>NC_065421.1:11344597-13844597 GCF_024362695.1 Pectinophora gossypiella | reverse complement strand
ATAACCCTATTTTTTGCAGATACCTCTTAACTTTATTTAAAGTTATACCTACCTGTCGTTTTCTTATCCGCCGAAAAGGAAAGGGACGGATGATCATGACATAATGTGTTAACTTTAAAATGAATGAGTGTTTGAATGAATAACCCGGGCGATTCACATAGGCATCGCGCTAGTATACAACCCGTTTGACGTGCGTTGTCAACTTAATTTGGTCGGGATATTCGCCGATGTACAATTTTGAGAGGGTTGTTTAAATTTCTGCATAGAATTGACGTGTGTTATACAGGGTGTTAGTGACATCGTAACGAATACTGAGGGGGATGAATCAGACCATGATTTTCATGATTTTCAAAAATTCCACTTGATATTAACTCAGAATAATCAGCTGAATCATCCCCCTCAGTATTCGTTACGATGTCACTTACACCCCGCGCAAGTACATACTGTAGCCATACAAGTAGGTATGGGTGTTAGTGACACCGTAACGAATACTGAGGGGGATGATTCAGACCATGATTCTGAGTTGAAATCAAGTGGAATTTTCAGTCGGAAAATTCATGAAAATTATTGTTTTTTTTTTAAAGTTATTTTCTGTTCCATACTTTTGAGACGGAAAATTCCACTTGATATCATCTCAGAATCATGGTCTTAATCATCCCTCAAAGTTTTCGTTACGATGTCACTAACACCCTGTATAATATTTCCCGACGACCCGATTACTCTAACCGTAGAGGCGGCCAATCAGCAAAGCATGCGTCTTCTTACTTTAGTAATACTACTAGTAGGGTGCATCAACCCTGGTCTCAGGGAGTCAAACCCGGGACCTCCGGAAAGTGAGCCTACCGCTCAACCACTGGACCTGAGAGGCCGTGCCTTTGGTCTACCTTTGTAGTGTAATATAACATTCTCCTTCTATCCTGTGGGATGTGAGGTGGAGTACCAGCCTCACCAACCCTGGTGTCAGGGTTACTATTGAGCCGCCAAGGGCCCCTCACATGACTCATGTAACGACTACGTACTTACATCAGTAAGTAGTAACCGGCACCAACGGCTTAACGTGCCTTCCGAAGCACGTATCATCTTACTGTCGGACAATCTGGTGATCAGCCAGTAATGTCCTAACCAAACTATCCCTAGTTACTGCAAAGTAATTTTTGTGATATGTCCCTACCGGAAATCGAACCCGTGACCTCCGGATAGTGAGCCTAACACTGAACCATGAACATGAATATAATTGTTAGGTACGCAACAACTACTTTCTTGCCCATTTTACGACCAGGGCCAGCATAAGAACCCGTGTATATATACCAGGAAGACAGAAAGTATAAAGAAAAGTACATAAACACACTCGAGACCTTTTTCGGGCTTTAGTCCTTAAATAACCAACTGAATACCCCTTCCCTTATGCCCGTGCCCCTAAGTCTTCCTGCTTCAAAGAAAAAATACATGTAAATAGGACGATATCTTAACCCGTTTACATCAATTGAATACCCTTTTACGTGACAATGCGACGACATCAAAATATAAACAGCGATACATTTAGAGGAAAAATGTATTTGCATTGAGCGAGCTCAGGGACGGTAACGATACGACGACGAGATATTGGTGGCTGGTGCTTCTTCTATCGTGTGGGTTGTGAGGTGGAGTACCAACCCCATCAACCCTGGTATCAGGCTTACTATTGAGCCGCCAAAGGCCCCTGACGTGACTCATTTAACGACTACGTACTTACATCGGTAAGTAATAACCGGAACCAACGGCTTAACGTGCCTTCCGATGCACGGATCGTCTACTTTTTGGACAATCAGGTGATCAGCCTGTAGTGTCTTAACCAAACTAGGGATCACGAAGTTATTTTTGTGATTTGTCCCCACCGAGATTCGAATCCGGAACCTCCGGATCGTGAGCACAACGTTCAACCACTGGACCACGGAGGCCGTTAATAAATAGGCTGGTACTGATTCCTGCAGACAACATCTACTTTATTCTATTTCAAGTTATAGGTCATTTTCTTATCCACCGAAAAAGAAAGCGACGGGTAATCCATAGACAAAAAATTTATGAAACAAACCTCAATTTTAGGCGGATATATTAAACAAGCCTCTACAATTTTAGATTGGCCAATAACCCGACGGAATTAAGTTGACAGCATACGTCGAAAGAAGGCAGTTGGAAACCATGAACCTCTTGAATATTAGCTAAAAATTGATATCCACTTGATATCAACTTAAAATTATTGTGGTCTGAAACATCCCTTAAAATTTTCGTTACGATGTCACTAACACCATATATAGTCCCATTGCTGGGCACAGGCCTCCCCTCAATCAACCGAAGAGGGTATGAAGCTTACTCCATGCTGCTCCACGGGGGGTTGGTACAGCTGTTTTACTTTTAGCCGGGACCAACGGCATAACGTCCCCTCCGAGCCACGGAATCATCTTTTTCGGACAATCAATGCTTCAAGCCTGCGGTAATTGGACTAGTAGCTTAGGACCAACCAGTATGAGATCGTTTATACAACGTCTTTTCCATCTCTTAGTCTAAACGCCCTTACTTACTGGTGTTTTCCGGTACATTTCGACGTGTTCGCGTGACGGGCGAGAAGCGTGAGTGTTCTTATGATGTCTGTAGCGTGTCTTCTTAAACACAATACTGGGTTAGGTAGAGAATCGTGCGATTACTAGCTTGTCGATTTGCGTTTTGATATTTGTTTTTTGGGTGTTATAAGTTTGACGTGTCTGTGTAAATGCGTATGTGTCTGTCTGTGGCATCGTAGCTCCCAAACGGATGATCCGATTTTAAAACGGTTTTTTTGTTTGAAAGGTAATATCAGTCGAAAGTGTTCTTAGCTATGTTTGGTGGAAATCTGGTTATGTCTTCAAGGTCATCAGGTCGTTTGTTAAGTGTGATAGGAATGTTACACGCTCAATTCGCTTACGATCATATGTGGGAAAAGTTATTTTATGCTTTTTATAGAGTTTAGCATTTTTAACCTTTTGTCATAATGATTGAGTACTTTTTTGTGGTCGGGGGTTTTTAAATTTTTAATTTCATTTTCGATAGAAATGTGTTGGTTGATGAAGTTTTTAGGACAAAGATCTGGGGACTTAAAATGGCCACGTCGAAGCAATTCATCTCCTCATCATCATCAATTTAAGAGCCACGCTCTTGTCGGTGTAGCATTTTCCATTCCAGTCTAAACACAATAAACACACACACACACTACACACACACACACACACAATACACTGCAGCAATTCATCTAAGAAAGCAATATTGCAATTTGACATTTGCTCATAAGAGAAGCGTATATCATCGTCTTATAGTGTAAATAACATTCGGATATGTTTTTTTTTGTTAAGAAACCGCAAGTCGCAATAGACTCGCTAGTTTCAATCCAGATAAAACACGTTGTCTCAATTTCTACGCCTATCGAAGGTTGTATGGAGGAGATCGCTTTTGAAGATAAGGCCGCCTTTGCCCACTTTTAGTTTTTAGTTCTGTTTTGTACATAAATGTACATTTTGTATATCAATGTAACTGTGAAATGCCAACAAATTTAATGTCAAAAAGCAATATTGCTTTTTAAGATGAATTGCTGCAGTGTAGCCTTTTTAACCCCCCTGTATGTTTCCCCCGACACATACATACATAAGTAAAGGGGGGGAGGGGTAAGCAAAGTCAGCAGAATGGAATTCCATTAGCTTCGATCCTGACACATTTCTCTTACATCCTTCGCATTCATCAATCGTGTCATACACGCACGCGGTTCAGAGTAGATCGTACTGAAACTTCTGACATCTCCAATTTTGTCATTGTACGTCCTTTTAGGTCTTCCTCTGCCAGCCCTACTACTTCTTTCGTAAACCTACTATCCTTCATTTTTTTCTAAAGTAGATCGCACTGAACTGATTTTCCCTGGCAGGATTTTTAAATATTTATTTTTATCAAATAGGTAACTAATCTTACAAACTAACCTAAAAGTTCCCGATACGAAGCCCCGCAACGAACATTACCGGTATTACTAAACTTTTCTCATTTTTATCGACATGTGAAAATAAAATACCGCCTCTCCCTGCACCTTTTAGTAAACTTCCGTTCGTTTCGTACCGGAAAGAGCAGCCTTAGGGTAGGCGTAAACCTAGTGGACAACTGTATATTTTACTATATTATTGGATGTGAGTGAGTCACGTGGAGGGGACGAGTGACTGACTTTATAAATAGAGGAGCTGACCGCGCGAGCCCCTCTCTTTCTCCGGACATCGCAGCGATAAGAAGTTGTTGTGAGAATATTTGGTTATGTTTTTATAGTGTGCCAACCAATTTCCTTATTATCATCTATATTATTTACTTACTGTTTTCTATGTGATTTTCATTAAAAATATATACGCCGTTGTCAGTAATTTCTTTTTAAAAAAAACTAAACCCGCTTCTGATTGCTTACAATATATTATATATACACTTTTGTGATAATATTTATTTATGTACACCTTAATTGGGTCGTGTACTAAACTCAAGGTAAATTATGAAATTCTGATTACTTAATAAAGACAGATCCAAAACTTTATTTAAATATACAGGGTGTTAGTGACGTCGTAACAAAAACTTTGAGGGATGATTCAGACCATAGTTTTGAGTTGATATCAAGTGGAATTTTCCCTCGCAAAGGTATGGTACAGAAAATAATTAAAATAAACACAAAAAATAAATTTATATTATTCTTATTCTTAAAATTTCATGAATTTTCCGATAGGAAATTTCACTTGATATCAACTCAGAATCATGGTCTGAACCATCCCGCTCAGTATTCATTGCGGTGTCACTAACACCCATATCTACTTGTATACCTACCTGTATGTTCAGCTTATTAATCTGAGTTACTATCAAGTAGAATTTTCCATCGCAAAAGTATAGAATTAAAAATAATAAAAAAAAAAAACTAAAAACAAATCCTGAATTTTGCGACGAAAAATTCCACTTGATATTGACTCAGAATCATGGTCTGACTCATCCCCCTCAGTATTCGTTACGATGTCACTAACACCTTGTATATAAGTACATATAATATTTATTTTTTTCTTTTTCTTGTTCTGGGTTGGTAAATGACAAAACAATGCGACACATCGTGATAAGAAAACTGTGATTTAGTCTCTAGCTTACCTTGTCTCTCTTCTGCGTAGTCACAACGATCAATTAGCTTCAAGCCGCGATAAACACAGTAGATATGCGTCACGTCGTGTCGCGGCGCTCTTATCGCATTCTCTGTCCGTTACATCGTATAACTTAAAATTAAATTCCGTTGGGTTGTTTTTTCTGGCTTGTCTCTGTTTTGTCTTGTAACAACCACATAAGCTGACGACTACATCGCAATTGGGGTAGTCAGAGGTACAAACATCGCAAGATGAACAAGTTCTCACATCTCACCGAGCTTTCTGTTAGACTCTTGTACTTACCTTTGTACTGTATTTACTATTGGTTTGACCTGCAAGTTGTCAAGTAAAGAAGTAGTTACACAACAGGGCGCGGCGTCTCAAAAGGCCAAATTGTAGCAATTAATCTTAAGCGCGGATGTGATTCTGTAGTAGTTTTTGAGTTCAAATATCATTACCCATGCGACATTGACTTGCCTAATCCAAGAAAAGTTGGCGCCTGCGTGGACCTAGTCAATTTTAATTTTAGAACGCAGCAAGGTATTTCTGATACGATCAATTCGTTTCACATCGCAACATACTGCGCCATTACTCGCTGGTCGACCTGAAGTTTCAACATTTGTTTTTTTTTGTTCCATCTATTTCACTACACTACTTCAAACATAAAAAAAAAACGGATTTGTTCTTTTTAGTCTTCACACTAACTGGATATAAGGATATAAGCTGGATAGCCTCTCCATTAACACGATGGTGAAGTCTCTGTTCGTGGGCTTCTGCAGTTATATTTAGAAACCCAGTTTTCCTCAACATCCGGGAGTTCCGCCCGTGATAAACTCTCATCTCCGGTAGTTCTGCGGCAACCTTCATGTCTGTTACAAAGCAATAGTGTACCGGTTGGTATTTTTAGATTTACACGAATACCGGTTGGTGTTTAGAGGGTTAAAGGATTGTCGGACAATGTGTGTGGAAGTTTCGGGTTCTGTTTGCAATTGTTTCCTTGTTAACATAAGAAATGTACCTACTAGTAAGTGTTTTGTTTCAACAAAATTATTACTGCCAAATAAAATACTGTAGCAACACCAATGGGAGGGGGGAGCGAGACAGCACCATCTCCCCGTCGTCACCAACGCCCGAAGCGAGCTCGGAAACTCGGAACAACTGCAGCCGGGAGCTCACTTTTGTGGTTGCTTTCGAGTGTGGAGGACGTTCTCTAATAGCTCATTGCGCTCAGTTCGGTCGTACATACTATAAGCTTACGGTTATATACTTTCTTAGCAGAACATTAGTGATTTCGTTAGTTCTTCGGTCCGATTTATTTTTAAGTTTGAATGTGTTCGAGTGTAATTTTGTTAATCATAAATACAAGAAGTTAATAAGTTTAGTGTGCTTTGTTTTAAAATTCCCCGCTTCTGTTCCTTAAGAATACAGTCACGGTATGACTGTAATAACAGTGTACGGTCACGAGTACTAATATGTATACACTTTGAAACCATGTCACATTAACTTTTTTGACAAATTAAACCGTAAGTCTCATTAAATGTCAAATATGATAGTGCGACAGGGTTCTAAAGTAGATACATGATATTGCTCATGAATGTACTTACGAGTTATTCCCGCCTGAACAACACCATCTTAAAGTACTATGTTCTGAATTCAAATTCTGATACATGACAAATAATGCATTTTCAGAGGTATGTCACCTAACCTGTATTGGGCGGTTTTCCCTTCGCAGGTTGGAAGTTCAGACATGCATTCGCTTTATAACAACCGGACCTGTCAAATCTTCAGTTTAGGTAATCGGACCCTGTGAAATACGGGATAATGCTAGGAAGATTATGATGAATTCTGATGATGAACTAGATTGTTATTTTGTTTTTATTCCCGCACAAACAACACAACAATAAAGTACTAAGTTCTGAATTAAAATTCTGATACATGATAAATGTAATACTTGGTGAACATGGTTAATAGCATTCATTTTACGACCTCCGTGGTCCAGTGGTTGAGCGTTGGGCTCACGATCCGGAGGTCCTGGGTTCGATTCCCGGTGGGGACATATCACAATAATTACTTTGTGGTCCCGAGTTTGGTTAGGACATTACAGGCTGATCACCTGATTGTCCGAAAGTATGATGATCCATGATTTAGGCACGTCAAGCCGTTGGTCCCGATTACTACTGACTGATGTAAGTAAGTAGTCGTTACATGAGCCATTTCCTGAAATCGGCCTTTGGCGGCCCAATAGTAACCCTGACACCAGGATTGATTTGGTTGGTACTCCAACTCAACTCACACGATAGAAGAAGAAGCATTCTTTTGAGATTGCTGATGTCCATTAAGGAAATAGGAGCATGTGTACTAATGTATCAACGCCTAAAGCGAAACTACGATCTAAATCTTTAGTACCACTTAAAATATCAGACACTGTGGCCCTTTGGTACACCGCCTTGCTTCTCAAACGGAGAGCGCTGGTTCTAACCCCGGTACCGCACTTGCACTAATGTGATTTTAAATTATCTTAAGTGCAGTTTTCAGACACACAGCCTCCGTAGTCTGGTGGTTAGAGCGTTAGGCTCACGATTTGGAGGTCCGGGTTCGATTCCCGATGGGGACATTGTCGAAATTACTTTGTGAGACTGTCCTTTGTTTGGTAAGGACTTTTCAGGCTTGAATCACCTGATTGTCCGAAAAAGTAAGATGATTCCGTGCTTCGGAGGGCACGTTAAGCCGTTGGTCCCGGCTATTAGCCGTAAAAACACCTCAACCAACCCGCATTGGAGCAGCGTGGTGGAGTATGCTCCATACCCCCTCCGGTTGATTGAGGGGAGGCCTGTGCCCAGCAGTGGGACGTATATAGGCTGCTTATGTAAGTGCAGTTTTCATTTACACTGTTGACGCGAATATTATTTACGGCGGACGACCATTATAGACTATCACGTTGGTCTGACAAAAAGGTCGATGGATGTTACAATCAAAGAGCAAAAGTTCAGTCACTGAGCCCATCGAATTATTTGTAAAAAGTGGTGAAATTATGAAGCATTAGTTATAGTTACATGTCATAAGTATAAAATTTATATTTTTGTAGGTAACCAGGTAAACGACATGTAACCAGGAGCTTTGCAAGAAACTGAATGGACTTTTGCAGCTTATCGTATGTCTGACTACCCCAATTGGGATATAGTCGCTTATTATGTTATGTAAAATATCTAGTATTATAATATAAAATATATATAAGCGCGCACACGTATACATGCACTGCACGCATTGCCTACATGCACACACTCACACGCACAGACACATCCATCTGCACTCCTAAGTACAGAAATAAAAATATAAAAGAATTATAAAAATATACATTAAGGAAAGACATAGATATAATACATACATATTTGGTATAATAAGTCACTAATTAAGTAAGTTAAGATAAGGAAGAGCCAAGCCTCCTAACACAGACTTTCCCAGTTTAAAGGGGGGCTTGGGTCAACTAGCATTTAAAAGAAAATATTGTCTAAAACGAATAAAGATTTATTTATTATTATTATACTTTTGCTCCAAAGAAGTCTTTTGCAATTTTATTCTTAAAGTAAGGTATAGAACAACTTCGAAAAGAAGTTGCTAGAAAATACTTCGCATATTTATTGAAAAATTATGAAAGAATCTTCAATCGAAACTTTTGTAGCTAGACCGAACTAAAACATTTAAGTGTACGCCCAACTTTGGAACTTAAAAATATCAAGAACATTAGCCTAAGTGTAGGAAGCCTTTAGGTTAAACCTTCGCAGTTAATAAGTGAGTTAAAAAAGAACTTTGGTACAAGACGAGTATAAAAGGCAATTCTTACATCTAGGAAGTAATTATCTTTCAGAACTTGTACAGTGCTGGATCAAGGCAGAAAAGTCGGGAGGCGTATTTGCTAACTCGTTACGATGTTCAAAGGGAAATTGGCTCTGAAATCGGATACGTTTGGTTTGTGGTCGAGTTAGCTGAGTATTTTGGTTTTAAGCTGAGGTTGTCGCCCAACTTAGGTTACCTTTAGGCCTGTTGTCTTAAAGTCTGTACCTGGTGAGAGTCTGAATTCCCATTTATATGGCCAAGTAGTTAATGCCTATGCTGCAAAAACACAATTATCACTAATTTAAGAGCCACGCTCTTGTCGGTGTAGCATTCTTCATGCTGCTTTTTTAGGAAAAAATAGGGCAATGGTTTCCCTATTGCCTTCCGCCTCGCAGTACTCTGTCTGACGCGAGTGCGGTGGCGCCCAGAGTAGTATATTTCCAAGCCGTACTAGGACTCCTAAAAAAAATAATTAATAATATAATAAGTCACGTTAAAAATAAAAAAAATAAAGGGAATTGAGATTTTGTATTACGTAAGTAATGAAAACGACACTACCGCTCACGACGGCGCGTATTAGTTTGACAGACGACGGATTCTAGCGCTATGTTTCGGAAGAAACATAGAACACAAAATAGAACTCGGAACAGTTCTCAGTTATATTAGTTCAGTTCTATGTTTCTTTAAAAACACAGAGCAAGAACCCGTCGTTGACAGTTCGTCGACGACCGGACAGCGGCGGAGTGTTTCGAAAAAACTATTTCGAAAATCATTGGTTTATGCCCGTGCTAGATTTGAACCTGCGACCTCGCAAATGTCTGAGAGGATTATATTTGAAAAAAATAATCGAGTCTGAATGACGAGAATCGTCGACCACGCTAGCGGGGTTCTGAAGCGTTGTTGTCGCGAGATAATTGGCCGCCTTTTTGGCTAGAGTGCTCCGTTTTTCGTTCAGAAGTGAGAGTTTGTAATTCCGCATTCTGGGTTCGGCCGGAAGGAGAAGTGATCATTTGACCAACTTTTTTCATTATCTCTCAAGAACTCGAATACTTTTACAGTAGTTCTATTTCGTTTTAGTTGTGATTTCCTTTTCGTATTATTTTTTATTCTTACAGTTGTTAAGTACTGGCATAGTCGTTGCGAGGGGCTATTTTGTATGATTTTGGATCTCACAGCGAGTTTGCTTACTTTAAGGGCTCAAACTGGATGACAGCGGCAGCGGCGCGGCGGCGATAGCGGCCAAACAGAAGCCATTCATCAAGAATTGAATTGAATCATACCTCAACGCGAAAGTTGCTTAACCTCAACAATCGCAGACCGAGCGCGTTTATCGCTGCGCCACCGAGCTTCTCAAGATAAGGCTTTCGCAAAGGCCGGTCATAGGATGGGTGACCACAAAAAAAAAGTTTTCATCTCGAGCTCCTCCGTGCTTCGGAAGGCACGTTAAGCCGTTGGTCCCGGCTGCATTAACAGTCGTTAATAACCACCAATCCGCACTGGGCCCGCGTGATGGTTAAGGCCCGATCTCCCTATCCATCCATAGGGAAGGCCCGCGCCCCAGCAGTGGGGACGTTAATAGGCTGATGATGATGACCTCAATGCGTTCCTGAGAAAAAGGGTCTTGGCAGACAGACGAACAAACAGATGGCCAACAAACTGAAGTAAGGGTTCCGTTTTTCCTTTTGAAGTTGAGAATTCGAAAAATGCCCCTATATTTACCTACATTATTTACACCAAACACACGCAAGCCTTGACATAAGTTTTCAGCCCACGTTTCATACAAACACTGGATTGTGGTATGCGACTAATTAAGCCATAATTTGTTCAAGCACTTTGCAATTAATGCACCATAACGTGAGGTACTTTTATTACACAAAGCCATTTTGTACATTTAAGTGGTCCATTGTTGCTGCAATTTATTACCTCCAATTTTCATTATTATTACAGTTACAAATCACAACATAGAAACTTCACTACGTAGGTTGTCTATCAATTTCCTAGGTCTACACACGGGTAGGACTATTGAGAACTTTGTTTTACTGGTCTTCTTATTCTATCGTGTGGGTTGTAAGGTGGAGTACCAACCTCATCAACCCTGGTATCAGGGTTAATATTGAGCCGCCAAAGGCCCCTGACATGGCTCTTGTAAAGACTACTTACTTACATCAGTAAGTAGTAACCGGGACCAACGGCTTAACGTGCCTTCCGAAGCACTTATTATAGTATTCATGTTTGGATTATAAATTGATACATATCACGTGGATTTGAGCTCGGTTGATGGCAAATGAGGGAAATCGCCTGTGGGGTATGTTTGTTGTCGCGAGCTGATTGGCCGCCTTTATAGCTAGAAAAATCTGGGACCTTATTTTTCAATCTGAAAATATCCATTTTACGTAGCACATCAGATCTTATCATTTGCAAGATGAGACAGGTATATCCCAGCAATAAAATTTTCGTTTAAAACGATGCCAAGGCGAGATCATATTGATTGCAATTTCTAAAAGTTATCATTTCTCATGTAGAGCCTCTAACTCCACGAGTAGTCATGAGCAATATAATGTACCCACTTTAGGACTCTGTCGCACTAAAATATTTGACATTTAGTGAGACTTACAGTTCAATTTGTCAAAGAAGTTAATGTGACATGGTACCAAAGTGTATACATATTAAAGCTCGTGACTGTACACACACTAAGTTCACAAACTCTACATTATGAGGTAAAATATAGGGTTTGCCCATGTTACAAGAAATGGCAATTTCTTGCCTACACTCAGGTGACGGAAGCGAAATAGTTTTTTTACCTTATGCTCATGTGATGCTAGCGAAATGGTCAATGAACTAAGTATCCACGCCTCGCTGAGCTTTCTGTTTTATATTTGCGTGAAAGGCGTCAAAACAGGCACCTGTCTTAAATTATGAAGGGACATTCTAATAACTTCAAATTCAGGTATATTTTGCGCCCCCCCCCTTTGCACCATAATTTTTAAACCAATAACACAGAGAACAGAATCCATTGCTTGGTTAGGATGTAACTCAATTTCAATACGCCATAAAAAGCAAGGAGGGTGCATGAAATAATACTCCCTCAATGAAAAGGCCCCGGATAAATCGAAGGAAAGCAATGAATATTTAACCGAGTTCTCGCGAAGGAGGTAAGTAAAATAATTTTATTCTATCTATGGATTTTAACATTACTTATAATTTTATTATAATTTTATTATAATTAATGATGTGACTGCAAAAGATCGCGAAGAGTGGAAATCTTAGGATTAATAAAAGGAAAAAAAATAAAAGGATTAGAAGAAGAAGAAGAGATAATTGTATTATGAGGCACTTTCCAGGCCATTTATCCTAATAAATATCTATACGGCGATGTCTAATATCTACGTTTCACCTTTTAATTTCGCGGATTTCCGTCAAAGCATCTTTTTTCTATGTTTTTGGGTATAAAAATGATGACCCTTGTTATATAAAGCGTACTTTATGTAAAAAAGCATATTAATAATCATAAGATTTATGGTAAAAAACGCCTGGTATTAAATGTGTTCCTCTGGTTATTAAATAACTTGTAACGTATACCTACATTGATACGTGTGGCTGTTGCAGTTTCTTGTTGTTTTCCCTTCAGCCGTAATACCTTCCGAAATGATGTGGATTCGAAAATGTTAAATTGACCTTTAACAAGTGCATCCATGATAATAACATTGTAGAAATGATTCTGATTCTGAAACACGTAAGTTAGTCACTGTTTCAAGTTTTTTTTTTAATGCAGAAGGGGTTTCCCTTCTAACTTACTTGTCTAACAAGATTAAAAAAGGGATACTCCTGTAAAGATAGTTCTAGAACATGGATGAATAAATAAAATAAAAACACTCCGTGGGTATATACACCTCTGGACTAGGGGAGATCTTCATTACCGAGTAAGGCAAAAGTATAGAGATATCCTGTCACTGCTTTACGAGTACGCATTGACTAATACCAACTGAAGATACCGGAGGGGTGCATGAAATAATACTCCAGCAATGAAAAGGAGGCGCAAGGATAAATCGAAGGGAAACGATGAATTTTTATGTTATCCATTTTTGTGATATATGTCCTCCTTGCGGATGCATTATTCCATGCCTTTGTGAAGAAGATCCAGATCGGTCGATTGGGTGGAAACACCAGCGGAGGTTTTTTGCCAAAGGATTTCGAAGTGCTTGGTGATAATTTGGATGCCTTCTTGAAAAATATATAACTATACTACTACATATATATAAACGACATAAATCTAGGACCACCAGACGCGAGCACAAAAGGCTGTTAAACTCAGAAGTTTCTTAATTCTGGAGTTTCTTAAATTGTAATATCAGAAATCGTTTACAAAAGACAAAAAGGATACAGATTTTAAATTTTGAAAGATCAGGATCTAAGAAATTATTACAACAAGATTCCCTAGAATCTAAAGTAACCTGTACAATAAAATAAAAGACAGGTCTCAGTCAAACTCCTTTCTAAAGGAAAAGAGATAAAATATGCTGTAAAAGTTTTATTGTAAAACTACAATAAGCATAGACGAAATCCAATCTAGGCAAACATGATTTCGTACGAGCGCCTTAGTGTTGGGCCACATCACCACGGCACGACGTCGTGCTGCATCGTAAAGCGGCAAGTGCCTCATGCATCGTATTGCGACGTTGCGTTGTCGTAGCGTGCTGGATGCACGGATATGTACGGTCATGAGTACTAATATGTGTACACTTTGAAACTATGTCACATTAGCTTTTTTGACAAATAAAACCGTAAGTCTCATGAAATGTCAAATATGATAGTGCGACAGGGTTCTAAAGTGGATACATAATGGCCCCGATTCCTGCATACACCGCCTAATTTTATTTTAACTTATATCCGTCATTTTCATATCCGTCGAAAAGGAAAGAGATGGATGATTCACAGCTCTTAATTTTAGGAAAAATGAGTAAATGAATGTATAACCCGGGCGAATCAAAAAGGTACGTCGCTGGTATCCAATCCATTTGACGTGCTGTCTACTTAACTGTGTCGGGTTTTTGACTGATGTAAAATTTTTAGACGGTTGTTTTAGATTTGTGCTTAAAATTGACGTGTGTTCCATAAATTTTATGCTTGTCGATTACCCGTCCTTTTCCTTTTCGGCGGATAAGAAAATGACAGATATAACTTAAAATAAAATTAGATGGTATTTACAGGAATTAGCACCAATATTGCTCATGACTGTACTTGTTACGCTACGATGCCGGCGGCGTTGTACGAGTACAATACGCTCAGTAGAAGAGGTATTTAAGAAGTAAACTGAAAATAAAAGTAACTGTTTGTATAAATCTTGTCTTGTGTGGTAGGAAACTGACATTTCACAGGTCCGAAAACGAAATATTACAGAATCAGAATCATTTATTCAACGTAATTATCATGGATAAACTTGTTGAAGGTCAATGTAACATTTTTGAATTTACGTCATTTCGCAAGGTGTTATGGCTGAGGAGAAGAAATGACAAGAAACAACAACACATCTTTTAAATCAATGAGGGTACATTACAAGTTATTTAATAACTAGAGGAACTCTTAGTATACAACAGCGTCGTTTCGGGTAACCACCAACTTAATTTGACAGGACTAAAACTAGCTGAGTCTCTTTCTTGCACGTATTGTAAGATAAGGACGGCAACAAATTAAAAGCTATAAAACTAGAATTAGGTTAAGTTTGTGTCCGTCGGAATAGGCATATGTCGCGCCGCCATTTTTCAAAACACCGTGACAAAATGCGGCGCGGCGCCGTAAAATACATTAGCACAAAGTGTGGCCAAACCCTTATTCTTAAACCCAGTCAATGAAGTAAATCAGACTCTCTTATAAAAGTCTAGACTGGATAAAAATAAATCAATTTGCAACAATGTACGTATACTTAGATAACTAACTGTATTCTTGTGAAGACGATCGCTGAACATGATACCAAGAAAAGTTTTCAATAAGATAAAAGTTGAACCGATTCATTCAGTACTTTTATTACGTCTTTATTATTGTAATTTTATCATTTTTAGGGTTCCGAAACTCAAAAGAAAAACGGAACGAAACGAAAATAGTAAATCTTCGCTTTTCTATTACCAAAAAGACATTATATTGCAGCTATTACAAACTTATTTACAGTTAATTAAACACTCGCGACCTATGTCGCTGTATGGAGACAACATTTTGACAACATTATATTTTTTGACAGTTATTTTTTTCATTATTTAAAAAGAATACGTAAAAAAATATATTGTGTCCAGAATGGCAAAACCTCCCAATGGTTTTTTAATTTCTATATCTTTAGAAATATTGTCAATTTGAAACTTTTTTGCAGTTGGTAAGCTAATCGCAACCTATTTCAATGTATGGAGAGAATAGTTTTTCAGCGGCAAAGGCACTGTCGGTGCACGGGTCGGAACTGACTATCATGTTAATAAATAGGGTTGAATTTTTATGTGTATTTTATATATGATTGTTATTGCATTTGCTATCAACTAGACGTCAAAACACATCACACATGATGGACTAATGTTATGGGCGATAGGCTGATCCCTTATCACCATAAGGTTCATCATATCCATCTTTGGACTTCGTATCAACAGTGGCTGCAAGTTGTCTTTGATTACTTGTGGCTCTGCCCACCCCATTAGGGATTACGGACGTGAGTTTATGTATGTGTGTATGTGTAGACGTCAAAAGGCATTTACTGTATCCTACTGTTTCTTCGTAATTCATTTAACCACTCATTAGGAACTTGCAAATGATTTTTTTTGACGTGGCTTGTTGTAGATTTACTGCAAATGGTATTTAGACAACAGGTTGAGATGCCCTGTTGGCCGCGAACCGTCAGAGATATTTGCGTATGCATGTATTCTTACAACAAGAAAAGGATACCTTTAAGTACCTTTCCGGTACCATAACCTAAACAACGCAACAAGATGAAATACCACCAAACAACGAAAGGGCAACGAGGAAATAAACAGTAACAACGGAATTAAACAACGCGCCGGCGTGGCCCATTCGTCCGTCCGTCCGTTTTCCTTAGTCCGGGAACTCATTCGTTAAATGCTCACCTGGGGAGCTTGGCGTGGAATGTATGGGCTGGAAGTTGGCGCGAGCCCGCAGCGGCGTTACTCCGTGACGTAAGATGGTACTTGACTGGTTACGGAACTTCGTAACGGAAATGTAAAGTTGATATGGATTTGTTTAACACCGTTTTTGCATTGGCGCGGAGATCCAAATTTAAATTCAAATGTTTACTCAATGTGTTTGTGTTACTCAGTCAAAAGATTTTTGATACTATTAGTCTTCTTCTTTCTCTTTTTACTATTAATATAGGATTAGGATTATAAGATTGTTTGGAAAAAATAGTGATCGGCAAATGACTTTACATGTCAGTAGACTGCATAAGGTCAGAAATCTTTTAAGGGGTAATTTATACGTTTTTACAATAAGATTTCCCTGAATTTACTTTAGATCAGTTTTAAGACAGACCTTTAAATATTATATGGTAAGTGAAGTTAAATTTATAAGATATCAATGCATGGGATTAACTGTCTCGAGACTGATATTAGGCATCCAAATTACTAAATTGTATAACAATATTTTATGGTTTGCTTCTATGCTGTTCTGGGAGCATATAAAAAACATAGAACACGTTCAGCTGCTTCTCTTCCCGGGCATGTCGTAAAAACCGACAGAGGGATTGTGTCCTCTAACATGATGGACTAATGTTATGGGCGATAGGCTGATCCCTTATCACCATAAGGTTCATCATATCCAGCTTACGACATCGTATCAACAGTGGCTGCAAGTTGTCTTTGATTACTTGTGGCTCTGCCCACCCCATTAGGGATTACGGGCGTGAGTTTATGTATGTATGTATGTATATTTTATGGCTTTTTAAAAAACGCCTAGGTCCCTTTTCCGATGTTTTTCCTGCAGCTTATTTTCCCCGACTATACAGGTTATGAAAAGCTGCAGTAGTTTTAGGCGGACAAGACGTTCGTTATGTATAAATTGAAGATTCAAAGTGTGACTATGTTACCTATCGAATAAAGATATCTTTGAATTTGAATTTAAAGGCGTAATACAACCCCGTATATTTCACCTCAATGTTAGAGATCTTTTCGGGCGTACATTCGATTAGATAAGATTAGATTAAATACCTTTCCCCTTAAGTATACTCATGGGACCATAAAGGTCCTTAAATGGTTTTAAGGGGTCCTCTCTGAGGTCATTCATCAAAGAAATGTCTTTGTTAATATTATTTACTATTATTTCAGTGAGAAAGTAGCTTATTACTGAATAGTAAAGGCGACTTTGATTTGGTTTATTGTTATGAAGCTTAGATTCTTGGATCCAGTTTTATTAATTACTACTGGAAGGAAGGGAAGCAAGAGAAGTATTTCAGAATTCCATGATCTCTGCTTATCCCGTTGGAAAATAGGCGTGAGTTTATTTTTGTATGAAGTACCTTGTTAAAACGAAGAGAGCGAGGGGCGAGAATGAAACGACAAGTATTGCTCATAAGATGGTCTATCTGCGACTGCCGTAGCTGTTCGTGTAGGGCGCAACGTATAACGCATAACTTATTCTACCTTACTACTCGTAAATTTTACTAACATACCTCTTCCTTATATAGGTTTTTTTTAGAGCTTCTTTTCCTCGGCAATATGGGTTAGCTGCAATAGTTTTAGGCGGATGAGACGTTCGTTATGTAAAAAATGTCGATTCATAGTGTAAGTAACTATGTTACCGACTGAATAACGATATTTTGAATTTGAGTTTGAATTCGAATTCTAATCACTTTATTACGAGCCGTGGTAGCCCAGTTGGTAGAACGCTTACGTCTCAAGGTCGCAGGTTCGAATCCAGCACAGACCTAAACCAATGATTGTCGAATTTGTTTTAGAATTCATGGTTGGATCATAAATAATTATCACTTACTCAGCGGTGAAGGAAAACATCGTAAGGAACCCCATATTCCCGAGAAATGTATTTTCGGAGGTGATAAAGATTATATAACTAGCTTTTGCCCTCGGCTTTGCTCGCGTTAAATACGGGGTAACAAGTTTCCCCTTTCCTAATGTACCAATTTTTAGCGTCTTACCTTGAAAATAGCGAAAAGTCCCATATAAAATTTCACCCCTTCTTCTGGGGTTGGGGGCAGATTTCTAAAAAAAAAAAATGTTGCACGCTTTAGCTTCCTCAAAATTGAAATTTATGCTCCATAGAAAATTCCACCCCCTGTTTTAGTGGGGGGTTAGAAAGCGACAAAAAACAACCTACGTCACTCCATTCCGCGAATTATCTCCACTTAAAGAATAACGTCAATTCGTCGCTCTGTGAAAGACGGATAAACTAACAGAGAGACACACACACTTTCACATTTATAATATTAGTATGGATACGCGAATAATCTAGCTAATATTCAAAGGAACAAAACAAAGCGACGCATGAAACGTAATGACGTAGGTTCCGCTCTCCCATTTTCTGTTCGGACTCGAGGCGGAAGTTTACTTAGCCGCTGCGTAACCGCAGGCCGCGTCACCTCCTCTCTAAGGGGCTGTGCATACGGGGATAGTTGATAAGTTGCAAGTTGTTTAGCTTAAAGTCCAAACCCATCCTTTAACTTTTTTGGCTGGAAATCTACACGAGGTTAAACTAATTTTCAATGCGATGGCTTCGATAACCTGACCTGAGTCGTGAGGAGACTAATTGTGACATTTTCCTCGGTAATAATGACTTATTTATTTATTTATTTATTTATTTTATTTATTTACTTTACTTACTCCAATATGGCTGCGACGATAAGAATTACATGCAATAAGTCGAAAATAAAACAAAAGCTCGCGAAAGAATAATGTTAACCAGTATAAAACCTTAATTGAATACAGATTTCCAGGATTTGAGTCCTGTTAATGGCAGTAGGCTCGTCTGTTACATGGGACTTAAACATAACTGGCGGGGAGTACTCTGACTACCCCTTCGGGGGACATACGTGAGGTTTTGTTGTGTTGTTATTTTTCGCTTACATCATACGTATACTAGGAATCATCTTAGTAGCTTACTACGTGGGATTTTCACTAAAAAAAAGTAGGCTCTTGTAATATAGGTATTTTAGCTTTTGTATGGGAGTGATGTATCTACTACGTAGTGACTACTTAATCTAAGAGCTATTTAAAAGCTGTAAGTAGAAAATACAATCAATATAGTGTAATCATAACGTAGGCTGGTATGGCTATCGTTTGGCGAAGCGCCAGGGTTTCTATACCTGCCACAGAATGGGTTTGAGTAACACTACCTACCCCTATTTCGCCATTTCGAATACGGATGAAGGCATTTTTCATTTGGATCTAGTTTTCAATATTGGAAACCTGTCAGTTTCGCATTAGTTATTACTATGTGGGCCTTTTTGGCGGAGCCAACTGGTTTGGTTTCGTGGTTTTTTTTAATTTATTGTCTATTAATTAAAAACAAACTTATGTTTCTTATTTCAGTTACCATAAACCTATAGTTTAAATGATAAAATATTCCTAAATAACCTTTATTTATTTATTTATTTATTGCATGTTATGTTACAATATCATCATTAATAATAATAATTCATATTATAACATACCCTGTCAGGGTGTCGCAAAGAGGGCAAATACATTATAACTTACAATATTTACATTTTCCAATTGTAATATTAATGGTGAGTTAATTATCATCTTGGTAGAGTTAAAGTTAGGATTAAATAAAATTATATTACTAGCATGCAGTTAGTACCATACTTAAATTCTAATTGCTTAATTTAATACTAGTTTAATTTGTCATTCATAAATTCATTTATAGTATAATAGCATTTTTTAATCAACATCGATTTGAGGGCGCTTTTAAAGATATCATCATTGTTCACTTTTAAAATACTAGGGATTTTGTTGTAAATGAGTGCGCAGCGATACAAAGGGCTTCCTCTAAACATTTCTATACGTGGAGCCGGAAGGACAATATTTTGTTTCCGACGCTCACTCGTACAAAACGCGAAGAGGTTGGTATGCTTTCTGACAAACATAGCTGACTCCAGGATGTAAATACACGGCAAAGTTAACATATTTTCTTTAATGAAGTGCAGTTTACAGGTATCCTTAGGCTTTACATTGTTTATTATTCGTAGACATTTTTTCTGTTTTATAAATATATCACCGGCATCCGTACTATTCCCCCATAAAATTACCCCATATCTCATCCAAGAGTATGCATAGGCATAGTATGCAGTCTTCGCACATTCCCGATTAGTGTTTCTTTTAAGTGTAGATAGTGCAAAAATGAATTGTGAAAGCTTTGTTTTTATTGCTTCCACATGAATCTTCCAATCCAAACCTACATTTATTGTAAGATAAAAAAAATATTTTTGACAATATCAACTTCTTATTTATTTAATAAAAGAAAACCAAATGATTTCTTATCGGTCACCACGTTCAAAAAGTGTAACTTGAATCAATATGAACGAAAAAAAAACAACGGAAAAAAATCCTCCATAAATAAAATAAATAAATAATTATAATTGCATAAATTGATAAAAATGGTATGCAGTAGCTTATCGTGGCAGTCCCTGAGTGCCACACGTCTATTTTTTTAATTTTCAGAATTTAAGTATTAATGTAATTTTTTATTATGTTTTTTATACTTTAGAGCGAGATTTTTTTGTAATCGGGTTTTCATTTTTAAACTTTCTTTTTTATGGTTACTTACTTGTGGTTCTGCACGTCCCATAAAAGTTTATGTATACGACGGACTTGCCCCGTCTCACGCAACTTGTGTAGTCTACAAAGCCCCTTAACGCGTGCAAAGTGGATGCTTGCGTGCGCCTACTAGTTACAGTTAAGTGAAACACACAAAAGAAACGATAAGCTGAAGCATTAGTGGTATATCCCTTTGTGTTGCCAACTTATAGAAATTAAGCGCACATCCTTAACGTTAGAGAGGAACGGAATACATCTCGTGAAGGATAGAGAGAGAAAGATGCAATAATTGCGGTCATTGTTGCGTCAGATTTGTTTTGAAAGAAATCACGGCTATTTATTTAAGTACTTTTGTTATAGCATTGCTTGAAAGAAAATGGTTACAATAGTAGTTCTTCAATCTGTACAAAAGAGTCGAGAGGCTTAAATATGAAAAAAGTCCTGATAATTGAACTCCGTTCCGAGAATAAAAAAGATAAACTTTTCTTTTTTAATGTTGCTGTTCGATATCCTAGTAACTAGCATAAAAAACATAATGAAGTGACCGTTTGCCAATTTTAAAACTGCAATCGTTTGCAGTTTTTGCAAACGATTGTGTGTGACAATCAACAGTATTTTTTGGCGTGACTTATTATCATCATCTCAGGCCTTTACATCTTTATCAGATGATTCAAACAGCGTACACACAAACAAACAACAAACAAAACAACAAACAAAAACTACGCGTAAACAGCGTGACTTATTATAGATTTGCCACAAATGGCATTAACTACTCGGTCACAAAAATTAGAAGCGCTGTGGGCTCACGCTGCAAAATTGAAGACAACAGGCCTGAGGGTGTCCAGTTTTCACCATTAAAAGTATAACCATTTGCAACTTGGCTAAAGCCCCTGGTAGTTACGTTCCAGACGTAAAATTTAAATGTGCTTCAATAATTTGTTTACTTTCCTTGTATTAATGAATAATCGGGGCTTAAATAGGATTTTCTTATAAGATTAAGGATTTACCTAGCTCAGTCTGCTCAGTTGAATTTAAATGGAAAATTCTTATATTTTACTTTAAAAGGAATATAAGACAGTTATTTTAGAGCGGTCCCTGATGTCTGGATAAATTGCGGTTCTATTAGGTGTCCTTAGGTGTAATAATACCGCGACTGGTGCTGAGTGAGGTCCTTTTATTTCAGGTCCACCTTGTCATTTTGACGAACATATCCTTTATGAAATAAGTGATTTTATTGTCTTGTTCTTGCAGTAAAAAGACGCAAACGTTATAAAAAAGAGATATTTATTACCTGGCCTTTAGGCAGATTGTATAAGAGTGAAAAAGGGGACAATTTAAAAAGCATGTAATTATCAAAACACAGCCAGTGTCTTAATTAAAAAAAGTTTTTACAACAGGATTTGTGTGTGACATCATTTTATAATAAAAAAATTGTATTGTAATCCATTCTAACAAGGGTCGACTTTATGGTTACCCTGTAAATAGTATATTGGTGCTTTTTTCTGGCAGACACTTCCTAATTTTATTTTAATTAAGTACACCTGCTGACTGTTCACTATAAGTCACTGTGGTCCTTTGTGTCACCGGCTTGCTTTGCGAACGGGGAGTGTTGGTTCAAACTCCGGACTTGTACCAATGAGTTATTAAGTTCTCTTAAATGCAGTTTTCGCTCTCACAGTTAGTTCGACCATTATAGACGGTGATACGGCGAACCACCTAACACGTTGGTCTTATAGAAAGCTTGGTGAGTATTTAGTTCATCTTGCGATCGGTGTACCTCTGACTACCCCAATTGGGATATAGTCGTGAGCTTATATTATATGCGCTTATGTCATTTTCTTATCCGCAGAATATGAGACGGACGGGTAATTGCTAGGCGGCGTGACTATGGTTTCGAAGCGAGATTGAAGTGATTTTATAATATAATTTTATATTTGATGTATATAAAACCTCCCAAAATATTTATAATTCCGAATAACCCGACAGAATTATGTAACCAGCGTGATACCTATATGAATCGCCCGGTTTATTCATTCATTCACTCATTTTATAAAATTAACAGCTGTCAATTATCCGTCCCTTTACTTTTCGGCGGATAAGAAAATTACAGGCATAACTTAAAATTTGATGGTATCTACAGGAATTACACCAATCTCGACTTAATATTCAATTCATTCGCATAATTAATTCACAAATTGGGTCGTATACTATATTTAAGATAAATTATGAAATCCTGATTAATAAAAAAATAAATCTTAAAGTAACGATAAACATTTCCTTTTTTCTATTTAACTTATTTATTTTTATTAATTTTAATCAAGAAAAACGTAATAAGTCTGACATTTTATCAAGTTTTTCTATGACATCACAGCGTGCTTTTTAATACATAGTATTTTTGTGTTTTGATGTTTAGTACCGGGTGAGAGCCTTCAGCGCTCCCCATTTGTCCGGCCAAGTATTTAATGTCATCTGCGGCAAATCTACAATAAGTCACGTCAAAAAAAAAAGATATTTAGTAAAAAGTAACTGATTTGACTAGTTGGAAACTACCCTATTGGACTGCGAAAGCCATCCTCAGACCGGCCAAATTCAACCGTGAGCAACCAATAACTGTCGTTTGGTTTCCACACGATTTGCTCTTTGGGTCCAAGGAGCATATTTATAAAGTCTACTTTGTTATATCCTCTGAGATTTGGTAGAGTTTGTTTTGTTGAAAGTCTATGGCTTGTCATATTATAACGAAGACTATTCATCTCTTACTTTTAGTATTTCATCAATGGATTGCTCTAGGTTCTATGAATAAATAAGCTGAAATAAAAAAAATCATAAACAATTATTTTTATGTGGTTTTAGTTTGCAAGTAGGTACCAAAAAAAAAACAAATTTGCTCTAGGTTCTATGAATACATAAGCTGAAATAAAAATAAAAAATCATAAACAATTATTTATGTGGTTTTAGTTTGCAAGTAGGTACCAAAAAAAAAATTAAATTGTCGATGTTTTTTTTTCTGTTTTGATTATGGTGTAAATAAAGTTATTATTTGACAATATGACGATTCCTTAGGTGTACGTACAAACCTTTCTGGTTTTTGTAACACTTTTTTGTTTGTGTTTTTGTATATGTTTGCATAACTAATAAATAAAATAAAAAAATGGGAAACGCTGAGGTTTCACCCGGCACTTGATAAGGAAGCGAATATTCTTCTCCACTAAACCGCAGTGGACCAGCTTGGTGGAGTATTATGCTCTTTAACATTTCGGGTATAGACCCGAAATGATAAAGAAAATGACAATAATTATACCGGGTTTTAGTGACACCGTAACGAAAACTTTAAAGGAAAATTCAGACCGTGATTCTGAGTTGATTTCAAGGGGAATTTTCCGTTGCAAAAGTATGGAACTGAACATATTTAAAAACACTAAGATGTTCGTGAATTTTGTTACGGAAAATTCTACTTGATATTAACTCAGAATCATGAGCTGCGTCTCCTTCAGTATTCGGTACGATGTCACTGTCTTGTATAGGCTCATCCCCTAATACATGGTACTTAAACCGCAGACCGGACACTTCTTAAAAAGATCTCGTTATTTTCGTGTGCCGCATATCGCGTAAGAGCGAGCGAGACGGATAGTCGTTCCTCACTCCTTAACGGCATACGGCCATTTAAACTAAAGTGAGTCTCAGGAGTTTTGGCAAGGTAAATCTGGTAACATCATAGAAGGGAAGCTACAAGGACAGAGAGGAAGGGAAAGACCAAGAAGAGCTTACATGGAACAGATTAAAGAGAAGGTGAACGTCGTGTCTTATAAGGAGGTGAAGGAATTGGTATTTGATAGACAAGAATGGAGAATGCTACACCGACAAAAGAGTGGCTCTTAAATTAATGATGATAAATTGTTGGAAAACTTATCGCAACTTATGTCGATGGAAGGAACTTTAAGCAGTGTTCCTGTCCACTATTTACTTAAGTAAATATATACGTATAGTTGTACATGAGCCATGTCATGGATCTTTGGTGGCTCAATAATAACCCTGACACCCGGCTTGATGGGCTCGGTTATTGACCGTGAAATAGTGTCTTAAATTAGTGATGATGAAATCTGGAAAGCTAGGTAAATCTACACAGATACAAATTGATGCGTGGCGCAGAGTGTCCATTCTATAATTAGTATTATTATTTATTCTGTGCTTAAATATAGCGGCGAGTAATATATAATATACTATACATATATACAATGCGTTATGCTATGTTATTTTGTTATGTTGTTTAAATTTATAACGTTACTTTTCCTTTCGAGTTTGCAACTACGCAACCAAAGCGGCAGGGACAGCAAATACATTCAAAATGTTCTCTTCCGAAGTTTTATTTTCAGTATTATCTTGACAGAGTAGCTTTGTATGCAACCGCTATAAAATGGAGTGGCTTGAACTGGGACGCCGAAGTTTGTATGTGTGAAGTTGGGGTCTTTTCATGGCTTGTAAGAAGGTCGATGACCAATCTCACCAATTTTAGTGTCACACCCACTCCACGGATTTTAATGGAACTAATTGACAAGTCGTAATAATTCTACGCAGATACCGCGATACTAGCGCCGTGGCCGCGGGACTTCTTTCGTGGTGCAGATTATATTTTAAGCCTGGTATTTATCTTTACCTATAAAATGTTACTTAGGTTCCATGACGATCTTGTGACGTAGCGAGTAGGCGCCGCTACTTCAAAAGTGTACCCCTGATGCCGGGCAGCAGCGGTATCAGTACTGGTTGGAAGCCGAGGAAATGGATTCTGGTAGGGCTCTAGCTGGAAACATCACCGATTGAGAAATTGGTCGATGTACTGCGGAACGGAAGGCGATTGGGGCAACCACCGTTCGACACGCCCTATCTATGGAGTAATGGCGATTATTTCACAGACAAGAGCGCAGCTCTTAAATAAAGAGAGAGATTATCTTTAGCCCGGCGCCTACAGACCAACAACACACATGTAACAACTAATGTAGATCTTTTCAAGGTTGAACTTTTCAATACCGTGTAAGCAAACTCTCAGGACAGATTTGCATATAACCACCGTGATTGGTCAAATCCGCACATCTCCGCTCTTCTCTGCCCATCTCTGCGTCAGTGGAAACCCGGCCTTAGCCTTCGTTTTGTGATAAGGTGGATAACGTCGATTTATCTAATACGACCCTATCACCTGATAGTTCACACGTCGAACAGCATTATGATTATCCTCTTTACACGAGTACTCAGATCACAGCGTATTATACGTTGTAAATATTCCGTAAGCGACAACATCGGGAAACATAGGCTAGGAGTTGAACGAAAAGTTGTTTCTTAAAACTTTGAATATATCATAGCATCTTCTTTTATCATGCGGGTTGTGAGGTGAATTACCAACCTTATCAACCTTGGTGTCAGGGTTACTATTGAGCCGCCAAAGGCCCCTGACATGACTCATATAACGATTACGTACTTACATCAGTAAATAGTAACCGGGAGCAACGACTTAACGTGTCTTCCGAAGCACGGATCATCTTACTTTCGGACAATCAGGTGATCAGCCTGTAATGTCCTTACCAAACTAGGGACCACAAAGTATTTTTTGTGATATTTGTGTGCCCCCACCGGGACTCGAACCCAGGACCTCCGGATCGTGAGCCCAACGCTCAACCACTGGACTGCGGAGAAATTCCTTTAGTTAAAATCATGTAACAATAGGCTGGATTCCAACTAGTCAAATCAGTTACATTTTTAGTAAAGAGTGTATGAAATATAAATAAAAGACTTTATTTCATTAAATATCAGTTTATTTATTCATTAATTCATCAGATATGTTATGGTCGCTATAAGAATAATACGAAAACCGCGTAAGCGTTTTTTTTTTTTTTTAAAAATCATATTTTGATATGATTTTTTTGCAATAAAACCTGAAATATAATAAATTGAAACAAGCTTGTCTATTTTATTAATCTTTTATTTACCCGATCTCACATATACAGAACATTATTTAGCTTTACAAACAAACATTGAATTTATTTCTGTTTAAACAAATGATTTCACTCATCGCATTTATTTATTTAGTGAATAAAATTATTGGTATATTGGTATTTAACGTATTATCATAAAATATAAATAAATATATTATCATCTGCATCTAACGGCCTCCGTGGTCCAGTGGTTGGGCGTTGGGCTCACGATCCGGAAGTCCCGGGTTCGAATCCCGGTGGGGGGACATATAAAAAAAAATCACTTTGTGATCCCTAGTTTGGTTAGGACATTACAGGCTGATCACCTGATTGTCCAAAAAGTAAGATGATCCGTGCTTCGGTAGGCACGTTAAGCCGTTGGTTCCGGTTATCACATACTCATGTAAGTAAGTAGTCGTTACATGAGCCATGTCAGGGGCCTTTGGCGGCTTAAGAGTAAACCTGATATCAGAACACCTGACCTGACACATGATAGAAGAAGATCTGCGTCTCCCGGCCTATAGGGATATAAGGGTTAAAATAATTTTAGCATAAAAGCGAAAACACGCGGGTCGGTGTAATATAGTCAATTACCGCCTCCGGCTGATAGATCGCGGCATTATCGACACGACGTCTTGAGTGCGAAATTACAAAAAGTCTCATAACTGCCAACTGAGGCGTGTTGTATGCGAGAGGTAGTGAGTTTGGTTTATGTGTTTATTTCTGACACACACAACACGACACACACACATAACATAACACAACACACACAAAATTAAATAACATATACGTAAAGTACACGACTATATCCCAATTGTTGCGACTACAGAGGTACATATTTTTATTTATTTTTTTGACGTGACTTATTGTAGATTTGCCGCAGATGGCATTAACTACTTGGCCAGACAAATGGGGAGGGCTGAAGGCACCCGGTACAACGTTTAAGACAACAGGCCTGAGGGTGCCCAGTTGGTCGCGAACTTCGGCTCAGGGCGTCGTCTGAGAGGAAAAGTATTTGAAAGAATTAATCGACCCTAGTGGGTCGATAGCGAAAAGCGCTGATTGAGGGAAGTCGTCGACCACGCCGGCGGGGTCGGTATCGGGGTCCTGAAGTGTTTGGTGTCGCGAGGTGATTGGCTGCCTATATAGCTAGAGTGGAGGAGCTCGGTGGCGCAGCGGTAAGAGGAGCTCGGTGGCGCAGCGGTAAACGCGCTCGGTCTGCGATTGTTGAAGTAAAGCAACTTTCGCAGAGGCCGGTCATAGGATGGGTGACCACAAAAAAAAAGTTTTCATCTCGAGCTCCTCCGTGCTTCGGAAGGCACGTTAAGCCGTTGGACCCGGCTGCATTAGCAGTCGTTAATAACCACCAATCCGCACTGGGCCCGCGTGGTGGTTTAAGGCCCGATCTCCCTATCCATCCATAGGAAAGGCCCGTGCCCCAGCAGTGGGGACGTTAATGGGCTGATGATGATGATGATAGCTAGAGTAATCGGGTCGTCGGGATGGTATATTACGTCCTTCGGACGCCGATACTTTTCAGTACTCTCCGTACATATATCGCTAAGTAAAGTTGGATAGCATATTATACACCTACTCCTCGCCAGTCATGTTTAAGTCCCATGTAGGTAATAGGGAGTGACTCTGCCATTAACCGGTCAGAAATCCAGTAGGGTTAACATGCGCGACGTAATAAAATTATCAATGTCAAAATCGATAAGTTTATTTCTTTCCTAACATGCGTGACATGCGATTTAGTTTGTATTTTGACAGAACATCATGACTTATTTGGGTTCACATATTAGCACTAATCGACAAAACGACATAATTATTTCGTCAGATCCGATAAAATTACCGTGACAAAATTTTATCACGTTGCGCATATTAGCCTTATGGATATGATCTGTGGGAAAACTATGCGATATCAATTCTCGATCCAAACGTGAATTCAAATGCATAAAAGTCGAATTCAGTGGTTTAGAACTTGAGCCGAGAATCGAACCTGTGACACTACCTATTTATTATGAAAGTCACATGACTTTACCTCAATTTCAATTTTTTTTTGATTTTCCTTTTTTTAATTACCTATGGGGCACTGAACTAGTCAAACCAGTTACTTTTTACTAAACGTCAAAACAAGTTACTTTTTACTAAACGTCAAAACACGAAATGGAATTACTATGGAATTTGTATGAAAAAACACACTGTGACGTCATAGATTAATAATAAGTATAATTCTCAATAATTTTCTTTTCAATGTACCATTTCTTTATTTATTTTTTTTACGTATATTTGTACACCTGCGTGCAGGCCGGACACGTCATCACAACATTGTTATTTGAATTATTTTACCACCTTTTTCTATTTTATGTGTTAATAATAAATTGATTGGATTTGATTTAGAAAAACGTGATAAAATGTCAGACTTATTATTACGTGTTTCTTGATTAAAATTCATAAATAAGTTAAATAGAAAAGAGAAAAAGATTTTCGTTACTTTTAGATCTGTAATTTAGCTTTATTTATTTATTTATTTATTATTATTATGGTACTTCAACAGCAGTACATACAAACACACAATATAAAATACACATAGGAAAAGTTCCGGTATGCCTGCCAATTATAAACGCACACAACACTGATAATAAAAAGTATAAACTAAAGTTAGCTTAAAAAGAACAATAATTTAAAATAAAATTTAAAAAAGAAAAAACATAAATCGTCTAATACAACACAACAACGTTTAAATGGTATGAAAAAATCAAACGAAAACTAAAACTATTGCAGAATAAAACTTAGAGATAGGTGGTTAAGTACATAAAATTATAAAATTATATAAAATTATTAGTGGTGTGGATAAGTTTCAGCATTTTACTTTTAAATTGAATAAATGAATCGTTGTGTATGTCCACATCACTGTGGTTTAATTCACTGTTGTTATCTTGAACCTGGTACACGACCCAATTGAAAGTTTATCAAACTGTCCGTTCGCCTTGGCTGCCCGAAAAGGCAAGATGGCGTACTCATTGTAATCAATTACGGCCTGAAGTAAACGAGCCATTAATACCCAATAACTACTACGATTACCTCCAATTTTGTAAAAAAAAAACTTTGGTGTGAAATTACAAAAAGTATTTAATGGTAAGCTTTTATGATAATAAGTATACCGAAGATAGCTACATCAGAATGTAATAACAAATTTTACAGCGAAATTGACTTGAATGAGTAAGGTAAGGTCATCTCTGGGGCCTTAGCCGACGATTATTACAATAGACAGTGACAGTGATAAAAATGTATGGAATTGACATGTCAAGTTGTGTCAATCCCATACATTTTTGTCACTGTTACTGTCACTGTCAATTTTCAGAATCATTAGCAATTTGAGTAAGTCCTCTAGCTTTTGCATCTTTGTCAGATCATTGTAGCAGCATTCTTGTGACAACTTTTAAAATTGCTGTAAAGTCCAATGCGAGAAGCAGTTGCGGCCTCACCAATGGTAGGTTTAGGTGAGGGTCGTTATATGGTATTAATTTGTGATGCTGGAACCTTATCAATGCTGAGTCTTTTGTTGAGTTCGGTGGTTTATCAAAATAATCATTTCTACCATCATCATCATCATCAGCCCATTATCGTCCCCACTGCTGCGGAACGGGCCTTCCCTATGGTTGGATTGGGAGATCGGGCCTTAAACCATCACGCGGGCCCAGTGCGGATTGATGGTTATTAATGACTGCTAATGCAGCCGGGATCAACGGCTTAACGTGCCTTCCGAAGCACGGAGGATCTCGAGATGAAAACTTCTTTTTTGTGGTCACCCATCCTATGACCGGCCTTTGCGAAAGTTGCTTAACTTCAACAATCGCAGACCGAGCGCGTGAACCGCTGCGCCACCGAGCTCCTCTTTTTTTCTACCATTCATCTTAAGACCTTTAAGAATTTCAGAATTTTTACCATCATATTCATCTTAACGTCAACGTCAAACGTCGTGACTTATAGGGAAGTCAAGGAATTGGCCTTTGATAGACTGGAATGGAAAATGCTACACCGACAAGAGCGTGGCTCTTAAATTGATGATGATGATGATTCATCTTAAGACCTGGCTTGTAGTGTAATGTGTGTGTGTATGATTTTTGTTTTTATAGCACTTACCTGTGCTTACCATTACACCACCGGGTTCTCCTCCTGTCGCATGCGGGTTCAAATCCCGTCTGAGTCAGATTTTTTTCGATTTTAATTTTCTCTCAGTGTAAAATATATCTTCTAACGACTTGTGGCTCTGTCCCTCCCGGTAAAGCATACCGGTAACTATTTAGTATTCAATCTGAATCACTTTAAATTTCACTCCCTCACATTAAAATAATCCCATGATAATCACTACACCCTCATAACATTATCGCATTAAACCGGAATATTACGAAATTTTCCACCGCGCGGTCACAATCGCCGGGTCGGTCCATTCCGGTCCCATCTAGTCCGATCCGGTTCAATCCAGTTTTAATTAAGCAAGTGTGTCCCAAGCGAACTCGTTGAAACTTTTTCCATTTGAAATCGCAAGAAGGTCCTCGCTAATTTTCTTTTGATTGCCCTTTCCGTTGTTGAGAAGACGAGATAGGACGGCAGGTTGTTTGTCTGAATTGTTTTTAGTGGAGGCTTATCGGCATGTTTTAAAGCTTTCAGGAGGTTAGGATAAAATGTATGAAGGTAAGGATACTGTTGGTATAATTCAAATATGATCCGGTCTATCCGGTTATTAGGACTACGCTCTGGTCTAGTGATCGAATTATGGCAATACAGAAGCATTACGTTCATAAGGCTTGAATCCATCTTCGGACTTTGTATCAACAGTAGCTGCTTTTGATTACTTGTGGCTCTGCTCAACCCATTACGGATTACGGGCATGAGTTTATGTATGTGTATTACGTACATTAAAAAAACCCTATCGTCGAAGAAAGATACACAATTATACAATTCTCGAACTAAAAAATATATAAGGAAAACAAAACACATCCACAGACTCGAAGGAGTAGTTCGGAGAAAATCACAGAAACCCCAAAAGTCGTCTTTCACAAACATTATGGGAGAAGCAACTCCCAACACAGATATAAGTATCAATGGCGAAGTAGTTAGAACATCGGATTTATCGATTCCAACAACAATAGACATCGGCGATACGACCATATAGACGCCTCATCATTAATTTAAGAGCCACGCTTTTGTCGGTGTACCATTCTCCATTCTTGTTTATCAAAGGCCATTTCTTTCTTTTTTTTCTCTTTCATCTCTTCCATGTAAGCTTTTTTTGGTCCTTCCCTGCCTCTCTTTCCTTATAAATTCCCCTTCTATGATGTTTTGAATAATTAAGTGGTCAACCATCTTGCCTCCCTTTCTGTCCAACTTATATAAATGTTTTATACTAGATTTTTCTATAATTTTTGAAGTTTTGATGTATAACAAAGTACAGCAATTAGCTAAGTCAATATAGTTATAAATTAATACGAAAATTGTTGAACACAAATCTCAACAAAGTTCAGCTATAGCTATTAGTTAGTTATTAATTACGAATCTTTTGATGAGCGGGACAAACGTCAAAACGGCCAATCACGGTAAGAGGTGATAAGGAAAACGGGACATAGCGTTCTGATTGGCTCAATTAATATACTAAACACGTTGAAAGTCCATGATAGCTGCCGCGATTGATCGAACATTGTCCGGCGACATTTTATAACTGACTAGCGACCTGCCCCGGCTTTGCTCGGGTGCAATGCTGAGGAAAAAGTAAAAATATTTACGACATCACATTAAAAACCTCAAAAATAACTGTATTTCTCCACTATTAAATGGATACATATAAACCTTCAAAAGATTTAAGCGTACATAGGGGACAGAAAAAGCGACTTTATTTTATACTATGTAGTGATCTAGTGATTTATTAAGTCAGATGTGTTGACAGAATCCGTCGGTCTGTTATTACGTGTCTAGGGGTTACACTGCCGATGAGAACAGAGCAGGAGTTGTTCTGGAACTCAATACCGTCCAATTATTGGAGGAAAGTTTTGCGAAGTGAGAAGCTACGAGTAGAGGTGTGGGAGAGGTCTCCTCTTTTAATTGGATTGTGTTTTAAATGGTAATTTGTGACATTGATGGTTTTTTGAAGTTTTTGGATCTATAACCAGTGATAGTCCTGTTCGGTGAACGCCTGACTTACATCTTATAGGAATCCGGGGTCAGGATCTAAACTGAACGCGAATTTATGAGTTTAAATTCATGTAATTGTTAATACCCGGAATAAAAATTAAATTGCTTTACAAGTCAATCGATTACATAAGATCACTAAATCTTTTACGGGGCAGTGTTTACGTTTCCAATTGACATTCAGAATTTGCCTTTCAACTGTTTTAAGACAGTAGTTAAACAGAAAATTTGCAAAAAGGTTATTATTGTTGTTAGTGATTATTTAGAAGATATGAATGCATGGGATTAACTGTCTGAGAACTGATATTAGGCAGCTAAATTACTCAATTGTATAGTAATATTTTATGTTTTTTTTAAAAGGTACGTCTAGGGCCCTGTGCCGAGGTTTTTCTTGCAGCTTCTTTTCCCCGGCTATACAGGTTGTGAGAAGCTGCAATAGTTTTTGGCGGATGAGATGTTTGTTATGTAAAAATTGACGATTCAAAGTGTAACTATGTTACCTACTGAATAAATTACTGGTAATTCACCTCACAACCCACACGATAGAAGAAGACTGAATAAAAATATTTTTGAATTTGAATTTTGAGTTTGTTTGGCTCATAGATAATTTATATCACGTGGTTTAAGGGATTTGTCCAATTGGCTTGCCTCCTATTCCATGGGACTTAAACGTAGCTGGCGAGGATTTGGTGTACCATACTCCTCTGCCCGAGATGAAAACTTTTTTTTTGTGGTCACCCATCCTATGACCAGCCTTTTCGAAAGAAGTTAAGCAAGTTCAACAATCGCAGTCCGAGCGCGTTTACCGCTGCGCAACCGAGCTCCTCCGTGCTTCGGAAGGCACGTTAAGCCGTTGGTCCCGGCTGAATTAGCAGTCGTTAATAACCATAAATCCGCACTGGGCCCGTGTGATGGTTTAAGGCCCGATCTCCCTATCCATCCATAGGGAAGGCCCGTGCCCCAGCAGTGGGGACGTTAATGGGCTGGTGATGATGACGACTCCTCTGCCTACCCCACCGGGGATACAAGCGTGATCTACAATAGGTCATGACAAAAAGGAAATAGGTACTATAATTAATCTAACGAAGTCTGCTCTGTGCATTTACGGGTAGCTTTCTACAATCAAGGAATGGATGTGCTTACCTACGATCTTCACTACTTATTATCAAAAGACAACACAACAAAGCATCATGCCCGTATCCCCATACATATGCATACACTCACTACTCGCCAGCTATGTACCTACTCATCATTATCTCCTTAGCATCATCCCGTTTCTCACAGGGTCCGCTTTCCTAACCAGAAGATTTTGACAGGTCCGGTTTTTACGGAAGCGACTGCCTGTCTGACCTTCCAACCCGCTAAGGGAAAACCAGTCGTGATAATAATTTATGACCCAAACATGAATTAAAAAAAAAAAAAACAAATTCGACAATCATTGATTTAGGCCTGTGCTGGATTCGAACCTGCGACCTCAAAGTGAAAGGAAAGCGTTCTACCAACTGGGCTACCACGGGTCCCTAACAATGTACTACAATGTGCAAATTGTGTCAGACGAGATGCTCGATAGGAAACGTTAGGTGAGACTGAGGGCAAGATGAACGGAATTCCTTTGAGCATTCAGTTACCGAATAGAGGAATGGAGGCGTCTTGGTAGCATATTGATTGTTGTAGATGGCTATTCCTTATTCCGTTTGTGGCAATTTGATGTCCAATGATGTTCAAAGTGGTGAGTTACGGTATTATAACTCTTTTTTTAAGAACGTAGCAAGAGATAATGCCATCTGAATTAAGTACTATTTAAGTTTGAGTAGCAAGCAATAGTAAGTGTCTCTACCACTTACACCCGCATTAAATCTTTTTGGTTACTTTAGACCTGACCATTAAAAGTACTCTGTAAAGAGTTGTTTATTATTAAAACTGAATTTTACCCACTAACCCCTTATCTATTTGCTAACGTCCCCACAGACAGCAAAAACCCTCCTTGCCTACTTGTAAGTTACTTAATTTCAAGTTGGTTCACAACACTTGATAATAGCGTTCCTTTGTGGAGTTTTTCCGAATGGGAGACTACGTCCGGTTTCCGGCACGGCGCTCCGGAAGTTTGTCCGGGCCGGGCCGTTCCGGTGACGTCACTAGAGTGTTCGATTTTATTTCCCCGTGTATATGGCGTTTGTTGTAATAAGACTTTTGTGAGTATTTGTATGATGAGGAGCTCGGTGGCGCAGCGGTAAACGCGCTCGGTCTGCGATTGTTGAAGTTAAGCAAATTTCGCAAAGGCCGGTCATAGGATGACCACAAAAAAAAAGTTTTCATCTCTAGCACCTCCGTGCTCCGGAAGGCACGTTAAGCCGTTGGTCCAAGCTGCATTAGCAGTCGTTAATAACCATCAATCGCACTGGGCCCGCGTGATGGTTTAAGGCCCGATCTCCCTATCCATCCATAGGGAAGACCCTTGCCCCAGCAGTGGAGACGTTAATGGGCTGATGATGATGAGTATTTGTAGCTAATGTTGGCTTTCAAATTAGTAGCGTTACTGCAGCTCTTCTGCAAGAGAAATGCATACAAATCGTGCCGCGCGTGTGTATCGTAACTGACTACATCGTCCTCTTGTCCTTATCCCACACTAAAAGGGGTCGGCACAACATGTTTGCCTCTTCAAAACTCACACCTTTCACACATATCCTTCTTCACACAATGCGTCAAAACTTTCTTTGGTCGTCCCCTATGTCTACTTGTTTATGAAATACATATACATACAGGGTGTTAGTGACACCGTAACGGATACTGAGGGGGATGATGCAAGTAGAATTAATTTCCTGAAAAACACGGAATAACACGTAACTACTAATACACGAAACACATACGAAAAGATACGGAACGGATATATACGGAATAGGTACATACTGCTAAAACGATTGCGATGAACATCATGAAAAAAATTTAAGTTTAAAAACTAAAACCCGACTAAGAAAATAACACTTTAAAAAAATAATAATCAGAAAATAGGTACTGTGAAACTTTTCCGAATAGTGATGTTAAGAAACTCTTAGGACTAGGACAAATTGGCATGTATAATTTTCCGTCGTCTTCTCTTCATATCGTGTGGGTTGTGAGATGGAATACCAACCTTATCAACCCTGTTGCCAGGATTATTATTGAGCCGCCAAAGGCCCCTGACATAGCTCATGTAACGATTACTCACTTATATCAGTAAGTAGTAACCGGGTCCAATGGCTTAACGTGCCTTCCGACGCAAGGATCATCTTACTTTCGGACAATCAGGTGATCAGCTTGTAATGTCCTAACCAAACTAGGGATCATGAAGTGATTTTTGTGATATGTCCCCACCGGGATTTGAACCCGGGGCATCGGGGTCGTGAGCTCAACGCTCAACCACTGGACCACGGAGGCCAGATTAATATTAGTAGAAACCCGACCTGGCAACGTACAAACGACCGTATCACACGTGATCCCACATCAAACTTAATGCGTCATTCCACATTATTGGTAGTTAAACCTGGAGAAACCTGTCGCCTTAATAAAGCCACATGATATATTAAAGCCACTATTGATCATGAAGCGTACTATAAACATTTCATATAAGATTCATAGCGCGAAACTAATCTACCGTTATCATAAAGCCTGGGAGGTTATTAATTGAACCATTTCCTATTTGAGGGAATGAGGGGGGGGGGGGGGGGGAATAAAGAAATAGTATAGATGAAATTCTCCTGCATTTAGGTAAAATTCGCGATAGCTCAGTTCGGAATACGCGTGACTTACAACGTACTAGTGACGGGTTCGGATCCCGGCTGGGGCTCTTAACCACTGAATTCGACCTTCTTCTTCTTCTCTCGTGTGGGTTGTGAGGTGGATTACCAACCTCATCGACCCTGGTGTCAGGCTTACTATTGAGCCGCCAAAGGCTCCTGACATGATTCGTGTAACGACTACTTACTTACATCACTAAGTAGTAACCGGGACCAATGGCTTAACGTGCCTTCCGAAGCACGGATCATCTTATATTCGGACAATCAGGTGATCAGCCTATAATGTCCGAACCAAACTAGGGATAACAAAGTATTTTTTGGGATATTTCTCCACCTTTTGAGTTCAATTCGACCTTATGAGTTTGAATTTGTGTTTTGATCATAGATAATTGAAATCACGTGATTTCCGGGAACTGTGCCTGGGTAATGAAAATAGACTACTAGTACATGAGACTTAACTGGCAAGGACCGGGTGGGTGAGTACTGCGTAAACTGTTAGTCTCTTTACCCCTTAGGGGACACTGTGCTGCTATATTAGGTTACTTTCACCACTCAAGGGGTAAAACACCCAAGTGCTCTGTTTCTATTTGTGTTTTAGGCTTTTCAAAAGGTTAAGACCACATCGAAGATCATCTAAAAAGCAATATTGCTATTTGACATAGCGCATATCATGGTATGTAATAGTGGTGCGAATTTGAAATTACCCCGAAAAAGAACCAACGCGATTCGAAAATTTAAAATTCGCATCTTACTTAAAATTAATTAATTATTTTATTATTATTAATTATTATTACTTTATTATTATTATTTATTAATTATTTTCTGTTTTCTTTGTATGTTTCTTGTGTCTGTTTTATTGTGTACAAATAAATATAATAAATAAATAAAATATTCTCAATATGTTTTAACACTTCACTGTGTATGAACCACATATGAGGCAATAAATTTGAAACTCATACGTGCACGTCCCATGTCCCATATGTGGGGCATATTTTTTCATATCTATATTTACATAAATTTTATCGTGATAATATAACATTGCACGTGAACGTTGATATTTAATTTTCAGTTACAAAGTGAACGTGTTAATTGTTCATTTGCGTATAATACTTGCAACTTAACTTACATTTACCTACTTACACTCCCAAAAAACTTTAATGTAGCTAAAATAAATAAGTCAAGAAAAAAGGTCTAACAAGAAACAAAGATACTCCGATTCCTGTCCCTAGGCGATCGTTGAACGAATGAATGAACGAAGGACCGAATGAATGGACGGCAGCTAATGGGCCAAAACTCGGCGCAATAAAACAAAATGCCGCATTATGGCCCTAGGTCGTATTAATCTTGAATCTTTCTCGTTGTATGTGAAAAATAAACACAAGCCTATTTGCGACGTAATGGGACTAAGAAGCTTGGAATTGAGACGTATTGTTTTAGTAATTCGATAAAGATCGTGAAGTTAAAATGTTTCGCTTGAAGTATAGTCGTACATTATGTTGTTGTGTCTACCAACCCACAATGGAGCGGCGTGGTAGAGTATGCCGCATACCGTCTCTGGTTGATCGAGGAGAGGTCTACAGTAGGACATTTATAGGCTGAAAAAAAAAATGGTAAAATATTTTGTTGCTTAAACCAGATAAACAAAATAACAGTAATTGGGATCTCCTAGTAGGGTCTTTCCTGTGTCAGGCTGTTTATTTATAAAGAATCTAGTAATTATTTCCGCGTTTTAGGTACCTACTACTCCGGTGATTATTCTTCAATGTTATCCCCAAAATAAAATAGCTCATGATGAATGGGGATCCAATGCCTAGACGCGGTATCACCCAGAACTAATTTGACATTTCGTTGACAATGACGAATGAACAGTTTCATTTCAATCAGTTTTTCTTTTTCATTCCTTTGCGTATCTGTTGTCTCCAAGTCGAGGATTTCTTCTGTTCTTCGGATGATTGATCTGAGGTAAATAACGTTTGTATATATGGGTCGTTCTTCTTTTTTATCGACAATGATCTGTCCTTCGCTCTGCTATAACATAGCATGTTTTAGAATTTTATTTAATCTTTCCATTGTCCAAAAATATAGTTATCTTATTATACTTAAAATACTAGCGAAATACTAATCGGTTCCTCGATTAGTGATTAACGTAGCTTGGTTGTTTTTCACAAAATTCTGTGACAGAGTGGTAAATCGAAATGCTGTCTCCGATGAAAAGGGCCACTCTGTCACAATATATTTTGCAATGCGCCTGCAAGGAACAGTATATTACCAAGATAAAGAGAAACACTAAATACTCCTCTACAGACACATCTCTATATGATGTTTTTTAAATATTTATTGCCGTTATAATGAAAGATGTTAAATCCGATATAACGAGAAAATGACTTCTTATTGTCGATAAAAAAGAAGAATGACCCATATATCATTAGGTTTTTTGAGATCTAGCTACGTATTAGGCTAGGCTAGAGATGCCGTGGTAGTCGAGTTGGTAGAACGCTTGCCTCTCACTTTGAAGTTGCAGGTTCGAATCCAGCACAGGCCTACACCAATGATTGTCGAATTTGTTTTCGAATTCATTTTTGGATCAAAAATGATTATCACGTGCTCAGCGGTGAAGGAAGAGGAAACCCACATTCCCGAGAAATGCATTTTCGGAGGTATGTGACCTAACCTGTATTGGGTTGGTTTTCCCTTCGCGAGTTAGGTCAGACAGGCAGTCGCTTCTGTAAAAACCGGACCTGTCAATCTTCAGGTAAGCGGACCCTGTGAAAAACGGGATTATGCTAGGGAGATGATGAGACCTAGGTATTCATAATTCATTTATTGCATGTTACCAACTTAATTGTTGATTTGATTTGATTTGTTTTGAGGTGGAACATAATAAACAGACAAATGTAACACCCTGTAACGCCACAGACATATAAAGGAGGCAATATGAGATTCGTTTTTATAAAAAAAATATATATATACTTGTTGAAGATCATTCCGTGCTTCGGACGGCACGTTAAGCCGTTGGTCCCGGCTATTAGCCGTAAAAACACCTCCACCAACCCGCATTGGAGCAGCGTGGTGGAGTATGCTCCATACCCTCTCCGGATTGAGGGGAGGCCTGTGCCCAGCAGTGGGACGTATATAGGCTATTTATGTTTATGTTTTTATGTTGTTGAAGATCAATCTACGTCATTTCGCAAGGTGTTTATGGCTGTGTGTTATGGCTGAGGAGAAGAAATGACAAGAAACTGCAACAGCAACACCATCTTTTATATCAATGTAGGTATATAATACAAGTTATTTAATAACTAGAGGAACACATTTAATACCAGGCATTTTTATCATTTATGTAGTCATTTATCTTATTATAAGCTTTTTTACGTAAAGTAAGCTTTATTTAACGTGAGCTTTAAATTTATTTTCAAGAAAAATATCTTTATCATCTACAACTTAACACTTGTTAATTCGTTTTGTGGTTTTGGCCAGGGATTCTAAAATATTAGGGACGCATGATGCTAAAATATTAAAATAACATTATAGCGTTCCAACAAATTAAGTATTAAAAATAGCTCAAATTTTCATTAGGGCTAATTCACTTCAATACAATATATCTCTGGAATAACTTCATATTAAGGAGGAGAACACATTATAAAGCCTTAATTGTGAGACAAAACATTTCCCTACCTCAATAAATTTAGATTCAGACCCTTCCGTAATTAGGTTATCTACGGGGCCTTTAAACAATTCGATTACGATTCGTAAGGTCGAAAATATATTGAAATTATCTTCTTCTTCTATCGTGTGGGTTGTGAGGTGAATTACCAACCCCATCAACCCTGGTGTCAGGGTTACTATTGAGCCGCCAAAGGCTCCTGACATGGCTCATGTAACGACTACATACTTACATCAGTAGTAACCGAGACCAACAGCTTAACGTGCCTTCAGAAGCAAGGACCATCTACGTTTTTTCTTAACTTTACTTTTTGTACTTAATTAATTAGACACTAGATGCTATATACTACACACTTATATTTCTTCAATCTACTGACATGGCTCATGTAACGACTACTTACTTACATCAGTAAGTATTAATAACCGGGACCAACAGATTAACGTGCTTTCCGAATCACGGATCATCTTAGTTTCGGACAAGCAGGTGATCAGCCTGTAATGTCCTAACCAAAGTAGGGATCACAAAGTGTTTTTTGTGATATGTCCCCACCGGGATTTGAACCCGAGACCTCCGGATCGTGCGCCCAACGCTCAAACCACTGGACTACGGAGGCCGTTATACCTTATTTTTCATAATTGAAATTATAAAAAATAAGGTTAATTTTATTGAACGCTGGCGTTTTATCTTCGTAGAGCTCAATGAATTTCAAATTGCATTTATATTTTTTTTGGATAATAATCAAACATAACATAACGCTTGCTGTCCCCAAGGGGTAGGCAGACGTGTAGTACAACCACTCCTCGCCAGCTATGTTCATTTTCTTGGATTATTATTTTACTAATTATGTTACTGTAGTTCTGTGGTATACCAGTTTGCTTCTCAAACGGTGAGCGCCGGTGCGGTACCAGACTTGCAGTTATTAATTCTTCTTAAGTGCAGTTTTTAATAACACAGTTGACTCGACCATTATAGACGTCGATACGGCTACCTATTACGTTGGCTTACAGAAAGCTCGGTGAAGTGTGGGTACTTCGTTCATCTTGCGACAGATGTATCTCTGACTAACCTTATTCGGATATAGTCGTGAGCTAATGTTATGTGTTGTTCACTATTGTTCTTTTCACAACCTAACCTAATCTAAACTGAAGCTTTGGGAGGTCTGGTTCGTCACAGAAGCTACTGCCTGGCTGACCTTTCAACACGCGTCGGGTAGACTAACCTAGTACATTCATGAGCAATATCATGTACCCACTTTAGAATCCTGTCGCACTATTATATTTGACTTTTAATGAGACTTACGGTTTAATTTGTCAAAAAAGTTAATGTGACATGGTTTCAAAGTGCGATGATGATGTGATCCAGCCGATTTCGGCTACGGCGACTGCTTCAACTCCGACGTTCATGTGCTCGCATGTGGCTTATATAGTCAATCTTATTGGAAAAGATCCTCGCACATAGTGGGCATGTGAGTACACCATTTAAATATGCATAATTGATCGCCGTAGGCGGTCGGGCTGTCAATTCATCGCGCTTGGCGTCAAGCTCTAAGCGCCGTCGATGTTCAAATTCATAAACTTTACATATTATTACTCGCGACCGTACACGCATATCTCGGGGATATGAGTTCCCTTACGATATTTTCCTTCGCCGCTGAACACGTGATGATTATACACACATACATAAACTCCCGCCAATTTTCCACCGGGGTAAGCAGAGACTATGGAATTCCATTTGCTTCGATCCTGACACACTTCTCTTGTTTCCTCCACATTCATCAATCGTTTCATACTCGCTCGCCGGTTCAGAGTAGATCGTCTTAAACCTTTTCTAATGAGATCTCCAATTAGCTAGTTTATGGTATGTGTTATTGTATCAATAGCGTTCCTCCTTTTTAACAAGGTTCTTTTTTTGACGTGGCTTATTGTTTGCCGCAAATGGCATTAACAACTCGGCCGGACAAAACGGAGCGCTGAAGGCTCCCAGTTGGGCCCGAACCTCTGCTCAGGGCGTCGTCTGAGGGAATAATATTTAAAAATAATTAATCAACTCTAGTGAGTCGATAACGGTAAGCGCTGAATGAAGGAATTCGTCGACCAAGCCGGCGTGATCGGTATCGGGGTTTTAACAAGGTTCGCTTTCATAACCTGAAGCTTGGGTAGGACCGGTCTTCTTCTGTCATGTGGGTTGTGAGGTAGATTACCAACCCTATCAACCCTGGTGTCAGCGTTACTATTGAGCCGCCAAAGGCTCCTGACATGGCTCATGTAATTTTTACTAACGTACATCAGTAAGTAGTAACCGGGACCAACGGCTTAACGTGCCTTCCGAAGCACGGATCATCTTACTTTCCGACCGGTTGTTCAGAGGGAGAACTAACCAGGAAGGGAAAACCACCCCGATGTTTTCCTTCGTCGCTGAACACTTTTTTTAACATAACATAACACATAAACAGCCTATATACGTCCCACTGCTGGGCACAGGCCTCCCCTCAATCAACCGGAGGGGGTATGGAGCATACTCCACCACGCTGCTCCAATGCGGGTACTTTTTTTAAACTGTTGTAAAAACATCGTCCGTACTAAAACTCCCTTACACGACCACGGAGTAATCTTAGTGAAGTTAATCAGTGAATGTAGCCAGATGCCCGGAGTCGCCGACTAAAGACCGATTTTATAATAATTTTAATCCACTAATTGGACACCCTGCAGAAGGGATAATCAGCAAATTGGGTAATGATATTATTACGAGGCCCGATAAAGGTTCCGTTCGCGTTGGTTGAAGCTTTGAGAGGACAGCGGGGATATACTTATTACCGGGTAGTTCCCTAGATCAAAGGTAAATTATGAAATTCTTATTACTAAATAAAGACATGTAGCGGACCCAACTAGTTGGCCACCTAGTTCCGCTCACATGCAACAGATGGCGCCACATTCAATAATGCAGTTATCAAGCAGTCGTGAAACGCGATATCGAAGTTTTCACAGCAAGACGCATATATACAACTTTCAACATAATACCGTTGGATCGTGGATCACTAGTCACACTACAACGTGTGGCTAGCGGGGTACTATGCTCTGTTCGGTACCCCGAAAACATCCTGTGGCGGCAGCACACCCTCGCCGCGAAAGACACATCTAAAGGTGACAAAAAACGTTTTCTTTTTTCTAAATATATCTTATTTATTAATTTTGATGTTTTAATGTAAAAATACAAGGACCATTGTATGGTTACTCAAATAGTATGGGGAACTGTCAAAGTTTAAGAACACTTAACAGTAGCGCAGCGGCACCTGATGGGAGAAATAGGTAGTTTTATCCTCGGCAAATGTTAAGATTAATCGTACTTCGCGTTATACAGTAACATTTATAAATATATAAATAAAACAAAAAATATAAGGATTTATAATTTTTTCTTATCGTTTCGATGGCATTCAGACTTTTCAAACCTATATTTTGCCACCCAGATGCGTATTTAGAAAAGCTAGTTCAATACGTCCCAGACGGTGACGAAACAGTAGGGCTGCGCAACGTGATAAAATTTTGTCACGGTCATTTTATCGATTCTGACGATATAATTATGTCGTTTTGTCCATTGGTGCTAATATGTGAACCCAAATAAGTCATGTTGTTCTGTCAAAATACGAACAAAAACACATAGCATTTTTTAATTTTTTCCTTGCTTATGGTTGTCTGGAAGAAATCGCTTTAAGCGATTAGGCCGCCATTTGCCATGTACCTAGTAAAGGAGTAATTTGTTATTATTTATTATTATTTTGGTGCTATAAATTATATTTGTATGTGTATTTTTGTTTTTGTGGCACGCATGTTAGGGAAATAACAAACTTTTCGATTTGGACAAAATTTATTTAATCGATTGATAATGTTAGCTCTGCAGGACAGCATTCTCGGCTGTTACCATACGCTTCTTCCGCGTACAAGTGTCATAACACGAGAACACGTTCGAAAACAGATATTAAAAATATAAAAAATACTCAAAAATCAAAATCTCTCTATAGACAAAATATAATTATAACCTGTTTGTTTTCATATTTGTACCATGAAATAATCAATTCTTTCAACGTTAAGTCCTTAAGCTTAATATTGCTAAATAATGGAAATCCCTTTGCACATGGATTTAAATGTCTAATTGTTTGATAATTTTATGCAGATGTTTGGGATCTGACCGTAATACTTTTATAAGGATCTATATTACCTACCTATCTATATGAGATTATACATAAAACATACATACGTACATAAACTCACTCCTATTTCCTACCGGGGTAAGTAGAGCCTATGGAATTCCACTTCGATCCTGACATACTTCTCTTGCTTCCTCCACATTCATCATTCACTATACACACAATATAAACATGAGTAGCTTATAGCCCACAGGCGTCCCCTCAATCAACTGGAGGAGGTATGCAGTGTACTCCAGCACGCTGCTCCAATGCGGGTTGATGGAGGTGTTAGGACCTGGGGCCAAAGGCTTAACGTGCCTTCCGAAGCACGGAATCATGCTTTTTCCAACAATCAAGTGATACAAGAAAATAGTCACTGAGGTCCTGTGGTACACCGGCTAGCTTCTCAAACGGGAAGCGCGGGTTCGAACCTTGAAACCGGACTTGCATCAATGACTTATTAATTTGTATTAAGTGCAGTTTTCACTAACACGGTTGATTATAGACGGCGATACGGCTCACCACCTGTCATGGTCTAACAACAAAGCCCGGTGAGGTCGTGGTTACTTAGTACACCTTGCGATGAATGTGCCTCTGACTACCCCAATTGGGATATAGTCGTGAGCTTTTGTTACGTCATATGTTAGGTGATACAATCTGCAATGTCCTAGACAAACAAAGGACAGTCTCACAAAGTGATTTCGATAATGTCTCCAACGGCAATCCAAAGCCGGTACTGGATTTGATGATGAAATTAGACTATTAAATTTCGAGCCACATACAAACAAGCACAACAACCACACAAACATAAAATTTATGTAACACACTTCAAATTTAAGCACAAATCTAAAACAACCGTCTAATAATTTTACATTGGCCAATAACCCGACAGAATTAAGTTGACAGCACACGTCAAACGGTTTGCATACCAGCGAAATACCTTTTTGATTCGCCCGGGTTATTCATTCATTTACGTACTCATTCTCCCTAAAATTAAGAGCTGTCAATCATCCTTCCCTTTCCTTGTTGGTGGATAAGAAAATGACAGGTATAACTTAAAGTAAAATTAGGAAGTGTCTGCAGGAATCGGGGCCAATATATGCCTTTAAATTTTAGCTAGTAAGTGTCATTAATAAAAACTGGCGTACCGATATCTCATGCTACGATAATGGTGGGTTTGAGAGGGGCGGAGCGCGTGACGTCAAATAATGTGGTGCAGAAAGACAAATTTATCGCGAATCGTGCATCGCTACGTGGGAGGTCCATGCTACGGCTCCTACTACAATTCTGTTCGATTTAAATGTGTGAAAAAGTTCCGAGATAATTTTCTGGGAGTTGTTTTACTCAAACTAAAAAAAATTAAAACTAAAAACATAGGTAGGTAACACTACGTATTATACTGACGAGCTTCCCAAAAAAAAATATGTAAATATATCTTTGTTTGTACTTATCTCTGTTTATGTATCTCGCTCTAGCAAATGACGGTCCTGAATGACAGACAAGAATAGATGCCTATGAAAGTTTGATTTTGTACTGTTGCCGAATTATCGATAGTTTGGCTATGTTTAGTGGTAGTTATATATTATTTATAGATATATCGAGAGTATCGATAGTTATTAATTAATATAGGTAAGAACTATCGATACTAGACTACACTATCGATTCTTAACTGACTACTATTACTATCGATAAGTAATAGTATTGTGATGCGGTGAGGTCAGATTTAGTTCAACTCTTAATAATTGTGTCGTGGAAGACGTAGGTAGTCGTAGCCATGCACTAAAAAAGCCGATTGAGGTCGTCAGCGCTCCTCATTTGTCCGGCCAAGTATAAATCTACAACATTTCACGTTAAAAAACAACGAAAAAAAAAATGTTTCTTCCGTCGCTATCGAGATTCCCATTTCAAAATGAGTATCGGGCTGCTAGTAAGGAATCAAATCTACGTATTCTACATAATGCGGGCACAAGAATTAATTCAAAACCGGTACCAATGATCCTTTGTGTTCCTATTTTTGTAAACGACAAATAAATTCTACTGCTTTATCAAGGATTAACTCGCTCCATGGATTTTACTCTCGGAGACAGTGGCAGCCCTAGGGCGGAGCGAGCGGTGCGATCGCACCTGGCGCTGTTTTAGGGGGCCCCAAAATCTACCAAGACGGGACCACCCTGGCTGGCAGCCCCGGATCTACAGGGGAGTAAGTGGCAATCCACTACCCTGGAAACCTACCCTGTGAATTGGACCTTTCAGCGGCCACATAACACTCATACATTTAATGGATGGCCGTAACATTTTTAAAAGATTTAATTAGGTATACAGTGTTAGAGACATCGTAACGAAAACTTTAAGGGATAATTCAGGCCATGTTTCTGAGTTGATATCAAGTGGAATTTTCCGTCGCAAAAGTATGGAACGGAAAATAATTTAAAAAAGCATTAATTTTTTCATCAATTTTTCTACAGGAAAATTCCATTGATTTTAACTTAGAATCATGGTCTGATTTATCCCCCTTAGTATTCGTTACGATGTCACTAACACCCCGTATTTCGGTGGCTGTAAACTTATCAAAAAAGACTGTATTTTGAGGTCTTGCACCACCTAAATATTTGGCTAAGGCCGCCACTGCTCGGAGATTTCATCCAGTGTCCCGATAATACCTTTTGGGTTAATGGTACCTTTAAAGGGACTCAAATAGGTTGAGCCTAAGTGATAATTGGACCGTTTGTTTGTCGACACAATAAGGAAGAGGTTTTGTCAACCTTAAAAGCACATACATACATAAACAGCCTATATACGTCCCTCTGCTGGGCACAGGCCTCTCCTCAATCAACCGGAGGGGATATGGAGCATACTCCACCACGCTGCTCCAATGCGTGTTGGTGGAGGTGTTTGAACAGCTAATAGCCGGGACCAACGGCTTAACGTGCCATCCGAAGCAGGGAATAATCTTACTTTTTCGGACAATCAGGTGATTCAAGCCTGAAAAGTCCTTACTAAACAAAGGACAGTCTCACAAAGTGATTTCGACAATGTCCCCATCGGGAATCGAACCCGGACCTCCAGATCGTGAGCCTAACGCTCTAACCACTAGACCACGAAGGCTGTTATAAATAAGTAAATAGAGCATAAATCGTGGAAAGCACGCGATATCAATTATCTATAAACTAAACATGAGATCAAACTCATAAAGTCGAATTTAGTGGCTCTTAGAGCCCAAGGCAAGACTCGAACCCATGTCACTACGATTTAGGTCATGCGTACTCCAAACGAGTTATAAGGAAGTGAAGGAATTAGCCTTTGATAGACAAGAATGGAGAATGCTACACCGACAAGAGCTTGGCTCATAAATTAGTGATGACGTTCTCCAAACTGGGCAACATACGGGCATATATTTTGTCGTCAAAGCTAAAAAAAAACTATTAAATAAAAAAAAATCTGAACCCTACTGAACCGGTACCGTTAACGGCCTCCGTGGTCCCGAAGTTCAGCGTTGTGCTCACGATCCGGAGGCCCCGGATTTGAATTCCGGCGAGGATTACTAAGAATTACTTTGTGATCCCTAGTTTGGTTAGGACATTACAGGCTGATCACCTGATTGTCCAAAAGTAAGATGATCCGTGCTTCAGAAGGCACGTAAAGCCGTTGGTTCCGGTTACTACTTACTGATGTAATTACGTGGTCGTTACATGGGTCATGTACGGGGCCTATGGCGGCTCAATAATAACCCTGACACCAGGGTTAATGGGGTTGGTAATCCACCTCAGAACCCAAACGAAAGAAGAAGACTTAACCGGTGTAGGACCAACCACGGGAAGTCGAACAGTCACCTACATAAATGTAGCTTAAAGGAGTCGCCATACTGTGGATGCGGTCACCCAGAGGAAACCCTATCTCACATAGTGAACGAGTGCCCTCAACACCGGTTCCCAGGTGATATAACCGAGCTGCGTGTGACGCATACGGCGGAGACTCGGTTGAAGGAGCTTAAACTAGATACCGATATGATCCACGCAGATTTCTTTTTCCATACGCAAATAATAATAACAAGTATTAAGCGACTCACTTATATTGCCCAAAAAAAAATATGCCATCATCCTGCTTGACTAATAAACGTGTCTGTCTGGGGAATCAAAGTTTGTCATGAGTTAGAAGGATAGCCACGGGGGTCTCATTAGCCATAGCTTTGAACCAAACTAATTGACTCGATACATGTCGCTTTTATCAACTATTTTGGACAAATTATAATTTTTTTTATTTATTTTGTTTATTAGGTACACAAACAGATAATAGATAACACATAACAAAATTATAGTATACAGAGTTAAAAACTCAAACAAATGTCAAATAGCAATAATGCTTTTTAGATGCATTGCATTGATGTGGTCTTTTTAACCTTTTTTAAAGAACATGATATACGCTTTATTTAGCACCTTTGTCTCTCTATTTAAGAGCTGCGCTCTTGTCGGTGGAGTAATCGCCATTCCTCTCTTCTTCCCGCCAAATCCTTCACCTCCTAATACGACACGATCTGTACCTTCTCTTTTATTTGTTTCATAAATGTTCTATTAGGTCTACCCCTACCTGTATTTCCTTAAATTTTTCCTTCTATGATGTTTTTTGCAAGCGAATCGTGTCGTATCAGGTGGCTAATCATATTTCCTCTCCGGTTCTCTATATTCTTTATACTATTAATATTTAGTCTTTTTGTCTTTTTTTATTTTTTATTTAGCACCTCTCATCATCATCAATTTAAGAGTCACGCTCTTGTCGGTGTAGCATTTTCTATTCCAGTCTATTAAAGGCAAATTCCTTGACTTCCCTATAAGACACGACGTAAACCTTTTCTTTAATCTGTTCCATGTAAGCACCTCTATATATGTCTATTATGTTATCACACCCATTCATCCTTATAACTCCGAGCTAGCATTCCCCCACACACTCTACAGATTTTTTTTCATTCACGCTCGATATCAAGTGTGTGTTCAGCCTACTTCCTTTGCTCGAGGCGACCGGAAGCGGAAACGCCGCCGGTTAATGGATCGAGAGGGGCATGATGGAATATCGCCGAGTTGTTTGCTACTATCTAGTCTTTGAATCTAGTAATAGATTAAAGAAATACAAGTGTGTAGTATATAGCACCTAGTGTCTAATTAATTTAGTACAAATATACTTTGTTGCACCAAAATAAGCCTTCACATTCTTCAACGAGATGTTGTTGAAGTAAATTTTCAAAATTCAGCTATAATTCACTTAATTTTATTCCGGTGAAAAACTGAAAAAAACATTTTAATTGAATTGAAACATGTAATTTTTCAAAATGGCGTTTTCGTAGTTTTCACTATAATGCGACGACATTCGTGGAGCAACGGATCGATACCCGATAGCGAATTTGCACCAATGAGTTATTTATCCTAAGTGCAATTTTCATTGCCACAGTTGGCTTGACCAAGACGGCGATACGGCTCACCACCTATCATCTTGGTCTAACAGAAAGCTCGGTAAAGCGTGTGTTTTCAGTTAATCTTGCGATAGATCTAACTACACCAATTGGTATAATAGTCGTGAGCTCGTGGTATAAAGTCTGTCACTGTAGTGTAATTGGTCGAAATTATTATTTATTATTTATTTATTATTATTAAGCCTTAAGTATAACATTAGTTTAAATGCAATGTCCTGCGTTTGCCTGAGAACATTAAAAATGAGCCAAAAATGTTTGAAAATAAGTTAAAAAAATATTTATTAGATTTAATTTAGCACGTACTTACCTATTTTTTAATTCTAATTTAATGTAATTTAACCAAGTGAGCGAGACTGTGATCCTGCAGACAAATTGCTTATGCAATTTTGCAGGACATTGCATTTAAACTAATGTTATATTTAAGGCTAAATAATAATAAATAAATAATAAATAATAATTTCGACAGTAAAAGCGACATGTATCGAGTCAATTAGTTCTTATGTAGTTTGCTACGTAGGTAGCTATCTCTAAAGGGGAAAATTAGATCGAAAAAGTCTGACTCGGCCTGGATGTCAACGCAAACTCTTGCCTGTCAAGCCGGGACGAGCCTGTTAGCTATGTACCTCTGACTAACCGGACTAACCTATTTGGGAATTTAGTCTTGAACTTTCATATATTCTATTACATAACATAACCAGCCTATATACGTTCCACTGCTGGGCACAGGCCTCCCCTCAATCAACTGGAGGCGGTATGGAGCATACTCCACCACGCTGCTCCAATGCGGGTTGGTGGAGGTGTTTTTACGGCTAATAGCCGGGACCAACGGCTTTACGTGCCCTCCGAAGCACGGAATCTTACTATAAATGCTATTCTTTTATTTCTATTATATTTCTATTCTTTATATTCTATTAAATACACACTAGAAATAAACCAGAGTAAAGTAAAGAAGAAAAATGGAAAAGTATGAGAAGTAAAGTTGATGGTAGAGCTGGCAGAGGAAAACCTTGAAGGACTTACATTGACCAAATTGGAGATGTCCTTAGAAAAGGTTTAGTACGATCTACTCTGAACCGTCGTGCGTGTATGAAGCGATTGATGAATGTGGAAAAAGCAAGAGAAGTGTGTCAAGATCGAAGCAAAGGGAATTCTATAGTCTCTGCTTACCCCGGTGGGAAATAGGCGTGAGTTTATGTTTGTATGTATGTATGTAAAAATAAACCGTAATGGGTTGGGCGGAACCACATACCATGCTTATCCATCTTAGAAGTTCGTATCCGCAGTGACTGCAAGTTATTTTCGATTACACTTAAAATAATTCAACCGAATTTAATTTTACAAAAGTTAATGAGCCAAATTAAGCCTTAGCAAGGACAAAAGACCAAATTAATGTCTTCTTTGGTGTCGGCCTCTATAAGTCCGCCTGAGGCGAGTGACAATTAAATTCCAAACTTGCGACCCTGCCGTTATATATTGTCACCCACTGACCCGGCCAGATGTTCACATATGCTGCGGTAAGTATAGATTGGCTCTTGGTAATATATTATACAGGTACGGTACGGGGGGGGGGGGGGGGCTTATTATTCTTTTATATATATATTTTTTAATATGAATGTTGGTACTGACGAAGCCTGTGGTGGGTTTATAGGTTTTTTATTATAATTATTCCTTTGTTCAATAATATTTGAAACAATTTATTGAATTGAATATAAAATAAATATGTTTCATCAGCTTAAAATTATATATTTTATATTTTTATGTGAATGTTTCACGTAATTCTTACACTCATTTTTCATGATAATAAATATACAGGTATATTATAATATACATATACAGTGTGATATATCTATATTGTTTGCTAAATTGAAATAAATTATTTATTAAATAAAAATACTTAAAAAAGTACATTCCATCCAACTACAATTGTAACAACACACATATTATTAGAAACAAAACATAAAAAAGGATAAAAAGCTATAAATAAAAAATGTCCTCCAGCTCACCACATCGAGGCAAAGTCCCCAGAATACTGGCCACGTTGCCCCTCTGCACCGCCAAACGCTGCTCTTGTTTGCTTATAGTTTTATGTCATGTCAGATATGATTGAAAAAATGCTAATGTGGTTTTATTGTATATATTGGAGCCGGTGCACTATCTGGTGAGAACGGATGACGGGGAGATCTTCAAGTGGCACGTCGACCAGATGCTGCAGACCTCAGTAACAAGAGACCAATAGTAGCTAATTGCAAGATTTAGGGGGAGACTTGTGGTATATCTATGTTGTTTGCTTATGGTTTCATGTCATGTCAGATATGATTGAAAAAATGCAAATGCCGTATATATAACCAAGAGCCAATCCGCATGTTAGTGACATCGTAACGAATACTAAGAGGGATGATTCAGACCATAATTCTGAGTTGGTGTCAAGTGAACTTTTCCGTCGCAAAAGTATAGAACGGAAAAATGGTAATCTCGAAAATTAAAACCTAAGATGATCAAAATGTATCCCATTTTTCTTTGACTTTTCACCTTTTTTATGAGGTAAATATTATGGGCGATAGGCCGTGTCACCGTAAGGTTTATCATATCCATCTTAGGACTTCGTATCAACAGTGGCTTTTGGCATGTGATACTTTTATCTCTTCTTATCGTGTCGATGGCAAACTAAATAGTATGTATGTATAGTATGGCCTAAAACTTGGCAACAAGTATGGCGTTATCTGCAGCGCTCATCAGATCCTCCTGCGTGCAGGTGTTCGGGCACGCAGGACACAATGTAAGATGTTCCATCGTTTGGGGAACAGTGTCGCACTTGCACTTTAAGTCCGAGCCATCTGAGAAACCCCACCTAAACAAATTGTCCTTACTTCGGCCCACCTGAGTCCGAAGTCTATTTAGAGACTTCCTGGTAAGCCAAGCACTTAAACAAAGCAAGCAGTAACGTAAGCAAGAAGGCATTTTTATTATTGGGGTTGTTCTTAAGATAAGTACGAACATGTTGTCAAGGTTTTACATAATACTCCACAAGCCAATCTACACTATCCCTACTGTACCCAGCATATCCTAATCCTGTATTCAAGTCACACACTGAGCCCGTAAGTTAAGGGAGGTAGCAGCACCGACTACTGAGTGAAGCCTTCCTCGCACCCCCATATGTTAGCCACTTGATTGTTACTCTGGACTGGGGGTAAAAAACAATGCATTCAGCGTTCAGCTGCTTAACCTCTTATGACACCTTGGTGGTTAAGAACAAATATGCCTATAGATCATTAAGTCTTGCGTCTATAACCTTGCCTTATACTCATAACCTCGAAAGCACCTGTTTTAAAAAAAAAGCACATTCTGATGTCATTTTCTTCAAGTTTTTAGTATTACGTACCGAATAGCAAAAAAAAGGAAGAAGAAGAAAAGAGAGGGGAGGAGAAAGAAGAGAGGAGTGGCGATTACTCCACCGACAAGAGCACAGCTCTGAAGCAAAGAGAGAGAAAGAGCGAATAGCAAACCCTTATGGATTTGTCATGTCTGTTAGTCTGTCCGTATGTCACAGCATTTGTCGTTTTTACATTTTCACACATAGATTTGTAATTTTTACAATTAAAGTCAACCCGGATAAAAATGGAGGCCGAAATTTTTTATCTTGATAGAAACGAGCTTGCCTATTTCGGGGTTTTACACATAGGTACGCATATATAAATTCACGCCTATTTCCCTCCGGGGTAAGCAGTGAATAAAGAGTTCCTTTTTCTTCTATCCTGCCACACTTCATTTGCTTTCTTCATTCATCAATCGTTTCATACACGCACGCCGGGTCAGAGTAGATCGTACTGAATCTTTTGTAAGGACATCTCCAATAATATGATTTTTCAAAAAGGTACTTACATGGTTTTCACTATAAAGCGAAATTAAGGCCAGTAACAGCCTCCGTGGTCTAGGCGTTAGGCTCACGATCTGGAGGTCCGGGTTCGATTCCCGATGGGGACATTGTCGAAATCACTTTGTGAGACTGTCCTTTGTTTGGTAAGGACTTTTCAGGCTTGAATCACCTGATTGTCCGAAAAAGTAAGATGATTCCGTGCTTCGGAGGGCACGTAAAGCCGTTGGTCCCGGCTATTAGCCGTAAAAACACCTCCACCAACCCGCATTGGAGCAGCGTGGTGGAGTATGCTCCATACCCCCTCCGGTTGATTGAGGGGAGGCCTGTGCCCAGCAGTGGGACGTATATAGGCTGTTTATGTATGTATGTAAGGCCAGTAGCTGTGATGTGCCGTTCCCGGGAAAGTTCCTAAAGTGGGAATATTCCCGTTGTAAAAATTCTTTAATAGTAAGGACACTAGCCTGATTTGCTTTTTCAAATTGTTCTTTCTTGGTCTTATATGCTTAAAGGTCAGGTAAAACAGCTCTTTTTATATAAGGTTTTGCGCCTTTTTATATGGTACACTGATCAACAGTACCCTCTCACAGAGTATACGTACTATCTAAAGTCCCCAAGAGGTCACGGTACCCATAAAAGTTAGTTCGCTCGAGTAGTTAATCAAATACATAGTTTTGGGACCCTGTCCTTTGTTAATGACGATAAAAACATCCAAACAGTGTAGGAAGGTTGTTTGTGGGTATGAATTTTGTTAATAAATTACAATAATTTGCATTAGTAAATAAAACTATTCTGTGGCGAGTAACCCTGTGGAATTAAGTTGAAAGCACACATCAAACTGGTTGCGTACCAGCGAGATGCGTATCTAATTCGTCTCAGATATTGTTTCATTTATCTACTCTATTTTAAAATAAATTATATTAGAATAAAAATATAAAAGAAAAACAAAAAATAATAAAATAAAAATATTTAATAAAGTAAGTAATATTTTATTATTTAAGTTTATATATTATGTAAGTATATTGAATTTTTCAAATATATTAAACTGTTTATTTTAAAATTAACAGTATTAGTACCTTTCTTTTTTGGTGAATAAAACAATGACCGGTAAAAGTAAAATCTAATGGAATCGTAATTAAATATTTATTTATTTATTAACACAAATATACAAAGAGTGAATATATGTCTATCTATATAGTATTATACGGAGACTGTTGTTTGACTCTCGTCATGTAGGTCAGCTGGAAGAAATCTCTTTGTTTAAATAAAAGCTTACCGGTACTGTCTGTTTTCTTTGTATGTTCCTTGTGTCTGTACTGTGTACAAATAAATAAATAAAAAAGCGGCCAGTGCGAATCGGCCTCGCCCATGAAGGGTGCCCTAGGTCAAAGTCCGAAAAACAAAAACAAATCATCTACCCATAGAAACTGTATCAGCTGATCGCGCATTTAGTATGGAAGACCAAAATTTTTTTTTATATTTAATATCCTGTAATGGAAAAAAAATATTCAGTTTCATGGCCAGAAACACGTCCTGCGTGAAAAAAAAATTTGAGTTTCAGTTCTAAGTATGAGTAACCCCCATTCTTTTTTGTTTTTTTTTTCTCTATTTTATGTGAAAATGTTAATGCGGTTCACAGAATACGTCTACTTACCAAGTTTCAACAGTATAGCTCTTATAGTTTCGGAAAAAAGTGGCTGTGACATACGGACGGACAGACAGACATGACGAATACATAAGGGTTTCGTTTTTGCCATTGTTACGGAACCCTAAAAAGAGACACCTCTTGCATTCGTTATGAACTGATGGAGTTAAAAAAAAACAAAATGTAACGATTTCATTAAAAACGGCTTAACATTCTTACTGAACCGAACTATCGACACGAGAATAGAAAATGACAAAGATACATTATCCCATAAAAGTCAAATCTTGGCACCAAGCATGCTTTATCCAGTTTAAAATCTTTTCCTTCCAGCAAGTTCTATCGAGCGACACAGTAACACAATTTGACTTCATAATCTCGTATAATTTATATAGACAGTTGAACAACGCGACAGAATTTAAATACTGAAACACAAATCAAATGCAAATGAATCCCAGATTCAAATTAAAATGGCCACAGATCAGTTGTAGTTTCAGATGTGCAGTTACATATAAGTGTTGTTTGAGTTTTGTACCTTGTTTCAATATTCTCCACAGAAGTGGAGTAAGTGGTTAGTGGCGTAAAATTAAGCTCGATAATTTCACAAAATATGCACTAAAAAGGCCACATCAAAGCAATTCATATAAACGGTAATGTTGCAATTTGACAGTTGCGCATTTAAAAGTAAGTGCGCAATGTCACCAAATGTCAAACAGCAATATTGTTTTAGATGCATTGATTCAATGTGGCCTCTTTACCCCTCAGTTCATCATATCACAAAAGGCTTGTTGTTCTGACTACTTGTGGATCAGTTCAACCCATTGCGAAATACGGGCGCGAAAATAATGATAATAATAATAAAAAAAGCTTATTCCGTAAAAACCACGAGTTAATAATGATGTGCATGTAACTGATTTCCGCGCGATAGTCGCAATTTCGCTGTTATTTCAGTACTTTTCTTATAAATTCTCGAACATGAGACTACAAATCTTGACAACAAAACAATGTCCCATCTTTTATACAGTCTTTAGTCTTTGAAAGATAACGGGCTCCGCAAAAACACTGTTCCTTATTTAAAATGCTGATGTTTAATGGAGCGCCACCGGTTTTCCTTTCTGTTGTTTTTTTTATATATTTTTATTCTTTGCCCTGTCGATATGTAATTATGTGTTGTTAAGGATATCGTGAAACCTGATAATATTGAGGCTTCGCGGTAACTATAATTTCCGTTTTCGGGTATTGATGTGTTTTATGAGATTCAGAGGATGAAATAAATAATCCCAACAAAAACATTTTTACGTAAAATGTTGCCAAGACGAGATCATATCGATCGCAATGTCAAAAAGTCATCAGATCTCATATAGCGCCAAGTTTTTAACTCTACACGTACTAACTCTATACAAACTATAAGTTCACAAACTCTACATGTTAGACAAAATATGTGGCTTGGCCGTTTCGCTACCAAGGTGGAAAAACTATATTCGCTATCATCACCATAGGTAACAAACGTTCTACTTATAGTCACGAAACTGCCAAGCCCCATATTTTGCGCCTGCCCTTGCGCTTCGCTTTGCTCGTCTTGGCGGGGGCACTGCCGTGCCCCCAGAAAGAGCGAAAAAAGCGGAAAGCTAGTAAGTAGCGTACTATTATGACACCTAATCTCCTTTTACCACCATAATGACAGCTAAAAACGACCTAATCATTAGCACTTAAATCATATAGGACTACCAGTAATCACACCTAATAACACCATTTACCACACTGATAAATCAATGCCTTAAAAGGCTGTGATTGGACAAGTCTTTACCAAGTAAGAACTACTAAATTGCTTAAGATATGCCTCGTTTAGTCGCTAACTACTTGCGTTTATATCAAGCTGGACACTTTAATATCAGACCTGGAGGTAAATGGTTACGCTTTGAGAATGGTTATATTTTCATTTATAATTTGTCAGGCATTCATAAAATGTGTCTGCGTGCAGTAATTATAATGTTGAAGTTTAAAATCGCCTTCGGCTTTCGATCTGGAGGTCCTGGATTCGATTCTCGGCGAGGTAAATAACCAGTTTGTAACTGTCCCTATATTTTATATATTTATATTTTGATTGAGAGAGTACTTTTTGATTGTTTGAAAAACAGGGTTATTCTTTGGTTCAGAATTCTCGACAATTAGGTAGTTTCAAAAATAAATTATGAAATTCTGATTACTAAATAAAAACAAATGATAAGGTGCCAAAATACTTTTTTTCTCTATTTAACTTAATAAAGAAAAATGTAATAATAAGTGCGACATTTTGTCACGTTTTTCTATGACGTCACAGTGTATTTTTTCATCCAAATTCCATAGCAATTTCGTGTTTTGACGTTTAGTAAAAAATAGATTTGACTTATTGCTACCACGAGATAGAAGAAAGAAGTTGGAAACTCCATGACGCGGATTTTGTACGAGAACCGCTGTCGCCGTGTCAACCCCACTTTTTATATTACTACTTGTACAAAATTTACCGGTAATGTAATGTTTATGTCATAGATTGCAGGTTTATCACTTACTTGTTGGCCTATTGACGCGCTTCTTAACGCGCCTCTTGTCGCGCTTCTTAACGCGCCTCTGGACGTGCCTCTTGTCGCGCTTCTAAACGCGCCTCTTGACGCGCTTCTTAACGCGCCTCATGACGCGCTTCTTTACGCGCCTCTTGACGCGCTTCGTGACGCGGTTCTTAACGCGCTTCTTAACGTGCCTCTTGATGCGCTTCTTAACGCGCCTCTGGACGTGCCTCTTGTCGCGCTTCTAAACGCGCCTCTTAACGCGCCTCTTGACGCGCTTCTTAACGCGCTTCTTAACGCGCCTCTTGACGCGCTTCGTGACGCGCTCCTTAACGCGCTTCTTGACGCGCTTCTTAACGCGCCTCTTGACGCGCTTCGTGACGCGCTGCATAACGCGCCTCTTGAAGCGCTTTTTGACGCGCCGCTTGGTCTACCGCTTCTCTATGAACGAAGAAAACGCTTGTCACCCCACTCACCGCGCCGTGTGACGCCCCGCGTGTCCCTGAACGCGGCCTAGCTTTCCAACCTCTTCTATTCCGTGATTTCTACGGAGTACAAGTCTTTTTCTACTCCTCTACTTTAATCTGGCATTTAAATAACCAAAAAGTCTAATATAAGTACATACATAATTAAACTCTTTGAAAAAGTGTACGCTCTATGGCCTATAAAAGCATTGTTTACAAAGTGTAACTGTACTATAATGTCGCCAAAAAAGCATTGTTGTTGTTTTTTTTTTTTTTTTGACCTGGAAACTGGCACCTTTACTTTGTTTGGTGCCATAGATATACTATAAAAAAAAAGTATACATTTGCCGCCATTTTCCCGCGCGTTGGAAAATAAATTGGACAAAATACCGATCTACATATCAACACTGCAGTAAAACCTACCAATGTACCCAATATTACCATATCACACAATACCATTCAAAATTTACATCTTCATTTTTATAAATAAAATTTTTCTTTGTATAATTTTTGTTTCATTTAAAATTACGTCGTCGTAGAAAAAGTATTGTATGCAACGTTGTATAACTAGGTCAAAAAATGCTCGTGGCGTCTCTTATTGCGATGTTCGCCAAGGCTCACATCGCAACTCACGCCACTCGCATTTTTTGACCCTTCTTATACAACTGTTGCATAAAATACTATTATAATTAGCTTACACCATTAGGTTATTCAGTGCGACATAGTGCGACATAAATTACATTGTACCAACCCTTTTACCTATGTTGACGAATAAATGCAACTGAATGATTTTAAAATTCGACATAATAAGCTAACCAACAAGACAGACATTTCTTAAAACCAGTCATACCCAAATGTCGCCGTTGATTGCCTCTCATTTCCCGTAAAAAAGAACCCGCTTTCCACCTGTTGACGGTTGATCAGCATTACAAGCGGCAATTCCCGAGATCACCAGATATGGCCCTGTCATTACCGGGAGCCACCGATTTACACTTAACGCACCCGTTCCACCGTCATCGAGTAGCGACAAGCGGTTTCTACTTAAAAAAAAAACCTTTGGACAAGTACCTTAAGGGTCGTATCTCAATAGGACACTGCGCTTCTACAGTCGCGCCACCAACAAAATGGATGCAGTTTTTGTGTAATGCTACACACACGCGAGGTAGCATTTATACAACTGCATACCGAACCCTCGCCTTATAGTAAAAACCACGTAGGCGCCATTTTGAAAAAAAAAAAAACAACTATACATTTCGTTGTGAGAAAAGACCCTTAACCGGTGAACATACGTGAACATTCTGATAAGAAGCCAAAGTTAGTATGTCGGCATCGTTAGTAAGTGGAATTCCGTGAGCTCAAGAAATAGCTGTGATTTTGTGTATGATGCATTGAACAATGTTATGCAAATCCACCAGTTTCCAACTAGTTGAATCAGTTACTCTTTACTAAACGTCAAAACACGAAAGTACTATGGAATTTGTACGAAAAAGCACACTGTGACGTCATAGAAAAACGTGATAAAATGTCGGACTTATGATTACGTTTTTCTTGATTAAAATTCATAAATGAGTTAAATAGAAAAAATAAATGTTTTTCGTTAGTTTTAGATTTGTCTTTATTTAGTAATTAGAATTTCAAAATATATCTTGAACTTAGTCCACGACCCAATTCTGCCATCATGTCATGACTACAAGAACATCCCTACTAAAAAAAGCTCGTCGACTAAAACTCGCTTCAAGTTATTGCTATGTCGTTATCACCAGGCGTCTAATTTGTACTTAATGGACTAAATTAACAGGATCCAATCCATGCTCTTTTTAATCTTTTCCTTTTAAACTTTTTTAACCTGTAATCTCTTGGAAGCTGTTAACAGCTGTTAAGTACGGAGATGTGTTGAGAGGCGCAAATTAGTGTAGTTAGGCCCTGTGTTGATTATAAACGGGGCGCTAATTAGGGATGTAGCTGGAGGCGTATTTACGACGCAATTTAAAAAAAAAAGTTATGCAAGTGTGAAGTATAATAAGTAATCGGAAGTGAAACTTGTTCAAGGATAAATGATACCAGTGTTAAATAAAATAGTCATTATAAATACGATAAGTATACGTCTCAACCCAATAGTCCTGTTTAAAGAACGCGTGACTTACGTCGTAAGCCCGAACCGGGATTCGAAATTCGAACCCCAGGCACTACGATGACGATTCTACGATTCGCAGTTTTTTCTTGTTGATATGTGACGTCATTGGGCAAAATGTCACGTGAATTTTGTTTCCTATTTATTTCTATTATTTAAAGCTTTTTCGACGAATAAAATATTTTAGGAGATATAAAATGTAAAAAAGGGCAGTGGTTTCCCTCTTGCCTTCCGCCCCGCAGTACTCTGTCTGACCCATCAGACTACTACTCTATATTTCAAAGCCGTACTAGGACTCCCGTCTTTCGCCTCTGAATAGTACTGATAGTTACTGCTGCTCTCTGTCAGGTTCCAGGTTACAGTCCCTGTGACGCGCTTTTTCCGTCCTGCATTGCCGTACCGATGGCTCCTATCTTAACCAATATTCACGTAATATTCAGACGTCTTAGCATAAATCCACATTTTTTTTATGAAAAAAAAAGGTTCTTTTTCACCCAAGTCCCATTTACTATGAAGGATAATCAAGAGTATTTAAAATTTAAAATAAATCATGAACGACTGTGTCGCAATTACAACCAATTATACGCCATCTTATCTGCACGTCAATTTGTATTTTAAATTGCGTTCACTGGGCTTTATACAAAGACACAGACAACTTCACATATAGACAGCTCTCTTGAATTTGTTTTTCACTTGACGTTGCATTTATGAGTTTAAGTTTACGTTCGGAACTAAGATAATTAACGTCACGTGGTTTCCAAGATTTACAATACAATACAAATACACTTTATTGCACCAAAATAAAAAGATATAATTACAAAAAAGTCTCTTAACTAAGAAAGTACATGGCAAATGGCGGCCTTAAGATTTGTGATATTTATTTTCGAATTTATGTTTGGATTATCACGTGCTGAGCTGTGAAGGAAAAATGCATTTTCGGAGGTATATGGCCTAATCTGTATTGGGCTGATTTTCCTTTCGTGGATTGGAAGGTCAGACAGGCAGTCGCTTCTGTAAAAAACTGGACCTGTGAAAAACGGGATAATGCAAAGGAGATGATGGGGAATTTTCTTATTTTATTAATACCTACTACAGCTAAGCTGATCCCTAAACATTTTATTATGAATCTTTTGTAAAGTTCAAACACTTTGCATTAAAATTAACACTAGGTCTCTCTTATCTCATCTTAAAAAGCTTAACAGCCTCCGTAGTCTAGTGGTTAGAGCGTAAGGCTCACGATCTGGAGGTCCGGGCTCGATTCCCGATGGGGACATTGTCGAAATAACTTTGTGAGACTGTTCTTTGTTTGGTAAAGACTTTTTAGGCTTGAATCACCTGATTGTCCGAAAAAGTAACATGATTCCGTGCTTCGGAAGGCACGTTGAACCGTTGGTCCCGGCTATTAGCCGTAAAAACACCCCCACTAACCCGCAGTGGAGCAGCGTGGTGGAGTATGCTCCATACCCCCTACGGTTGATTGAGGGGAGGCCTGTGCCCAGCACTGCGTATATAGGCAGTTTATGTTTATCTTAAAAAGCATCTCTGTCGTGTATCAGTCACATCGTTGTCTATAATGTTAGTTAGTCTGTGCTGTTCATGAAGATTGTTGTAAATTATAGAGCGGCTTCCAGAGGGAATCTCTGACGATGGTCTCTCATTATTACACTGTCGATCGAAGCCTAACCTAATCAAATTGATTCCCCATTTCACATTAAGAGAATTTGATAAATAGGTCATGAGCAATGTAAATTATATACCAAGTTTAGAACCCTGTCTCGTTAACATTTTTTACATTTTAGTGAGAGTTACAGTACAATTTGTCAAAAAAGTTAATGTGACAGGATACCAAAGTGCATATACCTCATGCCCCTCAACGCGGTAGTAAGAGGTGAAGAGTGCTGTGGCTCTTTTCATTAAGTAAGTACGTATAGTTCTTACTGACAATAGTGTTGTGCAGTATAAACCATCAAATTTTATTTAAAGTTATACCTGTCATTTTCTTATCCGCTGAAAAAGATAGGGACGGGTAATCGACAGACATAAAATTTATGAAACACACGTCAATTTTGTGCAAATATTTAAAAAGTCTTTCCAACATTTTACATTGGCCAATAACCCGACAGAATACGCCAAACGGACTGCATATGATTGAGATGCCTTTAGTCGCCCGGGTTATTAATTCAGTTTAAAATTAATAGTTGCCAATCATCCGTCCCTTTCCTTTTCGTCGGATAAGAAAATGACGGGTATGACTTAAAGGAGGTGTCTGCAGGAATCGGTCATTATGTTACAATACATTGGGCTTTATCTACGAACAAACTAGACTCACGTTTCTCTATTTAAGGTTAATTTTAAAAAGTATCTGCATATTGTCTTCCGGCTTCACCTAGCTACTTGAGTCTGTCATTTGACAGGTAGTTATACCTGTCAAAATAAAATTCGGATGTGTCTGCAGGAATTGGGGCCAATGAAGTAAAGCAATTTGCTCCTTTGACGTAGTTGTACTTGGACACTGACACAGAAGGACAGGAGAAACTTGAGGCCTTTAAAATGTGGTGTTGGAGGAGGATGGAAAGAATAAGTTGGACAGAAAGGGTTACAAATGAGGAAGTGCTAGTAAGAGTAAGGGATAAAAAGACAAATACTGAGAATTATTGAGGACAGAAGAGGCAAAATGATTGGATACCTAATAAGACACGGCGAATTTATTAAAAACATCATAGAAGGAAAGCTAGAAGGAAAGAGAGGAAGGGGAAGACCAAGAAGAGCTTACATGGAACAGATTAATGTATCGTGTCATATAAGGAAGTCAAGGAATTGGCCTTTGATAGACTGGAATGGAAAATGCTACCGACAAGAGCTTGGCTCTTAAATTGATGATGATGAACGTAGTTATTAATTAATACAAAACTTGATAAGCGGGACAAACGTCAAAACGGCCGTGACAGCGTTCCACTAGTTTGATACGCATGGCTAACAGACACTAAATGAACTTAATCCGACCCCTGTACAAGAAACGTTTCTCGATTAATATCGATTACTCCTAGTTAATATTCATAGCCTCACGATCAGATACGATTGTCCGACCGCGCTCAATATTAGCTAGTATGGAGCTGGAATTAATAGCCCAGTAAATCGCTTTCGTGACGCCATTTTGCGTTATTTTTATAGTGATTCGCATCTTACTACTTGCTTTCTATAAACTATAAAAGTGTGCCTTTTATTTACAATCAGGTTTATTTATTTATTATTTATTTATTATTCATTTATTATTCATTTATTATTCATTTATTATTCATTTATTATTTATTTATTATTTATTTCTTTATTAATTTATTGGTTTACTTACAGTTGTCTTACACAGTATTTTCTTAGGGTAACATCAACTGTATATAAAGCTAAGTGTAGAGACTAATTACAAGTAAACACTGCATGCAAAATAACAAAGTCAAGATTAATAAGTAGGTAGGTAGGGTGCTTCTATGCTGTTCTGGGAGCAAATAAAAACATATAAAACGTTCAGCTGCTTGTCTTCCCGGGCATGTCGTAAAAACCGACAGAGGGATTGTGTCCTCTAACATGATGGATTAATGTTATGGGCGAAAGGCTGATCCCTTATCACCATAAGGTTCATCATATCCAACTTACGACGTCGTATCAACAGTGGCTGCAAGTTGTCTTTGATTACTTGTGGCTCTGCCCACCCCATTAGGGATTACGGGCGTGAGTTTATGTATGTATGTAGGTACAAAGTGACTAACCTAACCTAAAACAAAGACACAGATCTGTTTTCGCATAATCTAAAACTTAAACATTACAAAAAAAGTCTTAAACATTCCATTGAGAGCCTTCAGCGCTCCCCATTTGTCCGGACAAGTAGTTAATGCCATCTGCGGTAAATCTACAATAAGTCACGTCAAAAAAAAAATATAGGATTGTAGACGGAATGTAAGTGGCATTTGGGTTTTTTGAAAATAAAAGGAGTGAAGATAATTTAAATATTCATTTTCTATTCTATATCCCACATATAGGCTGTCTATGTTTTATGTGATTGCCATTATGTCCTCTGGCTGATCACCTGATTGTCCGAAAGCAAGACGATCCGTGCTTCGGAAAGCACCCAAAGCCTTTGGTCTCGGTTACTACATACCGATGTATGTAAGTAGTCGTTACATCAGCCATGTTAGGGGCCTTTGGCGAATAGTAACCCTGACACCAGGGTTGATGATGTTGATACTCCACACAACCCACAAGATAGGAGAGATGATTATGTCCTCTGTTTGTAGATAAAAAATAAAATAAATAATCTCAAAAAAATTGCCTACACTGAACCGCAGGCACTATAAAACACATTATAAAAATGCAAAGAAGTCATGCTATCTCGTAATATACCTTTGTTTCTAACTCATAACATGCAAATTTGAGTGCTTTAACAAAAAAAATGACCGTCTTAATGAAATATTCAGCAGGCAGGCTCGTGAGCGAGGTTATATCAAAAGTTTTCTGCGATTCGCATTGACGTAGGAAACTTATGGGGACAGACCTCTTACGGAAATTCGTTTTTAAGGAGTCAAAAAATATAAAAAATGTGTTTAATATCAGAAATAATACAAAAAAGAAAGAAGCCACACAAGTATAGCCGAGGCAAATTAGCTGCAAAAATAACAGGGCTTTGCACGTTCTTTAAAAAAAAAAAGAATAAAATTTCTTTAATTTTCAACACTACATCGCCTCCTACGTCTTCGCCCTCTATGAAAACTCGCGGCAACTCGCGCCATTCCTCAGGAGTGTCGCAAACTCCACTCCCACTGTTATCAGTTGTCATACAGTCCAACGGAGTTTAACTAAGTTTTTCTACTAGTTCACAACTCGTGGAAAATTCTCTAACGTTACCGTTTCCAGGGAAAAGAGTTCGCGCGGAAGGCGATTTGATTTTAAAACCAGGATTACGAGTTTGGAAGTCCTGTGGTTTGATATGGGAGGGATTTGTATGTGGGGTATTTTTTGTGTTGGTTTTTTTGTACTTAATATAGATGTTGTGAAACGAACGGTGAGGATAAATCAATTGGACACCCCGATTTTTTTTTAAAAGATTTCCTTTTCAATTATTGAATGCCATTTGGGGAAAATTCACGGAAATCCATGTCAAAAAGTGTATTATGTAAATAAGTATGCGCAATGAATATGAATAATTGGAATATGCTTCATACTCCCTTCAGATGATAGAGGGGACGCGTGCCCAGCAGTGGGATGTATAAAGGATCATTATGCTATTTTATGTCATAGATAAAACTATAAACCAGATAAAACACCTTCAAAAAGCAGAAATCTAATTTTGTAATTGGAATCCTCTGTCTATCAAAAAGTAAATTAAAATACCAAAAACAGCCGTCAAAACAAACGTCTGAAATAACAAACCGGACGAAATATCCGAAATAAATATCACAGAGAGAAATAATTGGAAAACCCTTACTGGTGATGAGAGCCTTAAGGCCGGGGCCCCGGAATCAGATGGCGAATAAAACGTGAATCGACCTTTGTCTTGCCCCAAGCGAGCGAGTAAGATTCAATTTGTCACGAATCTGAATTCGGTTTGAGTTAGGAGTGGCTGCGAATTGTGGTGAGACCCCACAGTACTGGCTTCAGCGGTATAAGCCTGTCAAGTGCCCTAACAACTGCACTATTAAAGACCTTTACGAAGCCACTGACAATGCCGTAAGCGTGGCCAATTATTGGTCAGCAAAAATTTGGTATCGATCGCCATCGACTCGCAAAGAAGAAGAAGCCTGTTGAGACTTTATTTTCGCTCAGTGTTTGCCACCCACTCACTCACTTTTTAGTTATTGATTCCAATAACATCACTTTAAAGTAACGAACTAAACTAGCTTACTATCAAAAACATAACATAAACAGCCTATACACGTCCCACTGCTGCCATCCCTCAATCAAAATAAATATATATCTTCTTTACATTCATCATCATCAGCCCATAAACGTCCCCACTGCTGGGGCACGGACCTTCCCTATGGATGGATAGGGAGATTGGGCCTTAAACCATCACGCGGGGCCAGTGCGGATTGATGGTTATTAACGACTGCTAATGCAACCGGGACCAACGGCTTAACGTGCCTTCCGAAGGACGGAGGAGCTCGAGATGAAAACTTTTTTTTGGGGACACCCATCCTATGACCGGCCTTTGCGGAAGTTGCTTAACTTCAACAATCGCAGACCGAGCGCGTTTACCGCTGCGCCACCGAGCTCCTCAAACTCTTCTTTACATTATTCATATTATTATACCTTTTAACCTCGTGAAATGGCGGTAATCAAATAGCATTCCAAATAAGCATTACTTTAGGTCTAACATTGCCCCTCCCTCATCACTTGGGGAGTGACAAATTGGTGACACGGAGAGGACAGCCCGAGGGACCGCCTTTTGTCGTCCGACACCTGCCCGGATCCGGTTTCTTGTTTGCGAATTCTTATTGGGAACGACTGACAACAACGTCTTTAGACGTCGAGACGTGTCGAAACGGCGACTGATCAGATGTTTATTACGACTGATTATTGCTATTTGGTAGCTACCTAACATTCAGAAAGAAAAGTCCGATTCGTACAGTGTTATTTCAAAACGTTTACAACAATAATCCTTGTCATCAAAGAAGTCGCCAGATTTTAATTAAACTAATTGACAAATCATTAAAAAGTAGAAGCTCAAATGTAAGCGGCAACATTGTTGGGTGTTCCTCAAAATTTGACAGCTAAAATTGCTAACAAAAGCTGCTACACGATTTCTTCTTTTTAGAACGGGGACGTTTTCCTGCCCGTTCGGAAGGCGGTAGTGTCGTGGTAATTAGCTGGTTTCCAACTAGTTAAATCATTGACGTTTTACTTAATGTCAAAACACGAAATTACCACAGAATTTGTATGAAAAATCACACTGCAACCTCAAAGAAAAACATGATAAAATGACCGACTTATTATTATGTTTTTCTTGATTAAAATTCAAAGAAGATTAAATAGGAATAAAAGAATATGTTTTTCATTATTTTTAGATCTGTATTTATTTAATAATCATAATTTCATTAATTATCTTGAGCCTAGTAGTCGACCCAATTTTGATCGGTTGCAGTAGGTAATCTGATATAACGGCCTCTGTGGTCCAGTGGTTTGAGCGTTAGTCACGACCCGGAGGTCTCGGATTCAAATCCCGGTTGGGACATATCACAAAAATCACTTTGTTATCCCTAGTTTGGTTAGGACATTACAGGCTGATCACCTGATTGTCCGAAAGTAAGATGATCCGTGATTCGGAAAGCACGTTAATCTGTTGGTCCCGGTTATTACTACTTACTGATGTAAGTAAGTAGTCGTTACATGAGCCATGTCAGTAGCCATTTGCGGCAATCAACCATTACACACATTCGTTACACTTGAGAGTGCCCAGAGACGCGAGAGAACCAAGGCGGAGACCGCAAATGTTTCGGGTGCAGCCCTCGAGAACGAACATGGGGGACTGTGCTCCTGTCACTAGGGCCTTGCACTACATTAATGATATAGCGGAACGTAACTACGAGGTTGACTTATTTACTTGTTCGGTGGTGAAATTCACAGAACGGTCTCTAAATTATTTCAGTGGGTACTAGATGTTATGTTGTGTGTGTGTTCATACTTTGTTTTATAAAATATTTAATCGCATTTATGTATCGATATCGCATTGGGTATACCTGTAAAGATATTGTTTAAGAATTATGGAAAAATAATAATAAATAAAAATTAACCAGGGTTGATGGGGTTGGTACTCCACCTCACAATCCACACGATAGACCTAAGTGTAGCAGTATTATCACACAGGTTCAACATTTTATAAGTATATTGCTACAAATTTAGTCGCAGGGTGTAAAAGAACTTACCGTTTCGGGTCTACTTCGCGTATGGCTCAAAGGGGAAATCTATTAGTCCTTCTCGAAGCCGTAGACGTTTGGTTTCGCATATTGTTGACATCGACTCGAATGTTTCGCGAATTTTGATTTGGATCTTTCTGATTCCATTCCGTAGGTATCCCTTGACGAATTTGTTTGGGAATAGGCGTCCGTTTCGGGAAACTTGTTGACTTTGTTATTCCTAGGAAGGTCATTGTTTGTGGATGGTTTGAACTGTAGGGATTTCGAACGCATTCGAAGAAAAAAACTTAAAATTAAAATTGGCACTTTATCCCTTGTCGAATTTGTTTATGAGTTGGCGTCTTTTTCGGGAACTTGTTGAGTTTGTTATTCTTAGGAGAAGTTACTGTTTGCATCCGATTTTGTAAGTTTGGGGTACGAGGATTACGAACACATTCTAAATGAACTTAAAGTACCTGAGCTATGGTGTAGCGTCTTGTTTATTTTGAGACAGGATTACCTTCTGTTTTTAAAAAGCTACCATCAAAATTATATAAACTGTCAATGTAATTATATTGTAATTATATTTAAAAACTTATTATTAGAAGCAATAATAAGCCAACTTTTCAAAGTATTTTTTTAAGTTAACCACTTTGCCTCAGAGCCGATCTATATACGCTGTCTGCATTTTTGAATTGTATGGAATACTAATTATTATCACAACAGGATAAGTTAGAATTTTTCGCCTCATTAACTATAGATTGCGTGATCATAACAGCCGTTTGACGACATGAGATTTGACGTATGTGATGTCTATGCCAGCTGTTGATGCCATCCAAATGTACTGAATAAGTAAATGGATTCTCACTAGCTTTTTGGCGATGGTATTTTGAATGTATTTTTATATTTATTTATATTTTATATCAACTTAAGGATAATTTAACAAGATAAATTTTACGTGTGTGTGTGTGTGTGTGTGTGTGTGTGTGTGTGTGTGTGTGTATGAGTGTGCGTGTGTGTGTTTATGTGTGCGTGCGCTACGGTACGATAGTCTCATAGTAGACTATTTGAGTAGAATTATTCAAATGAGTGATTTATCCAGGTTTACAGTACATTAAAGAATAAAGACCTAATACACATTTTCAAACACCTTATAAATATCTATATTTCTACATCACCACCCGTGCTTGTAATCCGAAGCCTCCACCATTTCCATTCCAATTTTCTTCCACATCCTTCACACTTGCAAGGCTACATAATCTGTGGTATAATCAATAAACCACAAGCCTTGTCGGAAGGCACATTCATTATTCACAGCTCGAGATACTATCAGCAAGTGTAAAATTACACTTCCTTCCCCTGTTAGGGTCTGTACTTGAACAAATATGTTGTGGGGAATCGTTGGGCTGAATCTGAAGTTGAATAGCAATTTGTATAGTTATAACTAAGTGTAACATAACATAACCTGACCTAACCTGACCTGACCTGACGTGACATGACATGACGTGACATGACATGAGATGAGATGACATGACGTGACATGACATGACGTGACATGACATGACATGACTTGACATGACATCCCTTATGTACAGATTCAGATTAGGTAAGAAGACCCTGTCAAAAGGGATAACGATATGTCGTGGTCAGCTCGTAGAATTGATCATTTCATGATATTATATTCGACCATTTCATGAAATGGTCATATTTCATAAAATAGCCAACTTAATTTGATCATATCGTTGAAACGTCAACGTTTAATAAAATTTCAATCAACGTTTGGCCATATCGTCAATGTAGGCGGTGTCCATGCTATGTGGTGTGATAAAAATGCGAATTGTCGATGAATTTCTTTGGTTCAGAATTATATACCTATTCAATATGGAAAATTGTACAATTACATTGATTCATCGATTATAATATCAATCAAGTTTTAAATAAAATCGAAACCAGCGCCACTACCGGTGGATGATGTTACTAATTTCGCGATATGATTGCAAACGTTTGGCCATATCATGAAGAGTAATGATGAATTTAGTTGCGTTCATCGATCTGGCCAAACTACATCATGATGTGGCCAACCAGTGATATTCTATTTCATGAAATATGACCATTTCATGAAAGGTTCAATTCTAAGGTCTGGCCACGATATCCAAATTGAACGAAGTTTTATTTTAGTTTCACCCTTTCAAGTTTAATCACACTTTTTCCTCCACTGACTCATTTTTTCCTCACTCACTCCTTCACTCACTTAATTTCCAACATCTTTACCGACCATCCTAATCTCCTAACCTACCCTCAAATTGCGGCGACCATAAACAACTCACGTTAACTTTTGTTTTTTATTTATGAGCATATCGCTTCAGCTGAAGAGTTATGGAGGGAACGTGACGACTTAATTAGCTCAGGACTTAAGGATGTGTACTTAAATAGTTTTTATGGCTTCTCCAAAGGTGTGTTTTAGGGAGTGAACAGAGAATGTTACGTGAAAACTGATTTATTATGGAGAACGAATGGTAGAAACAGAGTTTTGATAATATTTTTAATAGATATACCTATAAATAATGTAACGTATACATTGTTTGAGGTTTACGCGGTTATTATCATAATTAAAACAAATAATACCGGGTTCTTACCACGTAATTATCAGGGATATGTCTGTACCATAGACATGTAGCTTATGTATAAAGATTTGTATTTGTAATTGTAACGAAGAATAGGCCACTCCAAAACGCTGAACAAAGATAAAAAATTGAACTATCATGCGAAATGAAGGCGTTTGAACGACCGAGAAAAAAGTTTTGGTATTATAACAGTTTCATAGGTATTATTCAGAATTCAGAAACGAACATACATTATTGCTCATTCAAAATTATTTGTGGTAAAATCTCTGCTCTGCATACAGGGTGTTAGTGACATTGTAACGAATACTAAGGGGGATGATTCATACTGTGATTCTGAGTTAATATTTATGTTTTTCATATAGTTTTTTTAAATGATTTTTAATTCATTACTTTTGGAATGGAAAAACCACTTGATATTAACTAAGAATAATGAGCTGAATCATCCCTCTCAGAAATAGTTACGATGTCAGTTTAACCCCGTACACTTGTACAGGTAGTATACAAGTACGTATGGTTGTTAGTGACACCGTAACAAATACTGAGGGGGGTGATTTAGACCACGATTCTGAGTTTGAGAAATTCATGAAGTGTTTTTTTTTTAATTATTTTCTGTTCCATACATTAGCGACGGGAAATTCCACTTGATATCAACTCAGAATCATTGTCTAAATCATCCCTTAAAGTTTTCGGTACCATGTGACTAATATCCTGTCATCATCATCATCATTTTCTTTTTTTTTTAAGTTCTTCTGTCAATTAGTGTAAGGTACAATTACGAACATTGTTATGGAAGAACGGAGTCACCTTTTTTTTTCCGACACGTATATTACCCTAATAACAAATAAAGTATGTCTGCAAAATATTTTTCCAATACGTAAACAGTTTTTTCCTTTGTTGTAGGTAACACGGATTTAAAAGTTTCGGGTAAGAATACATGGGTACCTAATTGTTGATAAGTAACCTTCGTCCCACTTTGGGATGAAAATAGAGTATGTATTTAAGAATAAGAATAAAATAAATTTATTGCCAGTAACAATAAATCGTCTAATAATCTACATAAGTATACACGTGGCTCGTCTAGACGACAAGGATTATTTCCTACAAAGTGTTTCGTACAATACATTATGTATGTTCCTTCTGGGATTTCTCAAATAGGAATGACTTCACCAGCCCGTGACGTGGTACGGTCTTCTTCTATCGTGTGGGTTGTGAGGTGAATTATTATTGAGCCGGCAAAGGCCCCTGACATGGCTCATATAACGACTACTTACATCAGCAAGTAGTAACCGGGACCAACGGCTTAACGTGCCTTCCGAAGCACAGATCATCTTACTTTTTTGGACAATTAGGTGAGCAGCCTGTAATGTCCTAACGAAACTAGGGATCACAAAGTGATTTTTGTGATATGGGTCAAAATCAAAGAGGTGAACATTATGCTTCTGACAAAGTTTTTCTTAATAAAATAATGTTATATTACAATGATAGTTATTTCAAAATAAAGGTTTTGTGCATAATTACAAGGCACTTAGCATATTTATTTTTCTATAATAATGTTTTATTTGTTTTTAACCAAAAACAAGTCTAAATTGTCATTCCGGGAATGCGTCCTTATACCAGGTTTCATAGTTCAGACAAGTCAAAAATGTTTACAATTAGGACTTAAAAATGACATATTTTACTATTAGCTTTTAAAACTATCAAATTAAGAATTTATCTATAAATTAAATTAATATAAATTTAATTTCTTCATATTTTGGCTATTCAAATACTGTCTGACGTTTATCAAATCATTCCGTGAACGCGGAGGTCAACGGTCGATTTATTTAAAACAACACACCCCAGGTGGCGTTAGTGAGCAGCAGTGTGAAGTTCGCTTGTGAAAGCAAACGGCATGCGTCGTGTTCACGGAAAAAAATAATTGACTTTTTTGGTAAGTACCTTTCAATTTGATATATGTGAAGCGTACTTTAATTCCCTGTCACTACGGGAACGCAGTTTGCTGATAGGTTTTTCGAAAATTTGCATACTTTTTGCAAAATTTCTATAAATTTTGCAGCTTACTTGTTCATAACCTCTAAAACCAATATCTAACATGGCGGCGTCAAGCATGACATGAAAATATTTATTGAATAGTCATTTCGGGAACGGTCATTTAGGAAACGTTCTCGTATATGATGGACGTTCCCGAAATGACATGGGCGTTCACGAAATGACAATCTTTGAACAAAATTATGCTTTAATGCTTTTGAAATGCATAACAAAGTAAAATTTTGGTTTCAGGTATCAAATTATTACCAGTAACATGGAAGACGATAAAAATGAAGATAAAAGGAAGTCCAAAAAACGATTAAAACAAGATAGTATAGCTTATAAGAGGCATCGTGAAAAGGCTAATGCAAGGAAGCGCAAGTTTTTAAATAAAATGACACCTGAACAAAAAGAGATGAAGAGACTGAAAGATAGGGAATATTACCAAAGAAAGAAAGCTGAAAATAAAGTTAAGACTGTTAGTGATATGACTGAAAGAGAAAAGAGGAAACAGAGAAAATTGTGGAGAATAAATTCACAAAATTATAGACAGAAAAAAAAGATTATGAAAAGTATTTTAGCTAACAGCCCCCCAGATTCTGAAAATGAGATGGAAAACGATATTCGAGTATTGAGGAAAAAATCAGGAAGAAAACAGGTTAAAAAAGATAAAGCGCAGGCTTACAGAACCGTTAAAAAACAGAAACATAAAATACAAAAAATGCAAAGAACCATAGATAAGTTACGTAAAAAAGTAGAGAGAAACAGAAAATGTAAAGAAAGAGTTTCCCAAAAAAAGTGCTGATACGCCTACTCGCAAAGTTAATGAATTAACAAGAGGTTATGTATACGGATCAGACACTTCGGATGACGAGAATCTCCAAAGCGTTTCAGATCGACTTCATCGAGAAAATAACGATATTGGTGCTGGTACATCGTACGGAAGTGATAAAGAGAACTTCCATCCAAACATGATATGCCCAAAGACATTTTTGCTAGTAAATGTAACAACTGAAAATAAAAACATCAAATATAGATATGTTGCAGTCGCTGACACCTCAGTTGATGAAGATGGTGAAATAAAAGTCACCTTTCTTCGTTGTCAGCGGAACTCACCAAAAATATTTACAATTGAACAAAATGATGTTTCATATGTCCCCTGTGAACAAGTTGTTAAAATTTTACCCACACCGGAATTACAGAAAAAAGGTAGACGTAGTTTTTATTGTTTTGATGAAAATATGGACATATTCGAAAAGTGAGGTATTGTTAGACTTTAAGTTCAAACTTTGAGACTCGAGTTACTTTGTGATATTATGTTAATGTGATTATGCATATATTGTTTCTTATTCCTAATGTCTGTTTATTTTTAAACTACAAAGTGTAGATTTTGATTTTAAGCATTGATGTGCAATCTTAATGTTTGTTGTTGATTGAAATTACAAAGTATATTATTATTAGATTTTAAGTTTAAATTTTGAAACTCATGTTCCTCATTCCTTAAATACAAATAAAGGTATAATACTGTAAATGTGAATTATTTTCATTCATAAAATATGCCAAAAACCGGGTGTTGCGTTCAATCATGGAAAGTCGACGTCATTTTAGGAACACTCCCATCATTTTGGGAACACTCCAATCATTTCGGGAACATCACATAAACGGCAAATAAATCATAAATAAGTAATTGTATAGTTAAAACTTGCATATACAAGATGAAATGATCTTTAAACTTTTGTGTGCATATTATTATTATATAACGTAGAGCAATTATGTATACAATAAACTGAAATTTTGGGGCGGAATTTACACAAATTGAAAAATTATTGAGAGTAATTTGAAAAATAAGTGTTTTGATTATGAAAATATATAAAATAACAAGATTTTACGATTTAGGAACAGGCTTATTACAGTTTATTGAAGGTGAATCTTAAATGCGTTGATTTATTTATTATTTAAAAAAATAATTTAAAGTGTTCCCGAAATGACTTATGGCCGTGGCATTATTCTTATTAAAAGCTACAACTTCTAAAATAAATATTTTTGTGCGTGCCCCTTCACAGGTAAGTTTCTTGACAAATGACACAACAGACTCCACTTGTTAGTTTTCTTCAAAAGGAAACTTAATTTCTCAGTTATTTGAAAACCTAAAATGCTCACCTCTCTGATTTTGACCCATATGTCCCCACCGGGATTCGAGCCCGGGACCTTCGGATCGTGAGCCCAACGCTCACTCATCTCGGAGGTCGTTACGTGGTATGGTGTTGCCCACGGAATAGACGTAAGAGTTGGTAGGGTCAAGTGAGCGCAAAACGCGCGCTATTTAAGTATGAGCATATATTTCATACTTCAAACTTTGCACTCAATTCGTCCGCAAACTGTACGACTCACGGTGCTCCGCGATAGTAATATTAAAAGATCGTTTTGTTTATGCCTGCAGGGCAAAAAGTCGAATATCGACTGTCATGCAAGGATATCCCTCTTTATCACAGGAAAGCTAAAAACCTTAGTATGATTGGTTATATATAAAAAAAACTTTTGTATGGAGTACCTTACGAAAAGTAATGATAAAATTGCAGCCTATCACTTAAAATATACGTTGCCGGTAAAGTGGCTGTGGAATTTGAGAAGCAGTAGAGCTATCGTAGTTATTAGTGATGTGCCGGATCGTTAAAAATGTATATCCGCGAATACGGATCTGAATACGGATATTTAGTGTAAAGATCCGCGGATACGGATGCGGCTACGGATCTTTATTTTCTTATTCGATATTATTCGATTGGTGTCGGTCCCCGCGAACTTGAAACGATAGTTGACGTCTTCGCTCGCCGCAACGTCAGGCAGGACACGTTTTAACTTGCATTGCGTGGGTAGTACTTTTGTTTCGGTTATGGTAAAACAATCTGAATGGAATTTTATAGTTTTTTTTATTTAATAATTCTACTTAATTGCCTGAAACAGATCCGTAAAAGATCCGCGTGAAAAGTAACTGACACGGATACGGATACGGATTTTTCTTTTATCTCGGATATCCGCGGATACGGATACGGATATTCGGAACATCACTAGTAGTTATCAGCGGGCCTAGCACCGTAAGCACGCGACTCTTTCTCGACGCGACAGAGATCGTCTGTCTCTTTCTGTGCAGTACTGTGAGAGAGAGACTGGTGACGTATGTCGAGGCGAGAAAGAGTCGCGCGCTTACGGTGCTAAGCCGAGGAGTAGTAGTAAAAGAGAGTTGGGTCGATCCGGCGACAGCGGTTCTTATACAAAATGAATGATAGGGCCTTTCTAACGTCTTCCTTCTATTCCGTTGGGTTTGACGTAGAAACCCGTCTTATAATAAAAAAAAGATTAAAACTAAAACTTGACTTTTATATTTTTATTGCTTCGGCGTAGATGGGTAATGAAGACTCGAGATATCGGGTTTTAAATATAGTCCGCGCCACGATAAAAGTTATAAAAGTTTACGGATTTTGATTGAAATAATTAGTAAGAATTCTACGCAGAACCTGTGATAGTACCTATTGCCGTCGCGGCGCTGGTTGTCATGGTTACGCGGTGCTCCTCGCGAACTTTCATACCGCACTTTCATTGAGTACTAATAATTTGTTACTACGCATTCAAGGTCATTGCTCTATTTGGATAGTACCTACAAGCCACCTATCGCCGCTTACGCCTACACGGCAAAGCATCAACTGTTTTAAGACAGTAGTTAAACAAAAACTTTACAAAAAGAGTTATTATAAAGTTAGTGATTATTTAGAAGATATGAATGCATGGGATTATCTGTCTGAGAACTGATATTAGGCAGCTAAATTACTCAATTGTATACCAATATTTTATGTTTATTTTTGTTTTTTTAAAGAACGTCTAGGGCCCTGTGCCGAGGTTATTCTTGCAGCTTCTTTTCCCCGGCTATACAGGTTGTGAGAAGCGGCAGTAGTTGTAAAAATTGACGATTCAAAGTGTAACTATGTTACCTACTGAATAAAGATATTTTTGAATTTGACATCATCCCCTTAGCATTGTCCCCTTTATCACAGGGTCCGATTACCTAACCTGAAGATATGACACCTGTCTGACCTTCCAAACCGTGAAGGGAAAACCGTCCCAATACAGGTTAGGTCACATACCTCCGAAAATGCATTTCTCGGTAATGTGGTTTTCCTCACGATGTTTTCCTACATTGCAGAGCATGCTGAACTTAATATATTTGTTACCTGTATAGTATGAAACATGTTCTAGCAAATAAACGTCTTATGTATGTTTTGTATTTGTATGTTAATTTGTTTATAAAACATGCATTGTCAATGCGAACGTAATCGCGGTCGTCATATTTGACATATTGGAACTGCCAAAGGGCCCCAATTTCATCCTTTCAGCCACAGAACTTTAAAACCGATAGCATTTTTTCTATAGGCCAACGACCAACGAAAGTCCCTAAAAAACCTAACAAACTCAAAATCCGTACCGATCTAAGCCAATACAGGCAAACGGACGGACAGTGATACGGGGCAAAGAGAAAAAATCGGGCAAGTGCGAGTCGGACTCGCGTACTTAGGGTACCGCACCACCAAATTACAGTATTTGTTTGTTTTAATTTTAAATACATAGTTACTAGCTTTACTCTACCGAATTCGATCGCGCGGCCTTCAAATATCGCGCCCCTTTTTTCCGCACTGAAATCTACCCTACTCCTGCCTACAACGCTTGCAAAGTTGAGTTGAGTAGTTGAAACATGATAACGTATTTGGGTCGTTCTTCTTTTTTATCGACAATGATCTGTCCTTCGTTCTGCTTCTGATAAGTTATGTTTTAGAATTTTATTTCATGTTTTGATTGTCCAAAAATATAGTTATCTTATTATACTCAAAATACAAGCAAAATACTAATCGGTTCCTCAATTAGTTATTAACGTAGCTTGATCGTTTTTCACAAAATTCTGTGACAGAGTGGTAAATTGAAATGCTGTCTCCGATGAAAAGGGCCACTCTGTCACAATATTTTTTGGAATGCGCCTGCAAAGAAAAGTATGTTACCAAGATAAAGAGAACCACGAAATAGTCCTCTACAGACACATATTTATATGATGTTTTAAAATAATTATTGCCGTTATAATTTTAAAGATGTTAAATCCGATAAATCGAGAAAATGTCTTTTTATTGTCGATAAAAAAGAAGAACGACCCATTTAACAAACTCACTTTCGCCTTTGTAATATTAGCAAAAATGCTTTGTGATTTTATGGATCTTATAGAAGAAAACGGTCAAAAAGATATAGCCCTAGACGGCCCAGATAATGTAGGCTTAGTAATAGCACGGTAATACTATCATACAGTATTCCAACTCCATACAAACGGGCGAAACGCGAGTTATACCTACGTGCTCGGATCTCAGCATGCGCTCGGCATGCAACCAGTCGCGAATGTCGCACAGTGACGAACGGACGGTGTGTTGTATTTTAAAAGATAACCGCGCGATTTTTAATTAAACTTAAAGTTAAAATAAGTACTTCGCAATCTTTTTTAATTGTACCCAGCGATGATTTCGTGGAATGTATAGAAAAAATAGAAGATATATTCCGAACTTCATTTAAAACCCGACATATAAATTGTAAAGTAGCTGCAGGTATCTATAAAATCAAGTAAAAGATATTCCGTTGTCTCCTCCTTGTCCATGTTTCCCAAAACAATTTTTAATTAAGCTTTATATTCGAATGCGGATTTTTTATACTTTAAAATTTAATAATAAGGCATTTCGTACGTCTCAATCGAGGCGCAAATATTTTTCGGTCGCAAATTTATAAGAGAAACATATATTTTTTAAATTAAACCTAAGAATAAAAAAAACATGCATTTTTATTAAACACTTCCTATTCCAATTACAAAGTATTTTATTTGTTTAAATAAAAAATCATAATTTACAATCACAAAACTAGATAGAAACTCAAAGTAGATGTAATTAAAATTCTGTAGGTGGGCAGCCCTATCGCATGTTTACGTACCGCGCGGGTGTAGGCATTTATTTCAAGGACACGGCCGAGTTACAATACTGTATGATAGTATTACCGTGGTAATAGACACCCCGCAGAACCCTAAAAACAGAAATAAAGAGGAACAAAACCATTGAAACTCCCTCCTAAATCAGTTCCAGTCCTCTCAGCAGTTTTTCGAAAGAGGAGGCAATTCACAATTTGCAACGAAAACAGCGCTTTCAATTCGAAGCTGTAATGTTAGGTGGAAAAAGGGAACGTATTTTGACTTTTGCTCTGTGACTTTTATGATGCTGTTTCGAAACTGAGACGCTTTGTCTCTTTTTAATTACGAGTGTGTGTTCGTTCTTGATTTTTTGGCGTGACACGTTTTGGCTTTCTGTGTGACAAACAAAACTATGAAGCTGTTTTTACTGGACTGTTTGTATGGACATGAGTCCAAGAAACAATTGCACAATTGTATACGTATAATCCATCTTACTGTGACATTCATTTTGGAATATATTGTTTTAAGTTTACGCGGTTATTATCGTAACACCGCGGTTATATCCCCGCTTTAAACGCGGTAAGAACCCGTTATTATGTGTTTTAATTATTCATTTTGGAATTTTGGGAAATAGAGCTGAGAATCAAAACGGCCACAATGAAGCAATTCATAACATACGCTCACGACTATTTCCCAATTAGGGCAGTCAGATATAAATCCATACCTCACTGAACTTTCTGTTAGACCACCGTGATAGGCGGTGAGCCGTATCGTACTGTTATATCCTAATTTAACACTAAAGAACTGCAACGTCAACATAATTCATTTTGATAAAACTCTTTTGCGTACAATCAAGTAGTCAGCCTTTAACCGGGCGCGAATAGAGTCATCAAAAATCAGAGAATAATAAATCATCATCAGCATCCCATTAACGTCCCCACTGCTGGGGCACGGGCCTTCCCTATGGATGGATAGGGAGATCGGGCCTTAAACCATCACGCGGGCCGGTGCGGATTGATGGTTATTAACGACTGCTAATGCAGCCGGGACCAACGGCTTAACGTGCCTTCCGATGCACGGAGGAGCTCGAGATGTAAACTTTTTTTTGTGGTCACCCATCCTATGACCGGCCTTTGCGAAAGTTGCTTAACTTCAACAATCACAGACCGAGCGCGTTTACCGCTGCGCCACCGAGCTACTCTAGAATAATACATAATTCTTTATAATTCTTTGTTTTATCTGTGATAAAGTGTTTTCTGTAACAAATTAAAAACGTTTGTTTAAAAAAACTGATACTAGCCACTGGTACGTAACAGTACGTCATATATTATGGCGTCTTGTTATGTCATAAAGTCGATTCCCATCTTTCATTAAAGTGTTTCTTCCTTTCAGGTACTTACCATGACACGTTGCCTCATTCCCATACTGCACTTCTGCTCCTCACAGTACACCATGCGAGTGCAAAGGAGTTATTCGGCAAAGCCTGCATGCGTTCCATTGACGGTACGACGAGCTAAGTAAGGTAAAATCGGCCCATCCTTTTTCTTTCAAGCGCTTTTCAAAAGGCTTGAAAGAGGTTGTCAATATTTTGAGCTCCATGAATGGCCCTCTGTCGTAGTTTTGAATGCAGAGTTAAGTGTGCGCGTCTTTCCATCGGTTGGTGAGGTTAATTACGTGCGCATATTTCTGTCTACACCAATCTGAACTGGAGTCGCGTGGTGGAGTATATCGCGTACTACATACCTCCTGAAGTAGAAAACGTTAGATAATTAACTTTATTGTCATTGTCATACAGTGCTCTCTTCTCATTGGTGAACAATATTGCGTTCTATGATAATGGTAATCGTTTATCTAGCCTACTTGATGCCACTGCTGGACAAAGGCCTCTCCTTGATTCTTAAACTCTTGACTCTGTGCAATCTCCGACCAATCTTTCTGATAAACGGTGAAGCCACCATACCATCTTTTTCAGAATCTACTTACGACTTTACTACGACTTCTGTACCTCGCCTCTGTTCTGTGCCTCTGTTCTTCTAATGTTACTTTTTAAATTTTATCACAAAGGATCGATTTTCGTTAACCCTATGGATTACGGTGCATAAGGGTGGCCCTGATTCCTGCAGACACCTCCTAATTTTATTTTAAGTTATACCTGTCATTTTCTTATCCACCGAAAAGGAAAGGGACGGATGATTGACAGCTATTAAATTGTAAAATAACCGAGAGATTGGATTGGCCGGAAGGCAAGAGGGGACCTCTTTTCTATTTTTTCCCTAAAATAGTTACATGGAGAATGCTACATCGACAAGAGCGTGGCTCTTAAACTAGTGATGATGATAAGAGAATGGAAGAACAACCTTGGCTAATGAAAAAAGCACCTCGCTGATAAGCAGCCCATGAGACGTGTTCTGGCAACTTTATTCTGTCGGGTTATTGACCAATGTAAAATTTTGGGAGGAGTTTTTTAAATTTCTACCTAAAATTGACAAGTTTTCCGTTGTTATTATCCGTCCCTTTCCTTTTCGGCGGATAAGAAAATAACAGGTATAACTCAACACCAATATGTATGTTAAAATTACTTTAAAGTCTTTACTTACTCGTACTCTCTGATTTTATTATAAAACTTTTGATATTCTTGACTATGGTTCACTACGCTCAAAAGACCATTCCAAAAGTTAGATAACAGCATCGAAGTGCGAGAACGCATTTGCAGTAGTTTGCAAGTATCAAAATATAGCAAGTTTAGTCAAGTTGATAATACTGGTAACAGGCGCAAGTTGTGACTAGTTCAACGTGTTTGGGGAATAACTTTATGGGTCGTTCTCCATTTGGCGTTGTCTGGGATCCAGTGAATACTCTATAACAACTTGTTTATATAATAGTAACTATGAGGTTCCCTATTTTTTTGCATAAAATTTTATGTCATAAATTTAAATGGCATATATTTACTATTCCTAATAATCGTTACGCTAAAAGGCATTAGGCATAACTATTTACACATAATATAATAAAGCATAAATTCATACCTATTTAAATAAACATGTTGGCGGCACCCTAACCTACTATTACACTATGGTATCCAAGTTAAATGTGATAAACCTACAAGAATAGGGCAAACATCATTAGACTTAACAAGCATTATGCTAAGTAAAACAGTATGACAAGTAACCATTATGCCAAAAGGCGATTATGACTAAAAAAATATGCCTAACCGGTTATGCCTAATTAAAATAGGACAAACAACATTATGCGAAAAAAAGGGTCCCAGCGACAGATTAAAATAATTGTATGAAAGGATCTTATTATTATTCCGATCCATACTCATATTATAAATGGGAAAGTGAATGTGTCGTCTGTCTGTTTGTTTATCCGTCTGTCACGGCAAAACGGAGTAACGAATGTACGTGATTTTTTAAGTGGAGATATTTGAAGGGATGGAGAGTGACCTAGGCTACTTTTTGTCTCTCTCTTATTCTATCTCTCCACTTCCCTAAAATGAGGGGAGGAAGTTATGGAGCACTCCGCAATTTTCAAAGTAAAAAGTTAAAAATAAAAATTAGTATGCGGACACTATTTGTGGCTAAAAAAATAAACGTGCATATTTTTTTTTTTAAATCTGCCCCCAACTCTTTCAAGGAGAGGGTGAAATTTTATATGCGACTATATGGGACTAAGCTAAAAATTGATACTTGTGGTACCCCGAATAAAATAGAGAAGAAAAAGCGAGTTTAAAAGAAACCAGAAAAAATATACTTAATATTTTAAGTTCCTAACTAGTGTCGGACCCAGTGGTAAACCGCTCCTATCGCGCCAGTCTCCTTTTGAGATAGCTCAAAGCCAATTAGATGCGGCGACAACGCCATCGAGATATACCATGAATACGTTTTTGCTCCTACATTCCTTTCAAAGGTTCTGATTCAGTTAGAAGTTTTTTTAAAGAGACAGAACATGCTAACTAAGGTGGTAAACTTGCAATTCAGGAGTTTGTGAAGAAGTTTCGTTACAAGATTTTTAATAAGCTACCTAGCTTGTGACGATGTACGGTCACGAGCACTAATAAGTATGCACTTTGAAACCATGTCACATTATTTTTTTTTACTAATTAAACCGTAAGTCTCATTAAATGTCAAATATGATAGGGCGACAGGGTTCTAAAGTGGGTACATGATATTGCTCATGACTGGAACCAACTGGGCTGGTTTTTTATTATTATTTTATTAACCAAATAATTTTTTTTTGTACCGTAAGCGCTGTCAGATTTTTCAGGTTTTTGTTTTTTTTTATTATTATTTACAAATACAAATATAATTTATTACTCGAAAATAAAAAAAATAAGTACAAAAAGACTCTTATCTAGGTACATGGCAAATAGCGGCCTTATCGTTTAAGGCGATTATTATTATTATTTATTTATTATTATTTTTGTTTTCACCCACAACGGAACGGAGCAGGTATAATGCGTTTAGGGTGAGAGATGTTTGTGTGTGCGTTTGTGCAAAGTAATGTTACCACCTATCTTTTCAACTAATGATCCGATTTTGAGGCGGTTTTCAATAACGGGATTGTGTTTGATGAGTTCATGTGTCATGGCTGTAACTCACTAGGGGGCGCCACAATATAAGTCGGGGGTTTTGAGTTATTTTGTTCTTTTTCGATGAGATTTTTACCGTCGTGGGTTTTTTTAAAAATTTTTAATTTTGCTTAATTTTTATTGGAAGCATTTGATCAGCGTGGTATGCTCCAAATCCCCTCTGGTTAATTGAGAGGATGTCTGTGCCCAACAGTTGGACGTAATGTAGGCTATTTATGTTATCACCCACCTTCTCCTCACCCGAGGGTACACTGCCAATTTATCCCACTAGGTGTCGCTACTATTTAGTGTTTTTAAATTTTGACAGTTCCCCGCACTATTTGGGTAAACAACATATTGTTTGGTTATATTTTCACATCGTAACCGTTTGCGCAGCGCGTGGGGTTCGACTGAAAAATCGTTCTGTTATATTTATTTCCTAAAGATTGGAAAGAATAAAACTTGGAAAAAACTTATTTTCAATCACAACAGCCTTTTTTCAACTGGCTTCTATTCTTTTGCGGAACTCGTCCTTCAGACGGGATACATTCCACGTCACTCTACATTTTATACATACATACATAAACTCACGCCCATTTCCCACCGGGGTAAGCAGAGACAATAGAATTCCATTTGCTTCGATCCTGACACACTTATCTTGCTTCCTCCACATTCATCAATCGCTTCAATAACGCACGCTGGTTCAGAGTAGATCGTATTAAAACTTTTCTAAGGACATCTCTAATATTACATTTATTTCTACATTTTATAGCTAGACGAATTTAAGCTGGACAGTATGGAGAACTGTCAAAATTTAGGAACACTCAACAGTGCTGCCGCCTGCGAGCTTCTAGTTCTTACCCTCATTATCATATCACACGATTTTAACTCGAAGCAACCTCACTGCGAGTATACAGCCACTAAGCAGGTAGTTTGTCCGTGTTTGTAATATCAAGACTAGCAGTAGTTTGGTGATTACTTGTTAAAGTTGGTCCACGGCACTTGCATAGTACAGCGTGTCTTAGACTGCTCACCTCGCTAGTTAGAAATAAGAGGATTTTTGTTCCAAGTCCAAAACTACCGTCGCCTCCGTGGTCTGTTAAACGTTAGGCTCACGATCCGGAGGTCCTGGATTCGAATCCCAATGGGGACTTTTCACAAAAATAACTTTGTGAACCCTAGTTTGGTTAGGACATTACAGGATGATCACCTGATTGTCCGAAAGTAAGATGATCCGTGCTGAGGAAGGCACGTCAAGCCGATGTAAGAACATAATTATTATATGTAGTCGTTACATGAGCCATGTCAGGGGCTTTTGGCGGCTCAGTAATAACCCTGACACCAGGGTTGATGAGGATGGTATTCCACCTCACAACCCACACGATAAGAAGAAGATTAGTAAGTAGTAACGGGGAGCAATGGCTTAATGTGCCTTTCGAAGCACGGGTCATTTTAGTATCGGACAATCAGATAATCAGCCTGTTCATCACAGGCTTGAATCGTATTGTCGGAACACGGGTTTAAAACCACTGAATTCTACTTTAATTTATTTTTGAATTTATATTTGGATCAAAGATTATTAATATCACGGTTTATTCCGGGGTGGCCTGTGCCCAGCAGTGGGACGTATATAGGCTGTTTATGTATGTTACCAGGATATTCATATATTCATATTCATATATTTATTTGTATTTATCATACATTGTCATTATTTATCTATCATACATTATTAACATTAAGTTTAGTTGAACATCATTATTTTATAAAAAAAAAACAATTTAAATTATATACTTAATTCAAGATATTTTGTGTAACAATAAGTAGTTAATATTTAATAAGAACTAGATCAGAACACTTCACTATTTTATTATTATATAATACGTTTTAGCTCTTTTTCCGTTTTTCCAGTTCAAAACAATATATCACAACTGTCAGATAATATTGTGGTGTTACCACTTAAGAAATACTTTTCCCACCTTAATACCAGATACAGAATAATAAATATTAATAATCATAGTAGCAATAATAGATACTGGTAACAATAGTAGCAGTGATCGTAGTAGCAATAATAGATATTAGCAACCATAATAGCAGTGACGCTTACACATAAATTATAACACGTGCTCAGCGGTGAATGAAAACATCGTGAGGAAACCCACATTCCCGAGAAATGCAATTTCGGAGGTATATGACGTAGGTAATCTGTGTTGGGGGATGGTTTTCCCTTCACGGGTTAGAGGCAGTCACTCTGGCCTTTCCTTAAAATATCCTGGATCTGATCGCCGTATGTACGCTTAGGTCTTCCTCTTCCAACATAGAAACGATAAAAAAATCTTGTCAGTGGAATTTTCCGTTTTTCATTCGTGGTGTAAATACAGGTTTTATAGTTGGAAACTTAGGATTGTTATCTCGGATCAGTTTGAGGTCAAACAGACAAAAGGTCTATGAGAGGATATACTTGTACATAATGCATAATGAAAAAATAATGTTCTTTTTATCGAGTTTTATAGATAGGTACTTAAAAGTTGCAAATAACTATAAGTGAAAAAGTTGGCTAAAAGAAATATATTTTTTTTGTAATAAGTCTATTTTTTGGCAAATCTTTAAAATAAACTTTTATTTAAACGCCTTATTCGAAAGATATATTAGTTTTAGCAACATGTACCTATTTTAAAACAAACTTTATTTACACCATAAACAAAACAGTTACAGAACATGTACATAAACTGCCTATATACGTCCCACTGCTGGGCACAGGCCTCCCCTCAATCAACCGGAGGGGGTATGGAGCATACTCCACCACGCTGCTCCACTGCGGGTTGGTGGAGGTGTTTTTACGGCTAATAGCCGGGACCGACGGCTTAACGTGCCCTCCGAAGCACGGAATCATCTTACTTTTTCGGACAATCAGGTGATTCAAGCCTGAAAAGTCCTTACCAAACAAAGGACAGTCTCACAAAGTGATTTCGACAATGTCCCCATAATAATAAATCGCGCCAGACAGAGTAATGCGGGCGGAAAGCAAGAGGGAAACCACTGCCTTTTTTTTCTCTAAAAAAGTAGCATGGAGAATGCTACACCGACAAGAGCGTGGCTCTTAAATAAGATATGTGCTCGATTATTGGCAATAGGTTCGCCTCTTATTACATGGAACTTAAACATAGCTGGCGAGGAATAGGTGTATACTAAAGACCTCTAACACCTTTACTTAGATAAATGGTAGACATAGCTAGTTAATATACTAAACGAGATAGTAATGTATCGCATTTCGCTTTACTGCGATCTATGGAATGGACGCCTTAGCTTAACGAGATAACAGGTGCAGATGAGAAGCAGACATCGACCTGTCGATACGGTAACGAGTTTGTAGACTGGAGATATTACGTATTTACTTGCAAGGAGGTTCTTAATTCGGTTCCCGGGTAGGTTAATTTAAGGTGTTATCCTCCATAGCCTAGTGGTTAGAACATTTGGCTCACGATTATATTATAGCCATATAATTTACTTTTTTTTAGTATAGTTAATGCTACACCGACAAGAGCGTGGCTCTTAAATTGATGATGATGAGTTAATATGGCTATAATACTTGATAAGTTTAAAAACATTGAATTGCTAAACAAGATTAGTAGATCAAGTCGCTTGAAATGTAATTATGAGTATAATATTAAAGAAGTATCATCTGGGAGCTTGTTAACTATGTAGTACCTATCTACTAATTCAGTGTAGCGAGTAAAGCACATTCATTCGCGCTTCAAAACATAGGTTTATCTTTTTTGTTCAGAAGGGCGTCTTATATTTTTATAATGACTGATTTGTTTTTCAGATACTTAATAAATAAATAAATAAAAAATTTGAAGGTCCAGGTTCGATTCCCGATGAGAAACATTGTCGAAATCATTTTGTGAGACTGCTTTGTTTGATGCTTGAATCATCTGACTGTCCCAAAAAAGTAAGATGAATTCGTGCTTTTATATGTATCTAAGAGACGTTGAGGAGCTCGGTGGCGCAGCGGTAAACGCGCTCGGTCTGCGATTGTTGAAGTTAAGCAATTTTCGCAAAGGCCGGTCATAGAATGGGTGACCACAAAAAAAAAGTTTTCATCTCGAGCTCCTCCGTGCTTCGGAAGGCACTAGCATTCGTTAATAACCACCAATCCGCACTGGGCCCGCGTGGTGGTTTAAGGCCCGTTCTCCCTAGGCCCGTGCCCCTGCAGTGGGGACGTTAATGGGCTGATGATGATGAAGAGACGTACACATGCAAACATATTCGGCCCCATAATACACTCCAAGTTAGCTCTTACCATACTAGAGTACAAAACCACCAAATAAAAAAAAAACTTTTTTTACTAGAAGGATAAACAAAAATCTAGAAGGATAAATACACGGCCTTTGTCTAATTGTTACACAAAGACTGACACCAATTGAGCCCTCAATTTCCTTTGAAAAAAAAAGTGCAAACGGAAAGAGACGGCGAGTAAAGTTGGGCTCGCCGGCTCCCAGAGCTGTTGGCATTCAGCCGATATCCGGATATGCGGGTTGTCCACGGGTACTATTGATTCTCGACGTGAAGTCGAAGTGGAAAGTCGATTGAATTCCGTATCATAATCTTCATAAAATAAACCTGATACTAGTTATTCTGATAACTTACTTTATTTTTATTAATTTTTTTTTAATTTTATTTTGTTATACACTTATCGTCTACTATAATTTGCAATAACAACTAAGTACCTACACCATTAGGTTACTCGTACGCCGGACATGAAATTTCAGCCCCTTAAAATAATTAAGCTTTTTTTTTTACAAAGACCAATAAATACATTATTAAAACTAAATATTATAAATGTGAAAGTGTATGTGTGTATCTTTCTGTTTGATTGTCTGTCTTTCACGACGAAACGGAGCGACGAATTGACGTAATTTTTGGGTGAAGATAGTTGAAGTGATAGAGAGTGACGTAGGCTATTTTTTGTCTCTTCCTGACCCTCTACTTCCATAAAATGGGGGCTGAAAGTTTGTATAGAAAATTCCGGAATATTCAAGGTAGAAAGCCAATAATTGGTATGTGGATTATATGTGACTAACAAAAAAATTGTGCGTCATTTTTTATTTGGAAATCTGCACGCAACCCCTTCAAAGGGGGGGGGGGGGGGTGAAATTTTATATGGGACTTTTCGCAGTTGTCGAAGTAGGAAGCTAAAAATTGGTACATTACGAAAAGGGAACCGTGTTATCCCAAAAATAACGCGAGCGAAAACAAATGGTAGCACAGTTCTAAGATTAGTTCGCGCCCAGATAGTTTCATTTGACATGTCGCTCGTGACAGACTAGCATTGAATAGTAATTGGAATATTCCAGGTTATTATCATGTTGAATTAATCTGTTACGTAAACAATGACATTAAATAAATAAATAAAATAAAAAGAGTTTATTTCGGACACGATTCATAGTGGTTAATAACAAAGAATAAACAACTTAATTTAGTGTTAGTAATAGAACAATTTATAAGATTTACACACGACACGGCGCGGAGCGACAATTACAAATAATAAGAAAACGTACACATCAACCGGTCCCGGTCACCGGTATCTACAAGTCCACTTCAGTATGTAAGCGCATCCAGTGGCCCAGCAATGGGGAAATAAATAAATATAATTATAAGTAAATTGTTTTAAGTTTACGCGGTTATTATCAGAATTAAAACACACAATAACGGGTTCTTACCGCGTTTGAAATAGGGATATGAGACTCCCGATACGTGGTAAGAACCCGTTATTATGATGTGTTTTAATATAATTATAATTCCGAAGATGCGTGTTTTTTTAGATTGCATTTCGGTGAGTGTGTTCAGGAATTGCACGAACGGATTCCACCTGCACCTTTCCGCCATCGGACGACGCGACGCGGGGAGGGATTCTATCCATATTTGGTCGACATTTTTCCTCTTCAAACCGCTAGATTCGCTTCCTCCTTCATTATGCAATCTTCTAAAGAATAGAACTCACTTCGTGTTTCCCAATACATACATATAATTTGAGGATTCTCAAGGCAAGAGTGAATAGGCAGCATTTAAGTTTTCGTGCTCCACCTTAGACCACATCGCTGCTTTAGATGTAGATTGTGGTCAAACGCTTAAATATTTTACCCGTCTCCTTCGAAGTACGGAATCATCTTAGTTTTTCGGACAATCAAGTGATTCAAGCCTGCAAAATCCTTACCTAAATAAAGACAGTTTCAAGGAGAGTTTTTGACAGTGTCCGCATCGGGAATCGATCCCGGACTAGATCGTGAGCCTAACTCTCTAACCAAAGGACTACAGGCGCTGTTATTATTTATCATGTTTCATGATTATAATGGAAACTGACAACTTCTTTGGCAATCATAAGTAAAACTCGTTATACTTAGGAAAGAAATAGTTTAGTCTCGAAGAAACATTTTGTTCCTTAATAACTCTCGTAATAACTCTGGCGCAAGACCAACTCGTCAATAACTAACTTTGCGCAGTTTACAATTCTGCAAGACTTTACAATAAGCTGCTAACTTCACCAAGATGTTATTTTTACTGATTGGTAGCACAATAAACTATTTTTTTTAAATAAGAACTGATACAACCCAGTAAATTATTTTGAATCGGTCGATACATAATTATAAAATATGTTAACATAATATATTATGAGGCAATAAAATTTGAAACTCATATGTGCATGCCCATGTCTATGTGGTGCTAACAATTATTATGGCGAGAGAATATTGAAATACCTTGTTCCAAGAATATTTAATACATAGTATTGAGTTCGAAAACGAATGTTGTAGTAAGCCAATCTTTAAAACGAAATTAAAGCTGTTTTTATTAAAGTCATTTGATGAACATATTGAATAGTTGGTAGATTTGTAGCATTTAAGAATTAAGTTTAAAACTTGCTGTAATAGATATAAGTAAATAAGTAATGAGTGCATGATTTCGCCAACAAACTGTCTTTCAGTTTAGCGAATGTCTTTAAAATTGTAAATGGTCTTATATTGTTATTAAATAAATTAAATAAAATAAATAATAATGTCTCTGCTCACCCCGGTGGGAAATAGGCGTGAGTTTGTTTGTATGAATGTTAGTCACGCATCGACTCATTAAAAATGGTTAACATAAAATATAAACAGCCTATACACGTCCCACTCCTGGACACAGGCCTCCCCTCAATCAAGCGGAGGGGATATGGAGCATACTCCACCACGCTGCTCCATTGCGGGTTTTTTGTTACGGCTAATAGTCGGGACCTTGTCCTTACTAAACAAAAGACAGTCTCACAAAGTGATTTCGATACCTTTTTTGTATCCTATGTGTTTTCGCAAATAAATTAATTTGATTTGATTTTGATAACGTCCCCATCGGGAATCGTACCCGGACCAGATCGTGAGCTAGACGCTCTAACCACTAGATCAAGGAGGCTGTTGTGAAACTGGTTTACTATGTAAAGAGAGAATCTTTAAAAATGACTTTGTGATATTTATATTAACTGATGACTTGTGGCTCTATCCGTACCGTTAGGAATTACCGGCGTGACTTTTCGTATACCTAATGTGCATTGTACTTCCAACGGCTTCCGTGATCCAGTGGTTTGAGCGTTGGGCTCACAATCCGGAAGTCCCAGGTTCAAATCCCGGTGGGGACACATCACGAAAATTACTTTGTGATCCCTAGTTTGTTTATAGAACATTACAGGCTGATCACCTGATTGTTCGAAAGAAAAAAGGTCCGCGCTTCGGAAGGCACATTAAGCCGTTTGTCCCGGTTACTACTTACTGATGTAAGTTAGTAGTGGTTACATGAGCCATGTCAGGGGCCTCAATAGTAACCCTGACACCAGGGCTGATTGGGTTGGTAATCCACCTCACAACCCACACACAGAAGATTGTACTTCCAAGAATTTAATATTTTATTATTATTAAACCTATTAAAGTACTGCCATAATTAAATTACTTAAGTAATAATTAAATTACATAACATAACATAACATAACTAAATTAATTAAATTACTTATTAATACTTACTATTAAATGGCACTCAGGAACGCAACGCGATATTTTTGTAGTTACTGCGTAGTGGTACTACGCCGTAGCTGCTACGCACCGTTACTTAGCTTGCTACGATCTAATTTATAATGAGATTAATATTTGAATTATTTTAAAGCTTTAATGGAGAAAGTTTACGTTATGAAAGACTTTTTCCTCGCTATGTTATCATGAATCTCCATTGGCTCCCAAGAGAGTTTATCGAATGACCGGTTAATGGCAATAGGCTCGCCCTCTGTTGAATGGGACTTAAAACATAGCCAGCGAAAAGCGGTTCTAGTTACACATCTCTACCTATTCGGGGATACAGGCGTAATTCTGTGTATGTATGTAAATTTTGGACAAAGTGAGCTGCTTACACGAAAAAGGTTTATGTGGAAATAATTACGGTAACTTTCAACTCCAGTTTCTCTCGTTATCAACACATCACAGCTTGATTGAACCTTTGATTAATTCAAGGAACTTCGAAATAATTATCCCATCGACAATATAACTTCTAGACTCCTAATATTTTATTTATTCCTTCTTTTGACAAGACTTAGGTAATGTACATTTGCCGCAAATGGCAGTAACTACTTGCCCGGACATGGGGAGCGCTGAAGACTTTCGCCCGGTACAAATTTTAAGACAACGGGCCTGAGGGTGCTCATTTGAGCGCGAACTTTGGCTCAGAGCGGAGCTGTGAGGTATTCGCTCCATGTTGACGGCGCCTTGCCCCGGCGCCGTTGCCCTGTCGCCGTGTGTCAACGACGCCGTCACCAACATCGTCACTGGTACGTAAGCGCACTTAGTCTTCGATTTGTCACAAGGTGGAACACGTCTATTAGGTCGTAACGTCGATGTAAACACTTCATTGCGATAGGGAATTACCAGGAATTTTATCAAGGTAAAGGTTAATTTCAATTTGTAAATTGAACTTACGGCGTAAAAGGGAATAATCTTGCTTTTATCCCTCATTCGAGTTAAAATGCTTCGAGTCTGTGTAATATTTCAAACGTGTCAGGAAATTCTACTTTTGAAATGTACTTTGATATTGAATCTCATCCTCGTCTGTCATGTTTTAATTATAATAATAAGCATGAACACCAGTAAAATCAAAAATGTCTGAAAGTCTTCAAGGAATAGTTAATAGGTATTTGCAAGGTAAGCGCGAACTACTCTTGACACAACACCGTCACATACCATCGATTGTGGTCAAACGCGAGCCTATATTATTTTAAAAAATATATACTTTTTCAGACGAAAGTATCCATAGTTTTAGTTATATAACATAACATAAGCTTGCATCTATATCCCAATGAGCTCATCTCAGAGATATTTCCATCGCAAGGTGAACTAAGTACCCACACCTCACCAAGCTAGTTGTGAAGTCGTAGTGTTAATAACACATTCCCTAGTATTATCCCGTTTTTCACAGGGTCCGCTTACCTAACATGAAAATTTGACAGGTCCGGTTTTTGATAGTGTTAATAACAACGATAAAATTCCTCAAGCTACACTTACTTAGTTCATCTTGCGACTGACGTAGCTTTAACTACCTCAATTAAGAAATTTCTACAATAGGTTTTAATTTTCTTCCAAAACTCAAGCACGTCCCTACATTATCTAAACGAGGCAGAGGCAAGTGTGAAGTGTCTAGCTGAGAGATACACTCGCCCGTCAACGCGATAATATCGCAACTTGCTGCAGTAGCTTGCCCGTTTAGTAGCTCGCCGACGCCACTGCTTTGTGCTTTGTATAAATACTGGACTGGGAGGTGCGAAGACAGGAAAATCTAATGCAGCCGTTACACTTATTGTGCCCCACAGTGTGCTTTATTCTAAATTGGTATATTCAAAGGTACCCATTTCAAAATATAGTGACACCCACGCTTTGCCCTGTCTTTGTGTAACATATTATCTTAGTGCAAACACCACGCGAGCCTAAAAACCACATGATAGCAATTATGTAATTACGATCCGAGCGGGAATTTAAACTCTATCACCGATGCGGCCTCCGTGGTCCAGTGGTTTGAGCGTTGGGCTCACGATCTGGAGGTCCCGGGTTCGAATCCCGGTGGGGACACAACACGAAAATCACTTTGTGGTCCCTAGTTTGGTTATAGGACATTACAGGCTGATCACCTGATTGTCCGAAAGAAAGATAATCTGTGCTTCGGAAAGCACGTTAAGCCATTAGAACCGGTTACTACTTACTGATGTATGTTAGTAGCCGTTACATGAGCCATGTCAGGGGCCTTTGGCGGCTCAATAGTAACCCTGACACCAGGCTTGATGGAGTTGGTAATCCTCCTCAGAACCCACACGATAGAAGAAGAGACCGATGCATGTAAGCTACATTTTGTATTGAAGTTCAAAACTATTGTACAGTAAAGTTATCGTTTACTTTCACTATGATTAATAAATAATACAATTCCTTAGTCGCCTCTTGGAAGTCTTCCATATAACATAACATAAACTCACGACTACAACCACGTGGTAGCCAAAGGAGCAACCATCGTAAGATGAACAAAGTATCAAAACTTCACTGAACTTTCTTCCTTTACCTTTTTCAGTGCTTCCAATCCAGTAGAAAATTAAATTCCATAAGCAATCTCTATTTCTTGTAGCTCCCGTACCCAGCAATCTGATCGTGCTAATGGAGTGCGGATTTTAAAAAGAAAATAATTGGAAAAGTATCGCTATTCTCTGATAAAGAGCATCCATTATGAAAAAGAAATTTAAAAACCATCTCTCGGCGTACCTAATTACGTTCAGAAAACATTCTTTTCAGATAAAGCTGATGTTACACGGGCACTCCTTTGGAATATATAAAGCGTTCTGTTTAGTTCACTGTAACTGGAGAAACTAAAGAAACGCAGATGAACAAGTTAACTTTTCTTTTATATTATTTTATTATCTATTCAAAACTATGCTTTTTTTCTTGAATGGGAGCGAATATAATCAGAATCATTCGACGTAATTATGATGCATATACTTGTTGAAGGTAATTTCAATATTTTTAAAACTACGTCATTTCGCACGCAACACAGTTGGCTCGACCATTATAGACGGCGATACGGCTCACAACCTAACAGAAAGCTCGATGAAACGTGAATACTCAGTTCATCTTGCAATGGATGTACCTCTGAATTGCTATTTAGCAATAAACCCGCCTATTGTGCTTATGTTTGTAGTCGTACGTTGTATATGTTTGTATTTATATCCTTTGTGTATGTCGATCCTTAGATATGAGGGACCGACCAAGAGAGAGAGATATGTCGTTGTGCAATAAAGTATTATTGATTGATTGATTGACTAGCCTAAATGTTAACATATTCGTACGCTTATGTATGTTGTTGTGAAAATGGCTCCATGATATTAAAGTCGGACTTCAAGACATGAGGATGACTGGCTGGAGAACGTGGGGGCTAAAAATGCCACACCGAAGCAATTCATCTAAAAAAGCAATATTGCCATTTGACATTCGTTTGCATTGCGCACTTACTTTTTCAGAACCCCGATACCGACCCCGCCGGCGTGGTCGACGATTTCCCTCATTCAGCGCTTATCGCTATCGACCCACTAGGGTCGACTAATCCTTTCAATATTCTTCCTCTCAGACGACGCCCTGAGCCGAGGTTCGCGCCCAACTGGGCACCCTCGGGCCTGTTGTCTTAAACGTTGTACCGGGTGAGAGCCTTCAGCGCTCCCCATTTGTCCGGCCAAGTAGTTAATGCCATCTGCGGCAAATCTACAACAAGTCACGCGTATCAAGTAGCAATATTGCTTTTTTAGATGAATTGCTTCGATGTGGCTTTTTTAACCCCCCTTGAAGCAAAAAAGTCTTCGTTGTGCTTTACCACCTCCTGAAGGAGTCAGGTTTTGTGTGCGATCGATGTGGCAAGAAATGCCGCGCTGCTATAGGGCTGTATAGTCATCAGCAGCTCTGCGGGATCCCGTAGACTCACAAGTGCTGCAACAATCATCTGCTTTTTCATCATCTGATTTTTTTTTAAATCTTTATTTAATAAAGAGGGTTTTGTCAAACATTGACCACCCCACCCCCATCGGACTAACCTAGATTATCGCCTACGTAAACACAATTTTATTTAAAACACATAATGACGGGTTCTTACCGCGTTTAAAGTAGGGATATGAGACTCCCGATATTTCGACACTGTTGCAAGTGCCACAATTTTATTTGCTATAGATGTTGTGTGTGTTGTATGTTGTTAAATAAATGACTAAACCTAGTTCCAGAAGCGTCTTAAACTAGTAACTTTCTTTAATTTTTAAGCTTCTCGGTACTTACGGACTTACTGTTAGTAGGTATGCGAAAGTCTCGTCGAATTTTAATCCCGATTTACAAGGCAATAACGCAATAATCCGTCTTATGAGCCGGATTTGCTGCTACCAGTTCCCGTTCACGAGAATGTTCCCAAAGTCGGAATGTTCCCGTTGAAAAAACTCTTTAATAGTAACGATATTAAGGATTCCTGCAGACACATCCTAATTTTATTTTAAGTTATACCCGTCATTTCTTATCAACCGTAAAGGAAAGGGTATGATGGTCAACAAATTAATTTTAAAACGAATAAATAACCCGGGCGAATAAAATAGGTATCTCGCTGGTACGTAGTCCGTTTGATGTGCTGTCTACTTAATTCTGTCGGGTTATTAGCCAATGTAAAATTGTTTGACGGTTGTTTTAGATTTCTGCTTAAAATTTACGTGTGTTCCATAAATTTTATGCCTGTCGATTACCCGTCCATTTCGTTTTCGGAAGATAAGAAAATGACAGGTATAACTTAAAATGAAATTAGATGGCGTCTGCAGGAATTAGCACCATTGACTGCTCTTTCTGATATTGTTCTCTCTTGTACTCAGGGGGGTCACCTCGAAGAAATTCATCTAAAAAAGCAATTATTACTGTTGCGTATGGCAGACAAAAATAAAATATCCTGCGTGGATCATATATCCAGCTTAAGTTCCCCTAACCAAGTCTCTGCCGCATCCGTCACACAATGCAGCTCGGCTATGCCACCTGGGAACCGGTGTAGAGGGCACTCACTCGTGTAGGACCAACCATGGAAAATCAAACCATCACCTACATAAATGGGGCTTAAAGGAGTCGCCATACTGTGAATGTGGTCACGCCGATCAAACCCTATCTCACATAGTGAACCAGTGCCCTATAAAAATACTGTACTATGCGCAAATGTCAAATGGCATTATTGCTTTTATAGATGAATTGTTTCAATGTGGCTTTTTAACCGCCCTGGTCTTATCTGGCTAAAGGTAAGGTGATACAGCTCTTTTTACATTAGTTTTACGCCTATTTACTACCCATCACTCATCACGTCGAACGGCATGTCACGGATGCCTTGGCCTACCTACGCCAAAAAAACGTCACAAAAATTACCTGAGTCTTCTCTTTGAGTCTACTTTGATGTAGGTACATAATCGTGTACCCACCTGGTACCTATATATTAAAATTAATGTAAAAACTTCGTTGCTTACATTATTTACCAACTTTTACCATTTGGCGATTGCCGAAAAAACACAGCGCGACATCAAAAAAGAATCTCAACTTTGAATCGCTTATAATTTACATAATTGCATTACACAGTGGCGGCGTTTCATAAAAAAATATTAAGGGACACCTGCGGACAAGTAACTTTTGCCCCTAAAAATTATTTACTTCCAACTTCTTTCATAAATCAGGATAAACTTGTTTACAAAGTAATTTTAGAAGCGACCCGTTTTCCACTGACGGGAATATTTTACACCGAAAAATATTCTAGCTCTAGTCTTAATGAAGAAGTGACATTTTCATCATGCTGTTTGACCCTTTTAAAGTTGTGCAAACAACCTTTCGGATCTTCGTCTACCGTATGGGTTGTGAGGTATGGGAGACTTCCAACCTCATCAACCCTGGTGTCAGGGTTACTACTGAACCGCCAAAGGCTCCTGATATAGCTCATGTAACGATTACTTTCTTACATCAGTAAGTAGTACCTGGGACCAACGGATTAACGTGCCTTCCAAAGCACGGATCATCTTACTTTCGGACTATGAGGAGATCAGCCTGTATGTCCTAACCAAACTAGGTATCAGAAAGTATTTTTTTGTGGTATGTCCTCACCGAGAATTGAACCTTTTGGGGAAACAATTTACACTAGACAATGCTTATTAAAATGCCCAAATAAATTGTAAAGTCGATGTAAAGTTGGTTGGAAGCAATGGTGATCATAGACCTGTCGAATACACGCTGAGGTTTGCATCATCATCTTCGTAACGTTATAACTTTTAGCGTCTCCGTAGCGTTTTACACAAGGTTTACTTAGCAAAGGTTGGTGATAGTGTTTTAGATTAGTAGCAGAGGAATACCTAGAAGGACGTACTTTGACCAAATTGGAGATGTCCCTAGAAAAGGTTTAGAAAAATCTAATCTGAACCGGCATGCGTGTATGAATCGACTGATGAACGTAGAATAAGGAAGAAAAGTGTGTCAGGAACGAAGCAAATATAATTCCATAGTCTTTGCTCCTCCTTCATCCGCTCTATGTGTCAAAGCCAACGTAACATTCCGTTCTCAATCTTAGTCACTATATCGTCTTTTACACCACATCTCTCTTTTATCACACAAGTAGCGACCCGCCCCAGCTTCGCTCGGGTGTAATGCTGAGGAAAAAATGAAATTACTTACGACGACATCACATTAAAACCTCAAAAATAACAGTATTTTTCCACTATTTAATGGATGTTATTATATATATAAACCTTCCTCTTAAATCACTCTACTTATCTAATCTAATCTAGCCTACAAGATCTCACTGTTGGGCAAAGGCCTCCCCTTACTCTACTTATCTATTAAAAAAGAAAACCGCATCAAAATCCGTTGCGTAGTTTTAAAGATTTAATTGTATGATATAGGGACAGAAAAAGCGAATTTGTTTTATACTATGTAGTGATATAATAATATATTTTATGTATATTTCTTCTTTCTACCCCGTTCGGGAAGAAACGTGGTCTTATTTACCTATACATCTAAATACAGAACAACAGTATGAAACATACTTACAAATCCATGATAACCCTGTTCCCAAAACGCCTGACTTACGTCCTGGTTTCCCTGCTTTGTGAGTGTAGCTGGCGAGAAGTGGTGTAGTATACACATCTGCCTACCCTTTTGAGGATACAGGCGTGATTCGCAAGTCAATATATATATTATATATTATGAAAACATTATGTATGTACGTAAAAATGTACCTATCTCTCCTTCCGAGAAACTGTGAAAGGCATACTTACAATACAAGAAATAAACATAAAATTTCTATTCACAATTCTAGATTAAGTAAATTAAATTCATCTTTTTGGGGTTATGTATACGTTTTTACAATAAAATACCAGATAATATTTTAAATTTGTCAGAAAATAAATTTAAAGCTCATGTGAAGCTTACTTTATGTAAAAAAGCTTATTATAAGATTAATGACTACCTAAATGATAAAAATGTCTGGTATTGAATGTGTTCCTCTAGTTATTAAATAACTTGTAATGTATATCCTCATTGGTTTTTAAAAGATGTGATGCTGTTGCAGTTTCTTGTCATTTCTTCTCCTCAGCCATAACACCTTGCGAAATGACTTAAATTCAAAAATGTTACATTGACCTTCAACAAGTTTATCCATGATAATTACGTTGAATAAATGATTCTTATTTCTGTTTTCTGATTCCAATGTTAAGTTATACCTAAGTACCTACACTCCACATTACTGAAGTTGAATTAAGAAAGTGTTTCACGAAAATACGCTAAAAAGATTTTACAAACGAAGATGGTGTTTTCAGCTCTTTATTTATATACTTAACAAAAATATTCCATTTTAGCTGCAAACGCTGAATTTTCTGAACGTAACAAGCATTGAGGAATACAAATGAGTTCATACTGCATCGCTGTTTGGTCATAAAGAAGCAGCTTTACAGCTCAGTCTTCTAGAATATTCTTAAGATATGCACTGGGATCGTGAGTCTGAGTAAACTTGAAAAATCATTGAATTTACATTTTTATTTCGTTGGACAACAACTTTGGTAACTGCTTTGTCAAAATTCCATACTATATATAAGAATATTAATAGGAATATTACATACATACATACATAAACTCACGCCCGTAATCCCAAATGAGGTGGGCAGACCCACAAGTAATCAAAGACACTTGCAGCCACTGTTGATACGAAGTCCTAAGATGGATATGATGAACCTTATGGTGATAAGGGATCAGCCTATATCGCCCATAACATTAGTCCATCATGTTAGAGGACGCAATCCCTCTGTCGGTTTTTACGACATGCCCGGGAAGACAAGCAGCTGAACGTGTTCTATGTTTTTTATTTGCTCCCAGAACAGCATAGAAGCACAAATATAATATCTTTAGTTTTAACTACATATCGGTGAAAACTGTGTGACTTAATGTATTTTATTATCTTCAAGTATCTATTGTACATTAAGATATTTTATCTGATACATATTCTAATTTTAAAATGGCTTCTTCCACACCCCGGACACTAAACACCTCGTTTTACATTGACTCTATTACACGCGCATCTGTGTGTGTGACGTCTGACGCCATACGATTGAAGACTGCCTTTCAACTGTTTAAGACAGTAGTTAAACAAAAACTTTACAAAAAAGGTTATTATAAAGTTAGTGATTATTTAGAAGATATGAATGCATGGGATCAACTGTCTGAGAACTGATATTAGGTAGCTAAATTACTCAATTGTATACCAATATTTTATGTTTATTTTTATTTTTTTAAAGAACGTCTAGGGCCCTGTGCCGAGGTTATTCTTGCAGCTTCTTTTCCCCGGCTATACAGGTTGTGAGAAGCTGCAGTAGTTTTAGGCGGATGAGACGTTCGTTATGTAAAAATTGACGATTCAAAGTGTAACTATGTTACCTACTGAATAAAGATATTTTTGAATTTTGAATTTGAATTTTGAATTTTGACTAATATAAGACCGAGGGGAGGTGACGTAAACCTAGCACAGTTGATGGTGGGAAGCCGACAGTTGCCATTCTATACGTAGTATTATTCCTCATTCTATACGTATAATAAAAGTGGTCTAACAGCCTCCGTGGTCTAGTGGGTAGAGCATTAGGCTCACGATCTGGAGGTCCGGGTTCGATTCCCGATGGGGACATTGTCGAAATCACTTTGTGAGACTGTCCTTTGTTTGGTAAGGACTTTTCAGGCTTGGATCACCTGATTGTCCGAAAGAGTAAGATGATTCCGTGCTTCGGAGGGCACGTTAACCCGTTGGTCCCGGCTATTAGCCGTAAAACACCTCTACCAACCCGCATTGGAGCAGCGTGTTGGAGTATGCTCCATACCCCCTCCGGTTGATTGAGGGGAGGCCTGTGCCCAGCAGTGGGACGTATATAGGCAGTTAAAAAAAAAGCTCAAAATTTTATTTCCACGCTCATCTTTCTATACTCAGTCCGGAAAGTGTTAAAAAGAAAATAATTCATACTTAAACTTCTATCAATGCACTTTCAAGGCTTAATAACTACTTAAGAACATAATACCCATTACTTTACTTAAGTTTTAATGTACCTACTTAAAAGTCAAATCCAATTTTATTTTCAAAGTAACTTTATACTATTATTGTCTCAATTTCGCTTAACTAGAATCTGATATTCTATCTAATTGAATTCTTAGGCCCCTGAAGCAATATTATTGTTTCGTATAAAAAATACTTTTTCTTTAAAAAAATATACTTACAGCTATTTTTCATCAGTTCATCGTTCATACATAGTCCCTATAGTCCTTAATATTTTAAATCAGAAAAAACAGAACCATTTATTCCAAGTACTTATTTGTTATGGAAAAACTTTTTGACATACGTATCATTTTTTTAAATCTATTGTAATTTGCAAGGTGAAATGGCTGAGGAGAACAAATTACAAGAAACTGCAACAGCAACAAATCTTACAAATCAATGTAGGTATGAAAGTTATTTAATAACTAGAGGAACACATTTAATTAATAAGGAAAACATAACATGTACAGCCTATATACGTCCCACTGCTCACACAAAATACACAACATACACAAACACAACACACACACACACACACACACACACACACACACACACAACACACACATAATACCAAGCATTTTTATCATTTAGGTAATCATATATATCGAATACGAGTAATACAGGCTTTTTTACATAAAGTAAGCTTCACATAACGACGGGGAAGAAGCAAATACTCCTATCTTACACAGACCTAACTTTACAGGAGGAGGAAAAAACTGAATAACTTTTTTGTTAATAATTATAGCGCGACGTCATGTTCTGAAGGTAGTTTTGTTATTTCAAGAGACATTTTTTTAAACTAATATTAATTTTGTATATATATAGAGGAATTAAAGTTAATGTAAGTTAGAGCCTATTGGTTTCTGTGTTGGGTCGAAAGTTTTGACGTTAGACGGTTTTTCCACTTGCAATTAATCCTTCAAATTCCTATTGTTTGACTTATTTCTCTTTGTAAACTATTCACTGTAGCTTCAAAAACCTATTAATAATTTAAAAAAACAATAACTATAAAACTAACGTAAATTATACATGATTTTGTAAGATAGGATGTATTGCTTTGAATGAATTTCAAATTATGTTCAAGTTAGGAGATATTATAAAGCAATGCCGCAACATTTAATTAGTAAATATTTAACTGTAAACTATTATAAAGCATGCAATATAATAACAAATAATCGTATTTTTAAAAAAATACTGAAACGACAGTTTTTTTAAAGAAAGTGCTACGCTTAGCATTTTAAATGAAAATAAACTTTGATCTTAAACAAGGTTTAACAAATTATTTATTGATCATGATAAAGTAGGCACCTTCGTTTTTTAATTGGCATTTAAAAAAAATATCAATATAGTACGAATTATATATTTATTAAGTCAATAATCAACTGAGATCAACAAGTAGGTACTTATTAAAATCATTATCAATAGCCCGGTCAATAAAGGGGTTGTAGAGTATGTGGGAGGAATCCTATGATTTTTCTTCAGGAATGTGTTCCGGAATACATTCCTGAATGTGTCCTTATTTATGGAGTTAACATAGTAAAAATTCCCACGTTTACATGGTGTCATTTCCGTAACTTAATGTTTACCAAACCATACAAAAATATAAAATATCGATATTTTTTAATGGTATTGGTCGTTCGATTTACTTCTCACTTTTTATTCTAAATTCCTCTCCAAAATTAAAACTGGGAATTTTTTTGACAAAAAGATAATTATAAATAACCCAGTTATCCAATATCAAATAATTAACTTGTCAAACAATTTTTATTAATAACTGTCTTTAAAAAAAATTTTTATGTTGCGGAATGGGTGTAGGTCAGAGATACCAATTTTGAGTTTTTCGCTGATATCTCAAAAACGATGCGTCCCAGAGAAAATAACTTTATATTAATTTAAAGAACATTAAATTGTCTACAAATTTGTTAATATAATATTTTTTTGATATTTCGCCCGTTTTCGAGCTACACGCTTAGGAAAAAAATAATTTAATATTGAAAAGTGTCAGTGATCGAATCACCCCAAAAAGTAGATCTTGGGTCCATCATCTCTTATTTTTGAAACAAAGACACATTTCGTGCCATGCCCATTGCCCATCATCATCCATCGACCTCCATCATCTTCCATTAAACAAAAAGACTCATGCTTGATTCTGAAGATAGGAGCTATTATCGATTAAAACATGAGATAGGAGTTATTTATTTCTGTAGAAAGGAGATATTTTTATAAAAAATATTGCAACATATAAAATCTTTATTTTGAGAGCTATTTCTATTCATCGAAAATCACCCTAAAAGTAGGAAATATACAACGGAGATCTTGCCAGCCAACGTAAAATTAAATTTCACAACGAACTACATCAAAAAGTCGATTTGCCTAAAAATGTAAGATAGGAGTATTTGCTTCTTCCCCGTCGATAAGCTTTAAATTTATTTTGTGATATTACTAATGACATTTGAAAAATTAAAAGTCTTTGTGTCATTTATTTACTTAATATTGTATTATCTTATATGTAATCCTTCTGTCGGTTTGTACGGCATGCCCGAGAAGGTAAGTAGAATGATTATATATATTTTTTTATTTATTTAATAAACGTTGAGTATACAGTTTTGATGCATAGCATCGCTAAACCAGGAATGGTTTTAATTAAAACACATAATAACGGGTTCTTACCGCGTTTAAATGGGGATATAATAGGAAATGGAAAAATGGAAAATGGAAATGGAATGGAATGGGAATGGGTATAGGAACGGTTTGTCTCGATGCTAGGTTTCCTGTCATCAATCAATTTATACAACGTTCAAAAACATTATATACATCAAGAACAATTAAATATAACTACAATTAAATATGAACTTAATATATAGGTAAATACATACACATAGATAATCTCACGCCTATTTCCCACTGGGGTAGGCGGAGAGACTTCTTTTGTTTCCAGCACATGCATCAAGTCTAATTATTTATCCATTCTCTATTCTTCTTAAATATACATTATGTTATAGACTAACAACAAAATTCTTCGTAACATACCGCTTGTGCATACCGCTCTTCATCACAAGCGAAAATAGAGTTGCCAAAAATTCTAATCTTCATTCAAAGTTTGCGATATCATAATATTATTCAGAGGGGCAATTTCATCTGGAATTTACGATTATTCGAAAAGTACCTAATGGTGAACGTTCACTTGGGCAACAAGCAGTGTTCTCCTTTATATCTCCCCTGGGTATCACCTCGTGAGTTAACTTTTGGGCCGAACGAATCGGGAAAAAAGGTTAAAAAGTTCGGTTTAGGTTCGGCCGGCGTGTATGTCACAGGTTGCGCTGTTTAGTGTTAACTATTGGAATGATTTTTATTTATGACATAATTTTGAATGCTGTTTAAAATATGGGCTATGGCCCTTACCTTACCTTGAAGTACGTATATGTCTCATTAGGACACCACGGCATGGTCGCGACACCGCGTCACCACGGCAGAAGACACCAACCAGTTCGCAGCGTGTTAAAATTTTGTAACGGTCGTTTTATCGATTCTGACGATATAATTATGGCGTTTTGTCAATTGATGCTAATATGTGAACCCAAATAAGTCATGTCGTTCTATGAAAATACGAAAAAAAATCACGTGCCACGCATGTTAGGTTTAGGCACGGATGAGATGTTCGTTATGTAAAAATTGACGATTAAAATTGTAACTATGTTACCTACTGAATGAAGATATTTTTGTTTTTGAATTTGAATTGTTAGGGCAGGAAAACAAACATCGATTACGATTGTGTAAGTTAGCCCTGCTGTTAAGATAGGTTACGCCACCATGGTGTCTTTGTGAGATAGGGCTCTGACCTAACTTAAACAAATGTAAACAGAAAATAAGTAACTATCATTTTGAACGTGTCTTTTGTGTTTAAATTACACTGAAAAATTATACCACGAAAACACTTACCGTTTTATAAAATTCAATCTGAGAATGGATTTTGTTGAACTTGACAATGCTTCAGATTTCAAATGGGACTCTCCTCAATAAACCGAAGAGAGTATGGAGCATACTCCACCACGCTGCTCCAGTGCGGGTTGGTGGACGTGTTTTCACGGCTAATAGCCAGGGCCCACGGCTTAAGGTGCCCTCCGAAGCACGGTATCATCTCACTTTCGGACAATTAGGTGATCAGCCTGTTATGTCCTTACCAAACTAATGTCTTTAAAAGACTTGTCATAAACACACACAGATTATTCTATCTACTATCTATCTACTCCGCTTGTGTCCACCAACTGCTGAGTGTAGGCCTCCTCTCTTTCAAGCCATCCTTTCCGGTCCTGTGCAAGTCTCATTCATTGCTTTCCGGCATACCTCACAATGTCATTCGACCACCGGGCTGGTGGTCTGCCTCGATATCGCGTACCATCATCCCTTGGCCACCATTCAGTAACAGCCTTAGTCCATCTGTTGTCTTCCCGTCTTGCCAAGTGTCCTGCCCATCTCCACGTAAGCCTAGCGATTTGTATACCCACATCTTCGACTTTAGTGCGTTGCTGAATTTTGACGTTAAAAGGATATTATTTTCATATATTTTAATCTAGAACACGACAAATACCACCACTAATATGTATAAGCGGCAAATCACAGTGAAAGCAATTTTGCTATCTCAAAATCAAAAGGAATCTGAAATAAAGTACGAAGGAATCTCTGAGCAAGAAGAGCCGCTGGTAGATTTACTGGGGCTATAAATACCGCGAGTGGTCAAGCTTACCACCCACTGTTTTCATCCCAGCATTTTATTTCTTAAACGTTTCCTCTTTCCCACTAGACAAAATATGGGCCACGATTTTTTATAACCAGACAAAAATACTATTTTATTTGTAAAAGGCGTACTTACAATACAAGTAAATTCAACTTTTGTGGGGTTATGTATACGTTTTTACAATAAAATACCAGATAATATTTTAAATTATCAGAAAATAAATTAAAAGCTCATGTGAAGCTTACTTTATGTAAAAAAGATTATTATAAGATTAATGAGTACCTAAATGATAAAAATGTCTGGTATTAAATGTGTTTCTCTAGTTATTAAATAACTTGTAAATGTATACCCTCATTGGTTTTTAAAAGATGTGTTGTTGTTGCAGTTTCTTGTCATTTCTTCTCCTCAGCCATAACACCTTGCGAAATGACGTAGATTCAAAAATGTTATATTGATCTCCAACAAGTTTATCCGTGATAATTACGTTGAATAAATGATTCTGATTTGGTAATTTATATCGTTTTATTTTTTAATAATATGTGCAACCAAAGAGCAAAAAATCATCTACCGAAATACATGAAAAATATAAAAAATCCTTCTTTATTTATCAAAAAATTAAAACAATTCCTAGAAAATAAGTGTTATTATACAATTTCAGAATTTTTTAATGATATGTAAAGTTCCTATTATTGATTAATTGTAGAGAAAAAGATATTTTATAAATAATAAGCACTAACTAACATACTAACACTATATAAATAATTTACTAACATAGCATAGAACACTAATATAATTTATTTTTTATTGTATCTTGTAGTAGCCTCTCTACACTTTAAATTGCTGTGCCCTTGCAGGGTGTCACTTGTACTTTATTAATTATGTAACACCTTTTATAATAACCTGTGGCTTTGCAATAATTAAATAAATAAATAAAAGTTCAGTCACTGAACCCAGCCAATTATTTGTAAGTAAACAATTTATGAACCATTAGTTGTCATAATTACAAAAAAGGTGATAATAATTATAGACTATGTACTCCAATTAAAATTATTATTTCAGTATTCTTAAATTACCGGAACAGTATAGTCGTTTTCGAAGTCGAATTTTAATTTGAATAATTATAATATTTCCGTTTTTGTAGGTGTTTTTGGTCTATTATAAAAACGACATGTAACCAGGAGGTCTGAAGTGCAACCAGTTAATTTAATACTTTGCAAGAAACTAATTGGACTTTTGCAGCTTATTGTACTTACCACAGACGGCCTCCGTGGTCCACTTATTAAGCGTTGGGCTCACGACCCGGAGGTCCCGAGTTCGAATCCCGGTGGGAATATAAATACCTACAAAATCACTCTCCCTAGTTTGGTAAGAACATTGCAGGCTTATCACTCGATAGTCCGAAAGTTAGTAAGTAGTCATTACATGGGTGATAGCTCTAGGGTAGCTGCTTCAACAACCGAACGAATGACCGAACCAATGGGCTATGTCAGAAGCATTTTGGCGACTCGATATCACAACCTATAGAAGAGAAGAGACGAAATATGTTTTCCCTCCGAAGCACGGAATAATTACTTTTTAGGGTCATCAGGTGATTCATACCTGCGTATAATCCAAGTATGCTCCATACCCCGTCCGGTTGACTGGCCTTCCGACCTGTGCCACGTCTGTTTATGTTATTTTATTTTTTTAATTAGTAGCCCGGGACTAGGGCCCGGGTTAGTAGCACGAAATCATCTTAATGATTGATCTTAATGATAACCAGGTGATTCAGTCTGCAATGTCGTAGCTAAATAAAGGACAGTCCCACAAAGAGATTTTCGACAGTGTCCCCATTGGGAATCAAACCCGAACCTCCAGACGGTGAGCCCAACGCTCTAACCTCTAAGGGTAAATTACATAATAAATACCTTCATAACTACTATTTCATTTACAGGTCAAAGTAAAACAATAGTGTTACGCCTGACGTGCCGTTGGTAGCAATTCTTTTGACGTGAACACTTCTCTAGTTTATTTTGAACAAACAACCCGGCACGGTACAAGGGTGTACTAATTAAAAATAAACTGTCAGCTCAAATCTCGCGCCTGGAAATATTATCTGAGCATTTTTACAGCGTTTGTGACGTCATACTCGCTGAGTTGCGATGCGGGGGCTGTTGAGAGCTGTAAATAGGGGTGTCAGCTAGAAAAATGTGAAATAAGTGAAAAACTTTTTTGACCCGACTTAACACGTCTTATGTTTGTAGGGTCACCACTAATTAAAGATCCACCTTTTTGTCGGTGTACCATTCTCCATGCTACTTTTTTAGGGAAAATGGGGCAGTGGTTTCCCTCTTGCTTTCCGCCCCGAAATACGGGTTTCCTTGCGGTTTTTGTAGGGTGGTGGAGTAAAATTAAAATGACACGTAATGTTCAACGTTTTCTTACATTTTCTTTTTTAAATATAATACAGAGCACATCCTCGCTTCTAATGTCTAACCGCCGCCATCTTCCTTCCCCTTCCTCTCTCTCCCTCTCACACCCCCCAGGACACGTTCATAATTATCTTTCATTCCCACATGTATCACATTGAGAACTCCTTTTCATTTACAATAAAGTTTTAACTATTGGTGGATTGGCATATTCATTTAACCCTTTCACGAACCATGGGTCATTGCTGGTTCATAATAGGTAGTATGACAGCTTAGAATCGGAACGTACGTAAACGCGCTGTCCTTGAAAGTGTTCAGTGACATGGAAACCCGGAGTGGTGTACGGTCAGTATGGTCCATATCCCCTCTGGTAGATTGAGGAAAGGTGTATCTCCAGCAGTGGGACATATATAGGCGGTTTATTTTGATAGTACCTATACAACATAAATCACAGAATTCATTACGTTCGAAAAAACCTTTTTAATTATTTTAAGTTACTGACAACCCTAAATATCTAACGTGCAGTATATTTGGACGTAATATTTACGCGTTAATTAAAGTTTTGTGAGCATCCTCGAGCCGGCAACCAGTGTGTCACTGTCATGCCGCCATTTTGAAGTTTTCACATAATAGGCTAGATGCCAACTTGCAAACCAGTTACTTTTTACTAAACGTCAAAACACGATATTACTGTGGAATTTGTATGAGAAAGCACACTGTGACGTCATAGAAAAACGTGATAAAATGTCGGACTTATTATATACGTTTTTCTTGATTAAAATTCATAAATAACTTTAATATAAATAAGAAAAGGTTTTTGTCCCATTTAGATCTGTCTTTATTAAGTAATCAGAATTTCATAATTTATTAAACTACTTACCCAATTGTCTGTTTGACTGACGCTAGGCTTCATACACTAGTCACTGTAATCCTGTGGTACACCAGCGTGCCTGTTCGAAGTTGAAACCCCGGTACCGAACTTGCACCAAAGAGTTATTAATTTATCTTAAGTGAATTTTTTATTAAGACAGTTGGTTCGACCATTATAGACGGCGATTCGGCTCACCACCTATCACGTGTTAACTAACTCTATAATAAAACGTAAATATTGGTAACATACCCAGCTATAATCAGTTAATATTACCATAAATGTCTCTCTTACTACGAATACCAATTATTATTACTACGAATTATAATAAGTACTTAAGTAATATTAGTAAAATCCAATACAGAAACTAGTTTTTCAGTTTACGCTTTTCACAACGACTCAATCTGTCTTCACTTGTTTTTTCTTCGAAGTCCCAGACGGAACGCCCGCCAAAACTTTTTTTTCTTTCTTAACAAGTGACGTGACTTGCTTAGCACCGTAAGCGCGCGACTCTTTCTCGCCTCGGCTTACGTCACCCGTCACTTTCTCACAGTACCGCACAGAAAGAGACAGATGATCTCTGTCGCGGCGAGAAAGAGTCGCGTGCTTACGATGCTAAGCCCGCTGATCTAACAGAAACCACGATGAGGCTTGATGAGGCACGGATGGATATCCGTCCATCACAAGATGAACTAAGTACCGAAGCCTCATCGTGGTTTGTATTGTAATTGTAACATAACATAAACTCACGATAATCCTATCGTGAGTTTATGTTATGTTACAATTCAGTTTCAACTATTTATTGCTTGTGTGGGATTTATTGGAATAAAAACTACAAACATCGATACAATCATTATATTAATTATGTTGTCAATTCTTTAATCGACTAATGATGAACAATCGCGACGCGATCTACCTTCACTCTTGCTTACTTTGTGCTAGGAGTCACACGTTGCGACATCCTTGTGAATATTATTTAGAATTATACTAATATATTCGACCTCAAAACGAAATAGTTTCTTTGGCCCATATCCAATAGGTTAACTTGAAAATTTTAAATACCGAATCTTTCACATGCTATTGCTGTAGAAAGGCCAATCATCTATGAGTGTGTGCAATAAATAGCTCTCAGACAGTATGTGAGCCCGAGAGCCCACTCGGCCGCTGAACAGTTTAAAACAATAAAACTGAGAGTGGCCATAAATATAGGGATGTAACAGCGGACGATTTAGCTACACTAAAGTTATGTCGCACTATCCGATGTTAGGGGTGCGTCGTTTATTATTGTTTATTATTTCAGCGCGAGATAGATAAAAGAAAAAAAAAGAAAATGTTTATTTGGCAAAAAAATACATAATTATATAATATATTGTTAAGTGGTAGTTATTGCCGCTGCTGGGCACAGGCCTCCCCTCAATCAACCGGAGGGGGTATGGAGAATACTCCACCACGCTGCTCCACTGCGGATTGGTGGAGGTGTTTTTACGGCTAATAGCCGGGACCAACGGTTTAACTTGCCCTCCGAAGCATGGAATCATCTTACTTTTTCGGACAATCAGGTGATTCAAGCCTGTAAAGTCCTTACCATACAAAGGACAGTCACACAAAGTGATTTCGACAATGTCCCCATTGAATCGAACCCGGACCTCCAGATCGTGAGCCTAACGCTCTAACCACTAGACCACGGAGGCTGTTATTATTAACAATAGAATTATAAATAATGCCGAAACGGTATTCTTCTAAATGCACGTTTACTATGTACTAATTGCATTAGGAAGATATACCTAACTTGCAGCCAATTTTGATATATAAATCTTCAAATGGATAACAGGATGCGTGCTGATGTTATAAAGGGGGCTTTTCCTCTATGATTACCTCGGTGATATCACCCAGGTGACCATCGGCGACAGTTTAGTGTCCTTTGGACACCCGCGAAAATTATCACCCAGGTAGGATACCCATTATAGGCGTTATTGAAAATAGTTTGATACATGTTTAAGAAAAACAGCAAAACCTTGACAAGTGTAAGTAACACTTATTTGATCATCCAGTAATGCGCTTTGACACTCGCTAATTAAACTTTCACGATTTTTAGATTTTTCACTGTGATTATTTAATCCTTCTTGCATACCTGTACTTTTTTCTTAGAACCCCGGTACTGACCCCACCAGTGTGGTCGACGAAATCTCTCATTCAGTGCTACTCGCTGTCGGTCCACTAGGGATGATTATTTTTTTTAAATATAATTCTCTTAAACTTCACCCTGTGTCGAAGTTCGCGCCAAACTGGACATTCTCAGGCTCGTTTAAATTTTGTAACGGGTGAGAGCCTTCATCGCTCCCCATTTGTCCGGCCAAGTAGTTAATGTAATATGTGTCAAATCTATAATAAATCACGTCAAAAAAAGTTACTCTTTCCTTTTCAAAACTTCACACATAAACATCAGTTTAAAAACTTAAATAAAATTTCAAACGAATGCGGCAAGCTAAACTATACGCGGAAACTTCTAGGACCCGCCGATGTCAACAAGTCAACACAATGCGAGTCGAGTGCATAATGCCGGCGCCATTTTGTGGACGCCATTTCATGGCTTTTGTTGCTAACTTCATTGTTTAAACAAAAATAGGCCGCAGGTCGAGTGGTAGCGAAATGTAGGTTTAGTACTTCTGCAGTTTTTACCTGGTAACTTTTTGTTAGGTCTTTTGATAAAAAAGTGCAACGCAGTTTTAAATAAGAGGTGGGAAGTTTTTAATTGCAGGCAAACGCCTTGCCCCTGAATTTAGTTAAAAATACTACTAGGATGAAAAGTTCGACGTCGACTATGATTTCAAAAAAGGAGGTTATCAATTCAACACATACAAACAAATATAATAAAAATGGATTAAATAAATTTATAAATATAATGCATTATAGGAATACATTTAAAGAAAATAACACAAAACTACTAACTTTAAAACCCAACAAACTAATGCTTAGTATGCCAGTCACCAAAGAAATGGAATAACATTCGAATTTTCTCATTTCTTCTTTAAAATATTAAACTTCTTTCCTACTTTGCTTTTCTAAAGCAGGTTGCGAAATAAGTGAACTTATCTCAATACATTCTTACTTGCCAATACGTAGGAAGTTGGGCACTTCTTGCGAATAAATTCAAATAGAGAACACGACAACGCCCTAACAGGCAACTTCACGCTGTTACGAACAGCTGGTTTGTTCCCAATTTGAACAACGAGAGTTGGTCAAACGAACAAGTTAACTCTGGTGGAAGGTATTTTCGTTAAAGTAACTGCCAATATTGTTGTTTTAGATGAATTGATTCATTATGGCCTTTTTAGAACCTTACGAAATCCTTTTTATAAATATCCTTGATATATGACCTAATGTCAAGAATAAAAAGCAAGAAAGAGAATTTGTCTTCCCTCACTTAATTATTGTTACAACATTATATGGGCGATAAGATGAAAACCTCTCACACCATGGTTCATCACATCAACCACAAGAGTTCGTATCGAAAGACCTCCCCACCATTTTAAGTAGGTAAAGGGTAACCCACATTCTCAGTCCCGTCTAATCGAAACTTCTATAGACCTTAAATATTTTTTTAGGCATAGCCGGGCTGCATTGTGTGACGGATCCGGCAGAGACTTGGTAAGGGGAACTTAAGCTGGATACATGATCCACGCAGGATATTTTATTTTTGTCTGCCATACGCAATAATAATAACCTTAAATTAATATTTACTTAATTTATAAATTTATTTACCCAAATGAAAAAGCACCAAAAGTGCAACAACCCGGACAGTTTGAGCACAATGCACTACGTTTTAGTGGCAATAGGAAAATTGTGTTTGTTCGTATCGATTTTGTGTATAGGGAAAAGAGAATTCAACTCCAGATTGCGGACTTCTGCCGATTGTGATAGCAGCATCTGCGTCTCGCATTGTTCGTTGGTTTTATGTGTCTGCGACGGTTTTGTGTATACTGCGGTTTGTAAGTACATACAAAAACTCTCGCCTATTTCCCACCGGGTTAAGCAGATATTGTTCGGAAAGATGAAACTCATCAAGCACTTTACATTAAAAGTATTGAAAGCCTTAATAGCCTCAATTAAACATATTGTTATGTCAGTAAATGATTTAGATCTAATTTGTTAAAAATGCTTGATATTTACTATCAAAACGTTCAGGGACTCAGAACAAAGACTAATGAGTTGTTTAAAAGTGTTCATAATTGCAATTATAAAGTTATCGCTTTTACTGAGACATGGTTAAATAGTAACATTTCGAATGGTGAGTTGGTAGGTGATGAGTATGTGTTATATCGCAGAGACAGAACTTGCTTAAATAGTACAAAAAAAGAGGGTGGAGGCGTAATGCTGGCGGTTTCAAAAGATATTCCTTCAGTTCGTGTACAAAGTTGGGAGACTAACTTGGAAAATCTTTGGGTGACATTGGAAATTATCGTTAATGGCTCGGTAAGAAAGCTTTCCATTTGTGTAGTATATTTGCCTCCACCAGTGAAACTAGAATCTTTATCGCGTCTCCTTGAAAGTATTGATAATGTTATTCCATACACAGATGATCTCGTTATTTTAGGAGATTTTAATTTAAGATTTATTGACTGGAATGTCAAAGAAAACTGTAATTATATGGAGCCATCTAATTATAACGCAGCTCTGGGTTATTCTTTAATAGATTTTATAGCTAGTAATAATCTATACCAAGTTAATATTATTAGTAATAGCGAAGGTCGATTTCTTGATCTAATCCTATGTAAATCATCCCAAGCATATGTGACTAGTCCTCTTAGCAACCTAACAAAATGTTACCAAAACCACCCTGCCTTAGTTTTAAATGTTTCTTACTGTGATGTTAGTTATATACGTCCTAAAATTAATATTAAACCTAATTATTATAAGGCTGATTATGAGGGTATTATATGTAGTTTTAAAAAAGTGGACTGGCAGCGCGAACTAGTATGTTGTAGTACTGTAAACGAAATGGTTAGCGTATTTTACGATATTTTATATCACACCATTAATAAATTTGTACCTAAACGTAACATTAAGAAATCCAACGTACCATCATGGTTTTCATTCGCGCTTTCTAAGCTCTTGGCAGAAAAAGACAGGGTTCGTATTAGACACCGTAAATATGGAAATCCTCGCGATGAAATCGAATATAAATTACTTCGAAGTCGTTGTCATAGTTGTACGATAAATGCTATAATGAATACAAAAATAGTATAGAATCTTCTATCCCAAAAAATCCTAAATTGTTTTGGAGCTTCATCAAAAATAAACGTGGTGGTCACTCTAATATACCAGCTAGAATGCAATTGAATGGTGTTGCTGTTGAGTCAGGTTCAGATATCGCCAATTTGTTTGCTACTCACTTTCAATCGGCCTATTCTTCAGACATACCTCTTCAATCATTAAACATAACCAACATTTCTTCTGATAATTGTATAAATAAGTTACAATTCCATGAGCGCGATGTGTTGAAAAATATCAAAAAAATTGACGCACTAAAGGGAGCAGGACCTGATTCTATCCCTCCTCTGTTCATAAAACGCTGTGGTACATCGCTAGCTCTACCACTAACTTTGATTTTTAATCGCTCTCTTGATGAAGGGGTATTTCCTGATCAATGGAAAAAAGCACGTATTGTCCCAGTTTTTAAAAAAGGGAATCATGATGATATACAAAACTATCGACCTATATCAATTCTCTCAGGTTTTTCTAAGCTATTCGAGTCGCTCGTGTGTCCTGTGTTAACATCGTATGTCGATAAAAATATCTCTGATAACCAACATGGCTTCAGAAAAGGTCGTTCTACACTGACCAACTTAGTACCATTTATTTCAGATATATCTGATGAGGTGGATAAGGGATCAGAAGTCGACGCCATATATACGGACTTTAGCAGCGCCTTTGATAGAGTTAATCACAACATTCTTCTACAAAAACTTAAAATATATGGTATCGAAGGATCGCTGCTCAAATGGTTCAAGTCCTACCTCTCTAGTAGATCTCAGAGCGTGGTGGTTGACGGTTATGAATCTGAAGCATATTTTGCTAAATCAGGAGTTCCCCAAGGCTCCCATATTGGGCCAATACTTTTTTTGGTCTTCATCAATGACATTACAGATCATATCAAAAATTCAAAATTTTCTCTGTTTGCAGATGACCTAAAAATGTATAATTCTATACATTCCAATGCCGATGCTTTCCTTATGCAGAATGACTTGAATGCGATTAAAACCTGGTGCGAGCAAAATTGTATGTCCCTCAATGTTAACAAATGTTTTCATATTAAATACACTAGAAAAAAGAAACCACTTGTTACTATGTACGAGATAGGCGGCGTAGCTGTAAAGGAGGTGAAGGAAGTACGCGACCTGGGCGTTATTATGGATAGTCAATTGACATTCGCATCTCATGTTGATAAGACAGTTAAAAAAGCTGCCCAAATGCTTGGTTTTCTTAAGCGAAATACGGTTAGTTTTAAACGCCTCGAAACCAAGGTCCTCCTCTATAATGCTCTTGTGCGTAGCCATCTCGAATATGCCAGTACGTCATGGAGTCCATTCTATGCAATTCATTCACAACGTGTTGAGGGCATACAAAGAGCTTTTACCAGACATTTGGCTTACTGTAGCAGAGATTTTTCTCATCGGCAACCTTATGGACAGCGTCTCGATAAGTTTGACATGCTTACTCTGGCCAACAGAAGATTTCTACTGGACATGAAATTCCTACACAAGCTAATCAATGGACATATTCACTGCGATCACCTACTTAACAGAGTTTCACTCAAAACTCCCTATAAATATCCTCGATATAAAATTAAAAACATCTTTTACACCCCTCCGTCTAAAACAAACTTGGGTTTGCAATCACCGATGACTAGAATTTTAAACCAATACAATTTGGCCAATGGTCGCGTTGAAAACCTTGATGTGTTCCATGACACTCATTCAAGATTTGTGAGAAATGTCCTGAAATACTTAAGTCCAAATTCTTAACTATTTAGTAAGTAATAAGTAAATTCATAAGCTCATTTTTTTTTTTATTATTCTACTTTACTTTCATATTTTATTCATATTTAAATAAGTAGAGACTGCTGTGTTAATTTTATTACTAATTTGTAGATGCTGTGTACACTGTAATTGTCATATATATAAGTCTTAATTTTAATAATTGTATTACTTGTGAATGTTTTATATATATGATGTAGTTGTACTCAATAAATAAATAAATAAATAAATAGATATTGAATTCCATCGGTTACGATTCTGCCATGCGTCTCATATTCATACATTTTCTTGAATGGATAAATATACCAATCTAAATATCTAGTATAATTCCACAATTGGGCACAGCCCTCCTTTTAATAAATTATAATCAATACCAGGAATAACAAAAAAAAAATGAAAATAAACAAACGGACAAAAATCACCAACAAAATCAACAAATTGCACCCACATTTTACAATCACCATCTGAAATACAGCAAAAGAAAATGAAAAACATAAAATACCTCCACGTTCTTATCTCAATAAAACCGGACGTGTTATCGTCCGGACATGTACTCGACATGTCTGTGCGTGACGCTGTAAACGTGTCCACGTCAGGACGTGATCAAACGTGTCGCCGTCAAGACGTGGTGGCACGTGACGGCGACGTTTATGTGACTTTAATGCAACGACAGGATTCTTTAGATGGGAACATTATTTGTCCATTGAGGTGGTTTTATTAGCAGCCGGATTTACTGCTGGAAATTGAAGTCTGCACTTTTGCCGGAACGTAATATGTGTGTGAACGGTTTGAGTATGAGATGACAATTGATAGAGATTGTTATGTTTTGTATATAATATTTACTGGGAATGATTTGTATTATTAATTGAAACGCAGATTACTTCGATATGCATTTTCCAAAATATCAAATTACAGCGAATAGCGAAACCTTGTGTGTGAGACGATCGGAGAAAGAGAGAGATGGAAAGCGAAACGATTATGATACTGACAATTACGTTTCGAAATTAAGTTACAATACTAAACTAGAGATGAATGGACGAAGAAAAATATTATGTTATGCCGCCCCATCTAGATTATGATGACGTTTACATTAATAAACAGCTTATATCATACGTCCCACAGCATTACTGCGTGTTATTGCAGGCATTTTTTACAGTTCCGAAGTTTTGAATCATATTTTTCGGTCAATCACTATTCGATCAACCCTTCAGTTCCCCATTCCATTTGTTGTCCTACCATCTAAGCCAAGCTACAATATAATACCCGGACAGTAATATATATAAATTTAAGTCAATTAAGAAAAAAAGTACAAAAATATTGTTGCCTCAAGTACCGTCGGCAATAATGTATATTGATAAACACAGGACGTAACGTATAAGTACGTGCTATTGTTGATAGTTCTCTTTTATGTAAGTATATCCATCTACTATTGTAGCCTTTTCAAATGCAGATACATTTTACCTAACAAAGTAAACAAAACGCCAGATTTATTTCCAAATCGAACCACCTAATCTGGTATCGGCTCCGTTCCCACCCGATCAACCTTTTCATCCAATTGAAAACAAATTTGCAACTCAAATGAGCGCGACGAAATCCCTTCCCAGAATCAGCTAGCAATCGGTTCGATTTGTTTTATCCTGGAAACAAACAAATAAATTCCGATTGAGCGATTAAGGTGTGCCTTCCACGGCTAGAAGGATGGTAGGATTACCAGTAGTCGGTCCGTTTCATGGGCCCGCTCAAGATTGCTAAGAGCAAGGGACGCATACGGAATTCGAAAGGTTTGCCGTCGAACTACTATTGGGAATTTGGAAGAGCCGTGTCTAGTAATGAAAAAGTTATGAACCGATAAAGTTTAGAATAGCGTACTCATTTTGACATAGATAAATTTTAAAATGATAATATAGGACTAGAAGTTCGTTTAAAATTTTCAAAAATCAATCTCATTTTTCAGAGTACGACGGTTGATCGCTTCCATATCTTCTATGTTTTTAGCTGCACCGTTCAGAAACGACGATTTTACTAACGTCAAGAACAATGTTATAACGTTAAAATAGAAAACTTGCTGTTTTAGATTTATAGAAAATAGTGTCTAATTCGTTAAAGCGAAGACCAGTCGAGACTAATATACAGAAAAAATATAAATAAAAATATATGACATTAACACAAGTTCACGACTATATTATCCCAATTGGGGAGCCAGAGGCACATCCATTGCAAGATGAACTAAGTACCTGCACCTCACCAAGCTTTCTGTTACACCAACGCGATAGGTGGTGGCGTATCGCCGTCTATGATGGATGGAACCAACCGTGTTTGTGAAAACTGTACTTCTTCCATCGTGTGGGTTATGAGGTAATTACCAACCCCAATAAACCTGGTGTCAGGGTTATTATACAGCAGCCATACCCCCCTGACATGACTCATGTAACGACTACGTACTTACATCGGTAAGTAGTAACCGGGACCAACGGCTTAACGTGCCTTCCAAAGCATGGATCATCTTAAATACATCAGGAATTCAATAAATATCTTATCTTACATTTGGACAATCAGGTGATCAGCCTGTAATGTCCTAACCAAACTGACAAAGTGATTTTTGTGATTTGTCCCCACCGAGAATCGAACCCGGGACCTCCGGATTGTAAGCACCTCGCTCAACCCCTGGACCACAGGGGCCCAAATACTGCACTTAAGATAAATTAATAACTTATTCGTGCAAGTTCGTTACCGGGATTCGAACCGGCGCTTTCCGATTGAGAAGCAAACCGGTGTGCCACAGAACCACAGTATAAATTTTTGGCACTTTGTTTACCCTTTCGCCTACATACCAGCTTTTTCGTACATCAAAGGTTTAGCACAAACTTGTCACAGCTTGAGAAGGGTCTGTGACTACGCTGATACGCTGTCACTCTGACTAGAATAAACAATCGCTAGGTTCGGGTGTCGATTGCAATTTAAATAGTTTTCCATCTGTTATTCGGATAGTGTCTCGTAGAATGTTGGCACTTGTGAACGTTGTGCCATTTTATGGGTTAAGTTTTTATTTTAAATCATTTTGAAGAATCCCTTTTATATGTGATAAGTTAATGGAACCACTTTGTCAGAGACATGACATGGTGATTGAAATGTATGAGGTTGACATAAGGTAACATGATAGAGATATCAGAATCATTTATTCAACGTAATTGTCATGGATAAACTTCATTCTACGTCATTTCGCAAGGTGTTATAGCTGAGGAGAAGAAATTCCGAGGAATGACATGTCAATTCCATAAGATTATTTTGTTGGAATGCAATCTCCACCTTCGGTGGGAATGGCTAGCTGGTTGATTTTGTAGCCATTGACAGCCTACAGACAGCTATTCAAAATTCCGTTTTATTCTCACTCGCGATATAAGCGCGGTGCTGTGACTATCTATTTTTTATAGCGCTCAGAGAGGTGCGGAGCCCATTTCAGACATTCTTGTTTCTTGTAATCAAGCCCCTGTCCGAACATATTTATAATAATAATAAGCGACACCTCTCGACACCCTGAGCTGCTCACGACCATGTTGCTACCTTGCCGTCCAGTAGCGTCGGCTAGATAGGTGGCCCATCCAGTGAATGGCGCGTCACCGCCTGCTCAATGTATCTCTCTTATTAACATTGATCGAGCGGGCGCCATAGTCCCACATAGCCCCAGTATCCTGGTCCACTAACCCTCAACCCAATAGCCCAGTTCTCTTTGTCCCCATAATCTGCAATAGTCCTACACTAACCGGGGATTGTCATTGGGTGCACTCCCATAGTTCATACAGGGATAATCGCAGTTAGTGTGACACCACATTTAGATTAAATTGTCTTATTGGGCCTCTGTGTGTTGGCTTCGGCCCCACGCACGCCTTCCAAAAGTCCGGGACTCCATAGGCCCGAGATATGGAAATGACTTTACAACAAAATAATAATATTTTTATTGACAAAAATACCGGTACAATGTTTTCCTTAAAGCAAAGCTGACTAAGTATAGAAATACTTGTATTTCAGTCTATGATCCCTCTCTCCTGGAGAAAGAGATAAAAATATAGCCAGCATACAATCTTATGTTTCCGACATAGTAAACAAATAAGTAACACAAAAGTTATTATCAAACAAAAGGCTGTGTACCTCTCTTTGTGTGAGATGTAAGTGTACGTGAGAGATTGTGAGAGGGTGAGTGAGACGAGTAAATATCATGTTCTTAAAACTAATTATTAAATTGAATACAAAGTAGATTTTAAATTTACTTTGTATTCAATTTTGATTTGATTGTCATTGTTAACTTGGCTAACGCTGGCCTCATGATAAGTATTTTAGCCTTCGTTGATTCTATTTCACAAGGCAACCCTAAACTATAAAACGTAACGTACACGATGTTTGGCATTCCACGGGATCGCGATTTATGTGAGGCCGGCCGAAGCGCGACTCGAATCGCTTATAGGCATCTTAGAGGCATTTGATAACATTACGTCATTGCTTCCCAGTTTTATGTATTGGATTAAAATTTATCGTATGTTTGGGGTTTGCGTGTTAGTATGATATAATTTGTTACCGCTGTGGGGAGAGGTTTTTAGGATACGTAAGTGGATAAAATAAGAAAATTGTATGTGAAAGCGTTCGTTGGTCTGGTAAGGGGCTGAAATTGGCGAAAAACATACTTGAGAGTATACTTTTAAAAGTTAAAGTCACCTTCATTGTATTCACTTGTTTGCACCTTGGATTTACTACTTGTATACAAAAACGTCTTAGGACACGATATTGTATAAGATAAGGTCACGAGTATTTTCCCAAATAGGCTAGTCAGAGGGACGTCAATATTTATTAAGTTTTGTGCAATAACGTACTTATATTTGAGTTGTTGAATTAAGAATATGAAACCACGCTTAACGAGCTGTATAGAAAGTCTGTTTAAAACAAAATGTCATAAAAGTAACTAAAAATATCTAACAACAATTTAAAGAATAGGTACATTTGCTAAGCAATAGAATGCAATACTAAATCTCACACAAGCCAGAATCTCCCCCAACCTAAACCCCCTTTTTTGTTGTCCCTATTTCTGTATCTTATGTCCGTTGTGCTCAATAAAGTATTACGGCCTACGTGGTCCAGTGGTTGAGCGTTGTGCTCACGATCCCGTCCCAGCTCAAGGTCCCGGGTTCATATCCCGGTGGGGACAAATCACAAAAATCACTTTGTGATCCCTAGTTTGGTTAGGACATTACAGGCTGATTACCTGACTGTCCAAAAGTAAGATGATCCGTGCTTCGGAAGCCACGTTAAGCCGTTGGTCCCGGTTATAACTTACTGATGATTTAAGTACGTACCTAGTCGTTACATGAGTCATGTCAGGGGGCTATGGCAGGGTTGATGGGGTTGGTAATCCACCTCACAACCCGCACGCTAGAAGAAGAATAAAGTATTTTATCTATCTATCTAAACATCGCGCAAAAAGTCCTCGTACGATCCACAACCGGCTTGACCCCAACTTTAATAGGCTTTCAAGTCCATTCATTCTCATAAAACAGTTTGATGAGAGCAGCCGTTTTGCAACACGAAACAAAGGGGCGAAACACAACACCCTCCACTTCCGGCGCGGGCTAAAAACCGGTAGCGTTTTACATTAATTACCCCGGTACAATCCACGGTTTGTAGTATTACCACGGGACACACGGTCGTACCGACTAGCGAGCGTATTGAGCGATGTATGTATAATAAATAAATAAATTATTATTACACACGGTGAACGAGTGCCCTCTGCACCGGTTACCAGGTGGCATAGCCGAGCTGCATTATGTGACGGATTCGGCAGAGAATTGGTTAGGGGAGCTTAAGCTGGATATATGATCCACGTAGGATATTTTCTTTTTGTCTGCCATACGCAATAAACAAATAATATGGCGTATGTATGGGGTAGAAGGCAAGAGGAAACCACTGCCCTATTTTTCCTAAAAAAGTAGAATGGAGATTGCTACACCGACAAGAGCGTGGCACTTAAATTAGTGATGATGTATTAATATGACTGTATATAATCAGACTATTATATAAAAAAAGAAAGAAACGTTTATTATTGAAGAACGTAATAGAATATAAAACATAATATCAAATACAGAAAACTAGAAAAATAAAAATAAATCTTTACAAAAAGCTACAATCAAATAAAATTTACTTGATCGTCTTTGACAAACACGTGGATTTCAAAAAAGTATAAAAAATAGATTCCCAGTACGGCTGTTGACGTGCGTGTATGAAACGATAATTGCATGTGGAGGAAGCAAGAGAAGTGTGTCATCGAAGCAAATGTAATTTCATAGTCTCTGCTTAGCCCGGTGGGAAATATACGTTAGTTTATGTGTGTATATATGTAAGTACTTATCAGTATATAAAACATACATTCAAGAGTTTTTGATCTCGTATTCATATACCATCTAAGAAGGTGAAAAGTGTAAAGCGTTTGTTGTAGATCTGTGGAAGAAGCGTGTGCTCGATGGACGCGACACTCATGACCACACCTGGTTTGACACACTGGCGAGCCGGAGAATGAAACGCCATCAAACCGACAACAATCCACCAGTCGGAGACTTCTCCTGCAGAGTGTGCGGTAGAGTTTGCCGCTCTAGGATTGGCTTGCACAGCCATGAAAGAAAGTGCATTTCTTCGAGGCAATGACGTCATAAATCGTCTGAAACAGAGGTATAAGGCCAATGATGAATATCTAGATTTGTACGATATTTCTGATGAAAATTACAATGAAAGAGAAATAAAACACGCCCACAAGCTGCGATATAAATACAGATTAGGCAACAGCAATCTCAACAAAACTACTCGTCCTCCTTCCCGGCATTGTGTCCCAATACAAACCGTTGCCAATGCGGACGCTAGTTGCAGCCGCCTAAATTTATAGTGCGCATTTAACGCGCATACTTTACGTGTTGCGCACTTACCACGACACTACATTACGGTTGTACGTTTCAGGATATTTGGGGATGAACCCCGGAGCCATAAAATGGCTCGATTGCATCTCGTTGCGTCTACCATCACCATCAATCTGGTTTAATCCACTAGACATGCAGCCACTCAAAGCACTGCTTGTTGGGAGCACTTTGTATTTTAGTTACTTGGGGTTGGAGGCCGTGATAGCCCAGTTGGTAGAACGCTTGACTCTCAATTTGAGGTCGCTGGTTCGGATCTCAGACCTCAATGATTTCCGGACTTGTTTTCGAGTTCATGTTTGGATCATAAATGATTATCACGTATTATATTTATAGTAGTATATTATAGCCGATAAGGAATGAATGGGTGGGAAACGCACGAATGCCTGCCCCTTAGAGAATACAGGCGTGATTCTGTGCATTTAGCCTGGTGATTAAAGCCACATCTTTGAGCATATAAGACAATAAGTAGGCAATGTCTACAAAATGACAAATAGCAATATTTTTTTTTTTAGATGAATTGCTTCAGTAAAATAAAATAATTTCAAAAGAAGGATAATTTTTAATGAATAATATAAATATTCTTAATAATAAAAATTCTTGTTTTTTTTTATTTTACTTCAAAGTTCAAAAGCTTGAAAATAAACTTCGGCCATTTTGAGACTTCATCAAATATCTGCGCCTTCTAAAATAACAGACGACTTCAAACGAAAATAATAACAGTGATAATTAACTGAATGTAATAGTGATGGGACATTTTCGGGGTAACAGGTATAAAATTCCCATAATAGAGACGTGTAGTCCGAAGCTTTAACAATACTTTCACTTAATTAATAGGTACATAATAAGAAGGAGTTTCCAGGTTCCCCAAAAAATATAGATGGCGGTGTACAGAATTGCCTATATTTAACCTTCTAATTTCTTTTAATGTAACAGAACTATGCATCTTTGTTTATGGATGTAAATGATTACTTTTTTTATAACACCCAGGCACATCACATCTTCCACCCATTATTATCAAAATAAAGAGAAACAATATAGGCAGTATATAGCAATATAGGTAAGTAAGTAAAATCTTTATTTCCTCTACAAATAATAAAACACATGGATACATAAATACATACAAAAATACAATACTTCTAGAGGCTGGAGCCTAAACTAGGATACCCTGTGTTTTAGGACTCCAGGCCTCCACCCCCAAAAAGTCATGGTCAAGAAAAAATAACAAAATATAAAAAATAAAGTTTTTTTTTTAATTGTTAGACTAAATCATAAAATATTACCCAATACATAACTCTATACCCAATTATTTTTTGTAATATGCCTTAGCCATTACATTATATTTTTGAATATAATATCCGAGCAATGAGAAAATAGGTGATATTTTGATATCGTGTGGGTTGTGTGGAAGATTACCAACCCCATCAACCCTGGTGTCAGGGTTACTATTGCCGCCAAAGGCCCCTGACATGGCTTATGTAATAGGTAATTATCACGTTAAATCTGTACAACGCCATCTATGTTGTATTTGGGGAACGTAACATGTAAAGTTCCTCATTGGCTAGACCATTATGTGACGGCGATTCTGCTCACTACCTACCACGTTGGTCGAATTTTGTTGTGGATGAAGGATAATAGGATTACGAAAGCGGTATACAACGCAAAGGTTGGTAGGACTGGCAGAGAAAGACCTAGAAGGATGTACATTGACCAAATTGGAGATGTCCTTAGAAAAGGTTCAGTACGATCTACTCTGAACCGGCGTGCGTGTATGAAACGATTGATGAAAGTGGAGGAAGCAAGAGAAGTATGTGAGGATCGAAGCAAATTGAATTATATAGTCTCTGCTTACCCCGGTGGGAATTAGCCGTGAGTTTATGTATGTGTGTATTTATTGCCACAAAAAGCTATTTTACAATTTTAAAGATCTCTTTTATAACTTGGTTAGGTTAGGTTACTTATTGTTGTTGTATTGTATAGGTATGTGTGTGACATCAATAATTTTAAGTGCCATATTTCACGTTGTTACTACTTGGTATCACCATTGATTGTCGATTTTGTTTTCGAATTCATGTTTGCATTCATGCAGGCAGTTGTGTAATGGATTACGAATTTGTACAAAGCGAAAAAAAAGTATTTTGTCTACTGTAATTACGGCTATTATTTACTTAAGTAAATAAAAAACCATTGAATTGGTTGAAAGTGATTTCTTTAAGAGATAAAGATATTATGCTTTTTACTTTATTTTTAAATTTTATTTAATATGTACAATAAAGAATAAAGTAATAAGTGTTGTAAAAAGTATCAATCATTGCAATCACTAGTATCTAAGGAAGCCGAGCACACATTAAATATCCAATTTCAATTAAGAGCGAAACCTTCCAGTCTTAAAGCTAAATTAAACTCAAGTCTCCAAAGACAATAAACATATATGACGTAATTAAAAATATTTATACAGAAGGAGCTAAGTGTGGTTGCAGACGGGCGGGACGGGATAATATTATGAAATGAATAATAGTCAAAAATGCAATAATTTTATTTAAATAATTTGACGTAAGAAGTGTCGTCGCAATTTTGTTTTGAACTTCACGAACAATTGACAGACGCGACAACTTACTACAAAAAAACACTTACTGTAAAAATAAATCACCGTAAAGGGAATCCACGTTGTTGTCAACGCCATATTTCAAGATTATTTATTTATTTATTTATTTATTTATTAACAAATATAATATTGTATTATAATATAGTATTTTTTTTAGAACAAATATAGTATTTTTTTTCCTTGTCCAAATTATTTCAGTTTCACGCTACAGTAGACACGAAACCTACACGTATTTTTTTAATATCATACGTCTTTTATTTTGTTTCCACTGGGGTTCGAACCTGTAACTCAACGCTCAACTGGACCACGGAGGCCATTACGGTGACTGACATTACCCATTGCAATGAAGTTTCGAGTTTGAAGTGTTCATGTCTGTCCTTTTTCGACGCGACTTTTTGCCGCAAATGGCATTAACTCATTAGCAGCGGTATCAGTACTGGTTGGAGGCCGATTGTTTTTTTTTTTGACGTGACTTATTGTAGATTTGCCGCAGATGGCATTAACTACTTGGCCGGAGGTTGGAGGCCGAGGAAATGGATTCTGGTAGGGCTCTAGCTACAACATCACCGATTGAAAAATTGGTCGGTGTACTGCGGAACGGAAGGCGATAGGGGCAACCATCGTTCTACACGCTCTATCTATGGAGTAATGGCGATTACTCCAGCGACAAGACCGCAGCGAGAGAGAGGCATTAACTACTGGGCCGGTGAAATGGGGAGCGTTGAGGGCGTCAGTCTGTCCGTTCAAGTGTAAAGTAACTGTAACAATTAAATAAAAACCGCCAGTCTACACAGTCCAGCGGTCACACCGCACTGCTAGAGCGTAGTGCCGCAACTGCATTCGCTCGACAAAATTAATGTACTGCGCGTACTGACCACAGCCACACAAGACGAACTCCACTTGCAGTTTGTTTACACACATATCTTTAGCTAGTTTTAATAAAAAAATCTTTAGTAGGTATAGACACGTAGTAGTTACATTATACAGGGTGTTAGTGACATCGTAAAGAAAACTTTGAGGCATGATTCAGGCCATGATTCTGAGTTGATAATTATCAAGATTCCGTCGCGAAAATATGGTATTGAAAACAATTAAAAAAGTCATTAACATTGTCGTGATTTTTCCGACAGGAAATTCCACTTGATATCTAGGTACTCAGAATCATGGTTTGAATCATCCCCTCCGGTATTTGTTACAGAGTCACTAGGTAAACGTAGCTCAGCCTACAAGTAACCGAAATAAAACTGCTATCCAAAATCCTAGGCTAAGTAAATTGAATTCATCTTTTTTGGGGTTATGTATACGCTTTTACAATAAAATTCCAGATAGTATTTTGAATTTGTCAGAAAATAAATTTAAAGCTCATCTGAATCTTATACTTTATGTATTCATTTATCATCACCAGCCCATTAACGTCCCCACTGCTGGTGTACGGGCCTTCCCTATGGACGGATAGGGAGATTGGGCCTTAAACCATCACGCGGGCCCAGTGCGGATTGTTGGTTATTAACGACTACTAATGCAGCCGGGACCAACGGCTTAACGTGCCTTCCGAAGCACGGAGAAGCTCGAGATGAACTTTTTTTTTTTGTGGTTGCCCATCCTATGACCGGCCTTTGCGAAAGTTGCTTAACTTCAACAATCGCAGACCGAGCGCGTTTACCGGTGCGCCACCGAGTTCCTCATACTTTATGTAAAAAAAAAGTTCTTTTTACACTTTATGTAAAAAAGCTTATTATAAAATTAATGATTACCTAAATGATAAAAATGTCTGGTATTAATTGAATTTCTCTAGTTATTAAATAATAAATAATTATCTATATATTATTTAATAATTATCTATAACTGTACCTAAATTTATGCACAATAAAAATCTTTATCTTTAATAACTTGTAATATATACTACATTAATTTAAAAGATGTGTTGCCGTTGCAGTTTCTTATCATTTCTTCTCGTCAGCCGTAACACCTTGCGAAATGACGTAGATTCAAAACTGTCAATTGACCTTCAACAAGTTTATCTATGACTAGCTTTTGCCCGCGACTTCGTCCGCGTGGCGTGTTATATAAGAGAGAGATATTTGTGTGTGTGGGAGTGCATATCAAATTTCAAGCATCTAACTTATGCAGTTTAGATTTTTTCATACAATTTTTTTCCCAATAACTCCCATTTTTCAAAATACAGCCAAAAATAAACTTTATATTTACTAAGGTATGCATGCATGCTAGATTGAATCAATTGATTGAATTGATTTTTTTTTAATTGATTGTTCATTGAGTTTTAATTTTAATACACACTTCCTCTCTTCCCTTCAACGTTGCTGTGCCCTACAGGGTCCATGTTTTAGTTCCTATGCCTATGTAACACCCCATTGTACTACATGGAATGCAATAAATAATTTAATTGAATTGAATTGAAAACATCTATCTTACGCGGTTTCGATTTTTTCATACAAATGTTTTTTTCCCGCTAACTCCCGTTTCCGTGGGAATTTTGCAATATCCTGTTGCAACTAAGGTTTAAGTTAACTAAGGTACCTGCATGCCAAATTTCAAGCGTCTAACTTAAGCGGTTTAGATTTTTCATACAAAAGGATTTTCCCGCTAATTTCCGTTCCCGTGGGAATTCCGGGAATTCCTTTCTTAGTGCACCTCTACGGTACCTAAGCTATGTCCCTTCCAAATTTCAAATGCCTACATTTAGCCGTTCAGGCTATGCGTTGATATGTCAGTCACTGAGTCAGTCAGTTTCTCCTTTTATTTAGATTTGATTTTTTCATACAAATGTTTGTTCCCGCTAACTACCGTTCCCGTGGGAATTTTGTAATATCCTGTTGCAACTAAGCTTTAAGTTTATTAAAGTACCTGCATGCCAAATTTCAAACGTCTAACTTGAGTGGTTTAGATTTTTCATACAAAAGGATTTTCCCGCTAATTCCCGTTCCCGTGGGAATTTCGGGAATTCCTTTCTTAGTACACCTCTACGGTATCTAAGGTACCTGCATGACAAATTTCAAACATCTAACTTGAATGGTTTAGATTTTTCATACAAAAATATTTTTCCGCTAATTCCCGTTCCCGTAGGAATTTCGGGAATTCCTTTCTTAGTGCACCTCTACGGTATCTAAGGTACCTGCATGCCAAATTTCAAACGTCTAACTTGAGTGGTTTAGATTTTTCATACAAAAGTATTTCCCTTCACTACTCTGCTCCTATTGATTGTAGCGTGATGAAAAGTATACTATGACCTGTCCAGGAGTGTGAAGAATAATTGTACCAAGTTTCATTAAAATCCGTCCAGTAGTTTTTGTTTCTATAAGGAACATACAGACAGACAGACAGACAGACAGACAGACAGACAAAAATTTTACTGATTGCATTTTTGGCATCAGTATCGATCACTTATCACCCCCTGATAGTTATTTTGAAAAAATATTTAATGTACAGAATTGACCTCTCTACAGATTTATTATAAGTATAGATAATTATGTTGAATAAATCATTCTAATTCTGACTTTACGACTGGGGCCTTCTAAATCTCAGTCATCCTCCCGACGACCCGATTAACTCCCAATCAGCTCGCGACACCAAACACTTCACCCCGATACCGACCCTGCCGGCGTGGTCGACGATTTCCCTCTTTTAATTCTTTCAAATATTTTTTCTCAGACGACTTCCTGACCCGAGGTTCGCGCCCAACAGGGCACCCTCAGGCCTGTTGTTTTAAACGTTGTACCGGGTGAGAGCCTTCAGCGCTCCGCATTTGTTCGGCCAAGTAGTTAATGCCATCTGCGGCAAATGTAAGATAAGATTCTTAATTTGCCATAAATGCAGTCTACAATAAGTCACGTCAAAAAAAAGTCTCAGTCATCCAATCAGTGCGTAAATGAGAGAGACCTTTGTCAGTTAATGCTGCAAAGTCACATTGTCGGACGAGGCGTCAGATTGTCAGGTCGCGGTCAGTTTTCATTTGTCACCCGACTACCCGACCGCCCGATCGCCCGACTGTCCAACGGCCCGGCACAGCTGGTAATTACAAGATATTTCACGAAGCCTGTTTTCCTGAGTGATGGGTTGAGGAATTGGAATGGAACTATATTTAGAACTTGTACCTTTGGCGACCAAGGTAATTTTTTATAAATGTCAATTTAGAATTGGTGAACAGGTCGGTACTTAAAACTACAATACCGGGTTCTTGCCACGTTGAAATCGGGCGCATATCACTGATTTCGACGCGATAAGAACCGGGTATTGGTTTTTTAATTATAATACCTAATAACCGCGGAAACCTCAAATAATGGTAAATATTTTTTTAAGTCTAGCTATGACATTTCTTAAATCAAATTCTTATGTTATGTGATCAAGCCGACCTCATCAACCCTGGTGTCAGGGTGACTATTAAGCCAACATAGGCTCCTGACATGGCTCGAGTAACGAGTACATACTTACTTATGGAATGCTTTACGTGTCCTATGGTGATCATTTTGCGATTTTCTAACCAAACTAGGGACCACATAGTAATTTTTGAGATTATGTCCCCACCGGGATTCGAACCCGGAACCCCCCGAGCTTGAGCTCAAATCTCAACCATTGAAACTACGGGAGACCGTTAAATGAAATCAAATTCAAAACACGAGTATTTCGCTGTATGTTCCTTTGATTAAATACATATTATAATTAATATTATTTAATAACTAACGGCCTAATTGACTACGATATCCGGCCAGAAAAGTTTAAAAACTTATCCACATTGGTAGTGAACGAGCTTTTACTCGAACAAAGCTAGCCACTATGAATTGGCCAAACGTATCCCTGTTGACAGAGTGGTGTCAACGGGCCTTGACGCGTTTCACCAGAATGGTCAACATGACCATAGTGTAAGGATAACAGTAGGCTAGCTATGGAGTGACAAGGATGGATAGTAAGAAGAACAATGTCACGTTGTAGCAATAATTTGTTGTGCAGACTTGAGAAAATACTAACAATAAATTATAAAGTATCAGAGAAAGAAAAATATTTATTTTTAAAGGATGCTACAGGTAAATTTTCTGGTCTGTATATTACTCCAATGCTTTGCCAGACTCACTGAACATAAAATACAGGGTTTTACCTAGTTTAGGGGACAGAGAATCACTTCCTTGTATTTTAAGTACAACCAATTGTAAACTTCATTGTAACAGATATTTTTGGAAATTTATTTATTAAAAAAAATAAACTTACACAAAATGACATAACAGAGACATAAAAAGAAGGTGCCTAGCCAAGAGAAAAGCTGGACAAAGAAAAACCTCGGAATGGGACCCAAGACGTTCCTAAAAATGTTGTAATAAGCACAGCCACAAGTTACGAGACAAAAAGTAGCTACTATGTTTTACAACGATAATAGATATAATTTTGATCAACTGTTATTACTGCTCTGTGACGGGATAATAACTCAGATGCGGCTACCTCTAAAATGCAATTCAGCTGTCAGATTTCAGAAATGAATTGGGAGCTCCGTTTTTGACTGAAATTCGAATTGTGGTCAGGACAAAGAGAATTTAGGATCGAGATCTTTTAGTACTAGGTATTTAACACCAATTATTGTTCAAGTAACGGCCCCGTGGTCCAAAGGTTGAGCGTTGTGCTTACGATCCGGAGGTCCCGGGTTCGAATCCCGATGGGGCAAATCACAAAAATCTCTTGGTGATCCCTAGTTTGGTTAGGACATTGCAGGCTAATCACCTGATTGTCCAGAATTAAGATGATCCGTGCTTCAGAAGGCACGTTAAGCCATTGGTCCCAGTTACTACTTACTGATGTAAGTATGTAATAGTTATTTGAGTCACGTCAGGGGCCTTTGACGGCTCAATAAAAATACTGACACCAGGGTGGATGAGGTTATATCCGATGACAAATAATAAGTAATTGGTTAAAAGCAACCACATACATAACATAACATAAACAGCCTATATACGTCCCACTGCTGGGCACAGGCCTCCCCTCAATCAACCGGAGGGGGTATGGAGCATACTTCACCACGCTGCTCAAATCCGGGTTGGTGGAGGTGTTTTTACGGCTAATAGCCGGGACCAACGGCTTAACGTGCCCTCCGAAGCACGGAATCATCTTACTTTTTCGGACAATCAGGTGATTCAAGCCTGAAAAGTCCTTACCAAACAAAGGACAGTCTCACAAAGTGATTTCGACAATGTCCCCATCGGGAATCGAACCCGGACCTCCAGATCGTGAGCCACCAAAAAGCAACCAAAGTACTAAAATTTAAATACCGCGCCAGCTGCCGATAAATCACTTATCGATTGCACGTCGCGACTATCGGACGTTTATTAATAACCGGAAAAATCGGGAAATTGGGAAATCGGAAACTATCTGTCGGATTCCAACAATATGTAGCTGTCATCTGCAGTGTCCGATAGCTGGTTGCTGTCGAGTAAAATGCGATTCCGGAACGTTACTGAGAATTGAGTACCTAAGTATAAAATGCTTATTGCAGTAAGCGCGGAAAACCCCGCCATGGTAGCTTAGTTGGTAGAACTCTCTCTCACTTTAAGGTCGCATTTTCGTATCCTGCGCAGGCCTAAACCAACGATTGTCGAATTTGTTTTCGAATTCATGTTTGGATCATAAATTATTATCACGTGCTCAGCGGCGAAGGAAAACATCGTAAGGAAACCCACGAGAAATGCATTTTCGGAGGTATGTGTCCTAAACCTAACTTGTACTGGGCTGGTTTTCCCTTCGCGGGTGGGAAGGTCAGACAGGCAGTCGCTTCTGTAAAAAATCGGACCTGTCAAATCTTCAGGTTAGGTAAGCGGGCCCTGTGAAAAACGGGATAATGTGATGATGAGTAAGCGCGAAAAAACCTCTTACAGCAGTCTTTTTGTCTTAATGCTCGCATTCCGAAGACAAATGAATGCTGTGGATTACTTTTCTCTACATGTAGGTAAGTGTTCTATACATCTATATATAGTGCTGACCAAAAACTGCATCAGACCCCCATTAGCGCGGCCATGCATAACGCCACGCCGCCGTGTTAAACTCGCGCGCGGTTTGGCTCGATGACAAATCGGCGCATAAATCCGCCTGCGGTCACACCTGCATGCCTGGGCCATGTGGGGCATTTGCCCCACAGCCACGCCGCCCCGTAACCCCTCGGCCCCACTGCCTGAGCTGTAAAGGTTAGCGCGGACTAAGAGGAACTTCGCGACGAGAATGTAAAGTATAGAATATACAGGTTGTAAGTGGCATCGTAACGAATACTGAGTGGGATGATTCAGATCATAACTCTGAGTTAATATTAAGTGGAATTTTCCGTCGCAAAATTCATGTATTTTTTTGTATTTTTTTAAATTATTTGCTACTCTGAATAATGAGATGAATCATCCCCCTCGGTATTTGTTACTATGCCACTTACACCCTGTACAAGTACATACTAGTAGCCATACAAGGTATGGGTGTTAGTGACACCGTAACGAATACTGAGGTGTTTGATTCAGATATGATTCTGAGATGATATTAAGTGTTTCCAGTTTTCGTTACGATGTCACTAACACATGTATATTTATTTATTATTTATTTATTTATAAGCTCACGACTATATCCCAAATACTCACACCTCACCGAGCTTTCAGCTATAACAACGTGATCATACCTGGTGAGTCGTATCGCCGTCTATAATGGTCGAGCCAACTGTGTTAGTGAAAACTGCACTTCTTCAGTCAAATCTTCAGGTTAGGCAAGCGGACTCTGAAAAATGAGATAACGCTAGGGAGATGATGAGACGAATTGCTTTGTATGGTCTTTTTAAACCCCCTGGTCGGCGCTGACCCGAAGGCTTTTGGTTATGTCAGTAAACCTTGTTGAATCAGTCTTGTGATTTGTTTGACAAGGCATGAGTTAGGTTTAGGCCAAGATGCATTGTGTAACATTCGTACGTTATAATCTATGGGTCTGTTGGGCTATTATGTCGTGGCTAACGTAAAAGCAACTGATAACATAACATCACGCCTGTACCCCTGAAAGGGAAGGCAGACCACGCTCTTGACGGTGCATTCTCCATTCTTTGAATTCCTTACAAGACACGATGTTATCGTTCTCTTTAACACTTTCAAGGACATAACGTCTAATGACGTTCCGATTCCAAGGTGTCATATTACCTATTATGAACCATCAATGACCTGAGGTTAATTAGTTCCATGTAAGCTCTTGTTGGTCTCACGATACCGACCCCTCCGGCGTGGTCGACGATTTCTCTCATTCAACGCTTATTGCTATCGACCCACTAGAGTCGATTAATTCTTTCAAATATTTTTCTTCTCAGACGACGCCCTGAGCCGAGGTTCGCGCCCAACTGGACACCCTCAGGCCTGTTGTCTTAAACGTTGTACCGGGTGAGAGCCTTCAGCGCTCCCCATTTGTCCGGCCAAGTAATTGTTGCCATCTGCGGTTAAAAATAAAAAATATTTATTTTTCAATATTGGCTTACGAAGTTAGCGCTTTCTGAACGTCAAAAATTAAATTACATATTATGTAACTAGCTGTAAAACTACTACCACATCGGAATCTGTAACGCTGAGGGAAAGACGTGGCCAGAAAACCTCCCAGCACAGGGCCCTAGTCATAACATAACATAACATAACAAATACTTTATTGCACAAACAGGAAAAAACAAAATACAAAACAAAAGAGAAATAGAATAGTCCTACTGTTTCAAGTTTTCCTTTCCTTTTTTTTAATCCAGTTTGCATTACATAATTTATAAACTTCCTCTCTTTCCTTCTATCTTTCCTTCTATGATGTTTTTAATTAATTATTCGGGTCTTATTAAGTATCCAATCATCCTGCCTGTTCTGCCTTCAATAACTCTTAATATTTGTGTACTTTCCCATACACTTACTAGCACTAAAAATATATATTTATGACAAGGCAAATTATATTTCATAGCATTGCTACACTGGTACTAGTCATACGCTAGATTACAGTGCGAGAAATAAAATAAATGCTAGAATTAAATCATACAGTAATCGTCTGGAAGCTGCAATGTAGTTTATGGAATCTTCTGATGTTGTAAAGGTCCTGTTATGTAAGTACTCTTAATAGAATTGTGTTGCTTCGCGTAATTTCCTTTATGAAGACACATTATATTGCATGAACACTGTATTGGAGGAAACTGTTTGAAGGATGGGGCTGTGCTTAATTAAAAATTCACAGATTGATAAACTTCAAATTCAAATTTCAAATTCAAACATAGGAAATCGTAATCTGGCCCCTGTGATACATCATACAAGTCGAGCTTAGTGCAAAGACCGCCGCATACCTAGAGTAATTGGTCATATTATAGTTGTCTGTATTTTTATTATTGTAAAATTGTAAGTTGATAGTCAATAATTATTATATTATTATTAAATTCAGGCAGGCAGGCAGTCTTCGCAAATTGATTCGTTGAGAGAGACGAAAATATTAATCTCAAAAAATGGTCAATTAATTTGTGCAAAACAATTTTTTTTTAAATACCTATCTTAGGAAACTGAATAGGATTTCCAGCCCAAAACTCCTTTGTTTTCCGCCAAAGACTAGGTACCCCAAGCCGTTAAAAAAATATGACACCGTCAACGCACCACCGCCAGTGCTATATCATATGTGCAAAATCTTTGAGAACGTTTGCTAACTTAATAATTTGGCCTAAAACCCACTGCAACACCCCCCAACCACTGTCCTGTATGTGACATAATTATAGATTGATTTCTTGATTGATTGAAAAACTTAGAGAAAAATATGTGAAACACAGATCGAAAGAATTTTGCAGGGTCAGTAGGAGGACTCGTGGTGTAATGGTTAACTCGTCCCGACTTTACAAGTGTTGCGGGTTCAAGTCCATTCCGAGTCAGGATTTTTTTCGACTTAAATTTTCTCTTCACGCCTATTTCTCACTGGAGTAAGCAGAGACTCATCATCACCAGCCCATTAACGTCCCCACTGCTGGGGCATGGGCTTCCCTATGGATAGATAGGGAGATCGGGTCTTAAACCACCACGCGGGCCCACTGCGGATTGATGGTTATTAACGACTGCTAATGCAGCCGGGACCAAAGGCTTAACGTGCCATCCAAAGCACGGAGGAGCTCGAGATGAAACCTTTTTTTTGTGGTCACCCATCCTGTGACCGGCCTTTGCGAAAGTTGCTTAACTTTAACAATCGCAGACCGAGCGCGTTTACCGCTGCGCCACCGAGCTTCTCAAGCAGAGACTATGGAATTCTATTTGCTTCGACCCAGACACACTTCTCTTGCTTCTTTCACATTCATCAATCGTTTAAAGTAAAAAAAAAAAACTCACCACCAACATTTCATTACACCTTTTTCCTACCCAACCCTACGCGGTATACCCAAGCTGTCTCCATTGATATTCAAAGCTTTGAGGCCGTCAACAGTGACGCGAGCACGAAGTGTCGGCGTTGGTAATTCGAACATTAATCACGAGACCGCGGCCGCCATGTGCACAGCACGTACTGCATCATAAATAGTGGCACGTTTAGTGCTCGCGACACGATCCGTGCGAAACGACACGGAGAAAAGAATAATATGCTTCCAACTACTCAAATCAGTTTCTTTTTTACTAAACGTCAAAACACGAAATTACCATGGAATTTGTATGAAAAAGCACACTATGACGTCATATAAAAACGTGGTAAAATGTCGGAATATTACGTTTTTCTTAATTAAAATTAATGAATAAGTTAAATAGAAAATTTTCGATAGATTTAGATCTGTCTTTTAGTAATCATAATTTATATTGAACCTAGTACACGATCCAATAGTTGACACGAATTTTTGTACTAGTAAAAGGGAAGGGGCCCCCCCTACTATTCAGACGCGGAGGACAGGAGTACTAGTACGGCTTTGAAATAGACTACTCTGGGCGCTATCCCACTCGCGTCATACAGAGTATTCCGGGGTGGAAGGCAAAACGGAAACCACTGCCCTATTTTCCCCTAAAAAGTAGCATGGAGGATGATACACCGACAAGAGCGTGGCTCTTAAATTGCTGATTAGTTAAGAGAATGTGTGAATGTAAACCATATGGCAGTACTAATAAATAAGTAAAAACATCTTCTTATCGTGTGGGTTGTGGAGTGTGTCAGGGTTACTATTGAGCCGCCAATAGCCCCTGACATGGCTCATGTAACGACTACTTACTTACGTCAGTAAGTAGTACCCAGAACCAACGGGTTGACGTGCCTTCCCAAGCACGGATCATCTTACTTTCGGACAATCAGGTGATCAGTCTGTATTGGCCTAACCAAACTAGAGATCAGAAAGTGATTTTTGTGATATGTCCCCTCCGGGATTCGAACCCGGGGCCTCCGGATCGTGAGTCCAACGCTCAACCACTGGACTATAGAGGCCGTTAGTAAATATATAAAACCTGGCAACAAAATACCGTAACGCCACTATGCACCGTCGGAACTAAACACCTCGCCCCAAGTGGTATACAACAAACATTTTTCAAGCCACATGCATAGTTTACGTTGGAAATATTAGCCTGAAAAATGTTGTACAGTTATTTATTCCCACTCGCACCCGGGATGAGATTAAAAATTGCAACGAATTAGTGCCAGTCCTTGTTTCTGCCACTTTTCTTTAAGAGGATTTCGTTTTCGCTTTAATTAGAAAAATAAAAGTCTATTTTGTTTTGAAGTGAGAAGTAAACTGAGAGATTTTTATCCCCTGATGGAGTTTTAGAGTGGAAATTTAATCTTTCGTTTAATGCTGTAAGGTCAGGCGCGCACTACGAGTTTTTCCAAAAGAGCAGCGGCATAATGTCGCACTGTAATACTGCGCCGCTGCGGTATCTCTGCCGTCAAGTGCGCGCAATACAATTTAAAACTGTTTGGTACAGTATCACAGACAGACATTATGCCGCTGCTTTTTTCTGCCGCGCGGCGAAAAACTCGTAGTGCGCGCCTGGTCTAAGGTATAGAAGCAAGAAACAAGCATGTTTTTGTTTAATAACAAAAAGACTTACAGAACAGGAACTCTCCGATCCCCGCCAGCGGCTGAGCTAGCGACGTTGGTTTAATAGGAAGCTCGGTGAGGCGTGGGTACTCTGCCCTTTATCGCTATCGATCCACTAGGGTCGATTAATTCTTTCAAATATTTTTCCTCTCAGACGACGCCCTGAGCCGAGGTTCGCGCCCAACTGGGCACCCTCAGGCCTGATGTCTTAAACGTTGTACCGGGTGAGAGCCTTCAGCGCTCCCCATTTGTCCGGCCAAGTAGTTAATGCCATCTGCGGCAAATCTACAATAAGTCACGTCAAACAAAAAAAAAGGTAGGTACTCTGCCCATATTGTGATGAACGTCGTTGTGAGCTTAATCATCATATTGTGTGAATTATCACAATTTTTTGTATGAGAAGCCTCGTAAAGGTCACATACATAATTTTTACTCCCATAATCCCTCAAGGGACGAGCCTATAGTCTTAAGTAATTATTTTTTTTCTTTTTTACCACCAGCGGGTCATTAACAGTGAGATTATAGATAAAACTTCCTCCTACAAAGTCATTACTGCAACATTAAGCCAAGTACCTTTAATGTCTTAATAAAATACCAAGGACGACTGAATACCCAGTGCAATCTGCAAGAATGAAAAATGACCCTACAACGCGCAGTCACGTACTCGTATCCATGGTTTATGACCCACCCAATCGCACGGTAGAACATTCTAGAACGTTCTAGTTGATTCCAAGTGCTTTTTAGTGTTCCGTTACAACGGCGATATTACAAAGTTGATGGTGTTTTAAAGTGATTGCGTTTCAAGCCACAATGTTACATTATAGCCAATACCTACTTATCAAAAACATAACGCTCCTTTTTGATTCGTCTTATTTGGGTAATAAATGTTACGTGAAGTACTTATGCTACGTGAAAGGTAAAGCATGAAAAATACTTTAGACTTAACTGATTCTATACTGAATAAGGGACTTTCGAGACTACGTTCCTCATAAACAATATAGACAGGCAGTGGGTTCTGTAAAAAACCTTGTCAAAAAGACTTGTCAAATCTTCAGGTTAAGTAAGCGGACCCTGTGAAAAACGGGATAATGCTAGGGAGATGATGATGTTATGATAGAAGATAGTTATTTATTTATCAAATGACGCATACACAAACACATTATTACTCCTCTCATCTCATATTTTAGCCTAAAACACCTTGAAACCTTAAACGTGGGTAACTAATGTCTAGATATTAAAGCGTGTTATAATTAGGTGTAATTATACTACACAGGGCGTGCTGGTTTTAAGTACAGACCTTGTACGTGCTGTTACGGTGCTGCATACAGCCTTGTATAGGCTACTTGACAACCAAGTCAAATGAGATATTTTTACGAATCGTCAAAACACGAAATTACTATGGAATTTGTATGAAAAAGCACACTGGGACGTCATAGAAAATTTGATAATATGTCGGACTTATTATTACGTTTTTTTTTATTTAAATTCATAAAAAAGTTTAATGGAACGTTAGTTTTAGATCTGTCTTTATTCGTTTGGTTCTTACGCTGTGAATGTGTTAATTATGATAATAACTGCGTAAAGCTGAAACTATGTCACTGTTGATTTTCATAATTTTATAAAAAGTTATGCTTAAGGAAAATTATGTACCGATATTTTTGTCCATAAAAATATTATTATCATGTTTGTCATTTTCATATCTCGGGACTATGGAGTCCCGGACTTTTGGAAGGCGTGCGTGGGGCCGAAGCCAACACGTGGAGGCCCCTTAAGTCAATATTTATTTATTTATTTACATATTCAAACACATGGTCATAACAAGCCAGACCCAATTCGATAATGCTCAATACAATCCAATTACAATCATAGAAATTCATTTAAACACACAACAGGCATTAATTAAATACCAATAAATCTTTTAAAACATAAATCAATAAATAAAAAAAAACAATAGAATAGAATAGAATAGAAAAAGTTTATTATAAAAGGACGCCACTCACAAAAAAAGTCAACAACATCATATCAAATTTCCACTAAAACAATTACAAAAAAGCAAGACGGATGTTTGTCGAAATGACCATAAGGTGGTGGTGGACGTCCTGAGATAAAAGGGCCTCACTCAGCACAATCAAATACATCATCAATAATTCCCATAAATAAAAACAATAAACGTCAAGAAAAAAGAACATTATTAAATTATTATGTCAAAAATTAACAATTAGTCAAATTTACAATCAATTGATATTTTAAATTAGTCAATGAATTCCTAGTTCCTAGATCTTAAATTCCATTTACCTACTTAAGTACTCTAAAGTGACAACCGTGAATCTCGACAGAGTACAAACAAATACATCCAATTCCATGGACACTGCGTTAATTATATAGTATTATTATTATAATCATTTGAAACTTGGGTAAGCCCCATAATATGTCCCAACTAAACACACCCTCTACAGCACTCACCAATATCAACGTAGATAAACTATTTTCGACCATCAGTCCAATATTTGTATATAATACGATAACAGTATTTCGGCTAAAATTGCGGGCAAAAAACCACTGGCCACTCGGCTTAACTGCCAATATCACTGTCGTTTGTCCCGGACTATCCATATGCAGCGAAAACTGCTACTATACGGCTTTTAAAGAACACTCTGACACATATTGGGACGCAACACGAATCAATATTCGACGAATAGACAGCAAAACATAAATTTGTTGGTACGAAATTTCGCTTCGTGGTTCTGAGGATAGATAATGCACTTTATTCGAATGAGCTACAGTTTGTTATAGGTATGAGAGGGTTTTTTTTTGAAAATTTTAATGGCATTCATAGTAACACGTTGTAAAGGCGTCGCTTTGTTCCTAGTTGTGTTACGGCTAAAATAGTTTGAAAGGCAATATTTCCAGTTATATATAGCGTAGATCCGCTAAAATTCACTTTAGGTCGGTGAATATTACATTTTTCAATTCACCGCGTTAATGTATGCGAAAATTCGGCGCGTTCGGATATTATCCAATTTTGTTGACGTCTCTTAATGTAGATTTGCCGCATATGGAATTAATTAACTACTTGACCAGCCAGACATGTCATCCAGTCTTGGTGTCAGGGTTATTACTGAGCCGCATACATCAGTAAGTAGTAACCGGGACCAACGGCTTAACGTGCCTTCCGATGCACGGATCATCTTACTTTCGGACAATCAGGTAATTAGCCTGTAATGTCCTAACCAAACTAGGGATCACAAAGTGATTGTTATAATATATTTTCACCGCGATTCGAACCCGGGCCCTCCGGATCGTGAGCCCAACGCTCAACCACTGGACCACGGAGGCCGTCATGTGATCCAGTGTGCGGTGTTCAACAATACGCGCCGAATTCTACAAAGTAAACAATGCAAAAATACTAATTTCATTCAAAACTGATAATTCTGGCAGCGCGTATGATTCGGCGTGGTGTAAGTCTGCGCTATCCTTACAGAAAATAATTATACATAAACAGCCTATACGCGTCTCACGACAGGGCACAGGCCTCCCCACAATCAACCGGAGGGCTGTCATTAGGGCCTTTGAAATGTTTTCGAACAAGGAAAATAAAAAAGGCCACATCGAAACAATTCATATAAAAAAAACATTATTGTAATTTGACATTTGCGCATATAAAAGTAAGTAAGTGAGCAGTGCAAACAACTGTCAAATATAAATATTGCTGTTTTAGAGGAATTGCTTTGATGTGGCCTTGTTAACTCCCCTGATCACTGCAGCCAAAAATTGCAAACCACGCATTTCCCATTGGGGTATCACGGTTCTTTGAAGCTTGATAAAAGTTGCAAAAAACAACCTTCGAATGCATAGTAGTAAATAGAAAACATTGGTTAACAGCGTGTGAATTTGAATTTCGAACGACACGCAGCGTCCATTTTGTTTTGTTTATTTTTTTAATTTGCAACGGCTGCGATTGACTGTTTGTTGCGCGCAATTTAAAAACTAAAATCTTCTTTTTTGGACAGTCGCGTAACAGTCACTTTTAAATACGGAATCAACACAACCTACATTAATAACTTCACTGTACAGTCATGAGCAATATCATGTACCTACTTTAGAACCCTGTCGCACTATCGTATTTGACATTTAATGAGACTTACGGTTTAATTTATCTATATTTATTTATTTACTTATAAATTACGGTCACGAGCATTAATATGTATACACTTTGGTACCATGTCACATTAACTTTTTTGACAAATTGAACTGTAAGTCTCACTAAATGTCAAATATGTTAGTGCGACAGAGTCCTAAAGTGGGTACATTATATTGCTCATGACTGTACAGCCTCATTATTAAAACATTTTTACATTTAGAAGGTTACGGTATTGTTACAATTACGGCATATATGACAATTACGGCGTACATAACTTGTACAATTAAGGGTAAGTATTTAAAAATAAAGTGAAATTAAAATTACACAGCTAACTTAAAAATTATAATAGAATAATATTAGGTAAATATAAGTAAATATAAGTAATTAACATCTATTGAGCTTTTATAATCGGCTTAATGACGATACATAGATCGAGAGAATTTCGCGTAGGCAGGAAGAGGACCCAGTGGTGTAATGGTTAACACACTCGTCCCGGCTTGACATGAGCCGCGAGGTCAAGTTTAGTGCCGTCCGAGTCAGAAAAAAATATTTTTCAATTTCAATTTTTCTTTGTGAGCATTTAGTAAATAAATTATTAAAGGGCTTGGATAGATTCCTAGTACATGGCGATAAACGTTTTGTGTTAATTGATGTGGCCATAATAGGTACATCATGAAATATGACCATTCATAATAATAATTCATAATCATTTATTTGCAATAAAACACACACATACACACACATACATACACACACATACATTCATGAAATGATCGATTCGAAGATCTGGCCACGACATATTATGTACTGCTGTTGATGCACCATGATCAATAAATATCATCACCAGCCCATTAACGTCCCCACTGCTGGGGCACGGGCCTTTCCTATGGATGGATAGGGAGATCGGGCCTTAAACCACCACGCGGGCCCAGTGCGGATTGGTGGTTATTAACGACTGCTAATGCAGCCGGGACCAACGGCTTAACGTGCCTTCCGAAGCACGGAGGAGCTCGAGATGAAAACTTTTTTTTTGTGTGGTTATCCTATGACCGGCCTTTGCGAAAGTTGCTTAACTTCAACAATCGCAGACCGAGCGCGTTTACCGCTGCGCCACCGAGCTCCTCGATGATTAATAAATATATAAGGATATAAATTAACAATTTGATTTATACATGAAGCAGTGCGGAATAACATGAGGTTATAGGATATCATTCGCTTCGAGAGATATAATAATTGTTACGTTGAGATAGGTAATATTAATTTCATGTTCTGACTCTAAACAGGATTGAAATCATTTTGTTAATTGATTCCAGAGATATAACCGTAACATAAGCTTACGACTAATTATATCCCAATTGTAATATTCAGAGGTAGAGGTAACGAGAAATTTAAGGGATAATCATGATTTTGAACAGCCTTCGTGGTCTAGTGGTTAGAGCGTTAGGCTCACGATCTGGAGCTCCGGGTTCGATCCCGATGGGGACATTGTCGAAATCACTTTGTAAGACTGTCCTTTGTTTGGTAAGGACTTTTCAGGCTTGAATCACCTGATTTCCCGAAAAGTAAGATGATTCAGTGCTTCGGATGGCACGTTAAGCCGTTGGTCCTGGCTATTAGGCGTAAAAACACCTCCACCAACCCGCATTGGAGCAGCGCAGTGGAGTATGCTCCATACCCCCTCCGGTTGATTGAGGGGAGGCCTGTGCCCAGCAGTGGGATGTATATAGGGCGTTTATGGTCATGATTTTGAATTGATATCAATTAGATTTTTTTACGTGGCTAATGTGGTTGATTTTACATGTACTTATGTGATAATATCCTTCACCTATTGTTAACATCTCATGTATAATTGTATATTATCCCATGAAAATAAATAAATATAATTTTTCGATGCAAAAGTGTAAAATAAAAAAAAATCATAATAATTTATTTTTTTGACAGGATAGCAACTCAGAATCACGGTCTGCATCATCCTCCAAAGTTTGCAAAAGTTTTCATTTTTCTTTAAGAAATAATTAGGTAGGTATTTTATGAATACATACATCCATACATAAACAGCCTATACATGTCCCACTGCTGGGCTCATCTCAGTCAACCGGAGGGGGTATGGAGCGTACTCCACCACGCTGCTCCACTACTGGTCAATGGTGCCAACGGCTTAGCTGGCCATTCGAAGCACGGAATTATCTTACTTTTTAGGACAATCAGGTTACAGGTCAGGTTATGCAGTTAATGGAAATAGCTCAGCATATGCTGTGATAGAGCCATGATATGGCACCACCCAGCGCTGGTTAACAGTCATTCCCTCTTCCTGGGATATTATGCGGAAGTAATCAATTTTACAAACTTTGTTACAAATTTAAATTTGAACATTTGAATTCCAAACATTTTGGTCTACTTATAATATGTTTTTTTTACTAGGTTCAATATAAATTATGAAATTTTGATGGAAAACATTTCCTTTTTTTATATTTAACTCTTCTTTTTCTACATTGTTTTAAGTTTACGCGGTTATTATCATAATTAAAACACATAATAACGGGTTCTTACCGCGTTTAAATGTCTTCTTTTTCTTTCGTGTGGGTTGTGAGGTGGATTACCAACATCATCAACCCTGGTTTCAGGGTTACTATTGAGCCGCTAAAGAGCCCTGACATGTCTCATGTAACGACTACTTGGCCCATTTTTCGGGGCGGAGGTCTATTTAACTTATTTATGAATTTTAATCAAGAAACGCAACATTTTTCCAAGACGCCATAAAGTGCTTTTTCATACTAATTCCATAGTAATTCCGTGTTTTGGTGTTTAGTAAAAAGTCGTGGAGAATCTTGGGGGAGGCCTATGCCCAGCATTGGGCGTCGTACGGCTGATGATGATGATGAAAAAGTAACTGATTTGACTAGTTTGAAACTTCCCTATTATAGCATCATGAGAAATTAAATTTGGTAATCAGTCGCCTACTTACTTAATTACTTAAGTCGGTAATGACGTATTTGTACTACTGAACGTTAATAACGTTTCGTTTGTTTCCATTGAAAAGGCTTAAAATAAACATACTATGTTTAAAACACGCAAAACCAAACGCGTTTTAAAAATAAATAAGTAATAAAAAAAAGTTTTTGTCCGCCATTGAAATTCAGGCATCAGAATAGTTTTGTTCATACCTACTTATTCTCTATTTGTTCATACCTATTATTATTATACGATACGCAGTAAAATACTCACATAAAATTTTTGTCAACCTTTTCTATGACGTCACTGGTTGCTTTTTCATACAAATTCCATAGTAACTTCTTGTTTTGACGTTTAGTAAAAGTAACTGATTTGACTATTTGGAAACTACTCAATTCTTTTGAATTAAATCTATTTAAAGTGTTTAATTTAATTTAATTTTATTTTATTTAATTTTGTAACTTACAGCTGGTACACTATCGTATACCTAAATAACAGAATTACTTAAAAATAGAACAGCCTTTACAAGTTACCACGTACTACAAATTGGTAGGTATCATTAACAATTACAGTAATTAAGTATATCATAAGTAAGTTTGTTTAGTAAAAAGGGTATACAAGTGCAAGAAGAAGGAAATAATATAACATGATATGGTGTCTGTGTGGAGTATGTTTGTGTACAAGTGTATGGGGTGTGTGAGAGAGGGTGTGTGTGTGTGCGTGTGTGTGTGTGTGTGTCTGTACATAAACTATCTAGTTACTGATTAATTTATCCCGGATCTTATTTTTAAAAGCATTTTTTGAGTTACAAAATGGGTCAATATCGCAAAACTTCTCAGTATAAGTTCGGCATAATCTTGATATGGCGGAATTTCGGGCATAATTAGTGTGGTGGCCTGGTGCGCAAATCATTTTCGTGTGAAGATAATAATTTTTCTTTTAGGTTGTAATTAACTGTGTATGTATGGTATATACGTGCAGTTTTTTGTAACTAAATATTCAAGTACTTACACTGAAATAGAGGGTAGATGCGTACAAATATATTTAGTAACTTCTTGTTTTGACGTTTACTAAAAAGTAACCGATTTGACTAGTTGGACACTACCTTATAGTGATACAGTCGAGCCTATTAATAAGTAAGTACGGTCACGAGCATTAATATGTATACACTTTGGTACCATGTCACATTAACTTTTTTTGACAAATTGAACTGTAAGTCTCACTAAATGTCAAAATATGTTAGTGCGACAGAGTCCTAAAGTGGGTACATTATAATGCTCATGACTGTACTTCAAATTTTCATACTACGTGGCTTTATGTCTATAACCGCTGCGGTTTCATACCACAGTCCGTGGTAATCTCAAACTCCAAACAAGCCTTCAAATGAACAAACACTCGTTATCTTCGACGGAGCAGCAAATCGACCAAGTTTTTAACGAGCAAAATAGCCATCTTACTTTGTATACCTTTGAAAATATGCCACAGCCTAAGCACAATCCATTCACTACATAAACATACTGCCTGCTATGAAGTCTCCTGCAAAGGAGTTTTGTTACTCTACATTGACGTTTACACCTCAACGCGATAAGGTTCCATCTTAGGACTGAACGAGAAGACATTTGAAACTAATTACGACTTTTTCTTTTTATACCGGGGCTTAACAGGGTTCTAAAGATAATGGTAGCGACATTATTAGGTACGGAATGTTAACATAATTTTATGTAGTAGGTAAACAGTTGGTTTGTTGTGAACGTATTTTGATGTGTTCCTATTTTATGGTCGGCTAGTAGGTACATCTCATACACGGAGTACGTTCAGCTGCTTTTCATTCGCTTATGGCTTAGTTCATCTTACGATGTATGTATATTCCACATATCTCTAGGACATCATGGTAACACAACCACTGTCGCACCACCCACAAAATGTATGGAGCTTGGGTGGGTACATTATACAATCTTTCTTAGCTGCGATTTAACTAATTAAGTATGATAGGCCATGTCTTCTCTTATTCTATCGTGTGGATTGTGACGTGGATTACCAATCACATCAACCATGATGTCACGGTTATTATTGAGTCGCCAAAGGCCTCTGACATTGCTCATATAACGACTACTTACTTACATAAGTAAGTAGTAATCGGGACCAACGGGCTTAACGTGCCTTCCGGAGCCTAATAATGCCCTAACCAAGCTAGGGATCACAAAGGATTCGAACCCGGAACCTCCTGATCATGAGCACAACGCTCAACTACTGGACCACGGAGGCCGATAAGCCATGTCAGAGGACTTTAGCTGCTCCGGTTGATAAGGTCGATCATTGATCTCACATGCCATACGAGATAAGAAGTCAAGAATATTTGCACTTTTATAAACTTGTTGATATGCGTGATCATCAAGGAGTTACAAGCGTGAGACTAAAAATTTCCTCCAAATAATATTATAAAGCTAAATACATCCCTATCGTCTAAAAGCGGTATTAAAATTCAAGTCTTGAAGTCGACTCCGACCCCGACTTCACAAAATGTCTGCCTGTTTGACTTCAATTGTCGAGCGCACCCACTTCCGAGATAGTTCACTAATTTGATAAGGAGAGAGCAAAACCCACTGCACTAGGAAATGAGGTTAAATTTTCGGTTGAAGCCACAATACGAAAGAAAGTAGGACAAACTAATATAATTTTTGCTCTACGACTTTTTATTTGCTCTAGCGTTTATCCCGTTTAATCTAAAGCATAGAGTAAGGAATAACACTACGTATAGAAAGGCAACTCTCCGCTCCCCACCAGCGACTGAGCTAGGTATACCTTACCGCCCCTCGGCCTAACTTTAGTCTTCAATCGTAAAAAAAATATTTATTTTTCAAAATTGGCTTACATAGTCAGCACTTTTTGAACGTCAAAAAAAATGAATTACATACCTAATAATAATAATAAAACAGCCTCCGTAGTCTAGTGGTTAGAGCGTTAGGCTCACGATCTGGAGGTCCGGGTTCGATTCGCGATGGGGACATTGTCGAAATCACTTTGTGAGACAGTCCTTTGTTTGGTAAGGACTTTTCAGGCTTGAATCACCTGATTGTCCGAAAAAGTAAGATGATTCCGTGCTTCGGAGGGCACGTTAAGCCGTTGGTCTCTGCTATTAGCCGTAAAAACACCTCCACCAACCCGCAGTGGAGCAGCGTGGTGGAGTATGCTCCATACCCCCTCCGGTTGATTGAGGGGAGGCCTGTGCCCAGCAGTGGGACGTATATAGGCAGTTTATATATTATATAATAATAAAACACTTTATTGCACACAAATTTACAAAACATTTACAGGATAAACTTATTCTAAGGTGGGCAAAGGCGGCCTTATCGCTAAGAGCGATCACCTATTATATAACTAGCTGTAAAACTACTACCACATCGGAATCTGTAACGCTGCGGGAAAGACGTGGCCAGAAAACCTCCCAGCACAGGACCCTAGTCCTACTGTCTCATGTTTTCCTTTCTTTTGTTTTTTAAGTCCAGTTTGTATTACATTTATAAACTTAAATACAAAGGTATTCCAATTGTAGTCGGTGGAAGGAAAGTGAAAAATAAAGAGATTATGTAAGGGCGTCTGACGTCACACACACAGATGCGCGTGTACGATAACGTCAACATGTAGTGTCTGTGTAAGGCGAGGTGTTTTGTATGAAGTGTCCGCGGTGTGGCTAAAGCCTTCTTTCTCACTGTGGTCAGTGTAGTCCTGTGGTTGATCGGCTTGCTTCTCAAACGGGGAGCGCCGGTTCAAACCCCGGTACCAGACTTGAACACCAATGAGTTATGAATTTATCTTAAGAGAAGTTTTCACAGAAATAACTCAACCGTTATAGACGCCGATACCGCTCATCATCATCATCATCATCATCAGCCCATTAACATCCCCACTGCTGGGGCACGGGCCTTCCCTATGGATGGATAGGGAGATCGGGCCTTAAACCATCACGCGGGCCCAGTGCGGATTGATGGTTATTAACGACTGCTAATGCAGCCGGGACCAACGGCTTAACGTGCCTTCCGAAGCACGGAGGAGCTCGAGATAAATACTTTTTTTTTGTGGTCACCCATCCTGTGACCGGCCTTTGCGAAAGTTGCTTAACTTCAACAATCGCAGACCAAGCGCGTTTACCGCTGCGCCACCGAGCTCCTCACCTCGATACCGCTCACCATCTATCTATCCCATTGGTCTAACAGGAAGCTTGGTAAGGTATGAGAAATAAAAATCAATTTAAACAAATAAAAATTGAAATTCTTTGACACTCTTTTTATTTACGGAATAAAAAAAAAACAGAAACAATATAATTTCAAGCAGATTACTTAAGAAAATAAAACGTTATGAAATAAAAAACAAATTTAAATTCACACGAAAACTTAAATGAAATGCTGCAATGGCTGGCACTCTTTATAATTCCGTCGACAAGTCTAGCTCCCTTGAGACGCTATTATGAAATCATGAATTTAACTGAGTTGAGAATCGCACTGGACTCCAAAACTGGTGTTTCATTTAAAATTCGCCTTAAACTTGTTTTAGTAATTGTTCGTTCAAGTAATTGCAACTGCAATCGTACTATTTGTTACTTAGTCGATTTATACTCACACACAACTCGTGCGTGAAAACTCTAATACCGAAATAGGCAGTACCACAAGACTTGTCACCAAAACGCAACGACATTTTCAATTCAAGTCCGTTTTTAAAATGTATTTTATTATCTTACTAATATCTTATCTTACTATGTTTTTACTTTACTATGTTTGTGAGTATGGATGTTTGGATGTTTGTTACTCTTTCACGCAAAAACTAATGAATGGATTTTAATGAAACATTACAATAATGTAGCTTATACATCAGAATAACACACAAGCTTTACCAATTAAAATAAATTGGATATTCTTACCGTGGAAACCGAAATCCACGCGGACGAAGTCGCGGGCGGCCGCTAGTATTATACACATTACATTTTTTTAAGTCTATGTTGCCATTTTATTCTATTCAAAAAAAAATCAAAATCAAAAATCATTTATTTCAGACATGATGGTCCATATTACATTAATTAATTAATTACACACTAAAAAAAAAATCAAAATTAAAACCAAAATTAAAATACAATAAATAAAATTAAAATTACTAGTAGTTTTTGTTTGTCTATTGGTTACATAGTTCAATTTGGTATCGTCATTTACATAAGCTTAAACAAAAATGTTTTCTTTTTGAACGGTCCATCTGCCTAAAACTACTGGAACTTCTCAACCTCAACCTGTATAGGCGAGGAAAAATAGCTGCAAGAAAAATCCTCGGCACAGGGTCCTGGACGTTCTTTAAAAAAGGTTGTAATACATTTTCAGTAAATTGTCTGTCTAATTTAAGTGCCTAGACGGGTGTATTGTGTGATTTTAGTTGGCACCTCATATGGCAACTAAAGATGGCGCTGTATAGACTTGCCTTCGTTTGACCTTCTAATTTCATAGATAACAGACGATCTTTTATCTTTGTTTTTAGGTCTAAATGATGGCCGTTGTTATGACACCCAAGTACAACAGATATTTCACCCATTATTATTGTGATTAAAATAAAGAGAAGCCATATTGGTAGCAACATAATTCTATATAATATCTCATCCAAATATCAAGCAATAATTATTTTTATATATGCCTCAGCCATAAAATTATATTTTTTAATAGTCGTGTACGAGAGCTATGAGAAAATAGGTAATTATTTATAAGATTAATGATTACCTAAATGATAAAAATGTCTGGTATTGAATGTGTTCCTCTAGTTATTAAATAACTTGTAATGTACCCTCATTGATTTAAAAGATGTGTTGCTGTTGCAGTTTCTTGTCATTTCTTCTCCTCAGCCATAACACCTTGCGAAATGACGTAAATTCAAAAATGTTACATTGACCTTCAACAAGTTTATCCATGATAATTACGTTGAATAAATGATTCTGATTCTGATTCTGATTCTATTGTTAAGATGAGAAACACGGTTGGTTGACAAAAAGTAATTCAAAATTCAAATAAGTACATGACCATAAACTATCTGGCCAGATACAGGTTATAATAGACAAAGGTTCAATATTTTCACAATTATAACGTTAAATCTGTACAACGCCATCTATATTGTTTTAAGGGAACGTGTGTAGATTGAAAAGTCCTTCATTACAGTCTAGTTATCTAAAGTAATTCAAGCGGTTACAACATATAGGGGCACATTGTCACTTTACATCAAGTGAGGTTCCAAACGCGAAACCAAATTGAAATTAAAAATAATAATAATGAATTTAAATGATAAGAAAAATAATTATAACTCCATTATAACATAACAGAACAGACACTTTTTTGTAACAGATTATTATAAGGTTAGTGATTATTTAGAAGATAATTAATGCATGGGATTAACTATCTGGGAACTAAAATTACGTCTAAGGCTCTGTATCGAGGTTTTTCTATCGAGGTTTTTTGCAGCTTCTTTTCCCCGGCTATACAGGTTTTGAGAAGCTGCAGTAGTTTTAGGCGCATGTGACGTTCGTTATGTAAAAAATGACGCATCAAAGTGTTCCTATGTTACCTACTAAAAAAAGATAATATCTTTATTTAGTAGGTAACTATTTTTGAATTTGAATACTTATCGACTATCAATCGAGATCCACTCCACTAGTAGCGCAACAGGAATTCCCGCAGAAGCCGTCTTACTATTTACAAAGCTAACTCGATTCATTTCAGCATAGCCAAGCCGAAGTCTGGGCAGCAACTCTTTGGAAATGGAATAATTTCCATCACGGCGTCCCTATTGGTTCACTTCCAGAGATTTTGGCGGGCTTCGTTTGAATTACAAATGTCATTGTGGGTTAATCAAGAGATTCATTTCAGCTCCTTGAAGATGAGTTTGTGAGTGGATTGTGCTGTGGAGTTAGCTGTTGTCATAGGATAAGGAATAATTACTACGTATAGAACGGCAACTCTCCGCTCCCCACCAGTGGCTGTTTAGACTTGAATCGTGAAGGACAGCGCGCGGACCGCTATTTTTATTTTTTTATCAGTTTAGTTTGTATGTTCGAATTTTGAATTTGGACGCCGACATTATTTCGTCTGATTCGAATATTTGAAATCATAGGCATAGGCGCGGCGCCCGTAAATATTTATTTTTCACGATGATTGTTCATCAAAACGTGCTGATATTTTGTAATAAAAATTGAACCTAGGCTAAGTTCTTAATGTAAAAAGTATGTGAATGCAATTAATTAGCTCAATGATTTTTTTTCAGTTAAGTGTAAATCAAATCAAAAAAATCAAATCATTTATTTGCAGTAAATATGGTACATTGTTGTTGTTGTTGTGGTAATCCTATTTATTTATACTGTAATCCTTTATTGTTCAAAATTTCTTGTTTGTGATTTCTGTGGTAAGTACCTATTGTAATTGGCAGCCCTCAGACGGCACACACACAGTTGCGCGTATTGATAATGTCAATTCAATTTAATTTTTTTTTTTTAATTTTGTCATTCAATTTTTTGTGTGTCTGTGTAAAACGAGGTTGTTTGTATGAAGTGTCCGGGGTGTGACGTTGCTTTTATACTGGGTTATTTGTTTATTTTATTTCAACGGATAGTGAATTAAGTACTTAAGGGTGCAGAGACCCGTCTGGTTCCTATTCGTTACCTAGATGGCGTACGTATATCGGATTCAGTGTGTAACGTATCTAGGACTAGGACAAAAATAATAATTGTCATAAAATCGCTTTAAGCGATAAGGCCGCCATTTGCCATTTACTTAGTTAAGAGTCTTTTTGTAATTATTTCTTTTTATTTTGGTGCAATAAAGTGCATTTGTATTGTATTGTATTGTATAATTTCGATCATCGAATGGTGTGGCTACACTTGCACCATCTATTATTGCCGAAACGTATATTATATATAGCGAGGGTCCCAACACACTTAAAATACTGCGTCGGCTGCAAAGTGCATCTAAGCTATGTGTTTTTACTTCTTATAGATTTGCTGCAAATGACCCTAACTACTTAGCCGGACAAATGGGGAGCGCTGAGGGTGCCAATTCATACCACGTGGTATAACTACAAATAAAAGGTGGATTTATTGCTCTGAAGCAAGTTCTACAATATTTCAGGTCAAAAAAGAAATTGTATAGTTTGTATGTAAAAAAGTGTATTTGGTTGACAATCAGTTAAGATTTGAGAGAGAATAAAAAGCTTAAACTTTAATTATGAACATTATTTCATAATTAAATACGAAACCGTAACTATATTATAATACCTACCTACCAAAACTGGGACGTTTTCCGAGGTCTGAAGATGAATAATCTGTGTCATCCAGTAAATCCGAGCGTCATCAATTTCCTCAAGAGGCGGCAAGGTAGAACATTAAATAAAGCCTCGGCTTAACCTTAGGTATAAGAGAAAATAAAAATCACTTCTGTATACCACTTGGTATATTTTGGAAGCTTCTTCCGCCTGCTTAAACATAATAAGAGCTATTTATTTCACAAAAGAAAACAGAGTCAGAAATCAGCAATCAGAATCATTTATTCAACGTAATTATCATGGATAAAATTGTTGAAGCTCAATGTAACATATTTGAATTTACGTCAGTCTTTAGTCAACACGTCCTGAAACGAACTCGTCCCAATCAGACTAGTCGATACAGTCATAATATTACGAATAGCATGTTAAAACAATTAGCTATGGTAGCTCAGTTGGTAGACCGCTGGACTCTCACTTTGAGATCGCAGGTTCGAATCCAGGACAGGCCTAAACCAATGATTTTCGTAATTGTTTTCAAATTCATGTTTGGATCATAAATGATTATCACGTGTTCAGCGGTGAAGGATAACATCGCGAGGAAACCCACATTCCCGAGAAATGGATTTTATGACCTAATTTGTATTGGGCTGGTTTTCCCTTCGCGGGTTGGAAGGTCAGACAGGCAGTCGCTTTTGTAAAAAACTAGACCTGTCAAATCTTCAGGTTAGGTAAGCGGAGCCTGTGAAAAACGGGATGATGAGATGACGTTAGAACAATCGACTTTGGGACAATAAACATTAGGATTTAGGATATTCAACACCCCCTCCCCCAACCCTTTTTCGTACAAACAACCCTTTGATATAAAATCTTAGTCCACCAAACTTCCTCCTCAATTTACTCCAAAGATCACATGTCGTGGCACAGCCCCAAAGCGCTAACTCGTTTAGGAGTTAGTGGAAACCGGGTAGAACCGGCGCAATCAGGTTAAATGCAGGCCCCTCTTTTCCATTGCGTATTCCGGGTAAGTGAGCAGGGCCCCATCGATTGCGGGGCCCAGAATCTACTTAGTTCTACTTAGCTCCACCGAGATTCTATGTTCTCAACCAGGTTATTTTTATTTTCGATAATTGGCTACTTGACAGTTGTTACATACATACATACATACATAAACTCACGCCCGTAATCCCTAATGGGGTGGGCAGCGCCACAAGTAATCAAAGACAACTTGCAGCCACTGTTGATAGGATGTCGTAAGCTGGATATGATGAACCTTATGGTGATAAGGGATCAGCCTATCGCCCATAACATTAGTCCATCATGTTAGAGGACACAATCCCTTTGTCGGTTTTTACGACATGCCCGGGAAGACAAGCAGCTGAACGTTTTCTATGTTTTTTTATTTGCTCCCAGAACAGCATAGAAGCTTGACAGTTGTTACAATAAAATATACAATATATCGGATATGGTACTTTATCGTGTAAGTAAAGATAATTAATAATCCAATAGTTTTTTATCATTTTGAAGTATTTATTTTTTACAAGATGAGAATGCGATTTTTTATCTATGTATTACAAGATACGAAACACGGGCGGCCATGATTGAGTTTAGTATGACGTCACATATCACAAAATAAACAAAAACTATCTGTGTCTATAAGGGTTTGACATGCCTTCCGAAGCATGGAATCATTTTACTTTTTCAGACAGTCAGGTGGTTCAAGCCTACAAAGCCCTTACCAAACAAAGGGCAATCTCACAAAGCGATTTCGACAATGTCCCCGTCGGGAATCGAATCCGGACCTCCAGATCGTGAGCTAAACGCTCTAACCACTAGTCCACAGAGGCTGTATGATTATTATTCTATGTCACTGAGCCTCGGGGCCTCCAGTAGGCTAAATACGGCTCTGGCTAAATCCGGTTTCTTTGCTGAAGGAATTCCGTCACATTGGGGCGAACTGCGGCGGGTAATCTTGTACGAACTTCGTACTGTTAAACTGGCGGTGAAAAGTTTGTGTTCTTTGTAATTGTGTGATAAAGTTGAAACTAATAATATATTTTTAAAGAACGTCTAGAGCCCTGTGCTTAGGTTTTTCTTGCAGCTTCTTTTCCCCTTTTGAGCCCGCCGGCGTGGTCGACGATTTCCCTCAATCAGCGCTTATCGTTATCGACCAACTGGGGTCAATTAATTCTTTCAAATATATTTCCTCTCAGACGACGCCCTGAGCCGAGGTTCGCGCCCAACTGGGCACCCTCAGGCCTGTTGTCTTAAACGTTGTACCGGGTGAGAGCCTTCAGCGCTCCCCATTTGTCCAGCCAAGTAGTTAATGCCATCTGAGGCAAATCTACTTCTAATCACGTCAAAAAAAAAAAAACTTTTCCCCGGCTGTATATGTTGTGAAAAGCTGTAGTAGTTTTAGGCGGATGAGATGTTTGTTATGTAAAAAATATCGATTCAAAGTGTAAAGCGAACGCGCCCTGAGAGACGCAACCTCAAGCCACTCGCCGTAAAGAGACTCGCCGTAGCGGTAATCGCCGTTCGGGGAGTCGCTGTCAGCGCCATAATTCATGTTACCTACAGAATAAAGATATTTTTTAATATGAATTTGAATTTAAAAAAAGTAAACAGTTAAAAAGGTAGCAGGGGTAAAAAGTTAAAAGGCAAGTCAGGGGCCTTTGGCAGCTCAGTTATAACCCTGACACCAGGGTTGATGAGGTTGGTATACCACTTCACAACCCACACGATAGAAGATTTCACAGCTTACATCCTATTACCCGTATACACATCTCCCACACCCGTTTCATTGCACAACAACTCTAAACATATCTACTAGCGCCATCTACCTTCGTAGCGATGAAATAACAGCCACTAGATATAAGTAAGCATCTAAACAAGGTTGCGGACAGCGCTCGGTTGTGACGTAGAGATGGTAGGACCGTTCTATCTATGTAGGGAATAAATTCTTTGGAGCTTCACTTTACATCATGCCTGTATCCCCGAAGGGGTAAGCAGAGGAGTATAATATATACAGGGTGTTAGTAACATCGTAACGAATACTGAGGGGATTGATTCAGACCGTGATTCTGAGTTGATATTAAATGGAATTTCATGTCAGAATATTCGTGTTTTTATTAATTGTAGTTTCATAATTTGCGACGGAAAATTAAGAATAAGAAGAATAAAATAAAATTCCAAATTCCACTTGATAGCAACTCAGAATCATGATTTGAATCATCCCTAAAAGTTTTTGTTACGACACGATGTCACTAACGTCCTGTTTACTCACTCCTTTAAGACACATATGTGATGGGGGCGAGCCATAAACCGGGTACAAATTTTAAACCACTTGATATCAATTTATAACATTTTTTTATCAAACAGGAAGCACCAGTGCAAACCCCGGTAACGGACTTGCGCCTATGACTTATTAATTTCACCATGGAATTTCACTAACACAGTTGGCTCGACCATTATAGACGGCGGCTCCCCATCTATCCCGTTGGTCTAACAGAAAGCTTGATGAGGCGAGGTTACCTACTTAGTTCTTTTTGACATGAATGTGCCTACGTATAACTGTTGTAGTATACCGTGTAGTGCTTGCTTCCATGTTATATACCACATTTACAGACACAGAAAAATGTGTTTTATAAAAATTGTTACTCAGTATGTGTGAGGACGTACAATGCCCTCCCCAGTCATTTAAGAGAACTTCCTTTAAAACATTTCCGTTTAAAGCTAAAGCTGTGGCTAAGGGAGAAGGTATTTTATTCTTTGAGTGAGTTATTGCACATTGAAAATTTGATGTGAATATAACTAGTTAATTTAGAGTAAGATTAGATTAATAATATAATAATTACCTATTGTATGTCAGAATATGACTGAATGTGCGGAATCATAATATTTACTTCCTTCACTATTTATGCCCACATTTAGTACAATTAATGACATTTCATTTTACAATAAACGACCGTCTTAAAAGTCACACGTCTCTTATTTAACTTCACGCCCTACCACGGAGACTCCTTCTGATGAGGATGGAGTGTCTTTAAATATATTATTTTTCATATAATTTTTGTTTAAATAAAAATGTAAAACTCGCAAATTGCAAGAAGCAGAACTAACGAGGCAGATCCCTTCTTGTTGTTGACTGGATAACTTGTAGTAGTCCGTAGTAGAATGCAAATTCACTTCAAGGGTTATTTAAAGCTGCTGTTTTGTATATTAAATGCTTTTTCTCTGTTGGATGGCACGGAACGAAATAACATTTTAAAGTTTGTAGCTTTTAAAGTAAAATGGCTGCATAGAAATAATGTATTATTTTTCTAAGGATTAGGTTTATTATTAAACTAAGCATAACCATGATAGCGCCACTATGGCGCATGGTGTTCTAGTGAAGCCCCTAACTGTAAGTTATCATCTACTAGTGAATATTTCTGTTCTTTTCTCGTATAGTATATGAGATCAATGACCAAGCAATGTCAATGACTGCTACCCCGTGTCAAATTCAAATTCAAAAATATCTTTATCCAATAGGTAACACAGTTACACTTTGAATCGTCAATTTTTACATAACGAACGCCTCATCCGCCATAGAGACCTTCCCTGGGTAAGGGTTCTACGTTATACCTCGTAGGTTTTGGTCTCTGTCTGAATAATCAAGCAGATGTTTTTTTTTTTTAATTCTTTCAATGTGGTGCTATAGTTACACTTTGAATCGTCAATTTTTACATAACAAACGTCTCATTCGCCTAAAACTTCTGCAGATTAAAATTTCATGTTGCCTCTTCCGTATTGCATTGCCGTACTGATGGCCCCCATCTCCGTCTCTGCAACCGTTGAGGTCTTCACTCGTATCCCTGGGCAAGGGTTCTACGTTATACCCCGTAGCTCTTGGTCCCTATCCGAACAATCAAGTAGATGTTTTTTTTTTATCTTTTTTAATGCGGTGCTGACTGGACATAGTAACTCCCCCCCCCCCCCTCCTAAAGCTCGTCACAACACCCTGTATAATACAAATTCCGATTCTTATTTGTTCCCTACTCCCTTAAACAACTCCCATTTACAAAGTAAAGTAAACAAGTTAGACACAAGTTTGTGCACTAGTTCTAACTGGTTCGCCTGTTGCGTCTGATATCCAAAACTACGGTAACATGCAGTGTGGTCTCGACGTCCCAGACTACAATCATGTAGTAGAAAGTTGTGTATATACCGGAATTTCATTGTAAAATTCCCTGGTGTTGATACTACTCTGTTTGATTGTTAGGAAAAGGAAAATGTAGAAGGAAACTTGGAGTAAGGTGCTACCCCCTTCTCTAACAGGACGCTCGTTGAGATGTGGGTACCTCTGACTACTACAATTGGGATATAGTCGTAAACTTTTGTTATGTTGTTAGGTTAGCAACCTTCAAGTTGAAGTTCGGTTTCGCTAACCACATCAGAGCACATAACAACGACGCGGGATAGATATTTAGGAATCGCCGTCGCCGGATACGGTTTGGACGACATGATGATGATGATGATAAGGTAAGTAGGTAGTGGTAAGTTTTCGTACTTCAATGTAAATTCAAACTCTCGGAAGACTTGAATGTTATCACCATAGGATGACTCCTACCGTGTTGACACACAAGGCGTTTAAAGTAATCGACGCGAGGATCGTTGCCAAAAACCGAAAAGCGAGTTCAATCGTCAATATCACTTAAAAACATATCCTCGAATTCGCCAAAAACGTCGAGCTATCAATCGAACACAATGACACGTTCGTTACGCAGACATTATTCGCATTCAATATGCTAGCACTGCACAACTCGAAATATACGTGTCAAATATTCACTCCTCTGACACAATTTGTTTATACGCACAGTGGGCCAGCTTGTTGACACGGCGAGGGATTACAGTTTGGGCAATCGAATGAAAAAAAAAACGCTCACATTTGGGACACGACTCTTAATTCTCCCGTTTAAACTCCGCCTAAGTTGTTAATGCTATACGCGGCAAATCTGCAAATAGTCATGTGTAAAAACCCCTTTTAGGGTTTTAGGGGGTCATTTAACTTAGTTATAAAAACTTGGGCGATCGGATGACAAAAAAATGGCTCACTTTTGGGAGACGACTCTTAATTCTCCCGTTTAAACTCCGCCTAAGTTGTTAATAATAATAATAATAAAAACACTTTAAACTTATTCTAAGATGTCTGTCTTCTTCTTCTTCTATCGTGTGGGTTGTGAGGTGGATTACCAACCCTATCAACCCTGGTGTCAGGGTTATTATTGAGCCGCCAAAGGCCTCTGACATGACTCATGTAACGACTACTTACTTACATCAGTAAGTAGCAACCGGGACCAACGGCTTAACGTGCCTTCCGTAGTCTGTAGTGTCCTATCTAACTCTTTCTTATCTTATCTTATCTAGACTATTCGATTCCACTGCTCGGCAAAGGCCCCCCTTGATTTTTTCACTCTTCTTACTCGCGTGATCTCCGGCCAATCCCTCCGATAAGCATTGAGGTCGTCACACTATCTTTTACGCGGTCTGTCTCGACTTCTATGCCCGCTTTGAGGTGTCCAGTGGGTAACGACTCGTGCCCATCGCTCCGAATGCACACTTCACTACGCTTTGTCTGTCCCTATATCCCTATGAACGCTTATATCTTTTAAACTACGCAATCGATTTTGATGCGTTTTTTTTTGATAGATATAGTGATTCAAGAGGAAGGTTTAATATGTATAATTACATCCATTAAATAGTGGAGAAATACTGTTATTTTTGAGGGTTTTAATCTGATGTCGTCATTAATTTCATTTTTTCCTCAGCATTTAAATCCGAGCGAAGCCGGGGCGGGTCGCTAGTTGTATTATAAAAATAAAATTGATTTTCACAGCTGTCAAACTGTCGCAATTTAGTCGCGCTCAGTGATATGTGTTCAAATTGCAGACGTTGACAGTATAATATCAGCTGGCTTTGTATGAGGTGAGGCATTAAGCATTCATCGAGAATCCGTTTGGTGTGAAGGTTCACCGTTTATATGGGTGTAGCGTGAACATTGAAAATGTATCAATTAGGTGGTGCATTTCGTAGTGAAAACATGAACGGTACAAAGTGTATGACTCACAATTACCAAAGATTACGCTTATTTTCCGTTGAAGTAGGCCAACACGAAATTATACTAACAATGATCTAAACATGTCAATGTTTACCACTTTCTCTTTCAGTCATCAATTATAGCATCAGAAACAGCAGTAATCTCTCTTTATTCTCTTCCGCTCTTTTTTTGACGTGTTTTATTGAATATTTGCCGCTAGCATTAACTACTTTGCCGGATAATTTGAGAGCGCTGAGAGCCCAGTACAAAATTTCAGACAACAGGCCTGAGGGTGCCTAATTGGGCGCGAACCTTGGCTCCAAAAAAATGATGTACCGCACCCTGGACACTGCAGGACGGAAGGGGCAAGTCACAGGAACTGTAACCTCGAACCTGAGGGCAGCAGTAACTCTTTCAGTACTATTCAGAGGCGGAGGACAGGAGTCCTAGTATGGCTTTGTAATATACTACTTTGGGCGCCATCCCACTTGCGTCAAACAGAGTACTGCGGGGCGGAAGGCAAGAGGGAAACCACTGCCCTATTTTTCCTTTTTTGTTTTGAGAGGTTCTAACGGCCTCCATTGTCCAGTGCTTAAGTGTTTTTGTAACTAACAAGTGGGCCTACGTTACCTAAGTAGGGTAAAAAAAACAAATACATACCTATGTATAAGTAGCTACCTAGGTAGGTAGCGTTAAATATAGCTTAGACAATAAGCTTAACAAATAAACAAGTTACCATGACAACAGTTTCAATAGTTCGCAGTTAGTTTGAGAAGTGGAATATTTTGGGTGTACCAAGTTAAAATAGTTTTAGTATTGGCCAACAGACTGTCACTAAGTAATAATGGAACCCAGGAATAGTTACTACTTGTCTTACAACTATTGTATTAATATAAACTAAAGTCAAAGGCAAAACCACTTTTGATACAAAGTCTGAAGTTACCTGGGTTTTGTTCGGTCTAGTAAATAGCAAATGTCGTTTGAAGCAAATACATTGTAATATACACAGCTCTAATATTATTCCCAACTTTTTTTTGATATGAATTATTGCAGATTTACCGTAGATGGCCGTACCTACTTGGCCGGTGGCATTACCTACTTGACCGGCGGTATTACTTAGTTTGCCGTTGGTACTACCTACTTGGCCAGTGGCATTACCTACATGGCCGGTGGCATTACCTACTTGACCGGCGGTATTACTTAGTTTGCCGGTGGTACTACCTATTTGGCCGGTGGCATTACCTAGTTGGACGGTGGCATTAACTACAGCCACATTTGCCATTATTACAACCCTAAATTTATTATCGATTTAGTAAAACTTTTAGTTCCTGGCAGTGCTTACTGCAATTTTCGTCTCAGAGATTCGAGCTTAGAAACACAGTAAAAAATCTGCACCTCATTTAGGTAACATGATTCCTTGTAGATCCACTCGAATCACGATCGCGGTGGATCCCGTGAGCGGCAAATCGAAAAACTTTAAATAGGTCCATTTCCCCCCCGGCCCCGCGGGACGGCGGCAATTAAAAGAATTGCCCCACGACGATCCTCCACTGACAATCTGGGAGGATACGGGAAGGTTTTGTGTACCTAGCAGTCTAAGAAATTTCCGTGAAAAATATATCGAGCTTAATGGTAGTCGCAACTGATTCGAAACTGACTCATTGCGTTGCTTTTCAGTTGCCACTGTAATTAGGGCTTCTCTATGTTTACCATCAGGCATAGTTGAGCCAAGATACTTGGCCAATAAGAAAAAACTGTGGCTGCGATATTGTAGTCCTGTGGTAGACTGGCTTGCTTCTCAAAAGGGGAGCTCCGTTGCTAAGTGATAATATTATATTAATTTATCTAAGTGCAGTTTACTAACACAGTCGGCTCGACCATTATAGACGGCGATACGGCTCACCACCTGGTCTAACAGAAAGCTCGATGAGGTATGGGAACTTAGTTATTTCGAGCCAACTATGTTAGTCTTCTATCGTGTGGGTTGTGAGGTGAATTAACAATCCCATCAACCCTGGTGTCAGGGTCATTATTGAGCCGCCAAAGGCCCCTGACGTGGCTCATGTAATGACTATATTAGAGCCTATCATAACATCGACCTGGGATAGACATTTAGGAGTCGCCGTCGCCGGACACGGCTTGGATGAGGATGATGATGATGAATGACTACTTACATCAGTAAGTAGTAACCGGGACCAACGCTTAACGTGCCTTCCAAAGCACGGATCATCTTACTTTTTGGACAATCAGGTGATCAGCCTATAATGTCCTAACCAAACTAGGGATCACAAAGTGATTTTTGTGATATGTCCCCACCGGGTATCAAACCCGGGACCTCCGGATCGTAAGCCCAACGCTCAACCACTGGACCACGGAGACCGTTCGACTCTCACTCTCTTTATTTAAGAGCTGCGCTCTTGTCGGTGCAGTAATCGCCTTTAATCGCCCCAATCGCCTTCCGTTCCGCAGTACACCGACCAATTTCTCAATCGGTGATGTTCTAGCTAGAGCCCTATCAGAATCCATTTCCTCGGCCTCCAACCAGTACTGGTTGCCGCCCGACCGCTGCCGTTCGACTATGTTAGTGAAAACCGTGCTTAAGATGAATTAATAACTCATTGGTGCAATCAGATACCGGGGTTCGAACATGCGTTCTTCGATTGAGAAACAAAAGAACAACCAGACCACAGTGACTGCTAAAAATGAGATAAAAATGAGTCCACAAACGCAACAATCTCCCGTATATAATAAACAAAGGATTGTGTTCGGTTCGCCTCCTGCAACTCAACACACCTGCAGCAGAATTGCTCGGATTAAGCCTTAACGTGCTAAACAGCACTTTGAAACACCAAACAAGGACGGAATTGAACATCGACCTGGGATTTCAGCGTTCTTGTTTTGATTGCAAACGAGCAATATGTGCGGTCAGTAAGTTAACACCTCCGTGGCCCAGTGGTTGAGCGTTAGGTTCACGATCTGGAGGTTCCGGGTTTGATACCCGGTGGGGACATATCACAAAAATTACTTTGTGGTAACTAGTTTGGTAAGGACATTACTGGCTGATCACCAGATTATCCGAAAGTAACATGATCCGTGTGATTGGAAAGAAACACACTAAGTCCAAGGGAAAACGCAATTTATTCTCTTCACACGTGGTATATCACTTGCACAGAGCTACGCGGTTTAACTTCGTAACCGTCACTTCATATTATTTCGCACTTTACGCGACACTTGAACACTACACGAAACACTGCACTTGACTCTCACTAGTTACTGCTATAAACACTGTTGCTTCTCTTCCACTAATTCTTTACTTGCACTCGACTCGTTTTTCGAATAATTTCGGGTATTGTTAGCGTCAGAACCTCTGGACCAAATGCAATATTTTATGTTTGGAGACTATCAAAGTTTATTTTATTTATTTTTATTTTAATGTTGGTACCAAATAGTATCAAAAAGGTATTGAACTTTGATAGTCTCAACATAAACTCACGCCTATTTCCCACCGGGGTAATCAGATACTATAGAATGATATGTTATAATATGTTTGATAGTCGCTAAACATAAAATATCGCATTTTGTCCAGGGGTTAACTTTTATATGTGGAAAGCTTGTAATTGGCCTTCTGTTAACTACCTTTGTATTTATTTGTAATTGAAGCTGTGTCTTCCTGAAGAAAATGAAAAAAAATAAAATATTCCGATAATACGCTGCCCTATATAAAATAAATACTATTATTGAAAGTTCTGAGTTCAGACCGCTATAATACCCGGGATCCCAACTTACCGCGGTACAAATCCCGCGCGATCACGCCTCTTGTCGGATCCCGGGCAATCCCGCCCGTTTCTGAGGGATTTTAGGTTTTTCACTTATTTAAGACTTCACTAGAGCCAGGTTTATCGAGAGGTTTCGGGATTTCTCGCTGATTCTGACATTGACGCGACGATTAAAATATTTTTTCCACGTTAAATTACAAGAAAAAAAAAGTGTAAAAAAGTAAAAAGTGCGGAAGTGGTATGTTATAGTATCTATAGAATCGCAATTCCGCTCCCAACTTAATAATATTGAATTTGTTTTTCAGTTCTAAAACTAAATCTCTCTCTTTCTTGCTTATCGTTAGAGAAGGTTAGCGCCATATTTGGTAATATCAATTAAAAATAAGAATAAACTCTATTCCCAAAACAGTGAAGGTTACAAAAGTATTTACTTAAATTGAGATTAACATTTTATGACTAGTAAAAAATGCGAAAGTAGTTGTAATAGCAGCTAATACTGCCCAGGGAAAATCAAGGGGCAATTCAAGTTAAGATTAAGTTTGTGTCTGAGTCGGTACTCTTATGCAGTTTTAGGAGTAGCTTAAAGCCGTATCTATCGTAAGTTAAAAACGTGGTGAATTAGCGTCTTAATAACTCAATGTTGGTAGTAGGTACCTTCCTATTTCGCAGGATAACTTATTTTACTTGTCTACGTTTAAACCAAACGTCCAGCTACGTTTAAACTGCCAGCAAAATAATTTGAAATCAATGACATGCCTTACTGTAAACTCAAATTAAGATTGAGGCGCCGTCTAAGAACACCGATTTTGAGGTGAGTTCGAGGAAGAACTAGGTGGTCTCAACAGAGGACGGGTTCGAGGAAGACCCGAGTGAACATCTTAGAATAGAGTAGTAAATCAGAAATCAGAATCATTTATGCAACGTAATTATCATGGCTAAACTTGTTGAAGGTCAATGTAACATTTTTGAATTTACGTCATTTCGCAAGGTATTATGGCTAAAGAGAAGAAATGACAAGAAACTGCAACAGCAACACATCTTTTAAAAACCAATGTGGGTATACATTACAAGTTATTTAATAACTAGATGGACACATTCAATACCTGACATTTTTATCATTTAGGTAGTCATTAATCTTATAATAAGCTTTTTTACATAAAGTAAGCTTCACATGAGCTTTAAATTTATTTTCTGACAAATTTAAAATATTATCTGGTATTTTATTGTAAAAACGTATACATAACCCCAAAAAAGATGAATTTAATTTACTTAATCTAGAATTTTGAATAGCAATTTTATTTTTATTTATTGTATTGTAAGTATAGTGTCGAAGCAAACGAGCCACTGACCACAGCCAACGACAAGCAGTTCACACGTTGTCATTCTTTTGTCTACTCTCCACTCGAATAAAAAAAAACATTGACACGCGCGCGTGGTCGGTGTTGGGGAGAGTTATGTGAACATATAATCAACAAGCCCGTAAAGCGGGTCTAAGCATCAAATTACATTGTTATTACGTACACAAAAACCAATTTCGTGAACAAATACTATTCCGATAATAAGGCATCCAATCGCCCATTTTAGTTAGTTTAGTTTAGGTGAAAGGTTTCATACGTTGTTTGAATTCTGAGTACATTTTAGCTCAGTTAGAGACGAGCCATTACCTTTAGGATTACGAGATTTTTCTTACAGAGACACGTGTCGCTTTATAACAAAACTTAGACTAAAGATAAAACCAGGTTTAAAAAATTGTCCTAGAAAAATGTCCACGAATTTTGACAATTAATTGATAAGACAATAATTCTATGCAGAAACTGCGACACTAACTCCGCAGCCGTGGGATTTCTTTCGTGGTGCGGACTTTTTTTAAACATACATACTATTGGCCCCCATTCCTGCAGATAACTCCTAATTTTATTTTAATTTATACCTATCATTTTCTTATCAACTGAAAAGGAAAGGGACGTGTGATCGACAGGCATAAAATTTATGGAACACACGTCAATATTAGGCGAGAAAAAGGATTTTTGTTGAATAAATTACATACTTTAGATGACCGTTTATAGTTTTAACTCTTATTGTCGGAGCAGAATCATGTTTTCTTCCCTTTTTTAATAATATACTACAAAGTCGTGTTTATTTAATTATTTATGAAACATTGTTTAATAAAAATATATGGACAATTATTACTAAATACAATGTTAATAAAATATATAACATAGTCAAATTAAAAACCTACACTACAATACGTCAAAATACACACACACATATATACATATAAAAACCATATCAGGCGTCAAGAAGCCCTCCGGAAAGCGAACCCCGCCCGAACGTACCCATTATGCTTGCAGCGTTGCCTCTCTGGACCGCAAGTGAAATACGCTGCGCGAGGAAAAAGCCAGCTCGAGGGTCTCCGCCTCCAACCCTTATACGGCGACCAACATCACGCACCAAAGCTTTGGCCTCAACGCCCCAAGGTCCCGCTGTCTCTAACGCAAATGGCACGAACTCATACGCTGATTCCAAATTGGCATACTTATTGTGCTTCCTGAGCGCCGCCGCTTCAGCCGCCGAACCGGCAGACTGTTGCGTAGCGCCCCGGTGACAAAGCGAGTATGTGCTAACACATGTCGCGTCCCAAATGAGACACCGACCCCTCTGCCACGGAATCAGCGTAAGGCCATCCGGTTTTTTTCCATCTGCCCTAGACAGCCCGGGAGGCTCCAGGACACACGGGACTCCGGCAGAAATAAAAGCACGGCGGATGATGTCGTTCACCGCATGATGGCGAGGTCGACGGCCGGCGCACCGCATGCAGCTCAAAGCATGGTAACCATCTGCTTCCACCCTGGCACCGCACACACACGTATGAGGCTCGCAAACAGCGCATCCGAGACGCAACGCTGCAGCTATCCTGAGCGAGTCGTCGTCCAAAAGCGTGCCCACGTGCGGGGACGGGAAAGCCTGGAGCCAACAGCCTGATTCAGGTCTTGCCGCTGCACGAAGCCGGGCCGCTTCCAACCCCGACGCCTCGTCGATGAGATCTGCCACCGAACGGGAAGACACTATTTCGTCCCAGTCTCTTTGACGTTCTGGATGGAGCGGCTGGGTGCATAATATACTTATTTATTTATTTTTTATTTTTGTTAATACTATAACTACATGAAATACCACATCGTAAAACAACTTTTATAATTCGTTTTACTTAGATCATGGTCTTCTATGTCATTTGCAATTTCCCATATTCTCTTACATTTCTCTTCAGTATAATATAGAAAACGATACGGCTCACCATTTCCGGCCAAGTAGTTAATGCCATCTGCGGAAAATCTAAATTCAAATTCAAAAATATCTTTATTCAGTAGGTAACATTGTTACATTTTGAATCGTAAATTTTTACATAACGAACGTCTCATCCGCCTAAAACTACTGCAGCTTCTCACAACCTGTATAGCCGGGGAAAAGAAGCTGCAAGAAAAACCTAACCACAGGGCCCTAATATAATATAATAAGTCACGTCAATAAAATAACACCTCCACTTATCACGTTGGTCTAACAAAAATCTCGATGAGGTGCGAGTACCTACTTAGTTCATCATGTTATGTTCTCTTCACTACGAGGCACGATGAGTACGTTCTCATTGACTCCTGTGAAATGAGAATTTAATGTCGTGTACCAACTTGTTACGTCGACGTTCATTTGCATGGAAATACGCTCAGAGACCGCCTCGGACTTTTACACAAGGATGTAGTGTTTGTGTAGAACTTTATTAAAACCGTAATGTAGGGTAATAAGTGTCTATTTGTATTGCTCATCTATTGAGACCATAGACACATTTATTTATTAAAGGAAAACTTACAAGGTGTAAATGAAAAGTTACAAACATAACAAACAATTAAGAGCTAGCTCAATGAGGGTTTTTCCTAGCTACTTTCCCCAAAACAAAATAGATTGCGTTCAACAGAGTTGTCTCCATTTCTCTCTCTCTATTTAAGAGCTGCGCTCTTGTCGGTGGAGTAATCGCCATTCCTCTCTTCTTCCCGCCAAAACCTTCACCTCCCGATACGACACGACCTGCACCATCTCTTTTATTTGTTTCATAAATGTTATCCTAGGTCTACCCCTTCCTCTCTTCCCTTCAATTTTTCCTTCTATAATGTTTGTTATAAATGAATCGTGTCGTATCAGGTGGCCAATCATATTTCCTCTCCGGTTCTCTATAGTCTTCAATATGGTTCTCTTTTCTTCAACCTTCACCCTTCAACCTTTTTTTGTCTTCATTTAACCTTATAATTTTATGGATAACAAACATAATTATGAATGAATGAATTATTTTTATTTCAGATCTAAATCCATATTTGTACATCTATTTACTATTTCAATATATTATATTTTATTTATTATTATTTTTTCTATTTTTTTTTATAATACATCTTTTATCTTTGTTTTTGGGTATCAATGATAACTCTTTTATTACACCCAGGCACAACACATCTTCCACCCATTATTATTCTGATCACAATAAAGAGAAGCAATATAGATAGCAACATAATTCTATACCATATCTGATCCAAAAATCAATTATATTAATATATGCCTCTGCCATTACATAAATAAATAGTATATACATGTCCCACTGCTGGGCACAGGCCTCCCCTCGATCAACCGGAGGGGGTATGGAGCATACTCCACCACGCTGCTCCACTGCGGGTTGGTGGAGGTATTTTTACGGCTAATAGCAGACACCCACGGCTTAATGTGCCCTCCAAAGCACGAAATCACCTTATTTTTCAGGCAATCAGGTGATTCAAGCCTCTGCCTCTGCCATTACAGAATATTTTTGAATAATTATGTACACGAGCAATGAGATTATAAGTAATTCTGTTAAATCTATACAACTCTATCTATATTGTTTTTGGGGAACGTAGCCTCGAAAGTCCCCCCTTTACAAGTCAGTATATAAATTATTAATAAATGTTTGTGCAATAACTTTTTATTAATGTTTACTTTTCATTGGAGAGGTAATTGATTCAAAATTGGATTCAATTTTCAACCTCAGGTTTTATATTTTTGTATCAGTAGGACAGATAGTGTATAATAATTATTATAAGAACAGCATACTAACAATAAAGCGAGCCCGATGTATCACAGACCGCGAGTGTCGTCGACTCGTGATATATGTTACAATTTGTCATCCCTCTACCCGCTAACTGCACCACAGAATGTTGTTTATGTTACTGTTTTCAATACATACTGTATGGAAATTGTTGGCAAGATAAGCGTCAAGCCAAAAATTAACTACCCAATAGTCAACAAATAACGCGCAACACGTAATGCTCAACATATACGGCAACGTTGCACAACATCGCGCGACGTTGCCAGCTGAAGCGGAACATGTCGCGCGGCTTGTTGTTTGTTTATAGAGCATTATTATTAGTTGAGCATCAATTGTTGTCGAGTGGAGACGTAACGCGCAACAACACTAGTTTCTCTGGTGACATGTTATCGACGACAGACTTTTATTAGAAGCGTAGACAGACAACGTTGTTAAACAAAAGTTCCACGCTAACTTTCAACATGGTGGGGAAAAAATTGTGCAATATGTTGCGCGCCAAATATTCACTAGGTTAATCTCACTAGGTTACCAACAAAATATATGAAGTTCATACCTGGTCTCTTGTCGGTTGCGCAATCAGCGAGACACCAGGTAAGGTAGCGTTTATACAATTCCATACATTTTGCTGGTGGAGCAAATTTTGTGGCGTCGAAATGGTGTCCTTTTGAAATACAGCCATAATTTTCTGCTACGTCTGAGCTACGCCTAGCTACGATAAGGCTACGTAGCTACGAACTTGCTACGTCTTTTACTAAAGATTTTCCAAACATTGATTCATAAACAATTACGAATTAAAAGAAGTCTGCTTTTCAAAAGAAGACTTTTAAAAAAGAAATAAAGCCAAATCCAGCTTCAGTTACTCAATCACAAAAACGCAAACGTAATGAGCATACATTAAAACGTTACCCAGAAATAAACCCCAAAAACTATCCCCAAATTAGCGAAATGAGATAAATTAGCAAAACGCCTGTTCCGTTTTTGCCTCAAGCCCAGTTTTTGCCACAATTTTATTCTCAAGGGTCCAAAGTACCCAATAATTACGAACCCTACCGGGGTGATTATATCGTCATTACATACAGGACCCCTCATTCTGTGACCATATTGTGTGAAATCATAAGTTCCTTTCATTTTGTGGCGTTAGTACGCAAGGGACTGTGGAAAAGTGAGCACGGCAGTGCCCCCGCCAAGTCAAGCAAAAGTAATGGCACGCTCTACCATCTCTTTCTGGATAATATACACCCACTCCACACATATAAAGAGGATTAATAAAATAGTAATAAAATAACTTAACGCGGCATCACGCCTCTATCCCTGAAGGAGTAAGCATCGGTCTTCTCTTCTTATCGTGTGGGTTGTGAGGTGGATTACCAACCTCACCAACCCTGGTGTCAGGGTTATCATTGAGCCGCCAAAGGCCCCTGACATGGCTCATGTAACGACTACTTACTTACATCAGTAAGTAGTAACCGGGATCAACGGCTCAACGTGACTTCCGAAGCACGGATCATCTTACTTTCGGACAATCAGGTTATCAGCCTGCAGCGTCCTGACCAAACTATGGATCACAAAGTGATTTTTGTGATATGTACCCACCATAAGCATAGGTGAAAAGCACGCATACTCACTTCTCGCCAGATGTGACTCAGTCCCATGTTATACGAGCGTATTCCACGAAAGTACACCTCGGACACTTCACACATAACACCTTTATTTATACAGAAATTACGCATTGACTTTATCGTACACATGCGCAGCTGTGTGTATGACGTGTGATGCCCATACGATTAAGGATTAAAGTAAGACCGGGGCGCGGGGGGGGGGGGGGGAGCCGTTCTTGTAGTATTATTTTTTATTCCATGACGAGACCACAATTGTATGATCGTTTGAGTGAATTAGAGCGTGAGCCGGGATTCGGGCCGTCTGTTATTTGTCTTATCTTCAATATAATTTTAATGTCATATCTTAAAACACTACACATTGACGTTATCATACAGCTGTGTGTAGCAGCGCAGCTGTGTGTAGGACGTCTGATGCGATTAAGGATCAAAGTAAGACCTTTGTTAAAGCCTTTCTACATGTAGTATTATTATTTCTTTTATGGCGTGACCACAACTATATGATCCCTTGAGTGATTTAGGGCGTGAGCCGGGATTAGGGCCGTCACTGTTTCTATGTATGGCAGTCCAGCGACATAGCAATGGCGTTCGAAATTTAAAAATTCAAAATTATTTATTTTACACATAAAACATGGTATAAAGATTTTACAATAAATGTGAGAATCTCATGTTTTGCCGCAAAAGAATCATTCATTCATTCTCATGTTTTGTTTTGAGAATTTCATGTTTCGATTAGTTATGGCCCTAAACAGAACAAGGTAGCTGTTATTTCTCTTCTCTTCAATATTTAATGTCGTATCTTAAAACAATATTCAATGGTATATCTCTTCTTACATTGCTGCAATTCGCAACAAACCACGAATTCCTAGCACAATGCCCACAGTTTATGTTCGATGTAATTGGTCGTAAAACACTTTCAAACGGTCACAATTAAAAGCAGTAGTTGGTATAGGGAACCGCTAATGGCTTACGTTGGGGCATTCAAAAGATAGATGGTTAGACAGTAAGCATTTTTGTAAACAGATAATGTTTTTGTTTCATTTCGAAATATTCAATTGATTATTAAAAAGCCGGTCAAGTGCAAACCGCGCACCGAGGGCTCTGAGGAAAAACTGCAGTCTCGTATTTTTGTTTTCATTGAAAAAACTGTTTCCTCCATACATCGACCTAGGTTGCGATTAGTATATCAACCGCAAATAAGTTTGTAATTACAAAAAGATATTTTTTTTATATAAGACGACTTAATTTGGTTCCTCCACGCGTCACCAAAAAAAAGTCGTATGTCGCGTCACCAAAAGACAAAGTAATCCTATAATGGTTCCGTTTCTTCTTTTTAGGTTCCGAACCCAAATACGAAAAATGGGGAGTAAGCGATGAAGCGTTAACCGCACCTGTCAAATCTTCAGGTTAGGTAAGCGGACCCTGTGAAAGAGAGAGAGAGAGAGAGAGAGAGAGAGAGAGAGAGAAATGTTTATTTCGCAAAACGTAACACACACAAAAATCAAGCAAAAAACAAAGAAGAAAAAAGCGGGACAATGATAGAGTGATAATGATGAGTAAGCATTAGTCTTAAGTTCTAAGATACTGGCGTATCGCAACGCCCTATTTCAGCAGATATTATGATTATCTGCCAGATAATTTCCTGTTAGTAGTTCCGTTCTGAACTATCAACTATCGCAGACCCCAATTCAACAAGCATTCAACCTAACACACATTTCTGAAACTGACGGTTACTCTTTTCTCGCAAAATGGGGCCCACTTTTAAGCCCCTTTTTGCAACAAAGCCCTTATAATGTGGCTCTTATTTTCACTGGGCCCTTATGGTGATAACATGGCGATTCAAATAACGGGGGGTATTTTACCCCCTCGTAAAGCACACGCGGTTGTGACGAGACTCGGAAAGTAGGTGTTAACTTTGTGCACTTTTTTGTGTTACATTTTTTACTGTGATATGATTGTGGGGAATAACGTGATAGAAATATTTACGTACGGTAGAAGTATTGGGGTTGGGAGAGACCACGCCATTCCTCTTAGATATATTCCTGACACATTATTTTTGCTTTTTCCACTGTCATAAAAATTTTATACGTTTTGAGGTTCCTTTCTTTTATTTTTTTTTTTTCAAAGAAAGGTAATTTTTTCTTACACATAATTTCGCCAAACTGATTACAGTTTGATGGCGTGCGCTTTTATATTAAATACCTACTCTGTACTTGAGGTCTAACTATGAACTGTTAGGGTGGTATTAATAAACTAATCTCAGCTGAGACTGTCTTAAAGATATTGCTCAAGTCCCTATTTTTGTATAATAATAATAATGATAGACATTTATTTCAGACACAAGATCCATCGAGTTACAAACAAATAAATAATACAATACAATAATAAAAAGATAAAGAATAATAAAGATAAATAACAAAATTGCTTTAAAATAAAATATAAATATTCTAAAATAAAACAATCCTTCATAAATATAAATAAGTAAAACTTTAAATCACGACATTCAGCCATCGTTTGTACCAAGAAGTGCCCAACATCCTTAGTTGCAATTCCTTCATAAGAACATTATTCGACCGATACAGAGAAGACATGAAGGAGGCTATCCTGTGTCTCACAACTGCATTAAATGTGTTAACTCTTGCCTCAAAAAACTGTCACATCAACAACAGTACACACAGGGTACTAGTAACACCGGAATGAAAATTAGAGTGATGATTCAAACCATGTTTCTGAGTTGATATCAAGTGGAATTTTCCGTCCGAAAGTATGGAACTGAAAATAATAAAAAAAAAATCATAAATTTTCTAATAAAAAAATCCACTTGATATCAACTCAGAATCATGATCGTGATCCCTTTCAGTTTTCGTTACGGTGTCACTAACACCCTGTATATACGGGTCAAATTGATAACCTCTTTTCTTTTGAAGTCGGTTAAAAACAGTTGTCTTTGGATGGCAGTTACGGCTCCGCATGCATAACCATACCAGCGTGACTTTCATCTGTAACACTTTCTACTCAAACAAAGTGTGCTATCAAATCCAACCAAAATTATAAAGTCATAATCCCTTTCTACAAAAACTAGAATCACATATTCTCTGTCTACCCCAAAAGGGTTGACCGATAAGATAAATCACTATTTGGAGGTCATAGAGACCTTTATGTGACCTTAGCAGGGGTCTGAGATGGAGTCACGTTGCCTTTCGTGAACGTGACACAATATACGCGTATTTCTTGCTATAAAGCTTTATGAAGTCTTAAAATAATTTTAGTAAATGTTTTAAACTGTAAGAATGATATTGTCGAATTCAAACTACTAAATAAATAAAAACACTACACATTTAAAGTAGTAGTGTAGTTTGTGTGTGTGTGTGTGTGTGTGTGTGTGTGTGTGGCGTGGGTGCGTGCGTGAGTGCGTGCGTGCGTGTGTAAAATAAATAAGAAATCAAACAAAAAAAAACTTTGTGCCAAAACCACTAAATTCTGTCATATAATCGATAAATAAAATCTTTATTTACGTTTAAGATGTTACATTAACTTCATAAATAGTCGAGACGAACAATTTGTCATAAAATTATAATTCAAATACGCAGGCTAATGTTAGAAAATCTATAGCGTATAATAAGCATATAAATGTTTATTGCAGTACCGTCTGAGCCAGGACCGGAACTGGGACCATAATTCCCGGGTAAGTACCGTAAATACGGCTCCCGATCGTCCGACCCAAATTAAAACCGTAAAAATGTGTAATCAAATTGCAATTTCTGTTCGAAATCTGAATATTTTGTGAGTTATATTTTGACTCTGAGTCAATAGCGGCGTAGCAAAAACTTGAAATATTATTTTTTAAAATTTCCGACTCAAGTAGATTTTCAATTTTTTTTCCGCTTAAAGTGTCACTAACGCCCTGTATAATGATCGAAGAATTTAATAGGTACACAAATATATAGTCTGTGGCGTGTAGTGTGTGACTGGCACGGTTTTGAAGGGATTCGGAGACCATTAAAATAAAGGAAAAAATAAACTCCTGCTCCAAATATTGAAATATTGTATTTTTTACGAAAAAAACACTCGTTAAATTGCGATCAAAGATTTACATAATGACTTTGACATCTTGTGCCAATATTTAATGGATAATAAAAATACTGTTTCATATCTTATTTTTATGAAGATCCCCAAGTTGTAGACCTTAATATAAGTAAGTTGATGAACGGTAATATCAACCCAGTATTGTGGGCTACCGTCAAGTTCGTCTGTGTGTGTGTGTGTGAGTGTGTGTATATGGGGGAGGGGTATGTGTGCGCGTGTGTGTGTGTGCGTGTGCGTGCGCGTGTGCATGTGCATGTGCATGTGCGTGTGCGTGTGCGTGTGCCCGTACTGAGGAGGTTACTTTAAGCGTTTGATCCCGGCACACGTTAAGCGGTCAATCTCCGTTACTATTTATTTAAGTAATTTTGTAGTCTGCACATGAGCTATGACAGGGGTCTTTGGCAGCTCAAAAACCCGCCAGGTTTGATAAGGTAGGCCATTTATCTCACATAAAAAATGAGAGAATAGAATGAATGTATGTATTTCAATAAAAAATATAAAAAGAAAATCTTATAAAATATCCGCTCGACAACACGAATGATTTATCAATATAAACGTATCAATATAAACGTATCAATAACAAGTAAACAGACGTGAATTCTTGTTTACTGTTTTCTTTGCTGGAATCAGTACTTCCTGTATGTTATAGAGATCTTTGTTCATTTAATAATAATACATTTAATAAAAGAAGAAATTTTTATTTCTTTTTATTTGTTAGCTTTCGTAGGTGTTCTAAAGAAGCTATTCATCTCCCTAGCGTTATCTCGTTCACGGGGTCGGCCTACCTAACCTGATCCGGCCAGGTCCGGCTTTTAAAATTTATTTATTTATTGAATTCTTACATGCTCATACAATGTGTTCATTACAGGTAGGGTCCCAATTCGACAACATCTTAAATATATAGCAATCATAAAAAATTACGTTATAAAATTAAAAATATGTTCAACATTCATAATTATTCTTATTTTCAAACAAATTATTAAACATTAATGAAAAAATTGGAAACAATAACATGAGACATTACGTACTAAATAAAGAAGAAAGAACTTATAGTCTAAAAAAACAATGTCATAAATAAATTAAATAGGAACTTATGTTAAATTCTATATTACTAATTGGTTAAATAATGCAGAGTGGCCTCTTCGAATTTCGCCAGCGAACAATGAAATATGTCTATTTCATGTGCGATATCATATCATATCATCATATCATGTGCAAACTATTTATACAAATGACAGCAATCAACGATGTTGCCATTTGAGTGACTATTAAAGTAACTAAAAATGCAGAGCGACAACACTTTTTACAGAAGCGTTCGCAAACGTCGGATCAAACGATCTTCCAACCTGTGGAACACAAGCACAAAATAGGATAGATCACATACTTCCGAAACGGGAATGTTTTCTCACAATGTTTTTTTCACCGCTGAGCACGGAGTAATCATTTTATGATCAAAACACGAACTCGAAAACAAATTCAAATATCAAATTCCCCATCTGGCATCGAAATAAATAATGTATTTGTAATGTTGCAAATGGGTATGTAAAATAACTTGCCACCTCACAATAATAGTTAGACGTTCTTCCATCTACGCTACCACTGTCTTCTACAGTACTTTTTTGCAATTAACATTCAAACCAGGGGTCGTGAATCGGTTTTAAAAAAAGTTATTTTCCTAAAGACCTTAAGGTAGTTTCTTTCAGTACACTGAAGAGTTGTTTGATTTTATTATTATTTTATTTTATTTATTTATAAAGTGCGTGAATATTGTGAATATGCGTGAACAAAAGTGACCCTTAATATTTTCCACGTAGTCTGAGAAACAAAACGAAACGGATTCCACAAGAAACCTTTTGACGAGCGCTCGCCTTGAATAGAAGCAACACCACGATTGCCCCATAAAAACTCGATAAGTACCAAACAAGGGCTCTGATTATGTACTCTTGCGATATTTCTCGCGTCTTTCATTCGACATCGGCGTGGAAGCAAATTTGAATAATGGCGCCCCAGGATTTGTTGGAAAAAAATCTGAAATTCAAATGTCGGGATGACAGGCGTATACTGCGAAAAATTTGGTGGGTACATCAGCGGATGGCAGTGATACTGATTAAGGATGGTTTCCGAGAGCATGGGCCGTGCAGTACGGACTTTCTGCACACCCGGACACTTCATACGAAACACCTCGTTTCACACAGACACTGCACATTGACGTTTTCATACACGTGTGTACCATCTGACACAAAGCCTCTTTCGACCAGTGCTTGAGCATTGGACTGACGATCCGAAGGCCCCGGGTTTGAATCCCGGTGGAGACACATCACAGAAATCACTTTGTGATCCCTAGTTTCGTTAGGACACTAAAGGCTGATCACTTGATTGTCCGAAAGTAAGATGATCCGTGTTTCCGAAGGCACGTTAAGCCGTTATCGATTCCGGTTACTGTTTACTGATGTAAGTGAGTAATCGTTACATGAGTCATGTCAGGGGCCTTTGGTGGCTCATTAATAACCCTGACACCAGGGTTGATGGGGTTGATATTCCACCTCACAACCTACACGATAAGAAGAAGAAGAAAGCTATGCATGGATCGTACAGTAAAGACTATCTGTACACCCGGACACTTCATACAAAACACTTCGTTTTACATAGACACTACACGTTGACGTTATCGTACACGCGCATCTGTGTGTGTGACGTCTGACGCCTATACGATTGAAGACTAAAGTAAGACCGAGGGGGGTGAGGTAAACCTAGCTCAGCCGCTGGTGGAGAGTCGAGATTTTCCGTTCTATACGTAGTATTGTTCCTTAATCTATTGGTTAACCTCATTGTTTATAACCCATAAGACATCGTGACGGAATCCAAAATACGTCACAATCCTCTGTTGACCATTAATTAAATCGAAATTCACTGGCACGATGAAAAGGGCGGATACCAATGAGCTTTTTAATTAAACCCTTTTTGATGGGCACAAATAATTTATGGCCACGGGGTATGTACCTTCGCGTTTAATCATAGGCTCACAAGTTCGTCAAAGGGCGACTTTTCTAAAGCTTAATTCCGTTAATTCTTTGGAAGATTTAAATGCCTGCTTTATCGGTATCCAGTGCTTTGGTGATGGCCTTTTTTTAATTACTTTTCAAATTCTTATTTTAAGAAGATCGTAGTTCAATAATCTAGCTTCAATATAAGTGCATATAAACTCACGCCTATTTCCCACCGGCGTAAGCAGAGACTATAGAATTCCATTTGCTTAGAAAATTTGTCCTTAGAAAAGGTTTAATACGATCTACTCTGAACCGGCGTGCGTGTATGTAGCGATTGATGAATGTGGAGGAAGCAAGAGAAGTGTGTCAGGATCGAAGCAAATGGAATTCAATATAAGTATTAAGGAATAATAAGTGAACCCCTTCATGGACAAACATTAATAGAACCACCAACAATCACACACACAGACTTCTTACAGAGAGATGCCACGGGAGCAAAGCCTCTCTCTCTCCATGGCATTTATAATTCCCATCTGATGGTGGGATCTGCCTTCTTCGTCTTGCTCTGTCAGACGTGTCGTTAAAAATAAAGATAATTTATCTCAAACAATAGTCAAAATAATAAATTAATATTTTGTTTTATTTAATTTATATTTTTTTCCGTTTTTAGAGACATTGCACGAGTATAGGTCTTATTAATTGACCAGATCCGTCCCGCTTGTTTTTGGTCGTTCTCTTGGTCTCGGCCCTGGGTCTTGGTCTAAACGGGAGCGTAGTCGGTGGGACCGAAATATGAACAAAATCATAAATATTAATAAGACAACGACCATGATAAAAAAATCCAAATCAATCCTTGTTTCTCAAACCCACAACTACCTTGCGTTACTACGCAATGATTAAAACACATAATAACGGGTTCTTACCGCGTTTAAAGTAGGGATATGAGACTCCCGATATTTCGACACTGTTGCAAGTGCCATGATCACGGGATGACTGATGAGATTGGAGTGGAGTAGGGTAGATCCATAATTTTCTACGGGCAGACATATCTGTCTACCCTCTTTCTTTGCCGTATATCTCCCTTGTTTCTTTGAAATATCTAACAGTGAGTTCGATGAGGCATGGGTAGGTACTGTCAGGTATACTAATATGTACACACTTTGAAACCATGTCACATTAACTTTTTAAATTTAATCCGTAGGTCTCATTAACTGTCAAATATGATAGTGTAACAGGGTTCTAAAGTGGATACATGATATGACTGTACTTACTAAGGTCATAACGACTCGTCATGAATGTACCTCTCGCTAACTACTACAATTGGGAAGTTTCCTAGGTCAACAGTAAATTATGAAAATATTATTATGATGAACTGTACATGTCATGTACCAGCCTACCAAATTGAGGAGGCCACAAACATAAAATATAAAAACACAAAATTCTAAACAAAAGACAGTCAAAAACAAAAATGCACGCATGGACGTCAAAAACAAAACGTTCTCACTCACTCTAATGTTTCATACGTCATTTAAAATTCCGTCTGAAGGGATGGTACAGTCGTGAGGAAAAATGACAACTTAATGCGGTGTACACCCACGCGGTATTAAGAGAAACTTAGAATATTTTCGCGTAAACAATTTTGCAGGAACATCTGGCGCTTGTAGTTTGAACTGTGTGGATTGGCTAGTGGAATTCATAGTTCACTTCTGCAATTCTCTATCCAGGTGGGCAGAGCTATTAAATCATCTGATAACAACAGTTCTAAGATGGGCATAATGATCGGTGACAGGTTATTAACTCACTATTACGCTTGCGCTTGGCATTTATTTCATTTGTTATGAAATCCAAGTAATTAATTTCATTACCTTTTTAAAGTTGTTGATAATTTTAGGAAGTAAAATCAGATGTTTTATTTTTGCCAAATCAACTAGCTCGTACTAAGATAACATATTCCAGATGTCCTTAGGGTGACGCTACATAAACTGGGTAAATGGCTCGACGTCGGTTTACGAAACAAAAATGGCCGCCGAATGTGAAAATGACAACTATCTATAAAGCGCATTGAGCAGAAATTATGAGAAGATAACAGTTTTACCTGTGTCTTTCTTATATTTTTCATGTCTTTTGAGGTCCGGGGAAGGTATCTAGATTCTTAGTATAGTTGGTGTAGTTACAAAATTGTTGCATGGAACGTGTTTGTCGGTAAATAATCTATTGCTATAACAAACAAACAAATTTAACATACTTTGGAATAAGTAAAGTTACGAGTCAGTGTCAATGAGTGTAGAGTGGTCTAGTGGTTAAAGCGTTAGGCTCAAAATCAGGAGGTCCGGGTTCGGTTCCTAACGGGGACATTGTCGTAATCACTTTGTGAGACTGTCCTTGATTTGGTAAGGACTTTGCAGGCTTGAGTCCACCAACCAACCCGCAGTGGAGCAGCATGGTGGAGTATGCTCCATACCCGCTCCGGTTGATTGAGGGGAGGCCTGTGCTTAGCAGTGGGACATATATAGGCTGTTTATGTTGTGTTAATAGAAAGTGTTACAAGAATTAGAAACTGAAAAGCGTCGGGAATCGGCCATTTCTAAAGGTCAACCAACGTTTAATCATAATATCATAATGGCTTGTTGTAAAACGGTCGAAACGTCGGGGTAATAATATTAATGTATTTTTTCGCGATTAAGGTATGCATACTTTTATGAAAATAAATCCTAAAATACGAATTTGAATACAGTATCAATAGCCGATCACCCCGAATATTAAAAGGAATGAGATGCAAAATATTGTACTAACTCGTCGTCAGCAAAAAAACGACTGGGCGCCGATTCTAAAATACGTGTTTATTTTTATCACATTTTATGTTAATTACATTTGGATGGGCACATTTTTCTCTGTTTTCACTGAGGGGCTACATTTTCCCGCTACAGAATTTGAATTTCAAATTAAGAACAAATCCCGTTCCACGGTTATTCAAATTTATATTCGGTTGTGGGCCAATGACGCAGAAATATGAGTGCGATCTTTCATTTTCGGGGCCAATTTAGTCGGAACACTTTTGCATACGATTGTACTTTTCACTTGAGTGTTATAGGACGAGTAATGGTTTTAATATGTTTTTATCTTTATCTGTTTTTTAAGAGTCCTATTTTAGTGCGCAAAAGGAAGGGAAGTATCCATTCTAGAGTAGCATTTGCAACATTGTTTATGTTTTGTTAGATAACTTGTATTTTATTTTAACGCACAAATACTTTAGAGTATAAAATAAACTCAAGCCTTTTAATCCTTGGCGTTGTAAGTAGAATAACAGCTAGTCAGACAAACCTGTAGGTATTTTTCGTATTTATTATAATCCCATTCCTTTAATTTATATTTTATTATTATTTTTAATATATATAATTATTAATATTCGTGGTGATCGTCTATTGATACTGTATTTAAATTCGTATTTTAGGATTTTAATAGCCCTGATTTCTGTGACTATAACAAAATACACATCAATGTAACATTATAATAAAAATATTCTAGGTATGGAGTAAATATATTTTCGTAGTCGTCTATAAATTAAATATATCAAACATCTTTACTCTAATCTTATTTCATTTGACACGCCATAATTATAATTTATTTATAAACATGACAAATTGAATGTACTTGCAAAACATCCAAGGTAAAATGCGGTAGATGCGCTAGGGGTAGCGCGCGGGGAGAGTATTGCGGTATCGCGGTTCGGTGCGGGGTGTTAGGTATTCAAATTCAAAAATATCTTTATTCCGTAGGTAATAGTCATTTTTTACATTACGAACGTCTCATCCGCCTAAAACTACAGCTGCGTCTTACAACCTAAAATCGGGGAAAAGAAACTGCAAGAAAAACCTCGGCACGGGGCCCTTGATGTTCTTTTTTTTTTAAAGAAAAATACTGTTATAATATACAATTTAGTAATTTGGCTACCTAATATCAATTCCCAGACAGCTTATCCCATGCAATTAATCTTCTAGATAATCACAATTCTTATAATAACCTTTTTAACAAGTTTCTGTTTGGGAACTCTCTTAAGACTGTTCAAAGGTAAATTCTAAATGTAAACGAGAATCATATTGTAAGAACGTATTCATTGCCCCTTAAAAGATTTAGTGATCTTATGCAGTCGACTCACATGTAAGGCCTTTTACACTTAGTAATATTGTCTCTTTGCCACAGCCTAGAAAACTTTGAAAACTAAAGGTGAAGTTATACGAACAGGCACCTATACGATTTGCCTAAGTAGACTGTACTACCTAGACTAGGGACTCCGGTTGTAGTTCGCTTTGACCGCGTTAATTGCAGTCGAGTCAACATGGAAGAAAGCTCATTAAGGCAGGAACTCTAGGAACCCCCTTCACCCCCCCCCCCCCCCCCCCTTCACACCCCTCAAGCCCCTCCCGCCGACACGTCTAGCTCGTTATGTTCAGGCACATGAATACATGTAGCTAAGCCGTGGAGTCCAAATTATACTTAACAGGCTTGTAAAACTCCTCTCTGACTCGGGCTAAAGGGACATAGTATGCGTATGCATAATCATATCGGGTATGCTGCAAACTTAAATAAAACATCGTAAGTGCAATTTTCTCTAATATAGTTGGTTCGACCTTTATAGATACGGCTCACCACTTATCTTGGTACGACAGAAAGCTCGGTAAGATATGGGTACTTACTTAGTTCATCTTGCGATGGATGTACTTAACTTTGACTACCCCGATTGGGATTAATAGACCGTACACTGTTTGAGGTTTACGCGGCCATTATCATAATTAAAATACATATTACTGGGTTCTTACCGCGTTAATCAGGGATATGAGACTACGGATATGGCACTTGCAACAGTGTTGAAATATCGGGAGTCTCATATCTTGATTAACGCGGTAAGACGTTTTCGGCTATATCTCACAAAGACAACAAAATAAATAATATTATGATTCTAAGTTCAAATTCATAAATATCTTTATTCAATAGGTATCTAACATAGTTACACTTTGAATCGTCAATTTTTATATAACGAACGTCTCATCCGCCTATAACTACTGCAGCTTCTCACAACCTGTATAGCCGGGGAAAAGAAGCTGCAAGAAAAGCCTTGACACAGGGCTCTAGAAGTTTTTTTAAAAAAATAAACATGTCATATTGTTATACAATTGAGTAATTTAGGTGCGTAATATCAGTTCTCAGACAGTTAATCCCATGCATTCATATCTTCTAAATAATCACTAACCTTAAAATAACATTTTTTGCAAAGTTTATGTTTAACTACTAGTCTTAAAACAGTTGAAAGGCAAATTTTGAACGTCAATGGGACTCTCATTGTTAAAACACAACAAACATTAAACATTGCCCCTTAAAAGATTTAGTGATCTTAAATGTAATCGACTGACTTGTACCTAAAGCAAGTTTATTTTTATTTCGGGTATTAACAATATTTGTATTCACACCCACTCCTCGCAGATTTTGTCTAAGTTCTATGTAAAAAAATATAAAAAAATATATTTTAAGTATATTTTTCGAAAAGCCAACCACCTACAGTTGATCGGGCCGTCATCGTCAGTTGCATTTAGGATACTTACTTTTATTACTATTGTTTTTATGATTTTGGTTTGTTTTTCTTTTTGTTTTGGATTTTTTTTCCCTGTAAGTATATTGATTTCCGTGTGGTTTCTGTCCTATGTTGAATGTAATGTACCTATCTGTCTGTGTCTGTGGTGTCCGGAAGTAATAAATGTTTCTTTCTTTCTTTCTTTCACAGTTTACAGTTTTTGTTTGTCTCAACTATTTCCGGACGAAAGGAGGGTGTTGTTTTGCATGTTTCGACGCGATTGAGCCGGTTTATGAGCCGTGCAGCAGCTGATACCGAACAGATGTCGCCAGGCGGCCTTAACTTGTCTAGTTGTGTATTCGAGAGAAAACAAGCGGAAGAGAGGCATTTTTGTGGCATAATGCGCGATTTTCTTTTGTTTCTCCAATCTTTTGTTTCTCCAACTTTAAAAAAAAATGTGGTCTTTTTTGTTTGACGTGAATTATTGTAGATTTGCCGCAGATAGCATTACTTGACCGGACAAATGGGGAGCGCTGAGGACTCTCACCCGGTACAACATAATTGACTGATAAAAATAACATGACTGATAAAAATACAAATAATGCAAAGAAAATCAATCCAGATTCCGGAAATATGTTTTCGTAGGAAAATCTGTTCCAATAAAACATAGTCGTTACATTAGTCATGTCAGGGCCTTTGGCGGCTCAATAATAATCCTTGACGGTTGATGAGGTCATAATCCGCCTTACAACGTACACGATAGATGACGGAGCAGAATAATATATTATTTGGCAAAGTTATTGCACACTACTGGAAATACTACACGTTATTCGTTTCACTTTAATTAAACTTTCGATAGTTCCGCGTTGGTTCAAATGCTCATGGTATGTATACGGCTGAATTCAATGGTAAATTCTATCTATCTATAGATCTACTCTGCCTGTATCCACCCGTTGCTGGGTATAGGCCTCCTTTCTTTCACACCATCCATTCCGGTCCTGTGCAATGTACCGGGTGAGAGCCATCAGCGCTCCCCATTTATCCGGCCAAGTAGTTAATGCCATCTGCGGCAAATCTACAATAAGTCACGTCAAAAAGAAACTGCGGCTTGGTGGAGGTGTATGAGCTAGTAAAATCGTCTTAGGTATTTCGGATAATCAGTTGATTTAGTCTGCTTCCTTACCAACAAAGGACAGCTGCGCAGATTTCCCCATTGTCTCCATCGGGAATGGAACACGTCATCGACTAGAGCTCACTGTGGTCCTGTGGTTTGCCAGCTTGTTTTTCAGACGGGGAGCGCCGGTCCCAACCCTGGTACCGGACTTGCGCCAATTACCAACTAACTTGAGATACTAACGTAATTACCGTAATTCTACTGAACTTATACGGTATTTACGGTATATCTGAACTTGAGATAACTAACTTGAGATACTAACGTAATTACCGTATAAGTTCTACTGAACTAACACAAACAAAAATCACAAAAACATAACAAAAATCTCGGTGAGGTGTGGATGCTTCATCAATCTTGCGATGCAAAAGTGCAGTCACTGTGCCTAGAACATACATACATACATAAACTCACGCCCGTAATCCCTAATGGGGTGGGCAGAGCCACAAGTAATCAAAGACAACTTGCAGCCACTGTTGATACGAATTCCAAAGATGGATATGATGAACCTTATGGTGATAAGGGATCAGCCTTTCGCCCATAACATTAGTCCATCATGTTAGAGGACACAATCCCTCTGTCGGTTTTTACGACATGCCCGGGAAGAGAAGCAGCTGAACGTGTTCTATGTTTTTTATATGCTCCCAGAACAGCATAGAAGCAACTGTGCCTAGAAAATTCTTTGAAAACAGTCATAATTATAAAATTTATGTTTTTGTTGGTGTTTTTGGTCTATTAGAGAAACGACATGTAACCGGGAGGTCTTAAGTGCAACCAGTTTATTTATTACATTGCAAGAAACTGATTGGACTTTTGCACCTTATCGTACCTCTGACTACCCCAATTGGGATGTAGTCGTGGGCTTATGTAAAAGTAAGTATAAACTTCAGACTACAACCTACATCACAGCGTCCCCCTCGGAGCCAGTCAGGGAGGAAATTGGAACAGCTTTCAATAACTGAGCTGATCAATTATGACTTTCAAATATACAGCTCGTGTGGAACACGCCTTACACCCGTTCTCTCAAAATGAAACCAACTACAGAATGTTTTTTTAAATATTTCTACTTTTTCTCGTTCTAATTTATGTTGTAACTTATGATGGTTTATTTTTTGACGTTGTCTTAATTTGGCCGCGTATAGCATTAACTCCTTAATTGACTACGAAAAATCTATTAAGGATTATGAAACAAGAAATATTTTCTTTGACATTCTTCCGGAGACTGATGTTGACAGGCGGTTAAGATAGAAGGTAGAAGGTAGAGATGGTAACAGGTGTGCATACACACAAACATAGCGGTCAAACACATAACCCACCTTTTTGCTTGGCGGCAGTCGGGTAAAAAGGCTTTTCACTTTTCACTTCTTTTTTTGACGTATTGTAGATTTGCCGCAAATGGCAGTAACTTAAAAAATAAAAAATATCAAAATCAAAAAAAATATATTAAAAAATCAATCAATCAAATAAAATAAGTCAATGTAATTTTTTTAGCTGGCAAATGAGGACAGCTGAGGGCTCTCACCCGGTGTTTAGAGTCAGCTCGCAACAACAAATCTAATCTAATCTAGCCTACACGAACCCACTGCTGGACAAAGGCCTCCCCTTCCTCTTTCCATTTTTTGCGGTCCTGTGATTATTCTGGCCAAAGTGATAGCAAGTAATATTTATTATAATTTTAAATGCCTTAATGCTTAAACACTCAACATCAAAAAATATTATGAAGTCAATTACGAAACGTTAATGGCAATTATCTTTTATAATATTACAGCTGAGAACACCAGAGTTTTACAGCGGTAGTCCATTCAAAAACTCTTATCAACCGGTTTATATTCGCCAACTCATTTACTCGGCTTTATGGACAAAAGAGGTTTAAAAAAATAAAGTCATAATATCCGAAAACACAAACTAGATGATAAATAATTTGCTAGAAGTGACAAATTCTGACTCCGGTTAAGTAGTTAGTCCGGCCAAGTTGGTAGTTAATGTCAGTTGTGGCAAATCTACAAAACGACACGTTAAAAAAAGCAAATGCAAACATGATCAGATTGCAACATGGCTTATCGTAGATTTGCCTCAGTTGGTTTTCATTGGCTGAACACGATTATAATCCTATTAGCACTCTGTTCCGTTAAAATGATTATGATTCCGAAAATTGTATACTCAATTGTATATCAATATTTTATATTTATTTTTATTTTTTTAAAGAACGTCAAGGCCCTGTGCCGAGGTTTTTCTTGCAGCTTCTTTTCCCCGGCTATACAGGTTGTGAGAAGCTGCAGTAGTTTTAGGCGGATGAGACGTTCGTTATGTAAAAATTGACGATTCAAAGTGTAACTATGTTACCTACTGAATAAAGATATTTTTGAATTTGAATTTGAAAAAGTAAGATGATTCCGTGCTTCGGAGGGCACGTTAAGCCGTTAGTCCCGTCTATTAGCCGTAAAAACATCTCCGCCAACCCGCATTGGAGCAGCGTGGAGTATGCTCCATGCCCTCTCCGGTTAATTGAAGGGAGGCCTGTACCCGCAGTGGGACGTATATAGGCTGTTTATGTTATGTTATAAATCAAGAACTTCCAGTAAGCTCGTCCATTATAGTTCCATGGTACACGTCGAGGTATTTATGTATTATTTTAAAAGGGTCTATTACACCCCTGGAGAACAATTTGTATCCCCCAAATATTTAAACCCCTCTCAGGTAATATGCGACGTTTTTTTGTTCAAACTTTCGAGAATGTCAAGGCGCATTTCCTTACTTCTGTTTCCTCTTCATCTTCATAACCTATCTACTTCTTTTTTTGTCTATAGTATATGTAGTAATTTAAGTATTGATATTTATTATACCAATTATATGTGTATTATTATGTAGTTTATGTACTCGTAAGTCTAGGTATCTATCTTTGTATTTATTTTTATACGTATAAGTATTCCCATGCTGTACTATCCCGCTATATTTCATAATACTAAATATCTCATATACTTAAAGGATGCCTGGAAGAGATTGCTACTTAGCAATAAGGCCACCTATTGTACTCATTCTATTTCTCTTTTGTTTTGTATATTGTTTTTAATGTCTAACATTTCAGTTTCGGTTTCTGAAGTTTATTTTGTAGAAACTACTGTTTTTATTGTTACAAATATTCCAAAAATGTATTTATTGCATTGCTACAGGTCAAGAAGTGTAAGTAGTGTGTGTGTGTGTGTGTGCGTGCGTGGGTGCGTGCGTGCGTGCGTGCGTGCGTGCGTGTGTAGTGTTAGTTTATTATTAAAAGATTTGAGTGCGTTTCGATTTAGCCTTGTCTAATGCAACTATGTCTAAGGTGGAGCACGCAAGCTCAAATAGTGCCTATCTTACTCTTGAACTCGCTTACTGAAAGAATTTGTTCGAAATCTTACATGCTAAATACGTTTCCCTCTCTATCTATCTCCCTCTTCTCTTTAATAAAACGCGTAACGGTCGTTGCGAAACTGACGTTTATTTTTATTTCACATATTCAAATATTTAACACATGTACATTATAGCTCAATAGATGGCGTTAGTAGTAAAAATATAGATTATTTAGATACAATAATTTTGACACTCTTTGTTGTTTTAGATACTTCATCATCATCATCAGCCCATTAACGTCCCCACTGCTGGGGCACGGGCCTTCCCTATGGATGGATAGGGAGATCGGGCCTTAAACCACCACGCGGGCCCAGTGCGGATTGGTGGTTATTAACGACTGCTAATGCAGCCGGGACCAACGGCTTAACGTGCCTTCCGAAGCAAGGAGGAGCTCGTATTGAAAACTTTTTTTTTTGTGGTCACCCATCCTATGACCGGCCTCTGCGAAAGTTGCTTTACGTCAACAATCGCAGACCGAGCGCGTTTACCGCTGCGCCACCGAGCTTTAGATACTTACTGTATGTTTTTTTACTTTTTTGGATAGTTTTTATTACGACTTCTCATTAATTTCCATTAAAATCCGTGGTCTATTTCGTGGCGCGAACTATAGTATTTTTAAGCCTGGTATATTATTTTAAGTCTTCGTTTTGATCTGTTTGTGAGTGAGTGGACGTATGTGAGTGAGTGTCTGAGGTTCTGTGTGAAAGTTAAATATGTTTGTATATTGTTTACTGTTAAGTTACTTTATGTATAAGGTTCTTATGTCTAATTATTATTATGAAAGTTTTACTGTAAAGCCTGACAATTATTTTATAGCAAGACGTAAAGAACATCTCAATCAGTAAATTTGAGTAGGAGCAAAAATATAAAAAAATAATTATCTAAACCTAATAAATTACTGCCTGCCTGAGTTAATAATAATAATAATGGAAATGACAAACATAATGATATGCGCCATAGTCCCACATAGCTCCAGTATCCCGGCCCACTAACCCCCAAACCAATAGCCCAGTTCCCCTTGTTCCCATAATCTGCAATAGTCCTACACGACCCGGGGATTGTCTTTGGGTGCACTCCCATAGTGCATACAGGGATAATCGCCGGTTGGTGTCACACAACATTTATATTAAATTGTCTTAAGGGGCCTCTACGTGTTGGCTTCAGCCCCACGCACGCCTTCCAAAAGTCGGGGACTTCATAGGCCCGAGATATGAAAAAGACATACAAATAATAAAAAACAAAAAAACACTCGCTCACTCTCTCTCTCACTCTTAAATAAAAAAGAAAACAATACTAAAGTAAAAAGTTATTAAAACTAAACTAAAACCCGCTACATCACAGCGCATTGGCGTTTCTGCACTGTAAAGTTGTGAAATTTAAATAAATAAAAATATCTTCTAAATGTGCCTAGAACAATTTTTCCCAATCATCCGATGTACCTAACTTGCCAAATTAAATCACGACGTCTCCTAACATTATTTTCCTCAGCCTCCTATAAAAAAAGTTCCGAAATGAAATAAAAAAAGAACTCTGTTCGTCACCTAAGCAGGACAATTGTAATGCAGGCATGGCCGCGACCCGTCCGCGGATTAAAGTAATGGGCATGAATACTAAATGAAAACGGACCAGAAACCTCTAGAGATCAAGCAGTGAAGAAATTTTTAAGGTGGCCACGTAGGTACTTTAGCGGTTACAAGTAAAATAGATAATTTAACGAAGTGAGCATGGTCAAACTTGGTACTGAATTTGCAAGATATGAATCGTACGGTTGAAGATTACCAGCCTTTATAATAATTGAACCTAATACTTCAGTAAGTTGCCACACACGACTACATCGTAATGACATCGCATTTATATTGTATACTAATAATAGTAATAAAATTAAATAGCAGCTGAACACTTTTTATATTTTTTCTAATCTCCCAGCCATTATGAATTTTTAGGATTAAGATGTAGCGATTATATTATATCACCACCATTGCTTATTAAAATTAAATTATTGTAAAATTTATTAATTACCAATCATTTCTGAAGTATTTTCGTACCATACTTACATTCACTTTAACTGTCATAAACATTCGTCCCTGAAATACAGAGTGTTAGTGACGTCGTAACGAAAACTTTGAGGGATGATTGAGACCATGATTCTGAGATGATATGAAGTGGAATTTTCCGTCGCAAAAGTATGGAACAGAAAATAATAAAAAGAAAAACAAAAAATTTCATGAATTTTCCGACTGAAAATTCCACTTGATATCAACTCAGAATCATGGTCTGAATCATCCCCCTCAGTATTCGTTACGGTGTCACTCACACCCATACCTACTTGTATGGGTACAGTATGTACTTGTGCGGGGTGTAAGTGACATAGTAACGAATACTGAGGGGGATGAAACAGCTGATTATTCTGAGTTAATATCAAGTGGAATTTTTTATCGCAAAAGTATAGAATTGACAATAATTTTAAAAAACTAAAAATAAATCATGAATTTTGCGACGGAAAATTCCACTTGATATCAACTCAGAATCATGGTCTGAATCATCCCCCTCAGTATTCGTTACGATGTCACTAACACCCTGTATATATCAAGCCTCTCAGAAACAGCGTCGTGGTAGGTACAAACCTGAACCTACCATTCGCTTCTATACTTTACATTATCTGTGTCACTACGAATCGCCTGCAGGCTTCCACGTTCCTACGAGAATTGAAGAATAAACAGGATTATGTCTCGAGCCTTCTGTCTTCGCGACCTCCGCAATGTTTATTATTAACTGCTGCGAAATTTACAACACTCGTAACCCTTAGAGAGTAGACGTGTGTTTAAGGAAATCAGGAAGTTAGGTTAGATAAGGATTACAAACATGCTGTCAAATTACAACTAAGATGCAGTTTTGTGCGGTTAGCGTAACTGTCTTAGTGGAACACGGCTTTCCTGCCAAGTAGTTCATGCCGTTTACGGGAAATATACAATAAATCACATAAGGCGATTCTTACCCTGCCCCGCATGATGCAGCGTAGCCCGTGGATGCGTGTTCTACCGTTGCTTGTAAGTATCTCCGTTTGTATAGAAAACACGCACGGTCTAACACACAGAAAATGCATCCACGCGCGTTCACGCGGATATTCAGTGTGAGAATCTCCCAAAAAAATGGGTTGCACGATTGATGGCGCAATGGTTGCGGCTACGCACACATCTCCATCCGTTTGTAGTTTAAATCCAGTTGAAACTGGAAACACATGGCATGGGACAAACATATAACATGGGACTGAATCATAGCTGGCTAGGAGTGCGTTTAAAACACACCTCTGCCGAACTCTTCAGGAATACACGTCTAATGCCACGTTACGTTTAAATACAAAAACCAAAGTCACAGCTGCCAGCATCCCGGCCAAGCAGTGAATGCCTTCTTCTTCTTCTATCGTGTGGGTTGTGAGGTGAATTATCAACCTCATCAACCCTGGTGTCGGGGTTATTATTGAGCCGCCAAAGGCCCCTGACATGGCTCATATAACGACTACTTACTTACATCAGTAAGTAGTAACCGGGAACAACGGCTTAACGTGCCTTCCGAAGCACGGATCATCTTACTTTTTGGACAATCAGGTGATCAGCCTGTAATATCCTAACCAAACTAGGGATCACAAAGTGATAGAAGAGTGAGTGCCGAGACAAACGAAAAACGTGACTACGCCACGTGACTTGTAAAAAAAAACACAGCGCATTGTTAGACAATGTATTTCCTTTGCAAAAAGAAGCTGTTACCGGAACGACACTCGCGTTCGCAAACACTAGATTGGAGAGCTCACTTGTACGCCACAAAGGCCGTCAGTTACACCGCAGCGTCGCAAATACGGTTTTTATAAGTACAAAATATATTTCCTATTTTTTTTATTATTTATTTAATTCATTAATAAGTTAAATAGTCAAATCTTAATACTAAATAAACAATTTATCAATAAAATTATTAAATAAAACTTAGTCCATAAAGAACCCGCCCCTGACCGTTCCCGGTGCAAAGGTGCGCGAGTGTCGTAGTACAAAATTATACCAAATATTTAAAAAAATTTTTTTTTAATAATATTACAACATAAGCATCACGCCTTTATCACCGAAAGGGTAGAGAGGCGTATAGTATGTACACCCGCTCCTTGCCAGATGTTTAAATCCCATGTATATCCGAATAGGGGCGGCCTTATTGCCATTAAACTGGTACAAATCCACGTGATATCAATTGTCTATGATCCAAAGAAAATCAATGTTTATACATAGATTTAAATTATAAAATACTCATAGGTTGCCTGTACGCTGAATTAGGAGCGAATAAAACACATGCTTATCGTCCTAGAAGCCGTTGGCCCCGATTACTAAATACTGATGTAAGTAAGTAATCGTTACATGAGCCATGTCAGGGGTCTTTCGCGGCTCAATCATAACCCTGATACTAGGGTTGATGAGGCTGGTATTCCACTGTACAACCCACACGATAAGAACAAAATCGACCTGTAAATGTCGTAAAACCGGACACAAGGATTCATGTGTGTCTTTTCAATCATAATGGACTATGTTAATCACCTGTCACCGCTTCATCTCAACCCGCATAACTGCGGAAAGTAGCTGCAAGAAAAATCCTCAGCATAGGGCCCTAGATGTTTAACAAAATTGTGATACAATTTCAGTAATTTGGCTGCCTAATACTGGTTCCCAGACGGTTATTCCAAACAATCCGGTCTTCTTTGTCTCTAACCTGATAAGGTCGCTTTTGTATAAATTATTTGTCTGTACTTAATTGTTTATGATGTGCTGCTCCTTCTGTCTGCAATTGTTACTGAATTTAAGGTAAAAGGAACTTAATACCGCTTAATAAAAGCAATACGTTTGTCTGTCTGTATTAGATAATAAATAAATAAGTAAATAAAATATCTTTAAAAAATATAATCTTGGTTGTATGCGTGCGATTATTCAACAATCACCTTTTGACATTCAGAAACTGTCAACGGATGAATTCCAGAAAGAATTGTATAAATGGATTTTGGCAAAAAACATTTACTTAAAGATTTTATTGATTTTTGATAATTTTGACATGAATATACTTAATATAACCATAATTTTTGACATGGTAACTATTAGAGTATTTTTCTATTGTTTGTTTTCATTGTATTTTGACTATTTTCATTTTACTCTTTGACTTGTTAGTCATGAGAATTAATATGTATACACTTTGGTACATTGTCACATTAACTTTTTTGACTAATTGAATTGTAAGTCTTACTAAATGTTAAATATGTTAGTGCGACAGAGTCCTACAGTGGGTACAATATATTGCTCATGACTATACATTAACAAATTTGCATGCCTATGTTATGGCCAAATATGCTGTACTTAAATATTATTTATTGTTCATCATCATCAGCCGTACGACGCCCACTGCTGGGCATAGGCCTCCCCCAAGGATCTCCACGACGATCGGTCCTGCGCTGCCCGCATCCAGCGACTTCCCGCGACCTTCACCAGATCGTCGTTCCACCTTGTAGCGGGCCTACCCACTGAGCGTCGTCCGACGCGTGGTCGCCATTCCAGAACCTTTCCGACCCATTTATTGTTACCACCTAAATACCATATTTGTGCAATAAATGACTTGATTGATTGATTGATTCCCCCGCACCCTGCGCATCAGTGATGCGGTTCTAAGGTGTTGTATTGTCGTAACGTAACACTCGTAGAACAATGTGCGACCCTTGAAGCAAACAAACGAAGGCGAGAAACTTGAAGCAAACATTGTTCGTATCGTTCAAACACTGCATTCGAGCATGCACTTGAATGATGGCTACCTGTTACACTGACTTGTAATTTTAGAAAGATTTTTTTTTGTACTTTTTTGACGAGACTTATTGTAGATTTGCCGCAGATGGCATTAACTACTGGCCGGACAAAATTTAGAAAGAAAGAAAGAAAATATTAATGGGTTGTTCTTCTTTTTTATCGACAATGATCTGTCCTTCGTTCTGCTTCTGATAAGTTATGTTTTAGAATTTTATTTCATGTTTTGATTGTCCAAAAATATAGTTATCTTATTATACTCAAAATAAAAGCAAAATACTAATCGGTTCCTCAATTAGTTATTAACGTAGCTTGATCGTTTTTCACAAAATTATGTGACAGAGTGGTAAATTGAAATGCTGTCTCCGATGAAAAGGGCCACTCTGTCACAATATTTTTTGGAATGCGCCTGCAAAGAAAAGTATGTTACCAAGATAAAGAGAACCACTAAATAGTCCTCTACAGACACATCTTTATATGATGTTTTAAAATATTTATTGCCGTTATAATTTTAAAGATGTTAAATCCGATAAATCGAGAAAATGTCTTTTTATTGTCGATAAAAAAGAAGAACGACCCTAATATGTTTTACACATTGTTTGAGTTTTACTCGGGTTTTGGCCCCGATTCCTGCACGTCCTAATTTTATTTTAAGTTATACTCGTCATTTTCTTAGTCGCCTTAAAAGGAAAGGGACGTTTGATTGATAACTGGTATTTTAAAATAAAAGAATAACCCCATAAGGGGATGGAAAAAACGTGCGCAACCGAAATCCAGGTGGACAAAATCGTAGCCCCCCGCCCGTAGTAATCTCTTACTACGGGGGGAAAAATAAAAAAAAATATTTTTTAGCGGAAAATTGTTTTTATAAAATATTCATGAAATATAATTACGTGTCATATCTTCGATAGTAATTTTAGTTATCTTAGAATCTTATAAAAGCATACCCTACTTTAAAAGAAGTATTTTAAAAACGTCTTTAAACAGCACTTATTATATTATTATACTTATCCGTCCAGTGTAGATATTGTTTAATATACTTTATTTAACGCAGGAAACTGCGGAACACACCATATATTTCTTAACTTAACATTTTCATAACATAAAATATTTAAACTTAGAATAAATCAAACTTCGAAAAAATATTAAAATTATTATTACGCGACGGTGTAACCGCTCCTCTCCCATTAAACCAGGCTCTCACAGGTTTTATTCGCAACATAGCCATAACAGCTCGAATAAATATGTAAGGTGCGGATTGCAAACCCGTAATTGGTTCAGGTGTATGATGTAATTCCAAGGTAGAATCCATGTGGACACTGTGTCAACAGGGGCAATGAAAACACCCCGAGGCCTGAAGGGGAAAGATAATACGGACTGTGAGAATTGTGATTGTAAAAGTGGATATAATTGTCTTTTACGTAAAATGGAACGTGGAACGTTTTATGCATCGTTTCGAATGAATAGAAATCACTATCTTTACAAAATATCACGCCTATTTCTCATTGGGTTGGATAGAGACCATGAAAAACTACTGATGCTTTAGCACGCAGTAAAAAAGGAGTGAATATTTCCCCAATTCCACAAAACACAAAGTTGATATTATAAATAAGTCTATTTCTTTTATAAATTTATATTTGCATGTCAAGTAAATGATTATCACGTACGTTTTCGCGAATTGGAAGGTCAGACAGGCAGTCGCTTCTGTTTAAAACCGGACCTGTCAAATTTTCAGGTTGGGTAAACGGACCCTGTGAAAAACGGAATGATGCTAGGTGGTAAGATGATAATGATACGTGCATGTCACTTGATAAGCATTAGGTATAGTTCTTACATATAAATATACACAAACATGTGACACCCTGTAACGGCACCGCAAAAATAGCGCACATTATGTTAGCCTATCGACACCGATACGAATAAGTGCAGAGCAGAGTATGTCCCTTCTGTTTCTAGTATTGTTTATAATTCTATGGTATTACCTAGCGCGGAATATTATTTTAAATCTGGTTTATCTTTAGTCATAGAATAAGGAATTCGTACGTATAGGCAACTCTCCGCTCCCCACCAGCGGCTGAGATGGGTTTACCTCACCCCCTCGGTCTTACTTTAGTCTTCAATCGTATAGGAGCCAGACGTCACGCACACAAATGTGCGTGTACGATAACGTCAATGTGCAGTGTCTGTGTAAAACAGTGTCTGTTTCAGTCTTCATTTTGTAATAAGGCTGTAAAACTTTATTATCTAAAACTCTTCGTCAACTTCCCTTAAGAGTGGCATCTATTATTCTAATAGCATTCTTTCCTGGAATCGGCTAAGGGACCTTTTCGATATTTCTGACCCTAATATTTATCTCCGCCGGGCTGAATCGACCCTGCAATTTTTCAACGAAGCATTTGAGGCCCGATCTAGATTGCATTATCGCCATTTGATGCATGTGGGCAATTGAGGTACAATGTACTTGAGTTACTTTTGGCCCAAATCGGTGGAAAACCTTCCACTTATCTGGGTTTGGGGGATTTCTTTAAACGTAGAACGAGAAGTTTTGCAACATAACTTCCTCCAACGATCAAATTCATTTATTCGACGTAATTGTCATGGAAAAACTTCTTAAAGGTCAATGTAACATTTTTAAATTTACGTCATCTCTGTGTCTATAATGATCTCCGTGGTTTAATTTTATTTATTTTATTGTTAAATAGACCATTTATAGGTTTCCCTAGAGTAGTAGTACTTAATGGTTAGAGCGTTGGGCTCAGGACCTGGAGATCCAGGTTCGATTCCCATTACAGCCTTATTACAAAACGAAGACTAAAGATAACTCCGCGCTACGAAAGAAGTCGACGGATTTTAATGAAACTAATTGAAATGTCATAATAATTCCATGCAGAATCTGCGACTATAGCGCCGCCGCGGATCTTTTTCTGTGACATAAACTATATTTTAAACCAAGGTTGGGCTTTTAGTCTTCGGTTTTTTAAATCACTTTTAATGTTTAACACATACAGAAAAAAAAAACACAACAGAAACATTTCTATGACAAAACGGAGGAATCGATGGCAAATTCATAATTACGGGATCACACAGAAATACACACACACACACACACACACACACGCACGCACGCACGCAGGCACGCGCGAGCGCACGCACGCACGCACGCGCGCAAGCATGCACGCACGCACGCACGCGCACACACACACACACACACACTCCTCCTAACTTGTAACTGATTATTTTTGTAAATCTCTTTTTTTGAAATAAATATTTTTCTATTTCTATTTCAGTCAATAAATGAACTAAATATTGACAACGTTCGTCTACTATCATTATCTTGAGCAAGTTGTAAAATGCGACTATTATACGTCGAAATGTCTTTGCGAGACTGTCCTTTGTTTGGCAAGGACTTTACAGCTGAATCACCTGATTGTCCGAAAATATAAAAGATAATTCCGTGATTAAGTATTATTATATTGTAATTGTTATTAAATACCATTTACTTTAATTAGGTATGTACTTACTCGTTACACGAACCATGTCAGGGGGTTTGTACGGGGGGTCAATAATAACCTTCGATATAATAGGTTAGTTTCGAACTAATCAAATCAATTGCTTTTTACTAAACCTCAAAACATGAAATTACTGTGGAATTTATATGCGATCACTAACCTGTCAAAAATGAGATATATAATGTCGGACTTATTACGTTTTCCTTGATTAAAATTCATAAGCAAAATAGAAAAAATAAAATGTTTTTCATTACTTTTAGATCTGTCTTTATTTAGTGATCTAGATTTATTAAGTATCTTGAACCTAGTACCACACCCTCGACACTTCATACAAACAACTTCGTCTTGTACAGACACCACACATTGACGTTATCGAACACGCGCATCTGTGTGTGTGACGTCTGGCGCCATACGATTTAAGTCTCAACCGTGTTCGAGGGGGAGTGAGGTAAACCTTGCTCAGAAGCTGGTGGGGAGCGGGGAGTTGCCGTTCTATACGTAGTATTATTCTTTATTCTATGCTAGTACACGACCCAATTCGTGCCGCGCGCGATACGGTTGCTGTAACGCAAGCCACAGCATCTATCGTAGATGATTCTTGCAGCACTTGCAGCACAGTAGTTTTAGGCGGATGAGACGTTCGTTATGTAAAATTGACGATTCAAAGTATAACTATGTTACCTATTGAATAAAGATATTTTTGAATTTGAATTTGAACTTGTGAGTCTACGGGTTCCCGCAGTGCCGCCGATGACTATATAACCCTAGCAGCGTGGCATTTCTTACCACATCGTACGCACACAAAACGCGTCTCCTCAGGAGGTGGTAAAGCACGACGAAGACTTTTTTGCTTCAGGTTTTCCAGCCAGTCATCGTCATGTCTTGAAGTCCCGACTTTATGGTAAGGTGACAGAAGCGACGTGAACAATTATCGCCCTATTGCTTTAATCCCTATATTTTCCAAAATCTTCGAAAAGTGCATGTATAAACAACTAGTCAATTTCTGTGATAAATTTAAATTAATTTGTGCTGAACAATTCGGTTTCCAAAAAAACAAGTCGACTACACTTGCAACCTTTGCCCTTTTAAAAGAAATCTTAAGTAATATTAATAAAAAGAAATTAACCACTGTTCTGTTCTTTGACCTAAGTAAAGCCTTTGATTTTGTTGACCATAACTTACTTATACAAAAAATCCAAGCATTAGGTGTAAGGGGTATTCCTCTGGAATGGATTAGGTCCTATCTAAGTGATAGAAAACAACAAGTCTCAGTGATGAAAATTAATAGTAAAAAAGAGGCTACTACTTATTTGTCAGACTGCCGGTTCAATAGATATGGGGTGCCTCAAGGCAGCGTGCTAGGGCCCCTTCTGTTTCTTATATATGTAAACAATATCGTCGACGTTACGCATCATAAGTGTGTAATGTTCGCTGATGACATTTCTATAATAGTTACTTCCAGAAATGACATTGATAATAATACAATAAAAATACACGAAAATGATATAAACAATACAATAGTTAATATAATTACTTGGCTTAATATGAATAATTTACAAATAAATCTAAAGAAAACAAATTATATAAATTTCAATAATAAAATACATCATTTGCAAATTAAGTACAAACATTCCGACATTGACGAGGTAAATGAAACTAAATTTTTAGGCATAACAATCAATAAACAATTAAATTGGGATTCACACATTGCAGAAGTTAGCGAAAGGATCAACAGATTTGCATATGCTATAAAATGCTTAAAAACACTAACAAATAAATCTACGGCCTTAATTGCATACCACGCTCACGTTGTATCTATCATGCGATATGGACTACTTGTCTGGGGGAATGGTACTAACGTACAGAGAGTCTTCCTTGCACAAAAAAAATGTATACGCGCGATGACTGGAAAGTCAACTCTGGACTCGTGTAAACCTATATTCAAGGATCTTGGTCTACTACCCTTACCGTGTCTATATATATATGACGCCTGCATTTTTGTCAAAAAAAACTTGCATTTATTTATTTCAGCTGCTGATGTAAGCACAAGAAGCCAACGAAATCACCATAGACTGATTTTTTTTGATGTACCATTGACAGAAAAATATAACCGTAATTGTTTGTGTATGTGTATAAGATTATATAATAAATTACCATCTGACATAAAACAATTACCTTTAACTCAATTTAAGACAAAATTGTATAAATGGCTCAATGAAAAAAATTATTATAAAATTGAAGAATTTATGAGATAAAACTGTTTAAGATTACCCGTCGCACTACCAATATTGCATGCCTATTTTTATAAGCAAAACATGATGTACTTATTTACACTTTTTACCATGTTAAAATACCATGTTTTAAGCAAATAAATGATTATGATTATGATTATTATGATTATGATTTAATTATCATGGCGCCATTCAGGTCTCATTTCGGCGCGCCTCTTCCACCCATCCGTCTGAATAAAACCGAAGCTGTTCATGTCCCGCTTGCAGTCGTCTTTAAATCGTAAGGATGGACGCTCTACAGGTCACTAACCTGTCAACCCATAGAAGAAAAGAAGACAAAAAATATTTAGCTATCAACCAATGCTTGATACATTTTTAATTAACTACCAGCCATTTTTTTTAACCTGCAATCAGGAGCTATAATGGTTTTATTTCTTTAGTGTTTGTTGGTTTATGAGTAATTCTGAGTTACTACGCCGTGAATTTTATAGCTTAAGTTACCGTTGGTCATAAATTAAATGCATATTTTTACCTACAATACCTTTTAACTACGAGGAAGGAGAATAAATAAAGAAAGTTTGAAAGAATACCTAATAATAAAATGTTCTATAATTGGGTACCTAGTATGCTAGGTCAAAGATAAATTATGGAATTCTGATTACTAAATAAAGACAGAACTAAATGTGAAAATGTTTTATTTTTTTCTACTTAACTTATTTCTGAATTTTAATAAAGAATAATTTAATAATAAGTGCGACATTTTGACACATTTTTCTGTGACGTCACAGTGTGCTTTTTCGTGGAAATTCCATAGTAGGTAATTTCGTATTTTGACGTTTAAAAAAAGTGACTGATTTGACTAATAGGAAACTACCCTATTTTAGTTAGGTCAATAAGAAGAACGTACGAACGAACTAACTTTAACCGTAATAATGGTGTTGATTCCAGTACGCAACATCTAATTTTATTTTAAGTTATACCTGTCATTGTCTTATTCGTCGAAAAGAAAGACGGGTAATCGACAGGCATGAAATTTATGGAACACGCGTCAATTTCATGTAGAAATTTTAAAAAACCCTCACAATATTATGTTAATATTGGCCAATTACTCGACGGAATTAAGTTGATAGAGCACATATCAAACGGGTTGCATATTAGCGAAGTACATACACATGACTGATTTTGGTTTGGGTTAGTTGGATGATGAATTGCGTAAACATTCTCTACTTGGCCGGCCATAAAGAGCGCTCACTCACTATGTAAAACTCGTCGCCACCTTCACAAAAACTAGAAAGGCCTTGAAGTTTGTCGTCCGTACATTTTTACATATAAAATACAGCGTCTAAAAACACTTTTCGCTGGCCACTGGCCGCTTCACAAGTTTCATCAAGTCGCATATTGCTTTCCATAAATTTCCTCTACCGTACATGTAGAGGGACAGACATTTCTTTACTTTTCGGGACATTTATAGAATCCCCGAAATTCGGTCAAAGTCATTGCTGGCGAGGGATGGGAACAATACTATAATAATAATAAGGGCGTAGGGATGTGATTACCCCATCGCCCCCTGGTGAATCAACAATGCAGTCAGTCTCCGCAGACCAGCTTGTGGCGAGCCGTTAATGAGTAATGACACCAAAAAGCTCAGATCCCCCGAGAGTCGGTCAGGCTCTCCATTTCCAGCTTGCCTTCAGTGACCGACTGAAGCGGACCCCAGCGGCGGCCGCAGGACTCTCACCTCTGGCTTGCTTTCATTAGCCGTTTAGAGTGGGGTCTAAGAGCTATATGATCCCAGGGTGGATGTGAAAGATGCATAAGTCGTGAGTTGGTGAGGCGGGTAAACCATCTCGCAGAAAGCGATGTACACCTCTCGAGAACCAGAGCTTCACATAACCACGTTGTCACATAGTCGCATCGGATAGATAGCTGGCCCATCCAGTGAGTGGTCACCGCTTGCTCATTGTATGTTTGTTTCTTAACATTCGGACGAGTAACGAGCAGACGCCATAGTCCTCCAATGTCCCAGTCCATTACCCCCAACCCAATAGCCCATTTTCTAATAGTCCTACCCGAACCGGGTATTGTCTTTAGGTGCACTCTCATAGTGCATACATGGATTATCGCCGGTTGGTGTCACACCACATTTAGATTAAATTACCTTAAGAGGTTCTACGTTTTGGCTTCGCCTCCACGCACGCCTTTCAAAGGTCCGAGACTAAAAAGGCCCGAAATATGGAAAAGACAAATAATAATAATGAAAAAAAAAACATTTTTTTTTCATAAATATTGGTGTATATGTCGGCACCGCCTGCGCCAAACTGAACATCAGTTTCTTGTCAGAAAGGCCATCAATAAAGCGATCTCTTCCAGACAACCTTCAGCAGAGGATGTATAGACTGCAGTAGTTTTGGATTGATATTACATAACACACATCTCTGCCTGCCCCGTTGGGCATGTGATGTTATGCGATTTTTTTTTTCAGGACCGTCCCGTTAACCTCTAAACGCGTGGTAACCCGTGCAACACGTTGAGAAGGTATTTTCCCGTGACGAACCCCGTATATATCACCGCGGGCCGCCCAATTTCTTGACCGAAAAATTTATAACGGTTCCGTACAGTGATTTATAAGAAAGGACATTCCATGTTCCTATCTATTGGACGGACTAAGTGAATGCGCGAATCATTCATATTGAATATTGGACGTATTTTTATATAGGTATCACTTTATTTATTTAAAAAGAAATGGTAAAAATTCGTGTCTGTATTCAAAAATAACTTTTTTCAATAGGTTTTCTGCATGGCGTTTTAGTTTTCTACTATACGAGTACCTTTTAAATCAATATTTGGAAACTATTTTCTAATTAAAAAAAAGGACAATTTCGAGTCTGACTCGCGCACCGGTTACGTACAAACTCCCGTAAATTACCAAAGATAATCAAAGGGAAGCATTGACTTTGCCGTTAAAAAAACTATTGTCTCCATGTAACACTCCCCCCTTCCTTAGAACTATCCTACTCACGGCACCAAATGTAACGCCCCCCCTTCGCAACTCGTTTAAACACCTGCCTAAATCTATATATCCCTACAATCATCTACTTTGACCTATAAGTACGTATAAAAATATACCTGTAAGGAAAATTCACACAGCACAGAAAACATATAACAGACATATTCAAACGTCTTTGATAAAGCATAATATAATCCATCTGAAATAAAGGTACACAGACACGAGCAGATAAAAATATATCAAATCAAGAAATCCTTAAAATATAACATGCAGCTGTAAAACGAATTCGTAAAATAATGAAAGTAGATTTTAATTGGCCAATTAATAATAATGTGATCGTCTAGTATATTATGGTTAGGACTCTACGTTGTGTTTTGTAATAACTCAGATTCTTTGAATGAAGGTATGTTGAGATCAGGATGAACGTACGAAAGGAGACGTTAAGAATGCCATACATATTATACTATACATGTCATAAATAAATAGAATACAATATAAAACAATATACAGTAAATGAAATACAGTTGAATAAATACTTATAAAATATTATATGTAAAATATTTTAATAAATACTTACTATAGATTTATTACAAATCAATAAAGAGACTAAATTAAATTAGATTAATATGAGAATTTAGAGGAGTACTAGAATGGTATTTATATTTGGTACAATGAGAGACATAAGTAATAAACTTGAATACGATATAGATTGAAATATTGAAGTATTGTCAATTGAGATTAAATTGAGAGTGCTATAATAGTATCTAATATAAAAATAAATAATTATAAATATAGGTAGGTTAAGTTAAATAAGGATTTATTTGTTTAGGAATTAGGGTTTTATTATTGTGAAAGATCTAGGAACACAGGAAAAGGATTAGAATCCCATACCAACAATGTAATGGTATAGGGTGCCTTTTCGAGCCCCGACCACGCTCTTCGGCGAATGAGGCCCTACCCTGATTTAGGCCCCTCTCCGAAAAGGATATATTTTGTAATGGTGAGCCATTCGGCCTTGTTGTAGAGATAAAATATCTCTGAAGTATAAAATAAAGTGTAAGGATTTGGGATGAGCAGCACTCAGCACCAATCAGCTTCATAGCTTACTTTATTCAATTAGTATCATCAAATTTGATGAATGGTCAGTCTCATATGCAAAACATGCAATATAATATTCTTAGCTTTGGTAAACAATATCAGCATTTCATCAAATGTCGGTCTACACCCAAGGACAAGTTAACTTGTGGTGCGATAATGTCGTGACTACGTCCAGTATTGATATTATAAATGAGTAAGAGCATTAAAACAAGTAATATAAAAGATAATATTTGATGATAGTAACGTAGACAGGCTTTCGTTAGTCCGTCACAAAGGACTGCAACTCGTCGATAATTTATTTATATAAATAGTAGTATGATGAAGTACGATCGAGCGCTAGGACAACGGCCTGGATAATATCGAGAATATTAATAAATAACGCAGGTATGACCGTATGACAGAGTATTCAAATGATTAAATGTATATAGAATAACATATTCTAATAAAAATAACATAATAATGTACACAAAAATATTCACTTGTCATTATGCAGAGTGCTCCCGTTCAGGATATTTCAACAAGATAGGTTTGTCAAGTTAAGGAACTTTCAATAGAAAGTTGTGATGGAAATAATAAAATTATTATCTTCAACATAGTCATAATATAAATGTAATTGATATACTTAATAAAATAATAATCATAAATATTATAATATTCATCTAGTAATATCCAGATTCATTTGTACCTATATGTCAATTTGGAACGATTGTTGAAGAGAAATTTAATGGGTAAATAATATAAGTAGATATTAATTAAGTACTTAGATGTATAACCTTGCAGTGGAATCAAAATTATAACTCAATCACAAAAGAAGCAATATAATTTTTAGAGTTGATCTACTGACTTATCCAATCTATACTTGTCACATTCCCAATGATCCTAACCAATCCTAATCTTACACCTAATCTTACTTGAGACCTGAAACCGATGTTTCAGATCGCTTTGTTCCGCTCAGCAACACCGTACGTCTCCACCCTCTAGCTACCCGGCTCGTCTTCCTCAACTCCAGCGTCAACCCCTACAGTCTTTTCAACCCCTACAGTCTTTCCACTCACTACACTCACAACACCCCCAACGGTCACGACCTGCTCCCGCGACGTCCGATGGGCAAGTCCCCTCACAACCCTCACAACGACCACGACCTGCTCCCGCGACATCCGAATCGCAACCCCCACAACCCTCACAACGACCACGATCTGCCCCCGCGACGTACGATGGGCAAGCTCTCTCTCAATCCTCACAACGGTCACGACCCGCTCCCGCGATGTACAATGGGCAAGTCCTCGTCAACCCTCACAACGACTACGACCTGCTCCCGCGACGTCCGAATCGCAAGTCCTCGATCCTTGTGTTCTCTCTAACATTCTTCCCACACGTTCTCAAGTTATTTTTTCCCAAAAACCATTAACCTTTCTACATCTGCATTGCATATGTTAAATGCAATCATTCCTATACTTTATTGCCAACAATCGAGTCCTTTGTATTTGGTTGGAATGCCCATTGTACTAGCCACTTAGACAAAAGTTAGTTCTCTGTTCTCATATCATATATCACAAACTTTATGGCAAACATTTGTATATGTTATCGTCTAATATTTAAATTTATTGGACGTTTTGTTTTTGGCTTAGTATTTCTTATGAAATGTTTATAAAAACCTTTTCAAGTACCTACCCTACAGTATGAGATTCCCATGGTGTAAAGTTCTTCGGAATGCGTATAAAAAAGTAACACATTTAATAAAACAAACATAATATGTTCACACCCTCTTTCCCTATCAGGGTAGCCAGAAGCACTACCTTCACACATCGTACCAGTCTCCCTTTGCTTCTCTGATTCTTACTCCGAATATTATATTGGTTATTGGGGTTGGTTCCGTCACAATCGCCCCCTAAATTATTACGAAGTTTACCAGAGTGATAATTTATATATAAGAATAAAGGAACACCACAATAACCTTCCCACAAATCCTTAATATCATGACGCGTTCTAGGTAAGTCTACTATAACTATCCTTCATGTACATCCACACATACATTATCTACATGTATTGTATTACGCCCCCAAGTACTATCAAACTGAGTGAAACTCCAAATGCTCTCAATGTTCTAATAAGGATACGGCATGTCCTAATAAGAACAAATTCAACTAATGCATGTTATTAGGGGCATGTAAATAAAGAATAATATACTACATATATACTTAATAATAATACAAATAGGTTATAATTATGTCACTATAGTAATGAAAAAAAACAAGTAGGTACCTAAGTAATTGAGCAATGGAATGTAAGTTAGGTTATAAATATTTATATAGTTTAAAAGTAGTCAAGTCAACGCCAAACAAACCTAAACTTAATGACACTGATTACAGCTTATAATTAAACAAGTAAGGACTTATAAGAAAATAAGAAATAAGTTAGAACCTTAATATTCATATGATATAATTAACTGAATTATGATGGTTTAGTCTCTTAAATTAATTGAAACAGCAACTTAAAGCTTAAGAATAAAATAGGTAATTGTAATTAAAAATTTAAAGGTGATAATAAATTCCGTCTATCGCCCAAAACCAATGAGGTCCCATCTCTCATTCGACACCCCTCATCAACAACAAATGGGTATATGGAATGATAAGCACATAAATGTGGCATATCAGAAGCGTTAGGTAAAATAAATTGGCAGGTGAAGGTAAGAGCTTCCCAACACCAATTTCACATATGTAATAAAATTATTTAAGTTCAACAGATTTACATCCAATCTAACAACACAACTCATTGTGATGCATAGCTGACACCATAGCCATGGCGCTAAAAGGTAAGAAGGTAAGTAAGTGAGCGACTTAGCAACCGGAAGCCAATACGCAGCTACTCATCACTGTCCTCCCCTCAATACACCTCAGTGCAAGAGGATCAACAGAAGCAGAGACTACCGAACTGGATTGACCCCGTGTATACTAAGCAAAAATGTCCCTAACGTCCCTACCATGGCTTCAGTGGCATTGCAATAACACCAGCCATAAGAATAAGTATGAGTGTGAGTGTGAGATGGATGGTCATGAATATGATACCAACCATGAATCACAAGAATATATGCGGTCAAACTGGATGTAATTGTTATGCATAAATGCATTATAAGTAGTAATAATATTGTATGCCAGTAAGCACACAAGTTGCATAGTGAAATCAGGCCAGGTAAACCCCCGGACAAGGTATAGTTTATAAGTTTGGTATGTCACTATCTGGCAGCAGTGACATTAAGGTATAATCAGGTAGATGATAATAAAATAACACAAATAAATTGTGTTGAATTGGTTTATGTATATCAGTGTAATCAAGCCAGGCAGGCCCGAACAATACAGATAAGTATGTAAAAAGTCATGTTAAGTCACATAGGTGAAATAACAACACAGATTCAAAGTATATAAGTTTATTCAAAAGCCATTACCAAAAATACCATTACCTTCATCTCATGGTATCCAGACTTTTATAATTCAATTCAAATTAGTAATTTAGTGTATCATTACATGGCTTAATAAGCCACAATAAGCTGATAGGTCCAGAGAGGGTCATAATAAAATTACATCATGACACAAGAGGACAAAGTTGACCCATACCATACAATACTGATTATAAGGCATCGGCTAGAGTCTTCATACTCGAAAGCATCGCCACGCACAACCGCTCATCAGGAGGAGGCAATCCAACCTGACTATCCAAGTCGCAACGCTGGCTCGATACTGATTATCTAGCTTCATCTCATATTGGCGGATGGTCCTCCTGTCCCAATATCAGAAAGAAGGTCATGGATAATAATATCTCACCGCACCACTCCTGTAGATAGCTGTATCTCCCAAAGCACCACTATAGAACAATTCAGAACCATGTTACAGTGGTAACAACAACTGTTCCAACAATTATTCTACATTGACACAGTGAGGTAGCAGGCCGTAAACCATAAAGATTCACCCTGTGTAACGTCAGATTGGTTTTCGAGTAGAATCCTCGGGGAATTCTAACTACAATAAAACACAGCAAGATTACAATCCAACCTGGACCATCAGTCTAGGTTGACAAAAATATAAAGTAAAAATCTAAATCCATGAGGTTACCTCTAAAACCAGGATACCTCATTCTGCATACTGATCTCCCATCTCCAGGCAATAATTATATTACCTCGAAATGTAGATTTCAACACACAGAACTACAAGAACATTTTTTTTAGTCTATGCGGCAATATGTACAATTTTCATTGTAAACATTGACACACAGCCCAAACATACAACAAATAAGATAATAAAGTCCAGTCAGAATATGTCGCAAGCAGTCATTCCCTACGCATCAGTAAAGTGTCAGTCAAAGTTAAATAGATAAACATACATAAACTACATAATATAATAACATAAATAGTAACAAAACACAAACAAAGGTAAACAATCACAAGCTGCACATGGTCCTTACGTTCGCAAGTTTTCCTATGCACTTTTGGCACTCCTATCAGGCCCTACCAACTTACAGAATCTCTCTTCCGACTTGAAATTCCTAAATAGGAAAACACTAGATTCAAATCAAGAAATAAGCAGCTTCACAATGATATAAACACTAGAAAATCATCATCACCTCCATATAGGTTTGTAGGTCTATGAAATTATGATTTGTGATTTCTGATTTATGAAACCTAAGGTGAAACAAAGTCTACATGTCTCCCTGGTTTTTTTTTTCAAATCCTACTATTCCCGCTATTAGCATCTATGCCTAATAAGAATGTGTCCCAATAAGACCGTGATCAACACTCTCCGTTTCCTTTGCGTTGAACTTCTCACTAACATTCGACTCAATTATATTTTAAAGAGAACATGATTTAATAGAATCACGTTTGATCATTCCTTTCATTAACTTCAAGTATTTCCACTATCATAAAACCCTATAAAAATTATGTCCTAGTAAGAACATGTCCAAATATAAACATTTTGCCATTTCTGTTTCATTGTACCTAATGTTAGATAGAAAACAAATGTTTGCCCATCTCATTTGATACATCACTATCATTCCACAGCAACATATACACACACATACACGCCCCCAAGTTCTAACAAGACGGTTTAAACTTCAAGCACTTCCAACAAGTATTATGTCCTAAAAGAATGAATCGTCCTCGTTTTCCTTTTCATGTCTTGTTCATGCTATGTAACAACTGAAAGCAAATTCCAATATCCTACAGTTGGAAAGTCACAAACACTTAAGTATACACAAGTTACGCTCTGAAAACTAGCTATTTATTTACCCCTGTTAATAATATCCATCATCCACTGCAAAACATAATTATAATACAACACTATACTATACTCTCTATGAAATAAAATTGTTAAATGAAAAACTCATCATGACTAGTTATCTGATACTTATATGACAAACACACTTTTCAAAATTAATGTAGCTCAAATAAATATAACAAATAAACAGAAAACACAGATTTATAATAACATTAATACATGCTTTCTAAAAGTTCATGACTTCATAGCTCCAGGATATGTAACCATTATATAAATAATAATAATCCTCCATGCGATGTTCAGCCACCATGTCTACTACTACATGATTGCCCTAACACTACGTAATATCGATCTGAAAGAAATCAATTAAACCTGATACTACTGGGACTACTTCTAGCTGCGAGCTCTCACCTTTAATATTGCAACCCCTAAAGTAATAAACCGAATTTCTGTTCTTCTAAACCTAACTTCATAACATACATACATATCTGGTTTGCAATCCACTAAGATGACCAGAGTTACCTTACCAGACAACTTTGCACTTTCGTTGCTATCCTTATCCTATTCCGATTAACTAAATAATCATTGTGTTCACTGCTGGGCATATAACAAAATTATTAATAACTAGTGTAATAATCATACAAGATCACTACTCTCCATTGAATAAACCAATTTGTTTGACTGCTGGGCATTACGCTTCATTGTTGGGTAACATACACACGCGAGAGACATACACACATAACTCACACCCATGTTCCCAATTCTGTAATAATCAGAAGTACAATCTCTACCAGGAAGTATTAAAGTCACCGAAGGATATATTTTACAGTTATAAGACTGAATATCCTTTTAAAACCCAAACCAACCATTCTAACCATCGTGACTAGAAATTTCGTTCTCAAGAAGTTAATTAAAATACCCATCATACACATCATTTACTCAAACATACATACACACAATCCTCTTCTTCTTCTACTGTTTTTATCCCCTATAGAGTTGTAGGACTCACACACAACCAATCGAATATAAATATATGTTCCACTGCTCAACTCATATACATAATTATATACTCAATTACAGTTCCATTAATAACTACTGCATCACATTATCTGTACACATTTCATTGTACTCTAACATTAGACTGGGTAAAGGATAAACTGCTGGTGATGAACCATTACATGATTTATACTAAGGTCAACATAGCATACAACCATACTTAATCAACTAGTATAATGTCTCACTGCTGGGTTTATATTTTAATGTTTATGACAATAAAATAACTAATGAGCATTATATTATGTCTGTCCACTGCTAGGCTACATACTTTTATTATAATTCTATATAACTGTTAAAATTAATCCTTATATTCTAAATGCTTGTTAAATTCTCAATTAAATCAGAATTTAATATATTACTAAATAATTCTGAATTATTACCTTCCTGACAATGTAGTCAGTTACCTATCCGTATTGCTACCAAAGAGTATTTCATACTTTGCTAGATGTTAGCAATAAAGATCAATACTACCATGTACCTCATATTTAACTAGAAAAAGCGTACGAAAGAGGAATTCACACATGTAACCACCCCTTTTGGAACAAAAATAATTTTTAATGTCAAATGAATATCAATTGTATGTACATATCTGTGTTAACTACTGCTATATTAAATATTTCAATGTAAATATTCCTAAAATAAAATTTACATTATTCTACCGAGTTCATAACTAACCAATATCTAAGATAAGAAATTACCTCAAAAGCGTTAGAAGCTACTAATTATTTGCAATATATTCAAACTACCTATACTATAATTTTAAAATAGATTCTAACCACACCTTTAATCTTTTTCATAAAGTAATAAAATAATAATAGTTAAGAATTCAATGTTGTGTTTTTTTTTATGACGTTCAAATTATTTTCGTAAATATTTTGATAAAGAATTAATAATAAAATAATAATAGAGTAATAATAATAGAGTAATATAGAATTATTAATTAATTAATTTTATTGGGTTTTTTTTTTAAGTATTTTGTGTTTTTTTTTATAAGACCTAAATAAAACGTAAAGATAAAGAATATATAAATCTAATATAGAAAACATACATACATAATAACATTTATAATAAAATTGATAATACTGTAACTCCACGCCCCCAAGACATTCAACCATCACTCAACATTTGAGACCTCATATCCTGGTCACGGCACCAAATTGTAACACTCCCCCCTTCCTTAGAACTATCCTACTCACGGCACCAAATGTAACGCCCCCCCTTCGCAACTCGTTTAAACACCTGCCTAAATCTATATATCCCTACAATCATCTACTTTGACCTATAAGTACGTATAAAAATATACCTGTAAGGAAAATTCACACAGCACAGAAAACATATAACAGACATATTCAAACGTCTTTGATAAAGCATAATATAATCCATCTGAAATAAAGGTACACAGACACGAGCAGATAAAAATATATCAAATCAAGAAATCCTTAAAATATAACATGCAGCTGTAAAACGAATTCGTAAAATAATGAAAGTAGATTTTAATTGGCCAATTAATAATAATGTGATCGTCTAGTATATTATGGTTAGGACTCTACGTTGTGTTTTGTAATAACTCAGATTCTTTGAATGAAGGTATGTTGAGATCAGGATGAACGTACGAAAGGAGACGTTAAGAATGCCATACATATTATACTATACATGTCATAAATAAATAGAATACAATATAAAACAATATACAGTAAATGAAATACAGTTGAATAAATACTTATAAAATATTATATGTAAAATATTTTAATAAATACTTACTATAGATTTATTACAAATCAATAAAGAGACTAAATTAAATTAGATTAATATGAGAATTTAGAGGAGTACTAGAATGGTATTTATATTTGGTACAATGAGAGACATAAGTAATAAACTTGAATACGATATAGATTGAAATATTGAAGTATTGTCAATTGAGATTAAATTGAGAGTGCTATAATAGTATCTAATATAAAAATAAATAATTATAAATATAGGTAGGTTAAGTTAAATAAGGATTTATTTGTTTAGGAATTAGGGTTTTATTATTGTGAAAGATCTAGGAACACAGGAAAAGGATTAGAATCCCATACCAACAATGTAATGGTATAGGGTGCCTTTTCGAGCCCCGACCACGCTCTTCGGCGAATGAGGCCCTACCCTGATTTAGGCCCCTCTCCGAAAAGGATATATTTTGTAATGGTGAGCCATTCGGCCTTGTTGTAGAGATAAAATATCTCTGAAGTATAAAATAAAGTGTAAGGATTTGGGATGAGCAGCACTCAGCACCAATCAGCTTCATAGCTTACTTTATTCAATTAGTATCATCAAATTTGATGAATGGTCAGTCTCATATGCAAAACATGCAATATAATATTCTTAGCTTTGGTAAACAATATCAGCATTTCATCAAATGTCGGTCTACACCCAAGGACAAGTTAACTTGTGGTGCGATAATGTCGTGACTACGTCCAGTATTGATATTATAAATGAGTAAGAGCATTAAAACAAGTAATATAAAAGATAATATTTGATGATAGTAACGTAGACAGGCTTTCGTTAGTCCGTCACAAAGGACTGCAACTCGTCGATAATTTATTTATATAAATAGTAGTATGATGAAGTACGATCGAGCGCTAGGACAACGGCCTGGATAATATCGAGAATATTAATAAATAACGCAGGTATGACCGTATGACAGAGTATTCAAATGATTAAATGTATATAGAATAACATATTCTAATAAAAATAACATAATAATGTACACAAAAATATTCACTTGTCATTATGCAGAGTGCTCCCGTTCAGGATATTTCAACAAGATAGGTTTGTCAAGTTAAGGAACTTTCAATAGAAAGTTGTGATGGAAATAATAAAATTATTATCTTCAACATAGTCATAATATAAATGTAATTGATATACTTAATAAAATAATAATCATAAATATTATAATATTCATCTAGTAATATCCAGATTCATTTGTACCTATATGTCAATTTGGAACGATTGTTGAAGAGAAATTTAATGGGTAAATAATATAAGTAGATATTAATTAAGTACTTAGATGTATAACCTTGCAGTGGAATCAAAATTATAACTCAATCACAAAAGAAGCAATATAATTTTTAGAGTTGATCTACTGACTTATCCAATCTATACTTGTCACATTCCCAATGATCCTAACCAATCCTAATCTTACACCTAATCTTACTTGAGACCTGAAACCGATGTTTCAGATCGCTTTGTTCCGCTCAGCAACACCGTACGTCTCCACCCTCTAGCTACCCGGCTCGTCTTCCTCAACTCCAGCGTCAACCCCTACAGTCTTTTCAACCCCTACAGTCTTTCCACTCACTACACTCACAACACCCCCAACGGTCACGACCTGCTCCCGCGACGTCCGATGGGCAAGTCCCCTCACAACCCTCACAACGACCACGACCTGCTCCCGCGACATCCGAATCGCAACCCCCACAACCCTCACAACGACCACGATCTGCCCCCGCGACGTACGATGGGCAAGCTCTCTCTCAATCCTCACAACGGTCACGACCCGCTCCCGCGATGTACAATGGGCAAGTCCTCGTCAACCCTCACAACGACTACGACCTGCTCCCGCGACGTCCGAATCGCAAGTCCTCGATCCTTGTGTTCTCTCTAACATTCTTCCCACACGTTCTCAAGTTATTTTTTCCCAAAAACCATTAACCTTTCTACATCTGCATTGCATATGTTAAATGCAATCATTCCTATACTTTATTGCCAACAATCGAGTCCTTTGTATTTGGTTGGAATGCCCATTGTACTAGCCACTTAGACAAAAGTTAGTTCTCTGTTCTCATATCATATATCACAAACTTTATGGCAAACATTTGTATATGTTATCGTCTAATATTTAAATTTATTGGACGTTTTGTTTTTGGCTTAGTATTTCTTATGAAATGTTTATAAAAACCTTTTCAAGTACCTACCCTACAGTATGAGATTCCCATGGTGTAAAGTTCTTCGGAATGCGTATAAAAAAGTAACACATTTAATAAAACAAACATAATATGTTCACACCCTCTTTCCCTATCAGGGTAGCCAGAAGCACTACCTTCACACATCGTACCAGTCTCCCTTTGCTTCTCTGATTCTTACTCCGAATATTATATTGGTTATTGGGGTTGGTTCCGTCACATCCATACAACAATCCAGGTCGCGATTACATTACCAACTGCAAATAAGTTTGTAATCGCAAAGACTTTTTTTTGTGATACATACATTTATACATAAACTCACGCCTATTTCCCACCGGGGGAAGCAGAGACTATGGAATTCCATTTGCTTCGATCCTGACACACTTCTCTTGCTTCCTCCACAGAGAGGTCGTACTAAACCTTTTCTAAGGACATCTCCAATTTGGTCAATGTAAGTCCTTCTGGTCTTCCTCTGCCAGCCCTACCATCAACTTTCGCTTTATATACCGCTTTCGTAATTATATTATCCTTCATTCGCTCTACGTGTCCAAACCAACCTAACATTCCCTTCTCAATCTTCTTTTTTTGTGATGAACTACATTTTTTTCCTTTATTTGTGGTGTAAGACCATTTCTACGCCACAATGAGTGTATTACCACTAAGTACCCTTTAATACAGACGTGATGATATTATTAATTATGTTATAAAATACATACGAGGCAAGATAACCTAATTTTTTGTAGTAGGTTAAAAACAAACGTAAAATTCTAAGGTAAGGTAGGATTGGACGCAGATTAACATTTAAATCGTTGCGCTGGCAACCTGAGTACTACAGTCTGAATATAGCAGCGAGTGTAAGCATTCTCTGACGATTATGCATACACTTATCTGTTTCAGTAAGTAGGTACTTTCTGGTAGCGAAGGAAAAGTTTAGCATTTACATAGGTAGGTATCTACCTAGTTACTGCGTGACGACTTCGTAGCTACATACACTCGCTAGCATTATCTTTGGTGTGGGCTAATGTTGTTGTTATATAGTAATAATCGATTAATAGCAATATAATCTATTAAATCAACAATATGTCGCATTTTCCGTCGCAAAAGTACCTCTCTCTTTATTTAAGAGCTGCGCTCTTGTCGGTGGGGTAATCGCCATTCCTCTCTTCTTCCCGCCAAATCCTTCACCTCCTGATACGATACGACCTGCACCTTTACTCTTATTTGTTTCATAAATGTTCTCCTAGGTCTACCCCTTCCTCTTTTCCCTTAAATGTTTCCTTCTATGATAAAAAAGGCAAAAGCAAAAGTACCTATGGAACTAAAAATAATTAAAAAACATTAACAAAAAAAATATTAATTTTTCTACAGGAAATTCCACTTGATGTCAACTCAGAATCATGGTTTAAATAATCCGCCTAAGTTTTTTGTTACTATGTCACTAACACCCATAATGACCTGTAGGTTATCTATACGGACTTGTACATCGTGTAAGTGACATCGTAACGAATATTAAGAGGATGATTCGACTCATGATTCTGAGTTAATATCAAATAATAAAAAAAAAAACAGAAAAACAAATTTTGTGACGAAAACTTCCACTTGTTAAAACTCAGAATCGTGGGATGAATCATCCCCCACAGTATTCGTTGCGATGTCACTAACAATCTGTATATCTCTCGATGCTTACTTGTCTTACACTAGGTTAAACTAGTGAAACTCCACCAAGTCAAGATCGATGGGCCACATAACCGATGAGCGTATTGGGAATCAAATCAGTGGCGTGTTTACACACTTTGTCAATAGGTAACTGACACGTGTCGCAATACTACCCACTAGTGGCTATAAAATCAACTTATTTTTGGAAAGAATGTTTAAATCCGTGACAGTGAATGAAATGGTATTTATTTTTGGTGTATTGCGATTTATGTGAACGATGTAATTATTTAATTTTAGTCTAATCTAATCCTGAGGAGCCCGGCGGCGGAGGAGCTCGGTGGCGCAGCGGTAAACGCGCTCGGTCTGCGATTGTTGAAGTTAAGCAACTTTCGCAGAGGCCGGTCATAGGATGGGTGACCACAAAAAAAGTTTTCATCTCGAGCTCCTCCGTGCTTCGGAAGGCACGTTAAGCCGTTGGTCCCGGCTGCATTAGCAGTCGTTAATAACCATCAATCCGCACTGGGCCCGCGTGATGGTTTAAGGCCCGATCTCCCTATCCATCTATAGGGAGGCCCGTGCCCCAGCAGTGGGGACGTTAATGGGCTGATGATGTGATGTGAGTCTAATCCTAGTTTATCTTTTTCTTACGTAAGTGACTTTGTATTGTCTTAAGTGAGAATAAATAATCTTTAAACCTAACTTTGATTTTCAAAAATACTAAGTCTATGTAAAGGAGAGTCTCATCATAACTAATTTAAAAGCCATGCTCTTGTCAGTGTAGCATTCTCCATGCTATTATTTAGAGAAAAATAAGGCAGTGGTTTCCCTCTTGCCCTCCGCCCCGCAGTACTCTGTCTGACACGAGTGGGATGGCACTGAGATTAGTCTAATTCAAAGTCGTACTAGTCGTACTGTCTTCCGCCTCTGAATAGTACTGACAGTTACTGCTGCCCTCTGTCAGGTTACAGGTTATAGTCCCTGTAACTTGCTCCTTCCGTCCTACATTGCCGTACCGATGGCGTCCATGACGAACCAAATAATTTTTGACGTGACTTATTGTAGATTTGCCGCAGATGGCATTAACTACTTGGCCGGACAAATGGGGAGCGCTGAAGGCTCTCACCCGGTACAACGTTTAAGACAACAGGCCTGAGGGTGCCCGGTTGGGCGCGAACCTCGGCTCAGGGCGTCGTCTGAGAAGAAAAATATTTGAAAGAATTAATCGACCCTAGGGGGTCGATAGCGATAAGCGCTGAATGAGGGAAATCGTCGACCACGCCGGCGGGGTCGGTATCGGGGACCTGAAGTGTTTGGTGTCGCGAGCTGATTGGCTGCCTCTATGGCTAGAGTAATCGGGTCGTCGGGATCGTATATTACGTCCTTCGGACGCCGATACTTTTCAGTACCGTTGCTAAGCCATGACGAACCGAGAGTCTAAGTAAGTATACAAAAACAGGTAAAAAGTACTCTGAACCGACGAGCATGTATGAAAATTATTTAGATTGGAAGGAGCGAAAATGGTGTAGCAGGATCGTAGTACGTGGAATTCCGTGGTCAGTGTCATCATCTCCCGTTCCAGTTTTCACGAAGTCCACTTACCTAACCTGAAGATTCGACAGGTGTGGTTTAGGTTCTTACAGAATCAGAATCATTTATTCACCGTAATTATCATAGATAAACTTGTTGAAGGTTAATTAAACATTTTTGAATCTGCGTCATTTCACAAGTTGTAGTCGTGTGTACAAAAGGGGCAGCCTGTTTGACCATCCAACCCGTGAACGGATATCCAGCCCAATACAGATAGAAAAAAAGAAAAGTAAAGAAGACAAAACAAAAAAAAGAAGAGAAGACAGGTTAGATCACATCACATACCTCCGGAGCGCTGTTATTGGGAACGGAGATTTCCTTTCTATGTTTTCCTTTACCGCTGAGCACGTGATAACATTTTATGATCCAAACATGAATTTGAAAACAATTTCGAAAATCATTAGTTTGGTCTGGTACTAGAATTCGAAGCTGGGACTTCACAGTAAGAGTTCAGCGTAAAGCGGCAGATGTCAACTGCATTTTGATGGTGGTGTGACTGTGGTGGCGTCATCGTGGTGAAGGTCACCTATACTCGTAATCCCAGGATGAAATATACCTAGATCTTCGCATTTTGTGATTAGAGAATCCAGTAGGAACGGCCACGCAGTCGCATGATGTGGTTTCGCGAAGAAAAAACGCTTAGTCTGAAAAAAAAAACATCTCCACATACTTATGGATTTCCACATCGGGTGCCTTTAGTGGATTGCCATCGTTTCACCTAGAGAAGATTCCCGTTACAAATGACGTTTGCTAACACATGGAGTTATCCCTCAGCCATCATTTGTTTGAACGCGAGACACACTGCCGAGAAAGGTAGGGAGTACCGGTAGAACGCTTGCCTCACTTTGAGGTCGCAGGTTCGAACCCAGCAAAACCAATGATTGTCGAAATTGTTTTCGAATTCGTGTTTGGATCATAAATGATTATCACGTGAAGCTCTCAGCTCAACGGTGAAGGAAAACGTCGTGAGGAAACCCACATTCCCGAGAAATGCATTTCGGAGGTATATGACCTAACCTGTATTGGGTTGGTTTTCCCTTTGCGGATTGGAAGGTCAAACAGGCAGTCGCTTCTGTAAAAAACCGGACCTGTCAAATCTTCAGGTTATGTAAGTGGACCCTTTAGAAAAACGAGATAATGTGCTAGTCAAATAAGGTGAAGGAAAACATGGTGACGAAACCCACATTCACACGTTTCAGGGTTATGTGATGTTTTGGTCTGGTAGGTTGGAAGCTCAGACAGGCAGTTGCGTCCGTAAAAACCCAGACCTGTCAAATCTTCAGGTTAGGTAAGCGACCCTGTGAGATATGAGATAAGGCTAAGCAGTTGATGATTAGGGATCCTTACCAAATGGTAAAACGAACCCATTAACGTCGTCTTATAGTAAAAACCACAAAAACAATTTAAAAAAAAAAAACATTTTTTTTTAGTTTCCATCCAAGTTAATAAATATGGAACCGGATTGAAATTAATGAAATTAAATCGAGGGTTTGTTAAAGTAAAAGGCCAATTCAACTTTTTGGAATCTACGTTACTTCGTAAGGTGTTATGGTTGAGGGAAAGAAGTGATGAGAAAATGGAATGAAAAATTCCACTTGATATCCACTCAGAATCATGGTCTGAATCATCCCCTTCAGTATTCGTTACGGTGTCACTAACACCCATACCTACTTGTATGGCTACCGTATGTACTTGTACGGGGTGTATGTGACATCGTAACGAATACTGAGAGGGATGATTCAGCTGATTATTTTGAGTTAATATCAGGTGGAATTTTCCATCGCAAAAGTATAGGATTGAAAATAATTTGAAAAAATCTAAAAAAAAACATGAATCGACGGAAAATTCCACTTGATATTACCTCAGAATCATCCCCCTGAGTATTCGTTACGATGTCACTAACACCCTGTATACTCAAGGACGAGGAGCTCGGTGGCGCAGCGGTAAACGCGCTCGGTCTGCGATTGTTGAAGTTAAGCAACTTTCGCAAAGGCCGGTCATAGGATGGGTAACCAAAAGAAAAAAGTTTTTATCTCGAGCTCCTCCGTGCTTCGGACGGCACGTTAAGCCGTTGGTCCCGGCTGCATTGGCAGTCGTTAATAACCATCAATCCGCACTGGGCCCGCGCCGCGTGATGGTTTAAGGCCCGATCCCCCTATCCATAGGGAAGGCCCGTGCCCCAGCAGTGGGGACGTTAATGGGCTGCTAATGATGATACTCAAGGACATTTTTGCACACGCATATACAAGAAAGATAATATTATATTGCCAAGTCCTTCAAAACAATGTGTCCCGCTCTATCGGACCCGCACCGCTAAGTAAGACCTAGATATACCGCTGCCATTTGTCACTTCTTGTCTTGAGAAAACTTAGTGTGAGCTATCCGTTCCTGTTCGTTCTATGCTCATACGTTTCTTTGATAAAATTATGAAAGAAAGAACGCGAGAAAAAAAATCTTGTAAGTGTAGTCGTCTTTCAACCCTGTTACTAATACTAGGTTAATTTTTCTGTTACTAACATAATATGGACAAGTTTCCGAAATAAATATTTTTGAATTTTAATAAACCATCTGGGAACCAAAATATTAGACAGCTAAATTACTGAAATCGTATCCTAAAATAAAACATAATATACTTAAATAAGATACGCTATTCGAATATTGACGAAGCTTGTTGCTGATTTCGATTTGTATTTTGACCAAACTTTTGTGGATTTATGGATTATTCTTGTTTTAGTTCCTTTTTGACGAAGTTTGTGGTGGATTTAATGCTGTTTTAATTAGGTCTAGTAAATTGTAATTCTCTCTGATATATAAAATACTAAGTATGTTAGAAAGGTTCGCCGCGCATTTATTGGGTCCGGCAACGCCGATTTCACCCTCAGGGTCTTAAGCCTAGGTTACACTCTGAGTTACTTTAACATTTTTTGTTTTTACTCGCTACTTGCCTTCCCCCACCACACCACTCGTCAACTCGCACGATTTTGCGAAATGACAGTAGCTCGTACGCTCGGGCCCACGCCGGGTACAGTGTTTCTTGTTTGGGCGACATGATACAAACGAATTATACCAGTACACTGGTATAGTAGCTGTCTTTTGCGACACCAGCAGTTTGCATAGTGTGACCGTGCGAGGCCAGTCGTGCTACTGTCATACGAGTACGCAGGCACAGTATAGCTGTCTATTGTCACATCAGCTTCTCGCACTGTGTAACCTAACCTTTAAAGCCGTAAGGAGTCTGTTAGGGACAGAGCCCGCAATGTTTGTCTTGCGCGCACTCGTTAGACGGAACATGATTAGAATGAAATTTTTGTATGGAGTGTCCGAGGTATATTTGTATTGCATTTTACCTCTGTTTTTCTTGCAGCTACTAGCTGGTTGGATGGCAGGTTGAATAAAACTTAATTTATTGTCTTCATATATCGACATAGGCACGCGATTAGTTTACCGACTACTTATAACTTTTTTATCGCCTTATTTTTTGTAATGGACAACAAATTGCCGATTTTCCTTAACTTGTGCTGGAAGACCTTCTTGACAAATTTCGTGCCTGTCCATTACTGGAGGTTGGTGATCAGCTCGCGGAATGTGCTTGTCCCTGGCCGTACATTCACGAGCAATATCATATACCCACTTTAGAACCCTGTCGCACTAACATATTTGACATTTAATGAGACTTACGGGTCAATTTGGCGAAAAAGTTAATGTGACATGGTATCGAAGTGTATACATATTAGTACTCGTGACCGTACGTACAGTGTTCCCAAAGTGGGAATGTTCCCGTTGTTGTGTTGTTTTTTTTTTTAAAAAACTCTTTATTAGTAAGGTTACTGGCTGTTTTCGTTTTTCAAATTGTTCTTTCTTGTATTCTAGTTTCATCTGCCTAAAGGTGAGGTTATAAATTCTTTTTACATAAGTTTTGCGCCTTGTTACTGCCGGAATGCACTTCAGGACCCCGATACCGACTCCGCCGGCGTGGTCGACGATTTCTCTCATTCAGCGCTTATCGCTATCAACCCAGTAGGGTTGATTAATTCTTTCAAATATTTTTCCTCTCAGACGACGCCCTTAACCGAGGTTCGCGCCCAACTGGGCACCCTCAGGCTGTTGTCTTAAACGTTGTACCGGGTGAGAGCCTTCAGCGCTCCCCATTTGTCCGGCCAAGTAGTTATTGCCATCTGCGGTAAATCCACAAGTCACGTCAAAATAAAGAAACTTCCGGAAATATTACTGCAATAATCACACATAACTGCATACGGAATAATAGCCTTTGGCTCGTCGCCATCTTTGCCAAATCCTTGATTGACAAAAAATGATGTAAATTTCCTTTTACCAGTTCCCCATCGTCGCTCACCATGTGTGAGCGTTATCGGGCGCACCGCTCGAGTGAACACTCTAGATGACGTCATAATCTCACATCACTGTTCACTGTAACACGCGAACATTGCGTCGTCGTTTTATTAACGATCTTGTGAGTATCACTCATTCTGTTACGTCACCACGAATTGGTTGGATACGAGATGACGGAGATTTTGTGTGATTGAGAGCAATATGTTAGGCGTTACGTCATTAAGCTCCAATAGAAGAAAGGATTGATGATTGTGTCAGAAGTGACTGTAAATTGTCTTTTGATTAGATTTGGCTGTGGCGGGCATGGTCTAATGTATTTTCGAGTATTGAGAAGTAAAAGAAACCCATTTTAATACTTGTGAAAAAATATAATGTACACTTACTTATTATTGTTTGTGTAGGAAAGTGAGTAGAACGGAACGTAAGATTGATAAGAAAATAAGAGAGAATACTGTGGAAGGAATGAATGGGGATTTGGTTGTTTATGGTATGAATTTAAAAAGAGTGGTGGAGTGAAAAGGTGCATTTGTTTTTTGTAAAAAGGAGAAAATAAAAGGATGATTATTACCTTACCCCCGCTCTAGTCCCCCCTAATCCCTATACCTTAACCCCCTCCCGCTAATTCCCTATCCCTTAATCCCCCCCCCATTACCCCTAACGATCGAGAAGTAAAAAAAAAATACTAATTATTGCCGGGCTCAAAATAGCTAAAAGCTAAATATAATAGATATCACCCCTAATAATCGTTTTTCAAGACACCACGGCTGATGAAGTCGGGCATCGACCCAGAAGGAAAGAAAGGTAAACCGCAAACAACATAGTTTCTGCATAACTATGTACGTCATCCTTCCAATATACTTCGGAAAACTATATGAGCAAAGAAATGATTTAATGATTGTAACTCCCAAACCGACTCGGGAACGTAAGAGAATCAATAAGAACGCGAAATAAATTTATTTCCGAGAAAACAAAATTACTTTTTCTATTTTGTATCGTCATATCGGCGTTGGAGGAAAACACTGCCAAGCGCGACTCGCGGCGTCTGGTACGACGTTCCGTATAAAGGATTATTTTTTTATTTACATTAGTACCGTTGGCCCCGCTTATTTACTTATACAGGGTGTTAGTGACATCGTAACAAATACTAAGGGGGATGATTCAGACCATGATTCTGAGTTGATATCAAGTGGAATTTTCCGTCGTAAAATTCATGATTTTTTTTAGTTTTTTTAAATTATTTTCAATTCTATACTTTTGCGATGAAAAATTCCACTTGACATCAACTCAGAATCATGGTCTGAATCATCCCCCTCAGTATTCGTTACGATGTCACTTACACCCCGCACAAGTACATACTGTACCCATACAAGTAGGTATGGGTGTTAGTGACACCGTAACGAATACTGAGGGGGATGATTCAGACCATAATTCTGAGTTGATATCAAGTGGAATTTTCAGTCGGAAAATTCATGAAAATTTTTGTTTTTCTTTTTATTATTTTCTGTTCCATACTTTTGCGACGGAAAATTCCACTTCATATCATCTCAGAATCATGGTCTCAATCATCCCTCAAAGTTTTCGTTATGACGTTACTAACACCCTGTATAGTAAGTAATCGTTACGTGAGCCATGTCAGGGGCTTTTAGCGGCTCAATAATAGCCCTTATACCAGGGTTGATGAGGTTGGTAATTCACCAGACAACCCACATGATAGAAGTACAAATTGAACCATACAACTTGCTAACACGAAACCGTCTACGGTGGGAGATCCTCATCCATCCTCGGTGAGAGACAGGATCCTCAGTCGATTTTTACATCAACATCACGCTTGTACTCCCAAAGGTGTAGGTATAGTATACACTCACTCTTCGCCAGATAAATAGACCAAACAAGATACAGTACCTATCACAAATTGTATAGCGATCGTGTTCCCATTGAAAATCGGACCCGGATCTCGTAAACGAGCCCACTGTTCTAACTACTAGACCGTGGAGGCTTAAAAATGTAGTCGGAAGTTATAAGGAGCATATGCCAAGAAACTTCGTCCCACTAATAAATACAGATCTCTCCTCAATAAGCTGGAAGAGAAAAATACAATTGTCAATATCACACCACATCCTCTTTACGTGGCCTCTCCAAAGTATGGAGGCCTTACTAAAAAGTAAAGTCACTTAACCAATGAATGGCCGCGATGCTGCTTAATTTTGTTGATCGGTGTTCATTAATATGAATAGATAACTAAACCAGGGATTTCTAAAAAAAAGAACAAAAATAAAGCACACCGTTAATAAAAAGAGCAGCCGCGCCTTCTAACCCACGCCCACGCGGAACCCTAACGAAAAAAAACTAACGCCTTGCTCTTCCGCGCGACTGAATTAAATACCATTGTTTTCTCCGTTACAAAGGGAAATGGCAAAATGAAATTTATATTTTTTTTATCAGAAAAAAACTTAATAACGAAGCGTCCGAAAGAATTGAAAACAAGTTTTCCAAGGGTACTGTCGGATGTTCCATTTTTATTCAGAAGTGATTGGAAAATCTTACGAGAGTTCGTCTTGAATATTTTATACGTATATTCTATAAATTATTCGGGATTTTCGTTGAAAGAAAATGTTCAGAGAAAAACTATTTTTATGAATGTTACATGGTATATACATCATGGTATATATTCATCATGGCATCATCCTTAGAAGTTGTAGATATACAGTTAGTCGGTTTCTACGACATTCTAGATATTTTATGTTTTTTTTTTATCGTCTCTTGTCCCACTGTTATGTTTAAAGTAAGAATAAACAAACAAACAAACGAACAAATTGGTACTGATTCCTATACACACCATTTAATCTTATTTTAAATTATATCTAAAATTTTCTTATCCGCTGAAAAAGAAAGGGACAAAATTGTTTATTGGCTAATAACTCGACAGAATTAAATTGACAGCACTCGTCAAACGGGTTGCATATGAGCGAGATACCTATTTTATACGTCCGGGTATAAATCATCCGTCTCTTTCCTCTTCGGCGAATAAGAAAATAACAGGTATAAGTACCTTAAAATAAAATTAGGACGTGTCTGCAGGAATCTGGGCATTTACCCAAAAAAAAAACACACCACTACCATTTAAGTATTTATCTAGCTTCGCAGAGGTTCCAAGAGACTTGTCAAGACTGTTAAATAGAGTTAGAACAAGACGCTAGAAATTTTGAGTAAAACTAAATTAGTGGTCGCGTTGCATGCTTTGTAGCTCAAAGCGTGCAGCCGAGTCGCATGCGATTCAATTACATCCATTCAGCTTCTGTTGTCTTGTTTACGCTAAGAGGCGAATTTAAAACAAATGAAGCCACATTTTTATCCATCAGCTTGGAATTACCTACCAATAAATACATGTGTAAGTATATGAACGTGTTCAATTTATTTTCGTGAATAATTATGTATAATCATTGTATTATTCTACAAGAATATAAGTATTCTACTTAGTTTCTCGAAGGGTCTGAAGACTTTGCACAAGACTGCTAATGGAGTTAGAACAAGACAGTAGCAATTTTGAGTAAAACTAAATTAGTAGTCGCACTGCATGCTTTGTAGCTCAAAGCGTGCAGCCGAGTCGCATGCGATTCAATTACACGCGTTCAGCTTCGCTTATCCTGTTTTTACACAGGATAATTTTTATTAGTACTTAATTATCTACAATACACTGTAGTCAGCATTCGTACAGTCTCTTGGCACACTGAAAAACTTGAAAACACTCTAATCTATAAAGATAATTTTATATGAATATATTTTTTGTCGAACATCTCATCCGCTTAAAACTGCTGCAGCTTCTCAGCTTGTACAGCCGAGGGAAAGTAGCTGAAAGAAAATCCTCAGCACAGGGCCTTAGACGTAAATACTTAAAAATGTTGTAATACAACTACAGTAGGTAATTAGGCTGTTGAAGTTGTACCCGCGCGTATTGTGTCATTATATCTGTGGTGGCCAGATCTTAGAATTGATCATTTCATGAAATGGTCCTATTTCATGAAATAGAATATCACACGTTGGCCACTATCCATATTAAAGTTCGTATTAAAAGTATATACTAGTTGTCTTTTAAGTAAGAAATTAAAAGATAAAATGTAAAAAAAGCAATTCTGGCTCACCCTACCTAAAATATAATACATCTATTTAGATATCTAAGTAAAGGAGCACAAGAGATGAAAACGACACATTCAACGTCCTTAAACGGCATAAGTAAGACGTAATTAAACGTCTAGCAACGTCAAAGCGTCTTGAGTTACTAATTAATGCATCAACGACGTCAGAGGAACTTAATGGAATCACTGAAGCGTGCAATCGATCACATAACGCGCGCTGTGCAATTCTATCTTATTGAGGAAATTATAATATGCATTATGAAGGTATATACAAAAAGTCACGCCCGTAACTCGTAATGGGGTGACCAGAAGAGGATGAGAAAAGACAGGAATAGACATAACAGAAGTGGCGGTCATTTTTGGTTACGAAGTCCTTAGATGGATATTTGAACCGTAAGCGATCAGACATTATACCAAAAGGGACACTATCTAGCATGGTATGTACCTAGAAGTGTAGTGTCCAAAGTTCGAATTGTGATCCCTAGCCTGATTAGCAAGGAAAATGCTACACCGACAAAAGCGTGGATCTTAAATTAATGATGTGATGTGAGTCCGATTAGGACATTACAAGCTGATCACACGATTAGGTACCCGAAACGAAGATGAAACTTCGGAAGGCATGTTAAGCCGTTGGTCCCGATTACTACTTACTCGATGAGGAGCTCGGTGGCGCAGCGGTAAACGCGCTCGGTCTGCGATTGTTGAAGTTAAGCAACTTTCGCAAAGGCCGGTCATAGGATGGGTGACCACAAAAAAAGTTTTCACCTCGAGCTTCTCCGTGCTTCGGAAGACACGTTAAGCCGTTGGTCCCGGCTGCATTAACAGTCGTTAATAACTATCAATCCGCACTGGGCCCGCGTGATGGTTTAAGGCCCGATCTCCCTATCCATCCATAGGGAAGGCCCGTGCCCCAGCAGTGGGGACGTTAATGGGCTGATGATGATGATGACTACTTACTGATGTTAGTACGTAGTCAGTACATGAGCCATGTCAGGCATTTGGCGGAGCAATAATAACCTTGACACCAGGGTTATGAGGTTGGTCATCCACCTATCATCCACACGATAAAAGAAGATCGTAATACTTACGGATCCCATATCAAATGTAATCCACCTCACATTATCTGACGCACACATACCATACACACGAAATGCAATAAAGTATATTATGTTATGTTGTGAGCCGCAGTAGCCCAGTTGGTAGAACGCTTGCCTCTCACTTTGAGGTCGCAGGTTCGAATCCAGCACGGGCCTAAACCAATGATTGTCGAATTTGTTTTCGAATTCATGTTTGGATCATAAATGATTATCTTGTGTTCAGCGGTGAAGGAAAAACATCGTGAGGAAACCCACATTCCCGAGAAATGCATTTCGGAAGTATGTGACCTAACCTGTATTGGGCTGGTTTTCCGTTTGCGGGTTAGAAGATCAGACAGGCAGTCGCTTCTGTAAAAAACGGAACCTGTCAAATATTCAGGTTAGATAAGCGGACTGTGTCAAAAAGGGGATAATGCTAAAAGATAAGAAAGTACCTTTATAATAGGTAGCGCCGAGAAAAAGGCACTCCTGACCATGAAGAGCCATTGAAGTATTCACAGGAGATATCTCTCCAGCTCAAGAGACACAATGACGTTAATTACCCACACAAAGCTCGACAATACAACCATTTTTTAACCCGTCCGCAATTTCAATCCCCTAAGTGGGCATACCCAAGTTTATCTCATACAATATTTTGTAATTTTAAAGCAGCAATGCCTAAAATAATAAAACTTTAAGTTAAAAACTAAAACCCGACAAGAAAATATTTCTCTGAAATTCTTCCCAATAGTGATGAATATTCGTGGTCGTTAAACCGTAATAAGCAAACTCTTACTACGAGTCTTTCGCCGCGCGGCATAAAAAAACAGCGGCATAATGGCAATCAAGATACTTTCTAGTGACACCTCATTTGTTAAATTCTGATAAAAGTGCTATCAAAGATTTCATCAGAAATTAGTGAACATGACCTAAGTATATACAAGTGGTTAGTGACGTTGTAACGAAAACTTTGAGGGATGATTCCGACCATGATTCAGAGTTGATATCAAGTGGAATTTTCCGCCGCAAAATTCATGTTTTTTCTCAGTTTTTGTAAATTATTTTTAATTCTTTACTTTTGCGATGGTAAATTCCACTTGATATGTACTCCAAATAATGAATTCCCCCTTAATTTTCGTTACAATGTCACTAACATCCTGTATGAACAAGAATTATAACCGATTTTTTTTTAACATCCCCATTGCCGTGGGGTTCTGACTAAATTTGCATACAGAGAACGGGAATGGATGGGAATGGCACAAAAATGGCCGGTAATCGCCGCAGAGAGGTTAGAAATGTGAAGCTACGAATATACGAGGATGAGATCTGGATTTTGAATAAAAGATCATCATCATCAGCCCATTAACGTCCCCACTGCTGGGGCACGGGCCTCCCCTATGGATGGATAGGGAGATCGGGCCTTAAACCGCCACGCGGGCCCAGTGCGGATTGATGGTTATTAACGACTGCTAATGCAGCCGGGACCAACGGCTTAACGTGCCTTCTGAAGCACGGAGGAGCTCGAGATGAAAACTTTATTTTATTTTATTTTTTGTGGTCACCCATCCTATGACCGGCCTTTGCGAAAGTTGCTTAACTTCAACAATCGCAGACCGAGCGCGTTTACCGCTGCGCCACCGAGCTCCTCCAAGAATAAAAGAATAAAAGATACCCAGAGCAAATTGCCTCTATCCAAATTGACATACATACATACATAAACTCACGCCTATTTCCCACCGTGGTAAACACAGACTATGGAACTCCATTTGCTTCACTCCTGACACACTTCTCTTGCTTCCTTTACATTCATCAATCGCTTCATACACGCACGCCGGTTCAGAGTAGAACGTACTGAACCTTTTCTAAGGACATCTCCAATTTGGTCAATGTACGACCTTCCCACGCCCAACTGGGCACCCTCAGGCCTGTTGTCTTAAACATTGTACCGAGTGAGAACCTTCCAGCGCTCCCCATTTGTCCGGCCAGGAAGTTAATTCCATCAACGGCAAATCTACAAGAAGTCACGTCAAAAAAAAAACGATATTCGCTAAACTGATGTCTAAATTGACATGTATTCGGGCGATAGGATTATAATGCAGCTCTATATTCTCACTCTCTATCTCACTAGACACTATAGTGACGCAACTACGATAGCACCACCAGCAAAATGTATGTAATAACCACCAAATAGAAGAAAGAGGTTGGATAGACCTTAACGCGCATTTTGTATGAGAACCGCTGTCACCAGTTCAACCCTACTCTCTTTTACCACTAAGTACTCCTGCAAACAGATTACAACGATAGCTCTACTGCTTCTCAAACTCCACACAGTGTGCTTTTTTATACAATTTCCATAGTAATTTCGTGTTTTGACGTTTAGTAAAAAGTAACCGATTTGACTAGTTGGAAACTAGCCTATTATACAAAGAGTTTGTTGGCATTTAAAACGTGATTGATCAATAACAATGTGGTTACTGAGTGGACAGAGGTAGGTGAGGTAGAGGTAGAGGTAAGAGGTAGGATTGGAAGGACCGTGATGTTTTCATACCGTTATTTAGTTTTTCATGACGGTTTTTAATCCGTTTCTTTTTTTTTATAAAAATAGAATACGCAAATTTTGGATTTGAACTCTTGACTTTTAATAACCACACTGTGTCAAATGGCAAACTTAGACCTAAGTCCAAAGTTGAAGCTGACTACCTTAACTGATTACTCCCATTTGACCTCAAGCCCGCCTAATACAATCCCATCTCGGACCCCCGCCATTATTTAAGGGGATCAGAGCACATCCTCTTTTTAAAACACTCCATAAAAACCCCGTTACCATAAATAGCCGCTAGAACGGCGCAAAATTGCGACACTCGACTCCAAATGGCTGAGCGACGCGCGTAGTGAGGGGACGTCGGTACTTAGTATTTACATCACAGGTAGTTTGGAACTGATTCATTTATTTATTACATTAGTAAATTATTTACATTTCCAATGGGTACAGCCATAAGACAACTCGCAATTTCTCATATTTTTCTCCTAAGATGGTGTGTAGTGAGGTGTGATGGTGGATGGTGATGACGAACAGAATGATAACGTAGAATAGGTCTTAATTACAATCACTTTCTATTGCATATGAAGGTTGGCACTTTCGAAACAGCAGTGCCAACTGCATAAACACTTCATACAAGCTTCCATTTTTCAACTTGCTGGGGGTTCAAATGCAGTTTGTCTGTTACAGCCTTAAGTCAAAATTATTATTATAAAATTACTGTGGTTACCGGATTGAGAGCGCTGCCGGGTCGATCCTGGGTACCGGACTTTCATCAAGGAATTGCTTATTTGGAATTTTAACTAACACAGTTGGCTCAACCTTTATAGACGTCGATACGGTTCACCACTTATCACGTTGGTCTAACAGAAAGCTCGGTTTTCTTCTTTTCGAATCGATGGCAGACTTATATAGTACCCTCTACCCAGCATCAAGTCCTCCGCCTGCAGGTGACAGGGCAAAAAGGACCAGACACAGGACGTCGGTGAAGCCTTCCCCGATTGGTAATGTGGTCGTGCGATTCATAAGACTATGTATTTTTTTAAAAAAGTAACATACTTTTTAATAAATCACGCATGAAATGTTTATACATAGTATTATTTTATATACTTAATTAAGAAGATCAAACACTTGAGATATTAAAATCACAATTCAAAACTTTAATCACATCTGAACTTTTTAAATAAAAGTAATCTCTTGTCTACTACAACTTCGTAAACTAATATTTTATTACTGCAAACTTTGGAAATATATAATAAAAAAAATATAATTTTGATTACCGTCATAGATAACTAAGTAAAAATGCTTGAAGCTATATTTTCAATCAAGATAAATCAAATTAACTTCAAATAAATTATCAAAGTTATTGCAGAAAAACCAATATTTGAGCATTGGAGTATTGTGGAAAATACCTTTCTTTGACTGTGAAATTGTAGCAGCTGTCTGACGCGAGTGGGAAGGCGCCCAAAGTTGTCAATTTCAAAGCTATATTAGGACTCCTGTCCTCCGCCGCTGAATAGTATCTACTGACAGTTACTGCTGCAATCTGTCAGGTTCCGATTTCAATCCCTGTGGCTTGCCTCTTCCGTGGCTTCCATCTCCCCTTCTGCAACCGTTGAGGTTGACACCCGTACTCTGGGCAACAGTTCTACGTTATACTCCGTAGGTTTGGATCTCTAAGCGAACTCAGCCACCATCTCACTCCGGCCTACTGAAATACAAGGCGGCCACCCCCGCGGCAAGTACGCGCCAAACAGGAATTCTCAGAACAGGAAATGTACTTTGGTCTTTGTCTTAATCTACTCCAATTAATAATTTGTTGTTTCACTGACTATTATTGTTTTATAAGTCTCATCAAAAATACTTCCAGAAAAACCTACAAAGTCATAGTCTACGAAGTCATTACCACCATCGTAAACATAACCTGTTACTGTCACCTGATAAATACTAGTAACAGAACACCCTAGTAATTCATCGATCCCATCACTAAATGAGAGGAAAAAATTAATATCCGGGCGTTACCCGTGTCCCACAGAGGTGTATTACACCGGGTAAATTGACTTATATCCGTGTCGAGCGGGATTGCCGTCATGGTGTTGTGTGTGTGTGTGTGCCTTTATACCGCCAATTTAATGTACGAATTTCATTTGGCAACATGCTTTAGGAAACTAATGGTGCCTGTTCCTGTTTCTGACTTATTACCACGGCAATATTTTCATTTGAATGTTTACAACGTTATATGTTACAAAAGATATATTTATGTCTTTAATATAATACATTGAGGTACCTTTCTATCTATATAACTTATCTAAAGTAACCTTTAAGTAGCTTAAGTTGGTTTGTTAAAAACTGTTGAATGTTCTTTATTGTAAGCAGTTGATTATCTAAATAAATAAACATAAAAAAATAATTAATGCCCAAAGCAATGGGCCGTGGAAGTCATAAGCAACCAAATACTTGCACTTTTGATAAAATTAAATCATACTATAATAAAAGCATCGCAAAATCACTTCTAATTACAATTTGATTGATTGGAGTTACATTAATATTATAATCTCATCTGTGGTTGGATTCTTTCAGGACAAAGTACAAACCTGTCAGCAAAATATCTAAAAATAGTGTGTTGTTCCATTTCAGCATAATGAGTTCAAACATTTTCAATCTGTTAATTTTCACTCTTTTCTCTCGCTCTGTATCACTAGCACTAGACAGCACTACGCATATAATAAATAATAAATCTAATAAATGGGAAAATATATGTGTTATATGTTATGTTATGTTAGTGGGCTCTGTTTTCCGCATTTAGACTCTAAGATGGCCCATTATGCGAGAAATTGTTGACTACATAAGCCAACCTATCTCCTTCCAGAAGCTCAGAAGCCTCCTGGGGTTTTCACAGGCTTCGCGGAGCGACCCCATTCCTTTGAGGATTTTTACCCGTTGTGCTGACACTCCCGTGCATTCCAGGATTACGTGGGGGGCAGTTTCTTCTGCGTCCAGACAGCCTCTGCAAGGGGGCTGTGACCCGTAATACTGCCTACTAATATTCGGAGGTATATGTGTGTGTCTGTCTGTTTGTTTGTCCGTAGAGCAACAAATTGACGCATTTTTTTAAGTGTAGGGATGGAGAGTAACAAAGGCTGCTTTTTCTCTTTCTAACCCCCCCCCCCCCTTTCCCTAAAATGGAGGGTGGAAGTTTGTACGGAACATTCCGTAATGGTGGAGCCAACGTGTTAGTCTTCTTCTATCGTGTGGTGGTGTCAGGAGTAGTACTGAACCGCCAAAGCCACAAGACATGGCTCATGTAACGATTACTCACTTACATCAGTAGTAACCGGAACCAACGGCTTAACGTGCCTTCCGAAACACAATCAGGTGATCACAAAGTGATTTTTATTATATGTCCCCACCGGGATTCGAGCCCAGGACCTCCGAATCGTGAACCCAACGTTCAATCACTGGACCACAGAGGCCTTTGTTAGTGAAAAGTGCACTTAAGTTAAATTAAAAATAATTACTCATTGGTGCAAGTCTGGTAAAGGGGTTCGGAGCGGCGCTACCCGATTGAGGCCGGATTTCCACTGACGCGGAGATGGGCGGAGAAGAGCGGAGATGTGCGGATTTGACCAATCACAGCGTTCGAGAGAGCGACACACGGAGACACTCTGTCACTCTCTCTCTCATGGTGATTGGTCGATTCCTGTACATCTCCGTACCTCTCCGCACAGCTCCGCGTCAGTGGAAGCGCAGCCTGAAAAGCAATCCGGATTCGTATTACATACCTACTTAATTTAGATACCTACCATTCAATAATATGATTAGGCGACGTATGAAAAATAATCCTTCCTTTCAAACGAGATTAGGTATCCCCTTCTAAATTTGGGGGTTTCTAAATCCCGCGATGACGCAATACGGATTAGATGGTGAATTTTAATTATTTTTTAAATATAAATTAGATACACATACACGTGGAAAAGGTTGTAATCCCTTTAGGTTTCAAGTTTCGAAAATATAACAATCGTAGGTAGATACGATACGGATTATAGATGGTGATACGGCTTGCCACCTATCACGTCGTTCTAACAAAAAGCTCGGTGAGGTATGGGTGCTTAGTTCATCTTGCGATGGATGGACCTCTGACTACCCCAATTGGGATACAGTCGCTTACGTTAGAAACTATCCGGAAGTAACTTTAATAATAATAGATCTAAGGTCCTCAGTCCACTTGCATACGAATTTCCCAATGGAAAACCACTGGTCCATTTCATGCAGACCTCAACCCTTTTCCCTCTTCATATTACTTTCATTGTTACAAAGAAAATTTTACTACATGTCTGGGATCAACGGAAGTTGGTACTTGTCGTACAGAAGTACGGAAGAAATGATAACAAGTTTTTTTTTTATGGAGGCCATAGTTTTTTCGCGTCTTTGTGTAAATAAGATACGCGACAGTTATTTTTACGATATTTCTGTGTAGTAGGTAATTATGTATATTTAAGGATATCTTCTTATTCTTCTTATCGCGTGGGTTGTGAGGTGGAAAGCCTCATCAACCCCGGTGTCAGAGTTATGATTGAGCCGCCAAAAGCCCCTGACATGGCTCATGTAACGATTACTCACTTACATCAGTAAATAGTAACCGGGATCAACGGCTTAAAATGTTCTAACCAAATTAGGGATCACAAAGTGATTTTTGTGATATGTCCCCACCGGGATTCGAACCCTTTGCCTCCGGATCGTGAGTCCGCTAAGAATCACTTGCTTCTTTTTTTGACGTGACTTATTATAGATTTTCCGCAGATGACATTAACTACTTGGCCGGACAAATGGGGAGCGCTGAGGGTCACCACCCGGTACAAAATTTAAGACAACAGGCCTAAGGGTGCCCAGTTGGGCGCGAAATCACTTGCGAATGTCCTCTGTTTGGTTAAGACAATGCTGTCTTGAATCACGTGGTTGTTTGAAAACGGGAGTTGATTTCGTGCTTCGGAAGGCACGTTAAGCCAGTGACCCCAAGCTACTAGCCACTAGACACCTCCAATTCATGCGATAGTGAGACAAATATTGAGTTATTGAAGACTGAAGGCGCAAGATGATGGAACACTTAATGACGAATTTATTAAAACATCATAGTAGGGAAGATAGAAGAAAAGAGAGGAAGGGGAAGACCAAGAAAAGCTTACATGGAACAAATAAAAGGGAAGGCGAACGTTGTATCTTATAAGGAAGTCAAAGAATTAGTCTTTGAATGCTACACCTACAAGAGCGTGGCTCTAAAATTGATGATGGTATATAGATAACGTAAGTACCTTCTTGTAAGTAGGTACGTCATTTATTGATCTATCCTATGGTACATTTAAATAATAAATAAAACATATTTTTTATTTTTTAATTAAAACATGCAAAAATTCACACTGAAAAAGCCGTGTTCACTTAATAAAACCGTGCTGAAATTACGCGAAGAAAATGTAGTGAGAAGGTTTCCTTTCCTGAATTGTGAATTAAAAAATTAAGAAAGCCAGCGTATTCTTGCGGTGTGGCTTGCGTAATTGCGCGTCGACGCGAGAGTAGAACTTAATTCGTCAACAATTATTTTAAGGACGCACGAACTTGCCACTACTTTGAGTTTGAATAAAAATACCCTGAAGCCTGTCCAACATCTCTTTTTATTGCTTAAAATAACAATTACCGGTTGGTCTGCAGGTCATTCTGAGATACTTCGTGAACGTACGACACACGACAATAAGTACTTAATTTGGTCACACCTCGGTGTGCCGCCCAACTCGTAAGTGCGACAGAGACAGACAATCCGCGCGCTTACTCCCCTACCTACATACATTTGGTTGATGGGGCAACTGTGTTTGTGCCACCATTGGTATCTTAGTGAGATAGGGCCCTTATTCTAAATATTTTCTTATGTAATACAATTGCCTCGACCATTAAAGCCACCGTATGTACTCAGGACCGTGTGGGTACTCAGTTTGTTTTGCGATGGATGTCCGTCTATCCCAATTGGGATATAGTTGTTAGCTTATGTTACGAGTATGTATGTGACCAACTTTACCTGACAGAAAATTACGATGCAAGGGATGCAATCTAGAAACACGGTTGCCAAGATGACGCATTCATTCCAGTATTCTTTTCTTTATGCCTGCTCCTGTACAATGCAACTGATAACTTCAAGTTTTGGCAAAGGAAGTCAAAGTTAGATATGCAGCCGGCTGGCAAACAACCAGTACGTTGGAAAGAATATGAAATGAAACTAGTTTTACATGGAAAATGTGGAAGTTCTTTGTGACATAATTAAATAACTGCTATTTGGTCATTGACCTCATATATAAACAAATAAGCTGCTAATCTCTCGAATCGTGTATTATATTTGATAGAATCGAACTTGTCACGCGCTCTTTCGCCCGGGTTATTCATTAATTCACTCATTCATTTTAAAATTAATACCTGCCAATCACACGTCCCTTTCCTTTTCGTCGCTTAAGAAAATGACAGCTATAACTTTAAATAAGAGAAAATTAAGAGATGTCTGCAAAAATTAAGGCCTTTGTATTACGTACCTTCCTTAATCAACATTGCAGATGGCGAACTTAGTACAACAAATACACAATTAAACAATGTTTATTTTATCAATTAAGCAGTAAATTCTAACACTGTATATTAATTACTGCTGGTAAATTTTGCGAATGCACAAATAAAGCTAGTTCTAAACTGAAACTATTGACTTTCAAATACGACTCAATAATATTATTTGATCACGCAAAACTATTTGCAAAGCTTGAACGATATTTAAATTGAATGTGGCGATTTAGTAGAAGTAATAATATATTAATAGGATCGTAAATGATCGTAATCATGTAGATCATCTAGGTAAGTTTTCTTTTTTTTTTGACGTGACTTATTGTAGATTTGCCGCAGATGGCATTAACTACTTGGCCGGAGAAATGGGGAGCGCTGAAGGCTCTCACCCGGTACAACGTTTAAGACAACAGGCCTGAGGGTGCCCAGTTGGGCGCGATCCTCGGCTCAGGGCGTCGTCTGAGAGGAAGAATATTTGAAAGAATTAATCGACCCTAGTGGGGCGATAGCGATAAGCGCTGAATGAGGAAAATCGTCGACCACGCCGGCGGGGTCGGTATCGGGGTGCTGAAGTGTTTGGTGTCGCGAGCTGATATCACGAGGTTTATAGGATTTGGCCCGAAATTGGCAATAGGCTCGCCCTCTATTAGGACTTAAACATAACTGCCGAGGAGTGGGTGCATACCTATACGTACTATACACATGAGGTAGATAGGATATTTTATGTTATCGTAGATAAACATGATATTTGATAGACCACATTCCGCGATTTATTCCGCATTCCGCAACATTATCCCGTTTTTCACAGAGTCCGCTTATCTAACCTGAATATTTGACAGGTCCCGTTTTTTACAGAAGCGACTGCCTATTTGACCTTCCAACCTTTGAAGGGAAAACCAGCCCAAGTTAAGTCATATATCGCTACAAATGCATTTCTCGGGAATGTGGGTTTCCTCACGATGTTTCCTTCACCGCTGAGCACGTGATCGCATTTATGATCCAAACATTTATTCGAAAACAAATTATACCTGTGAAGTGTGTGAGAGGCAAGGCTTTTTTTTAGGCTCAAAATAGCGAAACCAATTACTTTATGACATTCCGTATTTCTAGGTATACTTCTAGAAAGAAAGAAAGAAAGAAAATATTTATTTCCATATTGGACGCCACATTTACAAACTTACATTACAGAAATAATTAAAAAATAGAAAAAAAAAAAAACAAAGACAAAAAGACAAATAATACAGACATTAAATACACAATTAAATACACAACACATTAAATACACAAAATACACAACTTCTGAAGTAACAAGTACTATTTGATACCTAAATTAAAAATGTATTCCTACTTTCCTTATTCAAACGATATTTCCCGCCATTTAAACATCAAATTAGAAACGTACCAGATTTTAAGTAAAGGTAAATAGTACTAGTTAAGTTGTTGTTGTTAACAGTACTAGTTGTGGTTGTGATGTTGTGTTGTTGTTGTCAGTTGTATACACTTGCTAGACAGAGTACTGCAGGGCGGAAGCCAAGAGGGAAAGCACTGCCCTGTTTTCCCTAAAAGTAGCATGGAAAATGCTGCACCGACAAGAGCGTGGCTCTTAAATTGATGATGATGAAGTTGTGTACTAACCTGATAATACAGAATTTCAACATTAAGTAATGGCGGACTATCCAGGCTACGTTCCCTAAAAACAATATAGATGGCGTTGTAGAGATTTAATATAATATTCTTATTACTCAGGTACATAATTATTCAAAAGTACAATGTAATGGCAGAAGCATATATAAAATAATGTTGCTTGATATTTGGATCACATTATGTATAGAAATATGATGCATACCTATATTGCTTTTATGTATTTTATCAGAATAATAATGGGTAGAAGATGTAATTGTGCCTGGTTGTAACGACAAGGGTCATCATTTATAACCAAAAACAAAAAAAAAACAAAAGAAAACAAAACAAAAGATGGATGTATATTATCCATAATTAAAAAAATAATAAATAATAATAATAAATAAGAAATGAGACGATGATGAGTTGTGATGAGTATTTTTTTCTTCTTGGTTAAGCGAAGGATCTTTACAGCGTTTTTGAGGAACCTGGAAAGTCTCTCATTGGTCCCGCCACTTTGACGTTAATGAAAGTTTCAACAGAGAGTTGCAAGCAAATGAGTCCAATATTTAACGCGTTAGCTTTTTCAACCTAAACAGATTTTAATCGAATAGTGCTGAACAACGTTTTTAGGTAACAATGTAGCTAATTGCCTAGTCCGTCCACTATGTGAACGTTCGCACACTACGTCATAAACATTTCCATAACGCAAGTTTAAACTGTGTTCAAACTGAACTGAACACCAACTTGTTCATTTGTTACACTTTGTTCACGTTTTGTTCACGTCCATACAAAATGTTACATTTATAGTATCGCTAGTGAGGTGCACGCGTTACGGTTATATTCGATTCGTATATTATGGATAATAAGGTTTGCAGAGCTCTGCAGTTCGTTATAACACTTCCCGCGTCCAAGGCAAAAAAAAAACGATCGAAATTTGGTTACAAGAGCAAAATTACGACGAAATAGAAGCTCTAATGCCGAAAAACAGCTGCTGCTCCCTCTGAATCACACACACACGCATACGCACACACGCACACTCGTACTCACACACATATTACTACATAAAACTAGAAATATTTTTTTGTTAATTTTAAATATTGTTAGTATGATGTTTCATTATTGTGGCTTTTGTTATAGTTATTATTTTCCATAGTGCTCTGTATTCTTTCCGTGTGTCCATTTTTTAAATCCATATAATTGAATGAATGAAATATTTTATTTTCAGATATTTATCCATATTTTGTTAGTAATAGAAGATTATGTCTAAGTTAGTAAAATTTATAATTTTCATTGGATGTCACATGCATGTACATCCAGTGAGTGAGGATGGGACTGTCCATCCTTTTTGAGACCACCTTCAGGAGACTGTAATTATGTCAGGATCGAAGCGAATGGAATTCCATAGTCTTTGCTTACCCCGTATTTCGTTTATCATAAGAGCAGTTTTTTTAACACAGTTGACTCGACCATTATAAACGCCGATATGTACTTATCACGTTGATCTAACAGAAAGCTCGGTGAAGTGTGGGTTTTAAGTTCATCTTAAGATGGTCGTACCTCTGACTATCCCATTCGGCTATAGTCTATTATCGTATTTGTATGTATCCTGAACATATTTCACGACAGGATGCTGTTGTAGATATCTCACCAAAGCTACTTCGCAATTCCAAACGTATGTGTAGGTAACTAACATAGTTCAAGTTCACATTGTTACTAACAAAATATTGATTTAAGTTTTAAATAAAATAATTCATTTCATTTTCATAAAAAAAAATAACATTCATAGAAAGATTTTTTTATTAAAAGATTTAAGTGCGTTTGACTACGATCCAGCCCGCAAACTCAAATAGTGCCTTTTCACTCTTGCATTGAAAATCCCCTAATTATATGTATCGGGGAACAATAACGCAAAAAGCATTATGTATTGGTTTTCTACAAATAAAGTATTTTGTATTTTTGTATTCTATATTTGTATTTGTTATGTTAAGTTTTCGTATAATTCGTAACGTGACGTCACTATTTGACAACGACAGTTTGATGTCGCGTCGCTCACCGACAACATTCGGTGTCCTATGATAGTTTAATAGTCGTGTAGTTTTGTTAGCTCATTTGCTATGAGGTGTAATTTATTAAATTTATACTCCCGTCCACTGAAACTGTTATAAAACCCGAACTTTATGTGACACAGTTTACAGACCTCAACTGTGTGACTAATATATACGCATACTGCCTTTATTATTATCCCTGTTCTCACAGAGTCCGTTTATTTGACAGGTCCGGTTTTTTATATAAGAGACTTTCCAACCCGCGAAGGGAAATCCAGCCCAGTACATTAGGTCACATACCTCCGAAACGCATTTCTCGGGTATGTGGGTTTCTTATGCCGTTTTCCTTCACCGCTGAGCACGTGGTCACCATTTATAATCCAAACATTAATTCGAAAACGAATTCTAAAATCATTGGTTTAGGCCCGTGCCTGATTCGAACCTGAGACCTCATAATGAGAGCACACAATGGTTGGTCTAACAGAAAGCTCGGTGAGGTGTTTCTGTCGTATCTCTGACTACTTCAACCCAGTTGGGATATAGTCGTAAGGCTGTTTTTATGTTTAATAAAAAATGCACTAGCGGTGAACAAGTATTTGACAATCCAGCAAAACTCAATCGAATTATTTGATTATATTGAATTTAAATAAAAATTATGTATGCATGGCTGACAAATATTTATTAACATGCTCACCGCTTGTTATGGTAACACTTTGAGGATTTTTTGAAAATGCACCCGCATGAACGTGCGTGGTTGCTTTTTCTGTGTTAGACTGTGCGTGTTTTCTATACAAACGGAGATACTTACAAGCAGCGGTAGAACACGCATCCACGGGCTACGCTGCATCATGCGGGGCAGTGTGAGAATCGCCTTAAACAATCCTCCGTTTAGGCATTTTAAAGCTTTGGCCACACAGTGAAGGGTTGATAAACACGACGCTAAATATTCTGTCGGCGTAAGGGAACTGTGTCTTTTTGCACTACACTTCAGCAAACTGCTGAAAAAGGGTTTTCGGAGTGACTTTCTAGGGTGATACTGTTTCATTTTTGGCACATCGTCACTTGCTATCACGTGAGATTTTAGTCAAACGGATATTTAGTTGTTTCGGACCAAAAGCGGTTCGGACCGAACTCGTTTCGGACCAAAAGCGGTTCGGGCCGAACACGTTTCGGGCCAAAAGCGGTTCGGACCGAATTCGGTTCGGACTAAAAGTTATTTGATTCTTTTTGTAATGAGTCGATTCGAACCACAGTGGATCAGATAATGAAGATATAGTTTTTATTACATTTCCTTTCACCACGTGGTCCTAATCAACCCATTCCAAAACTAAAAGATACAACGCAAGAAGAAACGACACATTCAAAGAGAGCGTACGTCGATTCATTCGCTCAGCGGTCCGAAACGATTAAAAACCCGGTCTAAAGTAGTTATTGGATTGATTACTATAATAAAAAAAAAAATAAGAGGCTACTGCAATATGTGGATGTACCTACTTAGGTATGATTTTTTATTTACAATTAACCCCGATAAGACCCTTATGTAATTACAATTTATCAGAAATGCAGTAATTACGGGTTTGCAACTAGCTTTCCAAATATCTTGCCTAATTAGTATAATGCCATCAATAATAGATTTGGAACCGCAGGTGGATTATTTGAGTTCATATTTGCATAGTGATGGAAATTCAAATTTAAATTGATTGAGTCTGACACGCGCTCCATGTATCGTCATGAACGAAAATAAAATATATATTGATGATGATACGGCCTTCGTGGTCCAGTGGTTGACGTTGGGCTTACCGGAGGTAACCGGGTTCCAATCCCGGTGGGGACATATCACGAAAATCACTTTGTAATCCCTAGTTTGGTTAGGACATTACAGGGCTGATTGACCATAAAGTAAGATGATCCGTGCTTCAGAAGGCACGTTAAGCCGTTGGTCCCGGTTACTACTTACTGATGTAAGTAAGTAGTCGTTACATGAGCCATGTCAGGGGACTTTGGCGGCTCAATAATAACCCTGACATCAGGGTTGAGGAGGTTGGTAATTCACCTCACAACCCACACGATAGAAGAAGATGAAGATACAGTCTTAGACCAATTATAAAAAAAATGTGGTACAATTTTAGTAATATAGTTATCAAATACTGGTTACCAGACGGTCATTCCCAAACATTCCTGTCTTCTAAGTAGTAGTGACTACTACTTCTAACCTTGTGGTAATTTTTCTTAGAAAAAAACGTATTTGATACTCGAAAATATGGAATCCAAAAAGTTCTTTCCCAGTACAATGACTTACGTGTCAGCCATCTTTCTGACTGCCAGCCAAAGTGCCAGATTTGCATCACAAAGTAAAGTGTTTGTCCGTCTGTCCGCGCTTCTCAAATGTTACATTAACAGAACAGGACTGTACTGTGCACAAATACTGGCGTTGTACAGGAGTACAGAGACCAGCTGGAATTTCATGCCGTTTTGATGAAGAAATTATGTAAAATAAGATGTTTAGAAACAAGAGTAGGGAGGAAGTGTACTTTTAAAAATAAGATTTTTACGTAAATATAACGTAACCAGCTGAAACATACATAATACTTTTACCATATCCTGGACTCCTGGAGACTCCATATAAACGACTTGGGATTTCTGGGCGAGCTCGAACCTGGTAAGAATCTTCAACCAGTATTGGGCTGGTTTTCCCTTCGCGGGTTGGAAGGTCAGACAGGCAGTCGCTTCTGTAAAAAAACCGGAGCTGTCAAATCTTCAGGTTAGGTAAGCGGACCCTGTGAATAACGGGATGATGCTAGGGCGATGATGATGAAGAATCATCAACCAGTGCTGTAAATGTTCTAAGGGCACATATCTGCTAGAATAGCACCTTTATGAGTAGGTATAGCCGCTGGGCAAAGGACTAGTAGATTAAAGAAACCTTTTAACTTCCGACTCAATATTGACATTTTCCAGCAAACCGAAATTAAACTAAACTTAAACACTCGATGACGTCATAACCAGGGTCAAACTTGGGCGCAAAGGGGCGCTAATGGGCGCAAAGGGACGCTAATGGGCGCAAAGGGACGCTAATGGGCGCAAAGGAACGCTAATGGGCGCAAAGGGGCGCCGGTGGGGCGCGAGCTAAATAAAATGTTTAATAGTATAGACTGTATATATATATATATATATATATATATATATATATATATATATATATGCGTTGCCCAATAACAAAATCGAAATTTGAATGTCATTATGTCACGCTGTAGTATGTCACGCTGGGCGGATTAATACAAACTGCTGCGGATATGGAATAAAAAAATACAGTTTGCAAAGGTAAAAGGAAAAGCATAGTACCTGGTGGCGGCGCGTCTGTCCTTAGCCGGCGGGGAACGAAAACACTGGTGGATGACGCTACACGTGGATCAATCACACACACAACACAGTGCGGCGAGGTGACATAGCCTTTAACGCGAAAATACGAATTTAATTTCCACCAGCGCGTGCGTGTTGACAAGGGATTTTTCTTTTTTTTCTAGCGTCTCTAAGCAACGAAACGCGGAACTATCGCGTTATCTTCTGTCTCGTTCGCGCAGCGACGATAGGTATGTGCGGGAAGAGGAAGGAAACAGGAAGTGGCGCGAACATACTAATCAAAATTCTAATACGCAACAATTAATAATTATAGCGCAACCGACCACAATTTGTGTTTCCAGGGAAATGTTTAATGGTAGTGGCGTAATTCACTAACTTATTTGTCTTAGTGTTTTGTCTGTCTACCAAGAATAAAGGAAAATGTATTTATGGTGCCACTTCTAGCCCCGGGTATATTCTCAGAATTGAGTAAGGGATAATCTTATGTCTAATTTGATAAACTTATTTCACTTCAGGAGATTTAAATTAGATAGGGTCTTAGCCAAGTTGCAAACGATTACGAAAAACGACAGTGTAGTCTAGTTCCTATTCGTTACTTAGATGGCGTACAGTCATGAGCAATATATTGTACCCACTTTAGGACTCTGTTGCACTAACATATTTGACATTTAGTGAGACTTACAGTTCAATTTGTCAAAAAAGTTAATGTCACATGGTACCAAAGTGTATACATATTAATGCTCGTGACTGTAATGTGTAATCACTTTCTCATTTAGCTTTCTTTCTGAGGCTTCGTTTTATTTGTGCCAAAAGAGGTAAAATAATAATGTATTTTCTTTAAAAGTATTTACTAAGTTTACTTCCATACAAACGTATTTACTAGATTTCTGTATTTTATGTCACATGTAAACGTAAATAATCCTTTACAAAACTTTTTATATGTAGTTTCTTATAATAAGTAATAAAAATAACATTTAAATAAGGAAACCTGAAGAAAATAGGAAGGGTTTATAATATTTTTTATTGTTTATATCTATTATTATCTAATAAATCTTTAATAAACATTAGGTCTAGACTTAATGATAAATGAGATTTTTTTACTCTGAATTCGCTATGCGTACGCCATTTAGGTACTGGATAGGAACTAGACTAGCGTCCCTAATCCCTACACCCTTAAGTCGTATCGTTTTTAAAATTACATTGTAACTTATCTAAAACCCGTAGTTTCCTTACCTTCTACATACCTACCGCAAAGGACTTATGCGTACGCGTACGACGTTTGTCCATGTCTATGAGATTTGCTGCATCTGACCTATTGGACAAAACCCTCGATATAACTCGGAACCCGTGCTGCCCGTGCTGGGTACAACATAATTGTCTCTCTTTTCTGAAGAATTGTATTTCTACATAATAATTACTCCCCAAGGGATTCTAGAGGTTATTTTTGTACTCAACTTGATGAGATCCAATTTATTAAAGTTTCAGGACATAAATAATTTATAACAGAATTTGTAGTAGTGTTTCGAATACCTATCTACTAATTGCCGGCCTTGGAAAAAGTTGTTATATTTTAAATTCAACTCAACACTTGAAACAAAATGGATTATATTCCATTACTTTGGTTTTTTTTTTAATTAACTTGAATGAAATGAGTTTTTGTTGTAAGCGTTTTAATTTTTAGTGATACTTGCATACAAGCATAGTGTAATTTTTATCCCGAAAACAGGGAATGAAGAGATAGTAAAAAAGATACATCTCCTTTACCGAATTTCAGACAACTATATACGTAGTCATGACCGTATCTCTATTAGGGTTAGCAGCGTCACTGCCAATCTTGCTTTTGGAAATATTTATAAAAACGGATGCGAAGATTGCTGGTCACAATTTACTTTGTCCCTACGCTAAAGTACGGTAGTGAATATTGGGTATGGCAGAAGAAACATGAAAGTAGTATTAATGCTGTAGAAATGAGGTCTTTGCGTAGGATCTGCGGTGTGAAGTTGAGTGATAGAGTGAGAAACAGTGTGATAAGACAGAGATATGGTGTAAAAGACGATATAGTGACTAAGATTGAGAAGGGTATGGTAGGTTGGTTTGGGCACGTAGAGCGGATGAAGGATAATAGAATTGCGAAAGCGGTATATAAAGCGAAAGTTGATGGTAGGGCTGGCAGAGGAAGACCTGGAAGGACTTACATTGGCCAAATTGGAGACGTCCGTAGAAAAGGTTTAGTACGATCTTCTCTGAACCGGCGTGCGCGAAGCGATTGATGAATGTGCAGAAAGTGTGTCAGGATCGAAACAAATGGAATTCTATAGTCTCTGCTTACCTCGGTGGGAAATAGGCGTGAGTTTATGTATGTATGTATTATAAAAAAAAAAAAGGGCGCAAGGGAGTAACTTCCCTAAGTCCGACCGCCGACGAAATCTTAAAACGCCACACTGAATTAAGTTTTAAATTGCTGGGCTTTGAAGGGGGCTCTCGGCAATTTCTCATGGAAAATTAACGCTTTTCAGATGAATCGCAACGTGGATAGTGACTGAAATTAAATTCACGCTAATAGCATTTACCTTTTGACACTTCCAACAGAGTTCCAGGTTCTTTCAAGATCATAATTTTAATCTTTCGAGTCTTGTTTTCCTGATTTTGCAAACTGAATTTTAAAATGTAACTCTGGAGTTTCGGGTTTGGTTCCTTAGCTGTGACACACATAAACAGCCTATATACGTCCCAATGCTGGGTACAGGCCTCCCCTCAATCAACCGGAGGGGGTATGGAGCATACTCCACCACGCTGCTCCACTGCGGGTTGTTGGAGGTGTTTTTACGGCTAATAGCCGGGACCAACGGCTTAACGTGCCCTCCGAAACACGGAATCATCTTACTTTTTCGGACAATCAGGTGATTCAAGCCTGAAAAGTCCTTACCAAACAAAGGACAGTCTCACATAGTGATTTCGACAATGTCCCCATCGGGAATCAAACCCGGATCTCCAGAGCCTAACGCTCTAACCACTAGATCACAGAGGTTGTGACATAAAATATATAAAACACACGACTCTATTTTTAATAAGAGACATTCCATGCTACGTTCTTTAAAAACAATATGTATAGATGGTGAGGTAAAGATTCTCCTTCGCTTAAACTTCGTTTATTTAATAACTATTATGAGTCAGGATCTGCTTACCCCGGTGGGAAGTAGGCGTGAGCTTATGTATGTGTATGTATGTATTATGAGTCAGCAGGTATCCCTAAAGGTTTGAAGCATGAGCTAAGGAAAGAGCACAAGCTACCGTCCAAAAGTTGCATTCAAAAAGCCGAAAATGAGGTTGCTGATAATGAACATTTTGTTTTTAATACAATATTTCATAATAACTTCACCAAGAAGTGTTTACTGTGTATCATCTTGTTAAAGTTAAATAAAGACGATACAACTTCACAGACAAGGGTTAAAGACCATACCGAGTAGCGGGCTTGGTGATAAGCGAAGCGTTTTTCAATTAAATATTTATTATTTTATTATTACTATTTTCTTTTTATTATTGTTCGTGTCATTATATGTTTATTGCACCAGCCCGTGCTCCAATGCATTAACTTCTTTCACCCTAAGGTTGCCTGGCAGAAATTGCTATTTAGCAATAAGGCCGCCTATTGTACTTATGTTTTTATTCGTATGTTTATGTCCTTTGTATATGTCGTTGTGCAATAAAGTATTATTGATTGATTGATTAAAAGTAATTAAAGAATAATGAAAAATATTGTTATAGAAGGCTATACCCAAAAGTAAGGAAGAAAAAGAAGGAAGCAGGAGGAGGAAAGGGGAAAGGGGGGGGGGGGAGAATGCTACACCGACAAGAGCGTGGCTCTTAAATTAGTGATGTGTGATAGAAGGTTAACTCTCCGCTCCGCACCAATTCTTATCGGTCGCCTAGCTATATTTACCTCACGCCCTATGAGTCTTATTTTAGTCTAAAGAGCGCGCGTGGACTGTCTATCTCACTCGCATTTAGTAAGAATAATATTTTGGAGCGTCTCGGCTTGTGTTGTAAACTTCACATGAAAAGTCACTGTAAGTTGTGGTACTTGTGGTGGACCACAGCTATTAGAAGCCAACTTGCAGAGCTTGAAGTCCAAACATTCAATATAAGGTGACGATATTTGTGTGTTTTTTTTTAAAAGTCCACTTAATATTTACTCTAGAGTACAAGTGCATACAGGTAGCCATACAAGTAGACAGTGTTAGTGACACTACAAAATACTGAGAGGGATGATTCATGATTCTGACTTGATATCAAGTGGATTTTCCTGTCGGAAAATTCATGTAAATTTTAGTGTTTTTTAAATTATTTTCCGTTCCATACTTTTCCGACGGAAAATTCCACTTGATATTAACTTCTCGTCAACCTCGCCATAGAGAAGCTAGTTCCCGGAATACTTGGCATGAATCCGGGAACACAAAATCTAAACGCGTTCTGTTTTCCATTCACTCCCAATCCAAAAAAGAAGCAAGTAATCTAATCAGTTTTTCCGTTTAACCCTCGGAACCTTAAAGATATATTCATTTTTTTATAATATTTGTTGTAAACAACAAATATCAATATATAAATATTTATATATTTGTGTCGTGTCATAAATGACACGACACGTGTTATACAGGATACGAGTACGCACGCCTTGTCGTGAATTTGAGGAAACTCGAAATACTTTCATAACCCTTTTCTGTTGACTTAGTTAAATTTTAATTTAGGCGCAGCACAAACAAACTCTTTTATTGTGTTCTGTTGGATACACCTGTCAATACTATATATATACATACTTTTTATATACATACTAACGGCCTCCGTGCCCCAGTCGTTGAGCGTTGGTCACACGATCCGGAGGCCCCGGGTTCGAATCCCGGTGGGGACACATCTCGAAAATCACTTTGAGATCCCTAGTTTGCTTAGGATATTACAGGCTGATCATTTGATTGTCCGACAGTAAGATGATCCGTGCTTCGGAAGGCTTGATTTTAACTTGGCTAACGCTTAGTTGCCACTATGGAATTCTGATCTGAATTTTGTCGACCTCTTCTTCTCTTCCCGTTTGCTCGTTTCATAGTCGACAGTACTCCAACTCTTGCTGATGCTCAGGAAACCGCTTCTTTTATGCTTCAAAAACGCAACCCTAAAGTGTGTTTTCATTGCATTGGAGTTAACCGGTACAGATCTCTCTTGCTCTTAGCCCGCGGTTATTGCAATGTGTTTAGTTTATAAGTTGTGGGTTGTGAGGTGGATGACCAAACAGTCCGGCCAAGTAGTTAAGGCCCCTGACATGGCACATGTAACAACTACGAACTTTCAGCAGTAAATAGTGACCGGGACCAACTGCTTAAAGTGCCTTCCGAATCTTACTTGAAATGAAATATTACTTTTGGACAACTCCCCCCCCCCCTTTAATTCCTTTTTTTTACTTTTGGAATATATTTTTTTTACTTTTTTGGTGATCAGCCTGAATATCCTTTATAAATAGAGGAAGTGATCTATGTGATACCCGCCGGGATTCAAATCCGGGACCTCCAGTTTATGAGCCCAATGTTCAACCACTAGACAATGGCCGCCGCTCGCTTCAGTACAGACGCACCCTTATTCTGGTGATGATAAAACAACTAGAAAACAAGATGACGGCATCTGTTGCTAACTAACTGGCGCATGTCACAACTTTAGCATTTCATAAGTGTTGAAAGCGTGAGTCCAGTCGAGATTAACTTTTAGTTTTTACATTAGAAAGAAAGAAGAAGAAAGAAAAACATTTATTTTAGAAATAAGTACACACAATAGAAAAATGAACAAAATAATGAATTTAAACCTGTCAGCTCAGCAAGATGTTGTGACACTCCGACATTGAGGGAGTGCCACAACGCTGATTTTCAGCTTTGCCCCAAAATATATTAAAATATTAAAAATAATAAGCTTAAAACTAAACAATCAAATCAAATTAACTGTGTTAATAATATGTATACATTACTATACTTACTATACTAACATAGTTCGTAAGTCTCTATTGTTTTACTAACATTATATGGATGCAGAATCTGAAATAAATATTTTATTATTATTATTATTACAACGTTCAAAGGTTGTAGCATGTGTTAAAACATGTCACCATCTCTCATATTGGTCTGATAAAAAGTTCAATGTCTTGCGATGGATGTACCTCTGACTACCCCAATTGGGATATAGTCGTGAGCTTATGTTTTTATAGATGTGTATAGTGTATAAGATATCAACATCATCATCAGCCGTACGACGCCCACTGCTGGGCATAGGCCTCCCCCAACGATCTCCACGACGATCGGTCCTGCGCTGCCCGCATCCAGCGGCTTCCCGCGACCTTCATCAGATCGTCGGTCCACCTTGTAGCGGGCCTACCCACTGAGCGTCGTCCGACACGTGGTCGCCATTCCAGAACCTTTCCGCCCCATCGGCCATCGGTAAGATCGATATAAGATATACTTACTGTTTATCTTATATTTGGTATTTCAGATGTTCACAGAAGTTACAAGAGTGGCTGCAAAATGCAAGATAAGGATACCGCGGCGACCCGGCGCACAGTGGGTTCATCTCATAGTAGCGGTCGGACATTTTATTTCCGTGCGGATGTTTCTTGGTAGATCTCCTTAAATAATTATTGGATTAAAATTAAATTTTGTAGCTATATGGTATAAAGTATATAGTGGCCCCGATTCCTGCAGAAATCTTTTAATTTTACTTTAAGTTATACCTGTCATTTTCTTATCCGCCGAAAAGGAAAGGGACGGATGATTGACAGCTCTTAATTTTAGGAAGAATGAGTAAATAAATGAATAACCCGGGCGAATTTTTAGACGGTTGTTTTAGATTTGTGCTTAAAATTGACGTGTGTTCCATAAATTTTATGCTTGTCGATTACCCGTCCCTTTCCTTTTCGGCGGATAAGAAAATGACAGATATAACCTAAAATAAAATTAGATGGTGTTTACAGGAATTAGCACCAGTATATGTTGAATTATAAATAAATGCTATTTAGTCAATTGTTTTTGAAAAAGACGATGTATTTGGTACGTAAGTTTTTATAGCAAAATAAGAAAGATATTGTTGTTGATAATTTATGTATTAGTTATTTCATTCAGCATCAATGAATTCTATTGAAATGCTGTAGATTTTATAATATTTCTACATCAGAAAAATGTCAGTCTTTTTAAAATTTGGGTACAATCAAAGAGGTAAAGTTCAGTCCATGAGCCCAGTGAATTATTTGTAAATAGTGGTGAAATTATGAACCATTAGTTCTGTTGTCATAATTATAAAATTCATATTTTTGTAGGTGTATTTGGACTATTACAGAAATGACTTGTAATCAGGAGGTTTTAAATGCAACCAGTTAATTTATTACTTTGCAAAGAATCTGATTGGACTTTTGCACCTTGTCGAACATGTTTTGTGGAAAAGATAAGGTTTCTAGAAGTTTTATTTGCATTATAGTTTTTTAGGGATATGGTTAAATTACTACCTCTAAAAATAGAAATTAGAAATTGGGTGGAAGACAAAAGGACAACCACTGCCCTATTTTTCCCTAAAAAGTAGCATGGAGAAAGCAACATCGAAAGAGCGTGGCTTTTAAATTAGTGATGAGAAACAGAATAATAAAATAGTGCACTTAAAAAATCAATATCAATCACTAAAAAGTTTCGATGAATATCTAAATTAAATGGAATCTATTACATTTACCTTATCAAAGTTGATGGAGACTAATGTTATTAGAAAACGAAACGCCCCAATATTATAACGTAGTGTAAAAATATTGGTTGAAAATAAAAAAGAGAAAAAAAATCATACCTATCTCATGATCCGATGTACTTCGTTATTTCAAAAGCAATAATAGGTTCTAATAAAAATATTGTATTCAGATCCAAAGTAAAATATAAAGAATACTAAACAAAAATAAAAATCACAATTTATAACGCTTTGTGACGATTATTAAGGGGATAATTTTATTATTAAGAAGAAACCTAACCTACGATAAGTTGGGTTGACGAGGCCGATCATTGACATCAACCTATACGAGGAAAGAAAAATAAAAAAAAAACTGAATATTAAATAAAAATATAAAAAACATATTTTACCTCTCAATACCATCCAAAGTGACTTCAAGCTCGTAAAATTCCCATAGTGGTATGCCTCACAGATACTTACAACTAAACAGAGGTTTTTCCATCCGACCTGCTACTACTAGACATAAAGTGCTTTTCAAAAAGTCTCAAACCATGAAGGATACTATTGCTTATTTACATAGTCTCATTTTCTTGGAAAGCTTCTTCTGCATCAAACGACAGTATCTCTTCAGATCACGCAAAGTCAAGAATATATGCCGTATCATATCCTTAACAGCAGTTACTCTAACTACAGGCTCCGTTATCTGTGATGTGTTTATTATTCAGCCACAATTCAGCATTGCTGTGGGACTATCGATCTTTATATCAGCAGTCGAGCTTATGTACCTCGCTCTTACTGCTCAAAATACAAGACTTTTTGAAGCTATTAAGAGACTAGACGAAAAATGTGGCATAGACAAAGATTATACTGCAAAAATGAAAAGCAGGGTTAGAATGGCAACTATTCTAAATTCAGTATCAGTTCTTCTCAATTTTGGTTTGTCTGTATGGAGAAAATTGGAAATAAGTGTCACTATATTATTAAGTATAGCGACGTTAGCACATGATGCAGAAATCGATACAATATGTCTGCTTATTGAAGGGTTTAATATAAGACTCTCGAAAATACAAGGTGTTTCGCCATCTGCCGGGTCAAGAGTTTATAGACATATTTTGATGACTACAAATCACCTCGGGGAAGAATTTAATTCCAGAGTAAGTTTTTCTTTATTTTTCTTATACTATATAATATTCTTCGTAAAAGTATTTGTAATATATATATTCGAGTTATATGACCTACATTTCTATTGTAACGTGGGTAATTGTATTTGTTTAGCCGCTTTTATTCATGTCACACGAGATTAAATACGCTTGTACTTCACGAACTTTCATAACCGCTCCTTTGTCCGTAAGTACCTATTATTAAGAATTAGGTCAAATTATTTTCCTTTACTTTACAGATTTTAGTAATGTTAGCTGTAACGTTGTTGAAAATTGTCATTGATGTAGTTCTCGCTGTGTTAGTCGACACTGATTCGGTAAGTAATTAATTTCCATTTATTAAAAATATATATAAGTCTAGGTCAAAGTAATAGTAACTCTGTCACTAACTCGGACACACACCGACTGTGCTTTATTCGTAGGTATGTCACACTTTGACAACAGCTAAATCTGTAAACTATAAATTACTTTTAAGTGATGTTAGTCATAAGTAAATTAATTTACTTGCGGTTTATACTTTTATAATCTGCGTCTGCGTGGCGACGCCGTGATTCGCGCGGGTAAACCTCGTCACTCACACCACTACAAAATACGCTTCATCGCGTCCGCCTGTCCTGTCCTGTGTCGGTGCGTGGCATCGTGTAACTTCTTCTTTTCATAACAATCTTAGAGGGAAAGGAAGAAATTCCACGCAAACGAAGTCGTACGCTAAAACAGCTACAGTGATATAGGCACGTTTCTTCGTTACAATTTCCTTTCAGATGTTGGTCGTACTTATCCTTTGGCGACAGATGCGTTCAATGTACTCATTGTGGATGTTATGTTTGGCTGCTAATAACACCAAGAATATATGCAACAATATCGCCTTTCATACCGCTACTAGACTGGTCTTTGATACTGCTAATAATAAGGGTAAGGTATTATAACTTCTTTTGGGGAAAATAGTATAAATATTTCAAAAAATGTACGAAGCACAAATCATCTTAATTTAAGACAATCAGGTGATCAGCCTGTAATGTCCTAACCAAACTAACTAAGCCCAAACCAAGTGCTCTAACCTAACGTGGATATTATGACAAACTGGCCTCTGTGGTCCAGTGGTTGAGCGTTCAGCTCACGATCCGGAGGTCCCGGGTTCGAATTCCGGTGGGGACAAATCACAAAAATCACTTTGTGATCCCCATTTTGGTTAGGACATTACAAGCTGATCACCTGATTGTCCAGAAGTAAGATGATCCGTGCTTCGGAAGGCACGTTAAAGCCGTTGGTCTCTCATGTCAGGGATCTTTGGCGGCTCAAAAATAACCCTGACACCAAGGTTGATGGGGTTGGTAATCCACCTCACAACCCACACGATAGAAGAAGATGACAAACTCATAGTGGTTGTGGTGTTGGGGATGTCCTTAAAAAGGTTTAATACGATCTACTCTCAATCAGTGCGCGTATGCGTCTGAAACTATTGATGAATTTGGGAAAAATGAAGGTGAAGGTTCTCACCCGTTATGAAATTTGTTGCCCAGCTGGGTGCGAATTCCGGCTCACAGCGTTTTCTCAGAGGATTATATTATTTGAAAGTATCAATCGACCCTAATGGACCGACAACAATAAGTGCTGAATGAATAGTTTACTCACTCTAGTTTATTTACTCTTTCATTTTCTTCTTTCTTTCTTCTTTCTTTCTTCTTTCTTTCTTCTTTCTTTCTTTCTTCTTTCTTTCTTCTTTCTTTCTTCTTTCTTTCTTCTTTCTTTCTTCTTTCTTACTTTTTCTTTCTTCTTTCTTTCTTTCTAACAAAATTCATGTATACATTCTAGTGAAGCACCGGAAGTACTACTACGAGATTCATCGCTGGCACCGCGGAGTTCTGAAGGAGCGTCCTCGCTACATGAGCGGTGCCGTCCAGTCCATCGACCTCAACGTCCCCGTCATCATCTTCGACGTCAGCGTCAATTACCTGCTCATCATTGTACAGGTACTTCCGTCAACGGACAATGGACTTTTTAAGTTAAGTACATACCTCCGAAATTTATTCGATATTTTCCTTTACCGCTAGGCTGATAAAATAATAAAAATAAGCTCGAAATTATTAGCCCATTTGAAATAGTCAGAGGTACTTCGATGGCAAGATGAACTATGTACCGCCTGTTGTGCTTTTCTGTATATGTTGTCCTTATCTCTGTATTTTGTGTCCATTGTGCTCAATAAAGTATTTTATCTATCTATCTATGTACCCACAACTCACCGAGCAGCAGCAAGCAGCGCCCAATGACCAGTGTAGAACATTCATTTTCTTCTCGTCACAGGCCATATATAGAATTCAGAAATACAAACGGTTCAAAAAATTGTCAGAATTGAAAGGTTTTCTATAAGTAATTTCGATGGCGAACTTTTGTGCATATTACCTGAAATGTCAAAACAAAAATAATACCTAATGTGTGTGTGCGTGTGTATGCGTGTATGTGTGTGTGTGTGTGTGTATGTGTCTGTATGTAGTAATGTTTGTATGTGAATGTGTGTATGTATTCAATGCGATCGACAAAAAATGGGAAATTACTGACCTTTCAAAAAACCTTATTGTTCAAAAAAAATGTTCGTCAATAAAATAATATCAATCCTCCATAATAATATCAATAATATTAAAATATTAGTTGTATTTTTTTTATTAATTGTATTTTTTACTCGATCTGAATCGGCTTTTTCTCCTTTAGTAGTAGCTTCTCTAAAAAAACCGGACCTATCAAATCTTCAGGTTAGGTTAGCGGACCCTGTGAAAAACGGGATAATGTTAGGAAAATTATATTATATTCAACTCTTCTATCGTGTCGGTTATCAGGTGGATGAACGACCTCATCTTCCCTGATGTCAGGGTTATTATTCAGCCGCCGAAGGCCCCTGACGTGACTAATGTAACGATTGCGCACTTAGTTCAGTATAGTTAGTAGTCCACCGGGACCAACGGCTTAACGTGCCTTCCGAAACACGGAACATCTTACTTTTGGACATTCAGGTGATCAGCCTGCAATGTCCTAACCAAACTAGGGATCACAAAGTGATTTTTGTGATTTGTTTCTACCGGGATTCGAACCAGGGATCTCCGGATCGTGAGCACAACGCTCAACCGCTGCACCACAGAGGCCGTTATAATATACTAATGTTTTATGTTATGGAGGCAATTAAAAAAAAACACCAGACTTTTTGACCTTCAACCTTTCCTTACATTCAAACGAATCGTTTATTCTCCCTTACAAACAATTTTATTGCGAGAATATTCTAATCCAATCACCAGTGCCTTCATATTTTACCATAACTCATTCAAATAAAGCTCCAGGGTACATTTGCTTCCCCTTTTTAATTTCCGTTGCTCCTTGCCTATGGCACTCGAGACAGTCTTTCATCTTTTCCATATCTTCTGTTACATCCAATTGTCTCTTTGTTATTGTTTGTGTATTCTTTTAGATTAAGTACTTATATTTATTTTTGGTTCGATTCTGTCGATAAAGTCTAAGAGTCGCTGTTAGGGTTACCCCCTTTTTTAAGGAAAATATTGTATTTACTTGACAAATTGTTTCATTTTTTCCTTGTTATGTGTGCAATAAACAATAAATGATATTTATTGGCAACTTCTGAATACTCCTTACCATTCTTGAAGGACACCAACCCAAAGATAAAACCAACCTAATAATGATCCATACCAATTAGGTATACTTACATACTACGTAAATAATACATATTTAGTATACGATACCCAAAGGTTTAATGCTTTGAAATGTAGAGATCTGTTTTTATAATAAAAATTTTAAAATGATATGTCCCTACGACTTCTAAACAAGTCTTTTAAAACTTTTATTAACATACTGATGTGTATTTGAAATTAAAAAAAAATAAGTATCTCTATTTTATTTATTTTTCAGGTGTACGCAGCTTCCAAGTGAAATCGAGTCGAGAAGTTCATAAGCCGAGAAGTTAGACCTCTTTATCCTTCAAGACAAGTTTTATCCTCGCGAAATTCCCTCGAGCCTCTTCATCTTCAATAAAAATAAAACAAAAAAATATTGTAGTAAACCACACACACCTCATAATTAGACTTATTATTTTTTTTAGGGTTTTTTATCAATCTGTCCGCTTTTCTCAACTGGACTGGTGCACCGAGAAATAAATAAATATTTTCGATTCCCCTCATTCAGCACTTATCGCTATCGGCCCACTGGGGTCGATTAATTCTTTCAGATAATAATCCCCTCAGATGACGCCCTGAGCCGGGGTTTACACCCAACTGGGCACCTTCAGGCCTGTCGTCCTAAACAGCAATGAGACTCCTCAGGGCTCTCCATTTCTCTTGCCAACGTTTTATATGCCCGGCATGTTTTTAAAATTGTTGATAATGTAGTCTTTTGTCACCTCATATCTTTGTGCTGTTGGTTACGCAACCAACAAGACACTAGGTGTCAACTGCTTACATTATTTGGTGGCGTCACAGTCGTCATTGTATGCTAAATAATGTATGCATGCATTGTCCACAAACCACAGTTTGTTTAGATAGTCCGCATAACATGTGCATCAAAAAAAATATATATTAAGTATGTATAAATTTAGATAAAGTTATAAATAAATGTTGTAGTTATAGTTTCAAATTATGTCTCACTATTTTTTTTTTCGATTTCTGTTTTTTTTTAAAATAAGATACTTGACAAATTTATGAACAGACCTACAAAAATAATGCATGATAATTAAGTGAATGGTTTATTTATAACTGTTTTTTATAGTATTAGTGAATTATTCGATATTTACGTGCTAATATTAAATAGCAGCATAAAAATTCTGCAACACTGTATGCCATATTGAACTGCTAGTTCAGTACAATTAGTGATTATATTTCAATAAAAAATACATTTTACAATAGCTTCAATGCGTAGTAAGATTTAGATCTGCCGAAGTACATACGCTAGTGTTGTGACGTTCATAAGCAAAGTAATGTATCAGTCGAGATTAAGCTGATCGATTCTTTTGTACTTATCTATCCTCATCACTAATTTAAGTGCTACGCTCTTGTCGGTGTAGCATTTCTCTCCATGCTACTTTTTAGGGTAAAATAGGGCATTGGTTTCCTTCTTGCCCCCTATCCTAAGCCAACAAAATGGTTGCTGGTCGTTTTTAGCCTAAGAATAGACACATGAGTGACAGCAAGGTTTATTCTAATTAGTTACCTACGTATATGGAACCATAAGCGTGACTTTATTTACCACTTCATACACGCACTCACTCTCTTCTCTTCTCTCTCTTCTTTTTATTTTTTTCTCTCTCTTTTTCTCTCACTTCACAGTTACAAAACGAGACAAACAAATGAAAAAACAAACATGTATTGTTATTTGCATATTCGAAACATTTTTATTGACGATACCGGATGCATCGGTCCCGATACTAATCATTTATTCAGCCAATAGGTCGCTAGGGCGCATTTTACCGCGCGATAAATAAATTGACGATCCATTTTGGGTTTAAACGTTTTTGTGACAAGATATTTTCCATTTACAGTCAAAGGGTAGTTTCCAACTAGTCAAATCAGTTACTTTTTACTAAACGTCAAAACACGAAATTTCTATGGATTTTGTATGAATAAGCAACCTGTGACGTCGTAGAAAAACGTGACAAAATGTCCCACTTATTGTTACATTTTTCTTTATTCTTCTACCTTCTTCTATCCAGTGGTTGAGCGTTGGGCTCACGATCCGGAGGTCCCGGGTTCGATTCCCGGTGGGGACATATCACAAAAATTACTTTGTGGTCCCTAGTTTGGTTAGGACATTACTGGCTGATCACTAGATTGTCCGAAAGTAAGATGATTCGTGCTTCGGAAGGCACGTTAAGCCGTTGGTCCCGGTTACTACTTACTGATGTAAGTAAGTAATCGTTACATGAGCCATGTCATGCGCCTTTGGCGGTTCAGTAATAACCCTTACACCAGGGTTGATGAGGTTGATACTCCACATCTCAACCCACACGATAAGAAGAATGTTGCGGTTCAGCCAGAAATATCTTGGTGCGGCTGCTTTGGGCTCGTGTAATTTAGAGCTGACGACATTATTATCTCCCTGTTTCTATGATCTGTGTCCTCTATGTATCAAAAAAGAAAAAACCCGAATAACTTTCCAAAATATGCAAATAAATGTTTTTAAGAATTCATCCATCATAATCGCAAAGCACTACAAAAACCGCTTCCTTGCTGATGAATGGTTGAGAAATTTTCCTCATTGTGTGGTAATATATTACCATGACGTCATGGGTCCGCCATTACTCATGTCTTGGTCCCAACGCGGAATGGTTCACTCGTGGAAGTAAAGAGGTGCTTAAGTCGAAGGTCTGTGTTCGAGATGTTTTGACAATAGCCATACAAAAATATAATGATCGATGGAAGATATTTTCGATGAATTGGTTGGGAACTATGTAGGAATGTCGATTTGTCTGTTTGGAGGTTGTCCATTTGTGAGCCAGGTAAACAAAAACGTATAATTTGATGTTCATATTCATATTAATTTATTTATTGCATGTCACAAACATAAATTAAGGTGGAACATAGTAAAAAGGTACATGTGACGCCCTGCAAGGGCACGGCAATATAAAAGAGGCGACACTAGGTGCCTTATTATAATAATATTATATAGACATTATAATATAAATAGTATTATTAAGTAATTAGGTACAAAATTATATAATAGAGCTGTTTAGAATACCACACGTGAAAAACTTAATAAAAAATAACTAAAAACTTAATAAAAAAAACTAAATTAAATTAAAAAAAAAACATCAAAACATAAAGTTATACGTCTTTGTTGTCAAATAAAATTGAAATTTGATTTGATATCTACAATATATGTGCTCTACCTGGTATGTAGAGTCCACGGGGTAATATACGATCCCGACGACCCGATTACTCTAGCCATAGAGGCGGCCAATCAGCTCGCGACACCAAACACTTCAGGACCCCGATACCGACCCCGCCGGCGGGGTCGACGATTTCCCTCATTCTGCGTTTATCGCTATCGACCCACTAAGATCGATTAATTCTTTCAAATATTCTTCGTCTCTGACGACGCCCTGAGCCGAGGTTCGCGCCCAACTGGGCACTCTTGGGCCGGTTGTCTTAAATTTTGTACCGGGTGAGTGCCCTCAGCGCTCCCCATTCGTCCGGCCAAGTAGTTAATATGCCATCTGCAGCAAATCTACAATAAGTCACGTCAAAAAAAGGCCATTTAAGACTAAAGTAAGACCGTTCTGTACCTAGTATGTTCTTTATTCTATGCCTCATTAAAATTTCCAAACAAAACGCTATCAGCCTTGACCTGAGAACAAAGCTCGAGTAGAACGCGCCGAGTGAGCGCTGAGGAAATGAATCGTTACAGCACGGAACTGCGCTGACGACCGCCAGGTGACGCTGAGAATCAACCTGCTATGTAGCTGTGTAGTTGTACAGACATTAGATTCGTGTGGCACTGCCCTAAAATTCTCGCACGTGTTTTATTTAATTTATTTAACAGCCTTCGTGGTCTAATGGTTAAAGCGTTAGTTTTAAATTACATAGGCTCTACATATATTACATGGGCGACCAAGACGAACGGGCCCTGTAATAAACGGGATCCGCTTACCTAACCTGAAGATTTGACAGGTCAAGTATTTTACTAAAGCGATTGCCAATTCGCAAAAGGAAAACCAGCCAATTGACCACAACTGCCTACATATCATTGGCCTTATAAGTCTGTTTCAGACGATTTATGACGTCATTGCCTCGACGAAATGCACTTTCTTTCATGGCTGTGCAAGCCAATCCTAGAGCGGCAAACACTGCAGGAGAAGTCTCCAACTGGTGGGTAGTTGTCGTTTGATGGCGTTTCATATACACATTTATATAAGTGTATTTATTTGAACGTCTCATCCACGTTATGACCTACCATTGGGGTTATTCTTGCATTTTATAAATGAGATGGCCTAATGGCTATTCTTTATTTCATCTACTCTGTTACCTGCAATTCAATTGTAACCATACTATCTATTGATAAAATAATTATAATTTTAATTTTTAGTTAATGCTAAACTGAAATTAACTAAGCATCACATTTGACGTGAGCTTTAGATAAGTCTTTTCTTTTGTAAATAAAGAAATGAGATTATTTTAATGACTTATATTTTCTAGAGATTCGTGATTTGATCCGTTATTTTAATGATTTATGAATAACGGTGAGGTTGCCCAATTATGTAGGGGCTTCTTTCCGTGTTTATTTTATTATCTACATTACTTTATTACCTTGTTACTACCATAGAATGTAAGTTAATCATACTAACATATCTATGGACTGTAGTCTGAAAATAAAGTAATTATAAATTTTTCATGACAATATAAATAGATTAGATTAACAAAGGAAATAATAAGGGATTAGTGATGGTGGTAGTAACAGCCTCCGTGGTCTAGTGGTTAGAGCGTTAGGCTCACGATCTGGAGGTCCGGGTTCGATTCCCGATGGGGACATTGTCGAAATCACTTTGTGAGACTGTCCTTTGTTTGGTAAGGACTTTTCAGGCTTGAATCACCTGATTGTCCGAAAAAGTAAGTTGATTCCGTGCTTCGGAGGGCACGTTAAGCCGTTGGTCCCGGCTATTAGCCGTAAAACACCTCCACCAACCCGCATTGGAGCACCGTGGTGGAGTATGCTCCGTACCCCCTCCGGTTGATTGAGGGGAGGCCTGTTCCCAGCAGTGGGACGTATATAGGCTGTTTATTTTATATATATGGTGGTAGGCTTGAAGAACTAGTAGGACGTACATTGACCATATTGGAGATGTCCTTAGAAAAAGTTCAATACAATCTACTATGAAAGGATTGGTGAATGTGGAGGAAGCAAGAGAAGTTTGTCAGGATCGAAGCAAATGGAATCCCATAGTCTCTGCTTACTCCGGTGTATGTATGTATGTATTAGATTAAATTAAATTAAGGGTTGATCCCGGGTACTATACTTACATACTGATGTGAGTACGGCGTGGTTACACGAGCCGTGTCAGGGGCCTTTAGAGGCTCAATAGTAACCCTGACACCAGGGTTGATGGAGAGCAAGAAGATAATACCTTCAGATTTCGACCAAAGAATAAGGAATAACACTACGCATAGAACGGTAATATGGTAGTTTCCAACTAGTCAAATCGGTTACTTTTTACTAAATGTCAAAACACGAAATTACTATGGAATTTTTATGAAAAACCAACCTGTGACGTCATAGAAAATATGACAAATTGTCGCACTTATTCTTATATTTTTCTTTTTTAATCACAGTCTAACGCAGCAGTCTAACGGATGACGATGATATAGAGAGGGAGCGTAGGGCGTTGGCGGTGAGAGCTAATATGATTGTCCGCAGGTTTGCTCGATGTTCCGCAGAAGTTAAAGTGTTACTTTTTAAGGCGTTCTGCCAATCATTTTACTCGAGCGGTCTGTGGGTGACACATACGCGTCGAGCCTATAACGCCCTACGCGTACAGTATAATAACGCTTTCAGGATGCTGTTGGGGCTGCCATGGCGCTGTAGCGCTTCTAACATGTTTGCGAAGGCAAGCATAGATGGCTTTCACGCCATAATTCGTAGGAATGCCTGGTCTCTGCTGCAGCGCCTACGAAACAGCACCAACGGCATCCTGAAAATGATTGCTGCTAGACCGGACTGCTTAATCCAACGGCACTGGGTCGAAGTAGCTATGGGTATAGTAAATAAGAAAAAAAAAATAAGTAAATAATTAGATTTTAAATTAACAATACTAACATAGTTTATTAAGCACAATTGTTTTTAACCTACTAATAATCTATGGACTGTTATACATATTTGTGTTGGTCTGAAATAAACGTTATATTATTATTATTATTAATTTATAAATAAGTTAAATAGAAAAAGTGAAACTTTTTTTCACCTTTATTTAGTAGGTAATCAGAATTTCACAATTTATCTTTGACCTAGGAAACTACCTAATTCTCCGTCCCGCACCAATTCGTATCGGGCGCTGAGTCAAATTCAAATTCAAAAATATCTTTATTCATCCGCCTAAAACTACTGCAGTTTCTCACAACCTGTATAGCCGGAGAAAAGAAGCTGCAAGAAAAACCTCGGCAAAGGCCCTTCGACGTTCATTAAAAAAAAGTTTTACAGATTTCAGATTTACCTCAACCCTCTGGGTTTAACTTTTGTCTAAATAAGTGTAAACGGCTAAAGAGTAAGGGGGAGCGCGCGACACTGTCTGTCTAGCTCACACTTACGGTGTAAGACGGCACAGAATATTAATATTTTTCTATCGTGTGGGTTGTGAGGTGAATTACCAACCTCATCAACCCTGGTGTCAGGGTTACTATTAAGCCGCCAAAGGTCCCTGACATGACCCATATAACGACTACGTAGTTACATCAGTAAGTAGTAACCGGGACCAACGGCTTAACGTGCCTTCGGAAGCACGGATCGTCTTACTTTCGGACAATCAGGTGATCAACCTGTAATGTCCTAACCAAACTAGGGACCACAAAGTAATTTTTGTGATATGTCCCCACCGGGAATCGAACCGAGGACCTTCGGATCGTGAGCCCAATGCTCAACCACTGGACCACGGAGGCCGGGAATATTAATGATATTTTTGTATACAGTCTCAGAGATGTGAGTATTTTTTTGTCTATAGCAGGAAAAAAAGAAAACAAATCATTGTTTTTTTTTTTTATTAAAACATTCACAATCATCGTTACAGATTATCACGTTATTAAATAACATAATAGTAATAATGTCAGTCGGTTTGCCTAGCACAACGATTTATAGAAAATTTTTCTTCTCAACAACCAACAGGACTCTGAAAATGGCGTCACGAACGTTTAAATTACTTTTTTTAATTAAAAAATTTAAAATAAAGTATTTTAAAAATAAATTGCTCTTCCGATCAAAGTACTTTTGGGCAATAAATTAATTTATTTATTTTTGCATTATAAAAATAAATTATTATAAAAAAACGTTTTGTTATAAGAATTGCCCGTGACGACATTTTCTCACTTTTGTCACTTAAACAATTTACAAGGTTTTAGTATGTAACAAATAATTACAGAATATAAAATATTTTTGAATTTAAAATGAGAACAAGAATTGTACAAGTACAGACTATTAATTAATTATTATATCTATCTAAGTACGTACTTACATTATTTTAAAACGTAACGTCCATTTTACTTCATCAGTGCATATTTCAAATTTCAATTTTGATTTACTATTAATTATGAATAATTTAAACACTTATATCTTATATTACCGTTTAATTTAATTTATTTACAATATTTAAATTGAAAATTATTTGCCATTTAGAAATAGTGCTTAAAGATCGTCGCACATGCACAACCCTAGCAAAATACTCATTTTATACACATTAGTGCAAATCGTGCAAATCTCCCTATCCATCCACAGGGAAGGCCCGTGCCCCAGCAGTGGGGACGTTAATAGGCTGATAATGATGATGATGAGTGCAAATCGGCACTAATCACAGAGATCACTTATCATTAATCCTATGAAAGTGACATTTACAGCAAAACCCTATCAATAAAATAAATACTTAGAAAAAAAAAAACCAAAACTCGTTAAAAGAAAACTTTTAAGAGTAAGATAAGTTTGTGACTCATTTAGAGCACTTCGCTACAAGACACAAACAATGAATCAATAGTATAAAGTTCACATTCGAAGGCTTCTACCTAAACACAACCACGCTACGCCGTGCTACGCCAGTCCGATGACTGCTACGCGGCTGCTACGTTAAAAGGCGTAACAGGCTACGCATGTGCTTACGGATAGCATAGTATAATGTTCTAAAGGTGAGTGAGTAATCCATGCTAGATTTCATGCTTGCGTCGCGTAGCATAATGAGAGATTAACTTTATTTTTAAGCGAGGCGATAGTTATCTGTCTCCGCTGCATGGGTTACACTATCTACATAAACACGATAAATAATGTAGTCTACAGAGAATAGACGCAGCGTATGCTGTCTATTTAGATAAACTTCGTACATTTACTGATTGAGATCCGTGATAAGTGTCACATCGCGCTCGATAAGTAATCCATGCCGCAGGGGTTTAAGGAGTACGTGCGATAACCTTTAAGTATTTAAAATGACAAATGTTTTCGAAATTGCTTAACAAGGGAGGGTACCTACATGTTTGGTAATTTTAAAGAGGTAGGTTGGTAACCCTGACGTTTTATTGAAGAATCACAACAATACACATCAATATAATTGGAATGATATACAATAAAAAAACAGTTGCTTAACTTAGATACTTATTTCATAAATCCAAGAATCTATCTAAGGAGATAAATAACTTAAAATAATAACACTTTTGGGCGGATGACATAATGACAACCTTATAATTAGACTTAATTTTAAATCACTATAATATTTTACGTATTAAAATTGTTCATTTCACAAAGAGTCGTTGATTTTATCACTTAGACTATTCTTAACTATGTTAATTTAATATTAAAACAAGAAAACATTAATTTCTATGACAAAATATAACTGGAGTAACCTTCAAATAAATCCGCTAATAAGAACGCTTTACCATCACGAGTCCATTATCACGTGATAATAAATTATGTGTTGTGATTGATCAGTTGGCGTTGCGATCGATTTATTTTATAAGTTCAAAGCGGTATAAATCCATAATTATTAAAAAATATACTATAATCGGGATATAATAGGTAGTTGAGTTTCAATGGGCCACGAAAATCTCGATTTCCCATTCATGTAAATTGAACGGGATTCGAACCCGTAACTTTAGTAACCCAAGACGAGCGTGTTAACCGGTAACCGCCGTTACACGAACTGCGGATTCTAATCCGGTCCGAGTAAGAATTTTGCGATCTTTCGTTTATGTTAACTTTTCCTACGTACGGATAAGAAATAAAATCATTAAGATAAATAGTCATAGTTTAACACGTTCACTGCGTAAATGAAAATTAGATATCAACCCCTCACGTGCAATGTTATTTTTCGATAACCACATTGGAATTTATATACATACACACAATGGCAAGAAAAAATGTGCCCCACATATGGGACATGCACGTATGAGTTTAAATTTATTGCCTCTTATGTGGTTCATACACAGCGAACGTGTTAAAACATTAGTAGTCTAAATGCAACTCTCGCGCACTCTCCGAGCCGTGGTGACCACCTCTGGGCGCTGGTGGGCAGCGGCGATGTCCACACTCCTTGCCGTCACTCCTCGATTAACCAGACTGATGCTTTGTGATGACTGTTGGAGAAAAAATAATAATTACTTACATAAGTAATTCATTACATACTTTTTATTACGAACAATAAGTAAAAATATAGACCAGTCAAAAGGTGCGAGCACGTGATAAATATTTAAGAATTCGAAAACAAATTTGAAAACCATTGGTTTCCATACTGGGATACAAAACTATCATAATCATCATCAATCAGCACGCATCATCCTACCGCTGGGTATAGCCTTCTCCATTTTCCAATGGTCAGATGACAATACATCGTCCCATCACAGTTAATTAATTTCAACGAAAAAACGAAGGAAAACAATACTGCTTAAAAATAAATAAATAATTATAACTGCATAAGTTGATAAAAATGCTATGCAATAATGTTATATAATAATATATGGTAATAGCTTTACCGCGGCAGTCCCCGAGTGCCACACGTTTTGTTTTTTTTTTGTTTTTTTTTTTTTTTATATAGCACTAACCCGTGTTTAAGGAAACTTAAGGTTATACGAAATTCTTTAATGTTTTTAACCAGTTACTTACAACACTTGGTGGCAAATTGAGACTGTGTTCACTGTATATCCTGTGAACCCCGTCCTCGGGGTCTCCTAGGGAAATCTTCGTGAATTCACTGGACCTTTTGTCTGGAACAATGATAATAATCATGTTATCAACCACAAATACGTTATATGTATACGTTTTTACAATAATATACAATTAATAATAATATACAATAATATTTTATACAATATTAATAATATACAATAATTTACAATTGACATTCAGAATTTGCCTTTCAACTGTTTTAAGACAGTAGTTAAACAGAAACTTTACAAAAAAGGTTATTATGAAGTTAGTGATTATTTAGAAGATATGAATGCATGGGATTACTGTCTGAGAACTGATATAAAGCAGCTAAATTACTCAATTGTATAACAATATTTTATGTTTTTTTTTTAAAGAACGTCTAGGGCCCTGTGCCGAGGTTTTTCTTGCAGCTTCTTTTACCCGGTTATACAAGTTGTGAGAAGCTGCAGTAGTTTTAGGCGGATGAGACGTTCATTATGTAAAAAATGACGATTCAAAATGTAACTATGTTACCTACTGAATAAAGATAATTTTGAATTTGAATTTGAATATGCACAAGCATTTTAAATGGGCCCTAGGTATCAGATTATGTATGGTCACGAGTACTAATATGTATACAATTTGAAACCATGTCACATTAACTTTTTTGCCATAATTAAACCGTAAGTCTAATTAAATGTCAAATATGATAATGCGACAGGGTTCTATAGTAGGTACATGATACTGCTCATGACTGTACATACATACATAAGTTCACGCCTATTTCCCGTTGGGGTAGGCAGGATACTACGATCCTGACACACCAGTTTCTTATCACAATATACACAGTACAAGAATACTAAGGGATATGTATCAGACACCTCAATATAACAATGAATGTGTCTTCTTCTATCGTATGGGTTGTAAGGCAGATTACTGGTGTCAGGTGTCAGGGTACTATTGAGCCGCCTAAAGCCTTTGACATGGCTCATGTACCGAACTAACTTACATCCGTAAGTAGTAACCGGGACCAATGGCTTAACGTGCTTTCCGAAGGACTGATCATCTTATTTCGGACAATCGCCTGATCAGTCTACAAAGTCCTGACCAAACTAGGTATTACAAAGTATTTTTTGTGACGAGTCCCTACCGGGATTCGAACCCGGGACCTCCGGATCGTGAGCCTAACGCTCAACCACTAGACCACGGGGGCTGTTATAATTAATCATTTAATGTGTTGCCCTCCGAAACACGGAATTTAATCATACCAGTTTTAAAAATTCATCGAGTTTATAGGAAGCCAATTACTGGCTCGACATTCCAATTCCAAAAACTTATTTGAAAAGCAATTTAGTTATTTGTCTTATAATATTTTCGTTTTTGCAGCTTTTGCTATTCGCTATTTAGGGTGAAGAATCAAAGACGTAAACAAAGAACAGAGTAAATATAACTTGTATTTCCTCGTTTGTTCAACTATTTATTAACCTGTTTTAATAGTTTATTGTATACGGAAAATGCCTCCATGATCTAATGGTTAAAGCGTTGAGCTCACTTCGGGTTCGATTCCCGATGGGACATAGTCGAAATCATTTTGTGTCATTGTCCGTCTTTTGGCTAGGACATTGCAGCCTAAATCACCCGATGTCCGAAAAAGTAAGATTATCCGTGTTTCAGCATACACGTTAAGCCGTTGGTCCCGGTTACTACTTACTGATGTAAGTATGTAGTCGATCATGAGCCATGTCAAGGGCCTTTGGCGGCTCAGAAATAACTCTGACACCAGGGGTTGATGACGTTGGTATTTCACCTTACAACCCACACGATAAGAAGAAGAGACATTTCGTAAAAGTATACCCGTCCCTTTCCTATTCCGCTCAAAATACAATGACAGATATAACTTAAAACGTAATTAGGGGATACCTTTTACTGGGGACAATTGTTGTTTAAACTGAATATTCAATTGAATATAATACCAATAATATTGAATAATAATGAATAAACCACGGATTCTATCAAACACGCCCATTTAGCTTCTCCGGATAATACAAATCTTAGAAACGACATTGCCTCAAATCGATCAATATTCAAATCACCTCCAAAATTAGTTCACGAACTTCTTCAACTAAGGGCGAATTCACATGGGGTCATTGACACCAGTGTGATGAGTCAGTACCAGTACTCATCATCTCCCTAGCGTTATCCCGTTTTTCAGGTGGTCCGCTTACATAACCTGAAGATTTGACAAGTTCGGTTTTTTACAGAAGCGACTGTCTGACCCCCGAAAGGAAAACCAACCCAATATACCTCTAGATTAGGTCAAATAAATAAATAAATACCTTCGAAAATGCATTTCACGGAACGTAGGTTTCCTCACGATGTTTTCCTTCTGTGATGTGAAAGGCATACTTACAAAATAAGGAATAAAAATAAAATTGCTATTAAAAATTCTAGATTAAGTAATTTAATTACATCTTTTGTAAGGTTCTAATCTAATCTAATCTAACCTAATCTAGCCTACAAGATCCCACTGCTGGGCAAAGGCCTCCCCTTCCTCTTTCCATTTTTTGCGGTCCTGTGCGTATTCCGGCCAGTCCCTCCGGCAAGCGTCCAAGTCGTCACGCCATCTCTTTCGAGGTCTGCCACGACGCCTGTATCCTTTTTTAAGGTTATGTATACGTTTTTACAATAAAATACCAGATAATAAGAAAATAAATTTAACGCTCACGTGAAGCTTACTTTATGTAAAAAAGCTTACCTAAATGATAAAAATGTCTAGTATTGAATGTGTTCCTCTAGTTTTAAAAAATCTTGTAATAGGGTACATTACAAGTTTCATTGATTTAAAAGATGTGTTGCTGTTGCAGTTTCTTGTCATTTCTTCTCCTCAGCCATAACACCTTGCGAAATGACGTGAATTCAAAAATGTTACATTGACCTTCAACAAGTTTATCCATGATAATTACGTTGAATAAATGAGTCTGATTTCTGAAAGCATTAGAATAAAGAATAGTATAGAACGGTAACCTTCCGCCCCGCACAAATTCGTATCAGGCACCCACCTCACCCCCTCTGGGTCCTACTTTAGTCGTAAATGGACGTAAGCCACTAAGGAGGAAGAGGGAAATCGTACTGTCTCGCTCTTATTTTCGCATTTTAATCAGTTCTTATTGGCATCTTTTGTGTCCGTCTACTGAAACTCAATGTATCGGCCTTAACATACCTACTTAGTGAAGGCTCATTGTAAATCGCCCCTTATAGGTTGAGAGATCGTACCCTAATTTAACTAAATTGTAAGGATTTTTGTAAATTGAGATTCTTCGGATTTGCATTTTTAATCAAGAACCAACTCTCTACTTAGTTGGTCGAATACCGACTACACCAATATTTTTGTTACGGTTATTGTACGACCTCCGTAGTCCAGTGGTTTAGCGTTGGATTTACGATCCGGAGGCCCCGGGTTCGAATCCCAGTGAGGACATATCACAAAAAAATCACTTTGTGATCCTTATTTTGATTATAACATTACAGGCTGATCACCTGATTGTCCAAAAGTTAGATGATCCGTGCTTCGGAAGGCACGTTAAGACGTTGGTCCCGGTTACTACTTACAGATGTAAGTAAGTAGTCGTTATATAAGCCATGTCAGGGGCCTTTGGCGGCTCAATAATAACCCTGACACCAAGGTTGATGAGGTTGGTGATTGACCTCACAACCAATACGATAGAAGAAAAATATGGTTATTGTATAACAAACGTGTGATGATCATCATCATCGTCATCATATAAACTGAACCTCACGATCATAATCCCTATGGGAGTGAAACGACGGGCCAAATTTTCACGCAATTTTCATTTTGATCTACATAGCCAATACCATCAGAAAACATTCATGATTTATATAAACTAGCTACCAGGGAAGAGGAAAACCAATTTATAGTCACGTAACCATCGATACAATATCTAAGAGGGAAAACCTCACGAAAACCTCCAGGAAAATTGCTCGTGGTGAAAAAATAGATTTCGAAATTGGAAGGTGCAAGAAACGAAGACGATGTAGGTAGAATAATCCCATAATTTATTGGATACTGCGCATCCTGACTGTGTAAAGACATTCATTAAGTGACATTTTCTATTTGATTTAAGAATAGCGTATGACTCACACAATACTCAAACTCATGTAATCTCGTAAAATCACGTAGTCTCGTACTAAACCTATTTTAAGGACTCTTTAATTTAGTGTAGTGTTTTTCTTATGATAGTTACGTTGTAGTTAGAGTATTGGTATTTCGATCTGAGGGTCCTGGGGATTCTCGGGGGAACACATCTCAAAAAACACTTACTGATGCAAAAACATTTTGCAAGCTGATCATCCGATTGTCGAAAGTAAGATGATCCGTTTCTGGACAGCATGCTTAGCAGTCGGCCCTGGACTATTATTTAATTCATTTTATATGTAGTCGTTACATGAGCCATGTCGGGGACCGTCGGCGGCTCTATGATAACCTTGATACCAGAACTAATGAGGCCATGGACCTTACAACCCACACGAAGAAGAAGTGAAAACTCACCATAATGACAGGGTATGATGTCAGGGTCGGACTCGATCTCTCCACTGCCTTCCAATTTCATGTCATACTGACTATAGTCAAGCTTTGGAGAACCACAATACGTGTTACTGTTCTCCTTTGACAGCGACTCCATACTGCGTTCTAGGTAGAGCGCATTGCTGTAACAGATATAAGGGTTTTAATAAAAGATGTTCTAGTGGTTTCTCCGATTATAAAGAAAATGCCGTTCGTGGTAAACAACAGTCATTTCAGAAAAAAATGTATTTTAATAATGGATAAAGCCAAGGCATTTGATTGATAGGAACAGGTAAAACAGTATAAAACCTAAGCTTTTCAGTCGTATACATTTACCTAAGAGTAATGTAGATAAGAAAAACATTACTTTGAAACAAAAAAACAAATTTTATAAAAAGTTTTAAAGTTATTTTTGTTAATTAGTGTTTTTATGCCACAAGGCAGCGTTTTTGACCCGTTTTCTTGACCGAAATATTCAAAACCGCACAATATAAGTTATAAGTGAAATTATCACTCTTTTGACTGTTTACGGCCTTGTGCATTGTAAAATTATAACGTTAGTAACACCATTTTTCATACCCTTATGGTATGAAAAATAAATAATAATATAATTACTTACCCAGTAGGAGGATGCTTGTCACACTGTTGTCTGGCGACATGGCGACGATACAAGGCAGTGATAACACCACATATTCCCGTACATAGCAGTGCAGCTACTGCTAGCAGAGATACCAGCATCGGAGACAGCGGCAACGGCGTTGTGGTTCCTGGGATAAAAATAGGAATCAAAATAGAGTACTCAAAAGTTTTCAGTAAATCGGTTCATGTTTAAGTTAGATTGGTTATATAAGCCACATGCGGGCAAATGGACGTTGAAGCTGGATCACATTGTCATCATCATCATCACATGTTAATGTACTGCCAATTAATCAATTTATTTAAATACAACGTTTTACTAAATAATATTAACTTATTTGTCAGTTATCAACATTGACAAACGATGGAAATTTACTAAAGTTCATTTAAGACGAAATTAACCTTGCTTTTGAATCACATAATATTTGAAGTTAAAAAGTCTTACAAGTATAATTTAATGAACTTTAAATATTGGTATAGAAGTGTACCTAGTTAAATCTTAAAACATCTTCAAAGTATCCGAACATAAAGTGCACTAACGCCACTGTAAAAGTCAAAGATCAGCAGTTTTAAGAACTCTGCATTTGTTCCAGGAAAAATTTGAATATTATTCAACACTACGGAAATTTTAATATTCCTCCCATCTTTTTCCGATCTTCATGAATTGCATTATCCCAAAATTTAATGTAGAGCACGATTTAAATCATGTTTTATAAATTGAAATTGGAATTTGTTTTTCGTTTTCAATAAATTGTAAAACTTGTTTTTGTGTCAAAGATTTATGACTTGCACAAGTAAATGAATTGTAATTTCAATTAGCCTCTTGGGGGAGATTTATATTATATGTCAAAAAATAAAGTGGATAGCCCAATAATGTCTTATCTGGTTACAATACAATATTGGGAAGGAGAAATAGAAAAAAGAAGAAAACGAACGGTTTTGCTCTATTGGCGAGAAACGAATCGTGATTCAATTTTCAATGGGAAGGGAATCTTCTTACAGCAATAGGATACAGTGGATTAAACTTTTTATTAGACTTGAGACTTTCATTTTAGAATCATTTATTCAACGTAATTATCATGGATAAACTTGTTGAAGGTCGATTTAACAATACATGTGGTGGCTGGTTATGACTGAGGAGAAGAATTGACAAATATTTGCAACAGCAACACATCTTTTAATTTATATAATAACTTTTATATAATATAATGTATAATTATTTAGGTAATCATGAATCTTAAAATAAGCCTTATACATAAAGTATTTATTTTCTGTCAAGTCCAAAATATTGTCTGATATTTTATTGTAAAAATGTATACATACCGATATATTTATCAGGTGACCTTAAAGCGACTGTGTATAAAGTCACTCCTTCACTTCTCCCTTTAGCATTGGCAGCGTACAGATTAAGAGCGTAACTTGATCCTCTATCGAGCCCATAAACTTCGAAAGTTGGAGTGTGGTTGGATGAAACGTTGCCACGGACCTGTGTATGAGAAACATCCTAAAATTCTCACGTGTGTACTTGTAGTGTATTGGCTTCAATATAATATATAAATAAATATATAAAAATAAAAATAACATAAATAATATGTAAATAAATATCGTTGCCACACACTACGTCTTCACTCCACCCCCGTACAGTCACTTTAGGACTCTGTCGCACTAACTTATTTGACATTTAGTAAGACTTACAGTTCAATTTGTCAAAAAAGTAAATGTGACATGGTACCAAAGTGTATGTACATATTAATGCTCGTGACCGTACATACCCAAACCGTTTACTTTTTAACTGTGGCCACCGCGTAGCGTGCTTTGCCCAAGAAGACTTATACGATTATATCGATTCAAGTATTTTATAATATATTACATATTTATTTATATATTTAATTAACCTAGGTGTATTATAATAAGATATATTTATGTACTTATATAAACACTACAGTACTAATCAACGTATTTTCTTTATGCGAATGTTATACGCTGAGCTAACAGAATTAGAATCATTTATTCAATGTAATCATCATAGATACACTTGTTGAAGGACAATTTAACAGTTTTGAGTCTACGTCATTTGGCAAGGTGTTAATTAGTCTAAGATGAGTCAGTGGACAAACTCTAAGGTAATAATATTTTATTTACAGTAGTTTAGGTTAAAGATAAATTGCTTTTTAGCTTGTAGGCTAGAATTTAATAGTTTGAAGCTTTATTTAAGTAATTTACTGCTTCATTCAAATAAAAAGTCCTTAAGTTAACCTCCCTGCGGTTGATTGAGGGGAGGCCTGTGCCCAGCAGTGGGACGTATATAGGCTGTTCATTTTATGTTGTAAGTTAACCCCATATATTTTTTGTACATTCTCACTAACACAGTCGGCTCGCGCATTATAGACGACGATACGGCTCACCACCTATCGCGTTGTTGGTCTAACAGAAAGCTCGGTGAGATGTGGGTACTTAGTTCATCATGCGATGGATGTACCTCTGAATACCCCAATTGGGATATAGTCTGATTGATTAGTAAATTATCTCTCATTTAGGTTTAATATTTTGCTAGCTCAAGTTGTCCCACTAGAAATAATTTGTTTAATGATAAAACAGAGCTGGTCGCACAAACTAAGTAAAAAGTTTGGAGCTCATAATGATTATGAAATTATACACCACTAACGATTTAAACTTTACAACAGAGTTTCGGGATCATAATTATTTATTACGGTCCTCAAAATAAGTTTAGTAGAGAATAATATAATCATAGCGAACATCCATAAATATGTTAATTTTTATAAATATAAACAGCCTTTTACGTTCCACTACTAGGCACAGACCTCCCCGTTATCAACCCTAATATTTCAATTATAACAAAATAATTATAATTATTTAATAATATAAAAGACTTGTAATTGTGGAACCATATTATTTTATATTTATATACATATAATATAGACAAATATAATTAAATAATTATAACATTATAAAATTGTTTTTAAATAATTACATTTTAATTTAATTAATGTAATGATAAATTATTATATATAAAATATGAAGTAATTATAATAATATTAATTAATTATGTTTGTTACAACGAAATAAATTCACTGTTCGTAAAATTCAAGGTTTTATTGCACAAAAAACACATGGCAATAGATAATGTAGAGGATAGTATTTACATAAAAAAACAAGCATACAATATAAGGGACCCAAGCAAACAAACAGAAATTCTCTGCAAATAAATAAATAAAGGCACGTCTATGGCGTTGTCTATGGAACTCAGAAACGAAGAACACGTACTCAACATAACATAAACTCACGACTACATTGCGATTGGAGTAGTCAGAGGTACATCCATCGCAAGATGAACCAAGTACCCACACTTCATCGAACTCTCTGCATGTACTCAGTATTTTATTTATTTTTTTAGACGCATGTGTATTTTAAACGTAAAAGGTGGCGCAGCGGCAAACGCGCTCGGTCTGAGATTGTTGAAGTTAAGCAACTTTCGCAAAGGCCGGTCATAGGATGGGTGACCACAAAAAAAAGTTTTCATCTCGAGCTCCTCCGTGCTTCGGACGGCACGTTAAGCCGTTGGTCCCGGCCGCATTAGCAGTCGTTAATAACCATCAATCCGCACTGGGCCCGCGTGATGGTTTAAGGACCGATTTCCCTATCCATCCATAGGGAAGGCCCGTGCCCCAGCAGTGGGAACGTTAATGGGCTGGTGATGATGATGATGTATTTGAAACTCTCACGAATAATCTAATTATGTGTTGGCATCAGCGGGGGCTCCACCCGTGTCTTCCGAAAATCCGGGACAATTGTGATGAATGGAAATGGCACAAATAATACGTGTTGCCTCAGCCCAACCCACGCCTTCCAAGAATCCGGTAAAAAGGTAAAATGACGTAGGTAACCGCCAAAATAGGTATCTTTAAACAGGGTCAGACAACTGCGCCGTGGGCAACGCGAATTCTATCGAGGGTTTCAGAGTAATTTCGACCAATTGACGCAGCGAATGTTAACTACGCAAAAAGCGGTTTTTTTTTTTAAATTGCCTTGTAGTTACGTAACTTTGCCATAACAGTGACGATAATAATCCTTTCCTGACCGTATTCGGCCACAGCTGACAACTAATGAGAGCGTCGTTCGTGTGCTCTCATGTGACTGACATATCCGATCTTAGCATTAATTTATTTATTTTTTTTAATTTATTTAAATGAAAAACTTAAACGACCTTAATGTACGACCGCATTCAATGCACGTCAGCACTCCTCCTAAATAATTATAATTTATGGCAGCAGGTGGTCGCGCCTTGAACTCGTCTCGTTTTACAGTGACGATATAATAATTATAACGTAACATAACAATACATACCGGACAAGCGCCATCTAGCGCATATTTTAAGAACCAATTAGTTCGCTTCGTCCGTTCGTTTTTATTTCAATAGAATAGAATAGAATATGTTTATTTATCAAAAAACTTAAACATGTTTACATTACTGGCGGACCCCGCACTAGAGAAATCCTGTATCGCGGAGGTCCTGAATATTTGTTATTAGCAAACACTTTTAAATACACCGGCGAGCTAGCCTTTCATAGAAGTAATATTATAACATAATATTATTGTACAATTTAGAATAAACAAAAGAAAGTAATAGAAAACAATAAAAAGTAACGTTTTATATGGCACATTTGACGACAAAAAAGAAGATAAAAATGCAATAAAAAAAGAACTGAAAACTTAAAAAGATAATTATTATAATTATCAATGTCAAAGATATTTCAAAATCTGAGGTATTAACAAGAAAACCAATGATGAGATGTCGCTGTTAACCAATGCAATAATATATGATATACTTACTAAAATGGAGTGACGATGAAACGCCGCCTTTTAATTTCCACTTCCGATTGATATTACAAGATTATAACAAAACAATTTCTATCAATTTTATAACCTATTTTTCACAGTAAATACATAATTGCAAACAGAAGAGAAATAGAAGAAGAACTTTATATTGTGGTCATGCAAACTTACTAATAAAGACGGTAGTTCCAGTACTTCCATGAAGAACACCTGCGGTAGACCGCCATCGAAGCCTTCAGCGCAGTCTACCAGCAACCCGATGGAACTGTGGTTCACTATCGAGCAGTTTTGCAAGGCACTTGGTCTACCTGTGAAGTGCAGCCAATATTAGTACAGACAAGACATTGTTATGACAACAAGTTAGTAAGTAATGTTTATTTTTATAAAGAACCCCGAGGTATGGTTCAAATCCCGACCCCGATACCGACCCCGCCGGCGTGGTCGACGATTTCCCTCAATCAGCGCTTATCGCTATCGACCCTATAGGGTCGATTAATTCTTTCAAATATTTTTCCTCTCAGACGACGCCCTGAGCCGAGATTCGCGCCCAACTGGGCACCCTCAGGCCTGCTGTCTTAAACGTTGTAAGGTGTGAGAGCCTTCAGCGCTCCCCATTTGTCCGGCCAAGTAGTTAATGCCATCTGCGGCAAATCTACAATAAGTCACGTCAAAACAAAAAAGGTTTAAATCCCGGTGGGAACAAACATCAAAAATTACTTTGTGATCCCTAGTTTGGTAAAGGACATTACAGGCTGATCACCTGATTGTCCGAAAGTCGTACTCCGGATCATCTTATCCATACTCCGGATTGGCGGCTCAATAACAACCCTGACACCAGGGTTGATGGGGTTGGTGATACACCTCACAATCCACACGATAACAAGAAGACTCGTTACATGAGCCACGTCAGGGGCCTTTGGCAGTGACAGTAACCCTGAACACTAGGGCTGACGAAGTCGGCTATTGATATCACAACTCACAGGAGTGAAGACTGAACATCTCGTACGTAAAACATGTCAGGCTTTGTGCCTCACCAATGAGCAACACGATTAGAATTCCAGTCATGCCGTAGACAACATTTGTGTTGTGTTTGAGTTTCCGCGTCACATGTCGGATGCATTTGCATGCAAATATCTAATGCAACTTGTTACAAATGATTACGGATATGTTTCGGAGATTTTAATGTTGTTCAGAGGATTTTTAACAGCCTCCGTGGTCTAGTGGTTAGAGCGTTAGGCTTACAATGTGGAGGTCCGGGTTCGATTCCCGATGGGGACATTGTCGAAATCACTTTGTGAGACTGTCCTTTGTTTGGTAAGGACTTTTCAGACTTGAATCACCTGATTGTCCGAAAAAGTAAGATGATTCCATGCTTCGGAGGGCACGTTAAGCCGTTGGTCCCGGCTATTAGCCGTAAAAACACCTCCACCAACCCGCATTGGAGCAGCGTGGTGGAGTATGCTCCATACCCCCTCCGGTTGATTGAGGGGAGGCCTTTGCCCAGCAGTGGGACGTATATAGGCTGTTTATGTTATGTTATGTCAGAGGATTTTTGTCATTTCAAAGAGGACTTAAAGAAACAAAAATAAAATCTGTGAAATGATATGAAATTTATTTCTGTGTAGCCTAAATTGTTACCGATAGCAGTCAATTAATTCTCTTCTCCTATCGCACACGACACAGGTTGTGAGGTGGATTACCAATCTCATCGCCTCTTGTGTCACGGTACATAATTAGTTGAGTACCACTAAATACTACCTTTGCAGACATACACACAGTGCAGGTGTCAACGCTATGGTATCTATAAATCAAATTGACAATAGGAGGTCTAAAAACGAGACAGTTCATCTAAAAAGCAATTTTGCAAACAGACTTTTACGCATATAAAAGTACGCGATGTATTTTAAGGACCCTGAATTTGGCCTTATTGAAAATCTGCGTCGTTACTGAACACAATAATATGTGTAAGTATGTACCAACAGTTTCTTAAAGACCATCGCGGAGAGGAATTACTGCATCATAAGGCACTTAACTTATGTTACTAAGTGCCTCATAGATTCCAAATCGAAGTCTAAACTAACAGTATTTGGATCAAATATGTGCATCGCATTATAATAATAATCTGCCAAATGAATTGAAAACACTGACTGGAAACAAGTTCCAAATTAACCTAACGAAATGGCTTATGAAAAAATGTTATTATAATTTAAAGGAATATTTTGAACATAAAAATAATTAAATTTTGTATTTTTTTAATAATAAGTATAATTTTCAAGAATTTTCTTTTCAACGTACCATTTCTTTATTATTGTTTTTTATGTATTTTATATACGCCTGCATGTAGGCCGAACACATCACAACATTGTTATTTGAATAATTTTACCAACTTTTTTGTATTTTATGTGTTCTCGCAAATAAATTGATTTGATTATTGTTGTTCGTAAATAAACAAAAGTATTATTTATATAGTTTAATTTATAAATATAATTATAGCGCACTGGAACAGCGTGGTGGAGAAAGCTTCATACCCCCCGGTTGATTGAGAGGCCTGTGCCATATTCATTTCTTTTATTTTTTTCTATAAGGCTGAAAAAGAAGAAATTACTATAATTACTTCCACTTACCGGCAGAAACGACTCTGTACATGCAAGGTGCCCTCTGTTTGCCCACAGAGTTGGTAGCAGAGCACTGGACAGTCCCGTAGTGCTTGTCCTTGGTGGGCGTGTAGCGAAGTGTCGACGAGTAGCCAGACGATGTGTACAGACTGTTGAGGAAATGAACTATGTTATTGACGTTATTTACACTCTATCTAATCTAGCCTAAAAGTTCCCACGTCTTTTGCGTACTCCGGCAAGCGTCCAATACGTCGCGCCATCTCTTTGGAGGTGTCCCACGACACCTCTACGCGTCATGAGATCCCTGCCCACCGCTCAGGATGCATGCGGCAAACACCCCCGGCTTAAACCAACTTTAGTCTAACGACTTTACATCCCAGCGATTCCAGTTTTTTAAAGTAGGGACGCATTTTGCACTCTATCAATTCGTTTGACACTTAACTAGTGTTAAGCTTACTCGCTGTTTTGCCAGACCTTGAGTTTAGACTTTTGACGTACAGGCGAGGCTAACATGCGCAATGTGATAAAATTATGGATCGATTCAATAAATTTTGCCCAAATTATTCTTTGTTTTATTCCCTAACATGACTTATTCAACAATAAAGCACCTCTGTTATAACAATTTAAATAAATAAAATCGGACCTGTCAAATTAGGTAAGTGGACTCTGTGAAATTTTTTCTTTTTTTCTTCTTTTTTTCCTTCTTTTTTAATACTTGTTTATTAAAACGTTTTATTCATTTATTACATTTTCCATTTAAAAACAACCGACCGCCATTTTCCTGTCATTCCGCAATCCTCTCTTTTCTCTCGCTCACTCCTCGGTCTCTCTTTCACACACCTTTATGTTACGTTTCTAAATGATGAAATTATAATATTGTGCGCATGTCCGTTGTAATATTTAGCTCCACACATTGTTCACCACAACTCTTACGTGATTTAAAAATTATTAAGCCACTTATTCGAACAAACACGTTATATTTTATCGACAAGGGTTATTAGAAGGAAAATGGAGAATTGGTATAGTGTTTTTCTTTTTCAATATAATAGGGTCACAGCCACCGTGGTCTAGTGGTGGTAGTTAGAGCGTTAGGCTCACAATCGGGAGATCCGGGTACGATTCCCGATAGGAAAATAAGACTGTCCTTTGTTTGATAAGAACTTTTAGGCTTGAATCGCCTGATTGTCCGAAAAATTAAGATGATTCCATACTTCGTAGGGCACATTAAGCCCGGTCACGGTTATTAGTCGCAAAAAACACCTCCACCAACCCGCAGTGGAGCAGCGTGGTGGAGTATGCTCCATAGCCCCTCTGGTTGATTGAGGGGAGGCCTGTGTTTAGGAGTGGAACGTACATAGGATGTTTATGTTATGTACGAGTAATATCATAGTGTACATTCCATAAAGTCACCCCCTAAGGGGATGAGTCGGCCCTTGAGTAGTCAAAAGACGATTTGCATACTTTTTTGACGAACAGTCCTAAGCTAAATGAAATGGAGTACCCAAATCAATCTTATGAAGACAACAATTATTTAAGAAACGACATAATGAAGTCCAAAAAAAAAATCCAGTCTGTAGAAGCCGTGGTAGCACAGTTGAAAGAACGCATGTCTCTTACTGTAAGGTCTCAGGTTTGAATTCTGTTTTTTTTTTTAACTTATTATAGATTTGCCGTAGATGGCATTAACTACTTGGCCGGAGGTTTGAATCCGACAGTGGCCTAAACCTATGATTTTCGAAATCGTTTTTCGTATGTCAGTCAGTTTCTCCTTTTATATTATTTAGAAGATATTAAGGCTGCTCACGCGACGGAAGCTTAAAAAATGGAGTAACTTCTCCCGTTTTCCCAAAATTTCCCTTCACTCCTCTGCTCCTATTGATTGTAGCGTGATGAATACTATAACCTGCCCAGGAGTATGAAGAATAATTGTACTAAGTTTCATTAAAATCCGTCCAGTAGTTTTTGTTTCTATAAGGAACATACAGACAGACAGACAGACAAACAGACAAAAATTTTACTGATTGCATTTTTGGCATCAGTGTCGATCACTTATCAGCCCCTGATAGTTATTTTGAAAATATATTTAATGTACAGAATTGACCTCTCTACAGATTTATTATTAGTATAGATAAGTTGGACAGAAAGGGTTACAAATGAGAAAGTGCTAGTAAGAATAAGGTAAAAGAGACAAATACTGAGAATGATTGAAGACAGGAAGAGGCAAGACGATTGGACATCTAATAAGACACGACGAATTTTTTAAAAACATCATAGAAGGAAATCTAGAAGGAAAGAGAGGAAGGGGAAGACTAAGAAGAGCTTACATGGAACAGATTAAAGGTTAACGTCGTGTCTTATAGGGAAGTCAAGGAATGGCCTTTGATAGACTGGAATGGAAAATGCTACACGGACAAGAGCGTGGCTCTTAAATTGATGATGATGATAGTTATTAGGCATCCACTGTAAGAAGGATTATTTATTAATTATTTAAGAAATTAAGACCCCTGACATGACTCATGTAACGACTACGTACTAATAACGTTCTGAAGCACGGATCATCTTTCTTTTCAGACAATCAGGGGATCAGCTTGTAATATCCTAACCAAAATAGGGATCACAAAGTGATTCTTGTGATATGTCCCCACCGGGACATAATGTTCGAACGCGGGACCTCCGGATCGTGAGCACAACGCTCAACCACTGGCCCACAGAGGCCGTTATCGCAGTCTTATAAAATTTATATATTCGAAAAAAATATAACGAGGGTTGAAAGGCAAATGGGTTTAAGCGACATTTTGGGCGAAATTGACTTATATATATTCGGAATCAGCGAATTTTTCCGCGTCGACTGATCTTGGTTTCAGATCAATCGAAGCTACTTTTTGGCGCTTCAACCAATTAGCACTTTGGGTACATTTTTCAAAACCCGTGTTTTAACCGACAAAAAAATGCGCAAAATTCTGGGCGGGTGGCATATCAGTCGTATTCCGGGATATGAGTCGGTCACATAAGCTGTTATGTCTTTTCATTTTCATGATTCGAAGTCTGTTAAAGCGTTTTCCCTGACAGTGTTTTGTTATAGATAAGTCGGTTAAATCATTTGTCCTTAGTCGAAACGAAAATAGATTTGGCGCTTAAATCTTTTTGCTTTAATCTAGATTTTATAAATATTGTCGCTTCAACCGTTTTGCCTTCGACAGTTTATAAGTAAAATTGGCACTTGAACTGTTTTGCCTTTACCGAAAATATTCATAGAATTTGACTTAAGCTATTTATGCTACATTTTTTTTATGATTTTTGTCGTATAAGACAACTATAATTTTCTTTTGAAAGGACTTAAAACATTTTTCCAAAACCAAAAAGAAATAATGTTTACATTTCAGTCATCGCAAGTTTGTATGAAACCTTGTGCCCGCATCACTTCAACATATCAAAATAAGTATGGGCAAGTCCTGGTTGGGCGGTTCACACAGCTAAAAATTACGATTGGGAAGACCGGGAGTGTGCGTGTCATCATGTCACCCAAGCCGTATCCGTTGATGGTGACTTCTATTTGTGTCTATCCCGAGTCATTGTTGTGGTAGGCTTTGATGTGGCTAGCGGAACCGAACTTTGAATTGAAGATCAGTCACATGGCATACAATCAAGCTGGCCAGCAGAGTTTACCGTGTAATTGTAGGAAGGTTTCCGTTGAGTTTTCCGTATTTGGCGTCTTGGACTAAGATTTTCGAGGACCATATCACGCGCCATTCCAGGTTCAGACACGCTCATCCCAACTCTCAGTTGGCATGTAGAAAGCCACATGGTTGCGCTTGATTACGTCTTTGTACCGCAGGTCTTGTCCACCTTGTTTACATTTCCTTCTAGACACCTCGAAATAGAAAACCTTTCTGTCATCCAGTCGCATGACGTGACCGCACCATCTTAGGTGATGTTTTATGATGTGAGCTTCTATTCCGAATATGCCAGAACGACTTAATACTTCTGTTATTGGAAAACCATCTTGCCGCTTTATGCGAAGGATGGACCTTAGACATTTAAAGTGTTACGTATCAAGTACGCCGCTGAGACTTTGTACACTAATATTTTAAGTTTTCCAAAGGCTGCCACCGTATCTATTATCCGGGCTGGCAACTCTGATGACTTTGGAGTTATTTCATATTTTAATTTTGAAACTTACTCCAGCTCAGCGCCCTTTAAAGCGACATTAGAAGAAGCTACATCCTCGGACCATCCTCTGGATGGTTATTTTAAGAGGGTCTTGCGGATGCATTAAGAATTTCTTATAAATGTCACAAAACTATGAATATTCTGGTGTGTGACTCAATTGAATTGGCCATTCCTCCGCAAGTTTGGTTAACTGACGCATAGATGTGAGATGTGAGAGATCAAAAATGATCTTATTCATTTTAGCCTTAAATTCAATTAAGCTATAAATAACAATTCCACAGAGCATCCCACTTATGCGTGATACAGAAGCGATATATAAGGAAAATAGACTAGAAACCATGGCTCCATGTGTTATGACATAGCCTTGGTTCGCGCCGTAGGTAACGACGAATAGCTCTGAAAAGTTACTTCTAAATCAAACTGTCGTCATCATGTCGTCAGGATATCGTCGTATCAGGATAAGTCAGTCAGTCAACTTTTCAGGACAATCTGTTTTCTTTAGAGCAATCCACAAGCCGCGTGAAGCCTCACGCAGCACATAACAACGGCCGATGTTGTTCAAGCCTTTTTGCCTGAATCTGTTTAATAACAAAACCGTACCCCATATCTCTGTCCGGACAAAATCATCAATGGGTTTCCGGGAGTACCATTTCTGCATCACGGGATAGAATAACGTTCAGGCTAAAATTTAATATCGATCGCCATCGACTCGCAAAGAAGAAGAAGGCTAAAATCATTCCAGCAGCTGACTCCCATATCTTCAGGATGAGTTTGTAAAACAAGTTATTAATGTGTAGGCATATTATACAGTTCAGATGGTATTTTTGATGTGTTGGTATTCGTCATCCTTCTTAGCGCGGTAAGAAGTTCTTCAAAGGTCGGGGGTGCCGCTAGATCTTAAGCGAAACCCCCGAGCTTGTTGTAACAAACTAGACCGATTTGTTGTAACAAACAAGTCAGTGGTATTACTATTGGGATTTAAAACATCGTTAAAATGTGCCCAAATCGCTGCTAATAAGTCTTTTTGATCAGTGAGGCGTTGGGTCTTTTCCTTGTTGTAGATGGAAACTCTCTTCAAAGTTTGTGGCCGAAAACAGTCTTGAAGCTGTCGAAATATAGAGCTGAATTTCACAAGCTTATTCCACCCGGCATTTGTTTTTTGAGACATATGGTGACAGAAAAGCCCGCCTGTAATTCCCCACGAGCTGATTTTCACGTTGGAACCATCGCACCAATCTTAGTTTTGCGGTCTGGTTTACCAAACAATAACTTTGGTAGAGCAGAGCACAGCTATGAAAATGCTCGGCAAAACAACACCATCTATTTATTATTATTATCATCTATATTATCTCATCGACAGATGTGTCTGCTGCGATGTCCGACGTATCTCGGCTCTAAAAGCATGATCGAGATCTGTTATTGTTTGTCGCGGAATAACTTTACACAAACCAACTTCGACGGTATCTTATGGCCAGCTGGACGTGGAGGTCTTAGGCGCAAATGTAACAGAAATTTGATCAAACAAGTCGCTGATCAGTCCACCCCTGGCTGCCTCTTAGTATGAGAGCAATCAGTACTTCACTGAAGTCTCTCCTAGTACCGCGTACCATCTAGTAGGAGCCAGTGCTTGGAACTTGCATCCAGTCACGTGGTCTTAAATTTTTCAGTAAATCGGAAACAGGTTGTGATAGTGAGATTAAACTTAACACAGAGTATAACCATATTAAGACTTTTTAAAAAGCTATTTGTTTCTTTTATTGCCCGCATTCAGTTGGTGACAGTCATCTGTCATCCGCCATCATACGCTGTTTACCATTTGCTTGAAAAGTCGAATTAAGCATGTGTAACAATCTGTATGGTTATAGTCTAGATCCTGTTTCTTAATGAATTCGATTTACTCATTATATCCGCCGTGATTTTTCCTAATATTGTAAGGTACAAAGATCTATAAATGCCTTGCCCAAATAAAATCTCTCCCAGGAAAAACGGCTTAAGGACCGACTTTATTTCCGATCTTACTAATATTTGGATTTCATACAATTGAAATTAGTAGTAGATGGTCACTTAAGATATTTTCCTTCCCCGTCATACAACCTTTTATGGAGTTTAAGCTGCTTTGCCTCTAGGCTTCTTTTTTTTAAGAAGTCGTTTAACTCATTTAGCTTTAGTCAAACTAATAAGTGAAAGGTTTCTTAAAGCATTTTGCTTTTAGCCAATATTTGGCTCTAGTGGATATCAACCGTTTTTCCTTCAACTGTAATTTAGTTCAATTGAGGCATTTTGTATTAAGCGACTTCTAAAATCTATAACTGATGTGTTTTTCGAATCAAATAAATACAGAATTGTGCAGCGTTTAATTTAAAATCATACTTAGCATTTTGAACACTTTTGATTCAGTAGTTTTTTTTATATGATTTTTTTTCGAAAAAATAAAACTTTAAATGGCTCTCCTGTAAAGTTCACAAAATGTCGCTTAAACCCATTTGCCTTTCAACCCTCGATAAGTTTCAAAACAAAAACCTGACTACGAATAAAATGGGCTCTAAAAATATGAATAAAGAAAATATTTTAGGGATTAACAAGAAAATATAAAAAAAATATTTCCATAAGTATAGTGATATAACACAAAACCCTTGGCTTTTTCTTTTCTTCGTCAGTTTATGTCCTACAGATGGCGCCACATTAAATTCAGCGTGACTTTACGTAACCTATAAAAACCAGACAATTCAGACGCTTATATTGACACCTCATTTGTTAAATTCTGATGAGTGGTTTAGAAGTTACAAGCTAACAGACGCACATACATAGCGGAATATGCAACCCTGCGTTAGCTCCGCAGTCGGTTTAAAATAATGGTCCAATTTCAATTACAAAGACAAAACAAATAGTAATTTACTCAATGTAGAGAAGTTGAGGTCTCTAAGAGACAAGTTTGTTCAACAACGACCCAAAGGGAATCAAGACAATCTTCCAAACAGAGCAAGTGCAACCAACTGCATCAAAAAGCTTCTCACTTCCCACAATATTTCACAATAAGAAAAGTCAATTATAAAGCGTTCGTAAATCCTATTTATAATAATACAGCTTGTACGAGCTAACGCACGCACATTCATAATTTTTGTTTACAAATTAAAATTAATTTAATTTAGCATAGCGTGCACTTTGTCATACGTTGAATTTTGTTCAATTGTTGGACACAATAAATCAGTAAACTATCTTTTTTTTGACGTGACTTATTGTAGATTTGCCGCAGATGGCATTAACTACTTGGCCGGACAAATGGGGAGCGCTGAAGGCTGTCACCCGGTACAACGTTTAAAACAACAAGCCTGAGGGTGCCCAGTTGGGCGCGAACCTCGGCTCATAGCGTCGTCTGAGAGGAAAAATATTTGAAAGAATTTTTCGACCCTAGTGGGTCGATAGCGATAAGCGCTGATTGAGGGAAATCCAGTGTACGATCTACACTCGACGGGTTCAGTTTTATTTAGCTCCCTTCGGAGTCACCACCCCTTAGCTAGCTACCCTTTAGCTCTCTACTAAACTTCTAATAGCTTAGCTTAATGTTAACGTTCCAGCGTTAACACAGCTACTGCTGCTGATTCCAGAACTATCTATGTCCCTAGCATACACAAACACAAGCTCACGAACCCAATGGGATAATCAGAGGCACACTCTGGACAGTTTTTTTCCCTTTGATGGGTTTGCTCTTAACCCCAGACTTGCTCAAATGCATTTACGAGGCCTAAAATGGAATCGCCCAGATGGTGCCTGTTTACTCTGGCCTTGAAAGCACCCGGGTTATATAACCCGGCATTCGGAAATACAGAAGACGGCAGAGAATTCTACTCCTCAGCGCGCACAATGAAGGACGATGCGACGACGCTTTGTGCGCATAGTTGGAATATCCACCAAATAGGGATGGAACCCGGCCGTACGTCTTCAAGTCCGAATATACACTTCATAGAAACATCCTCGATTTACACAGACAACACACATTGACGTTATCGTACACGCGCGACGTCTGATGATGTCCGAAGGGGGTGAAGTAAACTTAGCTTGGACGCTGGTAGGGAGCGGAGAGTTGCCGTTCTATACGTAGTATTATTCCTCTGTGGCGGCCTCTGTGGTCCAGTGGTTGAGCGTTGGACTCACGATCCGGAGGCCCCGGGTTCGAATCCCGGTGGGGACATATCACAAAAATCACTTTGTGATCCCTAGTTTGGTTAGGACGTTATAGGCTGATCACCTGATTGTCCGAAAGTAAGATGATCCGTGCTTCGGAAGGCACGTTAAGCCGTTGGTCCCGGTTACTACTTACAGATGTAAGTAAGTAGTCGTTACATGAGTCATGTCAGGGGCATTTGGCGGCTCAATAGTAACCCTGACACCAGGGTTGATGAGGTTGGTACGTCACCTCACAACCCACACGATAAGAAGAAGAAGATTATTCCTTATTCTATGTCAGAGGTACGTCTATCGTAAGATGAACTAAGTACTTACCGAGCTTTTTGCTACACCAAGGTGAGCCATACGGCCGTCTATAATGGTCGAGCCAACTGTGTTAGAATGTCCTTAGCCTTATCCCGCTTTTCACAGGGTCCGCTTACCTTACCGGAAGACATGACAGGTCCGGTTTTATACAGAAGCGACTGCCTGTCAGACCCGAAGCGAAGGGAAAACCAGACTATCTCAGGTTAGGTCTCATACCTCCGAAACACATTCGGAACACATCATCTACTTTTATTTAAGTTATACCTGTACTTTTCTTATCCGCCGAAAAGGAAAGAAATACAGTAATAGTTAGTAGAAAACTTTGTCATTAAGAATAAGATTAAGATTAAAAAAAAATAGGATAGAATAGAAATAGGATTAGATTATTATTATTAGATTTTATTTTTTGGTTTTTTTAATAATAAGTATATTTTCAATCATTTTCTTTTCAATGTACCATTTCTTTATTTTTTATTATTTTATGTAGGTATATTTGTACGCCTGCATGCAGGCCGAAAACATCACAGCATTGTTATTTGAATTATTTTGCCACCTTTTTTGTATTCTATGTGTTCTCGCAAATAAATTGATTTGATTTGATTTGATTTGATTTGATTTGATAAATTAATTACTCATTGGTGTTAGTTCCGTACTGGAGTTTGAACCGGCGATCCCCGATTGAGAAGAAAGCAGGTTCAGCATAAGACCGTGACTATTGAGTGTAGTTTTCACTTACACAGTTCGCTCGATAATTATAGAAGGTTATGGCTCACCACCAGGCGTGGGTACTTAGTTCATCCTGTGATCGATGTTCCTCTGCCTACCCCTTTTGGGATATAGTCGTGAGCTTATGTTGTGTTATTAAGAAGATAGAAAACCAATGACAGATAGATTTTATACAATAACAGAAACTGATAAAGATATTCTGCTACTGATACTATTAAAAGTATTCTAAGGACTGTAAATACTTTCCTCGAGGAATGGCGGACAGTTAATTATTTATAAAAAAGAAGCTCTGAAAAGAACAAAATTGTTTGTTTTTTTTTAAGTTCGAGGTAAATTAATACAATACGAATGGAAATCGAAGCCCAACAGAAACATTTCAAGCTCTCGCTATAACCAAAGATTTTCTTATAAGTACGAAGATGCGAAAGTCTTTTTGAAAATATCCTCCAACAATATTGAATTTCATGCTAGAGAAATAATAAACCGTCGAGAACTTCTTTTATCCATCACAAATAGAGGCTGACGAAGTAAATTTATTTCTTAATTAGCGTAACAGTTTCAAAGTTCGATCAATTAAGTCTTTTGATGATGCTTTTAGGAGATAATATTGTATTATGCGAACTCGCTTTTATGTAAAGTAACAGCATTATCAACTCGGTGAGGTGTTCCCACACCACTTAGTTCATCTTGCGATGGATGTACGATAAGCTGCAAGAGTCCAATCAGTTTCTTGCAAAGTAATTAATTAACTTGTTGCACTTAAGACCACCCGGTTACATGTCGTTTCTGTAATAGACCAAAAACACTTACAAAAACATACATACATAACAGCCTATATACGTCCCACTGCTGGGCACAGGCCTGCCCTCAATCAACCGGAGGGGGTATGGAGCATACTCCACCACGCTGCTCCAATGCGGGTTGGTGGAGACAAAAACATAAATTTTGATCTATTCATTCAAGTATTTGTGGGAGACACGGCTTCCGTGCCTCACTTAGCAGGGTCCACAGAATACCAGCGTCGTGGCTCGCGCCGCGGCTTATGCTGAGTGAGGCCCTTTTATAAAGGACACCACCACCATCGTTGACCAGTCCATACACTCAATTATTTGTATTTCTCGTGTAGGTTGTTTTTATTATGTGTTTTGTTTGATTGTAAGTTGTGTGTTACTCTGTGTTTTATATTATATATTTGTTTTGTATTTGTTACTGTGGTGTCCCTTTATAATAAATGTTTCTTTCTTTCTTTCTAAATTTTATAATTATGACAACTAATGGTTCATAATTTCACCACTGTTTACAAATAATTCACTGGGTTCAGTGACTGAGCTTTTGCTCTTTGAATGTACCTCTGACTACCCCAATTGGGATATAATCATGTGCTTCATCATCAGCCCATTAACGTCCCCACTGCTGGGGCACGGGCCTTCCCTATGGATGGATAGGAAGATCGGGCCTTAAACCATCACGCGGGCCCAGTGCGGATTGATGATTATTAACGACTGCTAATGCAGCCGGGACCAACAGCTTAACGTGCCTTCCGAAGCACGGAGGAGCTCGAGATGAAAACTTTTTTTTTGTGGTCACCCATCCTATGACTGGCCTCTGCGAAAGTTGCTTAACTTTAACAATCGCAGAAAGAGCGCGTTTGCCGCTTCGCCACCGAGCTCCTCTGTGCTTATGTTATGTTATTATACATATATTACATGGTTAAGAAGGCATGATAAGCCGTTGGTCCCGGTTAATACTTATGACCATCGTTCGTGTAGGTAAATTCGGTATGAAAATTCGAGATCTCGCATCTCGAATTTGCGATCTCTAGTCGGGACTGCATTCCCTAGTTATGTTACGTACGTCGCTTCTGGCGGCTCAATAGTTACCGTGACACCAACCAGGTTGATGAGATTGGTCATTGATCCCACAAGCCACACGGGACCAAATGCTTAACGTCCCTTAAATTATGCGTATGCACACGCTTTTGATGGTGTAGCATACTCCTTGCTAGTTTTTCGGGAAAAATAGGGCAGTGGTTTCGCTTTTGCCTTCCGCCGCGCAGTACTTTTTCTGACGCGAGTGGGATGGCGCCCAGAGTAGTCTATTTCAACGTAAGTACTAGGATTCCTGTCCTCTGCTTCTGAATAGTACCTACTGACAGTTACTGCTGCCCTCTGTAAGGTTCCAGGTTACAGTTATAATAACATAAGTATATATATATATATATATATTATAATATAAAAGGTAATCAGCGGTACAGTCATGAGCAATATAATGTACCCACTTTAGGACTCTGTCGCACTAATATATTTGACATTTAGTGAGACTTACAGTTCAATTTGTCAAAAAAGTTAATGTGACATGGTACCAAAGTGTATACATATTAATGCTCGTGACCGTAGGTACATCCATCGCAAGATGAACTAAGTACGCGCACCTCAGAGAACTTTCTGTTGGTCCATCATAGTAATTTTCCTTCTTCTCTTTGAACAGTTTTGCTATGAAAACCAATTCGTCTTGTCGTCGGCAATGTGCGAGCAAGTTATTAACTTGTGGAAAAACTTGTCTCTCAGAGACCTCAGTACTTTAACTGCTTTCACTTATTTCTATGGAGGAGGAACCTTGTTTACTTGTAAGTTATATTACTGTGTACAATGAGGATAAAAACTGCCTATTTCTCCCATCAGGTGTCGCTACTGGTGAGTGTCCTTAAATTTTGACAGTTTCCTAACTAATTGAGTATACAAACTCTTACGTATACCCTAACTTTATAACCTTTTGCGCAGCGTTTTACTGCAAGAGTTATATTAATTCCCTAAAGATCGGAAAGAAGAAAATTTTGAAAAAAATATTTTCAATCAAAACTGCTTTCTTTTTTCAACTGGCTGCTTTTTTTTATATCTCATCCTTCTGATGGGATATACTCCACGTTGCTCATTTTATGGCAATTTATCATGAATTTTAGCGACACTATAAATAAATAAATTAAAGAGTTTTTTAATTAAAACATAATAACGGGTTCTTACCGCGTTCAAATCAGGGATATGAGACTCTCGCCGATTTAAACGCAATAAGAACCCGTTATTATAATACCTATTCGAACTCAATTAAGGATATCCTATTCGCTTATAATATTAACATTAGACAGTAGTATTGTGTTTGTTTCTTTTTTATTATTATTATTGTTATTATTGCTTTGTCTTTAAGAATCCTAAGTTTTGAAATATACCTCATGTTCATATGTTTTATTGATGCATTGTTTGTGTAATGCAACAGGTAATGCACCTGGTACATTTACGTTTTATGTATTTTGTAAAACTAGATGCCGCAACAGACATTCCGTACAAGCTTCGTAACATTTGGCTACGCTGAGCACACATGTCTTGGGCTGGGATCTAGTTCAAAACATTCTTTTTTTGTACCTATTTTTAGTGTTGTAATCCCAACCTGTTTTGTGAGCCAAATAAATAAATAAATAAAGAGTTTATTTCGGACATGATCCATAGAGGTTAGTAACAAGCAATAAACACCGTAATCTAGCGTTAGTAATGGAACAATTAATAACATTTACACACGACACGGATTGACAATTACAAATAACAAACAAACGTACAAATTAACACAACACATTACTAATATAGCAACACATTACAAAATAGCAGGGTCCACAGAATACCAGCGTCGTGGCTCGCGCCGCGGCTTATGCTGAGTGAGGCCCTTTTATAAAGGACACCACCACCATCGTTGACCAGTCCATACACTCGATTGTTTGTGTTTCTCGTGTATGTTGTATTTTTTTATTTTTTTTGTTATTATGTGTTTGATTGTAAGTTATGTGTTACTCCGTATTTTTTATTGTATATTTGTTGTTTGTTTTATATTTGTTGCTGTGGTGTCTCATTATAATAAACGTTTCTTTCTAATAAGCTGGTTCCCATCACCCTCTATGGAGACCTGTCAAAGTTTTAGGAACACTCAGCAGTGCTGCCTACATTTGAGCTTCTAGTTTATATATCGTCATTAGTAAGGTCTGGTCTGGAGGAGCTCGGTCTGCGATTGTTAAAGTTAAGCAACTTTCGCAAAGGCCGGTCATAGCATGGGTGACCACAAAAATACAGTTTTCATCTCGAGCTCCTCCGTGCTTCGGAAGGCACGTTAAGCCGTTGGTTCCGGCTGCATTAGCAGTTGTTAATAACCACCAATCCGCACTGGGACCGCGTGATGGTTTAAGGCCCGATCTCCCTATCCATCCATAGGGAAGGCCCGTGCCCCAGCAGTGGGGACGTTAATGGGCTGATGATAATGAAGGTCTGGTTTGGCCACAGTACAATTCACAGTGACTCTAGGGCTGCAACAGCTCGAGACTTTGGGGTGGTTAAAGTTTTTAACTTATTAGAAGGCGATTCTCACACCAAAAATCAAACAATCTGAGTCAAGTAGAATTTTCCATCGCAAAAGTATAGAATTGAAAATAATTTTAAAAAACACAAAAAAGACATGAATTTGCGTCAGTAAAATTGACCGGTATAAATTCGACCGGATTACTCTTAAAATAGACATTAAACGGAAAATGTCCGGCATCTCAACATAAACACTTCTTAATCCTTTAGCAACATATTTAATTTTCTACGATATGCCAGAATTCAGGGAAAGCTCATTACACTCCTGATTTTCTCCTCAATAAAATGTTACCTTGTATTTTGAATTTTAGGATTACAAATTAATTTAAACTTGTTCAACGTATTCTGCTTGGCACTCCGATGCCTGCGGTCTTAGCCAAGTTGCAAACTATTTCAAAAAGCGGCAATGACAGTGTTAAAAATAATATGGGATTGAAGAACATTTAAATTAACTAAAAATAAAATGTGTACAAACAAATTGGAATTGTGTTAAGTTGAGCAAGAGAAGTGTGTCAGAATCGAAGCAAATGGAATTCTATATTGTAGCAAATGGAATTCTATAGGGTAGTCTCTGCTTACCCCGGTGGAAAATAGGCGTGAGTTTATGTATGTATGTAAAGTTGAGTAATAGAGTGAGAAACAGTGTGATAAGACAGAGGAGGTGTAAAACACGATATAGTGACTAAAATTAAGAAGGGAATGTTAGGTTGGTTTGGACACGTAGAGCGGATGAAAGATAATTGAATTGCGAAAGCGCTATATAAAGCGAAAGTTGATGGTAGGGCTGGCAGAGGAAGACCTAGAAGGACTTATATTGAGCAAATTGGAGATGTCCTTTGAAAAGTTTTAGTACGATCTACTCTGAACCGGCATGCGTGTATGAAGCAGTTGATGAATGTGGAGGAAGCAAGAGAAGTGTGTCAGGATCGAAGCAAATGGAATTGTATAGTCTCTGCTTACCCCGGAGGGAAATAGGCGTGAATTGAGAAACGTATAACGTGTACGTATGTGTAATAGAGTGAGAAACATTGTGATAAGACAGAGGTGATCGAAGCAAATGGAATTTCATAGTTTCTGCTTACCCCGGTGGGAAATAAGCATGAGTTTATGTATGTATGGACAAACAAATGTTAAATTCAATGTTCTTCACGGCATATTCGAATTTGTATTCGAAAGAACAAAAGAACACCATGATTACCTGGTTGATGGTTGCGATGATTGCGAGTGTGGAGTATCACCACAAACTATGGCTCACCTTTTGTGCTGTCCTAAGTGCCCTAACACCTGCACTATTAAAGACCTTTACGAAGCCACTGACAATGCCGTAAGCGTGGCCAATTATTGGTGAGCAAAAATTTTGTTTGGATCGCCATCGACTCGCAAAGAAGAAGAGAAGATTACCGAGGGGCTTTGAGTAAGTAAAAACCTTCTAAAAACAGTCAAAAATACTTAAGTATTATTTTGGTAGTTGAAAATTTAGATTTTTTTCCAAATTACAATTACCATTTATACAAAATATAATTTGTAACAGCGACAATGATTTAAGTTTTTTTTTTCTGTTTATGTCTGGGGGTTTTTTTCTGTTTAGGTACAAAAGGGTATAGCGAGGTAAGGAAGACGAAATGGCCCCCATGGCCCATGACGGAATTATCATTTGTATTGGTATTGGCACTCTAAAAGAATACGAAATGTAAGGTCGTTGACCCCTGACCTTGACCTGTCTTTGAGATATTCGAGAAAGTTCGTACGCGCGCCGAGTTTTTTCAAAATTTTTTTTCCGAAAAACTATAAAAGCTAGAAGGATGGGACCAATTGCGTATAATTAGGGATACTTTGAAAAATATTCTGTATTTTTTTCAGAGTTCTGGTGAAATGACAACTGTGCAAAATAATTAAACAAAATATAAATATATTTTTTTAGTACTGTTCTATTATGTTTACCGCGCCAAAAAAAATATATAATACTCTTTGATTTATATACTTACACCACACAAAAACTGATCAAAATCAAAGAGGCGCTTCTTGAGTAATTATGAATTTACTTAGTGTGCGTACGGCTGGTAGGAACTAATTAAAGAGGTCGTTTTTAGATTAATTATTATAATTACATGTTAAACAGAATTTTAATCATCATCATCACTATTTTCATTTATTACAACATTGATTGCATCATTTGAAAATACTTTCGACAGAATTTCAGCAGGACGTAAAATGCGAGATAGATATCTCGCATGAGCTAAATAATATAATTATTACACTTGCGATATATGAAAATCGACTTGCGAAAATCGTATTTTGGGCAAAAGAAAACCCATTTATGCAAACTGTTTACAATCTGTACTACGAACGGGTTTTTAGTTGATTTTGCTGGGCCAATTTATGGTACGGAAAATGATGCCACTATTATGAAGAAAGTGCTACAGGATGCTAAACTTAAAACTCTAGTTCGTAGTACAAATTGTAAACGGTTTGCATAAATGGGTTTTCTTTTGCCCAAAATACGATTTTCGCAAGTCGATTTTCATATGCCGCAAGTGTAATAATTATATTACTTAGCTCATGCGAGATATCTATCTCGCATTTTACGTCCTGCTGAAATTCTGTCGGAAATATTTTCAAATGATGCAGTCAATGTTGTAATAAATGAAAACAGTGATGATGATGATTAAAATTATGTTTAACATGTAATTATAATAATTAATCTAAAAACGACCTCTTTAATTAGTTCCTACCAGCCGTACGCACACTAAGTAAATTCATAATTACTCAAGAAGCGCCTCTTTGATTTTAATCAGTTTTTGTGTGGTGTAAGTATATAAATCAAAGAGTATTATATATTTTTTTTGGCGCGGTAAACATAATAGAACAGTACTAAAAAAATATATTTATATTTTGTTTAATTATTTTGCACAGTTGTCATTTCACCAGAACTCTGAAAAAAATTCAGAATATTTTTCAAAGTATCCCTAATTATACGCAATTGGTCCCATCCTTCTAGCTTTTATAGTTTTTCGGAAAAAAAATTTTGAAAAAACTCGGCGCGCGTACGAACTTTCTCGAATATCTCAAAGACAGGTCAAGGTCAGGGGTCAACGACCTTACATTTCGTATTCTTTTAGAGTGCCAATACCAGTACAAATGATAATTCCGTCATGGGCCATGGGGGCCATTTCGTCTTCCTTACCTCGCTATACCCTTTAATTTGTTTTTTTTTTTGTGTTTTAGTTCCTATGCCTATGTAAACACCCCATTGTACTACATGGAATGCAACAAATAATTGTGAATTGAGAATTTAATTGAATTGAGACAACAGGCCTAAAGGTGCCCAATCGGGCGTGAACCTCAGCTCAATGGGTTATCTGGGAGGATTATATTAGAAAAATAGTCTACTCGTGGTTGATGGTCATTTTTAACATATTTCTACAAAAAGAATCGGATCAAAATTATGATGGTAGGGAGTACTATTTCATACGAGTTTATTGACATTAGTTACATACTGAAGTATGCAAGCGTTCCCCAGATAATAGGTATTTTCAAAACGTCAAGCTAGCGGGATCAAAGAACTGCCTTTATAACTTTGGAACCGTTGAAGTACTAATTTCGGTATTTTGCAGGGGGTGAGTACTATTTCGGTACTATTTTTTGGCGTTTAAATCAAAGCGAAAGACCTTGTCATTAACTCTCGCCAAATTTCGCTCACCGTCAAGCTAGCAAGTGCAATAAAACATGGCTATAAATCCAGAACCGTGATGGTACTATTTTTTTTACAACAGGTACTATTTTTTCCAATAAGAGTACTAATTTTTGGTATGGTCAAATTATTTTTTCGTGCCCATTTTTTTTTTGAGGCCGCTAGCTTGACGCACATAACCCCACAAGCCACACGAGACAAGATTGCTAAGTAGCAACCGTGACCAACGGCTGAGGAACGTGTCTTCCGAAGCACGGAATGTATGTATAATAACATAAGTATAATTATAATACAAAGGGTAATGGAATAGGGACGGCCTCTGTGGTTCAGTGGTTGAGAGTTGGACTCACGATCCGGAGGCCCCGGGTTCGAATCCCGGTGGGGATCACAAAAATCACTTTGTGATCCCTAGTTTGGTTAGGACATTACAGGCTGATCACCTGATTGTCCGAAACTAAGATGATCCGTGCTTCGGACGGCATGTTAAGCCGTTGGTCCTGGTTACTATTTACTGATGTGAGGGAGTGATCATTACATGAGCCATGTCAGGGGCCTTTAGCGACTCAATCATAACCCTGACACCAGGTTTGATGAGGCTGGTATTCAACCGCACGATAAGAAGAGAAGGGTAATCAGAGGTACATCCATCGCCAGATGAACTAAGTACCCACCACACCTCTTCGAGCATTCTGTTAGACCATAGTTCTGTTGTAGTTTGACTCTAGTGGGATGATAGCGATAAGCGCGGAATGAGGAAAATGATTTAAGTATCTATTACAAAGTTTGGACAGAATTAATACGTCTTGAAAACTCAGTACCAATTTATAGAATAGTATTTAGAACTAGTTCAGTCTACGTGGGTTTCATAAACTAGCAGATCCTAACTTAATGCTTCGTCGGTTAAACCCAACTGTACTTTGGTCAAACTGTTCGTGATTAAGTTTAGACAATTTGTATTCATCGATTAGAATGTTCCATTTAATGAATAATCTTCATTTGTATGTACTCTGAAATCCCTAACGATGTGACAACATACATTATGTCGTAGCGTAAATGACAAATTACAATATTGCTTTTTTAGATGAACTGCTTCGATGTGGCTTTTGTAACCCCCCGTGTTATGTTTCTGTATAGATAAGAAAATTAAATTAAAAATTTTAAAAAACTCCCGACCAAAAAAAAGTACTCAGTTAGTTTGACAAAGGGTTAAAAATGTTAAACCCTATAAAAAGCAAAAAGTAACTTACATCCCACATTATGTTTGCAAGCAAATTGATCTTGTAACATTCCTATCACACTTAACAAACGACCTGATGACCTTGAAGACCTGAACCGATTTCCACCAAACATAGCTAAGAACACTGTCGACTGATATACTCGTACCTTTCAAACAAAAAAACCGTATTAAAATCAGATCATCCGTTTGGGAGCTACGATGCCACAGACAGACACATACAAATTTACACACAAACAGACACGTCAAACTTATAACACTTTTTTCGTCGGGGGTTAAAAACAAGGTTTTATTGCTCATAGAGCAATTTCCTATCCTCTTTGTTGCGAACTGATTCGAAACGAAAATAATAATTAGATTTATTAGCTATTCTTTAGGGATATAAGAACAATTTGCCATCACTATTCCGCTCAGTAATGTGCCGTTTCCGAGAATTTTCCTACTCCGGGAAAGTTCCCAGCAGTATAAAGACGCAAAATGAACAAAAAACTAGCTAACCTTTAGGCAATTCCAGTTGATATCAAGTGGAATTTCCTGTCGGAAAACTCATGTAAATTTTTGTATTTATTTAATTCCATACTTTTCTTTTTAGAATCGTGGTTAGAATCAATATTCGTTACGATGTCACTAACAACCTGTATAAAGACCACTTACCTGGACCCCAGTTCCATTTGTTCTCCAGAACTGTTAAAAGTCCAAGAGAAGCTGGTTGGTGGCGGGCTGGAGTCTACAGAACAATCTAGAAGGACTGTCTCCTCCTTAAGCGCTCCGTACACGACTCCGTCATTTGATGTCTTGCAGACTGGTGCATCTGTGTCGAAAGATGGTTCATCATCAGACACTTATCTAAGAGTAGCAGTACAGCCAACTGCCGGGAAGAATTCTGAATAGGGTATCAGACTGTTATCAGCTAGTGATGAATAAAAAAACGTGTTGTGCCTTTGTCATGTCAGGGGCCTTTGGCGGCTCAATAATAACCCTGACACCAGGGTTGATGAGGTTGTTAATCTCACAAATCACATGATAGATGAATGCCTAACCTACTTCTCTACTCTACTCTACCCCACTCTACCCTACCCTACACTACCTATAAGATTTTGGACAGAAGTGGACTGATAATACCGATTATTACTGCGGCCGCCTAACGCGGTTCTAAACGGGCAAGCCCCATAGTTTGCTTAATTTGTAGAGTTTGTAAACTTAGGGTTTATTAAGTTAGGGCGTGTAGAGTTAGAAGTCTGGCTCTGCATGGACCGCACTTACGGTTATTCTGAATAAAAGAATTTAAACTCACATCTAACTTGCAGCGACACAGAGTTGCTGGTGGCGCCACCTTCACTGTTATAAGCGTGACAGCTGTAGTCTCCAGCAGTGGTTCTGTTGACGTTCTGAAGGACTAGGCTCTGGTCACTGACGATGATGCCTTGACTCGGATTGTGCTGGATCTCTTGCGTCTAAAAGAAACTTTTGGTCAATATTTTAGAGATACGTTATACGTTTCCATATCTCGGGCATATGGTGTCCCGGACTTTTGGGAGGCGTGCGTGGGGCCGAAGCCAACACGTAGAGGCCCGTTAAGACAGTTTAATCTAAATGTTATTATTATTAGCCTGTATGATCCCACTGCTGGGCAAAGGCCTCCCCCATGTCTTCCAACATATTAATAAATCTTTTCTTTTTTTCTTTGTTATTTATAACCAACCCACATGATTAATTTATTACGTGTGAAAGGGAGTCATTATTTGAACAATCGCTAGTTATACTTATGATAATTTGGTCATTTGTCCATCCGTCCGTCCGTTTATTTATAAGGGAGGACTCGGTTAATGAGGGAAATATTTATGGAGGTCTATCAGGAATCCTCCTCCTTAATTCTGCTCTTAATATACAGCACCGTTTATTTATCTGCACCTCCCCTTCTCAGGGCGGTACCCACTTTCCTTGATATATCGTTATATTGTCTTTATTTTCCAAGGTTTTGTTATATGGCAGAAAAAAAAACATAATTTAGCATCACGCCTGTATCCGGTAAGCAGAGGTTTGTATTACACCCACTCTTCGCAAACATTGTTTTAAGTTTACGCGGTTATTATCATAATTAAAACACATAATAACGGGTTCTTACCGCGTTTAAAGCAGGGATATGAGACTCCCGATATTTCGACACTGTTGCAAGTGTCATGATCACGGGATAACTGATGAGATTGGAGAACCCGTTATTATGTGTTTTAACTATGTTTAAGTCCTATAGGGGGCGAACCTAGTGCCATCAATCCGGGCACAATTCTGGAAACCACGTGCTATCAATTATGATTAATCCAAGCATGAGTTCTAAATCATGAATTTATTGGCTTTTTGAGGATATTTTTGGGGCAGCAAGAGGTAAAAAAATTGGTATGTAACATGTAAAAATAAATGTAAACGAACATGAAAATTGAATTTGATACGACACACAATATCTATCGACAGATAACTTCCAGCTTGAATATCTTTTATCAATGTTTTGGGTACAAATGATGACCCTTATTATACCCAGGCACAACCTATCTTACACCAATTACTATTCAGATAGCAACTTAATTCTATGCATGTCTGTCTGTTATTTTTATTAAATAATTGTTGCTTTAACCACTAGAGCACGGAGGCTGTTTAATAAAAACAGCCTCCGTGGTCTAGTGGTTAGAGCGTTAGGCTCACGATCTGGAGGTCCGGGTTCGATTCCCGATGGGGACATTGTCGAAATCATTTTGTGAGACTGTCCTTTGTTTGGTAAGGACTTTTCAGGCTTGAATCACCTGATTGTCCGAAAAAGTAAGATGATTCCGTGCTTCGGAGGGCACGTTAAGCCGTTGGTCCTGGCTATTAGCCGTAAAAACACCTCCACCAACCCGCAGTGGAGCAGCGTGGTGGACTATGCTCCATACCCCCTCCGGTTGATTTAGGGGAGGCCTGTGCCCAGCAGTGGGCCGTATTAACATTCGTTGGGAAAAGTCTAGTTGTGTCAGAAGTCACTTCTTTTTTCTAAGCATATTAAACACTAAACTAAAAACTATTGTTCCTAGTTAAACATGGAACGTCTACAAAAGTCTATTTCTAAGTCTAAGTATATTTTAGTTGGAGGAAAGTAGCAATCATATATTAGTCCGGTCTAGACTTTCGTTTACGTTCAAACTGAGTAGGGATAATGGAGTTCGGAAACTAAAAGTTTCTTGTAAAGGCGCTCCTGTAAATAGACATAAATTGTACTTAAAAGTTATACAAGCATCCATAATGTAAACCTTATTTTTTAGGCGGCGAGGGTGTGTTGCCGCCAAAGGATGTTTTTCGGGGTACCGAACAGAGCATAATACCCCGCTAGCCACAACCTGGTAGTGTGACTAGGGATCGGCGATCCAACGGTGTTCGCGTCGGGTTTCTTCACGTCGCGGGCGAAGCCCGCGACGGGGAGACGTTCTCGGGGCGTGGCCCCTTTAACGTGGCGGCGCTCGCCGCCCGCAAAAACGGGCGTGGCTCGGGGGTGGGACACGGTGGGCGATGATCGCCCCTCCGTGAACCCGATGGAGTGTCAGTCCGAGGTGCCGCTAGCGAGGTCGAGCCCACCGGGTGATTCCCCATTGGGGGAGGCCCAGTGAGCGCCCGTCAGCTAGCGGTGGTGTCTGGTCCGGTGAAGCTGCTCCGTCGCCGGGGCAGCTGGTGTCGAGTCGGCTGGAGAGGGGGAGAGGACTGCTTCCACTGCCACTGGAAGCGTCGACTCATCCCCCGGGGGGGTGGCCACAATCCTAACTACTCGACGGGGAGTAGTGGATGTGGGCAGCCCCGGTCCAGTCCGGTGTTGGTAGTCAGTGCCCACCGGTGAGTTGGCCCAGCAACGATGCCAGGCCTCCCACGATGATGGGCACTGGGTCAGTCTGCGTGCGAATGGCTGCCAGGATGTTGTGCAGCAGCTGCATGGTCTCCTCCAGGACTTCCAGCTTCTCACTGGAGGGAGCTGGGGGAGCCTCCGCTCGGGGCCTCGCCTTCTTCCCCTTGGGAGGGGCGGCGGCTGCTGTCTCTGATGTAGAGGGCTGCTGGGGGACTGGTTCCACGGCGATGGGCTCGGCAGTGGTGGTAGCGTTGGGAGCAGGGTTCGCTCTCCTGCGGTGTCGTGGGCGTTTCGGCTTGGGCCCATCTGGGCCATTTGCCGCGGCCATAAGTGTGCCCTGCGCAGACGGCTCACTACCGGGGTCCACGATGGAGACTGCTGGTGGCATCGGTCTTCTCACGGTCGTGGGAGCGGTGCCCGCCCTGGTGTTGCGCAGCTCACGCATCTTCACCGGGCAGGAGGGGCTGTTTGCTGGGTGTGGTCCCCCGCAGTTGCAGCATGTTGCCGGGTCGTCCCGGGGGCGCGGACACTTTTTCGCCGTGTGGCTCTCGCCACAACGAACGCAGACAGCGGGACGGTGGCAATTGTGGCTGCTATGCCTGAATTGCTGGCAGCGGTGGCACTGAGCTGCACCTCTCCTTCCCCTCCACGCCTCGACTTTAACGCCGGGCATGCAGAGGAGCTCGGAGATTTCGTAGACTCGCTGGAATCCCAGCGTTCTACGAATCTCCGTGAAGAAGATGCAGCCCGGTCTCCCCTCTCGAGCCTGGATGGGCCGGATGAAGGTCGGCTCGTAGCCGCGGTTACGCAGCTCCTCTTCTAGGGCGGCTACGTCGGTGTCTACTGGCAGGCCCTTAATGGCCAGCTTCAAGGCGCGCTCCGCCGGGGGGGCATAGGCGAACCAAGAGAGTCCCGACGCTCTCTCCAGGCTGGCAAGGTAGCGCTGGTAGAGCCGGTACTCCTCTTCGGTCTTCGCCAGGAAGCGAATACCCTTCCCGTACGGGCGCGCGTTGGGGACGTGGCCCAGCATTTCCCGCAGTTGGCGGAGATGGTGCGGCCAATTGGGTAGCTGGTCTACCACTATCGGCGGCAGCTTCTTGCTCGCAGGGGCGAGCGGCGGCTGAGGGCGTGCAGGCTTCGGTGGGGTCGGCGTCGTCCTGAGGATCGAGCGCGGAGGCGCATGCGGAGGCGCGTGCGGTGGCGAAGTTGGATTAGTGTTCAACACCGCCGCGTATGAACGCGGGGGTGTTGTCTCCATGTCCAGTGAGGGCATGGAGAGTGCGACGGGCGGCGAGGTCCTCACCGCGGGCTGCGGCGGGTGTCGTTGATGATGGTGTTCAGGCGGCGTGGTGGTCCTCCTTGCAGTAATTCCTGCTCCCGGTAACAGCGGGAAGGGGGACATTCGAGTGCCTAGGCCGGTGAGGCGCGGCGGAGGCGGCGGTAGGTAGGGGGCTGCTGGTGTGGTGGCGACGCGCGAGGGCAAGAAGGTGCGCGCCCTGCGCTTCGTCACTCCGGCGGTGGTTGGGGGAGCCATTCTTGCCCTGCTCACCCCGTTTGGGTATGGATGGATGCGAAGTGTGGCTATGTGGCTGTCCACTGGTGCGGAGCTTGGCGGTCCGCCTGGCAGAGCACACGTTGACACACCCTCCCCGGTGAGACCCGCTGGTGGGAGGCCGGGGGTGGTAGGTGCGACAACGGTGGTGCCGTTTGGAGCGCGGAAATCCGGAGGGTATTTTAAGATAAAAATACCCCCCCCTGCTTCTGTTTCGTCAACGGCTTCAGTGTGTGGGTAGACGAAGATTTGTGGCTCCCGAACACGGACGAGTGGACAGAGCGATCCAGTGGAAGTTGTATATATGTGTCTTGCTGTGTAAACTTCGATATCGCGTTTCACGACTGCTTCAAGACTGCATTATTGAATGTGGCGCCATCTGTTGCATATGGGCGGAACTAGCTGGCCCACTAGTTAGGTCCGCCACACTTTGTTTTTACTGTACAGAACACCAACGAAGGCATATGCTTCATACCCCCTTCCAGATGATTAAGGGGAGCCCTTTACCACGCAATGTAAGTTTTAAGTTTAAGAAAATGACAGGTATAACTTAAAATAAAATTAAATGGTGTGTGTGGCGGGCAAATATTGCAAAAAAAACCGCAGCATATTGTAGTTTTTGTTTAACATAACCTCACGACTCCCAATTAGGGTAGTCAGATGTATATCAATCGCAAAAAAACTATGTACGGAACCGGCGTGCGTGTATGAAACGATTGATGAATGTGGAGGAAGCAAGAGAAGTATGTGAGGATCGAAGCAAATAGAATTCCATAGTGTCTGCTTACCCCGGTGGGAAACAGGCGTGTGTTTATGTATGTACAGACATGAGCAATTAATTTACCCACTTTAGGACTCTGTCGCACTAACATATTTGACATTTAGTGAGACTTACAGTTCAATTTGTCAAAAAAGTTAATGTGACATGGTACCAAAATGTATACAAATTAATGCTCGTGACCGTATGTATGAACGATGTGCCCTTACCTCACTGAGGTTTCTGTTGTTAAGCTTCTAAGGCTAAGATTTCCAGACACAATAATTTAAACAATGAGTTTTAGATTTTAAAAGGACATTCGGTTTTACGACTTTGAATGTTATGCAATGGATTATTATTGCACAAATATTGCTCCTAAAAAAACATATTTAATACTTACTCCTTTAAACCACGTGAGTCGGTGTGTCCTGGGGTTGGCTTTGACGAGACATTCGAAGTAAACATCATCATCTTCCTTGATGTGGGCAGGGTTCAGGCTAGAACCCATCTTGAGGGTAACCACTGGTACATCTGTAAAAAAACCTTATTTTTAATTAAGACACATAATAACGGGTTCTTACCGCGTTTGAAATAGGGATATGAGACTCCCGATATTTCAAACAATGTATGTGTAATGTATATGTCGTAGCAGTGTGGTGTCAGAAGGGTGGGCGTTAGAAGACACATAGTTTTTGTATCACGATTAGATAAAGTCACAGCATAAGGTTCACACTCACGGAAACATCACGGTATTTGTAACGGTTACATAGTCTCTCGTAATCTAGCGCGCCTAAGGACGTTAGCGCGAAGGGGCCCTCCACCACCCATGGTTCCTATATTCGGACCGAATCATCGGGACATGTGAACGTATTTGCTAGGTGCTCTTTTCCGATCACACTTTCTTGACGTCCCTACAAGTTATAGGTGAGCGACTATAGCGCTCCACTTTCCGATCGTAATTATTCGACACGTCCGCTCATGACGATGGTTAGCGGTAGACTGCCCGATTGAAACGGCAGTGCACGTCCGCTCGACACGACGACTCTGTAGTGACTCCCTCGACTTCTCCCAGCTCTGCCCGTAGGCCACCTGTCGTCGGAGCGTTGCAACCTCATGACGGAAGTAATGTAACTTCATTTTATTTTCCGATTTGATCAATTTCTCTTCTTAATTCATAACTAACGCCGACATATATATGTTTCAAACTTAAAACAATGTATAAACCTTATTTTTAACACAACATAGCATCACTCCTGTATCCTCTAAGGAGTAGGCACAGGTGTAACAGTATAGCTATTCCTCGTCAGCTATGTTTAAGTCAAATGTAATAGGGGAAGTGAATTGCCACTACGTCTAGGGCCCTATGCGGAAGTTTTTCTTGCAGCTTCTTTTCCGCGGCTATACAGGTTGTGAGAAGCTGCAGTAGTTTTAGGTGGTTGAGAGTTCGTTATGTTAAAAATGACGACTCAACGTTCGACGACTCACTGACGATTAACTGACGATTCACTTACACCCTGTACAAGTACATACAAGTAATAGGGTGTTAGTGACATCGTAACAAATACTGAGGAGAATGATTCAGACCATGATTCTGAATTGATATCAAGTGGTTTTTCCTGTCGGAAAATTCAAGAAAATCTTTGTGTTTTTTTTAAATTATTTTCAGTTCCATACTTTTGCGACGGAAAATTCCACTTGATATCAACTCAGAATGATGACCTGATAGCCTCAAAGTTTTCGTTACGATGTCACTAACTCCCTGTATATCTATGATTAATCGGGCATGAATCCTGATAACCACGTGATATGATTATTTATGATCTAAAGATAACATATTCAACGAATTTTGACAACATATTCAACATGTTTAAGCCCAAGCTGGGATTTGTGATACTAACACGCGCAACTTATTTTTAGAACAGTATTATCACCCTGGCGCGCAGATTTTAAGACACAGTATTTAAACAATGGGGGGTTTGGATTTCAAAAGAGCTTTGGGCATTATGTATAAACCTCGTTCGAATAGAAGTGCTACGAATAGGTATATTTCTTTTAGGACAGTTTTATTTTATTGTAGAATAGAATAGATTAAAAAACATTAGGGGCGGTTCAGGGGCGGCCTTTTTGACGAGTGCAGTAAATAGCATTATTTTTGTTAATTATTTATGTCATTTCGTGTTTAGAAGTGTTTAAGTTTCATTTGTAGTTGTTTTTAGTGTTGACTTTGTAATAATAAAAAATAAAAAAACATTTGAGTAGAATAGAGCAACAAGTAAAAACTTTTGAGCAAATTTTTTTAAAAATAATGCTTCTATTTTGAGCTAGAATCTTATCATAATAAGTAAGTAGGTTCCTACTTGTGCGAATCATGTTTATATCCCCACGCCTATATATAAGGGGTAAGAGGTATATATATCCACTCCTCGCCAGCTATGTTTAAGTCCTTTTTGATAGAGGGCGAATTGCCATTAACCGGCCACAAATCCCAAAACGAAAAAGAAACTAAGTGAAAAGTAAAATCAAAACAATCAAATAACAAAATAATAAATAAAAGGTGTCGTAAAAGATTTACTACCGTCGTCAGTTTCCGTTCGGAAAATAAATGAAAAGGACAATCTGTTCACAGCCTTAACTTGGCCACGTTAAAGATTTTTACTGCTAAACTTCATAATAGCACGGGTTTTATACCCTTAATACTCAACAATAGATCCCACAAGTCTGCGAATCAAAGGAAAATAATGGCGTCCCAAACGAACATTCCTTAAAAAAATACTACTAAAGAGAATTTTTATTTTAGTTATTTTTTTTTCTTTTTGCTTTTATATTTATTTAATAAAAAGTGATTTTTCAATAAAAATATATATTGAAGGTTGGTTGGTACTCCTGATAAAAATACTAAACTTTATTCAAAAACATCAGAGGACGCTAAAAGTTTTCCATTTCCAAAGTATTAACTGTACATAAATTCGGACTCAATCTTCATAGTTTTCGCTAAACTTCATAAAATCAATAACAATAACATTTTCTTTAGTACTGTATTTTCAGTTGAAACTTTTGCCAAATATGCTTTTGTTCCTTTGCAAAACTTTCTTGGTAACGAGGAGAAAACAAAGGGAATACTTACTCTGCTCAAACTACCTATACAAGTTTGGAAATGCTAAATTAACAGCTGGGTTCTTGTTCTGATGATGAATATTTATTGTACTGTGACAAAAGCACTGGCATTTTTTTATATTTTTTTTACCTTTGATGGGTTTGTTCTTGGCCCCAAACTTGCCCGAAGGCATTGACAAGGTAAGATGGAGCGAGCTCGCCCAGAAGGTGCTGTGTGTGTGTGGTGAATTATGATCATAAACCTGACAATCTATACAGATATACATAAAATTACGCTCGTAATCCTTTATAGGGTGGGCAGAGCCACAAATAATCAGAAGACAACTTGCAGTCACTGTTGATACGAAGTCCTAAGATCGACATAATGAACCTTAAAGTGACAAGAGATCAGCCTAATGCACAACACAATTCTTCTTCTTATCGTGTGGGTTGTGGGGATGAACCCGGTGGGGACGATATGTCCCCAAAAATCACTTTGTTAGTTAGGTTAGGACATTACAGGCTGATCACCTAATTGTCCGAAAGTAAGATGATCCGTGCTTCGGAAGGCACGTGAAGCTGTTGATCCCGATTACTACTTACTGATGTAAGTACGTAGTCGTTACATGAGCTTGGGGCATTTGGCGGCTAAATAGTAACCCTGACACCAGGGTTGATGAGGTTAGTAATCCACCTCACAATCCACACGGTAGAAGAAGATGACAATGTCAACGTGGGCTTAGGCTTACACTTTACGACGCCGTGACGTGGAGATGTGGTCAAGAAAAGCAGGCATAGCTTCAGTGTGACTGATGAGATTGGTCTCCCTAGCATTATCCCGTATTTTTCACAGGGTCCGCTTACCTAACCTGAAGATTTGACAGGTCCGGTTTTGTACAGAAGCGACTGCCTGTTTGACCTTCCCACCCGCGAAGCGAAAGCCAGCCCAATACAGGCTCGGTCACGCACATTTTCCTTCGCCGCTGAGCACGTGATAATCATGTATGCTAGGGAGATGATTTAATGCCCAAATTACATATGTGACATGCACAAACGGTTACAATAAGCACACTACCGATGTGTTACACCACCCGATTCCGACGCGTTGTGCCAGAATCGCGTAACGTAATACCTAGAGGCAATTTTGAAAATGTTAAGAAAAATTGGAACAAATTGTTTGTGTCAATTAGGAGTGGCGAAAAATTGAAAACATGTTTTGTGGACAGTGAACAAAACGAAAATAAATCCCTCTCTATTCGGCAATATCGTCGTGAGGGAGAAAACGTGATAGCGTGAAGCTAACAGCACGTTTTGATAACACGTGTTAGTTTTTTTTTCCTATTTTGCACGTCCGTTTTTCGAATAATATCCCTTGTTCCCATACACGGTTTATGCCAAAAACAAACTTATTGTTGTGTGTTAAAAGTTCGATAGGTACGTATTTAATGGCCTAGAAGTTCTTGTAAAATAGTGTTTGCACCTACACCACAGAATACCATTATTATAGTAGTATTAGTAGTACAGAAAGTACAATGACGTCGTCCCCCCCCCCCCCCCCCCCCCACCGAAAGCAGACACCGCAGGCCTACTTTTTTTTTGACGGGACTTATTGTAGATTTGCCGCAGATGGCATTAACTACTTGGCCGAACAAATGGGGAGCGCTGAAGGCTCCCACCCGGTATAACGTTTAAGACAACAGGCCTGAGGGTGCCCAGTTGGGCGCGAACCTCGGCTCAGGGCGTCGTCTGAGAGGAAAAATATTTAAAAGAATGAATCGACCCTATTGGGTGGTAGCGATAAGCGCTGAATGAGGGAAACCGCAGGCTAACAATACAATACAATTTAATACAAATATACTCATTTGCCTCGGGTATCCTGCGAGTAAACTAGTAATGTTTGCCGAAATTGTTTTCGAATTCACGTTTGCATCATAAATGATTATCACGTGCTCAGTGGTGAAGGAAAACTTCGCGAGGAAACCCACATTCCCGAGATCTGCATTTTCGGAGGTATGTGACTTAATCTGTATTGAGCTGGTATTTCCTTCGCGGGTTGGAAGGTCAGACAGGCAGTCGCTTCTGTAAAAAACCTGACCTGTCAAATCTTCAGGTTTGGTAAGCGGACCCTGTAAAAAACGGGATAATGCTAGGGGGATGAAGCTATACAGGATGTTAGAAACACCGTGCCGAGAGGGATGATTCAGACCGTGATTCTAAGTTAATATCAAGTGAAATTTTGCATCGCGAAGCTCATGAAAATGTAAGTGTTTTTGTTTTATTATTTTCAGTTTTTTTTCTTCACCAACCCGCATTGGAGCAGCGTGGTGGAGTACTCCATACCTTCTCCGGTTGATAGGGGCGGCCTGTGCCCAGCAGTGGGACGTATATAGGATGTTTGTGTTATGTATGTATGTATTTTCAGTTCCATATTTTTGCGACGGAAATTTCCACTTAATACCTATTAACTCAGAATCATGGTCTGAATCAACTCCCTCAGCATTCGGTACGATGTCACTTACACTCTGTATACATTTACTAATAATAAAACTACCAGTAAATAAACTGAGGGTAAGCTCATGTTATATTGTTGAATAAACTAAGACAAAAGATCAGAATTTCGCTGAATGGCCAGCAGTTTCTAGATAATTGGACTCAGTTCAAAACAATACAGAAAATACAACGATACTATTCACTGAAAACGGCTGAACGAGCACAACTTGTGCGATCTATTGTCTAAAAATGAAAACGGCTATTCCAAATTTAGAATTCAAAATTTTAGAAAACTTCCAGAATGGGCCATGTTTTCAAAGAAATATATATACTGCGCTGTTATGATTCCAATGAGATAATTGCCACGTAATTGCCACGAGGAACTCGGTGGCGATTGTTGAAGTTAAGCAACTTTCGCAAAGGCCGGTCATAGGATGGGTGACCACAAAAAAAAAAGTTTTCATCTCGAGCTCCTCCGTGCTTCGGAAGGCACGTTAAGCCGTTGGTCCCGGCTGCATTAGCAGTCGTTAACAACCATCAATCCGCCCTGGGCCCGCGTGATGGTTTAAGGCCCGATCTCCCGATGCCCCAGCAGTGGGGACGTTAAAAGACATTAAAATAATATACACACATTGACATTTAAGTATATTTAGTTGGAAAACATAAAGGTATATGGGTGCCGCAGTTCACCAAAAAAGGCCAGGGTTCAGTGAAAATTCCACATTAGTGGTGGTGGTTGGTAGGTGGTTGGTGGTGGTTAGTGGGTTTTTTTTTTTACTGAACTCTGTCGGGTTATTGGCCGCTGTAATTTTTAGACGGTTGTTTTAGATTTCGGCTTAAAATTGACGTGTACTCCATAAATTTTATGCCTGTCGATTACCCGCCCCTTTCTTTTTCAACCTATAAGGAAATGACAGGTATAACTTAAAATTAAATTAGCACAATTACCTATTTTTTTTGTGGTCACCCATCCTATGACCGGCCTTTGCGAAAGTTGCTTAACTTCAACAATCGCAATCGCGAGCGCGTTTACCGCTGCGCCACCGAGCTCCTCAGCTAAGTATAAGTGCCATATAATAAGGGGCGAATATTTTGATCAGACGCGGGCACAAATCTTAGCCACGTGTTTTTTGTAGAAGTTCGGGAATTTTAACAAGTACTGCCCTCAGTATTTAACATAACATGAGTGTTCTTTGTGTGGATCATCAAAGATTAGTAGGGACGCAATCTCTGAGAATCGATCCTTTGATCTAAGTAAGTACAAAGAAACAATAACAAAAACCAGATTGAGATGTGTGGGATTGTAGTTACCTATTAACTTGTCCATGGTGACGGAATAATTGTTTTTTTCTTTTCACCTTACGCTTATGTGGTTGTAGTGAAACGGCCAAGCTACATAAATATATTTTACCTAACGTGTAGAGTTTCTAAAAACTTAGGGTTTGTATAGCTAGCCCGTGTGAAGTTAGAAGCTTGGCTGTACATGAGATCTAATTACTTTTTGACATTGTGATCGATATGATCTCGCCTTGGCGCGGCGCGCGTCCATCACGACTCCGCCGCGACTTAGGTTCCAGTAGGCACACTGCCTAAATGGCTTCCTAAATCTTACTATTTAAGAAATGCTTATATACCTACCTGTGCAACTCCCCGGCCTTCATACAAAACACCTCGTTATCGTACACGCGCATCTGTTTGTGTGACTTCTGACGCCCGTACGATTGAAAACTTAAAGTAAGACCGAAGGGTGGGGGGATTGAGGTACACGTAGCTCAGCGGCTGGTGGGGAGCCAAGAGTTGCTATTTTACACGTAGTATTATGCCCCTGCTTCGCCGCCGCGTGATAAGTACTTACAATGAACGTTGAGCCGCCACCGATCCTCGATGATAGCCAGCGGCACACGAGGGTTGTCAGCGCGGCAGACCAGCATCTGGTCGTGGTCTTCTGCCTCTGGTATGAAGGATAGCAAGCTGGTTGTTGAGTTGTTTCCAGAGAACTGAGGGGAGAAGACGATTACTGTTAGACACAGAGCGTTGTTAGCAAATCGACCTTGATCTCGATCAAGGTCAAATCAAGGTCACGGTAACTAAAAATCTATAGACCCGAGGGTCTATAGGCCACATTTTGTAAACAAAATGTCAAATTGCAATATTGCTTTGTAGCGTTTTGAGGCCTCTGGTTTTGTGACCCATGAATCCCATGAACTAACGAGTAGTGACCACGATCATTGCATTTCAACGAGGGTCTTTCCAAGCTACGTTCTCCAAAAAATATATAGATGGCGCTGTAAAAATGTGAGCGGTGGTCATATGCCGTGATGAACAAACTTTTCAGGACAGATTGGCATACGACCACGGCTATCTTCTAAACATCACTCATCACAGGCCTTTACATCTTTATCAGATGATTCAAACAGCGTTTCTGTGGCAGCTTTTAAAATGGCTGTAAAGTCCAATGCGAGAGCGACAGTAGCGGCCGCACGACTGGCATTGTAGTTGAGGGTTATTAGATGGTATAGGTGGTAAATCGGCCCTCTCACAGACGCTGCATCGCCTGAGACGCGTTTGATGACGCAGGGTTGCCCAGAACCTGCGCCAATGTAAACATCACTAACGGCCTCCGTAATCCAGTGGTTGGGTTGGGCTCACGATCCATAGGCCCCGGGTTTAAATCCCGTTGGGGACATATCACAAAAATCACTTTGTGATCCCTAGTTTGGTTAGGACATTACAGGCTGATCACCTGATTGTCCGAAAGTAAGATGACCCGTACTTCGGAAGGCACGTTAAGCCGTTGGTCCCGGTTACTACTTACTGATGTAAGTACGTAGTCGTTACATGAGTCATGTCAGGGGCCTATGGCGGCTCAGTAATAACCCTGACACCAGGGTTGATGGGGTTGGTATTTCACCTCACAACCCACACGATAAGAAGAAGACTATTCGGAAGAATTTCAAAGAAAGAATTTCAAAATATGCCTATTTCCTTGTTTCATACTTTTTAAAGGGCGATTTTTCAAACTATCAAATAATTATGAATTATTAAAGAGTCAATTATAATAGTATTTAAATATGCTGCACAACTTTTTAGAAAGGCGATATGTTCCAACAATTTCACGATAATAATTTTCCCGTGATCCTTTGAGCCCGATATGATCTGCTGAGCGTTAATAAAATATACGAAAATAATATTCATACAGCATCTCTCTCAATATTTTCATTTCAAATGTTCTCGAGTATTCCAATCATCGATATATCATAATAAATATTTCATTTCTAGGTCGTAAAACTTTTCAGACAGGCCAGAGTTGGAAAATGCGAGAATTTCAGTCGAGTAACTTGTCATCAATAAAGTAAACTAATATCTAGAGCAATTAATTAGAAAATTCGCGAATGTTGTCAAACATAACCTTAAAAACGTTGTGTTCCAGTGGGCCGAAAAACATTATTGCACAAACCATCCTGTATATGGTGTGAGCTAGTGCGAAACAGGTTTGCAGCCGGCCTGATGATCGCACTCGGTATCTATTGTGGCGCGTAGTGGGTATCAATCTACAATATTGTTAATGTTTATTAGTTAAGTAAATACATAATTATTATAATTTTAGTTTAAGTAATTTTTTGTAATTTTAAAGCGGAATGTTCATCAGGACAAACCCCTTTGGGATTTATTGATGAGATTTATTGTTTTTAGTTTATAAGTTTGTATAAGTATAAAATAAATAAAAGAAAATACATAAACATTACATCACACACGTACATAAATTCACGCCAGTAATTCCTACTGAACAAAAATAATCAATGACAACTTGCAGCCAATGGCCCCGTATCCTGCAGACACCTCATAATTTTATTTTAAGTAATACCCGTCATTTTCTTATCTGCCGAAAAGGAAAGGGACGGATGATTGTCAAGTAATTTTAAAATGAATGAATAACCCGTGCGAATACAATAGGCATCTCGCTGGTATGCAATCATAATAATATGACATGCTGTCTACTTAATTCTGTCGGGTTATTGGCCGATGTGAAATCATTAGACGGTTGTTTTAGATTTCTACTTAAAATTGACGTGTATTCCATAAATTTTATGTCTGTCGATTACCCGTCCTTTTTTATTTCTACGGATCGGAAAATGACAGGTATAACTTAAAATAAAATTAGATGGCGTATGCAGGAATTAGCACCAATGTCGATACGAAGTCCTAAGATGAATGTTGAACCTTATGGTGACAAGGAATCAGCTTATGGCCCATAACAATTATCCATCATGTTAAGAAGGACAAACTTTATCTGGCGAATGCCAAAAAAAAAACAAAATGAATGGCGATTGAATGATGCCCGGGAACATAAGGAACTGAACGTTTTTTTTTTATTAGCACGTTGTCCAACATAGAATCTGAAAGGCGGACGGGCGGACGGACGAATGTCGCCATCGGGAATCGAACCCGGGTTTCCAGATCGTGAGCCCCACGCTCTAACAACTAGACCACAGAGGCTATTGAAAAAAAATATGGTCCTGTTAATTCCAATGCTATGCTTCTTAGTTTAAGCTGCCCCAATATCTTAGCCTCCAGCTTTGTTCTAGACTCAAAACAAATGATAGTTTTTATTTAACCAGACTGAAAAATGGATGTGAGTTTTTGTCGACGTTTTTAAGAAGTCTTTAGCTTTAAGATACTTTAAGGAAAATCTAGATTGCGAAATACTTTTAAACCGGTTTTTATCTGGAAACTCTGAAAAACGGAAGAACATCTTGATCGCCTTTTGTTCTCAGTTGGAAGTATAAAGATAGTTTACGTTCTTTAGACATTTCTTTCTATCAAAGTACCTACTTACTGAGACGTTTTAATCAAAATAGTACTTACACACATAAACACACAGTACATAAAATAATAAAGTATATTAAATATAGATAACCAAAATCAAATTTTATTTTTGATAAATTAAACTATTTGGTGGGGTGGGGTTTTTGGGAGGCTCTCAGTACTATTCAGAGGCGGAGGACAGGAGTCCTAGTACGGCTTTGAAAAAGACTACTCTGGGCGACATCCTACTTGCGTCAGAGTACTGCGGGGCGGAAGGCAATAGGGAAACCACTGTCCTATTTTTCCCTAAAAAAGTAGCATGGTTCTCCATGCTACACTGACAAGAGCGTGGCTCTTAAATTAATGACGATGTGATGGACGGGGTGACACATCAATTGAATGTTACATAAGAAACAAAATAATTATCTTATTAATTTGTTTTCGCGAAGTTTCGTTTACGTCAGGGATACTTTAGCATACCTACCGTTACAGTGAAAACCACGTAAATGCTTTTTTTGGAAAATCACACTCTTATGTGATTTTTGTTATGAAAACCACGAAACAGACACTCTAGTTTCTATCCAAATGAAAAACTGTGATCTTATTCTCTTTCATTATTTAAGAGCTGCACTCTTGTCGGTGGAGTAATCCACATTCCTCTCTCCTTTCCGCCAAATCCTTCACCTCCTGATACGACACGACCTGCACCCTCTCTTTTATTTGTTACATAAATGTTCTCGTAGGTCTACCCCTTCCACTTTTTCCTTCTATGATGTGTTTTATAAGCGAATCGTGTCGTATCAGGTGGCCAATCTTATTTCCTCTTATTACGGTTCTTTTGTCTATAACTCTTTCCAGCACTTTTAATTTGACACCATTTCAGTCCAATTTATACTCTCCATCCTTCGCCAACACCACATCTCAAACGCTTCCAACCTTTCTCTGTCTCTCTGTGTCATAGTCCACGTTTCACTTCCATGGAGTGAATGCTTCAAAATCTGTACTTTACCTGATCTGAAATTTTACTTGAATTGAAAAAAAAAAATACATCAGAATGTGATTTTTTTTAAAAAAAGGTGGTTACGTGGTTTTCGCTATAAGGTGACGTTATAGATATTGAAGTGATGCAGCCGATTTTCCACCGACCAACTAGTTAATGCCATCTTTGGCATATTTACAATAATTCACGTGAAAAATAAAAGATATAACAGTATGAATGAGTGTGACTAAACTCCAAGAGCAAATAGCGATTAAAAAAGGAAAATGAAGGTATTTGTTTCTTCAGTAATTTTGGATTTAATTTATCCTGCATAGGAAAGACAAGGGAGCAGAGTCCAGACAGCCTAGTCTGCTATAAAACATTGAAAATCAGTTTATATTTGACCGAAGCCAGATGGCTACACGAGACGATAGATATGTTTTACGAGTACGTATATTTGTACTGACACAAACGCAGCGACATATTGACAAAAGTAATCGAATAAAAATGCAAATGGCTGCCCTAACGTCCCAATATGGCGGGATATTATTCATGATAAAATATTTTGGCCATGTTTTTACTTGGTTATGCTTTAAAATACGGTAATAATTATTTTAATTAATATTCGAATTACTTTGTGGTCTCTAGTTTGGTTTTCATCACTATCACATAGCAGATAAGGTTCAGTGCTTACACGACGTCAAACACCGCACACTGGGTGATACAGCGAAAGCTATAATACGTCGATAAATGTCGCACGGTTATTGGCCGAATAATAATTCGCTATATAGTTCGCGCCGTGCATTCGGACCAGCCGGGTCTACATGACAACCGCACCGTGCGCGGCCTGAATTATATTGAGCGCTTCGACCAATAAACGATACGAATGCTATCTACATAGATAGGCCTCGATATAATTCGCGCCCTACTGGTGGCGTGACGCTTGTGTGCTTTCAGTAATTATGTCAGAAAAACTAATATTTTAGTTGAAATATTTTATCCGACACGATAAATTCAAATTCAAATTCAAAAATATCTTTATTCAGTAGGTAACATAGTTACACTTTGAATCGACAATTTTTACATAACGAACGTCTCATCCGCCTAAAACTACTGCAGCTTCTCACAACCTGTATAGCCGGGGAAAAGAAGCTGCAAGAAAAACCTCGGCACAGGGCCGTAGACGTTCTTTAAAAAAAATAAACATAAAATATTTTTACACAATTGAGTAATTTAGCTGCCTAATATCAGTTCTCAGACAGTTAATAACATGCATTCATATCTTCTAAATAATCACTAACTTATGCTCTTGATCATCCAACAGTTTATGGAATATTACTCATATTGCAGAATGAAATAACGTAACGTAATCAACCGACAATGAAATATAGTTTCTAATACCAACGGAATGGACTAATGTGGAACTTTCCAGGCTGCGTTCGAGTTGCCATCGTTTACCTTCTAATTTCATGGATAACAGACATTATGCATCTTTTGTCTTTGTTTTTGGGTATAAATGATGACCCTTTTATTACACTCAGGCACAACACATCTCCCAAACATTATTATTCTGAACAAAATAAAGAGAAGCAATATAGTTAGTTCTATCTACCATATCTGACCCAAATATCAAGAAACACTTATTTTTATATATTCTTCTGTCATTACATAACATAACAAATACTTTATTGCACAAACAGGAAAAGAAATACAAAATTAAAAACAAAAGAGAAACAGAATGAGTACAATAGGCGGCCTTACATTCTATTTTTGAATATAAAGGTTTTTCTTGCAGCTTCTTTTCCCCGGCTATACAGGTTGTGAGAAGCTGCAGTAGTTTTAGGCGGATGAGACGTTCGTTATGTAAAATTGACGATTCAAAGTGTAACTATGTTACCTATTGAATAAAGATATTTTTGAATTTGAATTTGAATAATTACGTACCCGAGTACCTCCTGGCCGGAGTACGCACAGGACCGCGAAAAATGAAAAGAGGAAGGGGAGGCCTTTGCCCAGCAGTGGGATCTTGTAGGCGAGTTTAGATTAGATTAGAAATACCCGAGTAGCGAGAAAATAGATGATTATCATGTTAAATCTGGACAGCTTCATAGCTTGGAAAGTCAAGTGCAAAAGTGTAAAAATTGGCATAGATACATGGGCCAACTTAGCACTTACAGCGATATAACTGAATCAACGACATCTTCGTACATGTATGGTAGCCGGTGAACAATACCCTTGACCTGACCTTGCTTACATACAGATTGGAGAAAAATTTGTTAAAAAATGTCACCACGTGTATATATTAGGTTGGAAACAATAGCGTGTTCAAAATTACCATAATCCAGCTTCCTTTTGTCGCGAGTCACGGCTGAGGCGATGTCTTCATACAGGGAAACAAAGAAAAATAAAATTGATGACAATTACGTGATCGGGGTGGCAAATTTTCCTTTTAACAAAGAAGTTTTTTTTTCTATTCTGTAATACACAAAGTAGGTTAAAGACATGTCTATTATCCCTTTATAATCGGAGTTGCAAGTAATAGGAAAGTTTCCAACTAGTCAAATCAGGTACTTTTTACTAAACGTCAAAACGAAATTACAAGGGAATCTGTATAAAACAGCACACTGTGACGTCGTAAAAAAATGTGATAAAATGTCGGACTTATTATTTATTTATTGTTATTTAATTATTTATTTGTGCACAATAAAATAGACACAAAGATCATACCAAGAATAATTATAATGGTTTTCTTGATTAAAATTTATAAATAGAATTTAAAAAATATTTTTTGTTTGTAATCTGCGTTTATTTACTTAGTTATCAGAATTTCATAATATAATTATCTTTCACCTAGGATGCTACCCAATTTACCATTCTTGCGGCATTTTACACAGGTACAAAAAATATCGTCAACTTATAGTGAAAACACATAAATATATAAGTGATGTAAATATTGGTTGGATTATGAGATACTTATAGACGTCTACGAGTAACGCTCGATAGCCAACTGGTTGTATCTTTTGAAGTCTACTTCTAAAAACTTGTCCTCTTAACAATACATCATTTATGTACACCATTAACACATGTTTATGGAACACGATGTTCGTGCCTCACCCAACAGGGTCCACATAATATCAGCGTCGTGGTTCACGCCGCGACTTGTGCTGAATGAGGCCCTTTTATCTTAGGACGTCCACCACCACCTTATGAACGTTTCGACAAACATCCGTCTTACTTTTTTTGTAATTGAATAGTATGATGTTATGACTGCACGGCCACATTCACTGCACGGTTTTTTGCGTATCACAGCACTAAAACTGTTAACTCGTGTTTTAAGTTACGTGGTTATTATCATAATTAAAACACATAATAACGGGTTCTTACCGCGTTTTTTCGCGTTTATCGGTAGTCTCATGTCCCTGCTTTAAACGCGGTAAGAACCCGTTATTATGTGTTTTAATTATGTTAACTCGTGCTTCAGCAAATATGGACGTCGCTCTGCAGAAACGTGGCCGCCTCAACGGTGCCCTGATGGCGTTATTATACTGTACTCACAGCTCTTTTAGGGAGCGCTGATTGCAGTTCGTCTTCAGGGATTTGTAATCGTTCGAGAACTTTAACTAAAGCCTGACGAACTCGGAAACTCAAAGTTCTGACATAGGCCCTCAATGGGCACGCAAATGGACCATATTAATGATAACAGATGTTCAGACCGTCGTGAATATAACGGTCCATCACGCTAGAAAGGAAACAACTGCTCTCGACATAAATCTATCAAAATATTAAAAGAAAACAAATCACAGGTATTAATATCCCATTTATCACTTCCATTTTTCCCCAATGTAAGGACACTTAACATTTAAAACCAGTGTATTTTTACCGTCAAATATACCTACGGGATTGAGACATCTAAACTGACACGTTATGTAAACGCTCCATCACATTTTAGGGTTCAGTAGCTCTATCGTGGGTTTACGCAGTAAGTTAACTACATACACACATAACATAAACAGCCTATATACGTCCCACTGCTGAGCACAGGCCTCCCCTCAATCAACCGGAGGGGGTATGGAGCATACTCCACCACGCTGCTCCAATGCGGGTTGGTAGAGGTGTTTTTACGGTTAATAGCCGGGACCAATTGCTTTACGTGCCCTCCGAAGCACGGAATCATCTTACTTTTTCGGACAATCAGGCGATTGAAGCCTGAAAAGTCCAAACAAAGGACAGCCTCACAAAGTGATTTCGACAATGTCCCCATCGGGAATCGAACGCGGACCTCCAGATCGTAAGCCTAACGCTCTAATTACTAGACCACGGAAGCTGTTAACTAAAGTCAATAGAATAAAATAGTAATTCTCCGCCCCGCAACAATTCGTATCGGGCGATCTTACCCCCTCTGAGTCTTAAATGGCCGTAAGCTGCTAAGGAGTAAAGCTCTCCGCGCGGACTCTATCTCGCTCGCACTTACGCGTTAGGTGGCACACGGTAAGTATAAGGTTTTTGTATAGAGTTTCCAGGGTACAGTAGTGGCGTAAAATCATGTGTGCATTTTATTTCTTTAAGTGAACCCTTATATACCACTCTTGTCTTGTTTGTCGCATAACATAAATCGATGTATATGTCGTGGCCAGATCGTAAAATTGATCATTTCATGATGCCCTCGACCATTTCATGAAATGTGACCATTTCATGAAATAGTATATCATTCGTTGGCCACATCATGATGTGGTTTGGGCAGATCAATGAACACAAAACGTTTAACGATATGAGCAACTAAATGCATGATTACTTCATGATATGGCCAAACTTTGGCAAGCATATCTATTTATTTATTTATTTATTTAGATAGGTATACCAACAGTACACATATTGTAAAGTTATAAAATACAAGTCTTAAATTAGTTTTTGTATATGTGCTCCAATTACAGGTACACACAACATTCGTAATTACAACAACAAGCTTATATATCATATCGTGAAATTAGTAACATTATCCACCGGTAGTAGCGCTGGTGTCGATTATATTTAAAACTTAATTTATATTATAATCGATGAATCGATGTAATTGTACATTTTTCCATATCGATTATTTGGATTAGGATTAGGTAAATAATTTTGAACCTAAGAAATTAATCGACTATTCGCATTTTTATTACACCACATAACATGAACACCGCCTGCATTAACGATATGGCCAAACGTTGATTGAAATATCATCAAAGGTTGACGTTTCAACGATGTGGTCAACTTAAGTTGACCATTTCATGAAATATGACCATTTCATGAAATGGTTGAACACATTATGAAATGATAAATTTTACGATCTGGCCACGACATATACATTGATTGTGTTGTCAATACAAAAGAAAAATACACATCCTCGCTATCCACGTCCGCCTCACACTTTTTTTGTTTTATTAAACCCACACGTGGATCGTCAGTAAAGTGATTTGTTACCACACTCTGACATTTTGTTTGGACCACGAAATCTATAATAACTGACATGTTTTACTTTCAACACTGATAAAAAGCGTTTTATTTGTTAAATAAGTAAATAAAAGTAGAAGAAAAACAAAGGGTTAAATATAAATGATAATTACCAAACTATAAATAGAACAGCTTTATCTTGAAAATAAAATAAATATATAGAACATGTTCAGCACATTATATCTTGCACCAGTGAGTTATTAATTTGGCTTAAGTGCTGTTTTCACTAACAGAGTTGGCTCGATACGGCTTACCACCTGTTACATTGGTCTAATAAAAAGTACAGTGAAGCGTGTTTACTCAGTTCATCTTGCGATTGATGTACGGTCATGAGCATTAATATGTATACACTTTGGTACCATGTCACATTAACTTTTTCGACAAATTGAACTGTAAGTCTCACTAAATGTCAAATATGTTAGTGCGACAGAGTCCTAAAGTAGGTACATTATATTGCTCATGACTGTACCTCTAGCTATCCGTAGTAGAAATATAGTCGTGAGTCTCGGTTTTTATTAAATAAAAGATATCAGTGAGTGTGTATGTGACTGGCTGATTTTCCCTTCAGGTTGCTCAGACAGGCAGTCGCTTCTATAAAATAGCGGCCCTGTCAATCCTTCAGGTGAAAAACGGGATAAAGCCATGAAGATTATGAGTGAGTTCATGGATTATGTACGTGTTTATCTCTACACTTACAACTTTAGCACTCCTTTTCATCTGGCGGTTTCCCTTCCACCATGTCAGGCTGGCTTCAGGTCTTGACCCGGTGGTCTGGCATTCCACTTCGTAACCCCTGTCTGCTGATAGCTGACGGTTCTTGTTCAGGATCTGCACCGTCAATGGTCTTACTGTAACAAACTTGATTAGTTAGTTTGTGGTCTTATTGTGACGAACTTCTTTAGTTAATCGCTAGTCTTATTTCAATGAAGTTTATAATAAAATTAGCATCCTTATTATGACAAACTTGATTAGTTATTTGGTGGTTTTGTTGTGACAATCTTAGTCAGTTAATACCTTACTACAGTAAACGTAGTGAGTTACTTAGTTTCCTTATTGTGACAAACTTTGTTAGTAGCTTTATTATGTCAAACTTCTTTAGTTAACTCGTGATCGTGGACTTGTAGTCGTGTTGTGACAAACTTGATTAGTTAGTTTGTGGCCTAGAATGACTAAATAGTTAGATAATTAGATTAGTACTTGGTTTATAGCAAAAAATATGTTTTTTTAGTTAGTAATTTAATTAGCAACTAGCCTTACTGCTACGTAATTAGTTTGTGGCCTTGCGGTGATAAACATGTTTAGTTGTGTTTTGCGTTATATGTGTGGCGAAGTTTCTCCGAAATAAACGTTTTTTATGATTATTATTAATTAATTTGGTTGTAGCTTTGATAAGTCAAATAACATTTTTTTTACCGATTTCAAAAAAGGTTCTCAATTCGACCGTATATTTTTTTTTGATACAAACACTGTTTATATCTACTTATTGTAATGTCAAAAGAAATAAAATAAAAACTAATGGAATTACTCACAATTGATGTCCAGAATGAGCAGCTTGGTCAAAGGTGGCGCGAGGTTTGTGTTGCTGGCTTGGCAGACGAGGCGTGCGTTGAGGTGCTGCCTACCCACGTTGGGGAAGGTGAGCGTGTTGACGGTGACGCCGTCTGAGCGCTGCTCGAAGGAGTCGTCGATGACCGTGTTCTCAAGGTACCAGGTCACACGGGGCCGGGGGTCACCTGATACGGTTTTTTTTATTAAAATAGGGCCTCGTTTTACTACAATCTCATCAGGGGCCTATTTTATAAAACTTACAATTATTTACAAGAGCAATTCGATGTGCATTGCGGAGTGTGTGATTAGCAATATTTTGTAACTTTATACGTATATTAGTTTTCCAAATTTTCGTTGTAATTTACAATAGTAGATAAGTTTTATGAAATAGACCCCGATAGACCGTGGTCGTATATCTATGCTCCAGTGGTTGAACTTTGGGCACACGGTCAGGAGGCCTTGGACTCAAAATACGGAGGGGGCATATCATAAAATCCGTACCACGGACCGTTCATAAATAGTAAGATGATCCGATGACCATTATTTATTTATGTAAAAATATGTAGTCGTTACATGAGCCACGTCACGCGCCTTTGGAGGTTAATAGTAACCCTGACATATTGATGAGGTTGGTTATTAGTCTCACAACCCACACGAGAGGAAATCTTCTTTACAATAACAAATAAAAGAACTGCTTACCTCCATGCGTCTCACATATGAGCTCAATGACGTCTCCTTCGTTGTAAGGCTCCAGGAGTCTTGTTTGATCCCTCGTCTTGGCGTCCATAATGATGGGCCGGTCCGGGGGTGCTAGTGAGACAATTAGGAATAAACACTTCCGACCAAGCAGTGAATGCCATTCAGGACAAATCTAAAATAAGTCAAGTCAAAAAATAATTTGAAAACTAATATTGATATCACGTTGTTTCCACGATTTGTGCCCGGTTACTGGCTCGCCCTCTATTACGTCTCTTCTACGGTCTTAAGCATAGCTGGCTAGGAGTGGGTGTGTATACTGTAAGTATATGTGCCAACCTCTTATATCCTTCTTTTTCTTTATTTTATGTTACTGTATATAACTGTATATACTTTATTGCACTTAACAACTAGTTACATCACAAACAAGAAATGGACGTTTACAAGGGTGGACTTATCTCTAAGAGAGATCTCTTCCAGCCAACCCAGAGGTAGTATTAGAGTAACTGCGGAAGAATAAAAAGAGGTGCAATATATTAAATACATTATAATAATTATATCTACATATAAAACCGTTTAAAAATATATATATACACAAACATATGCCTAAGCCTCTATAAATATATACACATATAAAATATACTATACCTACATACATACCTATTATATATATAACAATATACTTAGACTACGAATACTCTATAGATAAAAAGTGCTCTTTGACTCTCTTCTTAAAAATTAGGTAAGAGGAACTCTCCTGAACTACCCTCGGCAGCCTATTCCAGAGCATGGCTGCACGGACGGAAAATGAGTGAAAGCCAAAATTGGTATTGGTCCTAGGTATCTCCAGCATCTTAGTAATACATGGACGCCTAGAACGTGAGGGAGGGGGCAGGAGGTGGAAGCGGGACCGTAGATAGGAAGGGGTACCAGGATCATAGAGAATTTTGTAAAGGAAGGAAAGGATGTGCACATCACGGCGAAGTCGGATAGGGAGCCATTTTAACGACGCACGAAACTCGGAAATATGGTCATACTTGCGTAAGCCGAAGATGAAACGTATCGCCAAATTTTGAAGACGCTCGAGTTTGTTAAGCAGCTCCTCGGTTACATCCAAGTAACAGAGTTACTTAAAAACTGACGCGATAAATAAAAAATCAAATAGTAGTCTGACACCAGATTATGTGAGGTCGATCATTGACGTTGTACCCCACCCAACATGTTGATATTTTTTATCATCAGTTACATAAACTTTTGTGGATTCACCTTGGATGGCATTTTATTACTTAACCATCACGCGTGGAACGGGTTCCACGTAGATAAATGACGTACAGCTATTGGTTGAAGCCCTCGATATAATTAGGGACACGCGCGGCGCGAAACCTGTACCGCGGGCGCATATCAAAATAAAACTTCAAAAAAATCAGATTAATAGAGTTTATTAGCGCATATAATGTTAAAAAGCAAGATCTAATGCTACAGACTAAACATTGCAGATAGTAAAATTATATTAAAAATGTACTACATTAAATAATAAAAAAATATAGCTTAATTTGTGCAATATAAAAATGAAATTAATAATCTTAAAAAATCGTGCCTTAATACCCCTCGCTACGTGATAATTGCATAAAGCATAAATAGTTATTTATAACGGAATAATAATTGAAAATAAAAAACTTTATTCCGAACATTCAATTTAAATTATTTTAAAAATCGAAACTAAAATTTTATTTTTATTAATTGCACTATGACGAGATTACATGTTAGTGTTTGTTATTATTAACTATTTACATAAAATCAAACCAATCTATTTTACAAGCAAATAAATAACATTGAAATAAAAATATAAAAACCAGCATTGGATTACTAAAAATACAAAAAGTAAACATTATACAAGGCAATTAGTAGGTATGCACCAGGTTATTTTTTTACATAAAAACATAATATTTTGTTAATAAAAATTGTTACGAATAAGTGAACGAATTGTTAAATATTGAAAGTGTATGAACATAAAGTGCCAATTTTCAAAAGGTATCCAATATCAGTAACAAAATCATATATCAATAACTACTAACTAAAAATACATTGAATAAAATAAAATAATTTTAAAAGCTTAAGGATTAGGCTGAACGGTTTCGTTAATCGCGTTCGACTCCAAACTACCAGTACCTTTAAAAAATAAAATATAAAAACATAAAAATATTTCACTAACGTAGCAGGCTCATATCACGTTTGGTCTAACAGAAAGCAAAGTGCGGTGTGGATATTCAGTTCATCTTGCGATGAATGTATCTCTGGCTAGGGATATAATTTTGAAGTTATTTTCATCATCATCATCAATTTAAGAGCCACGCTCTTGTCGGTGCAGCATTTTCCATGCTACTTTTTTAGGAAAAAATAGGGCAGTGGTTTCCCTCTTGCCTTCCGCCCCGCAGTACTCTGTCTGACGCAAGTGGGATGGCGCCCAGAGTAGTCTATTACAAAGCCATACTAGGACTCCTGTCCTGTGTAAGTTATTTTATGTCATAAAATTATTTCTCTAGAATAAATGGTCCAAATCCAACTGAATTCACGATGAAATTCTTTACTGCCTCAATTATTTACAATTTTATTAATTTTGGGTTATGTAGGCCTATCTATTATAAAAAGTAAAAGAAAATTGTATGACAAACAACTTTATAAATATTCATTTTAGTAGTGGATTTGCATTTAAATCAATGATTTGTTCAGTTGGGGTTAAAACAGAGACAAACGGAAAGAAACATAAAAATGAAATCTCAAATAGTTGGAATTCAACTTTCATTTTTTTTTCAATCAGACATGCTAAGTGCCTAATGTGGCCTTTTTAACATGCGCGGCAAAATACTCTAATGCTTCATAATTTTTAATTACAAAAGACCTTTATTTAAAAAGAAAAGGAAATCTTGCGCAAACTCATACATTTTTTACCAAAAGTATGAACTGAGACCATAATTAGGCCACGTCGAAGCAATTCACCTAAAATAGGTAAAAATAAGTGCGCAATGTCAATAAATGACAAATAGCAATATTGTTTGTTTAGATGAATTGCTTTAATATGGCCTTTTAATAGCTACCCTTTTATTCTCAGCCACTTTAACCGGTTATATTTAAATGATTAACAAAGGAAAGTTAAGAAGCTTACAAAGCAACTAATCACAAGATGAATGACTGTTCAATAACAATCACATAAAACTGTCGATTCTGCCAGTAATCATTTTAATCAAGTCGGAACTTTTCAGGCTTACAAATTGATTATTAATGGTTTGTTGAGCTCAGACACTCCCAGCAATCAGCCACCGATCAGCGTGGTAGATTTTACTCCCTTCTCTCGTCTCTTCTATCGTGTGGTTTGTGAGGTGAATTACCAACCTCATCAACCCTGGTGTCATGGTTATTATTGAGCCGCCATAGGCCCCTGACAAGGCTCATGTAACGGATACTTACTTGCATCAGTAAGATACTACTACAAATAGAACGTACGAACGAACGTAGATTTTACTTAGAAGCTTAGACAGCAGTGAGGGAACGACAAAAAAGAAGAGAACAAGAAGATAAGCGTAGAGCATGGAGTACTTATCCCTACGCTGAAGTACGCGGTAGCAAATGTTGGGTATGGCAGAAGAAGCATGGAAGGATTAATGCCGTAGAAATGATATCGTTGCGTAGCATCTGCGGTCTTAAATAAACTGAAGGAATATATGTTGGAATAAATAATGAGTGTAGTTAAGTTTAGTAGGTAAAGTGTGTAGTATAAGTCAATTTATAGGATTTTAGTGGGTGGAGGGTAGTTGTTGTAAATGCTAAAAAACAAAATAAACAAAATTAGGGAATGAGCGCGACGCCAACAAACTACGGTTGTAGTTTGGCGATAGTATTAAAATGTATATGTATGTAATTTTGTTTATAAATAAATAAAAAAAATAAAAAAATAGAGTGATAGAGTGAGAAACAGTGTAATAAGAGAGATTTGATGCAAAAGAAGATATAATGGCTCAGATTGACACAGGAATGTTAAGTTGGTTTGGACACGTAGAGAGGATGAAGGATAATAGAATAATAGAATAATCTAGAAAACAGTACGAAATGGGTCATATCTGCTATGGTTTAGTACGATCTGCTCTGGACCGGCGTGCGTGTAAGAAACGATTGATAAACGTGGAGGAAACAAGAGAAGTATGTCAAGATCGAAGCCAATGGAATTCCATAGTCTCTGTTTACTTCGGTGAGTGGTGTGTAACTATGTATGTGAAACTATAAGGGAAGACTTTTCAGATGTAAAAATGAGGCGAACTCTCACCACTTTCGAACAATAGACGCGGTGAAATTGTTTTTCGGTCACTCGTGGACTCATTTTTTTTTTTAATTGGCTTAAATGAGATACTATTTTACAAAACGACTAAAATATACATTTCCACAGCAAAAGCACGACTTCATCAACAAACATGGGCTAACATCGAATTCCTTATTACCAAGTTCTACAATTTTCCAACAATGGCCGCGATTTTTCAACACCATCTTTTTAAATTGAACTAACATTTCAATCTTCCAATCCAACGAAAATAGCGATGAAATGATTGAAAATGTGCCCGAACTGAAACACTGGCTAACTAGCCCCAATTTGTAAGGTTCGCGACAATCCAATTAAAAGTGGATACGAAAATCGAATTATTTCGTGAAGGGAAATCGTAAACAATATTATACGGTCTACTCATCGGCGATACACCCAAATAGACGCACACCTTATTACAAAACGAAACTGGAGGCCGCGCCGCACCACGAAGGAAGTCCGCGAATTTTTATGGAACTAATTGACAAGTCATATCAATCGGGTAGGTAGTTTCCTAGATCAAAGATAAATTATGAAATTCTGATTACTAAATAAAGACAGATATATAAAGGTGACAAAAACGTTTTCTTTTTTCTATTTACTTAAGTTATTTATGTTTCATAAGATTTTAATAAGAAAAATATAACAATAAATGCGACATTTGACACGTTTTTCTATGATGTCATAGGTTGCTTTTTCATACAAATTCCATGGTAATTTCGTATTTTGACGTTAAAAATTAACTGATTTGACTAGCTGAAAACAATCCTATTCTAAAAAAACAGAGTCGGCGACACTACCGCTGGACTTTTTTAATGGCGCGGGATATATTTCAAAGTTGGTTTTATCTTTAATCATCGTTTTATAATAAGGCGGTTTAGGTTTCATTTTTCGCATAGAGTTTATTCTCTCAGCTACCCGAGGTACAGGGGGATGAGACGCTGCGTTCTATCTATCTATCTGATTGGTTCACTCAAATTTGGAAACACGTCGAAAAGTTACGGAAGCGGTCGCAATTGGCTGAATGAACGTCACCGTCGTACATGTGATCTATGAGTCACATGTGTTGACAGACCCCATCCGTCTGTTATAAGGAGGCTCTAGAGGTAGTATCGTCGATGGATGGCCTAGTTCCTGAGTTTAGAGTTTCACACGTAGAATTGCATTTGGGAAATCATCGGGCGTTTCTCACTTGCATATCAAATGCTCGTTACTCTCGGTCTAGACGTCTGGGCAGCTCGTACGTACATACATACTTAAACTGACGCCTCCCTCTCAAAAGGGCATATTGTAGCCCCGAACATGGTCCTTGGAGCCGGACCATCTGGTTGTATGGATCATGCGGTTGTCCATAATCAAAAGACGTCTATTTATTTGCATACGACACACGTTACATACGGACGGGGTTACAGGAGAAAGAGAGAGAGAGAGAGAGAGAGAGAGAGAAAACGTTGCCACAATAATAAAAAAAATTGTTGTTGGTGTTGCCAAGACATATGATTTCAATAATACTATTTATAGAACGACGATCTGGTGAAGGTCACGGGAAGCCGCTGGATGCGGGCAGCGCTGGACCGATCGTCATGGAGATCCTTGGGGGAGGCCTATGCCCAGCAGTGGGCGTCGTACGGCTGATAATGATGATTTATAGAAAAATACTTGGTCCTTGTATAAAACGGACACGGCACGCAAGACACAGTTGGCTCGACCGAAAGACGGCGATACGGCTCACCACCTATCACGCTGGTCTAACAGAAAGCTCGGGGAGATGTGGTTACTTAGTTTATCATGATAGACGTCCTTACCTCTGAAAAATTGCTATCGAAAGTCCAAGGCTAAGTAAATTAAATTCTTCGTTTTTGGGGTTATGTATACGTTTTTACAATAAAATACCAGACAGTATTTTGAATTTGTCACGAAAATTAATTTTAAGCTCATGTTATTATAAGATTAATGGTATTAAATGTGTTTCTCTAGTAATTAAATAACTTATAATGTATACCTACATTGATTCAAAATATGTCTTGCTGTTGCAGTTTCTTGTCATTTTTTCTCCTCAGCCATAGCACCTTGCGAAATGACGTAGATTCAAAAATGTTAAATTGACCTTCAACAAGTTTACCTATGATAATTACGTTGAATATATGATTCTGATTCTGACTACCTCAATTGGGATATAGTAGTGACCTTATTTTAAGGTATGAAACGGACACTCTCCGCCCCCCACCGGTTCGTACGAACTATTACAATTGATACAGAACGATATAAAATATCAAGATACCCATTTGAGGATTTCTGCGTCACCTGAAGAGAGGCTTATTATTACATTGAGGTAAGTAAAAACGCAATCTTTAAATCACGAAAAAAAAATTGTTTTTATTTAGAAAACTTACAAGAAACTAAATCACAGATTGATTAATAGAATTACAAATCAAAATACAAATCAAATCAAATAGAATTACAAATCAAATCAATTGCGTTGTGCATTGTACTTGTTCGCAAAAAACGTTGAACTGACGCCGCGGCTACGCGACGCCAGCGCCGCGCACGTTCGGCGTTCGGCAGCCGGCCAGCGCTGGCGTCGCGTCGCCGCGGCGTCGACGTCGCGTGGACGTTCCGCGGACGCTGGCACGACGACGACGCTCGAAAGACGCTAGTGTGGGGGGTCTCTTACCTCACCCCCGATGACGACACATTTTAAATGCGCGACAGAGGTTGCTCCACAACGTCCTAGTGAGATAAGGCTATAACCTTTTTGAAGTAATATAATTCCTTCAAAGTATTCTCAATCATAATATTTTTCAATCTATAAATAATTTTACTGATATCAAACTTCGCTTTTAAAGCAATTTAATAGATTAATCACAGAAGTTAAAGTACTAAATCTTTATGTTAGGTAAGATTAATCTAAGTTACCTCCCTCGGGAAGACTCTTCATCCCCACCAATTAAAAGGGGGTTGATACCTAGCCAGGGAGATTATTTACGTTTATAATTTAATTGAATTTCAATTAATAAGTACAAAAAACCATAGTGGAATGAACCACCATAGTGAAACCATAGTGGTGGTGGAATCCCATAGGGTAAGCCCTTGTTGGGAAATAGGCGTGAGTTTATATAAGTGTGTGTCATTTAATATCATCATCATTGGCCTTATACGTCTGTTTCAGATGATTTATGACGTCATTGCCTCGAAGAAATGCACTTTCTTTCATGGCTGTGCAAGCCAATCCTAGAGCGGCAAACTCTACCGCACACTCTGCAGGAGAAGTCTCCAACTGGTGGATTGTTGTTGGTTTGATGGCGTTTCATTCTCCTGCTCGACAGTGTGTCAAACCAGGTTTAAATCGAAGCACCGGTCTTCCGACATCTCTCTTACCGTGTGCTCATTTAATCAGTCAAAATCAAATGTGTCATTTAATAAGTACTTATATAAATGTCTGTGTGTGTGACGTCTGACGCCTTAGGATTCAAGTCTAAACTATGTTCGAGGAGGGGTGAGGTAAACCTAGCTCAGACGCTGGTGGGGAGAGTTGCCGTTCTATACGTTGTATTATTCCTTATTCTATGACGAGATACACATAACAGCCTCCGTGGTCTAGTGGTTAGAGCTTTAGGCTCACGATCTGGAGGTCCGGGTTCGATTCCCGACGGGGACATTGTCGAAATCACTTTGTGAGACTGTCCTTTGTTTGGTAAGGGCTTTTCAGGCTTGAATCACCTGATTGTCCGAAAAAGTAAGATGATTCCGTGCTTCGGAGGGCACGTTAAGTCGTTGGTCCCGGCTATTAGCCGTAAAAAAACACCTCCACCAACTCGCAGTCGAGCAGCGTGGTGGAGTATGCTCCATACCCCCTCCGGTTGATTGAGGGGAGGCCTGTGCCCAGCAGTGGGACGTATATAGGCTATTTATGTTATGTATGACGAGATATAGAAATACACCGGCGATTCTGACGTCAGGATGAGCGGTGTATGAGACATACCATTTAGCGCTCAAAACTTTGAAATGTGCATTAAGAAGAAAGAAAGAAAATAATGAATTTGAATTATATGCGAGTAACCAATCCTAGTCGGCGATTTATTTCGGCGATTGTAAGTAATTTACTTGCAAATTCAAATATAATTCTTACTTTTTCATTCACTAAATATTTACAGAATTACTTATAAGTAGGTACGTATATTTTTATACAAAAAAATATTTAAAAAAGTTACAAACTACATTGTTTTAAGTTTACGTGGTTATTATCATAATTTTAACGCGGTAAGAACCCGTTATTATGTGTTTTAGTTACAATGTAGTAATGTTTAACAGGTATTTTCACGCGGGGGTTGTGAATATCCTAATACAAACCTTTCCTTACTACCACTTCCGTAAAATCTTCTCGTATATAGACTACAATTCAAATTAATAAAGGACATTCAAGGCTACGTTCCCCAAAAATAATATAGATGGCGTTGTCGATATTAAACGCGATAATTATCTATTTTCTCATTACTCGGGTAAATAATTATTCTAAAATACATTACAATGGCAGAAGTATAATAGCCCGTGCTCCAATGAATAATCTTCTTTCACCCTAAGGTTGCCTGGCAGAAATTGCTGTTTAGCAATAAGGCCGCCTATTGTGCTTATGTTTTATTCGTATGTTTATGTCCTTTGTATATGTTGTTGTGCAATAAAGTATTATTGATTGATTGATTGATTGAAGTATGTATAAAATTAATGGTTGCTTGATATTTAGATCAGATTATGTAAACAATTATGTTGCTAACTATAAATATTGCTTCTCTTAATTTTGATTAGAATAATAATAATAATAATAAATGTTTATTGCATGAATTCAGGAGAATTAATAATGGGTGGAAGATGTAATTGTGCCTGGGTGTAATAAAAAAAAGCGGCCAAGTGCGAGTCGGACTCGCCCATGAAGGGTTCCGTAACAGCAAGTAACATAATATAAAAGTAAATTACGGTTTACGATTTATGATGTATTGAAAAAAAACTACTTACTCGATCTGGTTCAAACCAATTTTCGTTGGTAGTTTGCATGCTAATCTATATCATATATATTTTTCTAGTTTTATCCTCCTCTTATTTTAGATGTTACAAGGGGGGACACATTTTACCAATTTGGAAGTGTCTCTCGCGCAAACTATTCAGTTTAGAAAAAAATGATATTAGAAACCTCAATACCATTTTGGAAGACCTATCTATAGATACCCCACACGTATGGGGTTGTTAAAAAAAATTTTTTTGAGTTTCAGTTCTATGTATGGGGACCCCCAAAATTTATTGTTATTTTTTCTATCATTGCATAAAAATCTTAATGCGGTTCACAGAATACATATATTTATCAAGTTTCAACAGTATAGCTATTATAGTTTCGGAGAAAAGTGGCTGTGACATACGGACGGACGGACGGACAGACATGACGAATCTATAAGGGTTCCGTTTTTTGCCATTAGGCTACGGAACCCTAAAAAAGGTTATCATTTATAGCCAAAACAAAGATAAAATGCATGTCTGGTATCCATGAAATTAGAAGGTTGGACGAGGGAAAATCTTTACAGCGCCATCTACATTGTTTTTGTAAAACGTAGCCTGGAAAATCCCTCATAGAAAAAGCGATCGATCGCAGTTCGTCAGTTTCTTAAAAATACAAGGAAAAGAACCACGCTGCGAAGTTTATATTACATTTTTATCATGTTTCTTTTTAATACCATCTGAATAGACCGGGAACTAATTTCAGATATTATTGGAACATCTCATTAGGGTATATACACACAGAGGCGGTATAATAAACTTTTTAAATAAGTTATTATAGGGTAAAAAGTCATAACATGAGCCATGTCAGGGGCCTTTGGCGGCTCAATAGTAACCCTGACACCAGGGTTGATGAGATTGGTACTCCACCTCACAACCCACACGATAGAAGAAGGGGTAAGTTACTATTTAGACTCTTTAGTTGGCTTATGTAGCAGTCAAATTCTTGACGTAACTTTTATTTCATTTAATGTTTTATTATATAAGCTGTTGGTGTAACTTTTATATATAAATAAATAAATAAATACAACCACTTTTGACTTATTTGGTCTAACAGAAAGCTCGGTGAGGTGTGTACTTAGTTCATTTTGCGATGGATGCACCTCTGACTACCCCAATTGGGATACAGTCGTGATCTTATGTTTATGTAGTCTTTACGGTTTGAAAAACAATATTACGCGGCGTTTTAGTTAACGACAAAAAATATATTTTACACATAAATGCAGCAACACTTGGCCTGACTAGTATAGACGGCGAAACGGCTCACCACCTGTCGCGTTCATCAGATACTCAGTTCATCATGCGGTGAACGTACCTCTGGTACTAGGGTTAATGAGGTCGATCATTGACTTCACAACCTACATGAGTGAAGAAGACTATTATCTAAGAGCGTCTAAGGTTTTCATGCAGCAAATATAGGCTAAGCTGCAGTAGTTTCAAGTGATGAGACATTCAACAAAAAGTACTTTCGTGGCAGAAGATTCGAAGAGTAAACATGTTACTATTTTTTTTTTCTTTGCGAGTCGATAGCGATCGATACTAAATTTTTGCTGACCAATAATTTGCCATGCTTACGGCATTGTTACTAATTGAATAACAGTATTTTTAGTTTGAATTTGGAGTTTCGTAACGGGAAACGGGAGCATGGATTTCTGTGTGAACGGGTGCTGATCTCGAACATAGCAAAAAATCGCTCTATACAAACACCCCGGAATGAAATTGAAAGTTTTCACCAAGCGATTTTAATGAAACAAACGGTTATGCTGCTCATATTATTCCGTTTTCTTATCATTCAGTTTTTCAATAAAATTTTCCCTCTGTTCATAGGTTTCGATTCGGGTTAGATATTGATATTTTTTGACATAATTAATACAACAGAGAGAGTACTAGTAGTTTTATAGCATTAGCCTCTGTACTGTAGAAATCATTTTTATGACACTGTCCTTTGTTGGATTAGGTTAGGTTAGGTGAAGTAGAGTGTGAAGTGTGAAGTGAAGTGATGGTGTCAGACTCAAAACTTCCAAGTGTGAGCGTACCTTAACATTTCGGTTTCTATGAGAAAGAAAATTACGATTTCAGAACTGCTTCGTCATTACAATTTCATTGCTTATCAATCACGAATATCGAGTTTTGATGGAATTTCCATAGTGTTTACGATGTATGCAATACAACATGATCGATAACGGCCTCCCTGTTTCAGTGGTTTGAGCGTTGAGTTCACGATCCGGAGGTCCCGGGTTCAAATCCCGGTGGGGACATATCACAAAAAACATTTTGTGATCCCTAGTTTGGTTAGGACATTACAGGTTGATCACCTGATTGTCCGAAAGTAAGATAATCCGTGCTTCGGAAGGCACGTTAAGCTGTTGGTCCCGGTTACACACAAGTAATGAGAGATCGGTGTTTTTTTTTGGGTTTTTAGAAAGAAAAGGAAAAAAGACGGATGATAATTGTTATTAGATAACGCAACAATACAAAAACAGAACAAAATATATATGTATAATTACACAGGTTATAAATGACACTGTAGTGAAAACTTTGAGGGATAATTAGGTTCCTTTTCTAATATACCTGCGAAAAATGCGAAAAATCCCATATAAAATTTCACCCCGGGCAGATTTCCAAAAAAAAAATGATGCACGATTTTTTGGTTAGTCACAAATAGTCCGCATACCAATTTTTAACCCTCTACCTTGAAAGTTCCAGAATGGTCCATACAAACTTCCAACCCCCATTTTAGGGAAGTGGGGAGTTAGAAAGAGACAAAAAATAGCCTATGTCACCCATCACTACAAATATCTCAACTTAAAAAAACACGTTAATACATTGCTCCGTTTTGACGTGAAAGACGGACAAACAAACAGACACACTTTCCCATTTATAATACCTTTTAGTATGGATTGTGAGATTTGTGAGTCAACTTTAAATAAATTGAATCAAGTTCGTTAGGCCAAATTTGCCTCTTCAGTTTATGTTGACGTAAGCATTATTTCTTGACAGCAACATTAATTGAAACGAGCTTGGAGATGTACCTAAATCAAATGAAATTTTATTTGCAAGAACACATAAAAATACGAAATGGTTGTAAAATAAATTACATAACACTACTGTACAAAAATTAACTGATGAAAAATTTTAAAAATGTATATTGAAAAGAAGGTATTGCTATTGAATATTATACTTATATTTAATATTAAATGTATTTATTTTCATATTTAAAATATTCAATTCAAATTATAGTATCCAGCCATTTCGTTCGTTTCGTTGTATAATAATAAATATTTAATAATCCGAGTTCTATAAAGTCAGGATTCAATTTGAATTGTAAAGTGGATTTCATACATATATTAACTTTTAGTAAATACGGGCCTATAGACTTAATAAGATCTAGCAGTTCTTTGAATTTCTAGAGTGCAATTGAGTGTTCTTAAATGATATCAGTAGCACACACTCTGGTGTCGTTTTCGGATACATTGGACCTTTTTGACCACATCCGCTCGTTTTGTTTAGGTCGTCCTCTTGGAATAAGCCGTTGTATATTTAAATTGACTGGTAACATTACCCACATAATCGGGGGGTCTTTTTGCGTGCTCAAACCAACGAAACCTGCTCTCTTGTAACTTTTCGGATATGGCGTACGCCGAGACTGCCATAAACTTCGCGACGGATCATCCAACGAAGCATTTTCATATCAACGTAATACAAAGTAAGCTTACGTTGTGTAAATGTTAAAAAAAAAACTCACTGTGGTCCTGTATCACCTGCTTCACAGACAGGAACCGCCGGTTCGCTCTCCTTTATACGTGACGTATATATAAGCTGTTTATGTTATGATCATGGTATCCTGGTGAGATATGACCTTCAGTCACAAATTTTGAAAGAAAGAAAGAAACATGCATTACTTTACGACACCACATTATTATATTGTGGCCAGATCTGAAATGGTCATATTTCATGAAATAGCCAACTTAAAATGACCATATCGTTAAAACGTCAACGATTAATGATATTATATATGATTTACAGAGGCAGCAGTAACTGTCAGTACTATTCAGAGGCGGAGAACAGGAGTCCTAGTACGGCTTTACAATAGATTTCTCTGGGCGCCATTCTACTCGCGTCAGACAGAGTAATGCGGGGCGGAAGGCAAGAGCTCCCGACGACCCGATTACTTTTCCCGACGACCCATATATAGAGTAATCACTTTAGCCATAGATGCGGCCAATCAGCTCGCGACACCAAACACTTCAGAACCCCGATACCGAGCCCGCCGGCGTGGTCGACGATTTCCCTCATTCAGCGCTTATCGCTATCGACCCACTAGAGTCGATTAATCCTTTCAATACTCTTCCTCTCAGACGACGCCCTGAGCCGAGGTTCGCGCCCAACTGGGCACCCTCAGGCCTGTTGTCTTAAACGTTGTGCCAAGTGAGAGCCTTCAGCGGTCCCCATTTGTCCGGCCATGTAGTTAATACCAACTGCGGCAAATCGACAATAAGTCAACGTCAAAAAAAAAGAAAGCAAGAGGGAAACCACTGCCCTATTTTTCCCTAAAACGTATTTTATTGGAGAATGCTACACCGACAAGAGCGTGGCTCTAAATTAGTGATGATGATACATTTTCGTTTCCCTAAAGTTTATTTGATACCGTAATCAATTCTAAAGGACGATAGTATCCACCAGTTGCCACTAATATTACCCATGAGGGCTGCTTGACAGATGATAATTAAATTAGGCTAATGCTGCATTAAACCCGTCGGTGTTTGCTGTGTGGTGCTTGCGGGATAATAATCATGATAAATATATAATGTAGGGTTCCATACTGAACTAGGAGAGATAAGTTATTACATTTCCATACTTTGGCGATGGAAAATTCCATTTGATATTAACTAAGAATCATGGTCTGAAACATTCCTCAAAGTTTGCGTTAATAGAATAGAATAGAAATTGTTTATTATAAAAGGGCGCCACACAAAAAAAAGGCAGTAACATATCAAATTTCCACTAAACAATTCCAAAAAAAGCAAGACCGATGTTTGTCGAAATGGTCATACGGTGGTGGTGGACGACCTGAGATATAAGGGATCACTCAGCACAAGTCGCGGCGTGAATCACGACGCTGATATTATGTGGACCCTGTTGGGTGAGGCGTTACGATGTCACTAACACCCTGTACGATAAGCTGCAAAAGCCCAATCAGTTTATTGCAAAATAATAAATTAACTGGTTGCACTTAAGACCTACTGGTTACATGTCGTTTCTGTAATAGACCAAAAACACCTACAAAAACAAAAATGTTATAATTATGACGACTAATGGTTCATATTTTCACCACTGTTTTCAAATAATTCGCTGGACTTAGTGATTGAACTTTTGCTGTTTGATTGTTAGTGTTTCCATACTGAAAGCCGCGCGCGGCGCGGTCGTCATGCAGACCCGGGTGAAAGCGATAAAAAACATAAATCGCGTTTAGCTACTTATCTTCCCGGGCATCTAGTAAAAATCGGCAAAGTGGATGTGTCCTTTTTAAAAGTGTCATGGTATCTTCCCCGTGTGGGTAGTGAGTTCAATGACCGACTTAATCAACTCATGGCAGATGGTCCCGGCTGCTATATAAGGAAGGTAACGAAGTATGCCAGCTTCGACGCAAATGGGATTCCATAGTCTTTGCTTACCGCGGTGGGAAATAGGCGTGAGTTTATGTATGAATGTATACATAATTTATGTAATATACGATTAACCGTGCAAAACAAGCAGCCACATTATGATTAAAGTATGCTGTAGCAACGATACGATAGTTATAATCACATGCTTTTATCATACCAACAAAGCAATAAAAAAATCCGTAATCGATTTTTTACATGTGTTGACAACATGTTAATTTTCCTCTACAACTTTTGTTCTTTCGTATCGATGGCAATGCTATCAAAGTAATCTATAATCTGTCAGCCCAAAATGCTGCCACGGCAATAGCTCGTGCGCAAGCGCTCATCATATCCTCCCGCGTGCAGGTTTCAGGGCACGGCGGCCATGCGTTTCCACACAATTGCCTACTTGACAGTTTTCGGATAAGATCATAAGACGTGTTAAAAATTACAATTGCTTATTTTATGTTTTTTAAAATATTTTATTTTCTCGATAAAGCGTTACATAAAAAAAATATTCTTCAATTACGCGCGAAAACGGTTGGTCTAGTGACATTTTGCCGAGTGACGTCACATTTCAAGAAACAGAAACTGTCGCAGTGTATAACTTGAAACCTGACAGATAGTTTTTGTTTATTTTGAGAAATGTGACGTCACACGAAGCTCAATCATGGCGGCTCGTATTTTGGGTCTTTTTTCGCATTCTTATTTTGTAAGAATAAAATATTTAAAAAAGGATCTTCATAAAAAATCTAACGGATAATTATCGTTAAGTGATTAACTACCCTCTCTCTCTCTTTTTAAGAGCTGCGCTCTTGTCGGTGGAGTAATCGCCTACTACCATAAACTAGCATACCACATACAACCACCATACCAACCATACCATACCAATTACCATACCCGACATATTTCATATTTTATTATTATAACTGTTAAGTAGCCAATTGATAAGTAAAAAACAGTCGCGAATTTCCGTCCCAGTCCCAAATTTAATCGGCTTCGTTCCAACAAAAAAGGTTCCAATATCCAAATAGAATTAGTGCTGAATAGGCCGCTAAAATTTGCGGCTAGCTAATCGAATCTCGGCGTTTCGATAAATTGAAAACCTTCGAACGCAGGTTTCGTGTTTGCTAAAATCCATCTAGAATTCAGATATTAAAAGCTTAATACCTTAGTGCAGGGTTGGCGACACAAAGGCACGCGTGTCATTGAAGGCCAGCTACAAAATAACTAAAACTAAACTTGTCCATATTTCCACGTCACGTGTAAAAAATCACGTTGACGTTGTCGACGTCACGTCACGTTGAAGTAATACCGTGAATTTTGACGCTGACGGCAGCATGACGTGGCGGCAACATAGACAAACTCTTTTGCACGGCATTAATTGGGGAATAAATTATTTAAGTAATTCTTTATTTTTTTCATTAAACACTGACCTAGTACTTCTTCTATCGTGTGAGTTGTGAGGTGGATTACCAACCCCATCAACTCTGGTGTCAGAGTTATTATTGAGCTGCCTCTGACATGACTCATGTAACGACTACGTACTTACATCAATAAGTAGCAACCGGGACCAACGGATGAACGTGCCTTCCAAAGTACGGATCATTTTACTTTGACCTAGTACTGAAAGAACAGTTCTAAAGTTCCTTTTTAAATTTTACAAAAAATCGGCAAGGTGGCGCCGCGATCAGATCTAGGATGTTTTAAAGAAAGACCAGATCAATAGTAGGTACTCAAAATCGGTGAGCATGCATGAAGAATTGGATGAGAAAAGGAAGAAGCGAAAGTGGTGTGTGAGGATTGTAGTATGGGGAATTCCGTGGTCTCTGCCTACCCTAATGGGAAATAGGCATTATCTTATGCATGTATGTACGGTCACGACTACTAATATGTATATACTTTGAAACCATGTCACATTAACTTTTTTGACAAATAAAACCGTAAGTCTCATTAAATGTCAAATAAGATAGTGCGACAGGGGTCTAAAGTGGGTACATAATATTGCTCATGACTGTACATTATGGCTGCAGGTCAACAAGGATCTTGTGACACTAGAATGACTTTGACCACAGTTTGCTGATGTGCCCGATTTCCATTTATAACGACTGTCAAAAATGACGTTTCTTATGCGGTGTTAGTTCCAAAAATTGCCACGTACTAAAGTAAAGATTTTTTTTTATAAACAACTTTTTGGTTTATAAACACAGGGTGTTAGTGACGTCGTAACGAAAACTTTGAGGCATGATTCAGGCCATGATTCTGAGTTGATATCAAGTGGAATTTTCCGTCGCAAAAGTGTTGAACGGAAAACAATTTAAAAAAAAACACAAAAATAAAATCCACTTGATATCAACTCAGAATCATGGTTTGAATCATCCCCCTCAGTATTCTTTACGGCATCACTAACACCCATACCTACTTGTATGGCTACCGTATGTACTTGTAAGGGGTGTAAGTGAGTCGTTCTTCTTTTTTATCGACAATGATCTGTCCTTCGTTCTGCTTCTGATAAGTTATGTTTTAGAATTTTGTTTCATGTTTCCATTGTCCAAAAATATAGTTATCTTATTATACTCAAAATACAAGCAAAATACTAATCGGTTCCTCAATTAGTCCTTAAAGAAGCTTGATTGTTTTTCACAAAATTCTGTGACAGAGTGGTAAATTAAAATGCTGTCTCCGATGAAAAGGACCACTCTGTCACAATATTTTTTGGAATGTGTCTACAAAGAAAAGTATGTTACCAAGATAAAGAAAACCTCTAAACGGTCCTCTACAGACACATCTTTATATGATGTTTTAAAATATTTAATGCCGTTATAATTTTAAAGATGTTAAATCCGATAAATTGAGAAAATGTCTTTTTATTGTCGATAAAAAAGAAGAACGACCCATGTAACATCGTAACGAATACTGAGGGAGATGATTCAGCTGATTATTCTTAGTTAATAACTAAAAAAACATGAATGTTACGACTAAAAATGCCACTTGATGTTAACTCAGAATCATGGTCTGAATCATCCCCCGAATATTCACCATGATTATTCGCTACGATGTCACTAACACCCTGTATATAAAGGTTTGCCAACCCTGCCCTAATGGTAGTATTCGGCCAACTATTGTAAATGACGTCACGCGTGATATTCACCCGACCATATTTCAATGTGAAATCGAATTAAAGTATTATGCTGTAATGACCCAGCCAAACAATGGTAGAGCAGCGAGGAATTTCAAGCTTAATAATGATGAATTGATATTCGACTGTAGGTATTTTACCTATGAATGATTTGTATTTGTTAACTTAAATTATTTTGTATTGGCCCCGATTCCTGCACACAACTCCTAATTTTATTTTAAGTTATATCCGTCATTTTCTTATCCGCCGAAAAGGAAAGGGACGGGTGATTGTCAACAAGTTTTAAGTTTACGCGGTTATTATCATAATTAAAACACATAATAACGGGTTCTTACCGCATTTAAATGGGGATATGAGACTCCCGATATTTCGACACTGTTGCAAGTGCCATGATCACGGGATGACTGATGAGATTGGAGTGGAGTCTCATATCCCCATTTAAACGCGGTAAGAACCCGTTATTATGTGTTTTAATTATGTCAACAAGTTAATTTTAAAATGAATGAATAACTCGTGCGAATAAAATAGGCATCTCGCTGGTATTCAATCCGTTTGACGTGCTGTCTACTGAACTCTGTCGGGTTATTTGCCGATGTAAAATTTTTAGACGGTTGTTTTATTTCTGTTTAAAATTGACGTGTACGGTCACGAGCATTAATATGTATACACTTTGGTACCATGTCACATTAACTTTTTTGACAAATTGAACTGTAAGTCTCACTAAATGTCAAATAATTATGTTAGTGCGACAGAGTCCTAAAGTGGGTACATCAATTGCTCATGACTGTACTCCATAAATTTTATGCCTGTCGATTACCCGTCCCTTTCTTTTTCAACGGATAAGTAAATGACAGGTATAACTTAAAATAAAATTAGCACCATTACCCAGTTAAATTAAAAAGTGTTCTAATCACTCACTGAATGAATTCCATTTTCATAATTGGAGTAATATTATCAGAAGAATTTTGAAACCAAGTCAAAAGTGGCTGCGAGTTGTTTTCAGATTACTTGTAGTTCAGCTCATCCCATTTTGAAAATCGATTAGATTTAAAATCATGCAAAGCGAAATATCACAAAGAGAAAACGTCAAAAATATCTGATTCGGACAGGAAGAGGAAATGGTCGGGTAATGGTTAACTCTTCGTTTGGATTTGAATTCCATCCGAGTCAGAATTTATCGATCTTCTGCAATACAAAAATCCAATTCACCATTCACCAAAAAAAAAAAACAACTTACTAATAACAGTAAAGTTGAGCTTCATGTTCCTAGTGGGAGAGTTTCTGAAGTCGACTCTGCAGCGGTAGACTCCAGCATCGGTCGCCATCACGTTGTCAATGAGTAGGACGGCAGGAGACGCCGCGGCGCGGAAGTAGGCTCGCGGCCCGAAACCAGTGGGGGAAGACCACAGCTTGGGCTGGGACGCCAGCCGGCCACGGACGTCGTAGCTAAAGAGGATAATTAAGTTATTATGATGGCCCTAACGCTCTCCTTGGTCCAGTGGTTGACCGTTAGGCACATAATCCCGAAGTCACGGTTAAGTCTCCCCCGAAACGCTTCTTCTTTGCGTCGGGAGTTTGTTTTTTTTTTCTGTTTTTTTCAATATTTAATTTTTGTTACTACTTCGACCCTTGACATATCACAAGCCAGTTTTTATCAATCATATTTTAAAAACTATTGAAAGTCTCCAGCCGTTTCTAAAAACATGTTTAAAGTTTTCTTCTTCAAAAGGCATTTATAAGCCTATTAAAGAATCAATATTATTAGTTTTTCCAATCATGTTTTTTATTTATACAAAAATTAATAATTATCTTCTAGTTTCGAATGGTTTTCTATTAAGATTGGATCCAATTCAAGAATCAATATATTTACGTACTTACAAGAAATCGAACAAATGACAATGTGAGATGCGCTAATCTAGAATACGAACACATCAGGTAAAATGGGTTATTATACTACGCAATCTACCCAGTCCAAAATCACGGGCTCGCGTATCTACATCGGAAAAAAATATGCTATTACACTCGCTCGAGATTGTAGTTACCATGGTTACGTCCACCAATTTGCTATTAGACCACACGATTCTGATCGCCGCCCCCGTGGCCTTGACGCATCGGACAGAATGGATTGGCAAATGTAATAACCGGTTAAGATATAGGGTATAAAACCTCAGGTTAAGCTTTCTGTTACTAACATAATATGGACGAGTTTCCGAAATATTGAATTGAATTTCATATTGAATTTTAATTAAACGGTTTTTCCCTAGCATATCCTATCCCACTGCTGACCAAGGCCTTCCCTCTCCTTTTTCACAATTTATTATCCTGGCAGATATTATGCCAGTCCCTTTTACAAACATCCAGTATGGCTAACATGAGCAACGGGATAAAATTTTGTCACAGTCTTTTCACGATTCTGACGATACAAATATGTCGTTTTGTCGATTGGTGTTGATATGTAAACTCAAATACGTCATATCTGTCAAAATACGAACAAAATCACGTGCCACACGCATGATAGGGAAAAATAACTTATCGATTTCGACAATATTTATTGAATCGATTGATAATTATATAATAGGTTATGCTCTTAACTGTTATGGTCTTACAACCAAAACGAATATAGAAAAGCTAGAAAATATGCAAATTAGATTTTTAAAACTCCTTGTTAATAAAAAAACTAAAAATAAATGTAAAGATAACTATAGAATGCTATTCAAAATTTGCAAAATTCTACCTGTCAGTTTGAAACATAAATATTTATTATTAGTGCTTAATCACAATAAACCAAATGTATCTGTAACAGTAAATAAAATAGTTAATAAGTACTAGATCAATGGCCTCAGGCAAACTGGTTGTTCCGAGAGTATACAATTATTATGGGGATAGGACCCTAAGTAAGCGCATACCTTATCTCATCAACAGTTTGCCTGAGAACATTAAAAATGAGCCAAAAATGTTTGAAAATAAGTTAAAAAAATATTTATTAGATTTAATTTAGCACGTACTTACCTATTTTTTAATTATAATTTAATGTAATTTAACCAAGTGAGCGAGACTGTGATCCTGCAGACAAATTGCTTATGCAATTTTGCAGGACATTGCATTTAAACTAATGTACTTAAGGCTTAATAATAATAAATAAATAAATAATAAATAACTAATATACTTAAGGCTTAATAATAATAAATAAATAAATAATAAAAATAAATAAATTTTATTACGTCGCGCATGTTAGCCCTGCTAATCGGCTTTCCATCTCTTATCCATTTCTTAAACGAATATCAAGAATTGAAAAGTCAATACCTATAAAGCGGTTCTCCATCAGCTTCCTTGAACCACAACACCATGGAAACTAGGTCGTCAGTGGCTAGCGGCTGCGTGTCACACGGCAGAGCTGCCTTCTTGCCCAGAACACCCTGGACGTTCGCTGTTGGTACTGCAACAAAAGATAAAACGCTATTAGAATTTGCAATCAGACCACATAAATAACTTAATTATATTTATATATCATGTCCATGATTGGCGGAACTATAGCCAAGAGTCGTCATCACCAATTTAAGAGCCACGCTCTTGTCGGTGTAGCATTCTCCATGCTAGTTTTTAGGGAAAAATAGGGCAGCAGTTTCCCAAAGAAAAGACCCAAGAGTAGGTAGGTATGGTAATATGGGTTACATGCCTGATATAAAATGATTTTATTTATTATTTATTTATATTTATTTCCAACTGGCTAGAATATAACTACACTAGAATATAACTACACACTGGCTAGAATATAACTACACAACCACAACAAATTAGTGTAAGAGAGAATATACAAACACAAATATACTTTATTGCACACAACATACACAACATCCATATATTTCATCCATTCCATTACCATATTTTCCATATTTTTTCCATTTTTTTATCCATCCATTCATCATATTTTTTTTTTTTTTACTTTACTTTTACTTTTTACAACAAGTTTTACACACATGGACGAAAGATACAGAACAATCTGACAGCCTTATTGCTAAGCAACATTTTCTTCCAGACAACTAGTGGCAAGAAAACATTTATAACAATTTGGTAATGTACGTACTTACACTCATTCCCGCGATACTAAATTGTGGATCTGTCCCACTAAAAATATGATCAATAGTCTAACAACCTGTAGGTTGTCTTAAGAAACTTATTAAGGTTGATGTCAAGGTTACAGTTATACCGCCAAACGCTGCGATATATTGACAACGTAACGATTACTACGGTCACGAGCATTAATTCGTAGCCAGTATGAAGCGAGCGCCGCGCCGAGCGGCTCATGGCAGAACGAGATAGTCGCACTTTCTTTCGCGCATGTTGAACGCTGAGAGGCTGAGATTTGCACAAATAGCAACGTTGTATATACACTCACACTACACAGTTACACGTCTCCATAATTTACCTATTATAATGTATTCTTTTCATTAGTAGTTTTGTTATTATAAGTTTTATTTATTCATTTTGCATATATATCTTTAATAGGAATAGTATATATCTTTAATATCAAGTATAAGTAATGCATTATAATCTATGTAAGTATCATAGTATGTTTTCTTTATTGTATATAAGTAGGTACGTAATTGAGTTTGGTGTGTCCGTGGCTCACGTTCGATAGGTCTCCCATAATACCAGCGCCGCGGCCCGTGCTAAGCACGTGTCACGGCATTATGCTGAGGGAGATCCTTTTTTTATTTTGGGCGCCTCCATTGTGTATTTAATGTCTGTATTATTTGTATTTTTGTCTTTGTTTTTTCTTTCTATTTTTTTTTATTTCTGTAATGTAAGTTTGTAAATGTGGCGTCCAATATGGAAATAAATATTTTCTTTCTTTCTTTCTTTCTAATTCAATTTGGTACCATATATCACATTAACTTTTTTGACAGGGTCCTAAAGTGGGTACATTATATTGCTCATGACTATACATAGCCGACCTACTACGAACCGACAACGCAACAGCAACAGCAACGAATAATAGTAAAAAGTCCTTCTTCTTCTATGAGGATGATGTGAGGTGGATTACCGGTTGGTAATGATGTTTGATGATGATGAGGTTTCATCAACTCGAAGTCCTAAGATGGAGTTTTTTGTACCATGTGGTGACAGACAATTTAGATAATACTACTTATAGTCCATGGTCGTTACATTGTCATCTTCTTCTATCGTGTGGTTTGTAAGGTGAATTACCAACCTCATCAACCCTGGTGTCAGGGTTATTATTGAGCCGCCAAAGGCCCCTGCCATGGCTCATGTAACGACTACTTACTTACATCAGTATGTAATAACCAGGACCAACGGCTTAACGTGCCTTCCAAAGCACGGATCATCTTACTTTTTGGACAATCAGGTGAGCTGCCTGTAATGTCCTAACCAAATTGGGATCACAAAGTGATTTTTGTGATATGTTCCCACCGGAATTGGCCGGGACCTCCGGATCGCGAGCCCAATCTCAATCACTGGACCACGGAGGCCATTATATGCCGTCATGTATTGGCTCAACAATAACCCTGACATCAACATTAATGAGGTTGGTTGGCAAAACAACATAAGAGAAGAAGAATTGAGGGACGATCTTATACTTACAAGTTATTCCACCGTCCAACCCTACCATATGTAACAGAACGCACCACAATAATCGTCGCGGATGGAATCATCTAGGTTCTTTTCAATAAACTTTAATGTACATCAATAATGTGTTCAAATATTTGTCTAAAACTTAGTACTTAATAGTACCTAAAAGGTTTGGCTATGGGGTGAAATATTTTTTCGACATTTATTTATTATTTTCGTCTTTTTCAATTTATATTTTTATTATTATAATATTCTTTTATTTTTAGACTTTAGACAGGAAAAACATAATTAGAACTTTGAGGAGCATGTAGGCTTTGTTTCACCTTTAGGCTTCATAAATTCATAGACCTACAAACAAATGGAATTCAATGGTCTCTACTTGCCCTGGTGGGGAGGTGGGCGTGAGTTTGTGTATGTATGTATGTATCTACAAACCAATATGGAAGTGATAATGATATTCTAGTGATTATACCATTATGTATGTCTGTGTACAGGAGTGGGACGTATACGTATATAGGCTGTTTATGTTTATGTATACCATTATGTAAATATTTATTTCTTAATTTGTATCTAGTGTTTCTATAAGCCAACTATTCTTATTAACTTATAAATTCAACGCCATCTATTAGGGAATAGATTTGGATAAGCGCGTCTACTCGTACATAGATGGAGTGGGAAAAGGACTGCCATTTGTGAGAAGCAGGACTTCAATTTTAAACAGCTTGATAGCTAGAAGTCATTGTAGTACCATAGCTTGCCAATAGATGGAGCTGTACGATATCAATAAAAATAATCAACCAGGGTATTATTAATGAAACATACTATTTTTCTCCAAACCTGCTTTATTTAATATTGATGCGCATAATTAACAAAGTACCTTTGATGTGAGAAACAGTAGTGTGCTTGTAGGCTTAAATCTTTCATCTTGCTAAATTTGTCCGTCATTCACATTTGTTTTCCCATAATTTAATTTAATATTCTGCAACAGATTCCAGGTTTGAAGTAGATATCTGTCCCTCCTGGATCTTTGGACGATTCTGAAAGTAATTAATAACTGAAATTAGGGGTAAATTTTATGTAAGAGCATAATCACTGTCTAGTACCTACTAAGACGATGACTTGCATTTACTTATTGTTTCTACAGGTATTATTTATGACTCACAGGACTCTAATAAACGAATAAAAACATGTGAATACAATAGAAGTAGCATTCATTCTTATTCTCAAAACAATATGAAGGGAGATCAAATCTCATCATGAAAGCCAGTTTTAAGCGAAACCGTTTTGCTAATAACTTTTTATTTTATGTATCAATCCAGAAACTATTGGTTGATTTCATGCCTGGTAAGTATGTAATTTATGTAATTTAGTGACTAAGCATATGTAGGAATTTAAGGAATATTTGAAAATTTCATCTGTTAATATCTCATTAAATCCTAAACAGATTCAGATAATTTTTGTAGTCCTGACAAGAACTATTTCCCCACACATGGAGTTAAGTAATAAAATTTGGTTTGATTGCTGTTTGATAGTTGAAATTATCGTAAGAAAAATTGGAACAAATGGTTGAAACAGTGACATTGTACATTACGATTTTTTTTATAAAATACTTAACGAATACAAAAGGTATTTATTAATTTCTTACCTGGTGAGTGAATATTTTATAGGATACATAATAAACATCGTCAAGAAGTCTTCAATCTTACTAATTATTGTAGCTAAATACCGTACGTTGCATCTTATTTTGTCTTCCTTCCATATGTTTCCCACTATTCTGTAGTCGTATTAAACACGATCTGAAAGGTTTCATAATTATATTTAACACAAAAAGTACACTAATTGTTCAAACAATACAAACCACACTACTTGATTCAAGTGTTTTGTTTAACTGTGAGAACGAATGAAGGATATGTTCAGTTTACGTCACAGGAATACATAGATTATAAAAAGGTATACGAAATTTTAGAGTTTGTTAATTAGGATTCGAAATAGGGTTGTTATTTTGAAAGAATATGTACGAATTTATGGAATAAAATTATTTAAAATACAAAAATTGACATTAGGATAGTTTGAATTTTCGCGGGAGTAGCAAGCACCCATAGGGTGTAGATGTAAAAATATATGAATGAAGGGTTTTGAGCTGGTATATTTTACAAAATTGAAAATAATAGCTATATTACGTAGTATTTCTTGTTGAAATTGATTTATAAAGCTTACGAAGTTCGTACCTATCGTTTAAAATATTATTCTAATTTTTTAGAACTGTAATTCGCGAAAATTAAAAAAATCTTGGAAAAAAAGTAAAACTAAAATAATGCCAAGTGTGAATCGCATTATTTTGAGGGGTTCCGTGCCTACACATTGAAGGAACATTTAGTGAACAAAAACATGAACATGAATTGTTCGTGAATTTTATATTGCTAGTATGTTGTCGTTGTTAAAGACAAGCCAAAACATGCATTAGTGGATCGGGTTTGTAGAGTGGGGGATCTTTTTAAATGTTTGATTTATTGTGTTTCTTTGAATTTGTAGTTGTGATGGCAATGGAGATGCATTGTTTTTGAAAGTTTCAGCTACCTAATTGTCACAGTTTAAGAGATATAGAGGAATTTAGGTATTATTCATGGATTTTGTCTCCAAAAACGGAACCGTTTTTGGATTGTTGACAATATGTTGTATTGTACGCGTTTTAGACTCTAAAATAGGTGTTGTGCAGAAGTCACGCCACTTTCGCGTACACAGAGAAACAGCCAATAAGGTTGTGGAGCTTGGTTTGTGTAGATTATGTAAATTAGAGATGTGTGCGAGAAACGTCAGGCAAATTGTCGAGCGAGTGTTTGGCTATTTAGAAATTCTACAAAATTGGATATATTTTTTATCTAAAATTCTGCAGTTCTGATTTGATAAATTAAATAGAATTTGATTAAATAAATAACATCATTAGTATTATAGTCTACTTAAGAATAAAAATAAAATTTAATGAATATTTTTATGTCAATAGGAAGTATGAGATTTTCAATTATACCTCGATTGTCAATGTCGGGTAAATGTCATTTTGATGTTTTTGGGGCGCTAGTGGTAGCAATATCGCGATTGCCCGAGAGATGAGATGGAGAATAGCGGGTATAAAAGGGTTTTGCACGATTTTTTGAGGGACTCCGTTGGTGACTAGAACAGCAGGAGGTGCTGCCGGTTTTAGAAAATTCAAGTCGGACTAGAGTTTCTGTAAGTCGGTAGGGATCCGTTCTGCTGGATTACCAGCTGTCGCGACTTTTGAGAGCTCCGTAGCTCAGGATTACAGTGCGCGATTATTATTTTGTCAAAATATGTAAATTTGCTCTTTAATCAGCTATTCGAACCGTGGTGTAGCTGATCGTCTACCGCGTTAGAATAGGGATTAGAATTAGCTTCCGTGCGTAGATTACGTGAAATATTTAGGGTTTTGTCCGACAAAAGTCCGCGGAGTGCGCTGTAGGGACCTTGTTAGGTTTTAAAATAGGAAGTGTGGTGTACTAATTACCTTTTTCTTACAGGCATCGTTGGAAACAGGTCTGAGATCATCAGATCTCAGACGACAGGTACAATTTTACGCTAAAGATAGGGCCCGATAGGAGTAGGATGTGTCAAAAGTGTGTAGGGAAGCTTGCGAACGTAGGGATCATGTGCTGCTTGTGATTGTTTACCTTTGTTTGTGTTTTGTTATTATTTATGTTATTTTATGTAGTTTATGTATGTTTATCTATTTAACTTTTTGACTGACACTTTACTGACGCGTAGGGAATGACTGCTTGCGATATATTCTGACTGGATTTTATTATCTTATTGGTTATGTTTGGGCTGTGTGTCAATGTTTACAATGAAAATTGTACATATTGCCGCATAGACTGAACGAAAATGTTCTTCTTGTAGTTCTGTATGTTGGGATCCACATTTCGAGGTAATATAATTATTGCTTGGAGATGGGGAGGTCAGTATGCAGAATGAGGTATTCTTGTTTTAGAGGTAACCTCATGGATTTAGATTTTTATTTTATATTGTGATCCTAGACTGTTGGTCCAGGTTGGATTGTAATCTTGCTGTGTTTTATTGTAGTTAGAATTCCCCTGAGGATTCTATTCGAAAACCAATCTGAAGTTACACAGGGTGAACCTTTATGGTTTACGGCCTGCTACCTCACTGTGTCAATGTAGAATAATTGTAGGAACAGTTGTTGTTACCACTGTAGCATGGTTCTGGATTGTTCTATAGTGGTGCTTTGGGAGATACAACTATCTACAGGAGTGGGGCGGTGAGATATTATTATCCATGACCTTCTTTCTGATATTGGGTCAGGATGACCATCCGCCAATATGAGATGAAGCTAGATAATCAGTATCGAGCCAGCGCTGCGACTTGGATAGTCAGATTGGATTGCCTCCTCCTGATGAGCGGTTGTGCGTGGCGATGCTTTCGAGTATGAAGACTCTAGCCGATGCCATATAATCAGTATTGTATGGTATGGGTCAACTTTGTCCTCTTGTGTTATAATGTAAATTTATTATGACCCACTCTGGACCTATCAGTTTATTGTGGCTTATTAAGCCATTTAAATAATACAATTAATTACTAATTTGAATTGAATTATAAAAAGTCTGGATACCATGAGATGAAGGTAATGGTATTGATAATTGCTTTTGAATAAAGTTATATACTCTGAATCTGTATTGTTATTTCGCTTATGTGACTTAACATGACTTCTATATACTTACTGTATTGTCCGGGCCTGCCTGGCTTGATTACACTGATATACAAACCAATTCAATACAATTTATTTGTGTTATTTTACTATTCATCTACCTGATAATACCTTAATGTCACTGTTGCCATATAGTGACATACCTAACTTTACAACCTATACCTTGTCCAGGGGTTTACCTGGCCTGATTTCACTATGCAACTTGTTTGCTTACTAACATGCAATATTATTGCAATAATGCATTTATGCATAACAATTACATCCAGTTTGACTGCATATATTCTTGTGATTCATGGTTGGTATCATATTCATGACCATCCATCTCACACTCATACTTATTCCTATGGCTGGTGTTATTGCAATGCCGCTGAAGCCATAGTAGGGACGTTAGGGACATTTTTGCTTAGTATATTCGGGGTCAATCCAGTTCGGTAGTCTCTGCTTCTGTTGATCCTCTTGCACTGTGGTGTATTGGGGGGAGGACAGTGATGAGTAGCTGCATATTGGCTTCCGGTTGCTAAGTCGCTCATTCGTTTTGTTAGGGACCTTTTGCTTAGTATTCTTGGGGTCAATCCAGTTCGGTAGTCACTGCTTCTGTTGATCCTCTTGCACTGTGGTGTATTGGGGGGAGGACAGTGATGAGTAGCTGCATATTGGCTTCCGGTTGCTAAGTCGCTCACATACTTACCTTTTTGCGCCATGACTATGGTGCTAGCTATGCATCACAATGAGTTGTGTTGTTAGATTGGATGTAAATCTGTCTAACTTAAATAATTTTATTACATATGTGAAATTGGTGTTGGGAAGCTCTTCCCTTTACCTACCAACTATTTACCTAATGCTCCTGATATGTCACATTTATGTGCTTATCATTTCATAAAAAAAACCTATTTGTTCTTTCGGAGAGGGGCCTAAATCAGGGTAGGGCCTCATTCGCCGGTGAGCGTGGTCGGGGCTCGGAACGGCACCCTATATTATTACATTGTTGGTATGGGATTCTAATCCTTTTCCTGTGTTCCTAGATCTTTTACAATAATAAATCTAATCTCTAAACATATTTTAAATAACTAACTTATTTCTTACCTTCTTGTAAGTCTCTCTTGTTTAATTTGTTTAATTATAAGCTTTAATCAGTGTCATTAAGTTTAAGTTTGCTTGGCGTTGACTTGACTGTTTTTAAACTATAAATATTTATAATATCTTACATTCCATTGCTCTATTACTTAGATAATTCCTTGACTTTCTCATATACCATAGTGATATAATTATAACCTATTTGTATTGTTATTAAGTATATATGTAGTATATTAAGTTAGTATTATTCTTTATTTACATGCCCTCAATAACATGCATTCATATCTGACTCAGCTACCTTCATATAAAAGAATTTGAGTTACTACAAAACACAACATAAGGTCCTACCTATATACTAGACGATCACAACAACAATAATGGCCAATTTAATCACTTAGTTTGACTATAACCCAGGGTCGAATCCTGGTCTTTTAGTCGTGGATTGAGTGTTTGGGGTTTGTTTATTTATATTTATATAGTTAAGTAAGGGGGGGTGTTACACATATAAAGTTTGCTAGCTGTATCTATTGTACGTCCACAGCTCATATCATGACCTTCATTTGTCAGGATTATAGCCAGGTCGTCTTTTGTTTCGTCAATTGTATGTTCGTCTTTAGGAGCTTTCGGCTTTTGGGCACAATTGCTCTTACGAGTAAGTATTAGAAGTTTGACCTTAGTATGCCCTATGTCATTGTTTAAGTTGTCATTGTTCTATAGTTTAAGTAGCTAAGGCTATTCAAACAACATTTAGTCAATCATTTATTATTCAAAATTTAAAAGCCTAGTTCTTGATTGTGGTGCTCCTTCCAAATTTGTAAGTAAAAGTAAGCAAGGCAAATTTCAGATTTGTCGATCTTTCATAAGTTAGGTTTAAAGATTATTTATTCTCACTTAAGACAATACAAAGTCACTTACATGAGAAAAAGGATAAACTAGGTTAAAACTAAAATTAATTTCATCGTTCACATAAGTCGTAGTAGACCAAAAATAAATGCCATTTCACTCACTGTCACTTTCTTATACTATTAAATTGAATATCAAACGGGTTTAAACTACCTTTCCAAAATGTGGCGTGCTAATTTTTTTTTTAAAAGCGTTAAAGAAATTACATGTGCGAAGGTAGGTTATTATACATTTGAACTCCCTCATACGTCAGCATGCGCTTGCCGTAGTTGGTTCTGGCCCTTGGTACCACTAAGTAACTAGCTCGCCTCGTGCTGCGTTTAGATATTTCTTTTACTTGTACAAGTGAGATTGATGTATGGATATTTTTATTAAGTATTTTGTAAATTAAGATACACATGTGGTATACATATAGCTGATTTATGTTCATTAGGTTAGTTCTTTTGTAGACTTCTATGGTTGGTGTTAGGAAAGAATAGTGAAATAGAATTTTGATTAACTTATTCTGAATTACTTGTAGCTCTGATAGTTTTGTTTTGCAAGCGCTACCCCAAATTTCGATAAGATAAGTAAGATGCGATTTTATTAAAGAATTGTAGATTAACATACGGATCTTCCGTGGTATGCACCGTACAATACCCCGCATGGAACCGATTAACGATGATAGCTTTTTTTTAATAGTGTCTATATGCACATTCCATGTTAATTTACTGTCTAAATATAGTCCTAAATATTTTTCTACTTGTTTTTCTTTTAGTTGTTTATTCTGTATAGTTAAGGGCGAATACGTTGGAATGTGTTTATTCTTGGCTTTGAAGATGATGTAGGATGTTTTAGAGATATTAATCGTTAATAAATTTGTTTGTAACCAATTATTAAGTGTATCGAGATCTTTTTGTGCTTGATCAATCAGATCATTTATGGAGGACCCAAAGTAAAATAAACATGTGTCATCTGCGTATAGTGTAATGTGCCCATGTAGATTTAGATCATTGATACTGTTAATATAGATAAGAAACAGCAGTGGTCCCAAAATTGAGCCCTGAGGAACACCATAGGTTATAGGAAGCGGATCGCTTTGATATTCGGACAAGTCGCCTGATTGAAAATGCGATGATGGTACATGTGAGTGAGTGTTGTGGAATTGTGAGGGTATTTCATTTGCCAGAATAGATCCAATAGTAGAAAAGTAAAGATTTAGTTTATTGCAAATTTCTTGTAATTGCAAGGTTTTTGGTCTTCTTAATCAAAATCAAATACTTAGTTTATTTTCCACTATGTCTATGTTTTAAGTTCATAAGATCCACTTCTCTCTAGCGCTGTATTAAATTTATTTATTGGATAGAGCTATAATAAATAAAAGTAAGTAATTGCATAATTCTCGGAAAACCGTCATTACATACCGACTCATCATTTTTATTTGTGCATAATCCAACGGCACTGGGTCGAAGTAGCTATGAGTATAGTAAATAAGATAAAATAAGTAAATAATTAGATTTTAAATTAACAATACTAACATAGTTTATTAAGCACAATTGTTATTAACCTACTAATAATCTATGGACTGTTATACATATTTGTGTTGGTCTGAAATAAACGTTATATTATTGTATGTCTTTTTCATATCTCGGGCCTATGGAGGCCCGGACTTTTGGAAGGCGTGCGTGGGGCCGAAGCCAACGAGTAGAGGCCCCTTAAGACAGATTATTATTATTATTATTATTACTTGTAATTTGTTGTGATCTTTGGGATTCAGACCCACACGACGGTGGCTGTTAGCGGTCGGTTAGGTCGCATTGACTTGTAGATAAGACTACACTAATGTTAACCGCTGATACCTAACACACGAACACCACCTCGCCGCGTCGTGTCAGAATATTTGATGGGTCCTCAGATGATTGTATGTTGATGGCGGTGAGAGATCGTGGGTTTATCTTCTAATCAAGCCCAAACACCAGTTTTATCCTGTATCACTGTTTAAGTACTTATAGTTAATTTACAATTGCTACAACACATCGCGGGAGGCGGCGGCCATTTGCCATATCCAAAATATTACTAGTTCATATTTTGTACTTGAGTTGCCACAATACTTTATCTGCTTCTTTTAGAATTCTTATATCTACCTATCATTCTGCTAAATATGTCAAAGAAAGAAAACAAATAGCAAGTCAATAAACTGTAAGGGTGTAGAGAAAACGTCTCGCATATTGGGTCAGAGCGGTCAAACGTGTCCGAAGAATTGCGCCATATTTGCGCCACAATGGCGCCGTATTCGCGCCTACCCTCACTCACCTGTCAAAGTCGTGCACCGAATACTCAAGTTGGGGTTCAAAGGGGTATCGCCTGAGATATTGTTTTCTGTGATTTGTCACGGTTACTCGTGAGAACAGCCCGAATGTAAATTATATGTAAATGCGTCAAATCTCAACTTAGGTATGAAATATTTATGGATAGTTATGAAGCACGGATCATCTTACTTTTGAAAAATAGGGTGGCCAGCTTGCAAATGTCCTAACTAAACTAGGGATCACAAGGTGATTTTTGTGATATATTCTCATCTGTATTCGAACTCAAGACCAAGGGACTCAACAAAATGGACCTGACCTCGCTAATGGAAATCAAGAAGTGGAGCGTAGAGTGTCCTTCTTTTTAACTCCATTGATATTGTGCAAAGAGATATTTGGTAAAGATAAAATTGAACAAAAACGTATTTTTTCAAAGCAAGGGTCTACAGCGAATATCGAGCGGAGTGTTCAAAGGCAATAAATTCAAAAGTATACTCGTCTTTATTGGATAAATTTACAAAAAAGTTATGCGTTGGGACATAATTTTGATTTTCCAAAAATGATAAAAGGAAATACGTTTACAAGTAAAAGACAGCAAGAGCCATCAATTAATCATGACTGCCTAACCCACAAAGAGTCGAGAAAACGAAATCTTCAAGGCTCTACTGTACAAACATTTTACAAAGGAGTTAGCTTTCGAAGCCAATCTGACTTGATCTAACTCGAACACCCGAGAAAATATTGTATTTCCGGTAATAACTTGCAGGTCTAAAAGGCGACATTGAAGCGATTCAATCAGTACACGTACCAATAATTTATTAAAATAAAAACTGGCATTAACAGACTATTCACCACAGCCTCTGTCCAAAAAAAGTTAATACAGGGTGTTAGTGACTTCCTAACGAAAACTTTTGTTATCATCCCCCTCAGTATTTGTTACGATGTCATTAACAACCTGTATATTGTAATTTCTCAATTGGGGATGAAAAATGCGCAATGCCCCGAGATGTCAAACACCCATTTAAATGATGTTTCACTTTTTTACCCGCAGTGGAGCAGCGTGGTGGAAGTATGCTCCATACCCTCTCCGGTTGATTGAGAGGAGGCCTGTGCCCAGCAGTGGGACGTATAAAGGCTATTTATGTTATGTTATGTTATGTATATTTCACTTTTTTAGACATTTTGCTTCAATGTGGCTATTTTAGTCTCCCTGATCTGTAATTGGGCTGGATTTTCCTTTAGGTTGTAAGGTCTAGCGGAAGTCGATTCTTTAAAAACTGAACGTACCAACCACTTCAAATTAGGTCCGGAGACCACGAGAAAATATGTAATAAACGCTTGGAAGAAGCAAAATACCACAAATATTTGGCGGTCGACTGCGACTCCCAAATAGTTGCGATTCCGCCTACCCAATAGGAATTGAAGGCATTTGTTTATATGCCTATATGTATGCGCTGCCTACTCAGTATTAATTGAAGAAGAATCCCAAGAGGCGATATGAAGCCTTTTACAGTGGTGTAGCTAGGGGTGCCACCCATTTGGGGTGCCACCCGTTCGGGGTGACACCCATTTCGTGTAACACCCGTGGACAAATGAAAATTGATAAATACCATCGCAATTCCTTTCAACGATAATTCAGTTAGGCATGATCCTACAAATCATTATTATTCTAACATAACATAAATAAATATCCTAATGGTCTCACTGCTGGGCACAGGCGTCCCCTTAATCAACCGGAGTGTATACGAAGCATACTTGATTCATATGCTTCGTACGCTGCTCGATTGCACCTATCTAAGTACACCCCTGCCCTTGTAATGTATACTAGAATCCTAGGGGAGAGTAAATAGTATAGATTGGGTCCGGGTAGTTTAAGGATTAGGAACGGTTCCTAAGCTTATTGTTAGACCAAGATTGAAGGTTTGGGAACCAATATTGTTCCAGTGTAGTCTCTCTTGTCAAGCCGGGACGTGCGTGTTAACCATTACACCACCGAGACAAAAGCGGGTTAACACAATCGTCCCGGATTGATAAGAATTGCGGGTTCAAGTCCCGTCCGAGCAAAAAAGAAACATTATTTTCTCTTTTTTAAAGTAATTTGGATTTCAAGTACGAAATTATAATCCTTGGGAGAGATTTTGATGAAATAAAATCCTTTTTAAAAGACATAATTTATAAGACATGCTAAAGTATTCAACTCTTCAAATACAACACAAGACGCAATGGTTCACGTGACTTATGACTATCAATCACCCTGTGAAAGCTCAATCACAGCCAAATGGTATCAATCACAAACCATTGAACGTTAGGAACGAACGGATGTCGTCAATTGAACGAAACGAAGCGTCAATCGCTCTTTTAATACACAGAGGCCATTGAACTCTCATCTCGTCATACACAGAGTACGTGCAGTTCATTCCCAAAGTGGGAATATTCCTGTTGGCAAAACATTTTCATAGTAGAAGTTTTTCGTAATCGTTTGCAACTAAGGCCAAGCATCATGTCTCCTTGTAGTCGCTAAACTTATGGTAACCTTTTTAACAAAGTTTCTGTTTAACATAACATCACGCCTATATTCCCCAAAGGGGTAGGCAGAGGTGTGTATTATACCTCCACTCCTTTCCAACTAATCTTCTTCTTCTGTCGTGTGGGTTGTGAGGTGGACTACCAACCTCATCAACCCTGGTGTCAGGGTTACTATTGAGCCGCCAAAGGCCCCTGACATGGCTCATGTAACGACTACTTACTTACATCAGTAAGTAGTAACCGGGACCAACGGTTTAACGTGCCTTCCGAAGCACGGATCATCTTACTTTTTGGACAATCAGGTGATCAGCCTGTAATGTCCTAACCAAACTAGGGATCACAAAGTGATTTTTGTGATATGTCCCCACCGGGATTCGAACCCGGAACCTCCGGATCGTGAGCCCAACGCTCAACCATTGGACCACGGAGGCTGTTCCAACTAATGTTTAAGTTCTATGTAATATGGGGCGAGCCTATTGCCACTTACCGGGTTGCTGTTTAACTATGGTTTTAAAACTATTCCAATCCTCTTACTCCCCCAATTGGGATATAATGGTGAACTTATGTAACGAAACCCGGAGTTGGGATCTCCGTTAGGCGCGAGTAGGGTCCAACCTGAAATATGCGGTAGATTCCTGCAACCGACTTGGCTCCACACGTATTGGCTTGCCTTTCCTGTGGAACTAGCCAAGGAGGTCGAGAGGGTGACGTAGGTCTTAGGCAACCCTGCGCTTCCTTAAGTGCGTCCTAGGCGACTCATTGTTATGTTATGTATGTAAAGATGTCATTCAACATAATCCAAATTTAAGATCCACAATCTTGTCGGTGTAGCATTCACCATGCTACTTTTTAGGGAAAAATAGAGCAGCTTTTTAGGGAAAGATGTCGTTATGTTTTTTAAAACTATCCAAATTTGGATGTCAGTGGACACACGCAGTGGAGCAGCGTAGTGGGGTATTCACCAGTCGCCCTCCGGTTGAGGAGATTGTGGGGAGGCATGTGACCAGCAGCGGGACGTATATAAGCTATTTATGTTACATTATGTCAATGGGAATCTTATTGTAACAATGTTGTTGTTTTAGATCATCACTTCGCCTGATGTACGAACTCTGCCTACCCTAATTGGGATATAGTCGCCAGCATGTGGCAACCTTTCTTTTTAAACATTATTTTCATCAGAATATACGGGATGTTAGTAACATTGTAACGAATTCTCAAGGGGATGACTCAAATCATACTTCATGTTTTTTTTTTTTGTGTATTTTACAATGATTTTCAATTCTATACTTCATCATCATCAATTTAAGAGCCACGCTCTTGTCGGTGTAGCATTTTCCATTCCAGTCTATCAAAGGCCAATTCCTTGACTTCCCTATAAGACACGACGTTAACCTTTTCTTTAATCTGTTCCATGTAAGCTCTTCTTGGTCTTCCCCTTCCTCTCTTTCCTTCTAGCTTTTCTTCTATGATGTTTTTCATGAATTCGTCGCGTCTTATTAGGTGTCCAATCATCTTGCCTCTTCTGTCCTCAATAATACTATACTTAGCGATGGAAAATTCCACTTGATATTAACTCAAAATAATGAGCTGATTCATCAACCTCAGCATCCGGTACAAGTACGTACTACGAGTACTTATGGGTGTTGGTGACATCGTAAGGACTACCGAGGGGGATGATTCAGACCTTGATTCAGAGTTGATAACAAATGGAATTTCCTGTCGAAAAATTTATGAAAATGTTAGTGTTTATTTTAATTATTTTCAGGTCCATACTTTTGCGATGAAAAATTCCACTTTAAAACTCAGAATCATGGTCTGACTCATTCCTCAAAGTTTAGGTTTAGTTCGTTACGTTGCCACTAACACCCTGTATAATAATGAACAGAGTTTCCCCTTTAACAATACCGGATTATTTCACGTGTAAAATATTAATATTGAATATCAGAATAGTTCCGGAAACTTTGACAACTTTATGGATAAACGCAGAAAGGAGGAATTCGGTGAATGTTGAACTGAAAGTTTTAATTTGTTACTCGGGTAGCTAGTTGTCAACGAAAATTGAAAACTTTAAACTCAGGTGTTATACGCAAATAGTGAAATTCAAGTTTTGAGTCCAAAGTTCAAACTTCAAGTGGTATCTAACGAGCTTGAAATTATACATACTACAATTATCAACCAATAAAGGCCTCCGTGGTACAGTGGTTGACCGTTGGGTTAACGATTCCGAACTCCCGGGTTCGAATCCCGCTGGGAACATATCACAAAAATCACTTGTGAGCCCCGGTTTGGTCAAAACATTGCAGGCTCACGCGATTGTCCTAAAGTAAGATGATCCGTTTTTCGAAAGGCACGTTAAGCCATTGGTCCCGGGGGCCTCCGGATCGTGAGTCCAACGCTCAACCACTGGACCACAGAGGCCGATAAAAAAATGGTGAACCATTGACAGATAAATGTTATGTAATAATAATTACTAATGTTAGAAACGAATCGATCGACCTAATCTGGACTGATACATCACTATTATGAACGTCACAACACTAGCTTCCGTACTTTGACAGATCTAATTCTTATTGCGCATTGAGTCTATTGTAATACGTTATCTTATTGAAATATAATTAAAAATAAAAAAATAAAATAATAATAAATATCAATAATATATAATTATATAATATATATTTATTTATTATTAATAATAATATTAATAATAAATATTTTTGTTTTTTTTTTTGATAATTACTAATTTTACTGAAATGGTCGTTCTGTTAAACTGTTAGAATTAATTTAATCTGTTTAGAACTAATTAGTATGAAAGATATTCTACTCCTAGTACCTATTACTAATAGCGTCAAAATTCCTGGAACACTTTCTTTTCGTGTCTTTCAGTCACACCCCGGAGACTTCATACAAACAACCTCGCTTTACACAGACATCACACATTAACATTATCGTACACGCGCGCCTGTGTGTGTGACGTCTAACGCCATGATTCAAGAATAAACTATGTTCGAGGGGTGAGGTAAACCTAGCTTAGACGCTGGTGGGCAGCGGAGAGTTGCCGTTCTATACGTATTATTTCTTATTCTATGTCTTTATTAACTAAAATAGCAGTCGAAAAAGGCTGCCTGCTTGAAATGGGACTGGGCTGGACATGTTGCCCGTATGCCCGATGACCTCTGAACCAAAAAAGCTACAGAGTGGGTTCCTACAAATGCTGCCAGACGTCGGGGAAGGCCACGAAAAAGATGGAGCGACGAGTTGGACCGCTTTTCGAAACGGTGGCACGAACAAGCTAAGGACAGGAAGGAGTGGAAGAAGGGAAGAGAGGCCTTTGCCCTGCAGTGGGACATTGCGGGCTATTAATAATAATAATAACTGGCCGGCCAGAGTGGGGTGTTAGAGCTAAACGCTCGCAGGGTGAAAGTGAAAGATGCATAAGTCGCGAGTTGGTGAGGCGGGTAAACCGCCTCGCAAAAAGCGTTGTACATCTCTCGACACCCTGAGCTGCTCACAACCATGTTGCTGCCTTGCCGTCCAGTCGCGTCGGCTAGATAGGTGGCCCATCCAATGAGCGGCGAGTCACTGCTTGCTCATTTTATCCATGTTTACCAACATTGGTCGAGCAGGCGCCATAGTCCCCCATAGCTCCAGTATCCCGGTCCACTAACCCCCAACCCAATAGCCCAGTTCCCTTTGTTCCCATAATCTGCAATAGTCCTACACGAACCGGGGATTGTCTTTGGGTTTACTCCCATAGTGCATACAAGGATAATCGCCGGTTTATGTCACACCACATTTAGATTAAACCGTCTTAAGGGGCCGCTACGTGTTGGCTTCGGCCCCACGCACGCCTTCCAAAAGTCCGGGACTCCGTAGGCCCGAGATATGAAAAAGACATATAATAATAATAATGTCTTTATTCACCCATAATGGGTAATTTATGTATATAAATAGATCTGTAACGTAGTACAGTAGACAGCCAAGTGAATGACCTGTCAATTGAAGCTTGGAGGCTATTGAAGCGAGAACTCGCATGGTTTCAAGTTTCAACGTTCCGAATAGAATGGGAACAGAGAGAGGCTTGAATATCTGGTTCCCAAACTATACGCCTCCAATAACGGTACAGTGTATGTGTCTTCTGTTTTAATTAATACCATATAAATATTTTCATAACATACAAATCAGAATCATTTATTCAACGTAATTGTCATGGATAAACTTGTCGAAGGTCCATATAACTTTTTTGAATTTACGTCATTTCCTAAGGTGTTATGGCTGAGGAGAAAAATTGACAAGAAACTGCAACAGCAACACATCTTTTAAAAACCAATGAGGGTATGCATTAATAACTAGAGGAACACACTCAATACCAGACATTTTTATCATTTAGGTAGTCATTAATTTTATAATAAGCTTTTTTACATAAAGTAAGCTTCACATGAGCTTTAAATTTATTATTTGACAAATTTAAAATATTATCTGGTATTTTATTGTAAAAACGTATACATAACCCCAAAAAAGACGAATTTAATTTACTTAATCTAGAGTTTTGAATAGCAATTTTATTTTTATTCCTTGTATTGTAAGTATGCCTTTCACAGTTTCTCGGAAGGAGAGATACATTTTTACGTACATACTTTTACACCACACCGGACAGTCCGTACAAAAATCTCATTCTTACCGAAGTGCGAAGGAGACACAATCCGCGCGCTCTCCCCTTTACTCCTTAGCGGCTTACGGGTTAAGACTAAAATAAAAAGACCCAGGGCTTTCCAGGTTCAACATTATTAATTTAAGAGCCACACTCAGTTATCGGTGTAGCATTTTCCATGATACTTTTAGGGAAAATTAGGGCAATAACGGCCTCCGTGGTCCAGTGGTTGAACGTTGTGCTCACGATCCGGAGGTCCCTGGTTCGAATCCTGGTCGGGACAAATCACAAAAATCACTTTGTGATCCCTAGTTTGGTTAGGACATTACAGGGTGATCATCTGATTGTCCAAAATTAAGATGATCCGTGCTTCGGAAGGCACGTTAAGCCGTTGTTCCCGGTTACTACTTACTGATGTAAGTTAATAGTCGTTGCATGAGCCATGTCAGGGGCTTATGGCGGCTCAGTAATAACCCTGACACCAGGGTTGATGAGGTTGGAAATCCACCACACAACCCACACGATAGAAGAAGAAGAGGGCAATTTCAGGTTTCCCTCTTGCCTTATTATTATTGCCTATATATTAGCCACCAAAATTATTATTTTAGTTTAAAATTACACTAAAACAAGTCATTATCACCAGCCCATTAACGTCCCCACTGCTGGGGCACGGGCCTTCCCTATGGATGGATAGGGAGATCGGGCCTTAAACCATCATGCGGGCTCAGTGCGGATTGATGGTTATTAACGACTGCTAATGCAGCCAGAACCAACGGCTTAACGTGCCTTCCGAAGCACGGAGGAGCTCGAGATGAAAACTTTTTTTTTGTGGTCACCCATCCTATGACCGGCCTTTGCGAAAGTTGCTTTACTTCAACAATCGCAGACCGAGCGCGTTAACCGCTGCGCCACCGAGCTCCTCGCTAAAACAAGTACTTCCGGTCAATCCGAGTCGCAGTATAACCCGACCGCGTTACGAAGCACCACACGCTAATATAACGTAATAAGACGATGCGTACTTTCTTAATTTGACACGATTTTATTGAATATATGTACCGCTGTGTACAAATGTATAGATAAACAAACACCAAGTTTTCGCCGCATTTTTGTATCAAGCGCTGTATCTACGGTAGTGGTAAATCAATGGAACTCATAGTCGCAATAAAACATTTCTTCTTCTTGTTTGTAGGGGCTTTTGACAGCTCAATAATAACCCTGACACCAGGGTTGCTGAGGTCAGGGTTATTACGACAACCAATACGATAGAAGAAGCGAAAGTCATTGTAGGTAGTCAATTTATCTATGATTCATTTTCAAATTTACGTTTCTAGTTCAGAGGGGTTAAACAGGCCACATCGAAGCAATTCATTTAAAAAAGCAATATTGCAATTTGACATTTGCGCATATAAAAGTAAGTGCGCAATGTTAATAAATGTCAAATAGCAATATTGCTCTTATCCTTTTTTTTTTTAATTGTTAATGTTTCTGTTTTTGTTGAAGTGTGTTGTAGTGCTCATATTCTGAAGCTCTTGAGTTGTTTACTATTAGGTATTTTGTGTGTACTATTTATATAAGTAGGTATATTTGTTAGGTTATGTATTTTTTTTTTTTTTTTTTTATTAAAAATAAGTACAGTACTTAATAAATTTTTAGGTTAGGTATATAAATATTTGTATGTTATATATTTATTTGCATGTATTTATTGGTAAGTTGTACTTATAGTTTGTACCCGCAATCTTTCATTTTTTTACATTTGTTCTCACCTTATGGTTGTGTGGAAGAAATCACTTTAAGCGATAAGGCCGCCATTTACCATGTACTTAGTTAAGAGACTTTTTGTAATTATTTCTTTTTTATTTTGGTGCAATAAAGTGTATTTGTATTGTATTGCTTTTTTAAATGAATGCTTCAATGTGACCTTTTTAACCGCACTGAATACTTCAGTACCACAAAAACAGATATTGTTATTCCCCCAAAATGGATATGGATGAACGTTATCCTTCTAGATAAAAGCGAATGGAAGGTTTCATCTGAAATTACACCTATATGCCTAATATATGCGTATCCCGGATTAGCCCTAGGCAATAAAATAAAGTATACACCGAGGAATGATATGATATTCATGTGTATTTTTCAAGTTATAGCCTCAGGTGGAAACATATGACTTTAATACGTCTGCCACTTGGATTATAAAGGTTAAATAACTGAAGTTTCGTTTTGTTTTGGATACACTTTGATCTTCTAATTCATTTCATTCGCGTGTGTATTTTAAAGGTCAATGGTCGACCTCGCCGACCTTGGGGTTAACGTTAATAGACATACATACATAAACTTACGCCCGTTATCCTTTATGGGGTGGGCAGAGCCACAAGTTATCAGATGACAACTTCCAGTCACTGGTAATAAAAAAGTCTGTTCTCTAGGTATGGGACTGAAAAAAATAAAAAAATACTGAAATTTACATGAATTTTGCGACAGGAAATTCCACTTGATATCAACTCAGAATCATGGTCTGAATCATCCTTTTCTACAAGGTTGATAAGGTTATTAGCTCAGAAACCCTTTCAAGAACCCCTTTTTTCCTTTAAGAATTATATAACGATGTTTCAGAACTCTAGGGAAACCTGTAATTAGCTTAAATTTTAGATAATAAGAAAATCAACAGCATTATAAAAACATATTAACAATAAAATATGTTTTTATAATGCTGTTGATTTTCTCAATAATCATAAAAATTAAATAAATAAATTAACCCAACAATCGGTCTTTTAGACTTCAATCGTATCGTTCACAATCATTATAATAATTATGTCATTTCGTCAATTGGAGTCAGATTTTTTTCTACTTAATTTTCTCTTTGTTTATGTTATTTTATGAAATTAAATACTTTCTTCACTATCCGACCGATTACAAGCAAAGTTCTTTGGTAATTCACACCACATCAAAATCGCTTTGTCCAAAACGACTATAAGAACGTCTTGAAACGTAACCTGCGCCTGCGACATCTCCACTGAACGCTGGGTGGACCTTGCTGTTTTAAGACCTGAGTGGCCGTGTCAAAACAGGGGTGGCGAACTTTGAGCAAAATCGTCCGAAAAAGCTCGACGAAAAACGCCAAACACGCAAGGATCGTCTCAAATATAGCTACACTTTCAACTCGGATGGACAGCTATTCTGCCTCCAATGTGACCGGGTGTTTAAAACAAAGTTTGGCTTTGCCAGTCACATTCGAGCGCACGAGAGAAGAGACTGAGGTCGCCGTTGTCGGATACGACAAGGAGGACTATATACCCGCCGTAAGTTTGTCCTCTCATAATTTGTGTCTCTACCTACCCTAAATAGAGGTTATTTTCGTGAGTATAAGTTTATTTACAGTAAAGCAAAAGCTCCTTTCCTCATCTCCGGGTCCATACGTAGAGTAAATAAATAAAGCAGGTTCAAGTAAAACATTTACATGTGGTATCAAGGCGAGCGAGATAATAACTTTAGTTACAAGGGTGCACTTTGACACGAAAAAGGACAGTTGAACAAATATTGGCATGAAGAAGAGAGTGGTTTGGACAAAATGTGAGGTTAGTGTGAGCCTGCGTTAGTGTCGAGAGTTGAATTGTTACTTCGTGTTTTGTTACTTTTTTTATTTTGGATAAATATTTTATTACAATATCGTAATTGAGACTTTCTGGTGTTTTGAGCGAATTTACTGTAAGCCGCATGATTTTATTAATAATTAAATAAGACCTGTAAGAGTGAATTTCCACTGCAGTACAAGCCGCGAATTTCATTCAAAAATCTGTCTTACACCACTTACACGGACACTACACATATGTAAAGCTCACACGGCAGGCCCGCAGAATACCAGCGTCGTGGCTCACGCCGCGACTTATGCTGAGCGAGGTCCTTTTATTCAGGACGCCACCGCAGATGATCGGGCCGTCAGTGCATTGCATGCATTTAGGACACTTACTTTTATTATTATTATTTTTATGATTTTGGTTTGTTTTTCTTTGTTTTTTTTGTTATTGATTTTTGATCTTAGTTTTCTTTTTTTTTTGTGTATTGATTTCCGTGTGGTTTTGTCCTGTGTTGAATGTAATGTACCTGTCTGTCTGTGTCTCTGGTGTCCGGGACTAATAAATGTTTCTTTCTTTCTTTCTTTTTGAGCACAACGCTCAACCACTGGACCACGGCACTCACTCTGGGTATATTCGTAGTGGGTAGGGTACTTATACAGGATGTTAGTAACACCGTACCAATTACTGAGAGGGATGATTCAGTTCATGTTTCTGGGATAATATCAACTGCAATTTTCCGTCTTATGATTTATTTTGTGTGTTATTAAATTATGTATTTTAAATTCCATGCTATTGCGATGAAAAATTCCACTTGATACTAACTCAGAATCATAAGCTGAATCACCCGCCTGAGAATTAATTACGATGTCACTTACACCCCCTTACAAGTACATACAGGTAGACGTACAAATACGTATTCGTGTTAGTGAATTAATACGAGTATCAAGTAAAATTTAGTCTCGGAAATTTTATGAAAATGTTGTTTTTTTTTTTAATTATTTTCAGTTCCATACTATTGCGACGGAAAATTCCACTTGATATCAACTCAGAATCATGGTCTGAATCGTCCTTCAAAGTTTTCGTTGTATATTCGGAGTAGGTAGCGTAATGCCAGCAGTAACGTATAAGTTGAGCCCGTAGAACTAATTATTTTATGGGTTCCGCACTTTAAAATAGCCACAGGATACAAAAGTTCTTTACTAAAACTGTTCAACTAAGTAAGTGTAAAGTACCTCTACCGTGGCTATTACTTTCATAAATAAATTAGTTTCCAAGTACTTTTAATTCTAAGGCAAATTAAGGATTTCTGGCCTTATAAAGTTCTGTGAAGTTTTAGCACAAACCAAACCTGTATCCAAGAGTCCTGAATGTTTTACAGAAAGGCCACGCTAACAGAAGAACCGTGATAAAATTTTGTCACAGTTATTTTATCGATTCTGACGATGTAATTATATCGTTTTGTCGATTGGCGCTAACATGTGAACCCAAATAAGTCATGTCGTTCTGTCAAAATACAAACAAAATCACGTGCCACGCATGTTAGGGGAAAAAACATACTTATCGGTTTCGACAAGATTTGTTGAATCGATCGATATTGCGCGTGTCAGTCCTGCTGGTCGAGAGTAGGTACTCCGAACCGGCGAGCATGCATGAGGACTTTGATGAGAGTGGATGAAGCGAAAGTGACCTGTTAGGATCGTAGTAAGTAGAATTCCATGGTCTTTGCCTACTCCAGCGGGAAAATGGCGTGTTCTCATGAGTACCGGACACACCGTATAAAAAATTCGTTCTTACCGTGTGCCGCCCTACCATGTGCGTGCGAGCGGGACGGAGAGTCCGCCGTCTCTCACTTACTAAGAAATATAGCTTACTGCTTAAATAGAGTAAAAGTTGAAATAAATAATCATTTACAATCCAAACATGAATTCGAAAACAATTTGGGAAATCATTGATTTAGGCCCGCGCTGGATTCGAAACTGCGACCTTACAGTGCGAGTCAAGCACACATCCAACTGTGCTACTACGGCTCCTCTTGGATGTAAACAAGCCACCCTTAGCTACTAATAAGCTGGTTTATTACAGGTTCCGTATGAAGATCAAAGCCTGAACCAATTCGCACTTGCTCGCCACATCAAAGGTAGTATCAACACTATTGCTCGCTATCAATTAGTTAGTACACTTGCGAGCAACCGCCGCAGTTGGTACCGCCTTGGTATGTTTAAAGGACATACATACATACATACATACAGTCTATATACGTCCCACTACTGGGCACAGGCCTCCCCTCAATCAACCGTAGGGGGTATGGAGTTTACTCCACCACGCTGCTCCACTGCGGGTTGGTGGAGGTGTTTTTACGGCTAATAGCCGGGACCAACGGCTTAACGTGCCCTCCGAAGCACGGAATCATCTTACTTTTTCGGACAATCAGGTGATTCAGGCCTGAAAAGTACATATACACAGAATATTTACACTTGAGCCTTTTACGAGAGCTTTGCTAGCCCAGTTGCAAGAACGCTTGACTCTCACTGTTAGGTAACAGGTTCAAATTCTAATTCCATTACGGGCCTAAAGCAAAGATTTTCGAATTTGTTTTCTAATTTATGTTTGAATCTTTTGTGATTATCACGTGCTCATCTGTCTGCACTAGTGGGCACTAAGGTGAAACTAACCGAGAAAAAGATGCCAAATGCCACGGCACATATTTTTTGTGCCAATCAAAGCAGGACGGACAGATTTTGCATCTTTCCACTTCCTATACACTGGGCAGTGCAGTGCCCAAGGTGTAGCAACGTACTGTTGGTCCTGGTTACTGTAGTAACCAAAATGAAGCGAGCGACTATCCCTGCCGGTCGTGTGTATCCAAACCGAACTGAAACCACGTGTTTACTTGTAAACAAACATGTTGCGATCAGTTAGGTCACTGCCTCTGTGCCTGTGAGAACTTACAGATTGTTTACTCTACAATTATCATATATGGCAATATAGCAAATGTATCAAGATCGGCTGAGTGCACTATATATTATAATGAATAAGTATTCTATTTATAGTGTCAAATGAAAAAGTGTTGGAAACAGTTGAAGAAAAAATACCGACAATGGACTTTAGAGAACCGGAAAGGAAATATTATTGGCCACCTGATACGAAATGATTCGTTTATAAATATTATGGGAGAATATTTATGAAACAAATAAAAGAGAAAGTGCAGGTCGTGTTGTATCCACAGGTGAAAGATTTGGTGGAAAGGAGAGAGGAGTAGCGATTACTCCACCGACAAGAGCTCTTAAATATTTAGAAAGAGATAGAATCTATTTAAAATTTTATTATTGTGGATCTCAATTTTTATGAATAAGTGCTACGGACATGAATAAATATAATATAAAAAGATACATATAAATAGAATACGAAAAGATTGAAATGCGATGAAAATGTAACACTAATCAATAAACGAATGACTACTTTTGAAAAAAGAATTCCATGTTTTTAAAATATAAATAATTTGAAATTAGAATTCTTAGCCAAACAAAAAATATTTTGATTTGAAATGGCCAGTACTGCAGAACGGCAATTTCAGAGGTAAAAACCTAACCAACAATACACCCCACCCCTCGCCGGCTATGTTTAAGTTCCATGTAATAGGAGACGAGCCTAATGATCTATGATCTAAACATGGATTCCAACTCATAAAGTCTAATTCAGTGGTTTAGAGTTCGAGCCGAGATTCGAACCCTGACACCACGATGGAAGTCACACGTTCTCCGAACAGGGGGGTTAAAATGGCCACATGGAAGCAATTCATCTAAGAAAGCAATATTGCTATTTGACATTTATTTGCATCGCGCACTTACTTTTATATGCGCAATGCCAAATTGAAATATTGCTTTCTTAGATGAATTGCTTCGATGTGGCCATTTTAACCCCCCAGGCTATCACGGATCCTGCAATGTATATATTATGTTATTATGTAGGTATAGGCTATTTATATTTACAAACGAGGCGATAACACGTCACAATATAGGCACCAGAGTTATAATTAACAAGGCATGGTTCCTATATTTCTCATCGAAGCCCCGTCGCAACCAGCAACCACTGAAACCACAAACTGACACGACTCCATTGCACAAACAAACATTGATTAACTCAGGGTATTTTGTCATTGTCAAAGCTAAATCAATAGAGTCGAAATCGAAATTTGTTTACCTTCAAAATACAAGTCAAATTATTTTCAACTTCAATAGAGAGTTATCAGAGACAATATTTAAGTTAAATAAAAGAAAATTTGCGTTTCTCTTGCTTGTCTGTTATATTAGAAGCGTGGGTACGATAACGACTTTTTATTTGAAGAAATGTGACTCGGACGAGCTGCTGAACCCGCAGCTCTTGTCAAGCCGGGACGAGCGGTTAACCATTACACTATGTGCCCTGCTTATCAAAACTTACAAGCCTTGTATTCATCATCGCCAGCCCATTAACGTCCCCACTGCAGGGGCACGGGCCTTCCCTAGGGATGGATAGGGAGATCAGGCCTTAAACCACCACGCGGGCCCAGTGCGGATTGGTGGTTATTAACGACTGCTAATGCAACCGGGACCAACGGCTTAACGTGCCTTCCGAAGCACGGAGGAGCTCGAGATGAAAACTTTTTTTTTATGGTCACCCATCCTATGACCGGCCTTTGCGAATGTTGCTTAACATCAACAATCGCAGACCGTGCGCGTTTACCGCTGCGCCACCGAGCTCCTCAGAGATCCTTCAAGCCTTGTATTACAAGCAATTCTCTTGTAAAAATTCTCATTATTACAAGAATGTGTTTATCAAAAGTACACATGTAAATTACATGTTACAAGTACCTATCAATATTTACTTTACTAGTATGTTTTACAGTCCCTGCACTTTTTTTGATAAACGTAATTTATACGTACTTGTGAGTAACTTGTAGCTTGTTATTCATTAATTCTCATTCATTTTAAAATTAACAGCCGTACCTATCCTTTTCGGTTAATCTCTCTCTCTCTCTCTCTCTCTCTCTCTCTCTCTCTCTCTCTCTATCTCTCCTTGGCATTTATTATTCCCATCTGATGGTGGGGTCTGTCTTCTTCGTACTTCTCTTTCACTTCGCTCTATCAGACGTGGCGTTCTCGGAGACATTGGACATGTACTGGTCCTTATTGTCCACATCCGCCCATCCTGTTTTTGGTCGTCCACTTGGTCTAAGCCCTGGTATATTTAGATTGGCTGTAACATTACCCACATAATCGGTAGGTCCTTTTCGGTGAATAAGAAAATGATAGGGCATAACTTAAAATAAAATAAAAGTCAACATAAGCTTGCTTGTACGTTTGTTTGCGCTGGCGGATGTCGACAGCTTTGAAGCTATTGTACGCAAGAAATCAGCATCATTTATGCGCTGACTACGCGGCAGCAGCAACAGCGTCCTGAGGGCGGTAGCCGACAGTGGGGATTGTCCTCTGATCGGCTGTATGATTAATAAAACTTTACTAATATAGTTCTTAAGTTTGTTACTAATAAAATGGATCTAGTTGTTCGATAAGTACCTAATATTTTTTTTTATAAGCTAATTTAAGATTTTAAGAATTACAACTTAAGAGTCACAACACTCTATAGCTTGAGAGTCACGCCTCAACAAATGATGGACCATCAAAAATTCCCAGAGGAATCTTACCGGACTACGGGGAAACAAAAAGGATGGTTATTTATAGTAAATCAGTACAAACATAGTCTAGTACTTCCGTTAAGTAGAAGCTAAGTACAATGACCCGATGCGTCTGTCTTCAATCAGAAGGGAACAAACAAATCGAACGATTAAGTCCAACTGGTAAGAATCCAATTGTTTATTTACAGTTTGGTACAAGTTATAAAAATATAAGTTTAAAAAGGAATAGGTACTCGACTACGGAAAATTCACGCTGTATAAAGTATGAGACAAGAAAATAGATTATATTTTTCTTAAGTAAGCAAATTCTTAGAGCAGATTAGTATTCGACCACGGATATTTTCTTAACATGTACATATATAGCGGTCAAAAACATAACACCCCTTTTAGCTTCGCCGCAGTAGGGTAAAAAAGAGGTAGTTACTGACGGCCTAGCCAACGCCTAGCCAAACGAAATGTTTTCTTTGATGTGTCTTATTGTAAACTTAAAGTAATTAATGCCATATGCGGCAATATGGCATTAATTACTTGACTGTAGAAACGATATTGAATGAATGAAAATATTATTCAAGGTTGGAGGAGCTCGGTGGCGCGGATTGTTGAGTTAAGCAACTTTCGCAAAAGGCCGGTCATAGGATGAGTGACCACAAAAAAAAAGTTTAAATGTCGAGCTTCTCCAAGCTTCAGAAGGCACGTTAAGCCGTTGGTCTCGGCTGCATTAACTGTCGTTAATAACTATCAATCCGCACTGGGCCCGCGTGATGGTTTAAGGCCCGATCTCCCTATCTATCCATAGGGAAGGCCCGTGCCCCAGCAGTGGGGACGTTAATGGGCTGATGATGATGATGATGATTATTCAAAGTGAGTCACTATGATCCTGTGGTTCATCGGCTTCCTTCTCAATCAAGAAGCATCAGTTAAAACTCTAGTACCGGACTTGCACCAATGAGTTACCAAAAGCAAATTTATTTATTATTATTATTTGTATGTCATTTCCATATCTCGGGCCTATGGAGTCCTGGACTTTTGGAAGGCGTGTGTGGAGTTGTGGCGGCGTTTATGATAATAACACTTACTAACAAGTATATTACTATACCGTCACATAAGTTACAACAATAATTGAAGATTATAGAAACTTTGAAGGGACAATTCAGTGGTCATGAGATATCACATATGTATCTCATTAATGATATAAGCTACATATTCTAACGCGTCCGACATAGATACTTCAACTATCTATGTTTCATCTGAGAGCCATCTTCGACTGATGGACGGTAGAAGACCGCATTACTCTCCGCACGGGCCCGGGTCTCGTACCCGTTGGATCCACCTTACCAGCATTGGCTACTTCCATGTACTGGTGAGGCTTGCAACATTGGATCCTCTTACCCGTTAGGCAGTAACTGAGCATCTCCTCATGTACATGGGGCTGGGCCCCCTCGGGTCTCCTCAACACCCCTACAACCCGCCTTTACCTCCCTGCCTCTCACCACCCACTATCTGCTCATGCGAATCCATCAGAATCTCGCCCAGATAGGATTACTAGGGGAACATGTACGGCGAAGAGCCCGTACTGCTAGTCCCCCTACTCAAGATTGGGTGGCCACCCCTAAACTCGCTTCTAGGCTGGCTGGACGTTGCGATCCACGCCACCTAGCTCATGGGTAAGTGCGTCCACTTCACCCTAGTGCTGATCCCAGAGCACCCGTCAAACTTGGTGAGAGGTAACTTAATGCTCAGAACCACTGTGACAATTATTACATTCAATGACACTACTTTGTACCTCATGCTGTACAACGTGTAACATAATACATGATATCTCAAGAGCCTTGTCGCACTTCACTTAACTAAGCCATCAGGGACTTACCGACCTTGCTCCACATCATCTTACATGCAGGCAGACAACCATTACCTGGTGTCTCTCACGATTCGTACTCTTATCGTGTTCTCTTCTCTTATAACGTATTCGCGCCAACACGCAAAGTCCCGCGCTCTCTAAAAAACATTAAAACCATAGACTATGATCCCTTATTTTTCTTTTATCAGTGATGTCACAGTAATTGCATATAATCAGTCACTCACCCAACATAGAATTCGTGGGACTCCACGACACTCCCGACGGCAAAAGAAGAACGAAAAGCTGTAGAATCCACTCCGCGAACCTTTCTCGTGCGCGGATGGTAGTCTCTCCTCTGACTCTACCATCTGTTACTCTATTAGTAACCTGGTCTGTCTCAGATGCATACATTTCGATAGATTCCTCGAAAAAGGGAACTCCCTTCAACTATATCCACATCCTGTTGATGTCAGGATCTTGTAAAGACCATTTACTTCGCTTTCTACAACTATCACGGGGAACTTCAGGAGTCTCAACTTCAAATGCTGTTTCTCGCCCTTTTGGTACTTGGTCAATGCATTTTTTTTACTGTCTGTACTCTTTCGATTAAGGTAGTTAGTCTTTCGTAGACGCCACCGTGCTATGGCGGTAACAGAGGAATAAATTTCTATTTAATGTTGCTCTTCACACACTGACGTTTCCATAAAATTTCAATTTAAATTGTGTATCATTATTGGACATAACCATGACATTTCTCAACATGCAACAAATTGTATCTCGGCGAATAGACATTCTTTTATGGTTATATCGTTAACAACCTGTAAATGGATTGCTTTTACATCTAGGCAAGTGAAAAGACAGATCTATCTCTTATCCTTTTTTTAGAAACTTCAAGAATGATAGGACCAAAGTAATCCATTCCTGGAATTGTGAATTGTTCACTAAAGGTAACTCTCTCTACTGGGAAACCGTTGCATCATATAACTCATATGGGCCTCCACTACGATTTACTACTTGAGCTCTCCCTTGGGGTATCCAATACATTTTATGAATCAAACTAAATGTCTGAGACAGTCTTTTCGTTTCCCAGCTACTTCATCAGGGAAGTACTTGTTTGTATATCTGTTATTTCTTTCATAGATGTCTCTACTTCATTCGTATTTTGCTCAGGAAGCTGCATGTCAAAAAATAGTCTTCATAACCTTTCCCAGCCATTTCAGGATCCTCTGATATCATCAGACCCTCCTCAGCCAACGAAGGTGCACTTTCATCATTACAGAATAGGCCATTCCGTTTCACCTCTCATATAAAATGTTGGTCCAGAGAACTATAATTCCTTTTTTAACTTTACACTGTCAGGACATGTCGCGACAGCGGTGGGGCAGTTGATACGTAACGTAAATCGAAGTTCTTATTCTGTTTTATTTTGATTACAAGTCCCAAACCGAAAAGAAGACTATAGTCTTGAGGTTTTCATCTAAGAGTGGATGGTCATACTATCAGTCCACAAATATTTTCGCTTGTTATTGATAAACTATCGAATGTCTCTATGGTTTCTTTATAAAGTTCAAGTAGTGCTTCATCTTGTTACCAGGCTAAGCTAGGCAGCAGCAGACAGCAGGCAGGCAGCAGGCTAGGCTGGATTGTCAATATAAAATCTATCTGCAACTTTATTTTCCCATTCTGAACTTCAACAGCAATGCCGTCAAATCCTCTATCATGGAGGGACCTCTGTACTTTCATTGGCAAATAAAACTGTCAGCTGGATTCCATGTGTGATACAATATAGAAATTCAACATTCTGTACCTCTCTTAGTGGTTAAAGTTATTTCAACTGAAAGACTGATGATCTCTGTTGGTGAGTTGAGGCCAAAAATAATAAATAAGTAATTTGTCTTAAATAAATCTTTATAAATAAGTAAGTTTGATGTTATATAGCTTCTCTGGCTCTCACAAATCAATAGAAGCTATGCTGGTATATCACCATCTCTACTCCTCACTCTTGTCATTATCGTCGTTTTCAATTGTCTTTGTTTTTTCAGATTTCTTCATTGATGTATGTTGCTGAAGTATCTTACGGCACATGGCTCTGTTATGATTGCCTTGACAGTGGTGACATGGTATTCTCAGGCTACAATTTCTAAATGGGTGTCCATGTTTAAAACATCTATAGCATTTGTACTTCAATGCTTTCTGACGATCATAAAATGTTTTATACTCCTTACAGTCTTCACTGTAATGAGCTCCTTTACAGAAAGCACATTCTGGTTTACGCCGGCTATGGTGTATGTTGTATCCATGGTGAATAGGCTTTCTCTTCAGAACTGGTTTCACATGAAGAGCTTCTGTAGAGTGACCCAATTCCTTAAAGTCTGGCACGTCTGGCACATCCAGCACATTGTTAAATTCAGATCTCTCTTTTGCATTTATAATTTTTTCCAAACCTTTCACAGTGGTATCTAGATCCCTGTTCTTGGGTGTAATTAGGTTTAGCTCATAAATTATACTATTTGGAAACTTTGAGCAAATCAAGCTCCTTAGATTATTTCCTTTAGTGTCTTCTCCTAGGGAGTCAAGGATGCGTATATGTTTAACAATTGCATCTAATGTTGAACGTAAGGAGTCATTTGATGATTGTGGCAGTCTTGACAGTGCTTCATAATGGGCATCAACCACAAGGCTTTTGTCTCCGAATCTATCTTTAAGAATGTTTACAGCCACATCATAACCATTATTTGTAATGTCAATTCCTCTCAGAGTATCTAAGGCCTTACCTTCAAGAGATGAGAAAAGATAGGAGAGCTTGTCAGCCTTATTCAATGGTTGGTTATGGATATTAGACTCGAACTTGTCCCAAAACTCTTGCCATTTCAAGACATCTCCGTTAAACTTCATGAGTTCCAGTTTCGGCAGTTTGGTTCCCATTATTTGGGTTTCATTACAAGTTCTTTTTTGACAGGTTAGTTGGTAGATTGTCTCCAATTCGGCAGATAAGTCTTCTGCTTTCATTTGGTTAAGTGTACACCTTTCTTGTTCCTTTATGTCGAGATTCGGGGAGCATTTTATTAACTTGAAGAAATCTTCTTCAAACTTTTTGGTTGCTGTCATAAGTTTAACTTTTACTGTTGTAAGTTCTTCTAAAGACACGCCTTCTGTCTGCGCACGGTTCGTGATGTCGGTCGCTGCAGCACAAAGTTGTTTGAGTTGCTCGTCTCGTAACGAGAGGCGCTCCTTCATTAATTTATCCATAGTCTTCAAACTGGAATAAGACGAAAAAAAAAGAAGAAAATTTCAGAGATTTGACTTCTATAACAATAAGCCTCATTTTTCGCAGATAATGTACATAGATTACCTTTCATTTAACGTAGTTTAGGTGTGAAATACTTATCACAAGTCATATCCTGGGTCGGTAAATCCTGTATAAACTCCTTACGAGTTCCACAATAGGTCGGCTCTGGGAAGGTTCGGCCCTCTATGACGCCGTCTGTAATACGTATTTAACGAAATATTGATAAGGGTTTCTTCATTCCTGAGCATGAATAACGAGAAATTCGTTCTAAATATACATTCAGCTTCATTACTCCCTTACCGCAAAATGGACGGCGATTTTCTTGGGGTTCACACCACACTCCCCACGCCGAAAAGTGTTACACTAACTAGTTACTTTACAACAACACTTTGTAAAATCAATGCAATGCACTTAAATTGATATTTAAAGCGTTTAAAACAGATTTCACTTCTACTTTGCCTTGACGAGAAAATTTTCAACTTCAACAACGAAAAAGGCGGTAACTAAGTGATGAGCGTTCTTACGAAAATTATTATCGATAAAAAGAATCGATCACTCGTAGACCGATTGAAACACTTTTATAAAACAAACAACACTTATCAACCTTCTTAAAAATAACTGTAAACGTAAGTTTAATTCGAAAATAATATTTAATCTTAGTTTATTATATAACACAACGTAAAATATATTTATAAAAATATTTTGTACCGAATAAATGAATCGATTTTTAAACAAAAATCGTACGTGGTACCGCACTCGTAAAACAAAAAAACGCAACCCCCTATAGTCTATGGCGCCATAGAACGTAACGTAAAACGCAAACGTTTAAACAAAAAACCGTAAATAATAATTTGAGCCAAAAATAAAATGCTCAAAACAGTGAATAAAACTCGGAATAATTTATAATTATTTATTAGGGGTACATAAAGGAAATAAAAATGCAATTTAGTATTCCAGAACGAAATAATTTTTTGTAGACTTATGAAAATACATCTCACACAATTTCATTTTTTTTTTTTTTTTTTTAATTGCTTTGCTTCGCTTCCTAGAGGTTATAGGTCCCAGCACCTCCACCAAATTATGTGGCGGCGTTTATGATAATAACACTTACTAACAAGTATATTACTATACCGTCACATAAGTTACAACAATAATTGAAGATTATAGAAACTTTGAAGGGACAATTCAGTGGTCATGAGATATCACATATGTATCTCATTAATGATATAAGCTACATATTCTAACGCGTCCGACATAGATACTTCAACTATCTATGTTTCATCTGAGAGCCATCTTCGACTGATGGACGGTAGAAGACCGCATTACTCTCCGCACGGGCCCGGGTCTCGTACCCGTTGGATCCACCTTACCAGCATTGGCTACTTCCATGTACTGGTGAGGCTTGCAACATTGGATCCTCTTACCCGTTAGGCAGTAACTGAGCATCTCCTCATGTACATGGGGCTGGGCCCCCTCGGGTCTCCTCAACACCCCTACAACCCGCCTTTACCTCCCTGCCTCTCACCACCCACTATCTGCTCATGCGAATCCATCAGAATCTCGCCCAGATAGGATTACTAGGGGAACATGTACGGCGAAGAGCCCGTACTGCTAGTCCCCCTACTCAAGATTGGGTGGCCACCCCTAAACTCGCTTCTAGGCTGGCTGGACGTTGCGATCCACGCCACCTAGCTCATGGGTAAGTGCGTCCACTTCACCCTAGTGCTGATCCCAGAGCACCCGTCAAACTTGGTGAGAGGTAACTTAATGCTCAGAACCACTGTGACAATTATTACATTCAATGACACTACTTTGTACCTCATGCTGTACAACGTGTAACATAATACATGATATCTCAAGAGCCTTGTCGCACTTCACTTAACTAAGCCATCAGGGACTTACCGACCTTGCTCCACATCATCTTACATGCAGGCAGACAACCATTACCTGGTGTCTCTCACGATTCGTACTCTTATCGTGTTCTCTTCTCTTATAACGTATTCGCGCCAACACGCAAAGTCCCGCGCTCTCTAAAAAACATTAAAACCATAGACTATGATCCCTTATTTTTCTTTTATCAGTGATGTCACAGTAATTGCATATAATCAGTCACTCACCCAACATAGAATTCGTGGGACTCCACGACAGGAGTATTATTATTAACTCAGGCAGGCAGTTTTCACTAATACTATATAATAATTTTCACTAATAAACATAAGTTAATTACTTAAGTCAAAATGTAACTTATTACTATGTATTATGTTGTGGAGGTAATAAACGATTTTTATTATTATTATACTAATAAGTGTCTGTATTCGACTATTCAGTTTTTATAATTAAAGCACATAATAACCGCTACATGTGCTTTAATTATGATAATGGTGCTAATTCCTGTAAATACCATCTAATTTTATTTTAAGTTATATCTGTCATTTTCTTATCCGCCGAAAAGGAAAGGGACGGGTAATCGACAAGCATAAAATTAATGGAACACACGTCAATTTTAAGCACAAATCTAAACCAACCGTCTAAAAATTTTACATCCGTCAATAACCCGTCACAGTTAAGTAGACAGCACGTCAAACGGATTGCATACCAGTGAGGTACCTTTTGATTCGCCCGGGTTATTCATTCATTTACTCATTCTTCCTAAAATTAAGAGCTGTGAATCATCCGTCCCTTTCCTTTTCGACGGAGATGAAAATGACGGATATAACTTAAAATAAAATTAGGCGGTGTCTGCAGGAATCGGGGCCATTAACCACGTAAACTTAAAACAATGTATTCAGTTGTTGTGTTTTCCTTTCTCTGTTTTGTTGTAATTGTCCAATTTGTTTTTCAAGGTGTTGACGCTACACGTGTAACTGAAAATAAGATTAGGTTATTTTTCGATAAACAAATTGGAATTTGTAAGTACATCGACAGACTATACTATAGCAAGTGAAAATATGCCTCACATAATATGGGACACGCGCGTATGTGTTAGAAGAGCTTACATGGAACGGTTAAAACGTCGTGTCTTACAGGGAAGTCAAGGAATTGGCCTTTGATAGACTGGAATGGAAAATGCTACTGGTGTAGCATTTTCAATTCCTTGACTTCCCTATAACACTTTTCTTGGCTGTTAAATTGATGATGACGTATGTGTTTAAATTTATTACCTCATATCTGAACGTATTGAGTGTAATTTTCACTAACAATGTTGGCTTGACCATTACAGACGGCGATACGGCTCACCACCTATCACGCTGGTTTAACAGAAAGCTCTAATATTCTAACAAATATAACCAGAAATCAGAATCATTTATCCAACGTAATTATCATTGATAAACTTGTTAAAGGTCAATGTAACATTTTTTAATTTACGTCATTTCGCAAGGTGTTATGGCTGAGGAGAAGAAAAGGCAAGAAACTGCAACAGCAACACATCTTTTAAATCAATGAGGGTAATTAAAGCACATAATAACGGGTTCTTACCGCGTTTAAATGGGGATATGAGACTATGAGACTGTGATGATGGGGGTGATGAGGGTATACATTACAAGTTATTCAATACCAGACATTTTTATCATTTAGGTAGTCATTAATCTTATAATAAGCTTTAAGATGAATCTAATTTACTTAATCTAGAATTTTGATAAGCAATTTTATTTTTATTTCTTGTATTGTAAGTATGCCATTCACAGTTTCTCGCAAGGAGAGATACGTTTTTACGTAAGTACATACATAAAGTTTTCATAAATACACTTCTCATCAAAAAAATCGAAACACCTTGCAAGTTTACGTTTTGTCAGGATTATCAGAAAAATGTGTACATTTAGGAATAAATGTTAAATGTCGTTTAATAGTGAGTAATATGAGCTTATCAAATCTTAATGTTAATGTTCTAAATTTAAATGAATTTTTCATAGGTTTCGTATTTTGTTAAATGAGTCATTTTTATTCCGTATGGAGTATAAAGGAAATGGATAAAACAACACACGTAAATGAAAAAAAAAGCTAAAAAACGTTTATTTAATAACTTGTATTCCCTCCCCGAGCTCTAATTACTGCTTCCATACGGTTCTTCATCGATCGGATGAGAGTCACGATCACATGCTGTGGTATATTGTCCCATTCCTCTTGGATTGCATCTTGCAGCTGGCTAAGTGTTTCTGGGGCAGGATCTCTTGCTCGAATTCGTCTCTTTAATTCATCTCACAGATGTTTAATGGGATTCATGTCCGGGCTTCTTGCTGGCCATTCCATAATAGAGATATCGACTTCGTTAAGATAATCTCGTACGACGCCCGCGGTGTGAGCCCTAGCATTGTCGTGCATGAATATGAAGCCGTTGCCAATAAAATGTGCATAGGGCATCACATGAGGCTCGAGACACTCTTCGACGTACCGATGACAGTTTAGTGCAGGCAGACGTGGCCCAGACACGAAAGCAAGCTCTGTCTTACCGTCGGCGCTGATTCCTCCCCAAACCGTCCACGAACCGCCACCATAGCTGACCTTTTCTTCAATGCAGCATTGTGCATAGCGTTCTCCGTCTCTTCTGTAGACCTTGTTCCTTCCGTCGTTACCATACAGCATAATTTTACACTCATCAGAAAAGAGAACTTTGCTCCACTGTAGGTATGACCAATTTAGGTGCTCACGTGCAAAGTTAAGGCGCGCTCTTCGATGGTCTGCAGTTAATTTCGGCCCATTTGCTGGCTTATGCGGTACCAGTCCACGATCCTTCAACCTTCTTCTAATTGTAGAGTCACTTACAGCCACCCTTCGTACAACACGAAGCCGCTGCTGCAGTTGAAAAGCGTTAAGGCGTCGATTTCTTAAAGAAGTTGTTACAATAAATCGATCATCTCGCTCAGAAGTGACCCTATTCCTGCCAGATCCTGAACGGCGCGTGAACAAACCAGTCTCCCGATAACGTTTATAGACTCTATGAACAGATGACAGGCTTAGATGCAGTCTTGCAGCCACAACACGCTGACTAAGGCCAGAATCCAGCAATGCCACAACTTGGGCGGCTTCTGTGGGCGAAGTATCCATACGTTTTAGAAAAAAAAAACCTTTTTTCAGACGTCCCAAAGTCACAGTATTGAAATAAAAAACAAAAAGTTTAAGGATAGGCGCCAATTTTTAGTTTTTAAACGCTAAATGTACTCCAACCCTAAACACACATTTGTCTCAAAACAGTGATTCATTTCGTTTATAAGATAAACAAATGAAATTCTAATTTTGAATTTAGAATTTTCGCTTATTACTGTAATGACCAAACTGCCAGCTATACATTTATGTATTTTTTTTCATCGTATGAATTCTTTTTTGTGTTAAATTCGGACAGAAACAATGAAAACGGAAGTGTTTCGATTTTTTTGATGAGAAGTGTATATTGACTTGCAAATATATTGGGTATATTTATTTCTCTAAACAGCTCCCTTAAATAGTCCCGACGACGCAGATTATAAATAGCGCGAACTGCTCTTTTTTGAATAATGAAAATAATTTCTACATCAGCGGCTCGACCCCACAGCAAAATACCGTAAGACAAATCTTTATATGTTTATAACACTGCATCCTCTCATTCCTTAGACCAAGAACCATAAAATTGTTTACATTTTTGACCAAACGCCTCGAGGAATACGTTGAACACTTGTGAATGGACAATTTCAGTATTGAATATTGACATAAAAAGTAATTATGTTTACGTTTGCACGATTGCGTATAGCCTGCAGATTGAAAATGAATTATGGGGTCATGAAAGAATATTACAAACAGGAAAATCCATTATAAAAGTGGTATTTTGAATACGTTAATATCTACTTCACTCGAGAATGTTTACTGTGTGTAAAATGAGCGTTGCGCTTGGATTAGCTCTGATTCTTTTTACTTGCTAAACATTTTTAAGACTAATGGCAGATTTTCCTACTACTTAGCCGGACATAGGTACAGTCATGAGCAATAATAATGTACCCACTTTAGGACTCTGTCGCACTAACATATTTGACATTTAGTGAGACTTACAGTTCAATTTGACAAAAAAGTTAATGTGACAAGGTACCAAAGTGGATTATATTTTAAAGTATCGGCAGATAGTGATAAGCGCTTTGTGCAGCAAATGTACAATAAGTCACGTCAAAAAAAAATTAAAGCGCTAAGGAAATGATCGACCAAGGCAGCCGTTCGGTATAAGGGTCCTGTTTGTTCTGCAAAAGCGAGCCATTCGGGCGATTTACAAATTGGGACCCAAGATGTCACTTAGAAATAAATTTAAAGAAATTAGTATTTTAACTTTGGCATCACAAGATATCTTTGAAAACTTAATATATGTAAAAAAACATATAGGATTATTTGCAAAAAATAGCGATCGGCACATTGTTAATACCCAGAATAAAAATAAACTTGCTTTACAAGTCAGTCGATTACATAAGATTACTAAATCTTTTAAGGGGCAATGTATACGTTTTTACAATAAGATTCCCATTGACATTCAAAATTTGCCTTTCAACTGTTTTAAGACAATAGTTAAACAAAAACTTTACAAAAAAGGTTATTATAAAGTTAGTGATTATTTAGAAGATATGAATGCATGGGATTAACTGTCTGAGAACTGATATTAGGCAGCTAAATTACTCAATTGTATACCAATATTTTATGTTTATTTTTATTTTTTTTAAAGAACGTCTAGGGCCCTATGCCGAGGTTTTTCTTGCAGCTTCTTTTCCCCGGCTATACAGGTTGTGAGAAGCTGCAGTAGTTTTAGGCGGATGAGACGTTCGTTATGTAAAATTGACGATTCAAAGTGTAACTATGTTACCTATTGAATAAAGATATTTTTGAATTTGAATTTGAATTTGTCGCTGGCTGATATTTCCCTAGCGTTATTCCGTATTCACGGAATGCGTTTACCTAACCTTAAGATTTGACAGGTCTAGTTTTTTTGCAGAAGCGACTGCCTGTCTGGCCTTCCAACCCGCAAAGGGAAGAAACGCATTTCTCGGTACTGTGGGTGTTGCGAACTCTTCGCAGGTTTTATAATCTTTTTATATTTCTTCTTTTTTGACGTTTTTTGTATGTTGGTTTTGTTTTCATTCTTACGTCGTGTTTTTTTGGTGACTTTGGTGGAAATACATTAAAAATCTCTATCAAAGCTAAGTATTTGTTATTCCTTCATTTCATTTAGTAATACAGTCCACAACATATTCATTATATTCATCAGCTACCATCGTAGCTCACAGTTGGTTTTACTATATTTCCTTTACCGCCAAGCACGTGATGAAAATTTAAAAACCAAACATTAATTCGAAAAACAAATGACAAACAACAAACAAACTGACTGGCCGCTTCTATGGCTAGAGTAGTCGGGTCGTTAGGGTATATTAAGGCCTTCGTTTTGGAAAAGAGGATCTAAGTTTGGGATCTACGATCCGTCCTTCAGTGCTTAACCCGATTGCCCCCTTCGGCCCGCTTCTCTCTGGCATAATCCTCGCAGACAATTTCCTGGACCGAGTTTTGTAACCACCCACCACCCTTTGAAGTTTTTTTTACCGGATATGAACCCTTAGAGCTTTTATTCCTCGGACCAACAATTAATGTGTTACTTAATAAGTGTTAGATTACTTGTCAGGTGTCGTCAAATGTTTAGAAAAGTTTCTTGAAAACCTTTCGACATAATACAAAGAAATAGTTACACTGAAAAACATATTTAGAAACAAATATAAGTATCATAACTGTTTAGTTACAAGCAGTAAAAAAATAAATAAAAAAAAATGTTACAAACAACATTGGTGCTAATTCCTGCAGACACCATCTAATTTTATTTTAAGTTAAACCCGTCATTTTCTTATCAGCTGAAAAAGAAAGAGACGGGTAATCGCCAGGCATAAAATTTATGGAACGTCAATTTTAAGCAGAAATCTAAAACAACCGTCTAAACATTTTACATCGGCCAATAACCCGGCAGAATTAAGTTGACAGCACACGTCAAACGGTTTGCATACCAGCGAGATACCTTTTTGATTCGCTCGGGTTATTCATTCATTTACTCATTCTTCCTAAAATTTACGACTGTCAATCATCCGTCTCTTTCCTTTTCGGCGAAAAAGAAAATGACAGGTATAACTTAAAGTAAAATTAGGACGTATCTGCAGGAATCGGGGCCATTGCCTATATATTACTTACGCAACTGTTTGTTATGTTACTCCTATACTTAAAGGTTGCCTGGAAGAGATTGCTACTTAGCAATAAGGCCGCCTATTGTACTCATTTTATTTCTCTTTTGTTTTGTATTTTGTTCTTTCCTGTTTGTGCAATAAATGTAGTCACTCTGTTTTGTAAAGAGTAACCAAAGTTTTGCTAAATATATTTTTCTAAGCAACTATAAATACAAATATTATTTATTCGCACGACCATGAAGAATAGCAGCACTATATGGGATGATACGAAACGCCCGTAGCTCACGAAGTTTCCAACTTCGACCATTAAGGAAACTACACACTATAGGACTTTGTTACAACACAAGGTTATATAAAAAAAACTTTTTTAATAGATTGAAATGTATCTCTGGTGGTTTTTTGACCGGGCTTTTTGGCGGGAACGTGAACGACATGGTTGCTTTCTACATTGAATAATATAAATAATTAATACGAAGTGGTGTTTTGTGGTTGATGATCGCATTAAGTTAGTCGGAAAACATTCGCGACAGTGTTATTATATCGGAATATTCAATGAACAAAGTGTACCTATCTATTCGCTTCGTGCCAAAAACCCGCTTCATAACTCGAAAGTTTATGTATGCGGACTTTTAAGTTAATTCTTTTGGGGTTCGGAGTAGGAGTCTGCTCCGAGGGTGGGGACTTAGGTTTCATCATCCATCGTCATCACCTTTCACCATTTCTTTTATCATCATTAAGAAAAAAAATACATAAGGCTTGACTGTATGGGAACAGTTGCCTTGCCCTACGGGGAAAATCAAAACAAAAAAAATAATAATTTTGAACTTCCATCTACCAGTGTTATGTTTGAGTAAAATACTCTCCAAAAAGCGTTCCACATTAAACTACGAAACAAAGACATTTAAGATAACCTTTACATCCTACCCGTATTGGTATTAAAGAGATTATACAATAGACAACGCCCGGATAAACCGGAGTACTTACTTTTAGGGTAATAATTTTGATAAATTAAATATTAAACGGAGCTGAAATTAATCACGCATTTTCTTTTTAATATTCTATTTGACTTTAAGGATTACATTACACAAGAATTTACCTGTAATGACGTTACTTTTTTATTCTTATTTGTATGTCGCTTCCATATGTCGGGCTTATGGAGTCCCGGACTTCTGGAAGGCGTGCGTGGGGCCGAAGCCAACACGCAGAGGCCCCTTAAGACAATTTAATCTAAATATGGTGTGACACCAACCGGCGATTATCCCTGTACATGCACTATGGGAGTACAAATACAATCCCCGGTTCGTGTAGGGCTATTGCAGATTATGGGAACAAAGGGAACTGAGCTATTGGGTTGGGGGTTAGTGGACCGGGATCCTGGGACCAATGTTAATAACACTGGATGGGCCACCTATCTAGCCGACGCGACTGGACGGCAAGGCAGCAACATGGTTGTGAGCAGCTCAGGGTGTCAAGAAGTGTACACCGCTTTCTGCGAAGCGGTTTACCTGCCTCACCAACTCGCGACTTATGCATCTTCTACCGGAGAGTCATGGAGCATAATCCACCACGCTGCTCCACTGCGGGGTGGTGGAGGTGTTTGGGCTAGTAGCCCGGGACCAAGCGGCTTAGCGTCTTAGCGTGCCTTTCGAAGCACGGAATCATCTTACTTTTTCGGACCATCAGGTGATTCAAGCCTTCAATGTCTTAATCAAACAAAGGACAGTCTCACAAAGTGATTTAAAATGTCCAACGCTCTAACGACTAGACCACGGAGGCTGTTAAAAGTTTACGAATTTTTATACAATTTTACATTATGATGTAAATTAATGTTAATTTGTGAACAAGAATAAATAATTAATTAATTTCAAGAATATAAATGTTTATTTTTCATGTTTTTTATCAAATTAAACAAATCACTAGACCAATAATGTTACATTACAGAACAAGTGTTTTAATAGGCTGCTTTATGTACCTAAAGGCTTTTCAATTAGAGCCACGTTACGAGCAACTGTGTTTGTTAAAAAAAAATCTGGCGATTGACTTCAGATGACGTTCACTTGACCAGACCTGGAAGAACAACATCTTGTTTCATCAAATTATTTATAAGTTTCACAAGACACGAATTTGATTAAGAAACGATTTGAATTTTTCTTTCATCTCTAGAAATGACAAATTACATTAAATTGCCTTCTCTGTTATGAATTTCAGGATATTTGCGAAGGCGTTTTCTCTCACATTAAAACGCAAAAATACTTTAATATTTTGAATTTTTCATAAAACAATTTTAAAGCAATGTGAAGCTTACTTTATGTATAAAAGTTTATTATAAGATTAATGATTACCTAAATGATAAAATGCCTGGTATTAAATGTGTTCCTCTAGTTATGAAATAACTTATACCTATACTTACTATAATAATGTATACTACATTGATTTAAAAGATGTGTTGCTGTTGCAGTTTCTTGTCATTTCTTCTACTCAACCATAAAACCTTGTGAAATGACGTAGATTCAACAATGTTAAATTGACCTTCAACAAGTTTCATCATCATCATCAGCCGTACGACGCCCACTGCTGAGCGTAGGCCTCCCCCAAGGATCTCCACGACGATCAACAAGTTTATCAGATAATTATAAATGGTTCTGACACTGATAAATTTTATTTATTTAAAAAATATAAAATTAAATCAATTTTTAAACGACTATGCCTCCTTTCTTAAGGTGCCACCAAATCAAAATTCTTCCACGTCGTATGCGCTGACAGAACTTTCAGTTTTGTATGGAATTACATATTACATAATCGCTATCACAGAACAAAGAATAAATCAAAAATCGACTTTATTTACTCTCTTATAGTGGATATAGCTCCATATAAAGAATTATCTCATGACATCATTAGAATTTATCAAAGTGACAAAACATACCTAAGTCAATCTTATCTCTTCTATAATAGTAATTATAATAGTCTGCTTTCAGCTTTAGCTAGTCCGTACTATTTGGGATAATGCTTTTCAGTTTGTTTCACGCGTATATTTGGATGATAATACTTAGACCATGACGGAACATTTAATTCAGAAGAGGATGAATAATTTAAGAGTCATGCTAATGAGGCAGATTTTAAAGGAGGGTAGATGTTAAGCTTTCTATATTAGTCGTAATCTTTAATACTAACATTTTGGGCCCTATCTCACTAGGCCCGCGCTGTCATCATCGCCAGCCCATTAACGTCCCCACTGCTGGGGCACTTCCCTATGGATGGATAGGGAGATCGGGCCTTAAAGCACCACGCGGCGCGGGCCCAGTGCGGATTGGAGGTTATTAACGACTGCTAATGCAGCCGGGACTAACGGCTTAACGTGCCTTCCGAAGCACGGAGGAGTTAGAGATGATATTTTTTTTGTGGTCACCCATCCTATGACCGGCCTTTTGCGAAAGTTGCTTAACTTCAACAATCGCAGACCGAGCGCGTTTACCGCTGCGCCACCGAGCTCCTCAGGCCCGCGCTGTATTTACTTTCAATGAGGGTTGATGAGGTAAGTAATTCGCCTCAAAAACCCACACGATAGAAGAAGAAGATGAGGGAGTTTCCAAGCTACGTTCCTCAAAAACACTAAGATGGCGCTGAAAAGATTTTGCTTCGTTTAGCCTTCTAATTTTATGTATATCACAAGCATCTTTTACCTTTGTTCTTGGGTATAAATGATGACTCTTTTTATTACACCCAGGCACTATAACATCTTCCACCCATTATTATTATGATCAAAATAAACATGACCGAGAATATTCAAATTCAAATTCAAATAATTTATTTCAGACCATAATAACGTCCATAGAAAAAATAAAATAAATAATAATAAACACTAAAAAAGTACAAAAATTGTAAAAAAATAAAAGTACAAATACATAAAAATTATATACAAGAAATAAAAATTAAAAAATCATTAATAAAATTTGCGCGAAGCCCCAACAACATGGACACCGACCCAGTGTTTAAGCACAGGGCCATCGACCCGCCCGGCTACAATATATAAAAATATAATATATGGAATATGATTTAGTAGTTGAAGTTATAAAAAAGTGCCTTTGAAGAGGTCACATTATCGCAATACCATGACATGTGTTTAAATTTTTGCGTCGTTATTTCCCGGAAGCTGACAACCTGATCACTCTAGCAGATGCAATCAGCTCGCGGCAACAAACATTTCAGGACTCCGATACCAAGCCCGCCGGCGTGGTCGACTATTTCCCTCATTTAATTCTCTAACTCGATTAATTCTTTCAATATTATGAACCCCTAAGACACCCTGAGCCGAGGTTCGTTCCCAACTGCGCACCCTCTGGCCTGTTGTCTTAAAATTTGTACCGGGTGATAGCTCTCAGCGCTCAGCGCTCCTCATTTGCCCGGCCAAGTAGTTAATGCCATTTGCGGCAAATCTACAACAAGACACGTCATAATAAAAGTTATTTCCCGGCTTTTGTATTCGAGTGATTCACGTTACGTTACGTTGAGTAATACAAGTTACGTTAAACAACGCAAAAACCCCACGAAAACAATTTGTCCTTAATTCTGAGTTCCTTTGGTTCTCCTTATCGTGCTTAATTTGTTTGAGAGGGGTTTATTGTAGGGGTGTAAGCCTTCTCAATATCCGAAAAGTTTTGTACGGTATCATCTAAAGTGCTTGCTAACTTCAAACGGGATTAATCAGTGAGAATTAATGAAGGCCCGTGCGTTTTATAAATCAGTCATCAATGAATAAGAATTTAAACTAAATTAAGGTATTTATTTTGTTTTAAATGTAATTGACAAATTTATTATGTTTATAGGTTAGTGACATCGTAACGAAAACTTTGAGGGATGATTCAGATCCTGATTCTGAGTTGATATCAAGATTAATTTTTGGTCGCATAAGTATAAAACTGAAAATCGTTTACGGAAATCGATTGTTGAAACACTTTAAGTTAATTTGTCCATCCAGTTACTGATTGTTACACTCTGAACACATTAATACTATGGTAGTCTGTTATTGGCTTAACGATGTAAACTAAATACTGTTAATACCTCATTTATAATTGTAAGCTGTTGACTACCTGAATAAAAGAAATAAATAAATAAATAACTAAAAAAAAACTTAAATTTTCATGGAATTTCCAACAGACAAGTCCACTTGATATGAACTCAAAATACTCGTATGGTTACTTCTAACCACTTATACGGGATGTAAGTGCATCGTAACGAAAACTAAAAAATAAAATGCATTGAGTAGTTTTTGCGCGAAAGAGTAACTAACATCCATACTCACAAACTTTCACAGTTATAATATTAGTAAGATATTATGTTTGGCAGCTGGTCAAATAGAATTCTAGTTGAAAATTTTAGTCTCTCGATGCAAACCGCCGCAAGCCACTCTAAAACTTTGCTAAGTTCATACTTACATTCCTGTTAGGCAAATCAAAACAGAATTACTATGCATTGGTAAATGTTGGCGGTTTCCCGGGATTATTTTTCATTTGTTTATTTTACATACTTATAAAAAGTATTTTAAAAATAGCCTCTGTGGTCTAGCGGTTAGAGCTTCAGGCTCACGATCTGGAGGTCCGGGTACGATTCCGATGGGGACAATGTCGGCATCACTTTGTGAGACTGTCCTTTGTTTGGTAAAGACTTTTCAGACATGAGTCACCTGATTATCTAAAGAAGGAAGATGATTCCGTGCTTCGGAGGGCAAGTTGAGCCGTTGGTCCCGGCTATTAGCTATTAAAACACCTCCATAGCCCCTCCGGTTGATTGAGGGAAGGCAGTTTGTGTCTAGCAGTGGAACGTATATCGGCTGTTTATGTTATTATAGAAATGAAGGGTAGTTATATATCTTTTATACATCTAAACCTTCGATGATATTGCATTACAAATGATAAAAGCCTACATACAAGCATATATTTTGTTTTTTAAGTAAATTTATTTTATTAAAGTGGCTTCCAATATGGTAATAAATGTTTTTTTTCTTTCATGAATGCGATAATGTTTTTAAAGAGCACGCGTGGTTAATAAATTTAGATTAATGAAAGCTTATTATAAGATTAATGATTACCTAAATGATAAAAATGTCTGGTATTGAATGTGTCCCACTAGTTATTAAATAACTTGTAATGTGTACATTGGTTTTAAAAGATGTGTTGCTGTTGCAGTTTCTTGTCATTTCTTCTCCTCAGCCATAACACCTTACGAAATGACGTAAATTCAAAAATGTTACATTGACCTTCAACATGTTTATCCATGATAATTACGTTGAATAAATGATTCTGATTTCTAAGGTACTTTATGTACCTAAAAGCGGTGCAATAAGAACTACTTTATAGCACCGCTTTTAGGTGTATAAAGTACCCTGTTTCTTTTTGTTGAAAAAAGTGATTCGGCGTACAAAACGGAGCTGATATTCAAATTCAAAAATAACTTTATTCAGTAGGTAACATAGTTACCCTTTGAATCGTAATTTTTTACATAACCAACTTCTCATCCGCCTAAAACTACTGCAGCTTCTCATAAACTGTATAGCCGGGGAAAAGAAGCTGGAAGAAACTCGGCACAGGGCCCTGGACGTTCTTTAAAAAAAAAACATAAACTATTATTATACAATTGAGTAATTTAGCTGCCTAATATCAGTTCTCAGACAGTTAATCCCATGCATTCATATCTTCTAAATAATCACTAACTTTATAATAACCTTTTTTGTAAAGTTTCCGTTTTACTACTGTCTTAAAACAGTTGAAAGTCAAATTCTGCCATTGGAATCTTATTGTAAAAACGTATACATTGCCCCTTAAAAGATTTAGTGATCTTATGTAATCGGCTGACTTGTAAAGCAAGTTTATTTTTATTCCGGGTATTAACAATTCCGGGTAATATCTAACGATACTATACTAGATCAACAGTATTATACTCTAAGGTAAATACAACCTACTATTTCGTAAATACCGCATCTCCAGACATGTGTCACTTCAGAAATATCCGTTTTCTAAAATCGAACTGGGGCCCGTTTAATAAAACTTACAATTGTAAATTACAACGACTATTTGGTGTTCATTACATAACTAATTTGAAACTGCAAAATATTTGTGATCACACACTCCCGATCAATGTACATCAAATTGTCATTGTAATTTATAATTGTAAGTTTTATTAAACAGGCCCCTGGCAGTCACCTCGGCTTCTTTACCTCTGTGGTCATTGTAAATAAATTGTACACATCAAAGGGCATTCAGATTCCATTTCCTTTCGGATATTAGGTAGTAACAACAACACTGGCTCTTGTATCGTTTAAAAGGTGAGCACTTGTGTGTTTCGGAAAGGTTCCGCGAATTCGCGTTTTCGCCAACACCGGTAATAAAGAGATCAGAATTGCTGTACCGAGACCGAGACGCGAATCGTTCACATTATTTCTCAACGTTTCACCTTAAGTACTTTTTGTGAACATAAGAGTTCCATAACATAACGGTACTAGGTTCAAGATAAATTATAATATTCTGATTACTACAAATAAAGACAGATCTAAAACTAACGAAAAACATTTTCTTTTTCTATTTAACTTAAGGTAAACGCTCCTATTAACGCCACCCAAAAATCGACATCGTTTACCGCCACCTTTTTTAAATTGCGGATATTTTGAATTGTGTCCGAGATAGAAAATTGATTCAAATGTCAAAAGATACATGTATTAATTGACTATGAAACGAACATACCCCTGAGCGTGGGCAACAACAGTCTAATTTGTGATTGGTCTGTAAGTGTGCAGTGTCCGCGCAAGCAACGCGCTCCATACAAGCCACTACTGAAATGCATAAGCATACAACATTTTTTTCTTAAGGTTTTGTGTCCGATGAAACATAATTTTTCTTCATTTTAGTAATTATAACTACTTGTTAATACGTTTAAGAACTGAGAAAGCATGCTATATTTGATATTTGTGTTAGTTTTAAATGATTAATTTGAGTTTTAAAATGTGGTGGTGATAGAAGCATACATTTGCAGTTTGGTTACTATTACCGCCACCTATGGCGGCGATCGATATTTGTATGATATTTGTATTTTTTAATTATTTAAGGTAACATGCCCAATCATTCATAATGTTATCATCTTATTTTATAGTATGGTTCATGAACTATATTAAAATCTATTAACGCCACACATTTGGTGGAATTCAAGTATCCTGTGCTGCATATAAGTTAATGTATTTTTTTAAGAAATGTATGAACAAGTAGTTGAAGTAATTATGAATTTCTAATTTAAATACTTTAGATATTTATTAAAATATGCTTTGAAACTGGTTATTACATACGTAGCTCTCATTTTGAATATTTATTTGTTTTCTTAAGGCTAATTTTTATGTGGCGGAAATTGAAACACAGAAATTACATACATGTTTCTATTACCGCCACCATAGATTCCCTCTTATGATTTATAGACAGGGTGATGCATTATTCTTCGGACTGACAGAGACGGACGGACAGACCGAAACGGACGGACAGATAGAGACAGAAGAACAGACAGAGACAGAAGGACAGGCAGAGACAGACGGACGGACAGAGACAGACGGATAGACAGAGACAGAAGGACAGACAGAGACAGGCGGACGGACAGAGACAGACGGACGGACAGAGACAGACGGACGGACAGAGATAGACGGACGGACAGAGACAGACGGACGGACAGAGATAGACGGATGGACAGACGGACGGACAGAGACAGACGGATAGACAGAGACAGAAGGACAGACAGAGACAGGCGGACGGACAGAGACAGACGGACGGACAGAGACAGACGGACGGACAGAGACAGACGGACGGACAGAGATAGACGGATGGACAGACGGACGGACAGAGACAGACGGATAGACAGAGACAGACGGACCGGCAGAGACAGACGGATAGACAGAGACAGACGGATGGACAGACCGACGGACAGAGACAGACGGATGGACAGAGACAGACGTCAATTATGTATATAAATCTATGAAACCAAAAGATTTTTCTGTAGTTTATGTCATAATTCATTTAATAAAAAAATAACAATAATAATAAAGTTTATTGAAAACTCCTCATACAGAATCATTTCGTCGACTCCCGAAATCCTGAGGGAGATTGGGAGTTTCTATAGACAGCTATATTCCACGAAAACATCAGGCGAAAGCATGGCTCGAGACCCTCAAGCCAAGCTTACCCGACACTACACGGATAAGATATCCCGGACGTCAGCCTGTACGAGATTAGGATGGCCCTCAAACAACTCAAAAACAACAAAGCGGCAGGAGATGACAGAATCACAGCAGAACTTCTGAGAGCGGGCGGAACGCCAATACTCAAAGCCCTCCAGAGGCTCTTCAATTCCTTCATATTTCAGGGCAAAACGCAGAGGGCATAGAGCGGAAGCGAGGTGGTCCTGTTCTTCAAGAAAGGTGATAAAGCCCTACTGAAGAACTACAGACCTATCTCGCTTCTGAGCCATGTCTACAAGTTGTTTTCGAGGGTCATTACGAATCGTCTCGCTTGCAGATTTGACGACTTCCCGAACAAGCCGGTTTCCGAAAAGGCTTTAGCACCATAGACCACATCCATACGCTGCGGCAGGTTATACAGAAGACCGAAGACTATAATCTGCCACTTTGCTTGGCGTTTGTGGACTATGAGAAAGCCTTTGATTCGATCGAGACCTGAGCGGTGTTGCAGTCTATTCAGAGGTGCCAAGTGGACCATAGGTATATCGAAAAGCTAAGGGACCTCTACCAAAATGCCACTATGTCAGTTCGAGTACAGAACCAGAGCTCTAATCCGATCCAACTGCAGCGAGGAGTGAGACAGGGAGATGTCATCTCTCCGAAACTGTTCACTGCTGCATTGGAGGATATTTTTAAGCTTCTGGACTGGAAAGGATTTGACACCAACATCAACGGTGAGTTCCCGACGCACCTTCGATTTGCCGATGATATAGTCCTAATGGCTGAGACCCTGGAAGAACTGAACACCATGCTCGAGCATCTCAGTAACGCATCCCAACGAGTGGGTCTTAGCACGAACATGGCAAAAAAAAAAATTATGTCCAACGACCATGTCGCACCCACTCCAGTTCAGGTTGGGAACGTTACACTCGAGGTTGTAGACCAGTACATTTACCTAGGACAAATAATCCAGTTAGGTAAGTCCAACTTCGAGAAAGAGATCTCTCGTCGGATCCAACTCAGATGGGCAGCGTTCGGGAAGCTGCGGAACATCTTCTCGTCCAAAATACCAGTGTCTCAAGACGAAAGTCTTTGACCAGCGCGTGTTGCCAGTGATGACCTACGGCAGTGAGACGTGGCCGCATACTATGGGTCTCGTGAGGAGGCTCGGTGTCGCTCAGCGGGCAATGGAGAGAGCTATGCTCGGTATTTCCCTGCTTGATCGAATCAGAAATGAGGAGATCCGCAGGAGAACTAAAGTCACCGACATAGCTCGGAGAATTGCAAAACTCAAGTGGCAGTGGGCAGGACACATAGCGAGGAGAACTGATGGCCGCTGGGGCGGAAAGGTTCTGGAGTGGCGACCACGTGTCGGACGACGCTCAGTGGGTAGGCCCGCTACAAGGTGGACCGACGATCTGGTGAAGGTGGCGGGAAGCCACTGGATGCGGGCAGCGCAGGACCGATCTTTGTGGAGATCCTTGGGGGAGGCCTATGCCCAGCAGTGGGCGTCATACGGCTGTTGATGATGATGATTATTGAAAACGATTCGTTTACAGTTTTTGTTGGAACGCTGTCTTTCAAACTAAGTGAACCTGTATTTTAAGAGACATTGCCTTCCCAATTTATGTATCTATTAACTACATTAACAGTGGTAAAAACAACTTTTTTTTAAATAAAGTATTTTATTGTACCTGAATAGTTGGTTAGATATCTCGTTGGCGGTATTCGATGCAGCAAAGGCGGTAATAGAAAGAAACCGCAATTTATGTGGCGGTAATAGAGGAAAGTGAGTTTTCGGACATAAAATTATTTTTTATCCAAAATATTCACTCAAAATTAAAAATTCTTGATGTATTTAGCAGAAGACAGTCATAACAATACAAATAAAATAAATAAGCTGCACTAGCAAATACAGAAGTACTTAATTTCTGAGCGGTAATCAGAGCATAGCTTAACCTGGCGGTAATAGGAGCGTTTACCTTAAGTATTTATGAATTTTAATCAAGAGTTGAAACAAGTGTGAGCAAGTAATAAGTCCGACAATTTATTACGTTTTCTATGACGTCACAGTGTGCTTTTCCATACAAATTCCATAGTGATTTCGTATTTTGACGTTTAGTAAAGAGCAACTGATTTGTCTAGTTGGAAACTAGCCTATTGGGGTAGTTAGAGGAACATCTTACTTTTATTTTTTACTGTCTATCGCGCTGCGCATTTATTAAATTCATGTCCTACATCTAAAGCCATCCATCTTGCCTAAGAGGAAGAGATTGCTACCTTCACAATAAGGGCTGTTGTACTTCCTAACTGATTATAATTGTCTTTTTTTTTTTAAAGTATGTAGTTGTATGGAGCCGTGGTAGCCCAGTTGGCAGAACGCTTGCCTCTCACTTTGAGTCCGCTGGTTCGATCCAGCACAGGCTAACCAACCAACCACCTATGACCACCACCAATGATTGTTGAATTCATGTTTGGATCATAAAAAATATTTTAACGTGCTCAGCGGTGAAGGAAAACATCGTGAGGAAACCCACATTCTCGAGAAACGCATTTTCGGTGGTATGTGATTTAACCTGTTTTGGGCTGGGTTTCAGTCCAGCGGCACAGGCAGTCGCTTCTATAAAAAACCGGACCTGTCAAATCTTCAGATTAGGTAAGCGGACCCTGTGAAAAACGGGATAATGTTAGGGAGAATAAAATAATATAAATAAAAGTAATATGAGCCAGGGATCTTTAGCGGCGCAATAGTAACCCTGACACCAGGGGTGTATCCCTTAGAATTTTAATACCTATTATTGTAAAATACCTTTTTTAAATTTAAAATGTCGTAAAACGCTCTTTTCATCTTTAGCATGTCCACATTAATTAATTATATGACGAAACTCGAAACTTGTTTAATTCGTGTCCAATTTGACATTTCAGGAGCTTTAATTACAAAATAATATCAAATACACCTGTAATTATTAATTTTATATTTTCTTATGAATAACTTTTAAAATAATTGTAATAATTATCTGTAATGCTCGACTTCGTTCCGTCTTCCTCGTTACTTATACAATTAGTAGATTATTTGTATTTACTTCGAAGCTTCTGTTTTGTAAATATTATTCTTCTTGTTATCATGTGGTGTTCTGAGGTGGAATACCAACCTCATCGACCCTGGTGTCAGGGTTATTATTAATAGAGCTGCCAAAGGTCCCTGACATGACTCATGTAAGGAAAACATCGTGAGGAAACCCACATTCCCGAGAAACGTATTTTTGGAGGTGTGTGACCTAACCTGTATTGGGCTGGTTTTCCCTTCGCGGGTTGGGAGGTCAGACAGGCAATCGCTTCTGTGAAAAACCGAACCTGTCAAATCTTCAGGTTAGGTAAGCGGACACTGTGAGAAACGGGATAATGCTAGGGGGATGATATGACGGTTACGAAAGATTAATCTCGAATTAATGAATTCCAAAACAAATTCGACAATAGTAAATTCGCCATTAGTTTAGACCTGTGCTGGATTCGTACCTGGGACCTCAAAATGAGAAGCAAGCTTTCTACCAACTGGGTTACCATGGCTCACAGACTGTCATACATACTTGTATTAAAATATTGTCATACGAATTAATTTACTTAAAGCCTTGCCGGTAAACAGAGTGTTTTATACGCGAAACGCGTTCTAAATTCTATCATAAATTACTTTCGTTGTTCTTATATAAGTATATAAAGTACGTACAGAACAAAGAGAAAGTCTTTGGTTATTATATTTTATTACTTTGAAAGACATTTTAAGCTTTTCATGCACATAATTCATTAACAATTATTTTTTGTATTTCGAATTCTGTGTTTTTCCAAGTTAAGTTATTACGGTAGTGTAAATGTGTTAGTGAATATAAATGGCGGATGAGACGTTCGTTATGTAAAAATTGACGATTCAAAGTGTAACTATGTTACCTACTGAATAAAGATATTTTTGAATTTGAATTTGAAATAAAAGATATATTTATTACTATGTGAGTCGAAATTCGTCCGAAATAAACATTCATATTTATCGAGGTGAATAACCGTATATAATTCAAATTCAAAAATATCTTTATTCAGTAGGTAACATAGTTACACTTTGAATCGTCAATTTTTACATAACGTTTATACATATATGAATACTTCAAACGTGCGGCCATTTCTCATGGGATTCTTTTGTTTGTTGCTGGATGACTTTTTTTTTTAAATGATACAACGATACTCATATTAGGGATGCCTGATAAAAGATGCTTGACCCATTCCTGGGCAAAAACCCCGTTTGCTTTTTCCCAACAGTGGGACACGTTGAGAAAAAGCAGATTAAAAATTCAGAAGCGACTGCCTGTCTTACCTTCCGCGAAGCGAAAACCAGACCATTACAGTTTAGGTCTCATACCTCCGAAACATATTTCTCGGGAATGTTGGTTTCCTCACGATGTATTCCTTCACCGCTGAGCACGTGATAATCATTTATGGTCCAAACATGAATTCGAAAACAAATTGTAAAATCATTGGTTTAAGTCCGTGCTGAGATTCAAACCTGCGACCCCACAGTGAGAGATGAAAGAAAGAAAGAAAGAAACGTTTATTATAAAGGGACACCACAGTAACAAATACAAAACAAATAACAAATATATTATATAAAACACAGAGTAACACACAACTTACAATCAAACAAAACACATAATAAAAACAACATACACGAGAAATACAAATAATTGAGTGTATGGACTGGTCAACGATGGTGGTGGTGTCCTTTATAAAAGGGCCTCACTCAGCATAAGCCGCGGCGCGAGCCACGACGCTGGTATTCTGTGGACCCTGCTAAGTGAGGCACGGAAGCCGTGTCTCCCACAAATACTTGAATGAATACATAATAATATTTACTTATACTATGAAAACAGATGAGCGTTTTTCCAACTGGGTTACCACGGTCCTCTCTTGTATAATATACATACATAAACATACATAAACTCACGCCTATTTCCCACCGGGGTAAGCAGAGACTATACAATTCCATTTGCTTCGATCCTGACACACTTCTCTTGCTTCCTCCACATTGATCAATCGCTTCATACACGCACGCCGGTTCAGAGTAGATCGTATTGAACCTTTTCTAAGGACATCTCCAATTTGGTCATCGTAAGTCCTTCTTATCTAATCTTGTATAATATATCTAGCATATATATAACATTATAAATAGTCGGATATTGATTTGACGATCCATCATGAAAAGAGGCCCCCGAAACTCTCGGGAAAGGGTAATTAGCGTCAAGAGAGAGCCTTCTCTTATACTCATAATAAAGGTTCTTCATATAAAGGCCAAATATTATTGTTAGTGAGTTTTAATAATAATAACCATTTATTTCAGGCTGCAAACGCCCATTAAATACTTAAAGAAAGTATACATATCGTCGCCTTTTAGTTACCCTGATACCGACCCCGCCGGCGTGGTGGACGATTTCCCTCATTCAGCGCTTATCGCTATCGACTATTTTCAAAATTAAATATTTTCCTCTCAGACGAGGCCCTAAGCTAAGGTTCGCGCCTAACTGGCACCCGCAAGCAAGTTGTCTTAAATTTTGTACCGAGTGAGAGCCCTTAGTACTCTCCATTTGTCCGCCAAGTACCTAGTTAATGCCATTTGCGGCAAATATACAATACTTAAGTAAAAAAAAAGTGAAAAGCCTTTTTACCCGACTGCGGTGAAGTAAAAAGGAGGGTCATGTATTTAACCGCTACATATTAATATGTGTTTATGCACGTCAATTAACACCTAACATCTATATGTATAAACCGCCTGTCAACAACTCTCTTCAGAAAAACGTCAAAGAAAATATTTCTTGTTTCATACTAATCAGCGCGCGATTTTTCCTTAGTCGGGTTTTACTTTTTAAACTTTTATTTTTATTTAAAAAATTTAGATGCGATTTTCTTCAACGAAACCTCGTTGAGCTAAGCAACTTCGATGAGAAAGTTTATCACTACATAGTTTAAAATAAAGTCGCTTTTTCTGTCCCTATATCCCTATGTACGCTTAAATCTTTAAAACTACGCAACGGATTTTGATGCGCTTTTTTAATAGATAGAGTAATTCAAGAGGAAGGTTTATATGTATAATAACATCGATTAAATAGTGGAGAAATACTGTTATTTTTGAGGTTTTTAATGTGATATAAATAAGTGACGTAAATAATCTTATTTTTTCCTCAGCATTGCACCCGAGTGAAGCCGGGGCGGATCGCTAGTCTCTAACAAAGTAAATTAATCCAGCTGATCTACATGAGGAATACTACAAGGGTAACAATTAAATTATTATTTTTTTTGTATTTCGTGTCCATAACTCGGGCCTATGGTGTCCCGGACTTTTGGATGGCAATGATTTTTTTTTATTACTTATAAAAATAATATAAGCTACTAAGGATTTTTTCGTCACTTATAATTACTAGACCCATACAAACGGACCCGTCACGCTGACGCTAGCGAAATTGAAATTAAAAAGCATTTACTAACAGAGACTTCTTGAAACAGATGCGACTTGGTATCTCCTTAATTAAACCACGCTTAACTTTTAATAGCTTTATTTAAAAAAAAAGAACTCCATTTGTAAAAGGAAGGCGAGAGAAACATTAACCACGATTATGGAAATCATGAAATGAGTAAAAACGTCCCCCTCCCCCCACCCCAGGGCGTCCTGCCTCCTACCATCCACCATCATATCCCTGCCGAGGCATGTGTCCCGCACGCCGTCATCCGCACGATTTGCTATGGCGTTATGCATGCGTAGCATAATATGCCTCGCCACGAATGCGAATGGTACGTTGCGAGCCTAAGGGTTAAAGCGGTAAAGTAGTCGTTATATGAGCAATGTCACCGGCCTTTGACGGGTCAATAGTAACTAGTGTTGGGTTCTTACCCGGAAAATTCCCGCGTTTTGGGAATTTTCCCAATTCTGAGGGAAAAAACCCGAAAAATTCCCATTTCAAGGGAAAATATTTTTTATCGCATATATTTGTATTAAAAGTAAGGATTTCCAACAAAGACCATTTAAATATAATGTATGCCTACTTATGCCCAATTTATCTTCTGTCGTAGTGTCGTATGAACTCTTAAAAAACTTAAAGGAGATCATCGGATTTCGGCCCAGAAGTCAAATTGCCGGCCAAAAAATAATTTTGCTATATTCCGTTTGATCTTATCCATATGTGCATTTATTACTATGGCACCAAAGCTGTAGGGTCAATATCTTCGGTTTTATTCGATTTTAAAAAACTGTATTTTTCATACATTTTTGGTGAAAATGTAAAGTGCCGGCCAAGTAACAATAATGGTATATATCCTTAGAACTTATCCGTTTGAGCATTTATTACTATGGCACCAAAGCTGTAGGGTCAATATTTTCGGTTTTATTCGAATTAAAAAAAAACTGAATTTTCATACATTTTTGGTGAAAATGTGAATTGCCGGCCATGAAACAATATTTGTATATCCCGTTAGAACTTATCCATTTGACCATTTATTATTAGGGCACCAAACGTCTATGACCATTATTTTGACTTTTGTTGGACTTTACGTTATAGTTTCTGTGTGAAAAGTGCCGGTCAGCAAAAAACACAAGTCAAAGCTATCGAAAAGATACCTGTAAACATTATTCACTATGACAAAAACGTATATGACCATTAATTAGTTTGGCTTTTGTTGGATTAAAAAAAAAACTTGTTTTTTGATTCATTTTGTATAAAAATAAAATATAACAGGCGCGTTATTTAAAGGATCGTCAGAATGTTTATTACTATGGCATTAAACGACTATGACCAATATTTTGAACCTAATTCGATTTTCCAAAAATAAAAAAAAAGTTTTATCTAGTGATAATGGAACTATCTTGCTAAAGGCGTAATATGGTGGTCGTCTTTTGAAAAATAGGTTTGCGTTTGACCACTACCTTACCTGATGGTGATACACGCTTAAGATACTACTTTTTTTAAAGAAAAGTGTATACAAGGAATAAACAGTGGGGTGATAGAGGTACCTACTATGTTATCGGCCGAGTAGCACCAGGACATTGTGATAGGCATACTTGCAAAGTACAACTACCCGACTCCTGTTTTCCCTAACAGATACTTCAGACGTCATGCCAATATACGGGTTTCGTCACTAGATGGCCGTAACGTTGAGTCGAATGCAAAAACTACAGCCAACGTCATATCTAAAATCAGATAGTATTAATATAGAAGTTCACCTAACAACACACAAAACAAAAACACAAAGTATTTATCTGACTAATAACTAGTCATTGGGAAAGCTCTGCTTGTTGTCATTGTTAAAATGTATAAAAAAAAGTTTTATTAAAAAGTCCAATAAAAGCCAAAGTCGACATTTGGTAGTATAGTAAAAATACGTCGTTCAAGTCGTTTACCAAAAGATTTGACTTATTTTGTTTCGCTGGCTGACATTTTCCCATTTGAACCAAAACGGAAAGAGAGACGAATAAAAAGTCAAGATAACGGTCAAAAATGTTTTGCGCCAGATTATTAAATGTTCTAAAGGTCCTTTGTAATCCGCCGTACCGCATTTTTTACCCAAAGCACTTTATTTTCATACAAAATAAATAAGAAATCAAGATTTTTAAAATACACTATAAGCCAAACTAATGGTCATACAAGTTTGGCGCTATAGAAAAAAATGTTAACAGACATCTACTCGATACTCTCAACATGATATTTTTGCTGGTCGGCATTTTTCATATTTAAACTAAAACGTAAATTCCAATAAAAGTCAAAATAATGGTCATAGATGTTTGGTGTTATTAAAAAATATTGAGAAGCAACTATTAGACAGATTCAACGTATTTTTTTCGGTGGCTGGCATTTTAACATATTAACCAAAACTGAAAGTCCAAATAATGGTCATAGACGTTTGGCGCCATACTAATAAATGTTCTAACGGTCCTTTGTAATACGCCTGTATACCTCTTTTTCCCAACGGACATAATATTATTTTTTACAAAATGTATGACAAGTCGAGATTTTTAAAATCCAATTAAAGCCAAACTAATGGTCATACACGTCTGGTGTCATAGTAAAAAATGTTCAGAACAATCTACTCGAAAGGTTTGACACATTTTTTTTTCTCTGACCGGCACTTTCAAATTTCCTTTGTAATATATTTTGAATGGAATGTTCGATTTTAATAATTCCATGCAAAGATATCTACATATTATAGGATATATAGGATGCTTTTGACACGAGAGAATGTCATCATCGAGGAGCAACATGGTTTTGTGCAAGAAATTGGGAGGCACGAATACCTACAGATATTATTTACTTGGACTATGAAAAAGCTTTTGATCGAGTTCCTGTCACACCATTGATTGCTAAATTAGAGCCCTTTGGAATCAGAGGCAATGTCGTGAAGTGGATTGAAGACTTCCTGTCAAATCGCACATTCTCTGTGCGCATCGGAGAATCATACTCTGTTCCCAGAAAAGTCCTCAGCGGTGTGCCGCAGGGATCGGTGTTAGGACCTATTTTATTCAGTATCTACCTTACAGATCTTAAACATGGTATCATGTCTGATATATCACTCTTTGCAGATGACACGAAAATAACGGGGAATCCACTTATTAGCCATAATTAATCCAAGATGATCTTGATAGAGTAATTGCTTGGACCCGAGATTGGCTAATCACATTAAACGTAGACAAATGCACTGTGTTGCATGTTGGCAGCAACCACCCCACGTTGAGTTACACCATTGACTCAAAACCTCTCGAGTGTGTTAAAAAACAAAATGACCTTGGCATAACGATAACACATAATCTAAAGTGGGACGAACACATTATTGGAATCACTAAGAAGGATAACTCCCTCTTATACATAATTAGAAAAGCTTTTTATCATATAGATACGGAATTGTTTCTTAGGCTTTACAAAACTTACTTACGTCAAACCGCTGTTAGAACATGGGTTTCAAATATGGAGACTTTACTATCGGAAGAACATTGCACTACTAGAGAGAGTCCAAAGAAGAGCAACAAAGATGGTGACAGTACTGGCTGGCCGGAGTGGACCTTAGCGGGGGCCGCAGGACTTTCACCTCTGGCTTGACTTCATTGGCCAGCCAGAGTGGGGCGTTAGAGCTATACGCTCGCAGGGTGGAAGTGAAAGATGCATAAGTCGCGAGTTGGTAAGGCGGGTAAACCGCCTCGCAGAAAGCGGTGTACACCTCTTGACACCCTGAGATGCTCACAACCATGTTGCTGCCTTGCCGTCCAGTCGCGTCGGCTAGATAGGTGGCCCAACCAGTGAGTGACGAGTCACCGCCTGCCCAATGTATCTCTGTTATTAACATTAGTCGAGCAGGCGCCATAGTCCCCCATAGCCCCAGTATATAGGTTCACTAACCCCCAACCCAATAGCCCAGTTCCTTTTGTTCCCATAATCTGCAATAGTCCTACACGAACCAGGGATTGTCTTTGGGTGCACTCCCATAGTGCATACAGGGATAATCGCCGGTTGGTGTCACAACTCATTTAGAGTAAATTGTCTTAAGGGGCCTCTACGTGTTGGCTTCGGCCCCACGCACGCCTGCCAAAAGTCCGGGACTCCATGACAGACCCGACCCGAGACATGGAAACGACATACAAATAATAATAAGATTAAAAATAATTAAATAAAAAATATTTTCCCATGATTCGGGAATTTTTCGGGTGTTTATTTTATTTTCCCATATTTTCCCGATATTTTTTCTTTCCCACCCAATTTTTTCTTTCCCTGCCCATCACTAATAGTAACCCTGACACCAGAGTGGATGAGGTTGATACTCGACCTCATAACCCACACGATAGAAGAAGATAGCGGAAAAAAAATGTTCGCTTTCAGCTTAATAGTTTTATTTATTTAAGGATAACTTACAGAGCAACACCTAGTGCGCAGCGTACCTACTCCCAAAAAAAAAATACAAAAAAAGTAGCATGCATAGCTACTAAGTATCCACTTTTGACCTGCCTTTTCTTACAACTTTTTTAAAATATTTATTTTAAGTACAAAAATAGTTCCCCTTATCGTTCCCCGCCGGCATAGGAGCAGATGTTGTGTATATATACATGCGAGCCAAAAACGCGACGTCTCCATGTAAACAATATGATTAATTAACTGTTTGCACTGTGACGTACAGTATAAGAAGACTAGTAGGCTACCTTCAAACTTCACTGCTGGACGTTTTGTATCAATGAAGATATTATTATCTTCTCTTTGTGATGAAAACTACATAAGTGAATTCTTGAATTATCTATAAGTATATAAAACCTCGCAATAAATAAATAAATAAAATATATTAGTAAAATATAAATAAAAATCTATTAATGTGTGTATATTTTAATGTTGTAAATGTATATGTGTGTCGTAGGTTTTACCTAAATAAACTTTATTATTATTATTATTTATTTATTTTCAATAGGCTCGCTAACGTGATTGATTTTCACTATAAAGATGATCGTATATTGATGCTAATTCATGTTGACATCATCTAATTTTATTTTAAGTTATACCTGTCGTTTTCTTATCGCCGAAAAGGAAAGGGACGTGCATAAAATTTATGGAACACACGTAAATCTTTGGCAGAAATTTAAAAAACCTTCCCAAAATTTTATATTGGCCAATAACCCAACAGAATTAAGTTGACAGCACACGTCAAACGGGTTGCATATCAGCGAGATGCCTATTTTATTCGCCCGCGTTGTTCATTCATTTTAAAATTAACAATTGTCAATCATCCGTCTCTTTTCTTTTCAGCGGATTAGGTATTATTTAAAATAAAATTAGGAGGGATCTGCAGGAATCGAGGCTAATGTCTTTTTGCAAATGTCTGGTTTTAACTTATGTTACAAACTTACGTAAGTCCTAATTGGATATTTGTGAAAAAAACATTCTGGACTATTTTCGCGGTGATGCGAATAATATTGCCCTCGAGTGGTCTGAAATTCACCCTTAGACTTTCGTATACGCTCCCAGCCCTGCATAGAAAAAAATTGTTATCTGTGCGTTTGTTTGAATTTGACCCACCGCTTTTCTTATACTATGACTGTAGTTTGTGAATAAATTGCAGTTGAGATTCCACGTTTGTATTGTCTTCAGAATTGTGTGTTAATGTTTGTCTTCTTAGAATACACAGTACATAAACTTATAATTAATTGGAATCTGGAGTAAATCTGGCAATGTGAGGTTACTCGAAAGGTTTAAAACAAGAAGACATATAAAACTACACACGATTACACACTGTACCGAATCTAGTTATGTTATATAAAATTATCAATTAAATTATTACAACGCACGGATCGTCACGCATTGGGTTCCTTATGACGGGTACAGGCGTCGTTGTAGACCTCGAAAGAGATGGCGCGACGACTTGGACGCTTGCCGGAAGGACTGGCCGGAGTACGCACAGGACCGCGAAAAATGTAAAAAGCAAGGAGAGGCAGCAGCGGCTCAGCAGTGGGATCTTTTTGGGCTAGATTAGATTAGAAGTTATCACATACATACAAACAACCCTCGCGTCTTTTTCTCCACCGGCGGTAGCGGGGTAAGCAGACTATAAAACTCCATTTGTTTCGATCCGAAAATAATTCTGTTTATTTCGTACTAGGACATAAAGTAATCATAATCATTTATTGCAAGTCACAGTTTTACATAGGTGGTATACAGGATGTGGTAGGTACATTGTGACACCCCGCTGGGGCACAGCAATTTAAGCATAACATTTGTTACGTGGTCAGAATTTACATTTATACAATAAGCTTTAAGCAATTATCTACTTAACAATTTATGTAACATATTATATATATTCTAGTAGTTACGTAGGTATAGTAAACAATGAATATCACTGCACTTATCCCCCTTCGTTGATAGAGGAACAAGTGAGGACATTCCCTCCCCCTCCCTCACATCAAAGTGAGATTAAAGCTGCTGAGATGTTAGTCTGTTGTATTTTATGATGAATGTTATGTTCACTTGTAATTGGGTAGTTTTTTAGGTGAAAGTAATAAAAACAGATCTAAAGGTGACAAAAAACGTTTTCCTTTCTCTTTCCTTTCGTTGACCTATTTATGGATTTTAATAAAAAGCAAATTAATAATAAGGGCGTACTTCCTTTTTACACGTAAAATAAATAATAATAAGTGCGACATTTTGTCACGTTTTTCTATGACGTCACATGTTGCTTTTTCAAACTCCATAGTAATTTCGTCTTTTGACGTTTAGTAAAAAGTAACTGATTTGATTAGTTGAAAACTACCTTATTGGCTTACACATTAGTACAGTTTTACTTAGTTCAATTATGCCTTAACTAAATGTTATAATGTACATAGCAGAAAATGATTCATTTAATATATAAATGAATAAATCATAGTCACATCATAACGTTACATAAATAGCTTATATTAACGGCCTCCGTGGTCCAGTGGTTGAGCGCTGGCCTCACGATCCGGACGTCCCGGGTTCGAATCCCGGTGGGGACATATCACAAAAATGACTTTGTGATCCCTAGTTTGGTTAGGACATTATAGGCTGATCACCTAATTGTCCGAAAGTAAGATGATCCGTGCTTCTGAAGGCACGTTAAAGCGTTGGTCCCGGTTACTACTTACTGATGTAAGTATGTAGTCGTCACACGAGCAATGTCAAGGGCTATAGCGGCTCAGTAATAACCCTGACAGGGTTGATGAGGTTGTTATTCCACCTCACAACCCACACGAAGAGAAGAGAAGAATAGATTATATACGAAACTATACTTATATAATATATACGGATGTATTAAGGCTATGTCCTGTTATGATGTTCCTCATTAGTCTATCCGAGTACCTAATCATCAATTTAAGCAAAACAATAGTCAAACGAAACAGCATCATTTATCAAGCTAAACCCGCTTTTGTATGAAGAGTTTAGTTCCCAAAATGATTCTTAATATCGTCACTGGAAAAGCAAAATTGCTTAAGAGCCAAAAAATTTTAAAAAAGCAGTCTATGTTATAATTATTATGTACTTAATAGAAAATTACCTAAAAGAAACAATGTACCTTATCTCACGTTGACGTAGCCGCACACAGCCGAGCCGAAGATCGCTCTGCTTGCCGAAGTGCTCGGAGGTAGCTTCAACGTCTACCCACACTCAGCAGCCATCGACGTAGAGGTAGAGGCAGGGGGGGTATTTTATTAAAATACCCTCCTACCGCGGCTCCAAACGGTATCACCGTTATCACCCTATCCACCCCCGGCCTCCCACCAGCGGGTCTCACCGGGGAGGGTGTGATAACGCGTGCTCTGCCAGGCGGACCGCCAAACCTCGCACGCAAGCAGCCCCAACGCCGCTTCATCGCGCCTCAGCCGTAACGGGGTGAGCATGGCTCCCCCAACAGCTGGAGTCGCGAAACGCAGGGCGCGCGTATTCGTGCGCTCCTACTTCGACACCGCGCTCGCTGCTGCCACCACTGCAGCAGCGTCCAGAAGACCCCTTTCGCCCCCGCCATGCTTAGCTGGCGCCACCCGCCGACCGCCTTCTTTCCCGCTGCCCCTGCCCAAACTTCCGGGAGCAGGAGCCGCGGTAAAGAGGACCACGACGCCGCCTGAACGTCGTCCACCGCAGCCCGTGGCGAGGACCACGCCGCCCACCGCACTCTCCATGCCCCTGTTGGACATGGAGACGACACCGCCGCGGTCATACGCGGCGGTGTTAAACACCAACCCCAACTCGCCGCCGCACGCGCCACCGCGTCCGTCCCTCCGGACGACGCCCACGCCGTCGCCGTCGAAGTCTGTGCACCTCCAGCCGCCGCTCGCACCCGCGAGCAAAAAGATCCCGCCCATCGTGGTCGACCGGCTGCCTGACTGGCCCCACCACTTCCGTAAGCTGCGGGAGCTGCTGGGCCACGTCCCCAACGCGCGCCCGTACGGGAAGGGCGTCCGCTTCCTGGCGAGGACCGAGGAAGAGTTCCGGCTCTACCAGCGGTACCTCACCACCCTGGAGAGAGCCACGGGACTCTCCTGGTTCGCGTACGCCCCACCGGCGGAGCGCTCGTTGAAGCTGGCCATCCGTGGCCTACCCCTGGACACCGACGTCGCCGTCCTGGAAGAGGAGCTGCGCAACCGCGGCTTCGAGCCGACTTTCATCCGGCCCATCCAGGCTCGAGAGGGGAGACCGGGCTGTATCTTCTTCACGGAGATCCGTAGGACGCTGGGATTCCAGCGAGTCTACGAGATCTCCGAGCTCCTCTACATGCCCGGCATCAAGGTCGAGGCGTGGAGGGGAAGAAGAGGTGCAGCTCAATGCCACCGCTGCCAACAATTCAGACACAGCAGTCACAACTGCCACCGTCCTGCAGCCTGCGTCCGCTGTGGCGAGTGCCACACTGCGAGCGAGTGTCCGCGTCCCCGGGACGACCCGGCCACCTGCTGCAACTGCGGGGGACCACACCCTGCAAACAGCCCCTCCTGCCCGGTGAAGATGCGTGAGCTGCGCAACACCAGGGCGGGCACCGCACCCACGACCGTGAGAAGACCGATTCCACCAGCAGTCTCCATCGTGGACCCCGGTAGTGAGCCGACCGCGCAGGGCTCACTCATGGCCGCGGCAAATGGCCCAAACGGGCCCAAGCCGAAGCGCCCACGAATCCGCAGGAGAGCGAACCCTGCTCCCGTCGCTACCACCACTGCCGAGCCCATCGCCGTGGAACCCGTCCCCCCGCAGCCCTCTACGTCAGAGACAGCAGCCGCCGCCCCTCCCAAGGGGAAGAAGGCGAGGCTCCGAGCGGAGGCTCCCCCAGCTCCCTCCAGCGAGAAGCTGGAAGTCCTGGAGGAGACCATGCAGTTGCTGCATAACATCCTGGCCGCCATTCGCACACAGACCGACCCAGTGCCCATCACCGTGGGAGGCCTGGCATCGTTGCTGGGCCAACTCACCGGTGGGCACTGACTACCAACACCGGACTGGACCGGGGCTGCCCACATCCACTACTCCCCGTCGAGTAGTTAGGATCGTGGCCACCCCCCGGGGGATGAGTTGACGCTTCCAGTGGCAGTGGAAGCAGTCCTCTCCCCCCCCTCCAGCCGCTTCGACACCAGCTGCCCCGGCGACGGAGCAGCTTCACCGGACCAGACACCACCGCTAGCTGACGGGCGCTCACTGGGCCTCCCCCAACGGGGAACCACCCGGTGGGCTCGACCTCGCTAGCGGCACCTCGGACTGACACTCCATCGGGCTCACGGAGGGGCGATCATCGCCCGCCGTGTCCCACCCCCGAGCCACGCCCGTTTTTGCGGGCGGCGAGCGCCGCCACGTTAAAGGGGCTACGCCCCGAGAACCCGAACGATCTCACGTTGACGTCGTCTAAATTGGACGAATGGGTAAAAAGTTATGATAAAAAAAAAACAAAGAAATACTCTAAGTGGCTTTTTCTCGAAATTACCTTTTGGCGCTTAAGTAATTTTGCCTTTTTAGTAACGATATGTACAATGAGTCAATGACGACAAAAGTCATGTTAATCTGTCAAGTAAACTCACAATGCAGACGTTCTCAGGATTTGAATTAATTCCTACGTACAAACAAATATTTACCACACATTCGAGAACAATACAAGTCTCAACTACGATTTATTCACAAACATTTAATTACTCATGTTATGTTCATAAAGACGTTCTTGTATTTGGCAATGGCATATAATGTTTGTGTAATGTTTACTTTAGAACTATGTCACAATGACTCATTTTGATGTTTGATACAAATCTTTATTGGTAACGTAAGCTACATGTCATTAGTACGTACTTTAATTAAGTGTATACATTATTATAGGAAGGAAATTATGATACAAAATCTCACTATATAATAAAAGTTTCCATAATCTGCAATAGTCCTACGCGAAACGGGGATTGTCTTTGGGTGCACTCCCATAGTGCATACAGGGATAATCGCCGGTTGGTGTCACAACATATAGATTAAATTGTCTTAAGGTGCCTCTATGTGTTCGCTTCGGCTCCACGGACGCCTTCCAAAAGTCCGGGACTCCATAGGCCCGAGCAATGAAATCATACAAATAATAATAATAAAAACTTGATTGCATAACCGCACGCAGCTTTCACGATTCAAGACTAAACTATGTCCGGGGGTGAGGTAAACCTAGCTCAGCCGATGGTGGAGAGCGGAGAGTTGGCGTTCTATGCGGAGTACGAGTATTATTCCTTATTCTATGCTATAACAGCCTCCGTGGTCTAGCGGTTAGAGCGTTAGGCTCACAATCTGGAGGTCCGGGTTCAATTCCCGATGGGGACATTGTCGAAATCACTTTGTGAGACTGTCCTTTGTTTGGTAAGGACTTTTCAGGCTTGAATCACCTGATTGTCCGAAAAAGTAAGATGATTCCGTGCTTCGGAGGGCACGTTAAGCCGTTGGTCCCGGCTATTAGCCGTAAAAACACCTCCACCAACCCGCAGTGGAGCAGCGTGGTGGAGTATGCTCCATACCCCCTCCGGTTGATTGAGGGGAGGCCTGTGCCCAGCAGTGGGACGTATATAGGCAGTTTATGTATGCTATAAGGATACATCGATTCAATTAATCTGTGAAACTAAGTTGCTTGCCGTTAAATCTACCCTCCTGATTATCATCATCATCTCCCTAGCATTATCCCGTTTTACACAACTACTGCCTATCAGACCTTCCAACCAGTGAAGGAAAAACCAGCCCATAAATGCACGTTAATATAGGTTAGGTCACATACCTCCAAAAATGCACGTTAAAAAAAGTGTCGGAGGTATGTGACCTAACCTGTATTGAACTGGTTTTTCCTTCGCGTGTTGGAAGGTCAGACAGGCAGTCACTTTTGTAAATGGTACCTGTTAAATGTTTAGGTTAGATCAAGCGGATCCCGTGAGAAACAGGATAACGGGATATCATGTTTTATTTATTTGTACACAATAGGACACAGAAAGAAATACGCAAAGAAAACAGACAGTACAGGTAAACTTATCAGCAGCTTACCTGTGTTGCTTAGCTTAGCACGTAAGTTTATAATTTCATACAAAACTGAAAGTTCTGCTTAAACCACAGATTAAATAGTATTTGCTTTCAAATTCATAAAATTGAAAATACCTGTAAGTTTGCCTGGAGTCTAGTAAAGTTGACGAGATTTTCAAAGTTACAGTGACATACTTAACATTTATTATCAACGCCGGAGACACTACTTACCCTAAATCTTTTGTTTCTTAAGAGCCAAAAGGCAAGTTGACATTAAATATTATGCAAATTAAGGTCAATCTTTCGGTGTCTTTCGCTTGAGTGTTGATACTGTGATAACAGATTCTGAACAATAACATAGAGTGTTTTAGAGTGAATTATCTCTTGTCTCTTTTATCCTAAGCTGTATAGAGTTAGTGCAAAAATAAATGTGTAAAAACTATAACCCGACTACGGAAAATCGCACTCTAAAATGTATGAAACAAGAAAATAGGTATATTTCTCTGAAAATCTTCTGGATAGTGTTATTGTGTGATGCTCTGTCGCGGAGCCACCACCTCCAATTCAGTTGAAAACGATATAGATTACTGTACGTACCATGTACATAGTGTACGTGAAAAGATTTTATGTGTACGTGCTATAATTAGAAAGAAAACAACAAATTAAAGTGGCTTCGCTGGAGAGCATACTCCCCAGCGGAGCCACTCAGTTTGCATACTTCGAGATGTTTTCTTCCTGTAAATTGAAGTATAGTTTGATGTACGTACTACGTACATAGTGTACGTGAAAAGATTTTATGTGTACGTGCTATAATTAGAAAGAAAACAACAAATTAAAGTGGCTTCGCTGGAGAGCATACTCCCCAGCGGAGCCACTCAGTTTGCATACTTCGAGATGTTTTCTTCCTGTAAATTGAAGTATAGTTTGATGTACGTACTACGTACATAGTGTACGTGAAAAGATTTTATGTGTACGTGCTATAATTAGAAAGAAAACAACAAATTAAAGTGTATATGACGGCATGAACAAAACGTGAAGCGCTGAAGATTTTAAGAAACAATCTCCTTGCGAGAACTTTTTATCTATGCACAAACTACTAAGAGAACCTATTTCAGACGAACGTCTCTCATACAAAACAAAGAGCCTCAGAATTTAGAGTATGACACTTGATTTGACATATAAAATTATATTGCCACACGCAAAAATAATTGTGGGGTTGCCATAGTAATGATATGGCACGGCGTGGCAGTAGTGATAGCTTTAAATTATTTAGATTACTTTAAATTTTGATGACAAGGTTTATAAAAAAAAAGACTGCAGTTTACTTGTATAACATTTTATTTTTTAATTTTGTTTCATATTTTATGGATTTTTTTTCTGAAATAGAGCTTTATTATTATTATTTTAAATATGCCTTTTTGCATTAATGGCAAACTTTCCTCTAAACTCTCTAATCTAGAGACATCTGTACCCTTTAATATTTTGTTTATAATAACACTGCTAATCTTGAGAGACCCGGAAAGTTTTTAATAAAAATGTCTTTGTGCAATCCGCATGGCAAACACAATTGTTCCCAGTAGTCCTAAGCCTTCGCAAATTGTCATCACACAAACACTGTAACTTCTGCACTTCTAGAGTTCTTCCTAGCTCACTTTTAGGAAACTGGTGAAATATAGCGTCTTTTCGTCTTTTCGCTTACTTATCTTACACTCATACTATATGGATATCACAGTTTTCTAGTTGAGAGGCTAACTACGGAATTTATTCAACGCAAATTTCACTCGATCACTTACATTTATAAAACTACAATGAAACAATGATTGATTTTGGATTTTGTTTGGTTAGGACGCCGGGCGGGCAGCGCTTGCCCTTGTGTCTATGTTTATATCCTAACCTAAGATTGTCCCAAGATGGCGGAAGATCGCAGAGGGGTGAAATGAAGTAGGAGAGGGGTGAAGTAGCTGTCATTTTCTAAACTCGGTACATTTGCGCTATGGTACAATTTTTTTGTATGAACATTTCCGGCCGTGTATCTATGACAGATTTGACATAAATTGTCAGTGCCGTACCGATCCGTCACCAAACCTTGTCATCAAAATTTAAAGTAATCTAAATAATTTAAAACTATCACTACTGCCACGCCGTGCCATATCATTACTATGGCAACCCCACAATTATTTTTGCGTGTGGCAATATAATTTTATATGTCAAATCAAGTGTCATACTCTAAATTCTGAGGCTCTTTGTTTTGTATGAGAGACGTTCGTCTGAAATAGGTTCTCTTAGTAGTTTGTGCATAGATAAAAAGTTCTCGCAAGGAGATTGTTTCTTAAAATCTTCAGCGCTTCACGTTTTGTTCATGCCGTCATATACACTTTAATTTGTTGTTTTCTTTCTAATTATAGCACGTACACATAAAATCTTTTCACGTACACTATGTACGTAGTACGTACATGAAACTATACTACAATTTACAGGAAGAAAACATCTCGAAGTATGCAAACTGAGTGGCTCCGCTGGGGAGTATGCTCTCCAGCGAAGCCACTTTAATTTGTTGTTTTCTTTCTAATTATAGCACGTACACATAAAATCTTTTCACGTACACTATGTACGTAGTACGTACATCAAACTATACTTCAATTTACAGGAAGAAAACATCTCGAAGTATGCAAACTGAGTGGCTCCGCTGGGGAGTATGCTCTCCAGCGAAGCCACTTTAATTTGTTGTTTTCTTTCTAATTATAGCACGTACACATAAAATCTTTTCACGTACACTATGTACATGGTACGTACAGTAATCTATATCGTTTTCAACTGAATTGGAGGTGGTGGCTCCGCGACAGAGCATCACACGTGTTATTTAGTATATAGCATTATGTTCTAACTAAATGTTATAATATGCATAGCTGTAAGTGATCCATAAATAAATAAATAAATAAATAGTAGTAGTAGTATGCTGAGCTGTAGGCCATCTACGGGGTTCACAGGTGGCGGATAGTGGAACGGCCATCAGATATGATGGTTAGCTGCGAATATAAAAATAAGCAGTCCCCGACCAAACAGCGACAGGATTAGCAGAACATAGTGGGTAGCTCACTGGGATGGGCTAACCTATAAAATGCTACTTAGGTTGTATGACGATCTTGTGACGTAGCGAGTAGGCGCCGCTACTTCAAAAGCGCACCCCTGATGCCGGGCAGCAGCGGTATCAGTACTGGTTGGAGGCCGAGGAAATGGATTCTGGTAGGGCTCTAGCTAGAACATCACCGATTGAGAGATTGGTCGGTGTACTGCGGAACGGAAGGCGATTGGGGCAACCACCGTTCTACACGCCCTATCTATGGAGTATTGAAGGCGGTTACTCCACCGACAAGAGCGCAGCTCTTAAATAAAGAGAGAGAGAGAAATAAATAAATAAATAGCCGTGGTCGTATGCCGTGATAAACAAACGTTTAGGAGAGATTGGCATACGACCATGGCTACCTTCTCTGTCTACGGCGCACTCAAATTCAAATTCAAAAATATATTTATTCAGTAGGTAACATAGTTACACTTTGAATCGTCAAATTTTACATAACGAATGTCTCATCCGCCTTAAACTACTGCAGCTTCTCACAACCTGTATAGCCGGGGAAAAGAAGCTGCAAGAAAAACATATATGCGAATCTTTAAAAAAATAAATAAACATAAAATATTGTTATACAATTGAATAATTTAGCTGCCTAATGGTGCTAATTCCTGTAAATACCATCTAATTTTATTTTAAGTTATATCTGTCATTTTCTTATCCGCCGAAAAGGAAAGGGACGGCTAATCGACAAGCATAAAATTTATGGAACACACGTCAATTTTAAGCACAAATCTAAACCAACCGTCTAAAAATTTTACGTTCGTCAATAACCCGACACAGTTAAGTAGACAGCACGTCAAACGGATTGCATACCAGAGACGTACCTTTTGATTCGCCCGGGTTATTCATTCATTTACTCATTCTTCCTAAAATTAAGAGCTGTGAATCATCCGTCCCTTTCCTTTTCGACGGATATGAAAATGACGGATATAACTTAAAATAAAATTAGGCGGTGTCTGCAGGAATCGGGGCCATTATCAGTTCTCACTGTTCTTACACAGTATACCGGCACGGCACCGTAGACGCTCCTCAGAAGGTTTTCCTTCATCATTGAGCTTGTAATAATCATTTATGGTGCAAACATGAATACTAAATCTTTGATTGAGGTCCGTACTGGGATTTGAACCTGCGACCCCACAGTAAGAGTCAAGCGTTTTTCCGTCTGAGCTACCACGGGTCTTACAGTGTAGTCTCCTTCTTCTTCTGTCATGTAGGTTATGAGATAGATTATCAACCTCATCAACCCTGGTGTCAGAGTTGTGATTGGGTTGTTTTAGCATGGTATTTATAATCCTCTCAAAAATTACAAGGACTCTATACTTCTACTTTCCCCACCCTAAACACGATTGCAAAGATTGCACCACTTTTTGAGCTTCGAAAGAAGTTTAAGACTCAGCATAAAATTGAATGAATCACATTCGCCCAAGTTTTCCTATTTGCGGATCTCTAAATTTTCCTCAAAGATAAAACGGGAACTTTCTAGAAGTTTTCACAGTTCGATCGGGATCAGCAATAGAGATTTTTATACCGCCGCTAAGTGCCTAGTTAGTCCAATTCTCAAATAAAGTTTCTTATGTATAGTTTGATTTGTCGTCCCTAGTCTAAGAAGGAAAGTTGTCTATTGTTATAGCAACTTTTTGGGAATATTCCAAGAGACGAAGTTACTTATGCATAGTGCTTCTTTCTTAATGTCATTCGGCAACTAACGTATTTCCGAATGGAAACGAATGCTAATTATCATGTTCAACGATTTGAATTGAGAACTAAGAAAAAAAAATCATCTTTTTTTTGGTTTTTACTATAAAATACCAGATTAATATTTTTTTGTCAGAAAATAAATTTAAAACTCATGTGAACCTTCCTTTATGTAAAAAAGCTTATTATAAGATTAATGATTACCTAAATGATAAAAATGTCTGGTTTTGAATGTGTTCCTCTAGTTATTAAATAACTTGGCGATTCAAAGTGTAACAACTATGTTACCTACTGAATAAAGATATTTTTGAATTTGAACTTGTAATGTATATCCTCATCGATTTAAAAGATGTGTTGCTGTTGCAGTTTCTTGTCATTTCTTACCCTCTATGAAAGGACATAAATTCAAAAATGTTACATTGACCTTCAACAAGTTTATCTATGATAATTAGGTACGTTGAATAAATGATTCTGATTTCTGATTTGTGAACAAAATGACAATAAAGTATAACTACTTAGTTCTGAATTCAAATTCAGATACACGATATACATACATACATACATAAACTCACGCCCGTAATCCCTAATGGGGTGGGCAGAGCCACAAGTAATCAAAGACAACTTGCAGCCACTGTTGATACGAAGTCCAAAGATGGATATGATGAACCTTATGGTGATAAGGGATCAGCCTATCGCCCATAACATTAGTCCATCATGTTAGAGGACACAATCCCTCTGTCGGTTTTTACGACATGCCCGGGAAGAGAAGCAGCTGAACGTGTTCTATGTTTTTTATATGCTCCCAGAACAGCATAGAAGCAACACGATACACGATATATTTATCTAATAATTGTTGAACATGGAAATTAGCTTTCATTTGTATTCGAAAAAACGATGATTGTAGAGGGACATTATGAAAGTAGCATTGGTACTGAGACTCGGTCCAGTTCACCCCTTACATCCAGGGCCCAGAATTTCTTAGGGCTAGTTGCTCCCAACTCTATTTCCAACATAACAAGCCGCAGACTCTCTTGATATTATTCTTCTCTGACTATGATAATCCGCCTGGTGACATGTCGCGAGGCTAAGTAGGTTGTATCTAAGGATATATTTATAATATTTTATTTATCAATAGGACAGACAAAAGAAATGTACAACAATACAAAGATTACAGTACAGGTCAGCTGATCTTTAGCAAGAGATTTATGTCTGTGCTCAAACTGAAAGTAAGTTTGCGTTTGACCACCGTCTTACTAGATAGCTAGTAAGTAATGATGAGACTTCACCGAACTTAGTTAAATAAAAAATATTAAACCTACTCAGTTCATGATAAATAAACTTTTTTATTATTATTATTATTTGTATGTCGTTTCCATATCGCGGGCCTATAGATTCCCGGACTTTCACGTAAGTCACGTCAAAAAATAAGTAAATATAAAGTGATCAAATGACAGCCAATACACACTAATCACAAGATTCGGTACATCCCTCGCGGCACAGCAACCACGCCGCGTACGGCGCAAATCATATCGAGGGCTTGGACCAATAGCCGTAAGCCGTATCTCGATATAAATAGCACCGCGCGCGACGCGTGCAGAGCCTGCTGGTTGTTTATCGAACCAAAATAATACAACTAATGACTTTACTCACTCCCAATTACGAGTAGTCAGAGGGATAGAAGAAGTAGTCAGAGGAAAATAGAGAATAATACTGCGAATAAAAGGTGCACTCTCCGCTCCGCGCCAATACAAGCTTGGAGCGAGCTTGATTTAACAACAACAACATAACATAGAATCACGCCTGTATAGGGTAGGCAGACGATTATTTTATATACACCAACTTCTCACCAGCTATGTTTAAGTGGGCGAGCCTACTGCCATTAACCGGGTAGACATCATGGAAACCACTTGATTGTTTTAAGACAGTAGTTAAACAGAAACTTTGCAAAAAAGGTTACAATAAATGCAAGATATAAATGCATGTGATTAAACTGTCTGAGAACTGATATTAGGCAGCTTAATTACTCAATTGTATAACAATATTTCATGTTTTTTTTTTTTAAAAGAACGTCTATGGCCCTGTGCCGAGCTTTTTCTAGCAGCTTCTTTTCCCCGGCTATACTGGTTGTGAGAAGCTGCAGTAGTTTTAGGCGGAGGAGAAGTTCGTTATGTAAAAATTGAGGATTCAAAGAGTAACCATGTTACCTACTGAATAAAGATATTTTTGAATTTGATACCAATTAACTATGATCCAAATATGAACTCGAACTCGTCTCGTCTCACATTTATTCGTACAAAAGAACAAACACAGTACAACATACAATTCATTATAAATAGAACCGCTCCTCCAAAGCATCACACCGAGGCAATGTGCCCAAAAGACTGGCAGCATTTCCCCTTTGGACAGCTAAACTAACCCTTTGTCAAAAATAGCTGCCAACCCCTTCGGGCGTTGCCTCGACGAGACGCTTCGAAAGGTACTTAATAAAACTTTCGTCTCCAGGCCAAATGACCCCATCGTCTCCACGGTAAAGGGTACAAATAAATAGAACTGTCCCCGACCCAAATAGTGCCTTTTCTCAAGACTCTCTGCTGTCAAAGCTGCAGCTCCCTGACGTGAAGAGGTTCCTTCGAAATGGTGGTAAAGTAACCACACAAATCGCATCCCACTCCAAACACCTACCAAACTTTCAAAGGATTAATGACAAACCATCGGGCCTTTTCCCATCTAAACGGAAAATTCCATTGGGCTCACGAATGGCTGGAACATTCGCAGAAACTAAGACCTGACGGATATTGTCGTTGATAGATAGATGTATGGCGTGAAATGCGCCCTACACATTCACAGGCTCGCTACAAATGCACTTGTGTGTGAAACTCACAAAGTTGAATTCAGTGGTAGCTTGATTAATCTCACCTTATACACGCTTTCAAAGAGATAACTCTAAAATTACAATTCCTAACTCCAAATATAGCGTCAAAACCTACGTATTTACGGCGAGTAGTTCTACATAGCGCTATCAAAGTTTCACCGCACAAACTACATAATATAACCTTCGAAATTAATCAGAATGGTAGTCGGTTAGTTGGTAGGTCCCCTGGCACAACACGCGCCCTTTTCCCCATACATCACACGGTACATCAGTTAAGGGCCCGGTTGCCGAGCAAAAGGTCACAGCTCGATTCTTATCCATTAAACTATTGAGGCGGATCGCTTTTATGTCGAACGCGCTAGTCCATCGGCAGTTTTCGAACTTTTGTTATAGTAAAATGAATGTGTACCAATAAAAAGATTGCGCAACGTGAAGTTGGCTCGACCAATAGGCGGCGATACGGCTCACCACCTATCACGTTGGTCTAACAGAAAGCTCGGTGAGGTGTGGGAGTACCCACACCACACCTAAGTATAGTTCATCATGCGATGGATGTACCTCTGATCCGAATGCGTGTGTCTTGTGCGTACTCCGGCTAATCCCTCCAGAAAGAATTCAAGACGTCACGCCATCTCCTTCGAGGCCTTGGCTCAGCAATGGGATTACATTAATTTAGATTGGAATGTTGGTACCTATAATGCAATAACTTGGTGTTGTAATGAAATGAAAATTTGCAATCCATACAAGAATTGAAAACTTTCGGAATCAATAGCTTTGGGTTTAGTAGAGTACTTACGCCGTTTCACAGCTTGTCTCCGGGACCGGCTTAACGTGCCTTCCGAAGCAAGGAAAGTTTAATTTATGGACTTCCTAAAAAATTAACACAAAATAGAAAACGCTTCGCCTTAAGGTGTAATTCCTTTGACGACGGTAATACCAGTATAGTACTAGTGCACAAAGGATGTTAAAAAGAACAGTTTTATCATGAAAATTATGGTAAGCTCGGTATTTTAAATGTCGCTTCTACATGACTAAGATTGTAAGAGGATTCCGTCTCGAAGCTTCCCGTCAAAGCTGCTTACAGACTGACAATACATCTACATATTTATGTATAGGTATAGAAAAAGAACAGACAAGCGTGAGATGTAGGTACTCGTGTGTGCAAAGTTCTGAATAATTATGCTGATAATTTAAAAAAAAACTGATGCACGTTTTTCTTTTGACGTGACTTATTGTAGATTTGCCGCAGATTTTATGTCAAATAATCTGCATAACAATTTTTATCTTTCTACCTTGAAAATTGCGGAATGCTCCATAAAAACTTCCACCCCCCATTTAAAGGCGGTAGGGGGTTGGAAAGAGACAAAAAGTAGCCTTTGTTACTCATCATCATTTCAACGATCTCCACTTAAAAAAAACACGTCAATTCGTCGCTCCGGTTTGCCGTGAAAGACGGACAAACAATCAGACAGACACACACACTTTCCCATTTATAATATTAGTATGGATAATAAGAAAACTCGGTGAGGTGTACATAGTTCATCGTGCGATGGATATACCTCTGACTTCCCCAATTGGGATAAAGCCGTGAGCTTGTGCATTTCTTCGAGGCAATAACGTCATAAATCGTCTGAAACAGTTGTATAAGGCCAATGATAATGATTTTATGTAGACATATAACTGAAATTACTATCCTGGGGGATTAAACAGACTAAGAAAGCATCATTGCTATTTGACATTTGTTGTCATTCCGCACTATTTTTATATGCGAAAATGTCAAATAACGATACTTATTGCTTTTTATATGGAACATATTTTTATATCTTTTTGTAAATAAATATTATTATATTATTATTAACGGCTAGCCGTGGTAGCCGTGTTGGTAGAACGCTTGACCCTCATTATGAGGTCGCAGGCTCGAATCCATCACTGCCCTAAACCAACGAAATTTGAATTTATATTCGAATTTATGCCTCGATCATAAACGATTATCGCATGCTCATCGGTGAAGGAAAACATCGTAGGGAAAATCACAGTCCTGGGAAATTCACAGTCAAGAAAAAATCGTTTCGTAGGTATGTGTCCTAACTTGTACTCGGCTGGTTTCCCCCTTCGCGGGTTGGAAGGTCAGACTGGCAGTCGCTTCTGTAAAACAGCAAATCTGTCAATTGTTCAAATCTGTCAATTGTTCAGGTTGGTAACGGGACCCCGTGAAAATGGAAATCTAAAATTATACCCCGGGAAAAATAAAATTATAAAAAAAAAGATTGTAGACAGTAATGTAATAAGTTACTGGTGGCAATTATATAGCAAATAAACCATTACGATATCCAAATTGCTTTTTTCTTCTTTACTTTGTAAGACTTAATTTAAATATTTATTAAGAGCACATGAAAATACGAATTTAATATTGTACATCAAAGAGATTTTATATTTTTAGACATTTATATCTGACCTTGGTTGACCTTATTTTTCCTTTGGTTTTATCTCCTTCTATTTGTTTAAGAACAATACCTTTTTTAGAGTCCAACGGCATAATGCATTAATGTTTTATGGTCCGTAATTTTACGCGCTGCCGAAGGGGCTTGGGTCCGAAATCTGGTTCTACGAACGTACACGTAGTCAAAGAATAAGGAATAATACTACGCTTAGAGCAGCAACTCTCCGCTCCCCACCTGTTCGGCGTCCGAAAGACGTAATATACGATCCCGACAACCCTATTACTCTAGCCATAGAGGCAGCCAATCAGCTCGCGACACCAAACACTTCAGGACCCCGATACCGACCCCGCCGGCGTGGTCGACGATTTCCCTCATTCAGCGCTTATCGCTATCGACCCACTAGGGTTGATTAATTCTTTCAAATATTTTTCCTCTCAGACGACGCCCTGAGCCGAGGTTCGCGCCCAACTGGGCACCCTCAGGCCTGATGTCTTAAACGTTGTATCGGGTGAGAGCCTTCAGCGCTCCCCATTTGTCCGGCCAAGTAGTTAATGCCATCTGCGGCAAATCTACAATAAGTGACGTCAAAAAAAAGCTCCCCACCTGGGGCTAAGCTAGGTTTACCTCACCCCCATCGGTCTTACTTTAGTCTTCAACCGTATAGGCGTCAGACGTCACACACAGTCGCGCGTGCATGATAACGTCAATGTGTAGTGTTTGTGTAAAAGATGGTTTTCTGTATGAAATGTCCGGGGTGTAACTTGGTACCAATTGTAGAACAACAAAAGTAATGCTATTTTAGAAGCGAATAAAATATACAGCTGCTAACATACCCGAGCATGTCTTAAAAACCGACAAAGATCATTGTGTTGCTTTTTCCGACGGTGCGTTATTACAGCCGATTGTTTGTGCATGAAATAAGCCATCCCATCAAACACATTTTCATGTATAATGTCGCCAAGACGAGATCATATCGATCATCACCAGCCCATTAACGTCCCCACTGCTGGGGCACGGGCCTTCCCTATGGATGGATAGGGAGAACAGGCCTTAAATCATCACGCGGGCCCAGTGCGGATTGGTGGTTATTAACGACTGCTAATGCAGCCGGGACCAACGGCTTAACGTGCCTTCCGAAGCACGGAGGAGCTCGATCCTATGACCGGCCTTTGCGAAAGTTGCTTAACTTCAACAATCGCAGACCGAGCGCATTTACCGCTGCGCCATCGAACTCCTCATGTCGATCACTATGTCAAAAAGTTATCAGATCTCATGTGGAGCCAAGCTCCTAACTCTACACTTCCTAACTATACAAACCCTTAGTTCACAAACTCTACACGTTAGGCAAAATATGGGTCTTGTCTGTTTCTCTACCATCACATGAGCGGTAAGTGAAAAAACTATTTCGCTAACAAACGAACAAGCCGCATATTACCAAAATATATACATATACAGGGTGTTAGTGACATCGTAACGAATACTCAGAGGGATGATTCAGACCATGATTCTGAGTTAATATCAAGTGGAATTTTCCGTCGCAAAATTCATGTTATTTTTTTAGTTTTTTTTAATTATTTTCAATTTTATACTTTTGCGATGGAAAATTCCACTTGATATTAACTCAGAATAATCAGCTGAATCATCCCTCTCAGTATTCGTTACGATGTCACTTACACCCCATACAAGTACATACAGTAGCCATACAAGTAGGTATGGGTGTTAGTGACACTGTAACGAATACTGAAGGGGATGGTTCAGACCATGATTCTGAGTCGATATCAAGTGGAATTTCCTGTCGGAGAAGTCATGAAAATTTTAGAGCTTATTTAAATTATTTTCCGTTCCATACTTTTGCGACGGAAAATTCCACTTGATATCAACTCAGAATTATGGCCTGAATCATTCCTCAAAGTTTTCGTTACGATGTCACTAACACCCTGTATAAACCAAATTCAAACATATTCTGAAGAACTATTCAAAAGTAACTTAGATATTTTCACAAAAACTCCCGCAACGAAATGTTCAACGCAGATTATCGTTTTCAGATAGACATATGCCCTTTTGAAACTTTCGTAAGTACATGAACTCGACGTAATCCCCAATGGGGGTAAAGTCACACACACGTCTTTAGAAGAAAATTATGGCGATGAGATTTGCTGATGATATCACTATACGGTTCAACATTCCACCTTAGGACTCCGCATTAAAGGCCCTATTTTGCTTCTTCTTCTTCTCTCGTGTGGGCGGGCTTGAGAGGTGGATTACCAACCCTGGTGTCAGGGTTATTATTGAGCCGCCAAAGGCCTCTGACATGACTCATGTAACAACTACTTACTTACATCAGCAAGTAGTAACCGGGATCGATTAACGTGCCTTCCGAAGTACGGATCATCTTACTTTCGGACAATCAGGTGATCAGCCTGTAATATCCTAACCAAACTAGGAATCACAAAGTAATGTCAGACAGGCAGTCGCTTCTATAAAAACTGGACCTGTTACATCTTCAGGTTAGGTAAGCGGAGCTTGTGGAAAACGGGATAATGCTAGGGAGATGATGAGAACGGTAACTCTCCCGTTTAACGGTAGCTCATATCGGACGGTGCCCTCACCTTCTCCGGGTATTAAATGGCCGTAAATGTCTAAGGAGTGAGGGGGTTTGATCTAAGGTTTGATTATTTAGAAGATATGAATGCATGGGATTAACTGTGTGAGAACTGATATTAGGCAGCTAAATTACTCAATTGTATATCAATATTTTATGTTTATTTTTATTTTTTTAAAGAACGTTAGGGCCCTGTGCCGAGGTTTTTCTTGCAGCTTCTTTTCCCCGGCTATACAGGTTGTGAGAAGCTGCAGTAGTTTTAGGCGGATGAGACGTTCGTTATATAAAAATTGACGATTCAAAGTGTAACTATGTTACCTACTGAATAAAGATATTTTTGAATTTGAATTTGAATTTGAATTTGGGGAGCTGGGATTCCCCGTCTCGCTCGCACTTACGCGTTAGGCGGCACACGGTAAGAATGAGATTTTTGTATGTAGTGGCCGGGGTGTGTTTTTGTCTTAAACGGCCGTAAGTCTCTAGGGAGTAAAGAGGAGCAGGGATTGCCTGTCTCGCACGCACTTACGCGTTAGGCAGCACACGGTAAGAATGTGATTTTTGTATGGAGTGTCCGGGTTATTATTTTGCACCGCCCCGTACCAAATTGTTATAAATGTTTTATTGACACTGGTTGCCTGGAAAAAAAATCCGCTTAGCCATCAGCTCGCCAGATTATACTGTATCTTTCGTCCATTTGTGTAAAACTTGTTTTGTGTGTTGTGTGCAGTTTATTTATTTATTATTTATTTATTTACATTTTACGACTTCACAGTACAGAAGCGCCAATGCGCCGTGAAACTTTAAATATAAACAATAATATAATTAAACATAATAATGAAACTTAGGTTAACTTAGGCAATAAAGTATATTTTGTATTGTATTGTATTGGTATGGCTGATGTATATACTACCAGTAACATAACTGTTTAGCTAACAAAAAACTTTGTTACAATATTACGAAGCAATTTATAAACCATAACCAGTTGTTGAAAATAAACGATTTTGATACTTGATAGGACGTTGTAAACTTGTCCTTTAAGCACAAACCCTTTGTTATCAAGCCAAGACCCTCTCTATCAATCTCGGAAGAAAATGGTCCAATTAAAACGAACAATAAAGTTGAAACTTCTCAATTTATGATCCTTATCAGATAACCCTGTTTTGATAGGAACTTGTAATGGGATTAAGTCATCAGTTAATTGGTTTAATGGTTTAAATGCATAACGCCATATATTAAAAAAAAACATAATTCTTATCAGTGTCAGGATCGAAGCAAGCGGAATTGTAATCGTGAGTTTATGATGTATGATTCTCATCATCTCTTAAGCATTACTCCGTTTTTCACAGGATCCGGTTACCTAACCTGAAGATTTGACAGATCCGGTTTTTTACAAAAGCGACTGCCTGTCTGACCTTGCCAGCCAAAAGACCAATAACAAGTTAGGCCACATAACTCTAAATACTCCAAAAACACATTTCTCGGACATGTTTCGGAAAATTTCACTAAAATTATAATATAATTTAAAAAATTATAATATTATATTATAATATTATAAAATTATAATAATATCTAGCGTGGCCCACATGGAAGTCTTTAAATAGGCTCCGGACACAGGTTGGCCGCTGCAAGGATAATCTCTGCAGGTGGGGATACCTGGTTGATGGTTGCGATGATTGCGAGTGTGGAGTATCACCACAAACTATGGCTCACCTTTTGTGCTGTCCTAAGTGCCCTAACACCTGCACTATTGAAGACCTGTACGAAGCCACTGACAATGCCGTAAGCGTGGCCAATTATTGGTCAGCAAAAATTTAGCTTCGATCGCCATCGACTCGCAAAGAAGAAGATTATATAATATACCTAAATATCACTACCACTACTCACAAATAACATTTCACTAAAATCACTTTATGATCCCTAGTTTGGTTAAGACATTACAGGCTGATTACCTAATTGTCCGAATGCAAGATGAACCGTGCTTTGGAAGGCACGTTAAGTCGTTGATCCCGGCTATAAAAACACCTCCACCAACCCGAGCAGTGTGGTGGAATATGCTCCATACCCCTTCCAATAATTGAGGGGAGGCCTGTGCCCAGCAGTGGGACGTATATTTATTATTTATTTATTTATTTATTTATTTATAAAGGTACATACAACATTACAGTGTAATCCAACATGAAAAACAATAAAAAATAAAAAATTACAATTATATTATTACTGGTTATGGTTTATTAATTACAATTATTATTATTATATAGGCTGTTTATGATTTTTAAGAGAGTTAAAAATATCACTCGTAGTCCTAGTAGATAAATAAAGATAAATAAATGGAAAGTGGAGAATTTTCGTAGTTAGTTTAATTCTGTAGTCTCTGCCTACTAGGGAAATACAACATTATGTATGTATGAAATACGTAATAATGGATAGGTAAAATAAAAGCTTATACCGGTATCCGCTCTATTATGTATTGGCTGTTCTGTTCACTGAAATTATTTTTTTATTTATAAGTAATAACAAAATATGACAGGATAAACAGAAAATATTATAACTAAAGAGTCTGTTTACGATGAAAAATAAATAAGTTTTATTGAAAGTAGATTCGCGTTTGTGTACAACCAGGGAACATAGAATAACGAGTATCTAAAACGTACAGAACAGACACTCACTTAGCTCAGTTGGCATTAACTAAATACAAGATATTTATTAATGACACCGTACCGAATATTTTGATATTCAGACCGTGATTCTGAGTTAATATCAAGTGTAATTTTCAGTCGCAAAACTCATTAAAATCTCCCTTCAAATCTTTTTAAAAAAAAATCAGTTCCATACGTTGACGATCTATTTTTAACCCCCGACGCAAAAACGACGGGGTGTTATAAGTTTGACGTGTCTGTGTGTGTGTGTGTGTGTTTACTGTCGGAAAATTTATGAAAAATGTGATTTTGTTTTATTAATTTTCAGTTCCATACTTCAGCGACAGAATAATTCACTTGATATTAACTCAGAATCATGGTCCGAATCATCCCTCAAAGTAACGTTACGATGACACTAGCACCCTGTATAACGATAAGTTATCGATAGTTTTTGCAATAGTATCTGAGGCCTTCGTATATGGCTCCACCTACATTATCCCGTTTTTCACAGGGACCGCTTACGTAACCTGAAGATTTGACAGGACCGGATTTTTACAGAAGCGACTGCCTGTCTGACCTTCCAACCCGCGAAGGGAAAACAAGCTCAATACAGGTTAGGTAATACACCTCCGAAAATGCATTCTCGGGAATGTGGGTTTCCTCACAATGCCTTCCTTCACCGCTGAGCACGTGATAATCCTTTATGATCCAAACATGTATTCGTAAACAAATTCGACAATCATTGGTTTAGTCCTGTGCTGGATTCGAACCTGCGACCTCAAAGTGAGAGGCAAGCGTTCTACCAACTGGGCTACCACGGCATTCATTTGTGGTTCCACCTACCTCATTAGGAATAACGGGTGTGAGTTCATGTAATGTACTTACCTATATTGTCAGAAATAGCATTACCGTCTGAATCCGTTTCCGAGTATAGTTTACAAGCATCACGGGATACGGCCGAAGCCTATCCACGCACAAGAAATATAATATACGGCCTAAATGTGAATTTATTAATCCAAATAGTGATGGCGGGTCGGACATGTTCCTACATACAAAGCACCCGTGGCGGTTACAATCTATTTTTTCCTCCTGGGAAATTCTCCGTTATCCCTCCTTCCCTTTACCGAACCGCTTTTCTCCTTCATGCTTAATTGCAATTAGGTTTCCGTGTAATAAAATATACAGTGAAACAACTCCGACCGACTAAATATTCCAGAAAACTTTCAAACGCTCTGACAGGAGCAAAAACAACTTAATATACTACGGAACCCTTTATAAACGAATCCCGTTCACGCTTGATTAGCTGTCCCGCGTTGCATGTTTTTCAAGCAAACATAAATATTTAATTTCCTACTTTTCGTCGTCAAACAGAACAAAAATCGCGTGGGATGAAATATGTATGTAACGTGAAAACTGGATTTTCAAACGGAGTTGAGTAAATATCGCCGTCTCGTTTACTCTTTCAGGTTAAGTAGGAAGTGAAACAGGGATAAGGTAAAGGGCAATTAAAATTCAATAGGTAGTTATTTCAAGGTTGAAGAGGTGCTGATCCTCGGGCTATGACCCTACAGAGGAAAATTGAGTTCCTTAATGTTTTCCATTGCCCCCAATCTGTTTCGGGTTTATAAGCTGTGCCTTTTGTTTATACGAATTTAAACAGTTGTAGCTTTGTATTACTTAGGATACAGAAATGTTGAACATCATTTGACAGACAATTATAGGGCACAGGTTTATTCAGGGGGTCTAATAAAAAAACCTAAGTAGTATAAAACCCTGTCAAAGGCATAAGGCACGAAAACAATCGATGTTTATGAAAGTTAGCCTGTACCACAGCCCGGACGCGTAATTAGAAATGCTAGTTCAATACGTCCCCGCCACCGGCCGAGACGAACTGGAGTAGCGTTTTTAGTGAAAAACGCCCGGAAACCCTACTCCTACTTTTAATTCCTAATTTTAACTACTTTTAATTATAATTATCGTCACCTTCAGGCCTGCTATCTTAAATATTGTTCCGGATAAGAGCCCTCAGCGCTCATTTGTCCGGCCAAGTAGTTAATGTCATTTGTGGACTCCAGTAGGAAATAGGCGTAAGTTTATGTGTGTTGTAGTACTGATGACAAACGAGGTCCTCCGTATTTCGAAAGCAAATTAAATGGTCAATCCCAATTTACCCTTTGACCCACGTCAGCAGGATTTAAGCCAAACCGGAGCCCTTAGGGTGGCTTGAAATCTTGAATTCGCCAGTGTACCTTCTGTTTATATATTAATTCTGAAGGAGTTCGGTTGGAGATCGGTGGCGCAGCGGTAAACGCGCTCGGTCTGCGATTGTTGAAGTTAAGCAAATTTCGCAAAGGCCGGTCATAGGATGGGTGACCACAAAAAAAAGTTTTCATCTCGAGCTCCTCCGTGCTTCGGAAGGCACGTTAAGCCGTTGGTCCCGGCTGCATTAGCAGTCGTTAATAACCACTAATTCGCACTGGGCCCGCGTGATGATTTAAGGCCTGTTCTCCCTATCCATCCATAGGGAAGGCCCGTGCCCCAGCAGTGGGGACGTTAATGGGCTGGTGATGATGATGACGATCTGAAGGAGTAATATTCCGCCATTCTCCGACAATTGCCACTCAGATTTGTAACGGTAAGCCGAAATTGGAGTCAGGTCTTGAAAATGGAATGGTACTCTCAGATCTTGCCGTGAACAGCAGCATACAGGATTTCTCCTTGATTCAGTTCAGTACATAGTTTTACAGCATTACATAATACGTAATTTAATCCAATTTTGAAGAATAAATATTTCTGATTTTTTTTTTTACACTTATCCTTCGCTCGAAAGTACTAAGTACTTTATAAAAAGCAGGCGTATCCCAAAAGTTCGTTCACAAAATTGTTGGAGGCGATGGTTGCTCCGGTAAATAAAACCCTTTGAGATGTTATTAGAAATGGACTTTTTTTTTGACGTGACTTATTGTAGATTTGCCGCAGATGGCATTAACTGCTTGGCCGGACAAATGGGGAGCGCTGAAGGCTCTCACCCGATACAACGTTTAAGACAACAGGCCTGAGGGTGCCCAGTTGGGCGCGAACCTCGGCTCAGGGCGTCGTCTGAGAGGAAAAATATTTGAAAGAATTAATCGACCCTAGTGGGTCCATAGCGATAAGCGCTGAATGAGGGAAATCGTCAACCACGCCGGCGGGGTCGGTATCGGGCAGAAATGGACTGTATTGTATTAAAAACTAGGAAATATTTACATAAGTTAGTAAAATAAGAAAAACATGCCTCATCGTGGCGTAAGTCTCGTAATATTGCCATAGCAAAATAAAATTATATAAGACTTTTGATGTTGCCAACAAAATAACATTTCCATTATTCCATGAACTAAACATGGAATTGACGTGATTTTTTCACCATTTTACCTTTGAATGCCTCGCAGTCAGCAATCAAACCTATATCAAGCACAATATGGCTGCCGTCAATGTAAGTATGTATTTATATATATTTTCAGGGAAATAATAACATTTCGGACGAAATACTGACATATTGTGAATTTCCGGCTTGTTTGTTAACAAATATTACAAACGGACGCCCGTATATTTAGCATTTGAAATGAGAATGTAATCCCATCAAAAACACTTTGTGTAAAAAGTTCAGAGAGTAGTGAGGTTTACATACTCGTAGTTCAAAATTCGTAATAACTGTTTTTTTTTTTCTCTCTTTTATAATTACAATATTAACATTTATAATAATATCGTTTGTATGGAAATAAATATTTTCTTTATTTCTTTCTAATGGCCAATCTGTTCCTGTTTACAATACAATACAATACATAACCGCTTTATTGCACATATAAACACAACACTAATTACAAATGTGACAAGAGAAGTACAATCGGCGGCCTGATTGCTAAATAGCAATTTCTCCCAGGCAACCTTAGGGTGAATGAACTTGCTATATATTGGAGTCGGAGACGGTGCAATACAGGTATAAGTAAATAATGCAATATAACTGTTTACGTACCTCATAAGGCCGAGATTTCCAGACACAAGACAACAATAAAACAATAAGGTGTGTATTTTAAAAAGACATTCGGTTTTACGACTTCGTCAAAACACTTTTTTTTATTAAGATGGGTTTGCTCTTGACTTCGTTCAAAGTAACGTCTTTTTGACGTGACCTAATTTAAGTTTGCCTCAGATAACATTAACTACTTAGCCCGACAAATAGGGTACACACTGAGGGCTCTCACGCGGTACAACATTTAAGGCAAGGCAAACTCCACTCAGGGCGTCGTATGAGGGGACGATATTCGTAAGAATTAATCGACCCTAATGGGTCGATAGCGATAACCGCTGAATCAGGGAAATCGTCGACCACGCCGGCGGAGTCGGTACCGGGGTTCTGAGGTGTTTGAAACCGATAGTGACAGAGATAAAAATATATGGGATTGACATGTTACCTCATGCCACCTTATGTCACTTTTTGTCCTTTTATGTCACCTTTCGTACCTTAACCCCTTCAATGGCTATACATCACTGTCACTGTCGATTGTCATAATCGTTTGTTACTTGGCTAAAGCCCCAGTACCCAGATCTAGGCGGTATAAAAACAATCGATTAATGCCTGAAATTTTAAGTCAGCAGTATTTAGGACAATGCACACACATAAACGTCTATATCCCAATTGCAGTAGTCAGAGGTACATCCATCGCAAGATGAACTAAGTACCCACACCTCACCGAACTTTGTGTTAGTCCAACGTACTAGTGACCCGTATCGCCGTTTATAAAAGTTAATTTCTCATTCCCGTACCGAGGATTGAACCGGCGCTCCCCACAGGTCCACAGTGTATTTTTTTAGACCGAAACACACCCCTGTTACTTCATACGAAACATCGTTAACAATAATTCATTTATTTCAAGAAACATGTCTCATATGTGATAGTAAACTTATTCTAGATGTAAAAAAGCCTAATCTAATATTAGATACTTTGACAAGTCACAGCATCTACGCAGATACGGGCAGTCGAGTCGCGCACCCATCATCGAGAGGGCGGGGTTGCACTGCCCCACACACACAGACACTACACATTGACGTTATCGTACACGCGCATCTGTGTATGTGACGTCTGTCGCCCATACGATTGAATACTAAAGTAACACTGAGGGGGGAGGTAAACCTAACTCAGCTACTGGTGGGGAGCGGGGAATTGCCGTTCTATACGTAGTATTGTTCCTTATTCTATGATCGAAGTTAGGAAAAATAAACAAAATCACTAAATGAAAATTTTCCCTTGAATGTCATCCGTCTGACAAACAATAAAGTACCTGTCAGCGAAGGTGTCATTTAGAGTAATATAACACAAAATATAGTATTTAATTAATTCTCTCGCCATCCAACGGGGCAACGCTGCGAGCGTGATGGGCACATTCAGTCGAGAGGTGATAAAAGGGAGTATTTTTAATTGAGCTTTTTGATTGAGTACTGTATATAAATTGAAAACTTTTTGTAAAGGTAAAAACTTATGCTTTCATAATTGTACAAATTATAATTTTAATGTCTTTGAATAAGTTTTGTTGTTGTAACTGTTTTGTTTATTGTTAAAAGTAAAATAAATTAATTTTTAATTAATTAAATTAAAATTATTTCCTAAAACTGGAGATGTCATTAGACAAGATTCAGTATGATCTAATCTGAACCGGCGTGCGTGTATGAAACGATTGATGAATGTGGAGGAAGCAAGAGAAGTGTGTCGGATCAAAGCAAATGGAATTCCATAGTCTCTGCTTACTACGATATGAAATACGAGTAGGTGTGAGTTTATGTATGTGTCGTGGCCAGATCATAGAATTGACCATTTCATGAAATGATCGACCATTTCATGAAATGGTCGTATTTCATGAAATGGCCAACTTCAACTGACCATATCGTTTAAACGTCAGCGTTTAATGATATTTCCATCCACGTTTGGCCATATCATTAATGTATGGTGTCCATGATAAGTGGTGTAATAAAAACGCGAAATAAGGTAGGAAATAATGTATTACTCTAGTACAAAGTACAAAAATGTTTAAAAGTCAAATAAAAATTAAAAAGTCATTTTCGATTAACAGAGTGTTGATGTAGTTGACATATACGCCGTAACTGCATCTCGCTTTGAAGTCGTCGTCATATTTTTTGACACTATTTCATGCCATTGGTCATCATTCAGTATACTTTTCGTGTGTAAGATAAACATACTGGCGGCGTTGGGGTGGCCCACGGCCCACCCCCGCCGCACCCTAACCTACTGTTATGCCTTGTAAAAATTATAAAAAAAGGATTATGATAATTTAAATTATGATAAATCATTTATGCGTTTTAATAGAATCCCGTTTCAAGTAGTTAATGCCATCTGCGGCAAATCTACAATAAGTCACGTCAAAAAAAGAAACTTTACGGACAGTAGGATCGTCTATATTTTTTTTTTTAAATTAATATCTCTTCATTCGCAGTTATAATTATATCATATTTTGAAATCCAATAATAGTCCATTGATTTACGTAGCGTGGTCACTCGACCTTCATTATTTGCCATATAACCTAAAAATAAAAATAAAGTTGCTGTCTACTGTTAATACGAGTTTTTCTTTTCACCTTAGTGTCAAAATATTGCTTCACTGCACTTTTATCTTGTATTTGCTCATTATTATTCGTATTATTCGCGTTCACACAAGAATAATTATTGTCCGCCGCCATTATGCAAAACAAAAACAAAGCGACACCAGCGCCACTGCCGGTGGATAATGTTACTATTTTACGATATGATCGCTAACGTTTGGCCATATCATGAAGTAATCATGCATTTAGTTGGTTATATCGTTAAACGTTTTGTGTTCATTGATCTGGCCAAACCACATCATGATGATCATTTCATGAAATGATCAATTCTATGATATGGCCACGATATATGTATTTTCATAAATTATAGATTTGCTTCGGATGCCGTTCGCTATGTACTTGGGTTATGATTAGTGTGTATTTTAGTAGTTTCATACATAAGTATGAAACTTTAAAAAATACCAGCATTATGTTACTGCTTTCAACATAATCTTAAATTCACTTTACCTTTCCCAGCGCTTCAACATGAAGCATCGACGATACCACCAAATAGACGCTTACAGTATTATTACAGAAAAAAAAACCCCGACCAGAAAAAAGTACTCTAACACAAGACCAGCTCAGTGGTTCCAGAAGACATTAGTGTTTCAAATGTCAGATCCCACATATGCTTGCAAGCAAACTAAGCGTGTAACATTCCTATCACACCTAACAAACAACCTGATGACCTTGAAGACCTGAACCGATTTCCACCAAACATAGCTAAGAACACTCTCGACTGATATACCTTTGAAACAAAAAAAAACGCATTAAATCTGATCATCCGTTTGGGAGCTACGATGCCACAGACAGACACACACACAGACACGTCAAACTTATAACACCCCGTCGTTTCTGCGTCGGGGGTTAAAAAGGAAGATTAACGACGTTTAAAATATAGCCTGTGTCATGAAAAATGTCCAGCGGCCGCGGCGCTACTGTCGCAGATTCTGCCTTGAATTATTATGACTTGTCAATTAGTTTCATGAAAATCCGTCGACGGATTTCGTGACGCGGATTACAATTTTAAACCTAGTCTATATTTAGCCTTCATTTAATAAGGCGCATGGAATTATGAATTCTGTCAACTAGCTCAGGTAATTGGGGCGAAGGAAGCGCGCTGATTGGCTCACTCGAGCCTAAACACGTCGAAAGGCTACGAATTTAGTCGCGATTAGTCGGATGTGTTGACAGAATCCATTCGTCTAGGGGACTAGGAGGTTGTATCGTCGATGGTTTCCACCTAAGCTGCAACATGAAGTGCGACTGCTTATCCACTTCGAGAACTAGGGAATGCAACATAACACTCTAAATATAATTATCTACATTATGGTTTTTGAATACAGTGGCGGGCCTAGGGCGGTGCGAGCGGTGCGATCGTATTTGGCAAAATCAGCTAAGACGGGACCAAGGCAACACGGGGAAGTGCGTGGTAAAAGCTTGCAAAAACAGAAGCTCAAAAGCGAAAAAAGAAGAATGGAACATCATATTTCTAATAAGTAATGACATTGTGCATCTTTTCATAGAATAAACATATTAATTTTAGCAGTAAAACCCACCAAAATTCAATCTGAGTCGCAGTATAACCCGACAGCGTTATGAAGCACCACGCGATAATATACGTAATAAGACGATGCGTACTTTCTTAATTTGACACGATTTTATTAAATGGCGGTTTATAACCGCTGTGTACGAATGTATAACTAAACAAGCGCCAAGTTTTCGCCGCGTTTTTCTATCAAGCGCTGTATCTACGGTAGTGGTAACTCAATGCCGTAAACTAAAAGAAAGAAACAGAGAGAAAGAAAAAGAAAGAAAGAAACAGTATTTTGAGGCGCGCCACTGTGAAGTCTCGCACCACCTAAATATTTCTCTAGGGCCGCGACTGCTTGAATATAATAACATCGTTATTCTTCCTATAAGACGCCACTATAGCACGACTAAAATGCGACGAAAGGACGACTTAGACGACTAAAAGACGAGCGAAGGCGAGCTAGCGTTTTCCTGAAAGGATATCTACTTGTGCACTTGAAAGCTTCTTATGTGGCAGCGAGTTTATCTTTATTTTTCTTTTTACATAACATAGCATCACGCCTGTGTCCCCGAAGGGGTAGGCAGACGTGTGTAGTGTACATCTACTGCTCGCCAGCTTAAGTCCCATGTAGGTAGAGGCTGAGCCGTGTCAGTGACCGGGCATAAATCCTGGAAACCAAGTGATATTAATTATCTATGATTCAAACATGAATTCAAACTCACAAAGTAGAATTCAGTGGTTTAGAACCTGAGCAAGGATTCGAACCCATAACACTACGATGTAAGCCACACGTTCTCCGAACAGGGCTATCACGGATTTTCCTATTTACGGGCACGTGTTTTCGTAGAGCGTGAATTTATGTAGTCTTCAGCTTTCCTAGCTTGAAGCTCTTACTAGAAGTCAAGTGCATGTAGCATTAATATTATGTAAAGTGTACGTGTGCACTTTAGGACCATGTCCCATTTACTCATTTGACAAACTGAATTGAAAGTCTCATGAAATTTCGAACATGTTAATGCAATAGGGTTCTAAAGTGTGTGAGTACTTACTTCATCATCTCCCTAGCGTTATTCAGCTTTTCACGAGGCCCGCTTACTGAACCTGAAGATTTGACAGGTCCGGTTTTTTTTTACAGAATCGACTGCCTGTTTAACCTTCCAACCCGCGATGGGAAAACGAGCCTAATACAGATTAGGTCGCCTCCAAAACGCATTTTCAGTAATGTATGTTTCCTCATGATGTTTTCATGACATTTATAATTTAAACATGAATACGAAAAAAAAATCGATAATCATTGGTTCAGGCCCGTGCTGGTATTCGCACCTGCAAGCCTACCTGTGTTAGTACCTACTTGTGATAATAAAATACAGCAAAATCTCCTGTCATAAACACCAAACGTGGATAAAAAAGAAAATGTTGAAAGGATTGTTACGGCGATTGAGAAAGGGTAGGGAAGGGTAGGTAAGGATGTTAGGGTTATAAGTTTCAAAATAAACAACAGTATTATCAAGAGTATTACATACCTAATTTACTAATAATTAGGTAGGTACCTAAGAACTTATGAGTAAGTTTTAACGAAAAGTATATGTTTTTCAAAGCTGTTAAAGTGGTATTTCAAAACAGTAAGTAGTCAGTAAGTAAGTACATCTAGTACCTACACACCTACCAAAGAGTTTTAAATCGGGATTAAACAGATTCAACTCAGCTCTCCTAGTTTTTAAATAATTTTCATCCTAGAAATTGCATTTACCGAAGCCGCTTCATTATAAAATATGTACCTACCTACCTTCTTATAAAAATAGCATAAGTATTTATACAGGTACACAGCTGTACATAGGCGTCCCCTCAATCAACCGGCGGGGGTATGGAACATACTCCACCACGCTGCTCGATCTAAGCACACATTCATGCTGAATCGTGTATTTGAAATTAATTTTAAATTAAGTGTTTGAAAGTATACAAAATAAGAAAATATTAAAAACACTTACTTGGTCGGTCCAGGTCACTTATAAATTCTTCAGATTCCAAATATCCTTCAGTCCCCATCGTGATAACAACGAAAATCAAAAGTAACTCGAACATAGGAAAGCTCGATTTAAACACAACTATTTTATTCCACATAACTCCATAAACACTCGGTTAATTATTTTATAATCTGTAACTGAATAACTTTTAAAATTAAAAACTGCCGGTACTGAAAAATATTCACCAAAAATCCAATAACTCACAGCGAATCAGGCTTACAAATGAATTCGGAATTTAAACCACTGTAATTTATCACTCGTCGAATACCATCCGCGATTTGAATTATGCCGCGAAATTTTTCTTTTTATTTTTTCTTCTATTTACGGGCACGGAGCACGTGTTATCGGCCAGTAAACAATGGATAAACAAAGTTTCGGGAGCGAGTCGAGGCGTGCGTGCGTTTGTACGCCGCGGGCTACACTGATCGGAAAACGATAGCGCGCGAACAATCCACGTGGAATTGCAAATACGAATTTTGGAAATGGAACTTGTCATTGAAATTCAACGTGCCAGTGACAAACGACGTGATGAAACAAGTGAAGGGTGCGAGCTTCGTGCGATGCCGCCTCTGTCTATGGCTGACTTTCGTACGCAATATTGAGCTTGTCATTGTAACATTCTTTTTAATACGCAAAGACCTTAAGCTTTTATATGCCTTACGTTATGATTTTTTCTTTCCATGATCCCGTACACTTTTAATATTAATAAAATACATCAAAATTATATAACTCATCATCAGTAAATGTCAATTTAATTTTTAACTCCAGTAAAATATAAGCTCTCGATAAAAATAATTCAGTAGATCTTAGTGAGTACATTTTTCTATTTACATAAATAGTGATGGAAAAAGCTAGCTAATAATTGGCACTGACGTCTTTTAAATTAGCCTCCTAAATAACCTCTTTCTATGACACACCTAAAAGAAAGTGTCTGGTAGGACCACTGGTCACCTTTAAATGTTATTTGGAAGCAAATGTCTGATGATAGACTCTGGGCGGCAAGATATGGGCAGTAATTATTGAGAACCATCATCTCTCTAGCATTGTCCCGTTTCTCACAGGGTCCGCTTACCTAACCTGAAGATATGTCTGGACCATATTTTTACAGAAGCGTCTGTCCGTCTGAATTTTCAACCCGCGAAGGGAAAATCAGCCCAATACAGGTGTGCGTCAAGCTAGCGGCCTCAAAAAAAAAATGGGCACGAAAAAATAATTTGACCATACCAAAAAATAGTACTCTTATTGAAAAAAATAGTACCTGTTGTAAAAAAAATAGTACCATCACGGTTCTGGATTTATAGCCATGTTTTATTGCACTTGCTAGCTTGACGGTGAGCGAAATTTGGCGAGAGTTAACGACAAGGTCTTTTGCTTTGATTTAAACGCCAAAAAATAGTACCGAAATAGTACTCACCCCCTGCAAAATACCGAAATGAGTACTTCAACGGTTCCAAAGTTATAAAGGCAGTTCTTTGATCCCGCTGGCTTGACGTTTTGAAAATACCTATTATCTGGGGAACGCTTGCATACTTCAGTATGTAACTAATGTCAATAAACTCGTATGAAATAGTACTTCCTACCATCATAATTTTGATCCGATTCTCTTTGTAGAAATATGTTAAAAAATCATCATAACCTATGCCATACATTTGTTGTAGATACAGTCACGTAGACAATTACATAACCTCACAATTTATTCGTAAGTGTTGCTATTACAAAAAATTGCTATTGCATACACCCATATGCAATAATTTTAATAGAAAATGGCTGCATGGGTCTAGTTCTTATTGAAAACAATCTGTGATTTTAATACATCATAATACATTTTTAATCTACTGTTTTATTTTATAATTTATACCTTCATGTTCAAATTGTTACGGATCGAAGTGTTTATTAATAAACAATTTGCAGTATTTGTAGAATAACTTAAAGAGTTTCAACAATGATATTACTTTCATCTGACAACCCTGGCACTTCACCAATTTTTACCCAAAAATGGGGAAAAAATACTAAAATCTGACAACATTCTTCTTGAGCATGTGTAATAATTTTGTTCGCGACGGTACCTGTCTTGATAAATGTATGACATAGGTTATAATGACTTTTTGACATATTTCTACAAAGAGAATCAGGTCCAAATTATGATGGTAGGGAGTACTATTTCATACGAGTTTATTGACATTAGTTACAAACTGAAGTATGCAAGCGTTCCCAAGATAATAGGTATTTTCAAAACGTCAAGCCAGCAGGATCAAAGAACTGCCTTTATAACTTTAGAACCGTTGAAGTACTCATTTCGGTATTTTGCAGGGGGTGAGTACTATTTCGGTACTATTTTTTGGCGTTTAAATCAAAGCAAAAGACCTTGTCGTTAACTCTCGCCAAATTTCGCTCACCGTCAAGCTAGCAAGTGCAATAAAACATGGCTATAAATCCAGAACCGTGATGGTACTATTTTTTTTACAACAGGTACTATTTTTTTCAATAAGAGTACTATTTTTTGGTATGGTCAAATTATTTTTTCGTGCCCATTTTTTTTTGAGGCCGCTAGCTTGACGCACACCAATACAGGTTAGGTCACATACCTCCGAAAATGCATTTCTCGGGAATGTGGGTTTCCTTGCGATGTTTTCCTTCACCGCTGAGCACATGATAATCATTTATGATTCGATCATGAAACATAATTCTTATACAAATAGAATAAAATAAAATATTAATCAAATGAGATAGGCAAGTTTCTAGTACCTTCTCACCGGCGCAGCTACAGGCTCAACTCCTTGCAGAAGATGCATTGTTTACAGAATGTTATGTCAATACCAAAGTACTCAATTGACGTTTGACGTCATCGATCGTAGCCATACATCCATGCCGAGAAACATTTGAAGCCAGATTGTGGTCAAAAGGGAACAACTTTCCAATAAAAAAGACAAAGAACGGTGCGACTATTGCGGCTGTGTGACTTGCAAATACCGACTTTGCCTAAAAATTCCGTCACCCAGCTCTGTGTGACACAACACAACTGGCTGGAAAACCCTATAGATAAAACATATGATACATCAATGGGAAAAACTCAAGTATACATATAAATAAATGCTAATTTCCATGTTCATCAATTATGAGATTTGTCGCGATTCAGAATTTGAATTTAGAAATATGTACTATTTTGAGTCAGGCCGTAAATGCGAGAAAGAGCGTATTTCCCCTTACTTCTAGACCGCTTACGGCTTTTAAGACTTAAGTAAGACCCAGAGGGGGTGAGGTAAATCTAGCTACAAATGGGTGCGGGGCGGAAACTTACCATTCTTTATTGTTATTTTTTATTATTCGACTCGATAGCGTGCAATAAAAAGATGAGAGATCAAAAGAAATGAAGATTCCCGTTTGTATTAAGCTTTTTACAATATTTAATTAAGAGAATAATTCGAAAGATGATCCTATTAGACCAGGTTTCATTAAATCTCAGTAGAATTTTATTTAAATTCTAAAAGGTTTTTGTTATTTGCTAATTAGATAAAACGAACGTTCTAATTGCGATTTACATCGTTTTATCTCATTCATTATTCACTGTTAGTAATTGAGTCTGATGGATTTCTAAAATACATGTATACGTTTTTACAATAAAATACCAGATAATATTTTAAATTTGACAAAAAATAAATTTAAAGCTCATGTGAAGCTTACTTTATGTAAAAAAGCTTATTATAAGATTAATGACTACCTAAATGATAAAAATGTCTGGTATTGAATGTGTTCCTCTAGTTATTAAATAACTTGTAATGTATATCCTCATTGGTTTTTAAAAGATGTGTTGCTGTTGCAGTTTCTTGTCATTTCTTCTCCTCAGCCATAACACCTTGCGAAATGACGTAAATTCAAAAATGTTACATTGACCTTCAACAAGTTTATCCATGATAATTACGTTGAATAAATGATTCTGATTTCTGATTTCATAAAATTGCCTCCAAAGATCACTAACGGGGTAGGCAGAACCACCAATTCTGTCAAGAAGCAGCCACTTTTAAATTTGGCTTAATGCAACTTTAGTAATAGACTACTCTGGGCGCCATCCCACTTGCGTCAGACAGAGTACTGCGGGGCGGAAGGCAAAAGGGAAACCACTGCCCTATTTTTCCCTAAAAAAGTAGCATGGAAATGCTGCACCGACAAGAGCGTGGTTCTTAAATTGATGATGATGGCAACTTTAGTTACCTGTACAGTTTTGACTCACAAAATACACTGACTCAGATATGGACAAAAATTATAAGTGGATGTGATGAACTACTATATGGCAACAAGATTTGTACATCACACACAATTCATTGGCCCTATACGTCTGTTTCAGACGATTTATGACGTCATTGCCTCGAAGAAATGCACTTTCTACACACAATAGTTAAATGAAATTAAAATTAATTTATTTCAGATAATAAAATCCATATGTTCTATCAAATTATTAATTAGAAGACAAAACATAGAACTCACGCTATTTCCCGCCGGGGTAAGGGAGACTATGGAATTCCATTTGCTTCGATCCTGACATACTTCTCTTACTTTCTCTACAATACAATAAAATAATAATAAGAAAATAATGTGGGAAAGGAAAGGTATGATGCATGAAAACGAACTTTTAGAGCGAGAAAGTATACAGAGAGAGAGAAAGAGACGGAAAGAGGAAGCGAAAGTAGTATTACTTCTTTTTTTAGAATAGATAAGATGGCGAATTGTAAAGGTGCGTAGCGTGGGTGTGAACAAAATAAAAGATGAATTAAATAAGAGTGTTTAATTGAAGATGAGGAAGTCCCTTCCTAAAATAAAATAATCATAAAAATAAAATCATCAGCTTCGTCATTGGAGTCCTTTAAACGGCAAGTCAAGGCGCATTTCCTTACCTCTATTTCCTCTTCATCTTCATAATCTATCTACTCCTTTTCTTCCATAGTATATGTAGTAGTTTAAGTAGTGATATTTATTTATTATAACAATTATAATTATGTGTATTATTATTATGTAGTTTATGTAGTCAAAAGTGTATTTATTTTTATATGCACAAGTATTCCCATGCTGCACTATCCCGCTATATTACCTAATATTCAATATCTCTTATACTTAAAGGTTGCCTGGAAGAGATTGCTACTTAGCAATAAGGCCGCCTATTGTACTAATTCTATTTCTCTTTTGTTTTGTATTTTGTTTTTTCCTGTTTGTGCAATAAAGTATTTGTTATGTTATGTTATGTTATCATCATCATCTCCCTAGCATTATCCCGTTTTTCACAGGGTCCGCTTACCTAACCTAAAGTTTTGACAGGTCCGGTTTTTTTACAGAAGCGACTGCCTGTCTGACATTCGAACCCGCGAAGAAATAACCAGCCCAATACAGGTTAGGTCACATACCTCCGAAACACATTTCTCGGGTATGTGGGTTTCCTCACGATGTTTTCCTTCACCGCTGAGCACGTGATAGTCATTTATGATCCAAACATGATATCGAAAATCGTAGATTTAGGACCGTGCTGGATTCGAACCTGCGTCCTTACAGCACATAATACTAAAATATTATGTTTGACATACATACATACATACATAAACTCACGCCCGTAATCCCAAATGGGGTGGGCAGAGCCACAAGTAATCAAATACAACTTGCAGCCACAGTTGATACGAAGTCCTAAGATGGATATGATGAACCTTATGGTGATAAGGGATCAGCCTATCGCCCATAACATTAGTCCATCATGTTAGAGGATGCAATCCCTCTGTCGGTTTTTACGACATGCCCGGGAAGACAAGCAGCTGAACGTGTTCTATGTTTTTTATTTGCTCCCAGAACAGCATGAGAAGCATTATTGTGTATTATGTTTGAAGTCGCTCATTACCATCTCTGGTAAAACCTGACTAAACTAGCTTTTAATTAAAAATGTAGAAAAAGTATTCAGATTTTTATAAACTAATTACGGAAGCTGTTCGATAGAAAATTAATATTGTTAATTAATTAAGAAAGCTATACATGTTATTCCATCCTCATTCTAAAGAAAAAATAAAAAAAAAACAATCTATAAGCCCTTGTGATAGCCTCTGTCGTCTAGTGGTTACAGCGTTAGCCTCACGATCTGAAGGTTCGGGTTCGATTCCCGAAGAGGACATTGTCGAAATCACTTTGTGAGACTGTCCTTTATTTGCTAAGGATATTGCAGGCCTGAATCCCCTGATTTTCAGATGTTAAATCTTCAGGTTAGGTATGCGGACCCTGTGAGAAACGGGATAATGCTAGAATAAAATGTACGCAAACTCAAATTCAGCCCCGGAACGAATATTTGTATTGAATAGTTACTTGTATTAAATAAAAATGTTTTCTGCTCCTAGCCTTACTAAGACAACCGTTCACCCCTTCACAACCTACCCAATCTTCTTATTTTATCTAGCTTGAGGTGTTTCGCTGCTGGGCAAAGGCCTCCCTTCACTTCTTCTAGGACTCTTTCTCCAGCGCTTCTTCCGGCCAGCCTTCTAAGAAAGCATCCAAATCGTCGCGACATCTCCGCATCGGTCGCCTGCGTCTGTCTCTCGGAGACCATTCTGTGGTGATCTTAGCCCAAAGGTCAGGCATCCGACAGACGTGACCTGCCCAATCCCACTTCAACTTGGCGCCTGCGTGGACCACGTCCGCAATTTGAGTCAACTTACCCAAATAATTGAATATTCATAGTTATAGCTACGAGTCCTTGTTCAAATAAAAATAATAAAACAGTACTGAAAAAAGAAGCGAACGAACGCAGTAATAGCATTAAATAAATAATATCCGGGAATTTAATTTGGCAAGCTTTCCGAACTTGTGCATGTGTTCGTAGAAATATATACGCTTGTACTCTACACTACGTCGGGGGTGAAATTAAATTAATTTAACTTTTTAATTTTACAACAGTATGTAGATTGAATTCGCGCTGGTGATCCTCCTAATAGGGCCTATTCATTGGAGCAGATGGGCCAATAAAAGCCCAATCTCACCACCAAACTGTAATTAAAATTCAAACTAAAAAATATCTTTATTCAGCAGGCAACATAGTAACTTTAAATCGTCATTTTTTCAATAACGAACGTCTCATCCGCCTAAAACTACTGCAGCTTCTCACAACCTGTATACCTTGGCAGTATTATTCCTCGGCACAGAGCTTTAGACGATCTTTTTTTAAAAAAAATACTGTTATCTAATATGTGGCTTGACCGTTTCGCTACCATCACATGAACTTAAGGTGAAAAAACTATTTCGCTATCGCCACCATAGGTAACAAATTTATTGACTGTTCATTGCCATTCTGTTATAACGTGCTTCCTATAGTAACGATAGTGCGGCATACATTATTTGTATGAAGTGTAAGTATTTATATAGTTTGTTTGTTTTTATTTACGGTAAATGCTATGTACGCATGTAATTGGCAAGCATATACAGGGTGTTAGTGACATCGTAACCAAAACTTTGAGGGATGATTCAGGCCATGATTCTGAGTTGATATCAAGCGGAATTTTCCGTCGCAAAAGTATGGAACGGAAAATAATTTAAATAAGCTCTAAAATTTTCATGACTTGTCCGACAGGAAATTCCACTTGATGTCGACTCAGAATCATGGTCTGAATCATCCCCTTCAGTATTCGTTACAGTGTCACTAACACCCATACCTACTTGTATGGCTACTGTATGTACTTGTATGGGGTGTAAGTGACATCGTAACGAATACTGAGAGGGATGATTCAGCTGATTATTCTGAGTTAATATCAAGTGGAATTTTCCATCGCAAAAGTATAGAATTGAAAATAATTTTAAAAAACTAAAAAAATAACATAAATTTTGCGACGGAAAATTCCACTTGATATTAACTCAGAATCATGGTCTGAATCATCCCTCTGAGTATTCGTTACGATGTCACTAACACCCTGTATACCAAGTCTTTCTATTTGCAATGCTGTCTGAAAAAGTTTCATATGTATTGCTGTATATGTACCTAAATTTTTAAATAAATAAGTGTCTGGGGTGTGCTTTAAATATCTCACTAATTTCATCCATGTCGATACTCAATATCCTTCATGGTATAACTAGTTAATTAACTCGCTATTATAATGTATGAAGGTTTATATATGATTTATGTTCGATACAAGCCAAGAAGCGGATATTAAAGTACTCATCTTCTTCTTCTACCCATTATGAAAAACGTATTTTTCATTTTGCATCCACATAGCCATTTTATATTACGGAAAGCGACGATGCTCTTGCAAGTGGCACATAAATTATAAAAAAAGTAAAAAAAGAAAACATTTGTTCCCATATTGGACGCCTCAAAGAATAAGGCAAAATGATTAAAAAATATAAAAATTAAACATTCTTCTCTCGTGTGGGTTGTGAGGTGGATTACCAACCTCATCAACTCATCAACCCGACATGAGTAAGGACTATTAAGCATTTAAAATGCACGTGTGGACACAGTTGGCTCGACCATTATAGACGGCAACACGGCTCACCACCTATCACGTTGGTCTAACAGAAAGCTCGGTGAGGTGTGAGTGCTTAGTTTATCTAGCGATGGATGTACCTCTGACTACCCCGATTGGGATATAGTCGTGAGCTTATTTTATGCCATGTGTGGAGGGCGTTCAAAATAAAAAAAGATCTCCATCATCATAATACGACACGGGCTTAGCACGGGCCGCGGCGCTGGTTTTATGGAAGACTATAATTTAATATGGAATGAGGTAAGAAGTAGGTAAATTAAAATCATATAACACAGTCACACGCTGATCGAGTCACGAAGTTACATGTGATTCCTGAATCTGAACATGACAGGTCCGGTTTTTATCCTCCTACGAAATGACTGTTCCAATCCCATTGTTTAACTATTGTGTCTGTAAATTCGGAACCAGTCCCATACAGATTAGGTCATATACCCCCAGAACGCATTTGACGGGTATGGAGGTTCAAATTCGAATATCATTGATTTACAAGTCGTGTGTATGTAGATTCGAACCTGCGACCTCGAAATGGGAGCCAAGCGTTCCTACAACTAGGCTTCCACAGCTCCAAGGAGTGACTGACACCGGAGGCATATCTACAAATAAGTTACGATTAATTAAAAATGACATAAACTCTCTTTCTTGCAGCGATGTAATTTTGAAAACATCCCCTTATTAAGTCAGTTAGAAATAATCTCTTCATCCTGTGAATAAGTCAATGTACTTTAAAAGCCTGCATTAAAAGGGAACGTCTTTACTTACTTTTTGCAACGAACTTCCTTCATCGATTACTTGGTTTTAATCCCGGGATTTAAACGCGCGGATTACCGGACGACCTAGTTGTCCCGGAGTCTTGTGTGTCCCGGAATGCAGGATTTGTCCCGCAGGCAACTTGTGAGTGTAACAGGAGCCTAATTAGTTCATAGTAACTTGATTCTAATTAGTGTTCTTGTAATGTTTGATGTGTAATTGAATTCAATTGATTGACTGTTAACCCAGTTGGTTAAGTAGGAAACTGTCAAGTGTGAGTGGGTTCGCTCAACAAGAATTCCGTACGACGGAACGTGACTAATATCCTCCCAGCACGGGGTTTAAACCACAGAATTCGACTTTGTAAGATCTGTGCCTACCTCTTCAGAGATAACAGCTACAACAGGGGCAAAGGACAAGATGTTAGATAAAAAATATTATATACGTATAATAAAAAAAATGTTGTATTGCGACCATGAGTTCGTACAAAATGTGGTGTTACAAAAATACAGAAGTAAGTGTTATAGTGAAGAGCCCTGGTAGGGCTACCAGTAAATAAAAATACAATTAAAAATATTCAGAACAATAGTAGTTTCCAACTAGTCAAATCAAAACACGAAATTACTTGGAATTCCTCTGAGGTGAAGGTATCCTCTGACTTTAGAAAGGATACCTAAGTATTGGCTGCAGGTTTTGCTATCGACTCGATTTAGCGGCTGAACGTTAGGTCGCCAGTTAGGTCCATACCCAAAAGCTCAGGAATTCGTACGGATACACTCCGGAAAGTCGCAGTCAGGAAGAATGGACTCCGTTTCGCTGTGAACAGACACGCCTGGGTCTTGGAAGCGTTGAATCCAACCCCAATCTCAGACGGACTTAAGGGTCAGATTCACGCGATTCACAAGATCCTCTCTGAGAACACTGACATCTCTGGTGCTTGCTCGTGTATTGGACATGTGTCTTTCTGGAAACCGTTAACATTAGTGTTATAAACTTTGTATTAACTACAATAGAGTAGAATATAATTCTCATCGCAACACACAGATTGCAGTAAACCAGTGGCCCCTTGTGTCAAACGATTCTGTATCGCACTAATGAAGTTTCCAAGCCGCTATTGAGCTATGTACCTACCTTCGAAACGAACCAATTGCGCTGACCAGGGTACGGACACAATCACAAGTCCTGGGATAAAATGCCTCTTTCTTGCTTCTGTGCTGGACTGGAGACGAATAAAAAACAAAATATGTTCAGCTACTTCTCTTCCAGAGCATATCGTAAAAACGAACAGAAGGATTGTGTTCTTTCGGACATAAAGGACAATTGTTATGCGCAGAATTGTGATAGGCTGATTCCTTGTCACCATAAGGTTCATCATATCCATCTTAGGACTTCGTATCAACAGTAAAATGCAAGTTGTATTTTGCCTTACTTGCGACTTTGTCCACCCTATTAGGGATTACGGGCATGTGTTTTTGGATACAGCGTATTAGTGACATCGTAACTAAAACTTTGAGGGATGATTCAGACTATAATTCCGAGTTGACATCAAGAGGAATTTTCCGTTGTAAATGTATGGAACTGAAAATAATTAAAAAAAACACTAAAAGTTTCATGAATCTTCCGACAAGAAATTCCACTTGATATTAACTCAGAATCATGGTCTGAATCATCACCCTCCGTATTCGTTACGGTGTCACAAATATCAGTTAAATCCATCTAATCAGGTCATCCTTATCATTCCATTCTACCATGCCAAAATTTTAACAGAAACAATGGTTCATGCCATGAAATAGTAATTTGTCGTTGGATAGACAGAAATGTGGTTACGTCCAACTTCGGTCTAGGTGTCGAAGTACAATCTGGCTCGAAATTAGTGGAAGCACTCACCCAAATAACGCAGACCTTTGTTGCCCTGCAAGGTTTGTCCAATTAGATGAGGCCACTGAGGTCACGGTAAAATGGTTTATTGACAAAAGCGTCTAGTTATTTTCTTTGGAGGTTATAATGGAAGAAGTCGAAAATATTGGAAACTTTATAAAATATATTTTTTGAATCGAATCTGTGAGCCCTGTGCAGAGAATGCGTGCGTACAAATTCAAATTCAAAAATATCTTTATTCAGTAGGTAACATAGTTACACTTTGAATCGTCAGTTTTACATAACGAACGTCTCATCCGCCTAAAACTAGTGCAGCTTCTCACAATCTGTATAGCCGGGGAAAAGAAGCTGCAAGAAAAACGTCGGCACAGTGTCACGGGTTTGAATCTCGGCTTGGGTTTATCCACTGAATGCGACTTTATGAGTATGAATTCATGTTTGGGATAATTAATATCACGTGATTTCCAAGATAATGTACCCGTTTAATGGCAAGTGCTCCAGTGCGGGTTGGTGGAGGTGTTTGGGTTAGTAGCCTGGGACCAAGGCTTAACGTGCTTTCCAATCATAATGGTAATCAGCCTGCAATGTTCTAAATAAAGGACTGTCTCACAAATTTATTTCGAAAATGTCCCCATTGTGAATTGATCTCAGACCTTCAGATACTGAGCCCAACGCTCTAACCAATAGACCATGGAGACTGTCATTGATAACATAATTGATAGTATATCTCTACCTTACATACTTACATTATAATGAGATATATATTTCCATAACTGTTTTTTGGGTTTGTCGAAGTCGAGAAACAATATAGGTAGATAGCAGATACATTTTCATTTAGGTCTTTTAGTGCTCGAATACAGTTAGTTTTCACTACAAAGTCCAAAATGTTTCAATAAATTGCAACCTATCCAAAGAACAAAAATTCCAATATAAACCTGATCAAACATGTTGTATATGAGTTCGTCGAAATCAAACAACAGCGAATTTGTTTATTTTTCCTGTAAATCCTAACTATGCGATAGACTATTTTATTGCCAATGAAAACCTACCCAATAGTACTACTACCTAATTATTAGTATTTTCATCTGTTCAGCGCAAATGAGATGCTTTTCACGAGTAAAAACAGCACGGAAAATGCAAATATACTTAATTGCACCAAAATAAAAGAATATAGTTACGAAAGAGACTTAACTAGGTACAATCAAAGAGCAAAAGTTCAGTCACTGAGCTCAGGGAATTATTTGTAAACAGTGGTGAAATGATTGACCATTAGTTGTAATAATTATAAAATTATGTTTATGGTCTATTACAGAACCTGCGACCTCAAAGTGAGAGTCAAGCGTTCTATAAACTGGGCTACCACGTTCCGCCGGCACTGGAGTCGAGAGTTTGAACCGGCGGCGCTCCCCGTTTGAGACCGTAATGACTTTTTTTAACTCTAAATGTAGCATTTATCTACAGGTCAGTCTACCAAGAGGTTCATTATATTAATTACAAGTAAAAGCAGAACTAGTTGCTGGTACTGCCCACTCACAATAGAAATCTTAGCTAATTGGTCTGCCTGAAACTACAGGGGCAGAACAATGGAACTTTAGTCTTGAATTCGTCTGTAGCATTGCCAGTACTGTTGTTTGATTATTATTTAATTAAATTAATTGTATTGTTATGACGAGGACGTGGAAATTAAGATTTCATATTTAATTGTATAAGTCATAAACATGTAAATAATCAAAATTACAAAAAGTCAAATAACCTAACTTAAAATTACTTAACCTAGAACCCACTCCGTGTCAAACCTGGCCCAAAAGTGCCCATGACACTAGCAGCGTTACCGCGCTGGATTGCCGTGGACAACCTCTGAGCCAAGTAAATTAAATTAATTGTATTTTTTGTAAATCATATTGTAATTAATTGTATTTTATGTAAGTTACATTGTAATTATTTGTATTATTTAGTATTGACTTTATAAAGATACAATTACGTACTTAATTTAAATAATTAACAGACAACAATACTTGACTCAATAGCTTTATTTAAAAGAGCTACACCAAAATACTGGCCCCGATTCCTGCAGACACCTCCGAATTGTACTTTGTTATACCTGTCATTTTCTTATTCACTGAAAAGGAAAGCGATGGGTCTTCTTCTTCTATCGCGTGGATAGTAAGGTGAATTACCAACCCCATCAACCCTGGTGTGAGGGTTATTACTAAGCCGCCATAGGCCCCTGACATGACTCATGTAACGACTACGTACTTGCATCAAGCGACGGGTAATCGACAGACATAATATTATAGATGATTTGATTTTGATTTTTTGATGCCATATATGGAAAAAACTAATCGTCAATTATATCCACTACTTGCTGATAAAAGTGTCTGATAGTCTGTCTAGAACTTATCTGGCTGATTGTCGTTCTGCTATCAGACATTAATACTCTGCTTTATCCTAATTGGCGCGCACTTTTCCCATCGTGACTTAGGTATTGTAGATACGCCTCGGGTGCCAGAGACTGAATATTATTACTTCCCATCTTCCCGAGGTCAGGGCCATAAGGTAAACGACCAACCCCGAAAATTTTCATATTGCCGGAAGGTTTTTACCTACTCTACAAAAAAGTTTAGGTAGTTACATAAATGCCCTAACTTTTGCCAAATACGCCCGGAATTTGGGGCTAAAATCACTAGGGTATCGTCCTTTCGCCAAACAGCGCTAATAAAAGGATAAAAACTTTCTTCAACCAAGAAGATCGTAAAACGGCTAATGATGAAGTTATAGGGCCTATACTTTTACAAGGGAAATCAGTAAAAACAGCGCTTTTACCAGTTTTACCCAAATAAGTTAAGGTGTATCTAGTAGGGGTTGCGACAACTTTGTTTGAGTTGTAAATCATCAAAGGACACGAGAAGGACTCCTTATCCTCCCTATCCATCCATAGGGAAGGCCCGTGCCCCAGAAGTGGGGACGTTAATGGGCTGATGATGTGATTTGTGTGTGATATAATGGCCCCGATTCCTGCAGACCCCTCTTAATTTTATTTTATGTTATACCCGTCATTTTCTTATCCGCCTAAAAGGAAATGGACAGATGATTGTCAACAACTTAATTTTAAAACGAATGAATAACCCGGGCGAATAAAATAGGCATCTCGCTGGTATACAATCCGTTTGACGTGCTGTCTACTTAACCCTGTCGGGTTATTGGCCGATGTAAAATTTTTAGACGATTGTTTTAGACTACTGCTTAAAATTGACGTGTGTTGCATACATTTTATGCCTGTCCCTTTGTTTTTCAGCGGATAAGAAACTGACAGGTAGGTATACTTAAAATAAAATTAAGTAGATGGCGTCTGCAGGAATTAGCACCAGTATATTATTACATAACCACAACATTTGGATTTCTTCCATACCTGTGCTGATAAACAGCAAAGGTTTTAAATTCTCCTTTCTACGCCTTAATTAGTCGTCCTTTCATAAATACCACAGTATCATGAACGCATTTCAACGAAAATCAAGTGAAAACCGATCTAATTTTAATAAAACATTGAAACGACATTAGTTGCGTAGAATTTTAATGAGCGGTTGTTTGCATTGTGATCAGGCCCGCTCGACTCATTAAGAAAATAAGTAAATAATTAATAAAAATATTGCCTAACATTATGTTATAATTATGTATAAATGTAATTTGAAATTCTCAGCTACAAAAACACGAAATAGAAAAAGATTTTAGAAAGGCCTTAACAAGAATTTTGTGTGTGAACTGCTGTCGCCGGTTCAACCCCGCTCTCTTTTATTACTACTCCTCTCTCTCTCTCTCTCTCTCTCTCCTTTGCATTTATTATTCCCATCTGATGGTGGGGTCTGCCTTCTTCGTACTCTCATCCACTTCGCTCTATGAGACGTGTCGTTCTCGGAAACATTGCATATGTACAGGTCTTTTTGACCACATCCACCCATCTTGTTTTCTTGTCTTTTACTACTACTCCTGCAAACAGATAACTACGATAGTTCTACTGCTTCTCAAATTCCACAGCCACTTCACCGGCAGTGTATATTTTATGTGATAGGCTGCAATGTTATCAATTGAATACAAAAGTATTTGTTTAATGAATAGCCGATCATACTAAGCTTTCTCAACTTTCCTGTGATAAGGAGGAATGTCTTTGCATGATAGTCGATATTAGATTTTTTGCCCTGCAAATTATAATACACAAGACGACCTTTTAATACACTCGCGGAGCTCCGTGCGTCGTGAAATTTGCGGAAGAGAGGTGTGCAAACTTTAAGTATGAACTATTTACTCATACTTGCGAGGCGCGCGTTTCGTAGTCACTTGGCTCTCCAAACCTCATTCTTCTATTCCGTGTACACAAATATTTATTACTTAAACTCATTATACCTACGATACCACATTTTTAAGAACGTCTCAGCATACATAAACATAAACGTAAACAGCCTATATACGTCCCACTGCTGGGCACAGGCCTCCCCTCAATCAACCGGAGGGGGTATGGAGCATACTCCACCACGCTGCTCCAATGCGGGTTGGTGGAGGTGTTTTTTACGGCTAATAGCCGGGACCAACGGCTTAACGTGCCCTCCGAAGCACGGAATCATCTTACTTTTTCGGACAATCAAGTGATTCAAGCCTGAAAAGTCCTTACCAAACAAAGGACAGTCTCACAAAGTGATTTCGACAATGTCCCCATCGGGAATCGAACCCGGACCTCCAGATCGTGAGCCTTACGCTCTAACCACTAGACCACGGAGGCTGTTGTGTTGTGTGTGTAAGAGCATCTCGAGTTCTACCTTTTTTTTCTAGTGGCTACTTTATCTCGGCAATGTAGGTGAGAAACTGCAGTAGTTTTAAGCAGATAAGACATTTGTAAAAAAATAAAAATATATAAAAATTGACGTTTCAAAGAGTAACTAGGTAGGGTACCTTTTTACATACCTATGGTACCATGCCTATGTTACTTACTGAATATTTTTTTAGCAATGAAAAGCTGCTCTAAACATGTATTTTTAAAACGAAAAAATATCATCATATAATTTGAAGCCAATGTGAACTAAGTAAACTATAATTTAGAGAAATATATTTATGAGTTGGAGTATGATAGATTATCAAATATTTATCAGCAATTATTACAACGAGCGTTTAGTTTTTCTATTCGTTCTCGCCCTAATAAATAAGTTACAAATCAAATCATTCGCTTATCAGGAGAAACTATATCAAAGTAAAAATTCACGTCGTCATCCCTGAAGCGAATAAAATCGCTTAGGGTCACATTATAATAACCGATGGTGTCACTTAGGGGCTTATGAATATTTTACATCCCTCACAAGTCTCGTATGCCTCCCTGGCCACCCCCATAGAGCCCTAGCATAATGTCCTACAGTAAATTTTGACGTTGCGTAATTTTCCGTAACTAATGGTCTCCCTACTCTCGCGTCGCTGTACGGTACCGTTATGATAATAAATCAATGGAATTACATCTAAGGGGGGGATGTAATATTGTAATTACAAATGTAATCGTTTTGCTTAAGTGTAATTTAGGTGCGCAACGTATGTGGGACGTAAATTGACGGCACAGCAGCGTTTCCTAACCTGTCTTAGCCACGGATCCCACGAAATCGAGCACAATTTTCAAGGACCCCTACAAAAAAAATGCTTTTTTTTAATTAAGGTGCGTTGTCGTGTTGCCATAAGTACCTCCGGCCAAGTAGTTAATGTCATATACGGCAAATCTACAATTAAATAACGTCAAAAAAACGATAAACTACGTTTGGTTCTGGATCGACACATTCATATCATAACCATGACTTTTGTTTTAACACACACATAATTATTCCCGAGAAAATCATTTTCGGAGGTATGTGACCTAACCTGTATTGGGTTGGTATTCCCTTCCCGACTTTTTTGTTTTTCTTTTTTAATTATTTACAATTCAATACTTTCGGTGGACAATTCCACTTGATATCAACTCAGAATCACCGCTGAAAGTTTTCGTTACGATGTCACTAACACCCTCCATAGATATACAGTCATGAGCAATATAATGTACCCACTTTAGGACTCTGTCGCACTAACATATTTGACATTTAGTGAGACTTACAGTTCAATTTGTCAAAAAAGTTAATATGACATGGTACCAAAGTGTATACCATATTAATGCTCGTGGCCGTACATGGTGTTAGATGGCTCTATGGACCACAGACACACTCGATACGTATCGGTTTAATTATTATTAATTCCATTACACAGGTTAAGAAACACAGGCATAATGCGGGCTCGTTGCGAATTCATATCGATTTTACATTACAAACCTACTCGTAATGGGCAGATTTCATGACAATATTATGATCATTATCAAATCTAGAGTTAGCAATGTTCGCTGGGAATAACCATTTTATCCTTTTTTGGCTTATGTAGGTAAGCAGCAAATGACATTAACTACTTGGCCGGACTTATCTTCTTCTATCGTGTGGGTTGTGAGGTGGATTCCCAACCTCATCAACCCTGGTGTCAGGGTTAATATTGAGCCGCCAAAGGCCTCTGACATGGCTCATGTAACGACTACTGTGTTAGAGAAAAATGCACTTAAGATAAATTAATAAGTCTTTGCTGTAAGTTGATAAAAGTTCGTTTCTTTTTACTCGTCCGAAATCGAACTCGAGGCCTAACGTTGCTAGACAAGGTGTCTAGACATTACACCACAGAAGTCGTCTAAAATAACACAGATTAACAACAGTGGTGGGTCGAAAAGAAACCTGAAACCGCGATATAACCACAGAGTAAAAAACTCACTAACCGTGAGAAACGAAAAAGCAAACCCGTAAAAAACCTCAGTATACTTTTTATCGGCTTTGCTCGACTGTGGCTCGATCGGTTGCTGTTTTCATATTTTTTTTGTATGTGATCATATCACTACAAAAGTGCATAAACAGACTATATGCGTCCAAGTACTAGGCACAGGTCAATCAACCGGAGGGGGTATGGAGCATACATACTTCACCACGCTGCTCCACCGCGGATTGGTAGAGGTGTTTAGGCCGATAACACAGAAGACAGAAGTCGCGCGTTTCAGGAACGTTTTTGAAATACAGTGACTACTATAACTAACCGATCGATTGCTAAAATAAAAAGGGTTTATTTAACACTTTCAAGGACAGAACGTCTAATGACGTTCCGATTCCAAGGTGTCATACTACCTATTATGAACCATCAATGATCCATGGTCTCTGTCCGTGAAAGGGTTAACAACACTAATGCTTTCCAACTGACCATTCTTAAACAGAGTATATCTATTCTATGACAGGGTATCCTAGTTTAGGCTACTAATATTACCATAATATTTGTAGAGGCAATAAAGATTTTTTACTTAAGTACTTTATTTTTACTCTTTAATAGCATTATTGTGGTCTAAAAAATTACCTTGTACTCTGGATTACTAAGTCAGCCAGGAACAATGGGCATTTTACCGCTAACCGCTACATTATAGATTAGATTAACCGCTATATTCAATGTAAACTAAATGTAATGTGAACCTTATTGGGAAATACAAGCTCCTTTTAGAAAAATCACACACCTACACGTTTCATAATTATGTAACCCGGGATAATCTATAATTGGCTTTCTTGTTACTTAAAATATTATATCACTACTAAGTACAGTCATGAGTACTAATATGTATACACTTTGAAACCGTGTCACATTAACTTTTTTGACAAATTAAACCGTAAGTCTCATTAAATGTCAAATATCATAGTGCGACAGGGTTCTAAAGTGGGTACATGATAATTATTGCTCATGACTCTATACTATATAAGCTGTTGCTTACCTGAACAATAAATAAATAAATCACATTCTGAAGTGATTTTCTTCTGCAAAACCCCGCAACGGGCATGCTTTCATTCCAGGTAAAAACTGAGACAAATGTGTACCTGGATTGATATTACCAGGGCGTCTGTGGGAGGTTTTGCTAAAAACATTAACATACGATTGATTTTTTTTATTTTTATTTTGATTTGTTTTTGGTTGATTGGTTGATTGATGACATTTGAGTGTGAATTTTTTAAAAAGCACTACGGTGGTTTTCACTACTTATAAGGTTACGTTATTTCACAAATTACGGTCACGAGTACTAATATGTACTTATACACTTTGCAACCATGTCACATTAACTTTTTTGACAATTTAAACCGTAAGCCTCATTAAATGTCAAATATGATAGAGCGACAGGGTTCTAAAATGGGTACATGATATTGCTCATGACTGTACTTAGTACATTTTGGAACAAATCTCGAAACGTAACTCAACTGACGCGATCACCTCAAACAAACCACGCCTATTTATCACCAAAAAAAATGGAGATTAAAACCATTTTGCTGTATTGCGGCGGAACGGTGACCGTTCAAACAGGCTTTGTGCGGATAGAAATTTATTCCAGGCACGTAACCAGCTAGGGGCGGTTTAAAATAAACTGCTAAAATAAAAAAGAGAAGCGCCAAAGCTTTGTTTGACGAGATTTTTTCTGGTTATTATTTTTTTATCGACACCCCGTTTTGAAATTCAGTCAAGCGTGTTCGATTTTGCAAGGCAATAATCTTAGCGATGACTTTGAATTCTAAGTAGTCCAGATTAAAGTCTCCTCGAGGCTTTATTTATATCCAATTGGGGTTTTTTACTAGTGTCGAAGATTGAGGGGTTAAAGATTCATTTTTGGTAAACGAGTTCAATTAGTCGGTGTTTGTAGAGTTAAACTCGTATAAAATTTACGTGTGTGTGGGTGGGTGGTGTGTAGGTGTGTGTGAACCATGCCAGGGATATTTGATGGCTCAATAGTAACTCCAGGGTTAACGAGCTCGATCATTGCTCTCACAACACAACCTACTAGAAAAAATCCAGGTATTATCTATCATACCTGGCTTTTTTCTGCAGTATATTCAAAGATACTTCTTTTTGAGAGGCCATGCATGACTACACAAATATGCACAAAGAACATGCACACATATGAACTGATGAACAAATTCACATCAAATCAGCACCCGTGCCAGCGGTCAGGTTCTATGCATATATACATAATTCCCTATGTCTCTTTCGTCAGACTTTTGCATAGAGCATTATACTTCAACAATGTTTCGCTTGTACTTAATCAGATAGAATAAGGAATAATACTACGTAAAGACTGGTGTCAGGGTTACTATTGAGCCGCCAAAAGCCCTTGACATGACTCATGTAACGACTACGTACTTACATCACTAAGTAGTAATCGGGACCAACGGCTTAACGTGCCTTCCAAATCACGTATCATCTTACTTTTGGACAATCACGTGATGAGCCTATAATTTCCTACCCAAACTAGGGATGACAAAGTCATTTTTGTGATATGTCCCCACCGGGATTCGAACCCGGGACCTCCGGATCATGAGCCCAACGCTGAGCCACTGGACCACGGAGGCCGTCACTTACAACATTGTATTATTCGAACTCTTTAGATCCAAGAGAGACGAATAAATTCATTTAGAAGTAGGTCTTGTCCTAACGACTCAATCGATTGACATCCAAATTGACTCATTTTCGACAATAATAATCGTATTTCAAATTAAAATAAAATTACAGTTCAAATGTTACGGTACGGTCAGCTTTTAAAGTATGAAGCCAAAGCTTTATTTGTTTTAGGTTATTGAGTTTTAGTGTTATAAATTAACATTTAACCCTTTGTCCTAACATAATAGTCACCGACTTGCTTCTCAAATGAGGAGCACCAGTTTGAACTCCGGCACAGGACTTGCACCAAAGAGTTACAAATTTATCTTAAGTGCAGTTTTCTCATACACAGTTGGCTCGACTATTATAAGCGGCGACAGGGTCACGGGATTCTCTTAAAATGCATAAATGGTTTTGTCATAATTTTAATTATCATAATCCTTTTCGCATAACGTTTTTAAGCATAATAGTACTTTCCCATAATAACATCTAAGAATACTGGTTTGTTAGGTATAACTTATTTTTTGACTAATATTTGTTGGTATAAATTTGATTCGCATATAAATAGGTATCCATAATTCTTTTTTAGAATAATAGTGTTTTGTCATAATTTTTACAAGGCATAACAGTAGGTTAGGGTGCGGCGGGGGTGGCCCTTGGGCCACCCCAACGCCGCCAGCATGATTATCTTACACACGAAAAGTATGCTGAATGATGACCAACAGCATGAAGTAGAGTCAAAAAATATAAAAAGTCACAATCATGAACCAAATGCAGCCAAGGAAAAAGTAAGTTTCGGAAATGTTCAAAGTTGTGCCAAAACTTTTCTTTTTCGGAGTATAGTTTTTATGCTTATAATAATTATGCTTAAATATATCATTATTGTCATGAATTATTATGCTTAAAGTAGTTATGAGTTTCAAAATTATGTTTAAAAAGTTATGACAAATTAATACTATGCGTAACTAATAATAGGACAAGTAACATTATGCCATGGTAAATTATTACATTAAAATTATGCGTAAAAATAAAGAACCTAGGGTCACCTATCACGTTGGTCTAACAGAAGCTCTATGAGGATTGCGTACTTAGTTCACCTTGCGATGGATATACCTCTGACTACTCCAATTGGGATATAGTCGTGAGCTTATGTTATGTTAATACTAACGATGCACGTAATTAAAACTCCATTATTAAAAAGGTATTTACGCCGTGGTCGGTATCGGGGTCCTGAGGGGTTAAAAAGGCCACACCGAAGCACCCCCTGAAGTGTTTGTTGTCGCGAGCTGATTGGCCGCATCTATGGCTAGAGTAAAAAGTATATACAGTTTGGAATAAATCGTACTGGACGCTTTTCGACGCCTCTTAAGGACTACCAGGCGTATTGAGAACATTATAAAAACAACGTGACTCTAAAACTCCCAACTCTTCGATGCTAAAAGGGAAATTACTACAACAAACAGCACTCTGACAGCTTGTTTGGCAAACACTTATTGACCTGGATAGACTCGTCTGCTAACTGGTGAGTAAACATCGTTCACACGCCATCCCCTAGGTCTTGTTAGCAAACTTAGGTCATTGAGAGTGAGGAGGTAAAGTAAGTTTGTTAGCCCACCGGGAAGATATGCGCTACCGGCTCTTTGTGGTCATGGCAAATATCAATAACAACATAATAAAACATCAGCTTTTATTTGACGTGACTTATTTTAGATTTGCCGCAGATGGCATTAACTACTTGGCCGGACAAATGGGGAGCGCTGAAGGCTCTCACCTGGTACAACGTTTAAGACAACAGGCCTGAGGGTGCCCAGTTGGGCGCGAAAATCGGCTCAGGGCGTCGTCTGAGAGGAAAAATATTTGAAAGAATTAATCGACCCTAGTGGGTCGATAGCGATAAGCGCTGAATTACGGAAATCGTCGACCACGCCGGCGGGGTCGGTATTGGGCTCCTGAAGTGTTTGGTGTCGCGAGCTGATTGGCTGCCTCTATGGCTACAGCAATCGGGTCGTCCGAAACACCTCCACCAACCCGCAGTAGAGCAGCGTGGTGGAGTATGCTCCATACCCTCTCCGGTTGATTGAGAGGAGGCCTGTGCCCAGCAGTGGGACGTATATAGGCTATTTATGTTATGTTATTCATGTTGGGAACACAGATAATTGATATCACGCAGTTTCCAGGCATGGGTTTTAATCCCAGCTCGGCTTTAGACCATTGAATTTTACTTTATGAGGTTGATTTGAATGAGGAGATCCGCAGGAGAACTAAAGTCACCGACATAGCTCGGAGAATTGCAAAGTTGAAGTGGCAGCGGGCAGGACACATAGCGAGGAGAACCGATGGCCGAAGGGGCGGAAAGGTTCTGGAGTGGCGACCACGTATCGGACGACGCTCAGTGGGTAGGCCCGCTACAAGGTGGACCGACGATCTGGTGAAGGTCGCGGGAAGCCGCTGGATGCGGGCAGCGCAAGACCGATCGTCGTGGAGATCCTTGGGGGAGGCCTATGCCCAGCAGAGGGCGTCATACGGCTGATGATGAGGTTGATTTCATGTTTGGGTCATAGATAATTGATATGACGTACTTTCCAACAATAGGCTCGCCCCCGTAACATGGTCTTGTTCTTCTATCGTGTGGATTGTGAGGTGGATTACCAACCCCCATCACCCCTGGTGTCAGGGTCACTATCGAGCCACCAAAGGCCCCTAACATGGCTCAAGTAACGACTACGTACTTACATCAGTAAGTCTTCTTCTTCTATCGTGTGGGTTGTGAGGTGAATTACCAACCTCATCAACCCTGGTGTCAGGGTTACTATTGAGCCGCTAAAGGCCCCTGACATGACTCATATAACGACTATGTACTTATATCAGTAAGTAGTAACCGGGACCAACGGCTTAACGTGCCTTCCGAAGCACGGATCGTCTTACTTTCGGACAATCAGGTGATCAGCCTGTAACGTCCTAACCAGACTAGGGACCACAAAGTAATTTTTTGTGATATGTCCCCACCGGGAATCGAACCCAGGACCTCCGGATCGTGAGCCCAACGCTCAACCACTGGACCACGGAGGCCGTTATCAGTAAGTAATAACCGGGAACAACGGCTTAACGTGCCTTTTTACTTTTTGGACAATCAGGTGATCAACCTGTAATCTCCTAACCAAACTAGGGATCACAAAGTGATTTTTATGATTTGTCCTCACTGGGATCGAAACCCAGGGACCAGGGACCTCCAGATCGTGGGCACAACGCTCAACCACTGGACCACGGAGGCCGTTACATGTTGAGGAGTGGATGTATATGTATATACAGTGTTAGTGACATCGTAACGAATCACACATCACTGAGAGTGACCTTTGTAAGGCGCGTCACGAGTTTTGCCGTCGCGCGATACCGCGCTGCAACGCGACTAATTTAAAGGTGCCCTAAGTAGCTACATGGCGTGTTTATTTGACTACCTACGTATTTAAACAACAAAGTTAATACATACAAAGTGCTGTTTTCACTGGAATCAGGTTCGGTTTAGCTTTTGGTGAGGCAACTTTTAATAGTATTGAGCTTTGCTCGCTCTGGGGAATAAAGTTTATTCATGCAAAGTTAGGTTTAAACGGTTCAGGTTTAAGCTGGATCATTTCACCCTTTGTTGAAAACAAAGAGTAAACTAAGCAAGCAGGTGGGGAGAGGAATACTAATGAAGTTTTTCTCACGGTTATTAGGGTTCTGAACCTCAAAAGACAACACAACATCACCGATTGAGAAATTGGTCGGTGTACTGCGGAAAGGAAGGCGATTGGGGCAACCACCGTTCTACACGCCCTATCTATGGAGTAATGAAAATGGAGGCGATTACTCCACCCACAAGAGCGCAGCTCTTAAATAAAGAGAGAGAACCTCAAAAGGGAAAACGGAACCCTTATAGCCGTTCGTCTCCGTCAGTACATTCATGAGCAATATTATACTTACCCACTTTAGGACTCTGTCACACTAACATATTTGACATTTAGTGAGACTTACACTTCAATTTGTCAAAAAAGTTAATGTGACATGGTACCAAAGTGTATACATATTAATGCTCGTGACCGTACATCAAGAACCTTTTCCTCGCAAACGCATGGAGGCATCAAGTTGATATACTACTGATACTTTTATATCTACTGGGAGCCGTGGTAGCCCAGATGGTAGAACGCTTGCCTCTCACTTTGAGGTCGCAGATTCGAATCCAGCACAGACCTAAACCAATGATTGTCGAATTTGTTTTCGAATTCATGTATGGATCATAAATTATTATCACGTGCTCAGCGGTGAAGGATGATATCGTGAGGAAACCTACATTCCCGAGAAATGCATTTTCGGAAATATGACCTAACCTGTATTAACTAACCTGTATAATATAATAAAATATTTTCAAATACTCAAGGTCTTTACAATTAGGTACTATATTTCCAATTAAGCTAGCCGAAGGGCATTACACTCTTTTGTCTGTTATCTTAAATGTTGTACCGGGCGAGGGCCGTCAGCGCTCGCTATTTGTCCGGCCAAGTAGTTGATGCATTTGCGGCAAGTCTAATAAAGTCACGTCAAAGTTAAAATAGTAAAAGATTCCTGAAATATTTCAGTGAAAGAAGGGAAAGCACTCAAGGTCCTCTGTTTAATTTCCACGAAACGATTTGACATGATTTCTTAATAGATTCCCGAAATCAAATTTTCTTTGTAAAACGAAACTAGGTATACATTTTGTCGAGTACAACTAATTTACTTAGTGAAAATGGTGCGGATTCCAGTAGAGGCCATCTAATTTTATTTCAAGTCCTGTCATTTGCTTATCCGCCGAATAGGAAAGCGATCGATGATTGACAGATGTTATTTTTCAAATGATAGAATGAATGAATAACCCGGCCGAATCAAATAGGCATCAAATATGCAACCCGTTACATAGTAACTAAAATATTAGATCATTTATTAAAACTGCCGGTTGCTTAGTGCAGCATGTGTCTACACTCAGCGGGATCCCCTGTCTGGGAGACATAAGAGTGATGCAGAGAATGAGATCTGGATTTGTTCTACTGAATTATGCTGAAAACTGAATTTGTTCCGTTAAAAAAACGGAAATACAAAGTTTTCTAACCGACCTCCAGCCAGCGGGATATTTATCAAAGTTAAGTCTGATGAAGTATAAATTGGTATTATGTGGGTAGAATATAAAAAAAAAACTATGTATCAGGCACAAATTGAAGCTGTGAGAGAAAAAGTCCGACACATTAGTGCAGCTTAGCGTGGGCTTCCTAATGAGAATAGTACGTAACGAAGAAATATAACATTGTGGAAATTCAATTTGAAGTATGCAATCAATACTAATACAGTCTAGAACTACTAAGTTATTTAATATCAAATTTAATTACATTAACTAAACACGAAATTACATAAATCATTAACAAAATTAATGCTATTTACTGCACTCGTCAAAAAGCCCGCCCCTGACTAATCCGAGCGCGAAGGTGCCCATTACACTAGCCGCATTTCCTCGCTGTTATTATGTTTATTAAAATATACATACGTACATTACTATGGAGCGAAGAAAATGTCATTTATACAATAGGGTAGTTGACTGGGTCAAAAATAAATTATAAAATGCAAATCTAGAAATAGAAGCTGGTCTAAGATAATCAAAAATCAATCTCATTTTACTTTTCGACATATATTAGAGATTTATTTTTAATTAAGTAACAATAACTACGACGTTTGACCACTTTTATAGATGACGTCTCAGGACAGTATTTATAGTTACCATGGTTACGCCCCGCCGATTTGCTATTGGACTACGCAATCTGATCGGCAAACGGGAGGTGGGGAGTCTAGCCTAGCATCTAGTAATAAGCTCTTTTGTAAGATCCAAATATTCACCGTTGAAACCAAATAGTTGCTTTATTTAGCCCATTTCCAATAGTTAGAGCGATCTGCGGTACCCATGAGTATTAAGGTCAGACGGCAAAACATCCAGAACCGCGCCAATTTGTATCTGAGTGATGAATACCTTTAGAAATAACTCCGCCTCAATAATTAGGTAGGGTAACTCACAATTGTGTCTACTCAATTCAACGGTTCAATGTTACCTTGAAATGAAACTGCCACACACATTGTATACTAACAAACATATAAGATAGTCAAACGTAAATATATCTATTAGATAGGAATAATTTCCAGTTATTGAAAGGAGTAGAAATTGATTTCATGAAATGATCAATTCTAAGATCTGGCTACGACATATAGATAATAGTTATAGGTACAGGGTGTTAGTGACATCGGCATCGTAACGAAAACTTTGAGGGTGATTCAGGCCATGATTCTAAGTTGATATCAAGTGGAATTTTCCGTCGCAAAAGTATGGAACTGAAAATAATTTAAAAGAAACACAAAAATTTTCTTGAATTTTCCGAAAGGAAAATCGTAGTCTGAACCATTCCGCTCAGTATTCATTACGGTGTCACTAACACCCATACCTACTTGTATGGCTACCTGTATGTACTTGTATCGGGTGTAAGTGACATATCGTAACGAATACTGACGAGGGATGATTCAACTGCTTATTTTGAGTCAATATCAAGTGTAATTTTTCATCGCAAAAGTATAGAATTCAAAACAATTTAAGAAAACTAAAAAATAATAATAATTTTGCGACGGATAATTCCACTTGATTTGAACTCAGAATCATGGTCTGAATCATCCCCCTCAGTATTCGTTACGATGTCACTAACACCCTGTATATAGACAAAGCGTGTTTCCCATTGAATGAATGGGAAGAAGCATTAGAAAGAAAAAAAGAAATGTTTATTTAGAAAGATTTGTAACGTACTTCCAACAGGCAGTACGTTAATAGGTGTAGGTAATAGGTGTGCTTTAGGCTAACAAGCCAAGCACACCTATTTATTAATATTAAATAACCATAGCAATCCAAACCATAGAAAACTTGTTGAGCATGGCCAGTGTACGCGGACCTTGTCGACGGGCAGGTATGTTGTACCACGAGTCAACAACTACTTCGGTGACAGAACACTCCGTAAACGAATACCATATCTGTACAACATGCTGCCGGTCGACATACGTCAGGAGTGCAATATAAATAAATGACAATGGGCACTTTTGTATGAAACTTGGTCCAAGAACCTCCACTGATGAGACTTATATGTAATGAAAGCTTATGCTTTCCCTATGATTCTGGCAAAGTTCTATCAGATTCTGTCCCGGGGTTCTTTTTTTACGGCCATGTTTGTCCTGGCTAAAAATGTGATAAAATACAGTGGGAGCTAAAATCGAGTCAAGATTTGTTGCTGGATAACTAAGTCTACATAAATAATTATGTATCATATTGTATATCATTTTAAAGAGGATCTTTTCCAAAATCCGAAACATAAAAAAAAAAACAAAAAAAATCTTTTTGTAAGCGAATTATAGTCAATTTATATCTGCAGCGCCATTGTTTCTCGGTAGCTAAGTTCAAGTTTCATGCCTTTTACCCCTTCCAAAAGTATCTTACCGATTTTTTTATATTGCTTCCAGAATTTGATCTGAGTGATAATAACAAGAAAAATAAATAAACACCTCTCCGATAGAGACCGGCTAAGCTATTGCCTATTGCAAGAAATCGTCATCATTAGCAAGTCATTACGGTATTGCATATAAGCTTATCAGCAACTTGGAACTTGGTCCAAGAACCTCCACTGGTGAGACTTGCATGTAATGATAGCTTATACTTGTCCTATGATTCTGGCAAAGTTCTATCAAACTCTGTCCTAGGGTTTTTTTACGGCCATGTTTGTCCTGAGTGTACAGTAGTGGACTGCAAAATCACCTCAGGATTTGTTGTCGAAAAACTATTTAACTAAGTCTATATACATAATTATATATCATAATGTATATCAATTTTAAAGGGAAAGGTTATCAGAATCAGAAACACAAATAAAAAAAATGCATTATGTAAACGACTTTTAGCCAACTCACGTCCGTAGCACCATTTTTCTCAGCAGCTACGTACGAGTTTCGCGCCTTCCAACCTTTCCAAAGGAGCCCAATCATTTTTTCCTTCTTCTGATATTGCATTCTTAACCTGACAAGTGACAACAAAGAAAAAAACATAAAAAAATAAGAAGAAATAAAATAGATACCATTCCGATAGAGGCCGCGTAAGCTATGGACCTATTGCAAGATAACGTACTCAAAGGCTAGTCATTATAATCCAACAGACGTAACATGATTAGAATGCGGCGGGACGGAAATGTAGTACATCGCCTTATGCGAAAGAGACGAAATATGTGTCTCTTTAACACTAACAGTATACAGCTTAGTACGAGAGAAACAAGAAATAAGTCATTCTAATCAAGATGCAATACAATGACTCTATTGTATACAAAAGAAACACATTTATTAAACAAGTTCAGGCAATAACTGGTGCAAAAGGCGGCTTTATTGCCAAGGTAGCAATTACTACCAGGCAACCTTACGTTTACGATACGTTTGTTGTACCATTCGGCATTGTTTATAAGACAAGATATAAGCCTGGATTAATAAAACAAGATTGTGGTGAAAGAAAACATACTACATTTGCGTCCTCCCGCATTCTAATCATGTTAGTGTGTTGGATTATAATGACTAGCCTTTGAGTACGTTATCTTGCAATAGGTCCATAGCTTACGCGGCCTCTATCGGAATGGTATCTATTTTATTTCTTGTTGTTGTCACTTGTCAGGTTAAGAATGCAATATCAGAAGAAGGAAAAAATGATTGGGCTCCTTTGGAAAGGTTGGAAGGGGCGAAACTCGTACGTAGCTGCTGAGAAAAATGGTGCTACGGACGTGAGTTGGCTAAAAGTCGTTTACATACTTAATGCATTTTTTTTTATTTATGTTTCTGATTCTGATAACCTTCCCCTTTAAAATTGATATACATTATGATATATAATTATGTATATAGACTTAGTTAAATAGTTTTTCGACAACAAATCCTGAGGTGATTTTGCAGTCCACTACTGTACACTCAGGACAAACATGGCCGTAAAAATACCCTAGGACAGAGTTTGATAGAACTTTGCTAGAATCATAGGACAAGTATAAGCTATCATTACATGCAAGTCTCACCAGTGGAGGTTCTTGGACCAAGTTCCAAGTTGCTGATAAGCTTATAATATGCAATACCGTAATGACTTGCTAATGATGACGATTTCTTGCAATAGGCAATAGCTTAGCCGGTCTCTATCGGAGAGGTGTCTATTTATTTTTCTTGTTACTATCACTCAGATCAAATTCCGGAAGCAATATAAAAAAAATCGGTAAGATACTTTTGGAAGGGGTAAAAGGCATGAAACTTGAACTTAGCTACCGAGAAACAATGGCGCTGCAGATGCAAATTGACTATAATTCGCTTACATAAAGACTTTTTTTGTTTTTTTTTTATGTTTCGGATTCTGGAAAAGATCCTCTTTAAAATGATATACAATATGATACATAATTATTTATGTAGACTTAGTTATCCAGCAACAAATCTTGAGCCGATTTTAGCTCCCACTGTATTTTATCACATTTGTAGCCAGGACATACATGGCCGTAAAAAAAGAACCCCGGGACAGAATCTGATAGAACTTTGCCAGATTCATAGAGAAAGCATAAGCTTTCATTACATATAAGTCTCATCTGTGGAGGTTCTTGGACCAGATTCGCCCATTCTCCTTTACTAAAACTTTATTTAAACATCTTATGAAAAAGATCTCTTAGCTTTAAGTTAACTGTAAGTATTTTAAGACATACTTAATAACTAAGCGAACTCCAGTCCCACAGACAAACCGAGGAATTGGTTTTGTGGGGTTTTTATTGTAACAAAATTTTCTGTATTTTTTTATGAAAAATAAACATTTTACTTACTTACTTACCTATTATAAAGTAGAGAGGAGATAAGGAGGAGGATGATTACTTGTCTCAACTCCAATCAAAACCCCTCTCGAAAGGACACAGCGCGTAATGGACTCATAATTAAGTGCGTATTTGAAGGAATGAAATATAATTATTGTTTTACGTACTGCAATATCATCCGCCTTAATTATCTCGCGCGAGTTTGCGAATGGAAATAGAGCTGGCAGAATTAGGTTATTCGATGAGCTGAATCATTTCGGAACGTAAAATTTATCCTCTAAAAATAAGTATCTACCTTATTAATACTTTTAATAACTGCTCTCAAATTCGGAAATGGACTGCTAAGAAAATGTAGTGACAAGAATTGAGAAAGGGATGCTCCGATGGTTCGGATATGTATAGAGAACGAATGAAAGTAGACTTACGATCTTCTTCTTATCGTGTGGGTTGTGAGGTGGAATACCAACCTTAGCAACCCTGGTATCAGGGTTATTACTGAGCCGCCAAAGGCCCCTGACATGGCTCATGTAACGACTACATACGACAAAGATTAAGACTTACGATAAAGATTTATGATTCAGGTGTAAGTGGTGAGGTTGGAAAAGGAAGGCCTAGGCGTACATACGACGATCACATCCAGGATGTTTTAAAGAAAAGTCAGGCCAAGAGTACTTTAAACCGGCGAGCATGTTCCGGCCAAGTAGTTAATGCCATCTGCGGGAAATCTACAATAAGTCACTTAAAAAAAACAACGGAGAACGGAAAGGAAAGGAAGAAGCGGGTGTTTCAGGATCGTTTCAAAGGGTCGTTCGGATCGTTTCTAACGGTAGGAACATGATATATTTCGGTAACGCCAGCTTTTTTATTATCATTTAAATTCTTTCTTATACAAAGCATTTCTTGTTCTCTGTTAGACTCTCAATATCATTTGGTATTTTATTGTATAAAGTAGAACATGTTTCGGCGCCTTATAACTTTCTCTAGATAATAATAGGCTATTTTCCAACTAGTCAAATCAGTTACTTTTTACTAAACGTGTAAACACGAAATTACTATGGAATTTTTATGAAGAAGCATACTGTGACGTCATAGAAAACGTGATAAAATGTCGTACTTATTATTACGTTCTTAATAAAAATTCATAAATAAGTTAAATAGAAAAATAAAAAATTTTTCGTTAGTTTTAGATCTGTCTTTATATAGTAATCAGAATTTAATATTTTATTAAATTGTATCTCTATGATAAATAAATAAAAAAAAATAATAAAATCTTGAACCTAGTACACGAACCAATTATTATAGTTCACTCTTTAAGCTCAATTAAAGCGACTACTAACAAGTCCACGACATTGTCAGTGCAGATGTTAGAGCACGTGGCCAATTATTGGTCAGCAAAAAATTAATATCGATCGCCATCGACTCGCAAAGAAGAAGAACAAGACCACAGCCTGAATCGACTCGTCTGATCCACACTCAAATGAGCCAATCCCCGAGTTAGTTCTTGGCAGCTCTAGAAAGAAGCTCCATTACTGCTATGTACACTGGCTTATTGTTCAAACGTATACTTAGGTTCGTTATTGTTACATTTAATTAATTAAGGCCGCTGTTTTCGTAGAATAGATTTCACTATTATTATTAAATACAAAAGATAGGTAGGTATGTATTGTAGTAACACATATACAGACTCCTGAGAATTTAGGGTTAAAAAGGACACATCAAAGCAATTCATCTAAAATAGCAATATTGCTATTTGATGGATGGATGGATGGTATTTTTGTTAACAAACCTTGCAAAAGACACACTAGTTTCAATCCAGATAAAAACGTGTCTCAATTTCTACGAAATTAAATTAAATTAACGAATACGAGGTTTTTCGGAGGTTTGACATTAGAATGTGAATTTCTCTATAGAGCGACGAAACAATAAAATACCAGATGATATAGAGAGTCTATCAGAGAACAAAACATGCTTTGTGTAAGAAAGCATTTAAATTATAATAGAAATAGCCGATGTTACCTAAATATATTATGTTCCTCCCATCAGGAGGGTTAAAATGGCCACATCGAAGCAATTCATCTAAAAAAGCAATACCTTTTGAAAATATTGAATGACATTTATTTATTCATTTATTATTTACAACATGACAGTTACGCCATGAATAATACATGGGTTATAAATATACAATTAATCTTACATTTAAATATAAATAATTGTGACTTAAATTAGCTTAATAAAACAAATAGAAAAAAAATACAAAAATTAAGCAATAGGCATAAGTATTTTATTTACATTAGTAGATCGTACTCGCAGGCATCATACTTTCAAAAGTCTTCTTCTACGAATAAATAATAAGTCGTCTTCTTACATTCATCTGTTGGCAATTTCAAAAAAGGAACGTCACGTCACTTTTTAAGAAAAAAACATTTTGGCGGGTGTTCCGTCTGGGACTACGAAGAAAAACAAGTGAAGACGGATTTTGTCGAGAGAAGCGAAAACTGGAAAACTAGTTGCTGTATTCGATTTTATTAATATTTCTTGTTATAATTTGTAAGTTTGTTACTACATCTGAAAAACATGCAAGCATACTAGCCTCGAGTGCAGAATTTAGAAGCGCGATGGTGTGTGTATAATACCGGCGAGCGCATGTGTTACGTTGCTTTTGAGTTTCTTGTCATTTAACGAATAAAATGAAAAATACTTTATTAAAACAGACGGAAGTCAAACTGTTGAAACATTTTCAAATACAAAATGTAATGAAATTAAATAATATGACATGTAGTACTATCGTGTAATTACCAAACGGGCATTGAAACGTCGTCGAGACTATATTAAATTCAAAATTATATGTGGAACTCTATAGATCTATGTCATTTGATGTGATTGGTTTGCATTCATTCACTATATATTTTATTAAACCACGTTTATTTATGCAATTTCTATTTTATTAATTCATTTTGTTATAATGTCATAGCATTTTAAAAGATGTGAAATAATGTAACTAGATATAAATTATAATTATAATACTTTTAAAAACAAAAAAGTCTTTTGACAAATAAAACGTTTTAAAAATATTATATTGCACGAGAAACGCGTTACTTCATGACCAATGCCAACTGTATAGAAGCCAGTAAACAAGCGATAAACGGCTACTTTTTTAAATCTTTAAAATAATACAAGTAATGGCCCAGATTTCTGAAGACACCTAATTTTATTTTAAGTTATACCTGTCATTTCCTTAACCACCAAAAACGAAAAGGACGAGTCATCGACAGGCATAAAATTTATGGGACACATGTCAATTTTAAGCAGAAATCTAAAACAACCCTTTAAAAAAATTACGTTGCTCAATAACCCGACAGAATTAAGTTGACAGCACAAGTCAAATGGATTGCATATCAGAGATGCCTATTTTATTCGCCCGGGTTATTCATTCATTTTGAAATAAATAGTTATCAACCATCCGTCCCTTTCCTTTTCGGCGAATAAAAAAATGGTCTCAATTTCTGCAGACACCTCCTAAGTTTATTTTAAGTTATACCTGTCACTTTCTTATTCACCGAAAAGAATATTGACGGATGATTGACAAATATTAATTTTAGAATGAAAGCGTCATATGCCATCCGTTTGACGTGTGCTGTCAACTTAATTCTGTCAGGTTATTGGCCAATATAAAATTTGGAACGGCTTTTTAAATTTCTGCCTAAAATTGATGTGTGATTAATATGCCTGTCGATTACCCGTCCCTTTCCTTTTCGGCGGTTAAGAAAATGACAGGTATAACTTAAAATAAACTTAGATGGTGTGTACCGGAGTCAGCACCAATGTTAAGTTTTATGTTAGAGAAAAAATATAGTAGGGTACTTGACAACCTAGACAAGTGAGATACTTTTTACGAAACGTCAAAACGAAAGTCCTGAAATGCTGTCCTGTAACATCATCAATAAAAGCGATCAAACGTCATACTCATGAATAAAAATCCAAAACAAGAGGAAAAGTAAAATGAGATTGATTCATCTTAGACTGCCTTTTATTTCTAAAGATAAATATAAAAAGATACATACATACATAAACAGTCTATATACCTACGTTCCACAGCTGGGCACAGGCCTCCCTTCAATCAACCGGAGGGAGTATGGAGCATACTCCACCACGCTGATCCAATGCGGGTTGGTGGAGGTGTTTTTAAAAATTTTGATAAAAAGATAAATCTAGAAAAAAGATAAATATCTTTGACCTGGTCAAATACCCAATTATCCGAGGGTGACTAGTGGGCTTTACCGCTAAAGGGAAGACACCTCCGGCATCATTCTCGCTTATCGCTATTGATGCTCTTAGAAATGTTATTACCGAATACTCTCGATATGTCCTGGGGGATTAAAAGGCCACATTAAAGCAATATAGATATTTGACATTTGTTTGCATTACGTACCTACTTTTTTATATGCGCAAACGCCAAATTATCGTGGCTCCAGAACGGATGCTCCGATTTGTTTGCGGTTTCTTTTCAGTACTTTTTTTTTTTTGACGTGACTTATTGTAGATTTGCCGCAGATGGCATTAACTACTTGGCCGGACAACTGGGGAGCGCTGAAGGCTCTCACCGGGTACAACGTTTAAGACAACAGGCCTGAGGGTGCCCAGTTGGGCGCGAACCTTGGCTCAGGGCGTTGTCTGAGAGGAAAAATATTTGAAAGAATTAATCGACCCTAGTGGGTCGATAGCGATAAGCGCTGAATGAGGGAAATCGTCGACCACGCCGGCGGGGTCGGTATCGGGGTCCTGAAGTGTTTGGTATCGCGAGCTGATTGGCTGCCTCTATGGCTAGAGTAATAGGGTCGTCGGGATCGTATATTACGTCTTTCGGGCGCCGATACTTTTCAGTACCGTCCCTAAGCGGAATGTATTCGGAAGCCGCAACTACCGGGGGATTTGGGTGGTGCGGAGCAGAATCGAAGTTTTCAGTACCGTTCCTAAGCGGGATGTATTCGGCAGCCTCAACTCTGACTTCCCCGCCACACACATTTGCGTCATAAAATACAGCACCTGCAACGCAATTCTGCGTCCTCGTACAATATTGATGTACCCCCGTCCCGATTCCTACTCTACTGCATCCGCACACATCACATCTTCCCTCGGAGGCGTTTACTTTGTAAATGTTGTCATTTCCTTTGTATTTCCAATGATTCGCGGATATGAATAACATGTTTTATTCTGCATTATATTGTTACACGAGTATATTTATTATTATTATTATTAAAGTTTATTTTATATTCTCCCTTTTTAAGGGGTAGTTTATACCCACTACACGGGCCTTGACCAAGTGTAGTGGGGTCGTGGTGATTCGATGAAATGGTGGGCGAAGTAAGGAACTTTCGGGTTATGCGACAGGTATTTAATATTGTAGTTTTTTGTATGGTGGTAATTATATAGGATGGTACATCAAGGGTTTTTAGGCTTTTGGGGATGACACCAGTTGAGGATATAACAATTGGGACAATGTGTACTGTATTTACTCGCCACTGTGTTTTTATTTCTATTGCCAAGTCTCGGTACTTTGTGAGTTTGTCAGCTATTGTTGATTGGATGTTGTGTGTTTGGTATGGCCATGTCGATTATGTATACTGTGTTGCTGTGTTTATCGTGGAAGGTGATATCGGGCCTATTATTGTTATTATTCTTCATTCAGTTTTCAGAATTTTAATTGGCGGTAATGTTAATGTTCCAAATTCAAATTTTGAATAAAATTGGGTCCTAGGTCAAAGATGAATTATGAAATTTTGATTACTAAATAAAGACATATAAAGGTAACAAAAAACGTTCACTTTTTTTTATCTAACTTATTTATGAATTTTAATATAGAAAAATAACAATAATTAGTGCGACATTTTGTCGCGTTTTTCTATGTCACAGGTTGCTTTTTCATTATAATTTTCAGACATGTTCACCAAATTACAATACAGATAGGGTTATTAATACAGCTTACCTATTTTCTTATTACTCCTGTACACGATTATTTGAAAATACAATGTAATACCAAAATCATAATATACAAATACTCAATTGTTGCTTGATACTTGGATTACATTATGTATAGAATTATGTTGCTACCTATATACCACCACCATCGTTGACCAGTTCATACACTCAATTATTTGTATTTCTAGTGTATGTTGTTTTTATAATGTGTTTTGATTGTAAATTATGTTACTCCGTGTTTTATATTATATATTTGTTACTGTGGTGTCCCTTTATAATAAACGTTTCTTTCTTTCTTTCTATATTGCTTTTCTTTATTTTATTCGGAGTAAATTCAAATTCAAAAATATCTTTATTCAGTTGGTAACATAGTTACACTTTGAATCGTCAATTATTTGACGAGTAATAATGGGGATCGTAATATTCTTTGATACACTTGTTTTAATAACATCATCATCATCATCATCAGCCGTACGACGCCCACTGCTGTTGCATAGGCCTCCCCCAAAATAACATCGTTACCTATTAGGTATACATTCATGACATAATCCAGAAAAAAAAACGAAGTGCAACCTCTAGGATGACATTCAGTGTAATTAAAGAGCGACTGACTGTTTTGTTACAAATTATTACTTGGCAGCGATTAAATATTATTGCGACAATTATATTAGATGAGCTTCGAAATGCAAGGATTTATAAAAACTCAATAATGGTTGCTACTTTAAGGTAGCAAAAATATTTAACATTTAAATAGGTATAATAAGTAGTTAATCGTACTTTTGTACATATTTTTTATAAGTAACACAGGAGATGAATGATATTGACTTATTTATCGTAGTATAATATTATTTAGCATATCTAGCTCATTGCTATAAACTTAAAAGAATACGATTAAGTATCACAATTTTGCCGTAACAGTTGCCAACGTTCATACCACGTTGAACACACCGGTTCTCGTCCGATCACCGAAGTTAAGCAACGTCGGGCGCGGTTAGTACTTGGATGGGTGACCGCCTGGGAATACCGCGTAATGTTGGCTTTTTGTAGTACCTAAAGTCATTTTTTTTTTTGATGATTTGCCTAGTTAATAGGTACCTCGTAGTTACTGTTTAAATTGTCAACCTTTTAAAAGTGGGGAAAATTATTAAATTACTTGTTTAGGCGAGAATATTCAAATAATTAAATCAGACACCTCATCTCACGTTTCCATAATAATATGACTTTTGGGTCTGCCAGCAAGTAGCGAATCAAAGGCTATTTGAAAAATGATCTCGCGTTGATGTCTTTTGTATTAAAAATGGATACTATTATTTGTCCATGTTTTTATACATACAACGTTTATACATAATTTGGGAATGTTACCGGCAGTGAAAACCGAATACTTATGTCAAAAACATGATCACCTGATTGTCCGAAAGTAAGACGATCCGTGCTTCGGACGGCACGTTAAGCCGTTAGTACATCAGTAAGTAGTAACCGGGATTCTCGGATAAGCCATTAAAAAGTATTTTGGCCAAAATATGAAAATATAATCTACTTTCGCTTAGTAGCGCCTGAGCATATTGCTGTAGCAATTTCGAGTGTACATATTTTAGCTCGTTTCATCCTAAAGGCTAAAAGGAAATTGATCGATACTTTACTTCCGTGATATCTTGAGGTGCGGAGTTTTAAAAACTTGACGGAACAAATCGGGCACAAATTTTTGGCCGATGGATATTTCGGCGATTCTACGCACTTAAGATACCACAGCTAGGTGACCGGCCGACGAGACATCAGGATCGCCGATCACCCTTAAATGTTATATTTCTTCTAAAATAAAATGGAACTAATTGACTACTTATGGGAACTAAAAGGAAGCAATTGGGCAGCAATTATTGGTCATAATTTTAACGATAAATACGTCTAGTGACCGGCCATTCTGACGCTGACGTCACTTTCTAATAAATATGCCTATGTAATATACGTATGTGTAAATATTATACTGTAATGTTTTATAAATAGCCTATATACGTCCCACTGCTGGGCACAGGCCTCCTCTCAATCAACCGGAGGGGTATGGAGCATACTCCACCACGCTGCTCCACTGCGGGTTGGTGGAGGTGTTTTTACAGCTAATAGCCGGGACCAACGGCTTAACGTGCCCTCCGAAGCACGGAATCAACTTACTTTTTCGGACAATCAGGTGATTCAAGCCTGGAAAGTCCTTACCAAACAAAGGACAGTCTCACAAAGTGATTTCGACAATGTCCCCATCGGGAATGCAACCCGGACCTCCAGATCGTGAGCCTAACGCTCTAACCACTAGACCACGGAGGCTGTAATGTTTAAATACTATAATATCAATGAATGTGCCATTCTCGCGAATATTCCCAAATTGGGAATGTTTCTGCTTAAAGGTTAGATAATAAAGCTCTGTTTGACATAAGTACCTGCACCTGGTAGATCGTATACCAAACGTCGAAATTCGGCAACGCACTAAAGTCGAAGATGTAGGTATACGAATCGCTAGGCTTAAGTGGATATGGGCAGGACACTTGGCAAGACGGGAAGACAACAGATGGACTAAGGCTGTTACTGAATGGTGGCCAAGGGATGGTATGCGATGTCGAGGCAGACCATCAGCCCGGTGGTCAGATGACATGATTGTGAAGTATGCGAAGCATTGGATGAGACTTGCACAGGAGCGGAAAGGATGGCGTGAAAGAGAGGAGGCCTGTACCCAGCAGTGGGTGGATACAGGCTGAGCAGATATAAAGATTGACATAAGTATGACGCCTTTTCACTGCCAGGAATGTTCCCCCTTGGGGAACGTTTCCATACATCACTATATACTAGTATTATATAAAAACCTGGACAATTTAATAGTATCCATTCTTAATACAAAAGACATCAACGCGAGATCATTTTTCATCAGCTAACATGCCTGTGATTGGTTTCGGACTGGGCAGATCCAAAATTCATGATTATGGAAACCTGAGGTGAGATGTCTGGTTTCATTATTTGAATATTCTCGTCTAACCAAGGAATTTGATAATTAACTTCAGTTTTGAAAAGGTGACAATTAAAAAAGTAAGTACCTACTAAGTACCTATAAACTAGGTAAATCATCAAAAAAATAACTTTTGGTAGCTACTAGCAAAAAGCCAACATTACGCGGTATTCCCAGGCGGTCACCCATCCAAGTACTAACCGCGCCCGACGTTGCTTAACTTCGGTGATCGGACGAGAACCGGTGTGTTCAACGTGGTATGAACGTTGGCAACTGTTACGGCAAAATTGTGATAGTTAATCGTAGTTTTATACATATTTTTTATAAGAAACATACGAGGAGAATGATATATTATACTTCTTTATTGTAGTCTAATAATTATTTAGAATATCTGACTCATTGCCATAAACTTTAAAGAATACGATTAAGTATCACAATTTTGCCGTAACAGTCGCCAACGTTCATACCACGTTGAGCACACCGGTCCATTAGGACAAGTCTTATTTTATTACAGCACCTTTCTTGAAGTAGGGAAAGTGACCAAATTATTCAAGCCTCAAAGTCGTAAGGTCGAATGACCTACTTTTTTGTCCTTTTAAATCCAAACCCCATTGTTTAACTATTGTCTGGAAATTTCGGCCGCAAGAAGTTAGATAATGTCGTCAAGTGACTCTGCCCACCCCGATGAGAGATCCAGCATAAATCTTATATTTTGGTACCTACTTCGGAAAATGTACCCGCGTTTATGTCTTTTCTATTGTTAGTTATGGCTATTATTTATTCCAAGACAACATTTTTTTTAACAGATAGATAAGCACTTTTTCCTAAGAATAGATATGAAGCAATGAATGCTGATTTTGGCAGACAATGCTTAAGCGCTGTTATAATGCAAATTATGATAAAAATACGAATACGTGTCACAATTTTACGACTCCAATCGCCAACGTTCATACCACGTTGAACACACCGGTTCTCGTCCGATCACCGAAGTTAAGCAACGTCGGGCGCGGTTAGTACTTGGATGGGTGACCGCCTGGGAATACCGCGTAATGTTGGCTTTTTGCAGTTTCAATGGACAAGTTTTTTTAGGTTTAAAATCACTTTTTAAAAGCAGGCGTAATTAAAGTATATCTAATAAGTTTTTTTTTTTATTTACAAAATAATATACAATAGGAGGAGCTCGGTGGCGCAGCGGTAAACGCGCTCGGTCTGCGATTGTTGAAGTTAAGCAACTTTCGCAAAGGCCGGTCATAGGATGGGTGACCACAAAAAAAAAGCTTTCATCTCAAGCTCGTCCGTGCTTCGGAAGGCACGTTAAGCTGTTGGTGCCGGCTGCATTAACAGTCGTTAGTAACCACCAATCCGCACTGGGCCCGCGTGGTGGTTTAAGGCCCGATCTCCCTATCCATCCATAGGGAAGGCCCGTGCCCCAGCAGTGGGGACGTTAATGGGCTGATGATGTGTGTGTGCCGGAAATCAAAAGTATAAACGATATCCTATCTCGAGGATATTACAAGTGTTCCGGTAACAGAACCGGATCAAAAAAAAATCCAATAACCATTCTTACGGGAACCTTTGCTCTTTTTAACCGTCTTTAAAAAGGAAGTAAAATTGGTTGGCACACACAACCCACACGATAGAAGAAAAGGAAGTTATCAATCTGACCATTATGTATGTTATTCTTCTTCAGGTTCTCTTTATACGACTATTTAAATAATATTTATGTATGTATAAAAAAAAGCGTTTAGAAAAACAAGGATGGAAAACCAGGGGACACACCCCGGTTTCATACAAACAACCTCGTTTTACACAACATATTGACGTTATCGTACACGCGTATCCGTGTGTGTGACGTCTGACGTCCATACGATTGAAGATTAAAGTAAGATCAGTAGGTAATACTACTTACGAAAGATGCTTTTATAATCATCTCTCTCTCTCTATTTAAGAGCTGCGCTCTTGTCGGTGGAGTAATCGCCATTCCTCTCTTCTTCCCGCCAAAACCTTCACCTCCCGATACGACACGACCTGCACCATCTCTTTTATTTGTATCATAAATGTTATCCTAGGTCTACCCCTCTCTTCCCTTCAATTTTTTCTTCTATAAAGTTTGTTATAAATGAATCGTGTCGTATCAGGTGCCCAATCATATTTCCTCTCCGGTTCTCTATAATCATCAGTTAATATTTATTTGTTTTCCACACAAATCGCATAATAAATAAATAGGCTTTATACTTGATTTAAAACTGAACTCATTAATTGCATTCACTTAGCCTAGGTACAATTTTATTGGAAAGTTTTAGCATATTTTGATGAACAATTACCATGGTAAACCTTGCTCAGCCGCTGGTGTCTATTTTTGTGTCTCCACCGGGATTCGAACTCGGGACCTCCGCGTCAAGCCCACCGCCACCCACACCACCACACTAATACATAACGAGGAACATAATATACGTATATAGCACCACCTCGTATGAACTGAGGGTCATAAATTGCAGCCAAGATATGGCAAATTGGCTTTAGATCATACTTCGACGTATACTGACGTACGTAAATTGTCTTATGGTGATTGTATTGAAATATTATACAGCGGAGGCATTTTAAGATGTTCGCTTCGAGTCCATAAATGGAATATCTATAGTTTCAATAAAACAGCCATTCAGCGACTTTATCGAGTATTTATTTAGTGGAGTCAATGAAGCCCGAGCTTCTTAACTAACTTCTAATTTGCCAGGGACCGGTCCCATGTTTCTGATTTTAAATGATATAAAAAAACTACGCTTACAAAAGGAAAAAATCATCAAAATCGGACCTGTCCCTCCAAAGTTAGAAGTGAAACCCTTCATTGACTCCACTAATTAATTTTCATCGTAATAGGCTGCTTGACGACCTAGTCAAATGATATACTTTTTACGAAACGTCAAAACGAAAGTTTTCTTTGGAGTTTATATGGAAATACTGTCCTGTGACGTAATCAATAAAAGCTGTCAAACGTCGTACTCATTGCTACTTAATTCGTAAATAAAATTCGAAACAAGGCATAAAGTAAAATGAGATTGTCTTTTGGTCACCTTAGACTGGCTTCTATATCTAGATTAGCATTTTATATTTTATTTTCTCATCCACACAAATACCAACATCTAGAAAAGTCGGCGAACAAGTTAAAACGCGTTCTTCTTTTGTTTCGTTCGCCACATAATTCTCACTTCCGTTCCCGCCTTTTCTGATTACATACTTTTTAATTAATTAATTTAGTTGTATAACATTTTCATGATATAAATAATTCGTATTCATTCTATAGAATCATTATATTTAAATCATTAAAATACTTGCTTGAACAATAAAAGTCCATATATCACCTGGAATTCTTACCGGAATGAAATTAATTGAAAGAAATGGAGGTTTTGTTGAAGAAAGTAAGGCGTTTACATGGTTTTTATAGTAAGTCCACAATTTATTTAATTGTAATTATTGGGGAAATTCGTTCAGTGGTTCTGAATATTAGCCCGAAAATTGATACAGACAAATATGAAAACCAACTTAATTGTTAAATTTAGGCTCATTTTATCGATATGTGCCTGAATTGACTAATTAGCAATGGTGTCGACATGTGGCAATTTAGATATTGCTAGGCTTTGTGTCGTAATCAATTAAATTGGAAATATGTTAGTATTGAACGCTGTTGTGGTTGTGACGTAATTATACTAACCGCTTTTATTATAATTGGGAATTTACTAAAATCGGTATGAATTTCATATGATAATGCCCTGGACATATCATACAAGAATCGCATGTTTATCGTGTGCCGTCTCACCGTGTCAGAACGAGACAGACAGACTCCATCAAACTTTCGCTCCATCAGACGGTCATTTAGACTAAAGCAAAACCCACAACAGATGAGGTAAATCTAACTCGACGCCCAAGACAAATTGGTGCGGGCCCCACACTGCGAGGCAAAGAGTTGCCGTTCTATAGGTACGTTTTATTCTTTATTCTATGACCGGCTGACAGCCGTTAGCGCTGCTCATTTGTCCAGCTAAGTATCTAAGGCCATCTGCAGCAAATATACTACTAAAAAAATACGTATTCACAGAGACTAAAACAGCTTCTGGTGATCTTTTCACATCTGAAGATGTTTTCCGTCTCCATCCATCAATCACTTTAACATCTGACATCGCATTTCATTCCAGATACACACATTTACATGTTCCTGGCATTACTCAGGCGTGTATTTGATCATTCGATTGATAGGAAATGAAACGCCTGTCAAAAACATAAAGCAATGTTACGTTCGAGATAATCCACAAAAGGGTACGATTGCTGTTAACATATTCGCAGGCGCTTGTAAACTTGTTACTTCAATAATATGGCAAGATTTCGTTTACATATTATGTATTTTGTACGAAGTAGGGTCTATTTCTCACGGTAGAATAATTGCAATAGATTATGACATAATAGTAAGGCGCAAAACACACTTTGATATAGGGGAAATTAAACGTTTTCTTCCAACGAACTACAATATAATAATAGACAAGATAACCGAATCAAGGATGAATAATAAATGCTAATCTATAAATATAAAAAATCCTCTTAAAATTTTATATTGGCCAATAACCCAAAGGAATTAAGTTGACAGCACACGTCAAATGGATTACATATTAGCGAGATGCCTATTTTATTCAACCGGGTTATTCATTCACTTTAAAATGAACAGTTGTCAATCACCCGTCTCTTGTCTTTTCTGCGGATAATATAATATATATAATGCACGCACACACGCACGCACGCACGCACGCACGCACACACACACACACACACACACACACACACACACACACACACACACACACACACACACACACACACACACACACACACACACACACACACACACACATACGTGCATTATTATAAACCTAACTCTAGAAACACCTACTAATTGAACTCGTTTACACAATAATGAACCTTTGACCCCTCAATCTTCGACCCTAGTAAAAAGGCCCAAATGGATATATTATAAATATCTGAACTACTTACAAGTCAACCCTGATGTTATTATCGCTTATTCTATGCTGGAAGCTAAACACAGCTCTCACAGAGTACAGTGACAACTGTCGATGATCAGAAGAGCTTCGCCATTGTCGCATCCCACAGCAAACATCTGTCAACACTGCAGCGATATACACACAGTACCACAGCCCTGACACTCCCTATACAAATCTCGTTAAAATAAAATAAAAAATGTACCGTTAAAAATGTGTATATTTCTCCATTAGAACAGTTTACATTAACTTACATTATGTATGTAAGTACGGAATAATGAGGGAGACAGACTAGGAAAGACCTGTGTGTGAAACTCAAACTAGGAAGGACCTGTGTTTTGGGACACCTGGTCAGCCTGGTCTCCACCACTCAGAAACAGCTCTTAGATAATAAGTCAGATGGGAGTGTAGTTTATTAATAATAGGTACGTACGTTCTAACCATATACCGCTTTTAGGTTAAGATAAGACAATATTAGGTTCGGTTTCACTCAACCAGAGGTCATCACCTACACCAGCACATCGGAACGTTTGTCGATTTAGACCAGCATGACAGATGCCTGGTTACCCCCGAGGCGACGGACTCCCTATATTATATTACCCCGTTATTCTCTCCCATTATTATATTTTAATACCCTACCACACTGTTGTTGCTGTAACGTTATGTATCTGTGGTCTTGTGGACGTCGTTCCATTGTTGTGCCTCTTCAATAGTTGCAAGGGTTTCCTGGAAAGTCTGGTCGAGTGCTTGCTATAACATTGACTTTACTATACTACGGCTATATAAATAATGTTACTAAACGTAGGTATTACGTACGTAGCTTATACCTATTAGGAAAATTAAAGAAACCTTCGTTGTTTCCTCGAGAGTCTATTTTCAAATATAAAATAAAGAAAAAATATGCTTAAATGACTATCGCTACAAAATAACAGTCTTAATTCATATAAACGAAAACTACGCGAGTGCATTTTACAAAAAGTCACGACTAAAAAAATTAGATGTACTTCCAGACACTTATCACTCAACTACTAACGCTTTTAATTTAACAATTAGCAATACTCTGGCAAAGGACAGTAAAAACATAGGTATTTTTAAATTAATTTTGTTTTTTTATTATTAATATTTTTCGACTTCTTGTATATTCATCACCAGCCCATTAACGTCGCCACTGCAGGGGAACGGGCCTTCCCTATGGATGGATAGGGAGATCGGGCCTTAAACCACCACGCGGGCCCAGTGCGGATTGGTGGTTATTAACGACTGCTAATGCAGCCGGGACCAACGGCTTAACGTGCCTTCCGAAGCACGGAGGAGATGAAAACTTTTTTTTGTGGTCACCCATCCTAACGCAGACCGAGCACGTTTACCGCTTCTCCTATTGTATATTATTTTGTAAATATAAAAAAATCTTATAATACTTTAATTACGCCTGCTTTTAAAAAGTGATTTTAAAACTTGTCCATTGAAACTGCAAAAAGCCAACATTACGCGGTATTCCCAGGCGGTCACCCATCCAAGTACTAACCGCGCCCGACGTTGCTTAACTTCGGTGATCGGACGAGAACCGGTGTGTTCAATGTGGTATGAACGTTGGCGATCAACAAAGCAAAATTGTGACACGTATTCGTATTTTTATAATATTTTGCATTATAACAGCGCTTAAGCATTGTCTGCCAAAATCAGCATTCATTGCTTCATATCTATTCTTAGGAAAAAGTGCTTATCTATCTGTTAAAAAAAATTTTGTCTTGGAATAAATAATAGCCATAACTAACAATAGAAAAGACATCAACGCGAGTACATTTTCCGAAGTACCTAGGTACCAAAATATAAGATTTATGCTGTATCTCCCATCGGGGTGGGCAGAGTCACTTGACGACATTACCTAACTTCTTGCGGCCGAGATTTCCAGACAATAGTGGAATAATGGGGTTTGGATTTTAAAAGGACATTCGGTCATACGACTTTGAGGCATGAATATTCTCGCAATTTGGTCACTTTCCGTACTTCAAGAAAAGTGCTTAAATAAAACAAAACTTGTCCATAAAAAAGTGCAAAAAGCCAACATTACGCGGTATTCCCAGGCGGTCACCCATCCAAGTACTAACCGCGCCCGACGTTGCTTAACTTCGGTGATCGGACGAGAACCGGTGTGTTCAACGTGGTATGAACGTTGGCGATCAATACAGCAAAATTGTGATACGTAATCGTATTCTTTAAAGTTTATGGCAATGAGTCAGATATTCTAAATAATTATTATACTACAATAAAGAAGTATATATTATTCACCTCGTATGTTTCTTATAAAAAATATGTATAAAACTACGATTAACTATCACAATTTTGCCGTAACAGTTGCCAACGTTCATACCACGTTGAACACACCGGTTCTCGTCCGATCACCGAAGTTAAGCAACGTCGGGCGCGGTTAGTACTTGGATGGGTGACCGCCTGGGAATACCGCGTAATGTTGGCTTTTTGCTAGCAATGAGTGTTTTTTGTTGAAGTACCTTGTTAGTGAGAATAGCTACTATTTTAATTGTTTGTTACCTTTTTAAAGCGGGGCAATGACCAAATTTACTTAGGCGAGAATAATCAAAAAAAAATGCACCAGACACTTCACCTCACGTTTCCATATGACTCGTGGCTCTACCCAGCACGAAGCCTCGTTTGTTAAATTATGACAGGTGGTATAGAAGTTAGGTTGGAACAGACGTGCATACACACATACAAATATACAAGTAAATATACATAATACATACATACGAAGCAGTCAAATACATAACACTCCTTATTGCTTCGCCGAACTCGAGGAAAAAATCTATTAAAATATCTAGGTACACACAGTAAGGTAAGTAGGTAGGTCTATAACTTGTATAAAATAAAGAATGATTATTATTTAAGTTCTTTTTCTAAGAGCAGATACATAACATAACATAAACTGCCTACATACGTCCCACTGCTGGTCACAGGCCTCCCCTCAATCAACCGGAGAGGGTAAGAGCAGATATTTCACCATATTATTTAATTTTAACGTTAACTCGAGAATAACATCGAAATCAGATATCTCACGTTTTTATACGAACGAAGCAATAAAAAATAATTTATTTTTTTCCTCTAATCCACCGAGGAGGAAAATTTTGGGATTGTTCGTTTTACAAGCTCAGATTATTATTATGCGAACGAGGCACGTGTTCAGGAACAAATAAATTAAAAAAAAATCACACACCTACTTATACACGCAATGGGCAAAGGCAAATTAGTAACCTTTGTCACTGTTAACTATACTACATTGACGTTACGTATCATATACATAATATGCGATATGCGCGTGTACGATAACGTCAATGTAGTGTCTATGTAAAATGAGGTGTTTTGTATGAAGAGTCCGGGCTATGCAATAGCTCTATTATACAATAGCTAAGGGCAGTTACTAGTTCCCTAATAATAAAAAATAAAAAAACCCCGACCATAAAAAGTACTCAATTATTATGACAAAAGGTTAAAAATGCTAAACCCTATATAAAGCAAAAAATAACTTATCCCACATACGCTTGCAAGCAAACTGAGCGTGTAACATTCCTATCACACTTAACAAACGACCTGATGACCATGAAGACTTGAACCGATTTCCACCAAACATAGCTAAGTAAGAACACTCTCCACTGATATACCTACCTTTCAAACCAAAAAAGTCGCATTAAAATCGGATCATCCGTTTGGGAGCTACGATGCCACAGACAGACATACACATTTACACAGACGCGTCAAACTTATAACACCCCGTCGTTTTTGCGTCGGGGGTTAAAAAAATCACAGATACCATCGGCCGGCGCTCCGACATAAATGATAACAGTCGTAATGACGTCACGATTGCGCAATAAAAAAAGACAATAATACATACCGCAAATAGCGTGAAAAGTACTCATTCAAGCACGTGTTGGTGACGTCACGAATTTATGATGTCATATACCTATTCATGTATCTCTCCTTCCGAGAAACTGAAAGGCATACTTACAATACAAGGAATAAAAATAAAATTTCTATTCAAAGTTCTAGATTGAGTAAATTAAATACATCTTTATTGGAGTTATGTATACGTTTTTACAATAAAATACCAAAAAAAAATTGTCAGAAAATAAATTTAAAGCTCATGTGAAGCTTATTTTATGTAAAAAAGCTTACATAAACAGCCTATATACGTCCCACTGCTAGGCACAGGCCTCCCCTCAATCAACCGGAGGGGGTATGGAGCATACTCCACTGCGGGTTGGTGGTGTATGTAAAAAAGCTTATTATAAGTAAGCTTAATATAAATGTGTTCCTCTAGTTATTAAATAACATGTAATGTACACCCTCACTGATTTAAAAGATGTGTTGCTGTTGCAGTTTCTTGTCATTTCTTCTCCTCTGCCATAATGATAACTACGTTAAATAAATTATTGTGATTTCATAATCATAAAAAATAATTAAGTAGTACGTTCATTATACGATGGAATATTATGATTATGTATGTAACAGACTCCATGAGGTAAGTAGTAAGTCCTAGAGAGTAGGTACTCACTCACTAGTTATTTAAAGTATTATAAGGCCTTGACGGCCGTTCAAAAAGTGCCATAGCGGACGGTATTTCACGTCCACACGGCGGGGTATTGGTAAAGTTTTCAACTAGCAATAATCGCACCTCGGATTAACCTCATCGGTTACGATATTGCCTCTGCGCAAAGTTAAATTCAAGGCCGGCATCTTGGGGACATCATTGTTCGCGTGCTTTAATTGAAAGCGCGTTCTAAAATACTACTCGCGACATCTAGCGGATTTCTGTCAGAACTAATTTGGTAACATCATAGCGCGTCAGGTAACTGAATGTGATTTATCATTTGTTTTGTAATTTTTTGTTGTAATTATTTAGGTTCTCGTAATAATAATTATTATATTTTTATAAATATACAGAAAAAAGTATGTTGTGTCATTTTACTAAAATTCAAGTGCCTAGGTACCTACCTAAATAATTATCTTTAAGTAATTTATTAGGTAAGGAGTGCCTACATACTATAAATAAATAAAAACGATTTAAAACATTGGTTGTTTTGTTTGTAGGTAAGTATTATTAACTTTTTTCGGAAAATAAATAAACTTAGGCACGTGCCTTATGTAAAGTTTCGAGCAATGTTACTCGAATGCGCATTATGTATGAGAATTTCGGCATACGTATATCCATAGAATTCAAAGTCCGATATTGCCTTCTATATTTAAACGTCAACACTACAAACTGAAACTGAATTAAACCAGTATGAATATTTACTTCACACCAGTAATACTTATCGGGGTGGGCAGAGCCATAAGTTGTTAGGATGCTGCAAATGTAATACAATTTTATAGAACTGATAGGGTGAACCACTCTGCGTCGAGCGGCCGTCCCGAACGGTCGTTTGTTCAGAGGTCCCGAGCTGCGCCCCGCAGCTCCCCGCGCTGCGCCCCGCAGCCCCCCGCCGCGCGCCCCGCGCCCCGTGCCGCCATTGTCTGCCGGCTACCTGCTGGCGTGACCCTGCCGCCATTCATTGAGTCAACAATAGTTCTTCTCAGAACTTGCTGGCTTATCTAAGTTTCAAGGATAAAATAACGACTGTTATTTTACAGTTGCATCGATTTTAATTTTAAAACCACAGTTTCGTGGTCCTCAGTGGATACCTTGCGGTGTTAACTAAGCTGAGTGGGACGTGGCCCTGGGGCGTCCGCTTGCCTCACTTTGAGGCAGGCACATTACCCGGACGGGGCTAGAACCACCGGCCTTGGGGTCTACCCTAGTCGACCCTAGCTGTCACCCGGGGTAGAGTGACCAATCTCTACCCCTTATATTTTTCTCTTCGTGTTTCGGGGTGTAAAAACCCTCCGCACTTAGAGCATAGGAACCCTCTTGCACAATAAGATCGGCAAAGGGATACCAGCTTAGGGCACACCATAAGCACACATCTTCTTTGTTAACCCCAAGCAAAGAGGCAAAACTCACTCTTACACACCCTCGAGCAATCCCACTCGAGTTGCGAAAGTTAGCCAGCGATCGCCTCAGAGTTTCTTGCGCCGCTTATTCTCTGAGGAACGCTTTTGCGAAGCGGTAGTAATTATTATATAGCAGATTGGCCGTCCCTTAAAAATGGCCGACAGCTCCGAGCTGTGGGCCGAAATCGGTAAAATCATTTTGACGCATATCCTAGCGGATAAAAGCAGCGCGCTTTACGCTGAGATATGTCGATTAGTACCGCAAGTTGCGGCGTTAACCTTGCCTTCCGCGCCCCGCATTGATAGTGCTCGTGCCGACCGCGCGTCGTCACCCTGTCTCCCCGCGACCCCCGGCCCCGCCGCGTCTCTCGCGTCGCTTCCCGGCACTGACCGGCCTACTGCGTCTGCCCACCCCACCGCGTCTCTTGCATTGTCCCAATCGCGCGCTTCTTCCCCTTCCCCTGCTACCCTCCTCACCGGTGACGATGAGGAATCGTGCGATGTTCTTATGGACGTTGCCGAGTCCGATTCGTCGTCGGAGTGTGTGGAGTCGTCCTCTTCGGAGGACATATTCACGCTCGTGGAGGGCCGTAAGGGAAAACGAGCCCGCCGTCACCGCGAATCTGAGCCTGCTAAGGTCCAGAAGACGTCCTCGGGAACGTCGATTCCCTCTTCCATCCCCGAGGCCCGTAAGGCCCCTTCCAGCCCTTCTAAGGCTCCCAATGGTAAGAGTGCCATCAGCGGCACTCAAGTACAAAAAGGTCCCACCCCTCCGCCCTTGTATATGAGGGACAAAAATAGGTGGAACGAAGTCTCCCTTCGGGCGAAAGAGGAGAACATCGTAATCACCAGCGCCCGCACGACCCAAGATGGGATCAAAATTCAAGTCCCGTCATCTTCTGAGCATAGAAAGCTCACTACAATTCTGAAAGGTAGAGGAATACAATTCCATACCTACGCCCTCCCGGAGGAACGTATCCTCCGTATCATCATAAAGGGAATCCCTAAGGAGTGGGAAACCACTCTTGTTAAGGAGGACCTTGTTAACAACGGTTTTCCGGTGCTTGAGGTGCACCGTATGCATCGCGGTCGTGGCCAGGTCCCGTATGACATGGTCACAGTCATATTAGAAAGGACGGATGAGGGCAAGAAGATCTTCAACCTGAAGACTTGTTGCGGTCTATCTGGCCTTAAAGTCGAAACTCCCCATAAGGGAGGCCCCCCAACGCAGTGTCATAGATGCCAACTTTACGGGCATTCTAGTAGGCATTGCCATGCCAAGCCTAGGTGCGTAAAGTGCCTAGGGGATCATGCTACCTCGGATTGCCTTAGAGGCAAAAACGAGGTAGAACCCCCTAGTTGTGTGCTGTGTGGTCAGCAAGGTCATCCTGCGAACTATCGCGGATGCACCAAGGCTCCACGCACCCACCACAAGGTAGCCCAACGAAGGGCAGCCCGAGCTGCAGCTTCCCAACCCGGTCCCACTAAAGCCCATATGGCCCCTTCCTCGCACTCTACTCGCGATTTCCCGGCTCTGCCACTCACGCAGACCAAACTCGCGCCGCAGCGTCCATCCGCATGGACTCGTCCCCCGTCAATCGTCCGACCCACAAATCCGCCCCGCGCCCAACCTAGTAGCAATTCAGGTATTCCTGCAGCCTCTCTCGCGCCTCGTCCGGTTCCTGTGACGGCCCCTCAGGCCTCTGCATTTCCTGTCAACCAGTTTAGGGAATTTAGTATTCTCTTTAAGTCGGCCCTTAGTCAACTTGACAGTTTATTAGACTCCCTGTCCCAATTTAAAGCCTAATAATGGATTGTACGAATAAAAGTAGAGTCAAACCGCGTTCCCTTACAATAGGTTTTTTCAATGCTGATGGCATCTTAGGTCAACGTGCAGAGATTCACGAGTTTGTAAAACATCATCAGGTAGATATTTTATTAGTGCAGGAATCTTTCCTCAAACCCTCTAACCGCGACCCCAAGATGGCAAATTATAATCTAGTGCGAAACGACAGGACCTGCGCGCCCAAAGGGGGCACTCTCATTTATTATAAAAAGTCACTTCACTGTATCCCCATAGACCCACCTGCCCTCACTGACATTGAGGCTTCGATCTGTCGAGTAGGCATGACAGGACATCAGCCGATCACATTAGTGTCGGCTTATCTATCTCCTAATAACTCTAAGAGGTTACTTAGAAGTGACCTCGAAGCCCTCTTTAATCTCAGTAATTCAGTCATAATTGCAGGCGATCTTAACGCTAAACATCTTTCTTGGAGTTGCTTAACAACAAACACAAGAGGCAGGGTATTAGAAACTCTAGCCGAGCCCCTCTATTATGATATAATAACACCATTGCAGCCCACTAGATATCCCCCTGACTTGAACCACAGACCAGAAATACTCGACTTGGCGCTTCTAAAGAACATAAACTTACGTTTATGTTCTATAGAAGTACTACACGAGTTACAATCCGACCACCGACCTGTTATATTAAAACTAGGCTCCCGTTTAGACGCCCCTGATAATCCAGCACCCCCTAAGACAGTGCTGGACTGGGAGAAGGTGGCCGAAGGCCTCCAGTCTTCCAGTTCAGTGTACTTAGATAGTATCCCAGTAGAAATAACCTCCTTAGAGGAGGCCTCGACAGCTATTAACTCCCTCACGGATCACGTGAGGTCGGTTTTGAACGAAAGTTCAAAACAGGTTCCGGAGATGGAAGACCATCGCTGGAAACTGCCTACCGACATCCGTGATCTGCTAACGGAGAAAAACGCAGCCACCCGCGCATATGATTCCAATCGCACCGAGGAATGTCGCCGTCATTTGCGTCTCTTGCAGCATTCTGTAAGAAAACGTATTAATGACATGCGACAGAATCGGTGGGACAATCTTTTGAGCGGCATTGAGCCCCACCACCAGGCCATCTGGCAGCTGTCTAGGTCTCTTCAAAAGGATACGGTTGTTCCTACTCCTCCTCTCAATAGACCTAACCAACCCCCCGCTTTCGACGATGACGAAAAAGCCGAATGCCTTGCCGACAGTCTCGAAGCCCAATGCTCGCCCAGCACTCTCCCTATCGATCGTAGGCACCTCTCGACGGTGAACTCTGAAGTTCAGCGTAGGGCTTCTGTACCTCCCACCGATCCTCCTCTTCCACAGGTCACTGAGGAAGAGGTCCTAGGTATTATCAAAAGATTTCATACCCGAAAAGCCCCTGGCTCAGACGGTATCACGAATCGTGTCCTTAAAAACTTCGGTGCTCCCCTCATCTGCTTACTAACGGCAATATTCAACGTCGCCTTGAGCAACTGCGTCTTTCCACAGCAGTGGAAAGAAGCAATTGTAATTGGTATACCAAAGCCTGGGAAACCTAAAAACGAACCTTCGAGTTACCGCCCCATAAGTCTCCTCAATTCCATGGGGAAGGTTTATGAGCGGCTCATATTTGCTAGATTACGGGACTACGCCGAATCCAATAGTCTTATTCCACCAGAGCAGTTTGGTTTTAGAACCAAACACTCCTGCGTTCAACAAGTGCACCGTATTGTTGAACATATCTCTAGTAGATTAAACTTAAAAAAACCTGTCGCTACGGGAGCGCTCTTCTTCGATGTGGCGAAAGCGTTCGACAAAGTCTGGCACAACGGCTTGATCTACAAGCTTTATTCACTGGGAGTGCCAGACCGTCTCGTGCACATCATAAGAGACTTCCTCTCAAATCGAACCTTTCGCTACCGCGTGGAGGGGACGCTCTCGTCACCGCACCCGATACATGCCGGAGTCCCACAAGGCTCCGTCCTCTCCCCTTTACTATTTTCATTATATACTAGTGACATTCCCAAATCCCCTAATACCGAATTAGCTTTATTTGCGGATGATACAGCCATCTATTCTTCGTGCCGTGGTCGAGTTATGATGACCGGAATCCTCCAACGCGCGGCCAATGCCTTGGGCAAGTGGTTTCGCAAATGGAGAATCGAGGTAAACCCGGAGAAAAGTGCAGCGGTGTACTTTTCAAAGGGCTATTATAATACGCCACGGTCACGCCGTCAACTTAAAGTCATTACGATGTTTGGCAAGCCGATCCCTTGGGAGGAGCAAGTCAAATATCTCGGCGTAGTCTTAGATAGACGTCTTACTTTCAAGGCCCATATCAAACGAGTGCGCGATCGCGCCGCGTTTGTAATGGGCCGTCTTCATTGTCTCCTTAACAAGCGAAGTAAATTGTCCCTTAGGAATAAGGTGAAAATCTACACGACTTGCATCCGTCCGATCATGACCTATGCAGGGGTAGTTTTCGCTCACGCGAGCCCCTCTCAAATTCACCGTCTACAGGTAATACAAAATCGTTTCATGCGGAAAGCCACGGGAGCTCCGTGGTTCCTTCGCAATGAAAATCTGCACATTGACCTAGGTCTGCCAACCATTGCCCAATGGCTCAAATTAGCTTCCAAACGTTTTTTCGATTCTGCTCCGCACCACCCAAATCCCCTGGTAGTTGCGGCTTCCGAATACATCCCGCTTAGGGACGGTACTGAAAAGTATCGGCGTCCGAAGGACGTAATATTCGATCCCGACGACCCGATTACCCTAGCCATAGAGGCAGCCAATCAGCTCGCGACACCAAACACTTCAGGACCCCGATACCGACCCCGCCGGCGTGGTCGACGATTTCCCTCATTCAGCGCTTATCGCTATCGACCCACTAGGGTCGATTAATTCTTTCAAATATTTTTCCTCTCAGACGACGCCCTGAGCCGAGGTTCGCGCCCAACTGGGCACCCTCAGGCCTGTTGTCTTAAACGTTGTACCGGGTGAGAGCCTTCAGCGCTCCCCATTTGTCCGGCCAAGTAGTTAATGCCATCTGCGGCAAATCTACAATAAGTCACGTCAAAAAAAAAAAAAAAAAAAAAAAAAAAAAAAAAAAAAAAAAAAAATAGGGTGAACCTTATTTTGACAAACCTCCAGCCGTATTAACCATCTTCTTCATTTGATCAGATGAGGTTGGTAATCCACCTCTCAACCCACACGAGAGAAGAGAAGAGACTGTATCTTCACAAATTACCAGAAAGATGCAAATCAGATTTACGGTCGGTCACCCATCCATCATCTGACCACAACAAAAATGGCTTCACCTGCCGCATAAATTGCCAGACATAACCAAGCATTCATACTTGTACTAAACATAAAAATATCGCCAAGTGGGAGAAGTACCAACGTTGTAATGTTCCGTATACCATTTTTCCTAAAAGATCCTTTGTTATTCAAATCCCTCATGAACCATTGAGTTTATTGGAGATTAAAAACGGATTTGTGCCTATAAATAATAATTTCCCTTTGCGAATGCTGTCATAAAATCATTATCCCTCTAGCGATTTCACGTCCCGTTATCACAGGGGCCACTTATTTCACCAAAGTTGGCAGGTTTGGTTAATAAACTAAAATAATACCAAAAATGACTTATGATCTCTTTCTAATTTTAGTTACAGTTATTTAGGAACAGTCATGAGTAATATCATGTACCTACCCACTTTAGAACCTTGTCGCACTATCATAATAATATTAAGTCAAATTAAGACACCAACGCTTGAGACGCTTGAGCGCCTAGCTAACCGTATCGAACCACCTTAATGAGACTTACGGTTTAATTTGTCAAAAAAATTAATGTGACATGGTAGATACATGGTATAGATATTACAAGTCCCACTATTAGGTACGGTCACGAGCATTAATATGTATACACTTTGGTACCATGTCACATTAGCTTTTTTGACAAATTAAACCGTAAGTCTCATTAAGGTGGTTCGATTCGGTTAGCTAGGTCAAATATGTTAGTGCGACAGAGTCCTAAAGTGGGTTCATTATATTGCTCATGATTGTACAGGCATAGAATAAAGATTAAAAAAAAGCTATAAAGCTATGCTCGGTATTTCCCTGCTGGATCGAATCAGAAATGAGGAGATCCGCAGGAGAACTGAAGTCACCGACATCGTCAGTGACTCAGCTCGGAGAATTGCAAAGCTGAAGTGGCAGTGGGCAGGACTCAGGACACATAGCGAGGAGAACCGATGGCCGCTGGGGCGGAAGGGTTCTGGAATGGCGACCACGTGTCGGACGACGCTCAGTGGGTAGGCCCGCTACAAGGTGGACCGACGATCTGGTGAAGGTCGTGGGAAGCCGTTGGATGCGGGTAGCACGGGACCGATCGTCGTGGAGATCCTTGGGGGAGGCCTATGCCCAGCGCAGTGGGCGTCGTACGGCTGATGATGATGATGATGAGAATAAAGATTAATACTACGTATGGAACGGTAACTCTCCGCCCCGCACCAATTCGTACCGGGCGCCGACCTCACTCCCTCTGGGTCTTACTTTAGTCTTAAAAGGCCGTAAGCCGCCGAGGAGTAAGGGAAAAGCACGGATTGTCTGTCTCACTCGCACTTAACTACGCATCACGGGGTAAGTATAAGATTTTTGGATGGAGTATCCGTGAAGTGACATAGGCGCCATATTCCCTCTGATTGAGTGACATGACGGCATACTTCACCACGCTGATGGTCAATAGCGGGTAATAATAACATCACCACTTATCGTAACATAAGCTCACGACTCTGTCCCAATTGGGGTAGTCAGATGTACATCCATCGCAAGATGAACATGGCGAAATCGTATTCCCCAAAAAAATATTCGAAAGTTAGTTCATCGAACAAATGTATTTCGAAACTAAGTCCCAGACCCCACCTCACCGAGCTATCTGTCAGACTAACGTGGTAGGTAAAAAATAATAATAAAATAAAATTCTATATTAATCAAACGAGGTACAATTTAAACAGTTAACAGCGAGCCCTGCACTAGGGATCACCCTGTATCGCAGTGGCTTAAGTAAACGGTATCGTCTAATACCTACCTAATAGCCGTCGTCGTAATGATAGCCTTAAAAAATATTTTCAAGAAGTTTCTCTGAGGATCTCCAAAAAATTTTTGTAATAAATATTCGCCATCATTCAGATGGAATTGCTAAAATCACAACGACAAAGGGTTGCAAGTTAGGACGTTTTTTACAATGTCATTTGGTATTCGTACTACTTATTCGTGTGATGTTCACATAATGCCGTACCAAGCGCAGGGTCGCTACATAAACATATCTTTATGGCCCTCTTATCATTCTGCTTGATGGTTACTTAGTATTACAAAAAAAAAAATTCGTCCTCAGTTTATGTCCTCTAGAAGGCGCCACATTGAGTGTTGAGTGTTAGCCTATAATCATCGCACAATCAAGACGCTTCTAGTGACACCTCATTTTCTGACAGCTGTTTTAGAAGTTAGGTGGGCATGGGAACAGATACATGCATGCATACACACTACATACATACAATAAAAAAACAAAAAAAAATACAATACAATACAAAAACTCTTTATTGCACTTGAATCACATTAAAAATACATTACACACATCCATACACATACATATTTTATACATCCATAGCGGTCAAACATATAACCCTCCTTTTCGTTCCGTCGCACCATAGAATAAGCAATAACTAATAACAATAATAACTGGTCACTTTCCCTACTTCAAGAAAGGTGCTGTAATAAAACAAAACTCGTCCATTAAGAAAGTGCAAAAAGCCAACATTACGCGGTATTCCCAGGCGGTCACCCATCCAAGTACTAACCGCGCCCGACGTTGCTTAACTTCGGTGATCGGACGAGAACCGGTGTGTTCAACGTGGTATGAACGTTGGCGATTGAAGTCGTAAAATTGTGACACGTATTCGTATTTTTATCATAATTTGCATTATAACAGCGCTTAAGCATTGTCTGCCAAAATCAGCATTCATTGCTTCATACCTATTCTTAGGAAAACGTGCTTATCTATCTGTTAAAAAAAATGTTGTCTTGGAATAAATAATAGCCATAACAATAGAAAAGACATGTGACAGGATAATCATATCTATGTAGTAATTTATAATGCATTTACGCAGATGTGGCTAATTATTTACATACTTACTTGAATTTTAACTCCAATACTAAACGTCAACAACAATGTGTCACACTATTGTCCACAACGAATTTAGAACGAATGACAAATATCGATTTGTCGTAGTTTACTGGTAATTTACATTTCAGTTTTAAATTAAGTACTTGTATAATCTCTTAGTTCATCATAACTAATCATTAAATTAAATTGACGTAATTTACTTATTTTGTTCGTTTAGATTAGCTTTATTGGGAAGTAGTATGACTTGCAAATAAAACAACTTTTATTTAGGCAAAGTAATAACTATAATTGATTATGAAATTATTAATTATTGTTATAATTATGATACGTATTTTTAGATAGTTTTTAGTGAAAAACATTTTGTTTCAAGTTCTTAAATATTACCGATATTGTACAACCGTTCTGATTGGTCTAGAGTGATGTGTCATATTCTAGTGGAAGGGCCACAAAGTCTATAAAAGGGCTGCAATCTGGCAATCGAGACTGATTTTACGTTGAAAAGCCGACACGACTGGATCCTCCTGCTACGTAAGTTAAGTAACATTTGTATATTATTATCTTTTACCTAGTGTGTCTATGTTATTTAAATGCTACTTGTGAGAATTATTATGTGGTAAGGCTGAGCCAATATTCTTGTTTCATTAATATAATATCATATATATGTTCCTATTTTTATTGTTTTATTCCCAAGTCCTGGAGTTTTATTTTGAGAATACTCGTACCATCTATCTAGGAAAACCTACAAATACAAATATTGACTAATAAGCTTATTTATGAGAATATAGCTTCTTAAATATTAAGATATACATTTTATTATATTATATATTACCAAGTATTTTCTGACATCAGAAGTGGGATTCACTCCATGCTTTATATCAATCTTAACTATTGCTTTGTACAATTTTCCAGGGTAATTATGGACGCCGCCGCCCTCCAAGGGATTCTCAAAGCTATCCAAGATGCTGTCACGCCCAAGCGATGCAACGACGACGAAGTTGCGTTGCCAATATTCGATCCCGAGAAGAACAACCGCGGCGCTGCAGCATGGTGCGATGAGATCGAGACTCTGGCCAACGAGCTGAACTGGAGCAGCATTGCTACGGTTGCAAGAGCAGGTAAGGCCCTAAAGGGCTCTGCTTTAAAATGGTTTGAGTGCTGGGAACCAACAGAGGGAAGGTCATGGAAAAATTTTCGCAATGATTTTACTGACTTTTATCCTGATAAGAAAGATCTAGCTGAAAAACTTACTAAAGCCGTCTTATATTCATCGAATTCTGCTGACTCTTATTGTGAATACGCTAGGGAAAAAATAAGGCTGTTACGTAACACAAAAGTAGCTTTCACCGAAGAACAAATTGTTGAGTTAGTTTGTGGTGGCATATGTGATGTTAATGTAAAAATGGCTTCATTTAACAACAGTGTTAAAACTGCGTCGAATTTAATATCCTTATTTTCTACCTACACAAAGAAAACTGAAAAGCGTTGTCTTGACCCAATCGATAAAGACAGTATTCCTGGCCCTAGTGCCCCAAAGCGATCTAAGTTTTTTTCTAACAACGAAGAGAAAAAATGCTTTATCTGTCAAAAAGCTGGTCATATCAAATATCAATGTCCAAAAAATCTAAATATTGTTGGAAATAACAAGTCTGAAATTCAAACAAAACGGACATTTGATCCCGTAATGTGTAGCTATTGTAAAAGGTTAGGCCACATAGATACTGTTTGTTGGTATAAGCAACGTGCTGAATCTAGTTCTGCTTCGGCAGTGAAACAGATTCCAACAAATTCTGTTAATTTTTTAGACCGAATTTAAATCTTACTAAAGTTAAAATCAATGATTTAGCAATCGATTCGCTTATAGACACAGGAGCATCTTGTAGCATAATTAAAGAAACTCTTGCCCATAAGATAGGATGTCACCTTTACCCACAGTCATTGAATCTTAATGGTATAGGAAACGGCAGCCTTCACTCATTTGCTATGATTACTGTGCCGATCCAATTTGAGGAAGTTTGCTTAGAATTAGACTTGAATGTGGTCAAAGATTGCGATTTTCAGTATGATCTTCTTATTGGTAGAAATTCTGTCCAACACCCAGATATAGAAATCTTGGTTGATAAGTCAGGATGTAAGGTAGTTCGAAAACCGGTAGCGCAAGGACCAGAGGTAAACTTAATTAATGTAACTGAAACTGAATCTTGTAACTTTCCTGATTTATCGTTACAATTAAAACATCTTGATGTTGAGATTCAGGAACGTGTGAAAAATATATTTCGGAAATACCCCTCTGTCTTAGGTGATGTCAGTACCGTAGAAACAGGTGAATTAACCATACGTTTGAAAAGAGATGAGACTATCAATTACCGACCATATAGATTGGCGCCGGTTGAGAGAGAGAAGGTGAAGGAAATCGTGCAAGACTTAATAGAAAAAAAGATTGTCCAAGAAAGCGATTCACCGTTCGCTAGCCCTGTCCTTCTCGTAAAGAAGAAGGACGGTAGTGACCGAATGTGCATCGACTATAGAGCGTTGAACAAGATTGTAGAAAAAGATAGATACCCTCTCCCTCTCATCGATGACCAGATAGACAAATTGGGAAAGGCAAAGTTTTTCATATCCATAGATATGAAAAATGGCTTTTACCAGATACCCATTTCGTCTCATTCTACTAAATATACGGCATTTGTAACACCTGACGGCCATTACGAATTTCTAAAAATGCCTTTTGGTCTTTGTAATGGTCCGTCGGTGTTTCAAAGAGCCATATCTAAAGCAGTTCAACACCTTAAATTTTTACTGGTATATATAGATGATATTCTCATCCCTTTCACGACAGTTGAACAGGGCCTACAGTATTTAGACGAAACGATTCAGGCGCTTAGTATGGCAGGATTTACAATTAACTTGCAAAAATGTAAATTTTTTGTTGAAAGCATCGAGTATTTAGGCCGACATATTTCACAGGAAGGGGTTAGACCTAGTGAGCTAAAAACATCTGCCTTACTGAATTCTCCCATTCCTCGTACTATTAAACAAGTTAGACAGTTCATGGGTCTAGCAAGTTATTTTCGGAAGTTTATCCCTGATTTCGCAGCAAAAACTGCCTGTATTACTAAACTTACACGTAATGACCAAAAGTGGGAGTGGGGCCCTGAACAGGATGCAGCTAGAGAATATGTTTTGCAACATTTGTCCTCTAAACCCTTGTTGACTATCTTTGATCCCGAAAGACCAACGGAGCTGTACACCGATGCCAGTTCTCTAGGCTACGGTGCCATACTAGTACAAAGAGTTGACGACGTTAAAAAGGTTGTTGCATATTACAGTAAAAGGACTACCCCTATAGAATCTAAATATTCGTCATACGATCTTGAAACTCTTGCAATTTACAACGCACTTAAACATTTTAGGGTTTACTTATTGGGAATTAAATTTCAAATTATCACAGATTGTAATTCTATTAAGGCTACTGTAAATAAAAGGGACTTATCACCACGTGTTGCCAGATGGTGGACATTATTGCAAGATTTCCAATTTGAAATTGTGTATAAAAAGGGAAAATATATCAGTCATGTTGACTTTCTAAGTCGTAACCCTGTTGAGGTCCCCACAAACGTGAGCAAAGGCTGTGGTTTTGGGGAAGCACAACATTCAAATGGTAATAACAAGATAAAATCCCTTGATCCATTTGAAGACCATGTGAATTTGATAAATGAATCCCCTAAATCATGGATAGAAATTGCTCAACAAAACGATGCTGAGATACAAAATTTAATCATGCAAGTTCAGGCAGGGGAAATAGATTCAAATCGGTATTTGTTACAAAATAATTTATTATTTTACAAAATCCATTCTGACTCTCAACCTTTACTATACGTCCCAAAAAGATCCAGATTTAATCTGCTGCGACTTTTTCATGACGAAAATTGTCATGTGGGATGCGATAAGACTATTCATAAAATTCGAGAATGTTTTTGGTTCCCTCAAATGACAGCATTTGTAAAAAAGTATATAGCCCACTGTTTAGTTTGCATTGAACGAAAAAGTCATTCTGGTCCTAAGCAGGGCTTATTGCATCCCATCAACAAAACTCCTATACCTTTTCATACTATCCATCTTGATTGCACTGGTCCTTTCCCTCAAACTCCTGAAGGTTATAAACATATTTTACTTATAGTTGATGGCTTCACGAAGTTTTGTCTTTTAAAACCTCTAAAAACCCTCAATGCACAGGAACTTGTACCCATTATTCGGGATACGATAACAACGTTTGGCACTCCTTCGCTAGTTATTACTGATCGGGGCACAAATTTCAGCTCTACTCAAATCAGGTCTTTGTTTCACGACTTACAAATAGAACACCACATGATTGCCACAGGAACACCTCGAAGTAACGGTCAGGTCGAACGATACGTAACTACCGTGACAGACATGTTAAATACCACATGTAATGGTTCGTCAGATTGGCCGAGCGGGTTGTGGAAAGTCCAGCAGTCTATCAATACAACTATTCAAAAATCAACTGGATTTACCCCGATCCGCTTGCTAATCGGTTGTAACGCGAATATCCCTTGTATTCAGTCCCGAATTGATGATGCCAATATTCCGGAAGCCAGTATAAACACTCAAACTGATAGAGAATTAGCCCGACAGCGATTAATTTTGGAATCTGAAAAATTTAAAACACGCTTTGATCCAGTGAGACGCGATAACAAATCTTTTCAAGTAGGTAACATGGTTTACGTAAGCCAAAATCATAGACGTCTGGATAAGTTAAGTCCGCGATTTAAAGGTCCCTATGAAATATTGACACTACTTGATAATGATCGGTACACTCTAAGAGGATTAGGAAATCTTAGGAATATAACTGTAGCCAAAGAAAAATTAAGACTATGGCCTGGAGAATTGATAGACACTGATGATACTGTTGCTGAAGATGCCAGTAGATAAATGTGATTTACTTAACTATAATTATATTGATTAAGGTCTTATAAAATAAGCATGATGTAAGCAAAAAAAAAAAAAATGAAATTGAAATGAGAACTAGACTGAGAAATTGATTAATCGATAGGTTATCGTACATAATTTTGTTAATGTAATCAAAGGAATGAGAATAAATATGATGTATTTAAATCAAATGTGAATGTGATGAATATAGTAATAATGTAAAAAGACTAATGTAATTAGAATGAGAGTTGAGCAAGACGATGTAATTATAATGTGAGATACCTAGTTAATGATGTAACAAATATGATGTGTATACTACAATGAAAGATGGAAGGTAAATTAAATTGGTAATAACAATGTAAACAATGTGAAAATAAATAAACATATTGAAAAAAAAAAAAAAAGAGTTTTGGAATGTAAGTACTCCGAGAGCGGAGTACATGTCAGTATGGCCGTGACAGGATAATCATATCTATGTAGTAATTTATAATGCATTTACGCAGATGTGGCTAATTATTTACATACTTACTTGAATTTTAACTCCAATACTAAACGTCAACAACAATGTGTCACACTATTGTCCACAACGAATTTAGAACGAATGACAAATATCGATTTGTCGTAGTTTACTGGTAATTTACATTTCAGTTTTAAATTAAGTACTTGTATAATCTCTTAGTTCATCATAACTAATCATTAAATTAAATTGACGTAATTTACTTATTTTGTTCGTTTAGATTAGCTTTATTGGGAAGTAGTATGACTTGCAAATAAAACAACTTTTATTTAGGCAAAGTAATAACTATAATTGATTATGAAATTATTAATTATTGTTATAATTATGATACGTATTTTTAGATAGTTTTTAGTGAAAAACATTTTGTTTCAAGTTCTTAAATATTACCGATATTGTACAACCGTTCTGATTGGTCTAGAGTGATGTGTCATATTCTAGTGGAAGGGCCACAAAGTCTATAAAAGGGCTGCAATCTGGCAATCGAGACTGATTTTACGTTGAAAAGCCGACACGACTGGATCCTCCTGCTACGTAAGTTAAGTAACATTTGTATATTATTATCTTTTACCTAGTGTGTCTATGTTATTTAAATGCTACTTGTGAGAATTATTATGTGGTAAGGCTGAGCCAATATTCTTGTTTCATTAATATAATATCATATATATGTTCCTATTTTTATTGTTTTATTCCCAAGTCCTGGAGTTTTATTTTGAGAATACTCGTACCATCTATCTAGGAAAACCTACAAATACAAATATTGACTAATAAGCTTATTTATGAGAATATAGCTTCTTAAATATTAAGATATACATTTTATTATATTATATATTACCAAGTATTTTCTGACAAACGCGGGTGTACATTTTCCGAAGTAGGTACCAAAATATAAGATTTATGCTGGATCTCTCATCGGGGTGGGCAGAGTCACTTGACGACATTATCTAACTTCTTGCGGCCGAAATTTCCGGACAATAGTTAAACAATGGGGTTTGGATTTAAAAGGACAAAAAAGTAGGTCATTCGACCTTACGACTTTGAGGCTTGAATAATTTGTCACTTTCCCTACTTCAAGAAAGGTGCTGTAATAAAATAAAACTTGTCCATTAAAAAAGTGCAAAAAGCCAACATTACGCGGTATTCCCAGGCGGTCACCCATCCAAGTACTAACCGCGCCCGACGTTGCTTAACTTCGGTGATCGGACGAGAACCGGTGTGTTCAACGTGGTATGAACGTTGGCAACTGTTACGGCAAAATTGTGATAGTTAATCGTAGTTTTATACATATTTTTTATAAGAAACATACGAGGTGAATAATATATACTTCTTTATTGTAGTATAATAATTATTTAAAATATCTGACTCATTACCATAAACTTTAAAGAATACGATTACGTATCACAATTTTGCTGTATTGATCGCCAACGTTCATACCACGTTGAACACACCGGTTCTCGTCCGATCACCGAAGTTAAGCAACGTCGGGCGCGGTTAGTACTTGGATGGGTGACCGCCTGGGAATACCGCGTAATGTTGGCTTTTTGCTGGTTTTTTTGGGGACAAGTTTTAAAATCACTTTTTAAAAGCAGCCGTAATTAAAGTATAATAAAAAAAATATTTATTTACAAAATAATATACAACACGTCGAAAAATATTAATAATAAAAAAAACAAAATTAATTTAAAAATATATGTTTTTACTGTCCTTTGCCAGAGTATTGCTAATTGTAAATTAAAGGCGTCACTAGTGACAAGTGTCTGTAAATATAATTTTTTTAGACGTGAGTTATTATTTCGTTCATATTATATTAAGACTATGTATTATTTTGTAACGATAGTAATTTAAGCATATTTTTTCTTTATTTTATATTTGAAAATAGACTCTCGAGGAAACTATACAGGTTACTTTTTTATTCCTAATAGGTATTCATATCAACAAAGCAAAATTGTGATATGTAATCGTATTTTATAATAATTTGCATTACAAATATTCCCGAGTGAATACATTTTCGGAAGTAAGTATGTTACCTAACTTGTATTGGGCTGGTTTTTCCTTCGCGGGTTGGAAGGTCAAACAGGCAGTCACTTTTGTAAAAAACCGGACCTGTCAAATTAAGTTTAGGTTAGGTAAGCGGACCCTGTGAAAAACGGGATAATCCTAGGGAGATGATGACTACGTATAGAATGGCAACTCTCCGCTCAACACCACCAGCTTAGCTTTTACGTCAACTCCGCCGTAAATAGTTTAGATCCGATTTGAACCATCACGCACACAGACGCACGTGTACGATAACGTCAATGTGTGGTGTCTGTGTAAAACGAGGTTGTTTGTATGAAATGTCCGGGGTGTGGCCGCATTCGGGAAAAAAATCTTTCAGATTGTTTATATGCCAATATACCAATGGTTTATCAAAATTGTGCTGATTCCAGTATTAGATAGTTCTAATTTAATATCTTAATTATATATCATTTTCTTATACGCCGGAAAGGAAAGGGACGGGTAATCGACAGTCTCAGTATGCGTATTACTATAGGCATATAGGCTTCGACATATAGGTACTTATCTATTACTTACTAGCTTTTGCCCGCGACTTCGTCTGCGTGGCGTGTTATAAAAGCGAGATCCTCGTGTGTTTGGGAGTGCATGTCACAAGCATCTAACTTATGCAATTTAGATATTTTCATACAACATTTTTTCCCGCTAACTCCCATTTTTCAAAATACAGCCATAACTAAACTTTATATTACATAAGGTATGCATGCACGCTAGATTGAAAACATCTACTCGTATCTCCGTCCCTTCCAAATTTCAAGTGCCTACGTTTAGCCGTTTAGGCTGTGCGTTGATATGTCAGTCAGTGAGTCAGTCAGTTTCTCCTTTTATATATTTAGATTATCACGAGATTATCACTATTCTCAGCAACGAGCGAACGTTTGAGGGAACGATATTAAAGAGCAAGAGATATACATATATTATGTATTATCAGATCTATTTTGTCGACATCCGATCGACATTACCGACAACTGCCTAAAATATTCACAGAACATGAGATCGGCGAGACAATAACTAACCATGCGAAATCTTCCAAACAATTTCCTGCCTTCCATCTTGAGCACAAAGGCCTTTTTTGTACGGTAGTGGAATCGGAATTGAATACAGGAGGTGAAGCTTCAATATTCGTGATTTATCAGAACGTATTTGCCGATCTGTTGTGTTGTGGAGGTAACCTTGTTTGTTGGCACGTTGAGGTGAGAAATACCACGGCATGTAGATAAACGTATTTTATGTCGTCGCCTTATAGATAAAACTAATGGTGCCAAAATATCGATAGTTTAAAAACATAACGACTTTGGGAGGTGGATTACCAACCCCTATTGAACCGCCAAAGGCTCCTGACATGGCTCATGTAACGACTACTTACTTGCACTAGTCACTATCGATAGTTCAAAACTGTTGATATTGATTGTTTGAGGTTTACGCGGTTATTATCATAGTTAAAACACATAATTATACCCGTCATTTTCTTATCCGCCGAAAAGGAATGGGACGAATAATTGTCAACAAGTTAATTTTAAAATGAATGAATAACCCGTCCGAATAAAATAGGCATCTCGCTGGTATGCAATCCGTTTGACGAGCTATGATGATGAAAGGTGATGATGATGAAACCTAAGCCCCCACCCTCGGAGTAGACTCCTACTCAGAACCCCAAACGAATTAACTCAAAAGTCCGCATAAACTTTCGGGTTATGAAGCTCTTGGCACGAAGCGAAAATAGGCAGATACTTATGTTTTTTGAATAGTCCGATATAATAACACTTTCGCGATGTCTTCCGGCTAACTTAATGCGATCATTAACCACAAAACACCACTCCGTATTAATTATTTAGATTATTCAATGAAGAAAGCAACTGTCCCGTTCCCGTTCCTGCCAAAAAGCTGTGGCAGTAGAGAATACCACGTAAAACCGAGCAATAGACAAACTAGTTTCTATCCTGATAAAAAAAAATAGTTTCAATTTTACCCCGGATTGAAATAAATTGAAATTGAGAATGTGATTTTTCAAAATGGCGCTTATATGTATTTTACAGTACTTATAAGCCTACGATAAGTAACCCACGTACTGTAACTTGAAATATTATTCATCAACATACATTCTCATTAATTAATTTTCCATTCTGTAAAGGATCGTGCACACAAAATCCTTTACAAATCCTAAGGGTCTCTCTCGACTGCGTGTTTTTTTTATCACTATTCCTATTCTTGTCGTTTTAATTGCTCCTCGTGAGATGGCGTAAGCAGCACCACATAATTAGTGCACATCATTATCGCGCAAGTGTGCACATACCCTATTCACAAGCCAGTGTGTATAAGGACATAGTGTAGTGAAGCACAGTGGTACAACTCCGAAATTTGGCTAATAAATCAGAACTTACGACATACAAAAACGTGAGAAAGAAGTTCAATTCGCTGTCTTGCTCGCCACTGGCGTGGTATTAGGAACACAATCGATAATAAAATGCCTACTTAATCAGAAATCTCACTGCGAACTTTGTAGCGAGATATCATAAATTCATCACTCAAGGAGGTAGACACTGAAAAACTAGCAAAGACCAAACCAAGAGCAGCGGCAAGGCGAGAACTTTGTGATAACACTGAAAAATTTACATTATTACCATTCTCGTAATGTACAAACTTCTCCCTCTCAAATATCTATTCGCGGCGCGAGAAACTTAGCGTTGTTGAACAATATTGCACTTTACGAGACTCGTAATAAAGTTATTTTCGTCTTGGTCTACGCAGACCGTTATAGCACCGCATGGTCTCAGCTTAAGCGGTTATTATGCTACCTAATCCACCCAGTCCGATTGCGGCTCGCGCGTCGTCAACGGGGAAATCGACGTTAAATCGTAGTTACCATGGTTACGCCCAGCAATTTGCTATTAGACCACACGATTCCGATCGCCGAGCGAATGACCTTGACGCATCGAGCTGGGGGGATTAGATAAGTCTAATAATCGCTTTACACGCATACGACGGAACCTACGTTGGTACTCTGTAATTTGCCTACACTGTGTCACGCTTAGAAGGCGAGCGCTTGAGTCAGTCGAGAGTCTTTTGTTGGGATCTACCGTTGGCTTGTCTAGGTTTTTCAGTTTTTCTTTTATTTGAAAGCATGTGATACTATGTGTTCTGTTTTGTAGGCAAGTGCTTCGTTCTGTCTGATTATTTTAAGTGATCATTATAATGAGGTCGCTCCTACTTTGTTTTTAGTCGTCTCTGCGTATGTATAATTATATACGTAGGCTATATAAGAATACATAGACACCTAGGGAGCGTGACACTCCTGGGCACAAGCCTCCGACACTAAACTTGAGTCACTCTACCAAGCTGCTTCACTGCGGGTTGATGGCAATCACGGAATACTTAGAAGAAAGAGTAGTTTCCAACAAGTCAAAGCAGTTACTTTTTACTAAACGTCAAAACTCGAAATTACTATGGAATTTGTATGAAAAAGCACACTGTGACGTCATAGAAAAACGTGATAAAATGTCGGACTTATTATTACGTTTTTCTTGACTAAAATTCATAAATAAGTTAAATAGAAAAAAGAAAATGTTTTTCGTTATTTTTAGATCTGTTTTTATTTAGTAATCAGAATTTTATAATTTATCTTTGACCTGGGAAACCATCCAATTCCTCTATTAAGTGATTCTCTCTCTCTCTTTATTTAAGAGCTGCGCTCTTGTCGGTGGAGTAATCGCCTTCATTAAGTGATTAGATAGTTATATTCATTCGCCGAGTGTTTATTGAGTAAACAATCGGGCGTGAGAATCGGGCGGGCATCATCCATTATTCACTGAGCGGGTCTATCCATCCTGATAATTACCACCCCATGACGCTCTGGGTTTAGACGCACTGTGGGGAAAGACGCCGGCGGTCAAACGCGTCGTCAGGGGCCTATTTTACTTAACTTTTAAACAAATAAATAGATTGCAAAAGGCAACGATAGAGGGAGGGAGGATAGGAACCTAACAAAAGGTAGGTGGAGAATCTTGTATGTTACCTTTTATATCCTTGCGGGAGGCCTATGCCCAGCAGTGGGCGTCGTACGGCTGATGATGATGACCTTTTATATCAAATCCACGGAAAGTCATTAGAGTACATCATCAACCCATTAACGTCCCCACTGCTGGGGCACGGGCCTTCCCTATGGATGGATCCCTCCCTTATGGATCGATCTCCCTAGATCGGGCCTTAAACCATCACGCGGGCCCAGTGCGGATTGATGGTTATTAAAGACTGCTAATGCAGCCGCGACCAACGGCTTAACGTGCCTTCCGAAGTACGGAGGAGCTCGAGATGAAAACTTTTTTTTTTGTGGTCACCCATCCTATAACCGGCCTTTGCGAAAGTTGCTTAACTTCAACAATCGCAGACCGAGCGCGTTAACCGCTTCGCCACCGAGCTCATCTCATTAGAGTACAATGGTGGAAAATTATCTAAAACACTATGGCGTAAGCAAGTATTTATCCGTTCAAAGACGACTTTTTACTTCAACTCAGGGTTTAGACACGCTGAGGGGAAAGACGCCAGCTACAATGGTTTGTCCTCCCTTACACTGCTTAGACTTTAGACGAAGAGTCCAGCAAACATAAAAACATAACATAAACAGCCTATACATGTCCCAATGCTGGGCACAGGCGTCCCCTTAATTAACCAGAGGGGATGTGGAGCATACTCCACCACGCTGCTCCACTGCGGGTGGGTGGAGGTATTAGGGCTAGTAGCGATCAATGACTTAGCGAGCCTTTCGAAACACAATCATCTTACTTTTTCGGACAATCAGGTGATTCAAGCCTGCAATGTCCTTACCAAAAAAAGGACAGTCTCCATCGGGAATGGAACCCGGACCTCCAGATCGTGAGCCTAATGCTCTAACCACTAGACCACGAAGGCTGCAAACATAATAGCCAATGAAAAAAAATCGCAGCGTTTTTCAGTCGAGTATCACTCAAATCTTTATCGGAACCACAGGATTACAATTTAGACTGTTATATTGGTTCCCTGAGGTCTGTTAAGCACTTTTTATCTACTAGACCCTGAACTTAAGGAACAAACTCTTGTTGGACCTCTGTTCGGGGCGTAATTGGACCTAGACGTGATCTCTGAGATACTAAAGTATAACATAAACAGCCTATATACGTCCCACTGCTGGGCACAGGCCTCCCCGAAATCAACCGGATACCGGGGGTATGGAGCATACTCCACCACGCTGCTCCACTGCGGGTTAGTGGTGGTGTTTTTACGGCTAATAGCCGGGACCAATGGCTTAACGTGCCCTCCGAAGCACGGAATCATCTTAGTTTTTTGGACAATACCAAACAAAGGACAGTCTCACAAAGTGATTTCGACAGATCGTGAGCCTAACGCTCTAACCACTAGACCACGGAGGCTGTAAAAGTAAGTATACAGGTATAGAATAGGGGAGTGAAATGATTACTCGTACCTTGCTCAGTACCGCAAAAAAATAAAAAAAATAAGGGGAAACCAGCAGTGGGATATTGTGAGCTAGATTAGAATAGAGGAAAATAATTCCATGAGTCTTCTAATAATTAATTTCGTACAAATTATTAATTTCTCTAATACATTCTCTAGAGGAACGGTTTTAACAGTTAACTAAGTACGTATATTAATATTAATTCTATTTCGTTGCCTTCTATATTATATATTTATTAACAATCCCTTGTAAACGTTGATTATATACTCCTTTTGTTGAATTAGACCTTGTTTTATCCTTTAACTCATACATATAAGGTGTTAGCGACATCGTAACGAAAACTTTGAGGAATGATTCAGACTATAACCCGTTATTATGTGCTTTAATTATGATAATAACCGCGTAAAATTAAAACAATGTATAATTCTGATTTGATATCAAGTGGAAAATTTTCCGTCGCAAAATTCATGATTATTTTGTGTTATTTTTTAATTATTTTTATATATTAGGTGTGATGCTCTGTCACAGAGCCACCGCTTCCGATTGAGTTAAAAAGGATAAAGTTTAATGTACGTACTACTACCTAATTTGTCGACGAAAAAAAAATGCAGCTAAACACATTCTATGACATAACATAAGCTCACGACCTATCCCAATCGGTGTAGTTAGAGGTACATGCATCGCAAGATGAACTAAATACCCTATGTTATGATCTTCATGATATGGGCTATAAACTGTTACAAATAACACTAGTATTACAGTTGTGCTGGTATACATTAATAGTTATCTTTATGTTTGTTTCAATTATTCCTGCATTAATATAATAATTGAATGTACAAATACCTAGTTATAAATATATTGTTATACTTATTGTAAATTATTTTAACTTCAATTACTCGTATTAGTAACTCGCTCTGTAAACGTATCCTCTCGTTTGACGTGAGATGTCAACTGTCAACTCGAGGATTCGCAGTCTGTGGTTAGCGCCAAAACGTACGGCTTTGTTACTGATAATGTTAAAATTATATTTCTATTTAATAAAAGATTTACTTGTTATACTAATATAAAGTTATTATTTATACGAAAAATCCCTTCCCTGAGTTGTAGTCTTACACCTAGTAGTAAGTTAACGCTTCACTGAGCTTTCTGTTAGACCAACGTCATAGGTAGTGAGCCGTATCGCCGTTTATAATGATCAAGAAAACTGTGTTAGTGAAAACTGCATACACGTTCCACTGTTGGACACAGACCTCCCCTGAATCAACCGGAGGGGGTATGGAGCATACTCCACCACGCTGCTCCACTGAGGGTTGGTGGAGGTGTTTTTACGGCTAATAGCCGGGGCCAACCGCTTAAAGCTCCCTCAGCAGCACTGAAAACTGTACTTAAGATAAATTAATAACTCATTGGTGATAGTCCGGTACGAGGTACGCGTTCTATCTACGGTTGAAATTCACAAAAATAATACTCATAAGCATATCTAAAGCTACATTTGCCCAGTCATCTATAAGCTGAATGTTTCATAAAGGAAAATGGAGCTATAAAGAGTCAAAACTGTTCTAGTCGGGATAGATATCATAAAAATCTAACTCAGACTATTTATGTAAATGAGTTTTGGAAAACTGAGGGGTTATTTTAAAACTAGCCAAGTGTGAGTGCGACTCGCGCGTAGATTTTTTAGCTGGGGTTTCTATACTTTTACATTGTAAAATTCCACTTGATATTGTCTCAGAATAATTAGCTGATTCACCCCCCTCAGTATTTGTTACGATGTCATTTACACCCCTTACAAGTACATACAGGTAGCCATACAAATAGGTACAAGGGTTAGTGACACCATAACAAATACTGAGAATACTGGATGATTCAGACCATGATTCTGAGTTGATAACAAGTGGAATTTCATGTCGGAAAATTCATGAAAATGTTAGTGTTTTTTTAAATTAATTTCAGTTTCATACTTTTACGACGGAAAATTCGACTTAATATCAACTCAGAATCATGGTTTGAATCACCCTTCAAAGTTTTCGTTACGATATTACTAACACCCTGTTTAAATAAAAACACATACTTACTTGACTTTTAGAAATGGACTGTATAATTGAAATTAACAAAAGTGAAAACAGCAACACCCCATCGCCATGATGTTAGAATGGTAGAAGGAAAGTTAAACGCGGTGTTGCCATGATATAAAACAAATTTTAGTGTGTACTACACACTAACTCAAACAAAAAAGTTTTCCCGAAATGTTGTAAAAGTTACCCGACATTGGAAAGCTGGGTGAATGCAAAACAATGGAAACTGCCCGCATTGCGGAGTATAATGTGGTGCAACGCGATTCATTTACAAGCGGGGAAACAATTGGGATACCTACCCTTTCAGACCGATCACGAATATACATCCTACTCAAAAGGAAACGATTTCGCAAAGCGACATTGTCAGTGATAGTAAAAAAATACAGTGTGTTAGTAACATCGTACTGAGTGCTGAGGGGTATGATTCAGCTCATTATCCTGAGTTTATATTAAGTGGAATATTCCGTTGCAAAATTCATGATTCCCTCAGTATTCGTTATGATGTCACTTACATCATGCCCAAGTACGTACAGGTAGCCATATGGGTACGTATGGGTGTTAGTGACACCGCAACGAAGACTTTGGGGGATGAGTCAGACCATGATTCTGAGTTAATTGCAAGTGGAATTTCCCGTCTCGCAAAAGTATAGAGTAGAAAATAATTAAGACTAAAAAAACATGAATTTTGCGACGGATAATTCCAGTTAATATTAACTCAGAATCGTGGGCTGAATCATCGCCGTGAGTATTCGTTACGATGTGTCTAACACCTATATAATGATAACCTACCCACTTACAAGTCCTACAACAAACACAGAATTGATCGAACACCTACTCAAGCACCGCAACCCGTAATAAATAAGGCTGAAGACGCAACGAATTTATTGAATTCACGGTATTGTTGGCAGGACCCGAAATAAGGCAATTCTGTAAGAATATTGCTCAAGCAGCATTATTCATTGACAAATGTCTTCCATAACTACGATTTATGTTAAGCACCCATCGAAACTGCGATATAGCGAAAATATTTATTTATTCCGTCTTGTTTCGTGCATAGTTTGAATAGGAAAAAACACTTGAAACACATAAAAGTAAGCGTGACCCTATATAAACGCACATATCGCCGCCTTAGTGAAAATGACGTAAGCGCATTTTGAAAACACATATCTATTGGAATGTGATTTTTGTTAACAAAACCTCACAATATAGTAGGGCAACAGGCTCGCCCCCTATTACATAGGAACTAGTCATAGAATAAAGAATAATACTACGTATAGAACGGCAACTCTCCACTCCCCACTAGCGTCTGGTCTAGGTTTACCTCACCCCCCTCGAACATAATTTATTAGACTTGAATCGTATGGCGTCAGACGTCACACACACAGATGCGCGTGTACGATAACCTCAATGTTTGGTGTCTGTGTAAAACGAGGTTGTTTGTATGAAGTGTCCGGCGTGCGCCTAAGTATAAATTCAAATTCAAAATTCAAAAATATCTTTATTCAGTAGGTAACATAGTTACACTTTGAATCGTCAATTTTACATAACGAACGTCTCATCCGCCTAAAACTACTGCAGCTTCTCACAACCTGTATAGCCGGAGAAAAGAAGCTGCAAGAAAAACCTCGGCACAGGGCCCTAGACGATCTTTAAAAAAATAAAAATAAACATAAAATATAGGTATACAATTGAGTAATTTAGCTGCCTAATATCAGTTCTCAGACAGTTAATCCCATGCATTCATATCTTCTAAATAATCACTAACTTTATAATAACATACATACATACATACATAAACTCACGCCCGTAATCCCTAATGGGGTGGGCAGAGCCACAAGTAATCAAAGACAACTTGCAGCCACTGTTGATACTTTATAATAACCTTTTTTGTAAAGTTTTTGTTTAACTACTGTCTTAAAACAGTTGAAAGGCAAATTCTGAATGTCACGTATACATTGCCCCTTAAAAGATTTAGTAATCTTATGTAATCGACTGACTTGTAAAGCAAGTTTATCTTTATTCCTGGTATTAACAATGTGCCGATCGCTATTTTTTGCAAATAATCCTATATTTTTTTACATACTTATATTAAGTTTTCAAAGATATATTGTGATGCCAAAGTTAAAATATTAATTTCTTTAAATTTATTTCTAAGTGACATCTTGGGTCCCAATTTCTAAATCGCCCGAATGGCTCGCTTTTGCAGAACAAAAATGCTGTTCATATCTGCAGCATGACCCCACAGCAAGATGCCGTACGACATTAGACTGTGGAAGTAGGCAAAATAAACTAATCGCGCGGTTTCTACATCGGTTATTAAACGAATTTTTTTGACCGCGAATGCTGCTGAGCTGAGCCTTTTGGACAACTTATCAATATGAGGACACCATTGCAACTTAGCGTCCAAAGTAATTCCCAAAAATATAGCTGGCGAGGAGTGAGTATTACTACGCACACATCTAAGTTGCCTACCGCCTCCGAAATACAGGCGTCATACATACATACATAAACAGCCTATATACGTCCCACTGCTGGGCAGAGGCCTCCCCTCAATCAACCGGAGGGGGTATGAAGCATGCTCCACCACGCTGCTCCAATGCAGGTTGGTGGAGGTGTTTTTACGGCTAATAGCCGGGACCAACGGCTTAACGTGCCCCCCGAAGCACGGAATCATCTTACTTTTTCGGACAATCAGGTGATTCAAAAGTTACCAAACAAAGGACAGTCTCACAAAGTGATTTCGACAATGTCCCCATCGGGAATCGAGCCCGGACCTCCAGATCGTGAGCCTAACGCTCTAACCACTAGACCACGGAGGCTGTTATATATAACAATATGATAAATCCAAACCATCTCCAAGCCGTAACAAACAAGAGATTAATAAGCACGAAGGATTTGTATTACAAATTGTGAGTGTGCGCAGATCCGTATAGTGGGTCCTGTATCACGTAGCAGCCGTGACGACACGATGATTAATGACGTCACACCGACGCTCGCAAATGACACGGAGTGCCTCAGGGTACTCTCTTACTCGGTGAAATTAAATAACACCCTCCCCCCCTACTGAGGCGGATAACCAAAAGTTTAATAAAAAAAAGCTTAGAGGTCACTAACATAACTACTATAATTATAATTTATCTAAATTTAGCTATGGTAAACATAATATTAAGTAAAAATTATAAATAAATAATATTATAAATAAATAAATAAATATACGAATATAATATATATAATATCGAGGGTTGAAAGGCAAATGGGTTTAAGCGACATTTTGGGCGAAATTGACATATATATATATTCGGAATCAGCGATTTTTTCCGCGTCGACTGATCTTGGTTTCAGATCAATCGAAGCTACTTTTTGGCGCTTCAGCCAATTAGCACTTTGGGTACATTTTTAAAAACCCGTGTTTTAACCGACAAAAAAATGCACAAAATTCTGGGCGGGTGGCATATCAGTCGTATTCCGGGATATGAGTCGGTCACATAAGCTGTTATGTCTTTTCATTTTCATGATTCGAAGTCTGTTAAAGCGTTTTCCCTGACAGTGTTTTGTTATAGATAAGTCGGTTAAATCATTTGTCCTTAGACGAAACGAAAATAGATTTGGCGCTTAAATCTTTTTGCTTTAATCCAGATTTTATAAATATTGTCGCTTCAACCGTTTTGCCTTCGACAGTTTAAAAGTAAAATTGGCACTTGAACTGTTTTGCCTTTACCGAAAATATTCATAGAATTTGACTTCAGCTATTTATGCTACATTTTTTTAAATTTTTTGTCGTATAAAACAACTATCATTTTCTTTTGAAAGGACTTAAAACGTTTTTCCAAAACAAAAAAGAAATAATGTTAACATTTCAGTCATCGCAATTTTGTATGAAACCTTGTGCCCGCATCACTTCAACATATCAAAATAAGTATGGGCAGGTCCTGGTTGGGCGGTTCACACAGCTAAAAATTACGTTTGGGAAGACCGGGAGTGTGCGTGTCATCATGTCACCCAAGCCGTATCCGTTGATGGTGACTTCTATTTGTGTCTATCCCAAGTCGTTGTTGTGGTAGACTTTGACGTGGCTAGCGGAACCGAACTTCGAATTGAAGATCTTGTCACATGGCATACAATCAAGCTGGTCAGCCGAGTTTACCGTGTAATTGTAGGAAGGTTTCCGTTGAGTTTTCCGTATTTGGCGTCTTGGACTAAGATTTTCGAGGACTATATCACGCGCTACTCCAGGTTCAGACACACTCATCCCAACTATCAGTTGGCATGTTGAAAGCCACATGGTTGCGCTTGAGCACGTCTTTGTACCGCAGGTATTGTCCACCTTGTTTACAGTTCCTTCTAGACACCTCGAAATAGAAAACCTTTCTGTCATCCATTCGCATGACGTGACCGCACCATCGTAGGTGATGTTTTATGATGAGAGCTTCTATTCCGAATATGCCAGAACGACGTAATACTTCTGTTATTGGAAAAACATCTTGCCGCTTTATGCGTAGGATGGACCTTAGATATTTAAAGTGTTACGTATCAAGTACGCCGCTGAGACTTTGTACACTAATATTTTAAGTTTTCCAAAGGCTGCCACCGCACCTGTTATCCGGGCTGGCAACTCCGATGACTTTGGAGTCATTTCATATTTGAGAACCCAAATATTTTAATTTTGAAAATTCCTTCAGCTCAGCGCCCTTTAAAGCAACATTGGAAGAAGCTACATCCCCGGAGCATCCTCTGGATGATTATTTTAAAAGGGTTTTGCACAAAACTATAAATATTCTGGTGTGAGACTTAATTGAATCGGCCATTCCTCGGCAAGTTTGGTTAACTGACGCATAGATGTGAGACGTGAGAGATCAAAAATGATCTTATTCATTTTAGCCTTAATTTCAATTAAGCTATAAATAACAATTCCACAGAGCATCCCACTTATGCGTGATACAGAAGCGATATATAAAGAAAATAGACTAGGAACCATGGCTCCATGTGTTATGACATAGCCTTGTTTCGCGCCGTAGGTAACGACGAATAGCTCTGAAAAGTTACTTCTAAATCAAACTGTCGTCATCAAGTCGTCATGATATTGTCGTATCAGGATAAGTCATAACTTTTCAGGACAATCTGTTTTCTTTAGAGCAATCCACAAGCCGTGTGAAGCCTCACGCAGCACATAACAACGGCCGATGTTGTTCAAGCCTTTTGGCCTGAATCTGTTTAATAACAAAACCGTACCCCCATATCTCTGTCCGGGCAAAATCATCATTGGGTTTCCGGAAGTACCTTTTCTGCATCACGGGATAGAATAACGTTAAGGCTAAAATTTAATATCGATCGCCATCGACTCGCAAAGAAGAAGAAGGCTAAAATCATTCCAGCAGCTGACTCCCATATCTTCAGGATGAGTTTGCATAACCAGTTATTAATGTGTAGGCATATTATACAGTTCAGATGGTATTTTTGATGTGTTGGTATTCGTCATCCTTCTTAGCGCGGTAAGAAGTTCTTCAAAGGTCGGGGGTGCCGCTAGATCTTAAGCGAAACCCCCGACCTTGTTGTAACAAACTCGACCGATATGTTGTAACAAACAAGTCACTGGTATTACTATTGGGATTTAAGACATCGTTAAAATGTGTCCAAAGCGCTGCTAATAAGTCTTTCTGATCAGTGAGGCGTTGGGTCTTTTCTTTGTTGTAGATTGAAACTCTCTTCAAAGTTTGTGGCCGAAAACAGTCTTGAAGCTGTCGAAAATCTACCGGAACTGGATTGATAGGAATCAGCATAGAGCTGAATTTCACAAGCTTATTCCACCTGGCATTTGTTTTTGAGACATATGGTGACAGAAAAGCCCGCCTGTAGTTCTCCACGAGCTGATTTTCACGTTAGAACCATTGCACCAATCTTAGTTTTGCGGTCTGGTTTACCAACCAATAACTTCGGTAGAGCAGAGCACAGCTATAAAAATGCTCGGCAAAGGAACACCATCTATTTATTATTATTATCATCTATATTATCTCATCGACAGATGTGTCTGCTGCGATGTCCGACGTATCTCGGCTTTAAAAGCATGATCGAGTTCTGTTATTGTTTGTCAACTTCGACGGTATCTTATGGCCAGCTCGAAGTGGAGGTCTTAGGCGCAAATGTAACAGAAATTTTGATCAAACAAGTCGCTGATCTATCCACCCCTGGCCGCCTCTTAATATAAGAGCAATGAGTACTTCACTGCAGTCTGTCCTAGTACCGCGTACCATCTAGTAGGAGCCAGTGCTTGGAACTTGCATCCAGCCACGTGGTCTTAAATTTTTCAGTAAATCGGAAACAAGTTGTGATAGTGAGATTAAACTCAGCACAGAGTATAAGCATATTAAGACTTTTTCAAAGCTATTTGTTTCTTTTATTGCCCGCATTCAGTTGGTGACAGTCATCTGTCATCCGCCATCATACGCGGTTTACCATATACTTAAAAAGTCGAATTAAGCATGTGTAACAATCTTTATGGTTATATTCTAGATCCTGTTGCTTAATGCAATCGATTTACTCATTATATCCGCCGTGATTTTTCCTAATATTGTAAGGTACAAATATCTCTAAATGCCTTGCCCGACTAAAATCTCTCCCAGGAAAAACGGCTTAAGGACCGACTTTATTTCCGATCTTACTAATATTTGGATTTCATACAATTGAAATTGGTAGCGGATGGTCACTTAAGATATTTTCCTTCCCTGTCATATAACCTTTTATGGAGGTTAAGCTGATTTGCCTCTAGTCTTCTTTTTTTAAGAAGTCGTTTAACTCATTTAGCTTTAGTCAAACTAATAAGTGAGAGGTCTCTTAAAGCATTTTGCTTTTAGCCAATATTTGGCTCTAGTGGATATCAACCGTTTTTCCTTCAACTGTAATTTAGTTCAATTGAGGCATTTTGTATTAAGCGACTTCTAAAATCTATAACTGATGTGTTTTTCGAACCAAATAAATACAGAATTGTGCAACGTTTAATTTAAAATAATTCTTAGCATTTTGAACACTTTTGATTCAGTAGTTTTTTTTATATGAATTTTTTTCGAAAAAATAAAACTTTAAATGGCTCTCCTGTAAAGTTCACAAAATGTCGCTTAAACCCATTTGCCTTTCAACCCTCGATATTATATTATAAATATATTTATAATATAATAAATATATTTATTTATTTATATTTTATTTTATTATATTATTGTTTTTTATTTTTATTTTATATTATATTTATATATAATATTATATCACAAAAATAATTAATAATATTAATATTGCTTTTTAGATGAATTGCTTCGATGTGGCTTTTTATCGGGGTATCTTGTTGGTAGCGAATATTCGTATTCGCGTCACCAGGGTTTCATAATGAGAGATGTCCCAAAATCTACTGTTCAAATCCAGTAACGGTTTACCTACAATTGTCAATACCCACTTAGCTTATTAAAATTTAACGTCTACAAAGTTGGAGAACTATTCTAACTTGGACCCTATATTGCGAAACTTGGTAAAATATTCATAAAACAGCGGCCAGAGGTGAGTCCGCTTCCATAGTCAGTTTAAAGTTTAAATAACTAGTTATTATAAATCTTATAACTAAAAGAAGATATAAGTAACTATGCTAAGCTTAAAAGAGGTTCAGGTTTTTGACGTCGACGTAATCCGTATGACGACAGGTGATCACAATCACAATCCATCTGTCGGTTTTTACGACATGCTCGGTAAAATAAGCAGCTGAACACGTGCTGTTTTCTATTCTGCAGATTACAAATACATCCCGCTTAGACGATACGGAAAAATATGCGCACCCGATTTAATATACGATTCTGACGACCCGATTACTCTAGCCATAGAGGCGGCTAATCAGCTCGTCAACAAACACTTCACCTCTGATACCGACCCCGCTTCCCTCATTGAGGGCTTGATCGCTATCGGCCCACTAGGGTCGATTAATTCTTTCAAATGGAATCCTCTCAGAAGCCCTAAGGCGAGGTTCGTGCCTAACTGGACACCCTCAGGCCTTTTATCTTAATTTTTTGTACCAGGTGAGAGCCTTCAGTTCTCCCCATTTGTCCTGCCAAGTGCCTAGTTAATGCCATCTGCGACAAATCCACAATAAGTCATGTCAAGTTTGTTTTTCTATTCGCTCTTAGAAGCATAAAATAAATTTCTAAAGGAACATAATTTACATGTACCTACTTACCAAGCTCTCTTCTGCAATTGAATATCTTCCTGATCTAAATAAAGACTGTCTGTCTGTCCGTGGGTGTCACAAGACGATAATTAGCAAGGATCTGATGGTATCATTTGTCACGCCCGAGACGTCTTCACTGAGAGGGATTCTGTAACACCATCATGTAATAGATGCGAGTCATTTACTTCGTTTCTTGAAAATAAATATACAAAGTATTCGATCTAAGTATCGGTTTTAGTCTTCTCTTTTTTTTACTCTTTATTTAAGGCGCTTTTTCAAAAATGTAAATGTCGTTCCATTGTTCTACAAAAATATCTTACCTACTCTAATTTATGAGCTAAACCACATCCATGGATGTTATCTTATTTACATTACATTTTTTCTCCTATCGTGTGGGTTTTTGAGATGTATATCAACCTCATCAACCCTGGTGTCAGAGTAATTACTGAGCCGCCAAAGGCTGATATGACTCTTGTAACGACTACATACTTACATCAGTATGTAGTAACCGGGAGCAACAGCTTAACGTGTCTACTTTTGGACAATCAGGTGGCCAGCCTGTAATGTCCCAACCAAACTTGGGATTACAATAAAAATATATTTTGTTACGACGTTGTAAGAGACAGCCAATGACAGCGCTTTTTGTTCGTTCTTTCTTTTATTGAATTACGTGATCGTTGTCCGCCGCAGACACCAAGTCTGCCTGTTTTTGTGAACCATACCTACCTAACTACGAGGATTCCTATAGTTACGTGAATTAGCCGAAGTTCTTCAAGCACAGGAATACACTTTATGCTCTTTAATTTACAGTTAGTAAATTTTCTTGTGACAAATTATTGTCACTAGTGTTTTTGTTGTACAAATTATGTACAACACAAACATTACATAATATAAGCTCACGACTATATCCCAATCGGGGTAGTCACAGTTACATCCATCACAAGATGAACTATACCTACACCTCACTGAGCTTTCTTAGACCAACGCGATAAGTGGTGAATTGATGATCCGTATCGCAGTCTGTATTGACTTACTACTACTACTTATAATAACTTACAATGACTTTTTTATATTAATATGGCATTAACTACTTGTCGGGACAAATGGGGAGCGCTGAGGGCTCCTGTCGAGTACAAAATTTAAGACACCAGGCCTGAAGGTACACTGCTGGGCGTCCTGAAATTTACCGACTTCAAACATTTGTTATTTTAAAACCCAGAATGTAATGTCTTGATATCCTTTTTCAAACAAAATAAGGACTCCGTAAATGTATATCCGCTGCTTTATAAGTTTTCACAATTCCCTTAAGAATGTCAAGCGCGTATTTTTTCAATATTAAAGATAAGTATAAGTATGCCCATTTTGATTTACGCGCAGCACGAGGGGGGTTTCAAACATGGCGGGAAATTTATGCCGCCATCTTGTTTATTGTTTCAGTTACTTTTGTGTTGATGCAGGGTTGTCGCGAAATTAAAGTACTTACGATAAAATATGCCCTACAATGAGGGCTTAAAAATTCAAATTCAAATAATTTATTTTCAGACCATCATAACGTCCATAGAAAAAATAAATAATAATAAACAATAAAAAGTACAAATACATAAAAATTATAAACTTGAAATAAAAATAAAAAAAATCAAGATCAAAATTAACGTCACAATCAAAATTACAATTAAAATCATAATCAAAGAAAACAACACAAAATCAATATTAAATTAGATAGGAGAAATGAAAATCAAAATTATGAATACAATCAAGAATCATTTTTTTTTTCTTTAAGAAAATTGTTCCGTCTAAAACGCTTCCAGGCTACGTTCCTCAAAAACAATAAAGATGGCGCTGTACAGATTTTCCTTCGTTTAACCTTCTAATTTCATGAATAACAGACATAATGCATCTTTTATCTTTGTTTTTGGGTATAAATGATGACACTTTTTATTACACCCAAGCACAATTTACATCTTACACTCGTTATTATTCTGATCAAAATAAAGAGAAACAATATAGGTAAGTCATCATCATCACCAGCCCATTAACGTCCCCACTGCTGGGGCTGGGGCACGGGCCTTCCCTATGGATGGATAGGGAGATCGGGCCTTAAACCATCACGCGGGCCCTGTGCGGATTGATGGTTATTAACGACTGCTAATGCAGCCGGGACCAACGGCTTAACGTGCCTTCCGAAGCACGGAGGAGCTCGAGATGAAAACTTTTTTTTTTGTGGTCACCCATCCTATGACCGGCCTCTGCGAAAGTTGCTTTACTTCAACAATCGCAGACCAAGCGCGTTTACCGCTGCGCCACCGAGCTCCTCAATAGGTAAGTGAGTATTACATAATTCTATAATAATGTGATCCAAATATCAAGCAACAATTATTATTATGTTTTTCTACTCCTCTACTTTAATCTGGCATTTAAATAACCAAAAAGTCTAATATAAGTACATACATAATTAAACTCTTTGAAAAAGTGTACGCTCTATGGCCTATAAAAGCATTGTTTACAAAGTGTAACTGTACTATAATGTCGCCAAAAAAGCATTGTTGTTGTTTTTTTTTTTTTTTGACCTGGAAACTGGCACCTTTACTTTGTTTGGTGCCATAGATATACTATAAAAAAAAAGTATACATTTGCCGCCATTTTCCCGCGCGTTGGAAAATAAATTGGAAAATTTTTGTGTTTCGTTTAAAATTACGTCGTCGTAGAAAAAGTATTGTATGCAACGTTGTATAACTAGGTCAAAAAATGCTCGTGGCGTCTCTTATTGCGATGTTCGCCAAGGCTCACATCGCAACTCACGCCACTCGCATTTTTTGACCCTTCTTATACAACTGTTGCATAAAATACTATTATATTTGCATCGTATTTTGGAATAATTATAATGTATTATCGCGTGAAAGCTGCACGACGCCATGTATAATATTGTTTTTGGTGAACATAACGTGGAAAGTCCCTCTGTTTTATGATAATAATCACGTAAACCTCTAACAAGTGAATTTTATTTTAAAGTTATGTTATAGTAGGTAACAGTTTGGTATTATCTATCATATCTACAAGGTCAGAACATAAAATGTACATAAGAGGTTATACAATGGATAAAATGTGACCCATGCATGACGCAATATTGTTATGGGTTTTATAAGATGTAAAAATATTCCATATTTTTGTCATAACAACATTGAATTTTATAATCAGTCGATATAAAGTCGTCCAGTTACCTACCTAAAGAAGGCAATCTCTGTCCATCTATCACATAACATAACATAAGCTCACAACTATATTCTCAATTCAGATAATTCGAGAACATTCATCACATGATGAACTAAGCACCCACATCTCAACGAATAAGGAATAATAGTACGTATAGAACGGCAACTCTCCGCTCCCCACCACCGGCTGAGCTAGGTTTACCTCACCCCCTGGTCTTACTTTAGTCTTCAACCGTATGGGCGTCAGACTTTACACACACAGATGCGCGTGTACGATGTGTGTGTGAATGAGGTTTTTTGTATGATGTTTCCGGGGTTTGACAGAGCTTTTTGCTAGACCAACGTGATAGGTGATGAGCCGTATCGCCGTCTATAACAGTTGAGCCAACTGTGTTAGTGAAAACTGCACTTAAGATAAATGAATAATTCTTTAGTGCAAATGCAAAGTTTGAAATTTTATTTAAGTAATTTTTTCGCCCTTTCCAGTGGCAACCCTGCTTGCGTAACATGGCGCAGTTTATGAACCAACTCAGTTATGAATTAAACAATGTGAGGTTGAAATAACGGCTGTGTATGAGTTTTTTGGTGGCTACTTAAGCTGCTAACATTTTCCTTAGTTGTGAACTTGTGAGCATAGAGATTGGAACTAAATCGAGCTCGGTCACTAGTAGAAGTGACTTTATCAGATAAATAATGCTATAATAATAAATTGCTTCTGACTTTACCTATTAGCATATGCATTAATTAGGTAGCATCATCTTACGATCTTAGCTTGACCCTTAAATGGACAAAAGGAAAAAGAAAACATAGGTATTAACTACTTGGCTGGACAAGTGGAGAGCGCTGAGGACTTGAATGGGCGTGTAAATAGCCCAGCCATGGGTGGGTGATTTCTTCTTCTTCATCGTTCGCTCACTGCTGAGGATCGCGACCACAGGAAATGGTTTACTCGAGTAAAAATTGTTAAGATTATGTGGATTGCTTCAAGTAAAACAAAATAGACTCCAGCGCAAGTACAAAGCAACTCACTCACCTGCTTTGACCGGTGCCACCTTCCAGCTGCAGGAGGCGAAGATTCGACTCCTCTTCAAAGTAGTTTTTATAAAGAAACTCGTTGCACAATCACAGCGAGTTATTTTCATTCTTCCTGAAAAAATCAGGAAGATTCTGAGGTACCTCGTATGATAACACTTCACATACACGTTTATAACCTGTTCGTAACAAATCCGGTGGTTTTTAGTCAAAGAAAATGAAATATTGTTTATTAATTTGACGGCACTAAAAATTATGCAGCTGCCATTGAGCAGACGAAACATTCGAAAGATCCCGTCGATCACGACCAATCAGCACGCATTTTGCCATTGGAAAATGGTGTAACTAGCGCCATCTCTGTGAGCGACCCAGCAACACTTGCTAGCCACGGGCAAACGAGCGCCATGCACAAACAGCGGGAATTTTAAGTAAGTAAGTACAATACAGAAATTAATAATTAAATAAATGGTGCCTTTCCAGTTTACATACATACATACATACATAAACTCACGCCTATTTCCCACCGGGGTAAGCAGAGACTATAGAATTCCATTTGCTTCGATCCTGACACACTTCTCTTGCTTCCTCCACATTCATCAATCGATTCCAATCAATTCCAGTTTACGTTCTTTAAAAATCAGATAGATGGCGTTGTTCAGTTTAGGAAGTTGTATTGTTAAAGGGAAGTGTTACGTCCAATGGGAACTTAGCTTATACAGCCAGTAAACCTTAGCCTAAAAATTAATCATAGTAATAAAACGATTTTATAACAGCCAGGGGTGTTAAAAACGCCACATCGAAGCAATTCGTCTACGAAAGTAATATTGCTATTTGACATTTGTTTGCATTGCGCACTTACAAATTGCAATATTGCTTTCTTAGATGAAATGCTTCGATGTGGCCATTTTAATCCCCCAGATCTTCATTTAGAGTGGTAAACAGAGTTCAAAACTTCAAATTCCATAAAAAAACAAATACTTTACGGCGAAAGAGAATATCAACACTTCATCGTTTTTTTTTTACTTTGTTCCGCTAGCCGTACTATCAGCATTCTAAACTCAACACTATCTATGTGATTTTCAAAAAACTTCATCTGGAAAGTCCCCTATAAGACAACAGACCTGAGGGTCCCAGTTGGGCAGAAATAACGTGTAAATCGTACAATTGAGAGTGAGTTTTTTTTTTTTGACGTGACTTATTGTAGATTTGCCGCAGATGGCATTAACTACTTGGCCGGACAAATGGGGAGCGCTGAAGGCTCTCACCCGGTACGTTTAAGACAACAGGCCTGAGTGCCCAGTTGGGCGCGAACCTCGGCTCAGGGCGTCGTCTGAGAGGAAAAATATTTGAAAGAATTAATCGACCCTAGTGGGTCGATAGCGATAAGCGCTGAATGAGGGAAATCGTCGACCACGCCGGCGGGGTCGGTATCGGGGCTCTGAAGTGTTTGGTGTCGCGAGCTGATTGGCTGCCTCTATGGCAGAGTGAGTTTTGTTCTTGAATGAAATCTGCAAAAACATGTTACACAGATTGGCGAATTCAATTTAGCAAGAAAAGTATGTTGCGAGCCTTCAGGAAAGGAGCGGCATAGTTGCTTGACATCAGCTATAAAGGCGGAGTCCGGAGCACTTTTATAACAACATTAACAACCGACGCCTCTAGTAGCTGTCTGTAATTTAATTCCTTGCTCTGTGGGTCACAGTTCCGAATAGACGCTAGTGCAAACTACCATTAGGGGCAGTAAGCCTGAGATATTGTCATGCTTTTATGATACTTATGGCTAAGATTATAAAACCTAACCTATAAAGAATGTTGAATAATGACACCATAATGCAGATGCTTCATATCTCGTAACACAGTTACGCTGGCTATCTCTTTCGGGGTAGACAGTAAAGCATTTTTTGTACAAGGAGAAAGCTTACAAAATATTTTTGACAGGTCGATTCGTAATTAAATGTTAGATAAAGTGCCTTTTACAAAAAATGTGCCTAAATCTCTAAAACCTCACAAATCTTTACATATACCTACTGCTGGACAGTGGCCTCCTCTCAATCAACCGTAGGAGGTATGGAGTGGTATGGTAAGTCTACCACGCTGCTTTGGTGTGGAGGTGTTTGACGGCTAAGCCGGAACCAACGGCTTAACGTACTCTCACGCAACACGAAATCATCTTACTTTCACCCTAAGGTTTCCTGGGAGGAAATGTTTTTTACCAATAAAGCCGCTCTAGTGGGCCAAAAGCGATAAGCGCTGAATGAGGTAAACGTGGACCAAGCCGGCGAGGTACCGACCCCGACCATCGGGGTCCATAAGTGTTTGTTCGCGAGCTGATTCACCGCGTCTATGAAATCCTGCCAAGTGCTTTAAGGTTACGGGCGCAGCGATCAGGATCGTGTAGTCTAATAGCAAATTGGCGGAACGTAACCATGGTAACCACGATGTCGAGCTAGTCTATCAATGCCCTGTTTATCAAAACTTACAAGCCCAAAAAATTTAATTATTACAAGAATGTGTTTATCAAAACTACACAAGTACTAATGTTACAAGTGTCAATATTTATTTCACGAGTATAAATTTTACAACCACCACAACCACAACCACACCAACCACATTTTTTTTGGCTGATCACCTGATTGTCCGAAAGTAAGACGATCCGTGCTTCGGAAGGCACGTTAAGCCGTTGGTCCCGGTTACTACTTACTGTGTAAGTACGTAGTCGTTATAAATGAGTCATGTCAGGGGCCTTTGGCGGCTCAATAGTAACCCTGACACCAGGGTTGATGAGGTTAGTAATTCGCCTCAAAACCCACACGATAGAAGAAGAAGATTTTACAATCCCTCTACTTACTTGTTTTTACTGGTGAGTAACTTGTAGAGTTGTAGCTTTTGAACGTGTAGACTTTTAAGTTATGATAAACACGGCACAGACGTGACCTTGAAGTGTCGGTCTGACTCGATTGGGTGGTAAAATAACCACTTCGAGTCCTCAGGATCGTATCGGTATTAAGCGACTGGCGGCTACCAAGCAATGTTGGATTTGTGTCACAACAGCACAACAAGTTGCACAACTCAATTAACAAGTACGCCCAGGGTACAGTCCGCTGCGGACATTGTAACTCACCGGGACACACAGACACTACCCATTCTAGGTAAACTTATGTGCTTAGTAGAAGTGTGTTTAAAAGTTTATGTAAACAACTAAATACTTTTAAGGCTTCGGCACACTGGAACAGGTCAGAAACTGCGCGGGTAGTCTCAATCTCCACGCGTGGCTTCCGTGTTACAACCGCATAACGCATTCAGTTATTTTGAAATCATATTAAGATTTATTTTTACGCACTAATTCGACTTTATTTATTTATAAAAGGTACACCAACAGCTTATATAGTAAAACATTAAATAAAATAAACGTTACATTAGGAATTATACTGCTACATAAGCCAATTATATGTGCACAATGGCCCCGATTCCTGCAAACACCGCCTAATTTTATTTTAAGTTATATCCGTCATTTTCATATCCGTCGAAAAGGAAAGGGACGGATGATTCACAGCTCTTAATTTTAGGAAGAATGATTGACTGACGTAAAATTTTTAGACGGTTGGTTTAGATTTGTGCTTAAAATTGACGTGTGTTCCATAAATTTTATGCTTGTCAATTACCCGTCCCTTTCCTTTTCGGCGGATAAGAAAATGACAGATATAACTTAAAATAAAATTAGATGGTATTTACAGGAATTAGCACCATTATTTGCAATGTAAAACAACGTAATCGTAAAGGTACCAGTAAACTAAATTACTTATACAGATACCTTTTAAATATACATTTAAATATTTTTAAATTTTATCTTTATGCTGCCCAAGAGAATTGAAAAATAAGTCTACGTAGATCAGACACAGGGGCTCTTAATTATATTCATGTGGGATTTGGCGTGTAACGGAACGTAAGGTGAGTGAAAGGGAAGGATGATAGTGTGCGAGAGAGAGGAGAGGTTGGCAAGAAGGTGAGGACGTTGGAGGATTTTGAAAATTAAAATAAACGACGGAAACGAATTTGGAGCTTCTCCTTTCAATCCCGGACCTTCATTACACGCAGATATCACTAAATGATAATTCGATTCTTTTTTTATGTAAGTACGCTTAACCGCGCAGGCCCGCGCTCAATCTGCGATCGCGCCGTCTTTTCGTTGCTACTACTTTTGGTGAGACCCACTTCATAAAGTTGCTTAAATGCAAGCGCGGACTTCGACCTTGTTTGAAGCCTTTAATAGTCAAGTCAATATAGCAGTAAGATTTACGTAAGAATTGTTTGCCTGGTTATTGTCTAGTATCGATAGTTCAAATAGAATATCATCATTTTCATCATCTCTTTAGCATTATCCCATTTTTCGCAGGGTCCGCTCAACTAACCTGAAGAATTGACAGGTCCGGTTTTTCACAGAAGCTACTGCTAGTCTAACCTTCCAACCCGTGAATGGAAAACCAGCCCAATACAGTTTAGGTCACATACCTTCGAAAATGCATTTCTCGGGAATGTGAGTTCAAATGGACCATAACCAGCTAAACAATGACCATTTATCAAATCCCGAAATCAGTTGCTCAATTTTCAAGCCGGCCAGAGGCGTCTCTCATTTTCAAGCCGCCTGCAGGCCTTTGATTTGGCTTAACGACTGTTTCACGCGAAATGCAATTAAGTTGAGCCTATTACTGGAGCAGGAATTACAGATCAAACCAAATTAAGCTAGCGTATCGGATTATTCATTCTGTTGCATGTATTTTCGCGCTGCATACTTTCCTAATTGATGTTCAAATTCAAATACAAAATACAATTACAAATCTTTATTGGTAACGTAAACAAAAACTTTACAAAAAAGGTTATTATAAAGTTAGTGATTATTTAGAAGATATGAATGCATGGGATTAACTGTCTAAGAACTGATATTAGGCAGCTAAATTACTCAATTGTATACCAATAATTTATGTTTTTTTTTTTTTTTAAAGAACGTCTAGGGCCCTGTGCCGAGGTTTTTCTTGCAGCTTCTTTTCCCCGGCTATACAGGTTGTGAGAAGCTGCAGTAGTTTTAGGCGGATGAGACGTTCGTTATGTAAAAATTGACGATTCAAAGTGTAACTATGTTACCTACTGAATAAAGATATTTTTGAATTTGAATATTCTGGGGACTTTGCCTCGATGTGGTGAGCTGGAGGACATTTTTTATTTATAGATTTTATTTATTATTATTTTAAAATTGTTTTGAATAATGTGTATGTTGTTACAATTGTAGTTGAATGGAATGTACTTGTTTATGTATTTTTAATTTATACAAGATTAAATGGATAAAATACCTGTAGTTCATGGCCATGACTTCCTGATTGGCAGAGATACGCCATCGCATGATGAGCTAAATACCCACGCATCACCAAACTTTTTGTTAGACCAACGTGTTAGCGAAATATTCATATTATATATATATATTATTATATTGTAGTCTATATATATATAAGTATTATTATATTGTAGTCAACTGTATCATAACGTGATTTGAGTCGTTGACGTCTTCCAAACTCGAATTTTGAATACAAATTATGAACGCGGAGGCATAGACTTCGTATAACAAATAGACAACCAATCTCTGTAAAAAAAAAATGCCGCCGCGCATCTTGGCACAAGCCGATATTATTGCACTTTATTGGTGACCTTATACTGTACCCGATTCCTGCAGACACCTCCTAACATCCTCCTAATTTTATTTCAAGTTATAACTGTCATATTCTTATCTGCCGAAAAAGAAAGGGACGGATTGACAACACTTAATTTTAAAATGAATGAAAAGATAACCCGGGCGAATAAAATAGACATCTCGCTTATATGCAACCCGTTTCACATGTGCTGTCAACTTAATTCTGTCGGGTTATTGGCCAATATAAAATTTTGGGAGGGTTTTTAAATTTTTACCTAAAATAGGCTACTTTGTTAAGTAAGATACTTTTTACGAAACGTCAAAACGAAAGTTTTCTTTGGAGTCGGAATGGAAATACTGTCCTGTGACGTCATCAATAAAAGCTGCCAAACGCCGTACTCATTGTCACTTAATTCACTTTGATTGTGAATATAAGTCGAAAAGTTAAATGAGATTGATATTTGATCATCTTAGACTGGCTTCTATTTCTGGATTAGTATTTTTATAATTTATCTTTGACCCAATCAAATACACTATTGACGTTTATTCCATAAATTTTATGCCTGTTGGTTACCCGTCTCTTTCCTTTTCGGCGGATAAGAAAATGACAGGTATAACTTTAAAAAAAATCACATGGTGTGTACTGGAATTACCACCACTGCCTACATAAGTTAATGTATACGTATTTACGCTTTTTTTTAAACTCCTTAGCGAATGTGCGTCTATTTGTTTATAGGACGTGCGCGGGGGTAACTAAGACGGGGGATAATCTGGAAAAATCCCCCTGTCATTTCCAGCCTGTTATTATTCCATTTGTGCCAGCTTTTTTCTTAATTACAAACACCCTTGGAAGCGGAATTCTTTTACTAACTTAATTTGCAAATGTAAACATTATGTTATTCTTTCCTCTCGGCCGCTGCTTAGAGCTTTAACGAAGAATATAATGTGGCCATGATATTTTACTGGATGTTTTTTTTCTATTCTTTGTTTTTAAGGCGATGTGCTTGTTAGGGAAGTGGATTTTATAATTTGCACAATAATAAAACTGACCTTTTAAGGGTAGAACATAAAACATAGTATATAGGTAAGTTGACGGTAGGCTGGCAGAGGAAGACCTAGAAGGACGTACATTGACCAAATTGGAGATGTCCTTGGAAAAGATTCAGTACGATCTAGCAACCCTGTTATTAAGCCAATACTATCCGTCTGTATGTCTTATCTTTTAAAGGCTTGTGTCTTTAAACTTAAAAACGATAAAATATCTGAGCTTAACAGCCTCCGTGGTCTAGTCGTTACGGCGTTGGGCTCACAATTTAAAGGTCTGGGTACGATTCCCAATGGGGACATTATCGAATACACTTTGTAAAGTTTATTTGTATGTTTTTTGTTTGTTTGTCCTTTAAACATATTGCAGGCTTGAATCACCTGATTGTCCGAAACAGTAAGATGGTGCCTTGCTTCAGAAGGCACGTTAGTCCTGGCTATTATTGAAGAGTGGGTGTATACTACACACCTCTGCCTACCCCTTCTGGGATATAGGCGTGACGCTAAGTTGCGTTACGTAATCCGCTAAATGCCTAACACACACACCTCACCGCGCGGTGCACCGCTTCAAAACCCACGTCGTGTGGGAACCGCCTTATACCACACTTTTGTATTTCTATCAGATGTGCGTGGGTTGTGCTTGCCCCAATGAGTTATTAATTTATCTTAAGTGCAGTTTTCAGCATTATACACGGCGATACTGCTCACCACCTATCACGTTGGTCTAACAGAAAGCTCAATGTGGTTTAGGTACTCAGTTCATCTTGCGATGGATGTACCTCTGACTACCCCAATTGTGATATAGTCATAAGCTTCTGTTATGTTATGCGCAGTGTACTAAGTATATGAATTATTGGGCGTTTCAACAAAACACAATTTAGAACACTTAATTTATTTACTTAAATCTAATTTTGAATGACTCCTTCGAACCGCTTGGAGATGGTCGCGTCTCTCTGGAGGTTTACACCGCGCAGTAGCAGCCCCTGCGCCGGTCTCATCTGCTGTACGCCCAAAGGATTGTCTTCAGCCGCCGCCAGCTGAACTAGGAACATGCGGCGCGTGCGCGTCGAGCAGTTCGGCGAGCTTCCGTGCACGAGCAAGTACGAGAATATGACCACATCACCTCTGTCTGCGATGACCGGGGTTGCCTTCTCCAGGGGATACTTTTTCTGGAAGATGGAAATGGTTTTTGGTGTAATAAACATTGGCATCAAAAAGCTGAGTGTTAATTTTCTTAAAGATAGGATCCTCAGCAAGGTCTCGTGCGCGAACGAACTATATCGATGGATTCGACCAATAAACACAGCGAACGCTATCTACGCAGATGTTATGTTATTATAATATAATTATTATTGACAAATACGTGACATGACACACGAGTATACCTAAATTGTAACAATATTAAAATTTGCATGTTATTGTTGATAGCTGATAAGGAGGAATTTTTATGTACTTACATCTAATTCTTTTCAAAAGCAAATAAAGAGTATTTCTATTTCTTACCGTTATTAGCCGAAACTCTCGATATAATTCGTGTTAAGCAGACCCTGCTGTTAATAAGAAAAATACAATACTAAATCTTCAATTAACCTCAAAATTTGTGACTCTAGGTAAAAACTTCGCACTTATCTCATCAATTTTTTAATTGACATCGTTATCGTACCCCTCTCCTCTAAAGTAAAGCCGTACCTGATCAACATAATGGAAGTTGCCCTCTTTAGCGCCAACATCTTCCAATGGTCCCAACTTGTGTGAGCCAGGGAACACGAAGAGGCCGCCGTTCTCAGGAGATGCCGCGTCCAAGTGGATGAACGCTGCTACCATGGAGTCTTTCTCGTAGGGGAAGTAGTGGTAATCCTATTAAAAAAATACATACATTAGAGTGGGCAGATCTTCATATCAGAAGACAACTTTCTTTTCTGTGTGACCTTGAAATGGGAGACACCGGAGAACCTTGTCAGCACAACACTTCAGGGCGCCGTTGCCGACCCGCCAATGCGGTCGACGATTTCCCCAATTCTTTTGACTTGGGTCGATAAATTCTCTTAGATGACGCCCGAAGCCGAGGTTCGAGCGCAACTAGGCATAGGCCTATTGTCTTAAAAATACTGGGTGAAGAACCCTTAGCGCTCCCTATTTCTGGTAATGTAGTTTTTTTTTTAGTTAAAACACTTCATAAATTACACATACATTGGTTTCCAACAACAATCAGGTCAATGCGATCTGAGACAAACTTACAATATGTTACGTTATAAAAAACCGAAACTATTTGTCCAGCAGTAGAATCAAGTAGGCTTGAAATGATAATGATTAGGTACCTGATGCATAGGATATGCAGCGCCCTTCTCCGGCGGTTTGAGGTGTGCCTTGGTGTGGTGTAGGACGATGTTCTCAGTGCCCATCACGTCTTGCACTGCATCCAACAACGCGTCGTTGTACAGCACCTTGCCGAACACCGCGTGGTGGTATTGAAGGTTGTGGATGCCCTTTACCTTTAGACAAAGTGGTATTTTAACACCCGTATTCTACGATATACAATTATGAGCAATATCATGTACCCACTTTAGAACCCTGTCGCACTATCACATTTGACATTTAATGAGACTTAAGGTTTCATTTGTCAAAAAAGTTAATATGACATGGTTTCAAAGTGTATACATATTAGTGCTCGTGACCGTACATAGGTCTTGCACCAATTTATTTTACTTTAAGCGCAGTTTTCACTAACACAGCTGGCTCGACCATTATAGACGGCGATACGGCTCACTCCGTGGTCCACGTTGACCGTTGGCTTCACGATCCGGAGATTCCAGGTTTGAAGCCGATCCTCACATATCATGAAAAACCCCTTTGGTTTGGTAAGAACACAGACAGGATGATCACCTGATCGTCCAAGAGTAAGATGATGGGATTCAGAAGGCACGTTAGCCGTTAGTCCCGGTTACTACTTATTGATGTTATCGTTACATGAGGCATGTCGGTTGATCATCCACCTCGCAACCTGTCCTCTCAGGTTGTGGTGTTCTTTCCATCTTCCTACTCGTCACCATCGTCACCACCTAGTCTTCATCGTCCGTTCCATTGTGTAGGTTGAGACGTAAAAAGCAAATATTGAGGTACTTACAGTGTGTGTGCTGTCACTCTTCCTGTCATTCTCGTCACTCCCCACCCAGGAGCTCTCCATCTTCTCCTGGTTCTTCCTCGCGAACAACTTGTCGTATTCCTCTGACAACCGACTCAACTCCTTCTCGGAAATCACGTTCTTCACCACAATGTACCCATTGTCGTTGTAAAACTTCTTCTGTTCTGCTGTTAGCCTCACCATTTTGCCTTTATGTTTCTGTTGTCTTCGTTTTTTGCTTTTTTTGTTTTTTTTTCCGGTACTCAGTCTTATTTCCCTGCTCTCCGTAAAACGGTTGAAGCTTGATTGTAATATTTAGCGCTGCTTTAATTAAAATACATCTATCAAGCAGCGGACGGGGGTTTTATACTACAGAAATGAAAATATCAGAACATGATTGACCTTTCTTATCAAAAACCATAATATTTTTTGCTTCGTATATATTCAACAAACTGGACAGATAAATATTACTTAACACAGTAATCAGTAAAAACATTCCGATGAATTCCATTCTATTTTAAATCATAGGCCAAGCAAATACGTAAGTAATTTATCATTATCGATTATTTGTTATGTTATTTTCAATTGAACTTGCGATAACTTTTCGCTTACATACTCGTAACCATAACAACAATTAGTAACCAGTTTAAACCACATTTTACTCTTCTCTTGATGATTCAGATTAAGATTTGGCACAAACTAGTATGCAGTTGATATTATTGGTAAGAACTTACTTAGTTAAAATTGCTAAAGATAATTTACATTTCATTTTTATTCAATTTTATGAAGAAAAGTCATTGTTGGATAATTGTATGTTTTAGTAGTAACCCACAAACAATTCACAGTCTAGTCTAGTTTCTTCTTCTTCTTTCTTAGATCTAGTTTTTTCTTGTTGTGTTGTTTCTTTCTTGTTCTTTGCGTTGAAATCAAAATCATTTAAGTATCTACAATTAATCATCAAGGATTCTTTATTGCACAAAAACATAAACTCCGGACATGTACAGACGAATAAAATAAGCACAATAGGCGACCTTATTGCTAAACAGCAATTCAGGCTGAGAGAAGTTTATGCATTATTGGAGCGCGGGATGGTACAATACACAAAAGAGAAACATATAATCCTACCAACATAAATAAAATGTTCAACGTAATTATCATGAAACTTGTTGAAGGTAAAATTTTCATTTTTGAATCTACGTTGTTTCACAAGGTGTTACGGTTGAGGAGAAGAAATGACAAGAAACTGCAACAGCAAAACATCTTTGAAAAAGTTATTTAATAACTAGAGGAACTGTATTAACATGATAACCAAACGGACAAAGTCACGGGTGGAAAGCTAGTCTACAAGTCAATTAAAAAAAATATACCACGGCGACACATGTAGGTGATAGAAACGCATGCCGAAACGATTCCAAACATTAAATCATTTGGTGCGCCTGCGCTTCGTTACGCACGGTTTAAAATGGCGGGACGCGTTTTTGAACCTAAAGCTGAAAAAAAAATGCTGCATAACGCCTTTATCGTCTTCTGTTTGAATACCGTCTATAATTGTATTTTGAATTGGTTCGTGTTGACTGTAAAAGGGATACCCATCATTCTATTATTAGTTTCCTAACGTAAATCTTAGTAGATATCCACCAAAGTATCATTTTTTTTGACGTGACTTATTGTAGATTTGCCACAGATGGCATTAACTACTTGGCCGGACAAATGGGGAGCGCTGAAGGCTCTCACCCGGTACAACGTTTAAGACAACAGGTCTGAGGGTGCCCAGTTGGGCGCGAACCTCGGCTCAGGGCGTCGTCTGAGAGGAAAAATATTTGAAAGAATTAATCAACCCTAGTGGGTCCATAGCGATAAGCGCTGAATGAGGGAAATCGTCGACCACGCCGGCGGGGTCGGTATCGGGGTCCTGAAGTGTTTGGTGTCGCGAGCTGATTGGCTGCTTCTATGGCTAGAGTAATCGGGTCGTCGGGATCGTATATTACGTCCTTCGACCAAAGTATCCGTAGCGTTAACCGGTTCTAACCTAACCTAACCTAACCTAACCTTAAGATTTGACATGTCCGGTTTTTTACAAAACCGTCTGACCTTCCAACCCAAAGGGAAAACTAGCCCAATACAGGATAAGTCACATACCCACATAATTTTTATGTAATTTACATAGCACTAAGTATGTACTTACTTATGTTTTTATTTGGGTAAAGTACTCAAATGTAAATAAAGTATGTTTTCTTTTTTTAGCTTTTTTAATCATGAATACTTAGCAACATTTCTATTACTACATGAATACTGGTAGGTACTTAATTAAATAACATAATTATAATTACCAATTATGCCCATAGTTCCCATTAAGTCTTACGTTTCAGTGCAACATCGGCGCAACCGCATAGAGATCTGAAGCGCCAGGTTGAAGGGTCGAATGCCACAGCTAACTATGCGGAAACGCTCGCGGTGAAGACTTGTCAAATATTCCCATTTCGAATTAGGGATCAGAAGGTAAATTGGTTCAGGGAGGGTCTTTTTATAACCTTGTTTAAAAGATAAAATTGAGAACCGCTATCGCCGGTTCAATCCCACTCTCTTTTACTACTACTCCTGCAAAATAACTACGATAGCTCTAGTGCTTCACAAATTCCATAGGCCCTTTACCAGCAATGTATATTTTATGTCATAGGTTACAATTTTATCATTACTTTTCGTAAGATACTGCATACAAAAGTTTCTTTTAGATAAATAGCCGATCTTACTAAGGTTTTAAGCTTTCTTGTAATAAGGAGGAATCTCCTTACATGGTAGTCGATTTTTTCCCCTGCAAGTTTTAATGCACAAAACGACCTTTTAATATACTATCGCGGAGCTCCATTTGTTGTAATGTTTGCGGACTAGTGAAGTGCAAAGTTGAAGTATTTGCTCGCTGTATGGCGCGCGTTTCGCAATCACTTGGCCCTTCCAACCTCTTTGTTCTATTCCGTGAAAAATACCTACATAAACAGCCTATATACGTCCCACTTGCTGGGCACAGGCCTCCCCTCACAACCGGAGGGTGTATGGAGCATACTCCACCACGCTGCTCCAATGCGGGTTGGTGGAGGTGTTCTTACGGCTAATAGCCGGGACCAACGGCTTAACGTGCTCTCCGAAGCACGGAATCATCTTACTTTTTCGGACAATCAGGTGATTCAAGCCTGAAAAGTCCTTACCAAACAAAGGACAGTCTCACAAAGTGATTTCGACAATGTCCCCATCGGGAATCGAACCCGGTCCTCCAGATCGTGAGCCTAACGCTCTAACCACTAGACCAGGAGGCTGTTTACAAATTATAAATACCTATTCATACCTATCTACTACAGAACCCTACTACAAACAATCAACTCACGCGTCCCCGCTATATTTATACTCGAGGATGCATCCATCAATCCCACAAAAAAGAAGTTTAAAAAAAAACAAGCGCCAGCGATGTCTAATTATGACAAAATATGTTAAACATCCGAAAGGGCGACATTTAATGTGGTCCTGTGTTAATATATCGTCTTAATAGAAACCTGCATTTGTTAGTGTTGCCATACTTTATTTTGTCATTTATTAGTTTGTGAGGGTAATGAGGGACGTACGATCCTCAAAAACAATATAGATGGCGCTGTACAGATTTTCCGTCATTTAACCTTCTACCTAATTTCATAGATAACAGATATATGCATCTTTTATCTTTGTTTTTGGGTATAAATGACCCTTTTTATTACACCCAGGCACAATTACATCTTCCACTCATTATTATTCTGATCAATATAACATACATAACATAAATAGCCTATATACGTCCCACTGCTGGGCACAGGCCTCCTCTCAATCAACCGGAGAGGGTATGAAGCATACTCCACCACGCTGCTCCACTGCGGGTTGGTGGAGGTGTTTTTAGTGCTAACAGCCGGGACCAACGGCTTAACGTGCCCTCCGAAGCACGGAATCATCTTACTTTTTCGGACAATCAGGTGATTCAAGCCTGAAAAGTCCTTACCAAACAAAGGACAATCTCACAAAGTGATTTCGACAATGTCCCCATCGGGAATCGAACCCGGACCTCCAGATCGTGAGCCTAACGCTCTAACCACTAGACCACGGAGGCTGTCAATATAAAGTGAAGCAATACAGGTGGCAACATAATTCTATACCTAATGTGACCCAATGTTAAGGAACAATTATTTCTTTTTAGGCTTCTACCATTACGTTGTATTTTCGTCGTATATCGTACTGAACCTTTTCTAAGGACATCTCCAGTTTGGTCAATGTTCGTCCTTCTAGGTCTTCCTATACCTACCACAACTTAGCAAAATTTCAGTGACTGAGGATTTAATGTTGGGGTCGCAGGTCGTCATAAAAAAATGCGTCATTGCCTACACTATAATGAGGGAAATTGACTACCGCGCCGGCGAGTCGTGAAGTAACAATCAACAGTGATAATTTATGGTTAATCCGCCATAAAAGCTCGACATAAAATAACATTGAACCTACCTACCTATCTAATTATAATACCTAATGTTATAATGATTATTAATAAAATATAAATAAAAAATATTATTAATAAATTCTATAATATGAATTAAGTACAATAAAGAGTGCAATAAATAGTTTTTGTATAAATTAATAAAAAAATATTAACACCATAAACAAAACAGTTACAGAATAAAAATATAAAACAAAACAAAAATAAAATTAAATAAAACTAAAACAAAACTCAAAATAAAATAAATTATGTACAATTAACATTTATTTTGTATTGTATTGAAACCAGATTGTTGAGTTCTCTAATATTGACAAAATATGCCTAATTAAAACAAAATACGGCATATGTTCTTGAGTGCGACAGACTTTTTGTGCAAATTATGTTTTAAATATGGACATCCTTTTTCAATGGTTGAGGTACGATGACGCGATATGAAGAAACCACCCGCACTGTATTTTTTTCTTCTAAGGGTAAAAAATGGCATTCGAACCCGTATCCTCCGAATCGTAAGCCCAACGATTAGCCACCGGACTACGCGGGCCGCTAAGGCAATTCATACATTTGTGCAAAATGACAAATTGCAATATTGCTTTTTAGACGAATTGCTCCAATATGGCTTTTTTAGACCCTTGTATTTTGTTCTGTGTTATGAAAGTTAACTGATAGATTATAATTATTAAACATCGGATTTCATCATAGGGTAATTTCCAACTGGTCAAATTAGTTACCTTTTACTACACGTCAAAACACGAAATTACTATGCAATTTATATGAAAAAACCAACGTGACGTCATAGAAAAATGTAAGTAACAAAATGTCTCAGTTATTATTACATATTTCTTTAACCTTTACATAATTAAAAAAAAAGAAAAAGGTTTTGTCACCTCTAGATCTGTCTTTATTTAGTAATCAGAATTTCATAATTTATCTTAGACCTAGGAAACTACCCATTTAGCTAGGTATGCAGTGTGTATATATACGTATGTATACATTATGTATAACTGGTGAATTATAGATATACATAATAACAGGAGAGGCACATTGCTCAAGCTCGTGTTATGTCGGCCACATGACGCGTCCAATTAATGTAACTAACTAAATAATTATCACAATTAATGAGCGAGCCCATTTCTCACGCGGCTCTTTAAATAAATCCCTAGGGAAGAGAGTCAAATGTCGATGTTTGATGAAAAATCCCTATTTAACCTACTCTTCTTCTATCCTGTGGGTTAAAGGCGGATTACCAAACTGATGACAGGGTTGCTATTGAATGCAGTATGGAAGAGGCGAGTCACCAGGGACTGTAACCTGGAACCTGACAGAGGGCAGCAGCAACTGTCAGTACTATTCAGAGGCGGAGGACAGGCGTAGTACACCTTTGAATAGACGCTATCCCACTCGTGTCAGACAGAGTACTGCGGGGCGGAAGGCAAGAAGGAACCACTGCCCTATTTTTCCATAAAAAGTAGCATGAAGAATGCTTCACCGACAAAAGCGTGAGTCTTAAATTAGTGATGCTGATTTGTTTCCAGTTCAACATAAAAGATAAGATAAAATAAAAGAAACTGTTTACGTAATGTACGTAACATTACGTACTTACTTAATTACGTCAGTAAGTAGTAACCTGGACCAACGACTTAACGTGCTTCCGAAGCCGTCCTAACCAAACCAGTTTTTCTGTTACCTTTCTTTGTCATCAACAAAAAAACCTAACAAACTCTCATTTACAATCAGTTTCTCCAGATTGTCATCGTCATCAATCCAACAAAAATCATTTTAAATTAATTCATTACCATAATTACAACCCATCTTATCATCATAATTTTCATCTAAAAGACCAGCATAAGTTCGCTATCGCTATCGATAAATCTAAAAGCGCCACGCGAGATGCGCGCACGCAGCCAGCCCCGCCCACCGCCTGTGATTGGTTTATTTCTAATTATATCTCGCGATACACGTCTTCCGAAGCTATTTGCATCGTTTAACGACCGACGATCTAATCTCTACCTCGAGATTAACGCGTTACAGTTCAAAATGGAACTTTGAGTCGTTAAGTGTTGGATATAGTACTGTCAGCCAAAAGGACGCCCCTAATGGGCCTTCCATCTTCATTCCAATCACTGACACCTCTAAATTGCTTTCAAATTTAAGGAAAACTCGTCTTTGTATCGAAAGGTATAAGGGGCATCGGTTTGAAGTATCACATTAAAGCTTCAGTGATTCCCGCCTCAGCAGTCCAATTTGACAAAAACGTTTGAGTTTCAAATTAGTTCAAATTATTATAGTGTGTGCAACGGATGGGAGACAATTTTATCTCCAAATATTTCACTGAAAGATTTCAGTTTTTATCTCTACAGTGTCCCGGTTATGTGTGTGCGTATAGTGATTTAGTTCTTTAATCATAAAAACAACTTTTTACATATAATTCCCACGGTGCAAAATAAAAGTAAAAATTTGTCGACAAAATTACAAATAAAAATATATTATTATTGTTCTGAATACGACAAAGAAATTATGGCCAGGAATTAAAGAGCCGCGGCTTAATAGTTAAAATGTTCTTATTTCAAAAGTACTAAAAAATAAAAAGGAAAAGCAATAAAAAGAACGAACTACGCAGCCAGCCAGTGTTCCACGAAATGAAATGAAATGAAATGAAATGAAATGAAATGAAATGAAATGAAATGAAATTTATTCTGTGCATGGTATTCAGGTTACAAACAGCTGTTATTTTTCCTTGAGTATCACCAAATACTGCCTTTTCAGGCATACACACAGATTATTTAAAAACAATAACAAATAATAATATCAATTTTACAAATAATCTACACACTTAATACATGCTTTAAATTATATACATAAAACCTGTTATTTGTAATCTAAATATTCTTTTACGCTGTAAAAGCATCTATCTGCAAGCCAGAGTTTAACTGCTACGCGAAACTTATTGAGTTTGCAGTCTTTGAAAGTATCCGGTAATTTATTAAATATTTTTATACACATGGGAAAGCAGTTATTAGAGGCAAGCGTTAATTTTGACAATGGCTTATACAACTTGTGCCTGTATTGAGACCGCAGAACACGAGTACTGACCTCTTGGCATTGTTGAAAGAGACTTTTGTATTTATAAACAAAAATACAGACATCTAAAATGTAAAGACTTGGCAAAGTTAGTAATTTATATTGTCTAAAATATGGACGACATGAATCAGTGACTTTAAGGCCGAAGATAGCTCGAAGACATCTTTTCTGTACTATAAAAACTTTCTCGCTTTGACAACAATTTCCCCAGATAATGATGCCATAGCGTAATACAGAACTGACATATCCGTTATAGGCTATTATAGCGGCCTCAACAGAGACAATTTGGCTAACACGTCTCAGCGCATACACAAACCTATTTACTTTAGAACAGACGCCATCTACGTGCGCTTTCCAATTACAATGACAGTCTATAGTTATGCCCAAAAATGTTATGTTCTGAACCTCTTCCACCGGTTGCCCTTCATAGTTTATATTTAATTTCAATGGTTTGCCTTTATAAGTACGGTATTGCATGTATTTTGTTTTAGGTATATTTACTTTTAAGTTATTAATCGTGAGCCAATTTGTAATTTTTAATAACGCGTCATTAATTTCTTGTTCGTAAAGGTCTAATTTTGTGCCCTTTACAATTACGGTCGTATCATCCGCGAATAAAATACATTCGTGGGGAACCACATCAGGCAAGTCGTTAATATAGACCAGAAAAAGAAGTGGACCCAGCAAACTGCCCTGTGGGACGCCATAATTATTGTATAAAAAGGTTGAGTTGAATTTTTGTATGTCATTACTATCGGGACAAAATTTCTGAATTTCCACACATTGCTTTCTGTCACTAAGATAGCTTTTTAACCAGTCGTAGGCTGGTCCTCTGATACCATATTTATATAACTTGCAGAGGAGGCGCTTATGACAAACAAAATCAAAGGCCTTACTCATGTCCATAAATAATACTGATACAGGTTGTTTTTCATTTAAACAGTCCATTATTGTTTTTATTAATTTAAATGTTGCAAGCGATGTACTCTTACCCCTCCGAAAACCATTTTGTTGTTCTTTAAGAATTTTGTTACGTTCTAAAAAGTTAAGCAATCTCACAAACATAACCTTTTCAAAAATTTTAGAAAGAACTGGAATTAAAGTTACTGGACGGTAGTTATCCATGTACTGATGATCTCCTTTTTTGTATAGTGGCTTTACGACTGACTTTTTCAATGCATCCGGAAAGATTCCTTCTGTTAAGCATCTGTTAATTACCCAATGCAATGGCTGTGCAATTACATTTATAGTCATTTTAATGATATCAGTACAGATATCGTCATATCCAGAAGCTTTAGAATTTTTTAATGACATTACTATTTTCACTAACTCATCACAGCTAACCGGGGTTACGAAGATGCTTTGCTCTAACGTGTTTACATTTGTATCTATATCAACTAAGTTCGTGTTAGACGTACAATTGTCGGCTATTATATTTATAAAGAAATTATTAAAATTTTCAGATATTAACAGTGGGTCGTTTATAATTTTATTGTTAACACATATTTTTGAAATAGAGTTCTTGTTTTTGACAGTTGTATATTTTTTTATAACATTCCATGTGGCCTTACATTTATTTTCTACCTTGTTTATATATTTAAGATTAATATTCTTTTGAGAATTAGTCAAGCACTTTCGTAATATCCGAGTGTAATTCAAATAGTTAGGTTTTTGTGATTTATCATATCGACACTTCAGATACAATTGGCGTTTTCTGATACAACTCTTTTTTATTCCTTTTGTCAGCCAGTACCTTTACCGAAACAGTACCTTTTTTTGGAAAATTTGTAAGATTGTTTAAATAAATGAATTCTCCAATGGAAACCGATTCAAATACCGAAGAAATCCAACAAGAGAGTAAGACAACAGAAAAAGCAGAATCAAGATTACCTTTTTCCATAGCTAACTTACTAGCTGACAAATTTGAAAAACATGAAGACACAAATGTAGCGTCAAGCAGTACTGAAGTTGATTATGAAAAGTTTCAAAGCGGTCAGTTTCAATCTGATGATGAAGATGATGTCAAGAGCACGGGATCGGAACAAGTCGATGTTGTGAGCTCTAACAACGACGCGTCAGATTTGGAGAAGTCTGCTGATTATCAACAGTCAGGTAATAAATCTGTATTATATAGATACCAAGACTTTAAAGCGCTTGCCGCAAATTAAATGCTCTTAATCTGAACAATACCACGGTTACAAGTTCTCAATCGCGTAAAATCCGACCAAGTAATGAACAAAAGGGATCTTCGGCGCTCAGTACTTCGGTCGGTGTAGAAGCTTTTTTGACGTGACTTATTGTAGGTTTGCTCCAGATGGCTTTAATTACATGGACGGCCAGTCAGAGGGGTTAAAACAGCCACATCAAAACAGTTCATCTAAAGCATTATTGCAATTTGATGTTTGTGCATATAAAAGTAAGTGTGGAATGCAAAAAATAATAAATTTAATAAAAAACTTCTCCGGTACTGGTTACTACTTACTAATGTTAGTAAGTTTCTCTCATCATATTATTATCTTATCTTTTGTAGCCTAAAGTGTCCCTCTATTTGCTGGACATAGGACTCCCTCCATTTCAGATTTCAGAGACATTCCATTTTTTTTCAGAGAGAGATTTTCCATTTCAGAGACGTTACCGAAAAATATTAAATCTTCAGTTTATCTCTAGGTTCACCTAAAGGGTTTTTTTATAAATCTTAAGGGCGATAAGCACTAATGCCGCAGATAAATTCACAAGTTTCTGAAGAGAAACTCGGAAATCTAGATTATATTTGTGATAGCCGGGTCAGACAGGCAGTCGCTTCTGTACAAAACCGGACCTGCCAAATCTTCAGGTTAGGTTACCGGACCCTGTGGAAAACGGGATGCTAGGGAGATGATGATCGAATCCGTGATAGCCCTGGTTGGGTAACAAATGACATACATTATAGTGTCCCGAGTTCGAATTTCAACTCGGGCTCTTAACCACTGAATTCGATTTTGTATTCATATTTGAATCACAGATAATTGATGTCACGTGGTTTCCAGGAGTAGTATTCAGAATTTGCCTTTCAACTGTTTTAAGACGGTAGTTAAACAAAAACTTCACAAAAAAGGTTATTATAAAGTTAGTGATTATTTAGAAGATATGAATGCATGGAATTAACTGTCTGAGAACTGATATTATCTGATATTAACTGATATTAAATTACTCAATTGTATACTAATATTTTATGTTTATTTTTATTTTTTTAAAGAACGTCTAGGGCCCTGTGCCGAGGTTTTTCTTGCAGCTTCTTTTCCCCGGCTATACAGGTTGTGAGAAGCTGCAGTAGTTTTAGGCGGATGAGACGTTCGTTATGTAAAATTGACGATTCAAAGTGTAACTATGTTACCTATTGAATAAAGATATTTTTGAATTTGAATTTGAGTGCCTGGTTGATGGCTCTGATAGACTCGCCCCTATTACAAGGGACCTACACATAGCTGGCGATGAGTGGGTTTTGTACACTATACACCTCTGCCTACCCCTTCGGTGATATAGGCGTGGGAGCGAAATTATTTTGTTTAACCGGGCACAAATCTTGGAAACCACTCTCTGCTTTCGGCTCTGTCTACCCCATCAAGAATTACTTACGTCCGTAAGTTTATCTAAGTATAATATTATAGGTCATTAATAGTTACACCCACGGAATAGAAGAAAGAGGTTTGGAGGGCCTTTTTTTTTTCTTTTTTTTTGACCTGACTTATTGTAGATTTGCCGCAGATGGCATTAACTACCTGACCGGACAAATGGGGAGCGCTGAAGGCTCTCACCCGATTGGAAGGGCCAAGTGTGCGCGAAACATAATTAGAAACAAGCAAATAGTTCATACTTCAACTTTGCACTCCACTCGTCTGCAAACTTTCCGACGCACGGAGATCCGCAATAGTGTACTGTGTATAACTATAAGTCAGATATCGACTATCATCCATTGCATTGCATTGGTAAAACACTAGCAGAGAAAATTGAACCCAACCCTACTATGTGCCCAAGTACTACAGAACCACCACCAATTGAATCCTTCTTTCTTGAACCGACTGATGAAACTGAGGTTCGCAACACAATATTAAATCTAAGAAAGGACTCCACTGTAGGTCGTGATAACATCTCCGCAGGATTATTAAAAAGATACCACCAGTACATCACACCATCCCTTACATATATAATTAACTTAGGCTTTGCATCCGGTGTCTTCCCTGATCCATTCAAACAGGCTGAGGTTATTCCGATATTTAAAGGTGGTGCCAGGGACTCAGTAAATAATTATAGGCCTATTTCGATTTTACCTACTTTATCAAAAGTAATGGAAAAACTCCTAAACAAAAGACTTGTCAGATACCTTGAGAGCCAAAAAATTATTTCCAATTCCCAGTTTGGATTCAGATCCGGAATTTCTACTAGTGATGCTGTCCATGAGTTGATCGATCATGTAGTTACCAAACTGAATGCAAAATCTAAGGTTGTGGCAGTATTCCTGGACTTGGCCAAGGCATTTGACACAGTCTGTATCCCAATCCTTCTCGATAAACTTGAGAGAATAGGCATTAGGGGTGTTCAACACCAGTTATTTAAGGACTATCTGACGAATAGGCAACAGAGGGTAAGGATATATGATGATGTGAGCGATGACATGCCTATAGATCATGGTGTCCCCCAGGGGAGTGTTCTTGGTCCCACTTTATTCTTGATTTACATGAATCATCTATGTAACCTCAGCCTTGCAAATGGCAAAATAGTAACTTTCGCTGATGATACAGCCCTCATCTTTCATGGCGATTCATGGCACGAAGCTTTCACTGCCGCGCAGACTGGATTAAATACCGTTTCTACTTGGCTCAAAGATAACATCCTGACCCTTAATGTGGATAAAACCAAATACATGACATTCTCCATCAGAAAAATCCCCCCTGAAGACTTAACGAATAACACTATCTTTGCCCATTCGTGTGATCTCGTCGGTCCTTGCCATTGTCCTAGTCTCAAATCTACCACTAACATCAAGTACTTAGGTGTTGTCTTAGACAATCTACTCAACTTCAATTTTCACATTGACCTTCTTACCTCTAGGACACGCAAATTAATTTACATTTTTAAAAACCTACGTGGCATTGCTGACAAAGAAATCATCAAAATGGTTTACCTGGCATTATGCCAATCTATTTTAACCTATTGCATAACCGTTTGGGGTGGTGCTGCAAAAACCAGTTTAATAACAGTCGAGAGAGCCCAAAGAGCTGTCTTAAAAGTTAGCAAAAATTTGCCATTCCTTTTCCCCACCAAAGACTTGTATATTATAAGTGATGTCCTAACTGTACGACAGCTATTTATACTCAATGCTGTCCTTAGGACTCACACTAGTCTCGCGTATGATCCGACAGTGATGGTAAACAAACGCGTCAAAAACAATATCTGTCCAACATCAACGATCTGGTTAACTGCTTTTTCACATAAATTTATTGGTTTTCTTGGCCCTTACTTATACAACAAAATAAATAAAAAAATGGACATTTACTCATTAACGAAGCATAAGTGCAAAATTTGTTTAACGAGCTGGCTAAAATCCCTGGATTATAGCGAAACAGAAGAGTTACTTCTTGTGATGTCATGACACACACACACACACACACACACACTCGTAATGGATAGTTAGTGGAAGATGCTCTTATAGCATCTTCCGAACCCAAGATGTAAGTCGTAGGGCTAACCCACACACACACACACACACACACACACACACACACACACACAAGCATGCCGAACGTTCTTTAACCTTTTCTTATTTCTAATAGGTACTTATAAAAAACTATCCCACTCTTATTATTGTATACAGTCTATAATTCAAACTGTAACTTAAACATAATAAAATACCTAGCACCTGATTTGGAGTGTGGAGAGGCTGGTGATCTGTCATACAGGGCATCCTAGTACAGACACCAGTCTCTCACACAGATGTTATAGTTATGCCTTTGTTATGTCGTTATGTTGTTTGTTAAACTGTCTGTGTGGGAGAAAATAAAGCTTTATTTATTATTATTATTTATTATTATCCAAGGAGAACCCTCTTACCTAAAAACCTAAGTATGATCGGCTAATTATAAAAAAAATTGGTGCTGTATTTTACGAAAAGTAATGATAAAGTTGCAGCCTATCACATAAAATATACATTGCAGGTAAAGTGGCTATGGAAATTGAGAAGCAGTAGAGCTATCCAAGTTATCTGTTTGCAGGAGTAGTAGGAAAAGAGAGTGGGGTTGAACTGGCGATAGCGGATCTCATGCAAAATGCGCGTTAGGGCCTTTCTAAACTCAACTCAAGCACCAGTTGATTTACATAAACTTAACTTTGTAAACTGAAATTTCTCTTTATCCGTTTCGTTATTATTCTACTCTGATGTTAAACTAATAAAAATATTTACAAGATGCAAAACCAAACTAAGTAACTAAAACTAATTTCAATTACATTTATTCATCTGTTGCATAAAACATTAACTTTTATATTCAAATCCTTATCTCTGGGGAGCTCGAAATATTAAAAGAATAACCATCCAGATAGTTTTAGGATGAATAAATCACTGAAAACCGAGTGCGGAGTAATTTGAGCCAAGTCATTAGTTTTAAAAAAGGTAAAAAATGAGTTGACTCACTTTACACCTTCGCGGGCCATTTGACTGCACGCTGTGCCCATGCGCCGTTATTTATAATTGTTTGGGTTGCAACAACGCAGATATACCAAGGGATACAAAATATAGAAACGGCCTGTTCGTCCGATACTTTAATATATATTTTAATCCGCAATAGTCCTAATTAAAACACAGACACACACGCGGTAAGAACCCGTTATTATGTGTTTTAATTATGATAATAACCGCGTAAACTTAAAACAACGCAATAGTCCTGTTCGAATTACGCGTGGCTTACATCTTAATCTCCCAGGTTTGAATCCCGATTCTGGCTCTGAAGCACTGAATTCGACTTGATGAGTTTGAATTAATATTTGGATAATAAATAATAAATACCATGTTGTTTTCAAGAATTAGGCCAGGTCAGACAGGCAGTCGCTTCTGTAAAAAACCGGACCTGTCAAATCTTCAGGCTAGTTAAGCGGACCCTGTGAGAAACGGGACAATGCTAGGGGGATGATGATGGTTATTGGCAAATGGGCATAGGTTAGGCATGGGGTGTACTATTTAGTGTAAATAGGGTTTAAATAGGCTTGATGTTATGATATTTATACCTTTGGTACAAAGAACTTGGTATCAAAAAATATTCAGTGTTTGACATTGACATAATAAAAATCACTTATTTTCCACATCATAACGTGACACAATGAAGGATTATGCAGACTACGTTCGCCTTAAAAAATGTAGATGGCGCTGTACAGATTTTCCTTCGTTTAACCTCCTACTTTCATAGATAACAGACATAATGCATCTTTTATCATCTCTTTGGGTATAAATGATAGCCCTCATTATTATTTTTCTTCTTATCGTGTGGGTTGTGAGGTGGAATACCAACCTCATCAACTCTGGTGTCAGGGTTATTGAGCCGCCAAAGTGACTCATGTAACGCGTACATACTTACATCAGTAAGTAGTAACCGGGACCAACGGTACACGTGACATTACAGGCTGATCACCTGATTGTCCGAAAGTAAGATAACCCGTGCTTCGGAAGATATGTTAAGCCGTTGGACCCGGTTACTACTTACTAATTATTATTCTAATCAAAATAAAGAGAAGCAATAAATGTAGGTAGCAAACAAGCAACATTATTCTATTCGTATATCTGATCCAATGGAGCAACAATTATTTTTATAATATAATACCTTTGCCATAAGATTATATTTTTGAATAATTATGTACCGGGGTACATAATTTAATGAGAAATTAGGTAATTATCACGTTAAATCTGAATAACGCAATCTATAGCTTTTATGGGGAACACAGCCTAGAAAGTCCGTCATTGCTTTTTGTGATAGGTAGGTAATGCCCATTCCGAAAATAATCTTTACCATAACACATAGAAGTGGTCCTTTTTGAATTGTACAAGTCACGATTTGTACCTATTTATAATATTTCCATTATTAAAAAGTTTAAGGAACTTAATCAATCAGGAAATAATAAATATTTTTATCTTGAAACAGTCGAAACCCGTATAAATAATTAATAAGATCGTCGTCGGTAAAACTATTAATAAATAAATATATTTAATAATATATACTTACTTAGTAAATTGTTTTTCGCGCGTTAGAAGTGTATTTTTCCTTTCATTGTAGTTTAAAATCGATGTTTCTATTTTGCGTTTTTTTTTTCAATTATTTATTTATATTTTTTATAATCATGAATCATGACTACATTAAATTATTCTAAATGTTCCTTTTACTATTAGTTATTTTATATTTAAAATTGTTCATAAAAAGTACCTATGTAAAATAGACAATTTATTTAATGTAAGAAATTAAAATTAAGTATATTATATACTTACACCTACTGTATACTTAGATATAAGTAAGTATGTATAAAAATATGACGTGTAATGTGATTTTAACGAAATAAAGACTGAATATCAAAAGCCGCCGGATGCCTCGCCAACGACTACCGTCGGACTATTAACCGCCAACAATAAAATATGATGACACAATAATAAACTACAGCTAGATAGCAAAACTAAATAACAGATTTTCACAGAAATCGGCGATAAGTCGTCCTAACGAGCTACTTGAGAAAAAAAAATGAGAATATATTTTGGTTAATTTATTTACGAGCTGCCACATAGAAAAAAGATCAAATTGTTTTCTTCTTTAGTAAAGAGTAGGTGATGTTGGACATTGGATCTGGTAATCCAGTTCATTGAAATATTCAACATCCGTCATGAATCATTCAGATCTAGTTTCTCATTTTTTTTATTAACTTATTTATTAAACACACAGAAAACGAAACGTAGGTAGAGTTTTAGTCTTCTGACAAAATACTTAGGGCCTCAATTACTTAACTGGGTCATACACAAAACGGGGTTCAAAAAATTGAAAAATAAAAAGATTCCAATTTATTGAAAATTTGTGTTTATTTATTAGAGATCAATCAAAATGTCACAATGACAGTAAGAAACTAGATCGTTTTAGGAAATTATAACAATTATGGCACTTTTTTAATTTTTGATGTTCACAGAAGTGACATAAGCCACAGAAAAGAACAAAATCAGTCAAGAAATCAACATTGCTCCTTCTAGACACTTATGTTTTCCATTTATTTATGTTTATACTAGTATAAACTCTAGAGCCCCTTCGCATAGGTAGTGGATTATGCGTTTTTCGAGTAGACAGCTTTAAAAAAAATATATAAGTACTCCACACAAACTTACACCTTTTATGTCACGTCACCTCTTTGTGATTTCTATTTCTAGGTTGTAAAGAAATGTGGTAAATATTTTTTTAATTTCTTTAAATAATGAACATTTTCTAGTACTTTGGAATCCCATCTACTTGTTAAAACTATAGAAGTTTCATACCTACAAACTTTGCAACCTCTTTTTACTTCCTTAGAAGTAAAATTTCGCAAAATCCCGTCTTAGAGAGCATCTATATCCTAAAAGAAACCCTATGCCCCATGCAAAATTAAAGATTACTTGTAGTTTCTGAGATTTTCTGATGAGTGAGTCAGTCAGTAAGTGAATGAGTAACCTTACGCTATTATAGATTTACATACCTATGTTAATTATTGACTTATTTCAATAAACTATAACAAAGGTATATCAAATTAAAGGTTTTAACAAAAACTTCGATTTTAAAAGCCATAAGTATGTTAAATTACTTATCAAAGAACCACGTGATCAGAAGCTACAGTACCTATCCATAGAAGAAATTTTTATCAGTATTCGCTGATTATTTGGTGGTAAGTTTTCATGATCACCATCATCAAAGATTGCTGGATATTTTTTAGCATACCTAGATGGTGAGGTCAATTTACCATAAGCTAGGGTAGAGTGAGGTACAACCATCGTAAGATAAACTAAGTACCCTCAGACTAGCCCAATTGGAATATACTCGTGACCTGACCGTGCTTTCCGTTAGACCAACATGATTCCTAGGTGGTGAGCCGCATCGCCATCTATAATGGTCGGTATGTGGTAAATTTCATCTTTTGGTTATTTTAGGTGGTAAGTGATTATCATCGCATTCATTCGCTGGTCGTTTTTCAACAATTCTGGGCGGTATCAAAGAAAGGGAATCACCAAAGTAGATATTTTCAAACAAACATTTTTCGTACTGTAAGTGGCTGACGTACAAACAGAGGTTCCAAAGATGGTGTCTTTAAAGGTGCAGTGACCGTCGAAGCAGACAGGGTTCCAAGAGAAGAAACAACTGAACTGGCAATAGTGGCCCTGGACCCTAATGCAAAACTCGACGGAGTCGCTGGATACTACAATTGGCGTTTGGTCGATTTGAAAATGAAGACACTTAGTGCGAGCGGCACATATTGTAACAGATCAACCTTTTTGCGTGGATTGTGTTAGGGGCTCCAGAAAATTTGGTGAATTTGAAACGTCCCTTTAAAAAGCGGACAGTAATTGCATACATTTTGTATTTCAGACACATGCACATCATCAATTGGAATAACCATAATGCCCTTGCAATTGGTTTTTCCGCAAACTGTAATGGTATTAATATAAGTCTTTGATAGCCGGAGGAAATAATTTTATTTGTTTTAGTACAAGTTTTAAGTAGGCACAAATGAGTACTGGCTCATATATTAAATATTGAGAAACTGTGCTGATAGATGTCGTATTTATTGTATTCTGTGATGGATGAGAATCAGTAGAATACTTAACAAACGTTATTGTGCAAAGATAGTTGTCCTTTTGATCCACCAAAATGATCTGACTGGACTTCTGTTCCATATTTAAGTATTACTTATCCAATAATTTTCGGCAAAACCGATATGTAGTAAGAAAGGCGTAAGGTTATGCTTCATGAATCGAATAGCTCTCTAAACTAATTATTTTTTACTTGAAACAAGATAATCTCGATTTTCAAGGCATGCCACAACAAGATGCAAGAAAATACAAATTATTTGCATTAAAATAGAACCACGTCAACAAATAAATAAGTCTAAAAAGCCCCATTTCATGTGATGACAACTAAAAACATACATTCTGTGGACATAAGTATCTCTTGTGGACACGTGAATTCACAGGAAAGATATCCACAGAAGGGAATGACGAATATGAAATTAACGACAGTTTTTTTAACTTTTGAAGTTAGAAGAGAAGAAAAGTGGATTTGTAAAATAATCCCCATAGCTCTTTAGGGCGGTATGTTTTTACTAATATTAATAGTCTACATATCAAGAAATACTAGGAACAGGAAAGAGCCTCTGAACTCTGACAAAATTAATTAATACTAGATAAATAGTTGTATAAAGAAATATTCTAGACGTATCTCTGGTAAATCGATGCCGGAAACCGACATCTAATCGGTGTGGCCAGTAAAAAATATATAAGTTTTGTGGTAGTTTTAGCAGATGGGAAATTCGGTCAGTTTTTTGGGTCCACAGAAAAGTCGCTAACCCATATAACCAAATGTTTATTTAATTTTTTTTATTGTTTAACATGTTCAATATTTTTAAGTTTTTAAAATATTATACATTAGGATAAAATACATTATAGAAGGAAATAACCTTCCAGTTTGTATCTTCCAAAACAAAGCATAGCCCCTTAGAATATAGTAACCACGGATCTGAACAGCCCACAGAAGGAGACAATTTAACATAAATAAAAATAATTTAAATAGTAAGATAAATCGTATGTTTTAAATTTTCAGTGCATTATTATAATAATCGTTAGTTTTTGCGAATATGAAGTAATATATAATTATATAGACTATATTTTTAAAGTGATCACATCTGAACACGTGTTTGTGTATGACCCAACTACTTTCTTTAAATACCTATATTTTCTTAGCAATTTTTCAGCGTCAAAATTATAACGCTCGAAACATCCAGTGGCAAATATCTACGCCTCCGTTCCAAATTAGCCATTCAAATTGGCTGTGTTCGAAATTCGAAAACAAAATAAAGATCACTCCACACTCCCGCACAAACCAAGCAATGATGTCTCATTTTCTATATTCGTTCTGAAAAGATAAATCTCTCCCGTCCCAACACTCGTTAACTAAATCTTCCCCCTCGTAATTATTCAACGGGTAAGAAAATAAAGTGAAAAAAAATAAACATGAAAAGAAACTGTCCTGACTGAAATTTAGTAAGTGGCCAAGCTCATTAAAATGCTGTAAAACTCAATAACGAGACATCGGACGCGAGTCTGAACGGAACGCAATTTTACGCGTCAAGCGTTTGAGGAAATAAAAATACCTGCCGCATACCGCGGTTTGACATTCAGCGAAACATATTTTCTAAGTTTAACAACAGAATCCATTTGAATGGTACCTACCTAATTTTAGATTATCAGGGTTCCTTTGAATTCAATTTAATGTATTAGCATAGAATATAAAATAATACTAAGTAAAGAACGGTAATTTTCCGCCGCGCACTAATTCCTACCGCCGCCGACGTCACTAGGTCTTTTTTCTTTGCTCTAGGTCTTTTTTAATGGCCGTAACCCGCTCTAGAGTAGTGTAGAGTAAGAGGTCTCGCCCACACTTACACGAGTGTCTGGGGCGTGTTATTAGTAGAAGTAAAATCAATTGGTAATTCGGTTATTTAGCAAATACAATATAACTTATAACAACAACGGTACTTTTCCTACATACCCGTAATCCCTAAGGAAGCACATCATGCAAGTTGAACCTGTATTAAGATTTTGATTAAGTAGTGGAAGAAAGTGGTAGGTATATCACAATCGTAAGTTCTCTGAGGAATTACGAAACATACGGACTCCGCATCGCCTCGAATCGACTCGTACCATCTAACCATACGAGACAACGCCACCGTTGACAAGCGGGTGTAAATTGACATTAATTGGCTTACCACTGGCCCGCCAATCCGCCATCTTGTTACGCCATTTTGTTCATTTTCCCGCCTATATTTACACAGCTAATTAATTTATTCGAAATTCGATCGCTCACGATTTGATCGATTGTAATTGATTACGCCTTGTCTATTAAAAAGTAAATCGTTTCTTGGCACGTCTACTTATACTGATTAGCATTTATTTAGTTGTGTTCCTACTACTGACTACTTATAGACAGACAAGACTTACGCAGCTAAAATACACACTTTACCAGAAAACAACTAAAAAATAAAAATAGGTAAGTACTTAAAGGGTCCTGATTTTGTCAATTTCACGAAGAAGAGTTTTTGGTCAACAACAACATAGGTACCTTATCAATAGACAAGCATACCAACTATTTTTTTTATATTTTGCGTTCCTATAAAGTCATCCACCACTTTAATGCTAATTATTATTAAAGTATTTATAATAAACGTAAAACCGACGTTAAATAATAATTCTACAAGTGTCTGATCTCTTAAACACGAGTCAAAAAAACCGGATATCCATTTTTCACCGCACAAAAACGCTTAAAGTGACAAGAGTGCTCGTTAAATCATTTAAACTGAAACACAACCCGTTCTAACGTATGTAGTCGTAATTTCTTCAACACTTATAAATCGCCTACACAATCTTCAAACGATAATATATGTATTAATAAATATAATAATCTCTGGCAGAGGACTTTCAGCTTTCACGCCTTTGCGTTTGGGTCGGGAGCGTTTTAAAAAGTTAATTGACGTGTATTTTCGCGCGCTCATTAGTTGCGTTCTGAAACATAAGATGGTGGCTTCAGTTCGACTTTCACTTTTTTATGGATTCTGTTTTTTCGATAAAGAATTATAAATATGTGCGATGTTTTTTTTTATTATTCGACGTGTATAAGTATTTTAATTAACGACTATTAAAGTACTTAATAGTAAAGTTGCACTTAACTTTATAATTACTTACTTAAAAAAGTGTATATTCCTTTCAATAGAAATTAATAATGATAGACTATTAAAAAGGTGTATTTATAATCTTGTCAATAGTTTCAAAATTACTCCAGTCATTCGGACTATTTTCAAAACACTTTCAATAACGATTCACATCTTCGCACTATATTTTTTCTAAACCTACCGAAGCAACTCGCGCCTCATTAGGTGCGTTCCGAAGTCCCGACACACGGATTCCGCGCTGGCGACGTCGTCCGAAGAATGACATGTTGATGTATTGCAGCTAATTACTCAAGCAAGAGGTGTTTATTGAAAATAGAGTCAAGTGACGACGTGGAACGTCCGTTCTGAAACCGGGAATCTTCTTCCGCGGTGTTAAGTACTTAATTACAGGGATATACGTTAATTTATTTAGGCGAATGATTTTTGGGTTGGATCCAGATATTTACTTAGGCATAAATGTTAATAATTCTACAATTATAACTAATTAACCATTTCAAATAACGCGAGACATTTACAATTAGAACTGGCGACTAGTAAAGTTAGCCATACATTCTGCATCCTAGATAATATCTTGTTCTTACGCAAACCCAGAAGCCCTGATAAAAAGTGCCTCCTAGATAGATCAGATACTATATAAATCATCAGGGAACTATGCACGAGACCCATGATAAAGCAATATTAGATGCCTACTTACGTCAGCTAAGCTCGCGATTTTTTTATCCATCCACCCTTCATCGTCAGACATCATTAAAATAGTGAGATTTGTTAACAATTATATCTTTGAACTGCGATCACAAAGCGTGACTGCAAATATCCACATCAAAATCATGATATTATCATCACCGCACGGTGCGATCAATCTGTCTAGAAGAATAATAAAAATATCAAAAGTAGCTAGAGCTTGTCGTATTCATGACTAGTGACTAGTGCCATGAATGTTTAAAATAAACTCCTAATTGTCCCCAGCATGCAGCAGCACCCGAGGCAAGCGCGCGCGCACCGCATTCAGCGCGCAGCAGATCAAGAGCCTCGAGGCTGAGTTCGAGAAGAATCGCTACCTCTCCGTCGCGGCTAGGGGACGATTGGCGCGACAACTGAGGCTTACGGAAACACAGGTAGATGATCTAGACAGTCGCATTATTGAGTAACAAAGAACAGCACTTTCTTTTAAATCAACATAAGAATTTGAATAATTATATATAAAAGGAACTTCGAAAGGACTGGATATCCAATTAGATCTCACTTCTTTTTTCTTTATTTCGAACTTGGCCTTTTCCCCACACATTGTGTCCTTAACCTTTTTAGCTAAGCACATAAACCAAAAGTACTTAATTTTTGTTGCAGATCAAAATTTGGTTCCAAAACCGTCGAACTAAGTGGAAACGTAAATATACGAATGACGTAGAACTACTTGCTCAACAGTATTACAGTAGTCTAGGCATAGTCTCCCCTCGGCCCATGTTTGTTGGAGACCGACTGTGGATCTTCAACTACCCAAACAGACTGCCACCAACACAACAGCAGCAGTGGATGAAATCAATAAACAACATGCCAATAAATAACCAACTCATGGATAGGAATCCCATGTTTAGAACGCTCCCCAAGCCGGATTTGCCGCCATTTTTAATCTCTCCACAGTACAACGATAGAGTTTTCGAACGCACCTTACCGCCTAGCGTGAAAAATCCCGCGCAAAATCGTTTGTTGCCACGAGAAGTGTACAACAATATGGCGACTGCGAGAAGTTCAGATATTTATAAAAACAATATTTTAAGTCAGTCTAGTCCACAGGATCCCAACGTGGATCACTTAAGAAGATTGGAAGAGAATTTTAGTATTTAATCGTGTTAGTTTAATGTCTATTTAAAGGTTAATTATATTTAAAAATATAATTGTAAATACACGTTATTTAATAAAATGGTTGTTTCAATAATAATACAATAATAATTTAATAATAATAAACCAGATAAACCCTATATATAGGCACGACTCTCCTCACGAAGTCCTACTTTATGGACCACCGAATACTCATATAATAGGGTTGCTTGCTACTTTTACTATAAGTACATTTAGGTAGTAGGTACGTAAAAGCACTACACACTATATTTTATCCCTGATTAAATTCCGATAAGTCTATATTATTCTATTTGTATATTATATTTTAGAGTTACTATTTAAAAAAAAACAAGAGTAATTCTCAGCGCTTATCGCTATCGACTCACTAGGGTCGATTAATCCTTTCAAATATTCTTCCTCTCAGACAACGTCCTGAGCCGAGGTTCGCGCTCAACTGGGCACCCTGGGCACTGGGGTGAGAGCCCTCAGCGCTCCCCATTTGTCCGGCCAAGTAGTTAATGCCATCTGCGGCAAATCTACAATTAGTCACGTCAAAAATATAAAAGCATAAATATAAGTAATTTGTTGTATAGTAACATATTATTATATGAATGAGTACAAAAAAAAATAGAACGTCATCATAGCAGTCCATGCACACAACCAGTGTTTATATTTTCTATGCCAGCTTTTCCTCCCGGGCGAAACCAGCTCTTATATACCATAAAAACATGTGATCAAAACGCCTACATAGCTAACACCGCAATTTTTCAAAACCCCAAATTAATATTCAATTGCGGCAAGCACATCGGCCGGCGCTCTATAAATCAAGCTCTTACACGCCATATCGCTCCGCCAAAATTGTGCTTTGGAATAAATCACAAAAAATGTCTGAGGGCCTCGGATAGTGGCTGCGTCCATCTAACTTAGCGTCAAGCGGGAGCTAGGAGACTGCTGCGGAAATTGCTGACGGCTTTATGTACTTCTAGAAAGAAAAGAATGAAAATAAAATTAATTTAAGTATTTTTATCATGGTATTATCCTACACGATAAAAATACACAAAACAGTTTTAAGGTTTAGTACGGTCTACTCTGACCCGGCGTGCGTGTATGAAACGATTGATGAATGTGGAGGAAGCAAGAGTGTGTCAGGAACGAAGCAAGTGGAATTCCATAGTCGCTTATCCCGGTGGGAAATAGGCGTGAGTTTATATTATGTATACAATGTATGTAAAACAGTTTTAATTTACTACTGGGATTTTTAAGATGGTAATAGAAGGTATGTTACCTAACCAGTATTGGGCTGGTTGTCCCTTCGTAGGTTGGAAGGTCAGACAGGCACTCGCTTCTGTAAAAACCATTATAACATAAACATCATATACGTACATAGGCTGTTGAGTGGAGGCCCGTGCCCAGAAGTAGGGCGTGCGTGAGGTAAACCTAGCTCAATAGCTGCTGGCAGCGGAGAGTTGCCGTTCTGTACGTAGTATTATTGTGTGCGTCAAGCTAGCGGCCTCAAAAAAAAAATGTGCACGAAAAAATAATTTGACCATACCAAAAAATAGTACTCTTATTGAAAAAAATAGTACCTGTTGTAAAAAAATTAGTACCATCACGGTTCTGGATTTATAGCCATGTTTTATTGCACTTGCTAGCTTGACGGTGAGCGAAATTTGGCGAGAGTTAACGACAAGGTCTTTCGCTTTGATTTAAACGCCAAAAAATAGTACCGAAATAGTACTCACCCCCTGCAAAATACCGAAATGAGTACTTCAACGGTTCCAAAGTTATAAAGGCAGTTCTTTGATCCCGCTAGCTTGACGTTTTGAAAATACCTATTATCTGGGGAACGCTTGCATACTTCAGTATGTAACTAATATCAATAAACTCGTATGAAATAGTACTTCCTACCATCATAATTTTGATCCGATTCTCTTTGTAGAAATATGTTAAAAAAACATCATAACCTATGCCATACATTTGTTGTTGATACAGTCACGTAGACAATTACATAACCTCACAATTTATTCGTAAGTATTGCCATTTTGGAGGTCTACCCTACCATTTCTTTGCACTTCAGAGTGTTTCTATTACAAAAAAATGCTATTTCATACACCCATATGCACTAATTTTAATAGAAAATGGCTGCATGGGTCTAGTTCTTATTGAAAACAATCTGTGATTTTAATACATCATAATTCATTTTTAATCTACTGTTTTATTTTATAATTTATACCTTCATGTTCAATTTGTTACGGATCGAAGTGTTTGTTAATAAACAATTTGCAGTATTTGTAGAATAACTCAGAGTTTCAACAATGATATTACTTTCATTTGACAACCCGGGCACTTCACCATTTTTTACCCAAAAATGGGAAAAAAATACTAAAATCTGACAACATCCTTCTTGAGCATGTGTAATAATTTTGTTCGCGACGGTACCTGTCTTGATAAATGTATGATATAGGTTATAATGACTTTTTGACATATTTCTACAAAGAGAATCAGGTCCAAATTATGATGGTAGGGAGTACTATTTCATACGAGTTTATTGACATTAGTTACAAACTGAAGTATGCAAGCGTTCCCCAGATAATAGGTATTTTCAAAACGTCAAGCCAGCGGGATCAAAGAACTGCCTTTATAACTTTGGAACCGTTGAAGTACTCATTTCGGTATTTTGCAGGGGGTGAGTACTATTTCGGTACTATTTTTTGGCGTTTAAATCAAAGCGAAAGACCTTGTCGTTAACTCTCGCCAAATTTCGCTCACCGTCAAGCTAGCAAGTGCAATAAAACATGGCTATAAATCCAGAACCGTGATGGTACTATTTTTTTTACAACAGGTACTATTTTTTTCAATAAGAGTACTATTTTTTGGTATGGTCAAATTATTTTTTCGTGCCCATTTTTTTTTTGAGGCCGCTAGCTTGACGCACACGTATTATTCGGTATTCTATGCTGGCGGCTTTGCATGGATGGTGGTAACCAGGTACGGCCGAAGCCTACCACTGGTAGTGTAGCGCGATTATCATCACCCAAGGGTCACGTATAGAGTCTCGAGTCAAGGTTACTATTGAGCCGCCAAAGGCCCCTGACATGACTCATATGACGACTACTAACCTGCATCAGTAAGTAGTAACCGGGATCAACGAAAGCACGGATCATCTTACTTTCGGACAATCTGGTGATCAGCCTGTAATGTTCTAACCAAACTAGGGACCACAAAGTGATTTTCGTGATATGTCCCCACCGGGATTTGAACCCGGGAGCTCCGGATCGTGAGCCGAACGCTAAAACCACTGGACCACGCTGGCTGTTTTGGGTTTGGGGACGAATTAATCCCATGGCTGTATTTTTACCTTTCAAAAATTCTATCCAATCACATACAAAATCCGATATAAATTATCCAAGTTATTCGTGCGTACAGAAACGCGATGCAATTTATTTCAGAAGAGAGGCAACATCACAAAGGGGGATGGTAGATAGATATTTGAAAAGGCAACGGAAAAAAAATCGTACACACTTCACCGTAATAAAATATGTATAGAGATTCTACATAGAGTTTCCGGTGTATATGTCGGGTTGTGGGAGAGAGTATAGTGAATATAATATAACACATTCATACTTAAACTCACGCCTGTCATCCCCAATGAGATGGACAGAGGTACAAGCTAATCAGACATACATACATATACATAAATAGCCTACATACATCCCACTGCTGGGCACAGACCTCCCCTCAATCAACCGGAGGGGGTAACGCTGCTCCACTGCGGGTTGGTGGAGGTGTTTTTACGGGTAATAGCCGGGACCAACGGCTTAACGTGCCCTCCGAAACACGGAATCAACTTATTTTTTCAGACAATCAGGTGATACAAGCCTGTAAAGTCCTTACAAAACAAAGGACAGTCTCACAAAGTGAGTTAATCAGAATAAAACTTAAATACAAAGTCTTACGGTAGGATTGATACATACACACATACATAAACTCAAGCCTATTTCCCATTGGAGTAAGCATACGCTATGGAATTCCAGGTACTATTATAATATATTTTGCTACATATTTAGGATAGATGTAAATGTTAATATATTTAGTACAATGTTTTTATAAGCAAATAAATAATTTGAATGTTCGATGATCACGCCGACGTTAGACAATTACAGTGTTCCAAGTCTAAAGATAAACTAAGTTTAAAATAACAATACGCGCCGCAAAAGATGTGGACGGATTTTAATGGAAGTAATTGACAAGTCATAATAATAATTCTCTGAAGAATCTGCGATAAAGGCTGCGGCCGCGGGACTTCTTTTGTGACACGGACTATTTTTTTTTTAAGTTTGCATTTTACCACCATCCAGCCTGGTCTAAGGTGGAGCACGCAAACTGAAATAGTGCCTATTCACTGAAAAAAAAACTATATTTTAAACCTAGCATATCTTAAAGGATAACCATATATAGATCTTGAAAGATAGCACAGGGATAGATAGGCTAAAGTCTTCGTTTTGTAATAATACTGTTATTGCTATAAAGGGCAGTCACTGGCTCAGAACAAACGTATTACTAACCCATAATACGCACTCCAAAACACACCAGCTCCACGTAAAACGGTAGCCACGAGAAATATGAAATGAAATTATACCGAAACGAGTTTGTTAAGAGTTATCACTAAGGCATTCTTGTAGCGAACATTTTTATTTTCGTAAGGAAATTTCTCGGACCGCTACCTATGGGTTATGTCGTGAATAAATAAATTTAATATAACAGTAGTAGTGTACATCATTTTAAGTTTACGCGGTTATTATCATAATTAAAACACATAATAACGGGTTCTTACCGCGTTTAAAGTAGGGATATGAGACTCCCGATATTTCGACACTGTTGCAAGTGCCATGATCACGGTATGACTGATGAGATTAGAGTGAAGAGGGTAGATCCATAATTTCCTACAGGCAGACATATCTGTCTACCCTCTTTCTTTGCCGCTTGTTTATGTATTTGCTATCGGAATGTTCGGAACCATCTGAATACACGAATGACAGCTGACTGCTCTTTATTTGGCTAGGACAATGCAGGGTTGAGGGTTGATGCGGGATGATAACGATGCTGGTGGCGTGCCGGATGATGCAGGTGCGACGCAGTTGACTCCGACTCCCAGAAGGTGTAGGTAGGAAGCGTTCTGTCAAGGGTCACCAATTTGGCGGCGAGGGTGTGCTGCCCCCAAAGGATGTTTTCGTTTTCAGGGGTACCGAACAGAGTATAGTACCCCGCTAGCCACAAGTTGGTAGTGTGATAGTGTGTGGTAGTGTGCTCAGAATAGATCGTAATAAACCTGTAAAACATGATCCTGTCAATCCCATATATTTTGTTCCATAAACTATCTTTCTCGTTTGCAATTTGGCTAGGGCTCCTAGTTTAGTTGTGTTCACATACAAAGTGCTTGACTGTTTAGGAGCGAATACGAGGAGTAGTCCAAAACATCCAATTTGGCCTAAAACGTTTGTTCCAATCGTTTAAATCTGAGTTCTGAGTTGTCAACGTCTTCTGTCTCCATTTCACGACGTGGTTCGCTGCCGTGGTCTGCAGATAGAAGACTGGGAAGTATTGTACTTCTGGTAGAGGTGGGCAGGGACCTCTCGTCACTAGACTCCAGAAGCCTGAAAGAGAGAAGAACAATACTTAGGCTGGTATTAATAAACTAATCTCAGCTTCGAGACTGCTCTCAAGATCACGTCAATGTGACAGTTCTCATATAAAAACAGGGACTTGAGCATGGTCTTGAGGGCAGTCTCAACTGCGATTAGTTTATTAATACCACCGTTAGAATGAAGATATGTATACTTACTTTTCCTCCATACGGCTTACTTATGGTCTAACAGAAAGCTCGGTGACTTAGTTCAACGTGAGATATATGTACCTCTGACTACCTCGGTTGTAAGCTTATGTTATGTTACTTCTTATCGGAACACTTTCGAATTTTATTCAACAAAATATTAGATTTGATTAAATTTTAGAATTTAAACTTTGTGACACGCGCTGAATAACGGTATTATTTTTTTATTCCTAATCACAGCACAGGAATAATATACTTAGTCATCATTAACAATTTAAGAGCCACGCTCTTGTCGGTGCAGCATTTTCCATGCTACTTTTTTAGGGAAAATAGGGCAGTGGTTTCCCTCTTGCCTTCCGCCCCGCAGTACTCTGTCTGACGCAAGTGGGATGGTGCCCAGAGTAGTCTATTACAAAGCCATACTAGGACTCCTGTCCTCCGCCTCTGAATAGTACTGACAGTTACTGCTGCCCTCTATATACTTAGTACTTTCCTGAAAAACCTTCATATAAACTTTCGACGTATTTTGTGTACATTCTTAGGTATATTTATTAATATAAACAATGTTTTAAAAAACAGTAAACACTTAAATGAAAATGAAAAATGAAAATGAAAATTTTATTGGTAATATACTATTACAAGTCATTAATTAAGTAAATACAATAATTCAGAGTAGGTACGTTAAACGTACTTAATGAATCGACATGAATAAGACAAACAATATCAATACAATATCAATTAAATATAAAATCATCAAGTAATAATAATCGTAATCGAATATCATTCCATATAAATTAAAATTATTATAATACAATTACAAATTAGAAATAATCAATTAAAAAATGAAAAATCGTAAAATTGCTTCTCAAGAAGCCACGTTTTTATTCTGTTTTTAAATATGCAGGCAGAAGTTGCACTTCTCACGTCATCCGGTATTCGATTATAGACCTTAGGGCCTATTACGTAAACCGATTGTCCGGTTTTTCTCAGTCTGTGCGCTTGCGTCAGCAAGTCGGTACACTGAGCGTTACTGCGCAAAGCATGACTTTCATTTCTACCTTTTTTTGCGAACATGTTTATATTTTCGTGTACAAAGGTGACTATTTGCTGGATTACAATGCAAGGTAAGGGCATAATTTTATATTTTATGAAATATTCGCGCGCTGATACATCGCTGGGTATTCGCGCAATAGCGCGGACACCACGCTTCTGCATACGAAATATGCGTTCCCAGTCCGCTGCCCTACCCCATAGTTCAGTACCATACGTGATCAGAGAGTGCACGGTCGCGAAATAGCACGTTCTTACCACATCTCTCGACGCAGTTTTAGCGAGACGGCGCAAAGCGAAACAAGCTCGCCCCAGGCGCGTGCACCAGTCATCTATGTGCTCATCCCAACAAAGACCGCTGTCGATAGTAAAACCCAGTAACCGAGTGGACTCAACCTGTTGAAGGAATGTGCCGCCCACTGGGATCTGCAAAGGTTGCAGTTTGTGGCCGTTTAGCGAGAAACGCATGAAACAGGTCTTTTCCCTGTTTAAAGCCAAACCGTTTGCCGTCAACCATGTATGTATCTTAGTGACTACTGTAACCAGGCTTTGTTCCAGCTCAGACGGTGATGGAGCGGAAACCACAGCGGTCACATCGTCGGCGTACATAAAGATATCGGCCCCATCTACGGATACCGGCAAGTCGTTTAAGAGGATGCTGAAAAGAGTGTTGGACAGACACGAGCCTTGTGGCACGCCCATTGCAGTCTCCAGCTCTTCTGATGTGGTCTGCCCCCCGTCTCCTGAAACTACTTGTTTCCTGTTAGACATGAAGGAAGCTATAAGCGACAGAGCTGGACCCCGTATTCCGTAGTGTTCGAGCTTGTCCCTAATGAGCTCGTGATTAGCAGTATCGAACGCGCGGGACAGGTCGCAGCAGATGACGGCGACGTGGCGGGCGGCCTCGCGCGCGCTCAGCACGCGCCACACCACCTCCCGCACGAGGTCGGTGGTGGAGCGGCCGTGCCGGTACGCGTACTGCCTCTCCGATAGCACATCTCGCGGCACCCAGTACGACAACAACCTCGCGTTAAGGCCCACTTCAAATATTTTGCTAATCACTGGTATCAAGGAGATCGGTCGGTAGGATTTAATATTTGATTTATGTCCTTTCCCTTTGTACAGCGGTGAGATTTTTACTTTTTTGAGGGTTTCTGGGTAAATGCCCTGGCGAACACATAGGTTAAATAATCTGGCTAGTGCGATGCTAATGACGGGGCATACGTCTTTTAGGACGTTCGGTGACAATTCATATACGTCCGTACTACTTTTATGTGCGATTCGCCGTTGTAGTGTTGACAACACTTCTTGTGGAGTGAAGTACTTGAATCGCAGTGACGAGTCACTGGGCGGCAGCCCGCGCGTCAGCACGCCGGCGCAAGCGGCGCGGTCGGCCGGCGGGGCGCCGCATGCGCTTGCGGCGCTCACAAATTCGTAATTTATAGCGTTCACGGCTTCTGTTTTAGACTTAAAAGGCAAACCGTCACAGTCCCTGATAACGTCTGTAAAGTCCACACGATCCCGAACTTTACGCCCTAACTCGGTATTGACTACTAACCACATTTGCTTGCTTTTATTGCTAGAGTTTTTTATCATTTCTGAATAGTACCGCGTACGCTTTGCTGACAGCAATGACTCATAGCGGGTGGATAGCTCTGCGGTACGAGCCGCGATGTTCTCGTTATCGGGGAATTTTTCCTTTAGATCCAAACAGTCAAAAAGCAACAGTTTCATGTTGAGGACCTCACTGTCCACCCACGAGTTTTTGTTCGTTATGGATGGCAGTCGTTTTTTAGGAAAACAAATATCGAATTTGTTACCTAACAAAGTACAAATTGCACTGGCAAGCTTCTCACAGTCATACTCATGCCGCAAAACTATTTCATTCCAGTCAATAGATATTAATTCGAGAGCGAACTTGAGCTTGTTTGAATGTGTAAGTAATCTTTTTGGTGTTGTGGGTAATTGTGTCCGATTCCTATCGTAAACAAAGGTGAGTTTTTGCGCGGAGTGGTCGCTGAGTTTAGTATCAACATTAACGACTGACACACGGTCACCCTGGATGTTTGTATAAGCATGATCGAGTAATGATACGCAGTTTCCTTGCTTACGAGTTGGAAAATCCACATGTTGCGTAAAATTACTGGTTGATAGTATTTCTGCCAGCTTTTTCTTGTTCGAAGAAAATTGCAATAAGTTGATGTTAACATCACCCATTATAACAGAACAGCAAGACTCGTTATTCAATTTATCAAGTAATTTCTCAAATAACTGCAGATATTCGAGATCGTTAGTTAAGGGAGAGTGATATACTGCTATTATAAGCAAATCATGTTCGGTTAAATATAAACCGCAAACATCAAACAACTGTTCAACGGATAAGTCTTTGTACTCAGGTCTAGTAATGGCTTTAATTCCCGAACGTACGTAAATGCAACTTCCGCCGTGGATGATATTTGGGCGACAATATGAAGACAACAAGACATAGTTATTCAAAGTTACAGATGTCAGTTGATCGTCTCGAAGAAAATGCTCAGTGATGATCAACACGTCACACTGAAGTCGGTTATTCAATAGGACTTCCATTCGCCTAGTCTTCCCAGCCAGGCCGTTAATATTCTGATGGCATACGATCAGTCGATCAGTCACGCGTGGCGGCCGTGTGTCCGCGCTCGGTGTCGGGTGCGCTGGCGGCGGGGGCAGAGCGCCCGTGGTGGGAGCTGTGTGACGCGCGCCCCGCGCGTCGCGCGCTGTATCGAAACCACTCGCTAACTTCTACGCCGGCCGGCCAGTTATCCGGAGACATAGATTACATAGATACTTCTTTTTTACTTTACGTTCGCATTTTACACAATCGCGTGTGACCTATCATTACTTTACAAAGTTTAGAATGCACACGCAAGAAGTATTTATCTCAGAGCGAAGAAGCCATTTTATAACAAGTAAATAATAATCGCGTACGCACCAGTATCGGTACATTGTAGGTCCAATAATTCGCAGTAATCAGAGAAGTTCTTCAGTAAGGAGTCCTTCCGACCGCACACTGGACCCCATCTATGGAACAACCACAGATCAGAGAAAAAAGGGAGATTATTATTGTTGGAATGGGAAGGTATGATGCATGAAAAGGAACGTTTGGAGCGAGAAAGTATGAGACAGAGATAGAGACGGAAAGAGGAAGCGGAAGTGGGATTATTTTTGATTGATATAGAATAGATAAGATGGCGATTGGTTAGGGCATATCGTGAGTGTCAGAAAAAAGACGAATTAAATAGGTAAGAGTGTTTAATTAAAAAAGGAGGAGTCCCTTCCTACAATTTCATTGTTGCGTACAGGGTGGGAATTGGTTAAGAACTACCTCCTCGCGGTCCACCCTGGGCAACGGCTTAACCGGCTAAACTCGACTGAAATGGCTCACTGGACTGTTCCTTGCGAATCTCCCGGTGTTTTATCCTGCAAATACATCACAAGGGAGATATATGCCCTCAGCACTAATTTACACGAGTCCATGTCGCCTGTTGACTCACTTCGGCGTGTGAAGCGGCCGCACGAAGGCATTTCTGACTGGTTTAACACAAGCTGTAGTTATCCGCCTATAGGGAAAGGGGCGGCAAACGACAGACATAAAATTTATAGAACACACATTTTTTAAAAACCCTCCCAATTTTTTATATTGGCCAATAACCCGACAGAATTAAGTTGACAGCACACGTCAAATGTCTATTTTATTCGCCCGGGTTATTCATTAATTTCAAAATTAACATTTATGAATTATGTGTCCCTTTCCTTTTCGGCGGATAAGAAAATGACGGGTATAACTTAAAATAAAATTAGGAGGTGTCTGCAGGAATCGGGGCAATGGCATCAAGGGAAAGAAAAAAGCACTTTATGATTTACTTACAGTTTAAATGGCAATGGGCAACTGGTATAGAGGCACCGTGGATCCTTGGTGGGCAGTCTACTGGCGTTATGGTACCAGTATGCATGCGGCCAGTACGGCTCGTAGCCCGCGAAAGGATCATAATTAGAGTCGTTCACTTCCGTCTTATTCGGGTAGTAGTACTGCAGAGGCCAGTAACTGCAACGAGGATAAATAAAATATGAATGCATGGGATTAACTGTCTGAGAACTGATATTAGGCAACTAAATTACTCATCATCATCAGCCGTACGACGCCCACTGCTGGGCATAGGCCTCCTCCAAGGATCTCCACGACGATCGGTCCTGCGCTGCCCGCATCCAGCGGCTTCCCGCGACCTTCAAAAAACGGCCCCCAGTCCCCGGCAGCCCCGCTGTCCGTGGCTACGGTAGCGGCTACGGTAACGGCGGGGCAGGGGGTGCGAAGAATCTCCGGGCTGGATTCGGCTACCACCAACGGAGACGTGCCACTTACTATAGGTCTCGTGAGGAGGCTCGGTGTCGCTCAGCGGGCAATGGAATTACTCAATTGTATAAAAATTTATTTTTTTTTAAAGAACTTCTAGGGCCCTGTGCCGAGGTTTTTCTTGCAGCTTCTTTTCCCTGGCTATACAGGTTGTGAGAAGCTGCAGTAGTTTTAGGCGGATGAGACGTTCGTTATGTAAAAATTGACGATTCAAAATGTAACTATGTTACCTATTGAATAAAGATATTTTTGAATTTGAATTTTGAATTTGAAAACATCAGTCTATCATTATCTCCGGCTAAACACATTGGCATGCTTTTCTTCTTCATTTTTTTAACGTGACTTACCTATTGGTAGGTTTGGCGCACGGACAAATGGGGAGCGCTGAGGTCTCTCACCCGGTAAAACATTTAATACAACAGGCCTGAGGGTGCCCAGTTGGGCGCGAACTTCTACACACTGGTCTGCGGAACTAAGCACTACACGTTTTCTAACCTATTCAAGTTAGATGTTAAAAAAGTTTAAGTACCTAGATTTGTTTATCAGATTTCTTTGTAACTATTAAAGTAGGTACTTATACTTTGGCTTACTTACTGGCCGGAGTACGCACAGGACCGCGAAAAATGGAAAGAGGACGGGGAGGCCTTTGCCCAGCAGTGGTATCTTGTAGGCTAAATTAGATTAGACTTATACATTGGTAACAAATCGGGTCCTTTTTATTTCGAAAGATTTCACTGCCTGACCGCCTTCTAACCAGTACAGTGAAAACCAGCCCAATACACTTTAGGTCACATACCTCCGAAACGCAATTGCGTTCCTGATAATTCTCAGGAATGTGGGTTTCCTAACGAAGTTTTCCTGACAAACCACTTTTGCTCGTAGACTGTTTTATTGCTAAAGTAGCAACGTCTTCCAGGCAACTGTCTCGGTTATGCTGTTTGGATACTTACGTGTCAAATAAGCGTCGATCTTTAACTTGTATGTCTCCTCTATTTCCTATGTATTTGTCGATAAATCCTCTACTTTGTGCTTCTGATGTCAGCAACGAGTATGCTAGAAATTAACAAAATTACTTGTAGATTATTAAAAAGGGGTTAAAGAGTGGTAAGTATGTTAAATAAAGTGTCACTTCAGGACCCCAATTCCGTCCTCGCTCGCGTCTCATTTACCCACTACATATAATAATACATTTACTGCCTATATACGTCCCACTGCTGGGCACAGGCCTCCCCTCAATCAACCGGAGGGGGTATGGAGCATACTCCACCACGCTGCTCCACTGCGGGTTGATGGAGGTGTTTTTACGGCTAACAGCCGGGACCAACGGCTTAACGTGCCCTCCGAAGCACGGAATCATCTTACTTTTTCGGACAATCAGGTGATTCAAGCCTGAAAAGTCCTTACCAAACAAAGGACAGTCTCACAAAGTGATTTCGACAATGTCCCCATCGGGAATCGAACCCGGACCTCCAGATCGTGAGCCTAACGCTCTAACCACTAGACCACGGAGGCTGGTCTATTAATTATTTATTCCAAATATAATCCGTTCAGACGACGCCCTGAGCCGGAGTGCGCGCCAAACTGGACACCCTCAAAAGTAAGAGAGCCGGTTGGGAGCCCTCAGCGCTCACCATTTGGCCTGCGGAGTAGTTAATGCCATTTGCGGCAAATCTACAATAAGTCACATAAAAAAAAACTTTTCCATTTTTCATTTGGGCGTTAAGCTTGCTTGAAATGTGTCAGGATCGAAGCAAATGGAATTCTATAGTCTCTGCTTACCCCGGTGGGAAATAGGCGTGAGTTTTATGTATGTATGTATGTTAAGCTTGCACACGGGACATATACTTCCAGATACCCACGCCCGTTATCCCTGTTGTCCCTAACGGGATGAGCTATGTCACAATACTTCATAAACTGCCCCTCAATCAACCGGAGGGGGGTATGGAGCATACTCCACCACGCTGCTCCACTGCGGGTTGGTGGAGGTGTTTTTACGGCTAACAGCCGGGACCAACGGCTTAACGTGCCCTCCGAAGCACGGAATCATCTTACTTTTTCGGACAATCAGGTGATTCAAGCCTGAAAAGTCCTTACCAAACAAAGGACAGTCTCACAAAGTGATTTCGACCATGTCCCCATCGGGAATCGAACCCGGACCTCCAGGTCGTGAGCCTAACGCTCTAACCACTAGACCACGGAGGCTGTTTACAATACTTACTTAGAAGTATTCCTGCTGATACGCGAATAAAATTATGTCTAACAACGTACTTAGAATTCGTGTACGAAGCCATTTTTTTAATTTAAAATTATTTTAATTTTGTCTTCATTTTTATAATTTATTATTTTATGATAATTTATTGTGATAATTGTTATGAATATAAAGAAATTTGTATGTGAATAAGACTAATTATATCCACTGCAGTTTTGCACGACTTTTCCGTGTGTATATACTTTGAACCACTGAACTCATGTCTGCCCACGTGCTTAAAATCACGTGACTAAACTTGGCTTTTATAGACCAATAAATATTATTTCGAACTAGTAAAATTTCGCGGGTACGACTCTATAGATCAGAAGAAAAGAAAAGAAAAAGGAAAAATAATAATAATTTAAAAAAACACATCATCTCCATAGCGTTATCCACGTAATCGTTTGCACAGGGTAAGTTTACCTAACCTGCAGATTTAACAAGTCCGGTTAATAATAAAAAAAACTTTATAACAAAAAAATAAGGCACGTTAAGGCGTTGGTCCCCGCTGCATTAGCAGTTGTTAATAACCACCAATCCGCACTGGGCCCGCGTGATGGTTTAAGGCCCGATCTCCCTATCCATCCATAGGGAAGGCCCGTGCCCCAGCAGTGGGGACGTTAATGTGCTGATGATGACGATGATGACTAAAAAAGCGGATAATTATAATTGTCTATTATTATGCTTATCATAATATTAATTAAATGGCGCGTCGGGCCCGGAAATGTGCCTTCGTCTAAAATCCTTTAGGTCAACTAAAGTTAATAAGTTCTGTATTATGTCTGTTTACATAACAAATGTTTACAAACTTTTTATTATTATTATTTGTATGTCATTTCCATATCTCGGGCCTACGGAGTCCCGGACTTTTGGAAGTCGTGCGTGGGGCCGAAGCCAACACGTAGAGGCCCCTTAAGACAATTTAATCTAAATGTTGTGACACCTATTATTATGTACAATGAAAATCGAACCCGAAAACTTCAGATCGGGAGTCCAACGCTAACCTATGGACCACGGGGGCTATTTGAAACCACCTCGAAATATGTAGAGCGTGATCTGTTTGTGTTTGTGTGTGTGTGTGTGTGTATGAGATTATGACTTTTTTTTTGTTTTTTTTTTCACGTGACTTATTATAGTCTTGCCGCAAATGGCATTAACTACTTGGCCGGAGTGAGGTTCTGCGAGATAATGAATGATGTGTGAAATGTGTTATAGTTAAATTATCTAATATCTAACTTATATTTGTGTTTATATGTATTACTATGTCACGGCGCATCGGCGCTTTTGCACAGGCACTGCTGGGCACAGGCCTCCCTTAATCAACCGGAGGGGATATGGCGCATACTCCACCAAACTGCTCCAGTGCGTCTAAATGTGTGTAATAAAAAGTGAGTCTAATAAAAAGCACCTAAGAAATATTTGTAATGTACGTACAAAGTTAAAATAAATTTATATAGATGCCGGTTTTATTTTTCATTACGTTTTATTGATCAAGCGCACATTGTTTTTAATTGATAATCTGAACCACGCACAAACGACAACTTGTACCTATTGAAGAAAACATGATCAAAAATACAGTATGGTTGAGCATATTATTTACATGTAAGTAATGTACTTCTGTTACTCTATGATGTATTTTTATTTCCTACGCCACCGAAATGACACAAAAGTACATTCGGTGGCGCGATTATTTTTTTAAACGGCAAGTAAAACGTCGGCAATAGGCAATAACACACTGAGGGAATTTCCAGACCACGTTCTCCAAAAAAAATAAAGATGGCGCTGTATACTTCTAACATGATAGTTACCGATTTTCTCATTGCTCGGGTACATTGTTATTCAAAAACATAATGTAACAGAGGCATAATAATAATTTGTTTTTCTTGATATTTGGATCAGATATGTATAGAATTATTTTACTAAGTACTTAGTACATACCTACATTGCTTCTTTTTATTTTGATCAGAATAAAAATTAGTGGAAGATGTATTGTACCTGGTTGTAATGACAAGGGTCATTTATACCGAAAAACAAAGATAAAAGATGCATTATGTCTCTTCTCTTATCCATAAAATAAAAAGGTTAAACGAAAGTCAATTTGTACAGTGACATCTTCATTTTTTTTGTGGATCTTGGCCTGCAAAATTCGTCCTTGGAACATTTTTGTCAATGGAATCGTATTTAAAGCCAACACTTTATAAATGCACGAATAAAAATCGCCACCGGAATTACGTATGGGTACTTTCGGTGGCATACATTCCTCCAGTTTTAAATTTGTTTCTTTTTATTCTCTAACTAGTACATATCGAGTCGCAGTTCCATGTGGTGCAGTCGCAAGATGTCCAGAAGAGGGTGGTTCAAAGACAGGGGAGACCCACCAGACAGGCGTTCCTCTGGACCACTCCGTAAGGACAACTTATATTTTATTAAATAAGTCGCAGTCTCCGTGGGTATACAAAAAACTAGTTTTACACAGACACTACACATTGACGTTATAGTATACGCGCATCCATGTGTGTAACGTTTGACAGGACGCCCATATATAAAGTTGACCTTTGTGACGTAAACCTAGCTCAGCTGCTGGTGGGGAGCGGCGAGTTGCCGTTCTATGCGTAGTATTATTCCTTATTCTATGTCTCATATGTTAAAGCATTCTGTAGTAATCTGGAACAATCTGGAGGTCCGGGTTCGTTTTGTGATAAGAATATAATTGTAGATTTTACTTAGACTGACATAATACAGAACATACATACATAGATAAATTCACGCCTATTTTCCACCGGGGTAAGCAGAGGCTATGGAATTCCATTTGCGATCCTGACACACTTCTCTTGCATCCTCAACATTCATCAATCGTTTCACACACGCACGCCGGTTCAATTTAGATCGTACTGAACTACTGAACCTTTAATTTATTACATAATACTAATTTTAGGCGACCTAAAGGGTTTTTAGACGAAGGCCCGTTTCGTGATGAAACGTACGATCCTACAATAGGCTATGAACCGTATTGGGCCGAAGGCGGATGGGTAATAAATACCGGAGCCTGGGGGAAGAAAGCTGATCCTGCTTCTACCACGGGCGGACCCCTTTGCCCCGACATCGTATGTCCAGATATGTATGTCGAGTAAGTACATATATACTCATACATCTTTTCCAGATGATTTATACAGTGTCTTGGAAGCATTTTTTTCATACATACTTAAACCGTCTTAAACCTAAATAAAGATTCTATCTATCTATACTTACTAACATTTATAAAAGGGAAAGTATGTATGTGTGTCTGTCTGTTTGACACAAATTGACGTGGTTTTTAAGTGGAGATAGTTATTTTTTATTTATTTATTTTTACAGTTTTACATTCAGCCATTACAGTAAAAACAAATTCGACTGAAACAAACACATATAAGACATAACAATTATTATTATTTAACTTGAACAATAGCGAAATGCCACATCTGTTGAAGAGATGCCACATTTGTTGTTGTTGAGTTGAAGAGATGGAGTGACTTAGTGTGGTATTAATAAACGAATCTCAGCTGAGACTGCCCTCAAGATCATGCTCAAGTCCCTGTTTTTATATGAGAACTGTCACATTGACATGATCTTGAGGGCAGTCTCGAAGCTGAGATTAGTTTAATTAATGCCACGCTTAGCTACTTTTTGTCTTTTTCTAACTCCCACTTCCCTAAAATGGGGGTTGGAAGTTTGTATGCCGCACACCGCAATTTTCAAGGTATCTAGAAAGCTAAAAAAAATTGTGGACCGTTTTGTTTTTTAATTTTGCCCCCATCCCTTCAAAGAAGGGGTGAAACTTTTTAAGGATTTTTCGGAGTTTTTAAGGTAGGATACTAAAAGTTGTTAAGTACATTAGAAAAGGGAATCGTGTTCCCCCGAGGGCTAACATGCGTAACGTGATAAAATTTCACGGTAATTTTATCGATTATGACGATATATTTCTATCGTTTTGTCGATTGGTCCTAATATGCCAACCCAAACAACTCATGTTGTTCTGTCAAAATACGGACAAGGTCACGTGACACGCATGTTAAGAAAAAAACAAACGTATCGACTTCGACAAAATTTTTTGAATCGATCACGTTAGCCGTGCTTAGAAACAGATATTTTTTATTAGTTTTTTTCTTCAGATTTGGTAAGATATGCGGAGTGAACAAATACGATGAGAAGAAAACGTTCGATAATTATTGCAAGTTACTCGATGAAGACTGCATTGGAAGATATAGTTAGTATATTTTATTATCTCTCGTGGTGTGTCGCATGGTGTAGTGGTTCGAGCGTTAGGCTCAGCAATCGGGGATCGCCATCTTGGCTGCTTACGCGGTACGACAGAATCAGGTCGATGTTCGATTTGCTCCAATCTGAATCGGCTTCGTCTTAGCCGGTAGCCCTCCTGATCCGGGTTCGATTCCCGATGGGGACATCGTCGAAATCACTTTATGAGCCTATCCTTTTGTTTGGTAAGAACATTGAGGCTTGAATCACCTGATTGTTCTAAAAACTAAAATGATTCCGTGCTTCGTAGTACACGGAACACACGTCAACGTTAAGCTGTTGGTCCCGGCTAAAAAACACCTCCGCCAACCCGCAGTGGAGAAGCGTGGTGGTGTATACATATATGCTCCATACCACGTCCGGTTGATTGTGGGGAGGCATGTGCCCAGCTGGACGTCTATAGGCTGGTTATATCTTTTTATATATTAATTATTTCAGACCATAATTTTGAGTTAATATCAAGTTGAATTTTCCGTCAAAAGATTTAAGGCGTCACTCAACACCAGTATATATGTTAGTGAACATATATACTGGTGCTGATTCCACCACCATTTAATTTTATTTTAAGTTATACTTGTCATTTTCTTATCGGGTATTCGACCGTTATTCGACAGGCATAAAATTTACGGAATACACGTCAATTTTAGGCAGACATTTAAAAAACCCTCTCAAAATTGTATATCGTCCAATAACCCGATACAATTAAGTTGACAGCCAGACCTATTTTATTCGCCGAGTTATTCAATCATTTTAAAATAAACATCTGTCAATCATCCGTCCCCGTCCCCGAAAATGACAGGTATAACTTAAAATAAAATTAGAAGATGTCAGCAGGAATCGGGGCCACTTAATTACCTACTCGTAAATAAATTCATTGATTTAAAAGATGTGTTGCTGTTGCAGTTTCTTGTCATTTCTTCTCCTCAGCCATAACACCTTGCGAAATGTTACATTGACCTTCAACAAGTTTATTCATAATATTTACGTTGAATAAATGATTCTGATTCCTGAATTCCAGATTGGTTTATGGCATACAGAGGCAAATGTGATGAAGAGTACATATTCCAATTGTTCCCTGTGAAATACCTGCACTATACGCCCCGCAACCATATTATCAGCTTCTACGCGTCGACTGTCGATTCCACCAAATATATAACCTTCTTCACCTTTGACACCATGAGCACACGCCCGGGTCAAATAACCACAATAAACTGGGCAAATCAAATGGGCTAAGTAGGTACTGAAAGGGCACTTGTCACTTAGTTAACTCGAGTTAACAATATTCAAGAAATAAATCAAATCAATTTATTTGCGAGGACACATAGAATACAAAAAAGGTGGTAAAATAATTCAAATAACAATGTTGTGATGTGTTCGGCCTGCATGCAGGCGAACAAATATACATAAAGAAATAAAAAATAAAGAAATGATACATTGAAAAGAAAACTATTAAAAATATACAGGGTGTTAGTGACATCGTAACGAAAAAAAAAATGGAACGTCTATTTTATTGAACTAAAAACGATGGTGGGTGTTTTTCTTGTCGCAAATGTTTAATTAAGATTTTCAATTTTTACTGTGCCGCAATGTAAGTCGAACAACGCGCCACACAGACGCTAAACTTACGCGCGGCTACGTTACGCGTGTGAGATACGATGTTGATATCTAGGTAGGAGTTTTCATTCTCTTGTATTTAGATGCTTAGTAGTGGTTCAACGTTTAAAAATGTTGTTTGTTGAAGTAGAACACCTACTGCCACGATTTTTCACGCACGGTACCTACCTACCAGTTATTAAAACGTTCCTAACTTATTAACAATAAAAACTCTACTCTTGCCTTACCTTAATTGTTATTCCTTCGGATGAAGTACCTAGGTAGGTACCCTAGAACATGTCACGTCACGTAGGTATGCAACATCGCGTTTCCTCCGCGGTAGGTAGGTATCACACGCACTCACAAACACAACACCTTGCTCTTTAATAAACATCAACAATCTTCCATACTTTTGCGCAGTAAATGGTCTATGATCTATCATCATAGTCGACACTACTCATTTACAGAATGAAACAAACACTCACAAACACGAAAAAAATATCCTCGAAAAACATCACGCGATTCGGGTCAAGCTTAGTATTCGACTGAGCGGAAGCGCGCGGCGGCGGCGTTTGCGCAAAGCATCAAAGGCGCCGACTAAGGGCGCCGACGACGCACTGGCCGCGGCCACGAGAGAGAGAGAGAGTATGTTTATGGTGCAAGTGACAGAGAAAGAAATAGTATCTGTTCGTATGCCTACTTTATTGGCGAGCGTTGCCCTTGACCCGTGCGCCGGCTATTCACCTGCGCATAGCTGAAGTTGTAGATACGTTATTATTATTATTGATGACATTGATAAAATTTAATAATTAGTAATTTTTATTTGTTTATTTTAAATGTGCGTTCTATGCAGCTTAAAACACAATATGGGACTGAAAAAAAACTATTTTTTTTATGAATTTGGCGACAGGAAACTTCACTTGATACCTATCAACTCAAAGAAATACCTAGTATCTGTTCGTAATGCCTACTTTATTGGCGCGCGTTGCCCTTGATCCGTGAGGCTATTCACGTCCGAGTATCCATCAAGACAGATCAAACAAGCCCTAACTCGGAGGTCTTGCGTCCCAGGATCCTTTAATTATGTCTTAGAACCTTCTTGGCCTATGTGGTCCAGTGGTTGAGCGATGGGATGCGGAGGGTCCGGGTTTGTATTCCGGTGGGGACATATCACAAAAATCTGTTTATAAGGCCTTTGGTTGGGACGTTACCGGCTGATCACCTGATTGTCCGAAAGTAAAATGATCCGTGCTTCGGAAGGTACGTTAAGTCGTTGCTCCCGTCTACTAGGTACTTATGTAAGCACGTAGCCGTTACATGAATATTGTACACAGAACAGGATAGGTTTAATTAGTTCTTTACTGATGATTTAACAATGAGATTTAAAACTACGAATAACTTAGTACTTAGTACCTCGGTACGGTACCAACATGTAACAAGAAAAATAAGATCACTCCACTCGGACAATTTTTTTCTTTGAACATGCCGACATTGCCTACGCGGCGGAGTTGCCGAACTATCGATAGGTAGATTATCAATTGTTGAACTTGAAAATTGTCTAAACTATCGAAAGTAGTGATAGTACATTTAGATCGATACTAGCGATAGTACCGATAGGTCTTGCTTTGTAACAATAATGGGTATTGATCTAAAAGATTTATTTATTTATTTATTTTCGATTTTTGTGTAGCGAGGTTTTGCGTAGGTACTTACATACTAAGTTGGTGGATGGTTGACATAGTAGGTAACTAATTACCTAATCTGTGGTGGTTGTGTTAGTTGGTTGTTAGTTATTCTAATGACAACAAAGAATACAATTATTTACTGTTTCAACTGTTTTAGGTAGATAATGGCCCTGATTCCTATGAGTAAATGAATGAATAACCCGGTCGAATCAAAAAGGTATCTCGCTGGTAACTTAATTCTGTCGGTTGTTTTAGATTTCTGCTTAAAATTGACGTGTATTCCATAAATTTTATGCCTGTTGATTATCCGTCCATTTAAGAATAAGAATAAAATAAATTTATAATTTACGATAGACAGAGAAAGAAATAGGATCGGTTCGTAGTGCCTACTTTGTAGGCCGCGCCGCCGCCGCGCCGCCGCCGCCGCCGGCGTGCGGCGCGGGGCGCGCGGAGCGGGGCGTGCGGAGCGGGGCGCGCGGCGCGGTGCGTGTGGCCGTTGACCCGTTCGAGCAGCTGTTGTCTCCATTACATCGAAAATTTTCGATAATTTGTCATTATTGTTTTTTTTATTGAAATTTGGGTTCTATGCAGCTAAAAGCACAATATGGAATTGAAAATAATTAAAAACAAAACTCAAAATTTCATGAATTTTGCGACGGAAAATTCCACTAGATATTAACTCAGAATCATGGTCTGAATCATCCCTTTCAGTATTCGTTACGATGTCACTAACACCCGGTATTATAATAATATAAATATGAAATCATATTATTATTAAAAAAAATATATATTTTTATGTTCAAAATATTCCTTCAAGTTATTCTTGAACTTGTTTCCAGTCAGTATTTTCAATTCATTTGGCAGATCATTATATAATTCAATGCACATATTTGATGCATTTCTTTTAAGCATGTTGGTTGGAGTTAGTGGTTGATGTAGTCAATATCTCTGAAACCCTAAGCATAAAGTGGAAGTATGATGTTGCACCGTCCCGCACCACATTGTGTTAAATGTTTTCTTGCCACTGGTTGCCTGAAAGAAATTGCTTAGCAATAAGGCCGCCAGACTGTACTGTATCTTTCGTCCATGTGTGTAAAACTTTTTTTGTATGTTGTGTGCAATAAAGTATATTTGTATTTGTAAGGGCACAACCCGGACACTTTATACAAACAACCTCGTTTTACACAGACACCACACATTGACGTTATCGTCCACACGCATCTGTGTGCGTGACGTCTGACGCTCATATGAGGCTACATGTTCGTGGACAAGTGCCGTTTTAGTATTTATTCCTATCATTGCATGCTCAAAGTACGGACAAATACCTTTTTGGCAGAAAATGTTGTAAATAAGTGTTGCCCATCTACTTCGTCTATCATAGTGTGAGTTACTGTTGCGGTCCGCCTTTATTTTAACGTGGCGTGATTTGCCGCTGATGGCATTAACTACTTGGCCGGACAAATGGGGAGCGCTGAAGGCTCTCACTCGGTGTTACGGTCCGCTGGAGGTCCGTGTTGCTCCAAGTATGTGTGAGTTACCTGTGTATGAACTTATGAGGCAATGGAGAAATTGTCAATGCCGATTTGTTGTTATAGCTGTTTTTAAGTAGACACTACTGTTAATTGGAAATAAATTTACTTTATACCTTAATTATTTTTTATCCCGTTTTTTGTCAAAAACGGATCAGATCATTTTTTTACAGAAGCGACCGACTGACTGCCTCTTAGCTTCTGTACATACCCTTAGTATAAAATTACAGAACCTTTTTTTTTTTTTTTTTGACGTGACTTATTGTAGATTTGCCGCAGATGGCATTAACTACTTGGCCGGACAACGGTTGCAGAGGCGATGGGAGACATCGGCACGGCAACGCAGGACGGAAGAGGCGAGTCGCAGGGACTGTAACCTGGATCCTGGATCCGCCGGCGCGGTCGGGTTCAGCTGCTTGTCTTCCCGGACATGTCGTAAAAACCGACAGAGGGATTGTGTCCTCTAACATGATGGACTAATGTTATGGGCGATAGGCTGATCCCTTATCACCATAAGGTTTACATATCCAGCTTTCGACATCGTATCAACAGTGGCTGCAAGTTGTCTTTGATTACTTGTAGCTCTGCCCACCCCATTAGGGATTACGCGCGTGACTTTATGACTTTATGTATGGTTAAGTATAAAACACACTTTTATTATATCGTGCAATAAATATAAACAATTAAATATCATACATAACATATCAAATACCCAGGTAGCCGCGATGCCGCGCCGGTAGGATCAATTTCATATATTAAACTTGCTTCAAATAGTAAAACTTTTATTTCCCGAGAGTGTAGCAGCAGTTCTGATCTTGAACGACTGGGACGGTTCCAGTGTAGCGCGCCCATGTTCCTAATGGGAGCAACAAATATTTCCCTACGTCCACTTGGATCCGACTTCATTTCATTCATACGATACGATGGACTTTGGTCATAGAATAAGAAATAATACTACGTATAGAACGGCAACTCTCCGCTCCCCACCAGCGGCTGAGCTAGGTTCACCTCACCTCCCTCGGTCTTACTTTAGTCTTCAATCGTATGGCGTCAGACGTCACACACATATATGCGCGTGTGCGATAACATCTATATGTAGGTATAAAATGAGGTATTTTGTATGTAGTGTCCGGGGTGTGCTTAGGTGGAAGAAAAGGTGTGACTTTTTCTTATTCTTTAATCTATTTACTATGGTATCCATCAAGGAAGCCATACAATGGATTTAAGTGGACGGAGGGACAAACTCGCAACAAATTTTTGATACCATGTCTCAAGATTGATAAATCGTATGATAATAAGTGATCAGCCCATCGCGCTATTTGGCCGGACAAATGAGGAGCGCTGTGTGCTCTCATTTTGGACGAGAGGACCACAGGGTCATCTGAGAAGATTAATGTTTGAGAAAAATAAGAGTGGTATGCGGTCGCATTTTTAGATGAATTGCTTTGACGTGGCATTTTTTAACCCCCCATAGAGTAGGGTCGTTAGGATTCGAAAATTACGTCTGTTTTTTTAAATCTTTTATTTACTTAAGGGCTTTTAACAAATTTTGTGATGCTAGCTAGCCCCATCAATCAAGACTGTTACGACGCACATGCCGTTAGCGCCTTGCCAATAGTTAAGAGCAACGCTAATCACAAAAACATCGCGTTACTTTCCATCAGGCGTAAAATCTGAATACATCACATCTCATTCGACCGTTATTGTGATAGGACATAACAAAGTAAACCTATATCAAACCCATTGTATATTTTAATTGCCTCCACTTATGTTTTAAAACAACGTCCTTAATACGCTCCTGACCTAACAGCAGGAATAAACGTTAGTTGGAGAAAACGTAATGGAATTTTTAACTGGCAACGGCTTGCTTGTACTTGTTGGATTTATTATGCATAAGATATACACTTGACGGAGCTCTGCTGAATAACTTCGTAACGTATCTAAGTAAGTAACTACTAAAATAATTAAAAAAAAAACGTCATAGAAGGGAATTTAGAAGGAAAGAGAGGAAGGGGAAGACCAATAAGAGCGTACAAAGAGAAGACGAAAATAGTGTCTTACTCGTTATAAGGAAGTCAAAGAATTGGGCAACGTAAACCAAATTCTCAGGATATGTTGCCAGCAGTGGATTTATCAAAATATATTACCTATTGTAAAGTTTCAATTTATACTTTTTACTAAACGAACAAGCCCCTTATTTTACCTAACGTGTAGTGTTAAAGTAAAAGCATTTACTTGAAATAATATGAGCTTTTATTGATATAAATCTTAGCAAATAACAACAACTCGAGGCACGCCCATGAAAACGTGCCATAGAATCCATAGATCCGACACCCGTCAAACTACTTGTATAATAACTAGGCAAAGGTTTATTACATAAACAGCCAACATAGAGTTTGTAAACTTAGGGTTTGTATCGTTAGCCCGCGTAGAGTTAGAAGCTTGGCTGTACAAGAAATCTGATAACTTATTGATATTGCGATCGATACGATATCGTCTTGGCACATTTTACATGAATAATATGTTTTTGTTGGGATCAACTACGTATATACTGTGTTTGTTTGCATGTTTGCTGAATAAATTATTACCGCACCCTCAGTCTGTCGCGCTCGCACTAACGTGGTATAGCGGCTCAATCTTCTTATCGTGTGGGTTGTGAGGTGCAATACCAGGCTCATCAACCCTAGTGACAGGATTATGATTGAGCCGCCAAAGGCCCATAGCATGGCTCATGTAACGATTACTCTCATCAGTAAATAGTAACCGGGACCAACGGCTTAACATGCCTTTCGAAGCACGGATCATCTTACTTTCGGACAAACCAGTAATCAGCCTGTAATGTTCTAACCAAACTAGGGATCACAATTTTTGTGATATGTCGCCACCAGGATTCGAACCCGAGGCTTCCGGGTCGTGAGTCGAACGCTCAACCACTGGACCACAGAGGCCGTTACAGCTCACAGTAAGATGAGTTTTTTTTGTATGGAGCATTCGTGGTAAGGTAAAACACCCATCTTCGTACTTCAATAACAAGTGTAGCTGTATTCATTCTGCATTAATTTTGTGATACAAAATCACAAAATAAATTCACTGCAGATAGGTAAATGTAAACTACTGGGAATAAATAAAACAATACATTACTATTAAAATAATGTATTTTATTCACTTTGTACAACTTAAGCTAACTTAATTGCTAGTTACTTGGGTTTGCTCGAAATTCATTACCGAGCAACAAAAATATATTGACAACATGGTGTCCATTCCAGAGACATTTTTATTTTAGCTCGACAGCTTCAATAATAAAATGATCTTCTGTAATTCGAATCGAAGGTTACCGATTCTCATGGTCCCAAAGAAACGATACCATTACCCACACATTACTATTCGAACACTAGAGTAAAAGGAAAACTAATTGCTATAGAAAAAATAACTAAGTCAAAGCCAAAAATACAGGTAAAAAAATGTGGTCAATTTTACCCGGGTTGAAAGAAATCGAGGTTTTGTTGAAGAAAATTATGATTAATAAAATATTTACATAAATATTAATGATAAAGTAAAATGTGATTTTTTGAAAAGGCGTAGTTTTCACTATAAGGATATTGAAAACCGCCGATCCCCGTGTAAAGCGCGATAACGCTAGGGGGATGGAGCGTTGACAATAAAATCCATATATGCATTTATACCCGTATTCCAAGATGGTCAACTCGACTTTTCCTCCACTAAACTTGGCCTCAGCTGAACACTCCTTTGTACTCACTTGACTACTTTACTGAGTGGAGTGGAGTTTGAGGTTTTCCTTGAGGTCGCATCAACTAAGGACGGAGTCGACGAAAGTTGGAGTTAACATCTCAAGATACGTGTGTTAGACTTCATGGACTTAGCCGTTCAATTATAGAGGTATTGCAGTTCATCGGCGTGGGTTGACGGTGCGTTGTACAGACGACATGCCGTCCACGAACTTGGTCCGGAACAACACATTCGCGTTGTTGAACATCCCGTCCTTCAGGGAGACTATTATGAACTGTAAGGAAAAGAAATACGATCAGTTATTATATTTAACCCTTTCACGGACAGAGATCTTGGGTCATTGATGGTTCATAATAGGTCACATGACACCTTGGGATCGGAACGTCATTAGACGTTCTGTCCTTGAAAGTGTTAATGAGCTTTATTATAATTTGGGGGATGCAGCAAGCATTTTAGTAGAGTGATGACGCCTATGCACGGGCATTCATTGTGAATAGCGTTCAACCTGTATGTGGTGAAACCAATTGGGTATTAGACTGGGTCAAAGATAAACTATAAAATGCTAATCTAGAAATAGAAGCCAATCTAAAATTACCAAAAATCAGTCTCATTTTACTTTTCGACTTATTTTCGAATTTTATTTATAAATTAAGTAGCAATAAGTACGACGTTTGATCGTTTTTATTGATGACGTTATAGTCCGGCAATCTCGTGCGCGACCCTCCTGCGGGGCGACAGACGGTGGCGGGGACGGGGTAGCGCGTCATCATCTTGACATTCTAGAACACGGCTGCACACGTAGAGAAGTGTGCCAGAATAAATCTTGCGATAAGTTGTACTTACTTGTGATATAATATATGTAGGAGTGAATAAAAAGATAGAACTATTTTATTTTATTTTTATTATTATGCTTGACGACCAATTATTAGGAAAACTAAAATATTAATAGATTGTTTTATTATAAATCAATTTCCATATCGCTTTCATTTTCACTCTCCGTTTGATATTCTTCGTCACTTCTCTTTGATTTCTCCGTGTTTTGCTCATTAATTATTTATGTACAACCTCCTTAAGTTGTCTTGAGATCGCCTCACTCATCCTCAGATATTAATCTCGTGTGCGTCGCCCTCAAAGTAGTACAGATTATGAAGCACGTGTTGCCGCTTCGGCTGCGCGGCCGAGACTGCCGTACTTGACGCGCAGATGCACGCGTTTCCCTTCCCCGCTACACCACCTGCTACCCGCTGACATCTTAGCTACCCCGTCCCCGCCACCGTCTGTCGCCCCGCAGGAGGGTCGCGCACGAGATTGCCGGACTATAGAAGACAGTATTTCCATACCAACTCCAAGGAAAACTTTTGTTTTGACGTTTCGTAATAAATTTTTTCGCCGCGATTGCAGTAAGATCGATGCTTTCGAAATGTGGTGTTGGCGTAGGTTGCTACGCATGCCTTGGACTGCGATGCGTACGAATGAGTCCATATTAAAAGAGCTCAAGATCACGATGCGGCTCTCCTCAATATGCCGGAATCGTGCCCTAAGCTTCTTCGGACATATTATGCGGTCTCCGAAGCACAGTCTGGAGAAGCAGATCATCGTTGGGCAAGTGGATGGCAAACGTGCGCGAGGGAGGGCGCCTACGAGGTGGTCTGACATCGTGAAGAAGACGGTGGGCGGCAGCATACAGAGGGCGGTCCACGCAGCATATAGCCGTACCGAGTGGAAAACCATAACCTGTGGTCGCGATCCTCAACAGTGAGGGAACGACGAAGAAGAAGAATAAGTTTTTCATTTGACTAGGTAGTCAATTTATTTTGAACTTAGTTATCGACCCAATTATAAGGAGATTACCTGTGAGTGCCTGAAATGTTCTTTGAGCATCTGTCCGATGTTCTGCGTGTGGCTGAGGTCGAGCGCGGCGTCCACCTCGTCGAGGATGTAGAGGGGCGCGGGCTTGAACAGCAGCATGGCTAGTACAAGGGACAGTGCTACTAGAGAACGTTGTCCCCCCGACAGCTCGCCTAGAGACTCCTTCCATGTGTTGTTGAAGCCAACTTTCACCTGGAATAATGATTTTACTTAACCTTACATACATACATACATAAACTCACGCCTATAACCCACCGGCGTAAGCAGAGACTATAGAATTCCATTTGCTTCGATCCTGACACACTTCTCTTACTTCCTCCACATTCATCAATCGCATCATACACGCACGCCGGTTCAGAGTAGATCGTATTAAACCTTTTCTAAGGACATCTCCAATTTGGTCAATGTAAGTCCTTCTAGGTCTTTCTCTGCCAGCCCTACCATCAACTCTCGCTTTGTATACCGCTTTAGCAATTCTATTATCCTTCATCCGCTCTACGTGTCCAAACCAACCTAACATTCCCTTCTCAATCTTAGTCAGTATATCGTCTTTTTTACAACAACATCTCAACTCATCTTTACTTAAACTTACAGACTAATAACGAATAATACTGGGTTTTCGCCATTTTTTTTTTCTTTATTAGCGCCTCCAAGCGACGAAACGCGGAAACATCGCCCTATTCTCTTTCTCGTTCGCGCAGCGACGATAGGCATGTGCGAGAAGAGAAAGGGAACAGGAAGTGGCGCGAACATACCAATCAAAATTCTAAACAAATAATAATTATGGCGCAACCAAATACTAATAATAATAATTATACATTGAATGAACCGAGTAGATATGCAGGAAACGATGCCAATAACAAGTTCCTGCCAATAGAAATAAAGATAGAAATAGAGAAAAAAGGAAAAGCGGGTAAAAACAGAACATCTTCAGGTTAGTTCGAATCAGGTGGCTTAGTAAATCCTATTTATTAATTTTATTTAGTATAGTATAATATGAGTACATAGTATATATAGCATTAGTATATCATAATATGAGTATATAGCATATTATAAATTCTTGGTTCTCAAAAAGATCATGAATGTGTTAAAATTTTGATAGTGAGTTAATTGCTTTATAACGGCGTCCATGGTCCAGTGGTTGAGCGTTGGGCTCACAATCTCGTCCTGAGTTCGAATCCCGGTGGAAGCACACTGAAATCACTTTTTGATTCTGACTGTCCGAAAGTAGGATGATTCAGGCGTGATATGATGCATGCGGTGTCGGACGACGCTCAGTAGGTAGGCCCGCTACAAGGTGGACCGACGATTTGGTGAAGGTCGCGGGAAGCCGCTGGATGCGGGCAGCGCAGGACCTATCGTCGTGGAGATCCTTGGGGGAGGCCTATGCTCAGCAGTGGGCGTCGTACGGCTGATGATGATGATGCATGCATGTAGGAGATATTATACCTCGAGTCCGTCGAGGACGGTGAGTCCGTCCGGCGGCTTCAACCGCGCCTGCGCCCCCGGCAGCAGCGTGCTGAATATAGAGCCGAAATCGCGGTTCACTTGTTCGCACGCGGTCACTAAAGTCTTCTTCTTCTTCTCGTCCAGTTCTGCCATCACTTGCACCAGCTTCGCGCGGTCCGCTTCGACTATCTTCTTCTTTCGCATTACGTCTTGGTACTGGAAAAATAATATAAAAAAGATTATTCATCTACTGCCCAGAACTCACTATAAACAAGATCGGTAAAATACAATATTTTCTTCTCGCATTCTTTGGTGGCATGTTAAGCCGTTGGTCCCGGCTATTGGCCGTAAAAACACCTCCACCAACCCGCAGTGGAGCAGCGTGGTAGAGTATGCTCCATGCCCCCTCCAATTGACGGGACACCTGTGCCTAGCAGTGGGACGTATATAGGCTGCTTGTGTTATGTTGTATGTCTCGTACTCTTTAAGTCTCATCGGGATTGAAAATATCAATCCCACGAGATCCCGAAAATTTCGGGATCGCCGCGGGATCTCGAATTTGCGATCTCGAGTCGGGATCGCATTCCCTAGTCTTACCCCATATAAAAATGTCATGGTTACCGTGACGCCCTACCGCGGTGCGAGCGATACAGATAGTCCACGTGCGCTCGTTTACTTCGCGTGTATTGGCAAATAGAGTTAAGTCAGACTCAGAGGTCGACGCCCGATAGGCACGCGCGGAGTGTGAGGGAGGGCGCGGGGCGGAGAGTTACCATTCTATACGCAGTCCCGCGGCAGCTTATGCCGGCGCTGCTGCAGGCACCTGAAAGTACACGCACCTGTTCCTCCTCCTTGCCCAGCAGCGTGTGTGCCCGCGCGTTGAGCCCCCGCGCCAGCTTGTCCCGGCGCTGCTGCAGCTGCTGCAGGCGCGGCCCGGCGTGCGCCGCCTGCCGCGCCTCGAACTCGTACATGCCGCCCGCCGCGCCGAAGTACTGCTTGTCCTGGACGATCCAACTGTGCTCGGCTTCGAGCGACCTTATCTGGGGAAAAATGGGGAGAGGTTACGCGCTTGTTGCTGATGTTTACAAACGATTATACAGGGTCTCAGTGACATCGTAGCGAATACTGAGGGGGATGATTGATATCAACTCAGCATCTTAGTCCGAGTCAACCCTCGAAGTTTTCGTTACGGTATCACTAACACCCATACCTACTTGTACGACTACATGTTTGAGGGACACACTGCTTAGCGGAGAACGAATTTAGTACCTAACGTTCTTGTTGGGTTATGTTCGAACTATGTAGAATGGCATCTAAGCTGAGCGATGAGTTTCTTGGACCTTATATAGTGTAAGTTACCTTGATTGTTATGGTTTTTCTATTTTATTATTTATTTAGGTGAGTAGAAATATGTTTAGTAGATAAGCGCATCTCGCCATCAAACGTAACAGTTTGGCGGGTTAATATTGTTAAGAAATAAAATTGTACTTACCAATTTAACAATAAATTAAAAAAAAAATGTATCTCATCGCATCGTAACGAATACTGAGAGGGATGATGCAGCTCATTATTCTGAGTTAATAATATTAACTAAAATTGATATTATCAATTAAAATTGTCGATCACAAAAGTATAGAATTAAAAATAGTACAAAAAAAACTAAAAATTTCATCAATTTTGCGACGGAAAATTCCACTTGATATTAACTCAGAATCATGGTTTGAGTCATCCCCCTTAGTATTCGTTACGATGTCACTAACACGCTGTATACTCACTCGCTTCTCGCAGTCTTTGCTCTGTGCCTGTAGCTCCTGAATCTTGAAGTGCAGCTCCTTGATGTTGAGCTCTATGTTATTGTTGCTAACTGCAAGCTGCTCCTTTCGTTTCAGCAGAGACGCTATGTCCGTGCTTCGAGCCGCTATCTCCGCTTTCTGCTTCTTTATCCTCGTTTGCATTGCCTTCACTGCTTCCTGTTGGACAAAATGAGAGTAAAAATTATAGTAGTAATAATAATATATATAATTAAGGTCAAAAAAATTATGTAAGAATAGCAATTATCAATATATATTAGCAATTTTTTTCGTGTATGTTGTTTTTATTATGTGTTTTGTTTGATTGTAAGTTGTGTGTTACTCCGTGTTTTAAATTATATATTTGTTTTGTATTTGTTACTGTGGTGTCCCTTTATAATAAACGTTTCTTTCTTTCTTTCTTTCTTTCAATTTTGGTGGGTTTAACAACTAATAATACATTTATACTACTAATGGATTTTATTTGAAACAAAAGTCTTCATATTTTTTTTGCTGATACACTATTTTGCATGCTTTTTTTCGCGCTTGTGTATAGTATACACTGAAACTTGTCTTTTTTTGTATTATAACAACACCGTTTTTTCTGTCTTCTACCCCTATAACATGACGGCGACGGGGTGTTGCTTTTTCTATAAAGTTTATTTAATTCAGTTCTTATTTATAAATTCAAGCATGCGATTTAATTTATACATCACCAGAGACGCACAGTCTGTTGCCGAGTTATAGTTAATGCACACACCGCTATTAAGAACTTTTCGTCATTAGCGTTCTTGTTCTATCTACTATAGTTGTATATCAAAGTATATGTGGTGATGCGTTACCGTGGCAGCGGCATGGTCCCTGCCGGCGCGGCTGAGCCCGTCGTGCAGGTCCCCGGCGGCGGCCGCCGTCTCGTCCAGCTGCTGGCGACTGCTGCTCACAGCCTGCTCAAGCTCCGTCACTTCTAAGCGCAGAGTCTCGAACTCCTGCTCTCGTTGCTTCCAAGCGTCGCTGTGTTGCTGAGCTTCTTTCTTCGCTTTTTTTAGAGCTTCCTCAGCTTTCTTGAATTCTCTACAAGCGATAGATCAGGTTTGTAATAAAAATAAGCTATTTTACAACTTAGTCAAGACGCAACTCTGCATGTTGCGAGCTATGGGGAAAAGTGGAGGAAGAATAACAAGAAAGCGGACCATGGCGCAAAACAGTAGGATTCACGCTAGGAAGAGGACAATTTAGTCAAATAAGATACTTTTTACGAAACGACAAAACGAAAATTTCGAGAAACGTCCGGGTGATGTCATCAATTAAAATTCGAAAATAAGTGAAAAATATTTTTTTGCTTTTTTTTTTTTACTGCCTTCTATTTCTAGACTAGCATTTCACAATGTATCTTTGACACAGTAAAATCTTCTCTTCTATAAAAATCGGAACTACGTAAGCGGACCCCATAAAAAGGAGATAATGCTAGAGATGACATAAGAAGTCGCGGTTTAGTGGGTAAGGGACAGCTGTTTACCTCTCTCTATGGCCTTTGATGTCCTTAACCTTAGCTTCGAGTTCTCGCGCCCGCGCAGCCGTCTCTTTCTGCTTCTCTTTGTCTCTTTCTACTGCTGCTGATAGTTCTGTCACCTACATGGCAAAGAGATTCTTTAGAAAATGATTAATTATTTATTTGTTTTTTATATGCGGTTTCTAAATGTAATAGATAATATGGTAGTTTTATGTTATAGGTTAATCCAGGTTTGGGGAGAGGCGAGTTACAGGGGCTGTAACCTGGAACCTGACAGAGGGCAACACACTACCTGAGGGTGAGAAGGTAAACTTATCGACGCCATATTGGAATCTCGTCGGATGGCGTCGAGTCAAACAACCCAATACGGGTGAAGACCTCAACAGTTGCAGAGGCGAAGATGGGAGCCATCGGTACGGCAATGCAGGACAGAAGGGGTAAGTCAGAAGACCTGCAACCTGATAGAGGGCAGCAATAACTGTCAGTACTATTCAGAGGCGGATGACAGGAGTCCTAGTACGGCTTTGAAATAGACTACTCTGGGCGCCATCCCACTGGCGTCAGACAGAGAGCCTTTTTTTCCGTAAAAAGTAACATGGAGAATGCTACACCGACAAGAGCGTGGCAAAAGGTTACCTGTGCGCGTAAGGTCTCAATCTCAGCGTGCATCTGCGCATGCGTGGTGGTGGCGATGCGCGCCTTGATCACTTCCAGCTCGTGGCTCATCATCTCCAACCTGGAAGAACATCTCTTTTGTATAACATCTACGTATCTCTATAACAACATCTCTTTTGAATCACAACTCTTTTGTTTCGATTTGTTCTTTTTTTTTTGTTGCTTATTGCACCATAGTATATTTGGATCTTGTGAGAAACGGAATAACGCTAGGGGCATGATGTTGGTACTGACCTCTGTTGTTTGGTGTTGAACTGTTCTGCAACGCTCTGCATAGCGTTGAGTTCCCGACTGAGCTCCTCAAGCTGCGAGTTGGCATGAGCTAGCTCCTGTTCCAGACCCTTTAACTCTTGTATCTGAACTAGGATTGAACCGCCCTGTTGACAATCAAAACCTTATTTCACTCATAACAACTATCTTCATTATTTCATAAGTGAGTGAGCGAGATTGCATCATATGTTGTTGTGGCGAAGGAGTACTGCCACCGAAGGTGGTTTTCGGGCCATGATGCTGCATGGTGAAAAACAAAACCCCATGACATAAACTTAGCGCAGCAGCAAAACTGATAGCTTATGTCGGAAATCCTTTGGGTAATAATTATTTTTTATGGTAAAACACATAAAACAATATGAATTGTGTGTGTGTGTGTGTGTGTGTGTGCGATTTCCGACATAAGTTATCAGTTTTGCTACTGCGCTAATTTTATATCATGTCAAATTTAGCATAAAATAAATTGGCAACACTGTTTTCGGAGTACTGAACAGAGCATAGTACCCCACTAGCTAGTAGTAGTAAGTTGGAGTGCGACTAGGAATATATACAAACCCGCAGTATTTCTCTCTCTATTTAAGAGCTGCGCTCTTGTCGGTGGAGTAATCGCTATTCCTCTCTTCTTCCCGCCAAAACCTTCACCTCCCGATACGACACGACCTGCACCTTCTCTTTTATTTGTTTCATGAATATTCTCCTAGGTCTACCCCTTCCTCTCTTCCCTTCAATTTTTCCTTCTATAATGTTTGTTATTGAATCACAGTATTACCACGCAGGAAATGCAAATTAGTAAGTGCGGTGTATACCTTAGCCCGGGCGCCTCCGGACAGCGTGCCCGAGGGATCGTAGACGTCTCCGTCCAAGGTCACGCAGCGCCGCTTCACGCGCGGGTGGAACGTGACGCGCTTGGCCGTGTCCGCGTCGCGGCACACCAGCGTGCTGCCGAACACCCACGACATGGCTGGACGCAGCCGGGGGTCGAACGTGATCAGATCCAACGCCAGCTGCACGTTCTCTGGACCGCCGCCCTGTTGAAAATATAATATACACTTAAAGAAGTATTTTATTATCTCGCTGGCTCTACGTATGGAAAAGTCACTAACATCCTATAATCAAGTAGATGTCCGTCCGGTGCGTCGGCACCTTGTAGTAAATGCGTATATATTAAGTTATGTATGATATTTTCATAGGATTGTATGCTGGCTACATGTTTGTCTTTCTCCAGGAGAGAGGAATCATAGACTGAAATACAAGTATTTTATATACGTAGTCAGCTATGGTACCTACTCAATTATATTCATGTCAATTATGCTTAACTTAAGGAAAACTATGTGCCGATATTTTTGTCAATAAATATTATTATTATTATATTATAACGTTCCCACAAAATAAAATGCTGATGATTGATGATCTGGCTGTTCAAATAAAGTGCAATACCGGTTGTAAAGTGTCGTTACACGAAATTTGTATTCGAATTATGTTTGGATCATAAATGATTATGGCGTGCTCAGCGGTGAAGTAAAACATCGTGAGGAAACCCACATTCCTGAGAAATGCGTTTCGGAGGTATGTGACCTAACCTGTATTGGTCTGTATGGTTCGGAAGGTCAGACAGGCAGTCGCTTCTGTAAAAAACCGGACCTGACAAATCTTCAAGTTAGGTAAGCAGACCCTGTGAAAAACGGGATAATGCTAGGGAGATGATGTTCCTGGACTTAACACGGGGTGTTAGGGATATGACAAGGAGGATATTACTCACGATCTCCTGAGCCAACCTGACTGTGTTGGCGTCGATGACGTGCCCGCTGATCTTGTTGAGCGGGATGATGGTGGTGCGAGTCTGGAGGTTCCCGCGCTGCAGCAGCAGCTTGCTGGTCACCTCAGTGTCTACCACCACGTTGTACAGCTGGGGGAACAATATAGTTGAAAAATGAAAAAAAAAATGAAAAAATGAAAAATGTTTATTTTCTTTTACAATAAAGCCTTAACTACTGGTGGATTGGGGTCTCCATTTAAGCGTTAGTTACTTCATTTACTTCGCCAAAAAAAAAAGTTGTGTTAAGTCAAGAAAAATGGGAACGCCATAGCGATGTGTTTGCAGTCTAGTATTTCTAAAAACGATCAAATTTCTGTTGGAAATATGTCCTTTGCAAATGAACACAGACAGAAGAACCTTTATTACTACTGCTCAAATACCATAATGGCGGTCGTCCGCGCAGGCAGAGTCGCTGGTTGTCATGGTTACGCGCATTCCCCCTCATACCGCACTTCGATTGAGACCCAATAATTTATTACTACTCATTCAAGGATTTTCCGCGGTTTTTATTTATAGTGTATTTTAGGTAGTGTATTTTAATAGGTATTTATGTATTTATATTAAAGTAATTTACCCTTCCACCGGCTGCGGTTTCCAAAGCCGTACAGAATACTGGATCGGTAACATCGATCAGTCGACATACAGTACCTAAAACAAACATTTAATTTAATTAATACACTTTATATATCGTCATTATATAGTAACAACCACGTAAGTGCCTTTATTTATAGGCGCTTACGTCGTAGCCCAATTGGTAGAACGCTTGCCCCCAACTTTTGAGGTCGCTGGTTGGAATGCAGCACAGGCCTAAACCAATGATTGTCGAATTTTTTTTCGAATTCATATTTGGATTTTGGATCATAAATGATTATCACGTGCTCCGCGGCGAGGGAAAACATCGTGAGCAAATCCACATACCCGAGAAATGCATTTGTTTGGAGGTATGTGACCTAACCTATATTGGGCTGGTTTTCCCTTCGCGGGTTGGAAGGTCTGACAGGCAGTCGCTTCTGTAAAAAACCGGACCTGTCAAATCTTCAGATTAGGTAAGCGGACCCTGTAAAAAACGGGATAATGCTAGGGAGACGATAATTCTTATATTATCTAGGCTATTCGACCCCACTGCTGCGCAAAGGCCTCCCATTGATTTTTCCACTCCTCTCGACTTTGCGCGATCTCCGGCCAATCCCTCTGAGAAGCATTGAGGTCACCCCCTATGATGATTCTTTATTCTTATTCTTTAATACGTTGACAGTCCAATGCAGTCCAGTCCAGTTCATATACGGGTCATGACGGACTAGCTCCATACGTCAGAAATATTATAAGAAACGACCAGGTACGCACTAAGGGCGGGTACTCCACTTAGATCCCGGGTAACTTAGCGAAGGTTTCAAATTCAAATTCAAAAATATCTTTATTCAGTAGGTAACATCACCACACAACACTCAACACTTCAACACCAACACTTCAACACTTTGAATCGTCAATTTTTACATAACGAACGTCTCATCCGCCTAAAACTACTGCAGCTTCTCACAACCTGTATAGCCGGGGAAAAGAAGCTGCAAGAAAAACCTCGGCACAGGGCCGTGATTTCGACTGTCCACCTGTTTGAAGGCTGAAGTGACTGAAGATTTAGTAAAAATATTAAAATAATCAAAAATATGTGTTTATTCAGCTTTACTTTTTCAATAAACTACAAGAAAGTCAAAACATTTTGTATGGGTCAATGAGTTAAAAATAAAATGCTTTAGGTTCTTACCAAAAACTCTGCGACTGTCGAAATTCGGCTGCGGCGGTGTGTATTGGAAGTCGCATCGCTGCAGCCTCACAGAGAGGTTGTCTAGCGCGTCCCGCTTGCGGCGTATCTCGTGTTGCAGTGTCCGCACTGACTCCTTCAGTTGGCTGTTGCGTTGCTCGCTGAAACTCATGCGGGAGAGTTCCTCCTGGGGAAAGAACATAACGTAGCAGATCGGAGTCCATAAATTGGAAACAGTCGTTTACGCATATCTAGTTTTTAGGACATTATGATCACCCGGCCGGCTTAATGACGATCGAAAGAATTTCGCATGGACAGGAGGAGGACCCGGTGGTGTAATGGTTAACATTCTCGTCCTGGCTTGTCAAGAGCTGCGAGTTCAAGTCCCGTCCGAGTCAGATTTTTTCGATTTAATTTTCTCTTTGTAAGTATAAACCTCATAAGGTTGCCATAGCGCGTATTACAAATACAAATAAACTCTGTAGGTACCTTGTCATCATCACTAATTTAAGAGCCACGCTCTTGTCGGTGCAGAATTCTCCATGCTACTTTTTTAGGAAAAAATAGGGCAGTGGACCTCTGGCCTTTCGCCCAAACTAACTGCCTACTGTAACTTCATGATTTTAAACAAATCAAACATATTTTGTAACACATACCAAGTTATCTAATCTATGCTCTAGCACTTGTATTTAGTTATTATTCTGAGGTAGTCTATGATTATTAGTGGCGCCATCTGTAGGAATATTAACAGCGGAGGTAGCACGCGATTGGTGAGTTACATTTCCGCGCAAATATAAAACAGAAAATGTGACGGAGGCGGGAAGATAATACTCCCTCCAGTGTTTTGGGACATTCTGATGGTAGACACGAGTAAGGGAAGACACAAAACAAGAAGGAACCGTCATACTTTGGGGCACAGCTGAAAATCGACGTTGTGGCTCTCCCTCAATGTCGGAGTGTCATAACATATTGCTGAGCTGACGTCCCTTTTTAGAAATAAGGTTTAATTATTATGTTCACTCTTACTGTGTACCTATACCTACTTATATCTAAAATAAATTATTTCTATTCTATTCTACTTGTGTAACTGGTATTCTTCTTCTTTGCGAGTCGATGGCGATCGATACTAAATTTTTGCTGACCAATAATTGGCCACGCTTACGGCATTGTCAGTGGCTTCTGGTATTGAGCAATAATGAAAAACCAATGTTACCCTCAACTTATCCACTTGCGCCTGCTGCCGCCCGATATTGTCCTGATCCTTCTGGTACTGAGCGCTGCTGGATTTAAACTCTCTTTCCAGCGTCTTAAGTCTGTCTTCTGCGTGGCGCTTCTCCATCATACTCTGTGTGATGCGCGTCGACGCCTCCGACGCCTCTTGTTTTGCAGCTGGAAGTCAACACATACACACATACATACATAAACTCACAGCTATTTCCCCTCGGGTAATCAGTGACTATGGAATTTGCATTTGCTTCGATCCCGACACTTCACACTTCTCCACACTTCTCTTCCTTCCTCCACTATCAAGTTTTAGATAATTCAAAGTCTACGTTCAATAAGTTAGCTTTAAATCGTAGAAAACACTTAAAATAAAACAATTCTAAATACTTTAAGTTTCACATCCATGCCATATTTTTTTTTTCAATCAGCGTTGTGGCATTCTGTCGTGGGAATGACAACATTTTCCTGAGCTGATGTTAATTTTTAGATATTACCTCCAACAGACAATAATTTCGCGGAACCTTATTGACCCGTAGATTCCTCAGAACCTTAGAACTCAAATTCAAAAATATCTTTATTCAGTTGGTAACACTGTAGAAAAAGTACTGCAGCTTCTCACAACCTGCATAGCCGAAGACAGAGACGTTCTTAAAAAAAAAATCAAAATATTGTATAAAATTCAGTAATTTAGGTAAGCGTGATCCATCCTAGACCACATCGTCACTTACCGCGGTGAGATTGTCAAACACGAGCCTATTATATAAAAAAAAAACAAATACATAGGCTAACTCGCTGTACCAACCCATAAGTTGATCCTGTAGTGAATCACTGGCGTCTTCCTTGCCGGAGCTGATAGCCAGGAACCGTTCCTGGGCCTCCGCTAGAGCTACTGCACTCGCCTCACTCGCCGCGCGGAGGGACTCAAACATTGATGATACCTGATGCATTACAACAAAGGTTATGTATTGGAAATGTTTCGTACATTTGTCTACTCTATTAATTAACGGCCTCCGTGGTCGAGCGCTTTGAGCTTTGGCCTCACGATCCGGAGGTCCCGGGTTCAAATCCCGTTGGGGACTTATCACCCGATTATCTGTAAAAGATGATTCCGTGTTTCGGAGGGCACGTTAAGCTGTTGGTCCCGGCTATTAACCGTAAAACAGCCTCCACCAACCCGCAGTGGACCAGCGTGGTGAAGTACGGTCCATACCCCTTCCGGTTGATTGAGGGGAGGCCTGTACCCCAGTGGGACATATATAGGCTGTTTATGTATGAACTTTTACCATTAATAAATGACTTACAAATACACAGCTAGCACGAGAGTATTAAGTTAGTTAAAAGATTATTTATTTTGCTGTAATTTCACAGTTGCAGTCATACATACATAAACTCACGCCTATTTCGCACTGGGGTAAGCAGAGACCATGTATTCTATTTGCAGGATAATGTAGGCTATAATAAACTTCATCACCTCTCCGAGCACGCCCTTCTTGGCGTTCAACGCAGCCTCGTCGTCCACGAGGGCGCGATGTAAGAGCCGCGCGCGCTTGTCATGCGCACTGACTGCCTCCTTAGCCGCCTTGTGCGCCGACGACAGCGATGCTTCCGATTGCTCAAGAGATTGGAGCTCGCCTTCCATTTCTTTAAGTAGACTGCCGCTTTCCTGAAATGTTATTACATTTAAATAAGATGCCAGAAGGTAAAAATATGCTGAAGTACACACCGGACACTTCGTACAAAAATCTAATTCTTACCGTGTGCCGCCTACGTAAGTGCGAGCGAGACAATCCGCGCGCTTTCTCCCTCACTTCTTAGCGGCTTACGGCCATTTAAGAATGAAGACTAGGGGGGTTTAAATGGCCACATCGAAGCAATTCATCTAAGAAAGCAATATTGCTATTTGACAGTTGTTTGCATTGCGCACTTACTTTTATATGCGCAAATAGGGGTGAGTTCGGCGCCCGAAACGAATTCGATAGGGATGTATTATTTCGTGATGTTTAGAAGATAACCGTGGTGCCGTAGTAAGCGAAATCTTACGACAATTTGCCGCCAAAGGATGTTTTCGGGGTACCGAACTTAGCCACAGGTTGGTAGTGTGACTAGGGATCAGCGACCTAACAGTTTCATGTTGAAAGTTGTATATTATATGCGTCGAGCTGTGAAAACTTCGTTAGCGCGTTTTAGGCCATCTGTCAACGCCATCTGTTGCGTGTGGGCGGCACTAGCTGGTCAACTAGTTGGGTCCGCTAAATCGCATTGGCATACGACCACGGCAGTGTTAGGCCTCAGCGAGCGGGGTACAAGCGGTGCGCTCTAGTCGAGCGGTGTCTCTGCGTTTGAAACTGGCCTTTTTGTTTCCTTTGTTCATTACAGGGATTCAGATCTTCTTTTGCCCATAATAAATCGTACGAAACAAAAGAACTACAATCGAAAATGCGTTGTCACCGTTTCGACATCGCGTTCATTTGAGACACAACTTTATACCGCCGCAACACAGCGCGATTTGGCCGCTGGCATCGAGAACGGAACAGCGGCCGCCGCGCCGCTCCCCGCGCCGCTGTCGCCGCCGCGCCGCTGCCGCTGTCATCCAGTTTGAGCCCTTATTGTTCAAGGAAAGGAGTAACGTACCTCGTCAAGTTTCCGGTTGAGTTCAGCGACCTGTTTGTCGAGGTCCAACGCCTCGTTCTTGTTGTTCTTGATCTGGTCGTGCTTGCTCTGTATGTCGTCCTGCACCTCGGTCACCTTGCCTTCCGCTTTCTTCGCGTCCTCTTCTGCTGTTACGTATCTGTGCAAGTTTTTTAATTACTTATCACAAGTCATCGGATATTCAGGCGCTTATTTACCTATAGTTCGGTGGTTGGCTAATCCCCCCCCTCCCCCCCCCCCCAATGGAAAATAAATGAATATGAATAGCACTTATATGTATTTCAAAAATATCCGCGAAACGGAAAGCCTCGGACTTTCCCTCGGAATAATTTGTTTTATGGAAACTTAACAGTTAAAACATCGTAACGTTATATTCAAGCTCGATTTTGTTATTATGAAAATAAAGTGTAAGAAGCCGCTTCCATACTTGAAGTGATGAAGTCTAGACAAATAAGCTAAGTTGTAACCAACACAAGCTCACGACTATATCGCAATTGGAGTAGTCGCAGGTACCAAGTACCCACATTCTGTTAGACCAACGTGGTAGGTGGTAGTATCGTATACATAATAATGATCGAGCCAACTGCCTACAACTGAAAACTGCACTTGAGACATCATCATCATCAGCCGTACGACGCCCACTGCTGGGCATAGGCCTCCCCCAAGGATCTCCACGACGATCGGTCCTGCGCTGCACTTGAGACCATACGATCAAAATCGGAGAAAGAAATCTAGCGTTAATTTTCTAAATAAAATAACTTTACTATCCTTACTGTTTGAGGTTTTCGATGTTATTATCATAATTAAAACACATAATATCGGGTTCTTACCGAGTTATTATCAGAGATGTGAGACTCCCAGTATTTCAACACTGTTGCAAGTGCCATGATCACGGGACAACGGGACGGGAGTCTCATATCCTGGTAATAACGAAGTAAGAACCCGGTATTATGTTATTTAACTGAACTTACTTCCAAGCTACATAAAGCCTGGTAAGATTCTCCAGTTCTCTAACAACTTTCTGGTACTCCTGGAACTGTGAGCGCTCATCCTGAAGCTTCTGTAGTTTAGGTGCTATGTCTTCTTTGATGATCTGTAAGTAAGATGTTTTTTTTAATATAGGTGGCAAACGAGACGGTTCGCCTGATGATAAGCAAGTACCGTCGCCTATAGACGCGACACCAGGGGGTCACAAGTGGGTTGCCGGCCTTTCAGACAGGAGTACGCTCTTTTTTAATAGCATAACATAACGGTCCATGGGCTTCTAGAAGGATAAATAAAGGAATTAAGCACAATGTCATTAAAATAACCACATACATCATTAAGCTCTCGAAGTTTAGCATCTTTCTTCTCAATAGTCTTCTGTGCTGCTTGCTTCTTGGCTTCATACATTCTTGTACCTGCTGCCTCTTCTACCATTGACAGAATCTGTAATAGAAAATTTACTCATTTATATGGATAGTTTGTCTTCTTAGTTCTTCTCTCAAGGGGGTTGTTGCTCACGATCACGGAGGCCCCGGGTTCGAATCCCGGTGGGGACATATCACAAAAATCATTTTGTGATCCCTAGTTTGGTTAGGACATTACAGGCTGATCACCTGATTGTCTAAAAGTAAGATGATCCGTGCTTCGGAAAGCACGTTGAGCCGTTGGTCCTGGTTATTATTTACTGATGTAAGTGAGTAATCGTTACATGAGCCATGTCGGCTTTGGCGGCTCAATCATAACGCTGACACCAGGGTTGATGATCCTGGTATTACACCTCACAACCCACACTATAAGAAGAAGGGGGTTGTGAGATCTATGACCAACCTCATCAACCTTGGTGAGTATTGAGCCGCCGAAGGAGTAAGGTAGCGCGCTGACAGTCTGTCTCACATGCACGTCGTTAGACGGCTCAAGGTACTGTGACTACATAGAGGAGTTTGAAGGCAGAAGAAACTACCCAATGATCCTGGAATGCGTGGGATTTTCTCTTCTCTGGCCTTTAAACGCACTTAATGGGTGCTCTTGTATTTTTTTATTTTTTTTCCCTGTCTAACTTGCGATCGGTTTTCCAACCATAAGCACTTTTTTGCTAAGCAGTATTGGCGTGTAAAGCATACCCGCCCATTGTTGGGATGCCTGCATGTAGATTACTGTAGATTGCTACAGGTTATCCCAAGTGTAGGATCTCTCTTGTATGACGAGCATTCTACCACTCGGTTAGCTAGTGATCTAACTGTTTCAGGTATCACGCAAAATAGGCGCTTACACGCCGAGTTGCGTACTGAATCATTGGGTAATCCTAACCTGACATTTGGTTTCCATAAAACGGAAATAAACAATATGATTCAAATTCAAAAATATCTTTATTCAGTAGGTAACATAGTTACACTTTGAATCGTCAATTTTTACATTTATAACGAACGTCTCATCCGCCTAAAACTACTGCAGCTTCTCACAACCTGTATAGCCGGGGAAAAGAAGCTGCAAGAAAAACTTCGGCACAGGGCCCTAGACGTTCTTTAAAAAAATAAACATAAAATATTGGTATACAATTGAGTAAGTTAGCTGCCTAATATCAGTTCTCAGACAGTTAATCCCATGCATTCATATCCTTTAAATAATCACTAACTGTATAATAACCTTTTTTGTAAAGTTTTTGTTTAACTACTGTCTTAAAACAGTTGAAAGGCAAATTCTGAATGTCAATGGGAATCTTATTGTAAAAACGATTAGAATATATATTACCTCTGGAGGCTTCATATTGAGCACTTTAGTGATCCTTCCCTGCATAATGAGGAAGTGAGGGTTGTTTACGTTGAGCTGCACCGAGCAAAACAGGTCACTGACCCGCTTGTTCTGCACGTTGATACCGTTTATCATGTACTTGTTCTTTCCGCCCATTACTACCTGCAAGTTTACAGTGAAAAAGATTTTATGTTTTGAAAATTTTTTTATTAGCAAAAAGTTTAGCATAACAACATAATAAAATTAAAAAAAAATTGGATAGATGTCTGCTCATTGGCAAAAACCGCTCCCAATCTTTTTCACTCTCCTTTGTATAGAGCCACTCTCATCCAGGAATAGCAAAGCAGAAGAAAGCAGAATAACCCTTAACACGACATAGACAGCCTTATGTCCCACTGTGAAGCACAGCCCTCCCCTCAAATAACTTAACACGAGACTTTCATGTTTTATAGAAGTGTGTTAGTGCCAATGAGATTGATCCTGTGACATTATTTTGTTAAAAATACAGTGTACATTTAATAAATAAACATATGAACTAAATGAAATTATTCCGAAAAGAATCTAGAGAATATTCATTCATTATGGTGCATCAACAGCAGTACATACACAAACACACAAAATAAAATACACATAGGAAAAGTTCCAGTATGCCTGCCAATTATAGACACACACAACACTGACTAAAATAATAATAAAAAGTAGAAACTAAAGTTAACAAATTAAAAAGAACAGTAGTAAAATAAAATTTAAAAACATAGATCATGTAAACTTTCTTTAAACAATATATAAATGGTATGAAAAAAACAAAATGAAAACTAAAACTACTGCAAAATAAAACTTAGAAATAGGTTCGTAAAAGTACATAAAATTTTTGGTAGTGTGGGATAAGTTACAGCATTTTACTTTTAAATTGAATAAATAAACTGTGGTGGATATCCACATCACAGTTGTTTAATTTGTTGAACTTCAACAATATTCTAGAAACCAGATTATGTAGGCCTAGGGTAGTTCTAGAAGGATAAAAAGAAGTTGCTTTGTGTAAGAAACTGTGGAACTGATAGATTAATCAATCACCATCAATCAATCTTAGTTTTGGACAATCAGGTGATCAGCCTGTAGTGTCCTAACCAAACTAGGGACCACAAAGTAATTTTTGTGATATATCCCCACCGGGACATATCTGGTGAATAATCCGTGCTTCGGAAGGCATGAGTCCTGTCAGGGGCCTCTGGTGGCTCAATAGTAGCCCTGACACCAGTGTTGATGAGGTTGGTACTCCAACTCACAACCCACACCATAGAAGAAGATCAATCAATCACAAACACAAGTGAAGTGATAAGCATGCATCAGAACAAATGCTATTTGTGCTTCCAAATGTTAATAGTACAAAATGCAATACAAACCTGTCGGGTAACAGTAATCTCATCATGGTTCTCGTAACCAATAGGAGCCTGCCTCTTGTCTTTGTTGTCAAATGTGATGCTGACCGTAGCTTTAATAATACCAGCCTGTCCATGCTTGTAGATCAACTCTTGAAGACTTCCCGCTCTTACCTATAACCAAAGAATTATTTTATTATGAAGATATTTTGTTCTATTTTTAATTATGTTGAAAACTGAGAATATCCTGAGAATATCCTGAGGATTTAACGTAACTCTCTGTAGTTCACCTGTAGAAATTCAAAAAACATAAGTAAAGAGCGAACATACGGTCACTTTGGCGGGAGACATGAAGATTGTTTACATAAATAAAAATGTAACAACACACGTTACACGGGACACTTACGTTAGATAAGTTTGTAATTCCCAACACAAAACATATGGAATCCAATATATTCGACTTCCCAGTGCCGTTCAGGCCGGTTATAGCGTTGAATTCAGGATCAAACCCTGTAATCTCGACGCGATTGCCGTAAGACTTAAACCCGTCCAGCACAATGGACTTGATATACATGGTGCTAAGAAACCATTAATCAACGTTCTGTTGAGAAATCAGGGTATTTATCGCCAAAACACATGTAAATTCAGTATAACTCCGAAAAAGCGGAAAGCGGGAACCGTTGCAATTTACAATTTTTGTTTGACAATTTTGACTTTATTTTTTTTTTTCACGCATATGAGTAAAGATGTGCAAAACGAAATACTGTAATCGATTCAAAAACTGAGCTACTCAATTCATTGACTCGAGTCACTGTTTCTTCTTTTTCTGCTTTTCTTTCACATCTTACAAAATTTGAATAGGCAAAAGAGGCTTCTAATTCAAATTAAAATGCTCAGTTAAAATGCCTGCTTGTTGGCTGTCTGTCAGTCTTTTGTTTTTGTGCTACTTAATTAACGAAATTGATTTTTTTATATTTATCTTAAATCGATCGATTATAATGTAAATCACATGTGCTTTGAAATCTCTAATATTAAGACTTTTTTTTTCTTTTTTCTTCGTATTGTAAACATATTGCCGGTGATCGTTATTTTAGTTAAAATATTATATAAAAATGGATTTCAATACTTCTGGGACTATGCGTAGTCCGTTTTCACCACGAGTAAGACAATCTATTACCGGCCGGAGGCCTATCGGGCTATCTTCGGCTAAAAAACCACAAAGGTAAGGAACATAACCTTTCATAAATCTGTTTCACATTCATATTGGTTAGCTGTTTATTATTTAGCTTTTGTACAATACGTATAGTAATATTTTTTGCCTGATCTAATATAGCTCAGTAAATAAGGACATGATAGTGCGCTGGACAAGTCCCCTGTTACTTGTTTCATATAGGTCTACGCCCCAGAATACAACATTTACGTCTGTATGACCTGGCTGCTAAGTAGGGATTGCGAAAGCATGTTTATGTATGTAGTTACTTAAATATATTATGAATATTTTCTTGGGATGGGATGGATTCCGACCTGAAGACGGACCTTTTGAAAGTGTATTTGGGGCTGATGCGTAGATCTGTCGGACTTATCAGCCTATTTATATTATTACCTGTATTACTTTTATTAATTAGTATTTTATGTAATAAAAACATGTGCCCAACGGCATAGGGCTCTTCTTAACCAACCGGAGGTACAGAGCTTACTTGACCACACAATACAACAGAAAACATATATAAGCTGTTTAACCTACCTTTTCGGGGATACAGACATGACAATATGGTATTTCATAATAATGCTGTCTTTATAGCAAATTCATCCAGTCAACGGAGCCACAAAATGGAGATGTTATCTACAAGACTCCACTTACCACGGTGGAGACTTACGGAACTCCACTACCTGTTATGGTCACTGAAGCTCTTACATTTGGTGAGTTCAATATAAATATTTTTTGTCATGAACCTGTCGGTACCTACCATCTTGTATTGTAAATTTTTCTTAATCTTTTTAATTTCTATATGTTGGGTTGTCCTAAGACATAGGCCTCCTGCTTATTGCTCCATTCCTGTCACATCCTGTTGCATGTTATCCTTCCTATGTTAATATCTATTGGTGATTCCAATAGATATCACAGTAAACTATTGAAAGGTAATGTATTATTAACAAATTAAAACAGTGATTTAATAGAACATAATGTTAATGGTAGAGTGCATTTTTAATCTGGGCTATTATACCAAAAGATAGGTATCATCATCATAAGGCTTTTAAATTTCTGGTTTCTAATTTCTTTCTTCATGTAAATTATATCAACAATAGGCTAGTTCCCAACTAGCCAAATCAGTTACTTTTTACTGAACATCAAGACAGAAATTACTATGGGATTTGTTTTTTCATACAAACTGTGACATCACATATTATTTCATCTCTGTCTTTATTTAGTAATCAGAACTTCATAATTTATGTTTGACCTTGGAGACTACCCAATTATTTTTAAACCACCAGCTAGTGGAGAGGTTACAGTCCGTCTGTCCCCATGCGGTTGGTGCTGGTTGGTGACGGGGCGGAGGATCCTAGCCTGGCCGAGGGAAGTCCTGGCGCCTAGCGGAGCGGCCTCGCCTGCCCCAGCTGGCACCGTCGCTGCTAGAGAACTCACGTTACCGCAGACTGATCTAGCACATAAAGCTGATTTGGTCACCTTGTTTTATGAAGATGGGGCGCAGGTAAGGCTGATTTGTAAGATATTATAACGTGAATGTGAGGAAGACTGGCTTTTTCTACATCTAATCCTTCTATCCCTAGGATGTAGGGCTTCAGTAGATTTCCACACCTCGCGATCTTTTGCAGCCTCTGTAGCTACAGAACTGGTGGCTGAGTAGACCAGCATCATCATCTCCCTAGCATTATCCACCAAGTCATCCGCGTACCCTTGGGTATGAAATTTTTCGGAACTTGGCGGGCTAAGTAGACCATCAACAAGTAGAGCTTTGTTTTCACTATCCTTGTTGTCAATGACTCTACCCAGTTTATCGTCGTACTGTCAATGTGGCGGGCTTCCATGCTGCGGATCATAACCTCTGTAGAAGTGTTATCGAAAGCGCCCTCGATATCCAGAAAGGTATGTGGCGGAACCAACTAGTTGGCCACCTAGTTCCGCTCACATGCAACAGATGGCGCCACATTCAATAATGCAGTCTTCAAGCAGTCGTGAAACACGATATCGAAGTTTACACAACAAGACGGCATATATACAACTTCCAACACAACACTGTTGGATCATCAATCCATAGTCACACTACCAACTTGTGGCTAGCGGGTTACTATGCTCAGTTCGGTACCCCGAAATGAAAATGAAAACATCCTATGGCGGCTGCCGCATCTCCTCGCCGCTAAAGGCACATAGGGCAAATTTCCTTGTCCTCAATTGCATTTGCCAGATGATCTGTGAGTTCTATAACCGCCAACTCTGTTGACTTACCTTTTCCCTACATGTAAATGCATGTTGCTTTACATGTAGGGAATTTTGTTTATAAATGTGTCCCTATTATATAATATGTTTATTACCTCCGATATATTATCTCAAGTAGGTAATTATCTTTTACAAATCATTCTGCCCCCAGATGCCATCCTGCATAGGCGTATCCCCAGAAGGTATAGTCCGCTACTGGCCCTCTGTTGGACAAGAGGGCGTGTATGTGGACGTATCAGCTGAGCTGGCTGGGCAAGAGTGCGAGCGACTAGGTGACTATACTCGTGCGGGGATCGTATTGGCTACGACCACCTGCACAGTTGTGTTGCTGGACCCCACTGTTGTTGGTAAGTATATGAAGTTTTTTAAGTCCCATGTTAATTCCTCATTATTGAAGCAGGTCCCCTGCTGATTGCTGAGGATATGTCAGTGGATATGTCTCTCATAAAGCCAAGTTCCCCTTCAGCTCAACTGCTCATAGTAACACAAACAGACATTTACTGATTGCAGATATAACTCAAAGAAAGAAAAGAAAATGTTAATTCAAAAATATCTTTATTCAGTAGGTAAAATAGTTACACTTTCAATCGACAATTTTTACATGACGAACGTATCAGTCGCCGAAAACTACTGCAGCTTCTCACAACCTGTATAGCCGGGGAAAAGAAGCTGCAAGAAAATCCTTGGCACGGGAATAGACATTCTTATATATAATAGGGGGTGCGTCTATTGCCGTTAACCGGGCACAAATCCTGGAAACCAGATGATACTATGATACAATGGGTTTCATAGCATAGCTGGTATTTGCTTGCATTGCGCACTTACTTTTATATGCGCAAATGTCAAATTGCAATATGGCTTTTTTAACCCCCAAGTACATTCAAATATATATATTATCTGACACACGACATTCGCCCAACAGATGGCCGCGCCACAGTCACGTGTCACACCCTGCGCCCGCCGAGCGGCTGGCTGGGCGGCATCGGGCGTCGAGTGTCACTGCTTTTCTTCGGGTCTATGCCTGCTCATGCGGATACCGTGAGTTATATATTATTATATATTTTCATATGTTATACATCCCATGACGCCTTTTGGAAGAATGTAAAATTTTCATTTCGCAAACAATTATTGGTTAATATTTGCCTTATGCCTTAATATTTCAGAAACTAGTAGGTGTGGTGGTGTTATCAGATGGACTACTGACAGAGAACGGGGGTGCTAGACTAGCGCTTGTCGCGGGCGGAGGCGGCGTGGGCGCAGGCGGACCGCTGCTACAGGTAAGAGGAGAAAATAAAAAAAGCCAAAGGCCCCTGACATGACTCATGTAATGACTATGTAACATACTAAAGTAGTAACCGGGACCAACGGCTTAACGTCGCCTGCACGTGTACGTGCGTATTGTACGTGCGTACATGATGACGATGATGGTTTCTGATAAGTGCCCGGCATCAACTGACAGTTCAAACGGTTATCGGTTTCAAACGCCGTACTTCGATTTCTTCAGCGGTACCTAGGAACTGTCAAAAATTCTGAAATCATTCGTTCAATCGGCTTGCCGAAGTTTAATGTGACGTCACGAATCGAGATCGCCATATTGACTGCTTACGTGATACGACAGACTCAAGTGGATGAACATCCACTTGATTGGGATTGGAGCAAATCGAACGATATAACGAGCATAGCCCGGACGCTCGTACATATCGTCAGACACTTCACATTGGCCTTATCGTACACACACAGCTGTGTGTGACGTCTGACGCCCTACGATTGAAGGCTAAAGTAAAACCGAGGGGGGTGAGGTAAACCTAACTCAGCCGCAGAGTTGGCGTTCTGTATAGGTCCCAGGCAAACTTCTTGAGCATCGACCTTGACTGCGCACAACCGAATTTTAGATCTCTTTGGTGGTGCGGTACGGGGCGCGGGGGCGGGTGCGTCCCGCATCGACCGGCTATTGGTAGATCAGTCGATACTTCCCCCGCGCACTCTTGTCTTCGTCCCTTTGACTCCCGCATACACTTGCGTGCAGTGAAACTGTCACGTTTTTGTTATTGCTCTTTTATTAGATTTTTTTTGTTATTGCTCATTTTTTTAAGTTTAAGAATTAGTTACTAGCACGAGGTCTATGTCTACAGATCCAAAACCTAGCACTAGCTCTGGTATTGCTGGTTTCAACCTCATGGAAGAAATATTATACTTACCTGACGATTAGTTTTTTATTAAATATAATAATATAATATAAGTTTTAATAAACTATAATAATATAAGTTTAGTTTTATTTACATAATTAAATAATATAATAATTGTTTTTTTTAATGAACTTAAGAAAATAATCAATAGTTCATTTTTTTTGCACGGAAGTATACGTGAAGTATACGTGCGCGAACTTTCCCCCACTACGACACTCGATGCTCAAGAAGTTTGCCGGGAGTTATACGTAGTAGTATTCGGTATTGTATACCGGTGGGCCCCGTGTGTATGTGGCGTGTGGTTGTGTTGCAGCTGTGGTGGGGCGCCGAGCTGCACACGCATGCGCTGCGCCGCGCGTTGGCTGACGCGCACGCCATCAAGCACTTGCAGCCGCAGGGTGAGTCTCCGACACGCCTCTCATGACTGTGGGCTTAGCACCGTAAGCCCGCGACCCTTTCTCGCCTCGACATACGCCGCCCGTCACTCTCTCACAGTACTGCACAGAAAGAGACAGGTGATCTCTGTCGCGGCGAGAAAGAGTCGCGTGTTTACGGTGCTAAGCCCGCTGATATTCCCATGTATATAAAATAGATAGAGATTTATTGGTAAGTTGTACTTATAGTTTGCACCCGCAATCTTTCAATTTTATTTTATTTTTACATTTTTCCTCACCTTATGGTTGTCTGGAATAAATCGCTTACGACGACGACGTACATGCGTACGACATAAAATAATTTGTATTATCTTTAACACCTAGTGTTTAATAAGAAAATCCTAATGTTTATTTGATCGAAATATTTATTAGCGCCACTCAAGATGTTTCTGATTAATAAAAAATGAAATAAAATTATCTATTTTATTTTAAAACTTCAAAAGAAAAAAATCATCGAAATCAGACCTGTTCCTGGCAAATTAGAAGTTAGGAAGCTTCGGCTTTATTGACTCCACTTATCTGTGACAGCAGCGTCGCGACCGTGGGACTACTTTCGCGACATGCGCTGTATTTTTAACCTGCAGAGCTAACATGCGCAATCGATTGATTCAATAAGTTTTGTAGAAATCGATGTTTGTCTTTTTCCTAACATTCGTGACACGTGATTTTATTTGTATTTTGACAGAACGATATTTGGGTTCCTATATTAGCTCCTATCGACAAAACGACATGATTATATCGTCAGAGTCGATAAAATGACCGTGACAAAAATTTATCACGTTGTGCATGTTAGCCCAACTGGTTTATCTTTTAGTCTTCGTTTTGCAATAACACTGATACATAAATAGCCTATATACGTCCCACTGCTGGGCACAGGCCTCCCCTCAATCAATCGGAAGAGGTATGGAGCATACTCCACCACGCTGCTCCACTGCGGGTTGGTGGAGAATAACACTGATAGTGACACAAATTGAAGTGCTCGTCTCTGTCGCCAGGTGATCTGAACAGCTTGGAGATAATTGCCCTGGACGTGCGCGCGAGTGGCAGTGACGGTTTGTTGCTGCTTATCGCCGCCTTCAACGTAGCGCGCTCGCCTGAGATGAGATACGCTATTGGTAAGTGGGTAACATAAAAACCGTACGAATGAGGGTTTTCTAAAATAACGTACGGTCACGAGTACTAATACACTTTGATACCATGTCACATTAACTTTTTTGACAAATGAAACCATAAGTCTCATTAAATGTCAAATATGAAGTGGGTACATGATATTACTCATGTACAATAATTGTACAGACGTTTGTCATGTAGCCTCTACCTGGTCAAGACGAAACGAAACGTCAATACGAAAAGAAAACACGGTTGTGTGACGTCATCAATAAAAGCTATCAAACGTTGTACTAATAGGCTAGTTTCCAACTAGTCAAATCAGTTACTTTTTATTTACTAAACGTCAAAACACGAAATTACATAAAACATAAAAATTATTATGGAATTTGTATGAAAAAGCACACTGTGGCGTCATAGAGAAACGTGACATAATTTCGCATTTATCTTTACATTTTTCTTTATTATAATTCATAAATTAGTTAAATGGAAAAAAGAAAACTTTTTTTTGTTACCTTTATTTTTTTGTCAGGGCAGTACGACTTCTTAGATGTGGGGTGTTTTGGTGTATTATTTTTTTATATTATAAATCCCTATACACCCTTAACACATTTCTAAAAGAATCGCTTCAGTTCCCTCTCATGTACTCCACAACCCCTTTATTGACCGCGCTATGATGTCCCAACAGCGCACATCTCGGTGGAGGACCCCGCCAACCCGCGCGTGACGTCACTGGTGGGCGTGCGCGGCGGCGCCCGCGCCGGGGAGGTCGATGACCCCCCGCGCCTGCTGCCGCTGGCCGCGCGGGCGCTGCTCTACACCAACAAGTACATCGCCGTCGTGGCCAGTGAGTTACATACACATGCATACATACATTCTACATACATTCGTTCATAGTTTTTGTAGTTAGTGTCTTAGACCCGACTGAACCGTAGTAGAACCAACCACAGAAACTCGGTACGAGTTTCGGATCACCTACACATAAATGAGGCTTAAAGAAGACGCCATACTGAGAATGCGGGCACCCTATCTCACATAGTAAACGAGTGTGATGTATACATTTTTACAATAAAATACCAGATAATATTTTAAATTTGTCAAAAAATAAATTTAAAGCTCATGTGAAAAAGTGTTTATGTAAAAAAGCTTATTATAAGATTAATGACTACCTAAATGATAAAAATGTCTGTACTGAATGTGTTCCTCTAGTTATTAAATAACTTGTAATGTATACCCTCATTGGTTTTTAAAAGATGTGTTGCTGTTGCAGTTTCTTGTCATTTCTTCTCTTCAGCAACACCTTACGAAATGACGTAAATTCAAATTGACCTTCAACAAGTTTATCCATGACAATTATGTTGAATAAATTATTCTGATTTCTGAGTGCCCTCTACACAGATTCCCAGGTGGCATAGCCAATTTTTTGTATATTCTGTTACAGCAACAGTATCTAACGACAAGGCAGACTACATAGATGTGTCGTCAGAGGGCGATAAAATATTAGGCGCGGAGCTGTGTAACGGTGTCCCCTTATTGTTTAGCAAGAAACACGGCGTGTTGGCTCTATATACTGCTGATAGCTTGGCGCCTACACCGTAAGTATAACCAGAGACGAATTTGGAAGTGTAGAGGTACGAAAGACAATATAACATATTATGTTAATGATTATTTAATAGATGCATGAGGTTACTGTCTAGGCACCGATATAAGGCAGCCAAATTACTAAATTCAAAATTGTTTAACAATATTTTATGTTTTTTTTTTTAAGAAAATCTAAGACCCTTTTATTCTTGCATCTTTTCCCCGGCTATACAGTTGTGAGAAGCTGCAGTAGTTTTAGGCGGATGAGACGTTCGTTATGTAAACATTGACGATTCAAAGTGTAACTATGTTACCTACTAAATTCCAACTAGTCAAATCAGTTACTCTTTACTAAACACCAAAACACGAAATTACTATGGATTTTTTATGAAAAAGCCCACTGTGTCGTTATAGAAAAACGTGATAAAATGTCGGACTTATTATTACGTTTTTCTTGATTAAAATTCATAAATAAGTTAAATAGAAAAAAAGAAAATGTTTTTCGTCAGTTTTAGATCTGTCTTTATTTAGTAATCAGAATTTCATAATTTATTTTGTTTGAGACAGGGAGGAGTGGAAGAAGGGAAGAGAGGCCTTTGCTTTGCAGTGGGACATTGAGGGCTATTAATAATAATAATTTTGAACCTAGTAGTAGGTCGTGACCCAATTACGATATTTTTGTATAGTTTCTTTGTTGTAAAATGAACGGTAGTAAAATAAACGATAATGATTATTTATTATTGGTTTACAGGTCGGTGTGCGATAGTCCGATGGGATCGCCGTGTCCCTCTGATATGTACGATGGCAACTTATCGCTGTATGAAATCGATCCTCATGAGGTAAAACGAATACAAATAAATAGTGATAACAATACAGGACATTGAAAGAAAGAAAAAAAGAAACGTTTATTATAAAGGGACACCACAGTAACAAATATAAAACAAAAAATATATATTATAAAACACGGAGTAACACATAACTTACAATCTAAACACATAATAAAAACAACTTACACGAGAAATACAAATAATTGAGTGTATAAACTGGTCAATGGTGGTGGTGTCCTTTATAAAAGGGCCTCACTCAGCATAACCCTTGAATCACCTGATTGTCCGAAAAAGTAAGATGATTTCGAGCTTCGGCACGTTAAGCAGTTGGTCCCGGCTACTAGCTGTAAAAGCACCTCCGCAGTGGAGCAGCGTGGTGGAGTCTCCATACCCCCTCCGGTTGATTGAGGGGAGGCCTGTGCCCAGCAGTGGCACGTATAGGCTGTTTATTATGTTAACTAACAATATTAATAAGTTGTGCCTTTTGTCTTTCTTCTTGTTGTCATATTGTGTTTCTGTGTTGATTGATTATGATATTTGTATACACGATCTAATTTTATTTAAAGTTATACCTATAATTTTCTTATCCGTTAAAAAAGGGAATCGACAGGCATAAAACACACGTCAATTTTAGGCAAAAATCTAAAAGAACCCTTTAAAAATTTGGCCAGTAACCCAACAGAATTAAGTTGACAGCACACGTCCAGCGGGTTATATACCAGCGAGATACCTACTTGATTCGCCCGGGTTGAAATTAACAGCCGTCATACATCCGTCTCTTTCGTTTTCGGCGGATAAGAAAATGACAGGTATAACTTCAAATAAAGTTAGATGGTGTTTTAGTTGTTACGCTAGTAACTTGTTTTCGTTTTTGGGATCCAATAATCCCAACTTATATTGAGTAGACATACAAAATACGAAACAATTTCCGGCAATAATTTCAGGTGAGCATGGTAACAACAGACGCTTGTGGGAAGCTTAAGACAGCCTTCCTCTTCCACCTGCGACGCGATACTGTGGCCTGCCGCGCCATTGTCGACGAGCTGTTCCCGCCGCCGCCGCCAGGCTCGCCCTCCAGGAGGCTAGAAGAAGAAGAGAGAGATGTTGACAGCGTGCTAGACAGGACCGTGCTGAAGATAGCCACGGAAATGCTCGATGATATACCCGCCGGGGATCCGAGGTGAGTGCTGTGAAGTTAGCTGCGAGTTCTCTCGTCTGTAGTGGAGAAAGTGTCCCCGCCGCCAACGCCTGCCTCGTCAAATAGAAGAGAGGTAGATGGGAAAGATCTAGACAATGTTCTTAACAGGTCCGTGTTGAAGTCAGCCACAGAAATGTTGTAAGATATACCCACGGGGGATCCTAGGTGAGTGCTATGAAGTTAGCTGCAAGTTGTCTCAGCTACGGTGAAAAGTGAACTATGTTCTTGATAAAATCGTGCTGAAGCCACGAAGATGTTTAATTATATACCTGCCGGGGATCCTAGATTCTAGATAAATGCTGTGTGAGTTAGATACAGGTGTACGATATTATGCTGAAATTCGGCCTCTAGAATCAATATTTCGTTCCATTGTGTTGTAGGTGGGAGCGGAAGGCAAGAGGGAAACCACTGCCCTATTTTTCCCTAAAAAAGTAGCATGGAAATGTTGCACCGACAAGAGCGTGGCTCTTAAATTGATGATGATGATGTGTTGTAGGTTGTGCTGCTATGTACTCAGCCTTTCTTACTTTTATTATATTTTTTAGCGCATCAAGTATATTGTGATTCGATAAATTATACTTGAATCTGTACCGAACACGGCTATGTTCGGAGAACGTCACGGGGTTCGAATCCCGACTCGAATTCTAAACCACTGACTTCGTCTTTATAAGTATAAATTCATGTTTAGATCATAGATAATTGATAACACGTGGTTTCCAGGATTTGTGCCCGGTTAATGGGAATAGCGAAGCATGGGATTTAAACGTACCTGGCGAGGAGTAGGTGTGTACTACTTTTGCCTAGCCATTCAGGCCAAGGAGTCAAGTCAGGGGCCTATGGCGGCACAGTAATAACCCTGACATCAGGGTTGATGAGGTTGGTATTCCACCTCACAACCCACACGATAAGAAGAAGAAGAAGCCCTTCAGGCGTGATGCTGTGTTATATTATAAATTATACCAAATTTGTTTGCAGATGGAAGCAGCGTCCGGGCGGTCCTCACACGAACATCGCGCTAGGAAGCTCGGCCGCACTGCAGATAGCGGCGCAACTGAGAGACAAACAGCGCGCCTTCTCACTGTTTGTCGACTTCATACGCAGTGCCGGACTGTGGACGCGGCTGTTGTATGTCAGTCGAGGTAACTACATCCATGCAGACACATATTTTTCTTCACATTGGATTTTGCAGCTATCACTTCATTATGATGGGCAAACTGCAAGGACCATTGATTTTGTTTTGGATTTTTGATTTAGGTATAGGCTAGTTTTCAACTAGTCAAATCAGTTACTTTTTACTAAATGTCAAAACACGAAATTCCTATGGAATTTCAATAAAAACCACACTGGGACGTCATATAAAAACGTGACAAGATTTCGCACTTATTATTATATTTTTCATTATTAAAATTCATAAATAAGTTAAATAGAAAAAAATTTGTTTTGTCACCACCGTAGATCTGTATTTATTTAGTGATCAGAATTTCATAATTTATCTTTGACCTAGGAAACTACCCGATTATATAGCATTACTGCCACAGATCATAGAAACAAGGGAGATGTGCCCTCAGCACTAAATTACACAAGTCTGCATGTCACCTGTTAACTCACGTCGGCGTGTGAAGTGGCCGCACCGACATATTTCTGGCTGTACCGCTACATCGATTTACTCCTCGTTCATGGCGTAGTAACATAAGCGCTAGTTGTGGTTGAACGATGCCGAACAAGCATTTTCATATGATCGTTTTGTGCATATTTCGGTACCACCGGCTATGCTCCCGCGGCATCTCTCTGTAATAAGAACTCTGTCATTCATCATCATCACCAGCCCATTAACGTCGTGGTGGAGCACGGGCCTTCCCTATGGATGGATAGGGAGATCTGGCCTTAAACCACCACGCGGGCCCAGTGCGGATTGGAGGTTATTAACGACTGCTAATGCAGCCGGGACCAACGGCGTAACGTGCCTTCCGAAGCACGGAGGAGCTCGAGGTGAAAACTTTTCTTTGTGGTCACCCATCCTATGACCGGCCTTTGCGAAAGTTGCTTAACTTCAACAATCGCAGACCGAGCGCGTTTACCGTTGCGCCACCGAGCTCCTCACTGCTGCTCTATAAATTATATGATAAATGTTGACAGATTACGTCATTTATGTCATGAGTCTTTATTCCCGTCGATGTTGGATTATTTCGTAACTCATATACGTGATTTTGTTAGAAACGGGCGGCGGCGTAGTGACAACCCAGTGCGCTTTGGGAGCGTTAGCTGAGCAGTTGGCCATCGCTATCACGCTAAGGAAGTTGCAGCAAGGAAACGACGCGCAACTCATTGACGCTGCTATATACCAGGTAATAGTCTTAATTTGTAAGCACTGTACTTACAAAACTAATATAATATAAAACCAATTTTCAGAGTAAATGACGAAGAGTCAACATCAAAATGCGTTTAGAATCTGTATATCTATCATATTTCTATGCGACTATCAAGGTACATTTCACAATGTTACACCAATGTTCATGACATCATCATTCTAACCTTATACTATCTATATCTTTCTTTTGGGACAGATAGGCAGACTGATAATAGCATGAAAGTTTTTAGTCAAGACCTGACAAGTCCGCATCATATTTTGTGAGATTTTGTGATGTTCTATCTTTGTGTTATAGACGGTAGGTACTACTGTACATTTAAGTATTTTGTGTTATACAGTCATTATCATTGTAATAAATTGTATCATTGAGTTTTCACTAATTTAAGGAATAATAGGTCAGTGGTTTCCCTCTTGCCTTCCGCCCCGCAGTACTTGTGGGAAAGCGCCCAGAGTAATCTAATTCAAAGCCGTACTAGGACTCCTGTCCTCCGCCTCTGAATAGTACTGACAGTTATTGCTGCCCTCTGTCAGGTTCCAGGTTACAGTCCCTGCGACTTGCCCGTTCTGTTTTGCAGTGCCGTACTGATGGCTCCCATCTCCGTCTCTGCATCCGTTGAGGTCTTCACCCGTATTGGGTTTTTATAGGGCCATATTGTCACTCCGACGTGATTCCAATATGGCGGCAATATGTTTACCTTATCACCCTCAGGTAGTGTGCGGCGACAACTCCGAAGTGGAGGAGGAACCCGAAGTAGAAGCAGCGTTATCCTCGGGCGCGCTGTCTCCGGCGGACGCGTGCTACCGCCGCGTGTCGCGCATATCGCGGGTGCTGCGGGCGCTGGCCGCCGCCGCCGCGCACGCCGACGCCAAGCAGGCCGCTGCGCACGCCGCTAGGACCATACACGTCATCACTGTACGTACTTATTGCCCAAGCTGTACCCTGAACACTCCAAAGATCACATTCTTACCGCGTGCCATTTTCGCGTAAGAGCGAGCGCGCTCTCCCCTTTACTAAATGTGAATGAAGTCGTAAAATAACAAGTCATGTTCGTCGTTCACTCCATCTTGGTATTTGATATATTAGCGTTAGTTTTCAGCGACATCTGTTGGGTTATTCGGTTACTTCATTACATTTTTAAATATTTCTGACATTTGACATCGTCAATGAACTGGTGGTTCACAAAATGGCGCTGTACGTGACAGTAGTGTTATACTATTTTACTTATTATGCGAATACGGATACGTAGTACGAATCCTAACTTTGAGTGCCTCTGTGACATGTAACGCGCCGATACGAATTGATGCGGATAAAGAGTTATCGTTCTATATTATGTAGTATTATTATTTCTCGTATTATATCGTTTTGCAAGCGACCAATATGAAAGACTACATTGGCCTTAAACTTATCCGGCGAGGAAAAGCTTTAAATACTGTACAGTCGAAGTTTTCCTTATTTTCCCCGGCTATACCGGTTGTGAGAAGCTGCAGTACTTTTAGGCGGTATATAATATGTTTCAATTTGACACCCACGTACAAAGTGGTAAAACACATAACCCTCCTTTTGCTTCGCTGCAGTCGGATAAGAATATCTAAAATCTATTTAATTTTCAGGCGGTGCTAACAGAGGTGCACAAAGTCCGCTCGCAGTGGCAATCTCGATCCGTGCCGCCGGTGCTCGGGCCCCGTGCTCTACTGCCGGCGTTAGCTGAACTACACAAACGAGCTATCACGTAAGCACACCCCAGACACTCCATACATCTCATTCTTACCGTGTACCGTCTTAACGCGTAAGAGCGAGCGAGACAGAAAATCCCAGCTTTTTTTACCTATGCTGAGTTTGCTCTTCGCCCCAGACTTGCCCGAAGGCATTGACGACGCCTAAGATCGAGCGAGCTCGCCCAGAATGTGCCTGTTCACTCTGGCCTTGAAAGCTCCTCCTTACCCCTTAGAGGCTTATAACCATTTAAGACAAAAGCACACCCCGGACACTCCATACAAAAATCTCGTTCTTACCATGTGCCGCCTAACGCGTAAGTGCGAGCGAGACACATAGACACAGTCCGCGTTCTCCCCTTTACTCCTTAGCAGCGTACGGCCGTTTAAGACAGTCAATCATATCATTTATTGCACAAATATGGTATTTTGGTGTATAAGTATTATTTATTTAGCTGGTGGCTGGTGGCACGACTAACTAGAAAAACGAAACTTGACCACAGTAAGAAATTATAGTTTACGAAATAATTAGACTTTTCTGAAAAAAAAAAAAAACAACGTTATGCAGGGCTGTTTTTCATGTGATTTCTACATGCTCCAATTTTTTGTTCTGTTCTTTTTTAGCTATGGTCGTTTTACGAAAATATTTTTATGCGGGTACAATAACAAGTCCTACCAACATAACAAAGCTAATTAAATAAACCATAGACTACGTATAACAAGTAGACAACCAATGTCTGTAAAAAAGTGTTCGCGGAGCATCTTGTCACAAGCAACGGCGTGTAACGACACTGTACAACCGATATTACACTTTATTTGAACAGCCATAACATCTTTATTTGAGGGAACGAGCTTATGCTATCTACATAATTTAATGTATACGTATTTATAAAACGGTGCGGACGCTTTTTTAGAAAAGACTCCTTAGCAAATGTGAGTATTTGTTTATAGGATGTCAGTTCTCATGACAGCTGTTTTCATGTGATTTCCACAAATCTGCCCCAATTTTTTGTTCTGTTTTTAGGTAAGTTCCTTTAACAGAAATTTTATAATGCGGATACAATTATAAGAACCATAGATACGTTGGAGAAGACCCACCAACATAATTCATCATCATCAATTTAAGAGCCACTCTCTTGTCGGTGTAGCATTTTCCATTCCAGTCTATCAAAGGCCAATTCCTTGACTTCCCTATAAGACACGACGTTAACCTTTTCTTCAATCTGCTCCATGTAAGCTCTTCTTGATCTTCCCCTTCCTCTCTATCCTTTTAGCTTTCCTTCTATAATGTTTTTAATAAATTCGTCGTGTCTTATTAGGTGTCCAATCATCTTGCCTCTTCTGTCCTCAATAATTCTCAGTATTTGTCTTTTTTCCCTTACTCTTACTAGCACTTCCTCATTTGTAACCCTTTCTGTCCAATTTATTCTTTCCATCCTCTTCCAACACCACATTTCAAAGGCCTCGAGTCTCTCTCTGTCCCTCTGTGTCAGTGTCCAAGTTTCACATCCATAGAGGGCTATACTCCATACGAAGAATACCAACTTAATTAAATAAACTTAAATATTTGCACAGACAATGCGGGCGCAACTGCCCGGACCCTACTCTCCGCGCTCAAGTATACGAAGCGGCGGCTTCATTAGCAGACCTCATACTGACAGATGCACAACACCTACAGCTCAGCACCCACACGCAACACGTGTACGAGAGGATGAGGAGGGAAGCCATACAACCCTTCAGTAAGTGTTCTAGCAAAACGGTATTTTTATGTTGCTGATTGGCATTACGAACATGTGACGTCAGGAGGTCCTATTGTTATGTGTAAAGTTTGTATGAAACTTCTATAGTTTTAATAGTAGGGTTGCACACGAACGAAGTTTAAAATATACATATCCAAAAAAAAAAAAATTCCTTAATTTGCTTCCTCTGTTCATTCTTAATGTCTCTTTCGGGGCCAATCAATTTTTCTAAAAAAGCAATGTCGTTTGAATTTGTTTACATTGCGCACTTACTTCCATATGCGCAAATGTCAAATTACAGTATTGCTTTCTTAGATGAATAAGGATAAAAACTGCCTATTTATCCCATCAGGTGTCGCTACTGTTGAGTGTTCCTAAATTTTGACAGTTCCCCATACTATTTGAATAAATAAACGTATTTTTTTGGTTATATTTTTAACTGCTTATATTTTTAACTAAAGATCAGAAACTTAGAAAAACTAATTTTCAATCAAAACTGCCTTTTTCAAACTGATGGCTTTTCTTTTTCGTAACTCATCCTTCAGACGGGATGCTCTCCGCGTTACTCCACATTTTATAGCAATTTAGAACGAACAGTTTGGAGAACAGTCAAAATTTAGAAACACTCAAGAATGCTGCCGCCTACATTTGAGCATCTAGTTTTTATCCTCATTGCAACATAGTGGCCTTTTTAAACCCCAATACAAATTCCACAATCTTTTCTTACAGTCGAAGAAGGGCAGACTGAGCGAGCGGCGGCGCTGGCGGAGAAATTCAAGGATTTTGAACTGTTGATCGAGATGTGTGTCAAGAATGACGACTTGGAGAGGCTCTACAGTTACATCGACAAGTATTCTAATGAGGTAAGTTGATGATTTCTAATGTTAATATCTTTGATTTTCGTCTGGTTTCACGAAAATGAAACGGTTTTGTTTTTAATAACAAATGTTAGCATCGAAGTGTAATGAGTTCGGTTCATAGATAATTTCTGGCTGATTTTGGGCTGGTTTTCCCTTCGCGGGTTGGAAGGTCAGACAGGCAGTTTCTGTGAAAAAACGGACCTGTCAAATCTTCAGGTTAGGTAAGTGGACCCTGTGAAATACGGGTTAATGCTAGGGGGACGAGATAATTTATATCACGTGGTTTTCAGGATTTGTGCCCGGTTAATATGGTAATAGGCTTGCCTCCAATTACATGGGACTGAAGCAAAGCCGGCGAGGAGTAGTTGTATTATTATACTATACACCTCTGCCTACCCCTTGAGGTGAGAGTTTATACAAGCGTGATGATACGATGAATGTTGTTCAGTTGTGTAGGTATGTGTGTGTCTTGGTTTGCTCGAAATAAACGTTTATTATAATTATTCATATGTCGTTTCCATATCTCGGGCCAATGAGGTTCCGGGCTTGGGTCCGATTATTATTACTATGTCCAGGGCATAGCGGAAGCAACATTCGCGTGGCTCACCGAGCACGGCGGGAGCACGTCGGCGCGGCTGGTGCGCTCGCTCGGGGCGCGCTACCCGCAGCGCCTCGCCGCCTGGCTCGCCGCCGCGCAGCAGCGGCAGCCGCTGCTGGCGCTGCACCACCTCGCCGCCCGGGACCACGCCCAGGCCGCCGCCAGCCTGGCCCGCATGGCCAGCGAGGAGACCGAGTCGGTCAACAGGATGGCTGTAAGTTTACCTTCACTTTTACTGCACCCCGGACACTCCATACAGAAATCTAATTTCACACACACACATACACACGCACACACACACACACACACACACACACACACACACACACACACACACACACACACACACAGAAACACATTCACAACATACATACACACACACACAACATACATACACAATTACACACACACACACACACACACTTACATTATAACTTTCTTATTTCATCTTGTATTTATAGATTAAGCGCCTTTTTTATTATATTGTAATTAGATGCCCGCACTTTATATTGTTAATAGACATAGAAGAGCGAGGCCACCTGACACAGGTATCTTTGCATACCTACTAGGTAGGTCTTAGCCCTAGCCTATAGATTAATGTGTGAGTTACTGAAATAAACATTTTTATATTTATAATCCTAACGCGTAAGTGCGAGCGAGACACAGACCGCGAGCTCTCTTTCTTACTCCTTAGCTAAAGTAAAACCCAGAAAGGGTGAGATCGGCACCCGATACGAATTGGTGCGGGCCCGAGAGTTATCGTTCTTTGATCTTTGACTCAAATGTACGTTGAACGTTCACTAGCATTATTTTATTATTATCATGAACATAAACAGTCTATATACGTCCCATTGCTGGGCACAGGCCTCCCCTCAATCTACCGGAGGGGGTATAGAGCCCCTCCTACGGAGCATACTCCACCGCGCTGCTCCACTGCGGGTAGGTGGAGATGTTTTTACGGTTAATAGCCGGGACCAACGGCAGGTCAATATACGTCCTTCTAGGTCTTCCTCTGCCAATCCTACCGCCAAACCTCGCTTTATATACTGCTCTCGCAAACCTATTATCTTTCTTCCACTTTGTGTCCAAACGAACTTACCGTTCCTTTCTCAATCTTAGTCACTGTATCTTCTTTCACCACATCTCTCTCTTATCACTCTGTTTCTCTCTATCATTATAACATAACAAAAAGCATAAACTGCCTATATACGTCCCACTGCTGGGCACAGGCCTCCCTCAATCAACCGGAGGGGGTATGGAGCATACTCCACCACGCTGCTCCACTGCGCTGCTGCTCTATCATTATACAAATTTTAATTTATCTTTCTTCAGACGATGGCGTCACTCGGGAAGCTGTGCCTCCTAGCGTCCAACGAGGACGCGGCGTCCACGGCCACGTGGCGTGAAATCTCGTCGCGGCTGCAGCTGTACGAGCAACACTTGGCCTTGCCGCGCGATATTCGCATCCGGCACGGCGTAGACGCCGCCGACACCCGCGTCATGCCCGCCGAGGACCTCGTGCAGGTCAGACTTTATACAGGGTGTTACAATACAGTACAAATACACTTTATTGCACCAAAATAAAAATAAATAATTACAAAAAGACTCTTAACTAAGTAAATGGCAAATGGCGGCCTTATCCAAATAATAAATAACTAATAATAACTAATATACTTAATGGTGTTAGTGACATCGTAACGAATATCTAATATTTGCGACGGAAAATTCCACTTGATATCAACTCGAAATCATGGTCTGAATCATCCCTCAAAGTTTTCGTTACGATGTCACCCTATATAGACATTGTATCAACTGTGGCTGCAAGTTGTCTTTAATTACTTGTGGCTCTGCCCACCCCATTAGGGATTACGGGCGTGAGTTTATTAATGTATGAAAAATTTAATGCCAATAATTCGGTAGTGTCCTAGGTCAAAGATAAATTATGAAATTCTGATTACTAAATACAGACAGATCTAAAACTGACGAAAAACATTTTCTTCTTTCTGTTTAACTTATTTATGAATTTTAATGAAGAAAAACGTAATAGTAAGTCCAATACTATAACGTTTTTCTACGACGTCACAGTATGGTTTTTCGTACTAATTCCATAGTAACTTATTGTTTTAAAAAGTAATTAATTTGACTAGTTGGAAAGTAGCCTATTCTATCGATCATTTATTTTATCGTCGCCGTAGCAATTTGTAAGGTGTATAATGTCCTTACAGATGTACATAGAATCTGAAAGCAAGGCGTTGACGGAGTACGATTTCAAGAAAGCCCTAGACCTGACAGACTTCGTGTCTGATATGGAGCGTCGTGACGACCTTAGACTACGGGTAAGCAATGAGATAATTCCACCATCTGTAAATCCCCTGTCCCCTGTGATAGCCCTGTCAATCATGTTCGAATTGTTCACTATTTTGGTTAATGAAAGAATGTTCTAATGCAGCGGGACGTTATAAACAAAAAGTCACTTTTACAATCACTTGTTATTTATTTATATGATAGAAAACAGTCACAAAACACAATACACTGAATACACGTATTGACGCTGCGGAGGTTGGGCGAACAGAGAGAGAATGAAGGAAAGAATGAATTTAGTATGAATCCTGTGAATGAGTACTAAACACGAATGATAATCCCTTTGTTCTCACTAGTTCGATTCATTAGTTCGATCGTCGAACTAGTGAGAATTATTTTTCTCATTAGTTCGATCGTCGAACTAGTGCCATCACGTGGTTTCCAGGATTTATCCTCGGTTAATAGCAATGGACTCCTATTACATCCGACTTAAATATAGCTGGCATCCTCGCCGGCTGGATTCACTCCAGTGGGTGCACTAAAAAAGGTGTTAGCGACACCGTGCCGAAATCTTTGAGGGAAGATTCAGACCATGAGTCTAAGTGGATATCAAGTGAAAATAATTGAATATAACACTAACATTTTCATGAATTTTCTGACAGGAAATTCCACTTGATATCAACTTAGAATCATGATCTGAATTATCCCCCAAAGTTTTCGTTACGGTTTCACAAACACCCATACGTACTTATGGCTACCTGTACGTACTTGTACGGGGTGTAAGTGACATCGTAATGAGGGAGTGAATCGGCTCATGATTTTGGAGAATTTTCCATCGCAAAAAAATAGTTAAAAAAGACGAATTTCGCTACGGATAATTCCACTTGATATTAACTCAGAATCATGGTCTGAATAATTTCCCTCGGTATTCGGTATGGAGTCACTAACTGTATATGTTGTTATATTTCAGATCTGGTGCGCGTGTATCAAACGGGACGACTGGTCGTCCTGTCGTGTGGACGCGCCCGCCGAAGAACTCACAGACAAGATGTTCTTCCGGCTTGTCGACCTCGTACATGTTATGGGTACGTATTACACACAACAACACGTAAATTGGAAGTTAGATTAGAACAAATGTACGTACATACACACACATACATAGCGGTCAAACACATAACCCTTTTTGCATCGCCGCGTCGGGTAATGGACCAAAAGGGTTACTAACACTCCAATATGTGCAGCAAAAATCTTTTGTGTGCTGCCTTACCGAGACAAACAGTCAGCGCGCGCTCCCTTTTACTTTTTAGTGGTTTACGACCAGTTAGATTAAAGTAAGAGAGTGGTAAGGTAAAACTAGATAAAATTTTCAAAGATTTTATTTTTTATTGTTATGTTCTAAATTCCTTGACTTCCCTATAAGACACGACGTTAACCTTTTCTTTAATCTGTCAAGAAAAGTGGTAGTGGTGGTGGTAGTGTGTGTGTGGGAAGTCAAGGAATTGGCCTTTGATAGACTGGAATGGAAAATGCTACACCGACAAGAGCGTGGCTCTTAAATAGACGATGATGATGTTCTAAATAATAATAAATAAATATTTTTTAACATAGCTGGCGAGTGGGTGTATGTACGGTCACGAGCATTAATATGTATACACTTTGGTATCATGTCACATTAACTTTTTTGACAAATTGAACTGTTAAGTCTCACTAAATGTCAAATACGTTAGTGCGACAGAGCTTTAAGTGGGTACATTATATTGCTCATGACTGTACTTTATACCTATCCTTACCCCTTGCGGGATACAGGACTATGTTATGTAAGAATATTTTATTTATTTACGTGATCAACAGCTTATTAAATGGGAACAAAGATAAAAAAAAAACTCAAGGCAATTACATATTTAAACATGGAAAGAATCAAGTTACGAGATTTGAGTGTGATTTATAGTAATTAGTTTAAAAAGTATATATCAGGAAATAACCGAAAAAAAAACATAAATGTTGCAATTTTAATTATAATCATGGTGCTTTCTATCAGGTGGCGACTTAGAGCTCCTACTCCCGCCAGTGGAGGACATAATGACGGCGCCCGAGCTCGCGGAGCTGGTCTCCGACCCTCGGTTCCACTTCATCATCAAGTACGGCTACGAGTGTGTCGACACCACACGGAACGACGCCACTATGGAGACTTAACTACATACATGAAATAACGCTTCCGGTTGGGATAAACCTCAGGGGTAGACAGAAACCACGAAATTCCACTTACTACGATCCTGATACACTAATTTCGCTTCTTTCACTCTCATCAAAGACTTCATGTATGCTCGCCCCATGCGGTCGGCACCCTCTACACTAGTCACGAAGTTCCTCGGCGAAGTACTCGAGATACTTTGGCAACAGTCCGAAGTGCGACACTACATACTCGTTCAACTTCGCGATGAGCTCATTCGCTATAAGGCGCCGACAGCCTGCGCACGTTTGTAACGGACTCTCAAGTAGCAGCTGATACTTGTACGTACGTCAAAAAACAAAAAAAAGACGAATAAGAAGATGGTGGACGATTGAAATGCATAGCAACAGAACTAGGTCCCAAATAATGGTCTCCGCTTGCGGAATTTCCAGGAACAACATAATTTGCTCCGAGTAGTGTAGAGAGGCACTTCGTGAACGCACTTCGTGCAACTTCGGGCCCTTTGACTCGGTACCAAAAACGACACCAAATGGAAGTCACCCGAGGCGAAGTAAAGTTTGACGAGGTAAACCGAAGTGCATCTCTACACTATCCTATTCGTCTAACTTCGTTCAACTTCGCGAGTAGTGTAGAGGAGGCATAAGATGTTAATTCCAACCTTCCTCGAACTCGGCTCAAAATCGTTATTCTTAGACGACGCCTCAACCTTAACTCGAGTTGACTGTATTACGGCATGACGTCATTATTTTCGTATTATTATTTTGGCAGTATGATATGCTTGACTTAGTAACGTCCTCAAGTCGAAGACGTCAATTTAAAATACCAAAATGCGCAACTGAGCCCGAGTCGAGTGAATACGTAATTGTTATTCTTTTTTTTGTGTAAGAAGCCGAAAAGGGAAAAGTTCCAAATTCAACACCATCACCAGAAACACATAGTTAAACACTGAATTTCTTGTGTTCCGTAACAAAGATTATACTTAGATAACTGTTTTAATTACGCGTTTTTTATCTAGTAACATAACTGTCTAACAGTTAGTTGACTATAAAAAATATGCTAATGTAATTTAAACTAGGTTAGTGCGCGAATCTTTCGCGACTTTGAAAATTAAAGTACTCACCATTCGATAAAGCGAATTCAGACTGATTTAGCTCATAATATGTGTTAGATGTAAGTATGTATTATAAGTTATAGTTTTAAATATTCTATGGATATCATCTTACTAACAGGAAAAGGGTAACATTCAGAGTACTATAATTCAATATAATTATTATCACCGCTAAAATATCCTAGCATCTTCTGTTTTTGTAAATATCCAGTCGGAAGTTGATAAGGTTGGTAACATGCATAAATTTCATTATTTTTCCTTTTGCCCATTTGAGGGTCAGGCTAAGATCGTGAGACCATGCTGCCTAGTCTTCAGTACTACCCATTTTCAACTGAATATTGCAAAAAGACAAAAGATTCTGAGATATTTATGCGGTGATAGAAATGATATTGACTTTCAAGTGCTCTCTAAAATTCCACCTAAAAAAACCCATTGCATTTTTGGTTCCCCATACTACAATAAAAATTATGTAATTTAACTAAATAGTTCTGTTTGATTAGTGTGATATTTGCTTACCTTAGGTTTCGTTGTGTAAAATATCTTGATGTTATTATTGTAATCTTGTTTTATTTTGTCTAAAATAGCGTAACGTCGATAGCATTTTTAGTTAAACTGTTATTAAGAATGTATTAGTAATGTGCAGTAGTATGTTCACAATAAAATATATTTTGAAGTATTTCACGTTTTTTATTAACTAAAGTCTTATGTTAGGGTAGAGTTGAGTAGAAAGCGGTAATTTTCAAAAAAAATATCTACATGATTTACTCATTATACCATCCTAAAACAAATATGTAAACAGTTTAATAATTCTTAAAAAAACTTTTGAACGAAATAATAAGTCCTACTTAACTACATTCACTATGAATTATTTTCCCTTTTATAACATTACCTAACTTATCAATAACTTATTGGTTTTGACATTTCATCAAGTTCTAATTCTAAAGCGCCTCTATACTTATTTATTTCTATTATATTCAGCGGTTTCAGCGCTTTTCTTTCCTAACTACGCTGTACGGTTTATTGTCTGCCTCTTCCCGCTTTTTTTTTACCCGCTAGCCGCCATCCCGCCAATCTGGCGTCGACCGCGGCCGACGACGCATGCGCGTAATACCCTATCGCTCTTTTGTTTACATTTTACGTTGTTCAGTCGCACTTCGAACGTGGAATCGCTAATTTTGTTTTAAAATAAAAATATAATAGTGCAGTACTAAATTACTGAATCCCGAATAATAATAGTGACAGGAATAGTGTGAGGTGAAGGTTAGTGATATTTGGTGGTGTTTTCTTTTGGTGCCGGCGATTGGAGTATTTCGTAAGTTTATTTTCTCATTTTACGTTAATTATATTTCTTTTAGTAATAATCGATACCGTTCTACATTAAATCAAAGGATTTTTGTAAATAGTTGTACCTAAAACAAGGTAGGTAAATTTTGCTAAAAAAATCTACTCCAGTGGGTAGGTATTGTTTTCCGAAGCAAAAAGAATGAAAAGTTTTTAAATTTTTCAGTACTTACTTATTTTATTATGTAAGTATTAGGTAAATTAAACGTAAATACCTACCTAACTCAAAAAAAATTGTACCCGAGGCCGGCCGGACTGTATTTTTTGTTAGGTAAGTAGATAGCCTGTAATTTCTGTAATTAACAATAAGTTATTACTAAAATTATTATAATCCCACTGCGTTCCAAAGATAAAGCTATCTACCTACCTATCTATTTTTTTTTCTTCTTAAGTTTTGGCTTCGCGCGACTTTCGCATTTGCCACAGACAAAATTACCTAGCGACTAGGTAGGTACCTACCTATATACCTACCTAGTTTAGAAAAAAATACGTTTAGGGTTGTTGAAAAAAAAACTTATAGATTAAGTAAAGTAGCTAGCCTAGCACTTGTAACCGCAATCAATGAGTAATATTATCGATTCGCTCCAGTAGCCACAGAGGTTGGAAAATCTAGACTAGACAGATTTTATTCGTTGCAACAAGTAAGCAATATAGGCAGCCTTTGATGCAAAGCCACGCTCTTTTCGGTGGAGCATTCTCGACTCCAGTCTATCCAAAGCCAATTCCTTGACTTCCTTACAAGATAGGCACGACGTCACGACGATGATGATTATAATGTAGAGCAATTGCCAGATATGGTTGCTGGGTGACTTCTACCTCTGTTTGTTCCAAGGGATTACACGCGAGACAAAGCCTGTGAATGGCCAACATCAGCAGCCCTGGTGCCAGGGTTATTATTATTGAGTGTCCTATTTAAAATCAAGGGAACACAGATTCGAACTTCGGATCCCGAGCCCAAAACTGAACGCTGCTCAACCACTGGACCACCGAGGTCGTTGAGTAGTTTGATAGACTAGACACAGACACAAACTCACGCTCATGATCCCTAATGTAGTGGACAAACAGCCACAAGCAAATATGACAACTGGTGGTCCAAAGATTGTCGGAGATAATGTTAAACGTATCGTGAAAAGTCACTGATCAGTCCATCGCCCATAATGATGGTCCATCATCCATCATGTTAAGTTAAGATTTTAATTTATTTATTTATGGAAAACATACATCTCATAATAACACGGTTCACAAGACTTTATATGCCCAAGGTACCTACATCCATCGCAAGATGAACTAAGTAGGGTACCCACACACCACCGAGCTTTCTGTTAGACCAACGTGATAGGTTGTGAACTGTATCCTACGAATAAATAGGCTGTATCGCCGTCTATAATAGTCAAGCCAACTCTGTTAGTGAAAATTGCACTAAAGATTTAAAAAAAAACATCACTATTCGTAACTTACTAAATGTTTTTATTTACCTAGTTCAGTAGTAGTGTTGTGTTCAATGTCGTCACAGTTGACCGGCTAGATATGTGACAGTTTTTGTTGATTCGATACGTCCTTAGCTATACTGGTACATTATTATACCTACGCATAATGTACTTAATAGATACCTACTTACCTACATACTTTTGTCTGAAGGTTTTAGTCTCGGAGAAATTATAGACGGAAAATGTCTTTGGGCTGGCTGGCCTTACATTTTTCTGCCACTTTTTGACGGAAGTACTTGATACACGTACTGCGGGGTTAAAAAGCCACGACAAAAAGCAATTCATCTAAAAAGGCAATATTGCTATTTGACATTTGTTTGCATTGCGCGCTTACTTTTATATGCGGAAATGTCAAATTGCAATATTGCTTTTTTAGATGAATTGCTTCGATGTGGCCGTTTTAACCTCCCTAGCCCACTGCCGCACACTCATAAGAAAATATCTAAGTACGTCTCTTTATCCTCTACACTACATATAAATGTACTACTAAAACAAAATCATCGCACAAATAGTAAAACACGAATCGATTGTTCATCTAAGTACTTTATTATAAGGTAACGCTCAAAACATTTTTTTTTCTGTAGCCTAATTGATGTCCCACTACTAGGCAAAGGCATCCCTCTTATCTTTCCAACCAGGGATGGTCTTGGGCATCGTTCTGCCAGGTTTTCTGGAAGGCGTCAAACTCGTCCCTCCAGCATCGTCGTGGTCTGCCTCGACGTCGATGACCTTGTGGGGTCCATTGAGATTTAATTTTGCCCCACTTTTCCGGATTTATACGACAGACATGTCCTGCCCATTTCCACTTCAGTTTAGAGGATTTTTCACCAACATTTGCTAGTTGAGTTCTGGAGCGCAGTAAAAATAAAATTTAAAAAAAAAACCACAAGTAAAACAAATTATATTACAATTGACTAATCTTTGCTTAAAAAGTCCGACTCCAATCGTACTTGGCTCAAATGTACCCATAATCTGCTGCATCTGGCTGCGTTTCCGCGTTGGATAACCAGGGATATGCGTTGCACCAGGTGCGATTCTGACCGGGGATGCGCACACTACTCCTGAGGCGCCGCCCCAACTCGCGCACAAAACTCCTGCCTTTTTTTTTGGCATGACGCGGTTTGCGTACTTGCCACCGACAAAACAGCTCCTGGCTTCATCGCACTATGTCCCAATCACCTCCACCGCGACGGGAATGAAGATTATTATTAAAAAAAAAATGAAGATAATTATTTTATTTTATATTAAAAAAACGTAGATCACTACAGAAAAAAAAACGATTTCTACTGCGCTGCTGAAGATCTGCCTTCGGTGTGTCGAAGACTTAATTTGCATGACCGCAGTAGCAATGTCATTGCAACCACGACCATTATGCCTATACAGTCACGAATGTCATGAAACAATGTTGAACTGATGAAAATATCATGCATATTCATGATAGTACGGTGTGCGCTTGTGTTTGCATAATTAACATAACATGTGTGATAATTAAACGTATATTTTTATGAGTGAACTGCTTGTTGTATTTTGTTGTGTCTTGCTAAAGCAACTCTTAAACTATACGAAAACTAAAAGAAAAAGATAGTATAAACTATACTATATATAGTTAGCGTGTTAAAAGATAGTATAGTTTAAGAGTTAGTTTTAGTCCTGTCAAATTAAGTTGAAAAATATAAAGTTTGAAAATTAAAACCTGACTACAGAAAAATAACGCTCTAAAATACACTTCTCATCAAAAAAATCAGAAAAATGTGTACATTTAGGAATAAATGTTAAATGTCGTTTAATAGTGAGTAATATGAGCTTATCAAATCTTAATGTTAATGTTCTAAATTTAAATGAATTTTTCATAGGTTTCGTATTTTGTTAAATGAGTCATTTTTATTCCGTATGGAGTATAAAGGAAATGGATAAAACAACACACGTAAATGAAAAAAAAAGCCAAAAAACGTTTATTTAATAACTTGTATTCCCTCCCCGAGCTCTAATTACTGCTTCCATACGGTTCTTCATCGATCGGATGAGAGTCACGATCACATGCTGTGGTATATTGTCCCATTCCTCTTGGATTGCATCTTGCAGCTGGCTAAGTGTTTCTGGGGCAGGATCTCTTGCTCGAATTCGTCTCTTTAATTCATCCCACAGATGTTCAATGGGATTCATGTCCGGGCTTCTTGCTGGCCATTCCATAATAGAGATATCGACTTCGTTAAGATAATCTCGTACGACGCCCGCGGTGTGAGCCCTAGCATTGTCGTGCATGAATATGAAGCCGTTGCCAATAAAATGTGCATAGGGCATCACATGAGGCTCGAGACACTCTTCGACGTACCGATGACAGTTTAGTGCAGGCAGACGTGGCCCAGACACGAAAGCAAGCTCTGTCTTACCGTCGGCGCTGATTCCTCCCCAAACCGTCCACGAACCGCCACCATAGCTGACCTTTTCTTCAATGCAGCATTGTGCGTGCATAGCGTTCTCCGTCTCTTCTGTAGACCTTGTTCCTTCCGTCGTTACCATACAGCATAATTTTACACTCATCAGAAAAGAGAACTTTGCTCCACTGTAGGTATGACCAATTTAGGTGCTCACGTGCAAAGTTAAGGCGCGCTCTTCGATGGTCTGCAGTTAATTTCGGCCCATTTGCTGGCTTATGCGGTACCAGTCCACGATCCTTCAACCTTCTTCTAATTGTAGAGTCACTTACAGCCACCCTTCGTACAACACGAAGCCGCTGCTGCAGTTGAAAAGCGTTAAGGCGTCGATTTCTTAAAGAAGTTGTTACAATAAATCGATCATCTTGCTCAGAAGTGACCCGATTCCTGCGAGATCCTGAACGGCGCGTGAACAAACCAGTCTCCCGATAACGTTTATAGACTCTATCAACAGATGACAGGCTTAGATGCAGTCTTGCAGCCACAACACGCTGACTAAGGCCAGAATCCAGCAATGCCACAACTTGGGCGGCTTCTGTGGGCGAAGTATCCATACGTTTTAGAAAAAAAAACCTTTTTTCAGACGTCCCAAAGTCACAGTATTGAAATAAAAAACAAAAAGTTTAAGGATAGGCGCCAATTTTTAGTTTTTAAACGCTAAATGTACTCCAACCCTAAACACACATTTGTCTCAAAACAGTGATTCATTTCGTTTATAAGATAAACAAATGAAATTCTAATTTTGAATTTAGAATTTTCGCTTATTACTGTAATGGCCAAACTGCCAGCTATACATTTATGTATTTTTTTTCATCGTATGAATTCTTTTTTGTGTTAAATTCGGACAGAAACAATGAAAACGGAAGTGTTTCGATTTTTTTGATGAGAAGTGTATATGAAATGAGATTTTTTTTCCGAATAGTGATGTTTAAGAGATGTATGTAAGGGATCGCGCGCAGAATGTCTGTCTCACTAGCACTTATGGAACAAGGCGACACACGGTAAAAAAGATTTTTTTAAGGATTGTCCAGGCTGTGCCAAAGATATATAGGTGATCAGCCTATCGTCCATAATTCAATACGTGAGAAAAGCCGTTCCCGATGATAAACAGCTCAACACATTCGCCCCCACAGTTGGCTCGACCATTATAGACGGCGATATGGCTCACCTATCAAGTTGGTCTAACAAAAGTCTTGATCAAGTGTGGGTATGCATTTCATCTTGCGATGCATGTACCTCTGACCACCTAAATTGGGATTTAATCGTGAGCTTATGTTATCACCACAGTTTTGTATCACAAACTTTTCATTTATGGTTTGATCTCAAAATAATTTTGGTCGTTAGCCTAGTGTAACCCAACCCTTGCGTGTCAGAAACAATTCACTATTCAGCCTACCCGCAGTTAGAGTAAACTGGAGTTAAGTGAACAGACCTAAATTACTCAATTGGTCATTTTACTCTTTACTTGTTTTAGGCGGTAAGTACGGAGGATATTACGTATAGGTATATACCTACTTATGTATACGTACGAGTAGATCATTACTAATTTAAGAGCCACGCTCTTGTCGGTGTAACATTCTAGATGCTACTTTTTAGGGAAAAATAGGGCAGTGGTTTCCTTCTTACTTTCCGCCCGTCAGTACTCTGTCTGACGCAAGTGGGATGGCGCCTAGAGTAGTCTATTTCCAAGCCGTACTAGGACTCCTGTCCTCCGCCTCTGAATACTACTGACAGTTACTGCTACCCTCTGTCAGGTTCCAGGTTACAGTACCGATGGCTCCCATATCCGCCTCTGCAACCGTTGAGGTCTTCACCCGTATCCCTGGGCAATGGTTCTACGTTATACCCCGTAGGTCTAGGTCCTTATCCGAACTCAGCCATCATCTCATTCCGCCCTACTGAAGTAAGAGGCACGTACAGTCACGAGCATTAATATGTATACACTTTGGTACCATGTCACATTAACTTTTTTGACAAATTGAACTGTGAGTCTCACTAAACGTCAAATATGTTAGTGCGACAGAGTCCTAAAGTGGGTACATTATATTGCTCATGACTGTACACGCGACTGGGTATATACGTGCACATACATATTACAGAACCATTTCAACGAATGTTGTTGGTTTATTTGTTATTATAGCTGAGCCCAAAAACATTTTATAACAATATTATTCACTGTTTATGTTCTTAGAAAAGGTTTAGTACGATCTACTCTGAATCGTACGTGTATGAAACGAGTAATGAATGTGGAAGAAGCAAAAGAAGTGTCTCAGGATCGAAGCGAATGGAATTCCATAGTCTGCTACCCCGGTGGGAAATCGGTGTGAGTTTATGTATGTATGTAAAATTATTCCACTGCGTGATTCTATTTTCATTCTCATATAATAAACCTCAATATTTTCGTGGAAATCCTGGTACACGGTAGCCTAAAACGTTGACTGCCACATTAAGATTACCATGTAAGATTGCTAACACGAAATGTGACGCTGGTTTTATAAAGAGGTACTTAGTCAGTATACTTTACATTGTATGAAAGGGAGGCGCTTTTCCCCCTATTGATAACTTGTGACTCATAATTACAGATACCTAAGTATTACGCAGGGCACATCCACATAATATCCGAATACTACTTGAACTCGTAAGATGAATTTCCTAAAGCCTCGTTCCCACTTAGTGGAGCCAATGAAGGGTTTCATTTCTAAATTGCTAGGGACAAGTCCAATTTTTTCGTTTTTTGTAGGTGTATTTTTATATTATTTAAAATCGGAAACATCTTGAGTGGGGCACATAAATATTTCGATATGGAAACGTTTCTGCTTTAAGTATATAAAGAATCTCCTGCTTTATTGATTCGACAGCACTGGGGGCATTTGTCGCTAGACTTCGCCCCAATGACTACTTCTCTAAAACTACATGGCATATTCACGAAATTAGATGTGAGATGTGGGGCGATATCGTCCGATGTCTCTGAGGATGGACGAGCCTTAAAACTACACCAGCTAGCAGTGATGAACTAGATTCCTCGAACCCTCTCGGGAGCCTGTTAACACTATTAAGAAGTTATAATATCTATCTATACTTATTAACGTGCTTTATTGTGTTTATTGTATGCAATCTTCTTCTATCGTACGGGTTGTGAAGTGGATTAACCCTGGTGTCAAGGTCATTGAGCCGCCAAAGGCTCCTGACATGGATCATGTAACGAGTGTGTCAGCAATAAAGTGCTACATATCGGCGTAAGCAGAGTCTATGGAATTATATTTTGCTTCGATCCTGTCACACTTCTCTTGCTTCCTCCACATTCATCAATCGTTTTATATACGCACGCCAGAGTAGATCGTACTGAATCTTTTTTAAGGACATCTCCAATTTGGTGTATGTATTGTTTTGTACCTTTGTGCAATATCCTTAAACAAAGATCATGCAAAAATACAAGGAACCTCGAGTACCAAAACCGACCTACTTACTTCCTAGGGTAGACTAGAAAACTGCGTTCCGTGAGAAAGCAATGCTCAGACATTAAAACAGTGTCCCTGGTTACCTCACTACAATAGTTTTTGCCTTCGCATTGTGTGTTAATCAGCTCGAGTAGATGCTTGCCCCAGTGCCGGCGTTAAAGCGACAATAAGCGAGATTACAGGTGGTATTAATAAACTAATCTCAGCTTTGAGACTGCCCACAAGATCATGTCAATGTGACAGTTCTCATATAAAAACGGAGACTTGAGCATGATCTTGAGGGCAGTCTCAGCTGAGATTCGTTTATTAATACCATCCTACATTATAACAAAGAAAATTAAATCGTAATGTCTAGCTCTGACGGGATTTGAACCCGCAGCTCTTGTCAGGCCGGGACGAACGTGTTAACCGGGACCTCATATTGTCCATGCGAAATTTTCAATCTAAGTACATTATTATCGTAATTATGCCGAAGAATTTACTTCTGTATTAAACTCGAAGTTACTAAGTAAGATAATAAAAAAATATATAATGTTTAAGCTCCTTATTTTTCCTGTCCCGTAAGCCGCTAGATGCATTCTTGACATCATGATGGCATCATATCCGTCTCCGGCCTGTCTTCTGACTTTTGGATACCGAACTTGTGCTATTCTACCGGTCGCCGTGTCTCCTTCAGTGGTTATCGCTATCGCCTTTCTCAGTTGTCCTGAGCCCTAAGCCGAGGTTTGCACCTAGGCACCCTTACTTTTTTGTTTTGCAATTTTTACAGAGAGCCTTCAACACTCCGGCCAAATGAATACCATCCGAGGCAAATACACTATAAGTACCTAGATTGAAATTTTCTAGTAATATCCTGCAAATCGCTATCAGTCGCATCATGAATTTATATTGCACTAATCTCTAATTCTACTCGTGTCCTGTCTGGTGACAAAGATTTTATATACATTGCTTTATTAGCTATTATTCTCTTCAGCATTCGTCATGGGCATAGAATGCAAAGACTTGCATCGAAATTAAAAGGTTATTCTACAAAAAAAATCGAAATTAAAGGTTGAAAAGGGTAAAATGGGGGTAAAGCTAGAAGTAGGCTCAAGACATCTTGCACTTTGCAGCATTACTAAGGTATTATTGCTTGTTAAATTGCGGTCAAAAATGAAATTCTTATATACGCCTAGCGCCTGGCCAATAAATAAACAATAAACATCAGAATATAAGTTGTTTTTAAGTATAAATATATACAATAGTAACATAATATTATATAATTATCAATGAGTAAGTATATCGATGAAGTCCGAAATAAATAATAATTTGTATTTGAAAGTTCAATCGAATCTGTGGATTCAATTTTGCTTGGCTGTAAAATACTTAAAAAAACACACATTTACCTACAGCTTGTTTTTATCTTAATGGAGACCTAAAATATGTCGTGTGGTATCAAGTTACAAGTCCATACATTATATTAGACACAATTTGGTGTTCTGTGACTGACTGGCCTTGGGAACTAAGAGATAATTCCTAGTCAAATTTTGGGACGTGTTCGGGATGATATGATATATGTTTCACGGCGCATTGGCGCTTCTGCGCTGTAAAGTCGTGAAATGTAAATAAATAAATAATAATAAATAAATGAACACATTTTTTATTTATCAACTCCCATTTTTTTATTGATTGATTTGATTTGATTAACTCCCAGTTCGGGCTGTCAGTAAACCTGCAATGTATACCAAATACTAGTAAAAGAATGAAACTAGAGTAAATAGCCGTAGGATATCCTTCTTCTTAGTATTATGGCGATAATTACACCAATCAATATTTCTTTCAATTATGTAGTGTCTAAGAACTTAAGAATAATAGGTTTTGTAACAGTAACTAGCATTTAAGGGCTTGTTACAATGTAAATGAAATTAGGTAGGTTTATAAACGGATATAATGAGAGCTCTTACTTAGACACAGAAACAAATCACGCTCGTTACCGATATCGGGGAGGGTAGAACATGCGCAGGTTAGGTACTAATTTTTTTTTCTTTATTAAAAACACAGCCTGTACAATAGCTTATAGATCTCTCTTCTAATCCTTTTATCCCCTGTTGGGAATAACAGATTTCCACTCCTCGCGATCTTCTGCAGCCTCTGTAGCTTGCCCTCATGATATGTCGAGCGTGATAGCTTAAATATAGTTCCTTATAATTAAATAGATTACGCTAATACAGGCCGGTCATAGGATGGGTGACCACAAAAAAAAAAAGTTTTCATCTCGAGCTCCTCCGTGCTTCGGAAGGCACGTTAAGCCGTTGGTCTCGGCTGCATTAGCAGTCGTTAATAACCACCAATCCGCACTGGGCCCGCGTGATGGTTTAAGACCCGATCTCCCTATGCATCCATAGGGAACTATGGAACTTCATCATCAGCCCATAAACGTTTACGATGAAACATGATAGCAATGGCATCAAGATTTTTTACAGAGATTATTCGTTCTGTCCAACCCGGAAGGAGTTACCATGAAGATCTCTAATTTACCAGTTGGTTGCGAAATAAGAAGATTACAGATCTTTTAACGTAAAAAAAGGAAATCCTGTTTACTGGAATGGGATGTACAGTTGTAATGATTATTTCCGATGATGGCACTTTAGCATTGAGGTGGAGTATGCACTAACATGGTGTTTATCTAATTCACTATTATTCCATGCAGTATTTGCCGTGGACACCCAGTTGGTAGAACGCTTGACTCTCACTTTATGGTCAATTCATCTAAGAAAGCAATACTTATTGCTATTTGACTTTTGTTTGCATTGCGCACTAAATAAATAAAATTTATTTCACAAACACTGAGGAGCTCGGTGGCGCAGCGGTTCACGCGCTCGGTCTGTGATTGTTGAAGTTAAGCAACTTTCGCAAAGGCCGGTTATACGATGGGTGACCACAAAAAAAAGTTTTTATCCCGAGCTCCTCCGTGCTTAGGAAGGCACGTTAAGCCGTTGGTCCCGGCTGCATTAGCAGTCGTTAATAACCATCAATCCGCACTGGGCCCGCGTGATGGTTTAAGGCCCGATCTCCCTATCCATCCACAGGGAAGGCCCGTGCCCCAGCAGTGGGGACGTTAATGGGCTGATGATGATGATTTCACACACAATAATTTACATATTATTAAACGTTACATTAGCAATAAAATATAATTTTGTTGGTGGCTATTTAAAAGCAGAAGGTAACCCTGTCTCTCAAACTAGGAGATCGTATCTTGAGAGGCAGTGTAAAGTTTGCACTTACTTTTATATCATCATCATCAATTTAAGAGCCACGCTCTTGTCGGTGTAGCATTTTCCATTCCAGTCTATCAAAGGCCAATTCCTTGACTTCCCTATAAGACACGACGTTAACCTTTTCTTTAATCTGTTCCATGTAAGCTCTTCATGTACTTTTATATGCGCAAATGTAAAATTGCAATATTGCTTTCTTAGATGAATTGCTTCGATCTAGCCATTTTAACCCCCCAGATTCCAATCCCAGCAGTGGCTTGATGGGAAGTACTAAGGTGGATATGATGAACCGTTTAGTGACAGCTGTTCAGTCCATCACCAGTATATAATGGTCTAACAAGGTAGCAAGGTCAATTCCCCTATCGGTTTTTACGACACGCCCAGCACAGAACGCGTTTTACATTTTTTATACGTTCCCGGGAAAGTTCCCAAAGTGGGTTTTTTTACAAATTGTTATTTCTTGCATTCTGATCCTATCTGCTTAGAATGTTCCCACTTTGGGAACTATACAGAAAACAAAGTCTGACGGCAGTACGGCAGTCATCATCATCAGCCCATTAACGTCCCCACTGCTGGGGCACGGGCCTTCCCTATGGATGGATAGGGGAGATCGGGCCTTATATCCTATGACCGGCCTTTGCGAAAGTTGCTTAACGTTAACAATCGCAGACGGAGCGCATTAACCGCTGCGCCACCGAGCTCCTCAACGGTACGGCAGTAAAACATTTTAGTGCTTATAATGGTCTTAGAGTTATTGATTTTTTTTTTATATATTGATTCCTTCCTTCAAAGGGCGGTGATTCGTCCGCCGACCTTCAGACATGAGTCATTGACCTCTAGCCCTAATTCGGCTATATTTTATTCCAAGTCAATGTTAAGAAGGGTGCGTCATATGGGCAGGTGTTGGTGTTGCCCCCCCAAATTAATATTCGTGGGGATGCAAACTGGGTCAACTGCTTACGAGTATTTGTATTCAATAGTGTTGCCATGGTGAAAGAACCAATTATTTGATGATTTCCATACGAATATTATAAATACGAAAGGAAGTTTGTCTGTCGTTACCTTTCACTACCAAACTACTGAACCGATTTAAATGGGAATTGGAAGGGCGAAACTCACAGACGGACACAGACTAACTGCTTTTCAAAAACAGACAAAGTTGTGGGCAACAGCTTTTATTAACTCACAAATTTTCAATGTTGCATGGTTTATGAGCACTTTAGTACCGTAGCTACCATGTCGTATAATTAATTTATTCGACAAACCGTCACCTTATAGTGAAAACCACGTAATCTCCCTAGCATTATCCAGTTCATCACAGGGTCCGCTTACCTAACCTGAAGATTTGACAGGTCCGGTCTGTCGGACCTTCCAACCCGCGAAGGGGAAACAAATAAAGATTACGTCACATACCTCCGAAAATGCATTTCTCGGGAATGTGTTTTCCTACACTGCTGAGCACGTGATAATCATTTATGTTCCAAACATGATTCGAAAACAAATTCAACAATCGTTGGTTGAGGCTTGTAGTGGATTCGAACCTACGACTTCAAAGTGAGAGGCAAGCGTTCTACCAACTAGGCTACCACGGCTCTCGTTTTAAAAGTCACATTCTGAAGTGATTTTCTTTAACAAAACCTCGATTTCTTTCAACGTGCGAGGTTTTGTTAACTACTCCAAAACCTGGCTAAATAGCGATAGAGCTCTACAGAGTACGCAATCATGTCACATTAACTTGTTCGAAAATCTAAACCAAAACCTCACTTAATATCTGATAAAAGTTAATGCGATAGAGTTTTATAGGTATACCTACGTTATTTGTTCATGACACATCGCTTCAGCAGCTGACTGCCAACGTCTAGTCAATACAACTGTACAGTGAACATAATGTCCCATTCATTCATTGCTGTTTGCATAATCGACACACCCTGTATGTACCTACTATGTGTGGGTGAGGTATGTACTTAATACTTGAAATCGTCGCCTTATGGTAAGGCGTAAGCGCCTTTTTGAAAAATCATATTCGGGAGTGATTTTTATTCACAAAAGTTTGAAATAGACACTCAAGCTTCTATTCATGCATTCATATCTTCTAAGTAATTAATATGATAACCTTTTTTACTTTCCATTTAAATACTGTCTTAAAACTGTACAAAGATAAATTCTGAATGTCAATGGGAATCTTATTGTATCTATGTATGCAACTTCCCTTTAAGCGAGGTGTCTCTTAACCCCTCATCTGTCGAGATACCGGACAAAATATACCGGGCTAGTCTGAGTCTAGTTGCATAGCTTTATAGCTATGCTATTTTAGCCGGCTGTATTGCTTTAAGGTTCTGACAGACAAGTTGTTAAATGCGCGGGTAAATTGGACACTTTGGAGACGGAAGATATTGTTCCCAAATGTTTATCAGGTGCGTGAATCCTCCGCGAGACAAATATGGATTTTACTTACATTATGTTATCTTGTGTAACACGGCATGAGCAAATATGTGCCTAGTATAAACTTAGGTGGTACGTGCAAACAAGAAAGTTAAATAGTATTATCCGTTACTTAGATATTTGCAGTATTAAACACTGTTTTTCTAGGTAAGAGCCACGTTAAGTAAATATTGTGTTAGATTTGCGATTAGAATGTCGTGTAATATTTGTAATTCCTGTGCTTTATGCAGCCTTCTGTAAGAATATAATTTAAGCGAAGGCGAAAAACTGATGTCGAATCTTTATACGTATTAATATGTATAATCTGTCAAGGACATTGCATACTTATACCACACCCCGGACACTTCATACTAACTACGCCGTTTTACACGACACTACACATTGACATTATCGTAGACGCGCATCTGTGTGTGTGACGTCTGACGCCATACGCCATACGATTCAAGTCTAAACAATGTTCGAGGGGTGGGGGGGAGGTAAACCTAGCTCAGAGGCTGGTGGGTGTGGAGCGGTGAGTTGCCGTTGCCGTTCTATACGTAGTATTATTCCTTATTCTATGCTTATACTTCACACTGCCGGACACAGATCTCCCCTCTATCACCCCTCTACTCTACTTATCACTTTCCTTTCAAGAACTTGTCGACACCTGACAAAGTGGCACCACGATACGGAATAATCAAAGTTCAAAAAAGGTCAAAAGTTTGATTAACCTCCACTAGCATTTCAGTCGACATTTTTACCGCATTCAGAGTCTTGTTGTCTTAAGTTTTGTACTTATTAGGGTAGGGTAGGGTAGAGGCCCTCAGCGCTCCCCATTTGTTCGGCCAAGTAGTTAATGCTATCTGAGGCTATCTTACAATAAGTTATTCTCAAAAAAAAAGCCCGCTTTCCCAGCTTTATGTGCAGCAAGCATTAGTGACGCATGCGCGGTGAAGGTGCGTCGGCGCAATATCGATGGACCGTAGCGATTGTACTGTTAACTGCTGTCATGTCCGAGATTTATATTATAAGCAAAAAATAAAATGCAACTAACTGTCGGTTTCGAAGAAAAGTAGGGTAAGTGAGAAAGATAGCTGTATCTTGTGATAGCCATTCCCCGTTTGTCCGGCCAAATAGTGAATGGCATCCGGCACAAATCCACAAGTACGTCACGTAAAAAAAAACATTTTGTACAAGGCGTAAAAGAATAGAGGTCTGTGTAGTTTCCAACTTGTCAAATCAGTGTACTTTTTACTAAACGTCAAAACGCGAAATTACTATGGAATTTGTATGAAAAAGCAACCTGACACGTCATAGAAAAACGTGATTAAAATTCATAAGTTAAATAGAAAAAAAAAACAGATTGTTGTCACCTTTAGATCTGTCTTTATTTAGTAATCAGAATTTCATAGTTTATCTTTGACCTAATACACTACCTAATTGATTATAATATCAGAAGTTGAATTTCCTGAAACAATAAAGAACATCTTTCTCCTATCAAGATTTATATATAATCGACATCAGCGCCACTACCGGTAGATAATGTTACTAATTTTACGATATGATTGCCAACGTTTGCTCGTATCTCGTATCGTTGAACGTTTTGTGTTCATTGATCTGGCCAAACTACATCATGATGTGGCCAATGAGTGATATTCGAGACACCCGCAACACCAGAGGGGTCACAAGTACGTGGGCGGCCTTTCAGATGGGAGTAGGTACGTCTTTTTTAAAGGTTTGAAGGTCGTTTCGGTCCGGTAATACTGCAGGCGACAATACATTCCACAGTTTAGTTGTGCGAATCCAATCAGTCTTCAGAATGATAGACCAGGCGGTCTATCTATAGGTCTACTCTATGGTATAGGTACGATGGACTAAAATGACGAATGAATGGATGTTCAATTAATGTTGATTTATTATTAAAATAATGTCATTGATCTCTTATGAATGAATGTTTATATAATGTTTGTATACTTAAATACAGTACTTATTTCAATAAACATTCCCGAAATTTCAGAAGTAGCCCTAATAAGAAGTAGCCCTAATGAGAAGTAGCCCTAGTGAGAAGAAGCCCAAATGAGAAGTAGCCCAAATGAGAAGTTGCCATAATGAGAAGTAGTCCATTTGCGAGTCGGTTGCCATAATGAGAATTAGCCCTAATGCGCCTAAATCTAAGCAGTTGGTCCCGGCCATTAATAATACACCACATTTAGATTAAACTGTCTTAAGGGGGCCTCTACGTGTTGGCTTCGGCCCCACGCACGCCTTCCAAAAGTCCAGGACTCCATAGGCCCGAGATATGGAAACGACATAATCATATCCTTAGGATTCTAATACTGCTAGTTTTTTTTCCGGTGACTTGTGGCACAGAAAAAATAATAATATAGAAGTGTAACTCTTCCCCGCACCAATGCGCCGAGCTAAATTTACCTCACCCCCTCTGGGTATTACCTTAGTCATAGAATGAAGAATAACACTACATAGTTGTAGTGTGTAATGGTAATGGTAAGTATTGTATAATCAGTGACGCATGCGCAGTCAAGGTGCGTCTGAGTCTATGTTGCATCGCTGGTGGTGCGTGACGAACTATACTGGTATCTTAATAATAGTGATTAGGAGGTGGAGAAAGCCATAAGACATAATAGTCTATCACCCGTGGTATTTGAATCCGAAAATGAATGTGATGAATGTACCATTAGATGACTTGGTGTACCAACCCATCACTCAAAATTATACTAGTCCATCTTAATGGCATCATGTTAACGGCCTCCATGATCCAGGAGTTGAGCGTTGGGCTCACACGAGAGAAAAAGACCAATGTTACTACATCGTGATGCCCAGTGCCAGAATTATTCTGCTTTTTACGTTGCTTATTTTTTGTAAGTCTTATAATAATGCAATAAGAATAAATATCGGACACAATAACAATAGCCATCGTCACGGTCCATCAGTTGAAGCTGCGCGGGCGCACAACCGACACACCTTCGATCCGCATCACTATTATTAACTGTTAGATCGTTGAGCTACAATAGCACAGATTAGGTAATAGTTAGCTACCACGTTCAATATCGTCGCCTTAAAATGAAAACCATGTAAGCGGCTTTTTGGAAAAACGTTATGTGATTTTCTTCAACAAAACCTCGACTTATTTAAATTAATTTCAACTCATACATACGTAATCTCACGCCTATTTCCCACCGGGGTAAGCAGAAACTATGAAATTCCATTTGCTTCGATCCTGACATACTTCTCTTGCTTCCTTCACATTCATCAATCGTTTCATACACGCACGCCGGTTCAGAGTAGATCGTACTGAACCTTTTCTAAGGACATCTTCAATTTGGTCAATGTACGTCCTTCTTGGTCTACCACCAACCTCACTTTATATACTTTAATTTCAATCTGGGTAAAAATTGAGGCCCCAAATGTTTACCCGTTTGGTATGGTAGTGGCCTCTATTTTTCTAGCCGCCAAAGGCCCCTGACGTGACTCATGTAACGACTACGTACATACATCAGTGACTTGAGTAGTAACCGGGACCAACGGCTTAACGTGCCTTCCCAAGCACGGATCGCTTACTTTCGGACAACCAGGTGATCAGCCTGTAATGTCCTAATCAAACTAGGGATCACAAAGTGATTTTTGTGATATGTCCCCACCGGGATTCGAACCCACGACCTCCGGATCGGACCGGAGGGTCTTTTCTTAAAGGCGCTAACATGGTTTTCACTGTAACGCGACGATATGTTCGTTGAAGTGCATTCTAAAGCTTGGTTGAACATATAATGAGGTAGTAAATCTTTCAGAAAGCCGTGCCTTAAAGTAATACTTACTAATTCTAAGTGGTACGCTTAGATTAGCCCGAGGCGCGAAGTGGCGAACTGATAAGCAACAGGACCGCATAACGCAACACTACCCAAACAACTTGCCCAACAAAAACTTACCTTATCTTTTATCTGAACAAACGGCCACCGTGGGCCAGTGGTTGAGCGTTGGGCTCACGATCCGGAGATCCCGAGTTCGAATCCCGGTGGGGACATATCACAAAAATCACTTTGTGATCCCTAGTTTGCTTAGGACATTACAGACTGTTCACCTGATTGTCCAAAAAGTAAGATGACCCGTGTTTCGGAAGACACGTTAAGCCGTTGGTCCCGGTTACTACTTACTGATGTAAGTCAGTGGTAGTTACATGAGTCATGTCAGGGGCCTTTAGCGGCTCAATCATAACCCTGACACCAGGGTTGGTGAGGCTGGTATTCCACCTCACAAACCACACAGTAAGAAGACCACCAGTTGATTTATTATTTTGCAAGAAATTGAATGGACTTTTGTACGAGTACCATATCGTACATAGTCGTCAAACACATACATAACCCTCATTTTTTGCTTCGCCGCATCAGAATGTGGTTTTTCATAAACGCGGTTAGGTGTTTTTCTCTATAAGTGATGGATGCTATATAAATAACAGAGACAAGCTAATCCTCCTTACATTTGCACTGAACGGTCACGATTAAAATGCAGGATGCAATACGGTTGATAGCTGCACCGGAGCTGTAACGGTCTGCGCGCACGCATTCGGTATTTAAGGGCTAAGCTTTACAAATACAAGCAGTGATGTGCCGTTCCCACGCAATAAAAAAGCTCAAAATTTACAAATACAAATATACTTTATTGCACAAAAATAAAAATAAATAATTCAAAGAAAAAAAAAGTTAAAGAGCTTAAAAAAGAAAAAAGACCGAGAGAGTTAAAGAGCTTTATTACCTAGCCTTTAGGCAGATAATAGCATCAGAATACAAGAAAGAACAATTTAAAAAAATGCCAGTGTCCTTACTATAAGAGTTTTTGCAACAGGAAAATTCCCGATACCCGTACAGGATACGTGTTACCTCCGAAACGTATATCCTCGGGAATGTGGGTTTCCTCACGAATAATTTATCATGAATATTTTAATAGCCATTATTGGAATATAATTTCAAACGAGCTTAATAAAGTCATGTTTTATGAGTGTTATTATTAGCAAAGGCATTTTATCTGTCCACACGTCTGCTAGAAACCCGACACTCCCCTTCAAGTTTGCTTCCGGTTGTCGAGTATTGTGGATATCTTTATATCTCTGCCATTGAATAAGAACCGGGACTTTTCATGTATACTCGAGACTGGGTTAGTTATGATAGTTAATCCATATAATTCTAGCTCTCTAGCGTAGTGTTCGAGTGAGAGCCCTCATGCATTTGTTGGACGAGTAGTTAATATATGCGGCGAATCAACGGCCTCCGCGGTCCAGTGATTGAGCGTTGGGCTCACGATCCGGAGGCCCCGGGGTCGAATCCCGGTGGGGACATATCACAAAAATCACTTTGTGATAGTCCCCCCTAGTTTGGTTAGGACATTCCAGGCTGATTTTCCGAAAGTAAGATGATTCGTGTTCGGAAGGCACGTTAAGCCGTTGGTCCCTGTTACTACTTACTGATGTAAGTAGGTATGTAGTCGGTACATGAGCTATGTCAGGGGCCTGTGGCGGCTCAGTAATAACCCTGTCACCAGGGTTGATGAGGTTAGTATTCCACCTCACACCCCACACGAGCGGGACACTCATCCCAATATTACGTGATTTTAAAGTTCGTCTAACCGTTTGTTAGACGAAAATAGAGATATTTTCTTTTTTCACAATAATTTTATTCGTGCATCATTTTTATAGACCTTCACGCGTAAAGAGATTTGCGTTTATTTTCGTTTTACGCGCGGATATTTTTACGCGTTTCCAATTTATGATCCGTTAACTGGCTGAGTGCTAGTAAACTTCAGATAATGCTGCGCCAAGGACTTGGCTGCAAACAACTTACTCTGTTACATGGCTAATACATTTTTATTTATGTTAGTGGTGGTTCCCAAGTACATCATTTGGACATCATCTAAAGGCACGTTAAGCCGTTGGTCACGGTTACTACTCACTGATGTAAGTACTTAGTCTTTACATAAGCCATGCAGGACCTTGGCGGCTCAATAATAACCCTGACACTAGGGTTGATGAGGTTGGTATTCCACCTCGTAACCCACACCGTAGAAGAAGACCATCTGATTCTATTTTAAGATAAACCTGTCATTCTTTTATCCGCCTAAAAGGAAAGGGATGACTGACAGATATTAATTTTAAAATGAATGAATAACCCGGGCGAATCAAATAGGCATCTCGCTTATATGCAACCTGTTTGACATGTGCTGTAAACTCGTATTTTTACAAAGTCGGTTAAAAATTGGTTACTTACGTGGTTTTCACTAGAAGGCGACGATATATGGGTTATTAAAACCTACCTAGTACAAATACCTACCGTATTTGTTTGGTAGGTATTAGTTCAGTATTTGTATTTGAATCACGATCTGCACTCAAATTAGGGCGAAGTACCAAAACATTTTGGGTCACTAGGGCTGTGAACTAAAGAACCAACGTGTGACCGGAATTCCGAAACGGATTAGTGCAGTAACCTAATGACATTCAGTTCTCATTGACACACATCTCCCTTGCGTTATCCTGTTCTCCATAGGGATCGCTTATCTAACCTGAAGATTTGTCAGCTCCGGTATTTTACAGAAAATGTTTTGACCTTCCAACCCGCGAAGATAAAACCAGCCCAATACAGGTTAGGTACAAGTCAGTCAGTTCTCATCGATAGACGTTCTAAATATAAATGAAATAAGTAATAAATAAATAGTTTCCTAAAATTATCACAGTTAGTATTCTAAAAACGCAAGGCAAGAGGGAAACCACTGTACTATTTTTCCCTAAAAAAGTAGCATGGAAAATGCTACACCGACAAGAGCGTGGCTCTTAAATTGATGATGATGATGAGTATTCTAAAAATGCTGAAATCAGTTATGTTCATTCCAAAGAACAATGGTGCTCATTCCAGCACACACTATCTAATTTTATTTTAAGTCATACCTGTCATTTTATGTTTTCTTATGCACTGAAAAGGAAAGTGACGGGCATTCGACAGGCATAAAATTTATGGAACCCTCCCAAAATTTAATATTAGCCAATACAGAATTAAGTTGAGAGGACTCGTCGAACAGGTTAAATATCAGCGGAATACCTATTTCATTCGTCCGGGTAGTTCATTCACTATAAACTTAACAGTTGTCAATCATCCGTTCCTTTCCTTTTCGGCGGATAAGAAAATGACGGGTAGAACTTAAAATAAAATTAGGAGGTGTCTGCAGGAATCGGGGCCATTGTCTAGCTTTTCTAAATAGGTATCAATTTTCATGTAAGTACCTACTAGTCCAGTTAGAAAAGAACAGTGATTTTGCCATTTTGAGAAATAGTCGTTTAGCTAGTTTGCCCCTTAGGACAAAATTCTCGCCGTCCCTGATATACGCAACTTTTGGCATATGATACGCATCTTCCCATAACAAAGCGTCGTAATGATCTAAATCGTCGTAATAATCGATTTCTTGTTAAATATCTTCTAATTCCATTATCGCGAGATCACAAAATCCGCACTCGAGTCACGGTTTGACTGCACTCGTAAACACGTCTTAAGAGGACTCTTGAGAGCCGAGTTTCGTTTATTGATACCTACGGCGTCACTCAATTGATATCGGAACCCTGAAACGCGCACTTAAGGGTGTTGGGACCCTAGCTCGGCGACAATAGATGTGCTTAAGTGTAGCCATCGAAATATTTCTTTTTGTCATAGACAAACTAAGCTAAATGAGCTCTACACCTTTTTGCCACTACTTGAAGGGCTAGATTACATACAAACAATAAAATATATTATAAACCCTTCCTATTTTCTTCAGGTTTACTCTGGGTCTGAAGCTATTGACAACCTATTTAAATGATTTTTTGTTACTTATTATTAGAAACTACATAATATAAAAAAAGTTGTATTTACTATTATAAAATTATTATTTACGTTTTGTAACATAAAATACAGAAATTTTGTAAAATAAATAAATACAAAAATTAATTAACAATTATTTTTTCATTTATTAATTTTTAATTTATTTACTTTTGTATAGGAATGTTTATTTAATCAATAATTAAACAATAATAACCTACCAAACCAAACCTACCTTACCTTTACCTTTTTTTTACCTTTAGTGGCAAATAATGATAAATGAGAAAAATACTAATTTATTTACGTTGTACTTACACTGAATCTGCTATACGTTCGTACCTTCTAGGTAACGGATAGGAACTAGACTCTTAAGTTTGAGCTTACTCAAGATAGATCTCAAAGATTTTTCTTTTATTTTTTCGATTTAAATTTTCTCTTTACCATTTGTTGTTTTATTTATTCTTTTAGCGATACCGACCCTACCCTTTAGAAACTCGTAGTGACACCAGAATTTAAACGTGGCATTATCCGTATCAGTTGGAGCAACCGCATTCTTTAGGTCATATAGCTTATAAGCACCTAATTTGTAGACTGCAGTGCGATGCAGCCAGAGCCCATTTGACGACGTTTGTATGCGAATCACTCCTGATCGCCTACTGTCGTATGCGTGGATGGAATCACGTTGTGTGGGGTCATGGATTAAGTAGATGGTATTCCACTTTGTAATTCTACTGTGGATACTCCAGGGAATATGTCTCCCGCCATCATAAAAGTCAAGCAGCACTTCCTTAACTCACCTCGTTGTTCTTTTATTTATTTGTAGTCTTCGTCTTCTTTATATTATAACTATAACATTTCATGTAACTGTCACTGTTCTCCTCTGTTTCTATAATAATGTTGGTAAGTTTGTAGTTATGTGTATAATATTAATATACATAACTACATAATAATATATATACCGACATTACATAAATGATATGAATTTTATCTATTTATGGATTTTATTATTATTATTATTTTTATATATTTAGTCTAGGTAAACCAGTCAACTTTTATTTTACCATTTTTCATTGTCCGCCCCGGTATGATATTGTAATTTAATTAATTATATTAGTATCCTTAGCAATAAGGCCGATTTTGTACGTTTTCTTAATTGTATTGTATTCTATTATTTAGTCGTCAGCTTATAATGTCTCGTACTCCCTCAGAGCACGGTGGGGCGGGCCCAATGCGATGGGATGCGCTGCGCGGGAGTCGCGTGGCTGGCCGCGGCGCTAGCGCTGCTCGCCCGCGCGCACTGTGACGTCATCTTCCGAGTGCCTGAAGTGCTGGTGAGTTTGTTGTCGAGGATATCATAAAGAATAATACTACGTATAGAACAGTAACTCCGCCCCGCACCAACTCTGGTCGCGCGCCGAGCTCACCCCCTCTGTGTCTTACCATAGGCCGCGCGGAATGTCTCGTATGCACTTACGCGAGATTGCGAGATATTTGTGAGGACTGCCACAATGCGATGTCGTATCCAGTGATGTGATCTGGTGAAAGATGGAATGTTCCTGTTGTAAAAACTCTTTTGATATTAAGGACACTGGATGTTTTTCTTTTTCAAATTTCTCTTTCTTTTACTCTGATCTTATCCGCCTAAAGGCAAGGTATTAAAGTGCTTTTTACATAACTTTTACGCCTTTTTACTGCAGGTAATGTTCTCGGCAGTAAAATCGGTATTGTATGTTGGAGTCCTAAGTCTTATTCCCAATGAACGCCTGAGCGTTAGGCGGAGCTGATGTACTAGTACCTATATACTAGCTTGTGCCCGCGACTTCGTCCGCGTGGCGTGTTATAAAAGAGAGATCTTTGTGTGTGTGGGAGTGCATATCAAATTTCAAGCATCTAACTTATGCAGTTTAGATTTTTTCATACAAAAGTTTCTTCCCGCTAACTCCCGTTTCCGTGGGAATTTTGCAATATCCTCTTGCAACTAAGCTTTAAGTTAACTAAGGTACCGGCATGCCAAATTTCAAGCGTCTAACTTAAGCCGTTTAGATTTTTCATACAAAAGGATTTTCCCGCTAATTCCCGTTCCCGTGGGAATTCCGGGAATTACTTTCTTAGTGCACCTCTACGGTACCTAACCTACGTCCCTTTTAAATTTCAAGTGCCTACGTTTAGCCGTTTAGGCTGTGCGTTGATATGTCAGTCAGTCAGTTTCTCCTTTTATATATTTAGAAGATACTAAATCCGTGAACTTTCTCCCAGGTCCGACACGCAGCGGCGCCTAAAGCAGTGGGCACAGGGCGCAGTAACGTGACTCGATCCAATGACACGGAGACGTGGAACACCGAGGTATTCAGTTTCCCAAAGAGGATGTTTAAAAAGCTCGCCCCCGGACTTCTGCCTACCCCGTAGAGGATACAGGCGTGATGCTGTGTTATGTTATGTTGTCCGTTTAAAAATCCTTCTATTTTAGACTGGAAGCTAATAAAAAACAATACATTCAGCAGCTGATCTTCCTAGGCATCTCGTAAAAACCAACTTGAAATTACGGTTCCGGTTTCGGATAAGTAAAATTGGTACCGCAACCTTAACCAGTTGTATCCTAAAGGTGATACGAGCGGTGTTGGAGCAGAGTCCATTTAAATAACTTCGCTCCAACACCGCTCCACAACCCGGCGGTCAACTACCGAAGTCTGATGCCGGGACGCTTGCTGACACCGAGCTGTCTTGTCAACTATGTCGGAAGGCAACGACTTAAAGCCCATATTTGAATCTTCTTATCTCGTGTGGGTTGTGAGGTGGATTACCAACCTCATCAACCCTGGTGTCAGGGTTACTATTGACCCGCCAAAGCCCCCTGACATGACTCGTGTAACGAATAATAACTTACATCAGTAAGTAGTAAACGGGACCAACGGCTTAACGTGCACCTTCCGAAGCACGGATCATCTTACTTTCGGACAATCAGGTGATCAGCCTGTAATGTCCTAACCAAACTAGGGATCCCAAAGTAATTTTTGTGATATTTCCCCACCGGGATTCGAACCCGGGACCTCCGGATCGTGAGCTTAACGCTCAACCACTGGACCACGTAGGCCGTTCACATTTGAATGATATTTTATTTGTCGTGTGTGGGATTGTCCCTGAAAATATTTTTATTTTTTAGGATGGGGTGGTTGAGGTCCGCTATGAAGAATACTTCGTGGAGCACGAGGTGTCTACAGCCGACGCGCGCCGCGCCGCCAGAGCACTCAACTTGGATGATAGTGAGTAGCTATATCCGTCATGTTGCGTACCCGGAATGTTCTTGTTTTAAAAACTCTTTAAGATAACATAAATTGCCCGTATACTTGTCACGGCTGGGCTCAGGCCTCCCCTTAATCAACCGGAGGAGTGAGTACGCCGATCCATAAACACTTCCTTCTTCTTCTTCTTCTAGTCCTTTTATCCCCTGTTGGAATGTAGGGCTCGAATAACAGATTTCCACTCCACGCAAAAAACCCTTTAATAAAACAAAAAATATATTTATGTAAAAAATTACGATTCAAAGTGGAACTATGTTACCTAATTAAGAAAAATATTTTTGAGTTTGAATTGTTAGGACCTCAGGACACAGGCTGCTACCTATCTGTCTAAATGCGAGATAATTAAGCTCTTTTTATATTTTAACTTTAACTTTGGGTATCTTTACATTCCCGGGAAGGCCACAATACAAGTTATAATGTTACTAGACATTGCTAACTCTATTAACTCCATTGAGTTACTTGACGCTACAACGCGGATTTTGCGGCGGTGTAACGCGCTGCGACGCGATGTTCGTGTGTTACGTGTTAGAATAGAATTAAACGTCATAATCTTAATGAAATATTACTCTTAACTTCTTAGGTACTAGTCGTCATCCAAGAAATGATTTATTAGCTTAGGTTGCTACTCGTATTAATGCTATTAGAGCTTCATTCAGAATTTCGCATTGTTCCTCATCTCGCATGACGGGCATGTCAAAGCTCTCAAATTTCCACTCTTGCGCAACAGTACTTGACTCGCGGTTAATTAGACGCCATCCACGAATTAGGACGCAGTGACCAGATTAAAACACGACAAATGAAATGGTCTTGAAATAGCCGACAAAGGTAAGTGCTATAAAGGCCGAATTAAGTAAGTACATAAAGATGTACGTAAGAGAAGCGGCGACACAGCTGGCAAGTCGGATTCCAAATTAATTTACCTATACAGGTGTTAGTGACATCGTAACGAATACTGAGGGATGATTTAGACCATGATTGTGAATTGATATCAAGTGAAATTTCCTGTCAGAAAATTCATGAACATGTAAGTGTTTTCTTTTTAATTAAGTATTTTCAGTTCCATACTTTTGCGACGGAAAATTCCAGTTGATATCAACTCAGAATCATGGTCTGAATCATCCTTCGAAGTTTTCGTTACGATGTCACTAACACGTTTTCATTTTCCTGTATATATGCCATCCAACGTTGCAGAATTTGTTAACTAGGTAATAAATATTAGACTGTTCAATGCGCACAAAGTGATGTGGGTATCAACCCACATGAGTCACCCACATCAGTGATGTGATCATCACGCTTCCCCAAGCGTTCTGAGGTGAGAAATGAGACTTTGTAAGAGACGGTAGCGCGCCGCGCCCAAACTCTGTGTACCTTCACAAACTATCCTGATCCAATATTTTACATACCTTATAATAATAAAAAAATATGTACTATTTATTTTAATCCGTATTATGTATTTAGATTAAAGTTTAAACAAAATAACAATTCTGTTAGTCTTCGGCGTCGTGAGTCGCGTTACTGTCCTAATCTTTAGTCGTGTGCCATTCGACCTTCGAATCTGATCAGAAAGCCAATTGTCGGAATTTGAGGAAATAGGTTCTAATCGAGTTAACATGTTTAAAGGACAGACGACGCCACGCGAATTGACTACGAGATAAAGTAGTCTCAGTTGGGATTAACCACTTGACCGGACAAATAGCGAACGCCGAGGACTTTCACCCGGTAGGTACAAAAAATTTAGGCAACAGCCCTGAGTGTGCCCAGATGGGCGCAAACCTCAGATGGCATTTGAGAGAACTAAATAATTATTTCTAGTGGGCCGACAGCTATAAGCGGCGAATGAGGTAATCGTTGAAAACGTCGTGGGGTCGGTATCGGAGTCCTGAATTGTGTGTTGTCTGATTGGCTGCCTCTATGGCTAGAGTAATCGGATCGTCAGGATCGCATAATTACGTCCTTCGGACGCCGATACTTTTCAGTACCGTCCCTAAGGGTCCCTCCGTCCCTATTCGGATGCCGCAACTAGGTACCAGGGGATTTAAGTTCTGGGGAGCAGAATCCCCGCATCTCGGATATCTTGGAATCGGATAATTTTCGAGTTGAGTCGAAGTTTGCGGCCACCTGGGCACCTACAGGCATAAGTGTGTTGATTTAATTTTCTATAAGAGTTCTCCGTGAACCTCATTTGTCCAGTCAAGTAAATACCGTCTGAGGCAAATCTGCTATAAGTTGTCTATAAATAAAAATAAATAACATTAAGTACCTATGACTAACGATAACGTTGAGCAAGATGACAGTATGCTTTTTCTACTAATACATTTATCCCCTGTTGGGATGTAAGGGTTGAATAATAGATTTCCAGTCCTCGCGATTTTTGCCTCGCGAGCTTGCTTCCATTTATTTATTTATTTTCATGGGATAATAAACAATTATACATAATATGTTAACAATAGGTGTAGGATATTTTCACATAAGTACATGTACAATCAACCACATTATCCACGTATTAATTTACAATGTCGTCTAGTGAGTTGAAAAAGGTTATATTATAAATTAAACAAAAAATAAATCAGCCAAGGGCTTGAATAATAGATTTTTTAAATTTAGAACTAGATAAATTGAATATGTATTTAAAATTAAATGACTCATTGTATTGATACAGAATACGACGTTCCATGCCGAGTTTTTAAGTCCCGGTCAACCGAGAGAGTCAGGTTTTTTTGGGCCGCCCCCTTTTGCGTTTGACTGTATGCAATCTAGTTCAAACTAAAATGTTCAAGTGATCACTAGGTCATTTCATTACCTAGACATAGTTCTTTAATGTCCAGACTGGTAGGTTGCCGGTAGGCGTTAAATTTGCTTCTCTATTATATAGCTTGACCGCGACAAACTGCTGATTTAGCTTATGATATAACAGACTAATATTTACTAGTCCAAATGCCTATATTTATATGTAGGCAGGGAGAACATAGAAGGGAGGTACTATGTTATCGGCCGAGAAGTACATACACCAGGGGCCTTAGCCAAGTTGCAGACGATTATGAAAATCAACAGGGGGGTTAAATGGCCATTGAGGACTTATAAGAAATTCATCTAAAAAAGAAATAGTGGTATTTGACATTTTGTTGACAGGTTTCCAGCCCAGTCCTTCATAATAGACAGGACATTAATAGGCTACTTTCCAACTAGTCCAATCAGTTACTTTTTACAAAGTATAATTTTTTTTTTTTTAGTATAAATATATAAATTAATATAATTAGTAATAATTAGTATAATTACATAAACAAATACATTCCATTCAACAACAATTGTAACAACATACACATTATTAAAAACAATTTTAAAATAATAATAAAAATCTATAAATGAAAATGTCCTCCAGCTCACCACATCGAGGCAAAGTCCCCAGAATACTGGCCACGTTGCGTCTCTGCACCGCTAAACTGACCCTTTGGGCAAAATAACTGCCAGCTCTAGGGTCGGAAGTTGCCGACCCCCACTCCCGTCCGTCTCCCGTTGTTGTTGTTGTTGTGTTACTAAACGTCAAAACACGAAATAACTATGGAACTTGTATGGAAACGCACACTGTGACGTCATAGAAAAACGTAATAAAATGTCGGACTTATTATTATGTTCGTGTTGATTAAAATTCATAAAAGTCAAATAGGAAAAATAAAATGGTTTTAGTTCGTTTTAGATGTGTCTTTATTTAGTAATCGGAATTTCATAAGCATTATCTTGAACCTAGTACACGACCCAATTCCGTTATGATTTTTTTTTGACCTGACTTATTGTAGATTTGCTGCAGATGGCATTAACTACTTGGCCGGACGAATGGGGAGCGCTGAAGGCTCTCACCCGGTACAACGTTTAAGACAACAGGCCTGAGGGTGCCCAGTTGGGCGCGAACCTCGGCTCAGGGCGTCGTCTGAGAGGAAAAATATTTGAAAGAATTAATCGACCCTAGTGGGTCGATAGCGATAAGCGCTGAATGAGGGAAATCGTCGACCACGCCGGCCGGTCGGTATCGGGGCCCTGAAGTGTTTGGTGTCGCGAGCTGATTGGCTGCCTCTATGGTTAGAGAAATCCGTTATCGACTTTCGCGGTCTATGCGTTTCATCACGTTCAAGCTATATGAATAAAATCCTGAACGGAATTAAAACTGAATGAGTAAGCTTGGTAATAGGATCCGCTCCGCACTAGTCCGCTGTAGTGTTGGTATTTTTAGCAATGACTGTCTTAATTGAAAGTCACAATTGACTTATTTATTGTCAACTGTTTCAAACTGAACTGTACCAATCGTCATTGATTGTAATTACACTTAATTCACAATTTTACTGGGCGATAGAAATGTAGGTACACAAACACGCACCTGTAACCTTTAATTAGGGGGACGCAGGCACAAGCAATCGAAACATAACTTGCAGCCGCTTTTGATACCGAAGTCCTAAAAAAGAAAAGTTTAAAAACTAAAACTACACATACATACATAAACTCACGCTCGTAATCCCTAATGGGGTGGGCATAGCCACAAGTAATCAAAGACAACTTGCAGCCACTGTTGATACGATGTCGTAAGCTGGATATGATGAATCTTATGGCGATAAGGGATCAGCCTATCGCCCTTAAAATTAGTCCATCATTTTAGATGACACAATCCCAAAAAACAACTAAAACTAGATTACGAAAAATCACGCTCTAAAAGTATGAAACAAGAAAATAGGTTCTTTTTTTTTAACTACCTATATACGTCCCACTGCTGGGCACAAGCCTCCCCTGAATTAACCGGAGGGGGTAAATAGGTATATTTCTCTGAAATTCTTCCAAATAGTGATGTGTGGTCGTATGCCGTGGTAAGCAAACTTTAGGACAGATTGGCATACCTCCGACCGTGGCTATCTTCTAAACCACCATTCATTTTCTTGTTTCATACTTTTTAGAGCGTGATTTTTCCGTAGACAAGTTTTAGTTCTTAAACTTTAATTTTTATTTACCTATACGTATATTATTTTGGGGTCTACCTATCCTGAACATGTCTGAGTAGTCATGTTATCAATTCAACGTAAATGTCGAGTACCTAAATTCAAGAAAACTCGCAAATAAAAGCTAGTAATATGTAAATAGGTATTTGACTTTCGCGGTCATTTATGCGTTTCATCACGTTCAAGCTATATGAATAAAATCCTGAACGGAATTAAAACTGAATGAGTAAGCTTGGTAATAGGATCCGCTCCGCACTAGTCCGCTGTAGTGTTGGTATTTTTAGCAATGACTGTCTTAATTGAAAGTCACAATTGACTTATTTATTGTCAACTGTTTCAAACTGAACTGTACCAATCGTCATTAATTGTAATTACACTTAATTCACAGTTTTATTGGGCGATAGAAATGTAGGTACACAAACACGCACCTGTAACCTTTAATTAGGGGGACGCAGGCACAAGCAATCGAAACATAACTTGCAGCCGCTTTTGATACCGAAGTCCTAAAAAAGAAAAGTTTAAAAACTAAAACTACACATACATACATAAACTCACGCCCGTAATCCCTAATGGGGTGGGCATAGCCACAAGTAATCAAAGACAACTTGCAGCCACTGTTGATACGATGTCGTAAGCTGGATATGATGAACCTTATGGTGATAAGGGATCAGCCTATCGCCCATAACATTAGTCCATCATGTTAGATGACACAATCCCAAAAAACAACTAAAACTAGATTACGAAAAATCACGTTCTAAAAAGTATGAAACAAGAAAATAGGTATTTTTTTATTTTTTTTTACTGCCTATATACGTCTCACTGCTGGGCACAGGCCTCCCCTCAATCAACCAGAGGGGGTAAATAGGTATATTTCTCTGAAATTCTTCCAAATGGTGATGTGTGGTCGTATGCCGTCGTAAGCAAACTTTAGGACAGCTTGACACACCTCCGACCGTGGCTATCTTCTAAACCACCATTCATTTTCTTCTTTCATACTTTTTAGAGCGTGATTTTTCCGTAGAGAAGTTTTAGTTCTTAAACTTTAATTTTTATTTACCTATATTATTTTGGGGTCTACCTATCCTGAACATGTCTGAGTAGTCATGTTATCAATTCAACGTAAATGTCGAGTACCTAAATTCAAGAAAAGTCGCAAATAAAAGCTAGTAATATGTAAATAGGTTTTTTAAATGTGCAAATTAAGCCGTTTCATTTGACACCAAACACAATACCATTCGAAAATATTTTTTTTTTCGTCCTCAGTTAGTGACGTCACAAAGCCCATAACCACCAGACAATCAAGAACCTTCTATTGACACCTCATTTGTTAAATTCTGTCAAGTGGTTTAGAAGTAAGGTTGGAACAGACGTGCAAACATACATACATACATAGCGGTCAAACAGATAACCCTCCTTTTTGCTTCGTATATATCTCCCCTTCAGTACTTTCGACCAAGTAAGGACTACTACCCGCGCAATTGTCATTTTATATGACATACACACATACATGAGGAGCTCGGTGGCGCAGCGGTAAACGCGCTAGGTCTGCGATTGTTGAAGTAAAGCAACTTTCGCAAAGGCCGGTCATAGGATGGGTGACCACAAAAAAAAAGTTTTCATCTCGAGCTCCTCCGTGCTTCGGAAGGCACGTTAAGCCGTTGGTCCCGGTTGCATTAGCAGTCGTCAATAACCAGCAATCCGCACTGGGCCCGCGTGATGGTTTAAGGCCCGATCTCCCTATCCATCCATAGGGAAGGCCCGTGCCCCAGCAGTGGGGACGTTAATGGGCTGATGATGATGACACACATACATACTTAGCGGTCAAACAGATAACCTTCCTTTTTGCTTCGTAAATATCCTCCCTTCAGTACTTTCGACCAAGTAGGTACTACTACCCGTGTAGTGCTCAATTGTCATTTTATATGACAGGCGTTAATTTACCAGCCTTGGCGTTTAATGACAGTGTACACGGTATTAATAGACTCCGCTAATTAGCGATGACACTTCTCAATGATTACAGTACAGATTTCTGTGCATAACATGTTATATTACTTGTAACCTCTCTGGTATAACCATAGAGGCAGCCAATCAGCTCGCGACAACAAACACTTCAGAACCCCGATACATTTAGCGCTTATCGCTATCGACCCGCTAGAGTCGATTAATTCTTTCAAATATTATTCTCTCAGACGATGCCCTGAGCCGAGGTTCACAGTTTTCGCACCCTCAGTGCTGTGGTCGTAAATGTTGTACCGGGTGAGAGCCCTCAGCGCTCTCCATTTGTCCGACCAAGTAGTTAATGCCATTTGCGGCAAATCTACAATAAGTCACGTCAAAGAAAATCTCTGGTAAAATGGCACTTGCATCTTGAGCACTATACCAAAGGTTCTATGTTCGATTCCCGGTCGGATCAATTTAGGAAACGAACTGTTAGTTATAAGAATCCTGAGGATGTGATACTCGGTTTCCCTTCTGTTATTCGTTGAATCCCCACTTAATATTATTATGCGAAAGTAACTCTGTCTGTCTGTCAATTTTTAGATTTAGATGTGATATGGAGATAGTTTAAGACTTAGGTAAGATTTTATCCTGTAAATTGAGGGATGAAAATGGTATGGAGAAAACGTGTCGCGCGCGACAACTGAAGTCCACTCGGGCAAAAACGCGGCGCGGGCGGAAGGCCCCTGTAATCATAGAGTGAAGAATAATACCACTACGTGTAGAACAGACACTGCCCCGCACCAATTCGTATCAGGCGCCGGCCTCACCCCCTCTGTGTCTCACTTTAGTCTAAATTGCCGTAAGTCGTTAAGGAGTGAGCGAGCGCGCGCGGACCGTCTGTCTCGCTTGCACTTATACGTTAGACGGCACACGGTAAGAACGCCATTTTTGTATGGAGTGTCCAGGCTGTGACTAATAGCGACTCTATAGGGTATCCTGTGTTTCTTCCAGCTAACATTTTATTGAAGCTAAATAAGACTTAATGACATCATCAAAAGCATTATGGAAGGAATGTACTTCCTACTAATAACAAAAGTGGATTACTATAATCTAAGCACTGATGCGAATGGTATGGTTGGCCATACATTCATACAACCTCATACAAAAGTGCATGTATGACAAGTAGTAATTAAGGGACAATTTTCTCGTTATCAGATGCGGTGTTAGGTCTAATTAAATGCTTGTGGACGTTGATGAGGTATGTGACAGATGAATTCCATTACTCATAGTCATAAGTAATATTACAACGTAACATAACATCACGCGTGAATCCCAAAAGGGGTTGGCAGACGTGTATAGTGCATACCATCGCAATGAAAACCACGTCAGCACCGTTTTAAAACCTGACTCGAAACGAGCGTGTTGACTATCACACCACCGTGATTCGAACCTGTGACACTGCGATGTAATAATCTTACATAAAAGCTTAAAAAAGTTAATTATAAGATTAATGATTACCTAAATGATAAAAATGCCTGGTAAATGTGTTCGTCTAGTTATTTTTTTTTAATGTATACCTACTTTGATTTGAAAGATACGTTGCTGTTGCAGTTTCTTCTCATTTCTTCCCCTCAGCCATAACACCTTCGAAATGTCGTAGATTCAAAAATATTTGACTCTGATTTTTTCATAATAACGGCAAAATTTCTTCTTTCGTAGAGCGGATGAAGGATAATGCAATTGCGAAAGCGGTATGTAAAGCGAAAGTTGATGGTAGTGCTGGCAGAGGAAGACCTAGAAGGACTTACATTGACTAAATTGGAGATATCCTTAAAAAAGGTTTAGTACGATCTACTCTGAACCGGCGTGCGCGTATGAAGCGATTGATGAATGTGGAGGAAGCAAGAGAAGTGTGTCAGGATCGAAGCCAATGGAACTGTATAGTCTCTGCTTACCCCGATGGGAAATAGGCGTGAGTTTATGTATGTATGTATGTATGAATTTCTTAATATTGCATGTCGTAACATAATAAGCTTGATGTTAGGTAGTGTTATAGTACCTAAGTACATACCTACTTTCTCGGGTTTCCATCCAGACGTTCCGCTTCGAACCATCGATCAATACTCAACTCAACAACACCCCATGTAGAAAATGGTTAACAATGACGCAAGAAGACTAGAAAAATAGGCCATGACGTCATCCCATAAGGGTGGTGTTCAGCTAAATAGTTCAAAGTGATAAAACTACGTATTGGTGCTTCTTCGGACGCACACACACTTAACGTAATTTTAATTTGACAGGCTTTTAAACTAGAGCCGTCTTTTACTTGCAATACGGGCAAGAAAGAGACGCGGCTAGTTTTAGTCATGTCAAATTAAGATGTTATAAATGTTGGTGACACCACTATAAGTATTCAATAGTGCAAATTCTCGCGATCTAAAAATAATGTTGTCCTTTACTTACGATAGGTACAAGAAAGAGATAGAGTTAGTTTTGGAAATAGTGCATAGGTTTGAAATGAAATAAAATTTATTTGCTCTACAGTGGTACAAAAGATCTTAAATATATATTATATCAAAAAAGTCCATCACTCAACCATACATCGTGCGAATATCAATATTTTGTCAATAATAGTGATTGTGTAGTGATTGAAATAATACCGAATATTTTTGCTTTTTTATAAAGTATATAGCTAAACGTTTGTTGGAAAACTGCCAGCAATTGAAATCAGTTCGATAAAAATATCGTTAAGAAACCTTTTCCTGTCCGGGTATATTCTAAACTACCGGCCGCCCGCGTCTTCGTCCGCGTAGATTTCGTTTTTTTTTATTGTTAAAGTCTGTGTGTTATTCTGATGTAAAAGTTACATTATTGTACAGTTTCATTAAAATCCATTCAGTAGTTTTTGCGTGAAAGAGTAACAAACATCCAAACATCCATACTCACAAACTTTCACATTTATATATTAGTAAGATAAGATAAGATTTATAGGATATCAACTCGCAGTGGACTTACGATGACCAAATTGGAGATGTCCTTAGAAAAGGTTCAATACGATCTACTCTGAACCGGCGTGCGTGTATGAAGCGATTGATGAATGTGGAGGAAGCAAGAGAAGTGTGTCAGGATCGAAGCAAATGGAATTCTATAGTCTCTGCTTACCCCGGTGGGAAATAGGCGTGAGTTTATGTATGTATGTAACTCGCAGTGGAGCAGCGTAGTGGAGTACACTTCATATCCCCTCCGGTTGTTTAAGGCTGCCCACTAAGCAGGATTTATGAGCGAGAGTTATGCCTGTCTGACATCAACTTCCTAGCGTTACCAGGGTTCACTTACGACCTGTAGAATTGACAGGTCCGGTTTTATACAGAAGCGACTGCCTGTCTGACCGTGACCTTCCACACCGCGAAAGGAAAAACCAGCCCAATGCAGGTTAGGTTTCATAACTCCGAAACGCATTTCTCGGGAATTTGGGTTTCGCCCATTGCTGTATAATATGTTACTAGGTTTTCCCACGTTGTTTTCCTTCAGCACGTGATAATCATTTATGAAAATTCGAAAATTTTTGGCTCGTACTGGGACTCGAAACTGCGACCTTCCAGCTGGGTTACCGTGGCTCATAATGTAATGTCTGTCTTTACTATAATACAAATAATTACATGTTAGTGAGACCTTCAAAACCGCCTGTATGAAGTAATACGCCGCGGTCAAAAGGCGGGGCTGCACCAAATTACAGTTGGACCCCCAAATTGTCGTCAAGGTCAGCGCTAGACCTGTAATTATTGACTTCACGGTTAATACTTTTGTTGTGAACAAATACTATTGTCATCAATAGGGTAGTTTCCAACTAGTCAAATCAGTTACTTTTTACTAAATGTCAAAACAGAACATTTGGAATTTGTATGAAAAATCAACATGTGACGTTATAGAAAAACATGGCACATATAGCAATTATTATTAAAAATTACATTATTAAAATTCATAAATAAAGTTAAATAGAAAAAAGAAAACTTTTTCGTCACGTTTAGATCTCTCTGTATTTAGATAAAAATCTGAATTTGATAATGACCTAGGAAACTATCCAATTATACATACAAGGTACATTGTTTTAAGTTATTATGTGCTTTAATTATACATACAAGGTGTTAGTGACATCGTAACGAAAACTTTGAGGGATGATTCTGCCCATGATTCTGAGTTAATATCAAGTGGAATTTTCCATTGCAAAAATATGGAATTGAAAATAATTAAAATAAAAACTTTTTGCTCGTTACGATGTCACTAACACCCTGTATTTAAATGGTGTGCTCACATGCCCGCAATGTGACTATATAAGACGTCGGAGTTGAAGCAGTCGCCGTAGCCGAAACCTGAATCATACCATCATCATCATTAATCAATCATACTTTCATACTCACTGGAAACTCTCAGGCCTGTTGTCTTAATTTTTTGTCTCAATCATTTATGATCCAAACATGAATTCGAAATCAAATTCGACAATCATTGGTTTAGGCCTGTGCTGGGTTCGAACTATACCTATTCGAGCCCAGTTGGTAGAAGGCAAGCGTTCTAAACTGGGCTATCACGCGAAAAAAAAAGCAAAACACGAAGTAATATTCCATAATATCCGTCACGGGTTCCGATCAAGCTACCTAATTGTTTTTTTTTACCTATTTCGTCAAAACGTCAACGTAACCTTCGATTTGTCATTGTCACGATTAAAAGTTTTTGTGTCGCTGTGGTTTACTCACTTATTGGTGGTTTTATAGATACTTTCTGTGTCACAAAAAAAAACAGAAGTACCTAGACGTCCCTCATTCAGCGCTTATCGCTATCGACCCACTAGGGTCAATTAGTTCTTTCAAATATTCTTCCTCTCAGACGACGCCCTGAGCCGAGGGTCGCGCGTCTTACCCTCAGGCCTGTTGTCTTAAATTTTGTACCGGGTGAGAGCCCTCAGCGCTCCCCATTTGTCCGGCCAAGTATTTAATGCCATCTGCGGCAAATCTACAATAAGTCACGTCAAAAAAAGTACCTAGACGTACCCCACTTGTATTTTATCTTCTTACTTGTATTTTTGTTGAATTCACGAAGATAAACGCTATAACCGCCACCATAAAGTCGATCGAAAATAACTGACAGAATTGGTAACTTATTTGAGACCCAAACGTAGGAGCCACAACGTACCCACACACTAAATTAATTCGACTTATTACCACAGACAAAATAGGACACATTAGTATACCTACGACCACGGGTATCTTCTAAATATCACTATTCGTAAGGATTTCAGAGAAATATCCATATTTTCTTGTTTCATACATTTTAGAGCGTGATTTTTCCGTGGTCGGGTTTTAGTTTTTGAACTTATATTTTTGTAGGAATTATTAAGCTTTTGAACATTATCCATTCAGAAAGAAGCAGTCTTGAGTTTGTCTATTACATCTCGGAAATGTCTAGATTGCTTCAAGAATTCCCAGAGCGAAGTTTGCGGCATACATCAGACCACGGAGAAACGGAATATATGATTTCTAGTCTACAGTTAGAGCTTTCAGTAGAGGATAGGATATGTAATGTGATCGCTACGGGTCTATTTGCAACTTTACAAAATGTATGTACAGTCATGAGCAACATAATGTACTTACCCACTTTAGGACTCTGTCGCACTAATATATTTGACATTTAGTGAGAGTTGCAGTTCAATTTGTCAAAAAAGTTAATGTGATATGGTACCAAAGTGTATACATATTAATGCTCGTGATCGTATATACATGACATAGTCAAACAACTTTCCAGGCAACGTTCTTGAAATACAATATAGATGGCGCTGTACAGATTTCTCTTCGTTTAACCTTCTAATTTCATGATTAACAGACATGCGTAACGTCTTTTATCTTTGTTTGTGGGTATACAATTACGTCTTCCACCCATTATTATTCTGATCAAAATCAAGAGAAGCAATAAAGGCTGGGCTAGGCTTATTAGCTATAAGGCCGCCAGATTGTACTGTATCTTTCGTATGTTGTGTGCAATAAAGTATATTTTTGTATTTGTATTGCAAAGGTAGCAACTTAATGCTATACATAATGTAATCTAAATATATAAAGGGAGAAACTGACTGATTCACTGACTGACATATCAACGCACAGCCTAAACGGCTAAACGTAGGCACTTGAAATTTGGAAGAGACGTAGCTTAGGTGCCGTAAAGGTGCACTAAGAAAGGAATTCCCGAAATTCTCACGGGAACGGGAATTAGCGGGAAAATACTTTTGTATGAAAAATCTAAACCACTTAAGGTAGACGCTTGAAATTTGACATGCACTTCCACACACACAAAGATCTCTTTTTTATAACACGCCACGCGGACGAAGTCACCTCAATAATGGGAAAATAGGTAACTATCACGTTAAAGTTAAAGCTGTACAACGCCATCTATATTGTTTTGGTGAACGTAGCCTGAAAAGTCCCTTATTGGGTTGGACCACGGAATAGAGTCGTAAGGCCGAATGTCCTTTTAAAATCCATGTACGGTACTAGGTGCACCGAACTTGAATATTTGTTGGATTGTAGCACTGTTGTGGGTCCACTAATGCACTACTTCAATGACACGCACTGGTTATTACTGTTAATTAATATTTATTATAATTAAATGAGGAGCACAATGTCTTCGTTCTAATAGTTCGTAGCAGAGAGAGAGACACAATTATTGCCATATTAAAATAATATAAAAAAGTAAATTTGTTGGGTTGCCAACAATCCAAACCTCATTGTTTAACTTTTGTGTCTGGAAATCTCGGTCTTACAAGAATAGAAGAGGATGGAAATTACGACACATTTCTTAACATAATTAGCAGACACGAACTAAGGGCAACATTATTGTCTACAGGTAGGTTATCATCATCACTAATTTAAGAGCCACGCTCTTGTCGGTGTAGCATTCTCCATTCTCGTCTAGCAAAGGCCAATTCGCACCAATCTACACGTCGGGTGATCTGTGAGAGAATGAGGTATTCATCGCGAAGCAACCTTCCTGACTTTCAGGTGTTCATGCAAGATGGTGGAAACTGCCCAGGATTCGATCTTCAGTTCAGCCTGAATGCCTCTCTATGTGTAATATTTCTATTTTCCTGGATTAGCCACTCTACTCGAATAACGTTTTCATTAGTTACTCGTCTAGCAAATGTTACTAACATTAGAAATTAGTCATTTACTAACACATATGAGTCAATGGTTACTTGAAATAAAGATTTATTATTTAATTCCTTTACTTCCTTATAAGACACGACGTTCACCTTCTCTTTGACTGTTCCATGTAAGCTTTGATTTGTTCTACAGGTAGGTACCTACACAATAATATACCTACAAGTGCTACACATCATTCGATGCACCACACGCATGTGTAGTGTCCGGTTGCTTGCATTATTGATTAACCGCCCCCAGACAACTTACACCAACCTAAACCTTACAGCCTTGCAATACAAACTATGTCGGCAGGCTGAGCTTTGAAGAGACAGTCATAGAATACTAGGACGTCAGTCGACGGCGACCGGCGTGAACAATAGATTTCGAAGTTAATATAAAGCTTCTACGCTGGATTGAGAGCGAATAAAAACATCTATTTTTTTACATTAAGGAATAATGCGTTGTAGCTATGGCGAGAAAACAATACCTACTTATACATTAGTGACACGGTAACGAAAGCTTTGTGGGATGATTCAGACCATGATTCTGAGTTGGTATCAAGTGGAATTTTCCGTCGCAGAATTATGCAACTCAAAATAATTTAATAAAACACGAAATTTTTTTATGAATTTTCTGACATGAAATTCCTCTTAATATCAACTGTGTCTAAGGACAGTCTCACAAAGTGATTTCGACAATGTCCCCATCGGGAATCGAACCCGGACCTCCAGATCGTGAGCCTAACGCTCTAACCACTAGACCACGGAGGCACGGAGGCTGTCTGTTTTATGACTAATCTTATAAAAATTCAATCACTCATTTAGAGAGAAGTGCACGTCGACACATAGACATTCAAACACAAATTAATGTCATTATTATTTTATTCTACGCTCTATTGTTTTAACTTCACACATGTCTCACTATTGAATCATACACGCACTTGGTTTTTATGACATATCGGTAGAGTTAGGTAACATTTATAATGTTTATTGAATAAGTACGTAAATAAACAATGCGCCAGTCAGACAGTCACTGTGGTCCTGTGGTTCGAACCCCGGTACCGAACTTGCACCAATGAATTATTAATAAGTAATATTTTTTCTCAAGTGCAGGTTTTACTAACACAGTTGGCTCGACCATTACCGACGGCGATACGGCTTACCACCGCTTTGGTCTAACAGAAAGCCTACTTAGCTCATCCATCATGCGATGGCTCTTAGCTCTGACTACCCCAATTGGGTTATAGTCGTGATCTTATTATATTTATGTCAGGCAGATAGACAAAATACAATGAACCACGAACGCGCGAGTTATCCATCATGTCGGGGAGGACCGCGAATCCCTTAGCGGGCGAGAACGTTTAAAATTTGCTTAAGCTTAGGTTAGGCAAAGAATAAATAATACTCGGTCTACATACAGGGTGCTAGTGACATCGTATCAATGATTCTGAGTTACTTACTATCAAGTGGAATTTCGGACTGTCGGAAAATTTATGATTTTTTTGTTCTTTTTTTGATATCATCCCTCAAAGTTTTCGTTACGATGTCACTAACACCCTGTATACTAACACCCTGTAACTCTCCGCCCCGCACCAATTCGTATCGGGCGTGGACCTCACCCCTTTGTGTCTTACATGAACAGCCTATATACGTCCCACTGCTGGGCACAGGCCTCCCCTCAGTCAACCGGAGGGGGTACGGAACTAACTTTGTGTCTTCATCATCATCAGCCGTATGACGCCCACTGCTGGGCATAGGCCTCCCCCAAGGATCTCCACGACGATCGGTCCTGCGCTGCCCGCATCCAGCGGCTTCCCGCGACCTTCACCAGATCGTCGGTCCACCTTGTAGCGGGCCTACCCACTGAGCGTCGTCCGACACGTGGTCGCCATTCCAGAACCTTTCCGCCCCATCGGCCATCGGTTCTCCTCGCTATGTGTCCTGCCCACTGCCACTTCAGCTTTGCAATTCTTCGAGCTATGTCGGTGACTTTAGTTCTCCTGCGGATCTCCTCATTTCTGATTCGATCGAGCAGGGAAATACCGAGCTTTGTGTCTTACTGTAGCGCAAATAGCCGTAAGCCTCTATGGGGTAAGGAGAAGAGCGCGCGGACTGTGATCTCGTTCGCACTTACCGTACACGGTAAGAATGTCATTTTTGTATGGTGTCCGGTGACTATACTGTCTTGTATGGTATCCCGTGTCTATACTGTCTATAACTAACTCTACACTTGTCTCCATTCCAGTACCAGACTCGAGGCCCGGATGTGGTTCATGCACTCGTAGAGAATTAGAGTACTGTGAAACACGTCTGCTGGCTGACCACTGTTGCTGTGAGAGAAGGTATTCATCATTCACTCTAAGGTTACAATAAACGTGATAATCAACAAACCACGGCTCACAAAGTGATTTTTGCAATTCCATTCACTCATTCATATTTTGGTACTATTAAAGTATATTTGAATTTGAAGGTTTTTCCCCGAGCCGTTCCCGTGGCTGCCTCACACGTGCTACATGGGCCGAAGTCGGTGCAAGCCGCTGGCGCATGATTGTGCTCGGTACACCCGGTTGAGGGACTGCTGCTGCTACAAGAAGCTCGCTGACCGATGTGAGTTGCTTTACACAAGGGGGTTAGAAAGACCACATTGAAACAATGACGATAAACACTAGATGCTCATATGTAGGCGGCAGCACTGATGAGTGTTCCTTAATTTAGACATTTCTCCATACTGGTGCTAATTCCTGCAGACGCTATCTAATTTTATTTTAAGTTATACCTGTCATTTTCTTATCTTTTTTTGGGTAGTAGTACTTAATAAATAAAATAATCTATTGCAGGGAAGGGTATCCTCTCCAGCTCCACCCGGCTAGGCGTGGGCGGTGTATCCCTGCTGCTGCTGTCCATGCTACTATTTGTGGCGTACCTCTGACACCAGGGGCCGCCGCGCCCGGCCGCCCAACCCGCACATGTTTAACCACAATACCAACACAACTGTGAAGGCGAGAAATCCTTAGAGTTGATGAAAATGATCACTGGACTCCACTCCCCTTCAGACGTCAAAGCATAAACATGACATGAATGACTGATGATCTCCGACCGATTTCGCCCATGGCGACCACTTCGACTCCTAGTCGGCACGACGCTGATACGCCCGAAGATGGCTTATGTATAGCCTATCTTTACAGTGAACTCCCGCGCACAGTGAGGGCACGTGAGCATGACATGAATAGATAGGTACCTAAGCGCAAACAACTTCTGCAAAGCCCGTATTCCCGAGAAATGCGTTTTTGAAGTATGTGACCTAACCCGTATTAGGCTAGGTTTCCCTTCGTGGGATGGAAGGTCTGGCAGTCGTTAGGTGAGCGGACGTGATGGTTAATTCGTCTTCACATATTTACCCAGAATTACCACACCTTCAAATGATATTACCGGACTCTTGCGACATCGGAATATAACGTTATTAAAAGTTAGATATTAATCGTGGAGTCGATAAAGCCGGAGATTTCATTTAGATTTTTTTCTTTTAGGGGTAGTATTTTTATATCATTTATATAACAAATATTTCGATCATATAAATAAAGTTTGATTAATGACATAAAAATCTACCCCTAGAAAAGAAAAAGATCAAAATTGGACCTGGGAAATAAGAAATCCTTCATTGTCTCTACTATATGCTGTTTACACCCAATCTAGCTAAGTTATCTAGTTGACTAGGTACTCTGATGTACAATTTGTACAATTTATTATAGGGATAATGTTAGACATGGTAGTTAAATGCTTCCTTCAGTTCCTCAAGTCTTATAATAAATTAAAAATTAAAATAATTCATCACAAAACGAGCTTTAGAATTATATTTGACTAGGTCAAATATAAATAATAAAATGCTTATCCAGAAATAGAAGTCTATTTAAAATAATCAAAAATCATACTTTCGAATTTCAAAATGAGTACGACCGTTGACCATTTTTATTGCTGACATCACACGACAGTATTTCCATACAAATATAGAATATTGACGTTTCGTAAAAAAAATCTCATTTGACTAGTTTTTCAAGTACCGCACAGCGTAGCGTAGCTTATACATATTGTTGTAGACGGGGAAACCACCTGGGTTTTAAACCCGGTGTTTGGGTAAAAACCCGATAAACACTGGCCTAAATTAAGAATAATAAATAAGATAATTACTATTACTGCATTTGAGACCTTACATTATGCTTTGAACATACTTTAGCATTAGGTAATATACTTATCGTACACGTACAATATGATGAGAATTAATAAAGCGAGTTAGATAGTCCTTGAATATTATAGAGTAGGTAAAGCAGTGGTTTAAGCGAGAATTTATTGTCATATCCTTCTTCGCAATATAAAAATATAATTATAGATATTTACATACATACGTACTGAGCAATATAATGTACCCATTTTAGGACTCTGTCGCACTAACATATTTGACATTTAGTGAGACTTACAGTTCAATTTGTCAAAAAAGTTAATGTGACATGGTACCAAAGTGTATACATATTAATGCTCGTGGCCGTACATACGTAAGATCACGTCTACTTGCCGTTGGGGTAGGCAGAGATTATAATATCCCACTTACTACGATCCTGACACACCACTTTCGCTTTTTCCACTCTCATCAAAGACTTCATGGATGCTCGCCGGTTTACAGTTCTCTTGGATATGTCACCGTAAAATTGTATACCGATAAATTATAATCTACCGAAAAATAATACGTTAAATTGTAAGCAATATGATACGATTCATAATTATTCGACAGTTCACAATCTCGCGAGATAGATTATAATCTAACGTTATTTACAATTTTACGGTGACAAATATATACTTTAGTTCCATTTACGACCGTAGTGGCGCTGTCCGTATGGGAATCGGGGGGGCACGGCAGTGCCCCCGCCAAGTCGAGCGCGAAGCATACATTTATACTCGGAATTTGATATATTATTTATGATGACGCGATGGAAAAATCGTGCCACAGTAGAATTATTTCCTTCAATGTGATGTAATGAGCTTCGTATTGGTAAATCTATAGAATCACATTTTTTACCACTGTATTAAATCTACCTATAATGCAATAATTATGTAAGATGATTCTAAGAATTACCTATTAAGTATTATCAAACATTTGTTGGTATGTTGCCTAAAAAGTATTTTCCTTTTCTTATTTTTTTCATCTTATCTGATAAACAAAAAAGATCTTAGATACGATGGACAAAATTAAGAAAAGTATTCTCAGGTATTTGTTGGCATGTTGCATATAAACTTTTTCTTTATTTTGTTCTTACTGATTTTAAATATATTTTTAATTTAGTTCGAATACCAATGATCTTTAAGTTTTAGAACAAATTGTTTTGAGTTGAAATTGTTTATTTATTGTTAGTGTATGAAGCATCGCCTCCACTAGGCGACACTTGTCGGGCGAGATGTGTCGCCAGACTTTTCATCTAGGTATATGATAATAGAGTATTTGACTGGGTCAACGATAAATTACAATTATAATGCTAGTCTAGAATTAGAAACCAGTCGAAAACGATCACAGAACAATCTCATTTTTCTTTTTGACTTGTTTATAAATTAAGTAACTATGAGTACGACGTTTGACCGCTTTTATTGATGACGTCACACGCCTATATTTTCATAACAATTCCATATTATAATTCTTTCGTTGATGGCCCATTTGACTAGGGTAAGTTGTCAATAGCCTATGTCGTCCGATATCGACATGTATATGTCGTTCGATAAATGTCGTCCGTCAACTATCGCCTAGTGGAAACGCGGCTTAGTCGACGCCAAAGGTGCATTAGTTATTAAGTTACCACTATAGTTTGTAAGCTCGTGTGAATGCATTCGACCATCATAAAATGATGTCAAAAACAAAATATTTACAAAAATGATATTATATCTTATACTTATTCAAATTAGTAGCTATTACTTCAAATGGTTATAAATATAAATGTATTTTTGAATCAATTATAATTATGAGTATCACATCAATTATCTGTTTAAAAGTTGTTTCTGTCGAAAATAAATAGAGAAGTTACCAAGATTTTCTTGTTTTTCTTGTGTCCTACCTAAAGGTCCACATCTGCCAGCACCTCCAGTTTGTCGAAGGTCTATGGGCGGCACGGCGCTACAATTGTTTGAAAAAATTACAAACTCAAAAGTAAGTATATTTATTCAGTAACAATAGTTACTCTTTCAATCAATGGTATTTTTTTCCATAACTTCAAGCCGGTATACCACAGGACCACAGTGGCTATTAAACTAAAACTTGACTTCGGAAAAACACTCTCTAAAAAGTATGAAACAAGAAAATATTATTCAGAATTTCTTCCGAATAGTGATGTTTAGGGTATAACCGTGGTCGTATGCTGTGGTAAGCTAACTCTTAGGACAGATTGGTATACGACCACGGGCATTCCTAGTCTAGCTTAAGTGGTTTAGAAGTTAGGAGGGAACAAAGACGTACATATACATAACAGGACATAACATACTACACATAACATGTCAGGGGCCTTTGGCGGCTCAATCACAACCCTGGTTAATGAGGCTGGTATTCCACCACACAACCCACACGATAAGAATCGAAGATACAAATAGCCCTCCTTTTTGTTTTGCAGCAGACGGTTAACTGACGGTTTGACGGCCGCCGATTGTACTTCTCCTGACACATTTGTAATTGTTTTTAGTGTTGTGTTTATAAGTGCAATAAAGCGTTTTTGTATTGTATTATTTAAAACACAAGCATTCTTTGATATGTTTTATTATATAATATAGATTTACAAATAAAAGTACCTAATCTTATATCTAAATTGATGCTCAGTCTTGTCTCGAGCTTGGCGGCACGCTCTCAAACATCACTTGTGTGAGGAATGATATCTTTTCTGAAAAAAAAAACGAGCGTTAAGGATGGGACGTCACTATGATCATGGTAAACAAGGTATGCTCAAATCCATAAAAAGCCACCATTGCTAGCCTTTTGATGACGTAAGTGTTACATGAATGTTACCGTTAAATTGGTATCTTTGAAAATTAAATGAATTACTGACTTTCGTAAGTACTTAATTACTATTGCTTGTCACATATATAAAAATCATTAAAACTAAATCTTCCACTAAAAGCCTTGCAAAGTAAATAAAAAACATAAGTCGTGGGTAATTTATTTGAGTAATGGTTAACACGCGCGTCCGGACTTGACAAGAACTGCGGGTACAAGTCCCGTCTGGGTCAGGCTTTTCGATGTAATTTTCTCTTTGTGAGTTTCCCTAAGCACGGCTGAGTGCGATAAAAAACAAAAATAATGTAGAAACTTTTAGTTTTAATATGAAGTAAGGGTTACAGCCTCCGCAAGTAAGTTGACAGCCTCCGTGGTCTAGTGGTTAGAGCGCTAGGCTCACGATCTGGAGGTCCGGGTTCGATTTTCGTTGTGTAAATTATTTTGTGAGACAGTCCTTTGTTTTTTTTTTCAAATTATACCTCTCATTTTCTTATGTTCGGTCCGGGTTCGATTCCCGATGAGGACATTGTCGAAATCACTTTGTGAGACTGTCCCTTTGTTTGGTAAGGATTTTTCAGGCTTGAATCACCTGATTGTCCGAAAAAGTAAGATGATTCAGTGCTTCGGAGGGCACGTTAAGCCGTTGGTCCCGGCTATTAGCCGTAAAAACACCGCCACCAACCCGCATTGGAGCAGCGTGGTGGAGTATGCTCCATACCCCCTCCGGTTGATTGAGGGGAGGCCTGTGCCCAACAGTGGGACGTATATAGGCTGTTTATGTATGTAAGCTAGTTTTACTACAAAACAATACTTACTCAATAACCTAGTAGGAGTTTTCTTGTAATAAACGAAGACGGTGTAGACAGCAACACCCATGACTATAAACCCCACTGCCATGAGGTACTTCAGCGAGGGGTCGTGGACTATCGGCAGGATTGACAGGAATATAGCCACTAGTAAGACAAAACACGGTACAACTGTCGGCACCCGGTAAGGCCTGTGTTTGTCCGGCTGGGTTTTACGAAGAACCAGCAGCGCAACCATCGCCAACCCGTAAAAGAACCACAGGAACCAACTCGCGAATTCGATTAGAGTCTTAATGTTGCCCACTGATATGAATATCGCTGTCAGGAAGGCCTGGAAAAATATACAAAAATACTTTTAAACATATTTTTATGTCAAAGTAATCAAGAAAAAACACAGGTAAAAACGTAGTACAGTCATGAGCAATAAAATATACCCACTTTAGGACTCTGTCGCACTAACATATTTGACATTTAGTGAGACTTACAGTTCAATTTGTCAAAAAAGTTAAAGTGACATGGTACCAAAGTGTATACATATTAATGCTCGTGACGTACACAAAATAACATAACATGAACAGCCTATATACGTGCCGCTGCTGGGCACAGGCCTCCCCTCAATCAACCTGATGATCTATGGAGCATACTCCACCACGCTGCTCCACTACGGGTTTGTGTAGGTGTTTTTTACGGCTTAACGCGCCTGAAAGCAAGGACTAATCTTACTTTTCGGACAATCAGATGACTCAAGCCTGCAAAGTCCTTACCAAACAAAGGACAGTCTCACAAAGTGATTTCAACAATGTCCCCATCGGGAATCGAACCCGGACCGAACATAAGAAAATGAGAGGTATAACTTGAATCACCTGATTGTCCGAAAAAGTAAAATGATTTCGTGCTTCGGAAGGCACGTTTAGCCGTTGGTTCCGGGCAGCTAACCCAAACGCCTCTATCAACCCGGACTGGACCAACCTGGTGTAGGTTTGAGGGGAGGTCTGTGCCCAGCAGTGGGACGTAATAGGCTATGTGAATAGAAGGATTAGATTTTACGACACACCCGGGAATACAAGCAATTAAACGCTCGTCCCGGCTTGACAAGAGCTGCGGGTTTAAGTCCCGTCCGAGTCACACATTTTCTACTAAATTTTCTCTTTGTAAGTATAAACTTCAACAAGTTAGTATTAGTTTTGAACGGTCAAGTATACGAATGTAAATAATATTTTTTTAAGAAAGAAAGAATCATTATTAGAGAGCGCCACAGTAACAATACAAAAACAGTAGGAAAAGATATAAACTTACACGAAATGACATATTAACAGAAACGTAAAAAGAACAGAAAAATAATAATAAAATACAAAATATTTAAATATTTTTTTACCTGGAAAGCGACGGCGGGTGCCGGCGTCATTCGTTTGATGTTGACGTACGAAAACAACTCCAACATATGGCCACCCTGCGCGGCCGAGTAGCACACTCTGGAAATAAATTAAAACACATAACATAAGCTCGTCTACATCCCTAATGGTACATCCATGACAGACAAGTCAATGGTAAATGTACTCTAGTACCAGGAAATGTTTTACTTTTAGTAAAAGATTTACGTACAGATTTAATGATTATTATATATGTGATAACAGCCTCCGTGGTCTAGTGGTAGGAGCGTTAGGCTCACGATCTGGAGGTCCGGGTTCGATTCCTGATGAGGACATTGTCGAAATCACTTTGAGACTGTCCTTTGTTTGGTAAGGACTTTTCAGGCTTGAATCACCTGATTGTCCGAAAAAGTAAGTTGATTCCGTGCTTCGGAGGGCACGTTAAGCCGTTCGTCCCGGCTATTAGCCGTAAAAACACCTCCACCAACCCGCAGTGGAGCAGCGTGGTGGAGTATGCTCCATACCCTCTCCGGTTGATTGAGAGGAGGCCTGTGCCCAGCAGTGGGACGTATATAGGCTATTTATGTTATATAGGTATGTTATGTATATATGTGATAAATAATAGTAAATAAATACATTAGTCCGTAATTCACTTAACTTTCAACAATAAAATTTGCGTCCTTGGAATGTTGGAGATACCACTTGAATGGTAACACTTACGTCATCAATGGGCTACCAATGGCGGCTTGTCATAAGATTGAGCATATCTTCTTATACCATGCTTAGATAGACCGATAAATCTAGTTACCTGGTAACACCGAACTGCACGCTCATAGCGCACCCGAAGGTGGAGACTGCCACGCCTAGCGGTATCAAGAAGCTGGCGGGGCCGAGCACCCGGCGGCCGAACTCCACAGCCACCGCCGGCACTGACGTCATGTCCGCATATGACAACACTGTCATGTACGCCACATTCATGAACACGTACAGAGCTGTTATCACCGGCACTGCGATTGATATGCTCAGGGGGACGTTCCTGGGGGAGAAAGAATAGAATAGAAATATTTTATTATAAAAGGAGGCCACATAAAACAAGTGTGTGATCATTTTAAAATCTTTACAAAACAATTACAAAAAAAGAACAAAACGGATGTTCGTCGAAATGATCGTAAGGTGGTGGTGGACGTCCTGAGATAAAAGGGCCTCACTCACCACAAGTCGCGGCGTGAACCACGACGCTGGGATTACGTGGACCCTACTTCGTGTTCCATAAATATGCGTTCATAGTGTACATAGACTATATAATACCACTATCCAAAACAGATCCAAGGGATAACTTGTTTTTAAATGCAGTGTTACAGTAACAACCCAAAAAGACCGAAGCCTGTGATAGGGTTAGCTGCGTTTCGCGTCTCTTTCGCACTAGGCGACATACAATTCTCTGTCCTCTTCGAGACACTCACACGCCAGGGTTGATAATCTCCTCAGTGACAACGGTAACGCTGTTCCACCCGTCGTAGGCCCACAGTCCGGAGTACAGCGCTAGGGCTATGCCCCCCGCGCTCGTCGTGCTGCCCTCGAACCCCTTCTGCAAGTGCGCCGTGTTCCCTGCAATGTGAATTAAATACTCTATTAAAGACGGAACAGAGCCGTGGTAGCCCAGTTGGTAGAACGCTTACCTCTCACTTTGAGGTCGCAGATTCGAATCCAGCACAGGCCTAAACCAATGATTGGCGAATTTGTTTTCGAATTCATGTTTGGATCATAAATGAAACCCACATTCCCGGGAAATGAATTTTCGGAGGTATGTGACCTAACCTGTATTGAGCTGGCTTTCCCTTCGTAGGTTGGAAGGTCAGACAGGCAGTCGCTTCTGTAAAAACCGGACCTGTCAAATCTTCAGGTTAGGTAAGCGGACCCCGTGAAAAACGGGATAATGCTAGGGAGATGATTAAAGACGAATTTCGCCATCTGTCGTAGTAATCCGTGACAACCCTGTTCGGAGAACGATTGATTTACGTCACATTCACTGGTGTCATGGGTTCGATTCCAGCCTCGGAGGGTAAGGTAAACCAAGCTCAGACGCTAATGGGTAGCGGAGAGTTGCCGTTCTATACGTAGTATTATTCCTTACTCTATGGTCCCACATAACCAGCAATCCCCCGTGCCGCGCGCTATCTCGCTGCTCTCCTCCGTTCTTGAATCAGCGCCACATTGTGATTTGTTTGTTAGTTCGATAGCATGTTTGATGAAGGAATGTGAGAAGACTTTTGAAAGCATGATGGCTATAAGCTCCATTCGGGAATAATTTTTATTTTAATTTTATTTTGTGTGTCACGTATGTTATGTAATTTTTAAGAGAAACTTTGTAACAGCTGTGGATTTTTCTGTTATGTTACAATGTATATTTTTTTCTAAATAAATAAATAAAGTAAATAACCACTCCCCCCACCCCCGGCGGGAGCGTGGTATGCGTAACGCATTTCCCAACGTTAAAAAAAGGGTTGAACTACTTCAACGTTACAACCGGCAAGTTATCGCCAAACAAATTGCAGGCAGTTTGATACGAGTTCCTATGGTAAAATTGATATCTTTACCTTTACAAATCTCGTATATCCCTCCTCCAATTACAATGAGACAGGCCGCCACTTTGCAAATACCAAACACATTCTGAACCTTCACAAACAGCTTCACACTAGTTATGTTGATGTACGTCATTACAACTGAAACAAATGAAATATGACAACTTAGTATTAAAAAAAAAACACAGCCAAGTGAGAGTCGGAATCGCGCACGAAGGGTTCCGTAGCTTTTTTTTGACGTGACTTATTGTAGATTTGCCGCCGCAGATGGCATTTAGTACTTGGCCGGATAAATGGGGAGCGCAACGTTTAAGACAACAGTCCTGAGGGTGCCCAGTTGGTCGCGAACCTCGGATCAGGGCGTCGTCTGAGAGGAAAAAAATATTTGAAAGAATTAATCGACCCGAGTGGGTCGATAGCGATAAGCGCTGATTGAGGGAAATCGTCAACCACGCCGGCGGGGTCGGTATCGGGGTCCAGTTCCGTAGCATTGACTAGGTAAAGTAGGTACCTATACAAATTTCATATTGCGTACCTGTTGCCTTTATTGATATCGAGCAAAAACAGGCAAAACAAAACGCGTTTTCTGTATGGGAGCCCCCCTTAAATATTTATTTTATTTTTAGTATTTTTTTGCAGCACCAGAAATACATACTTACCTAATTTGTGAAAATTTTGACTGTCTAGCTATATTTTTGAGATACAGCCTGGAGAGTATGATTTTTTTACAACAACTTAGTCATATTTGTTTTTTACCGACTTCAAAAAAGGAGGAGGTTCTCAATTCGACCGTATAATTTTTCATCATCATAAATTAGTCTACGAAATAGTAATTTAGATATCAAAGCAGTCCTTATTTACCCTTAACTGGCAAATATAAATAAAAAATGAATATAAAAGAATGAGAAATATGAATTTACTTATTACTTAATAATTAGAACATCAGTATTTTTGAACATATTTTATAAAATTTGACCGAGTGTCATGGAAAACATCAAGGTTTTTAATGCGCTGCGCGACTATCTGCAAAATTGTATAGGTTTAATGCTTATATACTAACTAATAAATAAGACTTGTTATATATCTAAAAATACTTTTATTAATCATTAAAACACATCAGCATCTCAATAAAAACATTTTCTATTACTAATAATAACTTGGTCCATAGTTTAACAATTATTAACATTTAAAGTAGGTACAGGCACACCTCAGGTACTCTATACAAAAATCTCTTCAAGCGTAAATGCGAGCGAGACAGACAGTCAGTGTGTGCTCCTGCTTACTTCTTAGCGGCTTAAGGCCACTTGGACTGAAGTAGGAAGACCCAGAGGGGGTGAGGTAAATCTAGTGGCGGAGAGTTCCCGTTCTATACATAGCATTATTCCATAGAGAATTTAACATCACAAAGCCAATTTGACCTCCATATTATTATATGGATTGACAGTCACTATATTCCTTTCCCTCAGTAATTCTATTAGACAATAGTTTTCTGTTGTGATGGGGATGTACCCTGACGACTCGTCCTTTAGTTGCTGTGCCATCAAATGCTGAAAAAATAAGACTTTTTTATTATCTGTGTCATGAGGAAAAGAGAACCAATAATTATACTTTATTATTTTGTAAAAAGGTTCATGGTGAGGCCTTATAAGATCTATTGTGACCATAGTCCCAAGTGTCGTGAGGAAGAGAACCAATAAAATTACACTTTATTATTTTGTAAAAAGGTTCATGTTGAGGCCTTATAAGATCTATTGTGACCAAAGTTTCTACTAGACATACTTCAGAAATCCTCCACCAGATCCACTTGATTAGACTCACAGTCCTTTATGGAAAGAGCTTTATTATCCTAGATGTCTATTGTATGGCTCCCCAGTGTCCGGCTCCTACTGTGTATGACAGTTCACAGTTGTGCAGCTGCATAACAGGTGTATAGGTGTCTCATACTCTTTGGAGCAAAATCTCTTTCCTATCTCTAGTTCTCTTAGGACATTGTAGGCTGGTCACTTGGAATTATGAAGTTGTTACATGAGCCTCAGGGGCCTTTATTGGCTCAATAGTCTCTGACACCAGTGTTGATGAGGTTGGTCATTGATCTCACTAATATAACTTTGAATTATATTATTATGTTCTTTGTAGTGTTCTGTAGAAAAGATAACTGAAACATTTCAAATGTTCGCCTCTTGCTACCAGGCACACCCTGGACACTTCATACAAAACACTTTGTTTTACAATAACACATTGATGTTACTTGAATTGCACATCTGTGTGTGTAACATCTAACACACATACGATTGAAGACTAAAGTAAGACCGAGGGAGGGGGTGAGTTAAACCTAGCTCAGTCGCTGGTGGGGAGTGGAGAGTTGCCATTCTATATGTAGTATTATTACTTATTGCTCTTGGTCTCACAACCCATATGAGAGAATTTGCGCAAAGGTTACACTTACTGCCATAAGTTCCTTCATGGGGACTGCTTTATCGGGGAACAAAAAATGTATGAGGCTATGTAGTTCACTCTTGAATAACTGGAAGCGTTCTTTGGCTTTCTGCATATGTTGCGGTTGCACACACTGCTTTTGTGGTAAAGGACGAGCTCGCGCCTCCTGAGATATACGGATCTGTTCGTTCAATCTGTAATAGTAATAAAAAAAAACTATTTTTACATGTTTCTGGTAAAGGTTTAGGTATTTTACCTACATTTATAGTATGAATGTTGTTTGGTATTTAAAGTGTTACACTACACTCACACTACATACTGTGTGTGTTGTGATACACTATAAATATGAACACAGTACTATAAATGTTTATTTAACAAAAATAGAACTAGATTGAGTGTGTTGAGTATATCATCTATCTTTTCCTTGCTTGTTTACTATAAACTGTATATTTGTCACTTACCAATAGGTAAAATTGTGGCCTTATCATGGCTTAAGTTTCATCCAATAATAAAAAGTTGACATAAGATTTTATATTCTTTTTTTTAAGATCTATCTCAACACCTTAGGGGTAAATAAAAAAAATGTGAGTTAACCTACCTGTTTATCTCAGCATCCACATCATAAATAGCTCCCTTCAAAAACGCAGCTACCTCTTGCATTTGATTGGTTTTCTCTTTGATATCACACAAAAACTGGGCCGTAAGAAGATTGTCATCCGTTGATATGACTGTATTGGAGTTTTGAAGCTCTGTTCGTAGTCCTTCAACGTAACAAAGCGATTTTCCGGTAACATTTTCAGGTGCTATGCTCATCTCAGGAGGAGCATTTTCAACAATGTTTATCGCCTCTACACAACGACTTTGGATGTTTTTTATTTCCCTCGATATGGCTTGCTGTGTCTCCACATTGCGGTCACAAGGCATCCTGAAATATTCATTGTATAAAATATATAAAAACAAATAACAGCAAACCGAACATTAAAATATCGAAGTTTTTACTTACTTGGTATGGTTATTTCTGCAAAAAACGTTTTTTGTTTGATGAAAACCCTTTTAATTTACACTTTAATTACAAATATTACACTTGGACACAGCGTAAGATACGATTTTGTAATAAAAATAATGAAATAAACAATGCAAACAGCCGACCGTTAATTTCAATTTGACAGTTGCTGTCAGCGAGCGGGGCGAGGACACTAGTGTTGCGTAGTTATACTGAACACAATCGAGAATCAGAAAGTAATCGATTCCAACGTTTCAATCTTTTGAGTCAGTTCATTTAATGCATGTACCGATTGTTTACCGAGTGAAGAGTGTATTCATTTAATGACTTCAGAATCGTTAAAAGCATAATAAAATTTGTTACTATGCTTTAAAATTACACTAAAATAGCCAATGCAGGTAATAATGAATGATACTTACACAACGCTGATAAAGATGCCAGTTTTATGACTTTGGTATTACTATCTGGATCTAAATCTGCTGTGAAAGGGCGCATTGCATATTCAGCGAATGTCATAACAATGACGGACACTTCCGCTGGCCTTAGAATCATGACATAAATCCAGGCACACAGGAATGAAGGCATTGGCCCCCAATATTTATGCATTTTGCCAAACGCTTCTTGAAAATAAGTATATTCTGCTCCTGATTTTCCGACTACTGTACCCAATTCTGCAAATGATAGCGCTCCTGAAAAATAAAAATATTGTCTTTATTAGCTTATGTAAAAGGAATGCGCGTTGCCAACTTGCTATTTTGCTTTGTCTTCAAAGTGTAGGACTTTGCCTTGGTTTTTCTTCGAATTAAATTTGGTTTGGCAACTTTCCAAAATAATTCAACGTCCATATTTTGTTGGGAATCTTGGGAATGTTTATTTTATAAGCACAGAAAGACAAAAATAGTTTACTTTCTTTTGCGTGGTCATAATACGTATTTTGATGTAAGTACCTATTGATAGGTGGAATTTTCTGAATATCTAGATTGTGACTTAAAAATGTGAATTATTCTAGTAATCTTTTTGTCAAGCAGAAGGTCACATAATTAAAAAGTCTTTTCATTTATCCTTAACTAATTTGTCCTATTAGAGTTCGTGAATTCGTCCACTAATTAGCGTCAAAAAATCCGTTAGCTTTTTCTCTGCTCATTAATAGTCGTTAAATGATTTACTCATTAACTAATTATGAAAACCTGGTATTGGGCATTTGCTAAACGACTGTACTAATTTACTCATCATTTAAAAACAACAACAAGCTTACCTACACCCACCTAATAAAGATATAATTCCAGATATTGTCCATATTATCAAGCATAATGCGACTGATCCTGAGTATTCTAAAGCTGATGATGGTGACACAAATATTCCTGAGCCAATCATCACTCCGAGAATTAAGTTCACAGCAGAGAACAGCCCTAGTTCTCTTTTTAATTTGACACTTCCTGTGCTAGAGGCGCTTAATCTTCTTTCCGCATCCGTTGATTTTGAAATAATCGAAATATTTTTTTCTTTTCGCCTTGCAGCATCATCTTTGTCGCCCATTTTGACGCTGTAACAAAGAAATTTTATACAGATTAAATATGAATAATATGAAATCGCTATGACTGCCTTACATAAAACTTGCATAAAACAAAATGCCACAGATAAACAATCATAGGTAAGTTACCTAGTTTTAAAAACCTTATTGCTAAAAGTCTCTCTACCTCACTACACAGGGTAGGTAGAAAATATGGAGAGGGATCTCTAGTTATATTACAGTGACAGGTAGCCAGCTAGTTTTCCTCGCGTATACCTATAATTGTTGTTGGTAGAAAACATTTCTAATCTACTTAATGTTATTCGAAGGTCCGCCGAAGACCCGTGTTGGTTTATGGCGCAGCTGGCCTAACGCGTAAGTGCGACGGAGACAGAAAGACCCCGCGCGCTCCCTTATTCCTTGACGACTGATGTTATGGCCCTTTAGATTGAAATGAGATCCAACGGCGCGGCACCGCAATGGAGTGTCCGTTCTGTAGGTACTTACGTTATTATTTATTCTATGTCTATGGTCTAGGATGTTAAGCGAAGCAACTGAACTGAGTTTTTTTTTATTTTGTCCCAGTCCTTATACTGAATAAACTTCTGTAATCCCCCGATATTCGTAGTTCGTTATCTTCATCCACGGAACTGATATCATAACAAGTGGAAACAATGACCACCACGATATACCACATCCTACACATTTAGATATAACTTGTTACTTGTTTACCGGTCGCTGAATGAATAGTAAAGTCATGTTGTAACGCGATGCGATGGTCCATGCAGAGCTGTTGAGGTACAATCAAACAGCAAAAATTCAGTCACTGGGCTCAGCGAAGTATTTGTAAACAGTAGTGAAATTATGAACCATTACTTGTCATTAATTATAAAATTGGTGTTTTTGTAGGTATATATTTGTAGGTTAATACATGTCGTTTCTGTAATAGACCTATTGGCCTATTAACCAAGGTAACCGAGGTCTTAAGTGCAGTTAATTTATTACTTTGCAAGAAACTGATTGCACTTTTGCAGCTTTTCGTACCTACTTACGTAGGTACTAAAATAAAATAAAAATATAAGAGATGACGCGTTTGAGAGTTGAGACGGATTGGAAAGTGATCGCTCAGGACAGGGTGGAAGTGGAACCTCAGAGGGGAGGCCTTTGCCCAGCAATGGGACAAACCACGCTAGTAAAACAATGAGATGACTACGCTGACCCGTGGAATAGAAGAAAGAGGTTGACAGGGCCAAGTGAGCACGAAACGCGCGCCATACAAGTATGAGCAAATAGTTCATACTTCAACTTTGCATTCCACTCGTCCGCAAACTATACGACCCACGGTGCTCTGCGATAGTATATTAAAAGGTCGTCTTGGGCATTATAACCTAAAGGGCAAAACTCAAATATCGACTATCGTTCAAGGAAGTCTCTCCTTATCACACGAAAGCTAAAAACCTTAGTATGGTCAACTATTTATCAAAGAATTACGTTTGTATGCAGTATCTTACGAAATTAATGATAAAATTACTGCCTATCACATAAAATATAGGTACAGTCATGAGCAATATCATGTACCCACTTTAGAACCCTGTCGCACTATCATATTTGATATTTAATGAGGCTTACGGTTTAAATTGTCAAAAAAGTTAATGTGACATGGTTGCAAAGTGTATACATATTAGTACTCGTGACCATACATTGCTGGTAAAGTAGTAGAGTTATCGTAGTTATTCTATTTGCAGGAGTAGTAGTAAAAGAGCGGTTTGAACCTGCGACCGCCCGCAGCGGTTCTCATATAAAATACACCATGCTAGCGTCTATAGACAGGTATATATATTCAGTCGTTTGGGTAGTTACTAGTTAGTGTATCTATGGCAGTCAACACAATAATCCAATTATAGGTGATCGCCGCGCAACCATCGTAAGGACATAACCATGTCATAAATAAATGTACCTACGGAGGGCTTGAAAGGGGTTAAGGTATAACACACACACCTATAGCTGTAATTTTAAAGAGTCTATTTCTATAACAATGCCTTGCCATGTACTATGAAAATAGGGAGGATAAGAGAGCCTGGTGATCCGTAACACAGGCATTCCGTCTAGTATGGACACCAGTCTCTCTCACAATAGAAACATGTACACTGTGAGTAGTATTATGTAAGTTTGACTGTAATTTTGAGTGAGAAATAGCACCTTTTTTTATTACTTATTATTATGTTTGTCATTTCCATATATCGGGACTATGGAGTCCCGGACTTTTGGAAGGCATGCGTGGGACCGAAGCCAACACGTAGAGGCCCCTTAAGACAATTTAACCTAAATGTGGTGTGACACCAACCGGCGGTTATCCCTGTATGCACTATGGGAGTGCACCCAAAGACAATCCCCGGTTCGCGTAGGACTATTGCAGATTATGGGAACAAAGGGAACTGGGCTATTGGGTTGGGGGTTAGTGGACCGGATACTGGGGTTATGGGGGGCTATGGGGGACTATGGCGCCTGCTCGACCAATGTTGGTAACATGGATTATTATGATTTACGCTACGCTACAGTCTTCTCTTCTACCGTGTAGGTTTTGAGGTGGAATTGCTACCTCATCAACCCTGATGTCAGGGTTACTATTGAGCCGCCAAAGGCCCCTGACATGGCTCACGTAACGACTATTTACTTACATAGTAGTAACCGCTCAACCGTCGTGAGCTTATGTTGTAATGTTATTAAATATTATGATAAATGAACGCTGTTGTAAAGCGGTTAAAACTGTGCGCTTCTACTGGCCTGCTCTTGCTTCTGGTGTGCCGGGGGTATCACATACATACATACATAAACTCACGCCCACTTCCCACCGGGGTAAGCAGATACTATAGAATTCCATTTGCTTCGATCCTGACACTCTTCTCTTGCTTCCTCTACATTCATCAATCGCTTCATACACGCACGCCGGTTCAGAGTAGATCGTGTTAAACCTTTTCTAAGGACATCTCCAATTTGGTCATCGTAAGTCCTTCTCGGTCTTCCTCTGCCAGCCCTACCATCAACTACGGAGGTTTAAGAGATTGGTTTTATCTTCTTCGTCGTTCCCTCACTGCTGAGGATCGCGACCACAGGTTATGGTTTTCCACTCGGTACGGCTATGTGCTGCGTGGCTCTCTCTGTATAATGCTACCGCCTACCGTCTTCTTCATATCAGACCACCTCGTTGGTGCCCTTCCTCGCGCACGTTCTGTTTATAGCACGCGTATACTCGTCACAATAGGTATTAAGTACGTCATCGCGTTATTTACTGACAATGCGTACACTTATCTTTATTGTAGTGAAATACGTCACTAGTCTCCTTTGTAGTGTCGACATTGAAACGAACATGGGATTTGAACTGCCGAATGGAAAGGAAGGAGACCACTTAGGCCAATCAACTTGGCCATTATATACGTAATTTGTCCATTTAGATGTTGCGAAATGAGATGAGTAGGTTAGGAACCTTATTTTTGTCCTCTGGTGAATCATGAATCATGAGACATAACTCGTGACCATAATATAATAATCATCATCAGCCGTACGACGCCCACTGCGAGGCATAGGATTCCCCTAAGGATTTCCACAACCATCGGTCCTGCGCTGCCCGCATCCAGCGGCTTCCCGGGACCTTCACCAGATCGTCGGTCCACCTTATAGCGGACCTACCCACTGAGCGTCGTCCGACACGTGGTCGCCATTCTAGAACCTTTCCGCCCCATCGGCCTTCGGTTCTTCAGTTGTTAATAACCACCAATCCGCACTGGGCCCGCGTGGTGGTTTAAGGCCCGATCTCCCTATCCATCCATAGGGAAGGCCCGTGCCCCAGCAGTGGGGACGTTTATGGGCTGATGATGATGATGATGATTTAAAAATTGAAAAGTGACTAGAAAAAGCTATTGGTAGTAATAATGATGCAATAATTGTATAAATGACCATCACGAGAACGATAAAGGTCTGTTTTGGTTGGCAGAATCGGACGACAACTCCGCTTCTTCTATCGTGTGGGTTGTGAGGTGGAGTACCAACCTCAACCCTGGTATCAGGGTTACTATTGAGCCGCCAAGGGCCCCTGACATGGCTCATTTAACGACTACTTACTTACATCAGTTAGTAGTAACCGGGACCATCGGCTTAACGTGCCTACTGGCAACTCCGCTGCTTAGTGCCTATCACCAAATATTTGCTTCCAACACGTGAACATTCGATACGTACCTAATATATACCTAGTACAGTCATGAGCAATATAATGTACCCACTTTAGGACTCTGTCGCACTAACATATTTGACATTTAGTGAGACTTACAGTTCAATTTTCAGTCAAAATGAGATCGCAGAAAGGATACGACTGATATATTTATATGTAGCCTAGCCGAATTCCGAAAGGTCACCTTATATGTTACATGCTATGTACTATATAATTAATTGCTCCTACTTTAAGATTTGTATAATTATGTATATTTCTAGTGAACTATTGTATTGGGATAGTCTTGTAAAGATAGTTCTAGAACATTGATAAATAAATAAATAAATTTGTCAAAAAAGTTAATGTGACATGGTACCAACAAAGTGTATACATATACGTATATTAATGCTCGTGCCCTAACACCTGCACTATTGAAGACCTGTACGAAGCCACTGACAATGCCGTAAGCGTGGCCAATTATTGGTCAGCAAAAATTTAGCTTCGATCGCCATCGACTCGCAAAGAAGAAGAATGCTCGTGACCGTACGTGTGTAAGACGTACGCGTAGTACGTTGTGAGAAGTTATTTTTAAATCACTCCATGTTAGACTCCATGAAATTGAAAAGTACTGTCCAAGTGAACAATCACGACTTCTCAATACCATATATTAGTTACGCTACCTACGCTAATTTTTCCAAGAATATTGCTTGAACGATCGTTTTAGTTGTACTTACTTTCATTAAAATTTTGTATTAAGTCTACAAGTTGTTTTAGCACGTGTGTAACGGTGAAGGAAAACACAATATCGTATAGAATACTACGTAGAGCACGGTGACACTCCCCCCCGCACCAATTCGTAACGGGCGCCTACCTCACCCCCTCTGCCACGTAAGGTAAGCCGCTAAAGAGTAAAGAAAAGCTCGCGTAATATAAATAAGTACCTACCTACTTACCTAATACCGGGTGACAGCCCTCAGTGCTCCCCATTTGTCCGGCCAAGTAGTTAATAAGAAATAAATAAATCTTTATATCAAGTAACCATTGACTCATATCTGTTAGTAAATGACTTATTTCTAGCGTTAGTATAAAATAAAAATAACATACAATATCAAAAACTTATAATACATTTGGGCGCGTGCAGCCCACTGCAGCGAAGCAAATAGGGGCTCTGATCCCCAATCGAACAGTGAGCAAGGTTGGGGCTGTCCCGTATGGGGATGTCCGGTACGGTTAATGCCATCTGGGGCAAATCGACAATATCACGTCAAAAAATACTTACCTACTTAATTAAGTCACTTAACTAACCGTGGCTGAGCTAAGCAATGAAATCCAACCGGAAATAAATGGTGAATGCTATCTGAGGCAAGTAAATAAGGAAATTGAAATACACTGCTACGTAGTTATTTAAGTACCCTTGACTTATTGGCTAGTTCTGACCTTCCACCGCTCCCCGAAGGTAACTTTTTTTAAATAAATAAGCTCGCATTTGATCACAATTTCACCTGGGGCCTGTTTAATAAAACTTACAATTGTAAATTACAATGACAATTTGATGTACATTGCGGAGTTAGTGATCACAAATATTTTGCAGATTCATATTAGCTACGTAATGAACACCAAATTGTCGTTGTAATTTACAATTGTAAGTTTTATTAAACAGGCCCCTGATGGTAAGTTACGAAGTGAGAAGAGTCTAGGGTTCACGTAAATGTCTATTCACTCTAGCCTTGAAGACTCCAATATTATAACTAGTTGGAATAACAGACGACGGCAGACAGTTCCAGTCCTTTGCTGTTCGCATCAAAAAGGAAGAGTACAAAACGTTTAGTGCGTATTGGTGATCATCAATCATCAATCCCGATCTCGCCTGATTTCGTCTAATTTTTCATGATCAATCCCGTATTATGCTTAATATGACGAGATCCCATTCAAGATTGACGGGATGGCGAATCTCCTTGAGTCATACTTTTTGTTTTGATTATGTTAATTTCTAAAGAAAACTTAATTATTTAGTTAGTAATATCGAATAAGAAAAAAATAGGAGCTCGGTGGCGCAGCGGTAAACGCGCTCGGTCTGCGATTGTTGAAGTTAAGCAACTTTCGCAAAGGCCGGTCATAGAATGGGTGACCGCAAAAAAAAAGTTTTCATCTCGAGCTCCTCCGTGCTTCGGAAGGCACGTTAAGCCGTTGGTTGGGAAGGCCCGTGCCCCAGCAGTGGGGACGTTAATGGGCTGATGATGATGATGATCGAAGAATAAAGGCTTTTGTTTTCTTTCAAAAAATATTTTCCAGTAGTACCAGTCCTTTGCTGTTCGCATCAAAAAGGAAGAGGCAAAAGTTTAGCGCGGATTGGTGGTATATCCACAACATAAGGCTGAAATGCCTGCCGACGTCTACTTGTCCGTAGATGAAATGGAGTGGGTGGTATTGACTATAAGTAGATAATATATCTACAGACAGACTATGTTTATATTGAGTTGCCTTTAGGGAGTGGTGGACGGAATCTATAGTTTACTTCATACATTCTACAATACAGGTCGCCCCTATCACCCCTTTTACCAGACTCGGACTTCAAGGTGACGGGTTGGAGAATTCTCATTTTGTTGCCTCACGTCAATTCAACTTACCAACATTTTCATTTCCTTAGGGATATTGAAAGCGAAATCATTTTATTTAGGTATATCCTAGGGCGGGGATATTGTAATTTTAGAGTTTCATTTTTGTTACACGTTCGTCTCGCACATCAAGTCTTGCACTAAAACTCCCGAGGCTACGTTGCCCAAAAAAAAAAAAAAATAATTGATGGATTCTAAGTTTAAAAATGACAAAGTTTCATACAACATTCAAACCCGTTTTTAACCCTTCTGGTTGAATTTCGCAAAATTCCGTCTCAGAGCACCTACGTCCTAAAAGGGACTCTCAAGCAAAATCTTTTAAAGATTTCTTGAATTTAGACGTTCGCTTTTATATATAATAATAATTATTATGATATAATTATAATAAATGATAAAGAATATTGTAACGGTTACCCCACCCAATACAAGAAATAAACATAAAATTGCTATTCAAAATTCTAGATTAAGTAAATTAAATTCTCCTTTTTTGGGGTTATGTATACGTTTTTACAATAAAATACCAGATAATATTTTAAATTTGTCAGAAAATAAATTTAAAGCTCACGTGAAGCTTACTTTATGTAAAAAAGCTTATTATAAGATTAATGACTACCTAAATGATAAAAATGTCTGGTATTGAATGTGTTCCTCTAGTTATTAAATAACTTGTAATGTATATCCTCATTGGTTTTTAAAAGATGTGTTGCTGTTGCAGTTTCTTGTCATTTCTTCTCCTCAGCCATAACACCTTGCGAAATGACGTAAATTCAAAATGTTACATTGACCTTCAACAAGTTTATCCATGATAATTACGTTGAATAAATGATTCTGATTTCTGATTTCTGATTTGTCTACCTGTTTCTAAATCCGTGCCTGCCCTCTACCCTCTTACCTAATGGAATGTGACGTAATACCACTTCTGTTTTAACTAAACTTAATTAAGTACGTATATGCTACTCGGCAAACTATCCTTGTGGTGTAATGGGGATCTTCACCAACAAAAGAGGATAACATACTCAAATGAGAGACTTAAAAATATATGGAAAATTACGAGAACAGGCTTTAGGACATACGATAGTTACTTAGAATGAAAAACATTAGAATCAAGAATATTAGGGGTTTTATAATGAGAAACTTTCCAGGCAACGTTCATCGAAAACAATATACTTAGATGGTGTTGTACAGTACACTTCATTTTCAATAATAAAATTCGCGTCCTTGGTATGTTGGAGATACCACTTGAATGGTAACACTTACGTCATCAATGGGCTAGCAATGGCGGGTTGTCATAGGATTGAGCATACCGGGTCTTCTTATACCATGGACCTAAGGGTCGAATCACGGGTGATGCGAGTGGTACTTGCTCGGGCTCTTTCCCACCCGCACTTCTTGACACCCTACAAATTCTTGTCCTGTCCCCTGGACTTCCCTTCTCACCTTCCAGGGGCGGGAGACCACGCCACAGCTTCGTCACCGACCTGCTGCCTCTCCCAGTCTATGCCTCCTTATGTGACGATAAAATTACAATAAAAAAATGTCATAAAAGTTAATTAAAATATGTTACTAAGTAATCATATCTTTCCCTTATCGCTCGCGGTCCCTAATTTATCGCAAACGACTTTATAATTCCTATTGTGATTAAAAAGATAACCTTTATAATTAATATCGCTCGCTGAACGATATTGAAGGCAATACAACAGTCAATAGTACACATTTTGTGATAAGTACACAGCTGGTCTCTTGTATTGTTGATAAGTGTAATTTATTAATACATTATAGCGGCTTTTTGTCGCACTTATGTTTGTGTATTTAACCTTTATTAAATGGAGGTCCCGGGTTCGAATCCCGGTGGAGACTTGTCACGAAAATCACTTTGTGATCCCTAGTTTGGTTAGGACATTACAGGCTGATCACCTGATTGTCCGAAAGTAACATGATCCGTGCTTCGGAAGGCACGTTACGCCGTGTTGGTCCCGATAACTACTACTAGAGGTGGAAGTTTGCATGGAGCATTTCAAGGTAGAAAGCTATGCGAACTATTTGTGACTAACAAAAAAATTTAGCATTATTTTTTTGTGGAAATCTGCCCCCAAATCCTTCAAAGAGAGGGTGAAATTATATATGGGACTTTTCGCAGTTATCAAGGTAGGAAGCTAAATTAAATTAAGGGAAGAAAGGGGAATCGTAATACCCGAAGCCGCTAGTTATAACATAATAACACGTAAACAATCTATTAGGTCCTACTGCTGTCTCTGCTTATCCCGGTGGGAAATAGGCGTGAGTTTATGTATGTATGTATGCTGGTCAACCGGAGGGGGGATTTCTTCTATTATAGATACGTTTAAAACTGTTGAATCTAGGATTACCCTCTGACTACACTGCCCACTTCATAGTGGATAAAAGTCTTTATAGGTAATAGGTATGTAGGTAACATAATGTAATAATTTAAAAAATCGTTATCAGGTTAAACGTGGTATAAATGACAACTTTATCAGCACGGATTTGCAATTAATCTACTTATTAAAATAGCGCAATAAAATCACATCAATAAGTAGGTTAGGTACTTTCTTTACCTACACATAAAAACGTGGATTATAATAATTTAGATTAAGCTGGGTTTACACTATACGAGTACTCTCAGACCGAGTGCGTTCGGTAAACAACTCGGTCCCCACTAATTGTATGTCTATATACCTATTTAATTCAGGCAACTGAGGCCAACACAATATAATAATAACCCTAGCATTATCCCGTTATTCAGAGAGTCTGCTTACCTAACCTGAAGATTTGTCAGGTCCGGTTTTTTTCAGACGCGACTGCCTGTCTGATCTTGAAATCCGCGAAGGGAAAACCAGCCCAATACAGGTTAGGTCACATAAATTCGAAAACAAATTCGTCAATCGTTGGTTTAGGCCTATGCTAGATTCGAACCTGCGACCTCAAAGTGAGAGGCAAGCGTTCTACCAACTGGGCTACCACGGCTTAATATATCCTAAGAATACATACAACATTAAAAACTTAAACCTAGGTAGGTATTTTTGGAAATTTCTTCTGTATCACCTCCTTAAGTCGTCGGAATACCACTGATTCTGGCAAAAAGTCCGCACTAAGCAGCTCAGCAGTCAGGGTTACTATTGAGCCGCCAAAGGCCCCTGACATGGCTTATGTAACGACAACTAACTTACATCAGTAAGTAGTAACCGGGACCAACGGCTTAACGACCAACCAGGGTTGATGGGGTTGGTAATCCACCTCACAACTCACACGATAGAAGAAGAAGCTCAGCAGTGAGTGTGGATTATGGAGCTTGAAAGACCTAAAGTTTATAGGCCTCTCAGGGCTCTCAGACTTGAGGTGAGTTACCTACTCTGCATGGTGCCTGTGTGAGTGCACTTGGGTGCACTCAAAACATATGACTTATGACACGCTATGAGTGACGTCCTTGTATTAATCTTAGCGCACTCAGTCTGAGAGTACTAGTGTAGTGAAAACTCGGCTTATAGTAGGTCTTATTGACAATCAATTACTTTTTATTCCTTTACAAACAACGTAACACGACTATATGTCAATTGGGGTAGTCTGAGGTACATCCATCATAAGATGTACTGTGTACCCACGCTTGACCGAGAATTCTGTTAGACAAACGTGATAGGTGGAGAGCCGTATCGCCGTATATAATTGTCGAGCCAACTGTGTTAGTGAAAAATAAGTAAAATTTCCTGATATTTAGATAAAATTGCCTTTCAAAAGAAATAGGTTCTATGGTATGGAATTATGGATGCACCATTAAACATCCACCGTCATGCAATTACCTACTAAGTTATAGCTTTATCACTTATGGCACGTTGATAACAACTTTATAATGCTCCTCGTGGTATATATGCATAATTGATACTTATTTACATTAGGTACCTACACTCATTATATCTGTACCCCGTGCGAATAAGATACGAACGGTAATAAATAAAATAAAAATAATACGCGTAATGCGTGTCAGAAAGCTCCGCATGCCAACCGCGACGCGCGGGGCACGAATTATATCGACAGCTTCGACCAATAGACGCAGAGAATGCTATCTACGTAGATAGACGTTGTAACGCTATTCGTCGAAGCCCTCGATATAATTCGCGCAGCGCGCGTCGCGGTCGCCATGCCGCGAGGGCAGCTTAAGGAAGGTTATTTCATAATGAACAAGCTGATCCCAAAAATAATACAACCGCAATTTACTTGTAGTGTGTATTTCTTACAGATGGTACTGGCTGACGACTTGGATGTTTGTATAGGTCCAGATAGAATCCAACCCAGTTTGGTATTTTGGGCAACTGGTGCACCGGGTGGACCCTTGATTATGCCTTCCATTAAAATCTGGCCGTATACGTCTGCTCCGAGGAGCAAATCAATTTTATTTGGATTCCCAAACGACGGATCTGCCAAAGTGATATCTGCAAACTCGGACCATAACTCAATCACGACCCTTTTTTCAGGGAGAACTGAGGTGAGTTTGGGCAGCACAAATGCTTGAATCGTTTTTCTTGACATGGTTTATTGCAGATTTGCCGCATATAGGAGTAAGGCAGCGCGCGTGAACTGTCCGTCTCGCTCGCGTTTACACAGTAAGGCCGGACACGGTAAGAACGAAATTTTTGTATGGAGTGTACAAGGTGTGATTAGAAGGCTTACAGTTATGTCTGACTGCCAAATGTTAAAGCTCATTTTTAACTGACGCGATATCGAAAGTTATACTAAAACTATCTTTATTCTGTTGGTAACACAGTTACTTACACTTTGAATAGTCAACATTTACAAACCTAATATATTTTTTGTAGAGATTTTCACAACCTGTACAGCTGAGTTTTAGTAACTGCAAGAAAAGCCCTAGACGTTCTTAAAAAAAACAAAAGAGTAAAAGTTTGTACAACTTATTTCTGAACCTGTGTTTTATTTATCAAAAATAGGTTTGCGATTGACCTACGGTAAATGAATGAATGCTTAAACCACAATTCACGTTTACTGCTATATTAACGCAAGCCTGATTTATAGGTAAGCCACACTATAAAAATAGGTAATAGAAGCTATATCCAGCAAAAAAACCACCACTTAAAATTTGAAATCCCTATGTCTATGAAAGCCATTTTTCGATCCATAGTGTAACGGAATGGAAACACACACACCATACATCTTCCTAACATTCTAACACTACGTAAAATCGCACGTTTATCGCAGTGCGGCTATAGAAGTCACTTATCTCTTAAGATTATAACAATAGCACGTGATCTTTACGTGTTCAGAAATATGTAATACGACTGTAGTATCTAACAGTGGCACAAAGCAAATGATAAGACTACATAGTTGTGAGCACGTAGATAAGGAATTTCTACTAACTCGCCCATACATACATACATACATAATATATACATACACATATATACACGGTGTTGGTGACGTCGTAACGAAAACTTTGAGGGGTGGTTCAGGCCATGATTCTGAGTTGATATCAAGTAGAAATTTCCGTCGCAAAAGTATGGATTGGAAAATAATTAAAAAGAAAAGAAAAATTTTCATGTTTTTTTTGACACGAAATCCCACTTGATATCAACTCAGAATCATGGTCTGAACCATCCCCCTCAGAATTCGTTACGGTGTCACTAACACCCATACCTACTTATATGGCTACCGTATGTACTTCTACGGGGTGTAAGTGACATCGTAACGAATACTGAGGGGGATGAAACAGCTGATTATTCTGAGTTAATATCAAGTGGAATTTTTCATCGCAAAAGTATAGAATTGAAAATAATCTAAAAAAACTAAAAAAATATCATGAATTTTGCGACGGAAAATTCCACTTGATATCAACTCAGAATCATGGTCTGATTCGGTTCTCTATTGTATTCCCTAAAATTTCTTATCCTACTTTTTATTTTCCTTCACATTTTAGTCCTAAGTATCGAATGTCCTAATGATCCTAGTCCAATTTTGTTAACTCCTAGTGTTCATTGCCCTATTTTTTTTCATCCTAATGATGGTAAGCCCTAATGTCCATAGTTACAATCGTGTATATTCCTAAAATGTATAGTCCTAAATAAAATGTGAAGGAAAATAAAAAGTAGGATAAGAAATTTTAGGGAATACAATAGAGAACCTTCACCGCCGCCTCTCGGCCCTTCGGGCCTCGATGGTCACAAGTAACCTAACCCACTCGGCTATATGGCAGGGGGCTCGCTTTGCTCGCCCCCTGCCATACAGCCTTCGTAACCTATATCTACAGTGTCGGGGTGCCGCGAATTTCCGTGCTCGCTTCGCTCGCACCCGTGACTGCTGTCGTTACGAAACAAATCTTCACCGCCGCCTCTCGGCCCTTCGGGCCTCGATGGTCACAACTAACCAAAATATGTCAAATAGATCATATAGGGAATGAAAAATTCGGAATTTCAAACTTTAGGGACATTAATATTAGAACTAAAGAATATTAGGACAAGTATTACGGTAGGATAATCAATATTTAGGATGATCGAACATTAGTACAATTAAATATTAGAAAAATGATGTTCGGAAAATCGACTTTAGGACTATAAACATTAGGAAATACAACAGGCCCCCGTCTGATTCATCCCCCTCAGTATTCGTTACGATGTCACTTACACCCCGTATATATACGCATATTATAGCCCGGACATTACAGGACCACCTGATTATCACCTGATTGTAACGGCCTCCGTGGTCCAGTGGTTTGAGCGTTGTGCTCACGATCCGGAGGTCTCGGGTTCAAATCCCGATGGGGACATATCACAACAATCACTTTGTGATCCCTAGTTTGGTTAGGACATTATAGGCTGATCACCTGATTGTCCGAAAGTATGATGATCCTTCGGAAGGCGCGTTAAACCGTTGGTCCCGGTTGCTACTTACTGACGTAAGTTATAGTCGTTACATGAGCCATGTCAGGGGCCTTTGGCAGCTCAATAGTCACCCTGAGACCAGTGTTGACGGGGTTGGTAATCTACCTCACAACCGACACGATAGAAGAAGAAGACCTGATTGTCCGAAAGTAAGATGATTCGTGCTTCGGAAGGCGCGTTAAGCCGTTGGTCCCAGTTATTACTTACTGTAAATTAGTAGTCGTTACATGAGCCATGACAGGGGCCTTTGGCGGGTCAATAGTAACCCTGACACCACGGTTGATGTGGTTGGTAACTCGCCTCACAACCCACACGATTAAAGAAGATAGCCTGGATATTCCGTACGTTTACATTCCTGGACATTTAGTAATGTAAATCTAGCTCGCGTTAAGCTTGTATCGGTGCGAGGTGAAGTGTCCCTTCTACATGTCTTCTTCTATCGTGTGGGTTATGAGGTGGATTACCAACCTCATCAGCTCAAAGTCCTAAGATGGAGTTTTTTGTACCATGTGGTGACAGAATAATACAACTTACTAATTAGTCCATAGTCGTTACATTGTCATCTTTTTCTATCGTGTGGGTTGTGAGGTGAATTACCAACCTCATCAACCCTGGTGTCAGGGTTATTATTGAGCCACCAAAGACCCCTGGCGTGTCTCATCTAACTATACGTAAGTACTTATATCCTGAATCATCCCCCTTGGTATTCGTTACGATGTCACTAACACCCTGTATACTTCTTAAGACTTGGCATTAACAGTGACAACTTTGATTACTTGTGGCTCTGTCCACCCCATTAGGAATTACGGGCGTGAGATTATGTATAAAGGTACACTACGGCGCCGCCCACATAATCTTAGTGTTATCTTTTCCGCACTATCCAATGTTCACTTTCCAACTTTTTCGGACAATCAGGTGACACAAAGGACAGTCTAACAAAGTGATATCGACATTGACTCCATCGGGAATCAAACCCTTCAGATCGCGTTCATGCTCTAACGGCTACGGCTGTTACACAAACGTTAAATCCAAAAATATTCGGATTTAGTGGTTTCGATCTCGACTCGAGATTCGAACCCGCAACCTTACGATGTAGGTCATGGTTTTGAAACAGAAAATCTGGATGTACTTATCCAGAAAAATCCGCGCGGATGGTCACCCTAATCGTTCGTATCTGAGTAGGTACTTATTTGAGTATATTTGACTGTAATCACTCTTATCAAGCAGAGTATAGCAACTTCAATATTAATCGATATTACAAAATTGATAAAGGCTGATAACAAAATCATGTCATTCACCTATTTAGGCCTAATATATGTATAATAGACTATGGGATGTCTTCACTAGATTCTGTAGATATGAACGTTGACGGCATTATTCTGTTCCTCGTGCCAACAGCAAGGTCAATGACCGACCTTACTTGTATTATTTACTTTTTTTAAGAACGTCTAGGCCCGTAGGATTTTTATGCAGCTGCTTTCCCCTCGGCTTTACAGATTGAGAATTTGACTAGCTGCAGTAGTTTTTTTTTTTAACAGCCTCCGTGGTCTAGTGGTTAGAGCGTTAGGCTCATGATCTGGAGGTCCGGGTTCGATTCCCGATGGGGACATTGTCGAAATCACTTTGTGAGACTGTCCTTTGTTTGGTAAGGACTTTTCAGGCTTGAATCACCTGATTGTCCCAAAAAGTAAGATGATTCCGTGCTTCGGAGGGCACGTTAAGCCGTTGGTCCCGGCTATTAGCCGTAAAAACACCTCCACCAACCCGCAGTGGAGCAGCGTGGTGGAGTATGCTCCATACCCCCTCCGGTTGATTGAGGGGAGGCCTGTGCCCAGCAGTGGGACGTATATAGGCAGTTTATGTATGATAGCGATAAGCGCTGAATGAGGGAAAGCGTCGAACACACCGGCGTGGTCGGTATCGGGGTCCTGAAGTGTTCGTTGTCGCGAGATATTTGGTAGCTACTATAGCTAGAGTAATCAGATCATCATGTTCGTACAGTATGTACCCTCTAGTAATAGTATTAATTTGCCAACCAAACGCCTCCAAGGACTTCCGCTCTATTTAAAATGTATTTGGAACATGTTATTGCTAAGGTAGGTAACTATGTCGAAATAGATATTTAAGAAATATTTTGTTGTGACTATAATAGAAAATGTGCTTCATACAGCATTGACTACTTCTACTTGGCTTACTTGCGGGGCGCCGATTTTTTTTTTCAAAGTTTGTAGGTACACTCGTTCACACAGAAATCCACCGCGGCTATGCGACAAACTATCGCTAGCTGTAAGTTTACCCCGTACCGCCTCTGATAAGTTTTCAATTAAGTATGTGTAGGAGCATTACTTATACATACATTCGTAAAATCAGGGTAGGTAAAGACCACGGAATTCATCGTTCTACGATCCTGAATCCTGACACACTATCGTGTCTTGCACTCTCATCAAAATCTTCCATCTCATCAAATTGTGTGTTACCATCTTTACAACCGTTTCCGCTGGCGCCTTTGTCTTATTGGTTGTCATTTATTTTTAAAAAATAAGTAAGTATGGTTTCAAATTTCGAAGATGTTGGAAATAAAACATGACAGTTTGATTAAAAATCTGAATATGGCATCGGTAGTAATGACGAAGGTTTCTGAGAAATCATAAATTGCACATTACCGGGTGTCATATTTAAAATGCATAAGATGCATTCGAGTTATAAAGAGGGTTTGTGTCTCTTATAACATAACATAGCATACACGCCTGTGTCTCCGAAGGTAGAGACTATGGAATTCCATTTGCGTCGATCCTGACACACTTCTCTTGCTTCCTTCACATTCGTTCCATACACGCACGCCGGTTCAGAGTAGATCGTACTAAACCTTTTCTAAACTTTGCTTTTGATTCAATTTTCTCTATGAATATTACACCTACTTATAATTCAAGGACAGTAGTAAAATTACAATACTAACGCGTAAAAATAACGCAACAAAGCATTCAATGCAACATAAAGGCATCATAATGTAACGGATACAGATAAATGATACTTTTTCACATTTAGATTAGAGTATATTTTTGTTCAATCTTCAATGCATATACCGCGTATACAATGACGTCAGGCATTGTCACCGTTTTTGATTTTATCATTTAATACCAATACTATTTAGCTGTTATTTCGACTTCGTTCGCGTGAAAAAATGGGCACGGGTCGTTACTCTCTGGATACCTCGGGGCGGGCATAGAAAACCAAGAAGACCGCGTAAAAGATGGTGTGACGACCTCAATGCTTATCGGCAGGATTGGCCAGAGATCGCGCAAAGTCGAGAGGAGTGGAAAAATCAAGGGGAGGCCTTTGCCTAGCAGTAGGATCGAATAGGCTAAATAAGATAAGGTAAGTAATATCGTACCGAATACTGAGGGGGATGATTCAGAAGTGGAATTTTACGTCGCAATATTAATGAGGTATTTTTTTTTATGTTTTTAAATTATTATGAATTCTATACTTTTGCGATGGAAAATTTCACTTGATATCAACTCAGAATCATCTGAATCACCCATCAAAGTTTTCTTTACGATGTCACTAACACTAACATGGAATTGTTAGTTACCAAGTCAAGTGAGAGGACTCTGAAGCCGAGGACTCAGCGTAGGTAGTAATTCCAAAGGGGCTTAATCTTGTTAATAGCAGATGTAAATAGCCGAGAATACAACTTGCATAACACGTGGTTGAACTTGTTTTGAATTCTTTTTTTTAAGCAAGTATAGGAAAGGAAACCACGCGGGTCCTCGAAGTTTGTTGCATTCCAATGCAACCGGTTTTTTATTTACAAATAAAACATTTAACCCTCGACAACTCGTTTTTTTTGTCATTATCCTTTCGTCGAAGATCTTATTAGTTATAACTAAACGGCCTTCGTCGGCCGTCAAGTGTTAGGCTCACAATCCTGAGGTCCCGGGTTCGAATCCCGGTGGGGAAATATCACAAGAATTACTTTGTGATCCCTAGTTAGGACATTACAGGCTGATTACCTGATTGTCCGGAAGTAAGATGATCCGTGCTTGGGAAGGCACGTGAAACCGTTGGTCCCGGTTACTAAGTAGTCGTTACATGAGCCATATTAGGGGCATTTGATGTCACAATACCCTTGACACTAGGGTTGATGAAGTAATCCACTTCACAACCAGCACGATAGAAGTTATTACTTAAATAATCAGATGTTTGTGTTTCCCGCTCGACCGATCGTTCGATCGATCCAGTGAGACTTTTTTTCTCTCAATGGCCATACTAATATCTATCACCGTCGCATCATTTAAAGAAATCCCAGTGGGCCGATTAATCGATCGACCGGTCGGACGAACGGGAAACATTCGAATCACCTTCCTCATGTCCGTAATCCAACCTCATCAACCCTATCGTGTGGGTTGTGAGGTGGGTTACCAACCTCATCAACCCTGGTGTCAGGGTTATTATTGAGCCGCCAAAGTCTCCTGACATGGCTCAAGTAACGACTACACTTACATCAGTAAGTAGTAACCGGGACCAACGGCTTAACGTGCCTTCCGAAGCACTTTATCTTGCTTACGGACAATTAGGTGATCAACCTGTAATGTCCTAACCAAACTAGGGATCACAAAGTAATTTTTGTAGTATGTCCCCACCGGGATTCGAACCCGAGACCTAAGGATCGTGAGCCTAACGCTCAACCACTGGACCACGGAGGTCGTTGTCGAGGCCATGATGCAAAGTTTAGTTAGAAACAAAAAACTTTATCTTTTTTAGCATCTTGACTTGGTTTGCTTTCTTAAACCCAGAATTAAGACGAGACTAACATAATAAAATATCATACTTGTTAATGATACTTAATTAAATGATATCATTTTAATCATTTTAGTGTTATAATAAAAATTATCAAGGTATTTGATTATGATTATAATTATAACGAATTGCAAACATAAAAGTGTTTCGATTCCATGTGGAAAATAATTTCGGCGTTGTAACTTTGAGTGTTTGAGGGTTCATCATATCCAGCTTACGTCGTATCAACAGTGGCTGCAAGTTGTCTTTGATTACTTGTGGCTCTGCCCACCCCATTAGGGATTACGGGCGTGAGTTTATGTATGTATGTAACTTTGAGTGTGTCAGGATCGAAGCAAATGGAATTCCACAGGCTCTGCTTGCCCCGGTGAGAAATATTCATGGGTATCCAAATGGGAAAACCAAATCACGAAAGATTAAAAAGCAAACTTGAACCATACATCGCGTGGAGTATGCTCCATATTCCCTCCGGTTGATTGCGGGAAGCTGTGTCCAAATAAATAGTGGATCGTATGTAAATAAATACATATATAGATGTCATCATCACCACCAGCCCATTAACGTCCCCACTGCTGGGGCACGGGCCTTCCCTATGGATGGATAGGGAGATCGGGCCTTAAACCACCACGCGGGCCCAGTGCGGATTGGTGGTTATTAACGGCTGCTAATGCAGCCGGGACCAACGGCTTAACGTGCCTTCCGAAGCACGAAGGAGCTCGAGATGAAAACTTTTTTTTTGTGGTCACCCATCCTATGACCGGCCTTTGCGAAAGTTGCTTAACTTCAACATTCGCAGACCGAGCGCGTTTACCGCTGCGCCACCGAGCTCCTCAGACACAAAGTACTCCATCCTAATGGGATAATTGATAAGTCTCACGCTGTTTCCAGGATTTGTCCCAGGTTGCTATATTTCTATTTCTGTTTCCTATTTTGATATGCGTTATGAACTAATTAAGGCAATGTAAAGTCTGGTAACTGGTCACTTGACAGAGTCAAATATTTATTTTGATAAACAAACAAACGCATTGAGATACCACTAAACTACGTATCGACTTTATTATTTAACAGGAAAATATAAAAATACAATAAATATTATGTTACTCTCATAAAACCATCGTCAATAATGAAATTACTAGCATTTTACTTTAAAAAAGAAATATTACCTGAAAATATAGGTGGTATTTACTTTTCTTGACGAACTTGAATAAAATTCACAATTTAACGATAACACCTCACCACTTGAATGCACTAGGAAATTATAGTTTCTTTTTTTTATTAAAAATGATAAAACAGTTTTGAAATATTTCGTTCGAAACTGTTGTTCGCGCCACACACGTGCGTGTCCGAATGCGGTGTGGTTCACACTGTCACAGACAGACATACAAAATACAATAGTGTCTGCTGGCGTTTGATAAGATATATCTACACAATTTCTACTCCAGACGGTGATATGGCGATATAGTTTTCGTAACCTGATTAAGTACGTCACTGCGGCCCTGTGGTTCACTGGCTTGCTTTTCAAAAGGCTTCGAACCCACGTACTGTACTTGCATAAATGAGTTGTTAATTTATCTCAAGTGCAATTTTCACCAACACATTTGGCGCGACCATTATTGACGGCGATATGCTAATCACCTATTACTTGGTGGTCAGCTCGGTGAGACATGGGTTCTTAGTTCATCTTGCGATGGATGAACCTCTGGCTACCCCATTGGGATATAGTCGTGAGCTTATGTTATGTGTTCTCTCTCTCTCTCTCTATTTAAGAGCTGCGCTCTTGTCGGTGTAGTAACCGCCATTCCTCTCTTCTTCCCGCCAAAACCTTCACCTCCCGATACGACACGACCTGCACCTTCTCCTTTATTTGTTTCATAAATGTTATCCTAGGTCTACCACTTCCTCTCTTCCCTTCAATTTTTCCTTCTATAATGTTTGTTATAAATGTGTTCTACTCCAGTTTTAAAGCTTGCTGCACATACAGGAGACATCTGGGAGCGATCCGGTCCGAGATTTTTTTTTTTATTAACCGAGATAGCCGTTTTCGGAGACCGCGTGACTTGCATCGTTGTGTTACGGGTTCGAATCCCGGGTCGGGCTATAAACCACTGAATTTGACTTTATGAGTTAGAATTCATGTTTGCATCATAGATAGTTGATATTACGTCGTTCCCAGGATTTGCACCCGCATTGGAGCAGCGTGGTGGAGTAATCTCCATACCCCCTCCAGTTGATTGAGGGGAGGCCTGTGCCCAGCAGTGGGACGTATATAGGCTGTTTATGTATGTATATGTATTGGCAATATGCTCGGCCTCTATTACATGGGATTTAAACATACTCATAACTGGCGAAGACTGGGTATAATTTATTATACACCTCTGCCTACCCTTTCAGCGATACAGTCGTGATACTATGTTTTTTTTTTATAAGTAGTGTTCGAGTGTACAAACTCGTGCACGCCTCCACACAGAAATTCGCTGCGGTAGCATTCGTACTTTCATTCAAAATCCCGCTTCCGCCTCTGTGTGTTAGGGACGTGGAGGTTTTTTTTTTGCTTAAACAGATGTGCAGATGTGCTTTATGGTTTCCGTCGGTTGCAACTAGTAAATATAAAATATTTTTAAACGATTTTTGGTTCGAAATAGGTTGCGTTCGATCGGCATATTTTTTTTTTTACGTGACTTATATGTCACTTGATGGATTATACAACTGTTGTATCTCCACCAACCACGAAGGGGGACCACTCAGAGTACCAGGCTGAATATGCCCCATCTGGAGAAATTCTTGACGAGTTATTGGTTATAAATCTAATCTAATCTAGCCTAATACAAGATCCCACTGCTGGGCAAAGGCCTCCAATTCCTTTTTCCATTTTTCGCGCATACTCCGACCAATAATAGATATTAGTACATAAAGGCGGTCCATGAGCTCATGATCTTCAGGATCCCGACACCGACTCCGCCGTGGTCGATGTTTTCCCTCTACCAGGACGGTCCTGCCATTACCGGTAGCGATCTGAAGCGAGGTTCGCGAACTTCACGTCCATTCTCATTCACTCAGGCTTCTTGCCTTAACTAGGTGATAGCCCTGAGGCGCTCAACATTTGACCGGCCAATTAAAAAATGCCATCCGCAGGCAAATTTCTTCAATGTTGGCGGTTGCTCTACTGGTTAATAGGTAATATTACGAGTATAATAAAAGGCGAGTTAAGACAAGGTAATTAATTAGTAATTAAAAGTAAGTAATGTGAAACCTGTTTCTACCGGTTTAAAAATAACACAAAATAAGTAACATTTAAAAATAACTTACAAGACATTTTACGTTAAATACCTAGGTACCTACTTAGTCACTCCGGCGGCCTATGATAATTTACTAGACTCTACGGATGAACGAGGAAGTTGCATTAAGTTTTAAAATTATAAAATTTGTAATTATTATATTCAGGTTTACACTCTTTAATATTTATTTGAAACATTACCAATTATATAATATTTTTTCCAGCCGTAACCTCTTACAAAAAATCAACACAATGGTCATTTTTACCTATTTACAAAAATAACAATAAAATGGGTTTAGATATTCATAATATTTGTAAAATACAAACCTACTTGGCAAAACTAAAACGCTACCATTGAATCCCGCCAAAAAATCATCGTACTATTATTTTAACACTGTTTGACGATTTTATATTTAATCGATATCAATCATAACATGATGATGAAATTGAATCACTCTTAATTCTGAACTGAAATGAGTTACGGAATCGATCGTTTATGTCTAGAGCAGCACTATGATTGCTTTTTTTATCGAGCGATGGTAGGCAACGACTTCATAATATACAGGCAGTTTATCTATCAATGAGGTCTATGGTCTAGGCTTTTCGGCGGGAAACGGGAACGGGACAGTTGCTTTCTTCATTGAGTAATCTAAATAATTAATACGAAGTGGTGTTTTGTGGTTAATGATCGCATTAAGTTAGTCGGAAGACATTCGCGAGTGTTATTATATTGGAGTATTCAATGAACAAAGTGTATCTGCCTATTTTCGCTTCGTACCGGGAAGCCGCTTCATAACTCAAAAGTTTATGCGGACTTTTGAGTTAATTCGTTTGGGGTTCGGAGTAGGAGTCTACTCCGAGGGTGGGGGCTTAGGTTTCATCATCATCACCTTTCATCATTTCATTAATCATCAAGAAAAAAAATACGTCAGACATGGCTGTATGGGCATAGTTCCCTTTGCCTTACCCTTCGGGGAAAACCCAAACAAAAAAAAAAAAAAAAAAAAAAAGGTCTATGGTCTATCTATGGTCCACAAAGACCTTGTATAGAATAGACGGAGCATATTTAAGACGAAAGAAAAACATAGGTTTTGTCTTTCGCACTCATGTGAGCCGTCATAAGTTAAAAAGAGATAAATATACTATCGTCGTAACGTCTTTTGTACTCGTGTAGCGGGTTTGTTATAGAAACGTACCTATAGTATATGTTTTTGTATCAGAACCACTAGTGCCGTTCCATGTCTTTATCGACATTATTATTGGCTAAATATTTCATGTTAGTCCAAGATCTAAAAAAATTTACATTACAAATTGAATGATTAATTAAATACAGAAATAACGACCTAGTATCCATACCTGGGTGGGTAGAACCACAAGTAAATTAGTTAAAATGATACCTATTTGTACCCTGATAGAAAGATACCTAAGAAGAACCGTACGTTGCGGTGACAGATTCAGAACCACTTATTCTATGTCATTTCGCAAGGTGTTATGGCCGAGGAGGTCGAGGACGGTCCATCTAGTCCACATATACTATAGTATCATTTTAATACGACATTGCGGCCACCCTTTGGTTGCTATAAATCACATACCTACCCTTTTATAAAAATTAAATACACGTTTTTCATTGACTTGACCGGAAATCGAATCGGCTCTCGATACAAGAAGTAGACGACCTTCTAGTATATTTCGGGGATTATCTCGATGCGATTAAAGAATAAAAGCAAATACTTTTTTATAAGATTTTTATTCAATATAGTTAGAATACAATGACTACGAAGCACTGAACAATTCCGACTTTTGGTGATAAAAAAAAATATTTCCTCTTGTTCACTTTCTTTAGAAGTGTATAGTGTCGGCTCTGGTCGTTATAACTTTAACTGCAAGAATGGCACATATTAACGTGGAGCACACAAATATACAAGCATTGCATGTTTACACATTGCACATAGAAGGAATAATCACAGGTAATTACAAAAATAGTTATTCATACTAATTATTTTGTGCAATAGAGAATATTTGTATTGTATTGAAATATTTTTTCCATGCTAATGTAGAATACAAAAACGAAATAGCTGCAAATTTATCTATAAACTTATAACTAAACTTAAACTCACCTTATGTGAGATATGTGAGTGAATATTGTTGGTACAGCATCTCTATGTAATATTTTTGTTTGGTATCCTGCTCGATAGAAAGCAAGATACATCGAAATGTAATTAGCACAGGCTTAAATAAGGAGAAGGCGTCCTTCAGAAGAGAGAATTATCTCGTTTCATGGTCTGAATCTAATTGTTTCTTAATTTCTTGTTTCGTAAATTAGGATATTTAGGAAATCTGGAAAATACAATATCTTTATGTAATCTTCATCCAAATCGGAAACAGGTCGAAAAATAAATTAAACGTGAATAGAATAACGCAACATGTAGATGTTACATTCAAACATAATATTATGTTATCGATATCAAAGGACAACACTACCTACTTATAATACTTTGGGTACATGATCTGTCAAAGCTGATTAACGTAAAATGTGAAATCAATTATTTGTACAAATGTGACGGCTTTGCTGAAAATATGCGTCTGCATCGTGTTTAGGGCTCAATAAACTTTACAAAAACCAGACCAGGTAATGTATTTCTTGCACACAAACATGTATTATGTGGTCGATAACTTACCCATGGTGAGACATTGTTTGATCGTTCTCCATTATAACACCCATTCTACTCTCACAACCAATAGCTACGCAAGCCATGGTTCATAATGAATAACTATTTCACAGATTGTTTATATAAAAAGTTAAAATAATGTCCCAAAACACCAAAAAACTAACGGCAGGTTTGGTATCCAGCTGACTACCACAACATCTCAAAACGTTAAACACTGACGTTCTAGACAGCGGTGTTTGTCTATGTTTGTTTCTTTTTTCCACAGAGATTGTTGCCATAGGGAAGAAAGAGAGCTGTGATAGTTTGATCGTCACTCTAAAATATTATCCGTCTATTCTATACAAGGTCTTTGAGTTAATGCCATCTGCGGCAAATCTACAATAAGTCACGTCAAAAAAAAAAAAAAAAAAAAAAAAAAAAAAAAAAAAAAAAAAAAAAACTAGTCGGAAACTACCGTATTGAAAATGAATTGCTGTTCGTTAGTTAATTCACTAAAACTCGAGAACGGCAGAACCGATTCGGCTAATTTTAGTCTTGAAATATTCGTGGAACTCCAGCAGAAGTGGAGCAAGTTCGTCGGGTCATCTAGTATTTATAAAAAAACAAATAGAGGCGTCACTTCACGTACCTTGGTATGTAAGTATAAACATAACGAATCTCTATAAAAAAATAATCATAAGTACCTTATACGTATTAAGTATTCTTATGCTATCTCTGGGTTGGCTGGAAGAGATCTCTCTTAGAGATAAGTCCTCCCTTGTAAACGTCAATTTCATGTTTGTGATGTAACTAGTTGTTACGTGCAATAAAGTATATAAAAGTACCTACACTGTTCATCCAGCATCTTTATTTGTTACTTAGAAGAAATTTCTGCGGAACTTTTTGTCTTGCGTTGCTTTTTGTTTTTTATCTGCATTAGAGAATGTATAATTATGTTCAAAATCGACCGTTAGGTACCAGCACCGGCACAAACCGTTACCGAAACAAAACACTGTCTACATAAATACATACATACTTACATCAACTCACGCCCTTAATTCCTAATGGGGTGGGCAGATCCACAAGTAATCAAAGACAACTTGCAGTCACTGTTGATACGATGTCTTAGGCTGGATATGATGAACCTTATGGTGATAAGGGATCAGCCTCTCGTCCATAACACTATCTACAAACAAAAGTAATAAAATAACACATAAAGTTACGTAAGTAAATCTTACCTAGTAGCTAGCCACCGATCCCCAGCCAGCCTATAAATAGGTGCATTGGAAGCAGTATAGATTCGTACCCCCTGAAACTAGGTCGCGGCACTCGCAACCAGCACAATGACCGGACACGGCCGTCAGCTGCATATCTGGGTGATTCTACTTCGGTGTGTTGTCGCCGAACGAAGTAAGTACTCCTTTGGCCAGAACTCAATGGTCCAGACCTTAAAAAACATAATGGCGGACATTTTTAAAAAGAAAACAGGAAAATAATTAAGAAAACAGTTGACGATCGGGAGCGAAAAGCATTGATCATTGTTGAACTACTAAATGTAAATGTATAATGAATGTTGGATGTCGATATAAATGTGTATGAACTGGAATTATTTGCTTAATAGGTGTTTTCTCTGGCAGACCTTAGAAATAATACATTTTATTTCGAACAATCCATAGAGGTTAGTAACAAACATCTTGAATATCTGCTATTAATGGGTACAATACCTAAACACGCACATTAAAACTTATCTATTACACGACTACCGAAAAGTAGGTACCTACGACCGATCAGTAAAAGTGTTCATACATTTTAAGACTTATCAAATCAAATTTACGTACTACATGTTGTCTTTTTTTTAATTACTTGTAGGTTTTATTATAATCCAACCCCACGCCATTAGATATTATGGGCGTGGATCTGGGTTCGATTCTCGATGGAGGCATTGTCGAAATCACTATGTGAGACAGCCCTATGGCTTGGCAGGACATTAGAAAGAAAGAAAGAAAAAATAAGAAACACCTAATTGTCCGAAACAGTAAGTTAATTCCGGCCGTCGGAAGCCATGTTAAGCCGTTGATCCAGAGGTAACGTTGAGTTACTGTTTGTAGAGACCAACCCGCAGTGAAGCAACTAGTATGCTCCATATTATCCCCTCCGGTTCATTTCTCTACAAAACGCCTGACCTGGGCCCAGCAGAGGGACGTAGCAATTGCGGCGCACCAAAAAGAAGGGTTATGTGTTTTACCGCTATATATGGGTGTATGTGTGTGTATGTACGTCTGTTCCCACCTAACTTTTAATTATGTTATTATAGAATCACCCATTAACAGAGTACACCCGGAACTACCTGCATAACTGGGTGCCTCAAACATAATTCCAGGAAAGTATAGAAGCTTTGAAGTCTGTTTCGTACGTAATTGAAACATTAATTAAAACTGCTATTTTCAGTTACATTTCTAAGTAATCGTGTACATATACACCATTAGGTTACGTTGACAAACATAAAAACAAAGGAAGTAACTTCTCTTCAAGGCTAGGCTTAATTTGCTAATCAATTGCTAGGTACTTACAAATGACTAAAACCCAATAATTACAAAGGGGACTTTTAGTAACCGCAGCCGCAGCCAGTGTGTTGTTGACCTAAAGGAAGGGTCTGCTTCCAACTTAATTTTTTTCACTTTTCCTCGTGCTTGGCATCCCAAAAGCGAATTCAAAGGCTGTGAATCAAAGACCTTGTATAGAATAGACGGAGCATATTTAAGACGAAAGAAAAACATAGGTTTTGTCTTTCGCACTCATGTGAGCCGTCATAAGTTAAAAAGAGATAAATATACTATCGTCGTAACGTCTTTTGTACTCGTGTAGCGGGTTTGTTATAGAAACGTACCTATAGTATATGTTTTTGTATCAGAACCACTAGTGCCGTTCCATGTCTTTATCGACATTATTATTGGCTAAATATTTCATGTTAGTCCAAGATCTAAAAAAATTTACATTACAAATTGAATGATTAATTAAATACAGAAATAACGACCTAGTATCCATACCTGGGTGGGTAGAACCACAAGTAAATTAGTTAAAATGATACCTATTTGTACCCTGATAGAAAGATACCTAAGAAGAACCGTACGTTGCGGTGACAGATTCAGAACCACTTATTCTATGTCATTTCGCAAGGTGTTATGGCCGAGGAGGTCGAGGACGGTCCATCTAGTCCACATATACTATAGTATCATTTTAATACGACATTGCGGCCACCCTTTGGTTGCTATAAATCACATACCTACCCTTTTATAAAAATTAAATACACGTTTTTCATTGACTTGACCGGAAATCGAATCGGCTCTCGATACAAGAAGTAGACGACCTTCTAGTATATTTCGGGGATTATCTCGATGCGATTAAAGAATAAAAGCAAATACTTTTTTATAAGATTTTTATTCAATATAGTTAGAATACAATGACTACGAAGCACTGAACAATTCCGACTTTTGGTGATAAAAAAAAATATTTCCTCTTGTTCACTTTCTTTAGAAGTGTATAGTGTCGGCTCTGGTCGTTATAACTTTACCTGCAAGAATGGCACATATTAACGTGGAGCACACAAATATACAAGCATTGCATGTTTACACATTGCACATAGAAGGAATAATCACAGGTAATTACAAAAATAGTTATTCATACTAATTATTTTGTGCAATAGAGAATATTTGTATTGTATTGAAATATTTTTTCCATGCTAATGTAGAATACAAAAACGAAATAGCTGCAAATTTATCTATAAACTTATAACTAAACTTAAACTCACCTTATGTGAGATATGTGAGTGAATATTGTTGGTACAGCATCTCTATGTAATATTTTTGTTTGGTATCCTGCTCGATAGAAAGCAAGATACATCGAAATGTAATTAGCACAGGCTTAAATAAGGAGAAGGCGTCCTTCAGAAGAGAGAATTATCTCGTTTCATGGTCTGAATCTAATTGTTTCTTAATTTCTTGTTTCGTAAATTAGGATATTTAGGAAATCTGGAAAATACAATATCTTTATGTAATCTTCATCCAAATCGGAAACAGGTCGAAAAATAAATTAAACGTGAATAGAATAACGCAACATGTAGATGTTACATTCAAACATAATATTATGTTATCGATATCAAAGGACAACACTACTTATAATACTTTGGGTACATGATCTGTCAAAGCTGATTAACGTAAAATGTGAAATCAATTATTTGTACAAATGTGACGGCTTTGCTGAAAATATGCGTCTGCATCGTGTTTAGGGCTCAATAAACTTTACAAAAACCAGACCAGGTAATGTATTTCTTGCACACAAACATGTATTATGTGGTCGATAACTTACCCATGGTGAGACATTGTTTGATCGTTCTCCATTATAACACCCATTCTACTCTCACAACCAATAGCTACGCAAGCCATGGTTCATAATGAATAACTATTTCACAGATTGTTTATATAAAAAGTTAAAATAATGTCCCAAAACACCAAAAAACTAACGGCAGGTTTGGTATCCAGCTGACTACCACAACATCTCAAAACGTTAAACACTGACGTTCTAGACAGCGGTGTTTGTCTATGTTTGTTTCTTTTTTCCACAGAGATTGTTGCCATAGGGAAGAAAGAGAGCTGTGATAGTTTGATCGTCACTCTAAAATATTATCCGTCTATTCTATACAAGGTCTTTGATGGTCCATTATTCTTTCTATTCTATTATGTCTGTGGTAAAAAAAAAAACTGCGGAACGGACGGCACGGAAAGCGTTGCTTCTCGCAGTATAAGCTGAAGTTAAAATCTGTGAAATAAAAATAATTGTGATAATTATTAGACTTATTTAGCATTAGGTAGGTATACTAAGCCTAGTAACACGTTTAATCTTCAGTAGGAAGAATTAAGTATTCGATTCGCTTACTAATTTATGACGGATCGATTCGCCGTCTAACGTGTACAGGTTATAAATAAAATTGAATTAGATTTTAGCTGTATTCGGGAATAAAATGGAAAGCATGGACGTCGCTCAAGAGGGAACGTCTGCCGCATCAACCCCAGTCGCTGAGAATGGTAAGAATTTTCAAAAAAGTTCTGTTAGCAACACGCCGGCTTGCCAAAAAAACGTGTTTTTTCTTCCATTGTTCAGATGCTTTTCTTGTCATTTTCTTTGTAACATGCTGCTGGGTCTGTTTCGGTTTCTGTTTAGGTTCTTTAGGAATGGCCGTAGTTGTGAACGTAATCTTGGCTGGTAATAGCCTAAAACATGAAAGCACATTTGTTCGACTTGCTATTTGTTCATTGTCTAGCGTGGTTATTGTGTACTATACTTCCAAGTAGATCTAGCTATATGCAACTCATAATCAAGATATTTGTAGTTGAACAATAACTAATTGTATAATTACTCATTTTTGATGTACTTTTTTTATGTTGCTAATCACTTACCTACAGTACAAGTACCTAGGTACTTATGCTTTTTAAATGATTGTTCAAGTACTCAAGCCTTCATGTTCTGTGTTTTAATAATTGACTACTTTCCAAGTAAAAAGAACTGAAGTGTAAGTGCCATGCTGCTTACATACATAAGATCACGCCTATTTCACGTTAGTAGTAGGCAGAGACCACAGAATAGACAGAGAATTCCTGTTACTATAATCCTGACCTTCCCGAGACACCACATTGCTTATCATTCAAAGTAATGTGTATACAGTAACCCTAATGAACTCATATTTATAATATATTTTAAATTATCCCTTGAAGTCCTGGTATATGCTTCTTTCATCACCTGGTAGATAAGGAAAAATCTTTCATAATGTTGTTGAACATTAACAATAATTAATTTTTCCATTTTCGCTAAACAAAAATAGTCTTTTAAATTATTAAATTTAGAGTAGGTCTTGAAATTTGAATAAGTCAGTTAAGTCTTGAGTTTCACTAAGATTGTAGAGTCATTTAAGATGGCAAATGGTTTGTAATTTTATCAATGGACCAAAATGACAAGGGAGATTTGTATTGTACCTAACTCAACTCCTTTCACTATGTACCTATAGGGGTTACTGATGTGGCTTTATGAATTTTAATTCATGTTTGGATCATACATAATTGGCATCATGTGGTTTCTAGGATATGTGCCCATTAATGGCAATAGGATAAAAGCATAGTGGGGAATCTCTGTGTATCCCTTCGGGGAATTAGGTGTAATGGGATGTTATCGCAAAGAATTTTATACTATATTGTTTTATAGGACCAGACAAGAATGTGACTGCTGAGGAAATGACGTCCAGGGATTACTACTTCGACTCGTATGCCCACTTCGGCATCCACGAAGAGATGCTTAAGGATGAAGTGCGGACCCTGACATACAGAAACGCTATGTATCATAACAAGCACTTGTTTAAGGGCAAAGTAAGTGTGATATTTGTGTAATATCTGACCTAGGGGTCTAAAAAGGCCATTTCAAAGAGATGCATCTAAAAAGTAATATTGCAATTTCACTTTTGCACATATAAAAGTAAGTGCACAATTTCAACAAATGTGAAATTACTGTTGTAGATGAATTGCTTCAATGTGGCCTCTTTAACCCCATAAATGACCATTAAGAGTAAGAATATATTTTGTTTCATTATAACTTTGTTTAATTTAATTACACATAGATATGTAATGTATTAATATTAGCCATCTAAGTATAGTTTTCCATGCCTAAACTAGGTAAATGGTTTTTATCTTAGGATCTCATTCAAATTTATCAGTCTCTGTTAGCTGCCAATATTGTGGCATCGATCTTAGAAATAATATAGTTTTCTCTGTCTGTCTCTCATTTGACTCTCTCAGTTACAAGATTTGTTTTTGTAAAAATTTCCTTTATTACAAGAATGTGTTTATCAAAACTACACATGTAAGTTACATGTTACAAGAGTCAATATTTATTTCACAAGTATATTACAATCCTTCTACTTTTTTGATAAACGTAACTTACACTTTGTAACTTGTAGCTTGTGAACGTGTAGACTTGTAAGTTTTGATAAACACGGCATAGGTCGTTACCTACTCCATTATCGCTAAAGGTGGTGTTGGACATCGGTTGCGGTACGGGCATCTTGTCGATGTTCGCGGCCAAAGCGGGTGCTGCCAAGGTGATCGCCGTGGAGTGCTCCAACATCGTCGACTACGCACGGAAGATCGTCGAAGCCAACCGGCTCGATGAAATAATTGAGATTGTCAAGGGGAAGGTAATTAATGTATTCTACAATCTACTCTGTACCGGCATGCGGCCATGTTTGCCTTGCGCACTTTTATATGCGCAAATGTCAAATTGCAATATTGCTACCACAAAAAAAAGTTTTCATCTCGAGCTCCTCCGTGCTTCGGAAGGCACGCTAAGCCGTTGGTCATGGCTGCATTAGCAGTCGTTAATAACCATCAATCCGCACTGGGCCCGCGTGATGGTTTAAGGCCCGATCTCCCTATCCATCCATAGAGAAGGCCCGTGCCCCAGCAGTGGGGACGTTAATGGGCTGATGATGATGTATCTATGATGGATGACACCATTGGTTTTCATGCGCGATATGTCATCCTGTTTGTTCCGTCCTGTCTTCTTCCGATTATATGTGGTTCTTGTCACCTTAGTGGATTTGTGAAAGTAGGTCCAAGTAATCATTGTGTGTATGTAATATTTGTTAGGTGGAGGAAGTGGAGTTGCCGGTGGAGAAGGTGGACATCATCATCTCGGAGTGGATGGGGTACTGCCTCTTCTACGAGAGCATGCTGGACACGGTGCTGTACGCCCGGGACAAATGGCTTAAGCCCGACGGCATGTTGTTCCCGGACAGGTATGTGTAATTCATTCATAATGTACAGTCGTGAGCAATATAATGTACCCACTTTAGGACTCTGTCGCACTAACATATTTGACATTTAGTGAGACTTACAGTTCAATTTGTCACAAAAAGTTAATGTGACATGGTACCAAAGTGTATACATATTAATGCTCGTGACCGTAATAGGCTAGATGACTGGGTCAAAAATAAACACAATCATAACATAAACTCACGAATATATCCCAATTGGGTTCTATAAGGTTGGTTCAAGGCAAGAGGGAAACCACTGCCATATTTTGTCCCTAAAAAGTAGCTTGGACAATGCTACACGTACAAGAGCGTGGCTCTTAAATAAGTGATGTAATATTGCACGACATTAATGCGACCGGTACAGCGCGAGCTTGGCCTGCGCACAGTCCCGTTCTTAAATAAAGATTAGAAAGATGACAAGATAATGATGATCTTCTATCGTCTGTAATGTGAGTGGTGAGGTGGACGACCAGCCTCAGCAACCCTGCTGTCAGGGTATTATTATGATGTTTATTGGTCAGGTGCACTCTGTTCATCTGCGGCATCGAAGACCGGCAGTACAAGGACGAGAAGATCAACTGGTGGGACGACGTGTACGGCTTCGACATGTCCTCCATCAGGAAGGTGGCCATCTCCGAGCCGCTGGTCGACGTCGTGGACGCCAAACAGGTTGGTAGTGTTAAACAGAACGAGCAGTTCAGTACAATTAACGACTATATTTCAATAAAGATAATATTTTACAATCGTCTCAATGCGCGCTACGAATTAGATCTGTCAAAGTACAGTCACGAGTACTAATATGTATACACTTTGCAACCATGTCACATTAACTTTTCTGACAAATTAAACCATTAGCCTCATTAAATGTCAAATATGATAGTGCGAAGGGGTTCTAAAGTGGATACATGATATTGCTCATGACTGTACGTAAGATAGTGATGTTACATCACTTTGAGAACACATACACCGACAAGAGCGTGGCTTTTAAATTAGTGATGACTGTACACATAGGATTGTACTGTTACTGCAAAACTGTTTTTGTTCTAAATAAATATTCAGTACCACCAGTGACTCAACTGTCCCCAGCACGTAGCCATGACAACCAGAGAAGCCTATATTTTTTCTCAACTTATATGTATGTATTTCTATACAAATTCCATAGAAATGTATCTATTGACGTGTCGTAAAGTTATCTCGTTTGACTAGGTCGTCTTCTTGCCTATTGTCTTGTTCCAAAATGTAATTTTATATGTTTTTATATAATTTCAGGTGGTGACCAACTCGTGTTTACTGAAGGAGATAGATTTGTACACGGTGAAGAAAGAAGATCTGAACTTTGAGTCAAAGTTCCATCTACAGGTGGTTATTGTGCTTTTGGAAAATTTCAACAAGAAAATAATTTTTGATAATGATAATTTCCGGTTGAATGAGGGGGGATGCCTGTGCCCAGCAGTTGGACGTGTATACATAATACATATACATAAACAGCCTATATACGTCCCACTGCCGGGCACAGGCCTCCCCTCAATCAAACGGAGGGGGTATGGAGCATACTCCACCACGCTGCTGCAATGCGGGTTGGTGGAGGTGTTTTTACGGCTAATAGCCGGGACCAACGGCTTAACGTGCCTTCCGAAGCACGGAATCATCTTACTTTTTCGGAAAATCAGGTGATTCAAACCTGAAACGTCCTTACCAAACAAACGACAGTCTCACAAAGTGATTTCGGCAATGTCCCCATCGGGAATCGAACCCGGGCGTCCAGATCGTGAGCGCTCCTAGTGGTTGGACCACGGAGGCTGTTTTATGTATTAATGATGATTTATTTGCATTGGGAAAGGTAATTGACAATAAATCAATGGGAATTGTTGGTCTAACAGACAACTCAGTGGGGTGTTAGCACTTAGTTCATCTTGCGATAGATACACCTTTGACTACCCCAATTGGGATATAGTCGGGAGCTTATGTTAAAAACTTTTTTTTTTCCTTTGATGGGTTTGCTCTTGGCCCTTTGCAGCTTATCGTACCTGTCTCTCTCTTACTCCTTCATCTTATATTATCTTACTCTTTTATCTACACTTTCATACATTTCTGTATGTATGATTGTATATGCAGGTCCGCCGCAACGACTTCATCCAAGCGCTGGTAACGTTCTTCAACGTGGAGTTCACCAAGTCCCACAAGCGGCTCGGGTTCAGCACAGCCCCCGAGGCGCCCTACACGCATTGGAAGCAGACTGTCTTCTACTTCGACGAGTACATGACGGTCAGTACATGCATACATACATTCTCTCTTTCTCTCTTTCTCTCTCTCTATATTTAAGAGCTGCGCTCTTGTCGGTGTAGTAACCGCCATTCCTCTCTTCTTCCCGCCAAAACCTTCACCTCATCGATACGACACGACCTGCACCTTCTCTTTTATTTGTTTCATAAATGTTATCCTAGGTCTACCCCTTCCTCTCTTCCCTTCAATTTTACATATATTCATACATATAAATATATACATAAATTCATACATACATACAGGGTGTTAGTGACGCCGTAACTAATACTGAGGAAATGATATGTGGAATTTTCCGAATCTTCTTCTATCGTGTGGCTTGCGAGGTGGATTGCCAACCTCATCAACTCTGATGTCAGTGTTATTATTGAGCCACCAAAAGCCCCTGACATGGCTCATGTAACGATTACTTACACCAGTAAGTAGTAGGGACCAACGGCTTAACGTGCCTTCCGAAGTACGGATCATCTTACTTTTTGGACAATCAGATGATCAGCCTGTAATGTCCTCCAAACTAGGGATCACAAAGTGAGTTTTGTGATTTGTTCCCACCACATGTTCTATGTTTTTTATTTGCTCCCAGAACAGCATAGAAGAAATCCTGTCTCCCTATAGCTACGTAATAAAGCTCTTTTCATATAACTTCTGTGGTTTTCAGGTGAAAAAGGGCGAGGAAATAGCGGGGACATTCTCGATGCGTCAGAACGCGAGGAATAACAGGGATCTGGACTTTGAAATCGAAATTGACTTCAAAGGAGAGCTTTGTCAAGTGCAAGAGAAGAATCATTATCGAATGCGTTGATGTGACCTTCGTCTAGACGCCGCAGCGGCCAGCCTTCCATACATACGCAAATATTGTATACTAGACTCTGTTGACTCGTACGCATCAAGGCATAAATACATACGAAATAGTCCATTTCTAATACCCATATCTCCTAATTATTTTGTTTATTTCTGTCATAGGTTTTACACGAAAAAAGATCGTAGTTTATTTTACCTATATTTGTATCAACAAGTTTTTTTATGACCTGCATTTTATCCCGCAATTGGCAACACTTGTATATCGTCGCGTGAAAACCACGGTATAAGAAGATTCGGTATGCTCAAAACTGACAACTAACATTTGAAGGTTAGCCTAGCTGACGTCATCCGACCCTGCGTTGCCATTTCGTATAAATTACCCACGACCATTGTTTTTATATTTACTTTGCAAGGAAATTTTGAAAATTTTGTAAAAGAGTTACTACAATTTTAATGGTTTTTTATGAATGTGACAAGTAATATTTAAATACATTAGTCAGTAATTCACTTCATTTTGAATAATAAAAATTACGCCCTTGGAATGTTGGAGATACCAATTTAATGGTAACACATAAGTCAGTACGTAGTCGTCACATGAGTCATGTCAGGGGCCTATGGCGGCTCAATAATAACCCTGACACCAGGGTTGATGCGGTTGGTAATCCACCTCACAACCCACACGATAGAAGAAGAAGAGTCATTAAAAGAAAATGACAGGTATAACTTAAAATAAAATTAGATGGAGTCTGCAGGAATTAGCACCATTTATGTCATGGGCTAGCAATGGCGGCTTGTCATAGGTTTGAGCATACTGGGTCTTATACCATGGTGAAAACCACGTTAGCGCCTTTTTTTGATGACACTTTTTGACGTTTTTTTTTTCAACAAACCCCTCTGTTGCATTCAATTAATTTCATTCCGGGTAAAAATTGATACCTTTTTTATCTGGATTGAAACTAGCGTGTCTACTGCGAGGTTTTGTTGACAAAAATCGCATTCGAATGTGATTTTTAAAAAGGCGCTTAAGTTTTTTTTCACTATAGAGCGACGGTAAATAACTTACGCGTTTTCCCTCCAGCGGCTTTCGGTTCACTTCGGGGTAGCTTTCTCGGACGTAAGCCTCTCAGACCCGCAGCATGGCAACCGCGCGTCCCGTATTATATCGAGGGCTTCGACCAATAACCGCAACAACATATAATTACATAGTGGGCATTCGTTGCGACCCTCAGCCATAACATGAAGACTAAGCTAGTTAGATCAGAGGTGCAACCGTCTCACTACTCATGAATTAGGTACTAAGTGCCCCCGTTTCACCAAGCTATCACATTCAAGCAAGCTATCTTATATTAGTTACCAGAAGCCTTTGGCGCACCCCTCTGACATATGTCCGGCTAAGTAGCAAATCTACGAAAAAACGGTGTTCAAATTTTGTATTGTATAAGTTTAGTGCCTGCTATAAGATGAAGATATCAATACTGAATTTGTGCCCTGATGCGTGCGAGACCTCAATGGATGGACGATCGCAAGTACAATAATGTGTGGGCACGAGAGACGATCAAACACCACTGTCGATCCCATTTTCTCATTTTTTATTTTGAACTAAATCTGTACCATACCATACATAGATCACCAATTATTGCGGATGTGTTTAAACAATAATAAAGGGTGCTAGTGACATCCTAACGAAAACTTTGAGGGGTGTTTCAAGTGGAATTTGCCGACGCAAAAGTATAGAATTGAAAAAAAAAATACATTAATTTTGCGACGGAAAATTTCACTTAAATCATCAAAGTATTCGTTACCATGTCACTAACACCCTGTATGCATTTATCCCGGTCCGCGCCGGTATTGCGATTAGTTGTTTTGTCTTTTAATTATAAAAAAATACTGTTGACAATTGTTTGTCTCTGGTGTCGACAAGTCGAACTTGTATTCTCAAAATATTGATGTTTAGAAAGGGCATTGTTTAGTATATTTGTCCTAACAAATTTGAGAACCATAGCCTAATTTTAGTTGCTGTAGTTATGTAATATTGATGTCCAAAGGCTGGTTTCCTACGAATAGGTATTAATTACATTGTGAATGTATTAAAATGTGGGCGCTGTGTTTTTCTAATTACTAGATTTAAGGTTTCAAAGCTCGCTTTATTTTAGATTTTGTCGCATTATAAACTTTTTCTATCATTACTCTTGTGTTGGTAGGATTGATTTGGGCGTTACACACGACATGCATCGTTCTGATCTGTGATACGAAAATAACAAATGATTTTGTGTGAATTGTGAATTGGTTCGCAAAATACCTAATGAACTTTTTACAATAAAATGTGTTAAATATAGTACAGATAAAGCCTAGCATAAGTATCCATACAATGCGCGTGTAAGCCTCAGGCACACCCCGGACACTTCATACAAAAATCTCATTCTTACCGAGTGACGCGTAAGTGCGAACGAGACAGAGTCCGCGCGCTTTCTCCCTTACTCCTTAGCGGCTTACGGCCATAAGACTAAAGTAAGATCCAGACGGGGTGAGGTCGGCGACCGGTAAAATTGGTGCGCGGCGGAGAGTTAGGCTGCGTTTCCATTGACGCGGAGCTGTGCGGAGAAATGCAGGAATCGACCAATCACCGTGAGGGAGAGAGTGACAGAGCGTCTTCGTTTTTCGCTCTCTCGAACGCTGTGATTGGTCAAATCCGCACATCTCCGCTCTTCTCCGCCCATCTCGGCGTCAGTGGAAACCCGGTCTTACCAATCTATACGTATTATTTTTTATTCTATGCAACGGGGGAGTTACGTTTGCATGAAAGTTATTTCCAATGTATGTTTACACTGGATACTTATGTTAGTTACTCTGTACCAAAGTGCGGTGATTGAGTTACAAAAAGGATCTTATAGCTGCCATTGATTATTAGTGTCTTGAGGTGTTAAAAAGTAAAAATAAGTGTGCAGTTTTAGTCATAAGCAAGTTGGATTGAATGTCTGGAACAATGTAAAATCTCGCATCGACAGATCACGGGTAAAGAGTTGAATTACTGGCCGCACCGCATCGCAATTGCCTATGCTTCTAGCCTTTTCTGACACTCAGAACTATCATTTGCTAAAGCGAGATGAATAGCGAGAGTGCGACTTCACTTCGATCGTTTCGTCGATTTCGTCGCGTGCGTATCATTATCTCGCTTTAACAAATGACGGTCCTAAGTGTCAGAAAAGTACAGAAACAGGATGATGTAGTCTAACTCTTAAAAGTAGTAAAGATCCATAAAGAACCATATCTTAGATACACTGTGTTTGATGCCTTTATCATATTGCATGTTGAATCTACTGGAATATTTTAGTACTTTAGTCTAGCTAGCGTTATTCGATGCAAGATAAAATAAAGTGAGCTCTATGTATGACATGTTGAACTTAAAATACGTGTAAATTAGTTCTGATGTTTGTATTAAACCGCCTAAGTATGACCCCTCTTTTGTTGATTCTCTAAACCTAGATAAAATATAAACAGTGTTATTACAAAACGAGAACTAGAAGATAAAACTAGGTGTAAAATAGTCCTTGTCACGATAGAAGTCCCGCGGCGCGGCGCTGCTGTCGCAGTTTCTGCATAGAATTATTATGATTTGTCAATTAATCTATGTGTCGTGTTATGTTAGTAATACACCGGCTTCCCGATCGGGGAGCGCCGTTTCGAACTCTTACCAGACTTGCACCAAAGAGTTATTAATTTATCTTAAGTGCAATTCACTAACACAGTTAACTCGACCATTATAGACGGCGGTACGGTTCACCACCTATCACGTTGGTGTAACAGAAAGCTCGGTGAAGTGTGGGTACTTAGTTCAAGCTGCGATGGATGTACCTCTGACGTCTCCAATTGGGATATTGTCGTGAACTTATGTTATCTCAAATAGTTCTTTAAAATCCGTCGACTTTAGTGGCGCGATGTATTATTTTAAACCTAGTTTAACTTTAGTCTTCGTTCAGTAATAACGCTGAAAATGGCATTTTGTCCTTTACCAAATATCTAACCATTTTGTTAAAAAGGAAACAAATAGGGTAGTTGGCAAGTATCGTTTTTCATTAGAGTACCAAATGTGAAAAAACAACGCAGATTCGTTGAAAAATTTAATTCATTTTTTTTACATCCATCTGAAATCAGGGAACTAAAGAAGTGGCAATAGAAAGGAGTGACGTCACTGACCGAGCAATGCTTATGTGGATAAAAACTGCCTATTTCTCCCACCAGGTGTCGCTACTGTTGAGTGTTCTTAGAATTTGACAGTTCCGATACTATTTGAGTAAAGAAACATTGTTTTGGTGATATTTTTACACTATAACCCTTTGCGCAGCGTTTAACTGAAAAATCATAGTGTTATATTTAGTCCCTAAAGACCGGAAAGAAGAAAATTTATAAAAACTTATTTTCAACTGCCTTGTTCCAACTAATGGCCGCTTTTCATTTTCGCAACTCATCCTTCAGACAGGATACACTTCACGTTACTCCACGTTTTATGACAATTTTAATTTTGGAGAACTGTCAAAATTTAGGAAAACTCAACAGTGCTGCCGCCTACATTTGAGCATCTAGTTTTTATCCTCATCTAATTTTCAATTTCGAACTGGAATGTTTTTACTTTATAATTATAATAACACGATTTTTCCCTGTAATAGTGTTTTAAACTTTTAATACTGATTTTCTTAACATGTTTCGCCTCGTTATCAAGTTGGACTTTTAAAATAGACTTGTATCAGAAATTGTACGTTAATGTGGCAAATATGTACTATCTTCTGTGCCTATTGTCTGCAAGTGATTATGTACCTCATGGTACCATAAAATATGAGTAAGCGGACTCATTTTGTTTTATTTTGCAAATTCAGAAGGCCTTACACATCATCTGATTTTATTTTAAGTTATACCTGTCGTTTTCTTATCTAACGACAAGGAAAGGGATGATTTTAAAAAGAATGAGTGAATAAATGAATAAGCCGGCCGGAAGAATCAAATAGGTATCTTGCTGGTATGCAAACAGTTTTGACGCGTGCTGTTACCTTAATTCTGTCGGGTTATCGAGCAATGTCAAATTTTTAGAGGAATGTTTTAGACTTGTGCCTAAAATTGACGCGTGCTCCATAAATTTTATGCCTGTCCATTACCCGTCCCTTTTCTTTACGGGGGATAAGAAAATGATTTCACACACTCAAATCACTTCAAATGACACTTGGCCCTTACAACCTCTTTCTCCTATTCCGTGCCTCTTAACAGTAGTGTTTTTGAAATTCCGTTGTCGAATTTATATTCAATTCATATAATCTGTGGTAGTACCTTATATGTATACCGTGGGCTCTGTCTATTCCTATGGGAAACAGAAGAACAATGGGGTGACAAATTCAAACACATTATTAAGAAAAGAATATAATTATCCAAAAACCTGTATATGTAAAAGGGGTACAAATATTGCGTCGCAAAGCTGTTGGTTTCAATTTCTAAAGACTAACGTCAAATGTTATTAGTATTGAAAAGTACAGCTTTGCAAATTAAACTTAATCTTTAAAACATAAAACAACATGGCATAGGTGTAATGTGGCCCATTTCAAGTATACTCTTATATTAGTGCTGAGAAATGGCGAAGGTTTTTATATAATTGGTATAATGAGAGACTTTCCAGGCTACCTTCCTCAAAAACAATATAGATGGCGCTGTACAGATTTTCCTTCATTTTTTTTTTTTTTTGGTTTGGTTTTCCCCGAAGGGTAAGGCAAAGGGAACTATGCCCATACAGCCATGTCTGACGTATTTTTTTTCTTGATGATTAATGAAATGATGAAAGGTGATGATGATGAAACCTAAGCCCCCACCCTCGGAGTAGACTCCTACTCCGAACCCCAAACGAATTAACTCAAAAGTCCGCATAAACTTTTGAGTTATGAAGCGGCTTCCTGACACGAAGCGAAAATAGGCAGATACACTTTGTTCATTGAATACTCCAATATAATAACACTCGCGAATGTCTTCCGACTAACTTAATGCGATCATTAACCACAAAACACCACTTCGTATTAATTATTTAGATTATTCAATGAAGAAAGCAACTGTCCCGTTCCCGCCTCCCGCCAAAAAGCCTTCAGATTTTCCTTCATTTGACCTTCTAATTTCATAGATATTTTTTTTTTGTTAAATTTGCCCCAAGAAGGAGCAGGCAAAGGGACATAGCCATACAGCCTGGTCAAATGAAGTTTTTCTTCGTGTATTATTTCTTGAATTTGTTTGCTTTGTCTTCAATAAATTGTTTTCGAAGGCCGGAGCCATTTCTTTTGTTTAATTATTTGTCTTCGTCCATTTATCATTTTGTCACTAATTTCATAGATAACAGACATCATTTAACTTTGTTTTTGTTTTTTTGAATGATGACCTTTTTTATTACACCCAGACTTAATATTCTGATCAAAATACAGAAGCAATATACGTAGCAACATAATTCTATACACAACGTGATCCAAATATCGAGCAACCATCATATTTATATATGTGCTTCTGCCATTACATTGTATTTTAGAACAATTTATATACCAATTATATTATATGAGAAAATAGGTAATTAATTATCACATTAAAGCTGTACAACGCCATCTGTATTGTTTTTAGTGAACGTAGCCTGGAAAGTTCCTCATTGGTCTATACTGTTACTTAAATAATAAATAAAATGAGTATGAAGAGACATGCAGTTATCCGACGACGGGAACAACTGGCTCGATGGAATTCTTCTGCAGGTCTACGCAGCAACAGCTGGAGATGAGCTGGTACTCTTGGCAAGAGTTGGCGTAAAGGAACTTGCAGTCAGACTTGCGACAGCTGAACGGCAGGTCTGAAATGGCAAGTTGGTTTATTTATTTATAAAGTACAACCACATCACATACATTAAAACATTTTACATTTATAAGGTTACGGTATTGTGACTAATATATATGACAATTACGGCGTACATAACTTATACAATTAAGGGTACTTAAGTATTTAAAAATAAGGTAAAATTAAAATTACACATTAAACTTAGAAATTAGAAAGATATATTCAGCGGATCATGGAACACATCAAGATCTATGATTTTGTTACAAAAAGAGTTTGCTCGATGTTTGTTACAGGTGAATGCTCAAGTCTATCCAAATACGGAGTGCACGCATTCTATATAAAAGATTCAAATTCGAATCTGCCGCGCTGCGCTGTAACGTGAAGTCGCGCCAATCGGCGGCGGCGCCGCAATGGCGTCACTCTGTCCGCGCTGGACGCCGGCGGCAAATTTTCTCTTTGTAGTTTTTATTAATTACGGTGAAATATGTGGAAATCTACTGTTGTGACTGTGAACTATAAACATGCTTAAGCTGTGCATTGTGTAATAAACGAGGACTGTTATTGGTATTCGTGTTCTCGTGAACTTCGGGCCCCGCGAGCGCGGCGGCAGCAGTTAAGGTAGGTGGAGTCAGTTTGAATTTGTTCCCATGGGAATGTGATCCACTGTGGACAACTTTACTGCCATGGCATTAGGTCTACTTGCTCTCTGTTATCGAAGGAATTGGATATCTACGCGACAAAGAACATGTACAAAATACTGAAATAGTAATTTCTATACACTTGATCGTAAAGTAGCTTATATTGCACCGCTTTTACGCACATAAAGCACCCTACCACTCGTACTTCAATGACATTATCGCACTAGTGCTTTTTTATTTTTCAAATCTCACCATGGCAGGTAGGTATTCTTATTCTTACGCCCAGAAATTAGGGCACGCAAATAGGTAGAAAAATTGTATTATGATAATGTACCTACTTACCTACTCGTGCCTACTATAAGTATTTTACGTTTCTAATACTACTTTACTAATTCATAATTGTCAAAACTATTATAAAGAAATGTATCCGAAATAATTTTCAGCCACAGAATTTCACTCTTTGTTAACCCTTTCACGGACAGAGACCATGGGTCATTGATGGTTCATAATAGGTACTATGACACCTTGGAATCGGAACGTCCGTAGACGTTTTGTCCTTGAAAGTGATAAATAGGTATTTAATCTTATTAAGGCCTATGTGAATTAGATAAAAGATACTTACAAGCAGCATTCTCACAGCAGCACGAATCGTGGGCTTGCTTGTGTGAGCAGTAGCTGTAGACTGAAGAGTCACATAACGGACACCCGGGATGCGCGCCAGGGGGCCCCGCCACGTGGTTACCCGGGTACTGTCCCGGATAGTTACTCCCCGGGTATTGACCCGGATAACCCCCGGGGTATAACCCAGGTCCGCTTGGCCCGCTCGGGTAGTTGGGGTAGTGGCCGTAGTTGGGATACTGCCCGTATCCTGCTCCTATCAAAAAGTCCCAAATTTCTCTCAGTCCGAAACCTGTGGAGGGTGATGATGAGTGATGAAATGAGGTGAGGGTTAGGTTGCGACAGTTGAAGAAAACGATTTGAATTCATCTGCGGGGTTTTGTATATCACGATTTGCCAAGGTAGCTCGTAAGTCTAGCCCTTGGGGGTTAAAATGACCACATCGAAGCAATTCATCTAAGAAAGCAATATTGCAATTTGACATTTGCGCATATAAAAGTAAGTGCGCAATGCAAACAAATGTCAAAGCAATATTGCTTTCTTAGATGAATTGCTTCGATCTATTTTTAACCGATTATAAAAAAGGAAATTACCTATTTGCCTTTTTAATCTTCTCGCTGGTAAAGCTATTTTCTATTTAGTCTGTTTCGTTGACAGTTCCACAATAGAATTCATGAACATACAATTATAAGGATTTTCTTCAACCGCTTTTTATGGTATCGAAGTAATAATATTGTTATTACATATTAGGTAGTTACTCTGGTCTGTTTTACATTGAGATAAGCGCATGCGTGACCCAAAAAGCATTCTAAAAAGCATACATACTAAATATTTACAATAATATGGTACAACACTTACTTTATACCTACCTAGTATGGTCCAATTGGTTTACTTTCTATGATCAGTACTCAACTCAACCCACTTACTATCCTATATAGGTAGGGTACATATTATATGGGAAGGTACTAATATTATTGTGTAGCCGTATAATGGGCCATCATGTCATCCAAACCGTATCCGGTGACGGGAAACACCTATATGTCTATTTCGGGTTGTTGTGGTAGACTCTAATGTGGCTAGTGAAGCCGAACTTCGCCTTATTGGTATTTGCAAATATCCAAGCCTACTCAATATTATTAAAAACAAACATTGTCACTCAATCATAAATTCACTTGTTCAATACTCGTTCATGACTCAATCATTCATTCCATCAGTCACACTGTATTTTTGTTTCACTTTAAAATAATTCGTTAAATGAGCAAGTTCTTGTTTTCTTTTCCTGCGCCCACCTTTGCAATACGCCTTAAAAATCCGGTCACAATACATAACATAACATCATGCCTATAGAGGCGGGGATACCCGGGGTAGGCAGGGGTGTAATTAGCTCACCCACTCTTCGCCATCTATGCTAAGTCCCATGGAATAGAGCGCGAACCTATTGCCATTAACCAGGCACAAATCCTTGAAACGACGCAATATCAATTATCTATAATCCAAAAATGAATTCAAACTAAAGTCGAATTCAGTGGTTTCGAGCCCGAGCCTTAAAGTCACGCGTTGTCCGAACAGGCCCATCATACGTTAAAACTCCAGCCGCACATTATTAGGCACAATCTCGAATCACGAATCTCCCTATCCATCCATAGGAAAGGCCCGTGTCCCAGTAGTGGGGACGTTATTGGGCTGGTGATGATCATTAGGCACAAAACGAAGAAAATAATAATCAGCGCCGCGAAAGAAGTTGTCGGATTTCACTATAAATGATTGACAAGTCCATAATCATTCGTGAACCTCAGGACCGCCTATGTAAAATCACATATCAGTTGGGCGCGAACCTCGGCTCAGGGCGTCGTCTGAGAGGAAAAATATTTGAAAGAATTAATCGACCCTAGCGGGTCGATAGCGATAACCGCTGATTGAGGGAAATGGTCGACTACGCCGGCGGGGTCGGTATCGGGGTCCTGAAGTGTTTGGTGTCGCGAGCTGATTGGCCGCTTCTATGGCTAGAGTAATCGGGTCGTCGGGATCGTATATTATTACGTCCTTCGGACGCCGATACTTTTCAGTACCGTCCCTAAGCGTTTTGGGAAGCCGCTACTACCAGGGGATTTGGGTGGTGCGGAGCAGACACGCGTTTGTATCCACTGATACCAGATCGATCACTATCTATGTCGTGTTCCATTAATTTTTTCTAGCGTCTGTATCTATCTGTAAATTTAATTTAATGAAAAAAAATACCCATTAATTATTGAAACAATAATAAGTATGATAACTAGGAAATAACAATAATATTACAATAATGACCCGCAGTACATAATTTAACGAAATAAAACCCGAAGTTTAGATAAGGTTAATTGTTTGATACATGCAGTTGTGCTAATTACTTTGGTGATAACAATGTTAAGATTTTATCGTGGGAAATAAGCCACTTTTATAAATTAAGTTTTCCGCGTAACTATAGCCGTGTCCTTCAATTTTGGGTGGAATTGGGTAGTTTCCTAGGTCACAGATAAATTATGAAATCCTGATTACTAAATAAAGACAAAACTAAAGATGACAAAAAACTTTTTCTTTTTAACTTATTTATGAATTTTAATGAAGAAAAATGTAATAATAAATGCGACATTATGTCACGTTTTTCTATGACGTCACAGGTTGCTTTTTCATACTTCATATTTTCTGTTCTGTGAGTTATAGTAATTTCGTGTTTTGACGTTTAGTAAAAAGTAACTGATTTGACTAGTTGGAAACTACCATATAGTGACGACATGAGCACGAGTAATATCATGTACCAACTTTGGAACCCTGTCGCATTGACATCCAGCAAGACTTACAGTTCAATTTGTCAAAGACGTGAATGTGACATGGTACAGTTTGAAGCAAACAAGTTGGCAACAACCTAATCGTCCAGATTAGCGAGACGCTTACAATGTCAAAAAGTCCAGCTCAATTATGTCGTCGTAAATATGACAACACTCACTGCTTCAATGGTATCCAAGCAGTCAAGATGTTCAAGAATATCTGGACGATTAGGTTGTTGCCAACTTTTTGAACACGCAGGTTGTGCCGATGTTTTTGGACACTTAGAGTGGTACTATCCACCTTGAACGTCCCTAATTATTCGCAAAGAACATTGGACATTCTTGATGTTGTTAACTATAGTATGTATACCTTGACTGTTTGTTAGGGGCCTTTGGCGGCTCAATAGTAACCCGGACACCAGGGTTGATGAGGTTGGTACTCCACTTCACAACCCATACGATAGAAGAAGAAGGTACTTATTTAACATTGAGACTTCATATAGTGGTAGATACCTAAGTTTATTGTATTATTCTAGTGGTTTACTAGAACAATTTGACGTTAGGGTTCCGCCAATATGTTTAAAAAACCTTCAGACCGACTTCATAATATAGATATGACAGAGTTTTTTCTCTGAGTGATTTGTCTGAAATCACCTGATTGACTGAAATATATGATGATCTTTGCTTCGGAGGGCAGCAGTGAGTCGCGGTATTTTAATTAATTACGTAGTTGTTACTTAAACCATGTCAGCGGTCTTTGGCGGCTCAATAGTAACCGTGATACCAGGGTTGATGAGGTCGGTTATTGATCTCACAACTCACGCGAGAAGAAGAATACCTTATAACTTCAACCAACGAAGTGCGGTTACTAGTTGAACTAGAACTAGTCTTCTGGTGAAATACCTATGGTTCTGTCCACGCCGATACGGATTACAGGCGTGAGTAACATGTCTGCACGTTACGGAACCGTTGACTCGCGAAACTAGCTCGAGCTTAACTGGTACCTTGGCCTTAGTCATATGCTCATGACATTGTTTCCCGTCTCACACAGCTAATTACCAAAACGTTAATGACAGAATTACTGACAATTACTTAAGTTAACGACCAGTTTTTCCCTTCACGTGATTCGAGGAAAACGCTTTTTTCTAACATACATACGTAAACAGGTGTGAGCAGAGACTATGGAATTGTATTTGCTTCGATCCTGACACGCTTCACATTCATCAATCGTTTCATACACGCACGCCAGTTCAGAGTAGAAAGTACTGAACTTTTTTTTTAGTAGGTGTATATGTCACATTATTCACTTCTGTTTACTACTATACTTCTAGCTACTACTGATATAGGCATGATGCTATGTTATGTGTTTGTTTATTAATGCCTTCCATTTTCAAAGATGTTAGTTATGATGTGGAGTTAAAGCAGTCAATGATAGATGAATCATGAATGAATGATGATGATTTGAATGAATTGAAATGAAGTTTAATGGACGATGTTTGGCTTTTTCTTAACTCACCAACATTGACTTTGTTACGACTTAGGTCGTAGTTTGTGGGTTGCACACCTAGAGAAGAAAAGCTTTTAAAATTGTTTTCTAAACGTAGCTTTCACACGGCCGGGAAAGCGCGCGGGCGCGGGATGTTGTTTGCGGTTTTTGGAGTTATTTTTTGAGTCTTTAGTCGTTTCGGACAGCAAGCGAGGTGCGAAGGTGCTCTTTTCTAGTTTGGTTAGGACATTACAGGCTGATCACCCGATTGTCCGAAAGTAAGATGATCCGTGCTCCGGTGCACGTGAACACATAATAACGGGTTCTTACCGCGTTTAAAGTAGGAATATGAGACGCCAGTAGAAAATTATGGATCTACCTACTCCACTCCAATCTCATCAGTCATCCCGTGATCATGGCACTTGCAACAGTGTCGAAATATCGGGAGACTCATATTCCTACTTTAAACGCGGTAAGAACTCGTTATTATGTGTTTTAATTATGAAGCGGGCTAGTTTTACATCACTAAATATAATACGTCGTCGCTACATGAGCCATGTCAGGGACCTTTGGCTTAATAGTAACCCTGATACCAGGGTTGCTGAGGGTTCACATCCGCCTCAAAACCCACACGATAGAAGAAGAACAATTTTATATTTGCCAAAGTAAAATGTATGGTACGGAACCGTGTGGTGCCGAATGTTCCATAGGAATTGCCCAGCAGTGGGACTATGTAGGATGTTTATGTATCTCAGTACTCATATTTTTATTAAGAATTTATTAAAAGCATCAACAAATAATTTAATAAAATTGTTAAACTATTTACTAATTTTGGTTAACTATCATTTTCTGTACAATCTACTAGGTATATACAGGGTGTTAGTGACATCGTAACGAAAACTTTGAGAGATGATTCACACCATAATTCTGAGTTGATATCAAGTATAATTTTCCGTCGCAAAAGCATGGAGTTGAAAATAATTAAATAAAACAGTAAAATTTTCATGAATTTTTGGACACGAAAATCCACTTGATATTAACTCGGAAACATGGTCTGAATCATCCTCTTCAGCATTCGTTAAGATGTCACTAACGCCCTGTATACATTCTAAATTATATTTGTATAACGTTATTTAGCTAGCTCTAATTCAGTTTAGTCACACAAAAAACTACAAAAACTAACTAACTAAACTACAACCAAGAAACTAAAAACCAAAACAATTAAAATAAAAACTAAAAACAACGTACCATAAGCCGTGGAAAGCACCATAGCAAAAACGAGGAAAAACATTTTGCTATCCATTTCTCGACACTTTAATTTCGGAATAACTATTAATATTAAACTTGACACTATATGTCTGTTGGTTTGTGGATAAACACGAGTTGTTAGGATGAGGAGGGATATGATAATGAAACGCTAAGATACCAGCTCGTAAGCCGACAGTCAAGTACAGTCGCGCAGAAAAGTCTTACATACCTACCTACTTAAGAATAAGAATAAAATTTTATTGCCAGTAACAATTTACATTTGCTATAAGAACTTGGTAATTATGAATATTACGAATACGGGCAAAAGGAAATGGCTCAGCTTGTGCTGTGATGGAGCCATGCTATGGCGCCATCCAGCGCTGGTTTTCAGTCATTTCCTCTTCCTGGGATATTGTGTAGAAGTAATTGTCAACGAGGGCTAGAGGACATTAAATATAAATATACAGCAGCTTTAGGTAGAAAAAAACAATGAAATCAAAAATTTTATTTTTTAAATAAGATGGGGTTCTCTTGACTTCAATCTTCCACGAGGAGAAGATGTGATCGACTGTGGAACGAGCTTACCCAGAAAATGCCAATCAAATAAAGACAATCAATCTACTTAAATGAAACTAGTTAAATCGTTTGCAAAGCTGACAGATGATTATGCCTAACTTTGTACATAGACACGATAGATATAAAAAGTCACACCCGTAATCTGTAAAGGGGTGGGCAGAGCCACAAGTAGTCAGAAGACTTGCAGCCATTTTGATTGATAATTAATTAGCCATATTATTAATAGGTGACAGGAGATCAGATTCAGCCCGTCGACCATAATAAGTAGTTTAACATTTAGAAAGTCAAAACAAGGAGGTCTCAGATTCGAATCTACTAAAAACACTTTCTGATCCCTAATTTGGTTAGCTTAGGATATTGCAGGTGGATTAGCCGATTGTCATTTTTTTTTTATTTGGGTAGCTTACAGCCTTTTTTACAAAATGAATACTTATAAATACAAACAAATGCCAATGAAAAGCTACCACAAGTGAACATAAAACATTTTAAAATGTCCATACAGACTCAGATACAGCCAGAAATTAAATTAGGTTCCTTGGTCAGCAAGGTTTTTACACTTTGAACGCTACTGCTAAATAGGTCAAAGCGAGTATCAGTATTGAGCTTATTAACTAATCTTAATGTTCTAGGTAAGAAGCTATTGATTCTATAATTAGTGCGACAAGGAGGAACGCGAAGCAAAGTATTATGTCGCAAAATTCTATTAGGGATTCTAAGATTGATCATACTGAGGAGATCAGGACAGTCAATTTTACATTGTGCCACTTTTAGCAGAAATGATACATCAGCAATCGACCGCCGTAAATTAAGTGGTAAAAGGTGAAGTTTATGGCACATCTGGACATAACTCAAGTCGGTGTAATTTAGATGAAACTTATAACTCATATGTGTATATAACTCATATGTCATAAAGTAAGATAATCCGTGCTTCGGAGTACACCTTATTTTATTAACTAAGTATGTAGTCGTTACATAAGCCATGTCAGGGATTTTTGGCGGCTCTATAGAAGCCCTAACACCAGGGTTGATGGGGTCGACCAATGATCTCAGAAGCTATAGTAGTATTTTTGATAGTAGTATTTTCGATACTGAGGAAGTTTATGTTTTAACGACAGAAGGCGGTAATGATGATGACGAATCAATAAGAAACACAAAACAAAAAAGAATGTCTAATTTACAAATCCATTCTATTGTGACGAAACGGTTCGCCGAAAATAATTATTCTGTGACAATTTGTAAACGGAAATGATTCAAGAGAATTCGTTGTCTCGTTTTCATATGTCATCTGTTTCTGAATCATACATACATAGTATACGCTTGTAATCCCTATGAGGGTAGACAAAGCATCTATAAGTCTCTCGCAAAAAAAATAGTTCCATATTTGTGCCCGGAATAAAATTTTAATTGAAAGAATGCCACGATACGGATCACCATCTATAAGATAGACCCGAGAATAGAGGGACCCTTTTTTCGCATAATGTTGTTTCTCCTATTTTAATTAAGCATAACCGGTTAGGCATATTGGTTACTTGTCATACTATTTTACTTAGCATAATGCTTGTAAAGCCTAATGATGTTTGCCCTATTCTTGTAGGTTTATCACATTTAACTTGGATACCATAGTGTAATAGTAGGTTAGGGTGCGGCGGAGTGGCCCTTGGGCCACCCCTAGGCCGCCAACATGTTTATTTAAATAGGTTTGAATTTATGCTTAGTGTTTATGCTTTATTATTATGTGTAAATAGTTATGCCTAATGCCTTTTATGCGTAACGATTATTAGGAATAGTAAATATATGCCATGCAAATTTATGACATAAAATTTTATGCAATAAAATATGGAACCGTTGGCCTAACAGAAAGTTTGACGAGGCGAGGCGTGGGATATGCTTCTGACTACCCCATAGGGATATAGTCGTGAGCTTTTAACATGTGTTCTTATCAGCTTGACAGAGAAATGCGCGTGCGGCCAGCCACACGGTAACTAGGACGAGTAACTGTTCTCCACAAACAAAACATGAACTTATGACATCATGAATAAAATAAATGGGTAATGGAAAGTTTCATTGTCTTTTCTCTCTGATGTGATGATGTCTTGACCTATGGCGGAGTAGCTTTTTAGTAGAGATGTGCCGAATAATGATTTAAACATTAAATTACTTTATTTACACAAAAAATTAACACGATACTGTGCTATTTACTGCATGTAAAAATTGACGAACTGAATAAAGATATTTTTGAATTTGAATTTGACTAGTCAAAAAGTCCGCCCCCGACTACTCCGGGCGCAAAGGTGCCCATTACACTAGCCGCATGATTTAAACGATTGTGTATAAAAGGCTAGTTTCCAACTTGTCAAATCAGTTACTTTTTACTAAACGTTAAAACACGAAATTACTATGGAATTCATATGAAAAAGCAACCTGTGACGTCATAGAAAAACGTGACAAATTGTCGCATTTATTATTAAATTTTTCTTTATTAAAACTCATAAATAAGTTGGATAGAAAAAAGAAAACGCTTTTTGTCACATTTAGATCTGTCTTTATTTAGTAATCAGAATTGCATAATTTATCTTTGACCTAAGAAACTTATCCAAATATGTCCCTCTAGTTATTAAATATCCTGTGATGTAGGTATCTATATTAATTTAAAAGATGTGTTGCTGTTGCAGTTTCTTGCCATTTCTTCTCTACAGCCATAACACTGCGAAATGACGTAGATTCGAAAATGATAAATTGACCTTCGATAAGTTTATCTATCATAGGTATAAGGTTGCCATAGAAGGGAATCTACAAGGAAAGAGAGGAAGGGGAAGGCCGGAAGACTAAGAAGAGCTTACATGGAACAGATTAAAGAGAAGGCAAACGTCGTGTCTTTTAAGGAGGTGAACGAATTTACCAATTCGTTTGATAGACAAGAATGGAGAACGCTACACCGACAAGAGCGTGGCTCTTAAATTAGTGATGATGAAGTTTATCTATAAACCTAGCTCAGCCGCTGATGGGGAGCGGAGAGTTGCCGTTCTATATGTAGTAATATTTCTTATTCTATGACTTCAGCCCACAAGTGTACGTCGAATGCAATCTATGGTCGAAGGGTTAGTGGCACTACGCGGTTGTCCTTAACTTTTCCATTAAAGGACCCGTTCTCTATAATTATACCTAGACTGAAGTACTGTGATCTAAGCACTAGTTATATAACTGTCGCAATATGTACATTAGGTTGACGACAAAATGTACTTATAACTTAGCGACTGTTCTAAATCACATTTTGATGTGATTTTTTGAACAAAATCACAATTTCTGTCAATTCATTTTAATCCGGGTATAAATTGAGACCAGGGGGGTTAAAATGGCCACATTGAAGCAATTCATCTAAGAAAGAAATATTGCAATTTGATATTTGCGCATATAAAAGTAAGTGCGCAATGCAAACAAATGTCAAATAGCAATATTGCTTTCTTAGATAAATTGCTTCGTTGTGGCTATTTTAACCCCCAGTTTTTACCTTGATTGAAACTAGCTTGTCTATTGCGAGGTTTTGTTAACAAAAATCGCATCCGAATGTGATTCTTCCCCGACTGCGGCGAAGGAAAAAGAAGAGTTATGTGTTTGATCGCTGTACGTCTGTTCCCTCCTAACTTCTAAACCACCAGTCACAATTTAACAAATGAGGTGTCACTAGAAGCGTCTTGATTGTCCGCTGGTTTTAGGCTATGTGACGTCACGCTAAATTCAATATGGCGCCCTCTAGAGGACATTAACTGAGGACCAATATTTTTTTTCGTATGGTGTTGTGTTGGGTATCAAATGAAAGGGCTTATTCATAGAGGCGCTGGTTTTCACAATAAGGGAATGATATTCAGCTTTAGAGTGCACGACTATGTTCCCAATTAGGGTAGTCAGATGTACAGTCATCGGTTGGTGCAGGATAACATAACAATATAATGATGGTTGATGAGGTTCGTAATTCACCTCATAACCCACACGATAGAAGAGACAATATAATTTCACGCCTATATCTCAATTGGAGCAGTCAGAGCCTCTCACTACCCTAAATAGTAGACTGATGAAAGACGGACCCCGAATAAAAAACATACTTAGGGCGTGTTTATCTGTTAGTCTTCTCGAGCATGTCGTAAAACCCGACAGAAGGAAGTGTCTTTCGATAGACCATCTCATAATACACTTAATTAGACCTACCAGACTGCATCAATCGCATAAGTAGTCAGCCAGCACATATATCTATTTAAAGAGCAATGTCGTCAGGACGATGAACCGGAGTACCGTTCGCAAACCAGTCTGCGCAGAAGCAGATCGGTTAGATTGTAAATAATCTGAATAATTTGTCATGTGACGTCGTGTAACAGATCCGATCGGAGATAAAGATTTGGCTGTCAAAAACATTTGGAATATGTAGGACGAGTTTAAAGCATGCCAAATTATTTAGATCTTTTGTGTCTCTAACAGCAGAATAATACTTACTGCGTATATAGAACGGTCACAGCTTCCGAGGTCTAGTGATTAGAGCGTTAGGCTCATGATCTGGAGGTCCAAGTTCGTTTCCCGATTGGGACATTGTCAAAATCTCTTTGTGAGACTGTCCTTTGTTTAAGGACAGTGAATAGAAGAATAGAAATTGTTTATTATAAAATTTTGCAGGCTTCGATCACCTGATCGTCCGAAAAAGTAAGATAATTCCGTGCTTCGGAGGGCACGTTAAGCGGTTGGTCCCGGTAGCCGTAAAAGACTTTCACTAACCCGCAGTGAAGCAGCGTGGTGGAGTATGCTCCATATTCGAGGCCTGTTCCCAGCAGTGGGACGTATAGGTATAGGCTGTTTATGTTATGTTTATGTATAGAAAGGTAATTCCGCACCAATTCGTATCGGATACCGAGCTTGCTATTGAATAGTTTCCCAGGTCAAAGATAAATTATGAAATTCTGATCACTAAATAAAGATAGATCTAAAAGTGACTACAACAGCGTTCTCTTTTTTCTATTTAACTTATTTATGAAGAAAAAAAAATACAAATAAAAAAGACAACACGCTACGGAAAATCGAACGTGTGAGCGGAACGTGTTCGGCAACGGAAACGTTATGTTGTGTCGCGAGTGTATGAGGTTCTGCGAGAAGATGAATGATGTGTGAAAATTAAATATGTTTTCATATTGTTTACACCTAATTTTCATAATGTTTAATTATATTATTGTTTATATTTAAAGTTTCACGGCGCATTGGCGCCTCTGCACTGTAAAGTCGTGAAATGTAAATAAATAAATAAATAAATGTGGGGTGATGATCGAAATTAAACAGCCTTTTCAATATCTTCTTTTATTTTTTCCAAAATGAACCTTTACACCGTATAACGTCTTATCGCCATCTTAAAAATTACCCTACCCTAATATCCTCTGTCTCTTTCATACTTCACGCTTTTATCTTCTTACTCTTTCGCACATGCTCATACTTCGTTCTGATGTCGTTCCGTTCCTACACATTCGGCCATCCTCTCCATGACTGACCCCAGTCATGCTACTCTTATATACTGAGATTACATACAAACAAAATCTTTAATCTATTCTAAATTATACTAGGTACCAATAACATTACCAACTTCTTAATTCTATTCTTTTCTTTTTTATTTTTAACATTTTAAACTTTTCAACAATACAAACAAAACCTTTATAGCAGCTTAAGTTGAAACATGAACATGGGAAAACTTAACACCTAAATTATTCATTTTAACCTTACATAAACAATTAGAATGAAACAAATATGAAAAACTAACGCTTAAATTCTTAATCATGACACTACTTAAGACAAATTAGAATAAAACAAATGTAAAAATTTTTAACACTTAAATTCTTAATTATAGCATTAAGTACCTAAAACACTTACAGTGAAACCAATATGAAAACTAACACTTTTCTTAATTTGAACAGTACCTTGAGAACTTATTTACGTTGGAAAAACTAACTTCATTCTATGCGAGTTCGCACGACAGTCAATAAAATACACACAAATGTAAAACACTGCAATAAAAAATAATTATATTTGATAATAAGATCAGTCACGGTTGAGGCCAAGGTTTCATGAAATCTGCTGAGCTACAAGTTTTGTTAGGACCATCCCCCATATTGTCTACCTTTGCCACATCATAACGGTTTCTACCTTTAACACTTACGATTCGATAGGGTCCTAGAAACTTCGGCTTCAATTTAGAATTTGCAGCAAATTGAGTTTTCTTTATAGAAACCAAATCACCTACCTTATACTCCCGCGCTGGCTTTCTCTTTCTATTATAAGTACGACAGTTTTCTTCTTGCACCTTTAAAATTTGTATTTTTGCAGCCTCTCTCAATTGCTCTCTCTCTGCCATGTAGTCTTCACTGCTTTCTCTCTCTAGTAGTTCCAGGATGTGTGCTTCCTCCTTCATATTCATCCTTGTTCCTATTAATAGTTCAAATGGACTTGTTGCAATACTTCTCTGGTAAGTGGAATTTATAGCCCTTTGTAGCTTGTTTACATGTTTGTACCAGTTCCCTGGTTCTTCAATACACATCTTTGTAAGTACTGATATAATGATCCTGTGTACTCTTTCCACCTGGCCGTTCCCTCGTGGAACACCTGTTGTTATTGTCACATGTTCTATATTTTCATTCTTACAGTACTCCTTGAAGTCGTTGCTTGTGAAAGCGGTACCTCTGTCGGTTATAAATCTTGAAGGATTACCAAAACATTGCTGATGAAATTTAAGTTTGTCTAAAGTTTCCTTTGTAGTCGTGCTCTTAGTTGGATAAATCCATACAAACTTCGTAAAACCATCAATGACAGTTAGAATGTGATTGTAGAGCTTCTTTGTTTCAGTGAGCGGCCCAACGTGGTCTAGATGTAGTGTTGATAATGGCACTCCCTTCTTATCAATGGGGTTTAGGAAACCTTCCTGTTTCCCCTCCTTCTTGGTAGCAAGTATACATGGTATACATGTTAGAATGAAGTCTTCTATTTTCTTAAGTAAATCTTTTATATAATAGTCTTTGGTTATCAGGTCTATCATTTTCCTTTTCCCGAAATGTCCAATGCTGTGAGTTCTACGTATAATTTCATTTTCCATCCCTTTTGGTATTACCAGTAGCTTCTGGGGGGTTTTGTATAGCAGTCCATTTTCCACAAAATAGTCTAAATAAGTTTTTTCGTGGAGTAATTCCATAATAGCTTTCAGTTCTTCATCGTTTTCCTGAGCTCTTTTGACTCTTTCATGCAGCTGTCTCGTTATGAGTCCTGTGAAATACTGAACTCTACTTAAAGCGTCTACGTGCCTCATCTTTGATCCTGATCGGTGCTCTACAGTGTAGTCAAAGTCTTGCAAAAGTAATACCCATCGTGCCACTCTTGTACTAATTTCTTTTTTCCGTAGAGTCATCTCAAAGGCCGCACAATCAGTCACAATCTTGAATGGTATTCCATACAAATATTTACGGAATTTCTTCACACCTGAAATGACTGCTAACGCTTCTAATTCGTAGCTGGTATACTTTTTCTCGCTCTCAGTCGTCTTACAGCTGGAGTAATACACTGGATGCATCTCACCGTCGTCGGGACTTCGTTGCATGAGGATAGCAGCGTATGCATGCATTGACGCGTCCGTATGCAGCTCTGTAGGTAAGTCTGGATTATAAATCTTCAGAACCGGTTTCTCACATAGTTTTTGTTTCAGAATCTGGAATGCATTTCGTTCGTCTTCGTTGAACTGGAAATTCTGGTTCTTCCGCAACAATTTTGTCAGTGGTCCAGCGATTGATGCAAAGTCCTCGATGTACTTCCTGAAATAAGATGTAAGTCCTATGAACGAATGAAGTTGTTTAAGCGTCTTTGGTTCAGGGAAGTTTGCTACGGCTTTAATTTTATCATCGGAAGGTGTTATAGTTCCATTTTCAATCACATGGCCCAGATATTCCACCTTTGTAGTTAATAACTCGCATTTCTTCCAGTTGATTTCCAGACCGTACTCACTAGCGGTCCTTAAAACCTCTTGTAAACGTTCCAGTCCTTCATTATAGTCTTTAGATAAAATTAATAAGTCATCTATAAAAATTAAAAGAATACCCTTCTCAACTAAGTCTCTAAAAATTATATTGATGTAACGAGTGAAGTATTTGGGGCAAATTGACAAGCCAAATGGGGCTTTTAAAAATTCATACTGCCCCGAGGGTGTCACAAAAGAAGTATATTTAATGGACTCCTCGCTCACATTCAGGTGAAAAAATGCATTTTTCAAGTCTAATTTACTAAAAACCTTAACCTGAGTCAACTTATCTATGTGATCCTCTATAACGGGGAGAGGGAACTCATCTTTCACCATTTTACAATTTATCTTACGATAATCCACGCATACTCGTATACCACCGTCTTTCTTTTTTACCAGAACTAGTGGGCTGGAATACTCCGAAAAGCTAGGCCTTATAATACCACTGTTCAACCACTCACCTATTTGGTTTTTAACTTCTTTCTCCTCGACTAGTGATAACCTCCTTGGCCGTTGGGAAACTGGGATCTCGTCAGTCAAGACAATCTTCATCTCGATGGGAGCCTCCTTAGTCCTCTCAGGAACGTAGTTACTCACCAATTCTTCTACCTTTCGCTTAATCTGTGGGTCAGACACACAACATGGGGTTTCCTCACTAACAACACAACAAACTTTTTGTAACCAACAATTATTCTGTGGAATTACCATGACTGATCCTTTATCAATAACTACCACAACATTTTTCAAAAATTCGTGACCTAAAATTAGTTCACAGGGTATTACATCGTCTGATACTATGTGAAAAGTGCTTTCCAAAACTTGATTGTCGATCTGAATTGAGGTTATAAACTTTCCGAGTGAACTTACTTGTTTTTCTCCTAGTCCAGTCAGTGTAATACTTTCCTTCATAAAACTAGTTATATTTAAACTAAAGAACAGCCCTGACGTAATTAAATTTAAATCACTACCACTATCCACTAAACATTTAACATTTTTTCCATTAATAATCACGTTCTTCAAGTTGTTTACGTTTTGTTTGACAGATTGATCCGATTGACCTCCAGCCGTCATCTCCGGCGCCATGTTGAATTCTACGCTCTGTGATTGGTCGAATCCGTCAGCTTGCTTCTCGTCATTGGTTGTTACGTACATCTGCTTCGCTGATGGGTCATATTTGCTGTAGCCGCTATTGCCGCCGTTAGCGATATCTCCTTTCTCCGTTCTTGACAAACTTCGTGACGTTCCGTTTTTGCATTTCGCTCCGATATGGCCGAACTCGTTACAACGAAAACATTTCAAGCCTTTATTTCGATGTGGACAATTATTCGATGTATGTTCCAGTTGTCCACAATTAAAGCACCGTACACTTTTTGTATGCATATTTCTCTGTTTATTCCGATCTTCGTTATGCATAAAAGTCGAACTTTTCTTTGTTTTTTCTTTGTAGGTTTCGTACAACTTCAGTTTTTCTTTTAACTCGGGATACGATGTGACGCCATATAATAATATCTTGTTAGATTCACTATCCACAATACCGTCAATTATGTACTGGATTGCCACGTAATCCTTTAGCTTACCGCGTTTTGCCATAGCTTTCATCTCAAGCATATAATCATAACAGCTTTCATCCTTCCGTTTCTTACGATTACTCATAATTTCATGTACTTCTTTTGCGTCGACCCGGTCGGGGAATTCTTTAGATAATGCCGTCTTCAATTCTTCATAAGTCTTAAAGGTTTTTTCCGACCGAAGCCATGTCGCCGCTGTAGAAATTAAAGATCTTCGTGCTACAAGTAACTGCTGCGTTGGGGACAGGCCGAAAATTTCCGAGTTGTCTTCAATTTCTTGTGCCCACCTAGACACAGGGTAAATTTTGTCCGTGCCGGTGAACTTAGGTATAGCTTCTTGAACAAACATGAGATCGACGTGTTGTCGTGGACCTGTACATGACGTTCCCGTCGTGGGGCCTGCACCTGCATCGCCAGTCATCGTTGCGTCGTCGTAGTCGTCGTGGGACACGTCACCTCCTCCCTCACGTTGTTTGGAGCCGGTGTCCAAGTCGTGTTCTTCGTCGTCGTCGGTAACCTCCGTCGTATGTTGCCGGAGTAAAGATCCAAACACCTTATTCGCCACTTTCACAGCGTGACGGGACGCCACTGCACCACGTAGTCGTCGTGAAAAAAAGATATGCACGCACAATGGCCTCGTGTGCGCACCGCGTGCTGTTACTGTTCGTCGTCGTGTATTCCGATCACACCCCGATGAATGTACTTGAAAAACTCGCACATTCGATCCCGGAGGAGCCCCCAAAATTATTGTGGGGTGATGATCGAAATTAAACAGCCTTTTCAATATCTTCTTTTATTTTTTCCAAAATGAACCTTTACACCGTATAACGTCTTATCGCCATCTTAAAAATTACCCTACCCTAATATCCTCTGTCTCTTTCATACTTCACGCTTTTATCCTCTTACTCTTTCGCACATGCTCATACTTCGTTCTGATGTCGTTCCGTTCCTACATAAATGTTATAATAAATAAGTGCGATATTTTGTAATTTTTTTCTATGACGTCACAGTGTGCTTTTTCATACAAATTCCATAGTAACTTAACTGATTTGACTAGTAGTAACTACCCTTTTGCAATGATCCATCTTAGCAAGTAAACAATCGAAAGACAAGCAGCTGAACATATTAATTATAACTTCGTATCAATACTGGTTGGCTCAACCTGGGTAACTTGCGGCTCTGCCTACCCCATTACAGGTTACGAGCTAGAGTTTGCCGACGGTATGCATAAAATATTTAATTATCAGTTCGGTTAGCTTTCTAGCGCCATCTAGATACAAAGGTTGGTACTTATAACGACCGTGAAAAGAATGATGTCCGTACAAAAGTATTTTAGTTATCCGTAAGATGGCGCTGATGAAAAAAAATCTATGAATTTGATTACTTAGTAACCATAATGGTGCTGACTCCGGTACACCATCTAATTTTTATTTTAAATTATACCTGTCATTTTCTTCTCTCTCGGGTACTCGACTGACAGGCATAAAATTTATGGAACACACGTCAATTTAAGGCAGAAATTTAAAATATCGCAATATATAATAATAATAATAATAATAAAGCTTTATTTCAGAAAAAATTCCATACATACAAAATATAACACACTTAAAATATAATAATAAAATTTACAAAAAATAACAACACCTGACAATAATAACAATACTTACTTAAATAACTATCATAGTATACCACTACTTTTTCCCCACAGAGAGCAATGTCCAGAATCGCATGATGTGAGAGTCGAAACTTGTCGCAATACTTCTAATGATGGTGTTAGAACTGGACATTACTCTCTGCATGAGAGAAGCAACACGTTTCCTTAACACAGCTGCAAAACCATCTGTGCGCCAGAAACAGAACATCCCAGAGGCACTACAATATCTAGGCAACCGAAACATTGCTCTAAATACATCGTTATATTGGACACGCAGGACACTGTGCGATTGCTTGGTATAGTTGGTCCAGAGACCGCACGTGTATAAAGTCTGACAGTAGGCCTTGAACAAGGTGACTTTGACTTGGTCAGAACATCGTGCGAATCTCCGGGCCAACATATTACCTCGCATTGCCAATGCCCTGCGTTCCCTTTCAATATCATCATTATCATTCAAGTGCTCATTAACAATATGCCCAAGATAACGAAACTTATTAACACGTTCAATCTGAATCCCATTTAAAAGAACATCAGGGACAAAATCAGGGCCATTTTTATATTTAAAAACCATTAGCACAGATTTTTTACTATTATAAACTAATCCGTGAGATTGGACATAACTTTCACAAATGTCAATAAGCTTCCTCAGGCCTCTTATTGATGGGCTGAGCAAAACCATATCGTCTGCATAACTAAGATTATTAACACTACATCCACCTATGTGGCAACCAACACGTGATTTGCTCAGCTCACCAATAAGATCGTTGACATAAATGTTAAAAAGACTAGGAGAACTTATTCCACCTTGCCTAACCCCACATTTTAATTTGTAAGTATCAGAAAAAGAGTCAGACCACCTAACTGTATTTTTCTGATTATTGTACCAAAATCTAAACATATTTATTACCTCTCTAGACAATGATGACTTTTCAAGTTTATCCCATAATAAATCATAATTTACAAGATCAAAAGCTTTAGATAAATCTAAAAAACAAGCATAAACATTTGTCTTACGAGCAGTATAATAAGAAACTGTGTGCTTAAGACCTAATATTGCCATTTCAGTGGACAAATGTGGGCAAAATCCAAACTGACCATCATGTAATTTCATATGTCTCGATAATCTCACATCAAATAGCTTATCTAAAACTTTAGCTATTACAGTAGCCAGTGAAATAGGTCTATAGTTACCAACAGAGGATATATCACCAGTTTTATTCTTAACAATTGGTACAACAATAGTTTTTATAAGATCTGGAGGTAAATAACTGTGACTCATACAAAGATTAAATAATATGTGTAAGACCCTCGATATGTGCTTACCACCATATATGAGATGTTCCACACTAAGGCCATCATGTCCAGGTGTCTTGCCCCTTTTCATATTCTTAATAGTACTTTTAATTTCTTTAACCGAGAAGTTGTCAGACACCTGTCCTGAGAGGACCCTAGGTTCAGAATCATTAGAGATATGTGACAACACCATAGGATTCACACGAAAATGGTCTTTAAAAAGATTTGCTATTTCCTTAGAATTACATATTCCATCCACACTAGCTGAGATACTACTTTTATAATTAAGGTTATTTGTTTGTTGCCAGAATTTACGAAAATTATTATCAGCTCTACTATTTGCTATAATATCCATTTTAATACTTTCTTCATTTTGTTGACACCATCTTAAGTTACTTTTAAAGTTATTACGTGATTCCACCATCTCCCTATGGACTGCTCCTGACAATGGCTTTCCACAATAAAGCCATATTCTGTATTTATCTCTAGCAATAATATGACTATCTTTCACATATCTATTCCATCCTGTAATATATCCACCCTTTCTCTTAATTTGTTTACAACACTTACTTTGAGTTGATGCATCTGAAAGCACATTTATAATTTTACTATACAATTCACAAATCATTTCCCTATGCTTAGGTTCACTACAGAAAGTATCACAGCACTTTAAACATTGTTCAGGTATATGTATATCACTTAATAAATTATCACACAAATATGTATACTTATCAATTTCTGCAGTGTCACGTATACCCCATAATACTGGATTATTTAACTTAATACTAATATCACTTACTCTAGGACATATCGAATCTAAATTATAAGTAATAGCCACTGGAAAGTGGTCAGACCAATAAACATTACTATCTAATACCCTTACATCTGAGATCATATTATGAGCTGAAACTGACGTTAATATGTGATCCAGCCATCTTCTACATTTATATCCGTGTAATTCACTAACATATGTAAATGTACCTGAGTTAATTCCAAAGTGTTCATAATCTGCACAAATCCAGTTGTACTCTTCACAAAACTGAATTAACTCCGTATGAAATAACTCACCAGGGTGTGCATTAAAATCACCTAAAACAACTACATTTTCTGTATCATTATTTTCTACTATTGCACTTATACAAGCTAAACAGCTAGTGAACTCAGGCAAATTATCTATACAATCAGTAGGCATGTAAACAGAGAAAACAAGTAAACACTTATTATTATCAAGTTCTATACGTATGCCGCATACACGCACGTTATCACCGCAGTCAATGACAGATACGTTCGGAAATTTATTCCTCCGCCACAAGATTGCCACCCCTCCGTAAGGACGACCTTTAAGCAATCCAACAGAAGTATCCACCGCACTTTTTCCTGTCACAGCAAAATCCTTATGTATTGTATTTAAAAAGTTCAAATCGTGAGGAAGTAACCAAGTTTCTTGTAGTCCAATGATATCGTATGAGTTGCATAGTTCAGTAACACGTTGAACGGAACGTTTAATACTTTTGCAGTTGAAAGATAAAAAATTTACTTTATTTGTTGTTTGATCCATTATGAAGATTATTCTGCTCGTCCTTGTTTACACGCCTGGTTTTGAAATCCACAAACTTTCTAAATATAATACCTTCTGGCCAAATATCATTATTCAGATATACATCCAATTTACTCCTAGATACATAGACTTTATAAGAACAGTACTCTTTTTCCAGCTTCATTTGTATTTTTTCTAATCTAACTGTATCTTGAGCTTTTCTCTGAATATAATCACAGATGTCCTTGTCACTCGCACTCTTATCAACATTTGAAATAAATAACGGGATTTTAATGTCAGCAGATTTGAATGTACCTGAAGATTCTACTGAAGCTTTCCCCATATTTCCTCGGAATATATTTCTTTTTCTCTTATATGACACCTCCGTCCATTCCTTTGGATTATCATCATTCATATTAGACGATACCACAATCGTTTGTTTACGTTTTGGTTTACCGTCCATCTTATCATTAATGTATACAGAGCGGCCCGGTAAAGCGGCCCGAGACGCATATGTATCTTGAGTAGGTGCGAGCGAGACAACCGGTGTATTATCGCTTCGGCACCATTCGACAGGCGCTGTTGCTATAGCAACCGGGTTCCCTCCCGCGCCGATGAAACCGACGCCACCGCTACCGTTTGAATTTGAATGTTCCAACGGCAAAGATGATTTGTTTACATTCCACTCTTGCAATTTACTTTCTTTAAATTCACATCTTAACTTTTCCATACTACTCTTCAAAATATCTTCATCACATTTATTCATCAATTGTATTTTAACAGTTTTTAGTTCTTCTTGTAGTACTCGAATATCGGTTAGAAATCTCGAAACGTCGATATGATCAAACGTTACTGGAGGAAGTTTGGAAAGATCATAGGCCACAAATTTGGGAAATATTGTAGGCTCACATTCCTTAAACGCCTTTATCATATCCTGTACATCTTTTTCAACTTTATTTTCACCTTTTCTTGTAATTTTTCGTCCTCTTTCGGTAGGAACAAACTCGAACAACACAGTTTTAGCTCTATCTACATCTTCACTTTGAAAAGACGTAACACATAAACGTATAAGGGATACCTCATCCAAACTATCACATTTATTTTGCAAGAAGCAAAGTAATTCATTAATCACAATGTCACTTGAGATCGCCATTCCGAATGAAATCTCAAACACAACCGTCCGGCAACATTGCGCGCACGCGACTGATAATATTGGCCAATAGCCCGACAATTTAGTTGGCAGCACACACATGGTTGCATATCAGCGAGATGCTTGTTTTATTCACCTGGGTTATTCACTCATTGATTTTAAAATTAACAGTTGTCAGTCATCCGCCCCTTTTCCTTTCGGCGGATTAGAAAATGACGGGTATAACTTAAAACAAAGTGTATGCAGGAATCGAGGCCAATATGCCTTATTTATCAATGGATTTTTAGTTCATTGAAACAAATACTCAAAATTAATGTAATTTTTCGTATCATATATAATTTTAGGACTTCGCTACAGGAGTGACACGATGCCTTGTGATTCTGTCCACCCCTATGTCTATTCTATGTGTAATGAATGATACCAAATGAATTATTCTACTAGTAGAATGTAACCTAGATTATATACGACATATGACATGTAATACGAACTATTACGAATAAATGAATATGAATATACGGACTATAGGCGTGTTGTTGCTGTAAAAGTGTGATGGTACGGGAAAAATTAAAAGCAATTTATTGCTATAACAATGTATTTACATAACCCTTTAATTAATATTACCTAATTTTAAATTACTTATCTACTTATCTTATTTTTGCTGACTTCACTTATTTCATTGGGGAGGTTAAACTACTGCCACTTAAGCAAAACGTAACGACATTACTTTTGGAATTAGGCCTACTTTAATCTAGTTTAATTCAGCCAATTTGTGGTTCTAAGTCACACAATAATAATAAATAAGGCTAGTTTTTAATCCAGCTCAATACAACGCCCACGTCTTGAGCCCGCCTTGATATAAGCTCGTGGAACCATATCTTACTGGGACATAATGATGGCGGTACCACGGTCGCGCCGCTAACGAAATGAATACAGTTGACACCTGGGGGGTTACGGGTGTGGCCTTTTTAACCCCCCAGGTATAATTATGTGATACACTTCAGGCGTGATTTTAAATTATTGAAATTACACGCAATAAATTTATTGTTTTTCTTTAAGAACTTCTAGAGCCCTGTGCCGAGGCTTTTCTTGCAGCTGGTTTTCCTCGACTATACAGGTCGTAAGCTGCAGTAGTTTTAGGCGGATGCGACGTTCGACAAAAAACAAAATGTAAAAAATTACTCGAAATATAACTATGTCACTTTATGAATAAATATAGTTTTGAGTGTGTGACAGGTGTCATGTTGGTTGGGCAACCAACAATGCTCCAGGTGAGATATGTTTTGTACAACTGTATACATTTTGCTGGTGACGCGCCCCTCAATCGGCGCTTATCGCTATCGACCCACTAGGGTCGATTAATTCTTTCAAATATTTTTCCTCTCAGACGGCCCTGAGCCGAGGTTCGCGCCCAAATGGGCACCCTCAGGCCTGTTGTCTTAAACGTTGTACCGGGTGAGAGCTTTCAGCGCTCCCCACTTGTCCGTCCAAGTAGGCCATCTGCGGCAAATACAATAAGTAACGTCAAAAAAAAAAGCTGGTGACGCGATTGTGGTGTCCTAGTGCCTAGTGACCCCTAATTCCTCGAGGTTAAGGAGCTCGAGGATTTACCCCAACTCGAGTGTTCAGTCCAGCTTAATATAAGGTTCGAGCTTCATAGCTCGCATGATATCTCCAGTGACAGAGCATCGTCCCGCCTGCATGATGGCGCGCGGCTCCTCTCGACCCTGGATGAGCATCTTGAAGTAATGTTCGTTGAGGGTGAATGTCGTGTCTGGGTCGCCGTCCGGCGCGCCTTCGTATGCCGTCACGTTGTTCAAATCCAGGGCTGGAAATGGTTATTTCACTATTAACAATAAACATAAACAGCCTATTTTGCACATCTTAATGTTTTACACACTGTTATTTATAAAGAAAAGAGATTGTTTTTATGTTATATAATTATGTTAACGGAAATGTATGTAATCCGTAATTGTATACAAATCCGAGGAAATGTATATAATTCCTAAAATCGCACGGAAATGTGTAATAAATTATATTATACTTACACATTTCCTAAATAGCAATCGGAAATGTAAAACATTTAAGATATTTGGTGGATACGCGGGGACGCATTTATAATTACTTACTTAATTATCAAACAGATTATTTGCCAAATTTTATAAGAATAAATATAAGTAAGTTGATTTGTGATACGTTAAAAATTAATAGTTGATTTTAAAAGTTTTAATTAGTTATTAAAACTTTAATTAGTTAATTATATATATATATATATATATATATATATATATATATATATATATATATATATATATATATATAATAGAATTAGTAGTATTCCTTATAGAATAATATAGAATTAGTAGTATTCCTTATATTTATATTTATTTATCTATTTTGAGTAGGTATATATTCCAACTAGGAAATGACATCCCGACGCGAGATCACAAATTGGTAATATCAATCCCAAAATAGGGTCACGATAGCCAAGAAAAATACTTACTCCAAGAATATACAGAAGTGCCTTTGATGATATTGAAGAGGAAGACGCCTCCAAGCTCCTTCGCCTTAGCAGGGTCGACAGTCTCCATACGGGCCTTAATCTTGGCTACCAGGTCCGCCTTGGTAGGGTTCGACGGTTCACTTTGGGATGCACCCTGTAATTTCAATTATAATATGACATCACGCCTATTCCCGAAAGGGGTAGGCAGGGGTGTGTAGTATATTCACGCACTCCCCGCCAACTACGTTTAAGTCCGCGATTCAATTGCCATTAATCGGGCTATACCCCGGAAACTTCATACATACAACTTCGTTGTACATACACACCACACATTGACGTTATCATTCACGCTCATTTGTGTGTGTGAAGTCTGACGCCATACGATTGAAGACTGAACTACGTCTGGTAGGAGGGGGGGAAAAGGTAAACTTGGGTCAGACGCTGGTGGAGAGCGGCGAGTTGTCATTCTACGTAGTATTCCTTATTCTGTGACCGGCCACAAATCCAGACATAAATTCAAACTCATAAAGACAGTCAGTGGTTTAGAACCACTGAAATCTTATAGTCTGTAAAGAAGCGGAAAAGCCAGAAAAAACTTTCTTTTAATCCCTCGACTGCTTTGGAGTAAAAACCGGTCCGTCTTATTAGGTGTTTCAGATATAATAACAGCTATTTCATCTTATCATAAAGGCCATTTTATCAGAAATAAGTGCCTAATGCCACCGATTCCTGCAGACATCTCATCGTCATTTTCTTATCCGCCGAAAATGAAAGGGACAGATGATTAACAACTGTTCTTTTAAAATGAATAAGCGAATGAATAACGTGAAGGAATAAAATAACATCTCACTGATGTGCAACACGTTTGACGTATGCTGTATATACAATTTTGCGATTTTTCTGCCTAAAATTGACGTGTGTTCCATAAATTTTAATTTTTTAGTTATTTTTCGCCGGATAAGAAAATTACAGGAATAACTTAAAATAAACTTAGATGGTGTGTACAGTCATGAGCAATATAATGTACCCACTTTAGGACTCTGTCGCACTAACATGTGTGACATTTAGTGAGACTTACAGTTCAATTTGTCAAAAAAGTTAATGTGACATGGTACCAAAGTGTACCGTACTGGGATCAGCTACTAGATGAATAGAATAAAAACGGCGATACGGCTCCCCACACATCACGTTGGTCTAACAGAAAGTTCGGTAAGGTGGTGATTAGTTGATCTAGCGGTGGATGTATTTCTGACTACCCCAATTGGGATATAGTCGTGAGCTTATGTGTTATGAATGGAATAACTAGGTAAAAATGGCACAAAATGGATTTTAGATTAAAAAATCTTATTATTTTTTAAATTATTACATTTTATTTTCGTCTTATTATAATATTATAGGTCAAAAATTCGTTTAATTGTGTTATAGATAGTTAGGGTTGTATTAATAAACGAATCTCAGCTTCAAGACTGCCTTCAAGGTCATGTCAATGAGACAGTTCTTATATAAAAACAGGTACTTGAGCATGATCTTGAGGACAGTCTCAATTGAGATTAGTTTATTAATACCACCCTTAAATTAGTTTGTCAAACAAAATTTGTAGGTATGGATAATGTAGAAAATTATGTTGGATTTAACAGAAATTGTAGTAATACGCCTTTGAAGCCGTCTCTCCATTGCTGGTTTTCCACTCAATAGTATCCGCCATGCATTTCCTCTTTTCTTCTGGTGGCACTGAGATCGCTACGGGGAAGTACATGTCGAACTCTATGGCCAACCAGAGCTTGTACTTGCCAGTCTTCAGGTAGTTGACCTTACCGAAGTCACACATTGGCAACAGCAGGTAAGTCGTCCCATCAGTTTTGAAATCCATCAAGGTAAAAGGAACTTTCAGATGTGGAGACAGCTCTACTTTCAGCGTAAAAGAATCCAAGCTTATGTTGGCTTTGCTGCAGCGCTTCCTCCAATATTCCCTGTCTTTGTCAGTAGCAGCTGTTACTTTCGGGTTAGAGCGAGAACAGTTTAAGTTCTTCCCTTTCTTTTTCCTCCAGACGTTAACCGTAGTCCAGTCTCCAAGTATCTCTTCTTCTTTTTCTATTGGCATGTCGAAATCGGAGATGTTCAGGCATGACACGTTAAGGCCTTCGAAGTCTGGTGGTTCAGTAGGCAGAAGCGAATCGAAGGCTTTAGGTAATTTTGTGTATGTCTTAGTCGTTTCAATAATATAACTTGTTGTATCGTTTAAAGCATTGATTTTCTCAACTTGAAAGGAGATTACGATTATTAAGAAAAGCCTGAACATTTTCTCAATAAAGTTTTTTTTTTTTTAATGTTAAGATGTTGTGTTGTCTCGATTTTTTGCTGTTCGATTGTATATTAGTTCCTTATCTAGAGTTACTTTTGAAATTGGAATTGACTTGTATTTTTTTTAAATATAATCTTTCACTTCTGAATAGTTCAAAAAGCTAATTTACCGCGATATCACACCTAGAAAATTCACTTTTCGTTATCAGCACTTTATTCGTGTCGAAATGTTATTCGTTTTTTTATTACCTACTATTGCAATAAATAAGTTTATATAAAAACAAATAAAGTAGGTAAGTACTAATACTAATCCAAATATTGCACCAAGCCACAACATTTCTCTTTCGACGCGCACCATAACACTTTGCAATGTATAACTTTAACGTTTTATTTTTCACGAATGGCAAACGATTACAAATTATAAACAAGTTAAATTAATAATGAAGTTTCCACTTTTCCCGGAAAAGTTTCCGATATTCCTAACCGAAAAATCGATCATTTAAAAATAATAATTGCTTAAACCACTTTTCGTTTCATACACTTAATCAATGAACAGAATCTATTTAAAAATTTATTAAAAAGAATGAATAACAATTGTTTAAATTACCATATTATGTAATAATAATACATAAATATTTAAATTATAAAATATTTAATAGATTATCAAATGATGCGCTTTTACTAATGTACAACATTTAATGTTTATTTATTTAGACGGGTAAGTAATTATTAAAATTTATTTAAATCATTAAATTATAATAAATGCAATGATTAAATAATATTATTTAATAAACTCACCATGTCGCGCTATGTCCAGTACCGTTCGGAGACTGCGTAATGTCCGCGTCATTCGAGCTTTCACTTGTTGCCACACTTTGTTTTGTGGGGATACCATGCGACAACGTGCGTAAGTCGGACAGATAAAATATTTTCTTGTTATTATATTCTTATGTTATTAAAAATAGATAGAATAGAATAAATAAAAATGAGGATGAGGAATTATAGACGGCGATACGGCTCACCACCTATCACGTTGATCGTATAGAAAGCTCGGTGAGCCGTGGGCCGTGGGTACTTAATTCATCTTGTGATGGATGTACCTCTGACTACCCCAATTGGGATAAAGTCGTGACCTTATGTAATGTGTTGAAAATAGCGTTGCGATTGCACACAATCACTCGTGATGGTAAATAAATATAATCTCACGATTAAATCAGTTTGTTCATTGTATGATGTTAACAGACAGACAGACAGATATCCAAATACAAATATCTACTCAAGTGTTTAAAATATGATATCAAAAGTGATTAATCAACATAGGAAAAAAGAAATACAATAATAGGATTATATTTAATGTATAATTACGTAACAATATTAAAAAAAAGTTAACAAGACTAGGCATCCACACAAGCTTCGTCAAAAAACCAAAGTAACCCAACCCAAGTTTTATTTTCTTTCTTTTTTAATTAAAAAAGAAACATTAATTTTAACTGGTATCAGGATACTTATTTTTTTAAATAAGCATAATTTAATTGTACAGGAACAGGATGTAACACGAGTTTTATTATTACTCTAGCTAACCTTTCTTCACTTTCACTGCTGAATTTGAATACAAAAAAAATATCAAAGTGACCATTTACATTCCTCGTACCTCACTTGGATATTCCATATTTTCCTGTGATTTAGGGCTCTACTTCCTCTGTGCCTATATCTCTGTTATAGTATTTTATGCAACAGTTGTATAAGAAGGGTCAAAAAATGCGAGTGGCGTGAGTTGCGATGTGAGCCTTGGCGAACATCGCAATAAGAGACGCCACGAGCATTTTTTGACCTAGTTATACAACGTTGCATACAATACTTTTTCTACGACGACGTAATTTTAAATGAAACCAAAATTTTCCAATTTATTTTCCAACGCGCGGGTAAATGGCGGCAAATGTATACTTTTTTTTTATAGTATATCTATGGCACCAAACAAAGTAAAGGTGCCAGTTTCCAGGTCAAAAAAAAAAAAAACAACAACAATGCTTTTTTGGCGACATTATAGTACAGTTACACTTTGTAAACAATGCTTTTATAGGCCATAGAGCGTACACTTTTTCAAAGAGTTTAATTATGTATGTACTTATATTAGACTTTTTGGTTATTTAAATGCCAGATTAAAGTAGAGGAGTAGAAAATAGTATTTTATGCAACAGTTGTATAAGAAGGGTCAAAAAATGCGAGTGGCGTGAGTTGCGATGTGAGCCTTGGCGAACATCGCAATAAGAGACGCCACGAGCATTTTTTGACCTAGTTATACAACGTTGCATACAATACTTTTTCTACGACGACGTAATTTTAAACGAAACAAAAAATTTCCAATTTATTTTCCAACGCGCGGGAAAATGGCGGCAAATGTATACTTTTTTTTTATAGTATATCTATGGCACCAAACAAAGTAAAGGTGCCAGTTTCCAGGTCAAAAAAAAAAAAAAACAACAACAATGCTTTTTTGGCGACATTATAGTACAGTTACACTTTGTAAACAATGCTTTTATAGGCCATAGAGCGTAAACTTTTTCAAAGAGTTTAATTATGTATGTACTTATATTAGACTTTTTGGTTATTTAAATGCCAGATTAAAGTAGAGGAGTAGAAAAAATACTTTAGAATCATGGTCACACTACTAACACTCGTACAGAGCTTCACATAATGAGAAATCAAACAAAATTTCACTTCTTTGACACAATAGTGATTGAGTAACATCATCTCATCTATTTCGGACCTTAATAATACTGCGTTATGGCTGATTTCTGTAAAACGTTTCGAGCTTTTATGCATCTTTTGTTGCGAAAAGATGAGCCATTTGAATATATTGAATGGAACTTGTGATTGATTGTATTTTGACATTTAACTCCTTCGTAATAAGTCTCAAGTATCCTTCTCTATAATTAGCATCCTAAAGACCAACCCCAACTTACTAGGTACCTCTGGCTACCCCAGATTGGAATATAGTCGTTATTATCACGTTATGAGTCACTTTGGGGGGATAAAATGGCCACATCGAAGCAATTCTAAGAAAGAAATATTTGCAATTTCACATTTGCGCATATATGTATTAATAGTAAGTGCGCAATGCAAACAAATGTCAAATAGCAATATTGCTTTCTTAGATGAATTATTGCTTTGATGTGCCTGTTATAAAAAATTATAAATGAATAAATTAATGAATGTTGCACCGTCCCGTATCCAAAGATTTTTATGACTGATTCCTGGTAGTGGTTGCCTGGAAGAAATTGCTTCGGAGCAATAAGGCCGCCCATTTATACTGTTGCTTAATGTTTGTTGTGTTTGTGTGCAATAAAGTATTCGATTTGATTTGATGCATGCATAAATGTCATTAATAGAAAATCCGTGATAGCTCTGTTCGGAGAAAGCGTGACTTACTCGTACTTCTTATGGTCACGAGCTCGAGACCCAGCTCGGTCCTAAACTTTATTGAGTTTGAATTCATGTTTGGATTATAGATAATTGATAACACGTGGTTTCCAGGGTTTGTGCCCGGTTAATGGTAATAGACTTACCCCTATTATATAGGCCTTAAACATTCTAGACGAGGTGCCTCGGGAATACAGGCGCTATGTTATGTTATAAAATACTTAAAAAATCTAAAAACTTGTTTGTTTTGCTCGTATTAAGATATCTTTAAAGTCATTTTAATGTGTTGCGTTCTAAAGCGTAAAGTGAAAGTTGTTACGCATTTTTTAAAGTAAGCTACTTATTTAAAAAAACCGTTCGTTGTTGAATAATTCTTTGAATTTAAGTTTTATCACTTTACCGGCCCAGCAGTGGGACGTATATAGGCTGTTTATGTTATGTATGTATGTACTTTACTAAGTATATTCGTATACGTCATATGTCCCACAGCTGGGCACAGACCTCCCCTCAATCAACCGAAGGTTATATTTGATGGTATGATCCAAACATGAATTCAAAATAAAGAAGAATTCAGTGATTTAGAACCCAAGCCGAGATTCGAACCTGTAACACTACGATACATATTCATAAACTCACGCCTATTTACCACCGGGGTAAGCAGAAACTATCGAATTCCATTTGCTTCCACCCTGATACAGTTCTCTTTCTTCTTCCACATTCATCAATCGCTTCATACACGCACGCCGATTCAGAGTAGATCGTACTAAACCTTTTCTAAGGACATCTCCAATTTAGTCAATGTAAGTCCTTCTAGGTCTTCCTCTGCCAGCCCTACCATCAACTTTCGCTTTATATACCGCTTTCGCAATTCTATTATCCTTCATCCGCTCTACGTGTCCAAACCAACCTAACATTCCCTTCTCAATCTTAGTCACTATATCGTCTTTTAAACCACATTTCTGTTTACGAACAGAAACCGACCGGTGTGGGAGACCGTAGTCTGTAACACTACAATGTACTGAATAATCATGCGTTCTTCGAACAGGGTTATCATGGATTTTGCAACTGAACGCGTTCTATATTTTTATTCGCTTCCTATCCAACATAGAAGCACCCGCCGAAGCACGGCCTTCCAGACGCTTCACATCGTCCTTCATTATGCGCACTGCTAGGGAGTGGAATCCTTTGCCGTCTTCTGAATTTCCGAATGCATATAACCCGGGTGCTTTCAAGGCCAGAGTAAACAGGCACTTTCTGGGCGAGCTCGCTCCATCTTAGGCCTTCGGGCAAGTCTGGGGCCAAGAGCAAACCCATCAAAGGTAAAAAAAAAACCACCGGAGAAATGATATCATTAAGCCGCATAAAGAATAGCGTTGAGCTAAGGAAAACCAATATTTGTTTAGTGGTTTGTTGTAGATAAATTGTGAGCGTTCGCGCATGGTTCATATTTCTTGGATTATGGCAGTAACGACTTGTGTGGCGTGTGGTGTAAGTAATGAGAGACTTATTTGTGTTGTGTCAAGGGTTTGTCATTTCCCGAAGTAAAGTAGGTACATGTTTGCAACAAATATCGAGCCAAACCATTCATTAATTAGAAAAGAAAAATAATATGTATCTCTCTTCCATTTTCAATTTTTGTCGAATCAACACGTTCTCTGTAATAATTTTGCTAAAAAAATAATAAACCTTAAAATTACCATCATTATTTTATTTATGTCTTTCCTAGACAGTACATGACCGTTAGTTTTCTAAACAAAGTTATCATTATAAGGGTTCCGTTGTTCCTTTTGAGGTTCGTAAGGCCCATAGCACACGGCGTATTTTAAACGCGCAGAAGACGCGCGTTTCAGGAACGCGCGTCTTCGGCACCGTAGACGCTGATTGTTGCGTTTGCATTGACGATAGAAGCGCGCGCATGAAGCGCGTATACGCGCGTTTGAAGCGATTCAAACGCGCGTACAAAGGAGCGGAGTAGGGGTAGGGGGAGGCGCTCACGCCACCACTGCACAATTATTTTTACATTTTTTTCTTTTTAAAAGAAGTACTAGAGCCAACGTAAGCAGTGTTGTCTCAACCGACGCCATTGTACAACTGAAGAAGAGGAGTCTCTGATCAAAACGCAAAAGCTACGGGCGACTACAGCGCGTCTGTATCGCTGTATCTGCGCGTATACGTGCAGTAGAAGCGCGTTTCACGATCGCCCCGTGTGCTTAAGTTACAAGGTTGCAATCGAATCTCGTTTGAATCGCGTATACGCGCGTAATCTGCGCGTCGTCTGCGCGTTTAAAATACGCCGTGTGCTATGGGCCTAACTCTAATAAAAAAAAATGGAACAAGTTTTTATGTGGTGTGATGGTCTCCAATGATATCGGTGTGTTGAAGCCTTTAGGAAAGTGTGTTTACTTTATTGGCGAAGCCTTTTCTCCTTCAACTTGTCCAACCTGATTCGTCATGTCTTGACACTCTAGCAGACAATTAGAGGCGTCACTCCTTCATGAATGCGAGTCTCCCAATTGCTAATGTCTATACCAAAACTTTCCATATCTCGCTTACACGAGTCTTTGAATCTCAACATGGGGCGTCCTACTGATCTCTTGGCGTTAGCAATTTATTCGACCGTGACTTCAAGTGGTAATCGATGGTGGCCATGCGCTGAACATTTTTATTATCTAATTGTATGGTAAGTATTTAATTGTTCTATGGTCTCCGCTCAAAGTCTAATTCTTGTACCACAGCCACATATAATTCATGCACAGTTGAATTTTAATTGTTTGCCGATATCCACGTTTGTAAATGCTCCAATTTATTGGAAAATAAAAATTGATTGTTTATTGCGTTAGCGGTTCGGGTACAGAACATTAAAGTTTCAACGAACACAAACGATTTCTATTGAACTTTCAGAATTCGTATTCAAATGTCGAACATTTTGATTTTTTTTAAATTCACACAGAAAATAAATAAATCGTCAGTAATTTATTGGCGGTAAAAATGAGTAATGCGTGGAACGCCATCTGTTAATAAAAGTGTGAATTTTCGTAATGCGGGCGGCGGGCGTTGGTCTGTTTTTAAGATTCGTAAGTTCTTTCCGAGTTCCGTAAGATTTTGACAGATGGCGCAGTTTATTGTTTATTTTTTGTCTGTTTTATACATACATATTACTTTGACAAAGACCATACACTAATAATTATAGTAATTCTTAATATTTCAACGCCATAATGGAGCTGGAAGTTTTCTTCTGATTACTCTTGGCTCTGCACACCTCATTAGGGCTTACGGGCGTGAGTTAAGCGTATAAGATTATTCTTTACAGAAGGATTGCAAAGGCAGAATATTCCCACGATTTACAACTTCGTAAGTTCAGAGCCAGAGAAAGAAAACAGGCGTTCCATTAAGCATTCCAAACAACTTTTTTATTAGTAACATGTTAAATGGCGACGGAAGTGCCCGGAGTTTGTTTAGGACTGGCCAAATAACTCGTCTCCACGGCCATTCCTGGTTATCCCATTGCATTATATTTTTACTTCCGGCACAGAAATTGTGAGGCTGGTACCGGATTTGCACCAATGCGTTATTAGTTTATATATTAAGGGCAGTTTTCACTAATACAGTTGGCTCGAACATTGTAGACGGCGATACGGCTCACCTCCTATCATGTTAATCTAACAGCAAGCACGACGAGGCGTGGGTACTTAGCTCTTGGATAGTTTCTTAGGACAAAGATAAATTATGAAATTCTGATTTTACTAAATAAAGACAGATCTAAAGTTGCCAAAAACGTTTTCTTTTTTCTATTTAACTTATTTATGAATATTAATAAAGAAAAATGTAACAATAAGTGCGACATTTGGTCACGTTTTTCTATGACGTCATAGGTTGCTTCTTCATACAAATTCCATAGTCATTTCGTGTTTTGACGTTTAACAAAAAGTAACTGATTTGACTAGTTGGAAACTACCCTATAGTCGTGAGTTTACGTTGTGTTACTAAATAGCTAGTCTACCAATGGCCCCGATTAATGCAGACGTCATTTTCTTATCTGCCGAAAAGGAAAGGGACGGATGATTGACAATTGTTCATTTTAAAATGAAGGAATAACCCGGGCGAATAAAATAGGCGTCTCGCTCATAATGCAACTCGTTTGACGTGTGCTGTCAACTTACTTCTGTCGGGTTATTTATTTATTTATGTATCGTTTATTTCAGGTACTAGTCCCATAGCATTACAAATTATAAATTACATTTAAATACAATAAAAAATAAAATACCATACAATAAAATAAATTAAATTAAATGGTTAAACATGTCAACAGGATATACATTATGTCACATATAAACAATCTTGTTAAAATTCGTGTCATGTATATAAAAACCGTTATTGGCCAATATTAAATATTTTAAGGATTTTCTCAATTTCTGCATAAAATTAACGTGTGTACCATTTTTAAACCTGTCGATTACCCGTCCCTTTCTTTTTCGGTGGGTAAGAAAATGACATCTGCATTAATCGGGGCCATTGGTAGACTAGCCATTTAGTAACACATCGTAAACTCACGACTATAGGGTAGTTTCCAAATAGTCAAATCAGTTACTTAAAAGGCAGGTATAACTTAAAACAAACTTAGATAGTATGTATGTAGGAAAGTGAGAATGCTGTGTAAGGATAATGAATGGGAATTTGATTGTTTATGATATGAAAGGAGGCGATGGCCAATGGGGCGGAAAGGTTCTAGAATGGTGACCACGTTGTCGGAAGACGCTTAGTGGGTAGGCCCGCTACAAGGTGGACCGACGATCTGGTGAAGGTCGCGGGAAGCCGCTGGATGCGGGCAGCGCAGGACCGATCGTCGTGGAGATCCTTGGGGGAGGCCTATGCCCAGCAGTGGGCGTCGTACGGCTGATGATGATGATGAAAGGAGAATGGTTAATGAATGGAACGTAAGGCAGTTTTAAAAAGTAGACTTGGCTTCGGCCGCAATTTTGTAAAAATACGCCAGACTTGGTTTAGACCTTCTATGAATTTTATAACTAAAAATAAATAAATAAATATAACACATGACTTGGCTGTATGGGCTATGATCCCTTTGCCTGTCCTACGGACAAAATAACCAAAGAAAAAGATCTTTGGTGCGATGTCGGTCGGGTGGGAAGATTTTGGTTTTAATATAAGGTGCAAAAGGAGTAAAGACATTTAAAAAATATCCCGAGTTATTTCATTATCCCACATATACTGGAATCAGCACCAATAAGTCACTAAAAAAAGAATTATTAAAATCGGTTCATGTACGACGAAGTTATGCCCGAACAAACATTACAAAAAAAAATATTCGGTCGAATTGAGAACCTCCTCCTTTTTTGAAGTCGGTAAAAAGGTACGAAGCGCGAGTACACCGACCCTTAGGATTATTCTATTACTCAATACAACATTTCCTTCCTTTTTCTTCGGAATAAGACCGAAAGAAAATGTCTCGAATTGGTACCTTATTCCGTTAGATTACATTGAGATAATTGTATTTTCAAAATACACAAGATGGCGTCCGTAATCCCGAAGGCCACAACTCCACAAGTCATTATAAGACCACTTGCAGCCACTTATGACACAAAATCCTAAGATGGACATCCAGACGTACGGCGGGTTACCATCCTTACTTGGTTGACATACCACTAATCCGCACCAATCGCTTTGCTTCATCCTTCATAATGCGCACAGCCAAGGAATGGAATGAACTGCCGGCGTCGGTGTTTCCTGAATCTTATAACCTGGGGTCCTTTAAATCACGGGTGAATAGGCATTTTCTGAGTAAACTCGTTCCAACGTCGATCTCTTCTTCTCCTTGTGGAAGAACGAAGTCAAGAACAAACCCATCTTAATTTAAAAAAAAAGATGAAGATGAGCTGATGAATATCAATGAGGATAAAAAATAAAAGCTCAAATGCAGGCAGTATATAATAAATATTGACAGTTCCCTATGCTGTCCAGCTATTATTATAATACGTTATTATTATTGCGTATGGCAAACAAAAATAAAATATCCTGCGTGGATCATATATCCAGCAAGCTACCTCAACCAAGTCTCTGCCGCATCCGTCGCACAATGCAGCTCGGCTATGCCACCTGGGAACCGGTGTAGAGGGCACTCGTTCACTATGTGAGATAAGGTTTGATCCGGGTGACCACATTCACTCGACGTTGGCGACTCCTTTATGTAAGTGATGGATAAAAATAATTCGTGAAAATTGCTATAAAATGTGAAGCAAGGTGGAGTGTACCCCGTCTGAAGGATGAGTTACGTACGATAATGGAAAGCAGCCATCAGTTGGAAAAAACAGTTATGATTGAAAAAAAGTTTTTCTAAATTTTCTTCTTTCGGATCTTTAATATAACACTATGATAAGGGTTATTGTGTAAAATATAACTAAAATAATATTATCTTTGTTAACTAAAATAGTATGGAGAACTGTCAAAATTGAAGAACACTCAACAGTAGCGACGCCTGATGGGAGAAATAGGCAGTTTTTCTTTTTATCCTCATTGCTGCGGGTAAAATGTCAAGTATTAATTTGATTTTTTAACTCTTTAAATATGTGTCAGTTTTCGGATATATAAAAAAAAATACAGACGCTTATTATTTATTAAACATTTTATTTTGACGAAAAAGCTTTAAAATAATAAAAAAAAATCTTTAAATATTTGAAATTTCGAAAATGGTTGTTCTCGTGACGTTTCAGTGACGTCACATTTCAATAAACAAAGAAACTGTCTAACAGTATAACTTGAAACCTGACAGATAGGTTTTGTTTTTTTGTGAAATGTGACGTCACACGAAGCTCAATCATGGCCGCCCGAGTTTCGGGTCTTCTTCTTTCGTGTGGGTACACGAAAGAAGAAGACCCGAAACTCAACAATCAACTAAAGCCGTCCTTCTAGCGAAATAACTAATTTGATTTCTAAAGGAGCCTCTTAAATTTTGTAATCTGCGCGATAACAAGTTTATTTAAAACAAAATTAAGTTTGATGTGTGTTAGCATTGCCACAGAAAACATATCGTCGGCTTATAGTCATCTTCTATCGTGTAGGTTGTGAGGTGGATTACCAACCTCATCAACCCTGGTGTCAGGTTTACTATTGAGCCGCCAAAGGCCCCTGACATGACTCACTTACTTACATACACAGATAAAATACGCATTCTTATTTTGTAAAAATAATATGTTTTAAAATGATGTTAATAAAAAAAAACTTTTGGATAATTATCATCAAATGATAAATTACCATATTCGACATATTTTATATTTTGTTGTTACAACTGTCAAGCCAATTAACAATAAGTAGCATAAGTAGTAATACCAACCTTATTAATCAGTATTATATTACTAATAAAGTTAACAAAATAGGCAGGTACCCGTGAAATGTGTTTTCGGGGGTACCTATGTGACCTAAAACGTAATTGGGCCGGTTTTTCCCTTCGGGGTTGGAAGGTCAGACAGGCAGTCTATTCTATAAAAAATCGGACCTATCAAACTTTAGGTTAGGTAAGTGGACCCCGGGATAAAAGTAAGCTTACTTTATTCCCGGGGTGTGCTTAATTGCTATTTATTTATTATTCACTATCCGCAATGGAGCAACGCGGTGGAGTATGCTCCATAACCTATAATAATTGATTGAGGGGACGCCTTTGCCCATAGAAGTGCCGTATAGGCTGGTTATGTTTATGTAATAATCATAAAAACAATTAAAAAATCACCTTTTCATGGGTAGGTATAGGTACGGAAGTTAAAAAATAAATCAAAAATCTATCAAAAAAATCTTCCTATTAAAAAAGAATCGATTGATTGATTGTTTTCTTTCCATTGGTTGCCTGGAAGAAATTGCTGATTAGCAATAAGGTCGCCAGATTGTATTGTATCTTTCGTCCATGTGTGTGTAAAACTTGTTTCGTATGTTGTGTCCAATAAAATATATTTATTTTGTGTTTGTATTTGACCTGATCGTCCGAAAGTAAGATGATCCGTGCTTTGGAGGGCACGTTAAGAAATCGGTTTTGGATACAATTTACCTCAGTAACTAGCTGGTCGTTATTAAGTGCATTACGTTTGGCAGCTCATTAGTGTAGTAACCCTGACACCAGTGTTGGTGACGTAGATCAGTGATCTCACAATCCACCCGAGAGAAAATTAAAAAAGATTATGTATGTATATTTTATTTAGTTAATTAAAAAAAAAACTAACATTTTCATGAATTTTCCAACAGGAAATTCCACTTGATATCAACTTAGAGTCTGAATCATCCCCCCCAGTATTCGTCACGGTGTCACTGACACCCATACGTAAGTGTATGGCTACTTGTCAGTACTTGTACGGGGTGTAAGTGACATCGTAACAAATACTGAGGGGGATTTTTCAGCTTATTTTTCTGATTTGATATCAAGTGGAATTTTTCATCGCACTCGCACACGAAAATTCCACTTGATATCAACTCAGAATCATGGTCTAAATCATCTCCCTCAGTATTCGTTACGATGTCAGTAACACTGTATATTATTATATATATTTTATATATTATTTTATACAGGGTGTTAGTGACATCGTAACGAAAAAAAAAATGGAACGCCTATTTTATTGTACTAAAAACGATGGTGGGTGTTTTTCTTGTCGCAAATGTTTAATTAAGATTTTCAATTTTTACTGTGCCGCAATGTAAGTCGAACAACGCGGCACACAGACGCTAAACTTACGCGCGGCTACGTTACGCGTGTGAGATACGATGTTGATATCTAGGTAGGAGTTTTCATTCTCTTGTATTTAGATGCTTAGTAGTGGTTCAACGTTTAAAAATGTTGTTTGTTGAAGTAGAACACCTACTGCCACGATTTTTCACGCACGGTACCTACCTACCAGTTATTAAAACGTTCCTAACTTATTAACAATAAAAACCCTACTCTTGCCTTACCTTAATTGTTATTCCTTCGGATGAAGTACCTAGGTAGGTACCCTAGAACATGTCCCGTCACGTAGGTATGCAACATCGCGTTTCCTCCGCGGTAGGTAGGTATCACACGCACTCACAAACACAACACCTTGCTCTTTAATAAACATCAACAATCTTCCATACTTTTGCGCAGTAAATGGTCTATGATCTATCATCATAGTCGACACTACTCATTTACAGAATGAAACAAACACTCACAAACACGAAAAAAATATCCTCGAAAAACATCACGCGATTCGGGTCAAGCTTAGTATTCGACTGAGCGGAAGCGCGCGGCGGCGTTAGCGCAAAGCATCAAAGGCGCCGACTAAGGGCGCCGACGACGCACCGGCCGCGGCCGCGTCGAGCCGACGACTAGAGAGAGAGAGAGAAGTATGTTTATGGTGCAAGTGACAGAGAAAGAAATAGTATCTGTTCGTATGCCTACTTTATTGGCGAGCGTTGCCCTTGACCCGTGCGCCGGCTATTCACCTGCGCATAGCTGAAGTTGTAGATACGTTATTATTATTATTGATGACATTGATAAAATTTAATAATTAGTAATTTTTATTTGTTTATTTTAAATGTGCGTTCTATGCAGCTTAAAACACAATATGGGACTGAAAAAAATCTATTATTTTTATGAATTTGGCGACAGGAAACTTCACTTGATACCTATCAACTCAAAGAAATACCTAGTATCTGTTCGTAATGCCTACTTTATTGGCGCGCGTTGCCCTTGATCCGTGAGGCTATTCACGTCCGAGTATCCATCAAGACAGATCAAACAAGCCCTAACTCGGAGGTCTTGCGTCCCAGGATCCTTTAATTATGTCTTAGAACCTTCTTGGCCTATGTGGTCCAGTGGTTGAGCGATGGGATGCGGAGGGTCCGGGTTCGTATTCCGGTGGGGACATATCACAAAAATCTGTTTATAAGGCCTTTGGTTGGGACGTTACAGGCTGATCACCTGATTGTCCGAAAGTAAAATGATCCGTGCTTCGGAAGGTACGTTAAGTCGTTGCTCCCGTCTACTAGGTACTTATGTAAGCACGTAGCCGTTACATGAATATTGTACACAGAACAGGATAGGTTTAATTAGTTCTTTACTGATGATTTAACAATGAGATTTAAAACTACGAATAACTTAGTACTTAGTACCTCGGTACGGTACCAACATGTAACAAGAAAAATAAGATCACTCCACTCGGACAATTTTTTTCTTTGAACATGCCGACATTGCCTACGCGGCGGAGTTGCCGAACTATCGATAGGTAGATTATCAATTGTTGAACTTGAAAATTGTCTAAACTATCGAAAGTAGTGATAGTACATTTAGATCGATACTAGCGATAGTACCGATAGGTTTTGCTTTGTAACAATAATGGGTATTGATCTAAAAGATTTATTTATTTTCGATTTTTGTGTAGCGAGGTTTTGCGTAGGTACTTACATACTAAGTTGGTGGATGGTTGACATAGTAGGTAACTAATTACCTAATCTGTGGTGGTTGTGTTAGTTGGTTGTTAGTTATTCTAATGACAACAAAGAATACAATTATTTACTGTTTCAACTGTTTTAGGTAGATAATGGCCCTGATTCCTATGAGTAAATGAATGAATAACCCGGTCGAATCAAAAAGGTATCTCGCTGGTAACTTAATTCTGTCGGTTGTTTTAGATTTCTGCTTAAAATTGACGTGTATTCCATAAATTTTATGCCTGTTGATTATCCGTCCATTTAAGAATAAGAATAAAATAAATTTATAATTTACGATAGACAGAGAAAGAAATAGGATCGGTTCTTAGTGCCTACTTTGTAGGCCGCGCCGCCGGCGTGCGGCGCGGGGCGCGCGGAGCGGGGCGCGCGGAGCGGGGCGTGCGGAGCGGGGCGCGCGGCGCGGTGCGTGTGGCCGTTGACCCGTTCGAGCAGCTGTTGTCTCCATTACATCGAAAATTTTCGATAATTTGTCATTATTGTTTTTTTTATTGAAATTTGGGTTCTATGCAGCTAAAAGCACAATATGGAATTGAAAATAATTAAAAACAAAACTCAAAATTTCATGAATTTTGCGACGGAAAATTCCACTAGATATTAACTCAGAATCATGGTCTGAATCATCCCTTTCAGTATTCGTTACGATGTCACTAACACCCGGTATATTTTGCCCGCGACTTCGTCCGCGTGGCGTGTTATATAAGAGAGAGATCTTTGTGTGTGTGGGAGTGCATATCAAATTTCAAGCATCTAACTTATGCAGTTTAGATTTTTTCATACAATTTTTTTCCCAATAACTCCCATTTTTCAAAATACAGCCAAAAATAAACTTTATATTTACTAAGGTATGCATGCATGCTAGATTGAATCAATTGATTGAATTGATTTTTTTTTAATTGATTGTTCATTGAGTTTTAATTTTAATACACACTTCCTCTCTTCCCTTCAACGTTGCTGTGCCCTACAGGGTCCATGTTTTAGTTCCTATGCCTATGTAACACCCCATTGTACTACATGGAATGCAATAAATAATTTAATTGAATTGAATTGAAAACATCTATCTTACGCGGTTTGGATTTTTTCATACAAATGTTTTTTTCCCGCTAACTCCCGTTTCCGTGGGAATTTTGCAATATCCTGTTGCAACTAAGGTTTAAGTTAACTAAGGTACCTGCATGCCAAATTTCAAGCGTCTAACTTAAGCGGTTTAGATTTTTCATACAAAAGGATTTTCCCGCTAATTTCCGTTCCCGTGGGAATTCCGGGAATTCCTTTCTTAGTGCACCTCTACGGTACCTAAGCTATGTCCCTTCCAAATTTCAAATGCCTACATTTAGCCGTTCAGGCTATGAGTTGATATGTCAGTCACTGAGTCAGTCAGTTTCTCCTTTTATTTAGATTTGATTTTTTCATACAAATGTTTTTTCCCGCTAACTACCGTTCCCGTGGGAATTTTGTAATATCTTGTTGCAACTAAGCTTTAAGTTTACTAAAGTACCTGCACTGCATGCCAAATTTCAAACGTCTAACTTGAGTGGTTTAGATTTTTCATACAAAAGGATTTTCCCGCTAATTCCCGTTCCCGTGGGAATTTCGGGAATTCCTTTCTTAGTACACCTCTATGGTGTCTAAGGTACCTGCGTGCCAAATTTTAAACATCTTACTTGAATGGTTTAGATTTTTCATACAAAAGGATTTTCCCGTTAATTCCCGTTCCCGTGGGAATTTCGGGAATTCCTTTCTTAGTGCACCTCCACGGTACCTAAGGTACCTGCATGACAAATTTCAAACGTCTTACTTGAATGGTTTAGATTTTTCATACAAAAGGATTTTCCCGCTAATTCCCGTTCTCGTGAGAATTTCGGGAATTCCTTTCTTAGTGCACCTCCACGGTACCTAAGGTATCTGCATGCTAAATTTCAAATGTCTAACTTGAGTGGTTTAGATTTTTCATACAAAAGGTATTTCCCGCTAATTCCCGTTCCCGTGAGAATTTTAGGGAATTCCTTTCTTAGTGCACCTCTACGGTACCTATGGTACCTGCATGCCAAATTTCAAACGTCTAACTTGAGTGGTTTAGATTTTTCATACAAAAGGATTTTCCCGCTAATTCCCGTTCCCGTGGGAATTTCGGGAATTCCTTTCTTAGTACACCTCTACGGTATCTAAGGTACCTGCATGACAAATTTCAAACATCTAACTTGAATGGTTTAGATTTTTCATACAAAAATATTTTTCCGCTAATTCCCGTTCCCGTGGGAATTTCGGGAATTCCTTTCTTAGTGCACCTTTACGTTATCTAAGGTACCTGCATGCCAAATTTCAAAAGTCTAACTTGAGTGCTTTAGATTTTTCATACAAAAGGATTTTCCCGCTAATTCCCGTTCCCGTAGGAATTTCGGGAATTCCTTTCTTAGTGCACCTCTACGGTATCTAAGGTACCTTCATGCCAAATTTCAAACGTCTAACTTGAGTGGTTTAGGTTTTTCATACAAAAGGATTTCCCTTCACTACTCTGCTCCTATTGATTGTAGCGTGATGAAAAGTATACTATGACCTGTCCAGGAGTGTGAAGAATAATTGTACCAAGTTTCATTAAAATCCGTCCAGTAGTTTTTGTTTCTATAAGGAACATACAGACAGACAGACAGACAGACAGACAGACAGACAGACAGACAGACAGACAAAAATTTTACTGATTGCATTTTTGGCATCAGTATCGATCACTTATCACCCCCTGATAGTTATTTTGAAAAAATATTTAATGTACAGAATTGACCTCTCTACAGATTTATTATAAGTATAGATCTATTGTATAAGTAGGGTGTGTTAGGACCCTTGCAGGGTCGACAGACAAGAACATATTATCTGTCCAGACCGGGTATTTCCCAGGAGACCACATCTTCTATGCGTTTATTCCGGGGTTGTAGAATGGGTTCTATTTGTATGTGTTGTGTACATTCTTTTCCGGCGAAATACTTATTGCCATATGTGGCAAATTAAAAAAAGCATTTAATAAGTATTTAAGACCCAAACGACATTAAACATAAACATAATTAAAATTCAAAAATATCTTTATTCAGTAGGTAATATATTTTGAATCGTCATTTTTTACATAACGAACGTCTCATCCGCCTAAAACTACTGCAGCTTCTCACAACCTGTATAGCCGGGGAAAAGAAGCTGCAAGAAAAACCTCGGCACAGGGCCCTAGACGTTCTTTAAAAAAAATAATAAATATAAAATATTGTTATAAGTACTATTGTTTAATTTAGCTGCCTAATATCAGTTCTCAGACAGTTAATCCCATGCATTCATATCTTCTAAATAATTATTAACTTTATAATAACCTTTTTTGTAAAGATTCTGTTTAACTACTGTTTTAAAACAGTTGAAAGGCAAATTCTGAATGTCAATGAGAATCTTATTGTAAAACGTATTATGTATTCTCTAAGGGGTAGGCGAAGCTGTATGGTAATATAGCCACTCAAGTCCTATGTAAAAGGAGGCGAGCTGCTTTTGATGGTGGTTTTTAAGATTTGTGATCAGTTAATGGCAATAGTCACCGACATAGCTCGGAGAATTGCAAAGCTGAAGTGGCAGTGGGCAGGACACATAGCGAGGTGAACCGATGGCCGCTGGGGCGGAAGGGTTCTGGAACGGCGACCACGTGTCAGACAACGCTCAGTGGGTAGGCTCGCTACAAGGTGGACTGACGATCTGGTGAAGGTCGCGGGAAGCCGCTGGATGCGGGCAGCGCAGGACCGATCGTCGTGGAGATCCTTGGGGGAGGCCTATGCCCAGCAGTGGGCGTCGTACGGCTGATGATGATGAATGGCAATAGGCTCGCCCGCTACATGGGACTTAAACATAGCTGGTGAGAAGAGGGTGTATAATATTATACCTATTACATTATATCTCTGCCTACCCCTTCAGGAATACAGCCGTGTGTAATTGTTACCAGCAGTAAAATTTAGTTCCTCTTCTGCTTATTATTCTTAGTCTTTGATAAGAGTGGAAGAAGCGAAAGTGCGTGTCAGGAACGTAGTAAGTGGTATTCCGTGGTCTCTGCCTACCCCAACGGGATGTAAGCGCGATCTTATGTATGTACAGTCATGAGCAATATAATGTACCCACTTTAGGACTCTGTCGCACTAACATATTTGACATTTAGTGAGACTTACAGTTCAATTTGTCAAAAAAGTTAATGTGACATGGTACCAAAGTGTATACATATTAATGCTCGTGACCGTATGTTATGTTGACAAGTTGTTGATTACGTTTATAACGCATTGTTTTCGAAATAAGAACAATATTGTGATGCGAAATGTTAGCTTACATTCCAAGAAGAAACGGAAACAGCTTTGAAAATATTACATACATTTGAGTATAGGGTGAACTGCTTAAGAAACGGGCCGTAGGTAACTGCGAATAATAATTATACAGAGTGATAGTAACATCGTAACGAAAACTTTGAGGAACTTTGATTCAGATCATAATTTTGAGTGGATATCAAGTGGAATTTTCCGTCTCTCGACTTATCCGCACTTCTCATCATAAGCCATAAACAGCCTATATACGTCCCACTGCTTGGCACAGGCCTTCCCTCAATCAACCGGAGGGGGTATGGGGCATACTCCACCACGCTGCTCCACTGCGGGTTGATGGAGGTGTTTTTACAGCTAATAGCCGGGACTAACAGCTTAACGTGCCTTCCGAAGTACGGAATCATCTTAATTGGGTGATTCAAGCCTGAAAAGTCCCTCCCCAAAAAAGCCTTTTCTCAAAATAATAATACTTATACTAGGTAATTTAATAATTACTAAAACTCCGCAAAATAATTATGGCACCGTTCGAATATTCTATTTTATTACCAAATTTAAATGCTTCAGTTCTATTTTTATTTTTTGACATGGATAGAGCCGTCAACGCTCCCCATTTCCCCAGCCAAGTAGTTAATGCTATTTGCGCCAAACCTACAATAAGTCACGTGAAAAAGTTACTTTAGATTTTTTTAAAGATGGCCATATACTTGTAACGTTACCCTAAATCGAGCAAGGTTTAAAACCGCTTTTTCGGCCGTGGTTACTCATTGTATCCACAATGTATCATTGGGTGTTGTTGTTTGTAACAGTGAACCAGATTATATCTATCAGAGCTGATGCAGACCACTGTATCAATGCAACGGGTTTTAAACCAGTAACGGACATGGAATTTATACTAGGCTACTGGGAGGTAGTCTTTCTTCGCGAAGACTATGACCGAATTGAGTGCCCGAGCATCAAGAGAAAATTAGTTCCAGTAGTCGGCGAAGATACTCAGATATGGAAAAAATATTGCCAGAAATCGTTCAACGTTACCATCGCAGACGACGAGAAATTCAAATTAAAAGTGTATACAGCTTTTATGGGACACCTGCCTTTCGAACTTATCAGAAGGGAGGGCGATATATACTATTACCTGTTCTACAACTGCAAATTTGGAAGGATGGTGTTTGTGCAGAAGGGGGGATATATGATGTGGATCGGTCAGAAGGCTAACGGTACCTATTCAAGGCCTGTAAGTGTGATAGTGCCGGAGGATGAAGATTCCAGCTGCATCGAAATGAACGGCGAAAGATTTTACTTCTGTCCGAGAGATACAGCATTCACAGCGAACCCGTTGGAGTTTTCGTAACCTGATGACGTCACTGCGGCCCTGAGGTTCACCGGTTTGCTTTTTTGGAGCGCTTCGAACCCCGGTACCGGACTTGCACCAATGAGTTATAAATTTATCTCAAGTGCAGTTTTCACCAACACATTTGGCTCGACCAGTATAAAAGGCGATACGGCTCACCACGTTGGTCTAACAGAAAGCTCGGTGAGGCGTGTGTACTTAGTTCATCTTGCGATGGATGTACCTCTGATTACCCCAATTGGGATGCAGTCGTGAGCTAATGAATGTATAAAGTACGTAATCGTCGAAGAGAAATGGCAAATCGCAAGACTTGTCCTGCACGTACGATCACGAGCATTAATATGTATACACTTCGGTACCATGTCACATTAACTTTTTTGACAAATTGAACTGCAAGTCTCACTAAATGTCAAATATGTTAGTGCGACAGAGTCCTAAAGTGGGTACATTATATGGCTCATGACTGTACAAACATAAGATCTCGCCTATTTCCCGTTGGAGAAGGCAGAGACCACGGAATTTCACTTACTACGATCCTGATAAACTATTTTCGCTTCTTCCATTATATTCAGAGACATCATGCATGCTCGGCTATTTAGAGTACTCTTGACCTTGGAAGGATGTTTTAAAGAAAGGCTTTTTTAAAACATCTTGGATCTGATTTCAACTCATAAATCAAAAACAAAACACATAAATAGCCTATATACGTCCCACTGCTGGGCACAGGCCTCCCCCTTAATCAACCGGAGGGAGTATGGAACATACTCCACCACGCTGCTCCGCTGCGGGTTGGGTTGGTTTAGAAATAAGTTGATTCCGTGCTTCGGAGGGCACGTTAATCCGTGGGTCCCGGCTATTAGCCGTAAAAATACCTCCAACTCATAAATCACAAAATAAATATGATTTTTAAATATTTTTTTTATTCGTCTTAAGGCTGTCAATATTGACACCTTTAAATCGGAAGGGCAGTGATTCTGCCACCAATGTGACGGATGTTCAAAAAATCGGTGTTGTCAGCTAAAGTGGAGCTCATCAGACTATACAAAGGTCAACGGCCAACATTGTGAAACCGGATTACGGAAAAATCATCTCTTAAAAAGTATAAAACAAGAGAAAAAGGTATATGGGTCGTTCTTCTTTTTTATCGACAATGATCTGTCCTTCGTTCTGCTTCTGATAAGTTATGTTTTAGAATTTTATTTCATGTTTTGATTGTCCAAAAATATAGTTATCTTATTATACTCAAAATACAAGCAAAATACTAATCGGTTCCTCAATTAGTTATTAACGTAGCTTGATCGTTTTTCACAAAATTCTGTGACAGAGTGGTAAATTGAAATGCTGTCTCCGATGAAAAGGGCCATTCTGTCACAATATTTTTTGGAATGCGCCTGCAAAGAAAAGTATGTTACCAAGATAAAGAGAACCACGAAATAGTCCTCTACAGACACATATTTATATGATGTTTTAAAATAATTATTGCCGTTATAATTTTAAAGATGTTAAATCCGATAAATCGAGAAAATGTCTTTTTATTGTCGATAAAAAAGAAGAACGACCCATATTTCTTTTAAAAACACCGAATAGTGATGTTTAATTAAAACACATAATAACGGGTTCTAACCGCGTTTAAAGTAGGGATATGAGACTCCCGATATTTCGATACTGCTGCAAGTGCCATGATCACGGGATGACTGATGAGATTGGAGTGATCATGGCACTTGCAGTGTCGAAATATCTGGAGTCTCATATCCCTACTTTAAACGCAGTAAGAACCAGTTAGTATGTGTTTTAATTATGATAATAACCGGGTAAACTTAAAACAATAGTGATGTTTAGAAGATGACCGTCGTCGTATGCCTTTTTGTCCTAAAAAATTGCTTATCATGGCGTGCGACTACGGTTAAAGGAGTTTCGCCCGAGCGGCCGCAGAAAGCGGTCACGTACTATTTTGCTCCGTATAAATATTATCTATTTTATGTGAAAATGTACTAGTTACATAGTGAAACTTACAACAATCTATCGTTCATAATATAATCTCTCTACTAGTTAATAAATATTGTTTTAATTTAAAGTAGATTTGAAGCAGTGACAAAAAACATTGAACAAAAATTGTGTAAAAACTGAGTGTGACGAATACCCGCGCTCCCGCGCATCGCTTCGCTGTCGGTCATTGAACTCGTTCGCTTGTGCCTACGCCTTCGCGACCTGTGCCTATGTGATTTAATATACCTACTACCTATCTGCTTAATACGCTTATTTGTTATAAAGAGAAGTGAACAAAGGAATGAACCTATTATAACACATTTACTGACTCAACTGCATACCTACTAAAAAACTACCTTACCAAGATTGAAACTGATACACTATTTTACCGCTTTTATTATCCGTATACTGGCTTGTTTTACACTACCGCTAGCCTTGAAACATACCACACGGTGTAAATTGTGAGCCTACGGCAGGTTTGGAATCTTAAGATATAAAAATGGCATTAAAATGTGCAGGGTGCCTTCAAATAATTCCATCACGGCAATATCTTACTTGTGAATTTTGTAGCAAAGCTTACGATCTGGACTGTGCTAATATCTCTATACAGAGATTTCTAAATACTATGACACATGAACATAAAAAGGCTTGGAAATGCCAAACATGTTACGCAAAAATTCCGAGATATTACGATAACAACACCCCAGTCCGCCCTAGTGATCAGCCAACCTGTTCTACTGATAAGACGTCGGTAATTAACACTAAAAATTATGATAACAATGTAACTCTCAGAGGTAAAAAGAATGCTAACTTCGACGACGAATTATCCTCCGACGCAGACCTAAGCTTATTGGGAGATACAGTAAGTCATGAGAGTCCATTACAGAAAGTCAAAACGACTGTGACTCCGCATTTGCAAAGCAGCACTGCAATAACTCTTGAGCAAATGGAAAGTCTGCTAGATAGAAAGCTAGATACCATCAAGTCATCTTTGTTACGTGAATTAAAATCTACAATCTCGTCAGTAACTTCAAGTGAAATTACAAAACTCAAGGAAGACTTACTGAAAACCACGACCGCCTTATCATTAAAACAAGGAAAACTTCAGAATGACCTAGAAAATATAAATAAAACAGTAGAAAACCTGATGCAGGAGAATTTACGCTTACAGAAAGAAATACAAAACATACAAAAGTCCATAAATACAGAGATAAGCAGAGTAGATAAACAACCAAAACAATTCGAAAACTGGGAAAATAACGCGAAAAAAATAATCTTATATGGCTTAGAAGAGAACAGATGGGAAACTAATGGTGAAATATATGATAGAGTGGTATACGCATTTCAAGATATACTGAACGTAAATATACAGGGATACGTTGAGGACTTGAGGAGACTGGGAAAAAAAGGACACCGAAGACCCCTAGAAATCGAATTTCTAAGTAAGAACTTGACCAGACAAATACTATATAACCGAAATCTCTTCAAGAATACTGGACTGGCTGTATCAGAGGTCCTAGAACAAGAGTCTCTACAAAAAAGAAAGAAATTAGTAGAAATTTTAATTGAAGCCCGCAGCAAAGGACGTCGTGCTAATCTCATAAATAATAAACTTATAATTGACGGAAAAGAGTACAAACTGAATACCGTACAACCAATATTACCAACAATTAACACTAATATACCCTCAAATCGGACCACTAATGTTATTGATGCAAATACCTCTACTATCCTGGAAGATTCACTACTAGACCCAGCAAAACACTCACATACTTTTTTTCGACCATAAATTTAATGTTCTATTTCAAAATATATGTAGTATTAATAAAAAGCGCCACCTTTTGGAAGTTGCCACTGATGAAGACAGAAGCATACAGGCACTGTGCCTTTCGGAAACATGGATATATCCATGGAAGTTAGACCTGTTGCGTGCTGATGGATACAAATTAGCAACCAGTTTCTGTAGGTCTAACTATGAAGGTGGAGGAGTATGCATTCTACTGAAAGAAGAATTAGATTTTATTGAGATACGAGAAATTAAAAACATGACTGTAGAATATATATTTGAAGTCTGTGCTGTAGAACTTCCAAAATTAGATTTAGTTTTAATACAATTATATTGGCCAGATCATACGAGAAAGCCAAATATTTTTTATGAGTCATTAACAAAGCTCTTGCAGTATGTACAAAAGAAATTTTGTAAGAAAAATGTAGTTATCGGTGGAGATTTTAATGTCAATATATTAGAAGATGCTACATCTTCAATAACTCTTATAAATCTAATGAAAAGCTTTAACTTCAACCAACATGTAAGAGAAGCAACTAGGATTACAAAAACTAGCTCAAAATGTATAGACTTAATATTTACTAACTTCCAAATAAACAAAACTGGTGTATTGGTGAGAGACTATGGTTTTTCGGATCATAAGGGCGTAATAATTGAAATACCACGTAAGCAGTTATACACCTGTAAAGCCTGGTGGGTTAAAAAAAGGTTATTTAATGAAAAAAATATACAACATTTCATAACTGAGCTAAGAAAAATTGATTTTCAAAATATTATTACGATAGATCGAAGAGTAAATGAGAACTATATATTGTTTCATAACTCATTAATAAATATTTTAAATAAATGTATTCCACAACAAAAAATAAAAATAAAAAATAAGAATAATAAGAAAAATTGGATAACAACTGGCATAAAGAAATCTTGTAAAAATAAAAGACTATTAAAAATCTTAATAAGTAAAACTGATAATGAAATTCTTAACAAAAACTATAAACAATATGAAAAACTATTAAAAAAAGCAGTTTTAATATCGAAACGGATACAAAATATAAAGAGAATTAAAAAATCTAATAACATTATAAAAACTACATGGAATGTTGTTAAAGAACAAACTAACAAATTAAAACAAAAAGATGGAATTAACATAAAATTAACGATAAACAATAAACTTAACGAACATCCCTTAACTATAGCTAACACATTTAATATTTTTTTCTTAACAATCGCGGAAAACAAAGAAAGCTCCATGCCACCAGTTGGACGGCCTGTCATTGAACCTGCCGAAAACTCAATGTACTTGAGACCTGTCACTCCGCAGGAAGTGTATAAAATTATAAAATCCTTAAAAAACAAAAGGAGTTGTGGTCATGACGAGCTACCTCCTATATTGATAAAAAACTGTGCCGAAGAGTTAACACCCGTTTTGACATTTTTGATTAATCAGTCATTTGCTGCAGGTACTGTTCCTGATTTATTAAAAGTATCTATCATAAAGCCCATTTATAAAAAAGGTGACAAAACTGACTGCTCCAACTACCGACCAATAGCTCTTTTACCTACATGTGCAAAAATTCTTGAAACTGCAATGGCAAACCGCCTTTACTCTTATTTTGAAAAATATAAAATCTTTGATGAATCCCAACATGGATTTAGAAAAAATCATACTACCTCATTAGCTGTCTTCAAATATATTTCTGAAATTTTAAACATAATAAACATCAAAAAATATGCTGTGGGTATTCTCCTCGATATGAGCAAAGCATACGATCGCGTACTTTACGATATTTTACAAAAAAAACTGTATGGGGTGGGTGTCAGAGGTATTGCTTACCAATGGTTTCAGTCTTATCTCAGAGACCGCTGCCAGTATGTAGAGATAGAATATCACAATCATATCTCAGGTGACATAACGAACGTTAGATCACAAAAAGCTCAAATTAATAAATCTATCCCCCAGGGCAGTGTGTTAGGTTGCATTCTATTTTTACTATATATAAATGATCTGCCAAAAATCATAGAAAACTCTTGCACCTTATTCGCTGACGATATTTCAATAGTAATACCCTTCCAAAACTCATCTAATTTAAATTCTTGCCTTGACAAAGTATTAAACAAACTAGCAAACTGGTTGGAAGAACACAACTTACAACTAAACTTTACTAAAACTAAATTATTACAATTTAAACCTTACCAAAAACGCGCTTTAGACATTTGCTATTCATTTCAAAATCAAAAATTAGAATGTGTAAAATCATATCCACTGCTAGGTATCAATATAGACTCTAACATAGATTGGAAAGACCACATTAACAAGATTTCTGCAAAATTATCAAGATTTACCTATGCACTATACGAACTGAAAAAATGCACCGATGCTAAAACAGCTCTCATCGCATACCATGCCTACGCAAATGCCTGGCTCCAGTATGGCATCGTACTCTGGGGAAACAGCACAAATATAGATAACTTATTTATTTTACAAAAAAAATGCCTTAGAATAATAGTAAACATTGATTCAACGACAAGCTGCAGACCCTATTTTACAAAACTTAAACTCTTAACTCTAACATCTTTATATATTTATCAAGTCAGTATATTTGTCAAAAATAATCCACATTTATTCCCGCTTTACTCTCGCCCCCAAAACCTACGGCCTCACACCAGACTAGCCCAACCTTTTAGTAAATTGCAAATTATTCTCTCAGGTCCATTCGCTATGTCTGTTAAAATATATAATAAGATTCCAAAAGCCTTGCAAGACATCACCGAAATAAATAAATTCAAAAAAAGTTTAAAACAGTATCTATTACATAAAAGTTTTTATACTCTGCAGGAGTTTTTTAATGATTAGTTTTTTTTTTAATGAGTTTTTTTTAATGATTAGTTGTTTAAGTACTTTAGTTTTACATCTCAATTATGTATACTTGTTATTATTTATTTTGTTTAAGCCTAAAAAATATGCTTTAACTCTCTTTTAAATTGCTGTGCCCAATCCGGGTCCATATGTGTTACATACCTTATATTACCAACCTCCTACCATGTGGAACGCAATAAATGATATGATTATGATTATGATTATGATTATGATTAACTAAACACATTCGGAAGATTTTCAGAGAGTGTATATTTTCATGTTTCATACTTTTAGAGAGTGATTTTTTCGTAGTCGGGTTTTAGTTTGTAAACTTATATTTTTTGTATCTAAGACTTAATTCACTTATTAACCCGACAACAATCCACCAGTCGGAGACTTCTCCTGCAGAGTGTGCGGTAGAGTTTGCCGCTCTAGGATTGGCTTGCACAGCCATGAAAGGAAGTGCATTTCTTCGAGGCAATGACGTCATAAATCGTCTGAAACAGACGTATAAGGCCAATGATGATCGTAACATGCATTGCTATTTTAGAATATCTTGCCTATCCGACATACGTCTCATTCTTCCCCATTCATCATTTCATTCCTCGTTTCATACACGTGCCGATACAGAGCAGACCGTACTAAACATATTTTCAGCACACCCCTAAACAGAAACTCAACAACACAGTTTTCGTCGTGACAACCCTAACAAATCAGTACTGACAAAGGGGGTTGACAGGGTATGATAAAGCACGTGCTATAGGTACTGTTTTGATTCGATACTTTTTTATAAGTGTACCTATGTGATCGATTGTCCTGCTGTCTGGATGTTTCCCATCGGGATCAATTGATCAGAATTTGATCGATGGTTTCTATCGAATGCATTTTTTTTCTTCAATGGGATAAAAGTTTCTTCCGCCTTTACAACACGAAGATAAACCAGGCTTAAAATTTACTACTTATAACTTACTGATGTAAGTTAGTAGTCGTTACATGAGCCATCTCAGGGGCCATTGGCGGCTCAATAGTAACCCTGACACCAGGGTTGATGGGGTTGGTAATTCACCTCACAACCCACACGATAGAAGAAGTTTAACATAAAGTCCGCGCCACTAAAGAAGACTATCACTGAATTGTTCTGCACAGAATAATAAGGAATTGTCAATGCGGAAGTTTCCTGACTACGTTCCAGACTTGCCCCTTCCGTCCTGCATTGCCGTACCGATGGGTTGAGGTCTTCACCCGTGTCTCTGGGCAAGGGTTCTACGTTATACCCCATAGGTAGGTTCTACGTGAAATGGGTATATTTTTAAAAGTGAGTCGAAGGCGAGCGATTAAAAAATAAGACCTATTCCTATCCATGTCAGTAGGCATAATAATAGCCGCGAGTTATATACTGGGTGTTAGTGACGTCGTAACGAATACTGAGGGGGTTGATTCAGACCATGATTCTGAGTTAAAATCAAGTGGAATTTTCCGTCGCAAAATTCATGTTTTTTTTTAGTTTTTTTAAATTATTTTCAATTCTATACTTTTGCGATGGAAAATTCCACTTGATATTAACTCAGAATAATCAGATGAATCATCCCTCTCAGTATTCGTTACGATGACACTTACACCCCGCACAAGTACATACGGTAGCCATATAAGTAGGTATGGGTGTTAGTGACACCGTAACGAATACTGAGGGGGATGGTTCAGACCATGATTCTGAGTTGATATCAAGTGGAATTTCATGTCAAAAAATTCATGAAAATTTTTCTTTTCTTTTTAATTATTTTCCAATCCATACTTTTGCGACGGAAATTTCTACTTGATATCAACTCAGAATCATGGCCTGAACCACCCCTCAAAGTTTTCGTTACGATGTCACTAACACCCTGTATATCTAACATAAAAAAATATTTCATCATCATCAATTTAAGTGCCACGCTCTTGTCGGTGTAGCATTTTCCATTCCAGTCTATCAAAGGCCAATTCCTTGACTTCCCTATAAGACACGACGTTAACCTTTAATCTGTTCCATGTAAGCTCTTCTTGGTCTTCCCCTTCCTCTTTTACAAAAAAATAAAAAATATTTACAGTACCTATTCTAAAACGTTGATGAAAATGTACGCGCTTACGGGTTGAATTAAAAAAAATCCCCAGTTTCAGGTAGAGTAAAACTTTCATCAATAAATCAACCGGACGATACAATTTTAACTTTTTTACATTTATTTCCCGATCACTTTATTGAAAGAGTATTAGGGTTCAGTGGTTAAATATTAAAAACACATTTTTAATCAAAATGCCGGACTGAGAGCGAATATTACAACAACATTATATACAACTTATTTAAGCTACTTATCTCTGCAGACATGTCTTAAAAACCGACAGAGGATTTTTGTTCTTTCTAACATTTGTATGCCAAATATGTAAATTGTCTAAATTAAATGTCATATCAAATGTGAGTGTCTGTACATACATACATAATCTTACGCCTATTTCCCACCGGGGTAAGCAGAGACAATGGAATTCCATTTGCTTCGATCCTGACACATTGGTCTTGCTTCCTACACATTCATCAATCGTTTTATACTCTCACGCCGGTTTAGAGTAGATCGTACCGAATCTTTTCTAAGGACATGTCAAATTTGGTCAAAGTACGTCCTTCTAGGTTTTCTTCCGTCAGCCCTACTACAAAACTTCGCTTTATATACTGCTTTCGTAATCCTATTATCCTTTGTCCGTTGTATGTGAGTGTCTGTGATAATATAAAAAATAAAAATGAAGAGATTGCTTCATTGATTGACTTCCGAGGTGATCTAATCGATCGCTTATCGAACACAGATTTTGCTAGTACATAGTTACAGATCTTTTGACGTGACTTATTGTAGATTTGCCGCAAATGGCATTAACTACTTGTCCGGTAGTTAGAGCAAGTGTCATTGTACTTAAGACTAGCTCAGTGCGTCAATCAATCGTCTCAGCAGTTAAATTTCAATTATTGCAACACATAGCACCACGCCTCCATTCCCGAAGAGGTAGGCAGGGGTGTATAGCATATACACCCACTCCTCGGCGTTATGTTAAGACCAATGTAATAAGGGACAAGCCTGATGCGTACAGTGAAACGCGAGTACCCGCACATCATACTCTCTCCTCTCCATTACGGGTTACTGGCGTGAGCTTATATCAAACCTTAATATAATGCACTGTATATTGAATTGTTACATTACCGGACAAACAATTCTGATATTATATTTATTTTAGTGATGTTTATTTTGTGCAAATTGTACGGAACCCACATGTACATTTTTATATTATTTACCCAACGAGTTTTAGCTTTTACCCCGATTGGAGAATATGGGTGTTCTATATAGATATAAGTATGACATTGTGTGGGTTTTGTGTTTTTTAGGTACCCGTGTTGTGTTGGGTTTTAAAATAATGCTGGACAGATTTATCTTTACAACGACAACGTTCGAATGTGGTGGTTAGAGTGTTTGGACGTCGAAAAAAACTTGTATTTATTTTTTTTAAATTAACGATAATCGAAACTTTTCCTTTACGTGTTCTGTAAGACCTGATTCTAGGACTATGACAAGTACCTCATATGTTTTGATTCCTATATGAAATGTATGAAAATAATGCAAAAAAGGTCCGTATCTTTGGATTGCGTCGATTTAGAAACTTGATTTTTTTACAACTTCAAGGGAGCGTAGACATAATTGTTAGATGATAATTGTAACTTGATACTTCCACGCATTCCCGAGAAAAAAGTGTCTTGACAGACCCTTAGGCGGATAATAAAGTGATCCTATAACGGTTCCGTTTTTCCTTTTAAGGTTCGAAACCCAAAAAAAACAATTTAAGTAAAGACTTATTTGCAAAACATTTCCGCGTAAGTTGCTAGGATATATAGAGTAAATGCAAATGTGAGTGCCTCAAGCTATCATCATTAATTTCATTTTATGTACACACTGAAATCACACAGCAAAACATCTATTTCACTGCGTCCGAAATAAAATATTAACGGAAGGACCGTGAAACGGAACGCAATTTCTCAACCTCTCAATATCATGACATGCTGAAACGTTCCGTTTTACGTAAGGGATATATAGGTGGAGAAAAAAATATAGGGTCAGAAATTATAAATCATAGGGGTCTAAATCTAAACACGTCCAAATGACAAAAAGGGTGATTTCTATGAATTTATAGCGGATTCGTGCTACGGGCGCGTAGGGTAGTGAATATTGACATTGTGAGGAGTTTATTGCAGAATCAGGTTTTTATATTTGGAGTGAAGAAAAAGTGAACGTGATTTTTATTTAAACAAAAATGCTTTAAAAGAACCCAGAAAGGTACCTAATATAAATAAATTATTATTAACAGATGATTGTAAAAGCTTCCTTCGTAAGTTATACTACCTACCTACGTAAGTAATGAAGGTTAAATTACGTATTGTAATTCGCCATCCTCAGACATAGAATAAGGAATAATAGTACGTATAGAACGGCAACTCTCCGCTCCCCACCGGCGGCTGAACTAGGTTTACCTCACCCTCCCTCGAACATAGTTTAGACTTGAATCGTATGGAGTCAGACGTCACACAGATGCGTGTGTACGATAACGTCAATGTGTGGTGTCTGTGTAAAACGAGGTTGTTTGTATGAAGTGTCCGGGGTGTGCCTGAGACGTCACACACAGTTGCACGTGTACGATAACGTCAATGTGTGGTGTCTGTGTAAAACGAGGTTGTTTGTATGAAGTGTCCGGTGTGTGCATCAGACGTTACACAAAGTAGCACGTGTACGATAACGTCAATGTGTGGTGTCTGTGTCCGGGTGTGCTTTGAGTAAATACTCGGTAGCGAGTGGCATTGTCAGACAGGAGTGGGTCCCGATACAACCTGACACTCAAACAAATATATTACTCGCGCGATACCGTCAGATACAGAATAAAATGATTTTGTTACGTCTGACCTTTGCTCCCTTTATCTCTGATAGAATCGGAATTAACTTTTCATGTATATTTTCAGGCAAATATGTACAGTGAAAAACATTCTCTGAGATAACATAATATAACATTTTGGAAACATTTTCCGTAAATAAAATGTTTCCATAAATAATAATAATAATGCATAATGTTTTGAAAGCCATGGTAGCACAGTTCTTCTTCTTCTTCTATCGTGTGGGTTGTGAGGTGAATTACCAACCTTATCAACCCTGGTGTCAGGGTTACTATTGAGCCGCCAAAGGCCCCTGACATGACTCATATAACGACTACGTACTTAAATCAGTAAGTAGTAACCGGGACCAACGGCTTAACGTGCCTTCCGAAGCACGGATCGTCTTACTTTCGGACAATCAGGTGATCAGCCTGTAATGTCCTAACCAAACAAGGGACCACAAAGTAATTTTTGTGATATGTCCCCACCGGGAACGAACCGAGGACCTCCGGATCGTGAGCCCAACGCACAACCACTGGACCACGGAGGCCGTAGCCCCGTTGGTAGAACGCTTGCCTCTCACTTTGAGGTCGAAGGTTCAAGTCCAGCACAGACCTAAACCAATTATTGTCGAATTTATTTTCGAATTCATGTTTGGATCATAAATGATTATCACGCATCACCGCTGAGCAGGTAAAGGAAAACAGAGAATTGCAGGATGCATTTTCGGAGGTATGTGACCTAACCTGTATTGGGCTGGTTTTCCCTTTGGAAAGGTCAGACTGACAGCCAGTCGCTTCTGTAAAAAACTGGACCTGTCAAATCTTCAGGTTAGGTAAGGGTGAAAAACGGGATAATGTTAGGGAGACGATGATGATATGGAAAAAATGCTTTGTCGGTGGAAAATATTGAAACATTATTAACATAAGCTCACGATTATATCCCGATTGGGGTAGTCAGAGGTACATCCATCGCAAGATGAACTAAGCATCCACGCCTCACCGAGCTTTCTGTTAGACCAACGTGATAGGTGGTGAACCGTATTACATACATACATACATAAACTCACGCCCGTAATCCCTAATGGGGTGGGCAGAGCCACAAGTAATCAAAGACAATTTGCAGCCACTGTTGATACGAAGTCCAAAGATGGATATGATGAACCTTATGGTGATAAGTGATCAGCCTATCGCCCATAACATTAGTCCATCATGTTAGAGGACACAATCCCTCTGTCCTCTGTCAGCATAGAAGCAACCTGTACCTCTATTGAACCGTATTGCCGCCTGTAATCGAGCCAGCTGTGTTAGTGTTAAAAAAATGCGTTTCCTAAACTATTCCGACTGGTCAACGAACCCGGAGCTTCAAGGTGTCTAGCGATGACACCATAAAGGTCGTCAGCCTCATGTATAACAGAATACCCCGTCATCCAAGCCGTACCATTAAAATTACACGAAGGGTCTGATTTAATTAAAGCTAAAATTAAATATGGACGCGGATACGTAATCACAAAGGGAAAACGCGCATTCGTAACTAGTCATTAAACCGGATCTGCTCCAGTCTGTGATTAAATACTAAATAGTTAGCTACAACCATCCTGGTGTAGCCACACTGTTAGCGGAGAGTCACTGTTGCACATACTATATTGGTGACCGGCCATCTTGACGTCAGGATAGCCGGTCACTTTTGAATGTTATTTAATTTCTAACCCCGACGGCGACAGTGACCGGCCATCTTGTCGTCAGTATAGCCGGTCACTTTTAAATGTTATTTAATTTCTCACCTGGACGGCCATCTCGACTGTAGGGTGCCCCTTTTTGATTACTTCTAGCTCTGCTCACCCCAATGAGGGTTATTGAGGATTATATAGCAATACAGTAGTCAGAGGTACATCCATCGCAAGATGAACTAAGTACCGACCCATACCTCACCGAGCTTTCTGGTCTATAATGGCCGGGACAACTGTGTAAATAAATTCATACATAGACTCTCACCTATCTCTAAGTAAGCAGATACTATAGAATTCCGTTTGCTTCAATCCTGACACACTTATCTTGCTTCCTCCATATTCATCAATTGTTTCATACACGCTCGCCGGTTCAGAGTAGATCGTAGTGAACCTTTATTGTAAATATGTCTTCCATTGGTGAAGTATAGATATTGGGGTGCGAATCCGCGGTACTCGTTTGAGAAGCAAGCCGGACCACAAGACCACAGAGACAGTGTATGTATGTGTGTAAAAACATTCAAAACACGGCGGCATTATCGCTCGCGGTTGTACTTTGTCGCTGTGTAGCTGTGTTCCGAGCTAGACGTAAAGTATTCGTCTGTGTTTACGTGCAAGATAATGTTAATGTGTGGTGTCTGTGTTAAACGAGGTTGTTTGTATGAAGTGTCCGGGGTGTGATTATGGTTAAAATATACAGTCCGTGTTACGAAAGAAGTCGCGGTCGCGGCGCTAACTGTCGCAGACTCTGCATAGAATTATTACGACTTGTCAATTAAGCGTGTAAAAACATTCGAAACACGGCGTCACTGTCGCTCGCCCTCCTCCGTGCCAACGACCTCCGTAGTCCAGTGGTTGAGCGTTGGACTCACGATCCGAAGGTCCCGGGTTCGAATCCCGGTTGGGACATATCACAAAAATCACTTTGTGATCCTTAATTTGGTTAGGACATTACAAGCTGATCACCAGATTGTCCTAAAAAGTAAGATGATCAGTGATGAGGAAGGCACGTTAAGCTGTTGGTCCCGGTTACTACTTACTGATGTAAGTAGTCGTTACATGAGCCATGTCAGGGGCCTTTAGCAGCTCAATAATCCTGATAGGGTTGATAAGGTTGGTAATTCACTTCATAACCCACACGATAGAAGAAGACTGTCGCTCGCGGTTGTACTTTGTCGCTTTGTAGCTGCGTTCGAAACAGATGTATGTAAAGTATTCGTATGTATAATTTCCAGAGTACAGAACTATGGAAACACAGCAGCTAATCTCGTTACACGCCGGCACTGGCACGCGTCGCACTCAGCATTCAAAGCGACCGAGTCAAAGCGACTGTATGCAGTGAAATTCATAATCACAAGATACTAATAAGGCCGAGGCAGGCTGAAATTCTCGTCGCCGTCAACAGCTAGGAAGCAACATTTTATTAGAAAAGAATATATAAATAACATAATAAGATTTATGCTTTTTGTAAGGATAATTATTATGTGCACTTTTGTATTTTAAAGCAATGAAGAGTATACAAACAAATAAAACTTATTCTAATAGCTGCCGCGGTCTTGTTGTTACAGCGTTAGGCTCACGATCTGGGGGTCCGGGTTCGATTCGCGATGGGAACAATGTCGAAATCACTGTGTTAAACTGTCCTTTGCTTGGTAATGATACGTATAGGCTTGAATCACCTGATTGACCGAAAAAAGTAAGATGATTACGTGCTTCGGAGGGCACGTTAAGCCGTTAGTTCCGGCTATTAGCCGTAAAAACATCTCCAAGGACGCAGTGGTGCAGCGTGGTCGAGTATGCTCCATACCCCCTGCGGTTGATTGAGGGGAGGCCTGTGCCCAGCAGTGGGACGTATACAGGCTGGTTATATATGTAAGACTTTTTCTTGTTTCTAATGTATTCGCAATTCTGTATGTAATCTATTCTGTAAATGAGATGGTGTCTTGCTTGCTGGAAGATCAGATGGGCAGTCGCTTGTGTAAAAACTCTAGTTACCTGACAATATCTTCATTTTCAGCAATAATTCAGCTTAAATAAACTCACATCTCAGTGAGAACGAGATAGACATTCATTAGATTTGTTTGCCAACACCCGACCGCCAAGGAAGCTAGCGATATTACATATTACCAATGTTTCACTAATATCCGAGGTATTAATTAATGAACTAACTATTCTATTCCTTCTTGACGTAGATGTTTAATTTCTTGCTGGAAGTGGCGTAGCGATAAAGCCAAAGAATAACAGCGTTATAATAAAACGAATACTAGAAGATAAACTAAGTTTAAAATTGTCACGAAAGAAGTCCCGCGGCACGGCGCTACTGTCGTAAATTCTGCATAGAAATATTACGACTTATCAAATAGTTTTATTAACCTATGATTTAGGAAATCGTTTTTCGAATTCATGTTTGGATCACGTGCTCAGCGGTGAAGGAAAACGTTGTGAGGTAACCCACATACCCGAGAAATGAGTTTCGGGGTTGCGACCTAACCTGTATTGGGCTGGTTTTCTCTTCGCGGGTTGGAAGGTTGGACAGGCAGTCGCTTCTGTAAAAAACCGCACGTAAAGTTGGTCCTGGTTACTACTTACTGATGTAATAAGTTAGTAGTCGTTACATGAACCATGTTAGAGACCTTTGGCGGCTCAATAGTAACCCGAATACCAGGGTTGATGGAGTTGGTAATCCACTTCACAACCCACATGATAGAAGAAGAAGAATACTTTATTCGCAAATGTCATCGCTACATTTATATGTATAAGTAATCAAAGTTAACAATAACGGCCTCTGTAAGATGATTCGTGCTTCAAGCACGTTAAGCAGTCAGTCTCGGGCACTATTACTTAAGTAAATATATAGTTGTTAGGTACCGACCAATAACCGTATTGGTCTCACAACCACAGGAGAGAAAGTCAATGTTGATAAGAATCTTATTCGTTGATTTAATTCTGTGGTAAGGCCTAATGAATCCACCTAAATACGAGAACAGTTCGCAGTTTAATGATCTTAGTGTAATAGGCACCTTCCTAAGTCGGTAGGGTTATTTGTAGATAAGTTGTTCCCAGTCCGTTTTCGAGTTATTACAGGCTTAGCACACAATCTAACCTCTACCCTACCACATCACTAATTTAAGAGCCATGCTCTTGTCGGTGTCGTATTCACCATGCTACTTTTCAGGGAAAAAAGGGCAGTGGTTTCCCACCTTGCCTTCTGCCCCGCAGTACTCTGTCTGACTCGAGTGCGATGGCGCCCACAGTAGTATATATCAAAGCCGTACTAGGATTCCTGTCCTCCGCCTCTGAATACCTTACAAACAAATATATTTACGCCCTATCCATCTCTATCTAAAGCCCTATTCATACAGAGGCGTTTACCGGACGCTTTCCGGATGCGGGAATTTTCGCAATGTTCGACAAATAGACTCGTATGGTTAACGGAAAAAAGGAAAAATAGACAACGGAGAATTAGAAAGACGGACCGACAAACAAACAGAAATGGACAGATTGGTGGACAAACAGATTCACAGAGAGACAAACGGAAAGACGGGCAGGCAGACATGCCAAAATTAAAAGTGATCCTACAGAAGCGTCTATCAATTACCTAGGTCTATATACGAGTAGGTCTATAAAGAATTTTGTTTTACTGCGAAGTTTATTGGGTATAAAATTCCCAGTGGTCCTACCAGTAAGTCTATTGGGAAGGAAATTCTCAGCAGTTCAACTGGTAAGACTACTCGGGAGGAATACTGGGAATAGGTCTTTACCGTAAGCTTTCCGGATGCGGAAATTTTCGTAATATTCGACAATCAGAACATTTTTCATTTCTGTGTGGACCAGACAGACAGACATCTCGACAGATTGACATATGGTTAACGAAAAAAAAGGCAAATAGACACCGGACAACTAGAAAGAGGGACAGATAAACATACATTCAAACGACGAAACGGAAAGAAGGACAGGCAGATATGCCAAAACTAAAAGCTTTCCTACTTGACCACGGAACCCTAAAAGGGAAATTTCTTTCAAAATTTATCGTTCGCTTATACCAAGGTTCATTCGCTAGCTAAATTGCTAAAGCGATTTAAAACGTTGGCGTAACAAGGAAATTAAACCTAGTCGCCGCGACAATAAATTGTATTTTTAATTACAAAAGCATAATTTTGTTATTATAATCATTGTGTTTCTTTTAAAAATAATAAGTAGGTACTGGGTTTGTGCGAAAAAGTTATTTTGGGAGTGTAGACCATTGATATGTAATAATAATAATTATGATACGATAGTAGGTATCACGTGTCATTATGTTATTTAGTAACACGTGTAGACACGAGGAGCTCGGTGGCGCAGCAGTAAACGCGCTCGGTCTGCGATTGTTGAAGTTAAGCTACTTTCGCAAAGGCCGGTCATAGGAATGGGTGCCACAAAAAAAAAGTTTTCATCTCGAGCTCCTCCGTGCTTCGGAAGGCACGTTAAGCCGTTGGTCCCGGCATTAGCAGTCGTTAATAACCCTCCATCCGTACTGGGCCCGCGTGATGGTTTTAGGCCCGATCTCCCTATCCATCCATAGGGAAGGCCCGTGCCCCAGCAGAGGGGACGTTAATGGGCTGGTGATGATGATGATGAGTAACACGTGTGGACCGTTTAGTAATGAGTGACTTTCCAGGCTACATTTCCCAAAAAAAAAGATGGCGCAGTTTTTAGTATGAAGTGTCCGGTGTGCCCCGATACCGGACTTGCATCAATGACTTATTAATTCAAGAAACTCATTGTGCAATCATCTAGTCATGACCGTTAGTTTAACTGGTTCCTTTTTTTTTTTTTTTTTTCAAAAAAGTCATTTTTTCTTGTACCTATTCTTCTTTTTTTGTTGTAGTGTTGCCTGGCTGTAACTTTTAATACCTTTTGTTATTCCGTTTTTTTTTTGTTTTTTAACTACCTAATCCAAATTCTCTATATGCATCAAGTTGTGCACGTCCGTAATTGGTGCAAGCACTAGTACTAGCCTTAAGAAAGTTATATTAATTGTTGTGTGTTTGTACTGTTGATGTGCCTAATAAATAAATAAAGTAAATAAATAAAATAAATAAATAAAATAAATAAATAAATAAATGAAATAAATAAATAAAATAAATAAATAACATAAATAAATAACATAAATAAATAAAATAAATAAATAACATAAATAAATAACATAAATAAATAAAATAAATAAATAAAATAAATAAAAAAAATATCTGAAGTGCAGTTTTCACTAACACAGTTGGCTCGACCATTAATGGACAACATTACGACTCACCTATCACGCTATTCATAAAGCTCGGTGAGGCGTGAGTACTTTGTTCGTCTTGCGTTGGATGTACCTCTGACTACCCCAATTCGGATATAGTCATGAGCTTATATTATTATTAATTAAAACACATAATAACGGGTTCTTACCGCGTTTAAATGGGGATATGAGACTCCCGATATTTCGACACTGTTGCAAGTGCCATGATCACGGGATGGCTGATGAGATTGGAGTGGAGTAGGTAGATCCATAATTTTCTACGGGCAGACATATCTGTCTACCCTCTTTCTTTGCCGCTTGTTTATGTTTTTGATATCGGAATGTTCGGAACCATCTGAACTCGCACCAAACTCACTACGACAAACCGCACTCACTGTGTCCTCACGTTTTTTCACCACATTAGGCCGTTTCAAGCTTTTTACAACACCTACTACTGGATTCCACATGGCCGTTATTATGTGTTTTAATTATGATAATAACCGCGTAAACTTAAAACAATGTATTATTATTAATATTTATAATAGAATGTTTGCTGTCAGGGGCTAATTGTTCACTTTAATGAAGTATTTTATTAGATTGAAAACTTAAGTCAGTCAGAATTACTTTGTGATACTTAGTTTGGTGAGACGATACATGAGCCGTGTCAGGGACCTTTGGCTCCACTGTAATAACCCTGACACCAGGGTTGATGAGTTTGGTCAATTGGTTATGCACCTCACAATCCACACGATATAAGAAGAAATAAACTTGCATCCACTTTTGATGGAAAATCTCGTCAAACATCTTACGTATGGATGTATTCACCTTCTATTATTCAAAAGGTTGGAGTTTTCAATAGCACAGGGATGTCGCTGAAGGCGGGACCAGTAAATCCACATTTGCAGAACACAGCTCTGGTGCACACACGTTATTATTACCGACGAACTCCACGGGCAAAGATTATGGATCGCGTCGCAGAAAGGACAGTCCTTTTTAATCCCCGGCGCTGCGCGAAGGTGTTGTAGTTATAAGTTTCATCGTTGTCTCTCTGTTTGTCTGCGCCATCGTAGCTCCAGTACGGATGGTTCGATTTGGTTGCGGTCTTTTTTTGTTTGATAGAAGATTCTTAGATATGATTGAACGTCCCAATAAATTAGTATTATGGAAAACATAAGTAAACAATTAACTTAAATTTCTTTCGCTTTTTTTAGGCAAAATTATTGTGTCGGCACTTTTTTAATTTAATTTTTGTAGCGATGTTAGAGTTAAAATATTTTGTTTTTATGCTTAGTACTCACCTATCACTCTTACACTTACAAACAGCAAATTAAATCCAAAATGTCTGCTAAAGTCTTTTGTCCGTACAATCTCGAAATATTTAACAGAATCTTCTTCTCTGGTGTGGGTTCTGAGATCTCGTCAACCCAAACACCTGACATGGCTCATTTAATGATAAACGCTTGAGATGAATAATACATCTTGAAGGCGAGAAGTATTAAGTATTTAATCAATGAACATTATTCCAACTGCGGGTTTTAGATAAACTCACAAAAAATAAAAAAGTTTAACACTGACAGAAACTCCAAAAACATAAGTATTCCATACTTATCTAAGCAAAAAGTCTGCGCGGTCGCATACTCTATGGTATCGGTTATGAATTTTTCATGGTACATCTGAGAGCCCATGTGCTGCGGTAATGTGTACGCCGTTGTTTTTGGCTGTACTCGAAACACAACTTCTGTTGCTGTCTGTACATATGATACTCGTACTGACAATTTAAGACAATGGAAGAAAAGATTGTGTCGTTTGCTCGTGTTAAGATTTTGGTGTAAATTTCATCATGTTGGTGTGGAGTGGAGACATTTCCTTGATCGATTTTCACGACGCGAATTATATCGAGGGCTTCGACCAATAACCGTTCTACTTCTTCTATCGTTATGATATGGATTACCAATATTATCAACCTTGGTGTCAGGGTCATTACTCAGCCGCCAAAGGCCCCGACTCATGTAATGACTACATAAAAACATCAGTAAGTATCAACCGGACAACGGTTTGGATAACGACGTTTATATCAGTAAATAGTATTCGCTACGTCTATTGGTCAAAGCTATCGATATAATTACCGTTACACGCGGTGTATCGTGCGTGCCGCCCGTTTACTTTACTCACAGACCCAGTTCAGTAAGAAACTGTTTAAAAAAATATATATAATCAAAACGGGTTGAACTACACGTCAGTATCGGCAGACATTGTTGTGGTGCACAGAACTCGCTACACGCCATGATGAAGTTTATAACTGGTAGTTTTTGTCGATTCACAAATACTTTATCCCTCTTCAGTTCGTTAATTTGGAGGAAAATGAAATGTTCTTTTATTAAAATTATACACCATTTATATTCACATATTCTTTAGGATCTTTATTGCTTTTGGTCTACCAGAATTGATTGATTCTTGCATGTTTAATCCTCTCAGACGAAGCCCTGAGCCGAGATTGTCACCCAACTGGGCACCTTTAGGACTATTGTCTTAAATTTTGTACCGGGTACCTTCAGAGCTTCCCATTTGTCCCAAAAAAAACTTTGTGAATGTACATTATCTTACATCTATTCTTAAAACTAATCTTGGATCTTTTGAAGCCGAAAGTTGCATTTTTGCAAGAGTGTCTAGTTTACGACGGTTGAGTTAAACTATGTTATTTGTATTCTAAGGTCATCATCATCAATTTAAGAGCCACGCTCTTGGTGCAACATTTTCCATGCTACTTTGTTAGGGAAAAATAGGGCAGTAGTTTCCCTCTTGAGGAGGAAGATGCGTGCGAGTTCCAAATAAAATGGTACACCTTCGGAGTATAAGAATATTGTAATATTTTTAGCTTCTGTGGGCCCAATAAAAAAAATTGTGAGGTAATTAGCAAAAATTAAAATAACCAACTTTTCCCGACTTCTCATTCTTATACACAATACACTTGGATTCTTCCTCATCAGGCACAGACACAGCTACAGGCACTCTCTTGTCTTCATCTAGAGCTATCCACAGCATATGATCATTGTTCTTTACCAATTCCATAGTACCATAGGTCCCACAGAGTGGATTCAGTATATGACTGTAGTTACAATAGTTCTTCTGCCAAAACGTCATTATTGTAAATGGCACTGTAGAGTTGTCTGGAAATTTGACTTTGAAAAGGAAGTGACTATCGTGAAATATGACGGATTTGCACCTATTTTTCCAAAAAGTAACATCTCTGTAACGTATTGGTCTCACCTTTAAAACTGCTTTGCACTTGTCTATTTTGTTCAAGTTTGCCCAATAGTCTGTCATCATCCATATCCCGAACATGTCTTTTGGTCTCTTTATCATTGTCGTGAAGTCTGTCATGTCCAGGCAAGTCTTCACTGAGGCCACGTATGCACATATCATGAGTAGCAGGAGATATGTCAGGTACATTTTCAACTATTTCTTCGTTCGTTCTTACGTTGTACGAATTTTATCCATATTTGATATTATTGTTAACTTCTTATATTTACTTACGAGGTACATTTGTACTGTGATGCTTTTACTTTCTTTATTTACTTTTGTGTCTTTTTACACTGTCTTTGATTTCGTTTACATATTTTGGATTTGTCTCCTTCTTTATTTTTCCTTTATTATGTTGTTTTTAACGATTATAATATTAACACCATTAAAATAATTATTGTCATTTCCTTTTCGCTAATTTTCATTCTTTTTGGTTCCGCAATATGTTTAGTTTTCTATTTACTTTGATACAATTTCGTTTTTGTGAATTTGAAATCAATATTGACTCACTGGAATATTCCTTTATAATATGTAAGTTGTACGTATAGATTTAAGATGTAATCTGCGAAATTTTTATAATAACGATTTTCGAAATACACTGCTCAATCCAAACGCAATGAATACGACACTGAACTGATTACAATTTAAGACGAAATGGTTCAGTCATACATTCAAAGAATAAAGATGTAGTAAAGGAGAGACAATAATATTGTTACTAAAACAAAAACAATTCAAATAATGTTTATTCTGTTGTACAAAACATTGTTTACAGTTAGGAAATGTTTGAAACAATAGTGTTTTGTTAAATTTTAATACATAGAATATGTCTCTTATTGATTCATCTCCCTAGCCTTATCTCATTTTTGAGAGGGCCCGCGTACCGAACCTAAAGATTTGACAAGTGCGGCTTTCTACAGAAGCGACTGTTTGACCTTCCAACCTGCGAAGGAAAACCATCCCATTACAGGTTAGGTAACGCATTTCTCGGGAATGTGAGTTTCCTCACGATGTTTTCCTTCACCGCTGAACACGTGGTAATTTAAGATCCAAACATGTATTATAAAACAAATTTGAAAGTCATTGGTTTAGGTCCTTGCTGGGATTCCTACCAGTGACCTCAAAGTGAGAGTCAAGCGTTCTTCCAACCATAAATATAAATCGATAATGGTGCTAATTCCTGTAAATACCATCTAATTTTATTTTAAGTTATACCTGTCATTTTCTTATCCGTTGAAAAAGAAAGGGACGGGTAATCAACAGACATAAAATTTATGGAACACATGTCAATTTTAAGCACAAATCTAAAACAACCGTCTAAAAATTTTACACTGGCCAATAAACCGACAGAATTAAGTTGACAGCACACGTCAAATGGTTTGCATACCAGCGAGATACCTTTTTGATTCGCCCGGGTTATTCATTCATAATTACTCATTCTTCCTAAAATTAAGAACTGTGAATCATCCGTCCCTTTCCTTTTCGGCGGATAAGAAAATGACAGGTATAACTTAAAGTAAAATTAGGAGCTGTCTGCAGGAATCGGGGCCAATATCAAATAGACAGCTCATGTTTTTAAAATAACAGTCGGTTTTAGTTATACTACAATCTCACCTAAGCGTATACGCTTATCTCGTATATGAATATTCATTCTAATTTGGAATATAAGGTTGACTACGACTTAAATATTAAATATAGGATAGTTTTGCGGTAACACCACCGCGTTTTGAAAAGTTTCTCCTTATTTTAAAACGCTTAAGTTTTTACTTCGTTTTTTATATTATCACTCACTGAGTTTATATCGAGAGGTTCTTTATAACTTTTAAATTTGGAATCGATAATCATAATTGTCAATATCGGGTCGCGATTCTTATATTTTGCATCAAACTTACAAGACTTGTATCCCATTGTCCATGGTTTTCCAAGTAATAGGCTCCGCTTAGTTTGGGAACCTCTGTTCATTGGTTCTCTATTTTTACTCATAAAATTTTATGTAATAATTTAACTTGGCATACTGTTACTTGTCCTATTATTAGTTACGCATAGTATTAATTTGTCATAACCTTTTAAGCATAATTTTGAAACTCATAACTACTGTAAGCATAATAATTAATGACAATAATGATAAATAAGCATAATTATTATAAGCATAAAAACTATACTCCGAATAAGAAAAGTTTTGGCACAACTTTGAACATTTTCGAAACTTACTTATCCTTGGCTGCATTTGGTTCATGATTGTAACTTTTATATTTTTTGAGACTATTTCATGCTGTTGGTCATCATTCAGTATACTTTTGATTTGTAAGATAAACATGCTGGCGGCGTAGGGGTGGCCCAAGAGCCACCTCCGCCGCACCCTAACCTACTATTATTATCCCTTGTAAAAAATATGTCAAAACACTATTATTCTAAAAAAGAATTATGGAAAGCTATTTATATGCGAATCAAATTTATGCCAACAAATATTAGTCCAAAAATAAGTTATACCTAACAAACCAGTATTCCTAGATGTTATTATGGGAAAGTACTATTATGCTAAAAAACCTTATGCAAAAAGGATTATGATAATTAACATTATGACAAAAACATTTATGCATTTTAAGAGAATCCCCTGTTCATTTTGTAAAACTTTTATTGTACCCCGCCTCAAACATACCTATGTTTTCTTTCTTTTGTATTATTTATTTCTAACAATAAAAACATTTTAGATTTTTTTATATGACATTACTAAAAGTGGATATATAATTTCCTTATTGATTTATTTATGAAGCTTTTTTCAACATAAGTTCACGACTATATTCTCAATTGGGGCAGCCAGAGGTACGATCATATCATGATGAACTTCATCACAGTCATTCACTATTTTCATACCAACTGAATAGATTTTTATTGTTCATCTTTTTGTTTCAATTTCGTTGCTTTGCAGGGAAAACCAAAGCGTCTTTTTGTAAAGTCACAGTCGGATGCGATTTTTGTTAAAAATACCTCGTAATAGAACGTTTGTTTGAATTCAGACAAAAAAAATGTGGCGTAAATTTTTATCCGGATTGAAATAAATTGTTTATTTTTGTTGAGGAAAATCACGTAAACGTTTTGCCTCTTCCTTTTTGATAACAGCAAAGGACTGGAACTGTCTGCCGTCGTCTGTTTTTCCAACTCGTTATAATCTGGGAGTCTTCAAGAATAGAGTGAATATATGCAGTTGCTATCATACTACACCACATCGTCACTTAACATCAGGTGAGATTGTGGTCACACGCGAGCCCTATATTATTAAAAAAAAAAACCAGAATGATTTTTTTCAGAAAGGCGTTTACTTGGTTTTCCCTCTAAAGCGACGATTTTGTCTTTTTTATTCAAGACGTGTGGTTATTGTGTCGGGACCTAGCGACCAGGGTCAATACAGAGTTCAGATAAAGTGTCGTGTGACATAGAGGTATTATGTGTGTAGGTTGTGTAGGTATTGGTAGGTGTATTCCGATCCTTTGTGCAAGCCAACGGAGGCGTTCAGAGATAACACTAGTTATTGTGGCTAAGGCACCAACCTCCTTACTATACTTACACTGGATTGTGGATTGGTTAACCCTCGGTGAAATTATACTTCTAGAAACCTCCGACATTTCATACAAATGATTGGGGGGGTAGTTTAGCCGCTGGTGGGGAGCGGAGTGTTGCCGACTGTACATGAACCGATTGTTCATGTATAGTCGGCACAGAGAAAAGTGTGCGTATTGCTGCTCCCGTCTATAATTTCTCTGAAGGTCAACTGCATTATCTGATATCTAAAAAACAAAGCCGTGATTCTCAAAGGTACTGACATAATGGGAGCGCTGCGTATTTAGGACTTTAACATATAAAGTCACGAAAGAACTCCACGGATTTCTAATGGAACTAATTGTCAAGTCAGAATAACTTTAATGCAGAATCTGCGACACTAGCGCCGCGAGATTTCTTTCTTTATTAGACTTTATTTTAAACCTGGTATTATTATTAGTTTTCGTCTAGCGATAAGGCGGTTTGAGAAAAACCCCAAAACAAAGATGTCAAGGACCTAGTTAAAAAAAATATAATCTCGCAACCTATCCAGTGTTTTATGTAAAGATCGGTGGGCTAAGGTAACAAAACACTGTTTGGCCTGACTTGGAATGCCCAAACGCCTCTCATGAGATAGGTGCCTAAGAGCTATTGTGTGCGGCTTGGGCTAATATGATTTTAGGCAAAGTGGCTAGGTACTATTCAATCAAAACATGGATTATAGATACCTGGAGCAGCAAACAAACGGTCCCGGGTTTGAGTCTTCGTCGGGTTCATTTGGGAAATTATTAAAAAAATAAAAAATAAAACTTAGGTTCCGGATGCGGCCCAGTCCCACTTTAGCCTGGCGGTCTTCCTGCCAACGTCAGCTATACCGGTTTTTGAGCGCAGCACAGTGTTTTAAACTCGATCAATTCGTTTTACACCTATGCTGCGCTCAATGCATCCGGAACGATGGGCAAAGATCATCACGCACTGGGTACCACAGGACGGACACCGTAGACGTGGTAGACCCCGGAAACGATGGCGCGATGATTTCGACGGTTGTCGAAAAGACTGGATAGAACTCGCACAGAACCGGGATACTTGGAAAGACATGGGGGAGGCCTTTGCCCAGCAGTGGGATCATACAGGCTAATAATAATAATAAAACTTAGGCGAGGCGATAAACGGTAATATCAACTGAATAATCAAATTACATTCAAGTGTCACGGTTTCAAATCCCGTCTCAGGCTTTAAATCAATAAATTTGACTTCATCATGTGGTTTCTAGCATTTGCGTCCGGTTAATGGCTATGGGCTCGGCCCCTATTACATGGGATATAAAGATAGCTTGTGAGGAGGCCGTATAATACTACAAACCTCTGCCTACCCCGTCGGGGATACTTATGTATTGTGGACTCCAGTTTAGGTAAATAACCTAGGTACCGAATTTAATGAAGTCTTCAATATACTTTAATAATAAATATACATGGTGTTAGTGATATCGTAACGAAAAGTTTAAGGGATAGAGACCATGATACTGAGTAGTTCATCATCATCAGCCCATTAACGTCCCCACTGCTGGGGCACGGGCCTTCCCTATGGATGAATAGGGAGATCGGGCCTTAAACCACCACGCGGGCCCAGTGCGGATTGGTGGTTATTAACGACTGCTAATGCAGCCGGGACCAACGGCTTAACGTGCCTTCCGAAGCACGGAGGAGCTCGAGATGAAAACTTTTTTTTTGTGGTCACCCATCCTATGACCGGCCTCTGCGAAAGTTGCTTTACTTCAACAATCGCAAACCGAGCGCGTTTACCGCTGCGCCACCGAGCTCCTCAGTACTGAGTAGTTATCAAGTGGAATTTTCCGTGCAAAAGTATGGAACTGAAAATAATTAGAAAAGACACTTAAAATTTTTATGAATTTTCCGATAGGAAATTCTACTTCATATCAACTCAGAATCATTATCTGAATCATCCCCCTCAATATTCGTTACGGTGTCACGTACACCCATACGTACTTGTATGGCTACTTGTATGTACGTATACGGAGTGTTAGTAACATCGTAATGAATACTGAGGCGGATGATTCACGTCATATTACATACATAAACAGCATATATACGTCGCACTGCTGGGCACTGGCCTCCCCTCAATCAATCGGAGGGGGTATGGAGCATACTCCACCACGCTGCTCCAATGCGGGACCACCCACCACCCACCACCCACCACCACCACCACCTCACCTCATATTATTCTGAGTTAATATAAAATGCATTTTTCACAAAAGTACCTATAGAATTGAAAATAATTAAAAAAAAAACACAAAAATCGTGAATTTTGCGACGGCAAATTTCCTTTTGATATTAACTCAGAATCATGGTCTGAATCATCCCCCTCAGTATACGTTATGATGTCACTAAGACGCTGTATACTTATCTATAGTTATTTCAAGCCAACCTGTAGCCGGGAATTAATTATGGAAACTGTCTCCATCGGCGGTCACGATTAATTTTTCTCTTTCCAAGAAAATTTTCCGAGTTTCTTGTAAAAACTTCAAGGGGCAAACTAAGAGGATAAAGAAAACGCTGCGGTTTTGTAGAAATGGTTTTTGTTACTGATAAATCGTGTCTTGGGTATGTCAACGTGGATTGATAGATGATTGTGGTCTCGGGAGGGTCATGAAGGTGGACTAATGAATTAAAGAAAGAGTTTCAACATAGCTGGCTATCTATATAGCCGGTTACAGCATCAGTATAAAAATCGATCGTTCTACATCTACCAATTTTGGTTTATGGCGTTTTCAACTATCTGTAAGTTTTTGTTCACATTTGGGTCATCAAACAACTGCATAATACAAAATACGTTACCTCTTGCGACTGAGCGGGGTTTGTATTTTAAAACGACATTCGGTATTACGACTTTAAACTAGGTTATGAAATAAAAAAAATGTTAATTACGCAACCTGCACCCACAACCACAGGATGTACGTTTTGGTAGAAAAACTGCATTACCATGTGTGTTAATTATATTTTTAAAAGTACAATTAAAACAAATCAACTTACACAAATAAAAAACTGACACGGACATGTTTACCTGCGGCTCTTCTATGCAACAGCCGTGCGTTCCCTTAAATAGACCAAAGATATTTTCTTTTGACGAGAAATAAGATTAATGTTGTGTGGTTAATACAGGTTACCAGACGTTGGGATTATTGAACTGAAAGTGGCTGTGCAAAGGCGCTATAGCAGTCTTTTAGCTCAATGATATATTGACAGAGGTGAGAAGTGAAATAACCACTTGATAGCGTTCATTTTAGAAAAGGAATGTATGGTCAGTACTCAAAATAAAAATGCTGCACCGACAAGAGTGTGGCTCTTAAATTGGTGATGATGAGTCAGTAATCTACCGCAGACTTCTCTGGGGGCTTTATTGCTAAGCAGCAATTTCTTCCAGGCAACCAGTGGTAAAAAAAAATAACCTGTTCCACGTAAGCTCTTCTCACAGTATCACGCCTGACCAAGAAGAGCTTACGTGGAACAGGTTATTTTTTTTACCACTGGTTGCCTGGAAGAAATTGCTGCTTAGCAATAAGGCCCCCAGATTGTACTGTACCTTTAAAGTATAATTGTATTGTATTAAAGAGAAGGTGAACGTCGTGTCTTATTAGGAAGTGAAAGAATTGGCTTTGATAGACAAGAATGGAGAATGCTACACCGACAAAAGCGTGGCTTTTCAATTAATGATGATGATAGTAGGTATATACAGCCACTCGTCAGCTATGTTGAAGTCCCATGTAATAGGGGGCGAGCCTATTGCCATTAACCGGGCACAAATCCTGGAAACCATGAACGTCCGTGCAGCCATGCTCTGGAATAGGCTGCCGAGGGTAGTTCAGGAGAGTTCCTCTTACCTAATTTTTAAGAAGAGAGTCAATGAGCACTTTTTATCCATAGAGTATTCGTAGTCTAAGTATATTGTTATATATATAATAGGTATGTATGTAGGTATAGTATATTTTATATGTGTATATATTTATAGAGACTTAGGCATATGTTTGTGTATATATATTTTTTAAACGGTTTTATATGTAGATATAATTATTATAATGTATTTAATATATTGCACCTCTTTTTATTCTTCCGCAGTTACTCTAATACTACCTCTGGGTTGGCTGGAAGAGATCTCTCTTAGAGATAAGTCCACCCTTGTAAACGTCCATTTCTTGTTTGTGATGTAACTAGTTGTTAAGTGCAATAAAGTATGAATGTATTTTTTAACAATAAATTTTGACCAGTGACACACGCCGGACACTTCATACAAAACACCTCGTTTTACACAGACACCACACATTGACGTTATCGCACACGCGCATCTGTGTGTGTGACGTCTGACGCCATACGATTGAAGACTAAAGTAAGACCGAGGGGGTTGAGGTAACCCTAGCTCAGCCGCTGATGGGGGGCGGAGAGTTGGCGTTCTATACGTATTATTATCACACCCTGGACACTTCATACAAAAAACCTCGTTTTACACACACACACACACACCACACACTACACATTGACGTTATCATACACGCGCATCTGTGTGTGTGTGACATCTGACGCAATACGATTGAAGACTAAAGTAAGACCGAGGGGGTTGAGGTAACCCTAGCTCAGCCGCTGGTGGGGAGCGGAGAGTTGGCGTTCTATACGTATTATTATCACACCCCGGACACTTCATACAAAAAAAAAAAACTCGTTTTACACACACACACACACACACACCACACACTACACATTGACGTTATCATACACGCACATCTGTGTGTGTGACGTTTGACGCAATACGATTGAAGACTAAAGTAAGACCGAGGGGGTTGAGGTAACCCTAGCTCAGCCGCTGATGGGGAGCGGAGAGTTGGCGTTCTATACGTATTATTATCACACCCTGGACACTTCATACAAAAAACCTCGTTTTACACACACACCACACATTGACGTTATCATACACGCGCATCTGTGGGTGTGAATGACTATGTCCGAGAGTAGGGGGGAAGGTAAACTTAGCTCAGGCGCTGGTGGGGAACGGAGAGTTGCCGTTCTATACGTAGTATTATACCTTATTCCGTGCCAGTTAGAGGCTATGAAATATTAGCACCATTAAACCGCCTTTTCATACAAAAAGCGTGCACCAAGGTTCCGTATATAAAGGTCGTTAAGAAAACGAGAAAAAACCATTCACCAAATCGAACACGTAGTCAACATTATAATTTACATAAATACCCACGAAAATGAACGCTGGAAAGTAACAGCTTGGTTATGTAGGTATATACCTAAAAAAACAATGATTTGTTTGTGTGGTAATATATAGGACTCAAATGCACAAAACATTACTTTTTTATTTTATTTTAGTTATTGCAAAATAAAATGTCAAAACATTTTAATAGGTCTCCGTGGTGTAGTGGTAGGCTCACGATCCGGAGGTCCCGAGTTCGAATCCTTGTGGAGTCATAGTTCGGTTACGACATACCAGGCTGATCACGTGATTGTCCGAAAGTAAGATGATCCTTGCTTCGGAAGGCACGTTACGCCGTTGGTCCAGGTCATTACTTACTGATGTAAGTATGTAGTCGTTACATGAGTCATATCAGGGGCTTTTGGCGGCTCAATAATAACCCTGACACCAAGGTTGATGAGGTTGGTATTCCACCTCACAACGCACACGATAGAAGAAGAGAGAAGAGAAGCCACACTAAGCAATTCATCTAAGTGCGAAATGTCAACAAATGTCCAATAGCAATATTGCTTTTTAGGTGAACTGATTCAATGTGGCCCTTTTAAACCCCCAGGTCCCAGTTCAGGAGTGAAGCTAACTTTTCTTTCTTAAGAATTGTAAGCAAACCCAGTAAGCGACTGCTACCTCGCTCGCAGACCGTTTAGGTACAGTCAGCATAATAAATATCATAAGCAGACAGTTTTACAGCCACCCAACAAATAGCTCAGATGTTGCTCGCAAAATTAAAAGTTGCCCTTATTGTGTATAAATCAACACCTAAATCAGTTTTATAAGCTTTTAAAATGGAAATTTTTCGAATTTAGACGATGTTATTCTGAGGTTAATTTGTGTGGCTGAGTTATTATACTTTCGAATTGAATAAATGTGTTGTGTAATTTATATCGTAGAAATAAGTTGCAATCATAAAAAGTATACATGATGTTAGTGACATCGTAACGAAAACTTTGAGGAATGAGTCAGACCATGATTCTGAGTTGATATCAAGTGGAATTTTATGTCTCAAAGGTATTAAAAAAATATTTAAAAAATATGATGAATTTTCCGACAGGAAATTCCGCTCGATATCAACATAGAATCATGGGCTGAATCATCTCCGTCAGTATTTGTTACGGTGTCACTAAAACCCATGCGCACTTGTACGGGGTGTAAGTGACATCGTAACGAATACTTAGGGGGTGATTCAGCTTATTATTTTGTGTTAATATCAAGTGGAATTTGCATCGCAAAAGTATACAATTGAAAATAATTATTAAAATAAAATAACATAAAAACACATTAATTTTGCCGCCCATCCTGACGGTCACTTCTGGTGACTTTTTTGATAAATAATAATTGTAGACGCGAATCGCACGTGGTCGACGATTTCCCTCAAACAGCGCTTATCAACGCTCAACGTTGTACCGGGCGAGAGCGTTCAGCGCTCCCCTTTTCTTTTTTTTTAATCTACAATAAGTCACGTCAAAAAAAAAGCAAAAAGCACGTGTTTATGTCACAAATCCACCATGTCGATAAGATAGAAATGACGAGACGTAGTTTTAGAAGTCCCGAAACTTGTGTTAATGTATTTCGAAGCAGAACGACCGCATCAAAGACCCTCCATTTATGAATTTCATATGAGCAAATAGTTTACCTGCATGCTTGTCGAAACACGCTGAAACTTCTCTGGTTTGTTGCGTGGATTTTACGGGAATTCTTGTAAGAAAATATGTGTGTTATTCTGACGTATTTTAGAGCCGGGGTAGCCCAATTACAAGAACGCTTGACTCTTACTGTGAAGTCGCAGGTTCAAATCCCAATGCTTTTCTACTTCATGTTTGGATCATTGGATGATAAATAATTATCACGTGCTTAGCGATGGAGTAAAACATTGTGAGGAAATCCACGTTCCCGGATGTGACCTAACATGTATTGGGGTGATTTTCCCTTCGCGGATTGGCACGTCAGACAGGCAGTTGCTTCTGTAAAAAAATCGGACCTGTCAATTCTTCAGGTTAGGTAAGTGGATCCCGGAAAGACCTATGAACATGATGATGATTCTAACGAAAAATCTTTTATTTTGTGTTAGTAAGGATAACTTTACTTACATAGATAAGTCCACAACAATAGCTGGTTTGATCTGTTGGCAAAGAAATTGGCCAAGCGACACGAAATTGGCATGGACTACTTTTGCAGAACGTGTAGTAGACCTTGCCGCACTCGCATTGGCTTATATAATCATGGAAAAAAGTGCCTCCTAACACTATAAGTTATTGGAAAAGATGCATGAGGCCTGATGATGATAGCTAAGCTCACGCTTACTAGTTATAATTATAATGATACATCAGAAATATGTTTATCCGGTTTTGATGCAGAGTTCTTAGATGGATAGATATGGTAAATGTTTGGTAATATTATGATTGATCAATCGCTCAATATAATATACATTAACCCACCAAGGATAGCCGTCACATTTAAATGTTATTTAAATTCTAACCCTGACGGCGACAGTGATCGGGCATCCTGACTGCAAAATGCCCCTATTTTGATTACTTGTGGCTCTGCCCACCCCATTACGGGTTACGGGCGTGAGTTTATGTATATCGTAATATAAGGTCATGATTATATCCCAATGGGGTAATAAAATGAACTAAGTTCCTACCCATCTCTCACCGAGCTTTCTGTTAGATCTATAGATAATGGTCGAGCTAACAGTGTAAATAAATTCATACATACATAAACCTACGCTTATTTCCTACCGGGGTAAGCAGATACTATGGAATTCCATTTGCTTCCATCCTGACACACTTCTCAATATAATACATTAGGTGTATTATAATGTTTCGACATTTAACTTACCATTAACACTTGCTTGGACTTGAAAAAATAATGTAACTTAAAGGTACTTTGCGACAACTTTGATAAATATACTTTGTGTGGTAAATACAGACATAAAATTGCACGTCTGTCGTTTGGGGTAGGGACCACGGAATTTCACTTACCACGATCCTGACATACCGTTTTCGCTTCTTTCCACTCTAATCAAAGTCTTCATGCATAGTCGCCCGGTTTTAGGGTACTCTTAACCTGGCTTTCCTTTTTATTTTTCTAGTAAATAAAGAATTTAGTGAAGGGTAGGCTCTAAATGACGTAATACACGCAATATATATACATATAGTGACACTACGTATTACGTCATTTAGAGCCTACCCTCACTAAATACTTTATTTACTAGGAAAATAAAAAGAAAAGCAGTTATATATATATTCTTTTTTTTACGTGACTTATTGTAGATTTGCGTACGTTTAATGTACGTATTTCATATAGAAATAAAGATCGAAACGTTCATAGGTGAGTAGTTCTTTTAATTGTTTATATGTTAAAATGCACTAACCCGCTACTACTATTATATTTGAAAGAAAGAAAGAAACATTTATTACTCCCGGACACCACAGACACAGACAGACAGGTACATTACATTCAACACAGGACAGAAACCACACGGAAATCAATACACAAAAAAAGAACAACAAGATCAAAAATCATTCACAAAAAAGAAGAAAAACATAACAAAATTATAAAAAAAATAACAGCAAGTAGTCCTAAATGCAACGCACTGACGGCCCGATCATCTGCGGTGGCGTCCGGAATACAAGGACCTCGCTCAGCATAAGTCGCGGCGTGAGCCAAGACGCTGGTATTCTGCTGGCCCTGCCGAGTGAGGCCACGGACATCGCATCTATAAGTAGGTATATAGGTACATAGATACATACTACTTAAACTTACATATAATTATTTAGTACGGAATTACAAAATTATAACAATTAAAATAGATAGCATTTATTATAACGATTTACCATGAACATAAGAATATCATAAAATAATACGAACAAATAGATATGGGTGATTAGTTACATAAATAAAAAAAAAGATAAATAGGTGTGTGTATGTGTGTGTGTTCGTGCGTTTTCCGGTCGGCCGCAGGAGATAAAGTATTTAATCATGTTGTTATTGTGTTGATCTCCAGTCACCCGCCGCCGCACGAAGGCACGTTAGGTACCTGCGATAATTACGCAGTCGGTTCTTTTTAAATGTTGTTGGTTAATAGTAAATACGATCCCGACGACCCGATTACTCTAGCTATAGGCGGCCAATCAGCTCGCGACACCAAACACTTCCGGGCCCCGATACCGACCCCGCCGGCGTGGTCGACGATTTCCCTCAAACAGCGCTTATCGCTTTCGACCCACTAGGGTCGATTAATTCTTTCAAATATTTTTCCTCTCACACGACGCCCTGAGCCGAGGTTCACGCCCAACTAGTTGTCTTAACGTTGTACCGGGTGAGAGCATTCAGCGCTTCCCATTTGTTCGGCCAACTAGTTAATACCATCTGCGGCTAATCTACAACAAGTCACGTCAAAAAAAAAGGTGAATAATAAAATGAAATAGTAAGCATACCTACTTGACTTCATATTATGGATTCATAAATATTATAAACGTGTATTGATATAGATATGACATAACAAAGGGATAACAGCAAATACTTAGACATAAAACAAATGATGGGTGGATGGGTGCAGTGTGAAGTGTGAATGCATAAGTGCTAGTGACAGGAATAAGAAAAGTCTAAACCACCCACGTAGTATCGTAGCATCCGCGCTGCCTACAAGACTCCGCCATGCTTTCGTGTCTGATCCAATGAGGTAAGTTAAAAGTAAAAATTTGGTTTTTCATACATACATACATAAACTCACGCCTATTTCCCACCGGGGTAAGCAGAGACTATAGAATTCCATTTGCTTCGATCCTGACACACTTCTCTTGCTTCCTCCAAATTCATCAATCGCTTCATATACGCAAGCCGGTTCAGAGTAGATTGTATTAAACCTTTTCTAAGGACATCTCCAATTTGGTCAATGCAAGTCCTAGGTCTTCCTCTGCCAGCCCTACCATCAACTTTCGCTTTATATACCGCTTTCGCAATTCTATTATCCTTCATCCGCTCTACGCGTCCAAACCAACCTAACACCTTTGTTTTTTCATCGGTCATTTGTACGATTTAGTTATTATTTTGTCAGACTAAATTATCAAAATTAATAGTTTAATGTGTTTTGTAACCATATGAGGTTGGTCAGAGATGGGGAGATGATTGTAACAAACGACCGCGGCGCGTGCGACACGACAACCCTAGCACACGCGACAACGCCCACTCACTACACAATACACATGCAACTTTAAAAATCTTGATACTGATCTCGAAAACCTGCAACGGGTTAAAATGTCAAGTTGCTTGAATTAAATTTTATTTTGAATTTCAATTTAATTTTTACTTTGAATTTTAATATGATTTTGTTACATAGATACATAAACTCACGCCTATTTGCCACCGGGGATAAGCAGAGACTGTGTAATTCATATAGAAATAAAGATCGATACGTTTATTAAGTACTATTAGTTATATTTGTATTTTCCTGTTAAAAGGCCGTCTGTTGTACCTTTCTGTTTTACTTTATATAAAAATGGTAGACCATCATAACATAAAAACCAAGGAGACATTCTTTTAAAATATGCTAAAAGGACGGAATTTAAGGGATCCCATACCTAAGTCACATGAAGCACGAGATACAATGTATTTGGTCGGTGCCATAAATTCAAACAGGGCGATATTAAATATTCGTTAAGTCGCGGCTTCAATGTGCCATTAATAATAATATTGGATACATTCGTGGCTCGCCAGGCACAGCTTACCTTACTTTAGGATGAATTTAGTATGTTCGGGAATGTTCGTGTTTGTTTGTCGTCATTCGACTAATAGAACAGCGGACGTTATCTACGTAGATAAACGTTGCGTTGGGATGTATTCGGTATGTTTGGAGATGTTCGCGTTTGTTGGTCGTCATTCGACAAATAGAACAGCGAACGCTGTCTACGTGGATAAACGTTGCTTTGAAATGTATCTGGTATGTTCAGGGATGTTCGCGTTTGTTCGTCGTCATTCGACCAATAGAAAAGCGGACGCTTTCTACGTAGATTTTCGTCGTCGTTCGGGTCGCGGGGTTCGACCAATAGACGAGCGAATGCTTTCTACGTAGATAAACGTTGTACTGCTACTGGTCGAGGCCTGCGACAGACGTCGCGCCGCGTGCGATTGTGAAAAAGGTCCAGATGCAACTGCTGCTCTCTCAGCCAGTGGCTCTAAACCTTTTAATGTTCAAGAACCATTTGAATAAGTTGCTTTGGTATCATAAATGTTAGTGCGATTTTTGCAGCACTCATTGTCATTTAAATTAAAATTCCAATAATCTTGATTATTATTGATGACTTGAAAAATCCAGCTCGGCACGCGATACGAATTTATTTTATTAGTTTCTTTATTTATCGTTTATTTCAGGTACTAGTCCCATACAATAAAATTAATTTCAATACAATAAAATAAATTAAACGGTTAAAAAACATGTCAACAGGATGTACCTTATGTCACATATAAATAATCTTGTTAAAATTCGTGTCATATATATAAAACCGTACTATATAGATACTACTATCTTGTTCGGGGACGCACGTGCTCTCTGTTCGAAGGAGGCCCTCAGATTTCGCAGTACGACGAAAAAATCGTTGAACCTATGCTCAGCAAACATGCCAGACGCGCTACACCGCCACGGTAATCTCATCACGCCTCTAAAAGCATTATTATATTGCACTCTCAGGGTGTTATGTGAGTGCTTTGTAAATGAGTACCATAGGTGGCTGATTTGGTGCGATGTGGGGAGTTACCGCTCTATACGCAGTTTTATTCTTTATTCTTTGCCACAATGCTCGCCATTTATACAGCCAAGTCTACAAAAAGTCACGCTAAAAATAAAAAAGAATGCTCCATGCTAAACATTCCTTTATAAAACTCGCTGCATGTCTTCTTCCGTCGTCCTGTCTATTCGCTTCGGTGTAAACTTCAAACGATATTAAGTGGCAATAAATTCAACCGGCGTCGGTTAGGATGATTCTAACGTTCACTTTTGGCCTTTTCCGTATTATTTCTGAATTTCAACGTCTTGGTGGGCGAATATATTACACGAAGGTTTGTGATAACGAGGTTTGACGGGGTTGGGTATAGTGTATAGTGTAACTAAAAAGGTGAAGGGTTTTGCTGTGTTTTTGGAATGACCGACTTTATAGTACTAAAAACTTTTTTTCTTTTCGAAAATATATACCAAGTTCTGAAGTGCTGCTATGTGAAATGGGTATATATTTTCGAAGGTGAGTTGAAGGCGAGCGATTCAAAACTAAGGGCCCTCATCCTGTCCACGCGTTTTCGATCTCTAGCGGTTATTATACTATGAAATCCATCCGTCTTGGAGGCGTCAAGGTAACGGGCTGCGCGGTCAAGATTGTATCATAGAGCAACACGGACCTTGGCATTGCATAGTATAATAGCAAATTGATGGGCGTAACTATGGTAACCACGATCTCGAGCGAGTCTACGAGTAATAACGACGTTTTTCCCGATCTTGATGCACGGGCCCATGACCTTGACAAATCGGACTGGCTGGATTGACTAGTATAATAATTAGTATGTGGTAGTAATGACGACATTATGTCGACGCCGGCGCTATAATAGCCCCGATTCCTGCAGACACCTAATTTTATTTTAAGTTATACCTGTCATTTTCTTATAAGCCGAAAAGGAAAGGGACGGATGATTGTCAACAAGTTAATTTTAAAACAAATGAATAATCCGAGCGAATAAAATAGGCGAGATCGCTGGTATTGTAATCCGTTTGACGTGCTGTCTACTTAACTTTGTCGGGTTATTGGCTGATGTAAAATTTTTAGACGGTGGTTTTAGATTTCTGCTTAAAATTGACGTGTATTCCATAAATTTTATGCCTGTCGACTACCTGTGCCTTTCTTTTCCAACGGATAAGAAAATGACAAGTATAACTTAAAATAAAATTAGGAATTAGGACCAATATCTTACTAATCTTACTTCTTACTAATATTATAAATGTGAAAGTATGTGAGTATGGATGTTTGTTACTTTTTCACGCAAAAACTACGGAATGGATTTTAATGAAACTTTACAATAATGTAGCTTAATTAAAAAAAATCGGAAATTCTTACCGTGAAACCGAAATCCACGCGGACGAAGTCGCGGGCGGCCGCTAGTCCTAAATATTTCGGAGTTGCGCTGTGCAATGGGGTTCTTCAAAGTGTTACGGGCACTGGAAATGTCCATAGGCGGTGACCATTTACCATAAGGTGGCCCGCCTGCCTGATTGCCGTCCATGTCACATAGAAATAAAGTTTCTCTAAGCATAGGTCAGTGCTATAAAAAAAACCTAACTACCAAAGGCCTAGTAGGCAAGCTACTGTATATTTCTATTTAATGTCCTCTAGCCCTCGTTGACAATTACTTCCGCACAATATCCCAGGAAGAGGAAATGACTGAAAACCAGCGCTGGATGGCGCCATAGCATGGCTCCATCACAGCACAAGCTGAGCCATTTCCTTTTGCCCGTATTCGCAATATTTATAATTACCTAGTTCATATAACAAATGTAAATTGTTACTGGCAATAAATTTATTTTATTCTTATTCTTATTCAAAGGCCAAATTTTTATTTCTACGACACTACGTGCGGGCCGTCACCCACATTATGAGCACCAGACCTTCATGCTTTTTAGGTATCACAAACGTAACATTTTCCATTATACCCAGACCCATAAAACAAATAGTACCCACAGTCCAATATTTTATCCCATTTGTCAACAGCTTATCGCACAAAAACAACATACGAATTCGAGGGTGCGTTCAGAAACCGTTCTCAATTAATCATCACCTCTTTTTCCGCAACATTAGTGATAGTTTGTGTTCAGTATTCTGAACGTATCTTGCGTACGTGGGTGTCCCTCGGTCCCGTATCGTGGGCTTGAACAAAAAAGATGAAAGGTAAGATGTGAATTTGACTCACAGATCAACAGTATAGCTGTTAGGGGTGTCAAGGGACTAGTGATGTGCTTTGGATGAGGTATAATGAAATACAGGGTGTTAGTGACTCCGTAACGAAAACATTCCAAAGTAAACAATTTTGCAAATACAAATATACTTTATTGCACCAAAATAAAAATAATTAATTACAAAAGACTCTTAACTAGGTACATGGCAAATGGCGGCCTTATCGCTTAATGCGATTTCTTCCAGACAACCATAAGGCGAGGAAAAATGTAAAAATTGAAATTGAAAGATTGCGGGTACAAATTATAAGTAAAACTTACCAATAAATACATGCAAATATTTATTATATTATAATATATCTAAAATGATTTTAACACGAAAATTAAAGGTTGGTTTATTTAACGCAGGCTCTTTGGGAACGGGGCAGGACGAATTCTTAGTGGCCATGAATCGGCACAACGTGGATATAATGGCAATTAACGAGACGTGGTTGAGGGAGGGGCATGAGGGCCGCGCCCCCGCCGTGCCGGGCTACCGGCTGCGGCACGAGCCGCGGCCGCCGGGCAAACGTAAGCGCGGTGGCGGCGTCGGCTTCTACACCCGCCGCGGCCTCTCTGCCCGGGTGCTTCCTCACCCACCGTCTGGGTGTGTTGAACAGATGTGGCTCACTGTTACACTCAACACTAAAAAAATCGTTATAGGCACCGCGTACCGCCCGCAGTGGGTGACAGTAGACCTATTCTTGGAGGCCCTATCCGAGTCTATGTCTGCATTTTCGTGGGCTGACCATACTACACTCCTTGGCGACTTTAACATTGATACGCTGGACGCCGTTGATCGCGACGGCAGTGTTAAGAAATTCAATAACTTTCTTGCGTGTTTTAATTTGGAACAACTTGTTACTGAACCAACACATTTCACATGCCACAGTGAGACACTAATCGACGTAGTCTGCACGGATGTAAAGGGGAGCTCTGTTGGTGTTGACTATGTCCCTGACCTGGGAAGACATGCATTCGTAACATGTCTAATAAATATTCCCAAATACAAACCGTCGCCCGTTCGAGTTACGCGAAGATATTTAAAAGACATTGACTTAGAAATGTTTAATGAGGACCTGTCATCTTTAAATTGGAGCTATATTAGCTCACTGTCCAATGTAAACGATATGGTTACTATATACGTTGATACGATTTTGCATTTGTTCGATGTCCACGCACCTCTCAAAACTAAGGTTGTTAGGTACGAACAATACCCATGGATAACGTACAACATAAGGCAAATGATGAAAAAGCGAGACGAGGCACATACTAGAGCACGACTTAGTAAACAGGATAGTCATAAAACTTTCTATAAAGATTTAAAAAAGGTAGTGAGTGAGGCATTGTATCGGGAGAAGCGGTCATACTTCGAACATTATATCAACTCCACAGAAAATGACTCGCGCACTCTGTGGAAGCATATTAAAAAAAATGTTAGAATAAAAAGTAGACCAGAATTTCCAGCAAATGTTTTTAAAGACCCAGACGAGATAAATAATTATTTTTTAAATGTTCCCGGCAACATAAATGTCAAGATCTCACAGTTAACTTTCTTTGAATGTCATCGGTGTATATCCAACACATTTACTTTGAGCAGGGTCTCAGAAAGTGATATTATGAAAATAGTTCGCACCATTAAAACAAAAGCTGTCGGAGTTGATGGTATTTCGCTTGACATGCTTCTGCTTGTCCTGCCTGAAACCCTGGCTATAATTACTGATATAATCAATTGCTCCATTCGTACAAATACTTATCCAGCTATGTGGCAGAAAGCATTGGTTAGGCCAATACCAAAAACTTCGAATGCTACCGAACTGAAAGACTTGCGCCCGATTAGCATCCTACCCTGTATATCCAAAATATTAGAAAAAGCTGTTGCCTCACAGCTTATAACATTCTTAGAAAAAAATGACATTCTACCGGGCGTGCAATCAGGATTCAGGAAGGGGTACAGCACCACAACTGCCTTGCTGCAGGTTGTTGATGACATACTGGCTGCACGTGACGATGGCCAAGGGACTTTATTAGCATTACTAGACTTCTCCAGGGCTTTTGATTGTATAAATGTGCCAATACTACTATCAAAGTTACATTATTATGGATTTAGCGTGGATAGCATAAATTGGTTTAGCAGCTATTTTGATCATCGAGCGCAGTTTGTTGAACTATGCAACGAGGACGGTTCCTCAGTTAGGTCTATCACTAAAACCGTTAGTAGGGGAGTTCCTCAAGGGTCAATATTGGGTCCTCTTCTGTTCATCATCTACAGCGCCGATGTGATGAAAGAAATAAAAAATTGCAAATTTCACGTTTACGCCGACGATATACAGGTTTATACTTCGTGTAAGCCATGTGATACCCGTCTGGCAGTAAAGCGACTAGAAGAGGACTTGGAACGTGTAGCAGCTTGGGCAGAAGCGAACACCCTAATGCTTAACGGAAATAAAACGAAGTATATGGTCTTGGGTTCTAGACAACAGATAGAGAGTATTACGCGTCAAGGGTTGAACATTAGTATTCGAGGCGAGGTGGTACAGCGAGTGTCTGAATCGCGAAACCTAGGGTTGCTAATGGACGAGGAGTTACTTTTTGAAAAGCACATTACGAACACTGCTAGCAACTGTTTTTACAGATTAAAAGTAATGTACCAAATTCGAGAATATTTAAGCACTCCCATTCGAATTAAACTATGCGACTCTTTAGTTTTATCTAAGTTCAATTATATGGACGCTGTGTATGGGCCTCGGCTGCTGGCGCGCTCACAAAAACTAGTTCAAAGAGTACAGAATGCTTGCGCTAGATTCTGCTTCAAAATACCTCCCCGCACACACGTAACACCTTACATAAACAAGGCTAAAATCTTAAAAATGAAATATCGCAGACAGTATCATTTTGCAACGCTGATGTTCGGAGTAGTTAAATTTAAATTACCGCCATATCTTGCGGACAAACTAGTATGGTCCCGCGACGTGACTGCTGCCAGGACCCGTGCGTCGTACTACTCACTCGCAATACCTCGTCACCGCACCACCGCTTTTCGTGGCAGTTTCAGTTTCGCCGCATCCAAGTGCTGGAACGATTTGCCGCCGCCGTTTCGTAGTCTGAAAACAATTCACAGCTTTAAATCAAAGTACAAATGCTATCTCCTAGATATGCAACTACTAAACTAATAAATATACATCAAATACCAATAAAGTTTGTTTACCTCATTGGTTTCAACACGGTAGCGCGGCGGAGTCCTCCCAGCGGGCTGGATGCGGCGCCGCAACCATTGTCATAATAATAATTATGCTTTCCGTCGGGTGATATTTGCGTGATCTGGAAAATAATCGCACACATAGGCTTCATTATACTGTCCCTCAATCAACAAAAAAAAAAAGTAGGTAGGTACGTATACCCATACAAGTTAGGTAATGTTGTGGGTAGGTACTTTAAGAAGAAAACACTTACCTCGTGGAAGGTTTATCGGGGTTTTCAATTTAACCTTGAATGCGATGACGGCTCGTTACTTATACCCGTTGCACTTTTTTGTTTTGTATAAATGTTTATGGATGTTGTTCAGCATTTGACGAAATTTGTTGTCTCCTATTTAAATATGTATTTTTGCTTTACTATTATTCACTATTATTTGATTTAATGTGCAATTTTATTACAATTTATTATAATTTCGTTTCTTTTTCTTCGGAATGCGTCGTGTCTGTTCGGAGGCGCGACGGTCGAATGGGAAAAATATCTTATCAATAAGTATTATACTGGCAGAAATTGGACTAGGTACTTTGCCGGCCGAGCTGACTCGAGGAGCTGCGCGCGCGATAGATACTAACACAAACAGACTACACAATACACATACTTATATAATATAATTCCTACTTATTATGTTCTATGCATTCGTATTTGTTTATATCAGGTGCGTACTATATCCGCTTGCATTAATTACTATTATAATATTAAGCATTTATGTATACGTTTTTGTGATAAATATATAAAATATATTATATGTACACCTACATTCTATTTTAAGTAATTTGGTAATATTTAATCTATGTACGAATATTAACGTATGTTTATGGAACACGACGTTCGTGCCTCACCCAACAGGGTCCACATAATACCAGCGTCGTGGTTCACGCCGCGACTTGTGCTGAGTGAGGCCCTTTTATCTCAGGACGTCCACCACCACCTTATGATCTTTGTAATGAACATCCTTCTATGCTTTTTATTATTGTTTTGTAAAAAAAAAATAAGTGATGTTATTGTCTTGTCTTTGTGTGTGGCGTCCTTTTATAATAAACAATTTCTATTCTATTCTATTCTATTCTATTCAAATAAATACATAATATACATACAAAAAATTAATTAATAAATAATATAGCTACTTATATAAATAGTACTGTATGCAAAATACCTAATAATAAGCAACTCGCAGCATGTGGAGGAAGCACGAGAAGTGTGTCAGGATCGAAGCAAATGGAATTCTATAGTCTCTGCTTACCCCGGTGGGAAATAGGCGTGAGTTTATGTATGTAATAAGCAACTCAAGAGCCACAGAACATAAACAGCACGACAACAAACTTATTTTAATTCGACTTTGAATAAATCATCTCTGAACAGACTTTATGTTTGCTGTTTGACTTGAAATGTTTGTACCTGACCAGCTGGAAGTAAACTGGCTTCGACAGTTCCCAAGAAATATCACCGAGAACTATGAACAATGGACTTTTAAGAAGTTCACTTGACTTACTTTATTGTTCTTAGTTACTTCTCAGTTCAGTACTGCATGAGGAAACAGATAGATACCACTGTAGCTTCTTTGACGTGACTTATTGTAGATTTGTCGCAGATGGCATTAACTACTTGGCCGGACAAATGGGGAGCGCTGAGGGCTCTCACCCGGTACAAAATTTAAGACAACAGGCCTGATGGTGCCCAGGGCGCGAACCTCGACTCAGGGCGCCTTCTGAGACGAAGAAAATTTGAAAGAATTAACCGACCCTAGTGGGTCGATAACGATAAGCGCTGAATGAGGAATCGTCGACCACGCCGGCGGGGTCGTATCGGGGTTTTGAAGTGTTTGGTGTCGCGAGCAGATTGGCCGCCTCTATGGCTAGATACCACTGTAGCGTAGCTTATACAAATTTAAGCATATATAGATATACGTATAGAGATAAGCCAGCTCTACGATTTTTTGTAATTATATCGTCAATGTCACATAAAAAAACCATAGTCTCCATAGTTCATAGTCTCTGCTTACCCCGGTGGGAAATAGGCGTGAGTTTATGTGTGTGTATGTATGCATGTATTTACTGTCAGTCTGCTAGTAAACGCCTAACTGAAAACACATTTATTATTTGCTGCCATTCTGAACCAAATATAGTCATTCACCGACACATTTAAGGTTAATTGTTTTTTGTGTATTTGAAATATCTATTGTTATTTTTTTTTTGAGACATTTATTAAAGATTGCATGTTCCTTTAATTATAAATTATTTAATATTAATATTCGCACGCTGTATGGTTGAGTGATGGACTTTTATTGATATAATGTATATTTAAGATCTTGTGTACCACTCTAGAGCGAATAAATTTCATTTCATTTCATTTAATTTCATACATACATACATAAACTCACGCCTATTTCCCACCGGGCTAAGCAGAAACTATAGAATCCACACAAGCTCACTTCTCTTGCTTCCTCCACATACACCGACATGAAGAAAATGACAGGTCTAACTTAAAATAAAATTAAATGGTGTCTACAGGACTTAGCACTGTTAGAAATACGTATAAGTTTTTCATTTGCGTTTACATAGTCACGTTTCTCGAACCTTATTCTGGATTCGAGAATGTCTATAATTTATCAGCGTTATAATGGCGCTCAAATTGTGATTAGGTTTGACACATGGTTCTGCTCACAAGTATTCATAAGTATGTATGTATGTACGGTTGAGAGCACGGAATAGAAGAAAGAGAATGGAAAAGCCCTAACGCACATTTTGTATATGAACCGCTGTCGCCGGTTCAACCCCTCTCTCTTTTCCTTTTTCTCCTGCAAACAGGTAACTACGATAGCTCTACTGCTTCTCAAATTCCATAGCCACTTTACCGGCAATGTATATTTTATGTTGTAAGCTGCAATTTTATCATTACTTTCGTACTGTATACAAAAGTATTTTTTGATAAATAGCCGATGATACTAAGGTTTTTAGCTTTCGTGTGATAAGGAGGGAACCCTTTGTATGATGATATTCGATATTTGTATATTTGGACTGAAGGGTGATAATACTACAGAGGGGTAATGTATACCCCTTCAGTAATGTTATGTTGCTATGTTATGTTAAGACTTAATTAAATGTTAAAAAATTTTAGTGCGACGGGGTCCTAAACTGGGTACTGTACCATACCTACTAGTATCACGATCAATAATTTAAGAGCCACGCTCTTGTCGGGGTAGCATTCTCCATGCTACTTTTTAGGGAAAAATAGGGCAGTGGTTTCCATCTTGCCTTCCGCCCCGCAGTACTCTGTCTCACGCAATAGGGAAGGCGCTCAGAGTAGTCTATTTCAAAGCCGTAATAGGACTCCTGTCCTCCACCTCTGAATAGTACCATACTAGTATATAGAATCAAAAAAGAGTTCTGGTTTGTACTAGATCTACTAACTGCAACCACAGAATACATCATGCATCTAGATCGGGTAACCTTATTCATTTGATTGTTCTTTTTATTATTCGTCCAACTATTGATCTTCATCTACTATCCTGCAGTGAAGAACTGCAGGTTAAGGTTGTACTCCACTGATATTCCCCGGTTATCCCTATGTAATTGATATATGTATCGTTCGACAAATCGTCCGACCCGAACCCACGTCAACGGAGCGTGACTTGCATCGGTTCTTACCTTTTTTAACCGGAAAACATATGTCATAGTCCGGGTGTGGTTGAATATGGGAGGAAATGTATGGGTTCGGATGACCTAGAATTAATATAATGCATTTTCGGAGATATGTGATCTAACCTGTCGCGGATTGGAAGGTCAGACAGGCAGTCGCTTTTGTAAAAAACCGGACCTGCCAAATCTTCAGGTAGGTAAGCGGACCCTGTGAGAAAAGAGATAATGCTAGGGAGATGAACTGGGCTCCCGAGGTCCCGAATTCGTCCGTAGATATGGAGATATGGACTTGAAAACAGGGTTACGGATATGAAGTTTCGCCTTTGGATTAGTTCGGATACGGGCATTCGAAGACTGGTTTTGGTACCAATTACGTAGTTTAATTCTTAGATGCATATTTTTTCTCTCAAAGTGAGAGACAAGCGTTTTACCAACTGGGCTACTGCGGCTCACACTCCTTCGGGGGCATAGTTCGCTAATATTATTAGTGACACCGTACCGAATACTGGAAGATGATTCCGCTCATGAATCTGAGTTTATATCCAGTGGAATTTTCTTTCGCAATTTTTTTTCATTATTTTTAAATTACATATTTCTTTAGTATTCAGCTGTTAATATACCTAAAAGTAAATGAATAAACAAATACTTTTCCGACGGAAAATTCAACTTGATATCGTCTCAGAATCATGAGCGGAATCATCCTCCTCAGTATTTGGAGGACCCCGATACAGATCTCGCCGGCGTGGTCGACGATTTCCGCCAATCAGCGCTTATCGCTATCAACCCACTAGGGTCGATTAATGTTTTCAAATATTTTTCCTCTCAGACGACACCCTGAGCCGAGGTTCGCGCCCAACTGGGCACCCTCAGGCCTGTTGTCTTAAACGTTGTACCAGGTGAGAGCCTTCAGCGCTCCCCATTTGTCCGGCCAAGTAGTTAATGCCGTCTACAGAAAGTCTACAATAAGTCACGTCAAAAAAAAAGATCAGTATTGGGTACGGTGTTTTTAACACTCTGTATTAATATTGGTTAACTGCGGCACCCGAGGTCCCGAATTCACCTGAATCAACCCTCAAAGTTTTCGCTACGGTGTTACTAACACCCCGTATAGTTGTATACGAATCTGTACCGAACCTTAACCGTGGCGGGTTAATGACGGCATATTTGGGCGGATCGCGTCCAAAATGAAATTCATTGTGCTACCGAAATGAGTTCCATTGTCCTCCTAGATAAAGCAAGGCAGGAAAATTACGGCGCCGATTGCGTCAGTCGTTCTGCCGGCTGTTACACAATATCACCGGATTTTTTCCGTTTTCGGTCATAATAGCGGTTGCTTTGTTTTAAAGTTTACGCCAATGTGGTTATGAATCGTTCACCGTTGTGGATCTGCCACATGAAGCGTGGTCTGTGTTTGTACACTTCCCGTGGATCAAAATTCTTCCGCAACGTACCCGCTGTCAGAATTTTCCAGCAAGTCGATTTTCATTTGTTTATTTGTAAAGTTACGCGTCCCTTCTGATGACGTCATTAGAATTTTTCAAATTAACAACACAAGAATCGACCTTATTTGTTCTGTGATTAATTAATTATAAGTCCAGTGTAATAGAGGACGAGCCTATAGACATAGATATTCATTTTCTTTGATTCAAACAACGAATTCAAACTCATAAAGCTAGATTCAGTGGTTAAGAACTCAAGTCTCGGATTCGAACCAGTAAATCTACGATTTTTTTTAAATACCTAATGAATATTTAAAAATTTAAGCCCTTACCATTTCGAAGAAAGCTTAAACATGTTGATCAATATTAATATTTAAAATTTGCTTAAAATCACCCAAAAACGTAATTAACGCGTAAACATATCCCTTTAAAAAGTAAAATTAAGCTGGAACGCAAAATTACGGCGGAACACACAAATAATCCGGCTAATTTCTGTCTACCTTTACAAAAAAGGGGTTTATTAGGCGTTATCGTGTAATCTAATGTAATCTAAACAGCGATGTATTTCGGCGGTGTTAACCTGTGCCACAGGGCAAAGAGGAAGGTAGGTTAATTCCATATCAAATTCGAAAGTCCATTAAGTAAGCGTTCAGTAAGTGCGAGCGAGAGACAAACAATCCCCGCGCTCCTCCCTCGGCGGCTAAAGGCCATTTAATTCTAATTACTTAATACAAATAGCAAATATCTCATTCTTACTGTGTGCCGTCTAACGCTGAAGTGCGAGTGAGAGACAGATAGTCCGCGCGCTCGCTCCCTTGGCAGCTAAAGGCCATTAAATACTAATACAAAGATCTCAATCTTACTGTGTGCCGTTTAACGCTGAAGTGCGAGCGAGAGACAGATAGTCCGCGCGCTCGCTCCCTTGATGGCTAAAGGTCATTTAATTCTAATTAATACAAAGATCTCATTGTTACTGTGTGCCGTCTAACGCTTAAGTGCGAGCGAGAGACAGATAGTCCGCGCGCTCGCTCCCTTGATGGCTAAAGGTCATTTAATTCTAATTAATACAAAGATCTCATTGTTACTGTGTGCCGTCTAACGCTTAAGTGCGAGCGAGAGACAGATAGTCCGCGCGCTCGCTCCCTTGATGGCTAAAGGTCATTTAATTCTAATTAATACAAAGATCTCATTGTTACTGTGTGCCGTCTAACGCTTAAGTGCGAGCGAGAGACAGATAGTCCGCGCGCCTGCTCCCTTGATGGCTAAAGGTCATTTAATTCTAATTAATACAAAGATCTCATTCTTACTGTGTGCCGTCTAACGCGTAAGTGCGAGCGAGAGACAGATAGTCCGCGCGTTCGCTCCCTCGGCAGCTAAAGGCCATTTAAGACTAATACGAAGATCTCATTCTTACTGTGTGCCGTCTAACGCTTAAGTGCGAGCGAGAGACAGATAGTCCGCGCGCTCGCTCCCTTGATGGCTAAAGGTCATTTAATTCTAATTAATACAAAGATCTCATTCTTACTGTGTGCCGTCTAACGCTTAAGTGCGAGCGAGAGACAGATAGTCCGCGCGTTCGCTCCCTTGGCGGCTAAAGGGCATTTAATACTAAAAAAGACCCAGAGGAGGTGAGGTCGGTGCCCGCTACGAATTGGTGCGGGGCGGAGAGTTACCAAATACAAATATCAAATAGTTCGGGGGTTAGTGTACAGTCATGAGCAATATAATGTACCCACTTTAGGACTCTGTCACACTAACATATTTGACATTTATTGAGACTTACAGTTCAATTTGTCAAAAAAGTGAATGTGACATGGTACCAAAGTGTATTCATATTAATTCTCGTGACCGTACCTACTGTCTTCCCTATACTTTGGCTGCAGGTTGACTGAGGCAAGTATTTCTCACGCTCTTCCGATGCGGCGCACGTAGCAATTAGTACATGTTAGTATAATCCGTACTGCCGGTGTAGGCCGCGTTAGTGATCGGCTCAATTGATTTGACTCAGTGAGTTAGCTCATTGAATTCAGCATGCGTTGCACGGTTTAGATGTCACTTTTGTGCATGATATCTGCTTTAGATGGTTTTTTGTTGACAAATTGGGTCATCGCATAATATTCATCTTTTTTTATCTATTACTTGGTGATAGTCTCTTTACGTATCCTGACCAATATGACCATTGATGTATAATATGTTACTATGACACTCAACTATATTATCGAATAATAATACCTACAACATCAATAAATAATTTGAACCTTAATACCGTAAATTGAGGAGCTCGGTGGCGCAGCGGTAAACGCGCTCGGTCTGCGATTGTTGAAGTTAAGCAACTTTCGCAAAGGCCGGTCATAGGATGGGTGACCACAAAAAAAAAAGTTTTCATCTCGAGCTCCTCCGTGCTTCGGAAGGCACGTTAAGCCGTTGGTCCCGGCTGCATTAGCAGTCGTTAATAACCACCAATCCGCACTGGGCCCGCGTGGTGGTTTAAGGCCCGATCTCCCTATCCATCCATAGGGAAGGCCCGTGCCCCAGCAGTGGGGACGTTAATGGGCTGGTGATGATGACCGTAAATTGATAGTTTAGGTAGATGGTCACCCTTTATTACGATTTTGATTTTTGAACAAAACTAATCATGTTTCTAAGTATCGGTAACTACTGTAGTGGGGACGTAGGCCGGCCCTGTGTGTTAGAAATACAGAAATTACTCAGAGATATCAATCACATCGTGAACATAAACAATTATTTATATGATTTTAGCTGGAATGTAGGTACCTACTTAAGTCTTGATAAAATATGATAATATGACGTACTTACCAACCTTTCTGGTTTTTGTTACACTTTTTTGTTTATGTGTTTTTAAAATTCAAATTCAAAAATATCTTTATTCAGTAGGTAACATTGTTGAGGTCTGGTCTTCCAATTAAACGCCCAACTTGAGATTTATAGATTTATTAGTAATGCGTGGGTGCTTGTTACACAGAGCGAGAGAAAGTGACAGATTAAAAATTATACAGAAAAAAGTATTTTAGTTGGTGTTGCCAACAACATAGTTACACTTTGAATCGTCAATTTTACATAAGGAACGTCTCATCCGCCTAAAACTACTGCAGCTTCTCACAACCTGTATAGCCGGGGAAAAGAAGCTGCAAAATATCGAGAGATATATAGAGGTATTTATGTCGCTTCTGTAAAAACGGGACCTGTGAAATCTTCAGTTAGTGGACCCTGTGAAAACAGGATAATGCTAAGGAGATGACGACTCAGAGATAAGACTTAAAAAGTACCGTACAAGTTGCAATAGACTTTTTATTAAAACGAAAGCAAGTGAATCTACGTAACATAAAATATCATTAAAAATATAATAAAATTTATTGAGCACAGAGAACTTAAGGACTACCCCAATTGCGATATAGTTGTGAGATTATATTATGTTATGTAGAACATAAGGTATGGAAAGGAACCCTAGCCAGTTAGTTATAAGAGTGTGTGAAGTTCTAGAAAGAACTACAGTAGGCGAGTAGCAAGTTAAAGAGTTTTTTGTGACAATAACTTCTCCTAAGACAACAAGTTTCGAAGTGTTGGTAAATTATTTTAGTCGCTTTCATAAACAGCCTATATACGTCCCACTGCTGGGCACAGGCCTCCCCTCAATGGACCGGAGGGGATATGGAGCATACTCCACCACGCTGCTCCACTACACTGGGTTGGTGAAGGTGTTTTTACGGCTAATAGCCGGGACCAACAGCTTAACGTGCCCAGTCGCTTATTCTACAAAAAAATATTCTCTTAGCTCTAATGATTCTAAATTGAATATAATCGATATTTGTTAGGTATAGTTTTTTGAAGTTGATGGGAGGGCTGGCAGAGGAAGACCTAGAAGAACTTACATTGACCAAATTGGAGATGTCCTTACAAAAGGTTTAGTATGATCTACTCTGAACCGGCGAGCGTGTATGAAGCGATTGATGAATGTGGAGGAAGCAAGAGAAGTGTGTCAGGATCGAAGTAAATGGAATTCCATAGTCTCTGCTTATCCCAGTGGGAAATGGGCGTGAGTTTATGTATGTAAATGTGTTTTAAAAGAACTCTACAATATATATCAATGTGATTTCAAATTGAGTCAACTCGTTGACTCAACTTTTGTCCCAGGCCTAGTAACAACCGTCCTACGATCGTTCGTCCGGATTTGTTGCGTGTCGATTGTTTTTGTTAGCAGTGGACGTGGTCGGAATGTTTAACTGGTTAAATAGGAACCCGAACTTGGGTCGCGGTTTGACCTTCCAGCGGAACCCTACAAGGGTTGATAATACGCCTACAATGAGCTTAAGATTAGGACCAATAGTCTGTGATCGTGTTGACATCAGCTGTGAATCTATTCTATATATTTGGGGCAATTATAATTTTACATTTTATAACTAACTAGCGTCCCGCCCCGGCTTCGCTCGGGTGCAATGCTGAGGAAAAAATTAAATGATTTACGACATCATATTAAAAACCTCAAAAATAACAGTATTTCTTCACGTTACCTAGCTGACTGAAATGGATATTATTATACATATAAACCTTCCTCTTGAATCACTCATCCATTTAAAAAAATCCGCATCAAAATCCGTTGCGTAGTTATAAAGATTTAAGCGTACATAGGGATATAGAGACAGAAAAAGCGACTTTGTTCTATACTATGTAGTGATAACGGCCTCCGTGGTCCAGTGGTTGAGCGTTAGACTCGATTTCCGGAGGGGACATATCACAAAAATCACTTAGTGATCCCTAGTTTTGTTCGGACATTACAGGCTGATTACCCGATTGTTCGAAAGTAATATGATCCGTGTTTATGAAAGCACGTTAAGTTGTTGGTCCCGGTTACTAATTACTGATGCTTTTGGTTCAATAGTAACCCTGACACCAGGATTCTTCAATATTACTAACTAACTAATTAAGTGTTCTTTGGAAATCAGCATAATCAAAGCAAGAAGTATAACTCAAGGAGGTTCGCCCAATCCTGTCTATATCGAATGGGATCTCGTCATATTATGCTTCGGGATTGTTCCCGAAAAATTTGAAAAATTTTACGACATCTCGCGAGATCGGAATGCATTCCCTAATAGGTAAGGTAAGAAAAAGCGATGGCAGGCGACGCGGCGGCTGACGCTACAAGAACCGCTGTCACTGAACTGCCCACGCAGCTTGACACGCGCCGCCTCTTTATGATCGCCGCATGACACCCAGCGGGTCCCCAAACGAGGCCTAACGTAAAGTCGACAGTAGGTACCTACAATAGAATCTTTGTAACACCTAAAGCTAAAGACATTATGTAACAGAATAGCTCCCTTTGTAAGTAAAAAATGACCATCATTATCACATCGGATTCGCATCGCGGCGCAATTTTTTTCTTCGTCATAAACCGGACTGAAAGGAGCGCACGTCCGTTAAACCTTTACGGTTTGGACCGGATCGTACGCCTTTATCCGGGTCGCTCGAACGTGGTCGGACAACACATACTGATGAGAAGATGGGGTTGTATCGATTTTCTACCACTCTAAAGTTGCTTAGATCAGAAATCAGAAACATTTATCCTATGTAATTATCATGGATACACTTGTTGAAGATCAATGTAACATTTTTGAACCTACGTCGTTTCGCAAGGTGTTAAGGCTGAAGAGAAATGACAAGACACTGCAACAGCAACACATCTTTAAAATTATACATTACAAGTTATTTAATAACTAGAGGAACACATTTAATACCAGGCATTTTTATTATTTAGGTAAGTAATCATTAATCTTATAATAAGCTTTTCTGCATAAAGTAAGCTTCACATGAGCTTTGAATTTATTTGCTGACAATTTCAAAATATTTGCTGATATTTAATGTAAAAACGTATACAAAACCCCCAATTTTTATTTTTATTCCTTGTATTGTAAGTATGGCTTTCACAGCTTCTCGGAAGGAGAGATACATTTTTACGTATTACATACATATTTTTTTTCAAATATTGATTTGAAACATTCAGTATATTTAATTTCTTCCAACAGCTCCCTCAGAAAATTTCGAAATTTAATACCTACTTATGACGTTAGTAAATAAAATAAATGTATCGAAGTTGTTTAGATTGATTTTTAATACCACGTACTTTTATTGAACATGAGCTTTAAATTTATTTTTCCGACACATGCGATAATATTACCAGGTATTGAATAGCAATTTTATTTTTATTCCTTGCTTTGTAAATATGCCTTTCAGTTTCTTGGAAGGAGATATACATTCTTTCGTACATACAAATGTTTTCAAAAATGTATTGACTTGCGACGGTCAGTATATTTATTTCTTGAATTTTGGATGAAATTGTTATTTAGCAATCAGGTTACGTGAGTATATAGTACTTGTTTTGAACTTGATGTGCTCGATAAAGCACCTACAGCTATTTACTCCTTACCGTTGCTATTAATTAATACTAAAGTTGATCGGCGGGTTAAATGGCAAAACGGCGCTGTATTACGGCCGATCGTCGTGGAGATCCTTGGGGGAGGCCTATGCCCAGCAGTGGGCGTCGTACGGCTGATGATGATGATTACGGCTATTAGCCGAGACCAACGGGTTTTCGCGGCTTCCGAAGCACTCGGAACCTGAAACACTCATAAATTGAATCAGTCCGATCATTTCTGTGCACCCGCAAAACATTCCATTGACTGAAGATCTGACAGTCAAGTCATTTCCAACTAGTTATAAGTCTTCAAGACTAGATTGAATAGGCATTTGCTAGGTAAGCGTGATCCACCCTTGACCACATCGTCACTTACTCAGGTGAGATTGTGGTCAAACGCGAGCCTATTATATTTAAAAATAAAAAGACAGATCCAAATGGAACATCCCGCAAGAAGTAGAAACTCATCAACTTTTGATAAATCTCTAAGCGCCAACCTTTTTAAACCGAGCCGGCCATTTCAAACTTCCTTTTAATGGGTTGGATAAAAGTAAAAAAAAAAACATTTGTCAAGTTCTCCTAATGTCAAACCCGAGCCAAGGCCCCCGTGATAAATTGCAGTGTCACTCACCCTAAGCAGGATAATGGATCAAAAAACACAAAATATACACGGTTTTTGACGTAATATATATGATTGTGAAGAAAAATACCGAATTCTAAAGTTACCAGTCGATGGCCTCAGCGGACTGTTATAGCCTGTCTTCTCTTCAGGAAGTAGGTAACTCATCCATTCTTTGACTATAATTTCTTGATTAGATAAATTAACTGATGAGATAATTTCCGAGGCCAATTTTTGTTGTCGTTCAAAAGTACAGGATCTTTTTTTGACGTGACTTATTGTAGATGTGCCGCAAATGGCATTCAATACTCGGCCGGACAAATGGGGAGCGCTGAGGGGTCTCATTGTGTACAATATTTAGGATAAAGGGCCTGAGGTTGCCCAGTTAGCTGCGAACCTCGGCTCAGGGAGTCGTCTGAGAGGATAATATTTAAAAGAATTTAATCGACGCTACTTGGCAATAGCGACACGCGCTGAATGAGTAAAATCAACGTTCACGCCGCGCCGGCGGGGTCGGTACCAAGGTCAACTAACAGGATTAGAGATGTTATGAGTTTGCTTTTTATTTTTTCTGTCATCGATTGACGTCCTTACAGTGTTTTAGTTTTCAGTCAAATAATAAACATAAACAGCCTATACACGTCCCACTGCTGGGCACAAGCCTCCCCTCAATCTACCGAAGGGGGTATGGAGCATACTCCACCACGCAGGTCCAGTGCGGGTTGGTGGAGGCTTCTGGGCTAGTAGCCTGGAACCAACGGCTTAACGTGTCTTCAGAAGCACGGAATCGTCTTGCTTTTTCGGACAATCTGGTGATTCAGCCAGCAGTGTCTTATCCAAACAAAGGAAATAGTCTTACAAAATGATTTTCGACCGTGACCCCATCGGGTATCGAACCCGGATCTCCAGATCGTGAGCTCAAAGCTCTAACCACTAGACCACGGAGACTGTTTAACCTCTCGTCTGCCGAGATCTCAACCAGACACAATAGACTTTACATTGTGTCCGATTGAGATCTGCGTTCTGGCGTTCGTAAAGTTAATATGTTTCTTTATTTTCTTATTTTAGGAAAAATCCATCGAATGGTGGTACATAGCACCTGTGGTCCTCGCGATTGTTATGTTCCTCCTGGTTGGCACTATATTTGAAAGAAGGATCGAAGCTAAAATCAGGGGCTTTTGTAAGTAATTCTATCAAACTTTTACGGAAAAATTGCATTCATACATTAGAACACGCTTATTTCAATACAATATAGTACAAATAAGTACTTAGCCCTTATGGAGCTCGATGGCGCAGCGGTAAACGCGCTCGGTCCGCGATTGTTGAAGTAAAGCAACTTTCGCAGAGGCCGGTCATAGGATGGGTGACCACAAAAAAAAAAGTTTTCATCTCGAGCTCCTCCGTGCTTCGGAAGGCACGTTAAGCCGTTGGTCCCGGCTGCATTAGCAGTCGTTAATAACCACCAATCCGCACTGGGCCCGCGTGGTGGTTTAAGGCCCGATCTCCCTATCCATCCATAGGGAAGGCCCGTGCCCCAGCAGTGGGGACGTTGATGGGCTGATAATGAAGTACTTAGCCCAAGGGAAACACGAAACAAAAACAACATACATAACGCGCCGCGCATCACGCCTATTTCCCATCGGGGCAAGCAGAGACTATAGAATTCCATTTGCTTCGATCCTGACACACTTGTCTTGCTTCCTCCACATTCATCAATCGCTTCATACACTCACGCCGGTTTGAATAGATCGTACTAAACCTTTTCTAAGGACATCTCCAATTTTTCAATGTAAGTCCTTCTAGGTCTTCCTCTGCCAGCCCTACCATCAACTTCAAACAAAAACAAACAAAAAAAGACCCGACATGCGGCCATATTACTCAGGCAGCCATATCTTACCAGACAAACTGATGTAATCCCATGATGCTTAACATAACATAGCTTCACGCCTGTATCCCCAAAGGGGTATACAGAGATGTATAGTATGTACAGTCCTCGCCAGCTATGTTTAAGTCCCGTGTAATAAAGGGCGAGCTTATTGCCATTAACGGGGCACAAATCCAGGAAACGAGGTGATATCAATTATCTACTGTCCAAACATAAATTGATACTCGTTAAATTCAGCGCTTGGTTTAGACCCCGAGCCGGGATTCGAATTATATACTTTATTGAGCACATAAGACATTTTTTTCGACGTGACTTATTGTAGATTTGCCGCAGATGGCATTAACTACTTAGCCGGACAAATGGGGAGCGCTGAAGGCTCTCACCCGGTACAACGTTTAAGACAACTGGCCTGAGAGTGCCCAGTTGTGCGCGAACCTCGGCTCAGGGCGTCGTCTGAGAGGAAAAATATTTGAAAGAATGATTGGACCCTAGTGGGTCGATAGCGATGAGCGCTGATTGAGGGAAATCGTAGACCACGCTGGCGGGGTCGGTATCGGGGTCCTGAAGTGTTTGGTGTCGCGAGCTGATTGGTCGCCTCTGTGGCTAGCGTAATCGGTCATCGGGGTCGTATATTGCGTCATTCGGACGCTGATACTTTGCAGTACCGTCCCTAAGCGGGATGTATTCGGAGCACATTGGACATACGATGCAGTACTTAATATAAAAAGAAATAAAAGGCTTTATTACTTAAAACTTTATGCAGGGATCATCTACTGTCACTTCCAGTCTTATTAAAAATTTCATACATGCTCGAGTATTCATACTTACCACTTTTTTATACTTATATAGCATGGTTTGAATCATCCCTCTCAGTATTCGTTACAATAAGTAGTTTACTTAATTGAATGTTAATAAACCTTTAAATAACAACATAAGCTCACAACTATATCCCAATTGGGGTAGTCAGAGGTACATATATCGCAAGATGAAATAGGCAGGTGCCCACAGCCTACCGAACTTTGTTGTTTAAATATTCATCATATTGATAAATCGGATATAAGTCTCTCCAACAATTAATACAACAAGTTTAATTTCAGTGGAGCGTCGCTTCTCTCAAGATCCCCCATCGGAACAACTAACACCTACAGTTAACTTGGTGTCTGCTCCACTAAATCCTACTCCACCAACGCAGTTTACCACCCCACCTAACCCGCCGGCGCCGTCAGCTCCACCGAACTCTGACAATTCGAATGCTCCTAATTTATACAGCAAGTCCAAAAGTGTCACACTGCTGAGACCGCGGCATATGTCCCCAGAAGTACGTTCTGCTTAAAATTCGGGCTATAACAATCTGACCATAACATTCTAACCATAACATTCTGACCATAACATTCCGACCATAACATTCCGACCATAACATTCTGACCACAACCAGGCGAATTGTTAAGTTAGTACTGAATTGAGACGAGGTAAAGAAACAAAAGCCAATCTATGTCAGAGGAGTTGCGAGTGTTGAAGAAACTTCTGACGCGTAAGTCCTCAGTTTAGTAAGCACAATGGGGAAGAAAGACAAGAAAGATAAAAAAGAGGACAAGAAAAGCAAAAAAGGAAAGAAGGGAAAAAAGGATGAACCCGAAGAGGATGAAAAGCCGCCAGAACCACCAAAGCCGAAAAAACCACCTCCGATGGCCCCTCTTGAAGACATTCTGCCTGGAAGTCAAACTACAATGACAATAGGGTTTACTTTTGGCTGTATTTTAGATCTAGGTAAAAACAATACTGTGCTCGAGTAAAACAGGTCATTATTATAATTTAATAGAGAAAAGCGATCAAAAATTGCTATGAAATAAAAACATCAACCTTTTAAATACTTAATGTATGCCCGTTCTCTCAAAGTTATGCCTAAATTCGTATTTTCATAATTTGCTGCAAAAATGCTCCAAATTTTAGGTTAAAAATCTACGCTGTTGCTCCAACTGAAACTGAACTACAAGAAGAATCGGGTTGTATTTTTGATTTAGATAAAATTAATAGCTACCAGGGTTCGAATATTGCGCCTACTTTTTTACTTGGAACGGTTTTAATACAGTTTTTGTAACAGTAAGAACTTAATACTGTTTTAGGTTTTCCTACTTGAGTACGAAAGTCTTCTGACCAATTTCACGGTATAATATCATCATGAAAGTTCTTTCTTAAATTCGGGATTTGGGTCTCTTACCTTTAAATAACAGATATTCAGAACTGATTTACATCTTTAGACCCAAAATGACTTCTTATTAGATCCTGTTCTTTCTCATTTGTAGAACTATTAATTGTAATATTAAGTGCCTTGGCTCTGATATTTGAAAGCAATATCCAGTTTCCGCAAAAAATATCTAGTTAAACGTATCTCTCGATATAAATTAGAATTCGATAAAGCAATAAACTGGCTAAATTTCTGCGTAAATCGTTTAAAAAAAAGCCTGTCAAAAAGTGTTTGCCTACAATCCGAAAAACTTTGAGATGTGGGTGTACTATAAGTTGGACTATCGATATACTTAAGTAGAAGAATTGCTGACATAGAGTTAAAGTTCAGGTAATTTTTGGATGGCAAAATACATGTTTATATCATTTTCTTATTCGAATTCGAAAATACTGTGGTGTAAACAAATCATACAAAATGATTTTGGTTGGGTTGGGCTTGTTCGTACTGATATTTCTTTAATTTTCTTCTGGGTTTTTTATATGTTTATGAAAAAACTTTAATATATCATTTATATAGAAAGTAGGTTTCAACGACTATCGGATACCATGCAGACTTGAATAGAAGAAAAAATGAAAATGTACCTACTAAAAATGATATAGGTACTAACTTATTAATGTAACCAGCTAAGGTCAATTCAATATACGTGTTATTGCTAATATCTTTGACTTATTAAACCCTACGGATGTGTCTGTATTGTTTTATTGAATAATAGTATAGTTTCCAACTAGTCAAATAAGTTACTTTTTACTAAACGTCAAAATACAAAAAAATGCTATGGAATTTGTATGAAAAAGCCATAAAAGCACACTGTCGTTCTAGAAACACGTGGTAAAATGTCTGACTTATTATTACGTTTTTCTTGATTCATAAATAAATAGAAAAAATAAAATGTTTTTCGTTAGTTTTAAATCTGTCTTTATTTAGTAATCATAATTTTATAATTTATCTTTAACCAAGGACAGTACCCAATAGAATAATCACAATTGAGTCAAAATATTACAATTAGTACATAGGTACATTACATACACTAACTCACACCCTATTTTCGGGGTAAGCAGACTACGGAATTCCATTTGCTTCGATCCTGACCCTCTTCTCTTGCTTCTTCCACCTTTATCAATCGTTTCATATACACCAGTTCAGAGTAGATCATACTAAACCTACAATTACAACACCAGACATTACATTCTGTCATAGCAGAATCAATGTTACTTAGGAATATACAGTGTATCACATTTTCATCATCAATTTAAGAGCCACGCTCTTGTTGGTGTAGTATTCTCCATTCTTGTCTATCAAGGGCCAATTCTTAGACTTCCTTATAAGACACGACGTTTGCCTTCTCTTTAATTTATTCCATGTCTGCTTGTCTTAGTCTTCCCCTTCCTCTCTTTTCTTCTATGTTCCCTGCTACGACGTTTATAATAAATTCGTCGTGTCTTATTAAGTGTCCAATCATCCTGCCTCTTCTGTCCTTAATAACTCTCAATATTCGTCTCCTTTCCATTACTCTTTCTAGCACTTCTTCATTAGTCACCCTTTTTGTCCAACTTATTCTTTCCATCCTGCCCTAATACCACATTTCAAAGGCTTCGAGTCTCTCTCTGTTTTTCTGTTTCAGTATACAAGTTTCATATATCATCGTTGATGTCACGAACTGACTTATCTGCAATTTTTGGCGAAACTGATTTGCACCTTTTGCAATTGTCAGTAAGACACAAATCACTTTAGAAAAAATTACAAATACGTTAGTTAGCAAAGTCAGCCACGATATTAAATCTTACATAACTATAAATTCTTTATTATCGATAAATCTTGTAAACAAATTATCTTAATCGGGTCAAACAGTAATGACTTTAAGTATAACTTGTTTATAAACAACAGGGTAAGCCGACTTTTAACTTACTTTCGTAAACGTATATTTGTTTTAGTCATTATCCTGTTTCTTAATTATCTTGTTTCTGTGTAACTTATTAGGTCGATGACCGGCCTCACCAACCGTTGTGTCATTAGTCAGTACTATAGAGCTGAAAAAAAAAACTCAAAAAATCATGAATTTTACGAAAAAATCCACTTGGTATTAACTCGGAATCATGAGTTGAATCATCCCCCTCAGTATTAAGGTACGGTGACACTAAAACCCTGTATAAAAGTCAAAGGGATAACTTGCAGTTATATTTTGGTATTTTTGTTGGCGACGCCTATAATTTACATACGCGGTAATATGATGGTCATTTGACAACTAACAGAATTAAACCCTAAGTTTCACTTGTTTTTTTCTTATCCTCAGAAGATTAAAGGGGCGGATGATTGACAGCTGTTAATTTTGAAATGAACGAGTAAATGAAGAATAACTCGAGTGAATCAAAGAGGCATCTCGCTAATATGAAACCCATTCGACATGTGCTGTTAACTTAATTTTGTCGGGTTATTGGCCAGAGGGTTTTTTAAATTTCAGCTTAAAATTGACTTGAATACCATAAATTAGACGATGTTTACTGGCCACTTACCTTTACTACGCTTATCTCCCTCTTACTTAAAACATAACACTATCCGGTTATTTGCAGTCCAGTCATCACAACACGATGATTTCCAAGTACTCATTACGCAGTTTATTATTTGGCTCTTTGCTATTTATATTAAACATCAGTGTAATCAAAGGGAGTTCAAAAATATGTCTTGAAGCTGAGGACTTTACTACCAAAATTGAAAGGACAGAAGATCTTATAGGAGAATGGAAAATGGCGCACGTGAAATCTATATATACGGAAGGTGTTTTCTGCCCTTCATCAAAACTGAAAGTGACACCAGTTTATAATGAAGATATTGCTTACTGGAAGCTGAAATGTCTTCACAAACTTGACATTTCTATTCTTGACGAAACGAAATTCGAGTTAAAAGTGGTATTCCCTGCTAACTACGACGTGAGATTCACTATCATTCATAGAGAGACGCACGGAGATCAGATATTGTTCCCGTCTTGTGTGTTTGGGCAATTGAACTTTGTGAGACATGGTGACTATAAAATGTGGATAGCGACGAGGGAAGACGACGGAAGAAGATTACCAGTGGCTGTTTCAGCACCTGATTCCGATAGATATAACTGTGTTATCATGGACGATATACCTTATATGTACTGTTGACCTTTGCTCTGTATTCTTTCTCTCTCTCCTTTGCATTATTCCCTCATGATAGTGGTTCTGCTTTTCGCAATAATAACATATTTCTTCTTCTCTCTTTTCTTTTCTCGTCTTTTCTTTCTATACAATGTAGTTGAACTATTGCTGGCTTAAATAATCACCTTCATCATTACTATCATAATATAACGAATACTTTATTGCACAAACTACAAAACAAAAGAGAAATAGAAAGAGTACAATAAGCGGCCTTATTGCTAAATAGCAATCTCTTCGTAGCAAACGCCAGTGTAACTCTTTCTAGCAAAAGTTATTACTTATAGGTGTAACATAACATAACAAATACTTTATTGCACAAACAGGAAAAAACAAAACTCGACTGTACTTCGATTTTCGTGAATAACTTCTTTTGTCGTGTGGGTTGTGAGGTGGATTACCAATCCCATCAACCCTGGTGTCGGGGTTACTATTGAGCCGCCTAAGGCCCCTAACATGGCTCATGTAACGACTACTAAATTACATTAGTAAGTAGTAACCGAGACCAACGGTAATGTGCCCTCTGAAGCACGGATCATCTTACTTTCGGACAATCAGGTGATCAGACTTTTGAATAAAATAGGTACTTTGGCTTTCACTACCAAGGTACACTACGCTTTATATGCAAGAATAATTTATATTTTTATATTTGTGTCAATATTAAATAAACAAAGAAGTAAATTATAAAACCAACTGCAGTTGTTTGAATTTGGTTTACTAGAAACTTTTGCTTTTACGACTCGTGGTTCTGTCTACTTTAATACGATTGTTTTTATAAGCATGTTGTTTATCAATCCGGATGTTTGTGTATGAAATCCTGCGCATATAAGCATTCTTAGTATACATCATGTTATTACCGCTTACTGAGACAAGTTATCAATTGAGTTAATGATTTATTAACTAGAATGTGCATAGGGGTTATCGCGGATGGCAATTCGCGGTATAAGTCTGTTTGTCATAACCATGATCTCTGGGATTTTTTAACTAATACTGTATACATTTTTTTAAATTTACTAATGAAAAGAAAGCAAAAAGAAATACATCAAAATATATAGCTTAATGGTGGTACAAAACTGCCTATTTCTTCCACCTGGCTATTCGTTTTTTGTTACAAGAAGCTGCAGTAGTTTAACTATGTTACGTAGGAATAAAGATATTTTTGAATTTGAATTCTAGCTCGGCCCCGATAAGAAATGACGTGGGACGGAGTGTTACCATTCTATAGTAATATATCATCATCTCCCTAGCATTATCCCGTTTTTTACAGGGTCTACTTACCTAACCTAAAGATTTGATAGATCCGGTTTTTTACAGAAGCGACTGCCTATCTGACCTTCGAACCCGCGAAGCGAAAAACCAGCCTATATGTAATTTATATCATTCTTATTCTATGTCAAAAATAAGGCTGAGAAATAGGTACCCGGAAAATCGAGGGTTTTATACTTCTAATTTTAATCTCTGACGGCTCCGCTATCGACTTTTGAGGGTAGTATAATTTTATTATACCATTTCATTAGTAGAGGAGACGTTTTGTTGGTAACCGTCTACTTTAAATGATTGTAACGGACCATGAAACGACCGTACCCCCATTCAGAGTTTTTCGAGATAATTAATTGGTTGTTCAAATGAATTAGAAAAGGTAGCATTTTTTTAAATTTAATATTTATTTTCTTATCTTTTCGGGCATGTCGCAAAAACCAACAGAGGATATTGCTCAAAAAAGTTAAGACAATTACCTAGAAAGCGCTCATACTTTGGAATTTACATGTACGGTCACGAGTACTAATATGTATACACATTGAAACCATGTCACGTTAACATTTTTGACAAATTAAACCGTAAGTCTCATTAAATGTCAAATTTGGTAGTGCGACAGGGTTCTAAAGTGGGTACATGATATTGCATGACTACTAATATGTGTTAATATTACAGTAGGTGTAATATAATATTGCTTCTTATATATTTATGTAACCTTGTGTATGAAATATATAATTATATTTCGACTACATTTAATATAGTTGTGCCTAGGTTACAGGAAGAGTCACTTACATAGTTTAGGCATCACAAACTGTTTTCATTGTGTAGTCAGACTAATTTTTTTACTGAAATAAATTATTATTATTCTTAAGTTTGCTGTAGAGAGTTAGATACATTTATATACAAACGGATAAAACCGAAATCAGAATAATTTATTCAACGTAATTATCATGGATAAACTTGTTGAAGGTGAATTTAACATTTTTGAATCTACGTCATTTCTCAAGGTGTTATGGCGAAGGAGAAGAAATGTCAAGAAACTGCAACAGCAACACATCTTTTAAATTATACATTATAAGTTATTTAATGACTAAAGGAACACATTTAATACCAGGCATTTTTATTATTTAGGTAATCATTAATCTTATAATAGGTTTTTTTGCATAAAGTAAGCATCACATCAGCTTCGAATTTATTTGCTGACCATTTCAAAATATTATCTGATATTTAATGTTAAAACGTATACAAAACCCCAGTTTATATTATTTTTATTCCTTTTTTAAGCATTCCTTATTTGTAAGTATGCCTTTCACAGTTTCTCGGAAGGAGAGATACATTTTTCGTATTATACTCGCTCCTTGTTCGAGAGGTTTTAAACAGTGTAGTCTACGTCTTATGCTCCAGCATCGTCACAATTTTCAAAGCTCATATCCAAAGCTAAAAAAAAAAGTTAGTTTCCCGCTTCCTGAACGCAGCTGTCAACTAATGTCATTACGGTTTTTGTGCACCGGCGCGTCACTTCGCCTCCGTAAATAAACTAATTGAAAACTAATATTTAATACAAAAACATGATTGGTATAGTGCGAAAAATCTGTTACTTACATAATCAAGTGCTTTTTTCTCTAAAAAAGCTAGAAACAGTACCAAAGAAAAAATGTGGATGACGACGAGCGTAAGTTCTTTTTGATAAAACAAAACGTGGATTATACTGGTAAGTCTTAACATTATCCATCTACTAAAACAAGAGAAGATATAATTATGATCAATTCAATTTAATTCCTTTTATTGTCGAAAACAAATTACTTTTTTTTGAGGTTATAATTTTATAATCCTAACATTCGAAGAAGTAACTTAAGTTGGTTCTTATTACTAATAAAAGTAACTAGTTTTATTAACAGAAATAATAATAATATTAAAATTGTATCGTGTTCGTGTTATAACAGTGATTTAAAAGTTATACTTTATTCCGATGTTGATGTTGTTTAAATTCGCCTTATATAAGGCAGGCAAAGATCTCAGGACTATACAGTCTTGACTTTAGTAATTTAATATTCGAAAATCACGATCAAAATAGGCCTAAGCCTTGTCTTCAGTCCCTGATTGCCGCGTTTTTATTTTCATCTGTCAAAAAAAAAAAAAAAAATTTTTGTTTCTTTTTGTAATTGTGTTCTTGGCTTATGTTGCGGTTGATAACTTACTATCAGCGAATGAAATGAGCAGTTTTTTTATAAAACAAAGAGAACCAGTGAAATATAACCGCAGAATGGCATAGAAAAGTAAATAATTAACTCGGAAATAATTTGACAAGTTCAGATAATTAGATGACAGAAGCACTTCATGTTTACCCTGTTCATCAAGAAGTACCTATGACACAGTAGTACTCAATATCACAGAGGTCATCTACACCATTGGTAGACAAGATACATAACTTATTCAAGATAACACTTAAAACATTTAGAGGATTATAATTGGTTTACTACAAGATAACCATACTTAAAAATGATATTATATATATTATAACAGTACATAATCCCTTCTCACAGTCTCTGTTAAGTGGTGTTAATAATGTTATCTTCTCCGAATGATACTTACAATATAAGATGATGATAATATACCCTAACAATAAAAACAGAAAGAGTGTTAAGAGAGTACAGGCAAAAGATAGCCTTATTATAGTAAGCAATTTCTTCCAAATTACTCTAATCTTATTATAATTCAAGCTTCCAACGTATGGGTGATGATTATTGGTACCAACCTAACCAACAAGAGAACACCACTTGGAGAGTCACCTAGTTAAGCACTAGTAGTGAACTGTCTGACTAGAGAATAGACAGACTATTTGTTTCCCTTTAGAGCTATCACAATAGAGGATAGACAATGGACTCGATGTATCAACCCTATTAACATAAAAATCAACCACTAAGACCATTGCTAAGCGCTAATATACCTATTTTACATTTCCATACCTAGAGCTATCACTTAGAGGATAGACAATGGACTTAAAGGCACAATGCACATAAGAGCTACCATTAGGAAGGTCGCCATTGATAAGCGATAATATACCTATTTGTCATTTCCATACCTAGAGCTATCACTTAGAGGATAGACAATAGACTTGAAGGTATCAATGCAATGAATGTAAGAGCTACCACTAAGAAAGTCGCCATTGACAAGCGCTAACATATCTATTTCTCATTTCCATACCTAGAGCTATCACTTAGAGGATAGACAATAGACTTGAAGGTATCAATGCAATGAACATAAGAGCTACCACTAGGAAGGTCGCCACTGACAAGCGCTAACATACCTATTTCTCATTTCCATACTTAGAGCTATCACTTAGAGGATAGACAATGGACTTGATGGTATCAACCTAATTAACAAAAGATCTACCACCAGGAAGGTCGCCATTGCCAAGCGCTAATATACCTATTCATCATTTCCATGCCTAGAGCTATCACTTAGAGGATAGACAATGGACTTGAAGGTATCAACACAATGAATGTAAGAGCTACCACTAAGAAAGTCGCCATTGACAAGCGCTAACATACCTATTTCTCATTTCCATACTTAGAGCTATCACTTAGAGGATAGACAATGGACTTGATGGTATGAACCATATTAACATAAGAGCTACCACGATTATGGTCGGCATTGGCAAGCGCTATATACCTATTTCTCATTTCCATACTTAGAGCTATCACTTAGAGGATAGACAATGGACTTTATGGTATGAACCCTATTAATATAAGAGCTACCACGATTATGGTCGGCATTAGCAAGCGCTATATACCTATTTCTCATTTCCATACCTAGAGCTATCACTTAGAGGATAGACAATGGACTTGATGGTATCAACTCAAATAACATAAAGCTACCACTACAAGTATCGCCTTTTGCTAAACGCTAGTAGATAGCTAGAACATAGACCAACTATTTTTTATACTTTTATTTCCATGTTTGGTTTGTCACTTGAGGAATCGAAGATAAACCATTGAATTGTCGGGGCTTACCTACCCATGTTGAAACTCAAGATTAGACTAATGCTGAGAAACAATAGACTATTATGTCAAATTGATTATTATAAAATAATGAGAGTACAAATTCTGAAGAAATAACCGACAATTCAAAACCTAAAAGCCTCTGTTCTATTAATCAACCTCAACTGTGCTAGAAATCAAAGTATGTAATGTCAGAGATTACTTTCAAAAGAGATAACTGTACACAAGACATGGTTAGAGAATACTGCTATTAAATTCTTTCAACCAACATCATAAAATTCAAATAGCACATAAATAATAATGAATAACATTGCCCGAAGAGTGAGTAAACGAGATAGCAACAGGATCTTTGGAACAGAGACAACAGTATCAGCAGGCAGCCCCACAGCCAACAGCATGAACAGAAAGCCCACAAGGAACAGTATCAGCAGGCCGCCCCACAGCCAGCAATAAAAGCAGTGATGCAACCAGTCATGATCAGCAGTGCTATAACCAGCAGTACCAGCAGCCCTACAGCCAGCAGTAGTAGCAGAGCTACAACCAGATGTATTAGCAGTCTCACAGCCATTAGTATCAACAGTGGCCCAGGCAGCAAGGCCGTTTAAGAATAGTACCTCATGAGGAGGAAGAATTCCCTATAAAGTTATAATGGGAAAATTTGCACAAGCAAATATATTTTTCAAAATTCTGGTAAAATTAATTCCGAATGTCTATCACTAAAAGTTTTAGCATTATCATTAAGACATGGGATTCAAATCCTGTCTTTGTTAATCAGGAATAACAATACTAATCTCAGTATAAATTGGGGTACCTACCTGATAATATTATAACTTCAATGAAAATTTCCTTCAAGTATTACATTCGAAATTGTAAAATATTGATACCTAGTTCGGTTAGATAGAATAGTTGCCCTTTTTATTATTAACTCATAGGTGAAAAGGAAGGAAAAATAGTTCATTAGTAACATATAACTTACATCACCATTAGCGTTTTCTCTAAATTATGTTGTTGTAGATTTATTATGTTGTTGCTGATCAGCCCAAAACACAGTTTACAATTAATATAAAAATTACAACAATAATGTCCCTCCACTTAATCAATCGGAACCAAACTGCAGTGGAGAAGTAACAATAATATTTTCATGATAAATATATGTTTATCTTATTTTTCGGTTAGTGTTGTAACGTAAATCAGGCAGGTCCCTTCACTAAATAACCTGACATATTAAATCTTCAGGATGGGTACGAGAAGTGAATCCCTGTGCAAACAACAGGATCATGTTAAGTTAGGTTAAAGGAAAGGATGATTTTTACGAACGATGATAATATACCTACACGACCGATAATTAATAAATCAATGTTATCCTTATATGTAACTGCACACCTAAGGGTAAAATATGTTTTATTCATTTATTTATTTTTTCCAGTAAATAATAGGACGTCACTATTACTGTCCTAAAAGCAAATTCAATAATTATTACACTAAAGAGATAGCTGCGTAAACAATGTTACGTGTGTTAATGTGTTGTGTGTACGTTGTTCTATCATCTGATTGGTGGGTGAAAGGTTGCATAGAGGAATAGGAAAAAAATCCACAACAAGTTATATTTATTATTACCACATAAAAGAAATATACTAAATATTATTACCAAGCCCATATGGTCGATATTAGGTAATACACAATAACTTGGGCTCAGGTAATCTATTTTAATAAAAACAAAATCTTAATTATTACGAAGATAATTATCACACAAGTACATAATGTAAATGCACTTCCTCTCTTTATACTTTCAGCCTCATTTAACAATATCTTATAATAAAGAGGAAAGTTTAGTTCAGTGGTTCTGAATATTTTAATGAAAAAGGTCATTTGAATAAATGTATCGAAATTCTTACTTGCACTTATATTTGTATTTTCTCTAATCAATTTGACATGTTGTCTTAGGATTCATTTAACTACTCAATGTCGACAACAATTGCCAACTTAGCACAGGATGTTACAATCAATCTTGTGTCTGGGTGCCCTCGTCATTACCCGTTCTTCTTTATGTATTTCTTCTTCTTTTATGTATGTAAACAAATAATGTGTAACTTTGATAATTATTGTAGCCCTTGGTATGCCAATGAAAAATGAGTGTTATACTATATGATGAAGTCTCACAGTCCTTTCGACTATAACTATCGTTGTTGTTCAAGAGCTTCGGAAATGTGCTCTATGGTGAGGTCCCTGTGAGGCTCTTATAGCCAATCTTGATGTTGAGCTCATTCAGAAATTTGTTCTTGTGTAGTTCTTTTGTTGTGAAATTGATAGTAATGTGAAATAGGTATTTAATGTACTTGCTCAACTTCAACTTAATTATTTAGAACTATGTATCTATTCTAGTACAGTATAGTATAACCATATATTATATAACATACATAATATCGATTCCATTCTTGAGAACTGGTGAAACTTGTTTAGCGAACAGTTATTATTCTTATTGTTTTTTACATGATAATATCAAAACGTTTGGTGGAACGCCGCGCTGAGTTTATCAGGCGACGGCTGTGCCTCTCACTGCCTTTATTGGGATTAAAGTCATGGGCAGCTTAATTAGCTTTCGTGATAACAATGTACTTTATTCACTAATGAATAATCATATTATTGGTACTCGTTTCAATTTAAATGTTTCATTCCCAACTAAACTTTGAACATCTACACTGTTTAAAACCTCTCGAACAAGGAGCGAGTATAATTATGAGATTAAACGAACTTACCTGTAAGTGAAGTTCTATCTCAATTATACGAAGCTCCTTGTTCGAGAGGACTCCCTCCCTTCAATTTTAATATCCCGCCCTAAAGCTTCCACAGGTGATGGAGTTGTCCATGAAACATGCTTTAAACATAATGACATTAGTTGACAGCTGCGTTCAGGAAGCGGGAAACTAACTTTTTTTTTTAGCTTTGGATATGAGCTTTGAAAATTGTGACGATGCTGGAGCATAAGACGTAGACTACACTGTTTAAAACCTCTCGAACAAGGAGCTTCGTATAATTGAGATAGAACTTCACTTACAGGTAAGTTCGTTTAATCTCATAATTATTATAATTTATTTCTTCCAACAGCTCCCTCAGAAAATTTCGAAGTTAAATACCTACTTATGACGTTAGTAAATAAGTGTATCGAAGTTGTTTTGATTGATTTCGTATATAACGTGGTATGTATCTATTGTAAAATCTCTTTAGTATAATAGAAAATACACTGGCTGCTTTTTTTTTTTTTCAAATTTTTCTCTCTTGTACTGTGATCCCATCTGCCTAAAAGCTAGGTGATAATTTAATTTATTTTATATAAAGCATTTTTTACATAACTTTTGCGCGTTTTTTACTGAAGGTTTGTTCCAAAAGTGGGAAATTTTTCGGGAACGGCACTACATTGGTACTTTTCTATGAAAAATATATAAGTAAGTAGGTATATGATTATACACAACATTGCTATTGGAATGGAATAAAATAGAATGGAATGGATTGGATTAGAATAGAACAGAATAGAAATAGTTTATTAGAAAAGGACGCTACACACAAAAAAAAGACAATAACATGATTGGAAACTTTCACTTAATAATTTTACAAAAAATCTCAACGGATGGACATCTGTATGTGATTTTTGTAAAAGGCGCTTGCGTGTTTTTTTACACTCTAAGGCGACGACATGCGCATGATTTCATAAAGAAGTACAAAACGTATAGAGCACATTAGAATTATTGTCTCTAACACATCCCGATTCTTGTTGTCCTGATAACTGAATACCAAATATATGCCTTGTGTTGTCCACAGGGACCGACCATAACTTATAATTTTCATATTCTAGAATTTCTGTTTTAAAAATATTACAACGCTGCAATATATTGTAAAATTCACCATCTTTGTATACTAGGACATTGTTATGCATTACCGAGTCATTCATTTTGAAATTGGCTTTGCTGTAGTCAATCTTGTCACCACATTCGGTTTTTGTTTTTTGTATATCTTCTTCAGTAACACGAGTCAAATCAAAACTTTTACAAATTGTTGCTTCGGTGTGAATTATGAACTGCCAAGTTAAACGGTACCAAGTTCCGACCATTTCTTCTATGTTGTCTACTTTTGTGAATTTCGTCGCGTCGATACACTGTGTCGTTGAATCTTTAGCCGATGCTGAACTTAGAAATACTGCCAGAAATATATATAAAATCATTTTTACGATGTTTGCTTCGCCCGTTCACTTAGAAATTATGGCAAATAAGTGTTTTGTTTTATATTTATATAGCGCTATGATGTTGATAAAATGATCTTGACTTGACCCGCGACTTTGTTAGTTAGATATTTGTTTTGTGTGTGGTCTCTCTTGGTTCTCTTCGCTTATCACATCACTTAAATCACTACAAAATGCATAGTGCACTGTATTTCCAATAGAATCCTTGTCTATAACACAACCAGACTTCTGATGCTTTGGTAATTTAATGCTAAGTATGGCCTCTTTCTCTGGGGCCGTCCATAACTTATAATTATCAAATTGTAAAAATTGCGTTACCAATAAAGTACTACATTCCTGCATTAAATAGTAAAATTTACCTTTTTTGTACACCATAATATCGTCCTTTATCATTGAATCATTCAATTTTAATTTGATGAAGCTGTAGTCAAAATTTTCACCACCACATTCAGTGATCGTCCTCTGTATATCTTTTTCTGTAACCCGCATGAATTCAAATCTTCTACAGATGTTACCCGATTCTAGTTGATGTTCTAATCCAAGGATATATAGGTAGTACCAATGTCCGATCATATCTTCTGTGTTTTCCACTGCGGTAAATTTCGTAGCGTCGACACATTTTGTTGATGAATCTTCAGTTAACGTTGGATTAAGAAGTAGAGCCAGAGAAAAGACGTATGATATCATTTTGATAATGTTTACACCGCACATCCACTGTGAAATGGCGATGTTGAAACATTGATTACTATTTATATAGGTACCGCCATAATGTTATTAAAATGACGATCTGCATGTTTCTGTTTCATGTTACGAAAAATATGGAGGTGATACATGGTCGACTTTTATTTGTTTATTATTACAAGGTGCTGTAATTAATATCAGTAGCAGTGTGCATGACAATGTTTGCGGTAATGTTTTTACTGACTACACTATACATAAAATTTTCTATTTGATTTTAACTCAGAATAATGGTCTGAATCAGTATCCTTATTATTCGTTACTGTATCACTAACACTCTGTATATATATATATATAGATGTATATAAGTACACACATTAATTCGCGCCTATTGCAGTAATGGTAAAGTGTAAATAATAATTTAAGAACAACATTTTGTACACATGCACAGCACAAAACAACGATACATAATTCATTTACAAAGGTATTTTTTTAAGTGATGGATGGCAGATAGATTGACTAATTGATGTTTCCGAGTATTTCTATAAAATCAAAATGGATCAGAGGCGGGGAAAACTGGTAAAACATGATGCTCATGGTCAGGTACGCTGCAAAATTTATATTCAATTGTATTACCAGCAAGGTCCTTATCTGTAACACATCCAGTTTTCTGATAACTAAACTTTGGCAGCTGAATGCCAAGCATTTCCCTTGTCTCTCCCAAAATCACTGACCATAATTTTATATTTTTAAATTGTAGAAACTCTGTTTTTTTGATCATACAAGACACACCCAATATGTCGTAAAATTTGCCATTTTTGAACACTAGAAAACCATCTATCGGTTTTCCATGCTTGATTGCGAACTGGATACCGTCAAAATCAATCATAACTTTTTTACACTCAGTCTTCTTCTTTTGAACCAATTCATGTGGTACCTCCCGAGTTAAGTTGAATATGTCACAATTTTCATTCGTAGCATCAGAATCTTCAGACGGTAAAGATTGATATAGATAATGAAAAACTCCGACCATCTCGTCAATGTTGTCCACTTTGGTGAAATTTGTTGCGTCGATACATTTTGTTGATAATTCTGATCCGTTATCCGACCACGCTGAACCGATAAGTATCGCCAACAAAAAATAAAGCATGTTTAAAGAAGGATATAGAGGGTGAAAAGATTCGACCAGGTCTTCTAAACTTTTCATATTGGTGAATTTAGTCGCGTCTATAACTTGTGTTGTTATGTCTTCGGCTAAATTGAATAATAAATCCAGATACATAATAAGCATTTTATAACATTTCTTTAAGACGTTCACTTAAAATGGTGTTCGGTATAACACATTAATTGCTTTTTATATCATGATTGCTGTGATATTGTGTTGTTGGTGTTAAAATATACCTGTATGTTGTTATTTCTACTTACCGGAATTCGTATCATGTTTGGTATGTGTTTTTATTTTTTTTACTAAAACAATGTTACACAAGACGATATGCAGATAACAGTGAGTATCATTGGTACAATGCGTTTGATATTTTATTAAATGATAGATTTTTTTTAAAGTAACAATTTGCTATGAGATTTTTTTTTAATTTTCTTCGGATTTTGGATAGTGACCCAGCGGGCAGCTCAGATATTCACACGTCACGAGTACTTGAACGGATTAAAATTCGTACGACTGGAATGGCTTGTTTTAAACCCTAATAACTTTGAACATACATCTGCTCGACAGATTTTCATAATTCAAAACGCGACTTCAATGACTTGCCGTGGACTACAGTTTGTTCGATTTTTGCATGCCCTCATTAGTTTGTTTTGGAAGCAATGTAGTTTTTCCAGTGTAAAATTTCAGGAATTTATGAACAACTTTATTTTAGTTTATATTAATACAGTCTTCAATATGCTTAAATAAGAAATATATGTACATACGTAGAATTATATAATATATGCAGAAATCTATACTAATGTATAGACAATATTTAAATATAGACAGATAAAATACTTTATTGAGCACAATGGACACAAAATACAGAGATAAGGATTATACAGAAAATCACAACAGCCGGCCTTATTGCTCATGCAGCAATTTCTTCCAGGCAACCTTTGGGTACAGGAAAATTTCTGCTTGATGATAAAAGGTTTTCTTTTTAATATTTATTGTAGGTATCCCTCAGATGACATTAACTACTTGACCGGACAAATGGGTAGGTCTGAGGGGTGTTAGATGAAGACACTGAGATATTCGTGTGATCAACTCTTGACATGTAATAAAAGGTCATTGGTACATTATATCCTTTCATTTTATTTACCAGTTTTTTACATTAACAAAATGCGTATAAGCCAAAGGCTTCGGGCATTCCTTTCAAATCCTCGAGGTTCATTTCCAGCTGCGGAAGATCGTTGACGAGGCATTTATACTCCACATCTTTATCCGTTTGAATTGCTATTGGGTTCGGCAAATTGTACTCATCGTAAACAATCCATACGAGCGTATTCTTCAACTTACGGAATTCTATTCGTATAACATCCCTACACTCTCCCAGCATGTATAAATTGTTACCTCGCTTCGAGATCAGCGTATCGTCAACGTCCATTGAAAATGTCAGTTTTCGTACCGTCTGGTGCCAGTTGAAAAGAGTTGAAACGCCCGCGTCGTCATCTCGTGTGCAACTGGCCTTTATTCTCGATATATCCTCTTTAGACGCAGCACTTGGTGTCAGCACCAAACAATTGTACTTCGCTAATGTACTCTCTGAAAGATAAGCCCATTTCCCTTTAATATCTTTACTTTTTAATTCTACCTTTTTGAATTGAGATAACTTGAAACACTTTTGAATGTAATCGTTCTTCGGATCCTGAGCTTCGCTGGCAGAATTGTTATAGATGACAGAAGTCATACTACAAAAATTGATTTGAATCAGGATAATAGTCAAAAAATTACAAAATAGTACGAAAAACATCATATTGTGTGTTATTGTAAAACCAAGACTATTTTACTGTACAGTCTTTGCAATAATAACAACATTATTAAAGAACTATAATTAGTTTTTGCGCAACAAAGAACAGATTTTCTAGAATCGTAATTTTTCGTAGTTAATTAAAAACATAATTAGTACTTTATCTGAGTCATTACCCAGATCTTATTATGTATGTTTCTCCATCAAATTTCAAAGTGTTTACCTACTAAAATACATATTAGATAACCAATATCATAAGTCTAAATAAATTAAAAAGGTGTTTTATCTGCATCACTAATTTAAGAGTCACGACCTTGTCGGTGTAGCATTCTCCATTCTTGTCTATCAAAAACTAATTTCTTCACCTCTTTATGAGACACGACCCGATACATAAAAACCCGATACCCGATATATAGAGGTATAAAAAGCTAAAACTTAACGATACTAGCAGTCTACTAGTAGGTACATAAACTGCCTATATACGTCCCACTGCTGGGCACAGGCCTCCCCTCAATCTACCGGAGGGGGTATGGAGCATACTCCACCACGCTGCTACTAGTAGGTAATTCTTAGTAATACTCAGTTTACAAATTCTGTGTCTATAATGCTGAACAGAAAGGTGACCAGCCATACTGAGGTCAGGATGGTTAGTTACCAAAAATATAACCTAGCAATTTATGATGAATACTATCAAATATAACAGTCACTGGACAATGTGGAACGGCGGTTCAAACCCCGGTACCAGACTTGCATCAATGAGTTATTAATTTACCTTAAGTGCAGTATTTACTAACACACTTGCCTCGATCATTATACAGGGTGTTAGTGACATCGTAACGAATACTCAGGGGGATGATTCAGACCATGATTCTGAGTTAATATCAGGTGGAACTTTTCGTCGCAAAATTCATGATTTTTTTTTAGTTTTTTAAAATTATTTTCAATTCTATATTTTTGTGATGGAAAATTCCACTTGACATTAACTCAGAATAATCAGCCGAATCACCCCCTCAGTATTCGTTACGATGTCACTTACACCCCGCACAAGTACATACGGTAGCCATACAAGTAGGTAGGTATGGGTGTTAGTGACACCGTAACGAATACTGAGGGGGATGGTTCAGACCTTCTGAGTTGATATCAAGTGGAATTTTCAGTCTGAATATTCATGAAAATTTTTGTGTTTTTTTTAATTATTTTCAGTTCCATACTTTTGCGACGGAAAATTCCACTTGATATCGTCTCAGAATCATGGCCTCAATCACCCCTCAAAGTTTTCGTTACGATGTCACTAACACCCTGTATACGGCGATATGGCTCACCAATTATCACGTTTTAACAGAAAGCTCGGTGAGACGTGGGTAGGGTACTTATCTTTCTTTTTTCAATGACTACCCCAATTGGGATATGGTCCTGAGCTTATGTTACTAGCAAATACTAGCAGTTCTTGAATAAACTGTCACTGCCGAACTCTCCAGGTAAGCGACCATTTGACGCTAACGATAGATTGGTGGTTCATCGCATCCATCTTAGGATTTCAATACCAAGTTTTGATAGTCGTCTTGTATTCAATTAAAATAAGAGTCAGGTAATCCATATGGCACACTAGTTCCTTTTAGCTAGTTTTTTTAATTTTTATAACAATGAAACCACCAACACAACACTTCATCACCGTTAATTTGAGAGCCACGCTCTTGTCGGTGTAGCATTCCCAATTCTTGTCAAGGCCAATTGTTTGACTTCCTAATAAGACATGACGTATCTTTCTCTATAATTTGCTCCATAACACAACACACACAATACAAATTAAACACAATTCAAGAGAAAATAAATCAAAACAACATGCTTAAAACATGTGGAAATTAGTGTTGATAGTCGAGTAGACCAATATCGATAGCACAGACTGGACATTACATACAAAAATGTTCTTCTTACCATGTGCCGCTATACCTCGTGCGTGTGAGCGGGACAGAAAGTCCACGTTAACCTACCTCGGCACCTGCACGATTTGGTGCGGGGTGAGGAGTGTCCGTTCTATACGTGGTATTCTTTATTCTATGTCGATAGGAAACGATAGACTATTGATAGCAGATAAAGCAGATAGTTCGGAACTACGGCTTTTAAAATTATTACTATCGATCATAACTATCGATTCTCCAGCAACACTAGCTGAAATCGTTTTAAAGAATATTCGCATTACTACATCGTATAACCGGCGCACAGAGCGGCTATAAAAACAATTTTACGTCTTCGCGCCGGATGCACCGATTTGAGAACCGCTGATAACCATTACGAGTCTGAAAGAGATTACCAGACTTGATATGTAGGAGAAATACAGTGGGTCAACTTCATACTAAGGCATGGGTGGTGCAGTGATTTCCGGCCAAGTAATGAATGCCATTTAAGACAAAGCTGCAATAAATCTTGTCTAAAAAGCATTCTTCTTCTTCTTATCATGTGAGTTGTGAGGTGAGATATTAACCTCATCAAACCTGGTGTCAGGGTTATGATTGAGCCACCAAAGGCCCCTGACATGGCTCATGTAACGATTACTCACTCACATCAGTAAATAGTAACCGGGACCAGCGTATTAACGTACCTTCCGAAGCATTGATCATCTTACTTTCGGACAATCAGGTGGTCATAACGTGAGATTATGTATGTGTATGAAATCGTATTTTATGAAATAGCACAGCTGTTCTGTTTTCACTATGGTCGCGAGTTGCCAAGTGTGAGTTATGTTCGTCCTTAGAGGCTGTGGATACGCTGCGAGTAAATAAAGAAATATATCGAAAATATCATAGAGCCCGCAAGATCGTGTTGGTCGTCAAGTGCCTTCAAGGGCACGCAGAGCCTTTTCGCTATTTTTCCACACGTTTATTTGTATTGCTATGGTTTAGGCTCCTTTTTGCCAAAGTTAGATATCGCGATTCGACTATCGAAATGCCGGGTACGGTTCCGGTCGAACAAAAAAAAACAGACTAAGTTGACTAGTGTATTTTTTGGTATTTTTCCGCCAAGATGCTCTACTGCGAGTTTATTTCCTTTTTTGTTTCTTCTTTTTTTCTTCCCTCGTGACTGACCTCATACAATTGACTCGAAAGGACACCCAAGGAGAATTACTCGTAGAGGTGTACAGTACAAAGCGTGCGGGGACTGATGCGGTATCTAGTTTCGGTGGGGGAGGAGAAAGTCCTTTCTGTATGTACGTAGTACTGTACGTTTTTTATTTTATTTTTATTTTTATGTTTATTGAGAAAACCAACAGCATTATAAAAACATATTTAACAACATTTATTATCTAAACTTAAGCTATTTATAGGTTTCCCTAGAGTTCTGGAACATCGTTATATATTTTTTTTTTTCGTGACGAAGGGAAAAACAAACACTACATTACTTCCGAAAATAAATATATCGACCACCGCCATATGTAATAAGCTGTTACTTTTTATTAAAAGAAAAACCGATTTTACTACCGTTCGTTACAATAAAAGATTGCAACAAAAGAAATAAAAAGGCGGAAGGGGAAAATTCCCGAAAATCTTAGCACCATTAAATCTAATACTGTTTTGGTACTAACCACTCCCATTTATACTTAGCGTGCACATAAAACATTATTGCGCGAAAGCAGTCGATTAGCGGTGGGTGATGCCGATTAGGGACGGAAAGACCCGATTACGAACGAACGTTGTTGAAGGAAAACGGGCTGGGAGTAAGTCGGGACTCTAGTGTGAAAGGTCCCGTATATACAATAACATAACAGCCTATACACGTCCCACTGCTGGGCAAAGGCCTTCCCTCAATCAACCGGGGGAGGTATGCTCCCATATATAACTCAATTATAATTACCAAAACAGAGTTCACTGTAAAGATAGGCTACATAAGCCAACTTCGAGCGCATCAGCGTCGTGCCGACTAGGAGTCGAAGTGGTCGCCATGGGCGAAATCGGTCGGAGATCATCATCATCATCAATTAAATTATGGATGAAAACTGCCTTCTACATAATTTTTAGATAGGTGATTAAGTCGTCATCTCCCTAGCATTGTGTTATTCACACGATTCGCTTACCTTACCTGAAGATTTGACAGGTCTGTTTTTTTTACAGAGGAGGCTGCCTGTCTGAACATCCAGCCCGCGAAGTGAAAACCAGCCCAATACAGGTTAGACAATATTAAGTTATTTATTAAATGACCCGCAGTGAAGCAGCGTGGTGGAGTATGCTCCATACCCGCTCTGGTTGATTAAAGGGAGGGCTGTGCTCAGCAGTGGGATGTATATAGGCTGTTTATGTTTTATGTTTATTAAATTATCAAGCACATTAGTGCATTAAAGTTTTAGGAATATCTGCAGTTTCAAATTCATAGTCTTTAAACTTTACAGAAGTTCATCATCACTAGTTTAAGGCCACGCTCTTGTTGGTGTAGCATTCTTTGTTTTTTTTTGACGTGACTTATTGTAGATTTGCCGCACATGGCATTAACTACTTGGCCGGACAAATGGGGAGCACTGAAGGCTCTCACTCGGTACAACGTTTAAGACAACATGCCTGAGGATGCCCAGTTGGGCGCGAACCTTGGCTCAGGGCGTCGTCTGAGAGGAAGAATATTTGAAAGAATTAATCGACCCTAGCGGGTCGATAGCAATAAGCGCTGATTGAGGGAAGTATAGCATTCTCCAAGCTACTTTTTTAGGGAAAAATAGGGCAGTGGTTTCCCTCTAGCCTTCTGCCCTAACAGAAGTTACTGCACAATAAAGGTATTGAGCTCTGTAAGAGAAACACAACACCGTCGATTTGGTCGGTTCGGAGGCGTAGTGTCGTTGAGTGCCAGTGGTAACGGCGATAGGCTTCAGCAATAGGCAAATTGTGAGGTAGAAAATAGAAAGTCCGGTTTACACACTGTAACGTCATTTTAATCCACACCAGACGCAAAGTTACAGAAGGAGAAAGCACAAGAGTCACAGAGAGGAAAGTAGAAGATAGAACAGTTCAAAGCGGCAAAGCAATTCAGCACGGCGAATACAAATAACATAAATAAAGAAATCGCGCAAAGGAATCGCGTAAATCGCGTAGGTAGCATGCGAGCCGTCGAGTGGCACAGGTTCTGCGTCGGATCGGTACAACTCGACTGGCGAGCGACCGCGCTGAGGAATGCGCCCGCGCGCCGCGTAGGTTTGGAGTACCTACGCGCTACGGCGCGCATCTTCACTGCTATACTGCGGATATCGCCCGGCTTTGCTTGTAAATAAATTATAATTATTTCGTTTTGTGTTTCTGTATGGTGAATGAATGAAAGTGTGGTGTGTGTGTGTTATGTGTGACTGTGTATTATTGTATATATTAAAATGTAAATTATAACAAGTCACCTACAGTCGAAAAGGGATTCTTCATACGGTACCCTAAAAAGGGCCAAAAGCAAATCCCATGTTTGCACGTCAGGGAGCGGTCACGTAAAACCTTTGTTATTGATGAGGTACAGTGCTGACGCTTTACATACTTATAACAAAACATAAGCTCATGACTATATTCCATCGCAAGATGAACTAAGTATCCACATCTCGCCAAACTTTCTGTTAGACCAACGATATAGGTGGTGAGCCGTATCGCCGCCTGTAATGGTCGAGCCAACTGTTACTGTGTTAGTGAAAACTACACTTAAGGTAAATTAATATCTCATTGGTGCAAATCCGAGGAGCTCGGTGGCGCAGCGGTAAACGCGCTCGGTCTGCGATTGTTGAAGTAAAGCAACTTTCGCAGAGGCCGGTCATAGGATGGGTGACCACAAAAAAAAAGTTTTCATCTCGAGCTCCTCCGTGCTACGGAAGGCACGTTAAGCCGTTGGTCCCGGCTGCATTAGCAGTCGTTAATAACCACCAATCCGCACTGGGCCGGCGTGGTGGTTTAAGGCCCGATCTCCCTATCCATCCATAGGGAAGGCCCGTGCCCCAGCAGTGGGGACGTTAATGGGCTGGTGATGATGATGGTGCAAATCCGGTACCGGGGTGCGAATCGGCGCTCGTAAAAACGTAGCATGGAAAATGCTGCACCGACAAGAGCGTGGCTCTTAAATTGATGATGATGATGGTTTTTTTCTTAATAAATAAAGAAAACGTGAAATATTCACGCGTACAAATGGGAAGCAGCACTGTACCTTAACGATGGGTAAATAGATTTTTATAAGGCAACAAGAAGTGGCTAGGCGTGTAGCTTTCTACGTAATGCACAATTAATGGAGGAACGCTCGCAAATTAGATTGGATCCGGCCGATGTTCATATTGTATTCAGGGCCGCATTCAGAAGTAGGGGCTTGTAAGTATATGTAGCTGGTGCGGAGTGGATGTACCTCTGCCTACCTCTTCGGGGAAACAGGCGTGATGCTATGATGTTGACTTGTTAGTTGAACACTTAACGCACAAGACGCCTTTAGTAGCTGCTGGTAAGTAGCGCTAGCTACGTTTAATTCCCATTTAATAGGAGGCGAGCCTATTAACCTGGCAGAAATTCTGGAACACTCGCGTCAGACAGAGAACAACAAACCACACCGCACGCGAGCAATTATTTTATCAAAAATTTACGATCCGACTAATGGCTTTGGCGGACGTCAGGAGTAATATCCTATAGAACACCCCGGACACTCAGCACACGATCTCTTTCTTACCGTGTGTTGCCTAACGTGTAAGTGCGAGCGAGACAGACAGTCCAACTTTATCGTCCTTACAAATAAACCTGGTGTATTTTTTTATACCGGTCATAACCTAAGAATAACCGGAAGACCGGTGCCCCGATTCAAAGATTGCGTCAAAAGAGACATGAGCTCATTCGGAATTCACCACGAGGCATGGGAGGAGCTCGCCGATGATCGAGACCTGTGGAAGAAGCGTGTGCTCGATGGACGCGACACTCATGACCACACCTGGTTTGACACACTGGCGAGCAGGAGAATGAAACGCCATCAAACTGACTACAATCCACCAGTCGGAGACTTCTCCTGCAGAGTGTGTGGTAGAGTTTGCCGCTCTAGGATTGGCTTATACAACCATGAAAGAAAGTGCATTTCTTCGAGGCGATGACGTCATAAGTCGTCTGAAACAGACGTATAAGGCCAATGATGAACCTAAGAATAAACAAAATCTCCACAAATAAACTCGGAATAACTTATACCTTGGTGTAACGTCTCATGCTATCGCTAAACCAACCCTCACCCTGTTTAAGTTCGGAATAACCTACACCTGACTGACATTGACAGAGGGGATTCTTTAATTGATCTCGGAATTTTTAAATTACGAGTACCTCTTTTTTATCGGCTTATACCAGGTTTATTATTCTTAGTATAATCTAAAAATATGAGTTGAATAATAAGTTTTTACTTGTAAGGCCGTTTGCGTGTGAATTCATGTTTCGATTATATATAACTAGCTTTTGCCCGCGACTTCGTTCGCGTGGCGTGTTATAAAAGAGAGATCTTTGTGTGTGTGGGAGTGCATATCAAATTTCAAGCATCTAACTTATGCAGTTTAGATTTTTTCATACAAATGTTTCTTCCCGCTAACTCCCGTTTCCGTGGGAATTTTGCAATATCCTGTTGCAACTAAGCTTTAAGTTAACTAAGGTACCTGCATGCCAAATTTCAAGCGTCTAACTTAAGCGGTTTAGATTTTTCATACAAAAGGATTTTCCCGCTAATTCCCGTTCCCGTTGGAATTCCGGGAATTTCTTTCTTAGTGCACCTCTACGGTACCTAAGCTACGTCCCTTCCAAATTTCAAGTGCCTACGTTTAGCCGTTTAGGCTGTGCGCTGATATCAGCGTGACTGACTGTGACTGACATATGTCAGTCAGTCAGTTTCTCCCTTTATATATTTAGATTAGTTTCACGTGGTTTCCAGGATTCCATCATCACTAATTTAAGAGCCACGCTCTTGTTAGTGTAGCTTTCTCCATTCTTGTCTATTACATTCCAACTCTTTCACTTCTTTCTCCGTCTTTTTAACCGGCTTCAAAAGAGAAGGAGATTATCATGTTGATCCGGCTTCTAAATGTTACATTGTGAGTGTAGTTTAATTAGTTTCACCACTCGTAGACTGTAGTAAAAAACGCTGATTGTTTTGCCACTTGGCATATAATTTACTTTAAGTAATTACAAAGTTTACAAACACGACAAAAAGAGATAGATCGATGAATATAAAATTAATTAAAAAAGTAAAGAATTAATATTTTTCATGAACTTTTTTAAAGCTATTTTTATGTTGCTATTGGTGCTAATTCCTGTAAATACCATCTAATTTTATTTTAAGTTATATCTGTCCTTTTCTTATCCGCCGAAAAGGAAAGGGACGGGTAATCGACAAGCATAAAATTTATGGAACACACGTCAATTTTAAGCACAAATCTAAACCAACCGTCTAAAAATTTTACGTCAGTCAATATCCCGACACATTAATTTACTCATTCTTCCTAAAATTAAGAGCTGTGAATCATCCGTCCCTTTCCTTTTCGACGGATACGAAAATGACGGATATAACCTAAAATAAAATTAGGTGGTGTCTGCAGGAATCGGGGCCATTGTCAACACTAAACGTGCGTCTAATTTCATACATTTATTTATGTATATTTTAGTCCGCGCATGTCTCTGAAATTACTATTAAACATCGTGTAACTTAGGGGAGAGACCTCAGAATTTAGATTCTAACATTGTATTTAACAAAATATTTTTTTCCTTTTTATTTGACAGATTATGAAGTAGGTTTTTTTAATAACTTTTTTATCTATGGCCTCTTCCAAATACGGCCCTGTGCCAACAAGGGAGCCGTACAGCGGGAGAGATCGTATGAGATTTTACTGCGCTCTCGATTGCGTAGTGCGAATGAAACTGAATTGCTTCAATTGCTAATCTGGTTTTACTAGCTGAGTAAAGTGGGGATCTTTGTGTATTTGTAATGTTCTAACAAACACTTCTCTGTTAGAATGGGATGAAAGAAAAACATTGAATGCGAGGGCGTTTAGATGCTCATTATTTTTACATACATACATAAACTCACGCCTATACCTACTTTCCCATCGGGGTAAGCAGATAGTATGGAATTCCATTTGCTTCGATACTGAGACACTTCTCTTGCTTCCTCCATATTCATCAATCGCTTCATACACGCACACCGGTACAGAGTAAATTGTACTAAACCTTATCTAAGGACATCTCCAATTTGGTCAATGTAGGTCACATCATATGGCTCATTATTTTTAGCGTAGCATAATTTAAAGTCATTTAAATTAGTCAGTAATAGTGTGTTAAGTAAGTAAGTAAGTAAGTTGTTAAGTAAGTTGTCAAGATCGAAGCAAATGGAATTCCATACTGTCTGCTTACCCCGATGGGAAAGTAGGCATGAGTACGTATGAATGTATAAAGTAATAACCACAATATAACCAACATTTGTTGACATTCATACATAAACAGTCTATACGTCCCACTGCTGGGAACAGGCCTCCTCTCAATCAACCGGAGGGGGTATGGAGCATACTCCACCACGCTGCTCCAAGGCGGGTTGGTGGAGGTGTTTTTTTTACAGCTAATAGTCAGGACCAACAACTTAACGTGCCCTCCGAAGCACGGATTCATCTTACTTTTTTCGGACAATCGGGTGATTCAAGCCTGAAAAGTCCTTAACAAACAAAGGGCAGTCTCACAAAGTGATTTCGACTATGTCCTCATCGGGAATCGAATCCGGACCTCCAGATCGTGAGCCTAACGCTCGAACCACTAGACCATGGAGGCTGTTATTGCTGTTATTGCGTACTTATATGCGGGAATTTTAAATAGCATAACACGAAATTGCCTTTTATCCGCGCACTGCACACACTCAATGAGGTTGCAACCAGGATCGACTTATTTGTTTGTAGTCTGAGCGAATTTGAAAAAGCTACTTTGTGTGTATTGTGTTATTTGTCATAAGTAGATATAAGTGCTGTACTATCGGATTAGGATAGTCCCGTAATGATAGTTTAAAGTTTTGATAAAACCAAAAACCTAAACTCAGCTTTATTAGACCACCATGATAGAATAAAAACTTATTTGTTATTTTAAATATATTATACGTGTACTAAAAGCAATATGTCTTAAAATATCTATCTACACATTTAGTTTATGTTACGCAGTCTATTTTTCTTATCCTATTACTATACATCGTCGGGTCACGAGATGGTTAAATGTACCTAATAGGTATAAATTACGAGATTAGGTATTCTTACTAAAATAATCTTCAACATTACAAAAGTAATCTATTCTGGAGTACGGGTATTCGCAGTATGATAGACCACGAAGATCATAATTAGGGATGTTATGGAGTACCGGATTCGGATATAGGTAGGAATATTTTCTTACCGGTTCCGGAATCTAATATAAAATAATGAGTTTTTCTATATTACTATTTTAAGGAATTGTAAAAGTAAAATGCAAAGATATAAGTCAGAAATCTACGACTGATCTAGAACTAACGAAAAACGTTTTCAATCAATCAATCAATAATACTTTATTGCACAAGAACATATATAAAGGACATAAACATACGAATAAAACATAAGCACAATAGGCGGCCTTATTGCTAAACAGCAATTTCTGCCAGGCAACCTTAGGGTGTAGTTTTCTTTTTTTTATTTAACTTATTTGTGAATTTTAATAAAAAAAACGCAATAATCTGTGACGTCACAATGTGCTTTTTCATATAAATGCCATAATAAGTAACTGATTTGACTAGTTGGTAACTAGCCTACTCATGGCTCTGGTTTGCCGTGAAAGACGGACAGATATACAGACACAAACATACAGTTTCGCATTTTGGATATTTTTTTTTATATATTTTTTATTTAATAAAGGACTTGGTACAAGAATAACGACCATGTCGTCCTCGTAATTAAACAGTAAATAGGAATTATTTTACATGATAGAAGCTTATTAATATAATTGACAATTTATTCAGTAGCTATTCTACTTCCAATACCTAATTTTACCAATTTGTAAAGTGATCAGTTCATCATTCAAAAAAGAGCAGTTCGCGCTATTTATAAGCTGCGTTGTCGGGACTCTTTGAGGGAGCTGTTTAAAGAAATAAATATACTGACGGTCGCAAGTCAATATATATATGAAAACATTATGTATGTACGTAAAAACTTATCTCTCCTTCCGAGAAACTGTGAAAGGCATACTTACAATACAAGAAATAAACATAAAATTGCTATTCAAAATTCTAGATTAAGTAAATTAAATTCATCTTTTTTGGGGTTATGTATACGTTTTTACAATAAAATACCAGATAATATTTTAAATTTGTCAGAAAATAAATTTAAAGCTCACGTGAAGCTTACTTTATGTAAAAAAGCGTATTATAAGATTAATGACTACCTAAATGATAAAAATGTCTGGTATTGAATGTGTTCCTCTAGTTATTAAATAACTTGTAATGTATATCCTCATTGGTTTTTAAAAGATGTGTTGCTGTTGCAGTTTCTTGTCATTTCTTCTCCTCAGCCATAACACCTTGCGAAATGACGTAAATTCAAAAATGTTACATTGACCTTCAACAAGTTTATCCATGATAATTACGTTGAATAAATGATTCTGATTCTGATCTGGCGTCCTCGCTAAGCGGATCTGCCAGAGCACAATTGCAGCCTCCTACCTCCAAAAGCATTTTTGATATTATATCGGATAGTTTTGGTTTCGGCTATGGAACTCTGTTTCATCTCTAATCGTAATACCACTATCCCAAAGGATTGAGAGATGTCTATTCGATGAATATTTATACAGGGTCTACGGTTCGCAATAACGTTGCTGTTATGCCCTTTAGAATACAGGGGATGTAATTAATTGTTTATAAGCTGCGATATATACATATAAGCGGTTTAGGGTACTAAAGACGTTTTTAAGTACGACGCGTTCCGACATGTTATTGAGGACACAAAAGGCAAGATAATGAGACTTAATAACACACGACGAATTTATTAAAAACATCATAGAAGGGAAGCTACAAGGAAAGAGGGGAAGGCGAAGACCAAGAAGAGTGTACATGGAACAGATTAAAGAGAAGGTGAACGTCGTGTCTTATAAGGAAGCGAATGAACCTTTGATACATAAGAATGGAGAATGCTACACCGAAAAGAGCGCGACTCTTAAATTAGTGAAATCATAATTATTAACTTTAACATAACGTACTTATCTCAACGCGCCTGTATCCCCGATAGGGTAAGCAGAAGTGTATAGTATATGTTTACACCCACTCGTCACCAGCTATGCTACACCGATAAGAGCGTGGTTTTTAAAGTAGTGATGATGCTGGCTTTGTACGTAGTCTCAGTGGATGCCATAGTAACAATTATAAATACATCAAAATGTTTACCTATAACCTATAAGCTGAACCTAAACCAAAACCATCTATGAATCATTTGAATAATTCGATTGTTAATTACTTGATACAATCGCCCATCACTAACCATCATAATATGAAGGTATTTAAGATTTCCATATTATGGAAAGGCCGTTTGCAACCATAGGTATTTAAAAACCCATAAATAAGAAACGTTTCATAAGCGACCTTCCTCACGACGCAATGCGATATCGACGGAAAAGAGAGACAGAAAAAAGGTATTTTTTATTAGAGGACGCCACAGTAATAATTCAAAAAAAAAATAACTCTACGAAATTACATATTAACAGAAGTACAAAAAGAATATAAAAAAAGGAAAATGTTGGTCGTAACAATCATGTTGTGGTGGCACCCATCACCTTTATCGCATTGCGATATTAAGGTAAAGTTGCAACATCTAATTTATTCAAACATTCATGTTTGGATCATAAATCACTATTATCACGTACTCAACGATGAAAGAAGACATCGTGAGGAAACCCGAGAAGTGCATTTTCGTCGGCTGGTTTTCCCTTCGCGGGCTGGAAGGTTGGACAGGCAGTCTCTTAATTAAAGCACATAATAACGGGTTCTTACCGCGTTTAAATGGGGATATGAGACTCCTTCCCTGGGAGTCCATTTAAACGTGGTAAGAACCTGTTATTGTGTGCTTTAATTATGATAATAACCGCGTAAACATAAAACAAGGCAGTCTCTTGTCAAATCTTTAGGTTAGGTAAGCGGACCCTGTGAAAAACGGGATAATGCTAGGGAGATGATGACTTGTTTCTATATCGCACGAATCGCTTCGCGCTGTGTGGAAGGTCGTTAAGGGTGAAAATAATGGACATTCGGTTAAAACGACGGTAGGTGAGGGCCCTTCAGTGTTACTTCAGAGAAGTGCCTGTTCTTTACTCTGTACTTGATCAGAGGGCTCTTGATCCCGCGATTAGTATTAGAAACCTTATGTAGGTATACCTAGAGCATTGAGTTGTCGTTATACAGGGTGTTCGTGACATCGTAACGAAAACTTTGAAGGATGATTCAGACTATGATTCTGAGTTGATATCAAGGGGAATTTCCCGTTGCAAAATTATGGAACTGAAAATAATTTAATAGATCTAAATTATTCATGTATTTTCCAGCAGGAAATTCCAATTTTAATGTACCGCGTAGGTATGCAACACGCGTGTGCTTAACCCGTTCACTGTGTAACTGGAAATTAGATATACCCCTCCGCGGAATATTATTTTTCGATAAATATATTGAAATTTATGTAGGTACATAGACATTACACACTATGGCAAGGAGAAAACAATCCCAAAAAGCCTGCCGTCGGATTTTCCCATTTTCCTTAGTGCCCCACATATGGGACATGCACGTATGAGTTTCAAAATTAGTGCCTCATATGTGGTTCATACACAATGAACGTGAAGACCAACGCTTCTTTTATCGTGTGGTCTGTAACGTGGATTACCAACCCAATCAACCATGGTGTCAGGGTTACTATTGAGCCGCCAAAGGCCCCTGACTTGGCTTATGTAACGACTACTAACTTACATCAGTAAGTAGTAACCGGGACCAACGGGTTAACGTGCCTTCCGAAGCACGGATCATCTTTCTTTCGGACAATCAGGTGATCAGCCTGTAATATCCTAACCAAACTAGGGTCATAAAGTGATTTTCGTGATGTGTCCCCACCGGGATTTGAACCCGGGACTTTCGGATTGTGAGCCTAACGCTCAAACTGGACCACGGAGGCCGTTGGCGACGTTTGATCAGTAGTTTTACAGCTAGTTACATAATATGTAATTTAATTTTTTGACGTTCAAAAAGCGCTAACTTTGTAAGCCAATTTTGAAAAATAAATATTTTTTGAATCAACGACGTCGTTTAGTGCCAGCGACGCTGACGTCTCTCTGACGACAACGGAGCCACGACGCAGTTTTTGATCTTGGGTTGTTGGTCTGTAAACATCCTTACGAACAAACAACCGCCAAATACCCGCATTTATCAAAATCCTTTTAATTCCGAGCCTAAAGTGGCTAATTTCTCGAACCACGACTTTTCCCTCTGTTTTCCCATTACGGCAAGATTTCTGGAATGGTTCTTTTATTTGCTGAATAGTGAATGCGGCACTTATCCTCTCTGGCTCGCTTAAACTGTAATGTGGACACTTTGCTGGGACTTAGGCTTAGCCACAGATTAGAAACGTAGTAAATGTCACGCGGAAATGTTACTATTGTGGCTATCCGTGTGGGAACTCTGTGAGGCTCTGTGACATTTGACTAGGAGAGATAATATGCAGATTTTTTAAATATTTGTTGAACTTTTTGACGACCGTCTTTATTAAATGTAACTTTTAGGGAAAGCTTAAATTCAATTATACAGGGTGTTAGTGACATCGTAACGAATACTGAGAGGGATGATTCAGACCATGATTCTGAGTTAATATGAAGTGGAATTTTCCGTCGCAAAATTCATGTTATTTTTTTAGTTTTTTTTAATTATTTTCAATTCTATACTTTTGCGGTGGAAAATTACACTTGATATTAACTCAGAATAATCAGCTGAATCATCCCTCTCAGTATTCGTTACGATGTCACTTACACCCCATACAAGTACATACAGTAGCCATACAAGTAGGTATGGGTGTTAGTGACACTGTAACGAATACTGAAGGGGATGATTCAGACCATGATTCTGAGTCGTTATCAAGTGGAATTTCCTGTCGGAGAAGTCATGAAAATTTTAGAGCTTATATAAATTATTTTCCGTTCCATACTTTTGCGACGGAAAATTCCACTTGATATCAACTCAGAATCATGGCCTGAATCATCCCTCAAAGTTTTCGTTACGATGTCACTAACACCCTGTATTAACGTTTTAGAATTGCGTGGCCAAAAATACTGAGAACCACGTGATATCATTAATTTATGGTTAGTGATTAAATATGAATTCAAACTCGTGGCAATACGGTGTAAGAAACGTGTTCTCAGAACAGGGCTATCAGGGTTTTTTTTAAACTTACAAATAAAATGGTATTTTGATGATTCAGTTTAAAAGTTAATTAGTTAAGTATTCGTATTTTTTTAGCGGTTCAGTAGCTTCGAGTCTATTACTCTATGACGCGAAATCCGTAGTTATCAAAATAATGCAAGATGTCCGGGAAATTAATTAATTCATCCAAAGTCCGCATTTCCTAATCTGTGACGGTACATTTGGTGGTCTGATGAGCTGTTTGTACTTTAGGTATAATATTAACGCAATTTTGTACCTAATATTTCCCCTTTAGTATTGTTTCAACGCTCTAACCACTAGACCACGGAGGGCGTCAGGCTCACGATCTGGAGGTCCGGGTTCGATTCCCGATGGGGACATTGTCGAAATCACTTTGTGAGTTTGTCCTTTGTTTGGTAAGGACTTTTCAGGCTTGAATCACCTGATTGTCCGAAAAAGTAAAATGATTCCGTGCTTCGGAAGGCACGTTAAGCCGTTGGTCCCGGCTATTAGCCGTAAAAACACCTCCACCAACCCGCAGTGGAGCAGCGTGGTGGAGTATGCTCCATACCTCCTCCGGTTGATTGAGGGGAGGCCTGTGCCCAGCAGTGGGACGTATATAGGCAGTTTATGTTATGTTATTGTTTCAACGCACTTCATCATAAACATCGTGCTTTGACTTAACAAGCTACTTTCTGCGAAAGAAATGTAAATGGCGCTGTACAAATTTAACGTCATAATTACTTATTTTCTCATTGCTCGGGTAAGTATATTATTATTCAAAAATAGAATATAATGGCAGAGGCATAAAATATACATAACAATAATAGTTGCTTGACATTTGGATCAGATATGTATAGAATTATGTTGCTATCTATATTGCTTCTCTTTGTTTTGATCAGAATAATAATGGGTGGAAGATGTGTTGTGCCTAGGTGTAATAACAGGGGCCATCATTTATACCCAAAAACAAATATAAAAGATGCATATATTATGTCTCTTATCCATGAAATTAGAAGATTAAACGAAGTCGACAGCTTGGAAAGTCCGTCATAAAATATTTCCACTATTGTTCTTTTAATCTGAATTCTTATGACCAAAAATCAAGGCACAAAATACGTTAGTTAATAAATAAACTGTTTTAAATAAAATATAATGAACAAAACATTTCATTTTAGGAAAATTATTTATTTTATAACCAAATGAACATTATAAATACTAAATTGTACCCTCTGGTGTACCAGTATAAGGTTTACTTTTAGCCTCCAGAGGTCCCCGATATGACTCATGTGAAGTACTTATATTAATAAGTAGTAACCGGAATTATTAGCGTAAAATGTCGGGACCAATATAAGACAAAAACTTATTAATATGTAACGTTATATAAAAAATACGATTCAAAGTGTAACTATGTTACCTACTGAATATGTTACTTCATAGTGAAACACACAGTGCGGTAGGTAAAATATTTTTGAATTTGAATTTGACTTTCAGACAATTGAATAGTAGTTAGTGAGTTCAAAATCATTATTGTTATACGAATCACCAGGAGTGAAACCCGGATTGATAACCTTTTCATGTTTGAAAGGAAATATCTAATAAAAAAAATACTTACCTGAGGATGCAAAGTATATAATTAGATGCAGGTACCGAGAAAATGCTTATTACGTTTTAATTGCGGAAAATTATAATTATAAGAAAATTTTAATTTTAATAATGGAAATTTAACGACATTGATTAAGTATATTATACTTTATTAAATTTGTTATTAATTATTGCAAAGACTGTACTGGTTTTCATTTGTTTTGCTTGAATTACACAAAATGTTATTATTCTTACTAATGTGCAATTTTTTGACAATTATCCTGGCGAAGGATAATGTAAGCATTTACGACAAGTGTTTCTATTTGTCTGACTTCCAAAAAGTGGAATTAAAAGATAAAGATATTACAGGGAAATGGTATTATCTTTCAGAAGGGAAGCATAAGTACACTTGTTTGGTACTGACGGCCAGTGCTGCATCTAAAAAAGATATAGAGAGAATAAAGGCGAGTTGCAATTACACAGGGGTTAGTTTCAACTGGCGCCAGGCGATACGGAAACTGACATTTTCGAAAGAGGTCGATGACACGCTCATTTCGAAACGAGGAAGCGACCTGTATATGCTTGGGGACTGTAGAGACATAATCAGCATAGAGTTCTGGAAGTTCAATCATGCTTTGGTGTGGATAGCTTACAACGAACACAGTTTACCGATGCCAATAGCAATACAAACGGAAAAATACGTGGAGTATAAATGTCTTATCAACGATCTGCCGCATCTGGAAATGAACCTCGAGAATTTGAAAGACATACCTAAACCTTTTAGGTTATACACATATTGTTAATGTTGTTTGGGGTGGGGGGAGGCTATAGCCTTCATTTGGTAACTGGGGCGTAAGTTAAGAGAGAGGTGCCGATATGCGTGCTCTTTCTTGGCGCAAAGGTTGTCATACAATGTGGTAATGCGGCGAGTGTAATGGGGACCTTTGCGACGTGAACATCTCGGATTGTTTGACGATTACACGCGTCAGGTATTGAATTGTTAATTACATTAATATTATAATGTGTAGTAAATAAATAGTTAACTTTTAAACATAAATAAAGCACTTTTAAATCAAAAGAAATGTTAATGTAAATACTGGTAAATAAAAAAAAGATATAAACTAATGGCCTTTTACTGCACTTCCATCAGTGAGGAAGTGGTGCTTAACACTTTAAAGGACAGAACGTCTAATGACGTTCCGATTCCAAGTTATCATACTCTCATACTACATATTATGAACTATCAATGACCCGTGGTCTCTGTCCGTGAAAGAGTTAAGAGCCACACGATGACGCCAAGTAGACCATCTCGCTGGTGACCGTGTCATAGAAAAACGTGATGAAATATCGGACTTAGTTTTTGATTAAGTAAAATTCTTTTAAGTTAAATAGAAAAAAAGAAAATGTTTTTCGTTAGTTTTAGATCTGTCTTTATTTAGTGAATTTCATAATTTATCTTGAACCTAGTGCACGCCCCAATTGTTACGGGTGATAGGCTGAGCCATTGTCATCATACATACTTACATAAACTCACGCCTATTTCCCACCGAGGTAAGCAGAGACTGTGGAATTCCATTTGCTTCGATCCTGACACACTTCTCTTGCTTCCTCCACATTCATCATTCCATTGTCACCATATTGTTCATTAAATCCATCTCAGGACTTAGTATCAACAGTGTCTGCAAATTGCCTTTGATTACTTGTGGCTCTGCCCACCCCATTACGGATTGCAGGCGTGAGTTTATGTACGTAGGTGTGTAAAACACGGAGGAAATGAGCTTGAAGAGGAAATGGAAAATTAATAAAACGTCTAAAACGAGTTGCACCTACACCATATTGCGGTGTTTAATAAAAACTCCTAAACGCGTCTGTAGAACGCCTATACAAGGCCTGAGCAGTTTACTCGATCGACGACTCATTTTTGCATTTGGATTGAAGTGAAACTACGTAGCTGACATTTTAAAATGCATTCTAGCTTGTTCAAATATATTATGTTCTTTTGCAACACGACTGAGCGTTGAAGATCCGATCAAGTAGTTACCATATGTATGGTAAACTGCTTATCTACAATCTTCTCTCTCTTTATTTAAGAGCTGCGCTCTTGTAGGTGGAGTAATCGCCTTCAATATTCCATAGATAGGGCGTGTAGAACGGTGGTTGCCCCAATCGCCTTCCGTGAAATGAAATGAAATGTATTCGCTCTAGAGTGGTACAAAAGATCTTAAATATACATTATATCAATAAAGGTCTATCACTCAGCCATACAGCGTGTGAATAAAATTTATAATTAAAGGAACATTCAATCTTTAATAAATCCGTCTCAAAAAAAAATAACAATAGATATTTTAAATACACAAAAAACAATTAACCTTAATTTAAATAAACGGGTGTGACTTTAAATTTAAATATTCTTTCACTGAAAAAATCATCATCATTTTTTTTTCTTTTTTTATTTTATTTTTCTCGTTTTTCTTTTCCGTTCCGCAGTTCACCGACCACTTTCTCAATCGGTGATGTTCTAGCTAGAGCCCTACCAAAATCCATTTCCTTGGCCTCCAACCAGTACTGATATCGCTGCTGCCCGGCATCAGAGGCATATACAATAAGTCATGTAAAAAAGGCATTGAAATTTGAAATCTAATAGTCTCAGATGCCCGACGCCTTGAGCCTCATGCATCCTGGAAAAACCACCTTATTTTTATGATCCCTGGTCTGGTTAGGACATAGCAGGCTGATCACCCGATTGTTCGAAAGTAAGATTATCTGTGCTTTGGCTCGTTAAGCAGTTGGTCCCGCCTACTACTTACCTTCTCAAGTATGTAGTCGTTACATGAGCCACGTCAGGGACCTTTGACGGGTCAATAACACCTTGAGAAGGTGACCCTGACAGTCGGTCATTGATCTCAACCCACAAGAGAGAAGAAGAAATGATATTAATTTGATATTCTATTGCTACATAATAATTTATCTTAAGTGCAGTTTTCACTAACACAGTTGGCTCGACCATTATAGACGGCGATACGGTTTACCGCCTATCACGTTGGTCTAACAGAAAGCTTGATGAGGTGTGGCTACTTAAGTCATGGATGGAAGTAACTTTGACTACCCCAATGAGGATAAAAACTATAAGCTCAAATGTAGGCGGCAGAATTTAAGAAGAGAAGGTCAAAACTTAAGAACACTCAACAGGTATCGCAACTCCAGCAGAGCTAACATGCGCATTGTGATAAAATTATCGATCGATTCAACAAATTTTGTCGAAATCGATAAGTTTGTTTTTTTACCTAACATGCGTGACACGTTATTATTCGCATTTTGATAGACCGACATGACTTACTTGGGTTGTGAGGTACATTACCAACCCCATCAACCCTGGTGTCAGGGTTACTATTGAGCCGCCAAAGTCCCCTGACATGGCTCACGTAACGACTACTTACTTACATAAGTAGTAACCGGGACCAACGGCTTAACGTGCCTTCCGAAGCACGGATCATCTTACTCTCGGACATTCTGGTGATCAGCCAGTAATGTCCTAACCAAACTAGGGACCACAAAGTAATTTTTGTGATATGTCCCCATAGAGAATCGAACCCGGGACCTCCGGAGCGTGAGGCTAACGCTCAACCACTGGACCACGGAGGTTGGTTCAAATATTAGCACCAATCAATAAAACGACGTAATTATATCGTCAGAAAATTGATAAAATGACCGTGAAAAAATTTTATTATTTATTATATTTATTCCGTCTAGTATGGACACCAGTCTCTCTCACAATATAAACATGTTCACTGTGAGTAGTACTAAGTTAAGTTTTTACTGTAATTGTGAGTGAGAAATAAACTTATTTTTTATTTATTTATTATTATTATTTTTTTTATTTATTACATTGCGCATGTTAGCCTTACTAATGGGAGAAATAGGCAGTTTATGTATGTTATTGTCACGTACTGGTTCCCTCCTCTCAGTAGTCCTAGGAATTCCGCCTCGGACAAAGCAGTTTGTTAGCGCACTTCGGGTTTACGCCGCCGCCTGCCGGCGCCGCGTAGCGCCCGCGTCCCTCAAAAACTCGAGAGTTTCATTTCCTGCCGCCAGGGGCGCTAGGCGGTTTCCTATTTTTACTAATGGCAACCTTTATTGCACGTACCAAAATTACCGCGCGGTTTAGTCATAGCAAATCGGCATGCATATTTTGTGATGTTTGTTCGAAATAAACGTTTTTATTGTTTTATTTTTAAGGTTCATCCAGAAATCAGAATCATTTATTCAACGTAATTATCATGGACAAACTTGTTGAAGGTCAATGTAACATTTGAATTTACGTCATTTCGCAAGGTGTTATGGCTGAGGAGAAGAAATGACAAGAAACTGCAACAGAAACACATCCAATTCGTGATAACCTTATTAGAAGAACGATTGACGCGTGAATTCGACTTTGAGTTTGAATGCATGTTTGTATTATGGATAATTGATATCACGTGGTTTCCAGGTTTTGTGCCTGGTTAATGGATCGCCCCCTATTATGGGATTGAAACATAGCTGGCGAGGAGTGGGTGTGTATACTATACATACACCTCTGCCTACCCCCTCGGGGATACAAGCGTGAAGTTATGTTATTATTATATCTTTTCAGTTGGACTGGGACTGGTTTTCAGCTAGAAGGAAAGAGAGGAAGGGGAAGACCAAGAAGAGCTTACATGGAACAGATTAAAGAAAAGGTTAACGTCGTGTCTTATAGGGAAGTCAAGGAATTGGCCTTTGATAGACTGGAATGGAAAATGCTACACCGACAAGAGCGTTGCTCTTAAATTGATGATGATGAGTTGGACTGGGAGGAAGAAAATCGTTCAATACGTTCAGATGCTTATAATCCAGGTGTGTTGTAAAAACCCGGTTCAAACCCGGTACCGGACTTGCACTAATGCAAAAACTGCTGATCAGAAATCAGAATCATTTATTCAACGTAATTATCATGGATAAACTTGTTTAAGGTCAATGTAACATTTTTGTAATGGCTGGGGCATTTTTTCTATGGTGTTATGGCTGAGGAGAAGATATCACTAGAAACTGCAACAGCAACACATCTTTTAGAAACCAATGAGGGTATACATTACAACGGAGGAACACATTCAATACCAGACATTTTTATCACTTAGGTAATCATTAATCTCATAATGAGCTTTTTTTACATAAAGTACGGTTCACATGAGCTTTAAATGTATTTTCTGACAAATTTAAAATATTATATGATATCTTATAGATAAATTAGTAAAGTTACTAATTTACTTATCTGCAGTTTTCACTAAGGACCCTAGGACATCTTAGCAGTGCAATCAAAGTGCGCTTCAAACTAAATGTACACAGTTGCATAAACGCTACCACCAGTACCCCAGCTAGGGGCCTTAACCGACTTGAAAATGATTTCGGAATTCCGTGATTTCTGTCTATCCCAACGGGGAATACGCGTAATCTTATGCATATTTAAGAACTATCAAAGTAAGCGTGCATTAATTTCCAATCACGCGTTTATTAACATGCATGTGTTCATTAAAGCAGTTTTGCGTGCACGTGTGAACGCATCTCATGCATTCAGTCGGCATCATAGAGCACGGAATGTGTTCTGGCTCTTTCTATCTAAAGGTGTATTTATTAGTATAACCCGTTAAAAACAGCATGTCAGTCAGAATCCGTGCTTAGTGAATACTATTGTTTTTTTATTACCTACTTTCCATAGCGTGATATGTGTATCCTCGAAAGGGTAGGCAGAGATGTATAGCATATAGCTTTCAGGGATGTTATGGGTACGAAATATCGGATACGGATTGGATACGTTTTTAAGAATGATATACCGGATAGGGATACTAAATTATTTCGGATTATCCGTTAGATTCGGATAATTTCGGTTATGGATATAATTTTTTTAAGGAATTTCAAAAGTAAAATCAAGTAGGTACTGAAGTGGTTTTATTTATAACGACAAAACAAGAAAAAATAACAAATAATGCGCGCGGCTTGCGTTTCGGCCGGCATTGGCAGCGGCTAGCCGATCAAAACAACTTCTCGTAACGTGTCTCAATTAAGCTCCGTCCCTATCCGATATTATCGGAAACTCTCATTTCGGATTCGGTTACGGTTACGGATGATTATTTATATCGGATATCCGATAGTTTCGGTTACGGTTATGGAGCTCCCTAACATCCCTGATAGCTTTGTTCAAGCCTCATGTATTAAGGGTCGACCCTATTGCCATCAACCGCGCACATATCCTGGAAACCACGTGATATCAATTAACTATGATCCAAACGTGAAATCAAACATACAAAATCGAGCTAGCTGGGACCCGTGACGCTATGATGTAAGTCACGCGGTCTCCGAACAGTGTTATCTCGGATTTTTTAGCATTTTTTTTTTATTATAATATGTCAAATACCTAAAACGAGGATATGAAGCCTTCCGGGTTTTCTTTCGATATTGCAGCGTTTGAATGTGTCGATATTGCACAGCCAAGCGCGAAGTCGGTAATGACGATAACAAGCAGTTTCCAGTTAGTTCCATCATTATACAGAGATGGCGTTCACATCGCTCTGGGAAAACTTTATATGCCATGATTTTTAACGTTCTCATATTCAATGGATTTTATTCCATATCGTAGTAACAGTTTTAAACTACTATATTATGTATTAGTTGTATTTATTTTCTTTTTTTTTTCAGGTAAATCAAGGCGCATTAAGGTACTTGCTGCAAGTTTTTACTACCACATCGGCATCGGTTAGCTCTTTATGATTCACAGACCTTTCATTATTAGAGATATATTGCTAGTTATCTCATGATCACGTTAACTAGTATCTTCTTGAAAGAACTAAAATTTTTATACCTACTGGAAAACTGCTCATTATTTATACCAACTGTCACATCTAGTAGTTACCGATGAAGCATTTGTTGCATGCTCTGTGGTCGGCATGCAATTAAACTGTTTTTCGGCGTTTTGTGTTGGTTTTTAAAGCAGTTTTAAAATGTGAATGAGAGTTTGATACGGAATGGGTGTGAAAAATGCTAAAACCTTCGTATTTCAAGCATAGGTATATCTCACTCATTAACCGCTTTGCTACGTGATGGCTAGAAAGATTTCTGAAGTTTAGCATTAGGTTTTTTTTTAATTATTTAGGCTAGCGTTTGACCACAGTCTCACCTGATGGTATGTGATTTTTGTGATATGTCCCCACCGTGATTCGAACCCGGGGCCTCCGCCAACGCTCAACCACTAGACCACGAAGGCCGTTGTTTTATGAAACAAATCAAGGGCTGGCATTTAGTTTCTGTCGCGACAATAAACACTTCAGGACTCTAATATCGACCCCGCTGTCGTGGTCGACGGTTTACTCTATCGGTCCACTAATATAATCCTATCAGACGTCGCCCTGAGCCGAGGTTCTCAACTGGGCACCCTCAGGACTGTTGTCTGTTTGAAGACGCATTTCCATCATAGTTCTCCTAGTCGTCTATCATGATGAAGAAGTATGTAATAGTCATTTTAATACCACTGAAACTTTTGATAACGTGTAATATGCGGAACAATTTCGTTCTGAAGGATTTTTTGCTTTTGATAGCAGTCACCCGTGCATAGGGAAACTCACAAAGGGTAAATTAAATCTAAAAATAATTCTTGTCGAGCCGGCACGAGCGTGTTAACCATTACACCAACTTTACCACCTTCTCCTGTCCATGCGGATTTTAGAAATATTCTAGTTAGATGGCGCTGGTGTAGGCTTAATGACGATACATATTATATCGAATGAGAGAGAGAGAGAGATGAGAGAGTGCAGTTTTGCAAAATAAACATTTCTCTCTCTCTCTCTCTCGAATTTCGTAAGGTTAACACGGCTTGACAAGCTGCTGGTTCAATTCCCGTTCGAATTAGATTTTTAATTTAATTTTATTTTCTCTTTCTTTTTTGTTTTATTTTAACTTAAACATGAATGACGTTTCGATTTGGTGTACTCTTATCAACATTATTTAAATATTTTTGTATAATTTATATTTTTTTAGAAGTGTGGTTAGGTCGATTATTGTTTTCTTATTTCGAAAAATTCTGATTACGTTATTAAATTCAATTGGCGCACGATGCGAATTTTTCAAAGTAACAAAACTAATATTTACTTTATCTGTTCTGTAACACTTAGTTAATATAATTCCATAAAAAACGGGACTTCAAGATAGCTGGCGATGAATTGAGTATAGAAATATAGGTACATAGGGACATAGGCGCGTGTAATAAGTATGTTATGTTAAAATAAATAATAATTATTTCACTAATTTAAGAGCCACGCTCTTGTGTGGTGGTGTAGCATTCTCCATGCTTGGCTATCAAAGGTCAATTCAGAATCCTCGACTTACTTATAAGACGCGACTTTCGCCTTCTCTTTAATTTGTTCCATGTAAGCTCTTCTTGGTCTTCCCCTTCCTCACTTTCCTTGTAGCTTCTCTTCTTAGACTTTTTTAATTAATTATTATATAATAATTCCTGTATCAGTTTTCATGGCGTGCCGCGTGCCCGGGACGATAAGCAGCTAACCGCGTGTATTTTTTTTTTACTCCTTGGAAATTCCTAGCTCACTCTAACTCCCTTTTAGCTCGGCAACAAAATTATCTAATCCATACTGATATTATAAAGTGCGCGTCGTACGGCTGATGATGATGATACTATAAATGGGAAAGTGTACGTGTGTGTATGACTGTTTGTTTCTCCGTCTTTCACAGCAAAACGGAGCGACTAATTGACGTGATTTTTAAGTGGAGATATTTGAAGGAATGAAGAGTGACATGGCCTCTATTTTGTCTCCTTCTAACCCCTTACCTCTAAAATCGGGGTAGAAGTTTGTATGGAGCAACCCGCAATTTTCAAAGTAGAAAGCTAAAAATTGGTATGCGGACTATTTTAGACTAACAAAAACATTCTGCATATTTTTTTTTAATATCTGCTCTGCCCCTAACCCCTTCAAAGAGAGGGTGAAATTTTTTATGGGACTTTTCTTAGTTTTCCAAGGAAGCTAAAATTTGGTATATTAGTATATGAACCTTGTTACCCCAAATGTAACGCGAGCGAAACCGCGGGCATAAGCTAGTTTACAATAAAAGCAAGCAGCCCCCGTTAAAAATTAATGACTTCTTGATACTAAAGTTCAGTAATTACATTACAGAGGTAGGTCCTTATTAAACTTTCACTGATTCAATTCGGCCACTGAAGCGCTTTCGTTACCCTTACATTTAGACCAGCTAGAGTGGAATACATAATGTAATATATACAAGAAACTGGATCCGGCTTCACTTGGATGTTATTTTTTGACCTATTGTCTTCTTAGAAAATAGGTACATAGATACTGTTGACGACAGGTCGACATGGCAATCGGGGCATGAGGTGAGCCGCGGAGGCGGGGTCGCCCCGCACACCCGCACAGTCCCCGCGGTGTCTTAGTCTTAGTGTCGCACGAGTCCGTATCGACCGCGTTTATCGATTATAATCTCGCTCACATAATTTATTGAATTAGAAATTAACATTAACACAAAAGAAAAACAATAGATTTAAAAGAAATCTAATCTAAATATTTATGGTCAATCAAAATTATAAATATAGCAAGTATATTTTACATATACTTGTTAAGAAATTATTGAAAACTAAGAATAATATTTTAGAAATAAAATTAACTTTAGATGATTCAGATGAATAAATATTAACTTAAATGAAAACGTGGTATTACTTTATTCACATTTTGTTACATACATAATAAAAATATATCGATATTGAAAACGTCACGTCACTAGAGAATTGCCATGTCGACCTGTCGTCTACTATACATACATAACATAAACAGCCTATATACGTCCCACTGCTGGGCACAGGCCTCCCCTCAATCAACAAATCAATGGGTTGGTGAGAAAATAGGTACATCAATGTAAATATCAAAGATAAACTTGCTGAGGTCAGTTTTTTTTTCTTTACCTCGAGAGTTGTTTTATGTATCATCATTAATTTAAGAGCCACGCTTTTTCAGTGTAGCATTCTCCTTTCTTGTCTATCAAAGGCCAATTCTTTCACTTCCTTATAAGACACGACGTTCGCTTTCCCTTTAATCTGTTCCATGTAAGCTGTTCTTGGTCTTTCCCTTCTACTATTTCCTTCTATGTCTTATTAAGTGTCCAATTATCTTGCCTCTTCTATTCTCAAAAACTCTCTCAATATTTGACTCTTCTCTCTTACTCTTCCTAGTACTTGCTCATTAGTTACTCTTTCTGTCTAACTTATTCTTCCCATCCTCTTTCAGCATCACATTTCAAAGGCTTCGAATGTTGTTTGTATAGACGATATCAGGTGTTAGTGACATCGTAGCGAATACCGCGGGGATGATTCAGACCTTGATTCTGAGTTGATATCAAATGGAATTTCCTGTCGGAAAATGTATGAAGATTTTAGTGTTACTTAATTAAAATTATTTTTAATTCCATACTTTTTGCGATGGAAAATTCCACTTTATATTAACTCATAATAATATCCGAATCATCCCTCAAAGTTTCCGTTACGATGACACCAACGCTCTGTATAAAGTTTTCTTTAATACCCTCTTGACTGATGGCTTGACAGTTCTGGCGAATGTGTTCGCTACTAAACACTTTTTTTTTCACGTGACTTATTGTAGCTTTGCCGCAGATGGCATTAACTACTTGGCCGGACAAATGGGGAGCGATGAAGGCTCTCACTCGGACTACTAAACACTAACTCGCAGTGGAAAAGCGCGTACCTCTGCCGGTCAATTGAGAGGAGGTCTCTGCTCCAAATAGGGACGTGTATAGGCAACTTATATTTTATTAACCCCTAAATAAACCTTCCCTAACTAAATAATATCCGATCCGAACTAAAATCCGATCGACAACAAAACCCGAAAAATCGGTAGGCAAAGGGACTACATAAAAATCTCTAAGACCCAACTCAATTTTTTTGTTTGACGAAATAATTGAAAAATACGGGACGGCTGAAACGAAAACAAACAGATCGACAGGTGTCACTGGATGAATTATGCAGGCTGGTCCCAGAGACGGATTTAGAGAGTCATCTGTTTTCCGGATCTTCTAACGCGCACCTAAGTAGAGGTCGGAGACGGTAAGAACAAGATTCTGATTTCGAGGTATGTCTGTGTCTGTGGTATCCGAAAATTAAAAATGTTTCTTTCTTTCCTTCTTTCTTTCTTTATTTCTTTCTTTCTGTTGATTATTGTATGGGCGCATCAGCGTCGTGCCAATTAGGAGTCGAAGTGGTCGCCATGGCCGAAATCGGTCGGAGAGATCATCATCATCATCATATTGTATGGAATGTCAGGGCTGTGAGTGCTGTGACAAATAAGTATAGCTCGTTGAAACACGGTTCCTATCTCTAATGACCTGTGGTTCTAAAAAGGCCACATCAACAGCAATATTGCTATATAACATTTGCGCACGTAAAATTAGTGCACAGTGTCTACAAATGTTAAATAGCAATATTGCTTTTCTACATGAATTGCCTCGAATCGGCGTTTTTAACACTCCAGCAGGGTTAACATGAGCAGCGTGATAAAATTATCGGTTGATTCAGTAAATTTTGTCGAAATCGATAAGTTTGTAACACCCTAAAATGCGTGCCACGTGATTTTGTTTGTATTTTGACAGAACGACATGACTTATTTGGGTTTATATATATTTAGCATCAATCGATAAAACGACATAATTATATCGTCAGAATCGATAAAATGATCGTGACAAAATTTTAACACGTTACGCATGTTAGCTATACAGGGCTCGTATTTGTGAATCGTTCGTCCAAAACTCAGGGGCGAAAATATATAACATAAACATAAACTGCCTATATAGGCCCCACTGAACAGGCCTCCCCTCAATCAACCGGAGGGGATCTGGAGCATACTCCACCACGCTGCTCCAATGCGGGTTGGTGGAGGTGTTTTTACGGCTAATAGCCGGGACCAACGGCTTAACGGAATCATCTTACTTTTTCGGAAAATCAGGTGATTCAAGCCTGAAAAGTCCTTACCAAACAAAGGACAGTCTCACAAAGTGATTTCGACAATGACCTAACGCTCTAACCACTAGACCACGAAGGCTGGCGAAAATATATGTATACCTGTGTCATTTTACAAATGACAAGTTATGTGCTCCGTGAAATAGGTATACTATAACTTTCGTATGCGAATCGAAAACGTACGATTACAAATACGGTTCCTAGCACCCTCAAAAGTCGCTTCTGAATCCGCCCATGACTGTAACAAAACAGAGCTGGTTTTTTTCCATCCTCATTTGTAATTCCGAAGCTTCGCAACATAAGAATTCATGCCGTTATGTCACGCTTGACGGGATGACGCGATGTACGAGGTGTCTGATGTTGATAGAGATTTCATCTTGAACTTTCTGATTGATGAAAAATGAAAATGAAAATATTTTTATTTCACTTTACAAAGTAAATTCTAAGTTAGGGTTGATGACTCCTTTTAAGCATAAAAGCCTGTGTTAGGAGCCAACGCTCTTCCGTAGTAAACAAGTGAATATTTGTAAGATTAGGGTAAGAGTGAAACATTAAATAATAAAAAAGAAAAAATAAAGAAATAATACAAAGAAAGTGAATCTTAAATTATGTTACAATTTTTAGTGATAGTACGAATGTGTGTGTGTTTGTGTGTACGCGTGTGTGTGTGTTTGTGTGTGTGTGTGAAACTTGACTCTTAGTGATCGCAGGTTCGCATCTGGCACTTAAACCAATGATTTTCGAAGTTTCAAATTCATGTTTGGATTATAAATGATTGTAACGTGCTCAGCGGTGAAGGAAAACAACGCGAGGAAATCCATATTTCCGAGAAATGCGTTTCGGTAGTATGCGATCTAACCTTTATTGGGCTGGTTTCCCTTCGCGGGTTGGATTGGAAGGTCCGTCGCTGTAAAATACCGGGCCTGTCAAATCTTCGGGTTAGGTAAGCGGATCCCGTGAGAAACAGAATAACGCTAAGAAGATGATGAAGTTTCTGATTGTTTTTTTTTTTAGATTATTAATTAATAGACATCGATTATTGACTATTGGGACATAAGTCTTAAACATAGCCCGACGAGAAGTGTGTGTATACAGGGTGTTAGTGATACCGTATCGAATACTGAGGGGGATGATTCAGCTCATAATTCTGAGTTAATATGAAGTGGAATTTTCCGTCGCTAAATTTATGTAGAAGCGCACATCAAATCAAATCAAATACTTTTTTAATAAGTGATCTGTTTTTTCTTTATTACCAGGCGAAAACAAAAAAATATTCCAGCTAAACTACGTTCCAGCAGTGGGACATTAAATAGACTACAGAAAAAAAAACATGTCATTTTTTATGCTTTTCAATTATATTCCTTATACACTTCTGCTTACCCCTTTGGAGAAACAGGCGCGATGCTTAACATTAGAAAGAAGACCGAAATCTTTCAGTAACGTATGCGCTGTAATTTATAAAATCCGTTATTCAGAACAAAGACAAAGGAGAGATTGGGTTCCATCAAACGCTTGCATTCTTTTGGAATAGGCGACGAAAATATTCTTTAAGGAATTTATCTTTAGAGTCGAATTATGTTATTTAACAGACAAGTTTTGTATTAGTATGTACGGTCACGAGTATACTCTTTGGTACTATGTCACATTAACTTTTTTGACAAATTGAACTGTAAGTTTTACTAAATGTCAAATATGTTAGTGCGACAGAGTCCTAAAGTGGGTACATTGCTCATGACAGTACAACATAGAATCAGAATCAGAATCATTTATTCAACGTAATTATCATGGATAAACTTGTTGAAGGTCAATGTAACATTTTTGAATTTACGTCATTTCGCAAGGTGTTATGGCTGAGGAGAAGAAATGACAAGAAACTGCAACAGCAACACATCTTTTAAATCAATGAGGGTACATTACAAGTTATTTAATAACTAGAGGAACACATTTAATACCAGACATTTTTATCATTTAGGTAATCATTAATCTTATAATAGGCTTTTTTACATAAAGTAAGCTTCACGTGAGCTTTAAATTTGTTCTCTGACAAATTTAAAATATTATCTGGTATTTTATTGTAAAAACGTATACATAACCCCAAAAAAGATGAATTTAATTTACTTAATCTAGAATTTTGAACAACAATTTTATTTTTATTCCTTGTATTGTAAGTATGCCTTTCACAGTTTCTCGGAAGGAGAGATACATTTTTACGCACATACATAATGTTTTCATAAATATATTGACTTGCGACCGTCAGTATATTTATTTCTTTAAACAGCTCCCTTAAAGAGTCCCGACAACGCAGATTATAAATAGCGCGAACTGCCCTTTTTTGAATAATGAAAATAGTTTCTACATCAGCGGCTCGACCCCACAATAAAATACCGTAAGACATTATGCTGTGGAAGTAGCTGAAGTAGACAAGTCTAGCAGTGGGTACATCTGTGAGTTGTCGGATTCTTCTGACGGCATATGCTGCTGAACTTAGCTTGCCCGCTAGTGATACAATATGTGGGCCCCATTGAAGTTTTGAATCTACAGTAATTCCTAAGAAAACGGTGTGTTCAACAAAATCTAGTTTCTCGTCGTTAATTTTTATGTTATTATTTACTTTCTTTACGTTTGGTAGAACAAATTTAATACACTTCGTTTTTACCGACTTCAAAAAAGGAGGAGGTTCTCAATTCGACCGTATATTTTTTTTTTTTTTTTTTTTTTTTTTTTTTATGTTTGTTCGGGCATATCTTCGTCGTATATGAACCGATTTTGATAATTCTTTTTTTGTTTGAAAGGAGATATACCCAAGGGGGTCCCATGTCAAGGAAGTCAGGATCTGATGATGGAAGACCAGAGAAATCGAGGGGAATTTTCAAAAATTGTAGGAGCGACTAGTGCTTTTGTAAAGTCATATTGATCGGATCGATCTTTAGGCTTCGGGAAAACTTCCCGGCCTTCGAAAACTGGTCAGCATCAGGGAGATACCCTATGGCCTGGCAAAACTATACAACCTGGAGCAATTTTTCTTTCACGAAACGTATTTAAATCTTGATCAAATCCAATCGCCGGTGCAAAAAAACAAAATGGCGGAAAAAAAAGATGGCCGCCATACAAAATTTTGTCGATTTTGGAAGAAGCCCGTTTGGGTAAAAATAATGTATGGGGCGCTTACTCAAAACGTCATGTAGAGTACGGAAATACTTTCTGATCACCAAAAACTGCTCCGCATCAGAGAGATACTCTACGGCCTGGCAAAACTATCGCACGTGAACCAATATTTCTTTCAGAGCACTTATTTAAATCTTGGTCAAATTCCATAGCGCGTAAAAAAAAAACAAAATGGCGGAAAAACAAGATGGCCGCCATACACAATTTTGTTTTTTCAGAAAATGTCTCGGGATATAAAATATATATCGGGGTTGTGGTCGGATCGTCATGTTAAGTATGGAAATACTTCCCGATTTTCGAAAACTGCTCCGCATCAGGGTGACACCCTACGGCCTGGCGAAACTATCACACCTGAACCAATTTTTCTTTCACGAAACCTATTTAAATCTTGGTTGAATTTAATGGCCGGTGAAAAAAATACAAAATGGCGAAAAAACAAAATGGCCGCCATACAAAATTTTGTTTTTCCAGAAAATGTCTTGGGGGTAAAAATGATGTATAGGCGTGTGATCGGAACGTCATCTTTGAAAACTGCTCCCAATCAGGGAGACATCATACGGCCTGGCAAACCTATTGCACCTGGATTTTGTTTGTTTCCACGACACCCATTTTAATCTTGGTCAAATTCTGTCGCCGGTGAAAAAGAACAAAGTGGCGGAAAAACACGATGGCCGCCATACGAAGAGGGGCAGTTTCGAATAAACAGGACACGCGAGCTGCTTTAGCAGCGAGCGAACCACGCGAAATCTACTGTATCTATATGTATGCGTGAGTGTGTATGATAGCAGCTTCCACTGACAACCACATGTGTGTATGTACACATACACATGTGTGTGTGTGTGTGCGTGTGTGTGTGTGTGTGTGTGTGTGTGTGTGTGTGTGTGTGTGTGTGTGTGTGTGTGTGTGTGCGTGTGTCTGTGTGGTGTGCGTGTGTACGTGCGCGTGTGCTCGTGTGCGTTAGCGCGTGTGTGAGTGTGTGTGTGTGTAAACATGTTCATCAATAATAATTGTGATCACTACTAATAATATATTATATTATTATATATGAATATAAATCAGAAAATCTGTCTGTCTGCATCCTTGCTCGGTCTAACCATCACTTAAAATCGTAAAATAAAATAAAATTTTTAACAAAAAAAAACCGACTTCAAACGCAAAACTAAAAAGCAATAAATAAATTTACTTCGCACAAAGTAATTAGTACGTATTTTCAATTAGTTAATTATTTTATAATTCTGAAGTCGGTGCCAAGTAAATGCTACAACAACCCTACTACAATATCAAATTACTATGTACACACAATATTGTTTAATACCTATATCAAAGCAATTACAAAACAATGTCAAACAAAAAATTACAAAACAATCAGTATTGAAAAATATATGAATCGGTACTTCGTTGTAGCATTTCCTTGGCACCGGCTTCAGATTTATAAAATAATTAACTAATTGAAAATACGTACTAATTACTTTGTGCGAAGTAAATTTATTTATTGCTTTTTAGTTTTGCGTTTGAAGTCGGTTTTTTTTTGTTAAAAATTTTATCTTAGCATTTAGAACTAGATTATTTACTGTAAACCAGCTTAGAACCTGCGACACAGCGCTGTTTGCTTCGTCAAGTTCCTCTAACTTTCTATCGATTTTAAATATAAGAGAAGTGTCATCCGCGAACAGTACAATGTCAGCTTGGTTCTGTACTACATAAGGTAAATCATTTATGTACACTAAAAAAAGGAATGGCCCCAAAATGGATCCTTGAGGAACTCCCATTTGAACATGAGAGCCCGAAGAAGTCGTACTATTGATTTGTACCTTTTGTATCCTATCACCTAGATATGAATTTAACAAACTGAGAGCTCCATTATTTAATCCATAGTGCCTCAATTTCAAAAGCAAGGTCTCGTGATCCACGCAGTCGAATGCCTTAGACAAGTCACAGAATACTCCTACGGCATTCTGCGACTTCTCCCAAGCATCGAAAATGTGTCGAACAAATGTGACACTCGCGTCTGTTGTAGACCGACCCTTAGTAAAACCAAACTGCTGGCTGTGAAGTAAGTTATTTAAATTAAAATGACATAGCAGTTGGTCGAGAATAATTTTCTCGAAAATTTTACTAAGTACTGGTAGAATAGAAACCGGTCTATAATTCGTGGGGTCTGATTTTGTGCCCGATTTAAAAAGAGGTATAACTTTACTGATTTTCATTAAATTTGGAAAAGTGCTATTTTCAACACTCATATTAAAAATGTAAGCTAGATATGGTGCTAAGATATCAATAACAGAGCTCATCAATTTGACAGACAATCCCCATAAATCTTTCGAGGTTTTAAGTTTCAGCTGTTTGAATATTTTAACAATACTACTCGGATCAACGCGTTTAAAATCAAATAATTCAGTGCAAGCAGTAACATTACTTTTCAACAATATATCAGCTTGAACAGGAGAGGACCTGAGAGATTCTGTAGTTTTTACAGGGATGTTCGTAAAGAATTTATCAAAAACTTCAGCTACATCTTTATCTTGTTTAACTAACCCAGTGCCCGATTCTATATTATATTCTAATTCACGCGGTTTCGAAGCCTTTGTTTCGCTATTTATTACTTGCCAAACTGCCTTTATTTTATTATCCGCGGTCTTTATTTTACTACTAATATGCATCTGTTTGGCTGTATAACACACTCTTCGAAATATTTTAGAATAATTTTTGACGTAGCTTTTAAAACTATCAGTGTGTGTATACGTTTTTTCCTCATATAAAGAATAAAGAGTATTTCTACTTTTGCGAATGCCTACGGTAGCCCAGTCACTGAACTTGAATGATTGACTGTTGGTAACTACCTTTTGAGGAAAATTATTTTCAAATTCTTTATGGATAATAGTAAAGAAATCCCTGTAAAAATCGTCAGGATTGTCTGTATCAAAGTTTGGACAAGGTAAGTTACTTATAAGACTATTTCGATATTTCTCTATCCGAGTATCAGTGATGGGTCGTGTACGAAATTTAATTTTCTGAACATTTTTAAGTACTGGAAAACTGACCAGCTGCCCACTGTGATCTGACTTAAAACAGTTAAGGATACTGTTGTCTTGGAAGTCACAATTGCAAAAAACGTTATCTAAACATGAGGCAGTTGTTTCTGTAATTCTAGTTGGCTCCATAAATATATTAACAAGGTTAAAAGATGTAAACAAACTTAGAAATCTAGTTGTAATTGAATCTACTTCATATAAATCAACGTAGAATAAATAATAGTACTCTCCGCGCCGCACCAGTTCTTATCGGGTGCCGAGTTAGATTTACCTCACCCCCTCTGGGCCTCTAGTCTCACTGGCTGTTAGTCGATAGCCGCTACGGCGTAAGGAGAAGCGCGCGCGGATTGTCTGTTTCGCTCGCACTAACGCGGTAAGCCGGCACAGGGTAGTAATGAGAGCTTTGGAAGGAGTGTCCAGCATGGCTAACATGCCCATACATAACATAAACAGCCTATATACGTCCCAGTGCTGGACACAGGCCTCCTCTCAATCAACCAGAGGGGGTATGGAACATACTCCACCACGCTGCTCCAATGCGGGTTGGTGGAGATGATTTTACGGTTAATAGCCGGGACCAACGGCTTAACGTGCCCTATCACGCTCAACGTGATAAAATTATCGATCGATTCTATAAATTTTGTCGAAATCGATAAGTTTGTTTTCCCTAACATGCGTGCTACGTGACTTTGTTCATTGACAGAACGATATAACTTATTGGGTTCACTTTAGCTAGCACCAATCGGTACATCGACATAATTATATCAATAAAGTGACAAAATTTTATATTAGTCCTACTGGTAGTGACATGACAATCTTGAGAAATGACATAGGTATTTATATAAAAAAAAATATCACACAATTAATTAATAAATGACGCGAACAATGAATAGTTTACAGGAATAGTGGGCGTAAGGAGGCCTGTGTTACGATTCGTAACCCTGCTTACCCCATTGGGGAAATTAAGTGCAACTTGTATCTCTCTCCTCTTTATTTAAGAGCTGCGCTCTTGTCGGTGGAGTAATCGCCATTCCTCTCTTCTTCCCGCCAAATCCTTCACCTCCTGATACGACACGACCTGCACCTTCTCTTTTGTTTCATAAATGTTCTCCTAGGTGTTGTTATACCTATTATTATTATAATTAGATATTCCTGGAACGTAAAGCGTTCGAATTTGGGGCTTGATAATAAGATTAGTCTTGAGAGGTGTACTAATTAATCAACAGACGGACAGTCTTCTCGGGGGACGTCATCAATGCCAAGAGAAGTCGGTTGGTCGGTCGGCTGGTTGGTTGGTCGGCCGTCAGTCGGTCGGTCTTACAAGAGGGCTGAGGCACTAGTGTCAGATGGCATTTATTGCTTGACCGAAATGTTTTTTTACCCGATTGTGAACTATAGATAGAATACTTTATTAAATAAAAAATAAAAAAAATCTTAACGGCTAGCTTCAACTATATAAATTTTAAAAATACACGTGCCAAAATAGGTAGCTTGGCTGGAATATTTTTTTTGTTTTCGCCTGATAATAAAGTGAAAATAGAACACTTACTTAAAAAAAAACTTAAGTATTTATTAAATCTGAAGCTTATACTAACTAAGCTATCGCGGATTTAAAGGTTCGCCTCTACATAAATTATAATAAAATAAACGTGCCAAATAATTTATGAAAAAGAATTTTGAAAGAAATCGAATTACCTAGAAATGTAATCTATATTAATTAAAAAGAAAAAATATTACATAAAAAATCGTTCTAGCGAGCTGTCTCGATCCGGTTAATCGTGATAGATGCCCGTCACTGAACTGGTTACAACCAGATCACGGTCTCACGAAGTTTAGTACGGTTAGCCTACCATTTTTTTTTAATAAACTTTGTCTTTAATGTACATACATGAACTCATAAAAACGCTAATAAAAACATGAGTTTGTGCGTGTAAATAAACTCATAAAATAACGCTCAATCGGGGTAGGCACGCTTTCAATACATATTCCTGCAATCATCAATAAGATCCTGATATTCGCCTAAACATGGCGGATTGAAACATAACAACATAAGCTCACGACTACGTTCCGAATTGGGGTAGTCGTATAGAGGTAACCAATGTACCTTATTACATACATACATACATAAACTCACGCCCATGTTCCCCGAAGGGGTGGGCAGAGCCACAAATAATCAGGAGACTATTTGCAGCCACTTTTGATACATAGTCCGAAGATGGATAATGATGAACCGTACGGTGATAGGGGATCAGCCTATCGCCCATATAGATTCATAATTTTTAGTAGGACGCTTTTCCTTTGTCGGCTTTTACGACATGCACGGGAGGAGAGGCAGCAGAACACATTCTGTTTTTTCTTTACTCCTAGTTAAGCAATGTACCTTATTGGTAAGATTAATTGAGAAAATCCTCAAACGTCACCGCGCGCGCATCGAAGTGGTTGGCAGTGAAGCGGTCGACAATGTGGGATTGACTTGTATGTAATCCGCTGACGCCCCACACACGAACTCCGCCTCGCCGCGCGGTTCACTTCTACAAAATTCGCGTCGTGTGAGAATTACTACTGCATATTTTTCCGGCCAAGTAGTTAATGCCATTTGCGGCAAACCTACTCATAATAATAAATTGCGTCCAAAAAAAAAACTGCATATTTACTTAACTAGTCTGAATATTTTAATAAAAAATATATATCGGTATATACATTTTATTATTATATAGGAGATAAGCAGCCCTAAATATATGCCCTGAAGAAGGATAATCGTAAGATACTGTGTTATTTATTTAATCGTATGGCGTTAAAAACACTAGGCTTTACCTTTAAGTTTAAGTATATTTTTATTACATAATATAAAGTGTCTAAAGAGCCTGTACTATGTTTTAATTTAATTTCTTTTATAAAATATAAGATCCATTTATAAATGGCTGCTAGAAAAGGGCCTCCGGGGAGCAATCTGTCTTTAATTTAAATAATAACATTTACTTAAATATCCTACCTACTCAGTTTATCTTTATAGATTGTATATTTTCGTCCCAAAAGAATCTAGACATTAATTATGATATAGAATAAAAAAAATAAACTTAAATTTAGAAGTTACCTATAAGTAACTGAAATAACTTTAAAATTCGTACGTGTTCACAAGGGATGGTAAATGTGATGAAGATATAAAAAGGCGAGTAAAATTGCGTAATTCAGTAAATGCGACAAAGCATGCACGTTGTTCTTCTATCGTGTGGGTTGTGAGGTGGAGTACTAACCTCATCAAACCTGGTGTCAGGATTACTATTGAACCGCCAAAAACAATACGTTGTGGTCCCTAGTTTGGTTAGGACATTACAGGTTGATCACCTGATAGTCCGAAAAAAAGATGATCTGTGCTTTGGAAGGCACGTTAAGCTGTTGGTCCCGGTTACTATTTACTGATGTAAGTAAGTAGTAGTTACATGAGCCATGCTTGTTGTTAGTAACCAATGTAAAATGCAAGTGGCAAGGATAGCTCTACGCAATGCAATACATGTCCCTACGCTGAAGTACGGTAGTGAATGTTGGGTATGGCAGAAGAAGCATGAAAGTAGGATTAATGCCGTAGAAATGAGGTCATTGCGTAGCATCTGCGGTGTAAAATTGAGTGATAGAGTGAGAAACGGTGTGATAAGAGAGAGATGTGGTGTAAAAGACGATAAAGTGATTAAGATTGAGAAGGGAATGTTCAGTTGGTTTGGACACGTAGAGCGGATGGTGGATAATAGGATTACGAAAGCAGTGTATAAAGCGGATATTGGTGGTAGGGCTGGCAGAGGAAGACGAACAGTGTCGAAATTGAATTGAAATTGGAGATGTCCTTAGTACGATCTACCCTGAACCGGCATGCAAGAGAAGTGTGTCAGGATCGAAGCAAATGGAATTCCAAAGTGTCTGCTTACCCCGGTGGAAAATAGGCGTGAGTTTGTGTATGTTAAATTTCGTTATTAGAACATGGGTATTGATAATTATTTATGATACTCTTCAGAGAATCCGAATAGAAATACAGGAGAGGTTATTTTAATAATATATTTTTTCTTCAAACTTCTTTTTTAGTCTACTAAAAAGAATTTGTAATTTGTTTGTAAACTTTCTTTAATTATTTTCAGTATACTAAACTATCCAATATAATGAATCATCAACATTTTATTATCATAAAAATATAAATTCTCCATTGTTAGTACATAGTCGTTACTGTAGTAACATACTATATGTCAGTAACATACAATATGGTCATTGATATAATTACAGTATGTATTATAATAATATATATCAATGACCTAGTCCTACTGCAGCTACTCATGCCGCTGAGAAGCGGATCAAACCTGTCAAAACCGGCCACTAGCTGGACGGGAGTAGATTGAACCGGATCTCGCGTTTTATTGCCCTACATTGATGTGGATCGGTCGCTAAATAGCTGCTTTGATGGGCCAGACATCTAGTAATGGTTAATGGCTCATTTGGCGATTTGAAGCGATACTCATTGCGGTTTTCACATAATCAAGGTGTTGATCAACTGTCGGAATTTAGTGCGGTTTTAACCTTTAGCGTAGATGACATCAGTGTCAATTCTGTTGTTGTCCAAAGACTCAAAAAAATCCTGTAACATTTCATGAATGGCGCGCTCTATTTGAGTAGGTAGGTAGGTAATTTGCTGGTTTCTTGGGTCAAAGATTCATATTATGAAATTCTGAATAAGTACTAAATAAAAGACAGATCAAAAGGTGACAAAAAACGTTTCTTTTTACTATTTAACATACTTATACTTATATATTAACATAATTTTAATAAAGAAAAATGTGTCTCACGTTTTTCTATGACGTCACAGGTTGCTTTTTCATACAAATTCCATAATATTAATTTTGTGCTTTGACGTTAAGTAAAAAGTAACTGATTTGACTAGTTAGCAACTAGGCTACACTCCGCCCCGCATCAATTCGCATCGGGCGCTGAACTGGATTTGCCTCACCCCCTATGGGTCTAACTTAAGTCTAAAATGGCCATAAAGGTCATAGCTCATTAGAGCCACCCGACACCAACTCCGCACCGCCTCGCCTCGTGCGGTTAGTATTCTTTATATGAACTTGTATGGGTATACGCTCACTACATCAACTTCGTAGCATCACCGCATCGCCTCAGTCGCATGCCCTCCACTTGCGGACGGCGGGTGGACCACTCGGTGAAAACATGCTGCTCGCACGCTTGCCTTGCGTTAAATGCGCGCTGCCCGCGAGTGGTTCACGTGAGGACGGTACGGTGGCGATGCGCCGCTCCCTCTCTCCCTTCATTCATTCCCAGCCTTTCTTTCGAACGAGGTGGACGTTTGGTTTTTACTTTCAAAATGAATAAAGAAAAACTTATCGAAGAAGTTCGTAAATATACCAGCGGCCAGCGCGGGATCCACTGGTTGACGATGCGAGGTCCATTGGTTGACCGCGCGACGTTTATTGGTGATAACACGGTGTCCACCCGTGGACCACCTGTCGATAACGAGTGGACGCCGTGCGACGAGGCGGTGCCGGGTGGGTGCCGGGTGGCTCTAATGAGCTATGACCTTAAATCACTATGGAGTAAGGGGAAGAGCGCGCGAACTATGTCTCTCTTGCACTTGTGCATTAGATATGAGTGTCCAGGGTGAGGTCTCAGTCTCGTAGAGAAGGTCGATTAATTATAAACTTCTGATTACTAAATAAAGACAGACCAAAAACTAACGAAAAACTTTTTCTTTTTTCTATTTAACTTATTTCAGAATTTTAATAAAGAAAAATGTAATAATAAGTGCGACTTTTTATCACGATTTTCTATGACGTCACAGGTTGCTTTTTCATACAAATTCTATAGTCATTTTGTGTTTTGACGTTTAGTAAAAAGTAAGTGATTTGATTAGTTGGAAACTAGCCTATGATTAATAAAGTTTATCACCTAATTGTCCGAAAGTAAGACGATCCGTGCTTCGCAAGACACGGTAAGCCGTTGGTCCCAGTCACTACTTACTGATGTAAGCGTGTAGTCGTTACATGAGCCATGACAGGGGCGTTTTTCGGCTCATTAGTAACCCTGACACCAGGGTTGATGAGGTTGGTAATCCATCTCATAACCCACTCGATAAGAAGAAGAAGAATAAAATTATATCAGAACGTGTCTTTGTTTGCCACAGGATGATATTTCCCGGTCATTATAGAACAGATGTCAATAGTATTGACGATCAATACAATGATGCGTGCACGAGAATGGCTGCAAATTAATATTCGATAATTTTGTTGACCGTCGCTTTCATAATAATTTCAATAGTTACTGTGTATTTAGGCGCGTGTAAATGTTGCAGTGTGTTTAGTTAATTGAATTTTAGTCAGTAAATAAAGGCTTATTAATGTTTAGAAATGAATATACCATTCTTTCCCGATTACTTTAGCCATAGAGGCCGATACCGACCCCGCCGGCGTGGTCGACGATTTCCCTAACTTAGCGCTTATCGCTATCGACCCACTACGGTCGACTAATTCCTTCAAATATTCTTCAGACGACGCCCTGAGCCGAGGTTCGCGTCCAACTGGGCACCCACTGGGTTGTTTCAAATTTTGCACCTGGTGAGAGCCCTTAGCGCTCCCCAATTATCCGGTCAAGTAGAACGTTACTCGTAATGCCATCTGCGGCAAATCTACAATAAGTCACGAAAAAAAGATACCATTCTTCCCGGCATTTTATCCAGGCAGATGAGATACAGTGTTGAATGTTAACCTCCAGTACTCCCGCCAAGGATAAGCTGCAAAAGTCTAATCAGTTTCATGCAAAGTAATAAATTAACTCGTTGCACTTCAGACCTGGTTAAGCTGGCTCTGGGCGAAAAAAGTAAGATGATATCGTGCTTCGGAGGGTACGTTAAGCCGTTGGTCCCGGCTATTAGCCGTAAAATCACCTCCACCAACCCACAGTGGAGCAGCGTGGTGAATTATGCTCCATAGCCCCTCCGGGTCATTGAGGGGAGGCCTGTGCCCAGCAGTGGGACGTGTATAGGCTGTTTATGTTATGTTATGTACTATGGCGCGATCCCGCTCGCGACAGACAGAGTACTGCGGGGCAGAAGGTAAGAGGGAAACCACTGCCCTATTTTTCCTTAAAAAGTAGCATGGAGAATGCTACACCGACAGAGTGGCTCTTAAATTAGGGAAAATGTTATTTTTAAGACGAAGGTGCTTATTAAGACGAGATTTTGCGAAATTCAACTCCTAAGGGGGTAAAAAGGGCCGGCACATTTTGTATGAAATTTCAATAGTTTTAATACTAGGGTTTTCAAATTATTAAAGAAATTAAAATTTGTTAAAATATTTTTCCTAACAACCTTTACAAAGGGGTAAAATAAGTGGTGTAAGTTTGTTCGAAAAATATTTTATTTTTAAAACTATCGACTTTACACTCACTTTAATACACTACCCGTGCGAAGCTTTTAATATAAGTAAAAAAATAAAAACTAGCGACCCGCTACTGTCTAGTACTTATACTTGCTGCTTGCTGTTACTTATATTGAAAGAAGGATAGGAGCTCGGTGGCGCAGCGGTAAACGCGCTCGGTCTGCGATTGTTGAAGTTAAGCAACTTTCGCAAAGGCCGGTCATAGGATGGGTGACCACAAAAAAAAGAAGTTTTCATCTCGAGCTCCTCCGTGCTTCGGAAGGCACGTTAAGCCGTTGGTCCTGGCTGCATTAGCAGTCGTTAATAACCATCAATCCGCACCGGGCCCGCGTGATGGTTTAAGGCCCGATCTCCCTATCCATCCATAGAGAAGGCCCGTGCTCCAGCAGTGGGGACGTTAATGGGCTGATTATGTTGATATTGAAAGAAGTACTTATAAACAATTTGCTCGTTGACTTCCATTACTTTCAATCAACACATTGCTGTTCAACTTCTTGAAGTTGAAACTTAACTGCACAATCAACGAAGTATCAAAGTTTAAGTTCCTAATTTACTTTACGCAATTCGTAGCAACAAAAGGCAAACTTTCGTTTTTGTTAAAAAAGGACCAAATCTCGTTGAACGTGTCACAATTTATGCACGGTAGTTTCTTTTTCAATTTGGCTCGAGAAGCGTTCGTTAAAAATTCAAAGGACACCCGCAGGTTGGTAGCTAGAGGGGGCATAGTCTTGCTGGGAAACGCGTAGGTATTTTTTTTTTAATGGTGATGGTTAAAAACCTCTGCTTCTCTGAAATTTGTTGAAAAAAGTATATGTAGTATTTCTGTGGAACTAGTGATTTATCAGAGCAGGTACTGGACGACAACCGCGCCGAATTATATCAAGGTTTTCGACCAATAGACGAAGCGAATGCTATCTACGTGGATATACGTCGTTCGGCTACTGGTCAAAGTCCTCGATTATAATTCACGCCGCGCGGTCGCAGTGCCGCGAGGGTATAGAATAAGGAATAATACTACGCATAGAATGGCAACTTTCTGCTTCCCACCAGCATCTGAGCTAGGTTTACCTCACTCATAGTTTAGACTTCAATCGTATGGCGTCAGATGTCACACAATCAGACGCGCGTGTGCCAGGAGTTTTCTCCTCCTCAACTATGACACATTTCGAAGCAGTGGTTAGTAATTTCTGTTACTACCTATGACTTCCACAAACTTTGACAATAAGTAATCTTGATTTCAGTTTTAATTTTTTGAGTAATGTCTCACCTTTGAACATGACGGTTTGACGTACTTTATTGTGTTGGGTTTTATCTTTGGACACCAGCCATTTTTGCGGTTGGCATGGCAGAAGCATATTAGTTGTCAAATTAGTCCAATAGTTGGTTTTTTAGTTATACTGCTTTTTTAAATCTACCGCCCGTCTGTACAGTCTCCATTGTTTAGAAATTTTATATTCACTTAGTATTTGTCATTTTGTTGCTACATACATTTTTTGTGTCTGTGGAACATTGCAAATGATATTCGTTGGTAAAAAAAGATCCACAATTATTTATTAAAAAGGTTGTGTCTAATAATAAATGCCTAGAGGCATGGAATTGCCTTTTCATTCCAGCGAAAAACAGATCAAAAACCTTTTTATATTTTAAATCGACTTCAAAAAAGACGGCTTCCATTTCGATCCGTATGTCCTGACGTAATATGTATCAAAGTAAGTAATATTGGTAATAATATTATACAGTTTTTGAACTCTTCCAAACACAAAGACCTAAAATAAAGTAAACCTTATTACTATACAAGTAGACAACCGAATGACCGACAACCGAGGTAGACCGACGATCTGGTGAAGGCGCTGGATGCGGGCAGCGCAAGACCGATCGTCGTGGAGATCAGTAGTGAGCGTCGTACGGCTGATAATGATGATGATGAGACAACCGAATACGAGTGTAGAATAAAAGGGGCACGGTCGCGGCACGGAAGGGGTACAAGTGCGATTCGGACGGGACACGGAAGGGGCACGAACACGGTTCGGATATCTCGCGGAACCGTTATAGACTACACAAGAAGTGCGAATTAGGAACCTCATTAGACATAACATAAATCAGATTATCAAATCACAAAAGCAGAACGCCCAACAAACTCGACAAACTTGCAAATAACTTTTTCATTCGACATAATTAGCTGTTTTATAAATTTTTATATTGAATGGAGTGTCTGGAATGATTATGATTAGCTATTCACAGAATTTCATTACCAATTGTGACTGTCAGTTGTATAATTACTTACAACTTGTAAATTATAATTATCGTTCTTCAATGTTAATTATACTTCTTTCGGCATCGAGTCCCGGTGGGGACGAATCACAAAAGTCTCTTTATGATCCCTAGTTTGGTTTGGGAACATAGTAAGGGTTGATCACCCAACTGTCTAGAAAGTAATATGATCGTGCTTTAGAGTGCACGTGAAGCTCCTCCGGCTGCTATTTAACCCTTTTACGGACAGAGACTGTGAGAGACTATAAGTCATTGATGGTTCATAATAGGTAGATGACACCTTGGAATCGGAACGTCCGTAGACGTTCTGTCCTTGAAAGTGTTAACTAAGTATGTAGTCGTTATATAACGCTACGTTCATATCATAATATGTCCGGGGTCTTTGGCGGCTTAATAGTAACCCTGACACCAGGGTTGATTAGGTTGGTCATTGAACAACCTGTATGAAAGAAGAAGTAAAAATACAAATAGGTACTTACTTGTTATTTGGAAGTAGGTCTTTACTTTGTTTAGCTGTAATTAAGTGAAGGAAAAAATTGGTAATATGCAAGTCAGAGGTTTTTGCCTCCCAGGGTAGCGCGCAGTGCGCGTGCGTGACGCAGGCTCTGTAGGGGGGAGTGTGAGTGATAGGAGGAGAGCGGAGAGGAAAGCGGGAGCGATTGTGTGAGCGAGAGGCATATATAGCATCGATACACCTATGGGATAATAGGCCCGTCAAAATAAAAATACGTTTTTCTCCATGTAATAAGGATGCGAGTTTAAAATAGTTAACGCAACAGCGACTTTTTTTGATGCGCTTTCACGTCTTAACTACTTAACTGATTATCATAAAATTTTGCATAGGTACTGTTGTCAGGAACGTTCATAGCGTGCTTGCCGCTACGACCAAATATTACAAGTGAGCTTAATGCTGTTATCTCAGCTTAATGCTGGTGGTTGAGCGTTGGCCTCACGATCCGGAGGTTCCGGGTTCGATTCCCGGTGGGGACATATCACAAAAATTACTTTGTGGTCCCTAGTTTGGTTAGGGCATTACTGGCTGATCACCAGATTATCCGAAAGTAAGATGATCCGTGCTTCGGAAGGCACGTTAAGCCGTTGGTCCCGGTTACTACTTACTGATGTAAGTATGTAGTCGTTACATGAGCCATGTCAGGGGCTTTTGGCGGCTCAATAATAACCCTGACACCAGGGTGGATGAGGTTGATACTCCACCTCACAACCCACACGATAGAAGATGAAGAATGCTGGTATATGTATGATATTTACGGGCTGGCGCCAAGTAAATAACATAGGTACTAAGGATTTGCAACTGTTGTCGATGTGTCGCATTCATCTGTTTGGAGGAACTTTCTAACTATCCGGCAGGTGTTCAGAATTGAGGCTTTCTGTAAGTTTATGTATGTATTTCTATTCAGATCTAATAATTTCAAGCTATGATGTAAATGTTTGGGGATAATACCTGTGGTGGACACAACTATTGGAACTATATATAATTTATCTTGTTTCCATATTCTTGTTACTTCTTCTTTTAAATCTGTATATTTATGTATTTTCTCAGATATTGTTATTATTATTATTATTAAGATCTCCCTTAGTTCATCACTCGCACCATGCGCGGGGGATGGGTGAACCGTGCGTCAAAACGAGACGGGTATATTTTGCAAAGTTATCTATTACTCTCCAAAATGTTGTAAACATAAATATAAACACACGGTATTTCATATCCTGCTTAGGGAATACTTATAGGATAGTTAGACATGATTTTTAAAATTTAAGGTTTATTATGAACATTTCGACGAACACCCGTTTTGCTTTTTTGTAAATGTTTTGTGAAAATTTTAAATGTTTTATCGTCTTGTTTTTGTGTGTGTGTTTTAATAAACTATTTTTATATTACGAGTAAGATGATTCCGTGCTTCGGAGGGCTCGTTAAGCCGTTGGTCCCGGCTATTAGCCGTGAAAGCACCTCCAACCCGTATTGGAGCAGCTTGGTGGAGTATGCTCCATACCCCCTCCGGTTGATTGAGGGGAGGCCTGTGCCCAGCAGTGGGACTACTCTACGTATCTGGCAAGGAGTGGGTGTGTGGTGTACTTATGCCTACCACTTTGGGGATACAGACGCGATGTTATATTATGTTTTATCATCTCCAGAAACATCTCACGGTTTTATTTCAGTGCCCGTTAACCAATCTGTATGTATTGATAGTTTCGGTTTTTTTATAGAAGCGACTAAATGAAATGTGTTTCGATGGTACGTGATCTGTATAGCGCTGGTTTTCCCTTCGCGGGTCGGAAGCTCAGACAGGCAGTCGCTTCTGTAAAAAAACACCTCATATAACTACCGTTATAAGCCGCATTCTTGAAGTGATACGAAACCATACCAAGGAAGAACATTTTTTTTTGTCGTGACTTATATGGTAGGTTTGACTTTGTAAAAAACCGGAACTGTCAAATGTTATGTTAAGCGGACGCCGTCAAACACGGGATATCACTAGGGAGATGATTATAGACGCAACTTTACGTCTGTGCTCTCAATTGTGCTAATTCCTGTAAATACCATCTAATTTTATTTTAAGTTATATCTGTCATTTTCTTATCCGCCGAAAAGGAAAAGGACGGGTAATCGACAAGCATATTTATGGAACACACGTCAATTTTAAGGACAAATCTAAAACAACCGTCTAAAAATTTTACATCAGTCAATAACCCGACACAGGTAAGTAGACAGCACGTCAAACGGATTGCATACCAGTGACATACCTTTTTGATTCGCCCGGGTTATTCATTCATTTACTCATTCTTCCTAAAATTAAGAGCTGTGAATCATCCGTCCCTTTCCTTTTCGACGGATATGAAAATGACGGATATAACTTAAAATAAAATTAGGCGGTGTCTGCAGGAATCGGGGCCAATACTCGTATTAAGAGATACAGCTCAAATCATCAGAATAAATTGCAAATGTAGTACCGAAGCATAAGAAGTAGTACCGAAGGAAGAAGTTCCACGAAGGTATATCAAGCTCTTTTCAAGCTCGCATTGATGCTGGGCGCGGAGTATCTAGTAGTGTTATTCTTTGTTATTTCGACCATTATCGACGCGTTTACCACCAGCGTGACTATTTAAGCACACAAGTCGTCTGTAGTTGGCCGATCATAAGTCGCATTCTTGAAATAATACAAAACCATACAAAGGAAGAACACTATTTTTGACATGACTTATAATACTTTTTTTTGACGTGACTTATTGTAGATTTGCCGAAGATGGCATTAACTAACCAACCCGGCCGGACATATGGGGTGCGCTGAGGGCTCTCATCCGGTATAAAATTCATACTTATATACTTATATGTTATATGTTGTAGAAAAGAGTTATATGGAGTAGGTTTGCCTTACATGGCATTTCCTACTTGGCCGGACCAATGGAGTGCGTTGGTGGCTGTCACCTGGCACGAAAATTTAAGGAACGGCTCAGGGCGTTGTCTGAGTCGGTTTATATTTGATACTTATTTTTACTTTTAATTATATAGTTCAACTTACCTCTTTCTTTATACTCTGAATATTATATTGTTTTTGAATTTCTATTTTTATTTAGGCTTCAAATTTTTAACTGGTTCCCCAAGATACAGGCACCCGCCTAGTTTGGGGACCCCTGTCCAATTTTTAATTATTATTAAGTATAAGCACATAATTCTAGTTGAAAGTGATTCTATGTATTTGTTTTTGTGCAATAAAATCATAATAATCGTCCATATTGGTCTGAATAAGGGAAATCGTCGTCCACCCCCGAGGAGTAGGTCAAAAGTAGGTACGTAAATACACCTCGAAAAGTTAATAAAGAAATTTTCAAAATAATCTCGAAGATTCCAGGAAACTGCAATATATCACATAACGAAATCCAATTAAAACTTTCTTTGTTCTTGTTTCACTTAAATATGTAAAATCAAAACGACACGAGTTCCAAAACATGTCACATGTAAGAACCTTGAATATTTACAGAGTTAATATCGTAGTATCACGGGTTTCAGAATTCAGAATCATTTATTCAACGTAATTATCATGGATAAACTTGTTGAAGTACAATGTAACATTTTTGAATTTACGTCATTTCGCAAGGTGTTATGGCTGAGGAGAAGAAATGACAAGAAACTGCAACAGCAACACGTCTTTTAAAAACCAATGAGGCTATATACTCGTATTACAAATTATTTAATAACTAGAGAAACACATTCAATACCAGACATTTAAATAACTATAAATAGACAAGAGAGAACAGTTGTTAATAATAATTGAAGGTATGTCGGATATAAAATGGTAGTAACTGTATGATAACTAGAGTTTGAATCCCGGTTCGGGTTCTAAACAACTGAATTCAACTTTATGAGTTTGAATTCGTGTTTGGAAAATAGATTAATATCACTCAGCAACCCTGTGGTTATTATTGAGTCGCCAAAAGCCCTTGACATGGCTTCCGAAGTACGGATCATCTTTCTTACGGACAATAGGATGATCAGCGTGCAATATCCCTACCAAACTGATATGACCCAACCGGGAATAGAACTTTGGATTTTAAGATCGAGAAACCAAGATGTAGTCACGGTTTACATATTGAAAAGGATAAAAACGTAGACTTTGTAAACGAAACGCATTTCTCGGGAATGATCATGTCAATGTTTACTAACATGTGGTACACCACATACAGGGTGTTAGTGATATCGTAACGAATACTAAGACGGATGATTCGGCTTATTATTCTGAGCTAATATCAAGTGGAATTTTCTATCGCAAAGTATAGGAAGAATCCACTTGATATCAACTCAGAATCCTGTTCTGAATCATCCCTTAAAGTTACGATGTCACTAACACCCTGTATATTGCATGCCCCATGTAGCTGGAAGCCGATATAGTTTGCGGCTTTAGTTGTCTGTCTATCCTTAAAAAAAAGTATAGTAGATGTTGATACATCTTGTCTTTTCTGTTAATAATATAGGCTCGCGTTTGATCAAAATCTGACCTGATGGTAAGTGACGATCTGGTCTAGAGTGGATTACGCTTACCTAGCAAATGCCTATTCATTCCAGCCTTCAAGGCTGTCAGGTTATAACGACTTGGAATAACAGACGACGACAAATAGTTCCAGTCCTTTGCTGTTCGCATCAAAAAGGAAAAGGCAAAACGTTTAGTGCGGATTGGTGGTATATCTGTCGTGGCCAGATCTTAGAAGTGATCATTTCATGATGTGTCCGATCATTTCATGAAATGGTCATATTTCATGAAATAGAATAGCACTCGTTGGCCGCATTATCATGTGGTTTGGCCAGATCAATGAACACAAAACATTTAACGATATGAGCGACTAAATTCATGATTACTCCATGATATGACAAGCTTTGGCAATCATATCGTAGAATTAGTAACATTATCCACCGGTAGTGGCGCTGGTGTCGCTTTGTTTTGCATAATATAATGGTGGATGTAATTGTACAATTTTCCATATAGATAGTAGATTAGGCAAATAATTTTGAACCTAAGAAAATAATTGATTATCGGGCAACACTTTTCGCATTTTTATTACACCACATAGCATGAACACCGCCTACATTAATGATATGACCAAACGTGGATTGAAATATTATTAAACGTTAACGTTTCAACGCTATGGTCAGCTTAAGTTGGCTATTTCATGAAATAATCGAACACATCATGAAATGATCAATTCTAAGATCTGGCCACGATATATCCATAACATAAGGATGAAATACCTGCCGACAACTAGTTGTCCGTAGATGAAATGGATGGAATGCCTTCCTTTCAACTTGTGGCTACCATAGCAGAACACCTTGGCCAAATAGAAAAAAAAACTTGAAGAATAAGGAAAAGTAATTCCGAAAAAAAATTGACGGCTTTAGAAAAATAAAAGCAAATAAATATACAAATATGTGTTTGTGCAATTTGATGTTTTCATCTTAAAATACCTTACAATTAAAAAAATATCGTTTACCTTAAGTTTAAAAGGAATATAAATACCTATTTATTTAAATATAAAATTACGTACTCTTTTTTTAATAAAGAATCTACTCGAGTAAAAAATATAGAATAAGATGGTACTCAAGTAACAGGAAGTACGTGTAACAATTTAATGAATTCGCAGGGAAAAATAAATACATTGCATCTACGAAACGGGAAATTCAAAATTAAATGTAAAATTATTGAAAAGTTAAATATTTTTGTTTTTTAACATGTTCTGGCATTTATTATACAGTTGAATTTTATTATATTTATTAATAAATAAATTAATAGTTTATTAATTTATTAAACACACGATAACGCCCGGCGTTCTCATCCTAAATACAGGGTTGAAAAGAGGAGAGGGGAGCGGTCTACGGCAGTCGTAGCGCGCGCGTAGCCCGTAGCAGACGCTACGCCGTCGACGCGCCGCCCGATTATAACCGACCTTCAATGAAATTACAGTTACAATTGCCATAATCCGAGTAATCTAACTATAATCTAACTGTAATCGTGATAGTGTGTGTCGACATTGAAACAAGGATTGTGTTGTGATGTGAACGGTGTTAGTGTTTGAATGAAATCTTTTTGGAGGTAAATAAGGTCCTCTCGCTATAGATCCTTACATCTATAGACAAGTGGGTGTATTGTCAAAGATAATATCTGATCTTATCTGTGAGTGTACTATTGAAGGAAGTATTTCAGGTGAGTGTCCTTTTGTGAGCTCTTAAGTATGCGTTTAAGAAAAAAACACGTTGTGATTTATTTAATCTTCGAAAATTACACAAAGAAATCTTTACTAATAAAAGCGAAAGTGAGTTTTTTATATGCGTTTTTACACGTTAACTACTCAATTGTTTATCATAAAATATTCGCGTACATGTTTTGGGGATATAGTGAAGGATACAGCGTACGTTCCAGTAAAGGGAAAGAAATCGCGGGTATTAGTAATGTAAGAGTGCTTTTAATATATCTTACACCCCCCCCCCCCCCCACTACCGGGCTTCACGACTTTTCTCCTCGACGGAGGTTTCTTCTACGACGCTCCTCCAATGCGGGTTGGTAGATAAACAATAAAAAGTTAATTTGGAAAAGAAAATTTCTCAAATAATTTAAACCGGGAATCGAACCCGGGGCCTTTAGTTTTGCAGTCATTAGTATCACACCATTTGCAATACAGAGGTCGTTTTTAAATAACCCTTCTTTTGCTCCGCCGCAGTTGGGTAAAAAGAAAATTAAAGGGACTAATAAAAGCAAATTAAACTCCAGCTTTTTTTGACGTGACTTAATATGTAGATTTGCCTCATTTGCCATTAACTACTTGGCTGAACAAATGGGGAGCGCTAAGGGCTCTCACCCAGTGCAAACTCCAGCAAAGACTTTATTAAGATTAGGAAAATCCCTAACGGAGATTTTGCATTTCAAAGAGAAAAATAAATCGAAAAGGTCTGGCTCGGACGGGACTTGAACCCACAACTCTTGTTAAGTCGGGACGAGCGTGTTAACCGTTACACCATCCTGTCCGTGCGAAATTAATTCGACCTATATCCCCTCGGGTTGATTGAGGGGAGGCCTGTGTCCAGCAGTGGGACGTATATAGGCCGTTTATGTTACATCTGCATTATGGCAATTATTTCGATTAATTTTCCTCTTTGAGTTTCCCTAAGCAAGAGTGAGGCCATAGAAATAAAAATCCTTTGCATTTCAAACCTCATCATCATCAGCCCATAAACGTCCCCACTGCTGGGGCACGGGCCTTCCCTACGGATGGATAGGGAGATCGGGCCTTAAACCATCACGCGGGCCCAGTGCGGATTGATGGTTATTAACGACTGCTAATGCAGCCGGGATCGACGGCTTAACGTGCCTTCCGAGGCACGGAGTAGCTCCAGATGAAAACTTTTTTTTTGTGGTCACCCATCCTAAGACCGGCATTTGCGAAAGTTGCTTAACTTCAATAATCGCCCGAGCGCGTTTACCGCTGCGCCACCGAGCTCCTCAATTTTACACAACGCATTTCAAACCTATCTCACCTCAAATAAGGTACTTGCCAACCTACTCAAATTATATACTTTTTACTAAACGTCAAACTGAAAATTTATCTGGTCTTTGTATGGAAATACTCTTCTGTAACTGTGACGTCATCAATAATAGCGGTCAAACGTCGTGTCGTAGTCATTGTTAATTAATTCATAAATAAACATCGAAAATAAGTCGAAAGGTAAATGAGATTGGTTTTTGATCATCTTAGCTTCTAATATAATATTTATTTATTTATTTCAAATAGAAAAATATAGACTGGCTTTTTAGATTAGCATTTTATAATTTATGTTTGACGCAGTCAAATACCCTATTGTAGTATAAATTTGCCTCGAATAGGATACACTTTACTCTTGGCTAGACAAAAGAAAAACATGACTAATGTCGTATGTTTAGGATTTAGTTTGCAACTTTAAACAAGTCCATTGAATTATTTATTTGAATCGTGTGTTCTTATGTTGTAAGGTGGATTTCCACCTCACAACCCACACGACAGAAGAAGACCTGGTATATCGTTTGTGCAACAAGATACTAGGGGTGGTATTAATAAACTAAACTCAGCTTCGAGACTGCCCTCAAGGTCATGTCATTGTGACAGTTCTTATATAAAAACAGGGCATCATTTTGAGGGCAGCCGCTGAGATTAGTTTATTAATACCATCCTAGGTGTCTATTGCATTTAGTTTGCGCCACCATGGTGTCCTAGTAAAATGTGCGAAATTTATTTAGGACTTCGTCTCAAAATTTTTCCTGATTACTCGCAGGTCTTCTGATTACTTGTAACTCTGCCCACTCTATTAGGTACTAAGGGCGTTTATTGTATAAGTAGCACAGAAAAGAATAAGTAGGTCGTTCTTTTTTTTGAAAGAGTACGGGAGAGGAATGCCTATATAGCCTTTACAAAAGTTAAACGCTGACTGTCTTTTGAGAGTCGTATTTTGTCTTAGTGCGACGTCCCGGAAGATAATTATTTTACTCTCGAATTGTATTTTATCTTTTGGACGTCTTATATTTGTTATAGATGATAAATTGTAGAGATTTCAGTAATAAGACAGCGTTATTGTATACATCTCTTTCGTAAAAGCAACATTACGCTGCTAGTTTGCAAGCAATGGTAGCCCAGTTGGTAAAACGCTTGCCTCTCACTTTGAGGTCGCAGGTTTGAATACAGCACAGGCCTAAACCGATGATTGTCGAATTTGTTTGTGAATTCATGTTTGGATCATAAATGATTATCACGTGCTCAGCGGTAAAGGAAAACATCGTGAGGAAACCCACATTCCCGAGAAATGCATTTTCGGCTGTATAGGGCTGGTCTCAACAAACAGCCTCCGTGGTCTAGTGGTTAGAGCGTTAGGCTCACGATCTGGAGGTCCGGGTTCGATTCCCGATGGGGACATGGTCGAAATCACTTTGTGAGACTGTCCTTTGTTTGGTAAGGACTTTTCAGGCTTGAATCACCTGATTGTCCGAAAAAGTAAGATGATTCCGTGCTTCGGAGGGCACGTTAAGCCGTTGGTCCCGGCTATTAGCCGTAAAAACACCTCCACCAATCCGCATTGGAGCAGCGTGGTGGAGTATGCTCCATACCCCCTCCGGTTGATTGAGGGGAGGCCTGTGCCCAGCAGTGGGACGTATATAGGATGTTGATGATGAAGGGCTGGTCTCCCTTCGCGGCAGACATGCAGTCGCTTCTGTAAAAAACAGAACCTGTCATATCTTCAGGTTAGGTAAGCGGACCCTATGAGAAACGGGATAATGCTAGGGAGATGATGACGTTGCTAGTTTAGCCGTCACAAACAATACTTAGGGTGGTATTAATAAACTAATCTTAGCTGAGGCTGCCCTCAAGATGATGTTCAAGTCCCTGTTGTTATATAAGAATTGTTTGTTTGTATACTTTTTATTTCTTTAAAATACAAATAATATTTACATATAATTTATCGTTAGATAAAGCATAGGCGAGCTTATCCCTAATTGTCACATTGACAACCTTGAGGGCAGTCTAAAGTTGAGATTAGTTTATTAATACCACCCTTAGACTTAAGCAGCAATTTTTTATGTATTTTGTATTAAAACATAACACAAGTTTACGACTTCGAATTCGGGTATTAAGCAAGATGAACTAAGTACCTTCACCTCGCCGGGCAACACTACGTAGATTTCCATTTGCTTCATGCTTGATATAGTTCTCTTGTTTGTTCCATACTCAACTATCTCACACACACGCGCCAGTTCAGAGTCATCAGTCCATGAACGTCCCCACTGCTGGGGCACGGGCCTTCCCTATGGATGGATAGGGAGATCGGGCCTTAAACTATCACGCGGGCCCAGTGCGGATTGGTGGTTATTAACGACTGCTAATGCAGGCAGGACCAACGGCTTAACGTGCCTTCCGAAGCACGGAGGAGCTCGAGATGACAACTTATTTTTTTTTGTGGTCACCCATCCTATGACTGGCCTTTGCGAAAGTTGCTTTACTTCAACAATCGCAGACCGAGCGCGTTAACCGCTGCGCCACCGAGCTCCTCAGTTCAGAGTAATCTCTTTTAAACCTAGTTCCCAAATTGGTGACTTTCTAGGTATTCCTTGGCCATCCCTTCCAACAATTTTCACATCTCTACAGGGTTTTAGTGACATTCAAACCATGATTCTGAGTTGATATCAAGTCGAATTTTTCTTTGCAAAAGTATGGAACTAAAAATAATTTAAAAAAATACACAATAATTTTCATGAATTTTTCGATTGGAAATTCCACTTGATATCAACTCAGACACATGTTCTGAATCATCCCCCTCAGTATTCGGTACGGTGTCACTAACATCCATACCTACTTGTATGGCTACCTGTATGTACTTTACTTTACTATTATTCACTTTTATTTGATTTACTTAATGTGCAATTTTATTACAATTTATTATAATTTCGTTTCTTTTTCTTTGGTATGCGTCGTGCCTGTTCGGAGGCGCGACAGTCGAATGGGAAAAATATCATATCCAAGTATTATACTGGCAAAAATTGAACTACTTTGCCGACCGAGGTGACTCGAGGAGCTGCGCGCGCGATAGATACTAACACAAACAGACTACACAATACACATACTTACATAATATAATTCCTACTTATTATGTTTTATGCATTCGTATTTGTTTATATCAGGTGCGTACTATATCCGCTTGCATTAATTACTATTATAATACTAACATTAAGTATTTATGTATACGTTTTTGTGATAATATATTATATTTTGTACACCTACATTCTATTTTAAGTAATTTGGTAATATTTAATCTATGTACGAATATTAACGTATATTTATGAAACACGACGTTCGTGCCTCACCCAACAGGGTCCACATAATACCAGCGTCGTGGTTCACGCCGCGACTTGTGCTGAGTGAGGCCCTTTCATCTCAGGACGTCCACCACTACCTTATGATCATTGTAATTAACATCCTCCTATGCTTTTGGTAATTGTTTTGTAAAAAAAAATGTGATGTTATTGTCTTGTCTTTGTGTGTGGCGTCCTTTTATAATAAACAATATCTATTCTATTCTATTCTACTTGCACGGGGTGTAAGTGACATCGTACCGATTACTGAGAGGGATGATCAACTCATTATTCTGAGTGAATATCAAGTGGAATTATCGATAACAAAAGTATAGAATTCAATTTGTTTTGTTTAAAACATGATTTTTGGAAAATCATCCCCCTTAGTATTAGTTGCGACGTCCCCAACACCCTGTATAAAGAAAAGTGAAAGGTCACTGACTGACTCGCTCATGACGAAATCTCAGAAACTACAAGTGCTAGTAGTCTCAAATTTTGCATGGGGGTTCATGTAAGCACGTAGGTGCTCACTAAGACGGAATTTTGCGAAATTCAACCCCTAAGGGGGTAAAAAGGAGTGGCAAAGTTTGTATGAAACTTCTATAGTTTTAATAGTAGAGTTTCATGCGAATGACGTCATTGGTAACAGCTAGTTAAGTATACCTATAGTTACCGCTTTCCTAAAAACTTGCACGTATTTTAGATGAAACACGTCCTCTGTGTGCCATAATTCAATATTTTGTCAACAGGCTCTTATAATTAAACGGTTCGCGAAATAGTTCGTTATTATTCTAGTTTTACAGAGGGCCTATGAATATATAAATTGTAGTTGCAAAATTAAATTGACTTATAGTAGATTTGCCGCAGATGGCATTAACTACTTGGCCGGACAAATGGGGAGCGCTTAGGGCTCTCACCCGGTACAACGTGAGGGAGCCCAGTTGGGCGCGAACCTCGGCTCAGGGAGTCGTGGGAGAGGAAAAATATTTGAAAGAATTAATCGACTCTAGTGGGTCGATAACGATAGCGCTGATTGAGGGATAAAATTGAACACCAAAACATATCATAAGCTTACGTTTGTTTCCCAGTTGGTCTGATAAAGATTAATTGTTGTTCACATAGTGACTCGTCGTTTCGGATAAACAAAGTTAAGGTACATCCAAGTCAAAATTTATCGATAATTTCTTAAATGTACATTATTAACTGATTGTCCGAAAGCAAGAAGATCCATGCCTTGTAAGGAACGTTAAGCCGTTGGTCCCGGTTACTACTTACTGATAAGTAAGTAGTCGTTGCTTGAGCCATGTCAGGGGCTTTTAGCGGCTCAATAGTAACCTTGACACCAGGGTTGATGGGGGTTGGTAATCCACCTCACAACCCACACGATAGAAGAAGATTAAATGTCAATATCCAATATACGTACTTATGTGGCAAGGAGTTTGTATATAGTATATTATACACTTCTGCCTACCCCTTTGAGGATACAGGCGTGATGCTATGTATGAAAAAACGCGTAATTCACGCAGGTACAAGGCAACCCACATAGTTTATCAAATTCATTCCAATTTCTACCCTATAAGTAGAAAGTCAGAAGAAATATGATATTCTGTCTGTCACTAGTCCCCTAGGGAGGGAGAGGGTCTGCGTTGGGGTACATCTAACACAATAAGAGATGAAATCGTACAGTGGGGTAGATAGGAGACAGCGGAGATATCTCTCATAAGGAGAAGCTAACTAACAAACTGTACCAGTTTATCGAGTTGTAAAATGACCACTTAAGATTTTCTTTTCACGTATTAAATAAAAGAAAAAGATGGCGATCTTCTTCCAAATAGCCAATAGCATTTTATTTGACGTGACTTTTTTCATGTTTGATTCAGATGGTATTAACCACTTGGTCTGACAAATGAGGAGCGCTGAGGGCTCTTAACCGGTACAAAATTTAAGACAAAAGGCCTGAACTGCCTAGTTGGGCGGGAACCCCGGCTCAGGGCGTCGTCTGAGAGGAATATATTAGAAATAATTTATCGTCCCTAATGGATCAAAGCGATAAGTGCTGAATGAGGGAAATTGTCGACCACGCTGGCGGGGTCGGTATCGGAGTCCTGAAGTGTTTGGTGTCGCGAGCTGATTGACCGCCTCTATGGCTAGAGTAATCGGGTCGTCGAGATCGTATATTACGTCTTTCGGTGGCCGATACTTTTCAGTACCATCCCTATGCGGGATATATTGTGTATGAAGATGGCAACTGAAGATTTGTGCCTGGTTAATGGAAATAGGCTTGCCCTCTACTGAGGAGTGGGTGTATATACTAGACACAAAGGTAAAGGCCTACCCCTTTGGGGATCAGGCATGATGCTTTGTCAGCACAAAGTTTATTTCTGCAATTAAACAAAATAATTATAAAGCCGAAATAAAACAGTCTTTTATTAACAGTTATTTCACCCAAAAAGTTAGTCTGTAACTTTAAATTTGCCTGAAGCCTAATTTGAATTTAGACAAAACTCCTAACAAGTAGCTAAAAGGAATTTGTTTGAGAACAACATTTGTATGTACTTTTCAATTTATTGTCAACAACAGTTGTGGTGGTGAAGTCCCTATAATGTAATCATTCATATCACGTTAGTAACAAAAAGCTCGTTGAAACGTGGGTACTTAGTTCATTTGAGAATATAGTCAAAAGCTTATGTTATGGTATCATACATACAACATAAACTCATACCTTTTTCCCATTAGGGTAAGCAGAGACTATGGAATCCCATTTGCTTCTCTTGCTTTTTCCACATTCATCAATCGTTTCATACAGGCGCGGTTTAGAGTAGACCTTTTTTAAGAAATTTCCCAATTTGGTCAGTTCTTTTAGCTTTACAACCAACACGCATAAATATAGATCTCTTTTTAATAAACAGTAAAAAGGGTTCTGGAGCATACTCAGCTGCGGTGTGGTGCGGTCCTGCAAGTTTTCTGGTGTTTTCTAGCTATGCCCAACTTGAATTGTATGGCAAATAACTCATTTGGCGAAGTCTTTGGCGACCATTTGGCAACGAAGCCATTTCAATATAAATTGTTTGGCGACGTTGCCAGTGCCGTGGCCTTGGAGCCAAACAATTTAAGTGCTTAAAATTATAAACGCACAGTTATTCTGTAAGTAAATAGTACTAAAAGCTAATTCGCAATTCGCCCAGAATCTAGCCGAAATCCGTTATTACATTTAGCGAGAAATTCTCTCTATAGCTGACCAATTTTGGAGATCCAAGCCATAATTTGATTTCATATAACTGGATTCAATTCTATCATATTGTTCTATTGAACAGTGAGCGGGTTTGTCTAGAAATTGTGTTTATGTAAATCATTCGATTTATGCAGAGAGACTGACACAGCGCCTGTTACCCGTATTGGTGTAGACAGAATCCAGAATGCAACTTGCCTAAGCAACCAATAAGATGACCAGGGTTAAAACTGCCACATTGAAGCGATTCATCTAAGAAAGCGATATTGGTATTTGACGTTTGTTGAAATTGTAATATTGCTTTTTTTTGTCAATTTTGCTTTTCGTTTCTTGACATAACAAAACTTAACACTAAAGGCAAAAAATGACGTGGTCGTTCACCAACTAGACGGACCGTTCAAGTGAAAGACTTGTCGTTATCCAAGCTCTGCACAGTCGTAAGGGAAGCGCTGGACAGAAACCGATGGAAGCAGGTCATCCGCTCCAGATGCAACCCTGATACTGACCACGATCCTCAGATATGAGGGATCGACCCAAGAGAGAGAGAGAGAACATTACAAACATAACAAATACTTAACTTACTATGTATTTACTTATTCACCAGATTGTCCGAAAGTAAGATGATCCGTGCTTCGGAAGGCACGTCAAGCCGTTGGTCCCGGTTACTACTTACTGATGTAAGTAATTAGTCGTTACATGAGCCATGTCTGGGCCTTTGGCGACTCAATAACCCTGACACCAAGGTTGATGAGGTTGGTTCTCCACCTCACAACCTACTCGATAGAAGAGAAGACTTACGTACTTACTTTTATTTATTGTCGATTTTACGCGTATTCCATTAATCGTCAAATGCATACATTTTTTACATTGTTTTAAGTTTACGCGGTTATTATCATAATTAAAGCACATAATAACGGGTTCTTACCGCGTTTAAATGGGGATATGAGACTCCCGATATTTCGACACTGTTGCAAGTGCCATGATCACGGGATGACTGATGAGATTGGAGTGGAGTAGGTAGAGCCATAATTTTCTACGGGCAGACATATCTGTCTACCCTCTTTCTTTGCCGCTTGTTTATGTTTTTGATATCGGAATGTTCGGAACCATCTGAACTCGCACGAAACTCACTACGACAAACCGCACTCACTGTGTCCTCACGTTTTTTCACCACATTAGGCCGTTTCAAGCTTTTTACAACACCTACTACTGGATTCCACGTGCTCGATAATTTGAAACCCGTCTTCCCTGTTGAAATTTTTATGTTTTCTGATTTCAACAGTGTCTAAATATCGGGAATCTCATATCCCCATTTAAACGCGGTAAGAACACGTTATTATGTGCTTTAATTATGCATACATTTTGTTGGTGGCGAGAGTTTAAAATGTAAACAATTCAAAAGAATTGCTAAAGTAGTACCCAAGTGGTTTAAACACACTATGAATAACAAAGAAAAGCACCTTATTATTAGAAAATAGAATTCCATATTCAATCCATATCCTCAACACAGAGGTAAACAAAAGCGCTTCGCTGACAATCGGAGGTACGTACCTACAATATTCTACATAAAGTACAACATTGTACACGGTGTGCCGAGCCTGAGACACAAGTTGAATAAAAAAAAGGTGAGCCAAGTTTTTTTAAGGTCAATAACTTCCAAATAAATGTGGTGCTTAGTACACCTGAAAAGTTGTGCTGAATTTGTTGGAAAAAAAAGTTTTTTTTTTAAGTTTTTTTGGTAAGAGCGTTGTTAAGGTTCCAGAGCGGCTCAATAGTAACGAAACCCAGCTAAATCAAGCTCGATTCAAGCTTATTTATTCAAGCTTATTGCGGGGCGATAGGCTCGCGCCCTATTGCGTGGCTCTTAAACATATCTCGCAAGGAGTTTGTGTATATTAGATACCTCTGCCTACCCCTTTGGGGATACAAGCGTGATGATATGTTACGTTATGTTAGTGAAGAGTGTCCCGTTTATACGTAGTATTAGTGTTTGTTCCATAGTTGGTAGGTAACTTATCACCACGAATATATGAGTCGTTCAAAACTATAAAACAATCAAATCATTTATTGTATGAATTTAGGTACATAATGGCCCCGATTCCTGCAGACATCTCTTAATTTTACTTTAAGTTATACCTGTCATTTTCTTATCCGCCGAAAAGGAAAGGGACGGATGATTGACAGCTCTTAATTTTAGGAAGAATGAGTAAATAAATGAATAACCCGGGCGAATTTTTAGACGGTTGTTTTAGATTTGTGCTTAAAATTGACGTGTGTTCCATAAATTTTATGCTTGTCGATTACCCGTCCCTTTCCTTTTCGGCGGATAAGAAAATGACAGATATAACCTAAAATAAAATTAGATGGTATTTACAGGAATTAGCACCAATTTGGTCTTAAAATTAATCTTATGGCTAAAGCCCACCGAACTATCTTTGCAGACATATACAAACATTATTTACAATACGGGAAAAATCACATTCACAAAATATAGATAGATAACAATATGTAGCCTGTTATATCCTTCTTAAAGTTTAAATACCTTCACTTTGAGGCGCGGATATAGACAGACGCTGTTATAATAGGACTTTTTAATATTTTGTGGTCTAGTACAGCCACTGGGAAGTGACAGGTCCACAGCACAGCGCAGTTAAAACCTGGCGGCCATTAACAAATTGCGACAGTCGCCGCAGTCAGACGGGGTTTTTCAATTTGCCATCTGTAAGGGATGCTCTCGGTCTGTGCTTGAGATGGCTTTTTTGTTGTCAACTGTGATAAAGAAATAAGCATGAGTTTGTGTACGGTCCCGAGCATTAATATGTATACACTTTGGTACCATGTCACATTAACTTTTTTGACAAATTGAACAGTAAGTCTCACTAAATGTCAAATATGTTAGTGCGACAGAGTCCTAAAGTGGGTACATTGTATTGCTCATGACTGTATGTACTTATTCTTTTTTTACGCGACTTATTCGTCAATTGTTTTGCGGATAGCGTTCACGTAGCCACATAAAATGTTACCTATTGCATTTTGTATTACGCACGCAGCATAGGAACGACCCTAGAAAGAACATTTCAACAAAGATTTGAGAACACGACTTCAAAGGAAGAAAACAAACGACCACCCGCTAGCCACTTCATTTTAGCTTAAATAATAAATTCCCGCGTTTGCTCGTTGCTTTTGGAGATTCACACCAATTTGTTTTATACTCCTAATAACATTTTGACAAAAGGGACAGATGGGAGAAGTTTTTAATATGATTCTGTATATCTTACATACATACCTACATATAGACATAACCTATGCACGGTATTAGTGACATCGTAAACACAGCTCGGACACTTCATACAAAACACCTCGTTTGATACAGACACTACACATTGACGTTATCGTACACGCACATCTGTGTGTTTGACGTCTGACGTCCATACGATTGATGAGTAAAGTAAGACGAGAGGAACGGGGGGTGAAGGGAGGGGTCTTATTGAGTTAAACCTAGGCTAATAGGGAGCGGAGAGTTGGCGTTCTATACTTAGTGTTTGGAGTCTGGTGTAGCTTTGAAAAATACACTAAAAGCACACTAAAAAGGGGGCAATCCCCCCCTTTCTTTTGCCCCCAATTTCTCTGAGATCTCATCATCAGATCCCGATACGCTGACAATAAGACCAGCTGGGAACCATACCCTCCAAATCATGCACATCATCATCAACCCATTAACGTCCCCACTGCTGGGGCACGGGCCTTCCCTATGGATGGATAGGGAGATCGGGCCTTAAACCACCACGCGGGCCCAGTGCGGATTGATGGATATTAACGACTGCTAATGCAGCCGGGACCAACGGCTTAACGTGCCTTCCGAAGCACGGATCATCTTACTATTAAGGTTACATACATACATACATAAACTCACGCCTATTTCCCACCGGGGTAAGCAGAGACTATAGAATTCCATTTGCTTCGATCCTGACACACTTCTCTTGCTTCCTCCACATTCATCAATTGCTTCATACACGCACGCCGGTTCAGAGTAGATCGTATTGAACCTTTTCTAAGGACATCTCCTTTTTTGAGGGAGGTCTTTTTTTATTTTGGGCGCCTCCATTGTGTAATTATTTGTCTTTTTGTCTTTGTTTTTTTTATTATTTCTGTAGTTTAAGTTTGTAAATGTGGCGTCCAATATGGAAATAAATATTTTCTTTCTTTCTTTCTTTGAGTAATCGTTACATGAGCCATGTCAGTGGCCTGTGGCAGCTCAATCATAACCCTGACACCAGGGTCGATGAAGCTGGTATTCCACCCCATAACCCACATGATAAGAAGAAAACCTTAAGAGTAGGACTATTACACACACTTTCAATCCTTCTCAAAGAAAAATCAACATTCATTGAGAAATTACGAAAGCATTATAAATTAAGAAGCACACAGTCTCGTAAAACACGAGATACGATAGATCTACGAAATATTTATAAGTAAAAATATACAATAATTTAAGTAGATATTGGCCCCGATTCCTGCAGACACCGCCTAATTTTATTTTAAGTTATATCCGTCATTTTCATATCCGTCGAAAAGGAAAGGGACGGATGATTCACAGCTCTTAATTTTAGGAAGAATGAGTAAATTAATGTGTCGGGTTATTGACTGACGTAAAATTTTTAGACGGTTGGTTTAGATTTGTGCTTAAAATTGACGTGTGTTCCATAAATTTCATGCTTGTCGATTACCCGTCCCTTTCCTTTTCGGCGGATAAGAAAATGACAGATATAACTTAAAATAAAATTAGATGGTATTTACAGGAATTAGCACCAGTATAGCAGTTTATAAATTTGATGTCTAAAAGAAACATTTTGTTTCTAGAGCCTTATAAAATGGCGCTACATTTTACATTGACCTATGTTTGTCCTCAGCAAGCCAGGCTTACAAATATTTATTCTTATTTTTGTCTCCTAATGTTTTTTTAATGGAATTTTATAGTATTAACTCGGCATAAGTTTAGGCTACATCTAAGCACTTTTAACTTCTGTTTGCTAATCACTAATGAAACCCTTTAACTTAGTCTTCGAATAAAAAACAATAATGTAATCGGTTTATAACTTTTAAAGTAATTAAATTTCTTATTTTAATGACTCAAGATAATTTAGTTGAAATAAAAACTTATAAAACTTTATCATAAATTACGAAGTATGCAATACTTGTTTTCGTAGAAAACAAATTTAATTTTGCAGATTAATATAAGTTTTTTTTTAAAGTTAAATGAAAGATAAAATAGAAGTCTAACAATTTTTTAATCGTACTTTCTTATAAAACTGATTTTATGAATATTCCTTCGTAGGTTTTTTATACCTATTGATATTGCACCAATGGAAACGACCTTGTGGCTCTCTCCTTAAATGTTACCTTTAATGGGACTTAAACATAACTGGCGAGGAGTAAAACGACTGGTGGTATATATACATGTAGAATATAGAAATAACACGGGATATTTTAAATATCTTTACTCCTTATATTTTAATCTAGGCACGCGGTAGCGTGGCAAGCCAAGTTCCAGAAACAGAACTGGCGAGCCGCACCGTGTGGTAATATTACACGAACCATTTGGAGCCATTTTTGACCCCCGCATAAATCAAAAACTATTTCACATAAACGTATCAAATTTGGCCAAGTCAGACCTTAGGCTACAATACATTATCTTATGTTATAAGAAGATATGATATGTTATACTGTTACTTATAAATAAATTTCAAGACTGACCATTGAACTTGGCACCCATTTAGATCTCACTTCTTTTGTCGTTGAAGTCAACAATCAAGGCATTTATCATAATATTGAACTTGGCTCTCATTTCACATTTATGTTTTTGATTGGATTAGTTTTAACAAAATCCTCTAACCCGACCGACATCGCACCAAAGACCCGCCTTTCTTACTTTTTAAAACTGCCTTACGTGCCATTCATTAACCATCCTCATTTCATGCCATAAACAATCAAATTCCCATTCATTATCCTTCCATAGTATTCTCACTTTCCTACATACACCTCTACCTAACCCTTCGGAGATACAGGCGTGATGCTGTCTTTTAACAGCCTCCGTGGTCTAGTGGTTAGAGCGTTAGGCTCACGATCTGGAGGTCCGAGTTCGATTCCCGATGGGGACATTGTCGAAATCATTTTGTGAGACTGTCTTTTGTTTGGACTTTTCAGGCTTGAATCACCTGATTGTCCGAAAAAGTAAGATGATTCCGTGCTTCGGAGGGCACGTTAAGCCGTTGGTCCCGGCTATTAGCCGTAAAAAACACCTCCACCAACCCGCGTTGGAGCAGCGTGGTGGAGTATGCTCCATACCCCCTCCGGTTGATTGAGGGGAGGCCTGTGCCTAGCAGTGGGACGTATATAGGCTGTTTATGTATGTATGTATGTAATAATAAGTGCGACATTTTGTCACTTTTTCTATAAAGTCACAGGTTGCTTTTTCATACAAATACCATAGTAATTTCGTGTTTTGACGATTGGTAGAAAGTAACTGATTTGACTAGTTGGAAACTATCTAATTTTAGCGATATGTTCAGTAGGTATTTTGACGCTTTGCTATATTGTCACTTTGATATTTTGACGCATTACAATTTTGAATAACTGCGATTATCATGAATTTGACCGTATGCGACGAAAGGCGCCGGTTCAAACCCCGGTAATGGACTTGCACCAATGAGTTATTATTTATTTATTATTTATTTATTTATGGATCACTTACAGCTATGCTCATTATAACATTTAGTTAGAACATAATTAAACAAAGTAAAACAGTACTTATGTGTAAGCCTATTACAAGTGAATACAACATTCACCATAAAACTCACACTAAGAAGGCTAACTCCCTCCTATACATGATTAGAAAAGCTTTTTATCATATAGACAAGGAATTGTTTCTTAGGCTTTACAAAACTTACGTCAGACCGCTGTTAGAACATGGGTTTCAAATATGGAGTCCTTACTTTCGGAAGGACATTGCATTACTAGAGAGAGTCCAAAGAAGAGCAACAAAAATGGTGACAGTCATGCGTAATGTTGAATATGAGCTTCGACTATCTACACTTGGTTTAACCACCTTGGAGTATCGTAGGCAACGTGGAGATCTCATTGAAACGTTTAAAATTCTTACTGAATACTATAATGTTAATGCCTTGAAAGACATCTATGTACTGAACCAAAACATCAATCTGAGAGGACACTCGCTAAAACTCTCACGCTCCAAAGGTACTAGCAACCCTCGATATCACTTTTTGCCCAACCGTGTAGTGGACGCGTGGAATGAACTGCCAGAATCTGTGATCAGTGCTCCCTCAGTGAACTCTTTTAAAAATAGGCTTGACAAATATATGAACAATCATGAGCACAAGTGAAGTGATAAGCACGCATCAGCACAAGGTGCTGCCTGTGCTTCCAATAATAATAATAATAATAATAAAAATAAAACAACATCTAGTCTGTTGTTGTTGTATTAATTTATTTTTCTACTCCTCTACTTTAATCTGGCATTTAAATAACCAAAAAGTCTAATATAAGTACATACATAATTAAACTCTTTGAAAAAGTGTACGCTCTATGGCCTATAAAAGCATTGTTTACAAAGTGTAACTGTACTATAATGTCGCCAAAAAAGCATTGTTGTTGTTTTTTTTTTTTGACCTGGAAACTGGCACCTTTACTTTGTTTGGTGCCATAGATATACTATAAAAAAAAAAGTATACATTTGCCGCCATTTTCCCGCGCGTTGGAAAATAAATTGGAAATTTTTTGTGTTTCGTTTAAAATTACGTCGTCGTAGAAAAAGTATTGTATGCAACGTTGTATAACTAGGTCAAAAAATACTCGTGGCGTCTCTTATTGCGATGTTCGCCAAGGCTCACATCGCAACTCACGCCACTCGCATTTTTTGACCCTTCTTATACAACTGTTGCATAAAATACTATTTGAGTGCAGTCATCACTAACATAGTTAGCGCGACGATTATATACGGCGATACGGCTCACCGCCTATCACGTTGGTCTAACAGAAAGCTTGGTGAGGCGTGGGTACTTAACGATGGATGACTCTGACTACCCCAATTGGGGTATAGTCGCCAGCTTATGTTAAGTTTACAAGTGTTAAAATGTGTGTGGACTGATTATTTCACCACTCGCAAACTGTATTAAAGGAAACGCTGATTGTTTTGCCACTTCGTATATAATTCGGTTTAAGTAGAAATTATAAAGGTTACAAACACGTCCGACAATAAGAGAAGTTCGATGAATACAAAATTAATTTAAAAATAGTAAAGAATGAATATTTTTTATAACCTTTTTTTTAAAAGGTATTTTTATGTTGCAATTGTCAACATGCTGCGCCTCAAGAAGTAAAGTTATCAAAACTTAAACTTATACAATTTCTATACATCAACCTAAACTGGATGAAAGCACATGTACTTTAAACATATACAACAGAATCACAATATGAAATATTGTACGAAAGCATGTCAACTTTAACAATAATTACTGTAACTGTGTCAAAAATCTAAACATGAAAGTTAATGTATAAAATTTATCACAAAATGAAAGAAAGTGCATCAACTTTTAAACATTATACAATTCATAATACAACACTAATGAAAGCTTACAATTGAGAGTGCACATAAGAAACTTATATCAAATAATTTTACTTATTGAGTTTTTATAAATGAATTAAAAAAATGAATTTAAACATTAAGTTTACATACCTACTCCATTTAAAAAAAGATAGGTATAACTTTAACCTTAGAAAAAAAGTAAAAATAAAATAATATTAATCGCTAATAGGCAATATACACACCTTATTAATAGCACGGGTATGTTTTTTCCCATTTGAGGTAGTTACTTCTACAGTTCTAATTTTATTGTCCTTTCCAGGAAAGACATTAGTAACTCTGGCCATAGGCCATGTGGCAGAGGGGGTATTGTCCTCTTTCAGTATGACTAGAATACCGACTTTAATGTCTGACTGCTCAATGCGCCACTTAGGGCGGTTCTGGAGAACATTTAAATACTGTTTATGCCACAATTTCCAGAATGATTGTTTTATCTGTATACATTGTTGCCAAAACTTTAATCTATTAATTGGAATGTTATTAATGTCTTTTTCAGGATACATAGTGAGAGCATTTCCAATTAGAAAGTGACCAGGTGTCAAATAAGTGTAATCATTTACATCTGAAGTTGACAATGGCATTAGAGGCCTAGAATTAAGTATACATTCAATCTCAGTAAGAACAGTGTTAAGCTGTTCATAAGTTAATACATTATTTTGAAGTACCCTTTTTAAATGGTACTTGGTACTCTTCACCGCAGCCTCCCAAAGACCACCAAAGGTAGGCGAATACGCAGGAATGAAATGGAAATCTATGGCCCTTTGGGCAGCAAATTCATATACCTGAGCCTGGTGTCTTTGTGATGACTGCAGATTATAGAGCTCAACTAACTGGTTCCTCGCACACCTGAAAGTGGCAGCATTGTCAGAGTAGATTTCTTTGGGTAATCCTCTTCTAGAAACCAATCGTTTCAAGCACGCGAGATAGGTTTCTGTGGTTAGATCTGATGCTAATTCGAGGTGTATAGCCTTCGTAGTGAAGCATACAAACAAAAACGCAGATATAACCTTTACCTATAACGGATCGTCTCACGCGTGAAAGTTTTATGTTTATTGGCCCAGCGTAATCTACTCCGACCCTCTCGAAGGCACGTGAGGTTGCTGTCACTCTCCCAGTAGGCAAGGACCCCATCAGCTGTTGCGATGCGGTAGCCTTCTGTCTAAAACAAATCATACATTTTTGTGTTATTTTCTTAACTTCTACAAGCCCATTCACAATCCAATATCTCTGATGGAGATTAGCTAACAATAGTTTAGGACCAGCATGTAAAAAAAGCCTTTCATGCTCACTTCTTATAATCAAACTAGTGACTTGAGAGGATTTGGGTAAGATTATAGGATGTTTTTGCGAGTAAGATATGTCTGCATTGTGCAGCCTACCGCCTACTCGTAAGAGCCCCTCGCTATCAATATAAGGATGCAAGCTCTGTAAGGAACCTTTTACCATACATTTTTTATGCAAACACTCTATTTCGTGTTTGAAATGAGTTTGTTGATCATTTTTTATAATCAACATTAAAGCGTTACTCAATTCAGCGCTTGATAAATATTTATATACAATGCTAGTTTTACTAGAATTAACATTATTGCAAAACCGTAAGACGTATGCAAGTATTCGCGTCATTTTGTGGATGCTAGAATATTTTAGTAAATGCTCAAAAATACTACCTTGGGTAGATGATACCTGGTTGCTGGAAAATGCTGCGGGCGGTTTGGCGTCGGGCAAGACTGCTGGTAAGTCTACATTGTAATGAAAATCGTACTTACTATCATGCAGACATTCAGGCCCATGCCACCACATTGCACAACAGCCGAGCTCTTCAGGACTTACTCCTCTGCTGATGTAATCAGCGGGGTTATCCTTAGTATTTATGTATAGCCATTTATAAGCAGCAGTATGCTGACGTACTACCTTTACTCTGTTCGCAACATATGTTTGGAGCTGTGTGAGCTCGGTATTAAGCCAAGCAAGGACAATCTGCGAGTCCGAGAATAAATACACTTGTTTTATTTTCAGCTTCAATGTAAGCGTGTCGTAGACTTTCCTTATTAATTTAGAAAGCAGCAAGGCAGCGTTAAGTTCCAAGCGCGGCACTGTCATGTTAGTATCACGAAGTGGATTTATTCTGGACTTTGAATAGAGTAAATGCAATCTCACATTACCTGAAGCGTTAGTGACTCGTAAGTACACGCAGCAACCATATGCTGTCAAGCTGGACGCGTCTGAGAAACCGATGAGCTCGATGGTATCTGACTCTGTTATATATAAGTTTCTATCTATCAATATTGGCTCCATGGCCGCCAGACTCGAAACAAACTCTAACCAATCCCTCTTAATGTCATTGGGGACTGTAGCATCCCAGTCAGTATTGACTGCCCATAGTCTTTGCATTATTACTTTAGCCTGTACGATGATGGGGCTGACGAAACCCATGGGATCGTAAAACTTTCCTATATAGCTTAGAATGTTCCTTTTTGTCACCTTGCTCTGATCGAACGGCTCGGGGCATGAAATTTTAAATTGATCGCTTTTCATGACTAAACAAAGACCTAAAGCCTTCAAACTACAATCGTCTTCCTGCAATTCTAAGTCGTCAAAGTGCTGATCAGAGGTGGGAATATCAGTTAATATCCGCGTATCATTGGAAGACCATTTGTGAGTTTGAAAACTTCCATGGTTAAGAAGGTCGCGCAGTTGCGATTTTGCTTCTAAAATATTTTCTAAGTCGTTATCAGAGTATAATACGTCATCGACATATGTAAAATTTTTCAATATGAACGATGCCAATGGCAGATCGCGTTCATGAAGCCTCGCAAGCTCGTCGAGACAGCGAGTAGCTAGATAGCTCGAGCTTTTTAAGCCATACGTAACTGTATCTAACCTAATGCACCTGACACTATCATTAGGATCGTCTCTCCATAAAATATTTTGAAGAGAAGTGTATTCAGGGCTCACCTTTATATTTCTAAACATGCGCTTTATATCCGTCGTAATAGTGTAATTACCAAGACGAAATAATAATAAAATATCGAACAAGTCCCTCTGAACAATTGGCCCATTTATTAACAAGTCATTAAGCGAAACTTTCTTATTAGTTTTCATTGAACCATCGAAAACTGTTCGCAATTTTGTTGTTTTGTTACCTTCTTTAATTACTGCATGATGGGGTAAAAAGTACACCGCATCTTTATTCAAGTCATACTGCTCAATGTCTACATAATGGCCATGGTTTAGAGATATATATTCATAAATGAACTTTTTATACTCGGAGAAAAGATTGGGATTATTATGTAATTTTTTCTCCAAATTCAAAAATCGTTTTAAAGCAAAATGAAAGGATTCACCTAAAGTATCATTAATATCGCCGATAGGCAGCTTCAAAGGCAAGGCCACTTCAAACTGTTTATCCTTTAACTGCACAGTATTTTGAAAAATATGTTCAGTCAGTTCTTGTTCTGAATTTGTTTCATTAAATATTTGTGGGACACTTTCAGTCTTCCAAAATTGAGTTAATGTGTTATCAACATCAGCTTCACAAGTAATACATTTTAAAGATACCTTGTTACAGACTTTGTTGATACTCCTTTGTGGCAAACTCCCTGCAATAATATACCCGAACTTAGTGTTGATGAGACTGGGTTGCCTCGCGCTATGCGGCGTCGCTCGACTGCTGCTGGGTAACTCCGTCGGCAGCAGGATCTGAAAAAATATGTCAGCGCCCATTAGGAGGTGTATGTCACCGGGCACATTAAATTGGTCGTCTGCCAGTTTAATGTTCTCTGGAATTGTGAAACCTGTCATATCCCACTCAATCTGAGGCAGCTTGCAAGTAATTGCATCAACAACGTGGCATGTTGCAATAGTTTTAAAAGGTAAATTCATTGAATGTATATCTAAAGGCAGGCAGGATTTGAGATTGCTTTTAGCATTAGTAATGCCTATGACATTAGTATCGACTTGGGCTGGCTTAAATCCAAGCAGTTGTACAGCTTCACTGGTGATGAATGATAGCTGTGAGCCACTGTCCAGCAGGGCTCTAAGATGGACCTCAGTACCATCTTGGGCAATGACTTTTACTTTTGCTGTGGGAAGAAGAACATCATTATTATAATTGCCTGTCATCAAAGTAACAGGAGATGCGGCGGATATAGGCTTCTCGTCACAGTGTAGCAGAGTATTATGTGACTTCTTGCACACTGAACAGCGAAAGTGATACCTACATTTTCCTGCATGCGCACCCAGACATAAGTTGCACAGCTTTTTGTCATTAATAAATTTCAGTCTTTCATTGACTGGAAGTAAATTGAAGTTTTTGCAAGTAAATAACTTGTGGTTATACTCACAGTATACACAGGCTTGCTCCTCCTTGGTAACATGTGTTACCACCTTTGCATTCGGTGACCGGTACTGAGCATTCCCTGGCTCAGCATTTTCCAGCGCCAGAGCTCTTTGATCGAGGAAGCTCAGGAAGTCGTTCAGCGTTGGCTCCTTCTCCATGTCTCTATCGAGCTGGTATGCCCGAGCAGTATATGTATCTAATTTTCGAGACAGAATACACAATATTATAGCATCCCAGTATTTTACATTAGGATCAAGATTTGAAATGGCCGCTATGTTTTGTCTGACAACAGCCACAAACTCTCTCAAGCAGCTAGCTGTAGACTTAACCACTGATTTGATATCGAAGATGGTGTGGATGTGATCATTCAGAATTTTAAACTTATTGTTAAAACGCTTATCTAACAAATTTAAGGCTTTTTCATAACTGTCAGAGGTCAAAGGCAAGTTCTTAATCATTTCAAATGGCTCATTTTTTACATATGATCTTAAATAGTACAACTTTTGTACACAATCCAGAGATGGGTTATTGTGTATTAATGACATATACAAGTTTATGAAGGGCACATAATCAGTAAACTTACCACTGAAGGTGGGAAGCTCTATTGGTGGCAAATTAATTTTGCTCAGTGGAGTGGCTGGAGAAGTCATTGTAGTGGTCGGAGGCGGGTTTTCTATGCGGGGTTCACGACGCCTTATTTCACGATCTAGTGTGCATATACAGTAATAGAATTTATTATCCGTATCAGTATAATCCTCGTTGTCATCAGGATTTAGAGCCAGGATGCACTTATTGAGAGATTCATACTCTTTAAACGTGGAAGTTAAACGTTCACGTTTCGAAACGAGAATTTCAATGTCTGTATTAGGCACATCATCTTTTTTGATACAAAATTGATGTAACCTAGTGAGCGTACCTTTTAAGTAACCTCGCGAGGCCACTGCCTCCTTTAAACCCTTGGAAGAATGAGATTTCTCCGCCATTTCACTGCACAATTACACTTTTTGAACTTTTACAAGTAAAGTTTACAAGATAACAAGTGATAACACAACACGCATCAACGTCCGTCAAACAAAACGCGCATGCGTCATGAATGAAACCACAGACAAATAAAAAAGTAAAAAATAAAAAAAAGGACGATCGCGCGCGAAGTCGTGCTTTTGGCGCGGTTTCTAGGTTCGTGAAGTATATTTGTCAAACCGTTTTGTTCCGTTCCGTGTATGTATGCCGACGTATGCCGATCTTCGTTTGTTTCTTGAAGCGAAAACGACGCGAAATCTTGAAAATATTTTTGCTGTCTTGAATGAAAATCTTGAATAAAATGATGCGACGATGTTCTTGACCGGAGTAATATAAATTGTTGACTCACGGTTATGTTGCAAAAACAATATGTAGCGTCGAAATATATTATAATGCTGAAATAAAATTGCTGAAATAAAAGTCTTGATTGTCTTGTATGAGAATCTTCTTGATACGTTGTTGACCGGCCCGATATACTGAACAGCACGGTAGGTATCTCAATCCTCTTGATGGTATATAAAATAATGTCGTCGTCTCTCTTAGATCGTTGTCGGTGATCGTCGTGTGATGGTAAAATTCTTGAACACGAAGTGGTCACTTTCGAAGGACCATGTTAAAATGTGTGTGGACTGATTATTTCACCACTCGCAAACTGTATTAAAGGAAACGCTGATTGTTTTGCCACTTCGTATATAATTCGGTTTAAGTAGAAATTATAAAGGTTACAAACACGTCCGACAATAAGAGAAGTTCGATGAATACAAAATTAATTTAAAAATAGTAAAGAATGAATATTTTTTATAACCTTTTTTTAAAAGGTATTTTTATGTTGCAATTGTCAACAACAAGTATGTTATCTCAATTAAAAAGGTCGTTAGCGATATCGCTTATCTGCTTTTCCCGCGGTCAAGGAATTATGCAGTAACTATATGTAGTTTGACCGCGGTAATCAAAGAGAGAACACAGTTTTGTTATGTGCCATACAAGCCAAGTGAGGGCAGAACTTTAAGTAAAAAAAAGCATTGTGCGTGCGAAAACTTACGTCAATCCGTATTCTTCCGTGGTAAGCATACAGACGTTTGGTATAATTATTTGGTATTTATTTAAATAATCATAAGTCGCCATATGGTACAAATGTATTTATGATTAAGGATTGATTGTATGATTGAGGCCTGCTTCTGTCATGGAGCTCATAAAACACTGTTTCCGTGATAAAGTCATATAAACGATTTATTTTTCACTTTCCTTCCACCGACTGCAATTGGAATACCATTGTATTTAAGTTTATAAATTATGTAATACAAACTGGATTTAAAAAATAAAGGAAAACATGAAACAGTAGGACTAGGGCCCTGTGCTGGGAGGTTTTCTGGCCACGTTTTTCCCTTAGCGTTACAGATTCCGATGTGGTAATAGTTTTACAGCTAGTTACATACGTAATATGTAATTTAATTTTTGACGTTCAAAAAGCTCGCACTATGTAAGCCAGTTTTGAAAAATAAATATTTTTGAATTTTTTTTAGGAGCAACTTTCGATTCTGCTTGAAGATTTTTTCACGAGCTGTCACTTGTATTTAGTCATAAATGGGAGAGTATATGTGTGCATGTCTGTTTGTTTGTACGTCTTTCGCGGCAAAACGGAGCAACGCATTGATGTGATTTTTTGAGTGGAGATAGTTGCAGGGATAGAGAGTGACATAGGCTACTTTATGTCTCTTTCTAACCCACTTCCCTAAATTAGGGGGGGGGGAGGGGGTGGAAGTTTGTTTGGAGCATTCCGCAATTTTCAAGGTAGAAAGCTAAAAATTTATATGCGTACTAATTATGACTAACAAAAATATCGTGCATCATGTTTTTTTGGAAATCTCAAAGCTCCCCCTTCAAAGAGGGCGTGAAAGTTTATTATGCACTTTACGCAGTTTTCAAGGCAGGAAGCTAAAAATTGTTAAATTAGGAACAATTTTTACCGTGTTACCCTGAGCTCGTACTGAACCTTTTCTAAGGACATCTCCAATTTGATAAACTTACGAGCTTCTTGGTCTGGCTCTGCCAGCCCTACCGCTAACCTTAGTTTTATTTACCTCTTTCGTAATCCTACTAATGCTGGGAAACGATCACCATTATACAGACTAACTCACTCTTATAACATTAAGTTTACTTCCATTGACATATTTGCGATACGTGCTGCTCTATTCAAAAAGACGTTGATTTCTGTCTTGAGTACATCTTAGCTGTTTACCTACTTTTCAATTTGCACTAATTATTTAAAAAAAAAAGGAATACCCACTGACACATATTATATCTTACGTATATATGATGATGATATAATATATTTTACTAATAGTTTCTAGTTTCTTTCTATCTTTTTTGTACTCTTTTTTCTTCTGTTTTATCTACTTATTCATAATTAAGCATGTCATATTAATAAATGTTTAGTTATTATATTTAAGCATGTCAAATCCCTCACTTTAGCTGTACACCACCATTCTATTCAATAGTGTATCATTTACTAATTTGTGGTTAACGGTGCTGGTGACACAATTATTATCTCCTGTTAATCAACTCTTTTACTTAAGTTTTTATTGTGAACACTGTTTGTTGACCCAAAAAAAAAAAAAAAAATCCTACTATCTTGCATCCGCTCTACGAGTCCAAACCAACTTAACGTTCCCTTCTCAATCTTAGTCACGTTATCGACTTTTACAACATATCTCTCTTTATCACTCTATCACATAACATACGTAAACATAAATAGCCTATATACGTCCCACTGTTGGGCACAGGCCTCCTCTCAATCAACCGGAGAGGGTATGGAACATACTCCTCCACGCTGCTCCACTGCGGGTTGGTGGAGGTGTTTCACTCTATCACTCAATAATAATAAAGATAATATTATCTATTATAAGACAAATCCAATCAAAGTATGTAATAGCATACGTGATGAGTGAATCAGTTCATTCTGATAGGGATTCAAGGCGTGAGTTATATATCTCTATCGTTATTAAAACGATCACGTTCTTAAAACATCTTTTGCACGAACCGCAATGTGTTAATTTATTAGGATGCGCGGATGGCGAAATAGGTAAAAGTCAAATCGGACATGACCCTAAAGGTACATCCACATTTGAGTTACTTTTTGAAAAGCAGCTTTTGCTTTGTTAGCGAGCAATAGCAAAAGTTATTGACAACTATTTTAATAGGTTTACCACCATACGTCTATTTTCCACAGCGTTCGATATTTATGTCAATGTTTAACCAAACCAAAAAATGTACCTAGCATTTAGACGGAGTTAGCCCGTTCGAACCTAGGTACCGGACTTGTAAAGTTCATAACTAAACGTATTACATTTTAACACTGGCATATGGTTTTGTTCTTGACCAATCTACCACAAACAGCTCTTTTCAGGGCTCCTCTGGTAATAATTTATGTTCATTAATTACTAAACATAATTGATTCAACGCTATTTATAATCTGCGTCGTCGGGACTCTTAAGGGAGCTGTTTAAAGAAATAAATATTCTGACGGTCGCAAGTCAATATATTTATAAAAACATTATGTATGTACGTAAAAATGTATCTCTCCTTCCGAGAAACTGTGAAAGGCATACTTACTTACAATACAAGGAACAAAAATAAAATTGCTGTAATATATTCTAGAATAAGTAAATTAAATTCATCTTTTTTGGGGTTATGTATTACGTTTTAACATTAAAATATCAGATAATATTTTGAATTTGTCAGAAAATTACTTGAAAATTAATTTATGTAAAAAAGATTATTATAAGATAAATGATAACCTAAATTATAAAAATCTCTGGTATTAAAAGTTTTCTTCTAGCATTCCCTCATTGTTTTAAAAGATGTGTTGCTGTTGCAGTTTCTTGTCATTTCTTCTCAGCCATAACACCTTTCGAAATGACGTAAATTCAGAAATGTTACATTGACCTTCAACAAGTTTATCCATGATAATTACGTTGAATAAATTATTCTGATTTCTAATTTCAAGATAGCATTTTTAATTTTCCGCTGTTTGTATGTACAACTTGTTGAGTGATGTTGGACGGCCCCCAAGAGATGGCGCTAGTTGGACGATTTTTAAACAGACCTGGGAGAAATATTCCGTTCTGATTGGCTGCAGTCTTGCCATCTCAAATAGTTCGTTTGTTTCAATGGCGGCTGCGCGTTTTCTTTGCTCCACTAAATAAATACTTTTTGGGTGGTTTTGTAATTAAGAAAAGTGCAGGATTGATTAACTTTTTGTTACACGCGTGATGTGTTATTACAAGGTGCATTGTGATTTTCATCGAAAAAGCTATTAGCTTTTCAGTCCGACATTGAGTTATGATTTGTGAAAAGTTTTAAAAAAGAGGCTAAGGAAAGAAAGAAACGTTTGTTATATAGGGACACCAGAGTAACAAATATAAATAAAACACGGAATAACACATAAATTACCATTTAAAACAAAGACTAGAAATAAATAGACAGTAAACATTAAGACTTTTAATTGAGTGTATGGACTGGTCATCAATGGTGGTTGTGGTGTCCTTTATAAAAGGACCAAGGGAAAGCAGGTTAGTGTGTTTAACGCGGGTATTTACTTGTTGATCCCCTTAAGGGATGAACAGGGGGGAGGGGGAGGAAAAAAAGCGAAAATAACCGAAATCCACGCGGTTGTAGTAGTGGGGAACCTTTTAATATAACTCCACATAATCCAGATTCTAAGCCTTCTTATCACCATCACTAGCAAGTATGTATAATCGTCTAGGAACTATTATTAGGCAGCCAAATTGCAAAAAAAAAAAAAAATTATTTATTTATTGGCATTTTTTTTTCTTAAGAACGTCTAGGGCCCTGTGCTGAGGTTTTTTTGAATCTCCTTTTTCCTTGGTTATTCAGGTTGCAGTACTTTTAGACGGGTGAGACGTTCAACGAAATGTGTGTAAAATTTGACGATTCAAAGTGTAACTATACCTAATGAACAAAATATCATTGAGTTTGAGTATCACCGAGCCCGTCGGAACCGTCTCAACAGTATATTTTAGTCATTCCACCTGATGGCTCACTAGCCGAAATGTCCACTAAACCGCCATCAAAACAGACGAGCCGTTAAACTTAAAATGGCTGTTTAACCCTGAGTCCTGTGATGGCATTAATGCAAATGAGAGTTACGTCGACTTGCATGGTTTCCCGTGCGTCTAAATTGGGCGATGCGGGGTGCTCTTCTAGATATGACGCGTTTAAGATATAATACATTAATATTCTATATACGTCCCACTCCTGGGGACAGGCCTTCCCTCAATCAATCCGAGGGTTTATGGAGCATACTCCACCACGCTGCTCGACTGGGTTAGTGGATGTGTTTTACGTCTCAGCCGCAACCAACGGCTAAAATGTCCTTCGAAGCACGAAATCATTTTACATTTTCAGATAATCAGGTGATTCAAGCTTACAGTGTCCTTACCGAAGAAAGCACAGTCTCACAAAGCGATTTCGACTATGTCTCCATTAGGAATTGAACCTGGATGTCCAGATCGTGAGCCCGACGCTCTAACACTCAAACCATTAGGAGCCTCCAATAAGTATATCTAGGAAAAAGTCCAATTAGTTGCTTGAAATAAGCCAAACCATCTAAACTAGGTGGGTTTATAAATATATGAACATGCAAGCGTGCGAAGTCGCGGACAGCAGCGCGGAAGTTAGCAACTAAACTATAAAACTACCGAATCAGAACAAGATTTCACCACTTTAAAACCCCCATAGCATTTCGTATGCACAAACATCGGTGTGGTAAAACTGTGAACAGTTAGTTCAGTATATGCTTTATAAAGTTAGACTGTGGTTGCTTCAACTTTCGGACGCTGACATAAGTTGAAATGTTGGAATATGCTCACTTGCTGTTAGTGGGTTTAATGGCAGACATTATGCTTCAATTGACTAGTTGTCTGGAAGAAATGGCTTTAGAGCAATAAGGTCGCCGAATTGTACCGTGTCAGTGTGATGTTTTGTGCAATCAAAGTTTATTTAATATAATTTTAACAGAATCATGGTGTGAATCATCTTCCTTAGTATTCGCAACGATATCACTAATAATACCCTGTATAAATAAGTACGCCCAATCCTAGTTTTCAGTCCAAAAACTTTTCTTACTAAATCAACCTCGTAAATTGTCCCAAATCGTTGGAGAATATTCCCCATTCGTAACACTGCAGGTCGATTGATCGCTCGTTCATAATTTGGTGGCGGTTGACAGTTTCATGAGGTAATTAGCAACCATTATGAGGAGAAATTGACTTTCAAATCGGATATGCGCTAATAGGCGTGTCACTGGGAATAAAGGTACTATTAGTAGGAATTACTGCGTCAAGTTTTGGTAGGTAAAAGAGTTTAGGAAACTTGACACGCTCACTGTGTAACTGAAAATTAGATATCCACGCTTCACGTGCAATGTTATTGTTCAATAAACACATTGGAATTTATGTACATAGGACACACTATGGCAAGAAAAAATGTGCCCCATATATGGGTCATATGTGGTTCATAAACAGTGAACGTGTTTAATTACAGACATAACTACTACCTTATTTTTAGTGCGAATTGCTAAGTGCCATAGACTGCGTTTCTATGAGTACAGTGAAGAGGAATTTGCTTGATAAGCGTGTCTCACTTTAGACTAAATCGTTACTTACGCCGTTTTTTTTTTGATGTGACTTATTGTAGATTTGCCGCAGATGGCATTAACTACTTGGCCGGACAAATTGGGAGCGCTGAAGGCTCTCACCCGGTACAACGTTTAAGACAACAGGCCTGAGGGTGCCCAGTTGGGCGCGAACCTCGACTCAGGGCGTCGTCTGAGAGGAAAAATATTTGAAAGAATTAATCGACTCTAGTGGGTCGATAGCGATAAGCGCTGAATGAGGGAAATCGTCGATGAGGGAAGCGGGGTCGGTATTGGGGTCCTGAGTTACTTACGCCGCACTCCGGACGGATACGTAATAATATATAACACAGTAACGATTCATCATTTTTCACACACATCTCCCTCTCAAAAAGATAATTTGTTATTCCATTTATAACGCGTTTATCTCGAATAAACCTTAATGTTTACGTCTCAAAAACTACTTATCAAAAATTCCATTTGGCTGCTAATGTTGTTTCGTTCGCACCTGTCCCGTTGGAACGTGACAGAAATATGTGAACGAGTGAACGTGTTTATTGCGTTTTATCGCGAGATGTTTGAGGGTATCGCGTTACACGGTGTAAATAGAAACAGATGACATGTTTGTGGTGCAAAACATAGGAAAGATGGTTCTAGTTTTTAAACTAAATGTCATCCCAAACTCATTATTCCTTCTTGTCTATCCAAGGCAAATTGGGTACTTTCCTAGGTCAAATTATGAAATTCTGATTACTAAATAAAGACAGATATAAAGGTAACAAACAACATTTCCTTTTTCAATCTAACTTATGTCTAAATTTTAATAAAGAAAAATGTAATATGAAGTGCGACATTTCGTCACGTTTTCTATGACGTCACAGGTTGCTCCATACAAATTCCATAGTAATTTCGTATTTTGACGTTTAGTAAAAAGTAGCTGATTAGACTAGTTGGATTTTTTTGTTTCTATACACTACGTTCGCTTTATCTTTAAGTTCCATGAACTGTTCTTGTTCTTCCCCTTCATCTCTTTCCCTCTATCTTCTCTTCCATGATTTTTTAAATAAAAGCCAGAAGTTAACGGAAGATAACAAAAGTTAAAAACTTATTGTGACGTTTGATCGAAATCCTAACGTCAAAAGATATTGAAAAGACGCACAAAGGTCTGAGAAGAAAACGCAACACTTCTGCTCTTCGCCATCATCACCACCTCAGTCGTTTCTGCAACATGTCCTTGCTAGAGTACCCTAAATCTCGGGAATTTTAGATTTTGATTCCGAGATTTTCTAAGCAAATTCCGGAATTTTCGGAACCGGGATTTCTAGGCTACTCAGTGATTTTGTTCCGGGCTTCCTGGGATTTTCTAAGTACATCCCGGCATTCTTGGAACCGGAGTTTTTTCTGGACGATTCCCTATTCCTCGCCCTACGTCTTGGTGAAAGATTTTTGAAGTATTTACTGAGGGAATTAACAGCCTCAGTGGTCTAGTGGTTAGAGCGTTAGGCTCACGATCTGGAGGTCCGGGTTCGATTCCCGATGGGGACATTGTCGAAATCACTTTGTGAGACAGTCCTTTGTTTGGTAAGGACTTTTCAGGCTTGAATCACCTGATTGTTCGAAAAAGTAAGATGATTCCGTGCTTCGGAGGGCACGTTAAGCCGTTGGTCTCGGCTATTAGCCGTGAAAACACCTCCACCAACCCGCAGTGGAGCAGCGTGGTGGAGTATGCTCCATACCCCCTCCGGTTGATTGAGGGGAGGCCTGAGCCCAGCAGTGGGACGTATATAGGCAGTTTATATACTGAGGGAATGCAAAGAAAAGCTCGAAATTATCTTTTTTTTTAACCCCTTAACCGCGTGCGCCTCTATCTTGCGCTCCGCGTGACATACGGCTATGCTTCAAGTTGTTCGCGTCATGCTCGCAACTTGTTTGTGTCATTGTGAAACATCTCACGTCTGCCTGATGACCTTCCATTACTTTGTTAACTTCCAGTAATTCTGTTTCCAGGTTCTGGTGACACTCATTCTGAGAGGATTAATCGTATATCCTTCTCATTTATCATTAGGTAAACATATATAACTAAACTTGCGCGAAGTTCCTATTGGAGTGTCCAAAGTATTCAATATTTCAATATTCAATATTCTTTATTTGCATACTATGATGGTGTACAAGTTTGTAAGTTACATGTATGAGTTTCACATCATAGACCCTTTCGGGCACAACAAAATAGAAGTTTAAAAGAGAGGAGGAAGCTTTTCAAATGGTAACATCAGTATCATCAGTGTAGTATAAACTGCCTATATACGTCCCACTGCTGGGCACAGGCCTCCCCTCAATCAACCGGAGGGGGTATGGAGCATACTCCACCACGCTGCTCCAATGCGGGTTGGTGGAGGTGTTTTTACGGCTAATAGCCGGGACCAACGGCTTAACGTGCCCTCCGAAGCACGGAATCATCTTACTTTTTCGGACAATCAGGTGATTCAAGCCTGAAAAGTCCTTACCAAACAAAGGACAGTCTCACAAAGTGATTTCGACAATGTCCCCATCGGGAATCGAACCCGGACCTCCAGATCGTGAGCCTAACGCTCTAACCACTAGACCACAGAGGCTGCTGTGGTATTAATGAGAAGTTCTTTATTTATTTAATAAAGATATTGTCACTTTTTTCTTCTTTTAATATTTAGGCAGGCAGTTTATTATAAATTTTGATGGACATCACATATGGGCTACAAGACGTAAGTAATTGAGTTGAAGAAGACATCTTGCAGCCGATTTTTATTCCACGTTCTAGGTTGGTAATAACTTACAAGACACTCCATTGCACAGAAAAAAAAGATGTGGTAGCCCTATTAGGAGAACGCGTGACCTAAATCGTAGTGTTGGTTCGAATCCCGGGATCGGATTCTAAACAAGTAAATTCGTCTTTATTCGTTTTTTTTTTTTTGTTTTTTTTTTCCTTTTTTTTCGTTTTCGTTATGAGTTTGAATTCATTTGGATCATAAATAATTGATATTACGTGGTTTCCACGATTTGTGGCAATGGGCTCGCCACCTTTTCCATGACGCATAAACACAATTGGCGAGACGTACTCCTGCACCTTTTTTTTTTTTTTTTTTTTTTTTTTTTTTTTTTTTTTTTTTTTTTTTTTTTTTGACGTGACTTATTGTAGATTTGCCGCAGATGGCATTAACTACTTGGCCGGACAAATGGGGAGCGCTGAAGGCTCTCACCCGGTACAACGTTTAAGACAACAGGCCTGAGGGTGCCCAGTTGGGCGCGAACCTCGGCTCAGGGCGTCGTCTGAGAGGAAAAATATTTGAAAGAATTAATCGACCCTAGTGGGTCGATAGCGATAAGCGCTGAATGAGGGAAATCGTCGACCTCGCCGGCGGGGTCGGTATCGGGATCCTGAAGTGTTTGGTGTCGCGAGCTGATTGGCTGCCTCTATGGCTAGGGTGTACTCCTGCACCACCACCTGACCACACTTCCGAAATCATAAAATACTTACGCTTCCTTCTCTATATATTTTAGAAATTTGTAAATTTGTTCGTAAATACCAAGATTTTTTTAAACGTCGCGAAGATCTCCCTGTAAAATATACATTGCGCCATGGAAAAAGATTAAATTTACCTATATCTAGACTCGTCCTACATTCTTCTAGCCCATATGTGATGTCCATTAAAATTTATAATAAACTGCCTAACATATTAAAAGAAGAAAAAAGTGACAAAATCTTTATTAAAAAAATAAAAGAACTTCTCAATAATAAATGTTACTACAGCACCAGTGAATACCTTAATGATACTGATGTTACCATTTGAAAAGCTTCCTCCTCTCTTTTAAACTTCTATTTTGTTGTGCCCGAAAGGGTCTATGATGTGAAACTCATACATGTAACTTACAAACTTGTACACCATCATAGTATGCAAATAAAGAATATTGAATATTGAATTCGTATCGGTGCCGAGCTAAATTTCACCCCCTGCGTCTCTTTTTATCTAAATGGCTGTAAGGTAAGGTGCTGTCTTGCTCACACTTACGTGGTAAGGTAGCAAACGGCATCAACGAGATTTTTGTACAAACTGTCCAGGCTGCGGTCAGAGTATAGACTTAAATTAGGTACACCACTAAATAACTCCTAAACTACGATAAACTCATCGAAAGTACCTACTTCCTTCGTGATGGATGCCCAAAAGTAACAGACATAAACTTTTTTATATAACTTTTGTACTGATATAAAACTTCTGAAACCTCCACTTTTTTTTTTTTTTTTTTTTTTTTTTTTTTGACGTGACTTATTGTAGATTTGCCGCAGATGGCATTAACTACTTGGCCGGACAAATGGGGAGCGCTGAAGGCTCTCACCCGGTACAACGTTTAAGACAACAGGCCTGAGGGTGCCCAGTTGGGCGCGAACCTCGGCTCAGGGCGTCGTCTGAGAGGAAAAATATTTGAAAGAATTAATCGACCCTAGTGGGTCGATAGCGATAAGCGCTGAATGAGGGAAATCGTCGACCACGCCGGCGGGGTCGGTATCGGGGTCCTAGAAACCTCCACTAAAGACATAAAGATGTATAAAATATAAGTAAGTATAACCACAAAAACTTTTTTATTGCTAGTAAATCTTTTACTTCGGTTTATTTCGTTTTATGTTAAAAGCTTTTTGTCGTTGGTACTGCGACATATTGTTACTAAAAGTGTGGTAATTTTATACTTACACACTGCTTTGGCTTTTTAGGTAATACAGGCTGTTAGTGACATCGTAACAAAAACTTTGAGGGATGATTCTGACCATGATTCTGAGTTGATATCGAGTGGAATTTTCCGCCGGAAAACTACATAACTAAAAATAATTAAAAAAGACACTAAAATTTTCATTAATTTCCACAAGAAATTATACTTGATATCAACTCAGAATCATGGTCTGAATCATCCCCCTCAGTATTCGTTACGGTGTCATGCACTAACACCCATATGAACTTGTATGTACTTGTATGGGGTGTAAGTGACATCGTAACAAATACTGAGAGGGATGATTCAGACCATGATTCTGAGTTAATTATGAAGTGGAATTTTCCATTGCAAAAGTACAGAATTGAAAATAATTTAAAAAAAAACTAAAAAAAACGTTTCGCGACAGAAAATTCCATTTGATATCAACTCAGAATCTTGGTCTGAATCATCCCCCTCAGTATTCGTTAGATGTCACTAACACCCTGTATGGTTATATATTATCAATGGTTATAGCAACTTTGTGCTATTTCACCAAAGCGACCGTCAGCGCCACCTAGTGACGTAGTTTCTGTATTGCTATAAATTGAAGAGCTCGGTGGCGCAGCGGTAAACGCGTTCGGTCTGCGATTGTTGAAGTTAAAACTTTCGCAAAGACCGGTCATATACCACAAAAAAAAAGTTTTCATCTCGAGCTCCTCCGTGCTTCAGACGGCACATTAAGCCGTTGGTCCCGACTGCATTAGCAGTCGTTAATAACCATCAATCCGCACTGGGCCCGCGTGATGGTTTAAGGCCCGATCTCCCTATGCATCCATAGGGAAGGCCCGTGCCCCAGCAGTGGGGACGTTAATGGGCTGATGATGATGATGATGATAAATATGAAGGTTATTTCCAATTCGACTTGTATAAAAGAACGATGTTAATAAAGATCTAGTCAAGTTACCGGAATCCTGTTTATTTCACGTAAAAGCAGGGTCTATATACACTTTGAATATCTGAAGTAAATCGACTACGGGGGCATAGTCGTTCTCCGACCAAGAAGCACCCTTGTTAATCGCCGTTGAATTATTGTTTCTTACCAAAGTTCCCTATTTATTGCGTACACTTGTGTACACTAACGCCAGTTTTAATGGTGATAAGGTGCCTTAATCTACGACAAAAAGCAAACGCTAGTTGCGAACTCGGAAGTTCGGCCGAGGCAATTGTTGGCCGTTTGCGTTTAGAGTGAGTTTTCTAATTAACATCATCTCCGTAGCATTATCCCGGTTTTTTTTTTAAATAAAACTTCAGGGCACTTATAGAACGAGTTACTCAGTATATTCAATATATAAGATCGACGAATTATAGAAATGTGTATATCACTACTTAACACTTTCAAGGATAGAACGTCTACGAACGTTCCGATTCCAATGCGACATACTACCTTTTATGAACCATCAATGACCCATGGCCTCTGTCCGTGAAAGGGTTAAAAGCCACGGTGTAGCATTCTCCATTCTTGTCTATCAAAGGCCAATTCTTTCACATCCTTATAAGACACGACGTTCGCCTTCTCTTTAATCTGTTCCATGTAAGCTCTTCTTGGTTTCCCCTTCCTAAACTTGTTACCACGTTTATAATACATAAGCTCACGCCTATTTCCCACCGGGGTAAGCAGAGACTATAGAATTCCATTTGCTTCGATCCTGACACAGTTCTCTTGCTTCCTCCACATTCATCAATCGCTTCACATACGCACGCCGGTTCAGAGTAGATCGTACTAATCCTTTTCTAAGGACATCTCCAATTTGGTCAATGTAAGTCATTTTAGGTCGTCATCTGCCAGCCCTACCATTAACTTTCGCTTTATATACCGCTTTCGCAATTTTATTATCCTTCATCCGCTCTACGTGTCCAAACCAACCTTACATTCTCTTCTCAATCTTAGTCACTATAATCGACTTTTACACCACATCTCTGTCTTATCACACCGTTTCTCACTTTATCACTCAACTCCAAAAAGACCTCATTTCTACGGCATTAATCCTACTATCATGCTTCTTCTGTCAAACCTTTATAATAATTATTATATAATATATTTTAGTTCGTTAGTTGCCAACACTTGCAATAAACAGTCTGCCCTTGTTTATAAATACCTTCAAGCTTATACACTTCTCATCAAAAAAATCGAAACACTTCCGTTTTCATTGTTTCTGTCCGAATTTAACACAAAAAAGAATTCATACGATGAAAAAAAATACATAAATGTATAGCTGGCAGTTTGGCCATTACAGTAATAAGCGAAAATTCTAAATTCAAAATTAGAATTTCATTTGTTTATCTTATAAACGAAATGAATCACTGTTTTGAGACAAATGTGTGTTTAGGGTTGGAGTACATTTAGCGTTTAAAAACTAAAAATTGGCGCCTATCCTTAAACTTTTTGTTTTTTATTTCAATACTGTGACTTTGGGACGTCTGAAAAAAGGTTTTTTTTCTAAAACGTATGGATACTTCGCCCACAGAAGCCGCCCAAGTTGTGGCATTGCTGGATTCTGGCCTTAGTCGGCGTGTTGTGGCTGCAAGACTGCATCTAAGCCTGTCATCTGTTCATAGAGTCTATAAACGTTATCGGGAGACTGGTTTGTTCACGCGCCGTTCAGGATCTGGCAGGAATCGGGGCACTTCTGAGCGAGATGATCGATTTATTGTAACAACTTCTTTAAGAAATCGACGCCTTAACGCTTTTCAACTGCAGCAGCGGCTTCGTGTTGTACGAAGGGTGGCTGTAAGTGACTCTACAATTAGAAGAAGGTTGAAGGATCGTGGACTGGTACCGCATAAGCCAGCAAATGGGCCGAAATTAACTGCAGACCATCGAAGAGCGCGCCTTAACTTTGCACGTGAGCACCTAAATTGGTCATACCTACAGTGGAGCAAAGTTCTCTTTTCTGATGAGTGTAAAATTATGCTGTATGGTAACGACGGAAGGAACAAGGTCTACAGAAGAGACGGAGAACGCTATGCACAATGCTGCATTGAAGAAAAGGTCAGCTATGGTGGCGGTTCGTGGACGGTTTGGGGAGGAATCAGCGCCGACGGTAAGACAGAGCTTGCTTTCGTGTCTGGGCCACGTCTGCCTGCACTAAACTGTCATCGGTACGTCGAAGAGTGTCTCGAGCCTCATGTGATGCCCTATGCATATTTTATTGGCAACGGCTTCATATTCATGCACGACAATGCTAGGGCTCACACCGCGGGCGTCGTACGAGATTATCTTAACGAAGTCGATATCTCTATTATGGAATGGCCAGCAAGAAGCCCGGACATGAATCCCATTGAACATCTGTGGGATGAATTAAAGAGACGAATTCGAGCAAGAGATCTTGCCCCAGAAACACTTAGCCAGCTGCAAGATGCAATCCAAGAGGAATGGGACAATATAACACAGCATGTGATCGTGACTCTCATCCGATCGATGAAGAACCGTATGGAAGCAGTAATTAGAGCTCGGGGAGGGAATACAAGTTATTAAATAAACGTTTTTTAGCTTTTTTTTTCATTTACGTGTGTTGTTTTATCCATTTCCTTTATACTCCATACGGAATAAAAATGACTCATTTAACAAAATACGAAACCTATGAAAAATTCATTTAAATTTAGAACATTAACATTAAGATTTGATAAGCTCATATTACTCACTATTAAACGACATTTAACATTTATTCCTAAATGTACACATTTTTCTGATTATCCTGACAAAACGTAAACTTGCAAGGTGTTTCGATTTTTTTGATGAGAAGTGTATAAGTCTATGGTAGAGATGTTACATAAATATTATTATTGTTATGCAAGTCTGTTTACGTCTTATAAATTGTTTTTGTCTACTTATGCGATATGGCTATATCGATTCGTTATGTAAATAAATATACGCTTTTCTTCGTATGCAGTGTGGGAAGCAAGGTCGATGGCCGATAACACCAACCCAGTGTTAGTGAAGTCGCAAACTAAAATGTCAATTGACAGTGACAGTGATGAAAATGTATCCCGGTATTTTTATTAGTCAGGCTTTTCGGCGGGAAACGGGAACGGGACAGTTGCTTTCTTCATTGAGTAATCTAAATAATTAATACGAAGTGGTGTTTTGTGGTTAATGATCGCATTAAGTTAGTCGGAAGACATTCGCGAGTGTTATTATATTGGAGTATTCAATAAACAAAGTGTATCTGCCTATTTTCGCTTCGTGCCGGGAAGCCGCTTCATAACTCAAAAGTTTATGCGGACTTTTGAGTTAATTCGTTTGGGGTTCGGAGTAGAGTCTACTCCGAGGGTGGGGGCTTAGTTTCATCATCATCACCTTTCATCATTTCATTAATCATCAAGAAAAAAAATACGTCAGACATGGCTGTATGGGCATAGTTCCCTTTGCCTTACCCTTCGGGGAAAACCAAAAAAAAAAAAATATTAGTCACTGTCGATTGTTGTCAACTAATCAAAACTGTGTGTGTGTGTTGTTGTTGTGTTACTAGATGTCACAACACGAAATTACAACAGTATTTGTATAAAAAAGCAACCTGTGACGTCATAGAAAACGTGGCAAAATGTCGCACTTATTAATTTCACATTTTATTTTTTTAAATTCATAAATAGGTTAAATAGAAAATAGAAAACGTTTATGTCACCTTTAGATTTTTTTGTTTTTATTTAGTCCATAGAGGGAAAATAAGGCCAGTCGCCGTAAAGAGACTCGCCGTAGCGCGGGTCGCCGTTTGGAAAGTCGCTGTCAACGCTACAATTCATCCGTAATTATTCAAATCAAAATAAGGAGAAGCAGTATAGGTAGCAAGTGGCAACGTATTTCTATACATAATGTGATTCAAATATCAAGCAACAATTATTTTTATATAATCTTTACAGCTTTATAAAGCCATTACAATAATATAAGACCATTGTGACGTGGTGCGAGGAGCAGGCATCGAGACAAACTTTTGCAGGTTTACCGATGTCTGTATTCCAATGTTTGTAACATTGTTTTTATAAGAAAGTAAATAAATAATAATAATTACATTGTATTTTGGAATATTTTTGTACCCGAGTAATGAGAAAATAGGAAATTATCACGTTGAAGCTGTACAACGCTATCTATTTTGTTTTTGTTGAACGTAGCCTGGAAAGTTCTTCATTAGCTGGAAAACCTTATCAAACGAAATTACTATTCTTGTAAATATTGATATTAATTTATTGTAATTATTTCTTGTAAGACAGTTCGCGTGTGTTCCCTTACTTCTTAACGAGTGTAGTGTAGACGACGACGTGTGTGTGTGTGTGTGTGTGTGTGTGTGCGTGTGTGTGTGTGTGTGTATGCGTGTGCGTGTGTGTGTGCTTTTTGGACAAATTGAGTGTAGGTTGTATCCGGCTTTAATATACTAAATGTTTTTTGTTTGTATAGCATTTACCCATGTTTAGGTTGGTGGTAACTTTTGGAAAATGAAAAAAAAAAAATGAAAATAAAAATTTTATTGTTTTTTTTGGAGCTTGCCGTGTGTTTAAATAGACTATAATGTGGCCCCTAGGGAGGAGGGGGCGGGGGAAATCAAGCTCTCTCCAAGCCGGCATTGGTGCGGGGCGAAGAGTGTCCCTTCTAGACGTAGAGTTTTTGATTATATACACAACTTTGTTGTCTATGTACCAAAATGTCCTCAAAAGTGGTCCATCGATTTATGCATGAACAGGCAACAAACTGACACACACATAAATTTCTTTATCACTATAAGCGTCACATGTGTTTGACCGCTATGCATGTAGGTATATAGTTGTGTGTAATATGTATGTATGTGTGTGTGTATGCAGGTCTATTCCCGCCTAACTTCTAAACCACAGTAATACATACATAAACTCACGCCTATTTTCCACCGGGGTAAGCAGAGACTATGGAATTCCATTTACTTCGATCTTGACACACTTCTCTTGCTTCCTCCACATTCATCAATAGTTTCATACACGTACGCCGGTTCAGGTTAGATCGTACTAAACCTTTTCTAAGGACATCTCCAATTCCGTCAATATACGTCCTTCTAGATCTTCCTCTGCCAGCCCTTCCATCAACCTTCGCTTTATATAGCGATTTCGTAATCCTATTATCCTTCATCCGCTCTACGTGTCCAAACCAACTTAACATTCTCTTCTCATTCTTAGTCACTATACCGTCTTTAGACCCCCTCCGGTTGATTGAGGGGAGGCCTGTGCCCAGCAGTGGGACGTATATAGGCTGTTTATGTATGTATGTATGTCGTCTTTTACACCACATCTTTCTCTTTGGCGCGTTAATACCTATTCATCGAAACACCAGGGCTACATGTCTGTTATTAACTTTACAACCCTCGACACAAGTAAGCTACTCTGTTTCTAACCTTTTATTTTTTTTAATTATAATAATATCATTAATACAAACATCAATACCGGCGATACGGCTCACCATCTATCACGTTGGTCTAACAGAAACATCGGTGAGGCGTTGGAACTAGCTCATCTTGCGTTGGACGTACATCTAATTACCCTAAGAGTAAACTTATGTTATGTAGTAACATCGGAAATGGTCCGTGAAGCTTTTTCGTTAGCTAATCCATTAGCGAATCAAACATCCCTTGGTAACGAAACAAATTTGAAACTTGGTGACTTCTGGTCTCATTCATTCAAGATATAATTCTAAAACTGGATGCGTAATTAAACAGATGTTGTTCCGCAAAACAAGACGCAATAGTGATGTAACGAAAGCTGTTCTGTTGATTCGAGTGACTCAAATCTTTAACATGCTGATTCAAATAACGTCAAGACTTACAAAGAGAAAATTAAATCGCAAAAATTCTGACTCAGACGGGATTTGAACCCGTAGCTCTTGTCAAGCCGTGACGAGCGCGTTAACCATTACACCATCGGGTCCTCCTCCTGCCCATACAAAATGATTTCGATCTACGTATATAACGTCATTAAACCGACGCCGGCGGCGTCTATCTAGGATATTGAGTACTAATATTACTTAGACCAAGAAGTATACAGTTACATGTTGTTTTAAACTTATCGTTAAGATGACACCTTAGCTATTTTAAATGTTTTTTTTTTCTTTTAATAGCACTCACTCGTGTTGAAGGAAACTCACAAAGAGAAAATTAAATCGAAAAAAATTCTGACTGACGTCAAGAGTCATCATCTCCCTAGGGAAATGGGATAACGCTATCCGTTTTTCACGGGGTCCGCTAACCTAACCTCAAGGTTTGACAGGTTCTGTTTTTTTACGAAAGACGTCAAGACTCAAGGGACATAATAAAAACTCGCGGTTTGACTTGAGTACAGCCAATCGAGTTGACTTGTGTTCATCACTAATTTAAGATCCATGCTCTCGTCGGTGTAGCATTCTCCATTCTTGTCTATCAAAGACCAATTTCTTCACATCTTTACATCAAATTCTTTCGCGGACTATTGCGCACTTTATTGTCAATAGCATTTTGTTTAAATACATATTTACGTCCAATCTCACGAACTGAAAGAACTCCTTTGCTCGAGTAGTGTAAAACTTTACTCGAGTGGTCTACTCGAGTCGACTAAGTGAGATTTGTGACTCGAATCACTCGCGAGAACATTAGAGTGGCACGTCGCAACATCACTAACCGCAATTACTTTTAAGGCTTTACAAAGTTTTAATAAGTTTATTTCGTTATATTCCGCCGGCTGTTTGTTTTCTTATTGTATCTACACGCGGAATTCTGTTTGCCTTTTACTTAACATCATGCGAAGATAAATTTCAAACCAGAACTTGGCACATTTGTTGTGTTTTTCTTTCATATTTTTCTTAATTTGTTTTATGTCCTTTTCCAGCTTCGGGAATCCGTGATAGTCCTATTTGTAAAACGCGTGATTTAAGTATCTATATCGTAGTGTAATGGGTTCGTTTTGTTTTGTTTGGGTATCATCATCATCTATAACACGGGTCATAAATAATTATTGTCACGTGGTTTCTAGGATTTGTGCCCGGTTAATGGCAAGACTCACCCTGTATTACAGTTGCAGTTTATTCCAGTTCTACTTGATATCAACTCAGAATCATGAGCTGAATCATCCCCATCATTATTCGTTACGCTGTCACTACACCTCTGCTTTCCCTGACTTTTTAAAATATTGTTTTACCAGGTATCGACCCGATCGAAATAGTTAATTATATGCAGCAATTTAAACAACCTCTAAATTTTACATTGGCCAATAACCCGACCGAATTAAGTTGACAGCACACGTCAACTAGGATACAAACAGCGAGATACCTATTTGATTCGCCCGGGTTAATTCTTCATTCACTCTTTCAATTTAAAATTAACAATTGTCAATGATCCGTTCCTTTCGCTTTTGGTGGATTAGAAAATGACAGGTATAATTTAAAATAAAATTAGGAAGTGTCTGTAGGAATCAGGGCAAGAATGTGACTTAATAGGTAGAAAATCAACTTTAAAACAAATCAAATTACATCCCGGCGTATCTATTACGTCGGCCACAGTGCTGTGTATGGAAATGATATTAAAATTGATGCACTAGCCCTTTTGCGGCGTGGCGTATGATGCAATTATGCATCAATATAATGCCCCGGCCGACGTCCATTAACAATAATTTCCTGCCGAGGTTGGTTGGTCGACGATGTACTATGGATATGTGCGAATAGACGACAGTCAAATTTGATCGGGTTATGTGGCATTTTGATTAGGGAGAGTCATTGGTTTTAGTAAAGGGGCGCTGTTGGTGGAAGTCTCTTCTAGAATAAAAAATGGAAAGCGGTTAGCTGCGTAAGGTACGACTCAGAGATCCTCTGGGTTGTGAGAAGTGATGTCCAGTTCCCCAGAATGTTCCCACTTTGGGAACATTCCCGGCAGTAATTCTTTACCTTTAGGCATAAGTCTATTATATATATGATTATATATATAAATATTATCACACCTGCTTGCAGGTTGATTACATGCACTGTTTAACTTAGAATAAGATCTTAAACTTTGTGTTCTTGCAAAAAAAATGATTGATTATGATCATGAGTAAAATGACTCAAAGCTTTAATACTTAACATTTGAGCAGATAATGGTGCTAATTCCTGTAAATACCATCTAATTTTATTTTAAGTTATATCTGTCATTTTCTTATCCGCCGAAAAGGAAAGGGACGGGTAATCGACAAGCATAAAATTTATGGAACACACGTCAATTTTAAGCACAAATCTAAACCAACAACCGTCTAAAAATTTTACGTCCGTCAATAACCCGACACAGCTAAGTAGACAGCACGTCAAACGGATTGCATACCAGGGACGTACCTTTTGATTCGCCCGGGTTATTCATTCATTTACTCATTCTTCCTAAAATTAAGAGCTGTGAATCATCCGTCCCTTTCCTTTTCGACGGATATGAAAATGACGGATATAACTTAAAATAAAATTAGGCGGTGTCTGCAGGAATCGGGGCCAATATCAGAATACAAGAAGGAATAATTTGAAAAAGAAACACGAAATACAGCCAGTGTCCTTACTATTTTTTTTTACAACGGAACCGTCCCCACTATGGGAACGTTGGCGGCAACGGCACATTACTGGATGTGAGGCTCAACCTCAGCAACCCTGGAGTCAGGGTTATTATTGAGCCTGCCTCATATAACGACTATATTTACAAAAAAAAGTTTTAAGTTTAAGTTTTAAGTACGTAGACGTACTTTTTTAAAAACTTTTTTTGTAAATATTCCTGTACCCAAAGGTTGCCTGGAAGAAATTACTGCATGAGCAATAAGGCCGCCTGTTGTGTTTTTCTGTATGTTTTCCTTATATCTGTATTGTGCGTCCATTGTGCTCAATAAAGTATTTTATCTATCTGTCTACTTTACTATGGTATTGTTTATGTATGTAGAAGGGATTTGGGATACACACATTCTCGAGTTTCCTTGAACAAATTACTCAAATTTCGGAATTTTACCGAAACATTCGGAACATTTTCTATATATCATGTAACATCTTGGAAGTCATACATGTTTGCAACCCGTAAAGTGATAGGTGGTTTATAAGTATCCCTTTATGGGCCTCTTTGATACGGATTAAAATTCGATCTTACCCTGTTTGAATCCTACTTCTTCTATCGTGTGGGGAAAATTCATGAAAATTTTAGCGGTTTTTTTTTATTATTTTCCGTTCCATACTTTTGCGACGGAAAATTCCACTTTATATCAACTGAGAATCATGGTCTGCATCATCTCTCAAAGTTTTCGTTACGATGTCACTAACACCCTGTATACAGGACAAAATAAAATAGTACGTTCACTTGATTTATTTATTCATTTGTACAAAATAAAACAGACAAGGAATGTACAAAGAAAACATACAGTACAGGTAAGTTCTTTCAGCTGACCTGATTGCTTTGAAAACGATGGTAGGTATTTTTGTTGTCAGAAATGTTTAATTAAGATTTTGAGTTTTTGCTGCGCTGCAATGTAAATGGAACAATACGAATAGACTACATTACAGACGCGCTAAAGTACATATACGCGTTTTTCTTCTTCTTTTATCGTGTGAGTTGTGAGGTGGATTACCAACCCCATCAACCCTGGTGTCAGGGTTACTATTGCGTCGCCAAAGGCCCCTGACATGGCTAATGTAACGACTACTTACATCAGTAAGTAGTAACTGGAACCAACGGCTTAGCGTGCCTTCCGAAGCACGGATCATCTTACTTCCGGACAATCAGGTGATCAGCATGTAATGTCCTAAACAAACTAGGGGTAACAAAGTTGCTTTTGTGATACGTCCCCACCGGGATTTGAACCACTCAACCACTGGATTACGGAGGCCGTCACGTGTTCGCTTTGTTCGATTTAATTATTTGACATTTTTGTTTTGATTTTGGGTTCTCTGCATGCTACATCCTACACCATAAGAGCGTGGCTCTTGAATTAATGATGGCGATGCAGCTAAAAGCAAAAAAGAATTGAAAATAATTTAAAAATATATGATTTTCGTGAATTTTCTAAGAGGAAATTCCACTTTATATCAACTCAGAACCGTGATCTGAATCATCCTCCAAAGGCTAGGAGCCATAGAGAAGTGGCAAAAAAGAAAAAGTTTATAAAGTGTTTTTTCATGTTGATGTGTTCCCATCGGGACTCGAACCTGGGTACTCCGGATCGTGAGCCCAACGCTCTACCATTGAACCATAGAAAACTATGCTATGGCTGCCAATTCCAATTGATCAATCACAATGTTTAATCCTGGATCAAATTAGATTCTAGTCTATGGAATGGAAACAGATTCCACCAAAACAAAGGATTTTTTTAGTTGTTTGAACATTTTATCAAAGGTTTGGCTTTGTTCAAAGTAATAAACATTCAGGCAACATACCTACCTTTGAATTGTGTTTGATTAAAAAATGAAACAGGTGAAACCTTTTTCGTTTTTTGCGCGTAATCCATGATAGAATATTTAAAAAGAGTATTTAATTACACCATTTTTATAATTTATTAATACGACATATATTACGACACTTATTGCGACGTGAAAATTTTGTGAACGCCTTTTTACATTCTTCACCACATTCTTGTGTGGTTTTCTCCCACAAAACGTCGATTTCTTTCAAGTAATTACCACAATTATTTATCTGGATTAAAACTAGCGTGTTTGTTATATCAACTCGGAAACATGGTCTGAATTATACATTGTTTTAAGTTTACGCGGTTATTATCATAATTAAAGCACATAATAACGGGTTCTTACCGCTTAGTTAGTCATCCCGTGATCATGGCACTTGCAACAGTGTCGAAATATCGGGAGTCTCATATCCCCATTTAAACGCGGTAAGAACCCATTCTTTTGTGCTTTAATTATGGTCTGAATTATCCCTCTAAGTTTTCGTTACGATGTCACTAACACCCTACATGTGCAAATAAGTATATGACAGTACCAACAGTCATAACATAACATAATACAAGCTCACGACTATATCCTTATTGGGATAGTCAGGTACATCCATCACGAGATGAACTTACACCCACACCTCGCCGAGTTTTCTGTTAGACCAACGTGATAGGTTTTGAGCCGTATCGCGTCGTCTCGAATGGTCGAGACAGCTGTGTTAGTGAGAACTGGCCTTAAGATAATTTAATAACTCATTGGTCTAAGTCCGATACCGGGGCTCAAACCCGCGCTCCCCGTTTGAGAAGCAAGCCAATGAACCACAGAACCAGTGACTGTGGTTTAATTTTTGCGAGTGAAACAATGCTGAGCTTCCCAACTGATTAGCATTGCAGTTATAACGCGATGCAATCCCACGCGTCAAGTCACACAATTACGTTGGACCACAGAGCAAGGAAACATTCGTTCGGAAACTACTAGACATGCCTTCATGTGAAATTGCCTTATATTCTATAAGGCGTGTGAACAAGCGTGTGAGTAGGCTATTAAAATAGATTTCTTCTTTTTAATAATTTGTTGTATAATTTGTAAGACTACAAAAACACAATCGTAAAAAAAATAAAATAACAACAAGAAGAGATACAAATATGTATCTGCTATAATTTAATGGCATCCGTGGTCTAGCAGTTAGATAATTGAGTTCTCAATATGCACGTCCTGGGTTTGATTAACCTTCTCTGAACTATTTTCTTAAGTAATTAGTTACTAACAAAAAGACAAAAAGGTCTCAAATTTCAGTTCAGTTTAGGTCTTGGTTTCTAAGGTCTAACAGAAAGCTTGGTGAGGTGTGGGTACTTAGTTCATCTTGCGATAGATGTATCTGACTATCCCAATTGGGATATTATCGAGAGATTATGTTATGTGTAAGGTACATAAAAGATTTCCAAGAGCCGTGTTAGAATCCTTTGGCGGCTGAATAATGTAATTTCGATATCGGGCTTGGTAACATCGAAATATGAACGCATAGAAAAAAAAAAACGAAAAAAAAGCGGTGTGCACACAAATGTCAAATAGCAATATTGCTTTGTTAGACGAATTGCTTCGATGTGGCCGTTTTGACCCCCTAGGTCTTTCTGTCTAATACTAAGTACATATTTATTCCCCTTCACAAAAATTACATAATTTCGTGTCTATTAGCAGCCGCGCGTAATTGATTTCGTGCTCTGTGCGTTGCACTATCCATTATGCAAGTGTTCATCACATCTCGCTATCACTATTGTGGCGGTACGCATATTTTATTTCGTGTATCATCACGCTTTATGCCAACAAGTGCAGACAGAGAAATATGTAGCATAAAAAAAAGATCGATCAAGCGATAATTCTTTAATAATAACAACATAATAGGAAGGTTACATACAGATAACGTAAGCACAATATGCGGCTACGTTGCTGACAAGAAATTTATGCTAGGGAACCTTAGGGTGAAAGAACCAACTCCAATGTGCTGTACTGGAGCGCGGGATAGTGCAATTCAAAAAAGAATTAAAAAATAAAGCAATAAGAAAAACGAACATAAACCTATGACCATAAAAAACTTATTCATACATAGTCTGCTTTGTGAAATTTAATATTGTTCATGTATTTTGTTACATTATTAAAGTAAAGCCCTCACTAAATAACTAAAGAATAAAAAAAAAATCTTGTTCATCTTGGATAAAATAGTCTTATTCATGGCATCTAAAGCGGCTACTGAGATGAGAAAAAATTTAAAGATTTTTCTGATAAGGCCCCACCGGGATTCAAACCCGAAACCTCCGAGTCGTGAAACCTACGCTCAACCAAGCCACGGAGGTCGTTAACTTTACTAGCAAATATTTAAATGACTTGTGACTCTGCCCACCTCGATAGCGATTCTAGGCGTGATTTATGTATGTATGTTATGGGTGACGTCATTTCCGCCGGTGGAGTAGGGTAGGGTGCTTGTGGAAATTTAATTTAAGGTCGGTCATGCATGGTGCGGTGAGGTCAACGCCGAACACGGATTCGGATATTAGCTTGGGGTACTGAAAAGGTGAAAAAGATGTATTTTCCGGTTTCAAATACCTATTGGGTCGTGTACAGTCATGGCAATATCATCTACCCACTTTAGAACCCTGTCGCACTATCATATTTGACATTTAATGAGACTTGAGGAGCTCGGTGGCGCAGCGGTAAACGCGCTCGGTCTGCGATTATTGAAGTTAAGCAACTTTCGCAAAGGCCGGTCATAGGATGGGTGACCACAAAAAAAAAGTTTTCATCTCGAGCTCCTCCGTGCTTCGGAAGGCACGTGAAGCCGTTGGTCCCGGCTGCATCGTTAATAACCATCAATCCGCACTGGGCCCGCGTGATGGTTTAAGGCCCGATCTCCCTATCCATCCATAGGGAAGGCCCGTGCCCCTGCAGTGGGGACGTTTATGGGCTGATGATGATGATGATGAGACTTACGGTTTCATTTGTTAAAAAAGTTAACATGACATGGTTTCAAAGTGTAGGTATACATATTAGTGCTCTTGACCTAACTAGGTTCAAGATAAATTATGAAATTCTGATTACTAAATAAAGACATATCTAAAACTAATGAAAGACATTTACTTTTTAAATTTAACTTATTTATGAATTTTAATCAATAAAAACGCACCGACATTTTCTCACGTTTTTCTATGACGTCGCAGTGTGCTTATTCATACAGATTCCATAGTCATTTCGTGTTTTGACGTTTTGTAAAATTTAACTGATTTGACTTTTGAAAACTAACCTATTTACATAAGATCACGTCTATTTGGCGCTGGGGTAGGCAAATACCACGGAATTGGTTCGTCTACTAGGTTCAAGATAAATTATGAAATTCTGATTACTAAATAAAAAAAATATATATATTACGGGTAACTTGTACCCAGGTTGTTAGTAACAATGATTTCTTACTCACTAATATTAGTATTACATAGATGCACGATACACACACATACACAATAAATTGAAATAAAAATATGACATTTATTTACTGCTCCTGTACAAGTGACTCATGGAGCAATGAGTCATGTACGGACAGTCCAGCCTACTTACAATCATACCTACTTACAATCAGTCTACTTAGAACTAAATAAAGACAGATCTAAAACAAATGAAATACATTTACTTTTTCAGTTTAATTTATTTATGAATTTTAATCAAGAAAATCGCAATACTAAGTCCGACATTTTATCACGTTTCTCTATGATGTCACAGTGTGCTTTTTCACACAACATCCATATTTTCTTGTTTTGACGTTTATAACATACATAAACTACCTATATACGTCCCACTGCTGGGCACAGGCCTCCCCTCAATCAACCGGAGGGGGTATGGAGCATACACCACCACGCTGCTCCACTGCGGGTTGGTGGAGACGTTGTTTTGACGTTTAGAAAAAAGTAACTGATTTGACTAGTTGGAAACTAGCCTATTCCACTTACTACGATCCTGGCACACCACTTTCGCTTCTTCCACACTTTCAAGTCTTCATGCATGGTCGCCGGTTTAGAGTACTCTTGACCTTCTCTTCTATTCTTCTCTTTTAAGAAGAAGACTCTTGACTTGCAGGGTTAACATGCGCAATGTCATATAATTATCAATGGATTCAATAAATTTTGTCGAAATCGATGAGTTTGTTTTTTTCCCTAACAAACATGCCACGTGATTTTAGTCGTATTTTGACAAAACAACACGACTTATTTGGGTTCACATATTAGCACCGTGCTTCGGAAGGTACGTTAAGCCGTTGGTCCTGGCTGCATTAGCAGTCGTTAATAACCATCAATCCGCACTGGGCCCGCGTGATGGTTTAAGGCCCGATCTCCCTATCCATCCATAGGGGAGGCCCGTGCCCCAGCAGTGGGGACGTTAATGGGCTGATGATGATGATGCGTGTTAGCCCTATTGGCTTTTCTTTAAAACTTCCTTGATATTATTCCTTATCTTATTTGAATGCAATATGGTATATTTATATTTGTGTAGACGCAAGCTGTAATAATGAGATTACTGCCTACGGACCATTTTCTATGACCTTATCCGAGGGGTATAAAAGCATTATAATAACCGGGTCATACCAAACCTGATATCTCCTCTCATAATTCGCTGAAGGAAAATTATTAATGTTAAGGTTGTAAATTCTACCCCTGTATGCGACTGTGGGTTTATAGCGAGTTTTCGTTTCATTCAGACATGATTTAACATTATGAGATAGGGAGGATGGTTCATTGCGTCGAGACTAAAATTGTGTTACATGATAAAAATCGCTTTTATTAACATGAAAAGAATGGTACGTGGTACTTTGGAAGTGGAAGATTTTATATGAGTTGTTGGTACTATCTATCTATCTATCTACTCAGCCTGTATCCACCCACTGCTGGGTATAGGCCTCCTCTCTTTCCCGCCATCCTTTCTGGTCCTGTGCAAGTTTCATTCATTGCTTTCCGGCATACCTCACAATGTCATCCGACCACCGGGCTGGTGGTTTGCCTCGATATACCAATACCAATACCAATACAAACCAATTTATACCAATTTATGTGCACATATAGACACACTATGGCAAGAAAAAATGTGCCCCACATATGGGCCATGCACGTATGAGTTTTAAATTTATCGCCTCATATGTGGGTCATACATAGTGAACGTATAAACGTCTCTTGGTAACTTGTCCCGAATACAATTATTGTACGTGCATGGCCCATATGTGGGGCACATTTTTTCTTGCCATAGTGTGTCTATATATGCATAAAAAAAACATAAGCAGCCAATATACGCCCAACTACTGGGCATAGGCCTCCCCTTAATCAACCGGAGGGGGTATGGAACATACTCCACCACGCTACTCGTACTCTACTGCGGCCAAGTAGCTAATGCCATCTGCGGCAAATCTACAATAAGTCACGTCAAAAAAAACCTTTACTGCGGATTGGTGGAGGTGTTTTACGGGACCAATGGCTTAACGTGAAATCAGAATTATGGAATCATCTTAAATTTTCGAACAATCAGCCTCAATATATTTCAAGTTTAATATATCCTTACCAAACAAACAACAGTCTCACAAAGTGATTTCGATAATGTCTCCATTGTGAATCGAACCTGGACCTCCAGATAGTGAGCCCAACGCTGAAGCGTAAGGAACATGTCTGAGCAAGTAAAAGCAAGTAATATATAGTACATATTTGAAATGTGCAAATTTGTAAAACCACTGGATAATCAAGACGCTTCTAGTGACACCTCATTTGTTAAATTCTGACAGGTGGTTTAGAAGTTAGTTTGGAACAGACATGCATACACACATACATACATAACACATAACCCTTCTTTTTGCGCCGCAGTCGGGTAAAAAAGAAAAAAGTTTTCCATTACTCCCAATCCACTTGAAAAGATAAGGTCACACTAGGTATTCTTAAACTAATGAAATCCCGAAAGAGAGGTCAGGCTAACAGCATCCTATCCCTAATTTGGTTCCAGATAATTAGTTGTAGGGTAGGTTGTAGGTATAATTATCACCGACAGCCGATCGATCTCCATGGCGCTTGACAATTAATTAGATCCGATTCTAGTTATCTATTATTAGTCTGATAGATTCTATAGGTAATTCGATATGGTCATATATCGCCGCCTTAGGTATAGAGATAAAACACGTAAGCGCCTTTTTCAAAAATCACATTATTTTTTACTTAGAGCCGTGGTAGCTTAGTAGGTAGAACGCTTGTCTCTAACTTTCAGGTCGCAGGTTCGAATCCAGCACAGGCATCCCGTTTATCACAGGGTCCGCTAACCGAACCTGAAGATTTGACAGGTCCGGTTTTTTACAGAAGCGGCTGTCTGTCTGACATCCCAACCCGCGAAGGGAAAACCAGTAACAGAGTAACAGAAGACAGAGTGTAAGAAGACATAAAAAAAAATGACTAGATAGGCGGTCCATCCAATGAGTGGCGAGTCACCACCTGCTCATCGTATCTTTGTTATTAACATTGATCGAGCAGGCGCCAAAGTCCCCCATAGCCCCAGTATCCTAGTCCACTAACCCCAACCCAATAGCCCAATTGTCTTTGTTTCCATAATCTGCAATAGTCCTATACGAACCTGGGATTGTTTGTAGGCGCACTCCCATAGTGCAGACAGGGATAATCGCCGGTTGGTGTCACACCACATTTAGGTTAAATTGTCTTAAGGGGCCTCTACGTGTTGGCTTCGGTCCCACGCACGCGTTCCAAAAGTCCGGGGTCTCATAGGCCCGAGATAGGAAACGACATACGAATAATAATAAACTACCTGTCACACCACATTTAGATTAAATTGTCTTAAGGGGCCTCTAGGTGTTGGTTTCGGCCCCACACACGCCTTCCAAAAGTTCTGGGCCCCATAGGCCCGAGATATGGAAATGACCTACATAATAATGAAGTGTCTGGGGTGTGGTATTATGGCGATAAGTAATCAGCTCATCACTCTATACGAAACCTTTTTTTACGTCACTTGACGTGAAAATAACCAGTATCCGAATAATTTCAACAATAACATTTGACACTGCCACGTCGCAACAATGGCGGCGCTCTTTAATTAAGAAATAAACACTGTTAATTTGCCTGTTCATATAATATGCTAATAATACGTATCTTGTGGTATTTACCAGGTAATACTGGGTAATGTGAGCCTACTTGCACGTGTAGGGAATTATTTAATAACTCCCCTCTTCAAAGGGATTGAGGCGTGACAGACAAGGAGATAGGAATTCTAGAAGAGATGAGTAATGGGCGACTTTGTTTTTCAGGATTTAGGTAAGTAGGATTCTATTTACCGGTAATAATTTGTTACGAATTAGATTAAATCAGTGCCAACTTTACATAATCGAAGCTTTCGGCAGGGGCTCTCAAACTTTTAACATAAAGGAACTTCAACCTAATACTTTTTAATGAAACAATTAATTTCAAATATTCTTATTTTAACTTTTTATCAGTGTATTTTTGTGTTCGTGTCAACAAGTATCAAATAGAAATGTTGCTTTCTTAGATGAATTGCTTCAATGTGGCCGTTTTAACCCCTTTGTTTTCTCATACAGGAGTAAAACAAATTACTTAAAACAACATAAGCTCACGAGTATATTCCAATTGGGGTAGTCAGAGGTACGGTCACGAGCATTAATACGTCTACACTTTGGTACCATGTCACATTAACTTTTTTGACAAATTGAACTGTAAGTCTCACTAAATGTCAAATATGTTAGTGCGACAAAGTCCTAAAGTGGGTACACTATATTGCTCATGACTGTACATCCATCGCAAGATGAAGTAAGTAGCTACATCTCACCAAACTTTCTGCTCCGTATCACCGTCTATAATGGTCGACCTAAGTGCAGTGAAAACTACACTTACGATAAATGAATGACTCAATGGTACAAGTTCGGTACCGGGGGTTGAACTGGCATACCCCGTTTGAAAACCAAGCCGGACCACAGGACCACAGTGACTACCAGCATTAAAGCGACTGAAATAATATACATCACATAATATAACAGCCTCCGTGGTCTAGTGGTTAGACCGTTAGGCTCACGATCTGGAGGTCCGGGTTCGATTCCCGACGGGGACATTGTCGAAATCACTTTGTGAGACTGTCCTTTGTTTGGTAAGGACTTTTCAGGCTTGAATCACCTGATTGTCCGAAAAAGTAAGATGATTCCGTGCTTCGGAGGGCACGTTAAGCCGTTGGTCCCGGCTATTAGCCGTAAAATCACCTCCACCAACCCGCAGTGGAGCAGCGTGGTGGAGTATGCTCTATACTCCCCCCGGTTGAATGAGGGGAGGCCTGTGCCCAGCAGTGGGACGTATATAGGCTGTTTATGTTTTGTTTTGTAATATCACGACTATATCCCAATTGCGATACGGCTCACAACCTTCTACGTTGGTCTAACAGAAAGCTCGGTGAGGTGTAGATACTTAGGGTGGTATTAATAAACTAATCTCAGCTTCGACACTGCTCTCAAGACCATGTCAATGTGACAGTTCTTATATAAAAAACAGAGACTTGAGCATGATCTTGAGGGCAGTCTCAGCTGAGATTAGTTTATCAATACCACCCTTAGTTCATCCCAATCAGAGGTACCTACATTTATTCTAAGATAAACTAAGTATCTACCCATACCTCACAGAGATTGAAAAAATACATTCCATATGAAAAAAGTGATTTCGGTCGACGATATAAAACGAAGAATTTATATCAGAAAATAAATTGATACCGTGTCAAAGGTCGGGACCTTATAAATGACACATCCAGCATATCTTCCACAGTCACAAAGAATGTCACAAGAGCATAAGGTGCAATTTCGCTTGAATAATTCCAACAATTTACTTCCTGGACTGACGTAAATTTAACTTGTAATATACGTCGGGGTCTAAAGAAAAATGCCCCTTATGATGTTATATTGCAGGTTTCTTTCTTCGTTAGATGTTTGGAAGTTAATTTTACGTCTGAAATGAGAATTGTAGCAGGTCGTCTTCATATCTTCTTATGTCTTCATATGAAGTTTATATTACGCTTTGTGAATTTTTGAGGTCGATTTGACTTATGAATGTAGTTGATTGCATTTGCCGATATTACTTTGGCGATTATTACATAATGATTACATTGGCGAGCGAAAGGTGTGGGACCGTATATATGTTATGTTATGTTAGTGGGCTCTGTTTTCCGCATTTAGACTCTAAGATGGCCCATTATGCGTGTGATTGTTGACTACGTAAGCCAACCTTACTCCTTCCAGAAGCTCAGAAGCCTCCTGGGGTTTTCACAGGCTTCGCGGAGCGACCCCATTTCTTTGAGGATTTTTACCCGTTGTGCTGACACTCCCGTGCATTCCAGGATTACATGGGGGGCAGTTTCTTCTGCGTCCAGACAGCCTCTGCAAAGTGGGCTGTCCGTTATCCCTAAGTTAAATAGGTGCTTGTTGAGTGGGCAGTGACCCGTAATACTGCCCACTACTATTCGAAGGTCATTGCGGTTTAAGCGAAGCAGTCGGCGAGTGAAGCTCTTGGATATCATAGGCATGATATCCTTCGACTGTCTGCATGTGGGCAGCTGTGCCCATCTGTCGTTGTGTAGTTGCTGGGTATGGTCCCGTACCCACGAGCGTAACTGACTGAAAGGTATCGGCAGGATTGGTTCGGGTCCATATATCCTGGTGTCTGATCCTCTCCTTGCCAGTTCGTCGGCGGCATCATTACCCAGCGATCCACTGTGCCCTTTAATCCACTGCAGGGTAACCTTGTTAGTTAAGGCCAACTTCTGCAGTTCTCTGTGGCACTCGTATATTAGCCCCGAGGTTATGTTGTCACTATTTAGGGCTTGTAAGACAGCTGCGCTGTCTGAGAGGATTCTGATGTCATAACCCTTGACTTTTCTCTTCCTCACTGTGCTGGCGGCTTGAATTATGGCTACACATTCACATTGAAAAATGGAGCTGTATTTTCCTAGAGCCACTGATTTTTGAATGTTTAAGTCGAGTGAGAAAACTCCGGCACCCGTCCCTGAGGACATTTTGGAGCCATCTGTGTAGATGCGGAGTTCCCTGATGCCGGATTGATCTCGCTCTGTTTCCTGCAGACTTATCACATAGTTTCTTTCTGTGATCTGCGTTTGTGGGATTCTGTCGCATGGGGCGAGTAAAAAGTGTGGGACCGTAAGGATCATGTATATTTTATTTTTGACTAGACTTATTGTAGATTTGCCGCAGACGGCGTTAACTACTTGGCCAGATAAATGGGGAGCGCTGAAGGCTCATGGAAACGCGAGTTTATTATAATTAAACGGATTCCCAATCCATGTTATTTAAAACATATCCAGATTTAGGTCTTCAATCCAAATTCTTCGCTCCTTTGCACAAGTATGACAGATCACAGTCGTAACGGTGTAACTTAATAATTTATGATTCACTTCACAACTCACCTGAGTTTTATGTTAAAAATTCAAACCAGGAACATGCCGCACTGAGGCGAGTTCCGCTGTAAATTAATGTAACGGCCTTAGAAAACCGGAACACGGAACAAACCTGAACAATCCGGCTTAAACCGGATACGACTATCCTGGGAATTGGATAAAAAGTGACTTTGGGGGTGTTAACGGCATTTTTGTGGCTGAATTATGTTGTTGTCTCATTCGTGGTAAATCTACAATAAGTAAGTACCAAAAAAGAAAATTAAAGATGTAATGTGCATTTTTTATGTTATAAATACCGAAATAACGCAACGAGACAAAAAAAGGAGAGTTATGGCCACAACACAACATAAGCTCGCGACTTTAACCCAATTGGGGTAACCAGAATTACTCATCGCAAGATGAACTAAGAACCCCACCACACCGAGCTTTCTGTTATGGCCACGATTGTTGTTTTGGTAATAAATAAAAAAAAACCATACATGGTGTTAAAAAAAAAGTTTAGTACGATCTACTGTGAACCGGCGTGCGTGTATGAAACGATTGATGAATTTGGAGGAAGTAAGAGAACTGTCTGAGGATCGAAGCAAATAGAATGCCATAGTCTCTGCTTAACCCGGTGGGAAATAGGCTTGAGTTTATGTGTGTATATTACTTAAAAAAAATTGTATAAGAATAAATTAGTACCAGCATTTCATTGTGTACTTCATCATCTATGTATAACACTTCATCAATCATTGTAGTCACAACATAACTTTTTAACAACTTCTACGTTTGTACCCGGTAAAAATCCCGGGACGAAAATAATAATAAAAAAGTCCATTACGCTGCCTAACACATTCAGTTTTTTTTCCGAAACACACGCAAAAAGCATATACAAAGAAAAACGTGGCTTAAAACCTTTTACAACATTAGCAAAACCAGTTTAACCTAAACTGGCTTAAACAGCCTTTAATCCGCCATTTGTAAATAGCCCCAAAAAAAGCGGTTTGTGAGATACACAGGTTTGTTCCAGGGTGGTTGTTGAGGCAAGTCTAATAGGATTAAGTTTGTAACTCTTTCCTTGGAATTTATTCGCGTGTAAAGTTAGATTTAAGGGCTTTCTGTACCTTTGTGTCTGTATGGAGTACGAGTACGTGTAAAGTTCGCTACATCTGACCCACTTGTATATCAGCCTGTAAGTTTTACTCGCGTTTAATTCGAATAGTAATTAATTTTATTTACTGCTCCTTTTTTTTGACGTGACTTATTGTAGATTTTCCGCAGATGACATTAACTACTTGGCCGGACAAATGGGGAGCGCTGAAGGCTCTCACTCGGTACAATGTTTAAGACAACAGCCTGAGGGTGCCCAGTTGGGCGCGAACCTCGGCTCAGGGCGTCTGAGAGGAAAATTATTTGAAAGAATTAATCGACCCTAGTCGTTAGAATCGTCGACCACGCCGGCGGGATCGGTATCGGGGTATTTACTACTCCTAGTGCGGTGTTTAGAAGGAAAATTCGTGTAGACTTTTACTCCCAATTCAGCAAAGAAGCATTTAGGTACCTTTTACCTTACTAATGTCATATACGCGAAAGTTTTGTGACCCCGCCGGCGTAGTCGACGATTTCCGCCATTCAGCACTTATCACAAGCGACGTACTAGTGTCGATTAATTCCTTAAAATCTTATCATCTCAGACGACGCCCTGAGCCGACGTTCGCACCCAACTGGGCACCCTCAGACCTGTAGTAATTTTGTACCAGGTGACAGCCCTCAGCGCTGCCCATTTGTTCGGCCAAGTAGTTGATGCCATTTGCGGCAAATCTACAGTAAGTCACGTTAAAAAAGTGAGAATGTAAGGAAGCGTGTTACTCTTTTGAGAATCTAAAACATATCGAACTACTTCATAACTTCAGATAACTTCACAATGAGCTTATACTCTACACAAGACCAGACCCAATCCAGTCCGCTGGAGTCCAGTGTCTAGAGTATTTCTGTTCTGGTGCAATAAAGCATATTTGTATTGTATTTTAAGACCACGTACTCCTATCAACGCAGACAATGTCGCTAGCAGCCTCAAGTATTCAATATTACTTATTTTCTCCCCACATACGTCTAAGTGGGTTTAGGTTTAAAGCAAAATGGGTAGATTGCCTCTAAGTAGTTGCGACCCCATATGCGGACGTAAAGTGGAAACACTTCAAAATGAACCATCTAATCTATTAGGGTAAGCATACGATACCCTTTCGGGTTCACACTTATTCGGTTCGGCTTAGCCGAACCAGACTTAGCTACAGGTCAGATAGTTATTTGGTCAAGTGTGTAAACGAAACTTTGCGACTGTCTTGTCCCTTGTTAAGACTCGTCTTCACTAGGCTGCACTGTTGACATAATTGTGTTCTTAAGTGGCTTATTTACATCGTCATCAGCCCATTAACGTCCCCACTGCTGGGGCACGGGCCTTCCCTATGGATGGATAGGGAGATCGGGCCTTAAACCACCATGCGGGCCCAGTGCGGATTGGTGGTTATTAACGACTGCTAATGCAGCCGGGACCAACGGCTTAACGTGCCTTCCGAAGCACGGAGGAGCTCGAGATGAAAACTTTTTTTTTGTGGTCACCCATCCTATGACCGGCCTTTGCGCAAGTTGCTTAACTTCAACAATCGCAGACCGAGCGCGTTTACCGCTGCGCCACCGAGATCCTCATTGGCTTATTTACATAAGTGGTGGGAAATGTAATAAATAATTTTATTTTCACACATTTACATTAATCTAGCAGTCCCTCTGAGTAGCCCAATTAGGAATACAATCGTGAGCCGAAAAATCCCGATCCAAAAAGTGTGTATTGTCCTTAAGTTTTTCACCAAACGAGAACCAAATCGTATTCAGTACTTACCTAGTAAGTTTATGTTGCACAGCGGAATTTAGAAAGTCTATTTTACGCTCCAATAAACAGTGTAGAAGAATTACAATGGAAAAGCATGCATACATATTCACGCTTGTAATTCCTTTTGGGTTAATTAGAGACGTAGAGTCCGGTAAGCAGCTTAAAAACTTAATGGTACCTAATTGAGATGATCATAAAGCTGAAAACAGACCAACATTCTTCCGCATCGGACGCTCTGTCAGAATATTCAGTTTAATATGGAGTTATACAATAAAATATAGTACACAACCAACTGGGCACCTTCAGGCCTGTTGTCTTAAACGTTGTACCGGGTGAGAGCCTTCAGCGCTGCCCATTTGTCCGGCCAAGTAGTTAATGCCATCTGCGGCAAATCTACAATAAATCACGTCAAAAAAGGCCATTTTAACCCCCCAAGGCTGTCACTGAATTTTATATGTATGTGTGTTTTTAAGTTCACGGGAATGATATTGACTTCTGGTGTTCGATAATCCAACCATTAATAGACCCAATCACCGCTATTAACCCGTCGCCTGTCGCATCAAACACGACTAAAACAGAACCATAAATGTTATCATCCCTCACTATACGACTCGAATACACTTATCGACCGGGGATATACAACTAATTACGTCCTTTTGCTAACACCTGCTCACTCAGATAAGGTTCAGTATGATGGGGGTTCGGCTACAGAGCAGGTAATCGAATAAATACCGACCGTAGAGGCGGCAATCGTAATTATCGTGCTGGTCGATTTGCGATCGGCACATAGCGACGCCAATTCCACTGAATTTATTTTTGGCTAGGAGTTGATGCATATATTATATACCTTTGCCCTCCCAGAAAATACAGGTTTGATGCTAAGTGTGTTGTTATTTTTGGTCATTTGGAACATGAGAGGACAGGGAAACGGGGACCATTTCACGTGACTTTGACGACATTCAACCACTAGCCGAATTTTAGCCGGGTCTAGTTTTTTATACATTTTCGTCCAATCTTGGTCCCGTTGTTTGTCACCTCTAGTAGTGACCGAACCTAATTTAGTTTCGTGCTCTGTGAGTTGTTAATACGTCACAAAGCCCTTCCAAATAATAATGCCTCGTGTGATAATGGGACAAGACGCGTGGAACTAGTATATAGTTTGTATATATTATATTATATAATACTTAATTACAATAATATATATCCAATATGGTACCATTCGCTTGTAGCAATGTACAGAGCACCGCGAGAGTTGAAATTAGATCCTTATAATCTTCACAAATCGAACGACAACTTGTGTTGATTAGGTTATTCATTAGACACTGTACTCGTACAGGGTACAACGGATGTTTGTATAATGATAAGTGTAGTGCTATAAAGGAGGTTAGACCGTTATTGTGTGGTCGACTGTATGATATTTTGATTTCAAATAAATAATGAACCTTCTTGAATTGAAAACGAGTAAAGACATTCATATTCATAAACAGCCTATATAGGTCCCACTTGCTGGGCATAGACTTCCCTTTAGTTAACCGGAGGAGGTATGGAGCACACTCCACCATGTTGCTCCACTGCAAGTTGGTGGAGTATTATATCACATCATCATCATTAATTTAAGAGCCACGCTCTGTTTGATGTAGCATCTTCCATGCTACTTTTTAGGGAAACATTGGACATTATTTTCCCTTTTGCCTTCCGCCCCGCAGTACTCTGACGCGACTGTCTATTTTATAGCCGTACTGGGACTCCTGTCCTCCGCCTCTGAATAGTACTGATAGTTACTGCTGCCCTCTGTCAGGTTCCAGGTTACAGTCCCTGTGACTTGCCCCTTTCGTCCTGCATTGCCGTACCGATGGCTCCCATCTTCGCATCTGCAACCGTTGAGGTCTTCACCCGTATCCTTGGGCAAGGATACTGTACCGTATTATGTCACAGATTAATAATTAATTACTTATTGTATAACACACCTTGGTAAACAGCAATTGTTGTTGCGTAAGATATTGCGTAGTGTCTAAATTCAGAGTTACTTTGTACCTATTCGAAGTGGGCGAATGTTATGTGAACTCATACCTACACACACATACATAACAATGTCCTAAATGGGGTAGGTAGAGCTACAAGTTAATCAGAAAATTACTAACCTTCCACTAAGTTAATAAAATCAAGAGCTCGTAGTAAAATTACGGAAACTAATAATAAAATTATACTGCTGATTCCTGCAGACACCTCGTAATTTAATGTTAAGTTATATCTGTCATTTTCTTTTCCGCCGAAAAGGAAAAGGACGGATAATCAACAGACTAAAAATATACAGAACACACGTCGCTTTTAAGCAGAAATTTTAAACAATCCATCCAAAACTATACGTTCTTCTTCTAACGTGTGGGTTGTGAGGTGGATGACCAACCTCATCAACCCTGGTGTCAGGGTTATTATTGAGCCGCCAAAGGCCCCTGACGTGACACATGTAACGACTACGTTCTTACATCAGTAAGTAGTAACCGGGACCAGCGGCTTAACGTGCCTTCCGAAGCACGGATCATCTTACTTTTGGACAATTAAGTGATCAGCCTGCAATGTCCTAACCAAACTAGGGATCACAAAGTGATATGTCCCCACTGGGATTCGAATCCGGGACCTCCGAATCGTAAGCAGAACGTTTAACCACTGGACTACGGAGGTCGTAATTTTAGGTTTAGGAACGTATTGGTATATAACCCGACATAATTCAGTTGTCACCATACGCCAAACGGGTTGTATACCAGCTAGATGTCTATCTGATTTGTCTGGGGTATTGTTTCATTCATTTTAAAATTAATAGTCTGTCATCCGTCATTTTTCAAAAGAGCAGGTATAACTTAAAATTAAATTAGGTGTCTGCAGGAATGGTCTCCTATATTTTAGATGTGATGCAGTCTTTCAACTCTAAGAATACCTTGGACTGCGAAGCGCACTAATGTATGTATGTGTGTGTATGATCATGACCCAGCTCCAAATAATCTTTATTATATAATCTTTTTTTTTTGTTTCAGGTAATATATAACACCCTTATGGAAGGATTTCCATTTAAGAGGGTAAGTAAGTGATACGTCCTCTTTCAACAGCGTCTTTCATCATCTTTTCCAAATGATTTAGGTATGTCAAAAAGGCACTTTTGTCCATGCGTTGATGACAAAATTGTAGGAATGTGCCTCTGACTACCCTATTGGGATATCTCTCTCTTGGGTCGGTCCCTCATATCTGATCATCATGGTCAGCATCATGGTTGCACCTGGAGCGGATGATCTGCCTCCACCGGTTTCTGTCCAGCGCTTCCCGTACTACTGTGTAGAACTTGGATGACGACGAGTCTTTCACTTGATCAGTCCATCTAGTTGGTGAACGACCACGCGATCTTTTGCCTTCAGTGTTCCCGACCACAATCAGTTTTTCTAAACTGTCCTCACCTCTGCACAAGAAAGTGGCCGAAATAAGAAAGGATGCGTTGTTGGCATATAGTGAACCGACGGGTTTTTATTTGGAGCTGGGTCATGGTCGATACATTAGTGCGCTTCGCAGTCCAAGGTATTCTTAGCATTCGCCTCCATTATTGGGATATAGTAGTGGGCTAATATGTGTTGGGTTTTCGGTTTCCAGCAATTGTTCGCGGTTAATAGCCATAGGCTTATCGACTTTTACACGGAACTTAAACCTGAAGCAAAAAAGTCTTCGTCGTGCTTTACCACCTCCTGAGGAGTCGCGTTTTGTGTGCGTACGATGTGGCAAGAAATGCCGCGCTGCTATAGGGCTCTATAGCCATCGGCGGCGCTGCGGGAACCCGTAGACTCACAAGTGCTGCAACAATCATCTACGATAGATGCTGTGGCCAATGATGATGAAACATAGCAGACGAGAAGTAGGTGTATACTTTATCGGCCTTACAAATAAAAATTCCATCCTTATTTCAAGGTTATACTAGGTATAGTTAAACCTGGAGATAATTTAAAAAATCCGAGAAGAAGTAATTTAAGTATGTAAGTAAGTAAAATATTTATATCCTCTACAAAAACACATTGATACATAAATACATACAAGAATACAATATTTGTAGAGGTTGGAGCCTAAACTAGGATACCCTGTGTTTTAGGACTCCACGCCTCCACCTCCAGAAAGTCATGGTCAGAGAAAATGACAAAATATAATAAATGTGCGTGTGTGTGTGCGTGCGTGCGTGCGTGCGTGCGTGCGTGCGTGTGTGTGTGTGTGTGTGTGTGTGTGTGTGTGTGTGTGTGTGTGTACTATACACTTCTGCCTGCCCCTTTCGGGATACAGGCGCGACGCTTTGTTATGTTATGTAATTTTCTAGTTTTCAGAGGTTTGGAAGTAATAAATATACCGAAATTTTCGCCGTGAAATTGCGGTACGGTATTATGGCGAACTGAACAAGTTTTATCGAAACTCCCGCTCGTAAAATTGGTGAAGAGTTATTAAAAATTGTTGGGAAAAAAATGAGATAAAGGGAGTTGGTTTGACAGCGCTTCAATGAAAAGGATCAAAGTTGTTATTTATTAGGGCAGCGCCGATAAGGGTTGGGACAGAGATAAGACGCGACACTAAATGGGGTTTTTTGCACTAAATTGAGCGTACCTGTTAAATAAATATACCTAGTAATATCTTTTACATTATCTGTAGAAGAAAAAAATCAGATTGGGTTACGTTATTCCAAGACAAAATGAAAATCAAAATGATTAAACTTTTTAAAAAAAAAAAATTTCTTAATTTCTTTTTTTTTTTTGAAAGTGTTCAATCCTATTATTATTTTTATTGAACGTATTATCAACCTAAATCGATAGATTTAGGCCATAGATATATGGGGTCCAGAAGCACGACAGTTTTTAAAGACAATTTCAGCTCGCCTCATCGAGGCCACTTTCGACCTAGAACAGGCAGTTATTTTGCCCAAAGGGTCAGTTTGGCGGTGCAGAGGGGCAACGTGGCCAGTATTCTGGGGACTTTGCCTCGATGTGGTGAGCTGGAGGACATTTTTTATTTATAGCTTTTTATTCTTTTTTTATGTTTTGTTTTTAATCATATGTGCGTAAATGTTGTTCAGTTTCTCTACTTATATAGCCGAAGAACAGGAAACGACGATTAGAATGGCCATGGGCTCGCCTCCAATTATACAGGGTATTAGTGACATCGTAACGACTACTGAGGGGGAAGATTCATACCGTGATTCTGAGTTAATATCAAGTGTTTTGAGACGGAACATTCCACTTGATATCAACTCAGTATCACGGTCTTAATCACTCATCAATTTTTTCGTTAGGATGTCACTCTGTATGGTAAATACTTACACTAAAATTACAAAATAAAAAGGTTTTTACCAGTATATTGCTGGCAAGGAGTCGTTGTTACTATACACCTCTGCCTACCCGTTCGGGCATACAGGCGTGATAATTTCTTACTTTTTTATTTTATTTTTATTAAGGATGATAATTAGCTGAACGCATTATACGTTCTATTAAGAAAGTTAACATAACATCACCTGATCATCTGATTGACTGAAAGTAAGATGATCCGTGCTTCATAAGGAACGTTAAGGGGTCCCGGTTACCACATACTGATAATAATAATAAATAAATAATAAAAAAAAAATTCCAATCCACAAAAAATAAATTACAAATAAACTTAACTTACTTATCTAATAGCTACAAGGTATTTTTTTTGTGGATGGTTGATGCCTAAACTAAGTAAACTTGTAATATAGGACATCAGGCCTTCCCCGGAATTTATGATTGTGTAAGTTAGTAGTGAATGATGTAAGTAAGTAGTCGTTACATGAGCCATGTCAAGGCCTTTGGCGGCTCAATCATAACCTGGCATCAGGGTCGATGAGGTTGGTAATCCACCGCACAACCCACACGATAGAAGGAGACATAACATAAACAGCATGTAGACGTAATATAAAAATGTATCAGCTACTTCTACCTGTTACCGCAAAATTATCCCGTCCCTACCTGAAATTAATGAGATCTTGATACCATATTTGCTTAAAATTTTTAGAACCGCCTTTGAATAGGAATTGCTACGACAGGCGCGTGTTATCTTTAAAGGCTTTTATGACAAATCTCATTGAGACCACTCCAAAATTAGTCTACTGTGTAAAGTGGGGTTATGGGTTATCTCTCTCGGATAAAATGTAGAGTGCGTGTCGGATGAGGGTGTTAGATTTAGATTTTTTTTATAAATATGTTCTTGATTTATGTGCTATTGACGCAAGATTCTGGCGGTCGAAACTTCTATTTACTTTTGTCTGGCATCTCTAAAATAGTGCTATGCTTTTTAATTTAGACAGCTCTCAAATAGTGTTATCTTTATACATTGTTTTAAGTTTACGCGGTTATTATCATAATTAAAACACATAATAACGGGTTCTTACCGCGTTTAAATGGGGATATGAGACTCCCGATATTTCGACACTGTTGCAAGTGCCATGATCACGGGATGACTGATGAAATATCGGGAGTCTCATATCCCCATTTAAACGCGGTAAGAACCCGTTATTATGTGTTTTAATTATAGTGTTATCTTTATTATTTCGACAGCACTACTATTTTAGAGTAAAAAAGTGCCGTCCTTTTTAATTTGTACAGCTCAAAAATAGTGCTATTGTTTTTAATTTCGACAGCTCTCAAATGGTATTTCAACAGCTCTTAAATAGTGCTATTTTTAATAATTTCTATAGCTATAAAGTAGTGCCGTTTTTAATTGCGACAACTCTGAAATAATCTTACGAGTATCTTTTTTGATTCCGGCAGTTATAAAATAGATATTTCCTTCTTCATTTTGACTGTTCTCAATACTTTCTTCTTTTTTTACTTTTTTTGTATTTTCCATGACCTGTCATCCCCGCGGTCATCTATCAGCCTCTGGACATAGAATTAATCATTTTTATAGGACACACACGATTTTATTGATTGCCAAATGATAAAGGTGCCATTAACTCTCGGTTTATACGGTCCGTGGGCACGAAGCCTGCGATATATGGGTTTTATTAATAAATGACTTTGGCAAATGTTCCTCTGGTGTTGAATTAATTTAAAGGAGAAATATGACTGCTGGAAATTCGTACAGTGCAGAGATGTATTATTCAGTAATGTTGAAAACAGATAGGATTTTACCGAACGACTTGACAACGTTTTCTTTTTTAAATATATTTTTTTATTTGTTTATTAGAGTGAGAAACAGTGTGATAAGACAGAGATGTGGTGTAAAAGACGGATGTGGTGTACAGGGACAACGATTGAGAAGAGAATCTTAGGTTAGTTTGGACACGTAGAGTGGGTGAATGATAATAGAATTGCAATAGCGGTATATAAAGCGAAAGTTGACGGTAGGGCTGGCAGAGGAAGACCGAGAAGTACTTACAATGACCAAATGGAGATGTCCTTAGGAAAGGTTTATTACTATCTACTCTGAACCGGCGTGCGTGTATGAAGCGGTTAATGAATGTGGAGGGAGCAAGAGAAGTGTGTCAGGATCGAAGCAAATGGAATTCTGTAGTCTTTTTTATTTGTGTGGCGTCCTTTTATAATAAACTTTTTCTATTCTAGTCTCTGCTGTCCCTGGTGGGAAATAGGCGTGAGTTTATGTCTGCATATATGTTGTTTATTAAAAACCTTAAAGAGCACTACATACCCAACACAACAGAAATATTTACTGCAATCTGACGGATAGCGAATATTTGAACATATAACAACATTAAGGCAGTCAAAGGTACATCCATTGCAATATGAACTAAGTACCCACACGTCATGGAGCTTTCTGTTAGACCGACCTTATAGGTGATGTGCCAATCGCCATTTATAATGGTCGAGCCAACTGTAATAGTGAAAGCTGCATTTAAGATAAATTAATAACTCATTGGTGTAAAATAAAACTCTATTAACACACACGTAAAGATTTTTTTTTAAATAAGAAAATATTTAATTGTATAAGTCATAAACATGTAAATAATCAAAATTACACGTAAAGATAAGTTTAATTGTTATAATGTACATTGAAAAAGACTGGCTTAAGTATGTATAAACAAGCATTAAGAATGAGGTTATAAGTATTTCACGATAAACCAAACCACAGTAAAATTGTTGGGCTCAAAGTATTTACATAGCATATAAATAAGAAATATACATTACGCATACGTAACTTAAATAATTCGGCGACAAGGGGTCTTCCAGGCAAGCTATCTGATTGACGTCCCAGCCGTTATTTTGCCGCGTGGTCGTAGACCTCTAGTGGTGGTTTTGCAAACTATTTGTTCGACCAATCAACAAACAACGGGATAGACTAGTGCCGTACTTCAATGTTGCTAATTTAAAATGACGACAACAGGTGCAAGTCCGATAAAGGTTCCAACCGGCATTCCTCATTTGAGAAGCTAGCCGGCGAACCGCAGGACCTCAGCGAATTTCAATCCTTTATAAAAAGGTGACGTCATATCTGATGGTGGAGTAGGGTCCGGTTCTTGTGGAAGTTTAATTTAAGGTCGGTCGTGTGTGATGCCGTGAGGTTGGCACCCTTACATGGGTTTAAGAGGATTAAACTGTGTTGTACGCGCAGGGCGTGGAAAAATGTTGGGACAAAAAACAGAGCGGGAACATCATGCTGTTCTACCGTGTGGGTTGTGAGATGGAGTACCAACGTCATCAACCCTGGTGTCAGGGTTCTGTTGAGCCGCCAAAGGCCCCTGACATAGCTCATGTAACGACTACTTACTTACATCAGTAAGTAGTAACCGGGACCAACGGCTTAACTTCATCTGCATCTTACTTTCGGAAAATCAGATGATCAGCCTGTAATGTCCTAACCAAATTGGGGATCACAAAGTGATTTTTGTGATATGTCCCCACCGGGAATCGAACCCAGGACCTCTGGATCGTGAGCCCAACTCTCAACCACTGGACCACAGAGGTTCATATACGACGAAGTTACGCCCGAACAAACATAAAAAAAATATACGATCGAATTGGGAACCTCTTCCTTTTTTGAATTCGGTAAAATGGAGGTTAATTTTTTATGTATTATTTGGATTTTAAGACATCCACACAATGGTAAAATGCAGTTAAGCGCCTTCTTCTATTGTCCCGGATTGTTGATGAATGATTTATAAAATCGAATTGTCTTTAATATCTACATTATGAACGTTGAAAAAGAAAATTCAATTTGATTCTTCGAAGTCTTTTGCATTCGAATTTAGAATAATGTTGTAATCTCGTTAACAAAGAATGGATCGTTCCCAATGACACAAATACAGCATAAAACCCACATTTAAAATAAAATGCAATAAAAATGTAGATTGCAAAACGATGACGCGTCGAGCGAACCGTTTGAGATTCGAATAATTCCAATTTCCACGGATATTGGCGGTGCAATAGATTATATGCAGCATATTGGGAATATTGTAGAATGTTCTAGATGCTTCCTTCTCAGACGTGATCTGAGTGTGATCAGATTTTGGCTTAGAAACTCACGTGGAACCATATGTATATGAGGAGAGATTGAAAATCGTTGAGTCAACTAAGTGATTGTTGGATAAACTGATTTTATTGGCTCACCACCTGTCACGTTGGTTTAACAGAAGGCTTGGTGAACCGTGGGTTCAGTTCATATCAATTGTCTGTGCAAAAACATTAATTGGGTAGTATCCTAAATGAAGATAGATGTAAAACTGACGAATTCCTTTTTATTTTTTCTATTTAACCCATTTGTACCATTTGTTGCTATATGTTTTATAAATGATTAGGTGTTTTGTTTGTGTGCAATAAAGTATATTTGATTTGATTTAACTTATTTATGAATTTTAGTTAAGAAAAGCATTATAATAAATCTGATATTTTGTCAGATGTTTTTCACAGTATGCTTTTTTGACGTTTAGTAAAAAGTAACTGATTTGACTAGGTGGAAACTAGCCTATTCAAAGTCATAAAGTCGAATTCAGTGGTTTTGAGTTACAGCTCGTGCCGGGATTCGATCGCGATGAGGGGCATTAAGTAAAAAGGGGCACTAAGTAAAGAGGGGCACTAAGTATAGAGGGGCACTAAGTAAAAAGGGGCACTAAGTAAAGAGGGGCACTAAGTAAAGAGGGGCATTAAGTAAAGAGGGGCACGACGTAAAGATGGGCACTAAGTAAAAAGGGGCACTAAGTAAAGAGGGGCACTAAGTAAAAAGGGGCACTAAGTAAAGAGGGGCACGAAGTAAAGACGGGCACTGAGTAAATAGGGGCACTAAGTAAAGAGGGGCAATAAGTAAAGAGGGGCACTAAGTAAAGAGGGGCACTAAGTAAAGAGGGGCACTAAGTAAAGAGGGGCACTAAGTAAAGAGGGGCACTAAGTAAAGAGGGGCACTAAGTAAAGAGGGACACTACGAAGTAACGTTAAAACTTAAATAAGTTTCCGCGTCATCAGTTATTTTATTCAGTACCCTGTATGCGCATTGTCTTGTTTTTGGGAATGTTCCCACTTTGAAAATGTTCCCTTCAGTAAAAAGACGCAAAGCTTATGTAAAAAAGCTTAATTACCTAACATTTGGGCAAAAAATATTTTTTTGACGTGACTTATTGTAGATTTGCCGCGAATGGCATTAACTACTTTGTCGGACAAATGGGGAGCGCTGAAGGCTCTCACCCGGTACAACATTTAAGACAATAGCCCTGAGGGTGCCCAGTTGGGCGCGAACGTCTGCTCAGGGCGTCGCTCGTCTGAGAGGAAAAATATTTAAAAGAATTTAACATTTGGGCAGATAAGACCAGAGTACAAGAAAGAATAATATGAGAAAGAAAAGCAGCCAGCTTCTTTACCATTGAAGACTTTTTACAACAGGAACATTCCCACTTTGGGAACATTCCAGGAACAGCACATCACTGGTTATGCAGATGGCATCAAGTTAACAGGACCCGTCCCATTAAACAACTTGTAACTTTTCTCTTTTCACTTATCACTCCTTTTAGTTTTCTTTTAAGGTTTTTTGGGGAAGAGTGACACGTTGGGAAGTTTCGTGTGAGTTTCCTCTTCCGGGGCCCCACCCCGGTTTTACTTGCGAAACTGAGAAGCTTTTTGAAATTACTTTCTTACATAAACGGTTACTTTATATAACTCAACGCGTTCTAATAAATAAAAAGAATAGGTCTAACACTACTACTTATATAAAAACAACGAGCTGAAAAGTATAAGAAAACAGCAAAACAGTTTTTACCATAACTGTACTATAACCTAGTCTCCGTGGTCTAGTGGTTAGAGCGTTAGGCTCACGATCTGGAGGTCCGCGTTCGATTCCCGATGGGGACATTGTCGAAATCACTTTGTTTGGTAAGGACTTTTCAGGCTTGAATCACCTAATTGTCCGAAAAAGTAAGATGATTCCGTGCTTCGGAGGGCACGTTAAGCCGTTGGTCCCGGCTATCAGCCGTAAAAACACCTCCACCAACCCGCAGTGGAGCAGCGTGGTGGAGTATGCCCCATCCGGTTGATTGAGGGGAGGCACAGGCCCAGAAGTGGGACGTATATAGGCTGTTTATGTTATGTTTGTACTATAACATCAAAACTCGCTCGACGTAGAGGGAAAATAAGGCCACTCGCCGTAGCGAGGGTCGCCGTCCGGAAGGTCGCTGACAACGCTACAATTCTCTATTTTCAATCAAGCGATTTAGGCCCGCAATGACCAAACCAGGAACCAGTGATTGAGCGTTAGGCTCACAATCCGGAGCTCCTCGGTCCGAATTCCGGTGGGGACATATCACAAAAATCACTTTGTGATCCCTATTTTGGTAGTTTGGATAGGACAATACAGGCTGATCACCTGATTGTCCGAAAGTAATATGATCCGTGCTTCATAAAGGTATTTTCAAGGCAAGCGTGAATAGGATTTGAGTTTGCACGCTCCACCTTAGACCGTATCGCTACTTAAGACCAGCCTGAATCATGGTCAAATGCATTTTTATTTATTAATTTAAAAAAAGCAATAATTATGTTGATCTGCCAAACGGAAGCGCCAACTAACGAGTTATAATGTGTTATTAAATCAATGTCAGTAACACTGATTGAATCCAGAGGGTTTAAACTCATTATGATTTCCCATACAAACATACATAAAGTCACACCCGTATTCCCCGAAGGGGTGGGCAGAACTACAAATAATCAAGAAACTATTTGCAGCTTTTGATACATAGTCCTAAGGTGGATAATGATGGTGGTGTTGATTACACAATTGGCGATATATGACAATAGCGTAGATAAATTTCGAGTATATTTTATGCGTAAAAGTATGAACCTAATTCGTAGCTCTTAAAATTCCTTATTCGAGCCAGTTTTCATGATGCCGTTATCTCAATTATTTCATTTTACATTGGTGCTACTTATTTCCTTTAAGATTCCTCGTATCTACCATATGACGTCACTAAGCTCAAACACACGCTCCCCAATGTAAACCACGTCTAATACAATAGGGCGTGCTACGCCGTAGACAATTTGCGGCGTAACGCAGCGGCGTAGCACATTTGCGGCTGCTACGTAGCTGTGATGAGCTGATATGTCCGACAGAGTTATAGCTATGTTTGTCTGTATGTCAACCGTATTAGTGAATTGTAGTATTAGACGAGGGATTATGATGAGTACTGTGGCAGAAATAAGTCGTGTGGAATTGAGTCAGCTTACCGGTTATAGGACCGCTTACCTAACCTGAAGATTTGACAGGTCCGGTTATTTAGAGAAGCGACTGCCTGTCTGACCTTCCAACTCGCGAAGGGGACTTTTATACCTTACAACTTGTTACATACCTTCGAAAATGCATTTCTCGGCAATGTGGGTTTCCTCACGTTGTTTTCCTTCACCGTTGAGCACGTGATAATCATTTACAAGTATGATCTAAACATGAATTCGAAAACAAATTCGACAATCATTGGTTTTGGTCTGTGCTGGATTCAAACCTGCGACCTCAAAATTAGAGGCAAGCGGTCTACCAACTGGGCACACAGCTCATAAAGATAATGTCCAATAACATCGACCAATAATTACTAAGTAAAAATCAACACAATTAAAATGAAATCAACACAAATTATAAATATCTCAATACAAATATCATTCAATAAAACACTACTACATATTAACTTTATAGATAAACTGTTTAATTAATCTGTTGTGTAATTGAAGTAGGTATTCTCATAACGAGTGAATTCATCCTATTCCGAAGGGAATTATCTCTGTTAAGCTGAAAGCAGACGAAAACTATAATTTTTAGTTTTATATAAACATAACATTAGCTCACAGTTATGTCCGTACTAGCTTTTGCACGTGGCTTCGGTCGCATTAAATTCGTGGTAACACGGTTTCCCTTTCCTAATGTACCAACTTTTAGCTTCCTCCTTTGAAAACTGCGAAAAATCCATTATAAAATTTCTCCCCCTCTTTGAAGGAGTTGGAAGACATATCAAAAAAAAATGATAGACGATTTTTTTGTTAGTCACAAATAGTCCGCGTACCAATTTTATCTTTCTACATTGAAAATTTCGGGTTGCTCCATACAAATTTCCATCCCCTATTATAGGGAAGTGCCGGAGGTCCCGGGTTCGAATCCCGATGGGGACATCACAAAAATCACTTTGTGATCCCTAGTTTGGTTAGGACATTACAGGCTGATCACCTGATTGTCCAAAAGTATTGGCACGTTAAGCCGTTGGTCCCGGTTATTACTTACTGATGTAAGTACGTAGTCGTTACGTGAGTCATGTCAGGGGCCTATGGCGGCTGAGTAATAACCCTGACACCAGGGTTGATGGGGTTGGTAATCCACACGATAGAAGAAGAAGAATTTAAAATTTTGCCGTAAAAGACAAACAAACTGACACACACACTTTCCCATTAATAACATTAGTATGGATATATATCCATATGGATTTCTGTATCTTGTGTCCATTATGCTGAATAACGTGATTGATTGATTCAAATCAAAAATCAAAATCAAAATAGTTTATTTGCTTTAAATAGTACATCAATATATAACCCCGTTATTGGGACTTCCTAGTAAGCCTCATTTAAAGACCTGTGTCAGGAAGCCCCGCTCTTCCTAATCGGTATTACAACTTTAATAGTACATATATCTATTTATTTCTTTTAACAAAATTAATCAACGTTTAAATAAAGATAAATACTTATGAGATAAGATGTGTGTGTGTGTGTGTGTATGTGTGTTTGTGTGTGTGATAGCCCTACGATGCGACAGCGTCTTTGATTACAAGACTTTTTGATTACATAACATTACGCATACACAACAACATAAACAACAACAACATATCATAACACAAAACACAATACAACACACACATAACATTAACATAACAACAACATAACATTAACAACAACAACATTATAACATTTTTCTTTTTATTATTTTGTTATTTTAATTATTTAAATGTTCTGACAGCGCGTATGTGCGATTGCACGCAGTCACATAGCTTCCCGCGGCGTCGGTGACTCGGGCCTGTCTCATGTAGCTTATTTTTATGTAGTCGTCTTTCAAATCTATTACTAATATTAGGTTAAGCTTTCTGTTACTAACATGATATATTGTATTTATAGAGGCCTAGGCATGTATTTGTGTTCCCATAGTCTGTTTATTTATGTACTTATTATTATTTAATGTAGACGTATTTTTTTTTCTCCCGGATCTATTCTTGTACTACCTCTGGCTCGGCTGGAAGAGATCTCTCTTAGAGATAACTCCTCCCTTGTTAACGCCCATTTTATGTTTGTGATGTAACTAGTTGTTAAGTACAATAAAGTATATGTTTATAATATGGACTAGTTTTCGAAATAAATATTTTGAATTTGAATTTGATGCGGAAGAATTTGATCTGCTGTCAGCGTTATTGTTGTAGATGTTATATTTATGTATTACAAAGTTCAGTGAACTAGTAATTAATGCGAATTAATTATAACATGACCACGTGATCAGCCGTAGGACGCATAAAGGATTGTTACCTATATAATTATGTATTTCTATTTCTAATAATAGCGCGTACTGTGTAATGTAAACTCTGACGATGTTATTACAAAACGAATACCAAAGATAAACTAAATTTAAAATTAGAACCGCGCCACGATTTAGTCGAAATGAAATGAAATAAAATTTATGCGCTCTAGAATGGTACAAAAGATCTTAAATATATATTATATCAAAAAAGTCCATCACTCAACCATACAGCGTGCGAATATTAATATTAACTAATTTATAATCGACGACGGATTACAATACAATACAAATACACTTTATTGCACCAAAATAAAAAGAAATAATTACAAAAAGTCTCTTAACTAAGTACATGGCAAATGGCGGCCTTATCGCTTAAAGCGATTTCTTCCAGACAACCATAAGGTGAGGAAAAAGGTAAAAAAAATGAAAGATTGCGGGTACAAACTATACATACAACTTAACAACAAATACATGCAAATAAATATATAACATACTTACAAATATTATATATACCTAACCTATATACATAACCTAGCATATATACCTACTTATATAAATACCCAAGTAGCAACCGATTGTCTTAAAAGAGAATTGTAGATATCTTGAAGGCAAGTAGACTAAATCAAGCCCTTGTCTTGGATAAGTCTTATATGTCTCCAAGATATCCCTCAAGATATCTTGAAGACACAGTTTAGTAAAAGTGGGCACATACTTTAACTCTTATACAAGACAGACTTAAGACAACGCTAAGTCAGACTTAAACCCTACTTTAGACAATGTTCTTGCGTATTCTAAACTTAGAATTCTTGTAGTATCACTTAATACCAAGAATGTATACTTGAAGATATCTACAATACTTAGTTAAGACTATAGGATTGAATTGCACTGAGTCAATTGTAACTTAACGAAGTAAAACTTCAGGTCATACTTAAAACGATTTTTACTTCACGCGTCTTTATTTTAGAATATAATGGCGAACATTTACATTAACAAAAGAAATGAAGTCTGTAAGAAAATGGCGACTAAAATACTAGTTGTTATTTTAACAAAAGGTTATTCCGCCGTTTCACATACAGGAAATTATAAACGCATGATTGTTTCTCGTGTAAAATCGATAGAAAGTGTTAAAAAACAGAAGGGCCTTGAATATACCAGAAAAATAATAATAAAATTTGTATTGATTATTCAGCAAATAAAAAAAATGGTGACATATGGTACAGATAAATTCATTTTCTATTAATATGTGACAGCTGAATGCAGTAATTGTTACTACAACAGAAATATTATATTAATTTACTTCAGTTTTTGACGATAATATTGTCAAAAAAAATTACTTGTTTTCGTCCCGTAAGTGCAAAATGGCGTTAAGTAATATTTTTCTAAATGAAGTAAGACTTTAGAAACAATTGATTTCGTAAGAATCAGTTTAGAAAAGTAAAGTCAAGTTGCACTTCATCAAGTACTAGTTAAGATAAATTTTACTTCAATTGTCTAGGAGTATACCCACTTAAGACAAAAAGTATTTAGTGAATTCCTACTTAAAACTCTTATATCTAAAGTTATCCTCTATTTTGATTTAGTGAAGTATTGTCGTAAAATCATGTTTGTTTATTTTGTGCCAGAATTAGCTATGTAACAAGTAACAATTAAAATCGAACGAGCTTTTAAAACGTATGGAAAGTATGTTTGTTTAAGAGGTAAGTTTTTCGACTCGTGGAAGATAAACAATATTGTTATGCTAAGTTCTTACTTGGATAGGAATGTGATTTACTTAATTGTTTAATATTTATCAGAAATGGAACTAACAAACATAAACTCAATTTGCTAATGAGTCTCCGCGCATACATTCTCATAGGTTACCTACATGGTTCGCTGACGCAAAGTAGGTACGATCACCGCGCTTCTAATTGCCAACGGAAACAATGTGATTATTGTAAAAATTTACGAGTGTCCGTTGAATATTGTATATACGAAGAACCCTTGCAATTTGATTAACGTCGTGTGTGTGCGCGGTAGTTTCTAATCCCACCAAAAACATTATTGTTAATAAAGGCGGCCAAATTCCCGATGACTTTTATCAAGCTAAAAACATATTGGAATCGAATCTAATGCTCACTTTAAATGCATTTAACCATACACAAAACTTAAAATGTATTTATGATTGTGAATAAAGCTTAGTTAAAAATAGGTACATTTTTAAAATTATTAAAAGAAATAATGAAATGAAAGAAGAAAGAAAAGTATCTAGACACGCGGTAGCGTGTCAAGCCAAGTTCAAGAAATAGAACTGGCGAGCCGCACCGTGTTTAATATTACACGAACCATCTGGAGCCACTTTTGACCCCCTCATAAATCAAAAACTATATCACATAAACGTATCAAATTTGGCTCATATATTGAGACTTGCAACATACATATGTGTTCTAAATTTCATAAGCTTATCTCAAACGGTTATTTAGATATTAATATCCAAAAATCCTCATTTTTATCATTGACTGACTGACCTATAGATCAAAACTCTAACCCAGTTGCAGATGACCTAGAAAGTTAAAATTTGGTATGCAGATAGGTAATTAGATGAATACAAAGGAAAAAAAAACTAGCAACTTTTAAATAATTAGATTCTATTATGAACGCTTAACATAAATACCTAATTAGTGCCTGTACCTAACTATAGATGTAAGAATCAGTAAGTAATCAAAACTCATGACAGCCGGTCTTTTTGTGGTAGGTATGTAGATTAACTTAACATAACATATCACGCCTATATGCCCTATCGGGGTAGGCAGAGCACTAAGTGATCATGGAACCACTTGATGCCACATTCGACAAGTACTATGAGGGTAGGTAAGCAAGTTGGAACATGTGTTTAGCGGTGATAGGTTGTCAGCTTTTCGCCCATGATACAACACAACTCTCATCCATTTTACTGGCATATATTTTTTTTAACTTAACGTGAATCTTAAACAAGTTTAATAGGTATTCAAATGTTTTATTTTTATAAAGTCGACTTTTAGTTTTGAATTTGTCCTTTTAAAAGGACCCACGCGTTACGAGGATATGTACTTACCTACAAAAAGTAATGATATCCAATCAAAAACATAAATGTGAAATGAGAGCCAAGTTCAATATTATCGTTAGCAAAGTTTTTTAGTTACAAACAAACTCAATTTGCTAACGAGTCACCGCGCATACATTCTCATAGGTACATGGTTCGCTGACGCAAAGTTGGTACGATCACCGCGCTTCTAATTGCCAACGGATACAATGTGATTTTTGTAAAAATTAACGAGTATCCGTTGAATATTGTATACACGAAGAACCCTTGCAATTTGATTAACGACGTGCGTGTGCACGGTAGTTTCTAATTCCACCAAAAACATTATTGTTAAAAATGGCGACCAAGTTCCCGATGACTTTATCAAGCTAAAAAAATATTGGAAGCGAATCTAATGCCCACTTTAAATGCATTTTACCATATACAAAACTTAAAATAGATATGTTTATGATTGTCAATGAAACTTTGTTAAAAATAGGTACATTTTTAAAATTATTAAAAGAAAGAATGAAAGAAGAAAGAAAAGTATTTATTTATTATTAGACTAATAGGTACCTACTTTTAAATTTGAACTTAGCAGGTTTTTAATATAAAACTCGATTTTTCATGGTGTAGTGTTGCCGTGCGCTTAGACTAGGTTAGACTAGTTTAATCATTTTTGAGAAGATTTGTGCGAGACGTAGGTACCTGGGCCGCCACACGCTGGTTCGGAATTGAAAAACAGGAACTTACGATTTTTTTGACAAAATTGAATGATTGTGTTATACTAATCGATAGAAAAAATTGATAGCAATGAAGAAGATATCGCATCGCTAACAAAAACAGTAGGATGTGCATTATCACAGGTTAATTTTCTGTATTTAATTTTCTGCATTCGAAAACCACCAGATCTTTTTATTTTTTGAACTTCGTCCATCTTTCTGCTTGCTTCTATTTCGATTTTATCGTCCAGTGAATAGACTTTTCTTATGTTTTACTTATTGTAGTCAAAAACGAATAAAACAGTCTTGTATAAGAGCAACAAATAATCTTAACTAATCTAATCTCACAGCTTAGTATTAAAATTGCCTTAAGTATATCTAGGCAATTCATTTTTTACTTTACAAGACTAAACTGATACTTCAGTAAATCAATTTAGTATTAAGTGAGCCTTCAAATAATCTGAGTAAAGTAAAAATATACTTTTAGACTTAACAGTAGGCTGAGATAAGACTAAATAGTTTTGAGAATACTTAACTTGGTTTTGTGTATTCTAAATTATCTAAAGTAGGATTTGTTGAAAACTATATAGTATTAAAGAAGGAAAAGAATTTATGAAGTCCTAATAAGTCCTATTTGATTTGGATAAATCTCACTTTAGCTAAAGTTTAGACATATATGACTTAATCACAATTCTTGTTTGCTACTTGGGTAGTACACACAAAATACCTAATAATAAGCAACTCAAGAGATTCAGACAATGACACTTCATTATAAAAACAGAACCATTAACAATACTTCCTTTAAAAAAAAAATAGAAAAAAAAACAAAAAAAAGGATATAAGAGTAACCTCGGAGTACATTCAAGACACAAAAAAAAAGGAAAATAGAAAATCTATAAATATACATATATAAAAGCAGTAAATAATAATTTATGAGTAACCACACTGACGTTCAAAATAATAACGAAGAAGATTTTGAAAAATATGCAAGGATTTAGCTTGTCTAATAGAGGGTGGCAGAGAATTCCACAGTCTCACAGCGTACACGGAAAAAGATTTGGATGTAATGAAACTAATGAAGGACTTTCCAGACTTCGTTCCCCCACAAAAATATAGATGGATTTGCCTTCGTTTATTAATCTTCTAATTTCATAAACAACTAGCAACTTTTATGTTCGTTTTTGAGTATTTATTCTCTTGTTATTTCACTTAAGCACAATACATCTTCCATCTATTATTATTCTGGGGGGTTAAAATGGCCACATCAAAGCAATTCATTTAAGAAAGCAATATCGCTATTTGACATTTGTTTGCATTGCGCACTTACTTTTATATGCGCAAATGTCACTTTGCAATATTGCTTTCTTAGATGAATTGCTTCGATGTGGCCATTTTAACCCCCCCTGATCAAAATAAAGTGAAGCAATATAAGTAGCAACATAATTATATACGTATCAGATCTAAATATCAAGCAACAATTATTTTTATATTTGCCATTACATTATATTTTCGTATAATTATCTACCCCGACTAATGACGAAATATCAGGCCATGTCAGGGGCCTTTGGCAGCTCAATAGTAACCTTGTCACCAGAGTTGATGAGGTTAGTACTCCACATCACAACCCACACGATAGAAGAAGAAGAATGAGAAAATAGGTAATTATCACGTTAATTCTGCGCCATATAATATATACGTACATCTGATCGACGGAGCTTTACAATAGAATCTGAAGTTATTACTAGCTTAATTAAAAAGGTAGCCTCGTATTACGTAGGCGGTCTGTTCTTGGAATGTCAACCGTTGCTTAGTTGCACATCCTGTTTTTGTTATGACTTTGAATTCTTATAGCAAACTGCTGACAACAGCCTACGCATTAAGAAGAGATGACAATGTTGGGTCCTCTACCTTGTATGAGGCACATAACTATATTTTAGTCCTTGTTTCACAATAACACTATTATTTAAAGGAAAAAATAAACTACTATAATAATACCCTGTCTTTCACCGGGTTGCTTCTCAAACTGGGAGCGCCGGTTTTATCTCTGTTATTAATTTGTTTTAAGTTCAATATTACCTTCGTGGGTTGGACGGTCAGGCAGGCAGTCGCTTCTGTAAAGAATCGAACGTTTCTTTTGGTTGGTTAAACGGTGTAAGAATATAAATAGTCTAGTCTAGTAATATAGTGGTGCTAATTCCTGTAAATACCATCTAATTTTATTTTAGGTTATATCTGTCATTTTCTTATCCGCCGAAAAGGAAAGGGACGGGTAATCGACAAGCATAAAATTTATGGAACACACGTCAATTTTAAGCACAAATCTAAAACAACCGTCTAAAAATTCGCCCGGGTTATTCATTTATTTACTCATTCTTCCTAAAATTAAGAGCTGTCAATCATCCGTCCCTTTCCTTTTCGGCGGATAAGAAAATGACAGGTATAACTTAAAGTAAAATTAAGAGATGTCTGCAGGAATCGGGGCCTCTATGGGGTGAATATAATAGTTATTGTGGTGCAATAGTTCACCAGCTTGCTTCAAATAGGGAACGCCAGTATGATCCACGTACGGTACCGGACTTGCACCAATGAGTTATTAATTTATTTGAAGTATTTGAAGTTAACAGCCTCCGTGGTCTAGTGGTTAGAGCGTTAGGCTCACGATCTGGAGGTCCGGGTTCGATTCCCGATACATTGTAGAAATCACTATGTGGGTTTGTTTCTTGTCTAGAGGACTTTTCAGTCTTGAATCACCTCCGCAAAAGCCGCAAAAGTAAAATGATTCCTTGCTTCGGAGGGCACGTTAAGCCATTGGTCCCGGCTATTAGCCGTGTATACTATATTTCAAGAACCAAGAAGAAGGCAAGAGGGAAACCACTGCTCTATTTTTCCCTAAAAAGTAGTATAGAGAGGAATGCTACACCGACAAGAGCGTGGCTCTTAAGTTAGTGATGACGTGACAGTATTTAATGCCAACCATCGGGAAGGTTGGAAGGTCAGCCAGGCAGTCCTTGTTAAATCTTCATATTAACTGAACGGACTCTGTGAAAATTGGATAGCGCTATGGAAATTATGATGATGAAACAAATGAATAACGAAATCCTTTCCTTATAGGTAACTTGACGAAGGTTTTGGAGAGCAGAAATGTTCTAATTGATAAGTAACATTCCTTGCAACTCTGAACTTAAGTTTACAAGTTGCGTGCTTAGTTCACGACTATAGATTAAAGTTGTCACTGCTAACTTGATTAAGATCTCTAAGTTAAACTTAAACTTGCTGCCCTAAGTAACCATGTTGAGATGCAATCTGTCAACTAAGTTACGCTCTCCGCTTAACTATGAAATTATTATTTTGAACACTAAGTAGGATAGAGGGTGGTTTGCATATTAAGTGTTTCAAGTTAGAGGGCCTTTCAGATGGAATTATAGATATACTCTCTTGAATTTGGATTATCCCGTGAGGCACGTTTTATCCATCCCTAAAAAACCTGTCTTAAACAATCTCATCTGAAGCGTATCAGTGAAAAGGTAACAGACAGACAATTTCTTTACCGTAACATTACTGCGACACACGTTACTGCGACCCACGTTACTGCATCACATTTTACTGCTACCCACGTTACTGTGACACACGTCACTGTGACACACGTCACTGTGACACACGTCACTGTGTCACACGTTACTGTGACACACGTTACTCTGACACATGTTTTCTATTCACGCTTTCTATATTGAGCTGATAATTTCAAAATGATAAGCAAATATCCAATTTCGATTGCAATTCAAAACCGATGTTCCAATACTTACATAATGACGTCAATTGCGATTCATTACTGAAATAAATTCAACACGCGATTCATTAAAAACCGATAACGAATTGTTTTTCCAATAATATATTACTTTTTATTTATTCATTCAACAACATGCGTGGTATCGTGGTTCGAGCGAAGGCCTCATGATCTTGAGGGTCGTATTCGATTCCCGATGTGTACTTTGTCGAAATCCTTTGTGAGGCTGTCATTTGGTAAGGCAGATTGAAAGACCTGATTGTCTGGAAAAGTAAAGTGTGTGAAACCGTTAGTTTAGGCTACTATATACGTAAAACATCTCCACCAACCCGCAGTGACTGCTGCTCCCGGTGTGGTGGAGTATGCTCTGTCGGGTTGATTGAGGCATAGATATTTTTTTTTTGACGTGACTTATTGTAGATTTGCCACAGATGGCATTAACTACTTGGCCGGACAAATGAGGAGCGCTGAAGGCTGTCACCCGGTACAACGTTTAAGACAACAGGCCTGAGGGTGCCCAGTTGGGCGCGAACCTCGGCTCAGGGCGTCATCTGAGAGGAAGAATATTTGAAAGGATTAATCGACACTAGTGGATCGAGTAATCGTCGACCACGCCGGCGGGGTCGGTATCGGGGTTCTGAAATTGAGGCATAGAATAAAAAATAAATACTAAGCACCGTTACCGTTCTACGGTAACTCTCCGCCCCGCACCAATTCGTATCGGGCGTCGACCTCACCCCCTTTGGGTCTTACTTTAGTCTTAATTGGCCGTAAGCCGCTAAAGAATAAGAAGCACGGACTGCGTCTCGCTCACACTTACGCATTACAGCATACAGTAAGAGTGAGATTGTCTTGAGTGTACAGTCATGAGCAATATCATGTACCCACCTTAGAACCCTGTCGAACTATCATATTTGACATTTAACGAGACTTACCGTTTAATTTTACCATTTAGTTTAAACCTGTAATGATGATGTTTTAGCTAATAGTAAATAATAAATAAATAATTTGTGAAAAATGTTAATGTGACGGGATTCTCTTAAAATGCATAAATGTTTTTGTCATAATTTTAATTATCATAATCCTTTTTGCATAACGTTTTTTAGCATAATAGTACTTTCCCATAATAACATCTAGGAATACTGTTTTGTTACATATAACTATTTTTGGACTAATATTTGTTGGTATAAATTTGATTCGCATATAAATAGATATCCATAATTCTTTTTTAGAATAACAAATAGTGTTTTGTCATAATTTTTACAAGGCATAACATTAGGTTAGGGTGCGGCGAGGGTGGCCCTTGGGCCACCCCTAAGCCGCCAGCATGTTTATCTTACACACGAAAAGTATACCGAATGATGACCAACAGCATGAAATAGTGGAAAAAATATAAAAAGTCACAATCATGAATCAAATGCAGCCAAGGAAAAAGTAAGTTTCGAAAATGTTCAAAGTTGCGTCAATACTTTTCTTATTCGGAGTATAGTTTTTATGCTTATATATCATTATTGCCATTAGTTATTATGATTATAGTACTTAGTTTGACAAATTAATACTATGCGAAACTAATAATACGACAAGTAACAGTATGCCATGGTAAATTATTACATAAAATTTTATGAGTAAAAATAGAGAATGGAGAAATAGAGAAATTAAAAAAAAAAAATTAAAAATTATTTATTCATCACACACAAGTAATAAGTTTACAAAAGTTTGGAATAGCTTTGTATGATTGCCTCGAGTGTGTGATCTGGAGCCTAAGCTAGGGCGACCCTGTATTTCAGGACTCCAGGTCCCCACCCGCGAATCGCTTAACTAAAATAGGTGCAAAAGAATTGATATCAGGTCTGTGTGTGCATGTATATGTCTATATGTCTGTGTATGAGAGAAATGGTTTCAAAGTGTATACATATTAGTTCTCGTGACCTACTGGGTGTGATTGAGGCGTGTGCTCAGTAGGGGAACAACGGCCTCCGTGGTCCAGTGGTTGAGCGTTGGACTCACGATCCGGAGGTCCTGGGTTCGATTCCCAGTGGGGACATATCACAAAAATTACTTTGTGGTCCCTAGTTTGGTTAGGACATTACAGGCTGATCACCTGATTGTCCGAAAGTAAGACGATCCGTGCTTCGGAAGGCACGTTAAGCCGTTGGTCCCGGTTACTACTTACTGTGTAAGTACGTAGTCGTTATAAATGAGTCATGTCAGGGGCCTTTGGCGGCTCAATAGTAACCCTGACACCAGGGTTGATGAGGTTAGTAATTCGCCTCAAAACCCACACGATAGAAGAAGAAGAAGTAGGGGAACGTATGTAGAAGATAGTTTATTATTTTTCATTATTCATTGGATCTGCGGTTACATAACTGGCATGGCTTTCGTATCTGACTGAATCCGTAAAACCAGCTCAGTAATTGTTTTAATAAAGAATTATCTGATGTTCCATAATTTCGATATTCATTAAATTCATTAATTGTTTTTGCAAGCTCACAGTGCTGCAATCAGGAGATTTAACTTTATTGACTTTGTTTTTGCGACAATATTCGACTTAATGAGTGTTATTATACAAACAAAACAAACACAACAAAACAAATAAAAGAAAAGGTGCAGGTCGTGTCGTATCAGGAGGTGAAGGGTTTGGCGCGAAGAAGAGAGGAATGGAGATTACCGACAAGAGCGCAGCTCTTAAATAAAGAGAGAGATTATAAAACAAAGACTAAAAGATGAACTAGGTTGAAAATATAGTCCGCGCATGCGAAGAAGTCCTGCGGCTGCGGCGCTACTGTTGCAGATTCTGCATAGAATTATTATGACTTGTCAATTAGTTCCATTAAAATCCGTTGACTTCCTTAGTGGCGCGGATTATAATTTTAAATCAAGTTTAGCTTTGGTCATCGTTTTGTAATATGACACCATATGAGTTTGAATTCATGTTTGAGTCTCAGATAATTGATATCACGTGGTTTTCAGGATTTGTGCGCAATTAATAGTGGCATAGTAACAGCCTCCATGGTCTTTTTTTTTTTTTTTTTTTTTTTTTTTTTCCTAGTACCCCTGCCGCACAGGATAGGCAGGGACGTTTTTACAGTAACATAACATATCTCTTCTTCTACTTGTATTCTCTATAATGCCCGCAATAGGGCCCTACTCTCCGAACACATCCATTCCAGTCCTCTATTACCATACCAGTTCTCGCATTTATGCCTCTCGCACTTTCATTCGTCATCTTTCATTCTTTGCATTCCTAGTCCCTACTCTACTTCTTATTTCTACTAGGATGTACACAGGGGGGGTTATCTTTATTGTGTTACTTTTATTTTATTTTTATTGATTACAATATTACTTATTCTTACATGCTAACATTGTTTGATAATTTTGCAACTTATATCTATTTACTTATGTCTATTTCTTACTTATGACTACGATAGGTATATTCAATATACAATCTAGTCATTTTACTTATTAACTATTTTTCTTATTTACTAACCTTACTATATTAATTATATATCTAACAAATGTTTCGCGATGTTTCTTATTAGTTACAAGCTGACTTAAATTACTAATTTCTATCTTGTAACCAGTTCTCTGTTCCAGGTCATACCTCTCCCTGCCATATATGGGGCAATCCACAAGAAGGTGGGGAACCGTTTCTGCAGTGTCCGGGTCGCAGGCGCACGCTGGGTTGTCCTTGCATTTGAAGCGAGTCAAATACTCGGAGAACCCACCGTGCCCCGTTAGAGCCTGGGTCAGCTCCTTGGTGATGCCCAGCTTGCGTATCGTCTTGTACGCCTCAACCGCACTCGGGAAGAACAGCTTGGTGGTGGACGCTGTGTGCCCCGTGCTGTATCTCCGGTTCCACTCGTCGAGTGTATCCATTCGGATAGAACGCTTGACGAATGATACCGGACACACATCGTAGTCCGGCTTGCGTTTGGACTTTAGGGCAGCCTCCTTTGCGAGCGAGTCGGCTCTCTCGTTACCCTCCAACCCCGCGTGAGCTTTTATCCAGAACAAGGAGACGCTCTTGTTCTGGATGCTACAGCAGTGAATGGCGTCTCTTGTTTCCACGGCAAGTGGGTGGAGGGCTCCGGGGTTCACGACTGTGAGGAGGGCTGCCATAGAGTCACAGTAAATGGCATAGCTGGTCTCTCTACGCTTCAGAGTCTCCCGAGTGGCTTCACAGAGAGCGAGAAGCTCGGCCTGGTAGACGGTGCAATAGGATGGCAGAGCAAGCTTTCGGGTTTTCGTCTCCGCCGCACCAGTCCATATGGATAGTGCGGCTCCGACCTTTCCCTCAATCTTGCTGCCATCCGTGAAGATGCGAACTTGAAAGTCGCAGTTGTCGCGGTATTGTTCCTCGTCCACCAGGTGACGCAGCTCTATCGCTCTCTGCTCCGCCGGATGCGGCATCTGGAGTGCCGATGCAACACTCTCGATCTCCCTACCCGCCAGCGCTGGATGGCCTACTCCCCTTCGGGCCTCATATAACGATGCAGCCTCCTGTATACGCAGGTCCAAGGGGAGTATCCCAGCCAGCACCAGTGCCGAGTTCAGGGACACCGTGCGATATGCACGGCACATCTTCTGGGCGAAGCCTCGCTGAACACTTTTCAGCTTAGCTTGCACTCCCAGTTTGTTGGACGCCGGCACCCACGCGCTTGCCGCGTACAAGACGATAGGCTCGACCACCGCAGTGTATATGCTGCGTATCACTTCCGGATGCAGACCCCAACTCACCCTTGCGGCCCTAGACAACTGCTTGTAGATTCCTACAGCTTTAGAACAGACGTTGGCGACGTGTGTGTTAAATGTTAATTTTTCGTCAATGGTCAGGCCTAAAAGTTTTATCTGTTTGGACATGCCAATGTCGATCCCACCCATGGTCAGGTGTGGGGTGTCATGCTTAAGCTTTCGCGTCACCAGCATTGCGCTGGTCTTATGCGGTGCGAATCTAAGCTTATTCATGACCCCCCACACCCGAACATACTCGAGAGCGGCATTGGCTTGCCCTTGTATCTCTTGTGCAGTGTGTGCGTCAAATACGAGTACCACGTCATCCGCAAATGCTTGGCACGTATGCCCACGTTCCTCTAATCCCTTCAATAGAGGGTCCAGCAGAAGGTTCCATAGTATGGGACCACCGATTGAACCCTGGACGCATCCCTTCTCGGTTGTAGTCTCGTACTCCGCACCCCCGTACCTTACTCTCACCATTCTTTCGCTCAAGTAACTTTCAAGGACCCTTCTCAAGTTTACCGGGCACCTTTCCTCAGCCAGTCGTACTTTGATTTTCGGCCACCATGCGCTGTCGAAGGCTCCCTCTATATCCAGAGACACGAGGGTTATGATTTTCTTCTCCTCGAGCTTGGATCTTATGTGCTTGATAAGCGTATAGAGGGAGTCCTCAGTGCTTTTTTGGGGCATAAAGCCGTACTGGCGAGTACTCATCCTCGGCAATAAGTGGAACTTGAGTCGGGCCACGATCATCTTTTCATAGATTTTCCCCAACACAGGCAAAAGCCCAATCGGCCTGTAGGATTTGGGGGAATCGTACCTTTCTTTCCCGGGCTTACGGAGCACGATGACCGTCGCCTCCTTCCACTGTCTTGGGAAGTATCGATACTCCAGGCATTTATTCATTAAATGCAAGACGATTTTCGGGTCATGGGTGGTCCCATATATCTGCCGTCAACCCATCGGAACCCGGAGCCTTTTTCGGGTTGAATGATTTCGTGGCTCTGATCAATTCGTCCATTGTAAATGGAGGATCGCAAGACTCAACTTGCTCTCCCTCATTTGACGTACTTGCCCTAGCCCTTATTACCCTGTGCTCCTCACTGTCCTCCTCAGTACTGTCTCGGGGGTAGAAGACCTCTGCTAGATACTTCGCCGAGCTTTCGGCATCCAGCACTATTCCGTCCCTGACCATCGGCACGTCTTCCTCTCTTTTCGTCGTTCTACCTATTACCCTGTAGATGAAGAATTATTATGACTTGTCAATTAGTTCCATTAAAATCCGTTGACTTCCTTAGTGGCGCGGATTATAATTTTAAATCAAGTTTAGCTTTGGTCATCGTTTTGTAATATGACACCATATGAGTTTGAATTCATGTTTGAGTCTCAGATAATTGATATCACGTGGTTTTCAGGATTTGTGCGCAATTAATAGTGGCATAGTAACAGCCTCCATGGTCTAGTGGTTAGAGCGTTAGGCTCATGATCTGGAGGCCCGGGTTCGATTTCCGATGGGGACATTTGTGAGACTGTCCTTTGTTGGGTAAGGACTTTTCAGGCTTGAATCACCTGATTGTCCGAAAAAGTAAGATGATTCCTTGCTTCGGAGGTTACGTTAAGCCGTTGGTACTGGCTATTAGCCGTAAAAACACCTCCACCAACCCGTATTGGTGCAGCGTGGTGGAGTACGCTCCATACCCCGCCGGTTGATTGAGGGGAGGCCTGTGCCCAGCAGTGGGACGTATATAGGCTATTTATGTATGTGTGTAATGGTACTAGTAGGCTCGACCCCTCGATCTTTAAACATGGCGAAGAGTGCGCAGTTTACTTCTCTGCTTACGGGAATACAGGCGTGAATCTATGTATGTTGCTGTTATTTGTTAGAAAACATAATTTATGATGTCGTAAAATGAACATTAAGTTCATTCGAAAAACCAGCTGTCGGTTTTCTTGAAATCAAAATGTCAAAAGAGAAAGTCAGAAAGCCAACTTTAATTAAGCGTTAGGACCGCTTTACAAGCGAGCTTTGAATGAGTTTTGAGTGAGATGATCCGTTAGTAGAGGTCGCCTGCAATGAATGATTTCCACTAATTGATTGGATCAGGGATGTGACTTCAGTGATGCTGTGGAATCATGCTCTGCGAGATAATTTAATTTCATAACTGCTTTATTCAGATGTGTAATTAAACTCAGTGGCAGCCCTAGCTAAATATTTAAATGGTCTTCTTCTTATCGTGTGGGTTATGAGATGGATTACCAACGTCATCAACCCTAGTGTCAGGGTAACTATTGAGCCGCCAAAGGCCCCTGGCATGGATGTCTCTGGTACGAATCCCAGTGGGGACATATCAAAAAATCACTTTGTGATCCCTAGTCTGGTTAGGACATTACACGCTGATCATCTGATAGTCCGAAAGTAAGACGATACGTGCTTCGGAAGGCACGTTACCCCGTTGGTCCCGGTTACTACTTACTAATGTAACTACGTAGTCGTTACATGAGTTATGTCAGGGGCCTTTGGCGGCTGAATAGTAACCCTGACACCAGGGTTGATAAGGTTGGTAATCTACCTCACAACCCACACGATAGAAGAAGAAGTAAGAAGAAGAGTTTTTAAGTCATTTTAACACGTAGCTATAGCTTTTATACTCGGCGGGTAATAAAATAGACCCGTTTTTCCCCCGAAGGGTATAAAACGGATATTTAGGTTTCAGCCGTAGCTTGAACCACATTGAAGATTACACTTTGACATTCGTTCGTGTTTCATTCATTCCTACCGTCTTTCAACAGTGGGAGTGAGTAGTTCGGAGCTAGTTCACTATACCTGTCCTTTTCTTATTTGATGTTAGCAGCGCGTGGCGGCCATTTTCTTCAGTACCATAAGCTGGCAAGGAAATTAAGGTGTGGTTCAAGCTACGGCTGAAACCTAAATATCCGTTTTATACCCTTCGGGGGAAAAACGGGTCTATTTAGGTGTTCGAGCCTACGCTTGAACCACATTGAAGACGTGTTTATTATCTGCCAGCGCTGCTACTCTAAGCGTACTGTGATGTATCAATAAAAGAGTTACTTAGAAATGATAATAATTATTATTTATTTAACCTTATTATTCTAATTGTGAATAAAATCAACCTTACAACTTGTTTTATGATTCAAAATAAATGTATACTTTTTTTTTTTTTTTTTTTACTTTATCATTATTATTATTTTTATATATTAAATTGAGGAGAACGTACTATTTAAGACATTAACATTTTCTCTCGGTTCGATAACAACTTCTTTAAAATAATGGCGGAAGAGAGTGTTCTTGGATTTCCAATTTCCTCTCTGTAGTATTTCATCTATGCTGCTGTTGCTGGACCAGCTATTAGTTGCAACTGCGCCTCTGAAACTTCCTGCTGAAGCCGAGATTCCTGCTTGTTTGAATAACGACCTTATCCATCCCGCAATGACAGAACGAGATGCGTTTCTAACTCTACCTCTGGTGGAGATAAATAAATTTTGTAAACTTGATCGGCGTGCTTTCGACATAGCTATTTGACGTTTTACCCAACTAACAAGGTCCAATCGACTTTCAGAAGCATCAGGAGTCTTTCTCAGCAGCCATCCCGATTGCCTGTGAGATGTTGTGTCTGTTTTTGAGCCAAATTTAGGCCAGAAGATTAACTCATCACCTTTGTCTTCAAAGTTTTCGTTCTCTAGAGTCAAGAGCGTCAGATCATGAACCCTTCTGCCGGTAGCTAACAGAAGCAAAACAGAAGTATGTCTTGAAACAGCAAAAAGGTTATCCTGATTTAGTTCATACCTTTTAAGGAAATTTATTAAATCTTCTATTCGCCAAGATAAGGGTTTTTTGATTGGAGGCTTATCAGCAAAGATGCCTTTGATTATTTGCCTAACTAAAGGGTGTGAAGCAAGTTCTTGTGCGCGAGAGGGGTTGCTAAAGTTGGCAACGACTGACTTATGTACTGCTATTGTTCTGGGAGCTAGCTTTATAACCCTATAAAGGAAACACAGATACTTAGCAACATCTTCAGGGTCAGGATTATCGATGCGGATGTCATTTTTACTGGCCCACTGGCACCATCTTGCCCATATAGGCTTGTAGGTCTGCAAAGTGGATTTTCTCCATGATGACTGCAACAATGAAACCTGATTTTCAGGCCAGTCTTTTATGTATCTGTTCCAACCCGAACCTTCCAGACCCCTAACTTCAAGTGTTCTATTCCCGGCGGTGGATGATTCGTTCTGAGATCGATGAGGTTCTCTTGAAGGTTTGGAATTAGAAGCGGTGGTTCCGATATGCGATTGAGTTCTGGAATCCAGAATGCTCTGTCCCAGATGGGAGCCACTACGAGGTATTGACCCTGTGACGTCTTCAGGTGGTTCAATACGCGAGGGATCAGTGCTGGCGGAGGGAAGATCCATGCCAACTTGTATCGCCACGTCCTGCTGAACGCATCTGTAAAGTGACTGTGTGTGTCTGTGGCATCTTCGCTGACGTAAATCGAGACAACAGCTGATCTCCTCGAAGCAAACAGGTCTATTACAGGTTTGCCAAGTTCTTGGAATATCCAGTCTAAGATCTGTTTGCTCAGATGCCACTCTGGGAGAGCTTTTTCCCGCGATAATCCGTCTGCTATTCCGTTGTACAGCCCAGGAATGTGGCGAGCTATGAGGTGGCACTGTACACGTTCGCAGTAGTGAAGGATTTTCTGTGCTGCTTCGAGTAGCTTGGTTGATCTCGTGCCGCCTTGTTTGTTGATGTACGCAATACTTGTCCGGTTGTCTGACTGTAGTAAGATGGTTTTTCCTTGTAGGGTGTATCCCAGGCGCTGGAGCACTTCGAAGACTGTCCAAAGCTCCTTCATATTGCTGTGCCACTTTTTCTGCGACTGATTCCATCCGCCCCATAGATGGTGACTGTTCACAATTGCGCCCCAACCCACGTCTGCCGCGTCTGTTGTAATAAAAATTGATGGATCTGGATAGTGAATCGGCGTCGCCATGCGAACATTCTTCAACCACCAGTTCAATTCCGTCATTACTATTGGTGGAATTGAAAATCTTCGACGTGGCTGTGTACGAGGTAGTATTTGTGACGCTTTCTGTATAAGGCGACAGTGAAGACGCCCGAGTGGTACCACAAATGATGCGAAGTTCAGCTTGCCGAGGATTACTTTGGCGCTGTGCCAGCTCCATCGGTTTTTCCTTAGTAATTCCTTGATGCTGTTGCTCAATTGTAGAACTTTCGCCTTGGATAGGCTCTTCGTGTTCCTTCGCGTGTCCCAGGTCACTCCGAGGTATTCTATTCGGGTTACAGGTTTTGTAGATGATTTGGTTTGGTTCACCTGCCATCCCAAATTCTTTAGGTATTTTATGGCAACAATCACCTGCTTCTCCAGAGTGTACTGGTTTTCGTGAAGGATTAGAAAATCGTCCAAGTAAACGATCACTCGTAACCCTTTCATTCTCAATTGTTGTGCGACCCAGTTTGTTATCTTGGCAAAAGCTGCGGGTGCACTCGCCAAGCCAAAAGGAAGGCAGGTCATTTCGTAGACTGTATTTTGATACACCAGGGACAAGTATCGTCGATGACTTTCTTTGACCGGAACATGAAAATACGCCTGTGATATGTCTAACTTCATCATATAATCGTTTCTCTGTATGTGACTGGGAATTTGAAACTGATTTATCAGGCGGAACTTTGGGGCTAAGACATAATCGTTGAGTCTCTTCAGGTTGAATATAGGCCGGTTTTCTCCGTTTGATTTTTTCCTTAAAAACATCGTAGAGAGATATCCCGCTTCTTGGGTACTTTTTTGCAAAGCTCTGCAATTTAGAAGTTTTAAGATTTCTTCTGACATTTCTTTTGAGTAATTGGTGCAGAATCTGTGCATATTTAATTGAGAGAATCTGGTAATTGGTGGAACTCGACGAAATGGAATCCTGTAGCCACTGATTATCCTTAACAGGTTTTCGGGTGCCTCTTTCCACATTGATGTGTGAGTCGCAAGGCAACCGGCTATGAAGGAGTCATTTTTGCCCTCCTCCCTTCTTCCCAGACTGGGTGTATCCTCCTCCCGAAAACTGTTTTTGGGGACGTTCATTATGGTCTTTCCACTTGTGAGAGGCATTATTTGAGCTCGTATTAGTGTGGTGTCGTTTATCTCGCCCATGGTATTGCTGCGAGTTTTGAAATCTAGAGCCTCTCTTGCTCTTTGCTGCCGATATAGAGTGGTTTGTAGATTTAGCCGGTCCGCTAATCTTCTTTTTATTTGGAAAGAACTTTTGAATGCCGCCGATTTCTTTCACTGTTTCGGAAAGTGCCTTTTCTTCGAAAAGATGAGATTCCGATGGAGGGATTTCGTGCAACACGTTTTTGAGCGCTTTGTTTAGTGGTTTAAAAACTTCTCTTCTCTGTTTAATAACTTCAGCCCGGCGGCCACATACATATTGCAGCAAAGCATCCGAATTCTTCCTAAACTCTGAGTCCGCTGCGACGAAGTCTTTACCGACTCTGTTTTTAATCTCCTTTGGAAGGCTGTCCAAAACTTTTTGAAAAATGAGTCGCTGTTGAATGAGGCCATTGGTAACAGCGCCCAACGTAAGATCAGCTCTTTCGAGAATTGACGTGGATTTCCAATTTGGGTTCACGTTGGCTAAAAGATTATTAACTTTTAGTGCACAAAAAGCAGGTGTCGCTTGAAATATTTTCTGAGTATCCGCGTATCTGATATTACACCAACCGCTTTCACCGAACCTTTGGCAATGAACAGCATGTTTCAATGCGGTTGGGTCCGCTTTAGCAACCTTCGGTTCTTGTTCATTTGTAGAGGGGGCAAAGTCGAAGACACTATCATCGTTTTCGTCCGATGAATTTTGCATAGCAGCTAATTGCCTTTGAGCTTGAGCTATTTTGTTTCTTAATTCTTCCTCTTTCTTAACAAATACCTCATCCCGTTTCGGTGGTTGAGGCAACTCAGTTATTATTTCTTCTTCATCTGAAGACTGTGTGCTATCTGGTACGGAATCGAATGACCTATCTAGGGTTTCTTGGACATTGCTTGTCGATGCGATTGCAGTCACTTGTAGTTGTCGCTGATTATGTAAAATCTCCCTGACATTATCATTCTGTTCAGACTGCATCTTCACCAATTTTTCGAAGATTTGCATCTGATGAGTTAAAACAGATGCTAACAGGTTGTCATCGTTGCCTTGATAAGGTGATTCCCTTGGCGTTCCACAGGGAATTGACGCTCCGTGATTAGGGGATGCCACCGGAGTTCGAAGGCGTTTTGATCGCTTTGTACATGAGTCAGCTGTTTCATTACACCTCTTCCTACCTTCTCTGTGTTCTTTTCCTAGGGAATTTCTTTCCAAGATAGCTGAAGTTTCGGCTCGTTTCGTAAACTTTGACTTCAATTCACGAACAGTGTTCATAAAAACGTCATAGCAAGGTGAATGTATAGACTCCATGAGGCTATGTGGGGCGTATAATAGTGCTCTGCCCAAGGGCCAAGTTAAGATGGTTTTCCTCATAGCTCTATACGCTCGTTCTGATAGAGATGTTGCTGAAGAGTCGAATGCTCGAGCCATTTCTGTTGTCGGTATAGCGAAACGTATTTTTGTGTCTATGGCTGAAGGGACATGATCGCCTCCAAAAAGTTCTTCGAAGGTGTGATTGATCACCTGCCAGCTGCGCCAATCTATAGGAAAATGCTTATTTAGGATTTCTACAACAGCTTTAAAAGCATGTTCTTCATCCTGGGTTGGTAAAATAATGGCCAAGTCACCCATTGTTGTGAGCTCCGGCATTTCTGGAAAGAGAAACTGTTCTTAGTTTTCTTGTAGCCATTACATTGTGAAGACTGACGCCTCAACCGAGGCTACAGGGTCGTCGTTTCATTTGAAACTACTGACATCTTAAGTTAGGAGTCTCATTTAGAGACACGACGTCGTCTGAGATACACTGTCGCCTCACTTTAGACGACTGTCGCCTCGTTGGGACTACCGTCGCCTCATTGGGACTACCGTCGTCTCATTGGGACTACCGTCGCCTCATTGGGACTACCGTCGTCTCATTGGGACTACCGTCGCCTCATTGGGACTACCGTCGTCTCATTGGGACTACCGTCGTCTCCCGAGACGACTCGGAAAGTTGAGGCGACATTAAAACATATCGAGGCAGTTTCGTAACGAAAGCTTGCCTTGAAGCGTCGCTGAGTCAAAAGACATCGAGCGGAGTGTCATCGTTGGTCTTGCCGAACGGAAAAAGGAAAAGTAAAAGGGTTTACTTACTTATTTCTAATGATTGCTCCGTAATCTGCTCCTTACGAATATCAAAAGCGTACTGAAGAAAATGGCCGCCACGCGCTGCTAACATCAAATAAGAAAAGGACAGGTATAGTGAACTAGCTCCGAACTACTCACTCCCACTGTTGAAAGACGGTAGGAATGAATGAAACACGAACGAATGTCAAAGTGTAATCTTCAATGTGGTTCAAGCGTAGGCTCGAACACCTAAATTACAGATATGACCTTAAATTAAAAGGTGTTTGCCCGGGTCAGTGCTCCTGTCGACGTTGAGTTGATATCTCCCTAGTCGCGAATCCAAACGTCCAAATGCGGCGTGTCCGGAATCTCTACCAATAATTCGGGCGATTTATATCTGTGACGTCATCATAACGTCGCCATCCGAAACATCCATTTTCTCGGACGTTGATAAATAATTTCATTTCTTTCTCCGAATCGTTGGATAAGGGTCGTTGCACATGAAATGTATCTCGCTCTGAGAAGACGAGATACAATTGTCTCGTTGATTAAACAATGTTTATAACACTTTCACAATTTCACCATTGTTTACAAATAATTCGCTGGGCTCATTGTCTGAACTTTTGCTCTTTGATTGTACATAGACATACTATTACAAGAAAAAATGTGGCCCACATATGGGACATGCCCGTATGAGTTTCAAATTTATTGCCTCATATATGGTTCATACACAGCGAACTTGTTAACTTTACATAGCATCACGTCTATATACCCAAAGGGATAGGAGATGTGTAGTGACGCCTGTATGTAGGCAAAGGTGTATAGTCTGTACGGTCACGAGCGCTTATATGTATACACTTTGAAACCATGTCACATTAACTTTTTGACAAATTAATCAGCCCATTAACGTCCCCACTGCTGGGGCACGGGCCTTCCCTACGGATGATTAGGGAGATCGGGCCTTAAACCATCACGCGGGCTCAGTGCGGATTGATGGTTATTAACGACTGCTAATGCAGCCGGGACCAACGGCTTAACGTGCCTTCCGAAGCACGGAGGAACTCGAGATGGAAACTTTTTTTTTGGTCACCCATCCTATGACCGGCCTTTGCGAAATTTGCTTAACGTCAACAATCGCAGACCGAGCGCGTTTACCGCTGCGCCACCGAGCTCCTCGTAACCGTAAGCCTCATTAAATGACAAATATGATAGTGCGACAGGGTTCTAAAGTGGATACATGATATTGCTCATGACTGTACACTCACTACTCGCCAGATATGTTTAAATCAAATGAAGTAGGGGGCGAATCTATTGCCATTAAATAAACCGGGCACAAATCCTCGAAATCACGTGATATGAATTATCTGTGCTTAATAAACGTGATGTAAACATGAATGCAAAAACATAAACAGCCTATATACGTCCCATTGCTGGGCACAGACCTTACCTTTTTTTTTTTTTTTAACGTTGGGAAACGCGTTACGCATACCACGCCGCCCGGGGGGACGACGTGGTTATGTGGGACTCCCCGGGTGTCGCCACCCGGTATACCCACTAAAACCCAACGGTGTTCCTCCTTGCCGCCATGTGGCGAGGACACGGGAACGCAGTTGCACACAACCGCGTCCCCGCCGGCGGATGCCCTTACGGGCCCAGCGCCCATGGGAGCGCGTCAAGCGCCTCCCCCTCCGCCGAGGGCTGCCCGGAACACTTGGGGAGCCCTACGGCACGGGACCTGTGTTGTGGACGGCGGTCCCCCGACCACCGCCCACAGGTCCGCACAGACCTTACCTCAATCAACTTGATGGGCTGGAGTATGGAGCATACTCCACCACGATGCTCCACTGCGGGTTGGTGAAGGTGTTTTTACGGCTAATAGCAAAGACCAACAGCTTAAAATCCCTCCAAAGCACGAAATCATCTTATTTTTTCCAGACCATCAATCAGGTGATACAAGTCTGTAAAGTCCTTACCAAACAAAGGACAGTCTCACAATTTTGACAATGTCCCCATCGGGAATCGAACCCGGTCCTCCTAACCATTAGACCACGGAGGCTCTGTGATAAACATGAATACAGACTCATAAAGCCGAGTTCATTGGTTGAATATCCGAGCCATGATATGAGAAAATGTGTATATTAGAACATTCTTACAGTGAGTGTGTCCATACCTTTGTATTCTCGTGAGTGGATATTTATTTCTTTCAATGAATCTGGCCGCTTGGAGTTTTTTTTGTAGCAAAACAGTAAATTGGATTACCGAACCCATACAATGAGACCGTTTCTCGTTATGAGTAAATAAGAATTCATGTTTTAGTACCTTTGATATTTTTCTTTTGAGTCGAAGGACGTAATATGATACTGACGACCCGATTAGTCTAGCCACAGTGGCAGCCAATCAGCTCGCGACAACAAACACTTCAGGATCCCCATACCGTCGCCGGATTGGTCGACGTTTTCCCTCGTTCAGCGCGTATCGCTATCGGCCCACTAAGGTAGATTAATTCTTTTAAATGTAATCCTCTCAGATCATGTCACGTCCAATAGAGCGAAGTGGAAGAGAAGTACGAGGCAGACCCCACCATAAGAGGGGAATAATAAATGCCAAGGAGAGAAAGAGAGAGAGAGAGAGAGAGAGAGAGCGCGAGAGAGAGAGAGAGTAATCCTCTCAGACGACGCTCTGACCCGAGGTTCGCGCTCAACTGGGCACCCTCAGGCCTTTCGTCTAAAATTTTGTACCGGGTGAGACCCCTCAGTGCTCCCCATTTGTCTGGCCTGTTAATTGATATAGTAAATCCCTTCTAGAATTTACTGCAGTACTTAACTTATAGTAGATACAAGAATGAAAAGGAGTTAGTTTTAGTCCGGTTAAATTAAGTTAGAATTATGTTGGTGTTGTCCGAATCCGAATAGTTAACGCGAAGAGCGTTTGTAACTACTGAACCCTTTCTATCCAAGCACCCTGTATTAACCGTTGCGAACTTCAGAATACTGGCTCTAACAGTTATCGCTGGTTCAGGGTGTCCAGATGGTTCAATTCGTAGACAAGACTTGACATAAAGAAACATAACATAACTTAGTACCCACAGCTCACCGAGCTTTCTATTAGACCATCGTGATAGGTAGCCGTGTCAGTCTATAATGGTCGAGCCAACTATGTTAGTGAAAACTGCACTTAAGATAAGAAGACTTGACTGACTTGACTTAATCGATGACATAAAGAAAGAAAACATTTGTTTCCATATTGGATGCATCATAGCATCACTCTTGTATCCTAGAAGGCAGGCTAGGTGTACTGTACATATAGCTACTCCTCGCCAGCCATCTTTAAGTCTCATGTAAGGGGCGAGCATGTTCCCATTAACCGGATACAAATCCAGGTAACCATATTATATCAATTATCTATGATTCAAACATGTATTCAAACTCATGAAGTAAAATTCAGCTGGATTTGTTTAGACAACGAGGCCGGGCTCGAACCTGGGGCAATACGGTGTAAGTCACGCATTCTCCGAAAAGGGCTCTCACGGATTTTACACACAAACCCTAAATCGCTTTGACGATATACTCGGGATAAAAGGCAGGGGAAATCATTCATTTGTTTCTTTGATTCCTATCTTAAACTTATTCCAAATTTGAAAATACATATATTATATAAACTCACGCTTGTTAAACCTTATGTGGTGGATAGAGTCAAAAGTATTCACAAGGCAAACATGCGACCATTTTTGACTGAAGTTCTATACTTAACCGTATTGAGGTTTAAGGTTTAATATACTTTATTTCCAAAAAGAATACATTTTATTCGCTTACTGAGAAACAATCGATTTCATATGAGTAGTTTTAATCAACATTGGAGTTGGCCTAATTGAACTACAAAAAAAGTAGGTAGGTAGGTACTTAAATAACATTCCGAGACTTACTATACTAATTACAAATTATAAGAAACCTGCTTATCAGGCTCTTCTATCGTGTGGGTTGTGACGTGGAGTACCAACCACATCACCCCTGGTTATTAGTTACACATCTCAAATTCGATACATTATTATTTTAAGTATACTTCAGCCTGAGCAGACATGGAACACCTTACATTGATTGGAATATAAGTAGGTACCTGTGTTCTATATGTATTGTTGTTGTGTCCGTTTGAAATTGCGCTTTATTCTTATTTTATTCAAAAATAATGTTGGATTTTGCATCATGTTTTGAGCGGGGATAAATTACGTACTTCCATTAATTAAGAAACTTTCACATACTTACCTGCATTATCTTTCCTTACTGACCTACATAAACTTTAAAATACACAGAAAGAGTTTTTACATCAGGTCTTCCTTTCAACAAATTGATTTCACTTTATTTCAATACTGGCAATTCACTTAAAATTGGAACGATAGAAACGTGGCCAACATTTGCACTTCAAGTGTCTTCTAATCTCGTGCAACAAAGTTGACTTTCAATTGCCCCGACTGTAACACCAAACTTAACGTCTTTTATACTGTCATTGGCAAGCTGGAACAGACTGAACAGAGTCAATCGAAGAATCGATATGCGGATAATCGAATAATCGACTCTGTAATCGACTTGATGTCTGTAATCCGGTGAACAGAATGTCTGATTTGATTTTTATGATTGAGTGTTACAATTTGTAAGGTAAGAAAATAAGGATTCGGAATCTTCCCGGGCATGTCGTAAAAACCGACGGAGGGTATAATAATACCTTCTAATTATATGTGAATTTAAGTAGTATAAGTGCTACTCTTTAAAGAAAGTGAATGCTACGGGAATCGTAACTGTGTCTTAATCCTCTGAACCGTTACACTTCTAATAAATTCATACGCACATTATCACAGTACATTCGTTGCAAAGCGTGCGGCGTACGGCGTGTGGGCCACATGTCTGTTCCCCCCTTTATACATAGATACACACATATGCTCATGACTAATTCCCAGTCAGAGGCATATCCATAGTAAGATGATCTAAGTACCCACACCTCGCCGTGCTATCTGATAGACCAACGTGATAACTGGTGAGCCGTATCGCCGTCTATAATGGTCGAGCCAACTGTGTTAGCGGAAACTGCACTTAAGATAAATTAATAACTAATTGATGCAAGTCCGGTATTAGAACCGGCGCTTCCCGTTTGAGAAGCAAGCCAGTATACCACAGGACCACAGTGACTTTATACATACACATCAATATTAATAGCCATACTCTCTGCGAAATACGCCATGGCTTCTTCGAAAACAGCGTAACGTGTTTTCGATGAAGTTTCAATACACAAAATATACCGTACCTTTGTAAAGTTATTCTACCGATTATTAACATACCTTTACTCGGAAATTTGTACCTATTTTCGAAATAGCTTTGCATTTCAGCCAACGCTCTAAGCGAATATCGTTCCACAATATGTTACGTAATAGCAAAGTTCGCTTGCATCTTTCGACATGGAATTATCGACTCCGATTTTCGAAACCGATTCCTGGGCGCACGTAGAGCCGACAAATCGGACGACATCCACAACCACGGCAGATGGGCAATGGGTTCCGTTTTTAGGGTTCCATTGGGTATATATGAAACCCAAGGAGCAATGAAAAGATGATTCTTGTAACGTAAATAGAAAATTGAGGTTCAGCAAGTGTTCTATATAAATTCAAAAGTGTAATAAAATATTTTTTCAAACAAAGCGTAATTTTGACATTATTCTAAGACATTTTTATTTAAATATTCCTTACTGTAAAATTGATAATAAATGTAGGTACAATGAACAAAATCACATTTTCTTTCATCAATTTATTTTTAATTTTCTAGTATTTCCTAAGATGAAATATGATAAAAGAAACTACATAACTTTACTTTTCGCGCTTACGTTGTTCCATTTAATAGATGACTTGTAACATAAAAAATTGCAGGGTAAATAAAATATTTAATAGAACGCATTAATCGGATTAGGACAGTCTTCTTTTTCTGTCGTGTGGGTTGTGAGATGGAGTACCAACCCCATCAACCCTGGTGTCAGGGTTACTATTGAGCCACCAAAGGCCCCTGACATGGCTCATGTAACGACTACTTACTTACATGAGTAAGTAGTAACCGGGACCAACGGCTTAACGTGCCTTCCGAAGCACGGATCATCTTACTTTCGGACAATCAGGTGATCAGCCTGTAATGTCCTAACCAAACTAGGGATCACAAAGTGATTTTTGTGATATGTCCCCACCGGGATTTGAACCCGGGACCTCCGGATCGTGAGCACAACGCTCAACCACTGGACCACGGAGGCCGTATTAGGACAGTAGTAAGGTGATTAACAGCTTGGCTGATTAGTGTGATCTGTGACTAGATTATGGAGGTTGAAACATTGATGCAAGGTGGCAAATCACAGGATAGTAACGTGGAACGCTTAACACCTTACGTCCCAAATTCCCATTGCTGGAATAACCATCCGGAAACCATTTACAATACTGAAATTGTATAAGAACATTTTTTAAGAACGTTTAGGGTGCTAAGGCTTTTTTGCAGGTATTTTGCTTGTGCTATATAGGTTGAGAAGCTGCAGTAGTTGTAGGTGGATCAGACGTTCGACAGAACATATTTTTATATAAAAAGTGACTACGAGCTATGTTGACCATCTGAATTCAACCTTGTCGATAAGTTTCTTTCTGAATTGGTAAACGGTAGGTGGATGGTATGGTATGGTATAGATGAGTGGGTGTAATATAATACACCTCTACCTTCCTCTTCAGGGATATAGGCGTGATGCTGATGTTTTTGTTATGTTTTTTGTAATTCATCTCTGTTTCCGATAAAAATGTTGAAAAAATGCGCCTTGCTAATATCAAGGATTTTGTGTTCGACCCAAATCTTTTTTCAAAGTTTGTTAACAAATATTATTTCTGTATACGGAACCCTGAAAACTTAACGCTAATTATTTTTTCAAACTTTAATACAACAGAGTGTCTTCCTTTTTAAAATTTGGAAGAATATCAAGTTTTCGCGTTCATATAAAAGTTACACTGCACTTATGCAAGTTTTCATTTAGCTACTTTAATATTTAAGTACAACTTCAGAATGTGTTTTGGCCTGGAAACAGGAAGTTTTTGTTTAAAACGAGATATTGGAGTTGTTTTTTTAAAGCGTTACTGTTGTGGAATTAGATTTTGTTGAAGGTTGCGGATAGTAACAGCGGCTATATGAACCATGTAAAGGTATATTTACATGTTCATTATAGTTAAAACGAACTGTCAGATTATGGGTTTGAAGTCCTCATAATTATATATTTTGAGGTTTCAAATTGTAGCCAAAGCGAACAAAACATTGTAAGTAATATTTTACTCTGGCCTTGGTTGAAACACGTGTAATTACACCTCTGCTGCTTGTATTTGCTTACACCTTAGTAAAAATTACTAGGTGACAGAATTAAATGCTATTTGCGTCAAATCCACAATAATTTACGTCAAAGAAAAGCAGGCAACTATTCTCTTATTTATCAAACTAATTAATCGTTATTTTAATCGATAAAATATAAAAAATAATTGGATTTAATTAAAACTATAATTCTTGGAATAAAAATATAATAAGCTGGTAACCATAATCGATCGTAATTTCGATTGTACAGAACCCTTCACGCTCATGACGCGAGTCACTCATAACCCTTTTTTGAGCCACATCCTATTTGAATAATGTGATTCGTTTGCTAGAGATACGTGACAATTTAATATTCCCTCTGACTCGGTTTGGAAAAAAAAATGGATTGTCGACGCGATTGTAAGCTTTATTCGATTAAATCGCTACCGACTCTGTCGATTTGTGTGGTACAGTTTCCGAATGTCAATTCGTCAGTACATAATGCGGCTTGCGAATTTTATCATTCCTTTTTTGAATATTTTTAAATTCAGAGTTGCCGATTCGTTGGGCGTAATGTTGGGAGATTTTGTAGGTATTTACAGCGAATGAAGATAAAAGAATGGGCTATAGGTTGAGGTAGGTATGGCGATAGATTTGTGGGGAGGGTTTTACCCGGTAAAAATAGAAGGGAATGTTTTTACGGTTTATCCTATCTGAGGGAGAAAAGATGGAATGTAGAATATTCAACGTAGACTAGGCCAGTAGACAACCAAGTCAAATGAGATACGTTTTACGAAACGTCGAAACTAAATGGCACTAACTTATCGCGTTGGTCTAAAAGAAAACCCGATGTAGCGTGAGTACTCAGTTTATCTTGCAATGGATGTAACACAACACAACATACGCTCACGACAATTGGGGTAGTCAAAGCTACATCCAGTGCAAGATGAACTAAGTGTTACTGAGTGCGACTTACTCTGACTCGGACTAGTCCCATTAGGAATACAGTCGTGAGGTTATGTTGTAATTGGCATAGTTTTTGTTTCGCGTTGGAAGTCAGATGTCGCTTCTGTCAAAAATCATACTGCTAATAACTTTAGGGTAGGTAAGCTGATTTCAAGGAGATTATAAGGAGGCCTGGACAGGCCGTAGGGCAAATCTGGAAATGCCCACTTCCGCTCGCGTCATCATTAATATCATATTTTTATTTACCATTGTATAATTCATAAATAAGTTTTTTTTAACATAATGAACAATGCAATATACTTATAAACAATTTGCACATCGAACCATTTATACAGGGTGATATCGTAACGAATACTAAGACATTCAGACCATGATTCTGAGTTAATATCAGGTGGATTTTTCCGTCCCAAAATTCATTAAAATGTTTGTGTTTTTTTAAATAATTTTCCGTTCTATACTTTTGCGACGGAAAATTCCACTTGATATCCACTCAGAATCATCATCCCTCTAAGTTTTCGTTACGATGTCACTAACACCTTGTATACAATATCATTTCAGTAACTTTGAGTAGGTTTGGGTCTACCTCCTAGCAGCCCGCCCCGGGCAAAGGCACGGCGGTTCATGCTTGTGGTGACGGCCGAACGATCCCACCAGCGGTGTTACGACCCGCAGGGGAGACCCGATCATCCCCCAAATGCCCCGGCCGATTTCAGGGGGGTTAAAAACGCCACATCGAATCATCTAAAAAATCAATATTGCAATTCGACGTTTGCGCATATAAAAGTAAGTGCACAATACGAGTACACACAAATGTCAAATAGCAATATTGCTTTTGTAGATGAATTGCTTTGATGTGGCCTTTTGACCCGTCAAGGTCTCAGTTCGGGCCTGATGATAAGTACATGATGATGACAATGATAACAGATGGGAATATAGCTTTACATAAATTTACCTACATAAAGGAGTCGCCATACTGTGAATGTAGTCACCCGGATCAAACCCTATCTCACATAGTGAACGAGTGCCCTCTACACCGGTTCCCAGGTGGCATATCCTAGCTGCATTGTGTGACGGTTTAGAGAGCTGAAACTAGATATATGATCCACGCAGAATATATATTTTTTGTCATACGCAATAATAATAATCTTTCATAAAAAAATAACCTCGAGTTGATGCTTTTAGAAATAGTCTGCTATACTAATTATTGATGACTTTTCAAAAATGTAAAACTATCTTAAATAAATAAGATAATTATTATGTTACTACATTTATGTATCAAGTAATTCATGCTTTGTTTAATTTGAGGTTTTATTAATAAACAAGATTAAACTGAAATGTAAATCTTCACACTTTAGAACGTACCCTAAAGTCCACCATAGATTTCCCTAAAGTAATAATTCTTGAAACTTTGATTGAGGACAGCGGTCAGCGTAGTAAATGTCCGCACTAATGGAATGGCTGATCAGTAACAGGAACTTTGCTCTATCAATTTTGGAACGCCGAGTTAATAAGTTGCTCACACTGGGACAATGGACGTTTGGGCCCTTTGAGTTACCGGAATTTCGGATTATGCGAAGGAATTGTTCTTAAAGTGTTGCGTGTAGGAAAAGACCGGGGCTGTCAATCTTCAGGTTAGGTAAGCGGACCCTGTGGAAAAGGGATGATGGCAGGGGGATGATGTGTAGTGTAGTATGTAATTATGTAGTTTTTTTATTAATTTACTCGATGGGGTGGTCATCTGTCACTCTGGTACTTCTATCTCTTTATTTAAGAGCTGCGCTCTTGTCGGTGGAGTAATCGCCTTCATTACTCTATAGATAGGGCGTGTAGAACCGGTGGTTGCCCCAATCGCCTTCCGTTCCGCAGTACACCGACCAATCAATCAATCGGTGATGTTCTAGCTAGAGCTCCGCCAGAATCCATTTCCTCGGCCTCCAACCATTACTGATACCGCTATTTACATTGATTCTGGTACCTAAACATACATAAATAAACTCACGTCTATTTCTGACCGGGAGATTATGGAATTCTATTTGCTTCGATCCTGAAACACTTCTTCGGGTACCAAAACCTTATTCTTTAAGCCCAGTTTCCTTGTGACTTATTGTAGATTTGCCGCAAATGGCATTAAGTACTTGGCCGGACAAATGGGGAGCGCTGAGGACTCTCAACCGGTACAAATTTTAAGACAACAGGCTTGACGGTCGTCTGGGGTACAAGTTTTTACCTGCTTTGAAACATGATTATCTATTGTGAGGTTTTGTAAACAAAAATTCAAAAATGCGCTTACGTGGTTTTCAGTAACTCTCTCTCTCTCTCTCTCTCTCTCTCTCTCTTGGATCGGTCCCTAATATCTGAGGATCGTGGTCAGCACCAGGGTTGCATCTGGAGCGGATGATCTGCCTCCACCGGTTTCTGTCCAGCGCTTCCCTTACGACTGTGTAGACCTTGGATGACGAGTCTTTGACTTGATCGGTCCATCTAGTTGGTGAACGACCACGCGATCTTTTTGCCTTCAGTGTTCCCAACCACAATCAATTTTTTCTAAACTGTCATCACCTCTGCGCATCAGTCAGCACCGTAAGCACGCGACTCTTTCTCGCCGCGACAGAGATCGTCTGTCTCTTTCTGTGCAGCACTGTGAGAGAGTGACGGGTGACGTATGTCGAGGCGAGAAAGAGTCGCGCGCTTACGGTGCTAAGCCCGCAGCTCAGTATAAGGTGACGTTATGTGGATAAATAGAATGTCAAAACAAATACATAAACAAAGGAAATCAATATTTTCCAGAAAACGGTCTTCTCTATAAACGACATAGTCAATGAGGCGAGAACAATCGATTTTGTTAAATGGAGTGCGAAATGTAGCCTGACCACCGAATTACTACTTCAGCGTATAGCGCTACGACTTCAAAACGACTGCAATTGAAGTGTAAACGTGAATCGAAGTGTGTGCACAAAATAACACCGTTTTCTAAGTTTTTACAACTGTATTATTGACTTGAAACCAGTGGGTATAGAGCGTTCAAAAAGTGTTTTACGTATTTTTGGAGAATTTTCCACTTGATATCAACAAAGAATCATGGTCATCCTACATAATTACACAAAAAGTATAGAATTGAAAATAATAGAAAAATGATGAATTTAGTAATCGTTTTTCAAATTCATATTTGGATCATGAATGATTATCACGTGCTCAGTGGTGAAGGAAAACATCGTGAGGAAACCCACATGTACCCGAGAAATGCGTTTCGGAGGTGTGTGACCTAAGCTGTATTGGGCTGGTTTTCCTTTCGCGGGTTGGAAGATCAGAAAGGCAGTCGCTTCTGTATAAAACTGGATCTGTCAAGCCTAAAGGTTAGGTAAGCGGACCCTGTGAAAACGGGATGACGCTAGGGAGATGATGATGAGTTTTGTGACGAAACTTCCACTTGATATTAACTCAGAATCGTGGTCTGAATCATCCCCCTCAGTGTTCGGTACGGTGTCACTAACACCATGTGTAGGTACAGTCATAAACAATATAATGTACCCACTTTAGGACTCTGGCGCACTAACATATTTGACATTTAGTGAGACTTACAGTTCAATTTGTCAAAAAAGTTAATGTGACATGGTACCAAAGTGTATACATATTAATGCTCGTGACCGTACTTATACTCCAAATAAGCTCTTGTTTATAAACGAATCGCTAATGAAACGGAAAAACTGAACGCTGTGAACGAACTAACCGGGTTATAAGAAATTAAGTCCTCGCAAAAATGAAAATGAGTTTCTAAACGGGCGAAGAGAAAACATTCGTTTGATTCCCTTTGAATGCTCAATAATTTATAAAAGTTCTGTTTACTATTTTCCAAGTTGAGATTTATCGGGTCTCTATCGATTCTCTCATGGTAGTAATTTTCATTCTTCTGGAAGAGTGGTTCTTAAAGGCATTAAGGGACTCGACTGCAGTATACGAGGCGTAGACAGAACAACAAGTAGACAAATGGATGTCGCGCCGCTCGTGAGATACGATAGCTGTACGTATGTACGGGGTAGACATAAATACATCTATCCTCGCTTAAACACACATCCTCGCAGACGCTCATCGCACATGGTGTTATTTTATTAACCTTATGTACGAGCATTAATATGTATACACTTTGGTACCATGTCACATTAACTTTTTTGACAAATTGAACTGTAAGTCTCACTAAATGTCAAATATAACTAAATGTTAGTGCGACAGAGTCCTAAAGTGGCTACATTATATATGGCTCATGACTGTACATAAACGACCTATATACGTCTTACTGCTGGGCACATGCCTCCCCTCAATCAACCGGAGGGGATATGGAGCATACTCCACCACGCTCCTCCACTGCGGGTTGGTGAACGTGTTTTTACGGCTAATAGCCGAGACCAACAGCTTAACGTGCCCTCCGAAGCACGGAATCATCTTACTTTTTCAGACAGTCAGGTGATTCAAGCCTGAAAAGTCCAAAGGACAGTCTCACCAAGTGATTTCGACCATGTCCCCATCGGGAATCGAACCCGGACCTCCAGATCGTGAGCCTGACGTTCTAACCACTAGACCACGGAGGCTGTTCTAACCACTACACCACGGAGCCTTATGTATGGAATCCTTTTATAATTAACAATTTCTAGTATATTCTAAATACACAAATGTGTTAATCATGTGTAAACCATGTTGCGAAAATAGGGTTGTCATCACTACTTTCAGAGCCACGCTCTTGTCGGTGAAGCATTCCTTGCCATGCTACTTATTAGGGAAAAATAGGACATTGGTTTCCCTCTTGCCTTCAGCCCAAAATAAAAAAAATCGGGTAAAATAGGTTGAAAATAAGGTAATCGACAGTTTTTTTCTTTTCATCAATCTAAGGTGAAAATTCTGAAAATAAATCTGAAATCCGTTTTAAAATATCTTGTCTAATGCCAGAAATATTGATAGTTATAGTCAGTGGTAAGGAAATGCTCCGTCCCGTACTAGCAAAACTATATTTGTATGTAGCATATAAAGGTTCAGTACCATCTACTCTGAACCGGCGTGCGTGTATGAAACGATTGATGAATGTGGACGAAGCAAGAGAAGTGTGTCAGGATCGAAGCAAATGGAATTCCATAGTCTCTGCTTACCGCGGTGGGAAATAGGCGTGAGTTTATGTATGTATGTAGCATATTACAGCTTATAAATATGACAATAGGAACATTATGAGTCACGAGTTCCTATTGCCTTTTGTTTCTAACTCCTTGACTTTGGATGGTTGTAACCAGATCATTTTCAAACAAATTTTGATTCTGTTTTCAAATTTGGCTATCAATTTTATTTATGTCTATTTAGCAACTATAAAGAAAATCATGTATTTTTTTCTACCGGCGTGAGTTAAAGGTATCTGAAAGAAAAATAAATATTTATTTATTTATTCAAACAATTAAAAACAAAACCAACACATCTTATAAATAAAACACCTCCTCCAATGCGTCACATCGAGGCAAGGTGCCCAACAGGCTGGCAGCATTACCCCTCTGAATCGCCAGGCTAATTCTCTGACAGAAATGACTACCAGCCCTAGCATCCCCCGAAGCCCGAAGTTTATTTATTATTTCAGGACGTCACAGCAACAATTCAATAACTTATATTATCTAGCTTACTTTATCCCACTACTGGGCAAAGGCCTCCCCAAATACAATAACATCAATATAATATTCAGATCATCTGATAAAGATGTAAAGGCCTGAGATGATGATGATGATTTGTTGTGAACATAATATTAAAATAAACAGGGTGTAAGTGACATTGTGACAAAATCTTTTGGAATGATTCAATGATTGAATATGATTTTGAGTTGAAAACAAGTGGAATTAACCGTCGTAAAAGTATAGAACTGAAAATAATTAAAAAGAACTTTAAATTTTTTTCCGACAAGAAATTCCACTTGATATCAACTCAGAATCGTGGTCTGAACCATCCCCATCAGTATTCGTTACAGTGTCACTATTACCCTGTATATAAAACTTACACAAACAAACATCACAGCGCACAGAACAGCACCATGTCGTTAAGGGTGGTTTTTGCTCATAATTCTCGGCAATCGAATCCACGTTACGACCACACGTGCGCTAAATGGTCAAACTATTGCATTTCGGTTCATCTAACTCTGCCTATATCAGTCTGCATACTGTGGTGGAGTAATATGCTACATACTCGCACGCTTCGTTGTCATACAAATACTATTGCTTTCATTAATAAAATCATATCATCATCTCTTAGCATCCCTGACATGGCTCATGTAACGACTTCATCCCCTCTAGTTATAAGGTACTAACATAAGTTAAGTGAATTGTACTAACAAATAAATGGATCTGTGTTGTCTTTAATAAATAAATAAATTATTATTATTATTATTGTTGTATGTCTTTTTCATATCTCGGGCCTATGGAGGCCCGGACTTGTGGAAGGCGTGCGTGGGGCCGAAGCCAACACATAAAGGCCCCTTAAGACAGTTTTTATTATTAGTATAAGCAGTCGGTCCCAGCTGGTATTTACTCAGCTTACTAAATAAGTACTGGTTAATTTGGCCGCCGCAGCACGGATCGCCTTACTTTCGGACAATCGTGTGAATCATGTGTGAATTAGAATCATGGTCGGAATCATCCCTCTGTGTTCGTTTCGATGTCACTTACACTCTGTATAAAGTTACGTTCATAATCTTTAAGGGCCTTAACTCACTAGGACACAATGGCGACGCCCCCTTCGGCCGCCTACGAAACCATTGCTATGTAACCAGTTACATGAGAAGATAATGGTGCTAATTCCTGTAAATACCATCTAATTTTATTTTAAGTTATATCTGTCATTTTCTTATCCGCCGAAAAGGAAAGGGACGGGTAATCGACAAGCATAAAATTTATGGAACACACGTCAATTTTAAGCACAAATCTAAACCAACCGTCTAAAAATTTTACATCCGTCAATAACCCGACACAGTTAAGTAGACAGCACGTCAAACGGATTGCATACCAGTGACGTACCTTTTGATTCACCCGGGTTATTCATTCATTCATTCATTCTTCCTAAAATTAAGAGCTGTGAATCATCCGTCCCTTTCCCTGATATGAAAATGACGGATATAAGTTAAAATAAAATTAGGCGGTGTCTGCAGGAATCGGGGCCAATGTCTTGCTACGAAACTAGTTACGTATTAGGAATATGTTTTCTTCTCACTAAACTAGTTACGTATGGTCGCTTACGAAACATGCCAAGTATCGAAGTACTTGACGGCGATACGGCTCACCACCCATCGCTTTGGTCTAACAGAAAGCTCGGTGACGCGTGGGTACTTACTTACCTCTGACTACCCCAATGGGGAATATAGTCTTGAGTTTATGTTATAACTGTCTTCTTCGTCTACGTTGGTTGTGAGGTGGATTATCAACCTTATCAACTCTGGTGTCAGGGTTATCACTGAACCGCTAAAGGCCCCTGAAAAGCAATTTGACATTTGCGCATATAAAAGTAAGTGCGCAATACGAACAGATGTCAAATAGCAATATTGCTTTCTTAGATGAATTGCCATTCTTATTTTTTATTTGAAATCGATGTGGCCATTTTAATCCCCAAGTAATTGAGAAACCAAAAGTGATGAGATAAAAATATCGATAAATAAATGGTCCCCTCCTAAACCCAGCCCCGTCCATACCAACACAATGGCCACCGCAATAAGGTTCCGATGTCCGAGACATTTCATTTGTCTCGACCTCACGTTTTCTTTTCTTATACAGCTTTATTGGGACCACAGTCGTACTGACTGCCTTCTTTACTACACTTGTATTGAGAACTTGGTTCTAGTACGTGATTTTTGACAGCGAAAAGTAAATAACGCATATTTGCCTTTTTTTTACGCGACTTATTGTAGATTTGCCGCAAATGGCATTAACTACTGACAAATTGGGAGCGCTGAGGGCTTTTACCCGGTACAAAATTTAAGACAACAGGCCTGAGATTGCCCAGTTGGGCGCGAACCTCGGCTCAGGGCGTCGTCTAAGAGGAAAATTTTGAAAAAAATAATCGACTGTAGTGGGTCGGCAATAAGCGTTGAATGAGGGAAATCGTCGACCACGCCGGCGGTCGGTATCGGGGTTCTGAAGTATTTCTTGTCTCGAACTGATTGGCCGCATCTATAGCTAAAGTGATCGGGTCGTCTAGACCGTATTTGCTCGTTTCCAGTACTTAAGGTGGCTTAGTTTTGTAGCAGAGGACAAACTCTGCACATACCGGCCTCTCCTTCTTACCCTCAATCATTTTAAATTTCGAAATTCTCATTCTATTCCACAATTCCTTTTATTCTACGCGAATGTAGGGATGCATTGCATCCCCGACCTTGATAAGAGCAACATCTTCACTGCTTATGGCCGTGTTCACTAGCTTTAATTGTGATCATAAATTCGTCATCGTATTTTATACAAGCTGTTAGTGACATCGTAACGAATACTGAGGGGGATGATTCAGACTATGATTCTGAGTTAATATCAAATTTCCGTCGCAAAATTCATTATTTTTAGATTTTTTTCTGCGATTTAAATTTCATTTGATTTCAACTCAACATCCAGGTCTGAATCATCCCTCAAGTTTTCGTTACGATGTCACTAACACCTTGTATAGCATCGCTATAATATCGTTAAGTTCTTGTTTGTGAAGTGCTGATTAATAAACTGTGTATTCCTGTTGAGGAGCTCGGTGGCGCAGCGGTTAACGCGCTCCGTCTGCGATGTTGAGGTAAAGCAACTTTCGCAAAGGCCGGTCACAGGATGGGTGACCCCACAAATTTTTTTTCATCTCGAGCTCCTCCGTGCTTCGAAAGGCACGTAAAGCCGTTGGTCCCGGCTGCATTAGCAGTCGTTAATAACCATCAATCTGCACTGGGCCCGCGTGATGGTTTAAGGCCCGATCTCCCTATCCATCCATAGGGAAGGCCCGTGCCCCAGCAGTGGGGACGTTAATGGGCTGATGATGATGTATTCCTGTTGGTGTTTACTGTTTCCTTCGCTATTACTACTCATCATACTCTCCTGCATCTACTCTGCCGTCACGTCGGGACTCAATCACCACCTATCGCGCCGCGGTATGTTATGCATATTACCACACAGCATACACTACACCCATATAGACGTATAGCAGTCACTACTCCGAGCAAATTGAAAGTGTCTACCTGACGGGACTGCGAAAGCAGCGCACTTTATACCAGCAGAAATGCTGTCTGTAAACGGCACAGCTGAAATACGGGTGAGTCGATCGCAAACGATCAGAGTATGTGCTCTAAAATGGTTTAAAATGTCGATTTGAATGGCCGGTAAATTGTGTAGTTGGAATTTAAAACGTCGCATGTTTAGATAGGTTTTTGTTAGAGGTTTTTTTAAATGTTGTTTTCATAACAGAAATAGGAGATAGGCTGATCTCTTATCACAATAAAGTTCATCATATCCAGCTTACGACATCGTATTAACAGTAGCTGCAATTTGTCTTAAACATAAGATTATTTTATTAAAGAACGTCCTGGGCCCTGTGCCGAGGTTTTTCTTGCAGCTTCTTTTCCCCGGCTGTACAGGTTGTGAGAAGCTGCAGTAGTTTTAGGCGGATGAGACGTTCGTTATGTAAAAATTGACGATTCTAAGTGTAACTATGTTACCTACTGTAACACATAACGAATGGTTTTATTTCCAATTCAGTATCTATATAAGAAAAAAATAAGTAACGCTAATTCTTAAACTATTTCGAGATTTCGTCTTAATTAGCCTTAGCCTAATTTTAGCTCGATCGACCTTCATGTGCCCTCTAAAGGTAGTCAGTCTGTTTACCCAAATTGTCATTGCCAAACGCCGTTTATAATAAATAAAATTTAATAGATATAATCTGTGTTCATCACTAGGGTAAAGTGTTCTAAGAGAGTGCGGTTAACAAACGTAATGAAATAACTCCGATAATAATGACCATCACTAACCCTCATCATTATTTATTAGAAGCATAAACTATTCAAACTTATGAAAAAAAAGTCGTATTTATATCTATCTTATTGGGAATGAGTAAACTTAGGAACCGCCTACAGTTTGGTCACATTACCCTAACAAAACGTCAATATTAAAGTTTTTATACAAACTAAGCAAAGGCAAAGGCAAAAACGTCATTCAGCCTACTTTAGGAGACGGTTTTTAAAAAATTGAAAAAAAAAAATACTGCATGAAAAGCTATTTATATTAGTACTTTTTAATAGATTATATACTCTTTTATTTAAAAATGTAAAAATAAATACCTTCAATAATACCGTATATACCGAATTAGGGTGTCAAAATTACATCCAACGCAAGAACTGTATGTACCCGTAGTGTCCACGCGTCACCGAGCTTTCTGTTAGACCAACATGAGTGGTGGTGAGTTATATCGCCGTCTATAATGGTCGAACCAACTGTGTTAGTGAAAATTGGACTAAAGATATATTAATTTTTCATTAGTGCAAGTAACGGGAATCGACCCTAAGCGCTCCTCATTTTCGGCCAAATATATATATAAAAAAAAAAGACATTTGCGGCGAACATACAATAAGCTACGCTTCTTTACGCTACGCTAAGTCAAGTACGTCGAAAAAACGTCTACTTCTCGCTTTTAACATACCATGACAAAGTATCACGCTTGTATCCCCGAAGGGGTAGGCAGAGGTGTGACGAGTAATCTATATATAGAAAGAAAGAAACATTTATTACTTCCGGACACCACAGACACAGACAGACAGGTACATTACATTTAACACAGGACAGAAACCACACGGAAATCAATAAGTACATAGACAAAAAAAAATATACCAAAACAAAAAGAAAAACAAACCAAAATCATAAAAACAATAATAATAAAACTAAGTATTCTTAATGCAACGCACTGACGGCCCGATCATCTGCGGTGGAGTCCGGAATAAAAGGACCTCGCTCAGCATAAGTCGCGGCGTTAGCCGCGACGCTGGTATTCTGCGGGCCCTGCCGAGTGAGGCCACGGACATCGCGGTATATATGTACATAGATACAAACTACTTAAACTTACTTACATATAACTATTTAGTATTACAAAATTATAACAATTACAATTACAATATATCTACCTACCAACCACCAACCATAAACAGCCTTAGTCCATCTGTTGTATAAGATAATTACATTATATAAAACGACTAATGTCTATATACTTACGCCCTTGTGCGCATCTTTCTCCAATTTTGCCGGTGGGAGTAACGCTCGCATTGCGATGTTCAATAAAGAGGGAAGAGCTAGATAGTAGAATACGAATAAGTAGATTCATATCCCTATAGATTCATAACTTATTACTTTTTACGTGACTTAGTGGTTTAGAATTTCTTTAGACGACTTTAAGGGCCATATCACACTAGGAAATTATAGTGGCGCGACCTTTTGATGGAAAGACCAACATTATCAAAAAATCTTTTGGCTGTCACTTTGACAACCAAACTTTTTTTCTGTAGCTGTCATAATTTTATATAATTCGCTTTATTCATTCATCTTGCGTACGAACGTCGTCTGCAGGTATTTTATTTTTATAAAAAAAATTAAGTGCTACCAACTAATCGTAGTTTCAAGCCTTAAAACGCCTTTTCAATAAACTTTACATAACCCCACACACTTTTTTTACCATTCCTGCAAACTGACAACTACGATAGCTCTACTGCATCTGCAAATTCCACCGCGATGTATATTTTATGAGGTAGACTGCAATTTTATCATTACTTCGTAAGATACTACATACAAAAGTATTTTTTGACAAATAGTCGATCATACTAAGGTTTTTAGCTTTCCTGTGATAAACAGGTGCTTGCATGACATTCGATACTTATTTATTTGTTTTTTTGTCGAAGTGATCAGAAAACAAACTGAATTCAATTATCAGGTTGAATAAGTGTATAATTTGCTTCATATAAGCTTTTCTTGGTCTTCCCTTTTCTCTCTTTCCATCTAACTTACTTTCTATAACAATTATAGAAAGACAACAACAATAAAAAACATATTTACAAGTATGTATTTACATTGACATGGCCATCTACTACTGCTATTATAAAGTTGCGAACTGCCGAACAGTAATCATTTGAAACTCGACTATGGCCACAGATGAGGTAGTGTTTGTACAGTCATGAACAATATTATGTATCCACTTTAGTACCCTGTCGCACTATCATATTTGACATTTAATGAAACTTACGGTTTTATTTGTCAAAAAAAGTGAATGTGACATGGTTTCAAAGTGTATTAGTACTCATGACCGTACAACTGCATACGTTTTGTTGGTACCACGACGGTGGTGGCTCGCTTCGTTAAGACTAAAGTCTCACCCCAAACACTTCATACACAAAACCTCGTTTTACACAGATATTACGACTGAAGAAGGTTTTTTTGACGTAAATGGCATTAACTTATCTATTTTACTTATCTAATTATCCGTAAACGCACACACACACACAGCACGCACATACACCCTCATCACTACACTACACACCATCATAAATACACACATAAATCTAAAACAATATCATTAACTAAGTTTAACCTTATATGCAACCATAGTTATATAAGTAATCCATTATTGTATTCTTTGCTGCACCCACTGTTAAGTTTACCTACTAATACAAATGTTATACAATAACAGCTTGCACGCAATTACTTTTATAATAATAGGTACCTAAACTATAAAATTGTCTACAAACATAAACCATTGTTAAATAATAATTTGGGAAGAGCGAGGCCACCTAGCACAAGCAATGTATTGCTTAAATGGTGTGCCTCCACAATTTGTGAAAAAGGTTTTTGGAAGACAAATAAATATTTTTGTATTTTGTATTTTTGTATTTGTATTTTGTATTAACTACTTGGCCGGACGAATAGGGAGCGCTGAAGGCTCTCACCCGGTACAACGTGCGGCACGCTGAGAGGTGAGGATATGGTATCCCGACGTGCCGGCAGAGTAAAGGAATGATTGGTGATGATAAAGTAGAAGCAACAGCAACAGAAATATATACAGTTTATTAAAAACACTTCACAAACTTAGTAACATAGTCACAAACATAATAGTTCAAGGTCGGGGATGCAGTGAGTCAAAAGTGAGTAGAATGAAAGGAAATGCGAATGGAATGGAATGAGAATTTCGTAATTTAAAATGATGATGGTCCGAACAAAAGGCCAGTATGTGCAGAGTTTGTACTCTGCTACAGTACCTGGGGGGCCGGAGAAAAGGCCAGTATGTGCAGAGTTTGTACTCTGCTACAAACGTTTAAGACAACAGGCCTGAGGGTGGGTGCCCAGTTGGGCGCGAACCTCGGCTCGGCGTCGTCACTGAAGAAGGTAAACCTAGCCGCGTGGGGAGCGGAGAGCTGCCGTTCTACCTAGTACTATTCCTTATTCTATGCTAAAGTAACACCCAGCGGGTGTGAGGTACATCTAGCTCGGTACGAACTGGTGCGGGGCATAGGTGTCCGTTCTCCTCTATGCTATCTACTCGACCACACAATGTTTTGATTTAAAAAACTGTCTAAGAATAATGATAAACATAATTCAATCGAATCATTTGATGATTGGGTTAATTGGGTTGGCTATCCCGCTGTATATTACATAATTTTAAATATTTCCTATACTTAAAGGTTGCCTGGAAAAGATTGTTACTTAGCAATAAGGCCGCCTATTGTACTCTTTTGTTTTGTATTTTGTTTTTTTCCTGTTTGTGCAATAAAGTATTTGTTATGTTATGTTATGTAAAATTTTGCTTACCTGATAGACTAACTTCCTAAACAGTTTCTAAGTGCTAAACACAGTTTAGTGAAAAAGCCGTCAACGTTTACCGTTAGAATGAGAATAGAGGGAGACAACGATACAATATACAAACATACGTACAGGGTAGTAAAATACTTGTGAACTTAATTGGAAATGTCGCACTCCGAGCTCCGTAATTTAGTTGTTTGTTAAGGTAGTGTAATGTAAGGTAATCGTACAGCGAAAATGATACTATGTGTTTGAATAGATAGGTACGGTCACGATTTTTAATATGTATACACATTGCAACCATGTCACATTAACATTTCTGACAAATTACACCATAAGCCTAATTAAATATCAAATATGATAGTGCGACAGGGTTCTGAAGTGGGTACATGATATTGATCATGACTGTACCTGGAAGAGCTTAAATACGTTATGGCCATCAAAATTTATAATAAATTGCCAAACGGTTTAAAGGAAGAAACTGCCGATACAATATTTATTAAAAAACTAAAAGAAATCCTAATTAATAAATGCTACTATAGTATTAATGAATATTTTAATGATTCAGATTTAAACATTTAAAAGCCTCCTTCTCTCTTGTTTTTTCTTTTGTTGTGCCCGAAAGGGTCTGTGATGTGACACTCAAATGTAACTGACCAACTTGTACACCATCATAGTATGCAAATAAAGAATATTGAATATAGGTATTATAAATAAAACCTTCACAAGACTCTTTCTCACATCACTAATTCAAGAAGCCACGCTCTTGTCGGTGTAGTATTCGCCATTCTTGTCTATCAAAAGCCAATTCCTTCACTTCCTTACAAGACACGACGTTCACCCTTTCTTTCTACATTTCGCAGTTTTATAGAAATTCACCCGAGAACCACAACCACCGAATTTGCACTTAGTCGCACACACACACTCACACACACACGCACACTCACATACACACATACACACACACACACACTTCAGTTGCAGCTGTTTTTATTGTTATTTCCCTTTTTTTAATTTTGTATACCTTCTGCAAATACTTGGGAATCGTTAATAATGTTACTTGCCATTATTGTTTTCCGGAGGTGGAGACCTGAAGTCCTAAAATACAGGTTATCCTAGTTTAGGCTCCAGCCTCTACTATACCTGTATTGTGTAACAATATTGTTATATTATTAAGCACCAATGTAAGTTTTGTGGAAGTACCTAATAAAGTTTATTTACTTACTTATTTACTTCCTTACTTACTTCAATATAATTTATTCGAACGCAAGACTTGAAATGTTAAAAGATAAGTAAAAAGAAAATGATTAATTTTCATTAAAGTAAATGACAAAAATAAGAAAAAACAGCACTTTAAAAATAAATTACAATAAAGGATACAAGATTGTTATTTGGAATTATTAAATTTAATTTCGCTCGTGAAAAAAAAACGCTTAAAAGAGTTGGCGAATCGTCGATATATTGAAGTAGGACTCTCTCTTTCTCTATTTAAGAGCTGTGCTCTTGTCGGTGGATTAATCGCCATTCCTCTCTTCTGCGATACGACACGACTTGTACCTTCTCTTTTATTTGGTTCATAAATGTTCTCCTAGGTTTACCCCTTCCTTTCTTTCCTTCAATTTGTAGTAGCAATGTATAAGAAAGAGAAATAAGTAGTTATTTGTTAATTACAATGTATGTGAAATAATACAGCTTCAAAATAAACTATCAGTCGACACCTAAGCCAATATAGAAATTTATCAAAGTAAGACATTTCAACCCACTTTCCGTCGGTTCAGAATCTCGCCGGTTCCACTCGCCGACAGAGTTGTCGTAACTCACAAAATTTAATTTCCTAGGCCATGTGTTAGTGTCCGGAGAATGTTAGTTTTTAAACCGATTCCGACCGTTGTGGCCGGTTTGGTAACTCGTCGAGAATGTTAGCTGATAAAGGAGTATTGGGATTATTGTTATTGTTTCAAATTGAATAGGAAATATTTGTGTGGAAGTGTTCCATTGGATGTCAGTAGTGTTTTTCAGCAAGCCGAATCACTTTTGTTTGAAAAAGAGAAAGTAAATTTCAATCAACCGGTGTTTATAAGGACATTAAATATAATAGAATAAAAAATATTTATTATAAAACTACGTCACAAATAAAAAAATAACATCACTTTTCCACAAAACAATGAAGTAGAATTTATTATAAAGTGGTGGTGGATGTCGAGGAGCTCAGTGGCGCAGCGGTAAACGAGCGCGTTTGTCTGCGATTGTTGAAGTTGAGCAACGTTCCCAAAGGCCGGTCATAGGATGGGTGACCACAAAAAAAAAGTTTTCATCTCGAGCTCCTCCGTGCTTCGGAAGGCACGTTAAGCCGTTGGTCCCGGCTACATTAGCAGTGGTTAATAACCATCAATCCGCACTGGGCCCGCGTGATGGTTTAAGGCCCGATCTCCCTATCCATCCATAGGGAAGGCCCGTGCCCCAGCAGTGGGGGCGTTCATGGGTTGATGATGATGATGATGATGATGATAATGGTGGACGTCGAAGTTGATACAGGTAGGCCATACAAGAAGGCATCGACGTTAGTAACACCGTAACGAATACTGAAGAGGATAATTCAGACCATTATTTTGTGTCGATATCGGAATTTTCTGTCGGAAAAGTCATGAAGTTTTTGTATTTTTTTTAAATATTTTCAGTTCTATTCTTTTGCGACGGAAAATTCCACTTGATATCGACCCAGAATTATGGTCTGAATCATCCCTCACAGTCACCTCATGTCAAATGGAATAAATTACAATAGATACAAAGTTCATAATATAACGTCGTTATTCTTAATCTAACTTTTATCAGGATGTCAAAAGCACATGTTAGTTCACGATTGTACCTAGAGTATCTTATCTCATGTAAAACTGATCATATATTTGTGAGTAGCACAATTCAATTAAGTAGCTTTTTGTTATTCTATGTACGATGTCCCAAGCTATAACAATTTCGTTCACCTAAACAAATATTAGCGACATACATAAGGAAAATACGCGCAAACATAATTTTCTTACGATAATTGTTCTTGTTTGTGACATTGGAAGAATCAATTTTGTGAAGGTTCCAGTTTTTTCTTCATATTATCGTTGATCACTGTAGTTTTGTTTACTTGAACCGTATGGGACTTTTATGTCTACTAATTATGACGATGACCCTTCATCAACCTGTGCATGGGTGATTTTTATTACCCGATTACTCTAGCATATTTTTTTTTTAAAAGAACCTCTAGGGCCCCGTGCCGAGGTTTTTCTTGCAGCTTCTTTTCCCCGGCTATACAGGTTGTGAGAAGCTGCAGTAGTTTTAGGCGGATGAGACGTTCGTTATGTAAAAATTGACGATTCAAAGTGTAACTATGTTACCAACTGAATAAAGATATTTTTGAATTTGAATTTGAATAGAGGCAGTCAATCAGCTCGTGACAACAAACACTTCAGAACCCCAATATCGACCCCGCTGGCTTGGTCGACGATTTCCCTCTTCCAGCGCTTGTCACTATCGACCCACTAGGTTCGATTATTTTTTTCAAATATTTTCCTCTCTGTCGACGCCCTGAGCCGAGGTTCGCGCCCTACGCGTGGTACCCTCAGGCATGTTGTCTTAAATTTTGTACCGGGTGAGAGCCCGCAGCGCTCCCCATTGGTCCGGTCAAGTAGTTAATGCCATTTGCGGTAAACCTACAATAAGTCACGTCATAAAAAGTGTTTTTTATAACCTGTTATATTATGTTAATAAGCTACAGTACCACTAAAAATATAGGTTCATTCTAAATGAAATGTTACCTAACACTCAGTTATGAACTTCCACCATGGAAATTCACATTTTATTCAAAATCCCGAAACCTAGTTCGCAAAAAAGTGACTCTCTACAAAACTAAACCTCCATTTATAGGTATATCAGTAAAATCGAAAATCGGATATCCACGGTACACGATGAAACATGGTCACCGTACCCATATGTTGCCGGGTGCGTGTGACCACAAATGTGAATTTGTCGGACATTAACTAATCAGAATAAACGAGCTCCTGCTTCAAATTTGCATGGTACCGTTTGGGTATAGTCAGGGCAAACGGTTGTTAAAACTATTTATGAACAGCAAAGCTACGTAAAAGAAAGCAATTGACAGTCACTTTTGATAGAAAGCGCTAAGATGAACACTAACTCATATGTCGCGCCCGCGAAGATAACCAGTTCAATATAGTTATCTAAATAGACAAATCGATAGATGCAGCAGTTTTTTGCTCAGAAACCAGGTTAATAAAATGGGTAAATGACAAATAATAATAATATGTAATGTATAAGTGCAAGAAGCAAGAGAAGTGTGTCAGGATCGAAGCAAATGGAATTTCGTAGTCTCAGCTAACCCCAGTGAAAAATAGGCGTGAGTTTATGTATGTATATGTATGTGAATAATTTGGATTTATCTCTTTCCGTTAAATTGATTAGAGAACAACTAGTAATATAAATACATATATTAAAGTATAAGAAAATATATTTGTATTATAAGCACTTTTAATTCATTCAATAGGAATTCTTTTTGAAATCTTTTGAAACGTAGCAAAAAATAAACACGCGTGAATTTCAAAAACTAACGCTTTAAAAACACAGTCATCTTTTTGCATTCGTGTAAAAACGAAAATGGAACGATGCTCGAATTTTAAAAACGAAAACGAACAAAAGTTTCAAGTCGTATACTGTCACTATCTTTTCTCTCCGACTGTACCGACTCGTACCGGTAAATACGACCGGTACCCGGGACCGATACCGGAAATTGGGTTAACCGTACACCGCGGTCTCCAATGACAATATAATTGGTAAATTCCAAACGTACAGTTGATTGTACCGTGTTTTTTTCGGTACCACTTCATTTGAAATTAAAATTGACCGGTTCGTATTTCGATCAGTGTTATTGCCGAAATAACTGTACCTCTGCGTCATTATTTTATTTGATGGTTTTTAAGTAACAACTGCCGTACGAATGGAACAAATTACGTAAGTAATAACTATTTATTACTGTTAAAAATGATAACAGCTAAAATATTTCGGTATTTTATTCCTTATTATTTTTTAATATTTAAGTACCTATGTCTTGTCTTTTAGGGAAGAGAGGAAGGGGTAGACCTAGGAGAACATTTATGAAACAAATAAAAGAGAAGGTGCAGGTCGTGTCGTATCAGGAGGTGAAGGATTTGGCGGGAAGAAGAGAGGAATGGCGATTACTCCACCGACAAGAGCGGAGCTCTTAAATAAAGAGAGAGAGAGAGAGAGTACTTACCTCCAATACTGTTAGGGCTGTATTTTGGTTGCAAGCCATGATTGCGCAACCAGTGGGAAATTATTCGGGTTATAATGAGGGACTTTCGAGGCTACGTTGCCTAAAAATAATAATAGATGGCGCTGTCGAGATTTAACTAAATAATATGTATATATAATAATACATAACTTACATAAACAGCCTATATACGTCCCACTGCTGGGCACAGGCCTCCCCTCAATCAACCGGAGGGGGTATGGAGCATACTCCACGCTGCTCCAATGCGGGTTGGTGGAGGTGTTTTTACGGCTAATAGCCGGGACCAACGGCTTAACGTGCCCTCCGAAGCACGGAATCATCTTACTATTTCAGACAATCAGGTGATTCAAGCCTGAAAAGTCCTTACCAAACAAAGGACAGTCTCACAAAGTGATTTCGACAATGTCCCCATCGGGAATCGAACCCGAACCTCCAGATCGTGAGCCTAACGCTCTAACCACTAGACCACGGAGGCTGTTAATATATAATAATATATATAAATAATATATTGACATCATTAATATAAGTATGTATTATTAACTATAAGTCTTTGATATTTATATATTTATAAGTAAACATTTGACATGTAAAATTTATTTTTTTTATGAATAAATGAGTATGAGTACCTGACGTGATAATTACCTATTTTCTCATTATTCGGATACATAATTATTCAAAAATACAATGTAATAGCAGCAGCATATATAAAAATAATTGTTGCTTGATATTTGGATCATATTTTGTATAGAATTATGTTGCTACCTATATTGCTTGTTTGAATCCCGGTGGGGAAATTAATATCACAAAAATTACTTTGTGATCCCTAGTTGGGTTAGGACATTACAGGCTGATCACTTTTTTTTTGTTTTGGTTTTCCCCAAAGGGTAAGGCAAAGGGAACTATGCCCATACAGCCATGTCTTACGTATTTTTTTTCTTAATGATTAATGAAATGATGAAAGGTGATGATGATGAAACCTAAGCCCCCACCCTCGGAGTAGACTCCTACTCCGAACCCCAAACGAATTAACTCAAAAGTCCGCATAAACTTTTGAGTTATGAAGCGGCTTCCTGGCACGAAGCGAAAATAGGCAGATACACTTTGTTTATTGAATACTCCAATATAATAACACTCGCGAATGTCTTCCGACTAACTTAATGCGATCATTAACCACAAAACACCACTTCGTATTAATTATTTAGATTATTCAATGAAGAAAGCAACTGTCCCGTTCCCGTTTCCCGCCAAAAAGCCATAGGCTGATCACCTGATTGTCCGAAAGTAAGATGATCCGTGCAAAAAAAATAATAAAAAAACAAAAAAAAAACATATATGTCTGGTATCCATTAAATTATAAGGTTAAACGAAAGAAAATATTTTCAGCGCTATCTTTATTGCTTTTGAGGAACTTTACTTTGCATACGTTTCATTGGCGGCGCAATCGCAAGCGTCGATTAATATGCGTATGCCAATGATTTGGAACAATGTAGTCCAAAAACTGCTGAATATTTATATATCTATCTTACTTTTATTTTTTTTGGGTATATTTTTGATTGCATTAGGTGGTGCCTCATTTTGATAAACGACCAAAAACATGATATAACCTTGTTTACAAATGGCACTATAGTAATAAATGTTCTAACGCTCCTGTTGAGAGCGCATGAAATAAAAAGATCGAAAAGCCAAAAACATTATAAGCTGATTTTAATATTAAACGAAACTGTCATTTTTATAAAAAAAACAACAGAATATGACAAGTATATTAAAAAAAAAACAAAGTTAGGACGACCAAGGAGGCCGTCGTTAACAACTCCTTTGTAATACGCCTATATCATTCTTTTTGCCAACGGACATATAATTATTTTTCACGAAATGTATGAAAAATTTAGATTTTTAAAATCCAATTGAAGCCAAACTAATGGTCATACACTTTTGGTGTCATGGTAAAAAAATGTGCATAGCAATCTACTCGAAAAAATCGACACATTTTTTATCTCTGGCCTGGGCACTTTTAAATTTGGGCCGGCCAAAATATGGAAAGCCGATGATCTCCTTTATTGTTTACAATGTTTTTTTTTTATTCCGGCCATCTAGACTAAAATTGAAAAAAGAAAACACTTATAGATTCAAAAAAATACTCAAATTTCAGTACAACCTTTGAGAGTTTCTGAGATATTTTACCCCACTTTTTACTCCTAACCGATTGCGTATGAGGGGAAAAAACCGAATTGTGCAAATCCGGGTATGTTCCGGAAATCACCCGCACACAGCTCTAATCATCACTGATTTCTCGCCAAATAACGAATCTTTTCGTACCCACAATGAACCAATATTCTTAGCTAACGAACCGAAAACCTACAATTTCAAACCCTCCCCTTCTACCCCCCACCATTTTCCATCTGGTGACGATTTTAAACGATTATTCGCCAATTTTACCCTTATAACTGGAAGAGAAGATTCTCTATTAATTTACGAAAAAAAAAATTCGTTTGAAGCCATTACAGAAATGGATCGGACGCTTCAGTTAAATTGTTACGCTTAAAATGTGAAATTTTGGGGGTAATGGAAAATTAGTGTAAGAATAAACGGTGCTCAATATTTTAATGATGTGCTAAAGTTGGGTGTTATTATAATTACCAGGGGTCGGTTGGTTGATTTTGATATTTTTAGGGTGAAGCTCAAAAAAAATAAACGGAACTCTTTTATTAATTAAGAAATAATATAATTATAATAAAAGGTTTATTTCTCCACTTAAAATCACAAAACAAAAATTTCTTAGTACGCTAACATGATGATACAATACAAGTGTATTTTAGGGGAGCTGGTGCTTGTAAAAGGAACTACAGGTCACCAGGCCCCAACCCTTGGAAATCATTTAATCTATTCTAATTCGTTACTATGTTAAGTAGCTACAAATTTTAGAGAAATGTGTATTATATAATCCATAATATATATTTATGTTATAAACAATTTCACAAAACAAACGAATGTGAGGGGGGCGGGGGTGGGGGTGAAGGAACCCTTATAAGATCACTTTGTTGTCCTTCCTTCAGTCTGTTTGTCCGTCAAGATCTTGGAAACGCGTGGAGGCATCGTGTTTAAATTAACATTTAATTCTTACAACTGGGATTCCTTGAAGCCGTTAAATAAAATGTTAATGCGGTTCACAGAATACATCTACTTACCAAGTTTCAACAGTATAGCTCTTATAGTTTCGGAAAAAAGTTTCTGTGACAGACGGACGGATAGATAGACATGACGAATACATAAGGGTACAGTTTATGCCATTACGCTACGGAAGCCTAAAAATCAAGCTTTTATTTTCATATAGTGAGAGCCTACAGCGCCCCCAAGTCGCGTCAAAACTATTGTCTATTATAATATTATTATTACCTGTCATGAAGACAATTATTAATTTCGTTCAGACACGTTGACTCGTTTACACTACATTATTTATCTTCCCTACACTTATATGTCATCAATCATTGCTATGAAGACCTCAACGTTAGACAAACGTTATTATCTACGACAAAGAGGTAAAAAAAAAAGATAAGTTTTAGTTCACTTTCGTTATCGCTATAGGGGGAGGAGACTCAATTTTCCAGAAGATTTGCAGCCACACTTGTCTAGTATCATTACATTTTATTAAAAAGTCTTTACAGATAACGACTTTGAATGTATGTATTATATCGTCATTTTTGGTATTACCCCCATATAGTATGCTTTTAATATTTTTTTTACTCATTTTTTCACTTTTTGTATCTCTTGACATATTTTCTGTGGCATGTCATTTAAAACACATAATAACGGGTTCTTACCGCATCAGTCATCCTGTGATCATGGCACTTGCAACAGTGTCGAAATATCTCATATCCCTACTTTAAACGCGGTAAGAACCCGTTATTATGTGTTTTAATTATGATAATAACCGCGTAAACGTAAAACAATGTATGTCATTGAAAGTATTAGCTAACATGTATTTCCACGTCCTTCTACCATACTTATTCACAAATAAAGGTAAAACATATTTATTCTTCACAAACAGGAACTCAAAGTCACAGTTGAACGATAATATACAGAATACAATATAAAGAAAATAAAATAGTGGACACGGTGACAGTAAAGCAATGTAGAAGATACTGTTATCAAGGTCGCGGATGTAATGAGTTCGAGCAGAATAAAAGGAACTGTAAAATAGAATGCGAAATTCGAAATTTAAAATGATTGGCGGTAAAAAGGAGAGGTCAGTATGTACAAGTTTGCACTCTGCTAGAAGACTAAAGTAAGACCCAGAGAGGGTGAGGTCGGCGGCGAACGAATTGGTGAGGGGCGGAGTGTGACCGTAATAGAAATTACGTGGTATTATTCTATGCCATACTTAATTATGATTGACGTATTTCATTTTTGCGTCATCTTGCCCGTAAGTTAATAAGGAAATATTGTGATCATATTTTACACTTAATTTGTTAAACGTAAATAATATAACTTTAATTGAAAAGCTCTTAAAATCTGAAAATAGTCCGTGATAATTTAAAAGCTTCTGATAATAATTATATTGAATAAAAAATATAACGAATTCAAATTATTTTCAGAAAATTCTTATTTAAGTCATAATTTCTCTACGGGATTAACCTAACCTAACGAAACAAAGGAACCTAACCTAATGAAACAAAGGACAATCTAAGTGATTTCGAAAATTTTAAAACGAAAAATCTTATTTCGGACCGGACCTGATAAATCTTCAACTTAGGTAAGCGAACCCTTTCAAAAAAATCGGGATAACGCTAGGAAGATGATGACTTGATCTAGTGGTTGGAGCGTTGTGCTCACGGTTTCGAGGTCCAGGTTCGATTTTCGATTGGGATACGGTCGCGTTCTTTGTTAGGTTAGGTTGGTTAATTGCTGACCCAATCCATCGGGATCGAGCAGTGTGATAGCAGATCTGGTGGGCAGGGCACTATTACACCCGATACATCGGGTTCGGTAGATCGGGTAGTGTAACAAGGCTTTAAGATTCCGGCCAAAATATCCTATACTTAGTTCCCATCTTGGCTGTATGGCCTATGTTTCCTTTGCCTGTCCACTATGGGCAAAATATCCTATACTTAGCTCCCATCTTGGCTGTATGACCTATGTTCCCTTTGCCTGCCCACTATGGGTAAAATATCCTATGCTTAGTTTCCATCTTGGCTGTATGGCCTATGTTCCCTTTGCCTACCCACTATGGGCAAAATATCCTATACTTAGTTCTCATCTTGGCTGTATGGCCAATGTTCCCTTTGCCTGCCCACTATGGGCAAAATATCCTATACTTAGTTTCCATCTCGGCTGTATGGCCTATGTACCCTTTGCCTGCCCACTATGGGTAAAATATCCTATACTTAGTTCCCATCTTGGCTGTATGGCCTATGTTTCCTTTGCCTGCCAACTACGGGCAAATACAACCAATTAAAAAATTCTTCTACCCGCCAAAAAAATTGTTAGTCGGCGGTCGGCGCACCGCTATCGCACGCGTTTGTTTGCAATAACTTTTTAAATGTTATAAAATCTGTTAATCTTAATAATCTCCTCGAAAACCTATTGAGAAATACATCACCAGCTTCTTAGGGTTCCCCGTTGCTAGAAGACAACAAGTAAACGGATTAAAATAAATCTTGTAAGTACTTTTCTTGTCTTTACTTGGTCTTTTTTCCTTAAATCTAAATTCACCAAAAGTTTACCTCAATGATTCAGGAATATTTACAAGTAAATGAACGTATTTTATTTAAAGTCGTAGTAGTCCAGAAGGACAATTGACCCTCGCTAAGGTCGTACAAATTTATTTTCTAATCTTGTTTGGATTAAAAATGATAATCACGTGTTCTGCGGTGAAGGAAAACATCGTGAAGAAACCCACATTTCTACTAGTCAAGGCTAGGCATTCCTTCGCGGATTAGAAGGTCAGACAGGCAGTTGCTTCTATAAAAACCGGACCTGTCAAATCGTCGGGTTATGTAAGCGGTTTCTGTGAAAAAAAAAACGGGATAACGCTAGGGAGCGGATTTGAACGTATTTTCAAATACACAGGATATTTACTTACGACAATTCTTATGTCTCACATAACAGTTTTAATATTGATATGAATTTGTTGTTAAGGCGAATTTTATGCCATTTTATAGCATTTTTATGGCGTATGAGAAACAATAACTTTAACACAAACTATGGTAGAAATTGCTTTAGAAGCGAGAAGGTTTAGTATGGCATAAAAAGAACAATAAATATCAATTGTTAGCAGAATAGTTTGCACTTTTAGATAAAAATAGTACTAAGAAGAAGAAAAAAGTTATCTTACACTTTCAATATTTATATTTATAAATGTATTGAAAAGCTTGCAGGTCTTAAATCAACCAACTCAATTTACGTAGTAGTTACAAGAAGGAAAGAGAGGAAGGTTAAGACCAAGAAGAGTTTACGTGGAACAAATTAAAGAGAAGACGAACGTCATACTCATAAGGAAGTCACAAAATTGCCCCTGGATATAGAAGAATGGAGAATGCTACAGCAATTCTGTGACTTCATTTTGACTATGAAGTTTGCCTTCTCTTTAATTTGTTCTAAGTTAACTCTTCTTGGTCTCAACCTTCCTTTCTTTCTTTCTTGTTACTTACTAGATAAAGGAAGTTGGTTGATTTAAAACCTACAAGCTTTTCAATACATACATAAACTGTAATGTATGAGCGTAATTGCTCGATTACTTTTTCTAGGCGTTTAATATTATTTTAATTAAGATGAAATGTGAGTAGTTTGATATTTGTCTCTTTGTAATAAATCTCGTTTTTGGACAGACGTGTTTCCTTGTCCCGGAAGTTGTTCTGCCAGTTCCATGATGCCTAGTGCCTTATAGGGACATAATATACAATAATAAACGTTCCCTCATTCAGCGCTTATCGCTATCGACCCGCTAGGGTCGATTAATTCTTTCAAATATTTTTCCTCTCAGACGTCGCCCTGAGCCAAGGTTCGCGCCCAACTGGGCACCCTCAGGCCTGTTGTCTTAAACGTTGTACCGGGTGAGAGCCTTCAGCGCTCCCCATTTGTCCGGCCAAGTAGTTAAAGCCATCTGCGGCAAATCTACAATAAGTCACGTTAAAAAAAATAAAAAATAATAATAAACGTAAATATTGAAAGTGTATAATAACTTTTTTTTATTCTTTTGAAATGGTAACTTTGTATTATTTATTTTGTAATGTGGCAATATTGCCAATTTTTCTCTTTCTTCTTGACTATATTACAAGACGGTGATAGGAAAAAGTCCGACCTCAATTCATTTTTTTCAATATTGAAATGCATATTACCAAATTTGTTACGTTTTGCAAACACAAACTTTTTCAACCAATTAAATTTTTATACTGAATAACTTTCAATATTAAGCGAGAATTCCGAAAGTACCGTAAATTCGACGATCCATTTCCTTGTTCCGAACCTTTGAACCCACGTATTTATTTTAGAACCTGATCTCCATCGGCGATAGATCTCCTAAACTAATATTAACAGTTGAACGTGTTATCATAATCATTTGCAATTGGGCGAAGTCCCTTAGTTTAAAATATAGTAATCGCCACGAAAGAAGACCATTTTGAGGATTTACATAATCCAGAGTCAATCGAATATATTTTTATCAGCATCACTGTCTTCTTCTAACGTGTGGATTGTGAGGTGGACGACCGGCATCAGCAACCCTGGTGGCAGTTATTGAGCCGCCAAAGCTCCTTGACATGGCTTATGTAACGACTATGTAAGCAGTCGGTCCCAGCTGCTATTTACTTAGCTTACTAAGTAAGTACTGCTTAACGTGTCCTCCAAAGCACGGATCGTCTTTCGGACAATCGGGTGATCAGCTACTCACTGTCAATTATCATGTTTGCGACTTGGCTACGATCTCTCTAGTATTCCTCTAGTATTACTTTTAGTCATCATCTCCCTAGGGTTATCCTGTTTTTCACAGGGTCCGCTTACCTAACCTAAAGATTTGACAGGTCAGGTTTTTTGCAGAAGCTACTGCCTGTCTGACCTTCCAACCCGCGAAGGGAAAACCAACCCAATACAGGTTAGGTCACACACCTCCGAAAATGGATTTCCCGGGAATGTGTTCTCACGATGTTTTTCTTCACCGCTGAGCACGTGATAATCATTTCAACAAATTCGAACATCTTTGGGTTAGGCCTGTGCTGGAATCGAACCTGCGACCTCAAAGTGAGAGGCAAGTGTTTTACCAACTAGGCTACCACGGCTCTTCGAGTATTACTTTAGTCTTCGTTTTGTAATGTGGCGGTTGGCGTCTATCCGGTTGTTTGGTCGATTATTCTCTGTACCCTTGTATTTGTTTTAGAACGCGATCCTTCGCTTTATGGGTACGTTAATGGCGTGTCATAACTACTGGGTTTGTGTTAATGAATCATAGGAGGTCAGGTTTTATGGCTAATAAATTATGGGAGCAGTTAAAACATTATTCGGCTTCTTCTAGACGTGACCTTTCTGGTTATGGTTTTTGAGGGTCGCTTCTTATGGGGTTATATGGGTAATCTGATGATTTGTAATCACCATAGATTGTTGTTGCACTGTCTCGCATCCAATTAGTGGATGTCTGGAAGAAATTGCTTCAGAGTAATAAGGCCGCTCAATTGTACTGTTGCTAATTGTTTGTATATTTTGTTTGTGTGCAATAAAGTATATTTGATTTGATTTACCTGTAAACACTGTTGTTGAGAAGTTTCTGATTTACCTATTAGATATAAAAGATCCCAGATTAGATTTTTGATTTTAGTCTTGGTCTAGGTTAGTAAGAAGTATCTAAGCAAGATGTAATCCGACATGACGTCACATTTTAATTTAGGTATATGTTTCTGTGTTCGTTTTCCATGTTTCTATATAGAAAATATTTCGTGTGTGCGTTGACTTCTGATGTGATGTCATTATAATGTATATATATGTAATCCGTGTCTGTGGTGTCCTAAATAATAAATGTTTCTTTCTTTCTTTATGAACAAATCTTCACTTTAACGTAACAAAACCTATTTTTTAACTTTTTTGATCTGACTTATTGTACGTTATTGGAGCCCCGTTTCCGCACTGGCACCAGTTGGCTCGACCATTATAGACTGCGATATGGCTCACCGCCTATCACGTTGGTCTAATAGAAAGCGCGGTGAGGTGTGGGTAGTTAGTTCATCTTATATTTGATGTAAGTATAACGATTTATTGTAGGTTTAACTACTTGGCCGGCGGTTTATTTACTTACCACCGCTTTGGAACTATAGCTGAGGAGAAGCAAAATAAAAAATCCTCGACAAGCATTTTTTATCAGCTTGAAACAATCTTAACGCCTACAGCTATTTAGCGGCAATTTCCACGTCTACCAGACTTCAGGCTTGCAGCCAGTAATTATCAGGCAATTCCGACCGCCGAAATAATATTCCTGTACATGACGTATAAAAGCAAACATGCCATGTCATCGTCTGACGCGAAATTTCGCATTCCAATTTCAAAACGCGCTGTTGCAAGTCGTCGCTTCAAATGAAATGTGGTTCGTACCAAAATTCCAATTTTAAAACGCACGCCGATTTCTAAACACCGGTCGTCTCAAGAATAGGAAGACGTTTGTATATTTTACAAGTTTTGTATTTACATAAACGATTCTGTTTTGAATGTAGAAAATGTCGGAACGTTCTGAATGTTTAGAACGTGTTGTTCCAATGAATTTTGTACGTAAATTTTGTCCGTTTTACACTGCGAAGTGGGACTAGAGGCCATGGCACCTAACCGTGTTAATTTTATTCTTGGAAGCAACAAACACAGTTTGCAACAAGCTCGCAACTTATTACGTGGGACTTAAATATAGCTGGCGAGAAGTGGGCGTACCAATATAATAATATACACTTCTGCCTACCCCTCAGGGAATGCAGGTGTGAGGCAATATTATATTATGTTTTTTTCAATGCTACCATTATTAACGATTTTAGTTTCTTAGATGTTTATCCCTGTCCTGTTTCAGTGGAGATTTCCATACACAATAGTTAAACAATGCGGTTTGATTTTAAAAGGACATTCGGTCTTATGACTTTAAACGTCACGTCACTGTGGTCACTCACTCAGTCACTGTGTGGTTCACAGGGAATGCCGGTTTAAATCCCGGTACCGAATTTGCACCAATGAGTAATTAATTTATTTTACCTGCATTTTCCACTAACAATGTTGGCTCGTCCATTATAGACAGCTATACGGCTCACCTCCTATCACGTCTTCACGTTTCGTTTTCAAGTTTGGTTTAACAGAAAGCTCGTTGAGGTGTGTTAGGCTAGGCGCGTACTTCGAGTTTTTCGCTGCGCGGCAGAAAAAAGCAGCGGCATAATGTCGCACTGTAATACTGTACCAAACAGTTTTAAATTGTATTGCGCACACTTGACGTCAGAGCCACCGCAGCGGCGCAGTATTACAGTGCGACATTATGCCGCTGCTCTTTTCTGCCGCGCGGCGAGAAACTCGTAGTGCGCGCCTGGCCTTCATCTTGTGATGGATCTTCCTCTAACTACCCCAATTAGGATATAGTCGTAAACTTATGTCTTAGACTTGGTACAAGATATCTCTACGGCTAGAGCATACAGGCAAATGTATTTTCTAGAGTTGAACAAGTTTTTTCATCATTAAAACACATAATACAACCGGTTCTTACCGCGCTGAACTCAGGGATATGAGACTCCCGATATTTCAACGCTTTTTTGGGACTGATGAAATTGGAGTGGAGCTGGTAGATCCATAATTTTCTAAGGGAAAACATATCTGTCTACCCTCTTTCTTTCAAACTTATAAGTGTTTTCATTAACTGAAACGTCGGTACGGTTCCTTCTCAAATCTTCGAATAGCCAAACCGAACTGTCTAGAATGAAACGGGGATCTCGATTCGGAACTGTCTTTCAAAATTGTTGGGATACAAACCGCACGGGCAAAGACATACGAATTACGAACGAATTATATAATATAATTATCAAATTCAATTGGGACTAGTTAGTAGTCTACACCAAATCCCTTTTCTGATTTGTACGCTGAAATTAAACATTGAATTCTCACAATTCATACTTATACTTATTTCATGGATGGACGATCACGGATTCTTTACACGCCAAATCCGTTTTCTGTGAACCGCAAATCGCTGAACATACATGGTGTTTCTGGTAGCTAATGAGCCCCTCTATCTAATTTTTCATTTTGAACGTGAACCTTTGGGCCAACCTGTGTAATGCTATTTTTAATGTCACCAAGACTTACTCTCTGCCTCTTCATTCCAGGTGCCTAACTAACAATGCCGCAGTAGAATGCCGCGACGGACGCTTTAGTGACGTGATGAAGTGTCAGTGAAAGTGAGTGACAGTGATGGTTTAGTGACAGTGATCATCATGCTGCCGGCTCTGTGTCGGCTGCTAGCGACCGCCGCGGTGCTTGGGGCTACTCTACTTGCTATGGCTGCTAAAAACGGTAAGTGTTACTATAGAAAATATTTCGTGAAGGTACTTAGGTTTCTTCTCAGACGACACGCTCAGCCAAGGCATAGAGTAATATTACATATAGGACAGTTACTCTCCGCTCCCCCCACCAGCAGCTAAGATAGTTTTGCCTTACCCTCGCTGAGCCTTATTTGAGTCTACAATGGTGTGGGCTGCGGGTTAGTTTTTATCAGTATTATTATTTTATATGTTCGAATTTTTGAATTAAACGCCGACGTTCTTTTGTCTGATTCCAAATTTGATCTCACAGTTTGAAGGCCCGCGGCGCTTGCGCGGCGCCTTTACCCATTTAATCTTTCATGGTGATTGTTAATCAAAATATGCTAATAATTTCCAATAAAATTGTACCTAAGCTAAGTTCTTAGATTTTTTAAGTGAAGTGTAGTGTATATTTATTTATATTGGGAATCTATAAAAGCCGTTCAAGCTGTTCGAAAGTATTAACTTCGTTAATTTACGGTTAATGCTTTCACGGCCTCGTACCTTATCGAATGCGCCCAATCGGTACAACAAGACTACAGGCGTATCTTCCTGAAATTTATAGCCAAAGAGTTATAAAAACCAATGGCAACAGCTATTTACTTAACTCCAAACACCATCCGATAAACAGAGCACAAAACTGATGTCCCTCGCCTCATTACACACGGAACTCTCCCAAATCGATTTATATGGTCATATGAATAAGATTCAGATTCGCACACAAAAGGTTCAATGAGTCGGATTTTATAGTAAACCTTTCAAAACCATAAAACCTCGGGGAGACTTCCAAGTTCTCTTTAATTCGGTTCGTGGACTTGCAAAGTACCATAGAGTAGGAATATAATAAGTACTTACAGTGGGGACACACCGTAGAAAGTTAGACATATGCTTTTCGATTGCACTTCTTCTGTCTGTTACGACTTCCAACTATCTGCGTTTTCCTTCTCATTGAAAATATGTATGTATGTGCGACATTTTGTCACGTTTTTCTATGACGTCACATGTTGGTTTTTCATACTAATTCCATAGTAATTTCGTATTGACGTTTAGTAAAAAGTAATCGATTTGACTAGTTGGAAACTACCTAATTTTTTCGAACTTTTGAATTTGGAATGTATAAGCAATTACAAGGCAAACGTGTACCATCTGGCCACATCTTCACTTAACATCAGGCGAGGCTGTGGTTATGCCTGTCGATTACCCGTCCCTTTCCTTTTCGGCGGATAAGAAAATGACAGGTATAACTTAAAATAAAATTAGATGGTGTCTGCAGGAATTAGCACCATTGCCAGTAATGTGGCTATGGAGTTTGAGAAGTAGTAGAGCTATCGTTGTTATCTCTTTCAGGAGTAGTATTAAAAGAGAGTGGGGCTGAACCGGCGACAGCGGTTCTTATATTGAATGTGCGTTAGGGCCTTTCCATCCTATTTCTTCTATTCCGTGGGGTAAACCAATGCACGAATACTACGCAATTCCAATACACCTGACCCATAAAAGATTCGATCATTGAAACATGAACATCCCTACCCAACAGGGTATGATCGTTATGCTCATTTAAATGAGAAGGTTTCATTTTATAGTTTTTCGATACCGCCGACGCTCTGTGTTTTCGAAAGGGACTAATAGGTAAACAGTTCGGTTTGCAGGATCGAGTGTACAGCCTGTTAGTGCTTCATCTTTGGTGTTTGTTTGTGTTTTCGATAGGTCGAATTTGGGTTATGCTTGGTAAATATTTCATAGATGACTTCAGTATATTTAAGGGTTGACTGGCATAGTTTTATTTGCTAACGACCTCCGTGGTCCAGTGGTTGAGCGTTGGGCTCACGATCCGGAGGTCCCGGGTTCGATTCCCGGTAGGGACATATCACAAAAATTACTTTGTGGTCCCTAGTTTGGGTAGGACATTACTGGCTGATCACCAGATTGTCCGAAAGTAAGATGATCCGTGCTTCGGAAGGCACGTTAAGCCGTTGGTCCCGGTTACTACTTACTGTTGTAATTAGTCGTTACATAAGCCATGTCAGGGGCTTTTTCGGCTCAATAGTAACCCTGACACCAGGGTTGATGAGGCTGGTATTTACGTGTATGTTCCATGTAATGGGGGGGGAATTAATTTCAGTTTCTTTCTTTCACAGTACCAGATCCGTGCTTCGGAAGGCACATTAAGCTGTTGGGCCCGGTTACTACTTAAGTAGTCGATACGTGAGCCATCTCAGGGGCCTTCGGCGATTCAATAGCAATCCTGACCATACTCACTAGATATACTACTTAAGATGAATACTATTTACAGCCAAATTAATCATACAGCGAGTAGAAAAATAACCTTCGGAATTTCTTTAGCCACAAAAACTTACATTAGTTTCATACGTTTGGTTCCGAGATCCAATATAAAACCTGGGGTAAGTTTAACACCATCATTGAGTTCCAGAACAATTTCTTCCATTCTTCCCCGACACAAAGGGAGCGAACCCTTTGAAGAGGATCATTGCCCTATTTACATACAATCCACTGTACGTGACGCCTTCATACTATACCTTCAGAGCTCTCTACACAGATCTATTATTGCTAGACTCGCTTGAAAATAGTTGGTTGATTTGTAAGCTTTTTTTGATTTGTCGTGATGAGCACTGTGGCCTTAGGTGGCTAGTATTCAGTGGCTGATGACCACGGGCGTCTAAAATGGCCACGTCGAAGCAATTCATCTAAAAAGCAATATTGCAATTTGATATTTGCGCATATAAAAGTGACTGCACAATGCAAACAAATGTCAAATAGCAATATTGCTTTCTTAGATGAATTAATTCGATGTGGTAATTTTAACCCCCTAGGTAGTCATAGTATAGGAACTCGACAGTAAACACACGACCCCCAAATTGATGTTGGATTTATCTTGATGAGCAATTTGGTCCTAGGTACGACTCCCGAATTTGGCCTTGTTAGATTTGTCTTGACGAACAATCTGGTCCTAGGTGGTTGTTGGTGGTTGGCATTCAGGGTCTGATAATGACCAGATGGCAATCTGTGCGGAACCCTCGGTGCGTGAGTCAGACTCGCACTTCTGGCTTTTTTGTATTCAAAAGTATATACCTACATAAAGTCCCACCTTTTATAGGGGTGTATATATATTATACACATATATATGGTGTATGCAGAACTATATATAATATTTCCGCATACATAAACTGCCTATATACGTCCCACTGCTGGGCACAGGCCTCCCCTCAATCAACCGGAGGGACAATTTATATATTATTTATTTATTTTAGACATAAAATACTATGTTTTGTTTAGTCACAATTCAACTATATCTATGTTAGTATTATTATTAGTAAAAAAAAAGAATAATTATAATATAATAACACCGTCGTTCTTCATGACTAGACTCTTTTGTAAAAACCAAGCAACCACCAACCAACCGCAACCAAGTTGTAAATCTTTGTTTCCTTTTGTTGGTTGCCTGGAAAAAATTGCTCTAGAGCAATAAGGCCGCCCAAATTGTACTGTATTCATGTGTTATGTCTGATTGTTGAAATTTTAGTTCTGTGCAATAAAGTATATTTGATTTGATTTTGTTTGGATGACAGAAAAGGCACGCAGGGTACTTTCTAGAGAAAGATGTAGTGTTCTTACAGCGATACTGGGGCAACATGTAGTGTGCAATAAAGTGTTATTGTATTGTATTGGGTATCCCGCTTGCTAGAGCGCTCTGAAGGTGCCGGCTTATCAACCGCCGCAGTAACATTTGCATAAGCTTCAACGTATTGATGGGAGCGTTTGTTGCTGGGAACACAGACTCTGTAAATCTCCACCTAGAGATAGCTTTCTTGTTATATGAAATAACAATATCACAAAATCTCACGACTATATCCCGATTGGGGTAGTCAGAAGTACATCTATCGCAACATGAACTAAGTACACTCCTCACGACCTTTCTGTTAGACCAACGTGATAGGCGGTGAGCCGTATCTCTGTCTAAAATGGTCGAGATTTTTTTTTCTATTCAATGGATAAAATAAACTAGCTAAGTAGTTCCAGGGATTATTTTCTACAATCATAAAAACTTACCATTTTTTTTCCTCTTTGTAATATTAATAGGTTATTATTATGTATCTACATTGACATATAGGTATGTGTGTGTGTGTGTGTGTGTGTGTGTGTGTGTGTGTGTGTGTGTGTGTGCGACCCCAATGTAATAATAGACAATCATTTTATATTTTTAAAAAGCTTTCTTCTGTCCTATTCATTAACTTTTACTACAGTTACTACAGTTAGTGATTATTTAGAAGATATGAATGCATGGGATTAACTGTCTGAGAACTGATATTAGGCAGCAAAATTACTCAATTGTATATATATTTTTTTTTTTTTAGATAACGTCTAGGGCCCTGTGCCGAGGTTTTTCTTGCAGCTTCTTTTCCCCGGCTATACAGGTTGTGAGAAGCTGCAGTAGTTTTAGGCGGATGAGACGTTCGTTATGTAAAAATTGACGATTCAAAGTGTAACTATGTTACCTATTGAATAAAGATATTTTTGAATTTGAATAACTATCCTAAATTTATACCATAAACAACTTAATCTCCATTCATTTTCCGTCCATAGTATTTTTTTTTTACTTTTAATCACTTTTCTACATCTATGCATCTTGATGATCCTGATTCTAAGAATTCCGACAGTGCCTGTGTAAGACTGTTACCGGATTGAACGGATTGAACCTTCCGAGGACACCTCTACTTTTACAACTCTACAAACCAAGTTTAAGTATTTTATTTCATCTACGACGTCCCCATTCTATGCCACTGGGGACTGTTGCAGAATTACTGTTGAAACCCATCTTATGTAAAACAGACCGCCCTCGTAACCGCAAATCACGCCCAAGAGAGCTAAGGCACGGTTTTTTAAAACCGTGTTCTAATATCGATTCAAATTTGAATGTCGAATTTCGAATGTGGTAAGATTTTTAAATTGTGTTCCTTTTAAAAATGGAAGAAGATTGAAACATGTAATACTATCACGCCAAAAACAAAACACTAAATAACTGTGAGTTCTCTAAAAAAAATAACAAGACCTTAAGTTTACCTAGGGTGACGCTACGGCCGCGTTACGCCGTTACGGCGTAGCGATGTGCTACGCATAGTAAAAAATGGACTATGATTTTTTTATGGTAGTAATCCCATAATACTCTACGTATTATGTACTTGTCTAAGTACCTAATTCAACTGGACTAGGGTTAAAGAAAGTAATAGAATGCTTTCTCCAACTAATTATAATCCGTGCATGTGTTATAAAAATCGACTAATACATTCCCTCTCTATTCTATGGTTATTTCTGTTCTTAATACGTAACCTCATAATTATAAAACTAGAAGGACTTACATTGACCAAATTGGAGATGTCCTTAGAAAAGGTTTACGTTCTACTCTGAATCGGCGTGCGTGTATGAAGCGATTGATGAATGTGGTGGAAGCAACAGAAGTGTGTCAGGATCGAAGCAAATGGAATTCCATAGTCTCTGCTTATCCCGGTTGGAAATAGGCGTGAGTTGATGTATGTATGTCATAATTGAAACTCATATTATGTAACTTACAAACTTTAACACCATCATAGTATGCAAATAAAGAATATTGAATATTGAATTATAAGGAACCCATGATAGCCTTGATCGGAGTACGTACGACATCGTACATGTGTTTTGGAAGAAAGAAGTCAAGAGTAAACCCATCTTAATAAAAAAATAATCGTAGTGTGACGGGTTCGAATCCCGACTCAGCTCTACACACTCACCTTCCTACCTGATGACCTTGAAGACCTGAACCGATTTCCACCAAACATAGCTAAGAAAACTCTCGACTGATATACCTTTCAAACAAAAAAACTCGCATTAAAATCGGATCATCCGTTTGGGAGCTACGATGCCACAGACAGTCACATACACATTTACACAGACACGTCAAACTTATAACACCCTGTCGTTTTTGCGTCGGGGGTTAAAAAATAACCACGACAAGCATCCTTTTTATAAATAAAAAAAGAAGATAAAGACAAGGATATTCTAAGTACCTTTAATATGGGGAGAAATACTTGAAATGCGGAAAACTGAGACAAAACTGTAATCCATGCGAAAGTAGAATTGTGCATGACCGCACTGCGGAGACTCTTCGTGGCTTGTACAAGTTTTACTGGTACTCATTGTGGTTTAATGTTAGGCTTTTTTCGTTTCTAGGGTTCCGTACCCAAAGGGTAAAAACCATTATAGTCTTCGCTGTCTGTCTGTCCGTTTGTCTGTCACCTGGCTGTATCTCAAGAACCGCGGTAGCTAGACAGTTAAAATTTTCACAAATTATGTATTTCTGTTGTTGCTGTAGCAACAAATACTAAAAACAAAATAAATAAAAGAGTGGCTTCCATAGAACAAACACGATTTAGGTCTTGCTTCTACTGTTATTTACATTGTCAATGGTACGGAACCCTTCGTGCGCGAGCTCGATTCGCACTTGGCCGGTTTTTACATACATAATTTTATACCCGAGAAATGGGTTTTCAGAGGCATGTGACCTAACTTGTTTGAGCTGGTTTATTCTTCGAGTTGGATGGTAGAAAATCCGGACCTTACTAATAACCTTCAGGTTAGGTAAGCTGAGCTTGTAGAAACGGGATAACATTAGTTGAACTCCTCTGTGGTCCAGTGGTTGAGCGTTAGACTTACGATCCGGAGGCCCCGGGTTCGAATCCCGGTGGGGACATATGGGGACAAAAATCACTTTGTGATCCCAAAAGTAAGATGATCGGTGCTTCGGAAGGCACGTTAAGCCGTTGGTCCCGGTTACTACTTTCTTATGTAAGTAAGTAGTCGTTACATGAGCCATGTCAGGGGCCTTTGGCGGCTCAATCATAACCCTGACACCAGGGTTGATGAGGTTGGTATTCTACCTCACAACCCACACGATAAGAAGAAGAAGAGTTGAACTGACCAAAGCTGTTTCGAATGTTTTACCGAACACTTTAATTACTCCTTAAATAAGTAATTTACTGCGATATAGTTTCGAATAATTTTTTGGGATGCACATTATAGAGCCTTACTGTAGCCATAGTAGTCCAGTTGGTAGAACGCTTGATTATCAATTTGAGGTCGCAGGTCCGAATCCCAGAATAGGCCTAAACCAATGATTTTCGAATTTGTTTCCGAATACATGTTTGGATCATAAATTAATATCACGTGCTCAGCGGTGAACGAAAATATCATGATGAAACCCGCATTCCCGAGAAATGTATTTCGGAGGTACCTATGTGACTTAACCTATATTGGGCTGGTTTTCCCTTTGCGGGTTGGAAGGTTAGACATGCAGTAATTTTTGTAAAAAACCGGACTTGTCAGATCTTCAGGTTAGAAACCGGCCCTGTGAAAAAGGGTATAATGCGAGAGACATGCTTACAGAGCCTTTCAAAATTGTATTAGTAACAAAAAAAATCACACGTGTCAAGTCAGGTGAAGCGGTAATATCAACTCTATGTTATGGGATACCATCAAAGTTAGGTAAATACGGCACTGAATTTCCGGTCTCTACTAAAATATTATTTTATTACAAAACGAATACAAAAGATGATACGATAATAAAAAATGAAGATTACATAGATGATAAGTTTATCCTGCAAATATCATGTTTTGCGTGCAATAAAATGTTTTATTATTATTTGTACGTCATTTCCGTATCTCGGGACTTTGAAATCCCGGGTTTTGGAAGGCGTGCGTGGGACTGAAGCCAACACGTAGAGGCCCCTTAGGACATTTTAATTATTATTTGTATGTCATTTCCGTATCTCGGGACTATGAAGTCCCGGACTTTTAGAAGACGTGTGTGGGGCTCAAGCCAACACGTAGAGGCCCCTTAGACATTGTAATCTAAAGGTACACCAACCGGCTATTATCCCTGTATGCACTATGTGAACCCATCGATCCCGGTTCGTTTAGAACTATTGTACATTATGGGACAGGATATTGGGTTGGGGGTTAGTGGACCGGGATTCTACGCTATGGGGAACTATGGCGCCTGCTCGACCAATGTTGGTAAGCATGGATAAATTGAGCAGTTGGTGACTCATTTTAATACCAGATTTAAAATATATAGCCCGCGGCATGATTTTGAGTCTACGGCTTTTAATGAAACTAATTGACAAGTCATAGTTATTCTATGAAGAATGCGACATTAGCGCAACGGCCGCGGAATTTCTTTCATAGCACGGAGTACATTTTAAACCTTAAGTGATTAGTCTTACGTTATAATACCTAATGGTCCACGTTAGAGAGGATGCACGCTAAACTAGTCCTTATTAGCTCCAACTCCAGCATAGAAGTAAAATACCTAAATTATTCGCTTGAAATTTAATTAAAACTCTATTTAAACTAAGAACAGTTTCCGTTCAAGAACAAAAATGGGGTAAAAATTGTCACCCTTTCGACTTCACGTAAATAAGTTAGACTTTTCCTTCAACTTTAACATAAAACTTTGCTTGGCTCCTTGGCTGGTGGAGTAAGAAAGTTGTACTACTTGCATTGAGCATGGCGCTAAGTGGAGGAAAAAAAAACTCATTAGACCACTTTAAGTCGCAGTGGTATAGGGATGAAAAATGCGACGTGCATAATAATACTTTTGGAACTTACAAGAAGTCTGAGAGCTTTTGCTGGTACTTTGTTTAGAAATATGTGAGCTACTATTTAATTTTAACTTCGGTAGTAATTTAATTTAATTTATCTCTTATTTTTTATATTAATTATAATTGTTTTATTGTTGCGGTGTTACACGTTAGTCGATTTTGTTTAAAACTAGACCTGTCGAATCTTCAAGAAAGCAAAATTGCAAATGATTATAAAAAAAATATATTTTACTCTTTTTCGAATTTCAAATATAAATAATTGACATATTTTGCCGTTTTTATTGATGACTTCTTATCGTATTTTAGTACACAATTTTTGTTTATTAAGTATATATTTTTTATAATTTTCTTTTAATAATTAGTCAATAAGCTTAATATTTATTCCTATTTATCTGTCACGATATGGACTCAGACTTACGTACCAAAAGTGGTTGAAAGTTTAGTTCTGATTATTTGTGACTCTGTCCATCCCACTAGGGATTACAGGTGTGAATTTGTACATAGATTAATCTGGCATTATAATATCTAGCACTTGAGTGTTCTGTTATTAATTTTATCATGTTAGTCCTATCTCAAGGGAGATTTATTTATTTATTTATTTATTTATTAGGTTTGCCAACAGACAAAAACACTTTTACATGTAACTTAACCTATTTACAACCATACTAACATTATAAATGGGAAAGTGTATGTGTGTGTCTGCCTGTTTGTTTGTTCAACGCAGCGACGAAAGGACGTGATTTTTTAAGTGGAGGTAGTTGAAGAGATAGAGTGTGAAATAGAATCCTTTTTTTTTCTTTTTCTAACCCCTTATTTTTTTTTAAATGGGGAGTGGAAGTTTGTATGGGGCAATCCGCAATTTTTGTACTGTACTTATTTTTAATAAATAAATAATAATATATTCCTGGCATATTTAGGTCTAGACATGATCCTCCTGCCCTTATCTCACTAAGTGGGGTCGGCACAACGTGTATTCCTCTTTCATTCACCTCTGTCAGTCGTCATTTCTGTATCTGTCCTTTCACACACATAATATCCTTCTTGACAGAATCTATCTACACTATTATTGTATTTAGTAACTAAGCGGAACGAAACATAATACCTTGGTATAACAAAACCAGCGGCCTTAGCACCGCAAGCGCGCGACTCTTTCTCGCCTCGACATACGTTACCCGTCACTCTCTCAAAGTACTGCACAAAAAGAGACAGACGATCTCTGTCGCGGCGAGAAAGAGTCGCGTGGTTACGGTGCTAAGCCCGCTGGTATGCTCAATGTCTGTCAAGCCGCCATTGCTAGCCCTTTAATGACGTGAGTGTTACAACTGTGTTACCATTAAATTGGTATCTCCAACATTCCAAGGACGTGAATTTTATTATTGAAAATTAAGTTAATTACAGACTAATGTTTTTAATTACTATTACTTGTCACATATATAAAAATAAATAAAACTGTAAGTAAATCTTTTACTAAACGTTCAAAACTTCTCCTTGCAAAGTAAATTAAAAACATTGGTCGTAGGTAATTATTTTTTTACAAAATAACAACGCAGGGTGGGATGACGTCAGCTGGGCTAACCTTGAAATGTTAGCTGTCACTTTTGAGCATACAATACAAAGCGATAAACAAAATCGGATACCAAAAACTGTACGTAAATAGTACCTGCTATTTTCCGTTACCAAAATACGTTTTTTGTTGAGGTAGGCATCCACACTTTTTTTATTCTTTCACTTTTTTAAGGTCTAAAGTCTAGACATAATACGTAATTCGCATCGTCCCCTAAGGAATCTTCGTAACAAATATGTTCTATGGCAAAGTAAAAAGGACAATTTGTACAACAGATCCCCTTTTTATGCTTAAAGAAGCTGAAAAATGGCAAATGATGTAAATTCTTAGAAACTTTAGCTACTAGAGTTTTTGCATTTATATTACGGCTGAGCTCTAGTCCAGTTGAAAGCACGTCTGACTCCCATTGTGATGTCGCAGATTCGAATGATTTTGGAATTTGCTCTCAAATTCATGTTTGATTCAGCAAATTTTATTAATGAATGATTATGACGTGCTCAGCAGTTATGGAAAATATCGCAAGGTAACCCGGGTATGTACCCGGGAAATGCGTTTCAGAGATGTGTGACCTAACCTGTTTTCCCTTCACGGGCTAGGTTAGGTTAGGACCAAATTGGAGATGGCCTTAAAAAAGGTTCAGTACGATCTACTCTGAACCGGCGTGCGTGTATGAAACCATTGATGAATGTGGAGCAAGCAAGAAAAGTGTGGCAGGATCGAAGCAAATGGAATTCCATAGTCTCTGCTTACCCCGGTGGGAAATAGGCGTGTGTTTATGTATGTATGTTAAGTTTTGCAATGAGATAGTACAGCTGCAGTAACTGGATGAAGAGAAAAACAGACTGTGACGTGCTACTATCATCCCAAACAGGGTAAAAGTTGACTAGCCTTAAAGGAGATACGAAAGTCGTATCTCACTTCCACTTTCACTTCCCTTAATTCAGCATGCGGTGGATATTCTTCTGAATACCCCATTAAGAAGAATAGTCGTGATTGTTGAAGAGGGGGGGGAGATGTAAATGAGATCCATGGACTCATTACTTTCTCTATGTTATTTTGTCTGATCAAATGTCAAAAACATAATTTTATTTACAAGAAGAGGTTATGTAAAACTAGATAGATACTGAATGTGAAATTATTTGCTTCGAATGTTGTTTCTCTATTTCAGGTGAGATTTAGTTATTGAGTATAGAATAATATAATTACTTATAAAACAAGTATGATAATTAAAACTCTCTATTTCAGTTCAGAGAAACTCAACGTAATTCTTATTTCACTACAATTATTTAATTGTGTCTTAGTGAGTACCACAGTCTCGCTACCAACAAAATGTATGCACAAACCAGTCTCTTGTTGGTTGCGCAACCAATGTTATGTGTATGTATGCTAGTAAATTTTCATTCAGATTCAAGACATGGAATATACAACGGCAACCTCAGTATCTTCTCTCGTGCGCTCAAGTGTGACTCGCAAAGCCAAACTTTGTTCTGAAAACCCGGTCACATTGAAGGCAGAATAGCTGTCCGTCCGAGTGTTTTTGCTGTTTTAAGACCTGAGTGGCGTCACTGTATCAAAACAGGGGTAGCCAACTTTGAGCAAAATCGTCTAAAAGAGCTCGACGAAAAACGCCAAACACGCAAGGATCGTTTCAAACCCATCTGTAGCTACATTTTCATACAAAATACAAGGCTCGTAAAAACTCATTCCGTGTACCGATACGCCATCCAATCCCTATAAAAACCAGCAGCAAATCCCTCAAACTCCACCTCATGTACTCTAAAAATGAATAAAATATCCGACAACCGTGCACAAGACCGAGACACCACTTACTGAATTCCAAATGAGAGTTGTGAGCTCAAGAGACTGCGATAGTTGCGAAATGAAAACTTTGCTTATTTCGTCAACTCAACTTGATATTATGATGGCACCAAGTTGGGCGGCTCTTATCAAGACTTTCTTCTTATTGACGAGGCATGATTCGTTCTTGATACTTGTATCAGTATACAGATAAACAATCTCGGCTGATACATCACTATGCCAATGAACGTCACAACACTAGTTAACGTATTTTGACAGATCAATTTCTTACCGCACATTGAGACTATTGTAAAATGTTCTTTATTATCTGTGATCCAAACATGAAATTCATACTCATTAAGCTAATTTAATTTTGGAATCTGCGAATAAAACAAAGAAAAAGCTTAATTAAAACAGCACTATCTTTCACACAATGCCTAATAAATGTGTTATGTGTATTATTATAGTATAGCATATTAATATATTTTATATTTTTTTTTAAAGAACGTCTAGGGCCCTGTGCCGAGGTTTTTCTTGCAGCTTCTTTTCCCCGGCTATACAGGTTGTGAGAAGCTGCAGTAGTTTTAGGCGGATGAGACGTTCGTTATGTAAAAATTGACGATTCAAAGTGTAACTATGTTACCTACTGAATAAAGATATTTTTGAATTTGAATTTGAATTTATTTACCGTGTGACAGTTGTGTTTATTTATATACATGTATATTTGTGTATATATGGTCGTAAGGCCCCAAGTCCTTTTAAAATCCAAATCCCATTGTTTAACTATTGTGTCTGGAAATCCGGGCCTTACGATGATATATGTCGTGGCCAGATCTTAGAATTGATCATTTCATGAAATGGACATATTTCATAAAATAGAATATCACACGTTGGCCACATCATGATGGTGGTTTGGCCAAATCAATGAACACAAAACGTTTAACGATATGAGCAACTAAATGCATGATTACTTCATGATATGGCCAAACGTTGGCAATCATATCGTAAAATTAGTAACATTATCTACCGGTTGTGGCGCTGGTGTCGATTGTATTTAAAACTTGATTCATATGAATCAATGTAATTGTACAATTTTCCATAACGAAAAGATACATCATTTTGAACCTAAGAAATTAATCGACTATTCGCAATTTTATTTAACCACATAGTATAGACACCACCTAAATTTTCGATATGGCCAAACCTTGCTTGAAATATCATTAAACGTTGACGTTTCTACGATATGATCAACTTAAGTCGGCTATTTCATGAGATATGACCATTTCATGAAATGGTCGAACACATTATGAAATGACTGTTTTCTATTATTTACTTTTGTTTATTCTCAATTGGACATTAATATGTTATAATAGTACTGTTATGAAAGGCTAGCTCGCCGGTTTATTTAAATATGTTTGGTAATAACAAATGTTCAGGACCTCCGCGATACAGGGTTTCCCTAGTGCGGGGTCCGCCAGTAATGTATACATGTTTAAGTTTTTTGATAAATAAACATATTCTATTCTATGATCAATTCTACGATCTGGCCACGACATATACACAAATATACATGACTTTTATTGACTTCTCACACCAAGCGGGGTTGGCTGGAAGAGATCTCTTTTAGGGATAACTCCACCTTTTGTAATGTGTACAATAAAGAGTTTTAATATAAGCTACTTTAGTACGTAGTAGTACAAAATTAGACGCTTATATCGATGTCCAGTGGTTTATTTTTCCTTTTAGCTTGATAATAGAGCTGGTAAAGCAAGGAGACTAAGCAATACGTGTCTACGTTTCTCACGGCTGTGTCAAATAATACTCGCTCCACTTTTTGGAATGAAAGAGAAATAGGGACAGAAAAAGGTCCTAGCTACGAAACATTAGAATGGGACAAAGGCCGTTGGACGAACGGTCGTTCTTACTGAGAACAAAAGAAACCGGTGTATTTAAACGAGTGTTGTCTTCTCTAAATTTGCACGGCGTGACCGAAGAAGTTGAAACAGTTTGACTCATGTAACGACTAAGTACTTACATCAGTAAGTAGTGTAGTAACCGGGACCAACGGCTTAACGTGCCTTCCGAAGCACGGACCTTTTTACTTTATGAACAATCAGGTGATCATCCTGTAATGTCCTAACCAAACTAGGGATTCGAACCCGGAACCTCCGGATCGTGAGCACAACGCTGAACCACTGGACCACGGAGGCCGTGGGTAAAAAGGGCCAAATAGAAGCAATTCATCTCAACATCATCATTATCCCGTTTTCACAGGACCGCTTACCTGACCTGAAGATTAAATAAGGCCGGGTTTATACAGAAGCGACTGCTTGTCTGACCTTCCAACCCGTGAAGGGAAACCGTGAAGGGTTAACCTGTATCGGAGGTATGTGACCTGTCACATACCTCCAGAACGCATTTCTGCAATGTGGGTTTCCTCACGATGTTATCCTTTAACCAAATTTATTATATTTTTTTTTCTGTAGCCTAGTTAGTCCCACTGCTGGGCAAAGGCCTCTCCCTTCTTTCTCCAACCCTCCCTGTCTTGGGCATTGCTCTGCCAAGTGTGCCGGAAGGCGTCCAGCTCGTCCCTCCACCGTCGTCGTGGTCTGCCTCGTCGTCGACGACCCTGTGGGGACCAATCCGATGTAATTTTGGCCCACTTTTCCGGGTGCATGCGGCAGACATGTCCCGCCCATTCCCACTTCAGTTTAGCATAAAAAAATACTTTTAATTTATTATTTATTTAATAATAACTCTGTGAATATAATTTTGATAAAATTATAAAATTTTATTTAAGTACAGAGTTCTAACGTAACGAATACTGAGTGGACGATTCAGACCATGATTCTGATTTAATATCAAGTGGAATTCTTCGTTGCAAAATTTGGTATTTTTTTAAATTATTTACTATTCTATACTTTTGCAATGGAACATTTCATTTGATATCAACTCAGAATCATGGACTCAATAATCCTTTAAAGTGTTATAATATATCACTAACACCTTGTATATTATTATTATATTTTGTACGGAGTTCTAATATTTAACTTAACCAACTAAATACGTAGATATCCAGCTGTTCAAGGTTGATTGTGTAATCGGACTAAATAAATATTATTCCAGAAGATATTCAAGATACTATTGACTAAGCCTTCATTTAACTTCGGAAGATGGCGTAAATTCTCTTCGTATTTACATCCCTAAAGTTTAGCCGTGAAGTGTCTTTATCCGTTGAGACTTTGGTAATTATGCATTTATTTAGTTTTCCTTTCAAATCAAAAGTTTATTTCCTGATAAAATAGTCATCATCATCATCAGCCGTATGACGCCCACTGCTCGGCATAGGCCTCCCCCAAGGATCTCCACGACGATCGGTCCTGCGCTGCCCGCATCTAGCGGCTTCCCGCGACCTTCACCAGATCGTCGGTCCACCTTGTAGCGGGCCTACCCACTGAGCGTCGTCCGACACGTGGTCGCCATTCTAGAACCTTTCCGCCCCAGCGGCCATCGGTTCTCCTCGCTATGTGTCCTGCCCACTGCCACTTCAGCTTTGCAATTCTCCGAGCTATGTCGGTGACTTTAGTTCTTCTGCGGATCTCCTCATTTCTGATTCGATCGAGCAGAGAAATACCGAGCATAGCTCTCTCCATAAAATAGTAATATTACTTAATGCTTTACTTACTGCACAAAAATATTCATAATTCATTACATTACTTAAATAATAAAAGTGTGCTCTACAAACTAACCATATGGTCATCTTATAGTCTCTTATTCTATCGTCTGGTTTGTGAGGTGATCACCAACCCAATTAACCTTGGTGTCAGGGGTATTATTAAGCCTACAAAGGCTCAGTGGCTTATGTAACGATTACTCACTTATATCACGTTACATTGAAACCCAGTAAGGAATTTTTTGAAAAATCACTTCTAGAGGCAAAGCGATTCATATGAACAAAACCTCGATTTCTTATAATCTGAAAGATAACTGATCAAAGAAGTGTCTTGAAGCCCTCGAAATGTGGTGCTAACGAGGTCTTCCAACGCGTCGGTCAAAAAAAGCAAGATGTTGCTTGTATGGGACATACCTAATAGTCTACCATTTATGGTCAGTCACATCTCTAGCGCGAGCAAGCCAACGCGTCTCAATGTTTGGATCTTGTAATTAAATTAATATCCTAAGTAATACAGTTCATTTAATTGTTTGTGTGGGGTTTTATTGAAATTACCAGCGCTCCCTAAATTGCTCACAATAAAATAGAGAAAAATCGAGTTTCAAGGGAACATGCTTTGAAATGACAGATATCGTCTGCTTCAAGTTATGTTGTTGGATAAAACCTTGGGTCGTTGACGAGTGGGAAGTCCGAGGGTGACATGGTTGGACAACATCAAGGAGTGGACGAAGGGAAGTAATGGAGAGGCACGACGAAGAAGAAGAAGATATGTATTACGAGCTTGTGTTTTTTTGACGTGACTTATTGTAACTAGCTGAGGGCTCTCACCTGGTACAAAATTGAACACAACAGGCCTGAGGGTGGTTAGCCGGGCGCGTACCTTGGCTCAGGGCGTCGTCTGAGCTGATAGTATTTGAAAGAATTAAGCGACCCTCAATGAATGAGGGAAAACGTCGAGTACGCCGGCGGGGTAGGGTTCTGAAGTGTTTGTTGTCGCGACCTGATTGGCTGCCTCTATGGCTAGAGTGATTGGGTCGTCGGGTATTTTACGTAACCGAGCTTGTGTTATATCTTGTCATATCTGATCATGGAAGGACCAACTTGTGCAATGCGTATTTCTCATATAAACATAGTTGTAGGAACCAGAACTCAAAGTACCTACCAATGTATAAAGTTACTGTTAATTTCAAACGACATTTGCAAACGGAGAACTGAGTCAGGTAACTGAACGTTGTGTTAACTAAGTTTGAGAACTTAGTGTGTCCTAATCTGATCCCCGTTTAAGCGTTTAAGGACTTTTCTAAGGAATTTTATTACGTCGATAACACTGCTGGCGGCTCATCACCTATCAGGTTGGTCTAACAGAAGCTCGGTGAAGTGTGGGTACTTAGTTCATCTTACGATGGATGTACCTCTGACTACCCCAATTGAAATATAGTCGTGAGCTTACGTTATGTTATTGTATGTTAGTTACGTTGTTCGGATATAGAAACAATTTTTAAATATGGTACACCGAATTACAAAGGAAGTGAAAGAATTGGCATTTCATAGGCAAGAATGGAGAATGCTTCAATGACAAGAGCGTGGCTCTTAAATGAGTGATTATGACACCGAACTATATTGGAGTGTACCTACTAACGTGTGTGGTTAGACCTTTGAGCTGTCTATCTTCAGATACAGACCTCCAGACCTCCAGACCTTCAGGTCCAGGTTCAATTCCCGATGGGGACATTGCGGAACTATATTGGAGTGTACCTACTAACGTGTGTGGTTAGACCTTTGAGCTGTTTATCTTCAGATACAGACCTCCAGACCTCCAGACCTTCAGGTCCAGGTTCAATTTCCGATGGGGACATTGCGGAACTATATTGGAGTGTACCTACTAACGTGTGTGGTTAGACCTTTGAGCTGTCTATCTTCAGATACAGACCTCCAGACCTTCTGGTCCAGGTTCAATTCCCGATGGGGACATTGCGGAAATTACTATGTGAGTGTCTTTTATGTCGTATGAGCATTGCAGGCTTAAATCACTTGAATCTTGGGAATACGTGCTTCGTAAGGCACGTCACAGACCAATAATACTATCGTGTCGTATCGGGGCACGTTACGCTATTGGTATTATTAGGCGTGTAATAGCCCCTGAAAACCGTAATAGAGCAGCGTGGTGGATCCTAACACCAGGATTGATGAGGTTGGTTATCCATTTTACAACACACGATAGAAGCGCGGCGGAGTACCTATGCTCCTTAACCCCTCCGCTCCGGTTAATTGCAGCGAACCCACTGGTACACGTATATGCGTGGGTTGAATAAACCCACACTCAGGACTAAAACTTGCGACCTATGAATGCATTCCATCTTCGACTAAGCCTCCCGATGGAGTCAGTGTTTTCTATTTGCTAACCAAGAAGTGTAGACACCGAAAAGTTGTTAGCTTTCTAATTATATAATTAATTCTTTCGTAACCTAATTCTAATTTTGGATAAAAGTAAATAAACCTTTACTTGCCTTCAACACGCAAAATTAAGTTCAAATATTTAATTAAACATTTAAATTCAAGGAAATATACATGGCAAAATTTAAATAACAAATTCATTGTTTTTTTTTTAATTGTCTCTTTGCGAGTTTTCCTAATTACAAGTGAGTGCTAAAAAAAACAAAACCATTTAAAAAAAATAATTCCACAAACGAATATCAGACATTTCTCAGCGTGATTTGCTCGAGGAAGTAAAAAAGTGAGACAAAAAATATTATTATCTGGTGAAACTTTTCGCATCAACAGAGTTAGAAAAATGTGAGAGGTCCTAGAGTTATCGTGGGGCGTGATTTATTTCCAAAATGGCTGCCGAGAACCCTCGACAGATTGGGATAGGGGCAAAAGGGTTTGTTCAATCGTCGTGACATGCGGAATAAATCTTATTGAATAAACTAAATTTAATAACCGGACGATTTCGGCGTGAACGATGAATCTTTTGAAACTTTCAAGGACTCAAACTTAATAAAAGCGAAGTGGAATGCTTTGAATAAATTATAGATTGAGTAAATTAATTTGATTTATCTATATCAAGCATCTACAATGCAGTAATATTACTTAAGTAATAATTAGCGATTTGATTAAATTTCGCCTGAGTACAACTTTTTTCTTATAATTTTCATGTAGAAATTGTTGGTAACACATAGTTATAATAAATATTGTGTTTCATATTTTTGTAACTGCGACACTCTCTTTACATTTTTAAGATATGCGTTCAAGCCGTGCTTCTCTGTAATTAGAGCAAATAAATATTATTGACAGTGTAAAATTTAACAAAACACGCAAACAAAACAGAAATGAAGATAGTAATTAGTAACAACCGCGTTCAAATTTATTCTGTGGTTCTTAAGATTAGCCCGAACACAATAGAGGATAGAAACCACTGAATTTGAAACTCATAAAGAGTTTGAATTCATGTTTAAGTCATAGATAATTGATATCACGTGGTTTCCAGCATTTGTGCCCGGTAAATGACAATAGATTCGCTCTATTACATGGGACCTAAAGATAGCTGCCGTGGAGTGTGTGTATATATGTATATGTCTCTGCCTACTTCGGGGATAGAAATAGAAATGTTACAGGCATGATTCTTGATGATATTGTATACAGTTAGTAACATCGTAACGAAAACATTGAGGGATGATTGAGCCCATGATTCTGAGCTGATATCAAGTGGAATAAAAAAGAACAAACAATTTCTAAATTTTCCGAGAGGAAATTCCACTCGATATCAACTCAGAATCTTGGTTTGAATTAAACTCATGCGTACTTGTATTTTATCTGTACGTACTTGTATGGGGTGTAAGTGACATCGGAACGAAAACTGGGAGGGGGGGGGGGGGGGCTAACTCCCTGTTTGTGTAGTATGTGTAGGGTGGTGAAATGAAGGGGAGTTACATTATAGACTTGTAATTCTATGTACTTGTAATAATATTACTTTACAATATATACTTGTAAATGCGAAAGTAACTAGCATAGCCTCTATAGCACCGACTGTCTTTCCATTTATACTTAGTTAAGAATGAAGTTAAGTACTTGTCTTTATTTTATTTTTCTTTCTTGCGACTTGTTCTACTTGTTAAGAGCTTATTGCTTCAAGTCTTGCACTTGACTTGTAAAATGCGACTGAAAATAAGGATTTTTATACTTGTTAGTTTTTAAGTGGATCTCGGATCGTTTCTAACTTATCTGGTTCTTTTGTAGTTATCTGTTCTGGAACTGTCGGGAATGTTCTAGAATCTTTTACTGGAGGCTCTGCTTTGTCAATGGGGTTATCACCATCGCTTTATAAAATCTTGAAATATCTGTTAGCGTCAGAATGGCCGGTGTCTAGTCGGCGTATATAAAGTTGAAATGTTGCTTTATCATCGCTTCCCTATCCGTACCGCTTAGTGCCTATCGCCAGACATTTGCTTCCAACATATTTTAGAAATTAATTAATATTACCCCTGCTTTACATAATATCTTGCGATATTTTTGGATTTATATCGCCTTTATACCGCCATCTATCTGAAAAATGTAGTACTAATATTTCTTAGAAACGAATATTTGCCAATATCTTTTTCATCAGAACACTTATAGGCTGTACGTATTATAATTTGACAGACATTGTTGACTCCAGCACAATTAAAATTTTAAATTCTTTATGATCATCATCGTCATAAGTTAAAGAGCCTCATTCGTGTCAGTGTAGCATTCTCCATTCTTGCCTGTCAAAGGCTATATTGTGACTTCTTTATAAGACACGTCGTTCGACTTCTTTTTAAATTGTTCCATGTGTCTAAGCTCTTCTTGGTCTTGCCCTTCCTCTCTTTCGTGCTTTGTTTTTTTTTTATATAAATTGTCGTATCTCATTATGTCTTCCATCACCATCCCTCTTCCGTCCTTAATAACTCTCAATATTTGTCTTCTTTCTCTTACTCTTTCTAGCACTCCATTACCATTTATTCTGTCATTCTGACGCCCACCAAATTCTGCTACTTTCATTCCTTCTCTCTACATGACCGAGCCGTTTACGCACACCTTTCGCACACGTCCCTACTAAATAACAGGAGACGAACTAATTAACTCAATCAGTCAATGTTAGAACTTGTAATTGTGACTGCAACTGCCCTGGAAGGAAACACAAATCCCCAACACTAATTACTTGGTTCGACTCGGCTAATGTTCTCGAGTGACAGTCACCCAACTCCACACACTTTATAAGGCGTGTACACACGGATGAACATCGCGAACACAAACATGAATCTCGAAAGTCCGTACTAATATTATAAATGCGAAAGCAATTCCGTTGCCTTTTCACGCTTAACCAGCTGAACCGATCGAGATGAAATATTGTACGGAGATAGCTTGAGAACGTCGAGAAATTATTTCTGAAGGGGATGGAAAGACGCGCGTATACATATTACATAACTTAGTCTTCTTTGTATTCATTTAATTTGGACAGGTTATACGTTCTCGTCACGCGAGATCAATGTTCGACCTCATCAACCTTGGTCATGATTGCTCTTGAGTTGATGCTAGCTAGCTGGCTCATCTAACGACTACATACTAAGTAAATAGTAGCCAGGACCGATTGCTTAATGTGCGCTCAGAAGGATCATCTTACTTTCGACAATCGGGTGTTCAGCCTGCAATGTGCTAATCAAACTACGGTTTACAATGTCATTTTTGGGATGTGTTCGCACAGGGACTCGAGCCAGGGACTTTTGAATCGCTCAGCCACTGGCCCACGGAGTCCGTCATACGTTAGTGTGCATATCGCGACTTGCCTTCAATTCTTTGACATGGAATTTGCGACGAGTCACGGCTTTTTTTTTTCCTTATTTTTTTTGGTTATTTTGTCCGTAGGACAGGCAAAGGGATCATAGCCCATACAGCCAAGTCATGTGTTATATTTATTTATATATTTTTAGTTATAAAATTCATAGAAGGCCTAAACCAAGTCTGGCATATTTTTACAAAATTAAGGCCGAAGCCAATTCTTAGTTTGATTTCAGAATTAAGGCCGAAGCCATGTCTGAGTTTGTTTTCAAAATTAAGGCTGAAGCCAAGTCTTATATTATTTCCAAATTAAGGCCGAAGCCAAGTCTGTCACGGCTTTCTTCATGAAACTGTCAGACGTGACAGAGAATAGTTTTTTTTTTTGGGGATTGACAAAGTTTAGTAACTGGTCCATTCCAATTCTGGTCCATACTCGTTCGCCCGTGAGTACACGCCGTAAAGGAAGACATGTTTATGAGAAAACTTTGGTGACGACTATCTGTTACTTGGAAAGTTGACACGCTTTGAGAAAATGGGCTCTTGGATGGAGAGGTTGAAAAATGTTCCACGTTGAGAGAGTTTTGCGAGAGTGTGATGTATGGTCTTTTTAAAGAGAATTATACCTATTATTTTGTAAAGTATTGCAAATATGTTAATAGGAATTTGGCAAAGTATATAATAGCTCATCTGCTTGGCTAGTTATTAAGAGTATTAAGAAAAAGACTCATCTGGTATGGCTGGTCGTCAGACATCATAAAGTATAGGCGGCGGCCAATCAGCTCGCGACAACTAACATTCAGTACTCATCGCTACTGGCCCACTAGGGTTGATTAATTCTTCTAAATAAAATCCTCTCAGACGCTCTGAGCCGAGGTTTGCGCCCAACTGGGAACCCTTAGACCTGTTGTCGTAAATTTTGGGTGACCCTCAGCGCTCCCCATTTGTGCGGCCAATTAGTTAATGCCTAGTACGGTAAGTCACTTTTTAAAAACGTAATGACAACTTGCGGCGTCACCCACCGGGGATGGGGAAAGGGGGTTTGGTAATTAGGGGCCCTTCTATTAAGACACCATGGTTGCGTCATCAGCATCAAGTATATAATACAGGATTCCGTTACCGGCAACAAATAAGTAACGTAATCAGGTGAGATACCCGTTATACGACTGCATACATCTTGTTCATGGTGTTCTAATGAAATAGGGCCCTTAAAAGGGATCAAAGGCGTACTGTACTTAGGTAAGTATGTATCTATGTATTTCGTTTATTCTTCCTTTTTGCCTCCAACAGTCTCCGTGGTCTAGTGGTTAGAGCGTTGGGTTCACGATCTGGAGGTCCGGGTTTGATTCCCGATGGGGACATTGTCAAAATCACTTTGTGAGATTGTCCTTTGTTTGATAAGGACATTGCAGGCTTGAATCACCTGATTGTCCAAATATGTAAGATGATTCCGTGCTTCGGAAGGCACGCTAAGTCGTTGCCTCGTTGGTCCCGGGCTACTAGCCCAAACACCTCCACCAACCCGCAGTGGATTAGCGTGGTGGAGTATGCCTGTGCCCAGCAGTGGGTCTTGTATAGGCTGTTTATGTTATGTTATGCTTCCTTTTTGATGCGAACAGCGAAGGATTAGAACTGCTGTCGTCTGTTTTTCCAACTCGTTATAATCTGGGTGTCTTCAAAACTTGTGTGAATAGGCCTTTGCTAGGGTAGCGTGATCCACCTAGACCACATCATCACTTACCATCAGGTGAGATTGTGGTCAAACGTGAGCCTATATTATTTTAATAAAAATAACTATTTTCAGTGCTAAATACAGCATTAAAGCAAGCTATGGGAGAAAACTACTGACTATTTTCCGCCTGTTACCGTAACGATTCACTAAAGTATTATAATAGTAAAACCTGGTGTAAAAAGAATGTTCTAGTACCTAGTAGCAAGGAACGGTGTGCAGTGAAAACTACTCTGTAGCGCTTTGTTGCCCACATGCTGGAAAATGAGCCTTTCTTATCAAAAGCTTGGCAGCAGCTTGAAAAGACATGGCGTTTACAAATATCGTATAGACATTATTGCACACACACTCACGCCCAAGTGGTCTAGTGGTTAGAGTGTCGGGTTTGCGATCTGTAGGTCCGGGTTCAATTCCCGATCAAGATTTTGGCAAACTTTGAAAGACTGTCCTTTGTTTGGCTAGGACATTGCAGGCTTGAATCACTTTTCCGTGCTTTGGAAGAAACGCTAACCCGTTGGTCTCGGGTTATTAGAACAAACAACTCCACGAACCTGCAGTGGAGGAGTTTGCTCCGTACCCCCTCCGGTTGAATGAGAGGAGGCCTGTGCCCAGCAGTGCGACGTATATAAAGGTTAATTATGCACACACAAAATGGAATTCCATAGACCATGCTTAACGGCCTCGGAAAATAGGATGAGTTTATTTATACAGGGAGCTAGTGACATCGGAACGAAAACTTTGAGGGATGATTCAAGCCATGATTCTAAGTTGATATCAAGTGGAATTTTCCGTCGCAAAAGTACGGAACTGAAAATAATTAAAAAAAAAAATGAATTTTCCCACAGGAAAATCCACTTGATATCAATACTTGTACAGGGTGTAAGTGGTGTATTCTGAGTTAATAACAAGTAGAATTTTCCATCCCATAAAACATAAACATAAATAGCCTATACATATACGTCCCATTGTTGGGCACAGGCCTCCCCTCAGTCAAATTCCACTTGATATTAACTCAGAATCATCCCTTTGGTATTCGTTACGATGTCACCAACACAACGGTGTTAGTGACATCGTAACTTCTTAGGCAAAGAAGAAGTGTGTAAAGATCGAAGCAAATGGAATTCTACAGTCTCTGCTTACCCGGTGGGAAATAGGCGTGAGTTTATGTATGTAGGAAATGAAAAGGTAAGATATATTTACTTTCACAAGTCAGACATCTGTGTAAACATTCAATTGTTTACGCGTCCGTCTGTGTAACAATATCGTTCATTTAAGTACGCTGGTAATGCCGGTATACGATATTCTACAGCGCGTATCTAATTCCAATGCAAATAAATCCGATACCTAAATTGGGATACAACAAACAAACGTAACTGCTATTTTGATAGACTGTCCATTTAAAAGGTTTCATCATTTTCAAACGGCCTCCGTGGTCCAAGTGGTTGAGCGTTGGGTTCACGATCCGGAGGTCCCGGGTTCGAATCCCGATGGGGACAAATCACAAAAATCACTTTGTGATCTCTAGTTTGGTTAGGACTTTACATGCTGTTCACCTGATTGTTCGAAAGTAACACGATCCGTGCTTCGGAAGGTACGTTAAGCCGTCCCGGTTACTACTTAGGGTGGTATTAATAAACTAATCTCAGCTTTGAGACTGCTCTCAAGATCATGTCAATGTGACAGTTCTGATATAAAAACAGGTACTTGAGCACGGTCTTGAGGGTAGTCTCAACTAAGATTAGTTTATTAATACCACCCTTACTGATGTAAGTATGTAATTCGTTACATAAGTAATGTCAGGGGCCTTTTTTGGCTCAATAGTAACCAGAGTTGATGAGGTTGGTAATCCACCTCACAACCCACACGATAGAAAGAGAAGATCATTTTCAAAAAGGTTGTCAATCTTTCTCACTAGAGCAAATCGGTTACGCCAATAGGGGAAAATTATTCGGAATCCGGTTGTCGGCAACGAATTAGTTGGTGGACGTGACCAAGTTGCAAACGACCATGACAATCGACAGTGACAATGATAAAAATTTCGCGTTAGTCACCTGATGTCAATTTACATTTTTTGACAAAACAAAAACTGTCGGAACTTTCAATATGCCCCATGTAATAGGGAGCTAGCTTATTGCGAACAATCAGTGTTAATAAATCGTGGACACCACGTGTCGTCACTTATCTATGTTCCAAACATGAATTCAAACTCAGTCGAATACAGTAGTTGCCCGAGCTAGCATTCGAACTCGTGACTCTACGATGTCGCGCCCAAAAATATAACCACAGCAATTGCCTTTATTTATTTATCAAATAAATATCCTTCGTAAATCTGGTTTCTGGAAGCTAAATAGATGAGCAGGAAAACGCAGGACATGAATAATGATCGTGTTTTTGTCTCGATGTTCGCAGAATGCTATAACCATATTTCGTAGTATGACTTCAACACAGAGTTCTTATTTTAGAGAAATGCCGCGGGAGCATAGCCGGTCGGACCGAAATATGCACAAACCGAAATTATTGTTAAGGCATCGATCGTATAATAAAATTTCCACGTCATTCATTGCCTCTTTGATATCGCGCAACCACCACTAGTGCTTGTGTTACTACGCAATGAACGGCGGGTAAATCGATGTAGAGGTCCAGACTGAACTGTCTTGGTGCGGCCGCTTCATACGCTGACGTGAATCAACAGGCGACATGTGGATTTGTGTGATTTTGTGCTGAGAGCGTATCTCCCTTGTTTATATGATCTCTGGCTGCGGCCATAACGTTTGAGTTATGGTGCGAGTGAAAAACATTATCGTTTCGCGTTGGTTTTTTTAATGATCTGCTTTTTGGCAGAGGTGGCTTTTCTTTTGTGCCTTCTTGTAGACAAACGATTTGCGTTCATATGGCTCGTTACCTCGGGATAGTGAGATGATGAAGTATTAGAAGCGTTGTTTATAGACGAAGAATTTCATGGCCCAGGCAACGTGGTCGCGTTTTCTTAACAATATAACAGAAAACAAACTAAACATAAGTCTGATACTAGTTTTATTTATTTTATACTTACATGTATAGTATATAAACTTACGCGTATTTCCCACCGGCGGGATCAGCAGAGACTTGTTGAGACTTGTCACTTTGTGATCCCAACTTTGGATAGGACATCACAGGCTGATAAATAAATAAATAATAAATAAATTTTTAAATAAATTTTTATTAGGAAACTCCAACAGTTTGTTACAATTATTACATACAGGTTTTAGGATACTGTGTCAAACCAATTACAGGCGTTCACTCTTAACTACACTGGTCTGCGCAACCAAGCATCACGCCTTAAAGGTTACCTATAATATTTTAAGTACATGAGATATAAAAACCACAAAAAAAGAATACATTTTTGTATCACTAGTTTCAAAGAGTTCTGTAAAATATTAGTTATAAGAGGCTTTTTATTTTATATCTCTAATTTCTATTTCTTTAAAGTTAAAGTTTATAATTGTGAAATTCGTTTAAATATATATATTTTTTTTAAACTACAAAGAAAAAAAAAAACAAAAATACCTAGTCTCGCAGGCCAGTTTATGAAGTAAATAAAGATCACCCGATTGTCCAAAAGATCACCCATGTTTTGAAAGGCATATGATTCCGTTGGTTCCGGTTGCTACGTACTTCGTTACATGAGCCATGTCAGGGGTTTTTGGCGGCTCAAAAATATCTGACACCAGTGTGGCTGGGGTTGGGTGCTTAATTCTCTCAACTCTTGAGCCGTAAAAGACCCCTGGCATGGGTCATGTAACGAATGCTTACTTACATCAGTAAGTAGTAAAGAGGACCAACGGAACGGATCATCTTACTTTCGTACAATCTGGTAATCTGCCAGTAATGTCCTAAGTAAACTGGGGATCACAAAGTAATTTTTATGATATGTCCCCACGGGGAATCGAACCTGGGATTTACGGATCGTGAGCCCAACGCTCAACCACTGGACCACGGAGGTCGTTATGAGTTGCTTTTCAAATGGAATTAACTACTTGCCCGGACAAATGGGCAGCGCTGAGAGCTCTCACCCGGAACAAGGAAGAAATGTGAAAGTTGTATAAGTATGTTCTAACCTACCAAATAATGGTGGTTGAAGTTTTGCAGCCGTTCGACAACTTCGGAGTTCAGTATTGACGTTTGTATCGATAACTAAACCCAACGGCTTTGTGTTCCTACCACTAAACCACGAGCTACTGTCTGAAACGTCGTTCACCATTTCAGTGGCCAAATATCATTTTACAGGTATATTATAGCTATAGAGCTGTGATAGCCCAGCTAACCAGGCTTGCCTCTCACTTTGCGGTTGCAGTTTCGAATCCAGCACAGGCCTAAACCAATGATGTCGAATTTGTTTTCGAATTCATGTTTGGATCATAAATGATTATCACGTGAGTGGTGAAGGAAAACGTCGTGAAGAAACCCACATTCCCGAGAAATGCATGTTTGGAGGTATGTGACCTAACCTGTATTGGGCTGGTTTTCCCTTATCGGGTTGGAAGGTCAGACAGGCAGTCGCTTCTGTCTGATATGGCTTTTCTTTAAAACATCCTAGATCTGATCCCGGTATGTACGCCTAGGTCTTCCACTCGCATTTTTTGTCTGTTTTAATTCATTCTCTCTACGTGTCCGAATTATCTAAGCATTCCGTTCTCAATTTAAAATTACTACTACAAAAAAAAAAACAAAACAATAAAATAAAATACTTCTAATACTCAGACATTGGGTCTTCGTGTCTTTAGAGGCGTCAGAGTACTGCGGGGCAGAAGGCAAGTGGGAAATCACTTCTAGTACTGAAATACAAGCTTCATTAATTTTGCAAACGCTCTAACAAATCGAGAAAACATGGAAGTAAATAAAATAAAATATGAAATAAAAATATAAATAAATAAATATAAATTCGTAATGAATAAAAGGAACGGAACCTTCGCAAATCAGGGCGTGCTTATCTGGCATTTTCGGGAAATAATTGAAGCCCGAAAATGGGTCGAAGTTCTCCAAAATTTGAATACGTAATGAGTATTTAACCGAAAAACCTTGAGGCTCAAACTTGTGGGCTGTCTAACCAATTGAACTCTGCAAGGCGGACCCATTGCTCCCAAGTTGCCCCGAATCCAAAACTTCCCTGATCTATTTTATTCACTGGCCCCAACTTCGAGTGACAGATAGTAAGAGGCAAGTTCTGTCGTAAATTCGACTTGCTCCTCTAAAAGTGTCACACAGTAACTTTGAAAAGAATAAGTTTTATACGTATCATGAGGGAGCGTGACTAGGGCGACTCGTGCATATAAAATAGGACAGTTGACTTTTTAAGTCTATTTGATGTTTGCTAGATACTTGGAAAGAATCCATTTGGCTATTCGGTACTCTGTTGACAAGTTCCAAACTTTATGTCTCAGTCGGTTTGTAAAGTTTTTTTGGCAGGTTTTATTGGACCAACTGTTATATCTTCAGTAATGTGTTTTTTTATTCACTTTGAAAATATTTGTTTTAATTATTGATATCGCGTGCTTTACAGTCTTGGGACTTAAACATAGCTGCTTAGGAGTGAGTGTACTAGGCACCTCTGCCTACCCCTTTGGGGATACTGGCGTGATGCTATGTATTCTGTCATGTGAAAATATTTGTTTTGAAAGTTTCAGTTCGAAGTTACTTGTCAAAATCTTATTGTCAAAACACAAAGACATTATACGAAATGTTTTTCCAATACACGTTCATTTAAAACCATTCCTATTTAAATCAATACAATAGAGGCTTCAAAAGGATCTCTGTACTTGAAAATATTCAAAGCAACGCCTCTACTATTCAATTTTATCCGAGAGAATTGCCAAGTCATCCAGGTAAATGGCACCTTCATACTCGGATGCGTTCTTAGTATTTGACTTGAAAGGAGGCGTTGGTAACACCGAGTTTTCGAGTCGCGAAGCAAATTAAATAGGTTATGAGCTCATACGTTGGTGTAATGAAGTTTCGAGCGGTGTCTCTACCGTGATCACGAGAGAGGGGAATTTGATGAGATACATAATGAATGCCAATATTGTTACCATCTTAAGTGAATGTAATATTTTCCAGGGTCGAATGGTACCGAAATTCTCCCAAGAAATAAACACCGTTCAAGCATATTCGTAGATGTCAAAAAATCAAATTATATATACTAAAGCAAATTTTAGCTTCATTTTTGATGTTGCTGTTATTGAGCACGGTGTTATTTTTTATTTCTTTTTACCTTATTTGAAAAGATTTAATCAAACTAATGAGCCTGTTTAGCTTTCTATATGGTGCTGGTTTAATAACAAACATATCCCAAAGCTAAGAAAATGCGTATATTATTAATCATTGTAAGAAGTACACTTTTGCCTTACTTAAATCTATATAACACAGGGTGTTAGTGACACCGTAACAAATACCGAGGAGGATGATTCAGGCCATGATTCTGAGTTGATATCAATTACCTGTCGGAAACTTCATGAAATTCTTTCTATAAATCTTTTTTCAGTTACACACTTTTGTGACGGTAAATTCCATTTAATACTCAAAATCATGGTCTGAATCATCCCTCAAAAAATTTCGTTACGATGTCACTAACCTGTACGAATTGCTAATTGTTAGTCTCGCTAAAACTCAAGAACGGCTGGGCTGATTTTTGTTTTGAAATAATTGTCATAGTAGAAGGTTTAAACGGTTAGAAATCATGGAAAATTGTGATACGAAATTCTAGTTTTATTTAAAAAACTAAAATGTTGAGGATGCTAATGATGTTCAAAAAAGGAACGGAGTGATACCGGCAATAAATAAACCTGATTAACAGGTTGTTTTGAGGGTAACATTTGGACCGTTGTCACCATGACAAGAAAATGAAAAGGACAAAAAAAAAACAATAAAATGTCACACGCAAACGTAGCTGTAATAGAGGGCAGCAATTTCAAATTTCGCCTATCACCCGGCCGTGTAACGGTTAAGGGAACGCTTGATTAAATTCAGCCTTTATGTATATTGGAGCTTGCTTGGAATTAACTACACGCTGTATATAATTGTGACTGGAGTTTTATTTTTTATTGTATCCCCTCGACATAACCTAATTTGTACTGGAATGTAACACAGTTCTCGATTAGGTGTGTCTTTTTCGTGTCAAGTTTGCTTCAGTTGTACTGGCTTTAACAAGGAAATTGGTGGAGGGGTGTTGGTGTAGAGAATAGAAGAATTTTTGAAATCGTTCTGTCGTTTAGCAGATTTGAGTGGTTTTAAATATAAGAAGAACATTTTTGATAAGGTGAACATCTGCCAATCATTATATCATGACACGACACGATACGTTTATAAAAAACATCATAGAAAGACAAAAATTAAGGAAAGAGAGGAAGGGGTAGACCTAGGAGAACATTTTATAAAACAAATAAAACAGAAGGTGCAGGTCGTGTCGTATTAGGAGGTAAAGGATTTGGCGGGAAGAAGAGAGGAATGGCGATTACTCCACCGACAAGAGCGCAGCTCTGAAATAAAGAGAGAGAGAACATTTGCGAGCATGCATGAAGTCTTTGATGAAAGAGGAAGTGAAGGTCTTGTGTCACATCGTAGTATGTTGAATTCTGTGGTCCCTGCCTACGCCAATGGTAAAAAGGCGTGATCTTGTATGTATGTATGTCCTAAGCGTAAATAGTAATCGTTGTTAAGATAAGTAAAAAAAAGTCTTGTGCGAATGGAAAACTATAAGAACTATATTAAATACTTAGTGATATATTTTTTTTATGATTTTGGTTTGTTTTTCTTTTTTATAATGATTTTTGATCTTGGTGTTCTTTGTTTTTTTTTGTGTATTGATTTTCGTGTGGTTTCTGCCCTGTGTTGGATGTAATGTACCTGTCTGTCTGTGTCTGTGGTGTCTGGGAGTAATAAATGTTTCTTTCTTTCTTTCTTTCTTTCTTTCTTTCTTTCTTTCTTTCTTTCTTTCTTTCTTTCTTTCTTTCTTTCTTTCTTTCTTTCTTTCTTTCTTTCTTTCTTTCAAAAGTTCGATCTCTCTTCATTAGGAGATGCTCTTATAGCTAATAATTTATGTTTATGTATACCGTAAGAAAAACAATAACAAACAAGTGATGAACTGAACAGTGTGCTATCGAACTCGGAAACTATTCCAAATATCGCTATCAATACAGTAGGTATTATAAGGAAAATGAACATCATAATTTATGAAGAGGGAAGACGGTGTTGTTCTCAAACAAACTCACTGTTCTTATTAATAATTCTTGTTTCTGCAATACAGTCTTAGCTACGGCAGTTTTGCCGTCGGCCTGCAAATTGAATTAAATGTAGTGTCTTATTCCATCTTCATTATTTTGAGAGGCAGCGAGACAACTTAGTTATATTTCAGGGTCGCAGTTTGTCAGAAGACATATTGCAGCCACATGTACAGTGCTACTCGAATTTTCTTAATAACATAGCATCACGCCTCTTTCCTCTAAGAGGTATGCAGAGGAGAGAAAAAATCGCTTCTCAGCAGCTATGTTTAAGTAACGAAGTCGACTTGTTTACATGTTCGGTGGCAAAATTCACAGAAGATACGATTGGCAAAAAACGGAGGAGGAAAAGATGAAATTTGAAAAAACCAGGACTTATATTAATTTATTTATTTATTCACTAAAATCACAAACACATTATCATTACAGGTAAAATCCCAAGTCGATAATGCTTGCAACATGTCATGCCATTCATATAAAACAATGTCAAATCTCTTTAAATTATTGAAAACAACTAATCTTACGAATTAAATCAAATTAGATATAATAAATGATATAAAACCACGTATTTTCAGCTTAAAGATGGACCAAAAGTGTCAGCTAACAAGGATTTCATTCTTTATAAACTGCAACTATATGCTTGCAACGCTTTTACAGCACTAAAGAAAACTAAACATTGTAAAATAGTTTAAAGTACTGAAGGTCTCTACACCTTTCACTGTTTTTGCAGCACTCTCTTAAAGACCCATTACTGTTCGTGTAATTCCTTTCCCAGACACTTAGAGTGTCGAGTGGAGCCACTTAAAATATACCAACATGCTTATATCATCAGAGGCGCTTGCCATATATCGATCGTTTGCTTCAAAAGAAATTCCGCGAAAATCCTCTTTTATTACATCCTCAACTAAATTTGCTTCAAAACATACACGTGTATCTTATTCCTTAAGAGGTATGGCTGAAATTTCAACGCTAGCAATTCTCGCGGAGAAAGGACCGAGTTTGTCGAGAATGTGTTTTTTTCTTCGCGGCGTATAGGAAGAGTGTGCTTTTATGTACGCACTTAATCTGGAAGCAATGCTTATGGCCCGTAAATATTGCCTGAAGGTGAATTGTTAATACGCAGCCAAGTCTACAGGTTTGTGAAATATGTTTTGGCAATGCGCGGCCTTATGTGTTTTATGAAGAGCTGTGTGATTTTGTTAGGAATAGCTAGGTTTATAACGCTGGTTGAAGAAATGAAATATAAATAACAGTTGAACACGATAGCTATATTTAGATTTATATTTATATTTAAATTTAGAATCTTCCACGTGTGAACAAATACGTATTTTACGAGTATATTTCAGTATACAGAATGGATCATACCAATGCCGCTTTTCGGCGAGCATTTCCTTGGCTTACGGGAATGCATGATAATCCACAGATAAGCCAATAAGTAATCCTCTTCGAATTGATTCCAAAAAAATAACAATACCACTCCGAATTGGATCTTCTACCATTACATATTGGAAGGTGGTAATAAAAGTGTAGACACTTACTATTACTTTATTATTGAATACATTAATTAATAAATAAATAAACAATTATTGGACAATCCCGATGGGGATATTCCACAAAAATTTCTTTCTGATAGGGATCACTAACCTAGGGAGCCAAACTAGGGAGTTTGGTTAGGACATTACAGGCTGATCACCTGATTGTCCGGAAGTAAGATAATCCGTGCTTCTACTACTTCTGACGGTTACTACTAGGTCCTGGTTACTACTTAGGTACTGATGTAAGTAAGCAGTCGTTACATGAGCCATGTTAGGCCTTTGGCGGCTCAATAATAACCCTGATACCAGGTTTGATGAGGTTGGTAAACCACTTCACAACCCACACGATAGAAGAAGATTATTGTACAAAAAAAAACTGATGCATTGGCATTAGACACTTATATAACTTCTGCCATTATTTAGGCACTCCTATACGCTAGTCATTTAGTGCCATAACTCACTAGGACATCATGATGGCGTCACCACAGTCGGGCTAACAAAATGCATGCAGTTGACACTTGTAAAGCGAATATCTCTTCTTCTGATAGTTATGTCATTTGTCAAAATACGAACAACATCACGTGGCACGCATGTTAGGAAAAAGAAAAACTTATCGATTTCGACAAACTTTATCGAATCGATCGATAATGTTATCACATTGCGCATGTTAGCCCTGCTTGTGTCTTTTTGGTTGCGCAACCAACAAGACACGGGTTTGTGCATACATTTTGTTGGTAGCGAGACTGTTGTTGCGCACTCTGGTTGTGGTAGTCAACTTCTACACTGTGTGGGATGTCACAGACTGTTTCTCTCTTCATCCGCGTTATTGCAGCTGTACTTAATATCTCATTGCAAAACTTAACCTACATACATAAACTCACGCCTATTTCCCACCGAGTAAACAGTGACTATGGAATTCCATTTGCTTCGATTCTGACACACTTCTCTTGCTTCCTCCACATTCATCAATCGTTTTTACACGGACGTACTCGTTTCATACCGGTAGATCGTACTGAACCTTTTCTAAGTGAATCTCTAATTTGGAATTTGCAAAACTTAAATGTCCAATAATTAAGAAACTTCAACTTTCATTCAATTACGCTGTACTAAGGGTGTCAGTGCCTGACTTTTATTAAAAATTCTTTCAGCAAAGCTAGATATTGTCACAAACGAATTTCAGTTGTATTTTTACCTTTGAGAATGTTTAAAATTTCAAAATCAAAACGGAATTACGGGATAAACCATAAACTAGAGAGAGAACCATCAAAAATTCATTTTGTACAGAAGCAGGGCGTACAATTTTTGCAAACGGCCAACGGTGCAGATTAAAATAATACTTTATGACGTTTGTTTCAAAGTTGAATATTCCTTCGTATTTCCTTGAGCATTAGTTACTGGATTATTTTCTTTATCCGCGGCTGTGCTTCCTTTATTTTCTCCCAGTGTCTCCAGACAAGTACACAGGTCTATAAAATTTGTAAACGAGTGACATTATCCTTTTTCTTATAAAAGCGCTTTCCTTCAAGCGCCATTTAGAGTGGTGTTTCGACAAGTACTTAAAGGATTAACCCACTCCTTTATTCTGACTTGCTTTCCAAACCCTCTTAGTTTATTTATGAGTAGTTTTTTATTAAATACATTATATCACTTACTCTTCAATGTATTTGGTAGAAATCTGCTATGTCTATCCTTGTCTATGTTTGTGTGTGTTTGCTAACACATCGCGAAAAAAATGATCCATAACAGAAGAGGAGTGAAACCCGCGTCGATATTTTTATATAGCTAACGTTTGTTTCGCGGAAATAGATAAATATATTTTTTTACAACCTCATCACCGGTAACGTTGTTCTAACGCATAGCTCGGAGAAGTGTGGATACTCAGTTCATCTGAATCTGAATCAGGATCATTAAGTACATTTATTTAACGCAATAAAAACCAACATAAATAGCCAATATACGTCCCACTGCTGGGCACAGGACTCCTCTTCATAAACTCCACCAGGAGGTGTTTTTTGCGGCTAATAGCCGGGACTAACGGCTCTAACCGGATTCAACGCAATATCATGGATAAACTGATTGAAGGTGCATTGAATGGACTTCTGGTTGGTATAATCGTGACCATTGATGTATAAATGTTACCATGTGAGCTTTAGTGAACAACCTTTTTAGTTGTAATGGGTTTCTGAATATAAACGCCCGATTCCATTAAGACTCCACTTATGGCTTAAAGACTTTACTAGATTCACCAATCTTCTATCTTTGATGCCGTCTCTACACAATCGCGACGAGCACGATCGTGTAGAGGGCGCTCTGTGGTCAAGTGCTTGTGCGTTGGTCTCACAATCTGGAGGCCCCAGGTTTGAACCGGGTGGGGACATATCGGACAAATCACTTTGTGATCCCTAGTTTGGTTAAGAAATTGATGTGTTGGTTGAGATGAGTTTTGGTTGATGAGGTTGGTAATTCACCTCACAACCCACACAATAGAAGACATTACAGGCAGATTGAGAGATGAGCACCTGATTGTCCGAAAGTAAGATGATCCGTGCTTCGGAAGACACGTTAAGTCGTTGATCCCGATTACTACTTACTGCGTTACATGAACCATGTCTGGGGTCTTTGGCGACTCAATAACAACTCTGACACCAGGGTTGCTGAGTTTGGAAATCCACCTCACAAGCCACTTGATAGAAGAATATCGTCTATGATCGCTTGCGAACGGGTTTGATCGCGCTCGACTGTAATCGCCGATTGTTTTGAGGATCCATACCATACTCAAGAGTAGCTTCAAGCCAACGAAAGGCCATTAACTTAAAAGACTACTAATCAAGGAAAGACTTTAAATTAAATCCCGCTGATATCGGATGGCGATAGAGCTAAGTTGACTTATGTGGCCGTTCTGGCGATTTGGCTCGCCGCAGACGCAAGAGCTATTACAGTGAGTTACTACTGCGTATGTAGTAAAGCCTGAAATACTGCTGTCGATTGGGTATAATAACTACTATGCTCCTGAGTCGGAAACGAGCGCTTTCGACCTATACTAATATTATAAATGCAAAAGTAACTTTGTCTGTTACCTTTTGAAGCTTAATTCGCAGAACTGGGCTGGGAAAAACTCCACATCGAAGCAATTCATCTAAAAAAGCAATATTGCTATTTGACATTTGTTTGCATTGCGCACTTACTTTTATATGCGCAAATGTCAAATTTCAATGTTGCTTTTTTAGATGAATTGCTTCGATGTAGCCTTTTTAACCCCCCTGATTTACATGAAATTTTCTTAGGAATTTAGTTCGAGGTTCAGATAAACATAACATTATTTTTAAGCCGGAGATTACCTATTAGGATGGTGAAAAGGGGTAGAAGAAACCTGTCGCTACTTAAGCTTTTTTTAAGGATTTCGTTAATAACATAACATAAGACAACGACTATATCCCAATGGGATAGTCATAGGTACACCCTTCGCAAAATGTACTGCGTACCAACGCGTCACTAAGCTTTCTGTAAGACCAAAGTGATAGGTGGTGAGCCGTACAGCCGTCTATAAAATTCAAGCCAACTATGTGAGATAAAATTCTGGAATGATCTCAAAAAGCGTGATTTGAGATTATTACATTGTTTTGTTATAACAATAATTAACCCAAGTTCACGCTTAAAATAAACTCCCAAGTTGGCAACATGACCATGTTTTTCTTTTCCCCAAAAACAATGCGAAGTATTGGAATTCGCTGAAGTTCCGTCAACTTTCCTACTGTGTCACTTTCAGGGGTCGTGAATCAAAAACTTGTGGAATATTTGTGTCAGAAAGGTTCCAAACTCCTGCCAATTCCCAAACAAAGTGTGGCAGGTGGAAACTTTGACGCCATGAAGCCTTAACTCCTGTGACGTGTGAATATTAATTCCTATTGGCATGTCATGAGAAAAGTTTGCCCCGAAATTTTGTAAGTGATTATTTCCGGGTGTCTACGTTAATACCGTGAAGAGGAAATTCAAATTCAAATTAAAAAATATCTTTATTCAGTAGGTAACATAGTTACACTTTGAATCGTCATTGTTTACATAACGAACGTCTCATCAGCCTAAAACTACTGCAGCTTCTCACAACCTGTATAGCCGGTTGGAGTTTTACGTACTTACAATGTTTTTATGTCAAATCTACCAGATGTTCCGTTACGACGAATAGCTTGTATGTAAGGAATTCAATCCCGACTCGAGATCGCGAATTCGATCCCGCGGGATTAGAAATATCAATTCTGCGAGATCCCAAAATTTTCGTGATATCGTCTAGTTCATAAAAAAATGTAAAGTGAGGATGGTTGAAAACGATGAAAACTGCTTGCTGTGATAGTGAGGTTAATTTAAACAAAAACGTTTATCCTTCAATATTACTAACTAAGTAATTAAGTTTTCTGCATAATCAAAACAAAAAGTAACTCAAGGAGATTCGCCCAATCCCGCAAATCTCGAATGGGATCTCGTCATTTTATGCTTCGGGGCTGATCCCGAAAAAATTTGATGAGATCTCGCAAGATCGAGACTGCATTCTCTACTTGTACGTTAGGAAGCGGTACTCGTTTCGGGAAAAAATAATGTGTGATCGTAGGATTTTTAGAATGTTGTCACTTTTATCTCAACATTGCGTGACATAACATAGCGTCCCGTATCTCTCAAAGAGGAGCTCGGTGGCGCAGCGGTAAACGCACTCTGTCTGCGATTGTTGAAGTTAAGCAACTTTCGCAAAGGCCGGTCATAGGATGGGTGACCACAAAAAAAAGAAGTTTTATCTCGAGCTCCTCCGTGCTTCGGAAGGCACGTTAAGCCGTTGGTCCCGGCTGCATTAGCAGTCGTTTATAACCACCAGTCCGCACTGGGCCCGTGTGGTGGTTTAAAGACCGATCTCCCTATCCATCCATAGGGAAGGCCCGTGCCCCAGCAGTGGGGACGTTAATGGGCTGATGATGATGATGATGATCTCTCAAAGGGGTGGGTTGAGGCATACAGGATGTTACTCTTTGAGGCATGATTCAGACCATGATCCCGAGTTGATTATCAAGTGGCATTTTCCTTTGCAAAAGTATGAAACTGAAAATAATTAAAAAGAATACTTGAATTTTCCAACAGGAAATTTTACTTGATATCAACTCAGCATCTTGGACTGAATCACCATCTTCAGTATCAGTTACGATGTCACAAACGCTCCATATATTTTATACACCCGCTCCTCGTCAGCTAGGTTTAAGTCCCATGTAATAGCGGGAGAGTCTAATGCCTTTCACATCACTAATTTAAGAGCCACGCTCTTGTCGGTGTAGCATTCTCCATGTTACTTTTTAGGGCCGTGGTTTCCCTCTGTAACCTGTAACCTGACAGAGGGCAGCAGTAACTGTCAGTACTATTCAGAGGCGGAGGACAGGAATCCTAGTATGGCTTTGTAATAGACTACTCTGGGCGCCATTCCACTTGCGTCAGACAGAGTACTGCGGGGCGGAAGGGAAGAGGGAAACCACTGCCCTATTTTTCCCTAAAAAAGTAGCATGGAAAATGCTGCACCGACAAGAGCGTGGCTCTTAAATTGCTGATAATAATGGTTTCCCTCTTGCCTTCCGCCCCGCAGTGCTCTGTTTGACGCGAGGGAGATGGCGCCCAGAGTAATCTATTTCAAAGCCATACTAGGACAATTGTCCTGTCTAACGCCTTTAATCAGGATGTATGTCTGAAATCCGCGTGATTTCAATAACTTACGATTCAATATTGGATTCGAATTCAGTGGTCTTTTTGTCTTGTAGGGTTCATCAGGTCGATGATCGACCTCAGCGTTACGGCATATTCCTTCTTTCATCTGGATTGTGAGGTCGATGACCGTTCATTGACCCACCAAAGGACGTAAGTTCCAGACCGGAAATTTCATTCATAATAATAAGCAATTACCCTGATTCCTAGCTAAATATAGAGCGATGTTCTTTTGTTCTTGATATTACTCACTGTGTGAGCAACAATATATTTTTTTGTTTTGTGTTGTAAAGATAGGCGACTAGGCGTGTTCCACACTGACATGTTTGCAAGCGTAAATTCGGTAGACAACGAGCCCACTCGTGACATTTGTAGAATATTTTAGTGCATTTGAACATGGCTTTATTTCTGTACTCAATTTTACGTACGTACATAAACCGACACCTAAGCTCGCTGAAGTATGATACTATAAGCTTCTATTTTGGTACCTGAAATAACATTATACACGCACAAGGTTTATTTAATATATATGCAAACAAAACCTATCCTTTTTATCAATATTTTTTCATCTATTTTTTTATTACACACTTGTCTAATATTATTTTTTAACAGTGGTCTAGTGGTTAAATCTTTGAGCTCATGACTTGGAGATCCAGGTTTGATTCTCGATGGGGATATTGTTGAAATCACTGTTTGAGGCTGCCCTTTGTTTGGTAAGAACATTGCATTAAATCACGGCTTAGTGTGCCTTCCGAAGCACGGAAGATCTGACTTTCGGATAATCGTGTGGTCAGCCTGTATTGTTCTAACCAAACTAAAGATCATCAAGTATTTTTTTTGTGATATATCTCCACCGGGATTCGAACCTAAGACTTATGAATGGTGAGCCCAACACTCAACCTCTGGACCGCAAGGGTCGTATTTCAAAAGTTACAAAGTAAACATTGCCGATTGTTTATCCATGTGGAAATGTGAACCTTCAAGTCTCGGCCATAAAAACTGCATTGGTAAACCAATTGGCCACACAGATTTAAACTCCAAAATGGCAGATTGAAATAACTCCAGCGGAGTTCGAATACCTCACTCGCCAGCAAAATGAACGAAACTTCTAGTCCCGAAAGCAACTTTGAATTACTTTTCCTACTGAAAGACGCATAATGAATCGGACCCGCTTCAGATATTTGTTCCTAACTTGAGGACAAAATTTTCTAGTGAAAAGATGAAACTTGTTCAACAAAATGATTTTGCAAGATCGCCGAACGACAAATAGTACTTCTGGGAGTTACGTAGTTGTTTCCTTAAGCTTTTTCGGAATTTGAATGGAAACGGTAAGATGTTTGCTTTTGGAATGAGGGTCCAGAATGTTCCAGAACGTTCGGGAAATTTCCAGTTTTCAACGAGCTGTCTTTTGAGGGCCTCTCCTGTGCAGAGTAGACATGTTTGCCAAGGCAAAGTGGCTATTGTCATTCTAAGCTGGTTTTTAAATTTAACTCTTGCAGCAGTCTGGGAGCAGTCAGCAGATATTTTGCTTTTGTGTCAAAAAGATAACAATATTTTCAGCTAACATTTATGATACATTTTGAAATAATCGTAATATATTTAAATCATAGCCTTTTATTTTATGTTTCTATGCTATTTTGGGATAAATCCTCAGCGCACCCCATATTTTCGGCCAAGTAGTAAAATTTGCGGCAAATCTACAATGAGTCACGTCTTAAAAAATGGCACAAAATAAAAAATCCAGAACTCGTTCAGATACTTATTCTCCGCACTTGTTGTAAAAATCGACAAAGGGATTGTGATTCCTTCTAAAATGCAGGATCACACATCAACATACTTTTGAAAGTTATGATAATAAGTCCATACACGCCTTCCAAAAGTCCGGGGTCATAAGCCCGACATATGGAAACGACATACAAATAATATGTAACGTTTATTTCGAATAAAGTAAGTAGTAGTGTCGCCATCACCACTACATATTAAACAAATTACTCACCGAGTCGCCATGGCAACGTCGCCGGCGACGGTCGCCAACCAATTCGTACTGAATGGCAAGTAACTCGGCGACGCATTGGCAACGAAGCCATTACAATATAAGTTGTTTGGCGACGACATGGTTTTGGCGCTAGATGAGTTATCATGACCCTAAGAAAAAGAATATAAAACCCTAGAATTATAAAAACTGTATATGAAAAAAAAAAAGAAAAATGTACAAGCAGAAAATGCCGTTATATCTAGTAGTAACTATAAAAAAAATCTGTTACACCAGATATTACTTTTAACAACCATACGTACCTTATTTGCGGAACATTTTTATCGTAAATAGAATCTGAAGTAGAACATAACACGCGAATGTTTCGGGTCTATAAATGGAGAGAATTATGTAATAGGTACTATTTATTGGACGAGATCTACCTATAAATGTACTGTTGGATATGAAAAATAGAAGATACATATATAAGTAGATATACTCATCATATCATCATCTCCCTAGCATTATCCCGTTGTTCACAGAGTCCGCTTACCTAATCTAAAGATTTGACAAGTCCAGTTTTTTACAGAAGCGTCTGTCTGTCTGACCTTCCAACCCGCGAAGGGAACACCAGCTAAATACAAGTTAGGTCGCATTCCTCGCGAGTGTTTTGTTTTTTTTTTAACACCCAGGTCACTTTATACAAAACACATCGTTTTACACAGACACATTGACGTTATCGTACACGCGTATCTGTGTGTGTGACGTCTGACGCCGTACGATTGAAGACTAGACTATGTTCGAGGGGGTGAGGTAAACCTAGCCCAGCCGCTGGTGGGGAGCGGAGAGTTGCCGTCTATACGTAGTATTATTTCTTATTGTATGCTCGTGGCCAAGATCTTCCCGTCAAGATGGCGGCAATATCAGAATATCATGTTAAATTGCTAAGAACTTGTAATAAGTAGTAAAACTTTGATATATTATAGACTTAAAATCCAAGAAGGACGAAACCTAGAATCCTTAAAAGACGAAAAGAAAACAAAAGGAATTCTAGAAGGACGTACATTGACCAAATTGGAGATGTCCTTAGAAAAGGTTCGGTACGATATACTCTGAACCGGCGTACGCGTATGAAACGATTTATGAACGTGGAGGAAGCAAGAGAAGTCTGTCAGGATCGGAGCAAATGGAATTCCATAGTCTCTGCTTACCCCGGCGGGAAATAGGCGTAAGTTTATGTATGTGTGTGTAAAATCTAATACTAGGGTCCCGCCATATTGACGTACAGTCATGAGCAATATAATGTACCCACTTTAGGATTCTGTCGCACTAACATATTTGACATTTAGTGAGACTTACAGTTCAATTTGTCAAAAAAGTTAATGTGACATGGTATCAAAGTGTATACATATTAATGCTCATGACCGTACATGATTATTCGACAGCATAATCGTTAAAAAACATCACTACAATTTTCTGATACCAGTCATTTGGTTGTTTGCTTTCTTTGCGGACCTTATTTTCAGTAGAGTTCTCTAGTTTTATTTCTCCACGCCCTAATGATTATGTCGCTCTTACCCTGGTCTCAGCCAGTAAACTGGCCGTTAAGACGAACCCTAAAATATTTTATTCTCGTAGAAAATACTCGTTCCTAACCAGCGGTTCTCGACTTGTAATTTCCAGACCATCGAGCTTTCTTTTTGTAATATTAAAGCAACTAATCAGTTATGTCACTCAAAATGCCAAGGAGTTTATGAAATTTGCGGCTAATCTACAATAAATCACGGCAAAAAAAAGTTACATAAAAAGACAAAGTTCAGTTGTCACTCTTTGTAATCAATAACATAACATAACATAACAAAAACTTTATACCAATAACCAATAATCAATAACCTAATTTGACACTGGTTGTTTTTTGACATGACCTTTATTTACTTGTTTTTTTTGTTCCATTTTTTACTCTCATACTATCTGCTTAGGCTAGGTAATAAAGTTATCTTTGCAGAATGTAAAATAAAAAAAAAACAAATATGAAAACGAAAAAGATGAAGGAAAGGAAGAATCCTAACCACTTGCGCTGTCCCTATGTACCTGAAAATAGCCCAACTTAAAGAAAAAAGGGAAACACTCACGGAATTAGCTTTCTGTATTCTTCTTACCACATTTGCGTCTTTTTACTGCAATTTTTACATATTTTTTTTATGATCTCTAGCCAATAAAAGTTGAGAACCGCTGTCACTTACTACTACTAAACTCTAATGTCGTTTAGTGTCGAAGTTTACTGCTAGTATGAGGTTTTGAATTGGGTTTAGTGTGGCCAGTCTCAATGCCTCAAGGGCTTCATTTTCTTGACGTAGATTGTCTGGTTTAGATACTCTATCATGCTGTTCGTTTAAAGAAGGAATTAGTTTTGAGTTCGACTTTTTCTTTTTTAAAGTTCCTAACAATAAAAGGAAAAACGGAAGCCTTACACAATCTGTTGTCTGGCCATCTGTCTGTGAAGACCTTTTTTCGGAAATGCGTCGAGGTATCAAGTTCAAATTAACATCTTTAGAGGTACCCCACACTAGCGTCTTTGGAGCCTCGTCGTCGTGCCAGCATCTGCGCAACGTCTATGCGACGTCGACGTCGCGGCGACGCGACGCAGACGCCTGCGCTGGCTGGATGTCGAACGCCGAGTGTGGGGGCGACATTATTAAACATCGACATTATTTTTATTAGTGAGAGCACTCAGCGCAGTTAATGCCATTTGAGGCAAATCTACAATAAGTCATGTTAAAGAAAAAAATACATAAAAATGCGATACCTCTAAGTGTGGCCTTGAAAGTCAATTCGAGGTTTGAATTTGAATCAAATATGACTGTGTTCACAACGTCGACACCTCCTCGAAAAGTAAAGCTTGTAATCCCGAAGCCTTTGTATCGCGTAACTATAATCCGGCTTTAGTTATAACACACCTTTATGTCATAGAGTAAAAAATTAAAGATCAAAATATAGAAAGTACAGGTGAAGTGTAGGTAAAATATAAAAACATATTCGTTAAATTCGAACAATAGAGAGAACGTAACATTAAAAATGGATTTGTTATTTCATAAAAAATACATGTTTTCATGTTGTTTGTGACATGTACGATAAATACTACTTTTTTATTTTCTGTGTGCGCATGAAATTATTTTTAGGTTATAAGCAAGTAAAAAAAAAATAGAATCCAGGTAAAAAGTGGTCTCAATTTTTACCCGGTTTCATTAAAAGAAATCGAGGTAATGTTGAAGAAAATCATATCAGAATATGTTTTTTTAAAAGGCGCTTCGAATCCGGTGGGGATATACTTATCACAAACATAATGTGCTGATCCCTAGTTTGGTTAGGACATTGCTGGTTGATCACCCGATAACAAAACCCGATTATCCGAAAGGCAAGTTAAGCCGATGCGTTGGTCCCGGTACCTAAGTACCGACTGATCGAAACATTGATCATGTCAGGGGCCTCTGGCGACTCAAAAATATCCCTGACACCAGGGTTGCTGAGGTTGGTTAACCACCTCACAACCCATACGATAGACGAAGAAGATCGTGTTTTGGAACACAATCCCTTTGTCGACTGTACCACATGTTCAGAAGATCTGGGGATCTAAAAAGGCCACACCAAAAAGCAATATTTCACATTTGTGCATATAAAAGTGCGCAAAGTCTACTAAATATCAAATAGCAATTTAAAGAGGAATTGTTTCAATGTGGCCTTTTTAAACCCCTAGAATTGTAGTATAATTCAGTAAGTACCTATAATTTTTTTTCTCATTATTAATGTATCTTAAGGCTCAAGGTTTAAGGTTTAGCTTCAGGTTGGTTTGTATGTTAGGGTTTTATTATTATAATTTCATAACTGACCAAGTCGCCAAAATCACGTCGCCGGCTACGTCGCCAGACAATTTATATTGAAATGATTGAAATGGCTCCGTTGCCATATCACCAACAAGTGAATTACCTGCCATGCCACGCAAAATACTTAATTTATATTAAATTAAGCCGTGCAAGTACCTAAAGAGAAAGCGTATTTAATTACTGGATAATTAACGGGATAGTCAGGATGTTTATTAAAATTTACATAAATTTCGGTAATTTCATCGTGTTTCATTCTTTTCCGACGTAGGTAATTTAATTGGTTTCAATACTAAATAATGTATAAATACATTGTTCAACTCTCCAGCGCGAAAAGGGTGTTTTTCGTGTGTAATAAATTACAATGACGTCAAACGCATTTTATTCTCATGTGAAGCAAAGTGTTTTTAATTTTATAATACAATTTAATAAAGTCACACAGTCAGACAATGGCCCCGATTCCTGGAGACACCGCCTAATTTTATTTTAAGTTATATCCGTCATTTTCATATCCGTCGAAAAGGAAAGGGACGGATGATTCACAGCTCTTAATTTTAGGAAGAATGAGTAAATTAATGTGTCGGGTTATTGACTGATGTAAAATTTTTAGACGGTTGGTTTAGATTTGTGCTTAAAATTGACGTGTGTTCCATAAATTTTATGCTTGTCGATTACCCGTCCCTTTCCTTTTCGGCGGATAAGAAAATGACAGATATAACTTAAAATAAAATTAGATGGTATTTACAGGAATTAGCACCATTGTATATTTTAAATTAAGAATACGGAGGGTAATATTCACGCCCGTATTATTAAATAACAGTATCTTCCAAACAATCTTAGGTTAAATATGATTGTAATTTCAAAATTGACCTGTCTGTTATTCACGTAACAATTTTAATCATATTCTTTGGTCGTTGACGCTGAAGAGACTAAGTACACGTTAATCGCTAATCCGCGAAACCCCTGTAGTTTAAACCTTTATATTTCGGAGATTCCGGGTATGAATTCCGGTGGGGAAATATCACCAAAATTACTTTGTAATCTCTAGTTTGCTTAGGATATTACAGGCTGATCACCTGATTGTCCGAATGAAGGATGATCCGTGCTTCTGAGGGCAGGTTAAGCCGTTGGTCCCGGTTACTACTTACTGATGTAAGTGAGTAGACGTTACATGAGCCATGTCAGGGGCGTTTGGCAGCTTAATAATAACCCTGACACCAGGGTGGATAAGGTTGGTAATTCACCTCACAACCCACACGATTGGAGATAGTTCTAACTTGAACTTTTGTGTCGAATCTCGTTTAACTTGAATCGTGATGAATAGGTTTTCAAACGTTATGATTTATTTTCTACTTACTTAATAGATAAAGATGCAGAACATTATTTTAGAATAGCAGCCGCGCAGAAGAGGCGTTGGTGAACTTATTGTCAATTAAAAATATATTTTTTTATATGTATACCTCGTATTCAGGACCTTTGTTTTCTACACCACTTATGGGCTGGTTATCCGGTTGGAAGGTCAGACAGACAAAACCGGACCTGTCACGTGTTCCGATGAGGTAAGCGGACCTTATTACAAAACCTGGATGATGCTCAGAAGATGATATGAGACGTTGATAAACCATTACTTAATGGTCGCAACATATCCTTTAAGCTTTTAACCAAGTTTGCAAACGATTATGATAATCGACAGTGACTATGATAAAATTGTATGGGGTTGACATAAGGCACATAAGGTAACAAGTTAATCCCACACTTTTTAACACTGTCACTGTCAATTGTCATAATTGTTACCACCTTCGCTAGGGCTCTAGATTTTTCTACCACAACGGGCCGAATTATGATGTACGTATTGAATGTTAGAAACCATACTGTAACTATGATAAGTTTAAAGCTTAAGGCTGTATAACTTCCATATAAAGTCCGTATAAAAGCTGCATAAAAACCCTTAGGGGAACAGTTTATCTTTTACAAAGTACCCAGTTGATGTTAACAGCACGCCACGGCCCGATTTCAAAGTTGCAGCAAAATCTCGGAACACGCCTTGAAATATAAAGCAGATTCTTTGGATTCCGTTTAGATGTGACATGTTTTTGGTCTCGTGAATTTTGCATCGTTTCTGTGAGAATGCTTTAAAGTTTTGTAATTTCATAAGGGTTTCCTGTCTGTAGTTTAGGTAAGATTATAATCGTACTAGCTCACCCTCACATCCACTCATACGTACAGTTACACACATAAAAATGCACAAATACACTAACAGAACACCAAGAGTTAACTGCATGAAGTCCAGTTGAGGTAGCGTTTATGCGGTCGACATTGATAAAAGAATAAAACATATAAATTCTTGTATATAGTTTATAAAAAGTATAAAATCCATATAAAAATGTTCGTGTGTCATTGATAAATTATTTACATTTTAAAACGACTGAGTAGTCTTAATTTCTTACGATATTCTTCTTTCGTGTGGGTTATGAGGTCAATGACCGGCCTTTATCATCCAGGTGCCTTAGCCAAGTTGCAATCAATTGAGAAAACACGACAGTGATATTGAGAAATTTAAATGGAATAGACATTTCAACTTATGTTTTAAACGTAGATGAGGTATGGGTGTTCAATTATGTTAGTGAAAACTGCATCTCATTGGTGTTTCAAAACCCTGATAACGACCTCGGCGGCGTAGTAGATTACCCTCATTCAGCACTTATCGCTATCGACCCACAAGAGTCGATTAATTTTTAAAATATTATCTTCTCAGACGACGCCCTGAGCCGATTTTCGCGCCCAACTGGGCACGATCAGGCCTCTTGTATTAAATGTTGTACCGAGTGAGAACATTTGTTCGGCCAAGTAGTTAATGCCGTTTGCGGAAAGTCTACGATAAATCACGTCAAAAAAAAGCGAAGCATAGAACCACAGTGACAATACAATACAATACAAAATGTACAATTAACATAATCAATACACTGGCAAGGCAACGTAACGATGAGATTTGCATTCATAATTGAAATTAGGCACCCTCGTGGTGCAAATTAGTTATTGTTATTGTATTGAATTTTTACACGTAAAAATTCAATGCTTCAGTAAAATTAGAATAGAATAGAATAGAATAGAATAGAAAAAGTTTATTATAAAAGGACGCCACACACAAAAAAAAGTCAACAACATCATATCAAATTTCCACTAAAACAATTACAAAAAAGCAAGACGGATGTTTGTCGAAATGACCATAAGGTGGTGGTGGACGTCCTGAGATAAAAGGGCCTCACTCAGCACAAGTCGCGGCGTGAACCACGACGCTGGTATTATGTGGACCCTGTTAGGTGACGCACGAACATCGTATTCCATAAACATGTGTTAATGGTGTGTATATTCAAATTCAATTCAAAAATATACATTATAATATATACCAAATTATTTTAATAGAATTAGAGTGTACATAGACAAATATTATCGCAAAGATGTATACGTAAATACTTAAGGTTAGAATAAAAAAGAAAGTTATTAATATAGGTAAAACTAGTAAACAAATGTAATAATATAAACAAATACGAATTTCATGAATGTGTATTGTGTAGTCTGTCTTAGTACCTATCTATCGCGCGCGCCGCACCCCGATTCTAGCTCGGTCGGTAAAGTAGTTTGGTTACTACTAGTACTTACTTATAAACAAAATATTTTTTTCCATTCGACCGCCGCGCTGCCGAACGGGCACGACGTGTTCCCAAATTAAAGCGAAATTATAAATTTGTAATAGAATTGCGTATATTAATTAAAAAGAAAAAATAAAGTGAATCAAATAAAGCAAATATACATTAACCAAATAAGAAACAATAAATTAAGTACGTCCAGTACACTCAACAACATCCAAAGTAAATAATGGAAACGTGCAGTCGTTTGAAAACCCCAATAAACAAATCCATGAGGTAAGCCAAAACAAAATATAGTGTTTTATGCTTAATGTACCCACCTATACCATCCACTAATATTGAATAAGTACGCACTTTTTATTTTTGATTGACGGACAGTATAATTAAGCCTGTGTATAATATTGCCATTACTTTTCAGACCATGCAAACATTACCCGACGGAAAATAATAATAATCATGACAAAGGTTGTGTCGCCGCATCCAGCCCGCTAGGAGGACTGCGCCACGTTGACGTGTCGAAACCAATTAGGTAAAATTTTAATTAGCTTAATAGCTGCATATCTAGGAGATAGCATTTGTACTTTGATTTAAAGCTGTAAATTGTTTTCAGACTACTAAATTACAACACGACATAACCTACAAACGTCCCACTACCGGCCACACGCCTTCCCTCAATCAACCGGAGGGGGAATGCAGCATACTCCACCACGCTGCCCCACTGCGATCAGGTGGATGTATTTGGGCTAGTAGCTCGACCAACGACTAACGTGTCTGTCGAAGCTCGAAAACATCTTACTTTTTCACAAAAAATCTTTACCAAACAAAGGACACTGAAAAAGTTATTTTGCCAAAGTCCACATAAGAAATCGAACTCGGACCTTCAGATCGTGAGCCTAGCCCTCTAACTACTAGACCATGGCCACTACGCTGTGGCGTGCTTCAGTAAGATTTTAGTAATGTACTTAAAGATCAGTAAGTCGTTACATCGTATATTCAATAGGTCGTTATTCATTACATCGTATCATCTTGATCGTACGATGAGCATAAATTGTATGAATGTGTTATAACAAGACATCATAAAAGATACACAGAACACACATGATAATAATAATATTCATAAAAACGACATAAACATCAAGTTTTATAAGGCAAATGAGAGCCATTTCTAAAGTAAGCAAAAAAAAAAGTATAAAAAAGGTACAGTTGCAAAAAATAAAATAGAGGTGTATATATTTGACATTGACAAGTAAACAAATACTTATTTAGATTATTTGTGGAGAAAATTTTTAAGGGATTTTTTTTTATCTTTATTTTTTTGGAGAAAACAGTTCTTTCGAAATAATATTCGGTTTACTAAATACAAACTTCACCTCACTTTAGCCATGTTGCAAACGTGTATGACGATCGACGGTGACAGTGATAAAAATGTATGGAATTGACAAAGGGTGACATAAGGTGACAGTTAATTCCATACATTTTTATCACTGTCACTGTTGATTGTCATAATGGGTTACAAATTGTCTAAGGCCCTATTTTTTTCTTTTTTTAAGCACTAAAACGTGATAACCACATGGCAATTCACTGCACACTCAACACAATAAAGACTATTATCCTTATGTTTTCGTAGTACAAGCAACCATTATGTTTTAAATCCCACTTTTATTACTGCAAATAGAAAGAATATGCAAAGAACAAAACAACGTTTCGTTTCACGCAGCTCTTTTACAATGGTGATGTAGAATTTTAAAAGAACACGGGAAATCCTCTTTGAAAACTAAAAGGTTAACATTGTCAGGCTCGTTGTGCAGGTATAAAAAAAAATATGAATAAAGAGATGGACCTTTTCAGGACTTGTGACTGAGAGGGTGTAGCGATTTTGATCGAAGCGAATTGAGTAGCGGTTATAAAACTTTAGCTCTTTCTTCGAAGCGCGGAGCCTTTTCTACGGTTTGAAGAACCCCAAAAAGGAAGGAGTGAAACAGGCTTTTCAAGGTCAGCAACATAGGCAATACCCAGGGTACTGCAAGTGTCCATAGGCGGCGTTGACCACTTACCATCAGGTGGTTCGCCTGCCTGTTTGCCGTCCAAACCATATAAAAAATACAAATCATAACCTGTGATTGGTTAAAACTGACATTGGTGCTAATTCCTGTAAATACCATCTAATTTTATTTTAAGTTATATCTGTCATTTTCTTATCCGCCGAAAAGGAAAGGGACGGGTAATCGACAAGCATAAAATTTATGGAACACACATCAATTTTAAGCACAAATCTAAACCAACCGTCTAAAAATTTTACATCAGTCAATAACCCGACACATTCATTTACTCATTCTTCCTAAAATTAAGACCTGTGAATCATCCGTCCCTTTCCTTTTCGACGGATATGAACATGACGGATATAACTTAAAATAAAATTAGGTGGTGTCTCCAGGAATCGGGGCCAATTTCTGTAGATTTTTTAAAATTTTAGCCAATCGCAAGACTGGATTTTATCTATCAATATATAAACTGACATACACACACCACGTTTGTCAATACGTTTTATTTAATTTATTTTTATCTTACAATTTCATATTTTACATACTAGGCAAATTAGTAACCGTGATCAAATTCACGATGTATAAAAGATAGGCCTGATCGAAAGTACTCTAAACCCGAGTGTGCCAAGATCGTAGTTAAACTTTAAAAAAATGAATTGAAATTGTTTATTATAAAAGGACACCACACAGTAAACAAGACAATAACAAAACTTAAAAAAAATCACAAGACAATTACAGAAAGCATACTCGTAGAGGATGTTCGTTAGAATGATAATAAGGTGGTGGTGGATGTCTCGAGACAAAAGGTCCTCACTCAACTCAAGTCGCGGTGTGAACCACGATGCTGGTATTATGTAGACCCTGCTGGGCGGGCACGATCGTCGTGTTCCATAAAATATGCGATAATATTCGTACATAAATATATTATCAAATTACTTAAATAGAATTTAGGTAACTTGCCTCGGCTCAGGGCATCGCGTCAATTGTGAGGATTATATTTTGAAAATCATTCTATGAATCTAAAAAGCAGTTCGTTAGAATAATAATTCGCTTTATCGCTCCTATTAGAACAGGAGTCTCGTGACAGATAGTCGTTTAAAAAAAGGAAATATCTAGGCCGACTCTTCTGTCTTTTGTTAGAAGCGTGCCAGATACAGACTTGACTAAATTGAAAATGTATTTAGATGTAGTCTTCGTAATGTTTAATTTGGCTCGTTGTGGTTTTGAATTTCGATGTTTCGAGTCTCGAATTCGTGGAAGTACCGTATACATTGAATTGGATTTTATCAGAATTGAACATAGCCTGTGAGTACTGCGGGTATACTATACAACTTTGCCTACCCTTTCGGGGGTTATTATTATGTTACATTGGCCCCGATTCCTGGAGACACCGTCTAATTTTATTTTAAGTTATATCTGTCATTTTCATATCCGTCGAAAAGGAAAGGGACGGATGATTCACAGCTCTTAATTTTAGGAAGAATGAGTAAATGAACGTGTCGGGTTATTGACTGATGTAAAATTTTTAGACGGTTGGTTTAGATTTGTGCTTAAAATTGACGTGTGTTCCATAAATTTTATGCTTGTCGATTACCCGTCCCTTTCCTTTTCGGCGGATAAGAAAATGACAGATATAACTTAAAATAAAATTAGATGGTATTTACAGGAATTAGCACCATTATGTAAGTTATTAGCATTAAAAACCGGTTATATAATAAAATACTCATACTTGTAAAAAACTTGTTTCGGACTGGCTTCACACGTTAACCTACGATGAAGTAGAAAATCTCCTACTTAGGACTACATAATAGATCATTTATTTATTTATTTATTAATCATTTTGTTGGGAAACGCACATACACACACACACACACACACACACACACTCACACACACACACACTCACACACACGCACACACACATATACACACGCACTCACACACGCACACTCACCCACGCAGATCATTTGCTCTCACACACTTTTTCTTTTAATTCAATCTTTTTTCTTTTTAATGTGTTTATATACCTATATATTTGCCATGTTTTAAAATCTTATGTATACCAAAGGGGAGTTGCGAGTCATTCCCAACACAAGTACTCTAGTTACTTACTGGGAAGTCTCGACAACAAACTTCGTTACAATTATGAGAAATAAAACTATTTTTTTCTTTATAAGTATATATTCTGATAATCGTATACTAATATTGTTTTGTCATTGTTGCAGGTAAAGTGTCATTAATACATCATCACAAAAAGTCGCGAGGTACAATAGGTAAAATTTTCAAATACTCGATATTTCAATGAAGGACTTTCCAGGCTACGTTCACTAAAAACAATATAGATGCCGTTACACAGCTTCAACGTGATAATTACCTATTTTCGCTTTATTCGGGTGCATAAAAAAAAACAATTTAATGGTAGAAGCATCTATCTATCTATCTATATCAGCCTAAATTTATATCCAATTTTGGACGTAGGCCTCTTCCATGTTTTTCCATTTCCGACGATCCTGGGCTATCGACATCCAGCCATATCCTGCGTGCCGCACAATGTCGTCCTTCCATCTCATTGGTGGTCTTCCTCTCGGTCTTGTTAATGCTCGTGGGCGCCACTCTAACAATCTCCGGGTCCATCTTTCCTTGCTCATTCGAGCAATGAAAATGCGAATGCGAATGAGCAAGGTAGAAGCATATTTAAAAATAATTGTTGCTTGCTATTTGGATCACATTATGTAAAGAATTACGTTGGTGCCTATATTGCTTCTCTTTATTTTGATCAGAACAATAATGTGTGGAAGATGTAATTGTGCCTGAGTGTGATAAAAAGCGTCATCATTTATACCCAAAAACACAGATAAAATATGCATATTTCTGTTATCCATGAAATTCAGGTTAAACGAAGAAAAAGATGTACAGTGCCATTTATATTGTTTTTGAGAAAACTAACCTAGAAAGCCCCTTATTTGTTTTAAATAAGTATGCGGTTTATTCGATGACACACGTTGGTTGCGGAACAAAGAAGATAAGAAGAGTGAGTTAATTATAGCGACACTGACACAAATTCAAATAGTATTTATTTCCTTTGGCAATATGAATAAAAACCGCAGAGAAAATAATAATGGTAATGATGACGAATTAATAGAAGCAGAGTACGATGACAAAAAAAAAACGGAAAACGTTCGTGATTTTCGGAGCTCTTTGCGTAACTCTACAGCAGCGTGATTAAATAAATGTTTGTTTATATTTTCACTTCCACCATCAAAGTGAGTACTTAACCTAATTTTCAGCTACTCGAAACATAATTCCGTTACTTTTACAACATTTTCGTGACACAAAGAATGTAATATTAAAAACCACTGTATACACGGCGTGCTTTTACAGATACTCGTAAAATTTCGCGTTACGTGGCCCATTCGCTTTTACGGCCGTCACTGTTTGGAGTGGAGATGCCTGAATTTTTGAGTCGTCACGTTTTTTCGGAATGTTTATGGGTGGTAGTGAGGATTTCCAAAGGTCGTGGTGACAGCAAGCATCAAGAATTCTTTGGAGTACGAAAGAAAGAAACTTTTGTTTATCAATTTTATTTCTTTTATCTTCTCTATATAATAGTAAATCAACTTTTAGAGCAGGAGCAATCTTGGATGCAATTACCTCCAGGTAAAATACCAGGTAAAAACTTGAACACAAAATACCAGGTAAAAACTTACACACAAGCTCCAGTATCTGCTCTATGAAATAATAGACGTTTCTTTCTTTCATACTCTAAAGAGTTCTTGATGCTTGTTGTCACCATGACCTGCCCGTAAGTTCTTACTTACTTACTGATGAGTTCAACATTCGACCCTTGATCGGAATTTAGGGAAAGCATTTCTGTACAATGAAAAAGTAATTTTGCTTACGATATTGTTTTTTTAATTATTATAGTTTTGGTTCATCATATCCAGCTTACGACATCGTATCAACAGTGGCTGCAAGTTGTCTTTGATTACTTGTGGCTCTGCCCACCCCATTAGGGATTACGGGCGTGAGTTTATGTATGTATGTGTATAGTTTTGGTAACGGCTTTTCCGAGTGTGTTATTAATTTTTACGTCCAGTCTGTGTACAACAGTATTTAAAAATAAATTGATATAAAATATTTGTGATTGACATAAGGTGACATGTCAATCCCAAATATTTTTATCACTGATACTGTCGATTATATCTGTAGATAATCGTTCTCAACTTAGCTAAGGCTTTAGGTAAAATAAATTGTAATGCAATTTCGTTGTACGCCTACAGCAGAATCGTGAATCATGCATCAGACGACTGAATTTTGTATTCTTTTGACTCATTAATCATTCATTCTTCCCTCTCATACTGGACAGCGACAACGAAATGCCAGACATCGTAGAAAAAGACAGGTTTATATAAAATTAAAACACCGAACAGGGAACCTCAATAATTTACAAGCGTCAAACAAATTAACTTGTTTGGAAGTTGCAACAAATTAAATTCAACGAACAGAACACTTTGATATTTCTTCATAAAGAAAACTAACTAATACCGATAAATCTACACGCAAGCTGGTACGAAAATATGCCAAAAGTTGGCTGCAGTAAAGAAAACTGCTCACGACTCCAACTCGGCCGAACAAGTTTCGAAAGCTGAATCGGGCGAATCGTGAGTTGTTCGATCTCTGGTGATTTTCAATAGAGAAGTAATTCAAAGTTTGTCCGCTACATCGGAATTTATTGCAATGGTCGAGTTCGCTCTTGTTGGTATAGTTGGAGGCGTTAATAAGGGGTTTTTAATTGCTTGCTTACTTCTATACATTTCTGGGAGTGAATAAAAAATAGGCCACGTTGAGCTGTTTGTCTTCCAGAACATATCATCTGACAGACGGATTGTGTTCTTTCTAAAATGATGGATAACTTATGGGCGATAGGCTGATCCTTGTCATAACCATCATAGGACTTCGTATCCACAGTAGCTGCAAGTTGTCTTTGATTACTCGTAACGCTGCCTAGCTTATAAATAATTATGGGCGTGAGATTACGTATGTAAAATTGCTCGGAGCTGTCAAAGATGTTGACGTAATTCAACTTTTGTGTTTAGAATTCGATTTGATATTGTCTGTCGCGTTGAGAAAGTCTACTGCTAATTCGCGACTAAAATACTGGAGACTTGAGACAGTATCATTATGATTTTTGTTTTTATAGCACTCACCCGCTTAGGGAAACTCACAAAGAAAATATAAAAAAGCCGGCGTCCGCTTAATGATGATACGAGGGGAGGTCAAAAAGTTCGCGGAATGAGGGGGAAGGGGGTCGAAATTAAACACGAAACTATTTTTCCTTTTCAATATATTCTCCCTTAACCTTAACACATTTTCCGGATCTATCAAATAATTTGTTTATTCCATCATAAAAAAAAGATTTCTCTTTGCTGTCAAAATAGGCCGAAATTGCAGACTTGACTTCTTCATCATCGCCAAATTTTCGTCCACGCAGTTCCTTTTTCATTTTTGGGAAGAAATAATAATCGCTGGGGGCCAAGTCTGGACTGTAAGGCGGGTGGTTTAATTTTTCGAACCCGCATCGGTGAATGGCAGCCGTCGCAACATGGCACGTGTGGACGGGTGCGTTGTCGTGCAAAAGGAGCACACCTCTTGACAGCTTTCCTCTTCTTTTTTCCTTGATAGCCTCTTTCAATCTATCCAGTAAAGAAGCGTAGTAATGTCCCGTTATAGTCACACCACGATCTTTATAATCAATCAGCAAAATACCTTCTGTATCCCAAAAAATAGTGGCCATGATCTTTCCGGCCGATTGTGACACCTTAAACTTCTTTGGAGGAGGTGTGCCTTTTTTATGCCACTGCATCGACTCTTGCTTCGACTCAGGTTCATAGTGGTGAACCCAGGTTTCATCTCCAGTAACAATCCGGGCCATAACTTCTTCCTTATTCTCTCCACAGAGCTCTAAAAACTGGCGAGAACACTCGACACGCTCGCTTTTTTGAAGTGGCGTGAGCATTCTTGGAACCCATCTTGCGCTGACCTTAGTCATCCCAAGATGTTGATGTAGGATATTTAAAATACTTGTTTCGGATACACCGACCATTGCTGCAAGCTGCTTCTTCTTCAAGCGGGTATCTTCTAATACAAGTTTCTCTACTTTTTCGATGATTTCCGGTGTGGTGGCCTCAATGGGCCGTCCGGAGCGGGGGTCATCTTCAATCGACTCTCTTCCTTGCTTGAAAAGACTATGCCACTTGTAAACCATGGTTTTACCAGGGGCAGAGTCCGCGTAAACTGCTTACAGCTCTTGAAAAATCGTCTGAGCGGATTTTCCTTGCTTGGTGAGGAACTTAATGACGGCGCGGTGTTCAATTTTCTCCATATTCGCTGAGTTCTTCCCGATTCACTTGTTTGCTGGTCGATAGTTCAAACGTTAATGACCCGATTTGCTTCAAACTTGGTACATATACTGTTAATGAGGTGTGCAACTAGCGGCTACCTGTACGAGCAAACCAACCCCCTCCAACCCCTCCATTCCGCGAACTTTTTGACCTCCCCTCGTACATAGATCGAAAGAACTTAGCATAGGCAGGAGGAGGACCCGGCTTGACAAAAGCTGCGGGTTCAAGCCCCGTCTCAGTCAGAAATTAACTTTTTCTTTGTGAGTTTCTTACGTATCATCAATGTATTTATTTATTATTTTATTTATTAAATCTTAATACTAAAAATACAATTTGTCAATGCCCTGCAAAACTGTTTACACAGTTTGTCTGCAGAAAAGAGTCTCTACTAATAATATGAACTTATATCTAATAGTCATTTGGAAGTAAGAGCACAGTGAATTTAACAATTAATAACATCATAAATTAGCTAGGACATGAATCTAAAAGGTATTAAGTAATTTTTTATATTTACTTTTGTTTGGTTCAAGACGGATGTTCTCAGGCAAACTCAGTCAAATTAAAAAGTAACGTAATTATTCAAACACAATTTGTAAAAGCTGCGGAAATTACTACTATCATTAGTGTTTACAATCTTTGACTGGTGACCACAGTACATCTTACAGATGTAATTTGAGAGGTCGTTAACGAAAACGACGATGAAGCACATTTTTGATATCTGATCATGTTGTAAAATATAAATGACCTGTTTTGACTACAATAAAAATTCAAATATTTCTTTGTTGAAGAAGTTACTGTGGTTATGTGGTACACCTGCTTGCTTCTCAAATGGGAAGCGCCAGTTCGAAACCCGGTACCGAACTTGCACCAATAACTTATTCATTTATCATAAGTGCTGTTTTCACTAACACAATTAGTTCGACTATCATAGACGGTGATACGGTCCACCACCTATCACGTTGGTCTAACAGAAAGCTCGGTGAGATGTGAGTACTTAGTTCATCTTGTGATGGGTGTACCTGTGACTACCCCAATTGGAATACAGTCGTGAGCCTATGTTATGTATATTAGTCGTAACAAGGAACATAATCCTTGTTTCGATGAATATTTAACGCTTTAAAGTCTTTTATGTGACATTTTGCCAAAAAATATCTAAACATGAAATTGTTGTATTCTGTCTGCCTCGTGTAAAGCCCAAACTTCACATTGAAAAACCCGAACTCTCCAAAGCTCAAATTGAATTACAACATACAGCTTATACCTTAATATTTGAGGCACGTACTGTGGACGCAGCATCGCCTGTTCATCGGATCCTGGCTTTGGGCCAAACTCATCTTGCTCCTAAAAGGTACTTAGTATCGTCTATATATCATAAACGGAGCCCATTAAAAGCTAAATATAGTGTCGGGATGTGTGCGTCGTGATTCTGCGTTTACGATATCTAGGACACACGATAACGCCAGGACTAGACCAGAATTTTATAGTAGAAATCAGGGTCAAACCAGAATTTTATGGCAGAAATCAGGGTTAGACCAGAATTTTATAGTAGAAATCAGGGTTAGACCAGAATTTTATAGTAGAGTATCCATAGATAATTGTAGAACCGACTATTTCATTAATTTAAATTTTTGGAATGCTTTTGTTAGTAGACGAATCAAGTATCGTTGCTTTATTAAAATTGTTGTTTGTCTTTTCTGAAAATACTTCTGATTAAATACTTCCACTGCAGAAAGGTAAACAGCAGTTCGTTTGCTTGCCTGAAGTTTTTGAGCATTCTCCTTTTATGGTACTGATTAAAATAATTGTAGATCTTTGTGCTTTACGAAGACTAAAAATAATACCGGGTTCAAAATAAAGTTCGTTTTAGAAAAGAAGTTCACGGATTGTAATGGAATTAATTGATAAGTCGTAATAATTGTAAGCAGAATAGGCTATTTGACAAAGTCAAATGAGATACTTTTTACGAATCGTCAAAACGAGAATTTTCTATAGAATTTATATGGAAATACTGTCAGAAAAGCTACAGAGTGGGTTCCTGCAAACGCTGTCAGACGTCGAGGAAGGCTACGAAAATGATGGCGCGACGAGTTAGACCGCTTTTTGAAACGATGGCACGAACAAGCTGGGGACAGGGAGGAGTGGAAGAAGCGAAGATAGGCCTTTGCCCTGCAGTAGGACATCGAGGGCTATTAATAATAATACTGTCACCAAAAACAGTGAAATCTCGTACTTATTGGCGCTTAATTTATAATTAAATTTCGAAAATACGTCAATTGCGTTTCGGCACTTCTTTCGTGACATTTGCGTATAAAAGTAAGTGCACAATGCAAACAAATGTCAAATTGTAATATTGCTTCCCTAGATGAATTGCTTCGATGTGGCCATTTTAACCCCCTGAACATAATTGCGTTGACCGTTGTACTTTCTATTTCCCCCTCATTCTTGGGCGGTAATAAGACGTCCATTGTCTTGATAGTCCTCTGGAACAGGCAATTATCTCTGGCTCAATACAATGCAGTCAAATTAGGTGGTATATTCATATCGTAGCTCCTCCAAGATTCGCGTTCATTAGGCCCCGCGCATTTAGACAACGACCCGTGACCTATATCCGAAACAGCGGTGTTAATTTAGAAGAACAAGCGGCTGGGTGTTTTTTTTTAACCCCCGACGCAAAAACGACGGGGTGTTTAAGTTTGACGTGTCTGTGTAAATGTGTGTGTGTCTGTCTGTGGCATCGTAGCTCCCAAACGGATGATTCAATTTTAATGCGACTTTTTTTGTTTGAAAGGTATATCAGTCGAGAGTGTTCTTAGCTATGTTTGGTGGAAATCGGTTCAGGTCTTCAAGGTAATCAGGTCGTTTGTTAAGTGCGATAGGAATGTTACACGCTCAGTTTGCTTGCAAGCATGTGGGATAAGATATTTTTTGCTTTTTATAGGGTTTAGCATTTTTAACCTTTTGTCATAATAATTGAGTACTTTTTTGGTCGGGGGTTTTTTTTTTAATTTTCATGTTATTAAATAATATATGTTTTTTAAACACAAAGTTTATATTTTCCTGGTTGGAGCCCTGTTTTCAGCTTACAATCGTACTGATTCCAGTACACACCATCTAATTTTATTTTAAGTTATACCTGTCATTTTCTTCTCATCCGTCCCACTGCTGGGCACAGGCCTCCCCTCAATCAACCGGAGGGGGTATGGAGCATACTCCAACACGCTGCTCCAATGCGGGTTGGTGGAGGTGTTTTTACGGCTAATAGCCGGGACCAACGGCTTAACGTGCCCTCCGAAGCACGGAATCATCTTACTTTTTCGGACAATCAGGTGATTCAAGCCTGAAAAGTCCGTACCAAACAAAGGACAATCTCACAAAGTGATTTCGACAATGTCCCCATCGGGAATCGAACCCGGACCTCCAGATCGTGAACCTAACGCTCTAACCACTAGACCACGGAGGCTGTTTTTTTTTCTGTATTTCTTCTATATAGTGCTGTTTATTCTAATACATCTTTTTTTAACTTCAAAACCTCGGTCTCATCTCTTGTACCGATATTTCAGCCCGTTGCCTTTTAGTCCCACATGCGAAGTTTCAGCTCGAAGCCTACCGCTTTGTGGTCGGCTCTCGGTAGAGTTGCCATGTTTTGTTCGTTGACCTCTGTACAAAAACTTTAGCGCAGATTTCCTGGCAAAAACTGGGTTGGAGGTGATTTAGTAGGGGAATAACGCAGTGATAAGTGGAGGAGAATAATTGGCGGTATTTTGAGGGATTACAGTTGAAACAATTCTGGTTTGAACGTTTCCTTTTCCGACTTTATTTTTACCTGACTGTCGCGAAGCAAAACGGAGGGTTATGTGTTTGAATCTGTTCCTTCCTAACTCCTAAACCACTTATCAGAATTTAAAAAGTGAAGTTCTATTGAAGCGTCTTGATTGTCTGGTGTTTGCTTACCACGGCGTAGGACCACCGCTGTCACATAAACATCACTATTCGAATGAATTTCAAAGAAGTTTTGTATTCTTTCATACTTTTTAGAACGCGATTTTTCCTTAATCGCTTTTAAACTTATGTTTTTTGTTGGTTGCACCTATGCGATTTTTATTCTATTGTTTATCAAATGGTTATCTTTGTAGGGACAATTAATTAGTACTTTTATCTATCAACTTAACGCGCATGATAACGCTTGTGCGGAAACGCTTTCACGAGTTGCCATACGTTTGATTTCATTAAGGGCGGAATTTTGGCGATTCTGTGTGACGCTAATGAACTCTAACTCAAACTTAAAAATATCTTTATTCATTAGGTAACATAGTTACTTACATTTTGAATTGAATGGGGTTATCAATTTGACCCGTATGTATGTAATATTGTTGGAATTGCATAATATTCGTATACGTTTGTCTATCTTAGCTTCTTTTATACCAATGACTTACCATTACCACTACTAATGGGTTTTAAACAGGGTTCGCTTTGCATGTTCTTTCGAAACACGGTGTAAATTAAATTCACATGAACTTTATCGTTTTTTATAGACTATCTACGCTTTCTATTCGTGGATAGAGATACACTTTAATGTGAGGTTATACAGTCAATATTACAATGCGTCTATTTACTACAGGACATTGGCTATGCAATGTCCTACTATAAACGACGTCACTAAATTGTTTATAGGCCATTTTAAGGATTGTTAGAATTGTCCTATTTATAGCTGGCTGGCAATGGCTGAAGAGAGATGGCGTCTGTTTTCAGTCATTTTACTGTTGAGATAAACCGTTAAATAGATTGACTTTCGACTTTACGAAGTAACAAAATACTTGCGAGCTAATGAAATTGGAATAATAATTGTTTTACGCAGAGCACTTATTTAGACTAACGTTACACTTTACCACACATTAAACACACACGCACACTATGTTACACTTAAACTTTTTGATTGAGACAACTTATATTACGTTGATTACTAAAACCCTGGATTCTACAACGATTGCAATCAATAAATTCATCATCACCCTATATTCCCGTTTTTTACTGGGTCCGCTTACCTAACCTAAAGATTTGACAGGTCCGGTTTTTTTACAGAAGCGACTGCCTGTCTAACCTTCCGAAAATGCAAACCTCGGGAATGTAGGTTTCGTCACGATGTTTTCCTTCACCGCTGAGCACAAGATAATCATTTATGATCCAAACGTGAATTCGAAAACAAATTCGACAATCATTAGTTTAGGCCTGTGCTGGATTCGAAACTGCGACCTCAAAGTGACGATTTAAATCTATTGCACCAAATTAATTTCAAACTGAAATTCTCCGTCACAAATTTCGATTGTAGCTCGGAGCAAGAAGTGGTCATCAATAATGGCTATCCGAGTGCCTAGTCTTTGCCCAGCAGTGGGACTTCGGCCTCAACTCAGCCAAGTCACGTAGGCAGACGACTAATGAACGCTTCACGGTTCAATTAGAGCTGGGATAGGGCTTTAAATAACAGGTTGTAATAGGTATCGTTTCACTGTTATTAATTTAAATTAAGAATGATTTGTTTTATTACAGCACAAGCTAAATATTTAAAGAGCTTATTACCACGTTCACTGTGTATGAAACATACGAGGAAATCAATTTGAAATCAATCGGACACGTTCCATATGTGGGGCATATTTTTTAAAATTAGCATTGCACGTGAGGGGTCGATATTTAATTTTGAGTTACACAGTGAACTTATTAAGCTCTTTTTACGCTTATTATTGAGCTAGGGGAGGTTTGGATACTTAATTCAGCTTGCGATGAACTCTGACTACCCCATTTGAGATGTACTTATGTGTTATGCTTATTAAAACACAGCCGTCATAGCAATGATGATGAAAAATTGATTTATGAGTTAATCCAAATTTGGTGTAGATTCTTGTATATTACGGGTAATGGGGTAGCCTAGTAGATGCTTCATCCTATCCATCCCAGGGTATATTTGTCAAAAATGGCTGCAAATTATCTTTTTATTACTTGTGGCTCTGTCTACCCCGTTAGAAACTCGGGCATCAGTTAGTTCATTGAATGAATGAATACAAACGAATACTTTAACATACTACACATACTCTACCCTTATACTTTACTTTTTTTTTGCTGTGTGAATAATGTACCTCTGGCTACACCAATTGGGATATAGACGGAAGCTTACGTTATGTTATTTTAAATATTTAACTAGTATTACCTAGTACAAGTAGTTATTCGTAATAGGCAGGAACATCACTAGCAGGCAAGGTATAATAGGGCATTGATTGCATTTGATTGACTGTACATTGTTTAGTATCGCAAGCTCATCATACGGTTGACGTGATTAGCATGTCTTATTAAAGGGGATCTCATGACTATAGTCTTCCTCTTCTATCGTCGGTTGTGAGATCAACGACCGAATGTTAGGTTTTCTGTAATTTTGTGCGAATTTGTGTTGCCTTCATATGGCAACACTAGGAGAAAGGGTATAAAAAGGCGTTTGTCTTTCATTGGGGTTCTTTTTGATTCGAGCACGCATCGAAGGCAGACGTACCATTTTGACTTGTGTTTGAGCACGTGTGCGTTTTGGAAATTTAGAGTAAGTAGCCAATATACTTATTGTTTATTATTTCAATGGTTGTTTTATTTATAGAGCATGTACCTGAGGCAGCTTTATGTATATCCAGGTATCCGTATGTTAGTTAATGAACATGTTACCGTGGTCTTACTACACGACCTTATCAACCCTGGCGTCAGGGTTACTATTGAAGACTACAAATACGCAGCAGGCGCTGATCTCACTCCCTCTGGGTTTTCCTTTAGTTTTAAATGGTCGTAAGCTGCTAAGGACTAAGAAAAGAGGACTAGAAATGGTTCTAGCTCGCACGCCCTAAGCTTTTTTTTTATTAATGTAATGATAGGCTCGCGTTAGACCACAATCTAACTTGATGGTAAGTGGTATAGCTATTTGCGCTTCAAGTGATAAGGCCGCCATTTGCCATGTACCTAGTTAAGAGTCTTTTGTAATTATTTCTTTTTATTTTGAAGGAATAAAGTATATTTGTATTGTATTACGACATATTCTTGTATCTTTGTTTTCTTTACATACATAAATAATCATCTTCCTAGCGTTTTCCCGTTCCTTACAGGGTTCGCTTATCGAACCTAAAGATTTTTGGCGGCGAGGGTGTGCTGCCGCCAAAGAATGTTTTCGGGGTACCGAACAGAGCATAGTACCCCGCTACCCACAAGTTGGTAGTGTGACTAGGGATCGACGACCGTGTTGGAAGTTGTACTGTGTAAACTTCGATACCGCGTTTCAGGATCGCTTTAAGACTGCATTATTGAATGTGGCGCCATCTGTTGCATGTGAGCGGAACTAGCTGGCCAACTAGTTGGGTCCGCTACAGATTTGACAGGTCCGATTTTTCATAGAAGCGACTGCTTGTCTGACCTTTGAACCCGCGAAGGGAAAAGCAACCCAATACGAGAATATAATCTCTGAGAATATAATCTTTGTTTAGAGATAAGCTTGCCTGTACTATCTGTTTTCTTTGTATGTTTCTTGTGTCATAGTCACCAACAACTGTGATAGCCACAGCTCAACACATAAATAATATATCAACATAATATACATAATATTTCTCGTTGGGGTACGCAGAGGTCAAGAAATTCCACTTACTACGATCTTGACACTCCACTTTCGCTTCTTCTACTGTCATGGAAGACTTCTTCTCTTTTTTATTTTGTTCATAATCTTTTTCTCTTTCTATATTCGTATGCGTTGGTAAATGACGAAGTTCAGAATGTAGGCAATTGGAAGACATGAAATAATGGTTCACCTTCAAAATTACGACCTTTTTGATGTTCAAAGTTACTGACCTTATGCCTTTTGTACTTCTAAAACAATCATTAAATTAATGAGAACAAAAGTTGTTTTAAACAATTTACGCAAAGTTTCAAGCATGATCGTTTTAAATATTGATTGTTGTCAACCTGTATTTTTTCAACGCTTCTCTTCTGTCGTGTGGGTTGTGAAGTAGATGATCAACTTCATCAACGACCCTGGCGTCAGGGTTATTATGGAGCCACCAAAGGCCCCTGACATGGCTCATGTAACGACTACTTAGACCAGTAAGTAAGTAGTCACCGGGACAAACGGCTTAGTGCCTTTCGAAGCACGGATCATCTTACTTTCGGACAATGAGGTGATCAGCTAGTAATGTCCTGACCAAAAACACACAAACCGGGATTCGAACCCAGGGCCTCTAGATCGTGAGTCCGCTTGACAAAGGCCGTTTCTCACAGCTGAGCATTTATTGAATATTTATGATCTAGCATTGAACATTTGGTTGATTTAACCAATGCCAAATTCGAACTAGAGACCTAAAAATGAGAGTCAACCGTTTTTCCATGCTACCACGTCTCAAAAAGAAGCAAACGCAAAATAAAAAAAATAAAAACCAGTGAATAGTCGTAAAGATCTAAATATAATGTATTCAGTTCTTTTATATTATTTTCTTTCCCTTGGCACATGACATGAGTTCCTGATCTTTCGGAAATAGAAAAAGTTCTGAAAAGCAGTCTTGATAATTGCGTAGGTACCTACCTACCTACAAAGATAAAATATGTTATTATACAATATGACTGCTTCTACATAATTGACGAGCGATTCGCCCTTGCTTCTCTTTAACTTTCGACTAGAATATTCATTTAATACTTTATTTTATTTTTACTTTTTTACACGACTATAAATATAAATAAAAGTTGATTGCACAGTTTTCATCTATTTCTTACTCATTAAAGTGTCTGATATTTAATCCAGGACACGTGAGCAACACGTAGCGAATTCGTAAATTGTGAGTGACCATTCCACCTCTATACGTAGTCATAGAATAAGGAATATGTAATTGAATAAGGAATATGCTGTGAAATTTTTATTTTACTTTATTTTTAAATACTTACCCTTAATGCATAAGTTACTTTTTTCTTTCACACACCTTTGCGTTTCGTTTCATTCAGTCTACCATGTGATGTGGTTGTACTTTATAAATAAATGATTACTTATAGATCGGTAATACTCCCCCCCCGCACCATTTCTTATCGCGCGCCGATCTCAGCCGTTCTGGCCGCCAAGGAGCTAGGAAGAAGAGCCGCGGACTTTGACTCGCTCGCACTTACTCGTTATGCGGCAAACGGAAAGAATGAGAATGATTACTATTTGAAAAGCTTTCTTCTCTCTTCTAAACTTCTATTTTGTTGTGCCCGACAGGGTCTGTGATGTGAACCTCCAACCATATGTAACTTAGCAACTTCTACACCATAATAGTACCTATGCAAATAAAGAATATTGTAGTAATATACGATCCCGACGACCGTAATATACGATCCCGACGACCCGATTACTCTAGCCATAGAGGCGGCCAATCAGCTCGCAAACACTTCAGGACCCCGATACCGACCCTGCCGGCGTGGTCGACGATTTCCCTCAATCAGCGCTTATCACTATCGACCCACTAGGGTCGATTAATTCTTTCAAATATTTTTCCTCTCAGACGACGCCCTGAGCCGAGGCTCGCGCCCAACTAGGCACCCTCAGGCCTGTTGTCTTAAACATTGTACCAAGTGAGAGCCTTCAGCGCTCCCCATTTGTCCGGCCAAGTAGTTAATGCCATCTGCGGCATAACTACAATAAGTCACGTTAAAAAATAATAATTTTGAATACTGAGATATGAGATTGAATGGAGAGTTCGGGATGTGACGTAGTTTTATTCTTTATTCGTTGGTAATATAATAGTACCAAAATTCCATAAAAGTGCTAAAACTCTAAGAGGCCTGTAGAAGCCGTCAAACCGACACTAACTTTTACAATCGCCTTTAAGACGCTGTCGGTGCTAAAAGTGTCATCAATTCTAATAAAGAATCTCATAACAACAAAACGACTGTTTTCAAGTTCATAACATAACATGGGTATAATACTAAGGGTAATGTGGCATGTTGACGTGTAGGTAAGTTAAGTCGTGTGCACATTGACTAGAGGACACGGACGCGTTTTTATGCTCTTATTAGGCCAGGCGCGCACTACGAGTTTTTCGCCGCGCGGCAGAAAAGAGCAGCGGCATAATGTCGCACTGTAATACTGCGCCGATGCGGTGGCTCTGTCGTCAGGTGCGCGCAATACAATTTAAAACTGTTTGGTATAGTATTACTGTGCGACATTACGCCGCTGCTTTTTTCTGCCGCGCGGCGAAAACTCGTAGTGCGCGCTTCGCCTTAAGGCTCAATATCAGATCAATATTTAATGAAAATATCTATATAAGGTGTAAACTTTATAAAGGCGGAAGGTGGTAATAGTTGGTCATTCTTATTGTTGGCCATATTTACTGTTTGCTATTTTTACTGTTGGACAATCTAATTGTTGGTCATTTTTTATTTTGGTCATTAATCGTGTAAAGGATTCGGAATTTTACGAATTTTCCGACAGGAAATTCCATTTGATACCAACTCAGAACCATGGTCTGAATCATCCCCCGAAGTTATCGTTACGATGTCACTAACACCCATACTGTGTAAGCTAGTACGTGGTGTAAGTGACATCATAACAAATACTGAGATGGATAATTCGGCTCATGATTCTAAATTAATATCAAGTGGAATTTTCTATCGCAAAAGTATACAATTGAAAATACTTTTAAAAAACTAAAAAAAAAAAACATGAATTCCGCGACGGTTAATTCCACTTGATATTAACTCAGAATCATGGTCTAAATCATCCCCCTCAGTATTCAGTACGATGTCACTAACACCCTGTATAAAAAAGAACATAACCAATAAAAGTGTTACATACCATGTTTGACACATACATAAAATCACGCCTATTTCCCGTTGGGGTAGGCAGATGCGAATTCCACTAAATACGATCCACCAACCATATTTGAGACATACAAAATGTGCGAGATTTTCCCATTTTTTTCGAGGACATTTTATATGATTCCATATTCAGCTTTACACGCTTTATCCACATTTCATCTCAAATTACGTCCTCGTTTCTCAATCTTATTCGCAGAAAGGCGTCATAAAATAAAATTCGAAATTGAACAGGCAAGGTACGGAACCATCTTAAAGGAATTCAGCTCACACTTTCCATGTTTTATTGTTTGCGACTCGCATAACGTGGGGGGAAATTCATTGCTAAGGTGAAAACCTTAGAATCCGTGTACAACACACGTGCTCTGTGTAGAGAATTATGTTTCTATATTGTAAACCTTGTGTGAGGGGGGGGGGGGAAGTTTTGGGGCGACACAGAATGGAAGGACACGGGAGTTAGGGTAAAGGGTCTTTAAAGGAAGTCTCGAAAAACATTTGTCATTTTCAGAACTGTAGTAAAATCTACTTTCTATGTGTGGCCCTCTTTACTTTTCAAAACTAGTTACAATATTTAATACAGCTGAAAATTTTCTTTGGTCATCGTGGGATGGTTAGAGCGTTGGTCTCTGGGTCTGGAGGTTTCGGGTTCGATTCTTGGTGCGGACATATCACAAAAACACTTTATGATCATGATTCGGTCAGGACAAAGGCTGACCATCCGATTGTCCAAAAATACAAATATAGTTCATTATTAACAAGGAAATAGAATAAAAGTTATCTATAAAGAAACTTAAGTACCTACATTTTACCTTAAAGTAAGATAGATGATCGGTGCTTTGGATGGCACGTTAAGTTTAAGTTCTGGCAGATGAGACATACGTTATGTAAAAAATTACGATTCAAAGTGTAACTAATGTTAGATAGGAAAGAATCTATCGATCTAATTACGACGTTTAGTAAAAAGTAACTGATTTGACTAGTTGGATACTAGCCTATTTATCTTTGACCCAGTCAAATAGGTACCCTATTTAGACCCAGTACGGCTTCCTAGATCCGACCCTGTGTCAAAACTGACGTGTTGCATTTCCTATTGAAGCTGTATTCACGTCACTTTGTGCAAGCCACTACAATACAATACAATACATCTACTATACCTATACAAGTACCAAGTAGAAACGGCTATGATTTACGCGAACGGGCGCAGAATTTTCAACTAGAATTCAACGGTTTAAGCTGAAGTAAGACGAAAACTTGACTGCAATGGACTAAGTTTCAAGAGCGTGGGTTTGTTTCTTCTTTTGATTTTAGTTCTTTGAGTAATAGCTGAGTTTGTATGTCTATCGTTATTCTCACATAACATACTGCAATTCAAATTCAAATGCAAAAATTTCCTAATTCAGTAGGTAACATAGTTACACTTTGAATCGTCATTTTTTTAACGAACGTCTCATCCGCATAAAACTACTGCAATATCTTAACCAAACTATCAGTAAGTGATTTTTGAGATATATCTCCACGCGGATTCCAACCGGGGACCTCCGAATCGTGAATACAACTTTGAAATCCAGTTTGATAAGCAGCTTCTCCCATTCGTTAGTTTTTTTACTCCCAGCAAAAAAGTTATTGGAAACAATAGAAACTATGCCTTAGTTTTGAGCAAATAATGAGCCCATGCTGGGCCAATATTGGGCCAATAAATGACGCAAGTTGAGATGTGACGTCAGGTAACAAACGCTTTGGTAAAAAACGACACCGACGGCAGTTTCATTATTTTTTTGTCAAAGCTCGTCAAAATAAGAGGCAAAGTTGAAACAAACCTGGAAGTTGCGAATTTCGAACCCAAATTTGTATCGCACGGGGATAGATATTTTGGGAGGATGTTAAAGCAATCACCTATTGTTGACCGAAAAACGGTTTCTGAACGTAACAAAAATGATGACTGTAAAGCATCTGTCGGATGGACTCGCGATGGACTCAATGGTGCAGCAAACTTCCTGAACCATAAATTACCCAGTCATATGGTCTGATTAGGGAAACGATCAGCAATCACGAAGAACCTACTGATGAAGGCCTTCAATTATTATTTTTTTACTAGCCTGGATTGTCCCACTCCAGGGCGAAGGCCTCCCCTCTGAACTTCCACTTCTCCCTGTCCTGTTGGAGAGAGATCGCCTTTCTGGATATTACTTTAAAATCTCTTTTAAAATAAGTATAGATATACCGCAGAATTGGATATCATTAGCGGCAGCAACTTTGATTGATAAACATTTTAACACAGATTAGGGGGGTTAAAAAGGCCACGTCATAGCAATTCATCTAAAACAGCAGCATTTTGACATTTGTTTGCATTGCGCACTTACCTACTTTTATATGCGCAAATGTCAAATTGCAATATTGCTTTTTAGATGAATTGCCTCGATGTGCCCTTTTTAACCTCTCAGATAAGGTCGGTTTTCTTCATTTCAATCCTACAATATTTTATTTTCCTCACAAAAAACCAATCACTTTTGCTAGATTCTATCATTTTAAAGTGGAATTCCAATAACACGTGCAATTGGAAAAGTTTTGACAAAATGTCGACAAATCCAAACCGGTATTCAACGAAGTTTTTCTGGTAACTCGTAACAAGCTTTGGTCAAGTCAGAACGTTTATTAAAAAGTAAAAAAAATCTAAAAGTGATAAAAACAAAAAATATCGTTGCCTTATAGCGAATACCACGTCAGCGTCTTTTTTAAAAATCGAATTTTGATCTGATTTTGTTTAACAAACCATCGATTTCTTTCAATGAATAGCATTCCAGGTAGAAATTGGGACCACATTTTTTACTGGATTCAAAACAAGCTTGTCTATTGCGAAACTTTTTGGCGGGAAACGGACACGGTACAATTGCTTTCTTCAATGAATAATCTAAATAATTAATACGAAGTGGTGTTTTGTGGTTAATAATCGCATTTTGTTAGTCAGAAAACATTCGCGATAGTGTTATTATATCGGAATATTCGATAAACAAAGTGTACCTATCTATTTTCGCCTCGTGCCAACAAGCCGCTTCATAACTCGAAAGTTTATGCGGACTTTTGAGTTAATTCGTTTGCGGTTCGGAGTAGGAGTTTGCTCCGAGGGAGGGGGCTTAGGTTTCATCATTCTTCGTCATCACCTTTCATCATTTCATTAATCATCATCAAGAAAAAAAAATACATAAGACATGGCTGTATGGGCATAGTTCCGGTTGCCTTGCCCTTCGGGGAAAAAACCTATAAATGTCTATTGCGAGGTTTTGTTGACAAACTTTGCGTCGGAATGCGGTTTTCCAAAACTGCGCTTGTGTGGTATGAATCCATTGCTTAAGTACTCGTAATAAACCGATTACTTAGTCCAACCTCAACAATAAAACGGACCATTTGCAATGATAGTTTTGCGTTTAATTTATGCGTCAGTAAAATCTTTTGTCGCCCCATAGCGTGCTCGTAAAAGTAACGGTTTTTAGGGTTCCACGTGGTTCGTCTAAGAACCCTGCTTTATGGGGTTTTAACTGCGGTTGGCGATAGTTATCACTTTATCAATCCAGATGGTTTTTGGGAAGTCCTAGAAGTTTAACTGAACCTTTTGTTACTTATGTAACAAAAAAGTTATAAGAAGTTGTTGAGCAAAAAGATTGGAATGGAGTGGCCAAAAAAGTAACGAAAGAAAAGAAATTATGAAGTGGATGTTAGTCGGACGAGGAAGGACTAGGCAAACATTCCACGATCAAGTTCACGACATTTAAAAAAAGCCCATTTTGTCAATTGTATTTTAAACTGGCAAACATTTATCTTCTTCTAACGTGTGGGTTGTGAGGTGGAGTAGCAACTTAATCAACCCTGGTGTCAGGGTTACTATTGAGCCGCCAAAGGCCCCTGACATGGCTCACGTAACGACTACTTACTTACATCAGTAAGTAGTAACCGGGACCAACGGCTTAACGTGCCATCCGAAGCACGGATGATCTTACTTTCGGACAATCTGGTCATCAGCTAGTAGTGTCCTAACCAAACTAGGGACCACAAAGTAATTTTCGTGATATGTCCTCACCGGGAATCAACCCCGGGGCCTCCGGATCGTGAGCCCAACGCCCAACCACTGGACCACGGAGATCGTTAGGCAAACATTTATGAAGAATTAGATAAAAGTCGGAAAAATGGAAGTGATGCATCAGGATCGTAATAAGTATGATCCCGTATTATCTTCCTACTCAGATGCGAAATAGTCATTGTATATATATGTATTGTATGTCGAAGACGTACTTAGATGTGTATATATTTAAAGGAATATTTAACCACAAAATATACCCGTTGTATACAGAACTCGTATTTCCGAAACACGAGCACTTTGCTCCTTTTTGATGCTTTGCATACAACATACGCCCCTTCTCGCGGCTTTTCCTAGACGCTTCGGTAATGAAGCACGCGCTGCGCTGCGCTAATTGGACCGTCTAGTGTCGACGCGTGATAGACAGCGCAGTGCAGTGCAATACAGCGCAACACAGCGGTATTTTCGCTACAGTGCATTGTCACAATGTGATGGAGTGGTAGGATAGGTGAGTTGTGGAAAGATTGCTACCACGGGAGAACTATTGTGTCGGTTGATTGGAGTGCAGGGGTTGTCGATTATGGGGGAAGCGTTGACAAGCTGTTAATAGGTGTATGTGTAAATAATTTATAAAGGGAAAACATTGAAAAATAATTCTAATTTTGATCGGATTTGGACTACGACTAGTATATTAACTTTTCAAATACAAAAATATCTTTATTCAGTAAGTCTATGGTTGGCACAGTGGTTTTATTTTGTTAATGTCTGTCACTAATCATTGTATTTCTGAATACGAAAGAATCCCGATCTCCATGTTCAGTTTATGTTTTTCTATCGTGTGGGTTGTGAGGTGGATTACCAACCCCATCAACTCTGGTGTCAGGGTTATTATTGAGCTGCCATAGGCCCCTGACATGACTCATGCGACGATAACGACTTATGCTTAGGGAATTCGTTTGTGTTTTTTTTTTTGAGTATTATATATGGAAATAGGCTTGCCTCTTATTACGTGGAACTTATACATACTCGGCGCGGAGTAGACCCTCTGCATACCCCTCATGCGATGTTATGTGTTGTTAAAATTTGAATTCAGAACTAATTACTTTGTGCACGTCGAAACAAAACAAAGATAAAGTAACAAAATGTGGGCTGAAGGCTCTTTCAGACAACCCTGCATGGGGTAATAGGTGATATATTATTAGCTGTATAACTCCGTGTGATCATTGATACCGCAGTGTGCATTGTGCAAGGTCTGTCAGTCTTGTTGTGTCATTAAGTAGCGTTAGTGAGAAACGTATGACAAAGACATCCACTGGCTGCCATTTTGGTTCACAACTACAGCTTGGGATAATACTGCTTTTGGAGCACACAACAAGGCTCACTATCTGGAGGTCCTCGGTTCGAATCCCGATGGGGACATAGCACAAAATTCACTTTGTGTGCCTGTGATGTGATAAAATGTGATAAAATTTTGTCACGGTAATTTTATCGATTCTGACGATATAATTATGTCGTTCAAAATACGAACAAAATCACGTGGCACGCATGTTAGGGAAGAAACAAAGTTATAGATTTCGACAAAATTTATTTAATCGATCGATAATTTTATCACTACGCCCGTATGTTAGCCCTGCTGGTTTGGTTAGGATATTGCAGGCTGATCACCCGAAAGTAAGATGATCCATACTTTGAAGGCACGTTAAAGTTAGTCGTTACAAGAGTCGCGTCAGGGACCTTTGGCGGTTCAATTGACACAATGGTCCAGTGGGCCATTGACTTCGCAATCCACATGAGATGACAGAAGATGCCCATCTGTATTTAATCAGACAAGTTTCCAAGTACGAAATCGTTACATGAGTCACGTCACGGGCCTTTGGCGGTTCAATTGACACAGTGGTCAAGTGGGTCATAGACCTCGCAATCCAAATAAATGAGAAAAGATGCCTATCTTTATTTATTTAGACAAGTTTCCAACTCGATAGGTATAGTAGACCCTCATTCCTGTGTGTGTGTGTGTGTATGTGTGTGTGGGTGTGTGTGTGTGTGTGAGTGTGAGTGTGGGTGTGTATTCCCGCTAAAAACTTGTCCGTAACATCCCATACATCATAAGAAAGAGCTCAGACTTGACGTGAACGTTTTGTATCTGCCACTGTTGGACGAAATTTTATATTTATGGGTCGAATCACTCGTAATGGAAAGTTCAAGCCACCTGTCAAAGCGGTGCACGATACTCGTATGCGACTGGTTTTGACATTGGCTAAATGTATTTGGACCTATATTTTTGTGTACAGTCCTTAACAGACCCACTAGCAATTAAGATTTTTAGGTAGCGGTTCCCTCTGCCAAAATATATGTCGAGGCCAAATCTTAGAATTCATCATTTCATGATATGTTCGACCATTTCATAAAATGGTCATATTTAAGTTGACCATATCGTTGCTGTAGGCGGTGTCCATGGCGGTGTACATCATGATGTGGCCAACCAGTGAAATATGACGATTTCATGAAATGATTGAGCACATCATGAACACACCACTTTCGCTTCTTCTACACTCATTTTCGATCTAAACATGAATTTGAAAACAAATTCAAAAATTATTGCTTTAGGCTAATTCGAACCTGGGTCCTTACAGTGAGAGTCGTGCATTCGTCCAACTGGCCTATCACGGCTTCGAAAACCTAATGGCAACTCTCTGAATTTTCTCTGCAATAGTTCAAAACAAAAGGATACAATAATGAACGCTTCACATTCTCGCGTTGATGTAAAGGATTTAAAGATAGCGTGATGAACACCCAGCTCGCTTTTATATTAAAAAGATAATAATCTCACTGGGAATAAAGCAGTATTGTGACAAGTGGGATTATGGGTGCTGGACAAAAGCTGGTTTAGAGAACTGGAGTATAGGGAGGGATTTAGTCAGGTCGTGAGGCCACACAAAGTAATGTACTTTATTAAGCGATTTCACAAAAGAAAGAGGTTATCAATTCGACACGTATGTACAGTTATGAGCAATATCATATATCCACTTTAGAACCCTGTCGCTCTATCACATTTGACATTTAATAAGACTTACGGTTTAATTTGTCAAAAAAGTTAATGTGACATGGTTTCAAAGTGTACATATTAGTAGTTGTGACCGTACTATGGGTCCTATATTTTTGTATTACTCCTCTTTTTAATGCAATCTGTCTTCAAAGACATTCAGCATTATTTTAGATTCTCCGTACATCAGGCTTGCAAGGCATGGAACCATAGTCCCACTCTAAATGGTTACTTGATTAAATCTAGTGGTGCTCCTTCAGTCTCAAAAAAGTGCTTGAATTTCTCATTAGCTGCACTGCCATTTCCTTTGTCTGGTTTACCAGCCTGGTTTTGTACTTTGATATAGTACTTTTGATTACTTCCTTGACCGTTTTTATATTTGGAGATCTATGGAAGAGTCATCATCTTCCTAGCGTTGTCCCGTTTGTGCAGTTATAGTGAAGCGTTTCTTAGAAAAATGTCATTCTGATGATTCCGATTCTGATTTCTTTCAATTAATTTCATCCCGGGTAAAGTTGTGACCACAAATACTTATACACTACTTATACTAACTTTCTGTTGCGCGGTTTTGTTAACAAAAATCACATCCGAATGAGGATTTTTGGTAAGACGCTTACGTGGTTTTCACACAGCCACTGTGGTCTAATAGTTAGATCGTTAGGCTCACGGTTTGGAGATCTGAGTTCTGAGATTGTCCTTTGTTTGGTAAGGACTTTGCAGATTTGAGTGACCTGATTGTGCGAAAACGTAAGATGATTCCGTGCTTCGGAGGGCCGTTGATTCCGGCTATCAGCCGTAAAACACCCCCACTAACCCACAGTGGAGCAGCGTGGTGGAGCTTTATACCCAATCCGGTTGATTGAGGAGAGGCCTGTGCCCAGCATTAGGATGTATACAGCTTATGTCATGTTTTATGTGAGTTTGTGGTTTGACGATATGTGCTCATATGTAGCATTGTCATTCGTTACAACACCCATAAATTAACTTGCACATACGAGTACAACAGGCGCAAGAAATGAAAAGCAATTTATCTGGAACTTTCCGAACTTCCTGCATTGAACCCACTTTAGAAATATTGGGTAAATTGCGCTAACATGACTGGCATTTTTTATAATTTAATATAAAGGCTGGTATACTTTTACAAAAATATCCGAAGAGGAAAATATACTTGGGTGCGTACTTATTTTTTATTCTTAAGCCTGCTTTTATATTACCTACTAACAGTATGAACATTGACAATAAATATCAACAAACAAAATAGACACGGCGTGGTTTTATTTATACCAATTACTTCTTCTTCTATCGTGTGGTTTGTGAGATGGTTTACAACCTATCAACCCTGGTGTCGTTTCTTTAGAAGACCGGGCCTCTCAAATCTTCAGGTTAGGTAAACTAATCCCTTGTAAACAGGATAACGCGATTGTCGTCTATCATGTGGGTTGTGAAGTGAATTACCAATCTAATCATCCCTGGTGTCAGGGTTATTATTGAGCCACCAAAGGCCTCTGACATGGCTCATATAACGAATACTTACATCAGTAAGTAGTAACCGAGGGCGTAGAAATAAAAAAATAGAATAGAATATTATGTTTATTTATCAAAAAACTTAAACATGTATACAGTATTGGCGGACCCCGCACTAGGGAAACCCTGTGTCGTCGAGTTCTTAAACATTTGTTATTAGCAAACTCTTTTGATACACTGGCGAGCTAGCCTTTCATAGTAGTAAAATTATAACATATTATCATACAATTTAGAATAACTAAAATAATCGAAAACAATAAAAAAAAATATACGAGACATTTGACGAAAAAAATAAAATTGTAGTAAGGTGGGGGTTGAGCGGGCAGAGAAGGGAAACGACAAGTGACGTGGACGAGTTTATTCCGGTACAAACGTACGAATTACAGAGTGCGGAGAGAGGATCGTGTCTACACGTTACGGTCTTTCAACGAAAGTAGGCCCCTCGAAGAAGCGCAACTTCGTATGCCAACCGTATGGAGTAGGCGCGATATAGGTGGCGTTCAAATCTAGTTCCACAGAGGCGGAAGCTAGATCTTGCAGCTATCCCTAATCGGAATACAGAAGCAGGTCGGGTTTCTTCACGTCGCGGGCGAAGCCCGCGACGGGGAGACGTTCTCGGGGCGTGGCCCCTTTAACGTGGCGGCGCTCGCCGCCCGCAAAAACGGGCGTGGCTCGGGGGTGGGACACGGTGGGCGATGATCGCCCCTCCGTGAGCCCGATGGAGTGTCAGTCCGAGGTGCCGCTAGCGAGGTCGAGCCCACCGGGTGATTCCCCGTTGGGGGAGGCCCAGTGAGCGCCCGTCAGCTAGCGGTGGTGTCTGGTCCGGTGAAGCTGCTCCGTCGCCGGGGCAGCTGGTGTCGAGTCGGCTGGAGAGGGGGAGAGGACTGCTTCCACTGCCACTGGAAGCGTCGACTCATCCCCCGGGGGGGTGGCCACAATCCTAACTACTCGACGGGGAGTAGTGGATGTGGGCAGCCCCGGTCCAGTCCGGTGTTGGTAGTCAGTGCCCACCGGTGAGTTGGCCCAGCAACGATGCCAGGCCTCCCACGATGATGGGCACTGGGTCAGTCTGCGTGCGAATGGCTGCCAGGATGTTGTGCAGCAGCTGCATGGTCTCCTCCAGGACTTCCAGCTTCTCACTGGAGGGAGCTGGGGGAGCCTCCGCTCGGGGCCTCGCCTTCTTCCCCTTGGGAGGGGCGGCGGCTGCTGTCTCTGATGTAGAGGGCTGCTGGGGGACTGGTTCCACGGCGATGGGCTCGGCAGTGGTGGTAGCGTTGGGAGCAGGGTTCGCTCTCCTGCGGTGTCGTGGGCGTTTCGGCTTGGGCCCATCTGGGCCATTTGCCGCGGCCATAAGTGAGCCCTGCGCAGACGGCTCACTACCGGGGTCCACGATGGAGACTGCTGGTGGCATCGGTCTTCTCACGGTCGTGGGAGCGGTGCCCGCCCTGGTGTTGCGCAGCTCACGCATCTTCACCGGGCAGGAGGGGCTGTTTGCTGGGTGTGGTCCCCCGCAGTTGCAGCATGTTGCCGGGTCGTCCCGGGGGCGCGGACACTCTTTCGCCGTGTGGCTCTCGCCACAACGAACGCAGACAGCGGGACGGTGGCAATTGTGGCTGCTATGCCTGAATTGCTGGCAGCGGTGGCACTGAGCTGCACCTCTCCTTCCCCTCCACGCCTCGACTTTAACGCCGGGCATGCAGAGGAGCTCGGAGATTTCGTAGACTCGCTGGAATCCCAGCGTTCTACGAATCTCCGTGAAGAAGATGCAGCCCGGTCTCCCCTCTCGAGCCTGGATGGGCCGGATGAAGGTCGGCTCGTAGCCGCGGTTACGCAGCTCCTCTTCTAGGGCGGCTACGTCGGTGTCTACTGGCAGGCCCTTAATGGCCAGCTTCAAGGCGCGCTCCGCCGGGGGGGCATAGGCGAACCAAGAGAGTCCCGACGCTCTCTCCAGGCTGGCAAGGTAGCGCTGGTAGAGCCGGTACTCCTCTTCGGTCTTCGCCAGGAAGCGAATACCCTTCCCGTACGGGCGCGCGTTGGGGACGTGGCCCAGCATTTCCCGCAGTTGGCGGAGATGGTGCGGCCAATTGGGTAGCTGGTCTACCACTATCGGCGGCAGCTTCTTGCTCGCAGGGGCGAGCGGCGGCTGAGGGCGTGCAGGCTTCGGTGGGGTCGGCGTCGTCCTGAGGATCGAGCGCGGAGGCGCATGCGGAGGCGCGTGCGGTGGCGAAGTTGGATTAGTGTTCAACACCGCCGCGTATGAACGCGGGGGTGTTGTCTCCATGTCCAGTGAGGGCATGGAGAGTGCGACGGGCGGCGAGGTCCTCACCGCGGGCTGCGGCGGGTGTCGTTGATGATGGTGTTCAGGCGGCGTGGTGGTCCTCCTTGCAGTAATTCCTGCTCCCGGTAACAGCGGGAAGGGGGACATTCGAGTGCCTAGGCCGGTGAGGCGCGGCGGAGGCGGCGGTAGGTAGGGGGCTGCTGGTGTGGTGGTGACGCGCGAGGGCAAGAAGGTGCGCGCCCTGCGCTTCGTCACTCCGGCGGTGGTTGGGGGAGCCATTCTTGCCCTGCTCACCCCGTTTGGGTATGGATGGATGCGAAGTGTGGCTATGTGGCTGTCCACTGGTGCGGAGCTTGGCGGTCCGCCTGGCAGAGCACACGTTGACACACCCTCCCCGGTGAGACCCGCTGGTGGGAGGCCGGGGGTGGTAGGTGCGACAACGGTGGTGCCGTTTGGAGCGCGGAAATCCGGAGGGTATTTTAAGATAAAAATACCCCCCCCTGCTTCTGTTTCGTCAACGGCTTCAGTGTGTGGGTAGACGAAGATTTGTGGCTCCCGAACACGGACGAGTGGACAGAGCGATCCGGAATACAGAAGCATTGGTTTTCTCAAATACTTATATGTTGGCGGTGACAACATCGTTACCGCGTTCTAATTTTCCCTGTGGCGCCATCTGTTGTCGGATAGTGGAACTAAACTGCCTTCTGTTACAACTCTCCCCCTCTGCCTATGCCGTCGACCCGACAAATAAGGCAGGACTGTGGTTGATTAATTTCTTTCTGGTTTAGTGAGCAGACTGCTTGCGTACTCAACTGGTTGTTCCTGTTCGCCCTCCCCCTGGATTCTTGCTTCTTCTGCGTAATATCCATATAAACTAACCATTCCTCTCTTTTAGGTGCAAAGTTGTCACGCAGGAGAGTTTGAAAGTCATCCCAGGTATGGACTTGCTTGTGTACACCTTGCCACCATATTCCAGCTTCTTCCTTAAGGAGCAAAGGCAGCTCTTCCAGGGCGATCGTGTCAGGCATGTTCTCATTGCGCTTGAAAATGTTGACCGCTGTTAAAAAGGCCTCGTCCAACTCAGGACTCGGACGACCGTCATAAGTACAAGTGCAGTTCGTGAAGGAGCCTCTCGTAGCTGGTGCAGGGGAAGGAGATACCCTACGCGTGGAACCCGGTAATTCGATAGTATCTTCGAATTTGTAGTCGCCTTCGAATTTGTCGTTGTCTTCCTTGTCACTCATTAACCCGTAGTGCCGCGGCGTGAGGTCTGCAGGAGCTGTAGCTTCGTACTGACTGGCCACGAGTTGAGCGCCAATGTAGTAAGGTGGGGGTTGAGCGGGCAGAGAAGGGAAACGACAAAGTGACGTGGCCGAGTTTATTCCGGTACAAACGTACGAATTACAGAGTGCGGAGAGAGGTTCGTGTCTACACGTTACGGTCTTTCAACGAAAGTAGGCCCCAAGAAGAAGCGCAACTTCATCCCTAATCGGAATACAGAAGCATTGGTTTTCTCAAATACTTATATGCTGGCGGTGACAACATCGTTACCGCGTTCTAATTTTCCCTGTGGCGCCATCTGTTGTCGGATAGTGGAACTAAACTGCCTTCTGTTACAAAATATAAATGTGATCAAAAAGAACTGAAAACTTAAAAAGCTGATTAATAGAACATAATAAAAAGTAATAATGAAATGAGTGTTTAGTGAGGGGTCAGTGTGTATGATTGTGTGTGTGTTGATGAATGAGTGGGGGCGAATGAATATGTGTGTGTGTGTGAGTTAAAGTACGTTTTTAAAGTATTACGATAGAGACTTATGTTTTCCGTATCTTCATACCAGAGCGTTGACAGACAATTTTTAATTTTAGTCTGAACCAGAAGAAATGGCCCCTTCCTAAACCCAGCCCAGTCCATACCAGCACAATGGCCACCGCAATAAGGTTCCGATGTCCGAGACATTTCATTTGTCTCGACCTCACGTTTTCTTTTCTTATACAGCTTTATTGGGACCACAGCCGTACTGACTGGCTTCTTTACTATACTTGTATTGTGAAGTTGGTTCTAGTACGTGATTTTTGACAGCGAAATTGTTATGAGAATCGACCTCTTTCGAAATGTTATGAGAATCGATTCTTTGCGGCTATTGTATAATAAGTCACGTCAAAAAAGTGTTCTGCCGATGGGGGCACAAGTTGTGGTCCATCGACAAGTGACGGTGACCAGCTACGATCCAACAGTGTCATGTTGGAAGTTGTATAGTTCCTTTAAAATCCGTGGACTTCTTTGTCTCTCGTGGCGTGGACTATATTTTAAAGCTGGTATTATGTATAATCTTCGTTTTGGAAGCGTTAATTTAACATACATACATAAACTCGCTTATTTCCCACCGGGGTAAGCAGAGACTATGGAATTCCATTTGCTTCGATCCTGGCACTCTTCTCTTGCTTGCTCCACCATTCATCAATCGTTTCATACATTTTACGTTGCGTTAATTTAAATATTAAAAAAAAAACCTAACCTAACCTGTATTGGGCTGGTTTTCCCTTCGCGGGTTGGAATGTCAGACAGGCAGTCATTTCTGTAAAAAACCGGACCTGTCAAATCTTCATGTTAGGTAAGCGGATCACGTGAAAAGCGGGATAATGCTAGGGGGATGATGAATTTAAATAATAAAAAAGAAACCTAGAAAACTCACTGCCAAACACACAGGATTCGAATTAGATTCGCCTGCTGTAGATCCCAGTAAATTTATTGACATAATCAATATGGTTCTATCCGGAACCTTAAGAGGACAACTACATAATCATATATTGGATTGAATAGAATAGAAATAGTGTATTATATATAGAGGAGCTCGGTGGCGCAGCGGTGAACGCGCACGGTCTGCGATTGTTGAAGTTAAGCAACTTTCGCAAAGGCCGGTCATAGGATGGGTGACCACAATAAAAAAAGTTTTCATCTCGAGCTCCTCCGTGCTTCGGAAGGCACGTTAAGCCGTTGGTCCCGGCTGCATTAGCAGTCGTTAATAACCACCAATCCGCACTGGGCCAGCGTGGTGGTTTAAGGCCCGTTCTCCCTATCCATCCATAGGGAAGGCCCGTGCCCCAGCAGTGGGGACGTTAATGGGCTGATGATGATGAGTGTATTATAAAATCGCGCCACTCACAAAAAAAGACACTAACATCATTTCAAATTTCCACTAAACAATTACAAAAAAAGCAAGACGGATGTTTGTCGAAATGATCATAAGGTGGTGGTGGACGTCCTGAGATAAAAGGGCCTCACTCAGCACAAGTCGCGGTGCCTACTACTACTACTGGTAGATTGCTACTGTACCTATTCGCTTTAAGTAAAGCCAAGTAGGAAAACAAGAATAGAGTTCGATTTTAATTTTAGTTCTTCGCCCGGGACTAGTTGTCAACGTTGTGTACAAAACTAAAACATATTGTTGGAGCTCGAAGGGAATAGATGGATTTTCTGCTATATAAAAACTGGAAAAGCCGTTTGAAATAGCAAATAATATGAAGTACATATTTAGTGAGGCCAAAATATTCAGCAGGCTAAAACCACCTCTCCGTATTCCAGGGGTTGTGAGTCATTGATGAGTAAGCGCTGTATGATCTTTGGAGGATACCTAATGACTCCAGAGGCTCATACATCTCACCCCTAAAGAAATACTGCGCTATACAGAGTGTTTAGTGACATCGTAACGAATACTAAGGGGGATGACTCAGCTCACCATTCTGAGTTAATATTAATTGGAATTTTCCGTCGCAAAATTCATGACTTTTTGTGGTTTTGTAAATTATTTTCAATTCTATGGTTTTGCGATGGAAAATTCCAATTAATATTAGCTCAGAATAATGAGGCGAATCATCCCCTCAGTATTTGTTACGATGTCACTTAAACCGGAAGTACGTACAAATAGCCGTAACAAAGTCTGAGGGGGATGATTCAGACCATGATTCTGAGTTGATATTAAGTAGGCTTTCCTATGGGAAAATTAGTGAAAAAATTGTTTTTTTTTTTTTTCTTTTTTTTCAGTGCCATACATTTGCCACGGAAATTTCCTCTTGATCAACTCAGAATCATGGTCCAATCATACCTTAAAGTTTTCGTTACGATGTCACTAACACACTGTAAAAAGGGTAGGGCTCAGAGGTGACCTGTAGTATAAGGCGGTGAGCGGATCTTACAGGCAGCAGTAATACAGTGCATGAAATATGGCCTGGTAGTTCCAGCATAAAAAAGTTCCACATTTTTTGTGGGTAAAAGAACTGAAAATTAACGATATTTTTATTAAGCGACTCCTCAGTAGACTTGACGATGTGCCAAAGATCTACATTGGTTTTCTTTTCGCCCCGAAATCCAGAAACATTGAATCAATTTCCACACATTGCCCCCTCTTCCGTGATGATTTCAATTGTGGTACACCATTGTGGTTACGTGACACTGAATTCCTCTTTGCGGTTCTAATCTTCTAAAATAGTCACAGATTAGAGGACGACATTATGACGGTAATTAGAAACATGTTGAAAATAGCAGTATTTTCAACATGTTTCTAATTACCGTCATATTCATAAAGAAAAAATACAACCTCGGTACTGGACTTGCACCAATGAGTTATTCATTTGCCATAAGAAAGAAAAAAAGAAAGAAAGTATTTATTATTAACTAAAAATAAGTGCAGTTTTCCGTGGAGCCGTGGTAACCCAGTTGGTAAAACGCTTGCCTTGAACGAATCCAGCACAGGCCTAAACCAATGACTGTCGAATTTGTTTTCGAATTCATGTTTGGATTATACATTATTATCCCGTGCTCAGCGGTGAAGGAAAACATCGCGAAGAAACCTATATTCCCGAGAAATGCATTTTCGGAAGTTTGTGACCCAACCTGTATTGGGCTAGTTTTCCCTTCGCGAGTTGATAGAGAAGAGAGGCAGTCGCTTCCGTATAAAACCGGCCTTGTTAAATCTTCAGGTTAAGTAAGTGGAACCTATGAAAAACGGGATAATGCTATTGGGGATGATGATGAAGTGCAGTTTTCACTAACACAGTAGGCTTGACCATTATAGACGTCTCACCACCTTTCACGTTGGTCTAGCAGAAAGCTTGGTGAGGTGTGGGTACTTAGTTCATTTAGCAATAGATGCTCTTTGACTATTCCAATCGGAATATCATGAGCTTATGTTATGTAAAAAAAACAACAGCAAGTCTCTTCTAGAAACGAAAGTTCAGTACCACAGAGTAAAAGAAACCGGCGTAGCTAGAAGCGAGTGCGATTTATCGCAGCGTCTCCAGTAAATTGGTAGACTTGTCAATTTGTTACATTTCCTGAGATCCAGACTTGGGAGACTGCAATCTGTTGGTTTGCTTCGGATGGGTACAGACGATCCGTACAATGTTGCTTATCTTCTTGAGCATATCGAAGCTAATAATCGATAGAGGGATTATGCCCTTTCTAAAATGATGGTCTTTGTAGTCTAATGGTTTACCGTCAAGCTCACAATTTGGAGGAGCTGGGTTCCAATTCCGGTGGGGATATATCACAATAATCACTTTGTAATCCTCTGAGGTTTGGTTAGGACATTGCATGCTGATTACCCAATTGTCCGAAAGTAAGATGATATTTGCTTCGGAGGGCACGTTAAGCAAGTGAATATGTAGTTGTTACATGAGCCATGTCAGAGGAAAGTACTTTCTTTAATCTCTGATCACGTCTGGGATTGTGCTGGATTCGAACCTGGGACCTCATAGTGAGAGTTATGCGTTCTTCCAAATGGGCGTTTACTTTCCGCGTTTATACGAATCATCACAAAATATTGTCTTCCCGGAATGCCCGCGGTGTCGCCTGTATGTTTACATTGTATACGAAAATCAGTTTGTAAAATAATCATCCCTTGTTTTCCTACTCTGTTTATTTTTTACATTTCTTGAGCTTTTGTCAGTGTACATTAATTATATTTTTCTTGGAAGTAATTGTGCTACGCAGATCCTTACTCAGAAATGTTAGAGGAAAATTTACATTTTCCTAAAACAACTAGGTATGATTGCTCTGGTTGATTGAGGAAAGTGCTGTAGCAGCAGTGGGACGTACCTATAGGCTGCTTTTCGCCCGCGACTCCATTCGCGTGGGCGTTGATTATCTAGCAACACGTCCTTTTCCACCCCCATTTCATCCCCTTGGGCGACTATTTCGGAGATAAAAAATATTTTCTTCCCTAGGTGTCAAAGTATCCCTTTCATCATCCCCCTAGCATTATCCCTTATTTACAGGGTCCGCTTACGTAACTTGAAGATTTGACAAGTCCGGTTTTTTACGTAAGCGACTGCCTGTCTGAGCTTCCAACCCGCGAAGGGAAAACCAGTCCAATACAAGTTAGGTCACATACCTCCGAAAATGCATTTCTCGGGAATGTGGGTTTCCTTCACCGCTGAGCACGTGATAATCATTTATGATCCAAACATTCGAAAACAAATTCGAAAATCATTGGTTTAGGCTTGTGCTGGATTTGAACCTGCGACGTCAAAGTGAGAGGCAAGCGTTCTACCAATTGGGCTACCATGGGTTCAAACTATCCCTTTACCAAATTTAATCTGATGGCGAACAGACAGATTTACTTTCGCATTCTTCTTCTATCGTGTGGGTTGTGAGGTGGATTACCAACCCCTGACATGGTTCATGTAACTACTTAGATAGGTACATCAGTAAGTAGTAATCGGGACCAACAGCTTAACGTGCCTTCCGAAGCACGGATAATCTTACTTTTGAACAATCAGGTGTTCAGCCTGTAATGTCCTAACCAAACTAGGGATCACAAAGTGATTTTTGTGATTTGTCCTCACTGGGATTCGAACCTGGGACCTCCGGATCGTGAGCACAACACTCAACCGGACCACAGAGGCCGTTACTTTCGCATTTATAATAAATATAGTGTAGGTTTTATGTATAAGTTAGGGTGTTTGTTATGTATGTGTATAAAGGTTGGGTTTCTACCGCACTCCTATCTACACTAATTACTCGCCTGGAGTCTAAAGTCTAAAATACCTAGCCCTGAATGTAATACAATGTCCGCTAAGTCTGCGCTTAGACTCAGCTTAGTGCTAAATGAAACATTCATGCCTAATTGCAGGTTCCAGTCTAGGTATTTAGGAGTAAACTCGCTCTTGCGTTCAAACTGGGGTGGGGAATGGCGGTTCAACCTTTACAAGTTTGTTGTATTGTAGAATATTTTCTAATCATTCTTTTCTTACCCTCCATCAGAGTTGCTAACTCTCTTTAGAGCTTTAAAAACCTGGGGGTTAAAATGGCCACATCAATATTGCTGTTTGCATTGCGCACTTACTTTTACATGCGCAAATGTCAGTCTAGATATTTAGGAGTAAACTCGCTCTTACGTTCAAAACTGGTGGGGAATAGCGGTTCAACCTTTAGAAGTTTTTTGTATTGTAGAATATTTTTTGATTATTCTATTTTTACCTTCCATCCGAGTCGCTAACTCTCAGCTGGGTCTACATGACAACCTCGCTACGCGCGGCGCGAATTATATTGAGCGCTTCGACCAATAGCCGTTTGACGTCTCTCTCCGTAGATAGCATTCGTATTGTTTATTGGTCCAAGCGCTCGATATAATTCGCGACGCGCGCGGTTTAGTTGTCATGCAGACCCGGCTGAGCTTCAAAAACCTGGTGCGAGTTCAATATGAACCTCAATGTGGATATTCTTAGTGTATTTGCTATTATGATGTATTCTATAATAATATTTTCCCTACTTTTTCTGTTGTGTGTTATATAGTTCATTATTTGATCTACAGTATAACCATACTATACTATAATACCTAAATGTATTGGCCCCGATTCTGTAATGTGGACATATTTAAGTAAATAGCAGCTTGGACTGACTGCTTCTCGTGACTTCCGAAACTGGAGCCTTCTTTTTTCGGACATTGGAGGGATCAGCTTGCAACGATTCCAATAGACCCAAATAGACAAGGTTTTTTTTTTAATTTGACCAATTTCTCTTGTCCATGTTAATCGATCTTGCACATTCACACCGTTCACCGCATTGCCAACATTTTGTTTAAACAACAGAATATTTGGCTCTATCGAAGGCGTGTCCCCAGTCACGTTTTATTATTTCGATTAATTCCGATGTCGGTCCAATCGCGAGCTTAGAAATAACAATAAAATCAGAATTTAATTTTGGAAACGGAATAATAAAGGAATGGAAAACATTCGTTCGTTCTTTCATTCGTTCCGTTCTAAATTCAAAAACAAACTGTGAAGCCATCTCGGTGCGATCCGTCAATTTCGCAGTCCATCTCGAGTCGAAATGACATGGAGCTGGCAAAACTTATGAGAGCAAGTTGTACGTAATCAACCAAGTATACAGTGAAAGTTTTTTGGGTCACGCCGTCTTGTTAGAGACGATATAGATACGTTGTGACTGCTGACTTTGTTAGTAACATTACATGTTATTCGGAGTGTTGATGGGCTCGGTAATAAGTTCAGTTAGAAAATAGTCGGGTAAATAGAAAAGTTGGGTAACTGATACTAAGATATAATATAACTCACGTACGCCTAATATTTCATCAAGTGATTTTGCAGAGCGTTCTGAAGAATAATATTTATAGAAATTATATAAGTTGTAACATTAGGCGTATAATAACGTAGGTAATTTTTTTCTTCATATTCCCTAATTTGGCAATAACATTTTTCAATTAAGTAGGTATAAGGTTCAGAGAAACCAAACAATATTCTGAGTCTGTTCATATTTTTTTCTATTATTGTTTTTTTTGTTAAGTTGATACTGGCCCATTTAATCGCACCTTATGAAAGAAATTAAAAATAAATATTTGTATTCCACGTATAGCTTGAGTTTAAAGAAACGATATAATTGTAATGTCAAATAGCGGGTGAGATTTATATATTCCCAGACTCCTATAGGGATTAAATTTGAATCTTAGCCCTACGTCATTCCGGATTCGAATTTAGAATTGCTTTCACCGCGAACGCAATTCTCGGTACGCCCGAGTGCACCGAGTCGCTTTTCAATCAATTCTGCAGCGCAAAACCATAGACCAGCGGTTCTCAAATATTGTCAGTTTGTAGCCCACTTACACGTTCAGTAGTTAGTATCCACACCTAGAGACACACCCCGGACACTTCATACAAACAATCATGTTTTACACAGATACTACACATTGACGTAATCGTACACGCACATCTGTGTATGTGTGTGTGACGTCTGAGGGCTGCCATTTATAATACCTAATTTAACCGTCATTACTTACTTAGGCAGGTAATATTACTAATGAAAGAAGCTTTTATAATAATCAATTAATATTTATTTACTTTTTTACCACTCAAATCACAAACAAAAGAATAATTAAACGTTCACAATATAAATAAATAGGCACTTTACTGAAATATAATTGCATTCACATTGTTTTCAAGTCACATAGTTTTAAGTCTAGTCTAGGTTAAATTTTATTATTACTAATAGTATGTTTTGATGAACAATCACCAGAAAAAATAAATATACAAAGGATATACAAAGGTGCGTTAAAACAAAAACCTAAGTTTAGTAAACAATAAAACAAAAGCCAAACAGTGTAGTCTATAGCCCACTTAGGGTTCGCGTGGCACACTTTGAGAACCTCTGCCTTAGACATCTATTTAGACGATTCGGGGATGAAAATGATAATGGATATTTCGTTGCGAGTGTATCTAACGTTGGATGGGATTATTTATTTGCATTGTCTCTGAAGGCCGCGGATTGTAACAATGACTACGTATTCAAATTTGTGTACATTAATGGGGCTAGGTGAGGTGCTAAGAGGAGGAGGGAGGTGAAATACCAACTTCATCAACCCTGGTACCAGGGTTATTACTGAGCCGCCAAATGCCCCTGACATGGCTCATGTAACTTCATGTGATTACTCACATCAGTAAGCAGTAACCGGGACCAACGGCTTAACGTCCCCACCGGGATTCGAACCCGGGGCCTCCGGATCGTGAGCCCAACGCTCAGCAACTGGACCATAGAGGCCGTATATTTTAACAATATTATTGCATTATTTTTTAAGTACTTATTGTTTCATATTTTTATAATAATTCAATCTATAGAATGTTAAATTTATAATATTTATTTACGTTTAAATTTATCATTTATATGCAGGGTGTTAGTGACATCGTAACGAATACTGATGGGGATGTTTCACACCAAGATTCTGGGTTAATATCAAGTTAAATTTTCCGACACAAAATTCATGTATATTTTTAAATTATTTTTAATTCTATACTTTTGTGATGAAAAATGTGCTAAATCATCCCTCTGAGTATACGTTATGACGTCACTTACACCCCGTACAAGTAGGTACATGTAGTCGTACAGTCATGAGCAATATAATGTATCCACTTTAGGACTCTGTTGCACTAACATATTTGACATTTAGTGAGACTTACAGTTCAATTTGTCAAAAAAAGTTAATGTGACATGGTACCAAAGTGTATACATATTAATGCTCGTGACCGTGCAAGTAGGTATAGTAGTACCACCGTAATAAATACTGAGAGGAATGATGCAGACCATGATTCTTAGTTGATATCAAGTGGAATTTCCTGTCGAACACATAATGAAATTTTTCAGTTTCACATTTTCACGACGGAAAATTCCACTTGATATCAACTCAGAATCATGGTCTGAATCATCCCTCAAAGTCTTCGTTACGATGGCACTAACACACTGTATTAATAAACTATGTATGTAGCTTTAGTTGTTTTATAAGATAACTTTCATTGAGGTCATTTTTATTAGTATTGTTCGTTCAATAGAGAGTAACTATCCCCTAACTAATAGATATAAGTATTCCTTGTCGATAATAAAAACAAATTTATCCCACAAACAAGGTCCACTGAAATGGGGAATACCTCTGTAAGGCATCCTCTGTTTGGCCATTACTTTCCTTTAACACCCCACTTAAATGTGGAGATCGAACAAATCTCACATCCGCGCGGGTATCTGCCAATGTGTAGATTGCATCGTCATGCCGACAATAATATATCATATATCGGTAATATATCAAGCCTCTGGATATGCTGCATGGGATTGCAAATGATAGATAGTAGGATCATAGGTATAGGTATACATAGATATTGGTATACGTATAGATAGCAAATTCCAACATCTACAATGTCCAATAATTACGAACGTTTAAGCTGGCCGTATAGATAGTAACACTCTAAGTGACCAAAAACATCGGCACAACCTGCGTGTTCAAAATTTTGGCAACAACCTAATCGTCCAGATTCGTGAGACGTTAACAATGTCAAATAGTTCGGCTCAATTATGTCGTCGTAAATATCACAACACCCACTGCGGCAATGGTATCCAAGCAATTTAAAATAATTTTATTAATAGTATAAAATTTTCTTAAATAATTACGCTTTTATTGGGACAAGTAAAACACTTAAATGCCACACATTATTATCTAAAATTAATGCTAGTTTATATGTACAAAACCTTCATAGATCCTGTTTAAATTCACATGAATTATGTATAAGGGAGTTGTTACTAATTGGACCCTATTGATGTATGTTTGTTTTGGTTCGAATGGTTTTGATTGTCAAGCCGTACCTAGTAGAAATTCTGTATACCTAATAATAAACAACACGACACCGAAACTCAAACATTATAATTATTCAATCAATCAATCAATAATACTTTATTGCTCAACGACATATACACAGGACATAATTATTCATTAGGTAACGTATTTTGTTACACTGTACATTGTCAAGTTTTACTTAAATATTGTTTGACAAACGTCTCATCCGCCTAAAACTACTGCGGCTTCTCACAACCTGTATAGTTAGGTAAAAGAAGCTGCAAAAGAAACCTCGGCACAGGGCCGTAGACGTTTAAAAAATATTAAATACCATCATCTCCTCATCTCTTCATTTATTCCGTATTTCACAGGGTCTGGTTACCTAACCTAAAGATTTGACAGGTCCGGTTGTTTACAGAAGCGAGTGCCTCTCTGACCTTCCAACCCGCGAAGGGAAAACCAGCCTAATACAGGTTAGGCCACATACCTCAGAAAATGCATTTCTCGGGAATGTAGGTTTCCTCAAGATGTTTTCCTTCACCGCTGAGCACGTGATAATTATTTACGATCCAAACATGAATTCGAAAACAAATTCAATAGTCATTGGTTTAGACCTGTGTTGGATTCGAACCTGCGACCTCAAAGTGAGAGGTGAGTGTTCTGCCAGCTTCCCGCCATCAAACTGTTTGGTACTTGTCCGCCAGCAGTCGTTATAGCTTAGGGTTGTGTTGTAACACAGGCTTGTAAGTGGGCTATGACTTTTAGAAAACAAAAGAATAAACCTAGTGCCAAAATCAAATTTCACTAGCGCTTTCAACTATGCGTTCAGTTCCACAGAAAAAGGACCTCTAAAAAGAAAAACTTTTTCAATTACACGTTCCAAAGTCGATGCTCAACATTCGGGCCTTTAAATTAATTACTCCACTATTTACAGTCAGGTACTTGCGTTCGATTCTAGAATACCAATGAGGAAGCTGTTTACCTAGCAATAGGAATCTTCGAGCTAATTCATTATTGAATGTCTGGGGGTTAAAAGGCCCACATAAAAGCAATTCATCTAAGAAAGCAAAATTGCTTTTTGAAATTTGTTGATATTGCGCATTATTTATTTAATCATTTTTTGTACTATCCTGTGTACACAGAAACACAATATGACAACATGAAGAGAGACAAAAGGCACAGTTTATTTTTGACAGAAATTTCTTCCATTAGGCCTGTGGAAGTGAAAGATTATCAAGGAGAAGGCAGATAGCGTGTACAAGCGTACATGTAGAGTGTTAGTAACATCGTAACGAAAACTTTGAGGTATGATTCAGACCATGATTCTGAGTTGATATCAAGTGCGTCCGTCGCAAAAATAATTAAAAATAACACTAAAATTTTCATGAATTTTCCGAACGGAAATTCCATTTGATATCAACTTAGAATCATGGTCTGAATCATCCCCCTCAGTATTCGTTTCGGTCTCACTAACACCTTATTTATCACTTCGGTCTTCGTAATCATTACTGTGGCGTCTAATCATCTAAATAGCAGGTTTATTTTTGCATTTATAATATTATTATTATTGCTAAAGCGGTATATAAAGCGAAAGTTGATAGTAGGGACCTAGAAGGACTTACATTGACCAAATTGGAGATGTCCTTAGAAATGGTACGTACGATCTACTCTGAACCGGCGTGCGTGTGAGAAGCGATTGCTGAATGTGGAGGAAGCAAGAGAAGTGCGTCAGGATCGAAGCAAATGGAATTCCGTAGTCTCTGATTACCCCGGTGGGAAATAGACGTGAGTTTATGTATGTTATAATATTATTAGAAGTAAGGATGTCTGAGATCGTTGAAAATAGAGCGCGCCTAGAGCCTTGTTGATATTGCCTTATGGTAGCACCGCGAGAAAACTCTAGCATTATCTCGAAGACGAACATGTTTGTTCAGGGGATCGTGAGCTTAGTACGACATGAGTAGAAATGACGTCATGTGGAAGCAAATAGATCTTAATACACTAGATAGCCAGGTTCAGAACTTCAAAATCAGAAGATACTTTTAGGCGATTCTCATACGTGTACGTGTTGACGCACCTACGCGCAGCATGGTGCGGGGCAGTGTGAGAATCGCCTCATTTCATTCAAAGCCGTTCCAAAATCACGCGCGGCACTGCGGGATTCGGTGTGCCATACCTTGCGTCTCGCCCCGCACATACGCGCGGGGGTGCATTTTCTGTGTGTTAGACTGTGCATGTTTTTTGTACAAACGGAGATACTTACAAGCAACGGAAGAACACGCATCCACGCGCTACGCTGCATCATGCGGGGCAGTGTGAGAATCGCCATACATAACCAAAGTATAGAATAAACAATAATCTACGTATAGAACGATAATTCTCCGCCCCGCACCAATTCATTTTGAGCACCGACCTCACCTTTTACCCCCCACCTCTTAGGTCTTTAATGCCCGTAAACAGTTAAAGAGTAAGAAGTGCGGACTGTTTGTCTCCTTCGCGCTTATGCGTTTGGCTGTTCGATTTTTAAATGAAGTGTCCTGGGTCACATACAAAATATGCTTAACATAGCACACACATACTAAACTCGCATAGAGATGTGAAGGAAACAAGACACTTAAGTCCCCGAGACAGATCATGATGAGCCGTATGGTGACAGTCATGTTTTCAACCAAACGCCCGGTTATGATTTTTGTCATGAAAAAGGTCAATGCAGTCGAAAATATTCATCGAAACAACAAAAAGTTGGTAGACAACAAATATTTCTATAATAAATGCTTATTCAAACCGGGACGCAACCCCCCCTCCGCAAAGGTGCCAATGACACTCACCGCGTTGCCACGTTGAATGGCGATGGACAACCTTTGCATCAGGTATAACCCGGCGCGAGCATCCACACTCCCTCTCTCGTAACCGACGTCCAATCTTCTTCACAAAGTTAAGAGCCTCCGATCCCCAACAACCCGTGGTCTCGAAGGCCAAAGGGACATTGTAATATCAAAAACTTAATCAACACCAGAAGTTTGTAATATCTCGCGCGCCATTCGCCTAGATTACTGAAGTACTAAAACTGAATCATAAACAGGAGAGGGCATGTGGAAGCAGGTAATTCGTACCTTGAAGGTACCTTCCATAAAACGGGCCAATAAACACACGCTAATAAAACCCTGGAGGACATCAAAAACTTTTTCAAGTTTACGATATAAGTAATAAGTGCGGGACCAAATGTCCAATCCCCAATTTTTGGTGAAAGCTTCTGTAATAATTTGAAATTTGATTTTCGATCTCTGGAACAGAGCCAAACATTGACAACGCTCATAATGTCATGAAGATCGACTGAATGAGGGTTTTACCAATCGACGCTCCCCAAAAACACGATAGATGGCGTTGTTAAGTTTTTTCTTCGTTTAAACTTCTAATTTCATAGATAACAGACAATGCATCTTTTATCTTTGTTTCTGGGTATAAATGATGACCCTTTTTATTAAAGCAAGGTACAATCACAACTTCCGCCCATTATTATTCTGATCAAAATATAGAGAAGCAATATAGGTAGCAATATCATTCTATACATAATGTGATCCAAATATCAAACAACAATAAGTTTTATATAAAACAACCCAATTTCATAACGTAAACTATTCTAAACTAACTCAATATAGTTTAGAATTTGAAACAGGTGCAAGCACCAGCAAATTTTCAATAAACCCGTTAAGTTCCGATGTCGATTCCAGGTGGATAAATATCACAAAAATCATTTCGCGATCCCTAGTTCCGTTGAAATATAACATAACATAACAAATACTTTGTGGCACAAACAGAAAAAATAATATGAAAAAATAAAAAAATATCTTGTTGAAATATATTGACCATAATAAATAAAATAATAAAAAAGTACATTCCAAGCTGATCGCTCGGTTGTCTAAAAGATAGAATATTCCGTGTTTCGGAAGGCTCGTCAAGCCGTTGGCCCCAACTTCTATTTACTTAGAGTAAAGTCGTTACATGAGCCATGTCAGGAGCATTTTGCGGCTCAACGACAACCCTGACAAGAGTTGATAAATGAATGAATTGCTTCGATATAGCCATTTTAACCCCCAATATCGGCCACTGATCTCACAAAACAAGAATTGTAATTCTAACCCAATTCAATCAGACAGAAATTCAATTGCGAATAGCAAAAACAAGACACATAATGTCACTAACAAAAGAAACATAGAAGTAGAGGTCTGAAGATAAATTAAAGTACGAGCCACGACGACAAGTGAGCAGGAAAACATAGATTGATAGCGTAGCGAAGACAACGGGAAACTAGCAAAGTTAGATGAAAATGACGAAGGCTACGATGAAGGCACCTACTCCTCGACAAAGATCGAGGTATATTCCATACTAATATTGAGTTCTAGAACTATTAGAATATGAATATCGAATACAAATGTATCATTTCTGTCTGCCTGTCTTCAACGACTTAAAATTGAATTTAAGCTTCTCATTTGTTTTCAAATTTAGTGTCTACAAATGTATAAATGCAAGGTACAACAACGCTGTGTCATCCGGGGGGGGGGGGGGGGGGGGGCGATGACCTTAGGCATCGGCTCTCCACAAAGAGATGCTGTACTCTTAACTATAAGTCAATTGTTACTGTATTTGTCTTTTTGTGGATTCTAATAATAAACTTTACTTTACTTACTTTACAAAAACTTCTCTTATATATTTATTATACCTGCGGCGAAGGAAAAAGGAGGGTCATGTGTTTCATATATGCACAACCCCGGATAATCAAGATGCTCCTTTCCAGTGACAAGTTACTTGTTAAAGTCTGATAGGTGGTTCAGAAGTCAGGTTGGAATAGACGTGCATACACACACATGCATACATTTTACCTAAGTATAGGTACCTATTTTCTTGTTTTATACTTTTTTGAGCATGATTTTTCCGTAGCCGGGTTTTAGATTTTAAAAATTATACTTTTATTAAAATATCAGCTACTACTATTTTCGCAGCTCTATGATTCGGCTAACTAATACATAACATAAATATAATAATAGAATATTCATATTCTTTGTTCGGGCGGGGGTCGCTTTCGGGAGGGCTTTTTGACGCCTGATATGGTTTTCTATATATTTGTGTGTTGACGTATTTTAGTGTAGGTATTTAATTTGACTACATTCATATTTATATTGCAATAAATAATATTTTAAAAATGTTGTTATACTATTACAGACGCCTAGTTTAAAGATCACTAACTTTACAAATACTTAACACAAATGGAATATGTAATTGAAGTTGAAAAGCACTCAAGTTCAGTTATGAACTTGAGTGCTTTTCAAATTCAATAGTACATCTTTTTAGCTGAAATAGTAGGTGTCATATTTGTAACGCTATTTATTTTTAAAAGCCCAAAATAAAACGTCTTATTCGGCAGTACCCTCGTCTTCTATGTGACATTCTTGCAAGCTTTCCGCGTATTTTGGCATGGGGTTTTTAAAGGAGGCAGGAATGGGACACCATAAAGTTTGGGGCAGTAATGGACCGCTATCGTGATAATGGTTTTCAGCCGCCCTACGGTGAATGTCATCCAGTAATAGTAAGGGACGGTCCACCAGCGCGACGCGAAGGTATTTATTAGCTTTTGTGAGTATATGGAACGACGCAGTTGTAAAACCCCCTACTGCGAATTACATAACTACCTCGCCACACATTATGAGCGTGTTCGCAGCTCGCTTTAATGTATTCTACTAAGGACCCTGATTGTAAAACCCTGTTTCAGAACACATACTTGGGTAAAAAGAAGTCGACCAAATCTCATTGGGCAAAAGTTCTTAACTCGAATAACACTCGATAATTCCGTCCACACATGCACTTAACCTCTTTATTTGTCCCGAGCCATTTCCAAAACCATTTTAGCTTTCATTTTAAGCAAAAACCTTCCATTACGAACCACCTAAACTTATTTGTGTGGGCTATAACTCCTAAACCGTATTCGACCTACATCGTAACACATTCTGAAATTCAACCTTAGTATTCTGTTTCAAGATTCAAGATGGTAATAGAAGAGATCGAGGCAAAATAGCTCGGGGTATGGCAAAAGAATATGCGTGGCGATCGCATTCGAAATAAGTGAACTGTCAGAGGAAATTGGACTGTATTTCTTGGCGTCTCGGTTGGGGTTGGGGTGTAATTTCTCTGCGGGGAAGCGGGGGGTGATCCTATAATCTTCGAGTCAGCATCTCTGACGCCCGCAAACTCCTTAAAGTGCTATCTCGGAGGCTTATGGCTAAATGGAACACAACTTTTTCATCCAAAAAGGCAGACTGGAAGTGTGAAAATTGCTAAGAGAGCTGCCGGATCAAGATCTACGATAGTGGCCGTGGCATTTTGGTTAAAACAATTTATGGGAAGAAGTTTTTACGCCAAATTAGAATCTATGGTAAAGGAAAAACAAAGTACCCAAAACGCTTCCTTTAGGAACGTTAATGATTAAATTTACCTATTTTTCTTTCTAACTTCGGTTGTTATGAACATCAGCATAATTCTGTAGAAACATAAGTACCGAACAAATGCGTGTGGAGTTGAAACTTCCTAGGTCAAGGCTGTTTGCAAAAATTTTACTGTTTTTGGACGTTTGCCAAAACTACCTCTAATATTTTCCCAAATACTTGACGCTTTGTTTGTTTCATATATTCAATAATTGAAGACTCTTTCACTCTAACCTCTTTAGATACTTATTTATTTCAAAAGCGAAGGTATCAATCTCCTACTAGTATGTTTGGCTTTGTTTTTCAGCTTTTGGTTTTACTTTAAAGATTTGGAAAACAGATTATTACCTCGATCAAACTCTTAGCATTTAAATATGTATTACTCAAAACACCGAGTAATGCAATGTAGTACTCATCATCTCACAAAGTCCGCTTATCTAACCTATAGATTTGACAAGTCCGATTTTTTACAGAAGCGACTGTCCGTCTGACATTCTAACCCGCGAAGGGATAACCAGCCCAATACAGGTTAGGCCACATACCTCCGAAACAGTTCTCGGGTGTGGGTTTCTTGATATTTTCCTTCACCGTTGAGCACGTGATAATCATTTATGATCCGGGCATGAATTCGAAAATCGTAGGTTTAGGCCCGTGCTGGATTCGAACCTTCGACTTCACAGCGAGAGTCAAGCGATCTTCCGTCTGGGTTACACCGGCTACACAACAATGTAGTATTACAATCGAGTTGATATTCCGCTACAATGTACCTTCCTATCTGAAGTCTTTTAAACAAAACCAATGAAGTGGTTTCATTTCCTACTAAATTCGTTTTATCTTTCGAAGGACCTAATTTGGAAAAGCAATTATACAAGCCGTTACTTGTATTTTTTTCTTGTTTGCTTGTACAAGGTTAAGTTTTGCTCGTTTTCCCCAAGGTTTAGTTCTTATTTGGAACTTTTTCTTTAAGTAGCTCCTCTGATGAGTAAGTCGGTGAAAGATTTTAAGTGATTAGTTTCAAGTTTGGCCCACTTAGTTCCGGGAGAACAAAAGTAGTTAGCAAAAGTAAATTCTGACACCGACAGTGATATTGAAGTTGTACAGCTTATGGTAGTTTTAAACAACTTTCTGTAACCAGTAGATTTTGGGTATAACAAAAAAATATGCTTTAAATAAGACCAAAGTGATCAAATGAGCCGTAGTAGCTAAGTTGTAAGAACGCTTGAGTCCCACTGTGAGGTCGCAGGTTCGATCCCAACAATATACCCATAGTGGAACGACATCCGTAGTCCAGTGGTTGAGCCTTGGGCTCACGATCCGGAGGTCCTGGGTTCGATTACCGGTGGGGACATATCACAAAAATTACTTTGTGGTCCCTAGTTTGGTTAGGATATTACAGGCTGATCACCTGATTGTCCGAAAGTAAGATGATCCGTGCTTTGGAAGGCATGTTAAGCCATTGTTCCCGGTTACTACGTACTGGTGTAAGTAAGTAGCCGTTACATAAACCATGTCAGGGGCCTTTGGCGGCTCAATAGTAACTATGACACCAGGGTTGATGAGGTTGGTACTCAGCCTCGCAACGCACACGATAGAAGAAGAAGATTATAGGACTTAACCATTGCTAGCGTACACAGGGTGTGTATACAAAATTCCTCTACCGACGGAAAAAAAAATTGTTATACCATAGGGCTACTGCGATACAGGGGAAACCCTAGTGTAGGGCCCGCTATTAACTTGTGTTAATTTTACTTTATTTGGTAAATAAATATTTTTTACCAATTTTTTTTTTACTTGGTGATAATATCGTTGTCATGTTATTAACCCTTTCACGGACAGAGACCATGGGTCATTGATGGTTCATACATAATAGATAGTATGACACCTTTGAATCGGAACGTGCGTAGACGTTCTGTCCTTGAAAGTGTTAACAGAGAGATGGTATTACTCTTATAAGCATCTTTAATTGATCTGTGGATTTAACAGAAGCCTCACAAGACAACGAAATTATTGAATTTTGCTAAGAATAAGAATTTAACATTAAGAACAAAGAAAATATCTTGGTAAAGGTCATTATTCTGGAATTTCAAAGGCGAGGTTTTAGAATACGTTAATAATATTACAGACACTTCATTTGTTACAAAATAATAACATAACATAAACAGTCTTTATATGAGCCACTGCTGGCCTAGACCTCCCCTCAATTAACCGGAGGGGGTATGGAGCATACTTTACCACGCTGCTCCACTATCATTTAATGGAGGTGTTTTACGGCTAATAGCCGGGACCAAAGGCTTAGCGTGCCATCCTAAACACGGAATCATGTTACTTTTTTGTCTTACTTTCAAGGCCCATATCAAACGTGTGCGCGACCGCGCCGCGTTTGTAATGGGCCGTCTTCATTGTCTCCTTAACAAGCGAAGTAAATTTTCCCTTAGGAATAAGGTGAAAATCTACACGACTTGCATCCGTCCGATCATGACCTATACAGGGGTAGTTTTCGCTCATGCGAGTCCCTCTCAAATCCACCGTCTACAGGTAATACAAAATCGTTTCATGCGGAAAGCCACGGGAGCTCCGTGGTTCCTTCGCAATGAAAATCTGCACATTGACCTAGGTCTGCCAACCATTGCCCAATGGCTCAAATTAGCTTCCAAACGTTTTTTCGATTCTGCTCCGCACCACCCAAATCCCCTGGTAGTTGCGGCTTCCGAATACATCCCACTTAGGGACGGTACTGAAAAGTATCGGCGTCCGAAGGACGTAATATACGATCCCGACGACCCGATTACTCTAGCCATAGAGGCAGCCAATCAGCTCGCGACACCAAACACTTCAGGACCCCGATAACGACCCCCGCCGGCGTGGTCGACGATTTCCCTCATTCAGCGCTTATCGCTATCGACCCACTAGGGTTGATTAATTCCTTCAAATATTTTTCCTCTCAGACGACGCCCTGAGCCGAGGTTCGCGCCCAACTGGGCACCCTCAGGCCTGTTGTCTTAAACGTTGTACCGGGTGAGAGCCTTCAGCGCTCCCCATTTGTCCGGCCAAGTAGTTAATGCGGCAAATCTACAATATAAGTCACGTCAAAAAAAAAATAAAAAAAAAATGTTACTTTTTTGACTCAAGCCTGCAATGTCCTTACCAAAGGACAGTCTCATGAACTGATTTCGACAACGTCCCCATCGGGAATCGAACCCGGACCTCCAGGTAGTGAGCACAACGCTCTAACCATTAGGCCACGGAGGCTGTTGGTACAAAATAACATATTTCATTATATAGGTTACATAAATTCAATATTGTATTTTATTACAAACGAAACCAATATAAACTAAATCAGATTCAATTACTTACCAACCGAGAATCAATCTAGTCGATCCTAGTGCTGTGTACATAGTCGGTATTTGAATTAAATATTATAATAATTTGCAGTGTTTTTTTTTTCACTCAAAGCTCTTTAGCCATTTCAAAAGGGTCGGTCTCTCTAGCTTAGATAAGCGAATGTGCATATTTAACGTGGTCCCGGTTAACTATTACTGATGTATGTACGTTGTCGTTACATGAGTCATGTAATGGACCTTTGGCGGCTCAGTAGTAACCCTGATACCAGGGTTGATGAGGTTGGTAATCCACCTCACAACCCACACGATAGAAGACGAGAATATAACTTTTGACAAGGCGTAATGTATCTGTTAGTACCTAGCTTACATTTTGTAGCTTCGGACTCCACTGTGTCAAAATGATACATTTTAATTTCATGTGCAACTAAAACTCCCTGTAGCTTACGTCACTACGATTGACTCCTATGTAGGTCAAAGGTTTTGATTTACATGGTTCTTTTACTGCACTATATAGACTTTTCTAGTAGGTTCTACGCTTCACTTCAACTATTTTGTATCGGTTTTTCATTCTAACAGTTAAAAGTGACGCTCAGTAGCGTTTCGCTTGCTTTTCATTGTGATATGTACATTCGTGAGCAATATAATGTACCCACTTTAGGACTCTGTCGCACTAACATATTTGACATTTAGTGACACTTACAGTTCAATTTGTCAAAAAAGTTAATGTGACATGGTACCAAAGTGTATACGTACTAATGCTCGTGCCCGTACTGTTAGATTGAACAAAATCGATCGGCCTACTCTCGATTGATACATGACTATGCTAATTAGTCACATCAATGGCTTCTGTACTTTGGCAGATCTAATTCATAACACGCATTCTTCTCCTTCTTCTATCGATTGTAAGGTGGATTACCAGCCCCATCAACCCTGATGTCAGGGTTACTAATGACCCGCCAAAGGCTGCTCCTGACATAAGTAGTAACCGAGACCAACAGCTTAGCGGTCCTTCCGAAGCACGTATCATCTCAATTTCAGACAATCAGGTGATCAGCCTGTAATGTCCTTATGAAACTAGGGGTCACAAAGTGATTTTTGTGATATGTTATGTCCCCTCCTGAGCTCCCGATCGTGAGCGTAACGCTTAAACCACTGGACCACGGAGCTAATGTAAAACTTTATTGACATAATAATCACTAGTTCTACTGAAGTAGTTGTTCTGTTTAATAGTACTTAATAGAAAAACTTGGTTTAGCCGCTATTAGATAAAAATCTATACGTCTTCTCAACTTTGCAAGCTCTGCTCATTATCGAATGGAACTTTAAAATCGGATTGGATAAAATAGAATTGAACATTGCAAAATGCCTTAGGAGATGTCTGTATCCAACTATATACTAATACTGTTGATGATGAAACTTACTACATAATAGACTAGTTTCCAACTAGGCAAATCAGTTACATTTTAATAAACGTCAAATCACGAGATAACTATGGTTTTTTTATATAAAAAGCACACTGTGGCGTCAAACATAATAAAATGTCGGACTTCTTATTATGTTTCACTTAATTTCAACTTCATAAATAAGTTAAATAGAAAAGCGGCCAAGTGCGAGTCGGACTCGCTCATGAAAAAGTGGCTGTGACATACGGACGGACAGACAGACATGACGAATCCATAAGGGTTCCGTTTTTGCCCCTACGGATCTCTAAAAATGACAGTTTTAGACTTGTCTTTATTTAGTAATCAAAATTTCATAATTTATCGTACACCTAGGTTGCTATCCAACTGTCGACGATTTACAAAAAATACAAAAGAATACAAATTTCCATATCCCTTACATTAAACGTGCAAATAATCCTCGATGTAAACCAAGCACCTCAAGCTGCGATCTCTCGCACATCACTACTAAGTCCAATATAGGCCAGTGGTAGTCCGGTATTAATTGACGTGGCTTTATCGACGTTGAACGAGACGGGCAGCGATCGGGATTAGCTAGATCGACACGTGGTATTAGCCCAGCCCCGATGGATGAAATTGATACTGCAGCACAAACAATGGATAGCCTTTGAGCTGAATTTTCGAAAAGTTCGTTGTTTTTATTAGGTTCAGTTAGGACAGCTTTGTCATCAGTTGATAGTGACATAGAGTCTTGTTTCAATCAACTTTTGATAGTTCGTGAACCGTTTGATTCTTCAAAATTTTTGTATGCTCGTCACGCGATAGACTTCACGTGCCTTTTGTCGCGTTCTATATAATTTAAAAGTGTTTTCTGGAAAAATAGATCTATGTTGTTCAATTTAATAAACTCATTTTGCGTTGATTCTGATTAGGTTAGTTACTTACACTTATTGCTTTGTAAAAAGTTGGCAGATATAACAAACATTACTTAGGTACTGTTTTAATTAATTTTCGTGTAAAGTACGTACTAAAACTCAAAGATTAAAATCCATTAAAATTGTTTCCTCTCGCCAAGAAAACGATATATTACCTTAGGTTACCCTTATTTCATTATCTCAAGACGTACAGACCACTTTTCATTAACCAAACCCAGACACCGAAAGTAACTACACCTTAACAGATTCTTGAACTATGAACTGTTTCGCTCGTAAACATCTATTGCCGTCTCTGTTCTACAATAGGGCGATGACAAAGACGGTGTGAAATTACTAGAGAGCAAGCTTTCACCACAAAGAGATATTTCTGCTCAGATCGTTACAGGGAGCGTCGGGGGTATTATATTGTACTCTCTAGGTGTTGGGGCCTTGAAATAAGACGTTGGTAATCTCCAGTGCTTCAAACTTAGTTTTAATTGGAAATTATTTATGTGTGCCGGGGATTGGCGGTGTTGCTGTTTTGTTGTTCATGTTTGTGGCTTTTGTTGTTGACTTCTTTGTTTATAATGTGTTGGTAAAAGTATATTTATGAATTTGTTGGGAAAATGTTTTTTAATATAAAATTTTGCATGACGTGGCACAGATGACATAACTTAGATATTATATTTGAATATTAGTAATCAGCCTGTTGAATCTACGTTTATGTCAGCCATATTGATGATCGATACAATAAATAATAGTACATTTGCCGTCAAATATTTATTTTCTCCTTCTTTTTGCTTCTGATATTTTTATTTGGGGTCGTTATTTTTATCTAGGTACATACATGAACTCACGTCTATTTCCCGCCTGGTGAACCAGAGACAATGGAATAATTTTCATCGTCATTCTTAACAGTATTTATTAACACTTTAGGCTCACTTGTTTATACAATAATAAATAAATCCGGCCTAAAACAATCTGTCAATAGGTAGGTATTGGTGCTAATTCCTGTACACACCATGTAAGTTTATTTTGAGTTATACTTGTCGTTTTCTTATCCGCCGAAAAGGAAAGGGACAGATAATCGAAAGTGAGAGGCAAGCGTTCTATTTACTAGGCTACCACGGGTCCACAATTAATTTAGTTAACAATCTTCAAACGAAACACCTCAAGGTTATAGATTTAACGATTTTAGGATGATAAATAAGTAATTTTGACGAATAATATAAATATAAATGATCCAAGTATTGTAAAATAATTATAACAAAGCGATCATTAATTCCACTACTTTCAACTTTAAATAAAGATGGATTGTCATTTGTAATGAGCCGAGAACGGTCGGGAAAGGCTAAGAAACAAATTTATCATTTGATCCCACAGCTTAGAATCCTTTAAGCAAACTTAGAGCGTCATCATGACGCGCTTGTTGTAGGCTTGTCATTCAAAAACCTAGTAATATTCATGGAACACACGTCAACTTTAGGCAGAAACTAAGAAACCCTCCTAAAATTTTATATTGGCCGATAACCCGACAGAATTAAATTGACAGCACACGTCAAACGGGTTGCATATCAGCGAGATGCTTATTTTATTCCTCTGCGTTGTTCATTCATTCATTTTAAAATTAATAGTTGTCGATCATCCGTCCCTTTCTTTTTCAGCGGATAAGAAAATGATGGGTATAACATAAAATAAAATTAGGTGTCTGCAGGAATCGGTACTCGCTACTTCTCTAGCCTCTTGGAAAGGCAGTCTCTCCTCGGCTGGAGGCATTTGTTTTCCATCACCCAGTATTTTCCCCTTCCATTAAGGCATATTAAAGGACATGTCTGTTGTATATCTTCCTATCTTCCTAGACGCGTAAAGATCGAAGGTGCCTGCAAAAGATTGGCATCGTTAGGCTCAGAAATTGTTACTAGTTTATTATTTTAGTTGAAAGCCTCCCTGGATACGGCACGTGGTGGATTATCTCAAGGCGTTTTATCCACGTCTTGTTTTTGTTTACTGAAAGTCTGAGCAAAGTCGGGTGATACCTATGATGGCAATTTTTAAAGTTGTTTTTCGGTTGCTAGTTAATTTAGCTCGAGATGAAATGTAAATTTTGTTGAAAACATAGCCTTTAATTATAAATTACTTGTTAGAAATTTTCAAAGGTATAATATTTTTGCATTTTTTGCTGCAGGGGAAGACCAAGAAGAGCTTGGATCAAATTAAATAGAAAACGAATGTCGTGTCTTATTAAAAAGTCAAAGAATTGGAGTCTGATTCTGAGTCGAGTTGACTTTTTTAGTGAAAATTGCACTTAAGATTCTCTTAGGTTCTCTTTGTTTAGTGATAAGCTTACCTGTACTGTCTGTTTTCTTTCTATGTTCCTTGTGTCTCGTTTATTGTGTAGAAATAAATAAATAAGATTGTGTGTCAGTGAAAATGCTCACCGTAGTAAATCTACTAATAACTCAAATAATCCATATTCATGGATTGTTCACAAAAATCACTGTGGTTATGTTTATAACCAACTTGCTTCTTAAACGCGAAACGCGTGTTCCAAACTTAGGCTTTCGTGTGAGTTTAATTTATTGAGTTATTAGTCATCTATTACGTAGCGTACAATACAAATACACTTTATTGTACCAAAATAAAAAGAAATAATTACCAAAAAACTACAAATAAGTACATGGCGTAATGTAGAGGAAGCAAGAGAAGTGTGTCAGGATCGAAGAAAGTGGAATTCCGTAGCCTCTGCTTACCCAGCAAAATAGGCGTAAGTTTATATACGTATGTATGTACGTAGGTATGTAAGCTCTCCTTGCAAAGGAACCACGGGGCTTCCGTGGCTTTCGCGAGAAATGATTTTGTATGGAATACAAACCCTCTGTCGGTTTTTATGACATGCCCTACAATGGGATACGCGTTTATTTATGCGCTCTCAGTCGAGAATAGGATGACGTTATAAGGATATTATTATTGTTATATTGTTGACAATAAATACCTTTATAATCTGCAAACAAAGGTTTTTGAATGACAAGCCTACAACAAGCGCGTCATGATGACGCTCTAAGTTTGCTTAAAGGATTCTAAGCTGTGGGATCAAATGATAAATTTGTTTCTTAGCCTTTCCCGACCGTTCTCGGCTCATTACAAATGACAATCCATCTTTATTTAAAGTTGAAAGTAGTGGAATTAATGATCGCTTTGTTATAATTATTTTACAATACTTGGATCATTTATATTTATATTATTCGTCAAAATTACTTATTTATCATCCTAAAATCGTTAAATCTATAACCTTGAGGTGTTTCGTTTGAAGATTGTTAACTAAATTAATTGTGGACCCGTGGTAGCCTAGTAAATAGAACGCTTGCCTCTCACTTTGAGGTCGCAGGTTCGAATCCAGCACATGCCTAAAGCAATTGTCGAATTTGTTTTCGAATTCATGTTTGGATCATAAATGATTATCTCGTGGTCAGCAGTGAAGTAAAACGTCGTGAGGAACCCCACATACCCGAGACATACATTTTCGGAGGCATGTGACCTAACCTGTATTGGACTGGTTTTCCCTTCGCGGGTTGGAAGGTCAGACAGGCAGTCGCTTCTGTTAAATCCGGACCTGTCAAATGTTCAAGTTAGGTAAGCGGACCCTCTAAAAAACAGGATGATACTAGAGAGATATTGATTGTTCTTCTTCTTCCTTGCGCTATCCCACTTTAGGTGCGGTCGGCTATCCTAATTTTATGGCGCCATTACATTCTGTCTAGGGGTAGAGTGCCTAGAGAGATGATAATTATAAACTAAGTTAATTCAACCTAGCACTTTCTATAGTAAAATCTATACTTTCTTTATATAATTTCCGTACTTTATAAGCCGATTCCCTGATAATATCTCAATTATAATAACATTTATTATAAAGTGAATAATGTTGAATTTTATTATTTTTGTATAAATGATTATTCACCCTCACCTTCACCCACCTTCACCTTTTATGATCTTCTTTCACCCTAAGGTTACCTGGCAGAAATTGCTGTTTAGCAATAAGGCCGCCTATTGTGCTTATGTTTTATTCGTATGTTTATGTCCTTTATATATGTTCTTGTGCAATAAAGTATTATTGATTGATTGATTATTTTGAAGATAATAATATGTTAATAATACAAAATGTGTGTGCCCATTGCGGTTCGTAATAGTTCTCAAATTCATCATAAAATTTTTAAAAGAATATACTCAAAAAGTTATACTCGCCCGCTTTTTTTTGTAGTCATCTCGCCTCAGTGGTTTCACGACACTGAGCCAGTTTACTACGAAGAATTAAGCAATTTGATCCTTTCCCACATATATGTAAATATCAGGGTTGATGAGAATATACATAATATACCATGGTTGATGAAGTTTGTAATCCATCTCACAACCCACACGATGGAAGACGAATATCATTTATTAAAATTTAGGACCAACTAATCCCTTCTTCTTCAAATCCCTTCATTCGTCGTTCAGAGTAAACGGATCCAGTTTCATGAAACAATTTAGGCGAGTAGACTACATATATATACGTCCCACAGCTGGGCACAGGCCTCCCTTCAATCAACCGGAGGGGGTATGGAGCATACTCCACCACGCTGCTTCACTGCGGGTTGGTGCAAAAAATATAAAAAGTGTAAACTCGCCCACAGGTCAGACATTAAGCGGCCGACTTGCCACCTAACCCAAATAAAATACACCAATAAAATGTTTAACAAAGCGGTCCCAATCGGTTTTAATAAACTGCTTCCCAACAAAACAGTAGTAATAGATATTACCTCCCTTATTTCTTACAGAAATTTCATTATCAGATTTTCCTAAGACCGTAATGTTTACTGCGATACAATTTCTCCAGGGAACGAGTATTCTTTATCCTAAATGGGCTCTGAGCTTTGTGCCTACTTACGACCGTCTGTATTCTGTAGGTAAGTACTTTGGGTACACCCCCACATTGCATACAAAAATCTGACGCGCGCCGGCTAATGCGTAAGGAAAGAGAGAGCCTATCGGCTCGTTCCCTCTTGCTCCTTAGCGGCTTACGGCCAATTTAAAGGCTAAAGTAAAACCCAGAGGGGGTGAGCTTGGCGTCTGATACGAATTACCGCGGAGCGGTGAGTCCCGTTCTGTACGGTCACGAGTACTAATATGTATACACTTTGAAACCATGTCATATTAACTTTTTTGACAAATTAAACCGTAAGTCTTATTAAATGTCAAATATAATAGTGCGACAGGGTTCTAAAGTGGGTACATGGTATTGCTCATGACTGTTAAATTATGTATTCGACAAAAAGTAGCAATATTTATACTTTTTATGTTTGAGTTAAGCTCTATAAAAAAAAAAATATTATGAGAACTTTCATTAGTATTTTGCTTACTGCTGAAATGGGTAGGTAAGTATCTCATACTAACTCCGTGGTCCAGTGGTTGAGCGTTGGCCTCATGATCCGGAGGTCCCGGGTTCGAATCCCGGTGGGGACATATCACAAAAATCACTTTGTGGTCCCTAGTTTGGCTAGGACATTACAGGCTGATCACCTGATTGACCAAAACGTAAGGTGATCCGTGCTTCGGAAGGCACGTTAAGCCGTTGGCCCCGGTTACTACTTGCTGATGTAAGTAAGTAGTTGTTACATGAGCCATGTCAGGGGCCTTTGGCGGCTCAATAATTACCCAACCAACCAACCAGGTGTCAACCAGGGGTGAAGAGGTTGGTAATTCACCTGACAACTCAAACGATAGAAGAATTAGCTCATTTTATATTATATTTTTCCACCAACATAGGTACTATTATATCTTAGGATTTCATATCAAGAGCAACAGCAAGTTGTATTCTGATTACTTGTGGCCTTTGGACGGCGTGAGTTTATGTGTGTGTGTATGTTGCACATTACCCGACAATAAAGTCGTTTCAAGTCTTTATACAACTGTCGTATCGTCGAAGTGAATCGCCGAACAATTTCTATCAAGCACACTTTGAATTCAGTACGCAATACTCGTAAACACGAAACCTCTCACATCCGCACATCCGTTCCATCAGGCGCGATTGCCAAGAAAATCCGCCGAATCTCGGATCTTGGAAATCCGACTGTCCGCTCTGTCCGAGTCCATCCGGGTCGTCCGGGTCTGTCCGGGTTTGCCCGGATGGTGTGTCCGGCTCCGGAAACGTCCGATGGCCGACAGCGCCGGCAACAGCTGATTTTGAAGGTACCCCCAGTTCCGTTTTGAAATCGCAATCTGTTAGCTTAGTTTCAGCAAGTCAATTTTAGAATGAGCTGGGAATCTTGAGAACATTCGAAAATACATTAAACTTACTCGAGTGTCGCTAAAAGCAGACCAAAATTCTTTCGAAAGTTTCGAATGCCATTCAGCGACATGTGCCGAATACTTCATGACGTCATCAGAATTTTTCAAGTCACTTTTAGAATGAGCTGGAAATCTTGAGAACATTCGAGAATACATTAAACTTACTCCAGTAAAAGCAGACCAAAATTGTTTCGAATATAATTCGAATACCAGTCAGCGATATTATGCGCCGAATACTTCATGACGTTATCAGAATTGTTTAAATTAATAAAACAAAAAACGGCACAAAAATCTTTTATGTAATAGTAATTATAATTTTAGCGAAGCTGAAGAATATCGGCCTGCTTTTACCACAATAGGTTAAATTATAATAAAATGTCTATAATTATATTATAAATTTGAGTTACAATAAGAATATATTATTTTTCTAAGACAATACCTTCAGAAAGGCTGTTAAAATACTTTATTTTCATACCTAACCTACAATTAAAAACATATTTTTGTTATTACACGTGTAAGAAAGTTATTAAAAACTGTCACGTATTTTATTTCCTCATCACAAAATATATTTTTAATCCAATACCCTCCGGCGACTGTTATTATTTTGATTGACAATGATTGTACAAAAATAAAGAGACATTTTATTTGTAATAACATTTTAACATAATATATTATAAATAGCACAAAAAATAAGCGCACGAGTGTATTCCCAGTTGGGTACTTTCCTAGGTCAAAGATAAAATATGAAATTCTGATTACTAAATAAAAATAAATTCATCTAAAGGTGACAAAAAAGGTTTTATTTTTTCTATTCAACTCATTTATAAATTTAAAAAAAGGGAAATGTAATAATAATAAGTACGACATTTTGTCACGTTTTTCTATGACGTCTCAGGTTGCTTTATCATACAAATTACATATTAATTTCGTGTTTTGACGTTTAGTAAAATGTAGCTAATTTGACTAGTTGGAAATTATCTTGTGTTATTCAGAGATCGATTCATCGCCGATGCACTATGTACCCACGCTTCTTACCAAAAGCAAAGAATAACACTACAAATACAACGGCAACTCTCTGCTCCCCACCAGCGGCTGAGCTAGGTTTACCTCACCCCCTCGATCCTACTTTAGTCTGCAATCGTATGGGCAACAGACGTCACACACACAGATGCGCGTGTACGATAACGTCAATGTGTAGTGTCTGTCTAAAACGAGGTATTTTATATGAAGTGTCCGGGGTGTGCTAAGATTTTACGAAAGTTTATTTTAATTTAGAACTTATTGTTTTCGTTTTTAAACATGATAAGGTTTTTTCGTGGAATTGTGATGCCCTATTCGAAAATCGAATCTTGTTTGCGCAACTCCAAAATTCTGTCAGTTTTATGACCACTCCAAAGCACGGAGGAGCCTAAAATCCATAAGTACTCTACTAAAGCTTTGTACCCATCTGTTCCATTCGTCCAACTTTGTTCATCGTTCTCATTCAACAATCTGAACGACTAGTTTAGTTCAGTTGAAATTAGTTCGCTGTTTGGAAATTTTAGTTCTGCTCTATGTGAAGTCACTACTTTAGAAAGCACGTACAAGTGTCAAATCTGGCTGAACTCCGCTTTTCCAATCTTCTTCTTATCGTGTGATCTTACCATGGTGTCAGGGTTATTATTGAGCCGCCAAAGGCCCCTGACATGGCTCATGTAACGACTACATACTTACATCAGTAAGTAGTAACCGGGGCCAACGGCTTAACGTGCCTTCCGAAGCACGGACCATCTTATTTTCGGACAATCAGGTGATCAGCCTGTAATGTCCTAACCAAACCAGGGATCACAAAGTCATTTTTGTGATATGTCCCCACGGGGATTTGAACCCGGGGCCTCCGGGTCGTGAGCCCAATGCTCAACCACTGGGCCACGGAGGCTTTGTCAATGTCAATGACCCATTAATGGGCATATTTTTTATTACAATGACGTGATAGGTGGCTGTGGTTTAAAAATAATTATTTTTATTTTTTTTACAGGTAAACGCTGCCACTATCAACCTTCGGTGTATGTAAGACGATACAAAACATTTTACCTAAGTTCGGGGTCAACTGGCCACATTGAAGCGATTCATCTCATCATCTCGCGAAAGGAAAACCAGCCCAACACAAGTTAGGTCATACCTCCGAAAATGAATTTATCGGGAATGTGGGTTTCCTCACTGTTTTCCGTCACCGCTGAGCACGTGATAATCATTTATGAAACAAACATGATTTCGAAAAGAAATTCGACAATCATTGGTTGGGTCTGTGCTGGATTCGAACCTGCCACTTCAAAGTGAGACGTAAGCGTTTTACCAACTGGGCTACCACGGCTCTCCAATTCATCAAAGAAAGCAATATTGCTATTTGACATTTGTTGTGATAGGCTAGTTTCCCACTAGTCAAATCATTTTTTTTTGTTTTGGTTTTCCCCGAAGGGTAAGGCAAAGGGAACTATGCCCATACAGCCATGTCTGACGTATTTTTTTTCTTGATGATTAATGAAATGATGAAAGGTGATGATGATGAAAGCTAAGCCCCCACCCTCGGAGTAGACTCCTACTCCGAACCCCAAACGAATTAACTCAATAGTCCGCATAGACTTTTGAGTCATGAAGCGGCTTCCCGGCACGAAGCGAAAATAGGCAGATACACTTTGTTCATTGAATACTCCAATATAATAACACTCGTTAAATTGATCGATCGGATCCGAAACACCACGCTGCGTTCCAAAACAAAAATAGCAGACGTAGCGAGAAAGGCTGCCTGCTTGAAATGGGACTGGGCTGGACATGTTGCCCGAATGCCCGATGACCTCTGGGCCAAAAAAGCCACAGAGTGGGTTCCTGCAAGTGCTGTCAGGCGTCGGGGAAGGCCACGGAAAAGATGGCGCGACGAGTTAGACCGCTTCTCGAAACGGTGGCGCGAGCAAGCTGGGAACAGGGAAGAGTGGAAGAAAGGAAGAGAGGCCTTTGCCCTGCAGTGGGACGTTGAGGGCTATTAATAATAATAATAACAATAAATGTCAAATTGGAATATTTATTTTTAGATGAATTGTTTCAATGTGGCCTAACCCCCTGTACTTAATAGAACAAAAGTAACAAAGGAATGTAAGAAAAACTATCGCTAACTAGTTTCGCAGAGAAAACTTCTGATGGACGCCAGTTCATTGCCGCCCTTTGAAGCGTTAAATAGCGTAGATTTATCAAAGCAAGACTACGATTGTTCTAGACTTGCTAGAAATTGTCTAAGATCTAGACTACAGATTCTAAACATTACCTACTAGAATAATGACAGTAATTTAGACCCTATTATCTTGGCACAATACACATTTATGTACATAAATACACATCTCTAATGGGGTACAAACTTTATACTTTAGACGACGCCCTGAGCCGAGGTTCGCGCCCAACTGAGCACCCTCAGGCCTGTTGTCTTAAACGTTGTACCGGGTGGCCTTCAGCGCTCCCCATTTGTCCGGCCAAGTAGTTAATGCCATCTGCGGGAAATCTACAATAAGTCATGTCAAAAAAACTTTATACTTTCAAGTATAGACTGATTACGAAAAAAAAATGATGCTAGTGGTTGAGTTGGAAGAGGAAAGCCTAGGAGTTCATACCGCGATTAAATCCAGGATACATTGTTTTATGTTTACGCGGTTATTATCATAATTAACGCGGTAAGAACCCGTTATTATGTGCTATAATTAGATCCAGGATGTTTCAAAGAAAGGCCAGTAGGCCTAATATGCGCAACGTGGTATAATTTTGTCACATGTTTGTTACCTACTGTATAAAGACATGTTTGAATTTGAATTCTGCTAACAAGGCTGTTAAACGCTTTGTTATGTGATGTGAAGAAAACATCGAATGACATTTTGAGAAATAATCAAAAACCTGACGTCTGACGTCAACGTGTCAAAGTGAAATCCAATTACGGTACGTGGTACCGAGATTTCATTCACGTTCTTATTTATTAAAATATGTCGTATTCGTCACGTAGACCCATTGTGAAACATAACAGGACGTTGAAACATGGAATAAACGAGACACATGAAAATGAAAGAGGAAACCACACGTCAAGAAGTCCTGATTTTAGTGTATCCAGGAGTTTCGATATTTCCGTCAAGACCTGATTTTCTTTACATTCAAAATGAACATGCAAAAACCCATCACAGAGCCGTGATAGCCCAGTTGGTAGAACGCTTGCCACTCAATTTGAGATCGCAGATTCGAATCTAGCTCAGGCCTAAACCAATGATTCACGTGCTCAGCGTTGAAGGAATACATCGTGAGGAAACCCACATTCCTGAGAAATGCAATTTTCGAAGGTATGTGACCGAATCTGTATTGGGCTGGTTTTCCCTTCGCGGGTTGGAAGGTCAGACAGGATTCTATAAAAAAATGGACCTGGACTTGTCAAATCTTCAGGTTAGGTAAGCGTACCCTGTGAAAAATTCGATAACGCTAGGAAGATGATGACATTCTGATGTGATTTTCTTCAACCACACTATGATTTAAATCACACACATAATATACTTACTTTCATCATCAAAAAATCGATATATTGATAGTTGTGATTTTGAGAAGTTGGCATTCCTAGAAGTTGGCATTTCGCGAGTGGTTGGCATTTTGCGAAGTTGTCATTATGAGATGAAAGGAAAATTGAGACCTTTTTTAACTTGGATTAAAAACCTTTTTAGACATGCAAGATTTTGTTACCAAAAATCACGTCCGAACGGTTTTGACTATTAGGAACTGCTTGTAATTTTTGCGTTACGATATGTTTATATCTTTTTCATTTGCGATTATAATGATACTTTTAAAGCGATAGTAAATTGGTAAGTATTTTAAACTCAAACCTAAATCATTTATTTAAAGTAGGAATCCATAAATCACTTTCTGATGGTCACAAACATGATTACATGTCATAATTTAATTCTGTGTCGAGACGGAATTGCAATACTTCAAGCTATATGGACATCTACTAAATACTTTTTATTTTATTTTTTATTTTTCTGTTTTAATGCGACGAATGGGTGCCGAGACAAACCTCTGTGGTTTAACGGCATCATTCAAACCATGTATTTAGATTAAGGATATAATGATAATAAATAAAAAAAAAAAAAACTTATCAACTTTGTAATAAACCTTCTCAAGAAGTGTTTGTCTTACAACTTTCTTAAAGCTATTTTCCGGCAGATTAAGAACAATGTCCGGAATTTTATTGTAGTATTACAAAAGATTTATTAATTTTAATTTTATTTGATTAAGTAATTATGAGTCACTTACTCACTCAAAAAGACAGAGAGACTCGAGGCCTTTGAAATGTGGTGTTGGAGGAGGATGGGAAGAATAAGTTGGACTGAAAGAGTTACTAATGAGGAAGTGCTAGTAAGAAGGGAAAAGAGGCAAATATTGAGAAATATTCAGGACAGAAGAGGCAAGATGATTGGACACTAAATAAGACACGAGAAAACATCATAGAAGAGAAGCTACAAGGAAAGAGAGGGAGGGGTAGATTAAAGAGAAGGGGAACGTCGTGTCTTATAAGAAAGTGAAGGAATTGGTCTTTGATCGACAAGAATGGAGAATGCTACACCGACAAGAGCGTGGCTCTTAAATTAGTGATGTCAGGGGCCTTTCGGTCATTGAGGGACTGTTCAGGCTTCGTGCCTCAAAAACAATATAGATGGCGCTGTACAGATTTCCCTTCGGTTAACCTTCTAATTTCATGGATAACAGACAAATGCATCTTTTATCTTTGTTTTTGGGTATAAATGATGACCCTTGTTTTTATACCCAGGCACAACATATCTTCCATTTATTATTATTCTGATCTAAATAAAGAGAATGAATATGGGCAACATGATCCAAATATTAAGCAACAATTATTCTTATATATGCTTGTATTTTTGAGTAATTATGTACCCGAGCAATGGGAAAGTAAGTAAATATTACTTTACAACCAAACCTATACTCCAATACTTGGATGTAACCTATTATTATTCAATTTTATATTTTAAGTTACCTGTTAGTTTCCTGTAGTTATTATTATTGTTGGCAAGTTTTGCGTCAATCTTACAAGACTTGTAACCCATTGTTCACGGTTTCCCAAGGTACAGGCGCTTAGTTTGGGAACCTCTGTTCATTTCGTAAAACTTATACGAGTATTGTACTCTACCTCAAACATATGCATTCTTTCTTTTTGTATTATTTTTGATAATAAAAACATTTTTTTTATAGCTGTACAACGCCATCTATATTATTTTTAAAGAACGTAGTCTGGAAAGACCCTCATAGTCACTGGTAAGTCCCTAACACCAGTTTTGATGAGGTTGGTCATTTACCTTACAACCTTCACGAGAGAAGGAGATGGTTCCGTCAATCAGCGCTTATTGGTATCGACCCACTCGTTATAATTAATATTTTTTCCTCTCAGACGCCCTGAGCCGAGGTTCGCGCCCAACTGGGCACCTTCAGGCCTGTTGTCTTAAACTTTGTATCGGGTGAGAGACTTCAGTGCTCTCCATTTGTCCGGCCAAGTAGTTAATTCCATCTCCGGCAAATCTACCATAAGTCACGCCACAAACAGGAGCTTTTTGGCTGATTCCCACAAAAAATAACATAACATAAATTCTCATTTATTGTGTATGTTATTTCTTTTCATTTTCTAGCTCGTGTCCTATAAATTCAAATACAGAGACACCCTAACCCCCATACGCTTAGGTGCAGGTAAATAATCCAAAGATGTTATGAATAATTCATTGTGATATACAACAGCGTCTCAGTTTCGCACCCGGATTTATACTTGTTGTCTCTGTCTTGCTTATGGAATATATTTGCAATAGAAAGAGACAGGTGTTTATTGCTAGTTCATATTCAAATGTTTCTGTTTATTAGGGTTTGTGGAGTATCGCAAGGTGCTTGTGTTAATTATTTTAATTGGGAATTTCAAACGGTCGTTAAGTTATATCTGGGTATTAATATGTATGAGTCCTGAGCTTGAACTGAACTGAGATCAAATATGCTCACCATTTTATTTTCAATAAATTTGTAAACTGGTAATATTGTGATCGACTTAGTGGGTTATTATCATATATTTTTTCTTTTTTTTACGCTGCTTATCGTCCTGGGCCGAGACAAATTGGCCGATAAGCGAAAAATTCAAAATTGAATGCAGATTCGCATGCTTGTTACTTCAAAACAATTGTTTTTTTTTTATGAAACAAATTAATACCTACCTATACTTCTTATCCAACAACACATCAACACACACTACACAGCCTACGTGGTCTAGTCGTTAGAGTGATAGGGACACGATCTGGAGATCCGGGTTCGATTTACGAATGTGAGACTATCCTTTGTTTGGTAAGGAGGCTTGAATCATCTGATTGTCCGAAAAGTAAGATGATTCCGTGCTTTGGAGGACACGTTATGCCGTTGGTCCCGGCCGTAAAAAACACATCCACCAACCCGCAGTGGAGCAAAGAGGTAGAGTATGCTTCATACCCCCTTTGGTTGATTGAGAGGAGGCTTAAGCCCAGCAGTGGGACGTGTATAGGCTGTTTATGTTTTACTTCTTAATATTTTCATGTAAGTTTCGCCATTAAAAAGGTTACAGACAATTTTTTTGGGGTGTTCCTCATTAGCCAGCCACCCTAGTATTTCTTATCAAAAGTGGCTGCATGTTGTCTTCTGGTTACTTATTACTAGGCTGTATGTCAAACGTGGAAAAAAAAATATATACAAGTTTCTAGCCACACTGCATTTTCAGTGAGATATACTCTTACAAAAACGTGTTCATGCATGCAGTTGCTTTAATATGTGGGACAGCGGATTTGGGGTGTCTGTTGAATTTGACAGTGTTATACTGCAAAACACGTCATATTTCTATCATGTATGGGAGACAAAATGAAAATAATAACAGGGGGGTTAATTTCAAATTCAAATTATTAAAGATTAATATCCATAATTATAAGTACATTAGATTAGATTCCATTATTAAAAATTAAAATTAAATGAAGTTAATAAGGCCACATCCAAGAAATTCATCTAAGAAAGCAATGGTGCAATTTGACATTTGCACATATAAAAGTAAGTGCGCAATGCAAAGAAATGTCAAATAGCAATATTGCTTTCTTAGATGAATGGCTTCGTTGTGGCCATTTTACCCCCCAGAAGTATATATAGTATACAATGTGTATGTGTGTGGATATCGTTAGTGATATCGTAACAAAAACTTTGATGGATCATTCAGATCATGATTCTGAGTTGGCATCAAGTGAAAATTTTCGTCGCAAATCTCTTCTTCTATCGTGTGGATTGTGAGGTGAATTACCAACCCCATCAACCCTGGTGTCAGGGTTATTACTGAGCCGCCATAGGCCCCTGACATGACTCATGTAACGACTACGTACTTACATCAGTAAGTAATAACCGGGACCAACGGCTTAACAAATTATGGAACTGAAATTAGCTTTAAAACACTACAATTTTCATTAATACCACTTCATATCAACTCACAATCATGACCTGAATCATCCCACTCAGTATTAGGTACTCGTACGATGTCACTAACACCATGTATAAAATTAGACTTTGTAACATTAGCCCCTTCATGGTCATCTGATCCCACATAAAAATCGTCCCGCGGGCTGAATGACCCCTTTCGATTTTTTGCGTGGGTGAGTCGTTCCACCTGTCTGGACAACTGAGCCCGCGGGTTCAGTTGTCCACTCTCTACCGCTAAAGGGTTTACTTAGCCCGCGGGTTCAGTCGACCACTCTCTACCACTATTATAAATCTGTGGGCCGAGTAGACCCTTTGGTTGAATGTAGTAGTCGTCTGAGCCCGCGGGGTCATTCAGCAGGGGTCATTCAGCCCGCGGGACGATTTTTATGTGGGATCAGATGACCATGAAGCCACATTAGCACATGACTATATTCTTATGGGCTACTCAGAGGTAAATCCATCGCAAGATGTACTAAGTACCCACACCTCACTAAGCTCTCTAAGAACAAAAAAATATGGGGGGGCGACGCTTTTTGACCGTTACTCTCACCATGAGAGTTACATTTTTACAATTTTGGTTCGAAACCTTAAAAACTATGTTAAAAGTGATGGGGTCGGAAGAGAAATGTGTAAACATAGGTCCTTTTTAATTATTTATGATCGTGACGTCACAGCTCAATAAACAAAGGTAGTCGAACTACGCGTCTCACTTCAAATGACTTGAAACCTGACAGATAGATTTGTTTATTTTGTGAAAGATGACGTGTGGGGGGAAGTGATTGCCCTTTCTATACGTAGTACCGTACGTGTGTAGTAGGTATCTTAAAGTGAAAACCACGTAAGCCCGAGTGTAATTTTTGTTAACAATAGACAAGTTATTGATAAAAAATTATTGAAATTAAAGTCAACCTAGGTTTTGTCGCTGAAATTCACATCAGCATGTGACTTTTCAAACAGGCGCTTAGTTTTCACTATAAACCGTCCAAGTACTATAACAACCTCCGTAGTCCAGTGGTTCAGCATTAGCTCTCGATCCGGAAGTCCTGGGTTCGATTCCCGGTGGGGACATATCACAAAAGTTACTTTGTGGTGGTAGTTTGGTAAGGACATTACAGATTGATCACCCTGCTTGTCCGAAAGTAAGATGATCCGTGCTTCGGAAGGCACGTTAAGCCGTTGGTCCCGGTTACTACATACTGATGTAAGTAGTCGTTACATGAGCCATGTCAGGGGCCTTTGGCGGCTCAATAGTAACCCTGACACCAGGGTTGATGAGGTTGGTACTCCACCTCACAACCTACACGATAGAAGATGACTATAAGCCGACGATATGTTTTCTGTGGCAATGCTAACACACATCAAACTTAATTTAGTTTTTAAATAAACTTGTTATCGCGCAGATTACAAAATTTAAGAGGCTCCTTTAGAAATCAAATTAGTTATTTCGCTAGAAGGACGGCTTTAGTTGATTGTTGAGGGAGGTATTTTCCTCCTTCGGCCCTCTTGGGTATCTATAATACAAAATTAGCTTCTTGAAAATTTTCTTTTACGTTTTTTTTGGGTTTCTTGTCGTTTTTTTTGGATTAAGAAGGAATGAAAAGGTCTAATTATTCAAATTCAATATATTTATTCAGTAGGTAACATAGTTACTCTTTGAATCGTCATATTTTTATATAACGAACGTCTCAAACTCAAACAACTGCAGCTTCTAGTCAGAGGTTAGCCCATCGCAATGTGGACTACTCACGCTTCTGTTCTGTTCAACCGATATTGCAGTCTATTAGAATAGCTATAACATCTTTATTTGAGGCAACGAAGTTATTAATGTAGTTGTTTGTTTATCTATGTAATCTAAATATATAAAAGGAGAAACTGACTGACTGACATATCAACGCACAGCCTAAACGGCTAAACGTAGGCACTTGAAATTTGGAAGGGACGTAGCTTAGGTACCGTAGAGGTGCACTATGAAAGGAATTCCCGGAATTCTCACGGGAACGGGAATTAGCGGGAAAATCCTTTTGTATGAAAAATCTAAACCATTTAAGTTAGACGCTTTTAAAGCTTAGTTGCAACAGGATATTGCACTATTATTATCCCACGGAAACGGGAGTTAGCGGGAAGAAACATTTGTATGAAAAAATCGAAACTGCATAAGTTAGATGCTTGAAATTTGACATGCACTCCCACACACACAAATATCTTTATTTTATAACACACCACGCGGACGAAGTCGCGGGCAAAAGCTAGTTTAATATAAACGAATTTACAACACGGTTCGGACGACTTTTTAAGGAAAGCTCCATAGTGAATGTGAGTCTATTTCTTAATAGGACGTCAGTGTATAACCCCAACTTTCAGCCGTTATTCAAATAAGGAAATAGAATACATGGATATGTACTAATACCACCGACAATCCCCCCCTCCCTTCTTCGATTACCCCCAAATTATTCAAAGTCAGACGTTGAATGATGATTTGTCGAGGGAACTCGGGAATGATGAAGATGCCCATATTCTTATGGTAATGGTATGTCGTCGAAGCTCGCTTATATTGATTCCTTTGAGAGAAGGAGGGGTCTAAAACACACATGCATAGGCACAATCAAAGAGAAAAAGTGCAGTCACTGAGCCCAGCGAATTATTTGTAAACAGAAGTGAAATTATGAACCATTCTCTCTCTTTATTTAAGAGCTACGCTCTTGTCGGTGGAGTAATCGCCTTCATTACTCCATAGATACGGCGCGCGGCGTGTAGAACGGTGGTTGTCCCAATCGCCTTCCGTTCCGCAGTACACCGACCAATTAACCATTTATGAACCATTGATTAGTTGTCATATTTTTAAAATGTATGTTTTTGTAGGTGTTTTTGGTCTATTACAGAAACGACATGTAACCCGGAGGTCTTAAGTGAAACCAGTTAATTTATTACTTTGCAAGAAACTGATTGGACTTTTGCACCTTATCGTAAATGAATTAACGCTCGTGATCCCTAATGGGTTGGACAGGGCTACAAGTAAAATGATGACACGCAGAATCATGACGAATTTCATGACATGCCGTGATGATGAACAGCTTTTATTAAACTGTGATATTATAAACATAAGAACACGAACAAGTAATGAATGACAACAGATAACATTTCTATTGATTTTTATAGGTCGGTCTCAGGTAGTCTAGATAGTAATATAACTAACTACATTAAAGTCTATCGCAAAGCGAAAAGGTATCATTAAACCTAGATCTTATATTGACGTCGTCGCAAAATTACTTATCTGATGATATTTTATCATTTCAACATTTAGCGCCCTGTCTCAATAGGACACCATGGTTGCGCCACCAGCGGGAAGGTACTCGGAATTCTGTTGCCGGTAACGAATTGGTTGCGCAACTAGGTGAGGTACCCTTTATACAACTGCATACATTTTGTTGGTGGTTGCGCCAACGTGGTGTATTGGCGCCACTGTGGTGTCCTAGTAAATTCGATCTCTAAAATATATACCTAGCATAATAAACTGAACAAAAGACGAGAGACGACAGGTTAGGCAACATAATTGGACATTTAAAAAGACTCGACGAATTTATTAAAAACCTCATAGAAGGGAAGCTAAAAGGAAAGAGAGAAAGGGGAAGACCAAGGAGAGCTTACATGCGACGTGTTTTATAAGGAAGTCAAAGAATTGGCACTCGATAGACAAGAATGGAGAATGCTACGCCGACAAGAGGCTCTTACGTTAATGACGATATAGAAACTCACGCCTATTACCCTCCAAAGTAAACACTAACATTTGAATAACATTTGCTTCGATCCTGACATACTCCTCTTGCTTCCTCCACTTTATAATAATCCCTAAAAACGTAATTATATAAATACCAACCTACAATACTACGATATTATTACGTTGATTGTCAAGTTCATAAATTATTATGTTGATTTCTCAAGTTTAGTTTGTTATATGCATGTCAATTTTAAATTCCTATGCCAATTCAGAAATCAGAAATCAGAATCATTTATTCAACATAATTATCATGGATAAACTTGTTGAAGGTCAATGTAACATTTTTGAATTTACGTCATTTCGCAAGGTGTTATGGCTGAGAAGAAGAAATGACAAGAAACTGCAAAAGCAACACATCTTTTATAAACCAATGGTACACATTACAAGTTATTTAATAACTAGAGGAACACATTCAATACCAGACATTTTTATCATTTAGGTAATCATTAATCTTATAATAAGCTTTTTTACATAAAGCAAGCTTCACGTGAGCTTTAAATTTATTATCTGATAAATTTAAAATATTTTCTGGTATTTTATTGTAAAAACGTATACATAACCCAAAAAAAGATGAATTTAATTTACTTAATCTAGAATTTTGAACAACAATTTTATTTTATTTCCTTGTATTGTAAGTATGCCTTTCACAGTTTCTCGGAAGGAGAGATACATTTTTACGTACATACATAATGTTTTCATAAATATATTGACTTGCGACCGTCAGTATATTTATTTCTTTAAACAGCTCTCTTAAAGACTCCCGACAACGGAGATTATAAATAGCGCTGTTCTTGGCTGAATGTGCTGAGACCGATGACAACACTGTAATAAATATCTTGTAATATGCAACATTCACGAATAAATATTTTTGGATTTGTATCAACAATCAACGAGAATATGATTACATATCAATACATCAGTAACTAATGATCTCATAAATGTAATCAAATATGAATTTAAATTACTAACGAAATTGCGTGAACTGTAAATAATTGAATTTATTTGTAAACTAAATTATTTAAGCGATTTGATTTAATTATAATTAATTATTTGTAATAGTGAAGTCTGGTATAAATTAGATTCTGTTTAAACTAATGTGTCCTATACGGGGTGTTAGTCACCTGATTGTCCAAAAAGTAAGATGATCCGTGCTTCGGAAGGCACGTTAAGGCGTTGGTCCCGGTTACTACTTATTGATGTAAGTAAGTAGTCGTTACATGAGCCATGTCAAGGGCCTCTGGCGGCTCAATAATAACCCTAACACCAGGGTTGATGAGTTTGGGAATTCAACTCACACGATAGAAGAAGAAGGGTGTTAGTGACATCGTAACGAAAACTTTAAGGGATGATTCAGGCCTTCATTCTGAGCTAATATCAATTGGAATTTTCCACTATACGGATGGTGATTCCATGTAGAACTTTCTATCAGAAGTGACTTTTAGCTGTCTTTATTATTACTTGTAACTTTGCCCACCCCGTTAAGTATTAGCGTAGTAACTAGAGCGTGATTTAGATTTGCCGCAGATGGCATTAAATAGTTGATCGGACAAATGAGGAGCGTTGAAGGCTCTCACAACACAACGTTTAAAACAACAGACCTGAGGTTGCCCAGTTGGGCGCGAACCTCGGTTCAGTGCGTCGACTGAGAGGAAGAATATTTAAAAGAATTAATCGACCCTAGTGGGTCGATAGCGATAAGCGCTGATTGAGGGAAATCGTCGACCACGCCGTCGGGGTCGGTATCGGGGTCACTAGAGAGTGAGACATAAAGAGTGTATTATCAAATTATCATAATTATCTCCATAGCGTTATCCCGCTTCACATAGTCTGCTTACTACTACTTCTTCTTCTGGAGATTCGACAGGCCCGGCTTTTCGTGCCTTCAATATGACGTCTTCTAAATATTTGCCAAATATTTCTTGGCCTGTCATAAGAAAAGTGACTTTTCAATTTATGTAAATTTAGACGTTGATAAACGTTATTTTACAGTGAGCTGGTGAAAACAGAGTAATTGTCTGCATCGTCCCTGAACCGCTAATTAGGGACGTCCCTTTACTGTCACTGTTAAATGTTGCAGCTAGTATTTACGCTAATATCGATAGTAACAGCAAATATTATGTTGAGGTTTTTAAGGAGTTTGAATGAGAGACTTTCCAGCTTACGTTCTTTAAAAATCACCTAGATGGCGTTGTACAGTTTAGGAAGTTATATTGTAACCATAGCCATTTATTTTTTGTTATTGTGTCCGTCCGACAGGCAAAGGGAACATAGCCCATACAGCCAGTAAACCGTAGCCTAAAAAAATCATAGTATATAACGAGTTTGTAGCAGCCAGATCCATTTAAAATAAATACTTTATGGCCAAAGAGAATGTCAACACTAAGTACATAGTTTTTTCTTTACTTTGGTCCGTTAGCCGTACTGTCAGCATTTTAAGCTCAACAACGCCATCTGTCATTTTCAAAGAACTTAATTTGGAAAATCCCTCATTCATGTTTGGATCATATACAATATAATTGTATAAGTGTATTATTTCATAAGATTTGTGTCTGTAACCTGTTACGTGTGTTTATTAAATAAATAAATAATTGATATCATGCGATTTTTAGGTTTTTGCCCGGTTAATAGCAATAGGCTTACTCCCTGACCTAGTCTGGAAAACCGTAGCTGGCGAGAAGTGAGTTTAAATAATAGGTAGACAAGCTCTGCTTTCCCCTTTTGTGCCGAGGTTTTTCTAGCAGCTCCTTTTCCCCGGCTATACAGGTTGTGAGAAGCTGCAGTAGTTTTAAGCGGATGAAACGTTCGTTATTTAAAAATGACGATACAAAATGTAACTATCTTACCTACTGAATAAAAATACATTTGAATTTTTAATTTATTTATTTTTTAATTTGCTGATACAGGCGTGTTGAGTTCGAAATAAGTTATTTCTTTACGTCCCTAGTATAAAAGTGTAACAGATACGAAAACAAAATGGAGTCCCTACGTTAAATAGCAAATCGATTCGTCATCCCAAGATGTCGGGCAATTTAATTAATTCGGAATTTATTGTGCAAAAGGGTTGAATAGGGGCTGAAGCCAAATTTATTTTTGTTCAAATATCATGTTTCTTTTTCCACTGTCCGAATCGACTGATTACTGTGAAAATTACTTTCGGTGCTCGATGAATGGCCTCGGCCATTTTGATTTTTGTCTCACGGCTTTTGTTTTATGTTATTCTTTTTATGAATGAGTTTTTTGTTTTTAATGTTGTTGAAGTGTGACCGTTTTGAGTTAGTCTTTTGGCCTAGAAACTGGTTTGGTCTAGACCCGGTTTAGCTAGGGCCCTATCCAAGCCGCTTTTTGAAATTGTTTGTAACTATATATAACTCCCTAATAACTCCCTAGAAGCACCATGGATCTTTGGTGGATATTCGCAGGCTTGTATAGCCGAGGACAAGGAAAACCTCGGCATAGGGCCCAAGACGGAAAAAAATATCGAATACAATTTCAGTAACTTCGCTGTCTAACATTGATTCCCAAGCGGTTATTCCCGTGCATTCCTATTTTCAAATAGGAAATAATTAACCGTATATACTTAGGTCGGATCATCATTATCATCATCATCAATTTAAGAGCCATGCTTAGCATCCTTCATTGTTGTTTATCAAAAGCCAATTCTTTGACTTCCTTGTAAAACAAGACCTTCGTCTTCTCTTTGATTTGTTCCATGTAAGCTCGTCTTGGTTTTCCCATTGCTCTTTTCTTCTATCTTCCCCTTTATGATGTTTTTAATAAATTCGTCGTGTCTTATTTAATGTCCAAACATTTTTTCTCTTCTGTCCTCAATAACTAGCACTTCTTCATTAGTAACCCTTTCCGTCCAACTTATTCTTTCCATCCTTCTTCAACACCACATTTCAAAGGCCTCAAGACTCTCTCTGTCTTTCTGTGTCAGCGTCCAAGTTTCACATCCATGGTGGGGCTATTTTGACCTTGAATATTGTACTCCTTGCCATGGAACGCTCGTTTTGCCATTGCTATTCTGGTTTTTAACGTCTAATGTAATTTAACGTCTGAATAACAATATTACATGTTTATTTTTAAAAGAACTAACTAGTGCTTTGTGCTGAAGTTTTTCTTGCAACTTCTTTTCCCCGGCTATAGGTTATGAAGCTGCAGTACTTTTAGGCGGATGAGACGTTCGTTATGTAAAAATTACGATTCAGAGTGTCATCATGTTATCTACTGAATAAAAATATTTCTAAAATTGTTTTTTTTTTTCTATTTGAATTTGTAAAAGAACGTCTAGTGCCCAGTGCCGAGGTATTTTTTGCAGCTTCTTTTCCCCGGCTATACAGGTTGTGAAAAGTTGTAGTAGTTTTAGGCGGATGAGACGTTCGTTATGTAAAAATGACGATTCAAAGTGTAACCATGTTACCTACTGATTAGGGATATTTTTAAATTTCAATGTACATTTTTAATTATGCGTTATTGACTTAGGCAATAAAGTTTTTGAGAAAGTTTATGCTGTAATGTAAACATGGTTAGTTCTAGCCTCCATAGAATCTGGTTAGCTCTGCTTCACTTTATTAAACTGAGTTTGGTTCCCCAGTCGAAATAGAGGAAGACTGTATAAATGTAGCTAAATCTAATTCTCATACAGTCGACAGGACTGCACTCGCTGCATACAAACTGTCATAACAATCTACGAATATGGAGTTCATTTGCTACTGAATTTAGACTAGGAATATATTATACATACATACACAAATTTAATAACATTCACACATTCATTCATAAGAATTCCATAGTCACTGCTTACCCCGGTGGGAAATACGCGTGTGTTTATGTATGTATGCAGCCATAACACCTTGCGAAATGACGTTTTAAAAATGTTACATTGACCTTCAACGAGTTCTTCTCCTTGTCGTTTCGATGGCATTCAAATTTTTTCATCCCAATTTTTCCGTGACAATCACGTTGAATAAATGATTGTTGGCATCGCGCACTTACTTTCATATGCGCGAATGTCAAATTGCAATAATGTTTTTGTGATTGAATGAATCGCTGCCAAAGCTTTTTGATCCTTCTGTTCCTTTTACCAATCACTATTGTAGTGTTTACATAAGTATATAAAACATCTTATTGTAATACACGTAGGTATAATTAAATATATAAATAAATATGTAATTATTATTATTGTATGTCTTTTTCTTTTTCATATCTCGGGCCTATGGAGGCCCGGACTTTTGGAAGGCGTGCGTGGGACCGAAACCAACACGTAGAGGCCCCTTAAGACAGTTTAATCTAAATGTGGTGTGACACCAACCGGCGATTATCCCTGCATGCACTATGGGAGTGCACCCAAAGACAATCCCCGGTTCGTGTAGGACTATTGCAGATTATGGGAACAAAGGGAACTGGGCTATTGGGTTGGGGGTTAGTGGACCGGGATACTGGAGCTATGGGGGACTATTATTATTATTATTATTATTAGCCCTCAGTGTCCCACGGCATGCATATGTAATATATTATAATATACTTGAATCGATATAATCGATTCACACATATATTCTGTCGCCTCGGGCAATGCACTACGCGGTGGCCACATTAAAAAAAAGTAAACTGTACGGGTATGTTCGGGGGTGGAGTGAAGACGTAGTGTGTGGCAACGAGCCGATATTTATTTATATAATTATATTGAGACGATACACTACAACTATATCTCTTTTTCTTTGTCCTCGCCACTTCCTGTTACACAGGGTCGGCTTTTTTTTTTATCGTGCTATTAGACCCAGCGTCTTCACTGTATGATCCATCTTAAATATATAAAAGGAGAAACTGACTGACTGACATATCAACGCACAGCCTATACGGCTAAACGTATGCACTTGTGGAAGGCATACTTACAATACAAGGAATAAAAAAAAATTGTTGTTCAAAATTCTAGATTAAGTAAATTAAATTCATCTTTTTTGGGGTTATGTATACGTTTTTACAATAAAATACCACATAATGTTTTAAATTTGTCAGAGAATAAATTTAAAGCTCACGTGAAGCTTACTTTATGTAAAAAAGCTTATTATAAGATTAATGATTACCTAAATGATAAACATGTCGGGTATTAAATGTGTTCCTCTAGTTATTAAATAACTTGTAATGAACCCTCATTGATTTAAAAGATGTGTTGCTGTTGCAGTTTCTTGTCATTTCTTCTCCTCAGCCATAACACCTTGCGAAATGACGTAAATTCAAAATGTTACATTGACCTTCAACAAGTTTATCCATGATAATTACGTTGAATATATGATTCTGATTCTGATTCTGAAGGGACGTAGCTTAGGTACCGTAGAGGTGCACTAAGAAAGGAATTCCCGGAATTCCCACGGGAACGGGAATTAGCGGGAAAATCCTTTTGTATGAAAAATCTAAACCGTTTAAGTTAGATGCTTGAAATTTGATATTATGCACTCCCTCACATACAAAGATCTCTCTTTTATAACACACCACGCGGGCGAAGTCGCGGGCAAAAGCTAGTAAAATATATTTTCAGACGAATATCGGCAGTTCTCACTGATAAATCTATGTCTCTGCCCAATCCAATCTAAGCGTGATAAAATGAGTATTCGAAAATATTTTCCAAGAAAAAGGCATTACAAATCTTTTAAATGCGAATCTTAAAAGAATTCGCGTCAAAAATAAAAAAAAAATCTTTACAAAATAAGCGATGATAAATCCTTACAAACACAAAACCAATAAAGATTCAACATCAATTTTATTAGCTCTCTCAAAGAGGAAAAGTTTAACCGCTACCGAAGTTACGAATAACGTAAAAGTCGAAAATCTTTAGTAATCCACTTCCGTAGAGGGTGCAGACGAAATTTCTATTTCTAAACACGATACTTGTGTATAGAGGACGTAGCAAATTGACCAAGCGGGCTGGGTGCCACTGATAGTGGGCTACAATTGGTGTATGGGCTAAGTCATTGACGATTGACTGTTGATAGTTTTATGTCTATTTAACTATATTAAAAAAGAACCATTTCATACACATTTATATTGACATCCAACAATCACTATACACTTTCAATTGTTTCGTTTATCTACGAACTACAAGTATTCACTTACTACGACTAATATTATGAAATATCTGTATTTCAACCATGACCAATCTTGTTCGCTCCCGATCGTGTAGTACATGGGCCTTTGGTGGCTCGATAGTAACTTTGACACCAGAGAGATGAAGTCGGTCACTTCATTTTTCTCTTGCAACCTACACGAGAGAAGAAAACGGAGAGCTATTAGAGAAGGATGTAAAATTTGGATCTAAACCACCCACATCAATGACCTACATGTTGTCATTGCAAAGCTATTTTGACGTAGAACATTTGTCAAAAGTTCTGTACTTTATAAGGTATCCAGGATTTTAGATCCTTGTAATATTCTGCTCTAGACCATCAACACCGACACCGAGTTTATCGACACTGAAAGGGTCTTTAGATGTTGACTACGTACTTATTATACAGTTGTGAGACCGGCAAACTCAAATGTGTTTTTTTTAATAAATAATTATAGCAAAAATTACAGACCTTCTGGCCTAAAATTATTATAAACACAGAACTGTGGAGATTGATTGGGAAAAATATTGTGGAGGCCGATATCCGCACACGGAAGTGATGGTAGATTGGTCATGTCCTTAGAAGACCAATAGAACACCCGTCCGTCGACGAGCTCTAACTCGGAGTGTGCGTGGAAAACGCAAAAGGGCGCGGCCCAAGAATACCTTCCCAGGTATCCTTGGGCCCCAGAGCGCCCCCGCTCTTGGGGGTTAAAATGGCCACATCGAAGCAATTCATCTGAAAAAAGAATATTGCAATTTGACAGTTGTTTGCATTGCGCACTTATTTTTATATGAGCAAATGTCAAATTGTGTCCAAAAAGTGGCCATTTTAACCCCCCTGTTCACTGAGAACTAAAAACTTTCGAAATTCCATGGCAGCTTCATTACAAAGGCTTCATAAGATTGTGACGAGAGGAAAATTTGTTTTACGAACCCTACATCCCAGTGAGGGAATATATTTTTAAGATTGGAACTGTCTGCCGTCGTCTGTTTTTCCATCTCGTTATAATCTGGGAGTCTTCAAGGCTAGAGTGAATAGGCATTTGCTATGTAAGCGTGATCCACCCTAGACCACAACGCCACATACCATCAGGTGAGATTATGTTCAAACGCGAGCCCATTTTATTTAAAAAAAAAATATGAGAAGAAGAAAGAAGACGCAGTAAAGAGTACCTACTGATTATATATGCTTGCATAGTCGCAAATGCTTCTTCTATGACTTGAGTCAGTTTTCAGTGAAGTGTGTAAGCTAGCTGCCTTGTTGAGATATACACGAGTTGGGAAAATTATTGCTTCGGGTTTGACGTAGCTTCCGAGTTACAACATGAGCTCTAGCTATGACAAATATACACACATGCGCACACAATCGCACTCGTATAGAATCATCCTTACACACAAACATATCCTTGTAAGATAACATGCTTAGCGATTTCAAGTATTTGCTGATGTTTGTTGCCAGAAGACAAATTGTGGTGACATATTTTACTACAGTATCACTAGCACGCTATACGTACACTAAAGAAAAAGCGAGACAGTAAAAAAATATCGCAATCCTGCGCGGCATTCTAGCCTATGTAAAACTTCTTCTATCGTATTGATTGTGAGGTGAATTACCAACCTCATCAACCCTGGCGTCAAGGTTACTATTGAATCCCTAAAGGCCCTTTACATGGCTCATGTAAGGACTACTCACTTACATCAGCATTAGTAACCGGGACCATTGGCTTAACGTGCCTTCCGAAGCACGGATCATCTTACTTTCGGCCAAACTAGGGATCACAAAGTGATTTTTGTGATAATTCCCCACTGGGATTCGAACCCGGGGCCTGCGGATCGTAAACCCAATGTTCAACCATTAAACCACGGAAGACAAACAATAGAGTTAAAAGGATTTCATGGCGATAAAATCGTTCCCTGAACGTAAATATTACGGACACATAGTTAACCAAAAGTAACATACTAACATAAGTTCACGACTGTATCCCAACTGGCTAGTCAGAGGTACATCCATCGCAAGAATACCCTGTTCGTAAACTGAAGATAACGCGAGGCAGTAAAAAAATTAGGGCAATCCTGCACGGCGGTCCAGTCTATGTTAGACAATAACGTTAAAAGGATTTTATGGCGATAAAATCGTGCTCTGAACGTAAACGCGAGGATGCTAAGGCTATTATATACGATCCTGACCATTCGATTGGGTGTTCTAGACATAGATGTCGCCAATCAGCTGTAGAATACTGCTCCTATATCGCGCGCGACGCTATAAATGAGTCATGTTTATTAGAAATTTTGACTTTTTTTACGAAACAAACAATCGTTGATCTAACTCATGTAACGACTATATACTTAATTGCAACAAATGGTTATAATAGATCTGTAATGTCCTAACCAAACTAAGGAACACAAAGTGGCTTTTGTCTCTTCTTCTATCGTGTGGATGGTGAGGTGGATTACCAACCTCATCAACCCTGGCGTCAAGGTTACTATTGAGCCGCTAAAGACCCCATAATATGACTCATGTAACGACGTCGTGCATACAGCTAGTGGCTTTCGTGATATGTCCCCACTAGGATCAAAACCGAGACCTTCAGATCAAGAGATCGCTCATTTGACGTATATTATATCCCCAAAGTGGCAGGCAGAGGTGTATAGATATTCACTCTTCGCCAGCTATTCTCATTACCCTAAGTAGGTATTACTAAGGCCAGGCGCGCACTACGAGATTTTCGCCGTGCGGCAGAAAAAAGCAGCGGCATAATGTCGCACTGTAATACTGTACCAAACAGTTTTAAATTGTATTGCGCGCACTTGACGGCAGAGCCACCGCAGCGGCGCAGTATTACAGTGCGACATTATGCCGCTGCTCTTTTCTGCCGCGCGGCGAAAAACTCGTAGTGCGCGCCTGGCCTAACTACTCACTTTCTCTTTGCCAGAATCATTTATTCAACGACGACCTCCGTGGTCCAGTGGTTGAGCGTTGGGCTCGCGATCCGGAGGTCCCGGGTTCGAATCCCGGTGGGGACATATCACAAAAATCACTTTGTGATCCCTAGTTTGGTTAGGACATTACAGGCTGATCACCTGATTGTCCAAAAAGTAAGATGATCCGTGCTTCGGAAGGCACGTTAAGCCGTTGGTCCCGGTTACTACTTAATGATGTAAGTAAGTAGTCGTTACATGAGCCATGTCAGGGGCCTTTGGCGGCTCAATAATAACCCTGACACCAGGGTTGATGAGGTTGGTAATGTACCTCTCAATCCACACGATAGAAGAAGATTTATTCAACGTAATTATCATGGATAAACTTGTTAAAGGTCAATTGTCTTTGGATACAATATAATATCATTAATTGCTATTATGAAAGCCACGTTTAGGATTATTAGCATCAGTTTATGTACGTATACCTATGTTTGTAAGTCACAAGTAAACCAACATACTTTCAATCGAATAATTCATAATCTTTAATCTGTAAACCAATTACTGCGATTGTTTCCTTCAAAGGGAGTATTAATATTTAAATCTACAATCTATAGGCCCCGCGGCACAGCAAGCGCGCCGCGCTACCCGCTAATTAACGCGAGAGCTTCGACCAATAGCCGTATACGTACTTATACATATTTATTTAAAATTTTCTTAACAATGTTTACAATTTTATTGAATCCTTGTTGTAAAGCATTAAGGCAGCCGATTTCCTTGTAATTTATTATGTGTTTATTTTAAAAATTTTCGTTCTTCGTCTATTGTGTGGGTTGTGAGGTGGATTACCAACCCCATCAACCCTGGTGTCAGGGCTAATATTGAGCCGCCATAGGCCCCTAACATGACTCATGTAACGACTACGTTATATCAGCAAGTAATAACAGAGACCGATGGCTTAACGTGCCTTCCGAAGCACGGATCTTCTTACTTTTTGGACAATCAGGTGATCAGCCTTTAATGTCCTAACCAAACTAGGGATCACAAAGTGATTTTTGTGATTTGTCCCCACCGGGATTCAAACCCGGGACATCCGGATCGTGAGCACAACGCTCAACCGCTGGACCACGGAGGGGAAAATGTTTCGTGTATCTTTGCGTGTGCAATAAAGGATATTTCATTTTGATTTGATTAGCTATCTAGATAGATAAACGTAGTATGGCTATTGGTCGAAGACCTCGATATAATTCGTGATAGCCGTGCCGCGTGAGCTGATGTTAACTCCAATGAGTAAATTTCTATAGCAAATATAGAATCAATAGCGGTTAATATTGTATCAGAAACAATTTTGGTTAATCAGTTTATTAATGATTCAACAGGGTAGTACAACAAACAGGCACGCAGCAATGAAATGCCAGTTTGTAAGCAATATAGAAACATGTCTAAACTCTAGGGATACTGAAGCTAATAACTGTTGAACTGTATTCTCGCTCTTAATCTAGAGGATTTAGAACTGTACCAATATATGGGTCTATACCAATTATATAATATAACCACAATAACCAATCTATTCTGTTCGTTGTTCTGTTATTTCTTGGTGGTATTGTAATGGTATTATAAGAGCCGGGATAGCCTAGTTTCAAGAATGCTTGACTCTCACTGTAAGGTTGCAAGTTCAAACCTATAATTTTCGAAATCTTTTTTTCGAATCCATGTTTGGATCATAAATGATTATCACGTGCTCAGCGGTGAAGGAAGAAACCCACATACCCAAGAAACGCGTTTCAGAGTTAAGTGACCTAACTTGTATTAGCCTGTTTTTCCCTTCGTGGGTTGTGAGGTCAGACAAGCAGTGGCTTCTGTAAAGAAACTAACCTGTCAAATTTTCAGGTTAGAACAGGATGACGCTAGGGCGATGATGATGATGATTGTAATGGTATTGTAGAATCATCACTTTCAGGGCTGTGAAACTCTATGCACGGACTTCAAAAAGGAAACGGACAGCCAAAATTTAAGAAACATACGTCAATTTCAGAAAGAAACCAACCCTCTCAAGATATAATTGTGTATTAAGTATATAATTGTGTATTATGTATTTGCTTGAGTACTTTTTTAATTTGTAGGTATAGTTTTAAATATTATAAGATAATAAATAATATAATTTTTAAAATATTGTATTTTGGACTGTGATGTATATTATTATGTAATAATTTTGTAAGTGTATAATAATTTTGTTACCTTTAACTTGTTTAATTCATAATTAACTATGTTACTTACTAATATTTTTTATAATGAAGCCGCTGTCACCTCTTACGTTGCTGTGCCCTTGCAGGGCGTCACATGTACCTAATACCGTGTATGTAACACCTAACTGCTTGTGACTTTGCAATGATTAAATGAATGAATGAATATGAATATGATATTAAAAATAACAGTTGTCAGTCATCCGATCCGACCCTTTCCTTTTTGGTGGAAAAGAAAATGGTAGGTATAACTTCAAATAAAATTAGGAGGTGTCTGCAGGAATGAGGGTGAATGTTACAAGAAATAAATAAATTTTCACGGTTGACGAGGTTAGTATTCCACCTCACAACCCACAGAATAAAATTTTCAAAAAACGACACTTTAGTCATAGAATAAGGAACGTATAGAACGGCAACTGTCCGCTCCCCACCAGCGGCTGAGCTAGGTTTACCTCGCCGCCCCGCCCCTCGGTGTTACTTAAGTCTTCAATCGTATGGGCGTCAAACGTCACACACAGATGCGCGTGTACGATAACATCAATGTATAGTGTCTGTGTAAACCGAGAAGTTTTGTATGAAGTCTCCGGGGTGTGCTTTAGTCAAAAACAAGGGAAAACCTGCAAGTCTTTTTAATTTACAACTGGCTGCTATTTCAACGTCGGCAATGAAATGAAAAATAAAAAAGTTTTCTCCATAGTCATCATTTTTTTGATGGCACAAATTACGAGTAGCCCTGGCGAATTTTATTTGAGCACATTTTTATTACGGGCCTGTAATTACCGTGCTAAATGAGCTGGGAAGGCAAATTGCCCGAAAACAATATAGTTAGGTTATAATTGCCAGATCTTATGCTATATTATTTTCTTGTTGCTTGCTGTAGCGGCAATGAGAGCTTGGAAGAAAAGAGGTTTAACAAAATTAACGTCGACTTCGTGTCTTATAAGGAAGTGAAAGAATTGGCCTTTGAAGCATTGTCCCGTTTTTCACAGGGTCCGCTTACTTAACCTGAAGATTTTACAGGTCCGGTGTTTTACAGAAGCGACTGCCTGTCTGACTTTCCAACCCGCGATGGGAAAACGAGCCCAATACAGTTTAGGTCATATACCTCCGATAATGCATTTCTCGGGAATGTAAGTTTCCTCATGATGTTTTTTATGTGGTTTGTAGAACTGCCCACCCCGACATAGATAATGGGATTGAGCCGCGTCCGTTTGTACGAGAATTACTGACTTCTTACATTTTCTTCCTAATCCCATTCTTTTTCTTGGCAGTCTCTGACCTTAATACGCCACACGTGGACGTCAACAAAAAAACTAGTTCACACAAATCCTCATAATACATCACACGCTGACAGTTTAATCCGCGACATCCTCTCAGAAGTCATACACAGATTTACGCGTGGTAGGCTGGTTCCACGCGAGCCGATTTTTATCAAAGGCAGTTCTTGCTGTGACACACGAAGTAAGCCGTGGTAGCCATGTTGGTAGAACGCTTGCCTCTCACTTTATGGTCGCATGGTCAAATTCCGCCTAAACCAATGTTTGTCGAATTTATTTCGAATTCAAATTTGGATCATAAATGCTCACGTGCTCAGCGGTGAAAGAAAACATCGCAAGGAAACCCCTTAAAATATAAGTCCCTTAAAAAAGTCCAGAAGGGATCTGCATAATCGCATTATCGGACAAGTATTTACTTAATGCCTTGTTGTTATATCAAAAGGTAAAAACCCAATAATAATTCCTGCAAAATAATCCATTCTTTGAGGACGTCCACCGTTCCCACATGGCTATTACTCATTTTTCTTGTGTTATTTATATGATTTTGTTGTCTTTTTGTATTAAGTAGTTCTTTTTTTCTATTTTTTTTTGTATTGTTACTGTTGCGTCCTCTTATGAATACTATCTTTCTTTCAAAAGTTTTGAATTTATACACTGAAACGCCAAAAAAAAATACAAAGTAAAAGTGTTATTCTGATTAAAGTTTGCGTTATGACGCTTACAGAATTGACCTTACAGTATGAAACTTACATAATTGACCTTCAGCAAGTTTATCCATGATGGTTACGTTGAATAAATGATTCTGATTTCTAAATAATCCAGAGGCAAAAACAATCGCGGGTGGAAGACTTGTCTACAATAAAGTTTCATAACATAAAAGACTATATTGGTGCTGATACGAGCAATCGTACGTTACACTCCTACATGCGTAGTCACGACAGACGAAGAAGTCATTAACCCCGAATTGTAGTGAGTGTGGTACCATAGAGGATGCATATCATATAATGATGGGATGTGTCCGGAATAGAAGGGAGAGAGCACAATTTCTTGTATTGGCCAATTATAGTGGAGAAGTAGACTTCTGCAATAGTGTTCTAGCTAATCCCACTTCGGCGCTTGCGAGAGCATTGTATAAATTGGTGAAGATCGGTACTGATCGCAGACTACCTGTATTAAGTTAAGCTCTAACTCAATGTAAGCTATATGAGGGTGGCATATTCTGTACAGAAAAAACCCTCTTAAAAATTTTAGATTAAAAAAAAAAAAAACATAAAAGACTATATTGGTGCTGATACGAGCAATCGTACGTTACACTCACTACATGCGTAGTCACGACAGACCCAATAAAATCGCGGCGTACGAACCCAGCCGTACAATGAAGATAAATAAATCCGTTCCTCTGCCTCTCGGTTTTTTTCGTACATTATACCGAGTAACATTAGTCAATGTCTGATGCTAATTGACTCCATCATACATCATCCAGCGTGCTCCGCATTAATGTTGGGCGTATTTACAATTTCTTTGTCGGAGTGATGATGTTGGGCGATTTGGCCAACGAGCGTACTTTCCTTGAAAAGGGTAGGTATGTTTGTTGTTTGTGCAATCTTGTTGATGGTCTAAACTCATCTAGTCCACCTGCCTGGAACTTTTGTAATCTTGCCCTTAATTACGACGTGTAAAGTACTTTATTTTGGAGAATGTTTCGCTTAGGATTTCAGCGTTCTGGCTTACAGCAATCTGTTCTTCAGAACCATTTTTGTTTGGTGATTGAGGAAAATGACAAAATAGACCACTTATTCAGTTGAAGCACAAAATCCTTTTACTTTCTCGGACAATCAGGTGGTAAATATCCCAGTCAAATACGTATAGGAAAACAAATTGAAATTGTGGAAATTTGATAGTCTTTTTTTTGTGTGTGGCGCCCTTTTATAATAAACTATTTCTATTCTATACTAAAACAAACTCGGACCTCCAGATTTTAAGCCTTAACGCTCTAGCCACAAAATAAAAATAAAACCTGACACAAATCTCATGAAACACACAACAAAAACATACAAACAAGAGGCGTGTCGCGGTGAATATTTCAGTTTCTGCCAGTTTACAGTGCAGTGTACACTGGTCAGCAATAATAATGACCTAATGAATATGCGTCCGCAGTGTCGTGCTGTTGATTTTTGTTCCGGCACTGGGAAAGTGAACCGCTGCGTTTTTCCGGCCGTTCGTTAGTGTTCCGACACAAATCTATAAAAAGTTACAGAAAATGGCTACTGCGTTTCGGCTTCTTTCTTTGAAATTGCTTTAATTTATTGAAAGTACACACTACATCTCTCTCTCTCTCTCTCTCTCTCTCTCTCTCTCTCTCTCTCTCTCTCTTTATTTAAGAGCTGCGCTCTTGTCGGTGGAGTAATCGCTATTCCTCTCTTTTTCCCGCCAAATCCTTCACCTCCTGATACGACACGACCTGCACCTTTTCTTTTATTTGTTTCATTAATGTTCTCCTAGGTCTACCCCTTCCTCTCTTCCCTTAAATTTTTCCTTCTATAATGTTTGTTAATGAATCGTGTCGTATTAGGTGGCCAATCATATTTCCTCTCCTTTATGGTTCTTTTTTCTTCAACTCTTTCCAGCAATTTTTCATTTGACACCATTTCAATCCAGCTTATACCCACTGCACACTATACACACTACATAACATAACATAAATAGCCTATATACGTCCCACTGCAGGGCACAGGCCTCCCCTCAATCAGGAGGAGGTATGGATGATGATGTTTTTGTATTGTTACTGTAGCGTTCTCTAATAATGAATAATACTTTCTTGTGTAGATTGTGTATATAGAAATTAAAATAGTATTCTTAGTGTGTGCCATCTTACTACATAAGTGTCAGCGAAACAGACTGACCGCTCATCTAATATGTGTATTTATTGTTTCAGGTACTTACAATACAACATCCCTAATAATGATTTATCATTGGAATCGACGAGTATTAAATACTATACTCACTTAATCAACAGCATTGTTACGTCACGGTTTCATTTCATGGTATGTAAGAAAACTCGCGTGGTGTCACCTTTACCTGAACGCGTTTATATATCACCATACGTTTGAAAGCGCCGCGCGATCCACCTCTCCATAAAAGAAACAGGCGTTTTCAAAATGGCGTCTAACCGCTGCGTTTTCAAATCTAGTGGGCATCAACCGACCGAAGCGAGGATTCGCTCATTTTACTTTCATATGGCATAAAATGTCTCGCGCTTTGAGAACTTTTAACACAGCCACATAAATTGTTTGGTCCCCTTGACGTAGTGTAATTAAATAACACACATTTGCATTGTATTGTATTTCGCTAACGCAATTATGAAGTTGAAAAAGTTCCGCCATTTTGTTTTAGCCGTACATTTATCTTGCAAACTGTGTTCATTAGTGAACTGTGTTTGTTTATTGTGGACTAGGAGCATAGAATAAAGAAAACATATTGCTTGTAGAACGGTAACTCTCCGTCCCGCACCACCTCGTATCGGACACCTCACTCCCTCCGAAACACATTTCTGGGAAATGTGAATTTCCTTAGAATGATCTTGCTATTTTCATTTATGATCCAAACATGAATTAGCCACCTCACAGCGAGAATTATGCGTTCTTGCCTCTGGGCTACCACAGTTCTTATTAATAAGGTAATTGAATTATGCAGATTTTTTTGTAATATTTTTTCTTACATTTGGGGAAATTTTTTGTTCAAGTTGGTCTAACAGAAAGCTGGGTGAGGTGTGGGTCCACTTAGTTTATCTTGCGATGCATGTACCTCTGACTACGCCAATTGAGATATAGTCTTGAGTGACGTCATGTATTTATCTCTTAGTGTTCTAGTGAGTCGTTTCTCATAAAACACAAAAAAATACTACAAACAGACCGTTATTAACACAAACCACACAAAATATCTCTTTAAAAACCTGAGTAAAAACAATTTAAAATTAGGAAATTACAACAAAGAATACATACAAACTCCCGCAGATGTTTCCCAACAAACCTACATGTTTGTTTTAAAACTGTCGCGTCGCGGAACAATGGGAAAACAAGTATTTAGGCAAATCAAACTCGCACACATCACGTAAGCAAATGTCCCGAAGTTGGTTGTAATTTATGCACATTAAATTTGGTAGAAGCCCAGCCCCGGGGCATGCGGATAGCGCGCGACGCGACATGTATCGCTGGCTTCGGTCATAAATGTTGGTCGTTTATTTATTTTACCGTCAATCCTGTGTTCCTGATCTATGACTTCATCAGCCCATTAACGTCCCCACTGCTGGGGCACGGGCCTTCCCTATGGATGGATAGGGAGATCGGGCCTTAAACCATCACGCGGGCCCAGTGCGGATTGATGGTTATTAACGACTGCTAATGCAGCCGGGACCAACGGCTTAACGTGCCTTCCGACGCACGGAGGAGCTCGAGATGAAAACTTCTTTTTTGTGGTCACCCATCCTATGACCGGCCTTTGCGAAAATTGCTTAACTTCGATAATCCATCAGTAAGTACTAACCGGGACCGACGGCTTGATGTGCCTTCCGAAGCACGGATCACCTTGCTTTCGGACAATTAGGTGATCAGCCTGTAATGTCATAACCAAACTAGGGATCACAAATTGATTTTTGTGATATGTCCAACGCTCAACCACTGGACCACGGCGGTCGTTACGTAATTAATAATAATAATTATCGTCATTATTAATTTATTAATTATTAAAACAAGTAAGAAACATTGTCACCCATATAGATGAATGATCACACTTCACCCCTCATTATTTTCTTTAATTATAACGACCAAAAAAAAGTTTATATATTGAATACGGTAGCATGCAAAAATGCTGAATGCGTGTGGAATATTGTGAACTGGAAATGTAACGTAACCTCATGCAAACTACACAGTAATTATGCCTCAGAGTAGAAAAGCGCATAACATATTATACGCTTCGACGCTATTCTGAGAAACACCTACATTCTACAACGCACCGATGATTCAAACACTTATTTGAAAGGAGGTGATATGATCCTGGCGATTCGATTTTACTCTAGCCACAGAGTCGGCTATTCAGCTCGCGACCACACTTCAGAACCTCGATACCGACCCAGCCGGCGGAGACGACGAATTCCCTCATTCTAGAGCTTATCGGTATCGACCCACTAGAGTCGATAAATTGATGAAACGTTTTGATATGTCCTAAAATGTTGATTGGGGTGCCTAAGTATTGTCACACCACGGACACTTCATACAAAACACCTCGTTTTACAAAGACACTACACATTGACGTTAGCGTACACGCGCATCTGTGTGTGTGACGTCTGGCGCCCATGCGATAGAAGACTAAAGTAACAGCGAGGGGGGGGGGTGAGGTAAAACAAACGCAGCCGCTGGTGTGGAGACTTGCCGTTCCATCATCATCGCCAGCTGCTGGTACACGGACCTTCCCTATGGATGGATAGGGAGATCGGGCCTTAAACCACCACGCGGGCCCAGTGCGGATTGCTGGTTATTAACGACTGCTAATGCAGCCGGGACCAAAAGCTTAACGTGCCTTCCGAAGCACGGAGGAGCTCGAGATGAAAACTTTTTTTTTGTGGTCACTCATCCCATGACCGGCCTTTGCGAAAGTTGCTTAACTTCAATAATCGCAGACCGAGCGCGTTTACCGCTGCGCCACCGAGCTCCTAATATTCCTTATTCTATGGTTTTGGCCAATTCGTCGTTTATACTTCTTCTTTTCTCGCTCTAACTCTTCTCAAGTATCAAGTTTCCGGCCCGCAGGCGTCTAGTATATTCAATGTGCATAAATTACAAGCTACACTAGAACATTTGCCCGCGTCATGGTAAGTTTCAATCCTATTTATAAACAAACTTTATACGTGTAACTAGCACTAATTCTCTACAGGCTACGGCATACCAAAAGCTGGTCAGGACCAGCGCAGTTTAAATGCGCATTCAGGTATGTTCTAATATAGGGAATTATATGAAGTTCAAGTGAATCATGAAGTTCTGTATGTGCTCTAAGCTTCATCGGACATACTGCGCTGTCCCCAAAGCTAAGTCTAGAGGAGCAGGCCATCGTTGAGCAAATAACGGCCTCCGTGGTGCAGTGGTTGAGCGTTGGGCTCACGATCCGGAAGCCCCGGGTTGGAATTCTAGTGGGGACATATCACAAAAATCACTTTGTGGTCCCTAGTTTGGTTATGAAATTACAAGGTGATCACCTAATTGCCCGAAAGTAAGATGATCCGTGCTTCGGAAGGCACGTTATGCCGTTGGTCCCGGTTACTACTTACTAATGTAAGGAAGTAGTCGTTACATGAGCCATGTCGGGGGCCTTTGGCGGCTCAATAGTAACCCTGACACCAGGATTGATGAGGTTGGTACTCAACCTCACAACCCACACTTGACCGGCTTTTATTTTTTCTTTGACGTGACTTATTTTTAAATTGCAGCAAATGGCCACATTACGTCACCTAAATGTCAATGACCTACATCTTAATTTCTATCGATTGTCATAATCTTTGACAGTGGGGCCTTCCCCAGTGAATGTAATTTAAAATTGGAACGCCCCCAAATAACGTTCTACAAAAGTTAAAAAATGACGTCGAGCAAAATGATTGGATCGCACTATTCATTGCGAAGTCATGAATGGAAATTGAAAACATTTTCTCTTTGAACTTGGTTAAAGATTTTCTTTAGAAACTCTTCTATCCGATCTTAAGAGATTAGAAGCAGGTGAACCTTAAACATTTTCTGATAACACCCGTTCTTCCACAACTTAAAAATAGTTTATGTATACTGGTTGTTATTTTTTGTTATACCTATGCATATTATTGTTAACAAACTCTATAGTAAAATGTAAATATTAGTAACATAACCCAGTTTTAATCAGTTAATATTACCATAGATGTCGCTCTTACTACAAATACCAATTGTTATTACTACGAATTATAATAAGTAATATTAATAAAATCCAATATAGAAACTAGTTTTTCAGTTTACGCGTCTCACAACGACAAAATCCGTCTTCAATTGTTTTTTCTTCGAAGTCCCAGACTGAACATCCACCAGAAACGTTTTTTTTTTGAAAGTGACGTGACGTTCCTTTTTTGAAATTGCCAAAATTATTAGATTACATATAAGATTAGGTATATAGTAATTTGAAAGAAATAAACTATAAGTTTATTATTACATACATACATACATACATAAACTCACGCCCATAATCCCTAATGGGGTGGGCAGAGCCACAAGTAATCAAAGACAACTTGCAGCCACTGTTGATACGAATTCCAAAGATGGATATGATGAACCTTATGGTGATAAGGGATCAGCCTATCGCCCATAACATTAGTCCATCATGTTAGAGGACACAATCCCTCTGTCGGTTTTTACGACATGCCCGGGAAGAGAAGCAGCTGAACGTGTTCTATGTTTTTTATATGCTCCCAGAACAGCATAGAAGCAATTTTTTTTATTATTACAGAATACAATATAAAGCACAGTATCAAACATACATAGAATAATACACATAGAAGCCGTGGTAGCCCAGTTGGTAGAACGCTTGCCTCTCACTTTGAGGTCGCAGGTTGGAATCCAGCACAGCTACAGCGAAGCTTAACCAATAATTGTCGAATTTGTTTCCTAATTCATTTTTGGATCATAAATGACTATCACGTGCTCGTGAGGAAACCCACATTCCCGAGAAATCCATTTTCGGAGGTATGTGACCTAACCTGTATTGGGCTGGTTTTACCTTCGCGGGTTGGAAGGTCAGACAGGCAGTTGCTTTTGTAAAAAACTGGACTTGTCAGATCTTCAGGTTAGGTAAGCGGATTCTGTGAAAACGGGACATTTATAGGAAGATAGATAACTAGGTAAATACATAAACATAATGGTGCTAATTCCTGTAAATACCATCTAATTTTATTTTAAGTTATATCTGTCCTTTTCTTATCCGCCGAAAAGGAAAGGGACGGGTAATCGACAAGCATAAAATTTATGGAACACACGTCAATTTTAAGCACAAATCTAAACCAACCGTCTAAAAATTTTACGTCAGTCAATGACCCGACACATTAATTTACTCATTCTTCCTAAAATTAAGAGCTGTGAATCATCCGTCCCTTTCCTTTTCGACGGATACGAAAATGACGGATATAACCTAAAATAAATCGCTCTAAGCGATAAGGCCGCCATTTGCCATGTACTTAATTAAGAGACTTTTTGTAATTATTTATTTTTAGTTTGGTGCAATAAAGTGTATTTGTATTGTATTGTATTGTATTGTATAAAATTAGGCGGTGTCTGCAGGAATCGGGGCCAATGTACAACAAAAAGTAACAATCAAAACACATTACTATTTATGTTGTTAGTTTTACATCTGTCCTGTGTGTGCTCTTTGTGATGTGATGTTTTTGTAACGTTTCTGTAACCCGTGTCCGTGGTGTCCTAAAATAATGTTTCTTTCTTTCTTTCTTTCTTTAACGCATTATTTATTTATATTTCCGTGCACTATAATATTTCCTGCGCAAATGGCTCGGCTTAGTTAGTTAGTATTTATATTTATAAAATCCAATAAATAAAGCTGCATATTGTTTGCGGCTTATTTGCAATAGTTCCTACCTAATTTTCTAGCGAGCTTAACAAAAAACCAATCACAATGAAAACATCCTAAACAGAAAATCAACTTGACTTGTGTGATATGACCGAGAACAATTTAAGTACCTATTTTGTGTTTTTTTATTTACTCACGGTGTCGCAAAAGTAGTAAGTATAAAGGGTGTTAGTGACATCGTAACAAATACTGAGGGGGGTGATTCAAGTTCATAATTCTTAGTAGTTATCAAGTGAAAAATTTTCCATCGCAAAAGAGTATTGAACATAATTTACAAAATCACAAAAAAATCATAATTTTTGGAGGGAAAATTCCACTTGATATCAACTTAGAATAATAGTCTGTATTTCCCCCTCAGTATTCGTTACGATGCCACTAACACCCTGTATAATTCCTGTTTGTTCTAAATTACTTAGATTAGGTATACCTGTTTAGAACGTCCACTGAGATTACGTATAAACAGATTTGCCGATATACGCGAACTATGCGATCAAATTCTCAAGTTTGTCCATCTTAAGATCGACCAACAGCCTCTCATATCTTCAGAATTGGAGGTCTAACACAACAGCCATATTGAGCAAACTTGAACTACGTGACTAACTTATGCATAAAGCATCAAACTAAGCCACTTTACCAAGTTATCTGGTTCGCATCAAACGCTTGGTACCGCATTTTGTTTTTACCATATCAATTTCTTGGAAGCACTTCTAAAGAATTTTTGTTCTCAATACGTGATAAAAGTAAATTATGTGAATTGGTATCTCTTTGAGTTGCGTCTTGTCTGTCATTCGAGTGTTGTACTTACAATTTGCATGGAGGAATTGGGACTTGCTTTTGATTCAGTGATTTTTGTTCTCGCAAGCTTTTTTCTCTTGAGTGCTGTGCCAAAATTGTGCGGAATTTTCTGGATTGTTTTCGTCTTTGATCTTAAAAATCAGACGGCCTTTCGATACTTAAACACATTCCGTTTAGCGAGTCTCAAGAGTCGATTATTATTTCGTCCATCGAGGTAAAAGTATACGCAATTCGGAGGTCCAATAAACGAGTAATTTCAGTATCGTAAGGCAACTAACTAAACGATAGAAGGCGATGGAGCGGAAGCGACATTGATTAAACTCGCGCGGTTGTTTGACCACAAACTGGACGAGATTTCCTTTCGCGTTCCATGGCTCTACCAGACTTACGTTTATAGTAGATATTGGATCATCATCTCCCTAGCCTTATTCTGTTTTCGCAAGTAGTACCGTATCGACCAAATATTGGATGATGTGTACGATACTTTCTTTGCTATTGAATCTTTAATTCAACGTAGCAACGCCGTGAGTGTCATGTGCCAATTTTCGCCGGGTGAGGCAGGAGAGGGGGGTATTTTGGTTTTTAATAAAGAAAGTGAAACCCACATCACATCGACATCGTGAGGAAACTCACATTCCGGAGAAATGCATATTCGGATGTGTCCTTACCTGTATTAGGCTGGTTTTCCCTTCGCAGCTTGGAAGATCAGACAGGCAGTCGCTTCTGTAAAAACCTCAATTGTCAAATCTTCAGGTTAGGTAAGCGGACTCTGTGAGAAACGGGATAATGCTGGAGAGATAATGATGATGAATAAAGTGCAAAAAGAAATAAAATAAACAATTAATGTCGTCCTGTTTTTAGAGATACATAATTGACATCAAGTATTTGTTACGATATCACTAACACCCATACGCACTTGTATGGCTATCTGTGTTAATATCAAGTGGAATTTTCCATCGCAAAAGTATGAGATTGAAAATAATTTTAAAAAACGTAAAACATTAATGTTGCGACGGAAATTTCTACTTGATATCGATTCAGAATCTTGGTCTGAATCATCTCCCTCAGTATTCATTACGATGTCACTAACACGCTGTATATTCTTAGGCGTATTGGTTTTTAGAAATACACATGTAGCAATTAGGTATAAACCAAGTACGCTTCGTTTGTTTTCAGTCGCCATCGCTCTTGCCTTGATATCCGCTAAGTAGTTTACTCTTAAGTTACGTTTATGTCTGAATTATATACTTATTCTCATTTATCTTCTTCTATCGTGTGGGTTGTCAGGTAGTTTACCAACCCCGTCAACCCTGGTGTCCAGGTTATTATTGAGCCGCCAATGCCCCTGACATGACTCATGTAACGACTACTTACTTACATCAGTAGGTAGTATTTATTATATTTAAGCCTAAAGAATATGAAACTGTAAGTCTTTTAAATTGCTGTGCCCAATACGGGTCCATATGTGTTACTCACCTTATATTTACAGCCTTCGCTGTTACTCCCGCTCCCGCTCTCAGAGTAGTAGGGGTCTCGTCCAGTTCGCGGCCTAAGACGAAACACGTGTTGCGTAGTAATGAATCTGAAATTGCTGATATTAGCAGCAACGTCGACGTATTACCTTTGTGTAGTAATTCAGTCACGTACACCTGACTCGTTCGTGTCAATAAACCTGAAATCAAATAAATTGACGCACTGCGAAGCAAACTTAAATTAATTTGGCTCAATATAAACGTGTAGATTTTACTAATACCACGTAATTAAAGTGAAACGAAATATTGTTAACGCTTATTAAATAACGCATCGCCACAAACTAACTAGGTATTTATTTTGATATTTGAAACTGAATTACTTTATTTAAAATCATTTATCATTTAAACTTCTATCGTGTGGGTTGTAAGGTGGATTATCAACCTCATCAACCCTGGAGTCAGGGTTACTATTGTAACTATTAGCTTTCTTCACAGGTAAACTAGTTCGATATTGTTCCACCTATGAAAGTATACACTAATTGTAACTTTTACAAGTAGTTTTACCTTCGTTTTACAGTCATTTTTCACAAGCAGTTTTCCATATCACCAGCAATTGACCCGAGTTCCATTTCCGCACTCGACCGTCTACATAAAACTTGAATTATTTGTTTTTAATCCCCACTGACCTGCAGATTGTACTATTACAGTAAAATTTCCTTCCGACCTAATTCCATCATTTGAAGTACAGCTCGCGTGCTTACTATCAAGTAATCGCCATCGCTCGTATTGCCCGCGGTTCATAACAATTATTATAAAAATCCCCCTTGCGATAGCAGCAGCGATAATTGCCTTGTGCCTTACGCCTTTCCTGCTTCGTTTTATTGTTTAACATGATTATTTTATTGCCTTTTCATTGTTTTGTTAAGGTACTTTCTGTACTACTTTGTAATGGCTAAGAAAACAATCCGTCGATTTTGTAACAATAGAATTTTACCTCTCCATTTGAATAATGATGTTTTTATTTACCTTAAGGCTCTTAATTGTACCCAATTAAGAGTTGCCTAATAGAATTTCTTTTTTGCTTTTGATATAAAAGCATGGCAATTAGCAGAAGAAGAACAAAGGTATGAATTTCATCAAAATTCTTGGACTCGAAACAGCAGAAAGTTTAAAATGACCAATCGAGAAGAGCCGAGAGTAAAGAAAGTGAATTAAGGATTGTATGAAGATGAATTATAAAAAAAAAAACTGTGAACTGTGTGTGTGTCAAAAAAGAAACAAAAATACTCGAATTTTGTTCGTTGCATTTTTCTAAATTAGCATTTTAATACATGGCCATTTACCACCCAAAAACAAAAATAACACGCTCCATGCCTTTGAACAAACACGAAAAGATCACTTTTAAATTATAATTTAACACAAATTAAGCGCACACATTTATAATTCATGAGTGAATTTAAGGTGGTACGAGAGCACGGAATTTCCTCAATTTAATGTATAAATTAAAAAGGAGCGCGGCCCTAAACCCGTACCTTGTGGCACCCTCGTTCATTTATCAAGGTAGGGCGTGCACATACGAGAAATGAATCCCATTTTGTAGAATTGAAGCCAGAATAAAGCAGCATTAGATGATTTTTTAATAAACACGCCGAATCTCATTCAGGATTATAATGTTAACACACTCAAAAACATTCCATAAATCCGTAATTAGGTACTATTACTTTAAGTCGCGCTTTAACTGCAGTGTTAATTACGCGTTTCGTTACTTTTCTTGCGTTTGCTTAAGTATTTAAATTTAGAAAATGGAAGCTTAAAGTTACATGAGCATTGTAAAACTCAAAGTAAGTACCATAATTTTCTTTAAGCCTTCGTGACTCGAGTTATGGTAATTGTTGTGGAAAAACTTTACTTTTAAAACAAGGTCTTCGGGTGTTACGTTGTTATAAACTATTTAAATTAGTGTTATTTAATATTATTGTTTAAAAGAAATATATTTTTCTAGTGAAAAATATGTTTGTGGTGGCCGGAAAGACCACGACCTTAGTCAAGTTGCAAACGTTTATGACAATCCACAGTGTCATTGTTAAAAATGGGCTTTACATAAGGTTACATGTCAATCTAATTATCGATTCTCATAACACCCTGGAACTTGGCGGACCCCTGGACCCCTAATTGGAGATTCCAGATTTGATTCTAACGCATCAGTTTTGGAACTTGACTATCAAGTTAGTTGAGGAGGGAAATGCATAGAGACTATTGAAGCAGAATAATAGAGTCCCTTAAAATCTCATTAAACACAAGTGTTATCTCGATCGTTGTTTATTATTCAAAACAAAGGATCTCAATAGCCACGCAGCTTTACAAAAATGCTAAGCACCCGATTTGAAATGCAAAAATCTGTGCTTATTACCCTGAAAAATAAAACGGTATGGACTCCTGTTTTTTATAAGGACATATAAGGGGAAGTCCGTGAGCTAGGAAAACGTGAGAGGTGATGAATAAAACATTTTGAAGAAACCGTTCCTGTGTTTGGGTTTTGTATTAGCATCTTTAACTATGGATTAACATCTGGAGAGACGAAAGCAAAAAGGGGAGTTAAGTTAGTTACGTAATACTTATCTTTGGAAATATTCAGACCCTTTTTCATTATATCCATGACAGGTGTATCAGGCGTTACTTTGAGGAAATCCATTTTAACTACTGGTGTCCAGTTAATACAGTACGTGTACTATACATTACTTCTTATTTGGTGCACCATGCTCTTCTCTAGCACAAGTATCTTAATAAGGAATCAACAAACATTTTGGAGTGGCTGCGGATTTTGGGTTGGGCTGTACAGAACATGGTCATCGTCATTAATTTAAGATCCCCGTACTTGTCGATGTAGCATTCTCCATTCTTGTTTATCAAAGGCCAACTCTTTGACTTCCTTATACTGAACATCCAACATCAGTAATTTAAGAGCCACGCTCTTGTCGGTGCAGAATTTTCCATACTGAACATAAAGAACAGAATTAAATATTCGTTGCATTCTATTACTGTTGGCCTTTTTTCGAATGATGAATGTGAAGGAAGCAGGAGAAGTGTGTCAGGATTTAAGCAAATGTAATTCCATAGTCATTGCTTACCCCGGTGGGAAATAGGAGATAGTTTATGTACGTATGTGTGGACTTTTTTGAGACATGACTTATTGCGTGGGTTAGCCTCAGTTGGTTTTATGTGGTTATTAAGTGGAAGAAATTGTAGCAAAAATAACAGGTTTTTTATTCCTGTTGAACAGAAAGCCAATACCGAATCGAGATCCCTCATCCATCCCCTAGACTCAATTGGGACCTACGCGAGAAGTAACATCGAATGTCACACGATTCACCCTTGTCTGTCCTAATACCCTATGACTAGGTACAAGGAAAGGGCGTGCCTAAAGCTAGCCCGGACTGTTCGGATCACGAACAAAATGTAAAAATATCTATGGTTTTGGTTACTATAAAAAAGGTATTGTCATTAGACAAAGATAGAGACTTCCTTCTTAGCATTAAAAATGGATGCATAATTAATATTTTCTTGTGTTAAAAAGTTAATTTAAACAATACAAAACACGGTGATTTATAAAACATTAATAATAACATTAAAAGTGTACAACGTGTAAATATGTGAGAAAAAATAAACCTTTCAAATATTACTTTATGTGGTCGTTTAATTAGAATACCAGCGCACCACTCAACAATTAAAACTAGAAGGCCACACGGACACCCCATATAAAAATCATTCTTTCCGTGTGCTGCCCAACGCGTTAGTGCGAGCGAGACAAAAATTACCTTATTCCTTAACGATGTAGGAATGGTAGACTGAATGAAACGTAACGCAAAGGTGTGTGAAAGAGAGCGACTAGTGAGCGAGAGAGAAGTGAGAATTACAGAATGACAGGGAAATTGCGGACGGTTGTTTTAAAGAGAAAAACGTAGAAGATTATAAAACGTTTTTAAATAAACAAAGTTAAAGAAATAATAATCGTTTCCTTCAGGCCATTTCCCACAATTTTCGGTATACGTACATTTAAACTAAAGTGAGAATCAGGGGGTGAGGTAAATTTAGCTCGGTATCGATACGAATTGGTGCGGGCGGAGAGTGTCCGTTCTGCACATATTATTTTATTCTCATCTACGCTAAGGCGTAACTTCTGTCTAAAGGGCTTACTACGTAGATTGGTAAGGATTGCAGGGTAAGTGGCAATGTTATTGGACGGTTCAGGTTATATTTGAGGATCATTTTGTCTGAAATATATTTTAGATGTAAAAAATAAAAAGAGGTAAAGCCCAGATGGCTTATAAAATCCAAAACCCAGTTTAACTGACGAAATCCGGTCCTTATTAGGATAACATAATAGGCCATCCCACAATCAACCGGAGGGATTATAGAGCATACTCCACTACGCTGCTCTAGTGCGGGTTTGTTTATGTTTGGCTTAACGTCCCTTTCCGATCATGGATGGAGTCATGGAAGCTCATGACTAATAATTATTGTCCTCAATTGGGGTACAGACTGCGATCGCATGATGAAAACAAACTATGTTTTGGAAATGAACTAAGACCCCACACCCCAGCGAATTTTCTGTTATACCAACATAGTAGGCGGTGAGCCATATCGCCGTCTAGAATAAAAATACTTGCAAAAAAAAATATATAACATTTAAAAAAGGCCCACTCGTAAGGCATCGCTCTTACCATACGCAAAGGTAAGTCAAATTAAATGTGACCACTACAGCGTATCATACCAGGACCGTATCTGTCCCGGTATAGGCAAAAAATATTATTTGTATGAATTTCTATGGCGCAACGCCCAGTAAACCATTCCGTCACCGACCAACAAAAACCGAAAAAAGCGTGCCATGCACGGACCGGTCATGATACCCGTACGTTGGCATACTAGCGGTCTGTTTTTTTTTGACGTGACTTATTGTAGATTTGCCGCAGTTGGTGCCTACTTGGCCGGACAAATGGAAAACGCGCTCTCATCCAGTACAAAATTTAAGACAACAGGCCTGAGGGTGCCTAGTAGGGCGCGAACCTCGGCTCAGGACGTCGTCTGTGAGGGACGAATATTTGAAAGCTGAATGAGGGAAATCGTCGACCACGCCGACGGGGTCGGTATCGGGATTCTGAAGTGTTTTGTCGCGAGCTGATTGGTCGCCTCTATGGCTAGAGTAATCGGGTCGTTGGGATCGTATATTACGTCCTTCGGACGCCGATACTTTTCAGTACCGTCCCTGAGCGGGATGGATTCCAGAGCTGCAACTACCAGGAGATTTAGGTGCTGGTCTCTGCCTGACACGGTGGGGATATATCACAAAAATTACTTTGTGGTCCCTAGTTTGATTAGAACATTACAGGCCGATCACCTTACTGATATAAGTAAGTTCTTACATGAGCCATGTCAGGGGTCTCTGGCTCAATAGTAACCCTGACACCAGGCTTGATGAGGTTGGTACCCACCTCACAACCTACACGATAGAAGAGAGACGGTGCTAGTGTGATACGGTGTAGTGTAGGCCTTAAACCTATCAACTACATTCAACCCAACTTTACACCTCAAAAATTCCAAACCTCGCTCTCATAAGAGTTTCAGAAATCAAACGTGGAGTTTCGCAGTTTATATAAAGTTTCGGAGTGTTGTTTTACAAAGCTAAGTGCTTTCGATATTGTTTGAGTTTGGAAGTTATTTGACTTTTTACAACAACCACCGGTCTTACAAAGTTTTAGAATAAGTTTACAACTAAAACATGAAAGCGTTGCCATATTTTTCGGGGAAATGATCTGATTTTGTTTGAGAGTCTTTTGGTTTTTTTTATGACGTGACTTCTTGTAGATTTGCCGCAGATGGCATTAACTACTTGGCCGGAATGTGTAGAGTCGACTATGTACAATCAGAAGCAAATAGTGACAGTTAAGGTGCCTGTAGGGATAGTAACACTAAGTGACCAAAAACATCGGCACAATCTGCGTGTTAAAAAAGTTGGCAACAACCTAATCGACCACATATTTCTGAATATCACCTTCAAGCTGTATAACGCCATCTATATTGTTTATGGTGAACGTAACCTGGATAGATTATCATCTATAACCCAAACGAATTCAAACTCATGAAGTCGAGTACAGTGGTAGAAATTCAGTAGTTGGTTTTAGTACAGTAGTGTTAAAAAAAACAAACGATTAGTTTATTATTTACTAGCGACCCGCCCCGGCTTCGCTCGGGTGCAAAGCTGAGGAAAAAATGAAATTATTTACGACATCACATTAAAAACTTCAATAAACAGTATTTATCCACTATTTAATGGATGTTACTATACATATAAACCTTCCTCTTGAATCACTGTATCTAATAAAAAAAACCACATCAAAATCCGTTGCGTAGTTTTAAAGATTTAAGCGTATAGTCATGAGCAATATAATGTACTCACTTTAGGACTCTGTCGCACTAACATATTTGACATTTAGTGATACTTACAGTTCAATTTGTCAAAAAAGTTAATGTGACATGGTACCCAAGTGTATACATATTAATGCTTGTGACCGTACATAGGGATATAGGAACAGAAAATGCGACTTTATTTTATACTACTTATGTAGTGATTTATTTATTTACCAGTTTATTGTACACAGAACAGGTTAGACTAACACAAGCCAGACAGACGGTTCAGCTTATTTCTAGTAGAAATCTCTTCCAGCAGGCCGCGGAGAGGTTTCCTTTCTAAATCCTCTGTTTCCTACAAAATGATTTAGTCATTACAACGAAAACCTAATAAACCCGACCATCTGTTGCGGACCGATTACGGCCTTTAAAATAACGTGTCACATACCATTGAAAGGCCATTGTCGTCTTTGTGCCTCTGCCTTTGTTTGCTATCAGTCGGACGCACAATGGATAGAAAAATTGGCTTTCTACAAGCCTCTATTAATTCCACAATAGATCGCGTATTTGCCTTTATTAATTTCATCCTTAGTTGAGCGTTAGAGAGGGCAATAAGGTTTATAATTGTTGTTCGAGTCAATTTATGTATTTATAGTTATATTATACAGGATGTTAGTGACATCGTAACGAACACTTTGAGGGATGATTCAGACCATGATTCTGAGTGGATATCAAGTGAAATTTTCCGTCGCAAAATTCGCGATTGTTTTTTAAATTAATTTCAATTCTATACTTTTGCGATAGAAAATTTCACATAAGTAATATTAAGTCAGAATAATCAACTGAATCACCCCTCTTAGTATTTGCTACGATGTCACTTACACCCTATACAAGTGCATACAGGTAGCTATACAAATACATACGGGTGTTAGTGACACCGTAACGAATACTGAAGGGTATGATTCAGACCATTATTCTGAGTCGATATCAAGTGGAATTTCCTATCGGAAAAGTCATGATTTAAGTATTTTTTTTACGGACAATTCCACTTGATATCAACTCAGAATCATGATCTGAATCATCTCTCAATGGTTTCGTTACGATGTCACTAACACTCTGTATAGATATACCTCTAGTTAAGCACACAATCGGGGTGAGCACAGACACAAAACAAAGTGCAAAGACGGATATTTATATTGAATCATATTCAGTGACGTGGCTTTCCCGCCAATAATCCCGCTTTGTGAATGGAAAATTTGTGTAATAAGAGCTGTATTGCCTAACCTTTAGGAAAATAGGATCAGAGTACAAAAAAAAAACAATTTGAAAAAGATATGCGGCCAGTGTCTTTACTACTAAAGAGATTTTATTACTGGAATATTCTCACTTGAGATGCTCATTGTATTTAACATAACATAAGCGAGGTACGTTAATTGCAAGATGAATGAAATGGATACCTACTTAATTCTTGAAGCATGGGTGTGCTTCACCAAGCTTTCTATTTGACTAACATAGTGGGTGATGAACCGTATCTTTCATATTCATATATTTATTAGTATTTATCATACATTGTCATTATTTATATATTATACATTATTAACATTAAGTATAGTTAAACATCATTATTTTATAAAAAAAAAAACAATTTAAATTATATCCTTAATAACAATAAGTAGTTAATATGTATTTAATATGAACTAGATCAGAACACTTCACTATTCATTCATCAATGAACTCCTTAACGCTATAGTAAGCTTTTTGTGTGAGTAGCACTTTTAATTTACCAATGAAGCTCGCATCAGTAGGTACATCCTTCAGATCCTTCGGTAACTTATTGTAGATGCGCGGCCCCATAACACGCAATGAGTGAGCAGTGCGTTCCAGCCTATGTATTGGGGTTACAAGTTGACATCCTCTCCTATCCTATCACCCGTCAGAACCGATACGAGTTGTCACAACGATAATTATTCCATGTTTTGATGTCACAACACAGACAGACGACAGACAGACAGACAGACACCCGACAGAGGGATTGCGTCCTCTAACATGATGGACTAATGTTATGGGCGATAGGCTGATCCCTTATCACCATAAGGTTCATCATATCCATCTTAGGACTTCGTATCAACAGTGGCTGCAAGTTGTCTTTGATTACTTGTGGCTCTGCCCACCCCATTTGGGATTACGGGCGTGAGTTTATGTATGTATGTATGTTGATGTCACAAACCTAATAATAAAACAACAGAGTGCCCTTAGTGATGTTTGTATTTACTTTCCGCATGTATTGGTATTATTATTGGTGTTTTGGTTGCTTTTTATTATTTAGTCGTCGTTTATTGTACTTTATCAGTATCCTATAGATTATCGGCCTTCACCAACACAGGTGCAGGCTGAAAACCAGCGTCGATATATTTCATCTCGGCATATGCTGAGCTTGTTACCTTTTGTGATGGAAAACTTTATTTTATAATTGTGTTATGTAAACCTGTGTATCACAATAAACATTTTTTTTTTTTATAACCGTATGAACCGTCTATAATGGTCGAGCCCATTGTGTTAGTGATCAAACCACAGAGGAGTATTATAACATCGTGTGAAAACTGTATTTACTTAAGACATTGTATTTCTCTAGTTATTAAATAACTTGTAATGTACACCTAACAGCCTCCGTGGTCTAGTGGTTAGAGCGTTAGGCTCACGATCTGGAGGTCCGGGTTCGATTCCCGATGGGGACATTGTCGAAATCACTTTGTGGGACTGTCCTTTGTTTGTTAAGGACTTTTCAGGCTTGAATCACCTGATTGACCGAAAAAGTAAGATGATTCCGTGCTTCGGAGGGCACGTTAAGCCGTTGGTCCCGGCTATTAGCCGTAAAATCACCTCCACCAACCCGCATTGGAGCAGCGTGGTGGAGTATGCTCCATACCCCCTCCGGTTGATTGAGGGAAGGCCTGTGCCCAGCAGTGGGACGTATATAGGCTGTTGATGATGATGATGATGTATACCTACATTGATTTAAAAGATATGTTGCTGTTGCAGTTTCTTAACATTTCTCCTCTTCAGCCATAACACCTTGCGAAATGATGTAGATGCAAAAATGTTAAATTGACCTTCAACAAGTTTATATATGATAATTACGTTGAATAAATGATTCTATTTCTAAATCATTCTGAACTAAATACATTTCCAAGTATGTATAGCCGGCATGCCTGGTGGCTTCATGGTCATCTGATCCCACATAAAAATCGTCCCGCGGGCTGAATGACCCCTTTCGATTTTTTGCGTGGGTGAGTGGACTTGACTCAACCCGCGGGCTCAGACGACTACTACTTTCAACTAAAGGGTCTACTCGGCCCGCGGGCTCAGACGACTACTACATTCAACCAAAGGGTTTACTCGGCCCGCGGGCTCAGACGACTACTATATTCAACCAAAGGGTCTACTAAAAATGTATTTTCATGACATTTAGGTAAGTAATTAATACTTATAGGAACAGTATACAAACGGTTTAACTTTCCCCCAATGTTTGGTCGCTGCCTTTACATTCGAAATACAAACACAAAAGCAATTAATGATTTCAATGATAGTTTACCTCTAAATTCTATAGCTGCGGATGACATACGAAGCCACAAACTGTCACCGCAAAGCCGCAATTTAATGTAGATCAGGCAATGAAGCCTATTTATGCAACCGTAGAGGCCCAGGTGGAAGAACGCTTGATTCTCAGTGACAGGTTACAGGTTCAAACCCAGCATATGCCTAAACCAATGAATTTCGTTTTTTTTTGTTTTTACACTCATCTATGCTTAAGGAAACTCACAAAGAGAAAATTAAATCGAAAAAACATCTGACTCGGACTGGACTTGAGCAAGAGCTGCGGGTTCAAGTCTCCCGTCCGAGTAAGAAATTATTCAATTTAATTTTTTCTTTGTGAATTTCATTATTGTTTTCAAATCGTAATCGTACGAGTATATACCTTCTATGTATGTATATAGAGATATATGCATACAGTATGTGAGAACATACCATAAAATTATGATGGTTATATTCCTTAAGACATAAAGACCGACTAAGGATGCTATGCTATGCAACTATGCTGCGAAGATGTATAGCTGCGTTACGAAACTATGTGACCCTTTCCACCAATACTAAGCTATATAGCTGTGCGAGGAAGATGCGCTGCGAAGATGCGCCTCCGCAAAGTAGTTGTGCTACGAGCTACGCTAGAGCTATGTATAGTACTCTGCTCAGAACATAGCTAAAGTACGCATCCACAGCACGCTTCTATAGCACGTATCCTTCCATTGTAGCATAGTACATCTGTGGTACCCACCTTATGCTACCCACCTCCCGTCTAGCTCTGCACACCACTAGCCCCTGATACTATGACTACTCCTGATACTATTCAGAAATCAGAAATCAGAATCATTTATTCAACGTAATTATCATGGATAAACTTGATGAAGGTCAATGTAACATTTTTGAATTTATGTCATTTCGCAAGGTGTTATGGCTGAGGAGAAGAAATGACAAGAAACTGCAACAGCAACACATCTTTTAAAAACCAATGAGGATATACATTACAAGTTATTTAATAACTAGAGGAACACATTCAAAACCAGACATTTTTATCATTTAGGTAGTCATTAATCTTATAATAAGCTTTTTTACATAAAGTAAGCTTCACGTGAGCTTTAAATTTATTTTCTGACAAATTTAAAATATTATCTGGTATTTTATTGTAAAAAATTAGTTAACGAAAATTCTTGTATAAAACAACTAAAGCTACTACTCATCACTAAAAGCTATTAAACAGTTAATGAATATATAAATGATAACTTAAAATGAATAATTTTTAATAACATTTTATAAATTAAATCATAATAAACATATAAAACAAACTTAAAATATAATATTAATATTGTTAATATAGTAAGTATAAATATATTTTTTTTCACTGACTAATAATTAAAATGTTGTCCTCTGTACCAGTTGCAGTGTTACCGGGTCCATGTTGATACTATATTATTTACTTCTGTATTTTTATAACACCACACTTTGTACAAACACGTGCTTGCAATAAAACATATCTATTTCTATAGGCTCGCCCCCTGTAAGATGGGACTTAGACATAGCGAGCGAGGAGTGGGTTTCTGTAATACGTATTTGTGACATAGTAACGGTGGTTGAGCGTTGGGCTCACGATCCGGAGGTCCCGGGTTCGATTCTCGGTGGGGACATATCACAAAAAAATAATACTTTGTGGTCCCTAGTTTGGTTAGGACACTATTGGGTGATCACCAGATTGTCCGAAAGTAAGATGGTCCGTGCTTCGGAAGGCACGTTAAGCCGTTGGTCCCGGTACATACATACTGATGTAAGTAGTCGTTACATGAGCCATTGAGCGTTTTGTTTTCTTTTTTGTCAGGGGCCTTTGGCGGCTCAATAGTAACCCTGACACCAGGGTTGATGAGGTTGGTACTCCACCGCACAACCCACACGATAGAAGAAGAATAATACATATATATTATATCTCTGCCTACCCCTTCGAGGACACAGTTACAGGCACACAACATATGATGACGCATGTTATCAAGGTTAAAGGACACAATTTCAATGTATCGGTATTTCAAAACAACATAAATGATCAATAAAAATAATAGCTTCTGTTCCAAATAAGTACAGGTAATTATAGTTCGTAACGACCTTCCAAAGTTTCCTAATATGTGTTATTATTTTAGAGCTATTTGTTTAGATAGTATATTTCAGTTTGAAAATATTAGGTATGCGCTTTTGTACTGATACATACATATATGAACTCACGCCTATTTCCCACCGGGGTAAGCAGAGAAATTCCATTTGCTTCGTTCCTGTTTACACTTTTCTGGATTCCTCCACATTCAAAAATCGATTCATACACGCACGCCCCTTAGAGTATATCGGTTTACAGTAAATCGTACTGAACCTTCTGAAAGGGCATTCCCAATTTGGGCAATATCTTCATTTTTTAATTACTTTTTGACATGACTTATTGTAGGTTTGTCTCAATTAGCATTAAAAAATAAATAAATAAAATAAAATATGTTTTATTACGGGTAACTTGGACCCAGGTTGTTAGTAACAATGATTTCTTACTCACTAATATTAGTATTACATAGATGCACAATACACACACATCATCATCATCAATTTAAGAGCCACGCTCTTGTCGGTGTAGCATTTTCCATTCCAGTCTATCAAAGGCCAATTCCTTGACTTCCCTATAAGACACGACGTTAACCTTTTCTTTAATCTGTTCCATGTAAGCTCTTCTTGGTCTTCCCCTTCCTCTCTGTTGCGAACTCTTCGTAGGTTTTGTAATCTTTTTATATTATTACGTTTTTTATATTTATTCTTTTTTGACGTTTTTTATGTTGATTTTGTTTTTCTTCTTGTCGTTTGCTTTTTGGTGACTGGTGAAAATATATTAAATAATTCTCAAAGCTAAGTATCTGTTATTCCTTCATTTCATTTAGTTATACAGTCCACTTCATATTCATCAGCTACCACCCTAGCTCACACTCTCTTTCCTTCTAGCTTTCCTTCTATGATGTTTTTAATGAATTCGTCGTGTCTTATTAGGTGTCCAATCATCTTGCCTCTTCTGTCCTCAATAATTCTCAGTATTTGTCTCTTTTCCCTTACTCTTACTAGCACTTCCTCATTTGTAACCCTTTCTGTCCAACTTATTCTTACACACACATACACAATAAAATTGAAATAAAAATATGACATTTATTTACTGCTCCTGTACAAGTGACTCATGGAGCAATGAGTCATGTCGGACAGTCCAGCCTACTTACAAAAATACTTGGCCGTAATTACCTCTTCTCAGCAACAGCGTAATACAAAGATAAAGGACATCTACTTACAAGGCGTTTTAAACAAAGACCCCTGCCACAAGCCTCATCCACCTTCTCATTACATCTCCATACTTATTTTCCTTAGCTATAAACCGTGGAACAGACAAATTTAGCCCAAGTGAGGCCCTTAGCTTAACCTGTTCTTATACTGTAATGTTTATTAATTCAAGGTGCAGAGAGTCTTGCGTTGGTACTTGAGACCGTTTAATTTCCGGCAGTACCCAGAGCAGGGGAAGGTTGTAGGGGCACTTATTTGGGGTAGAAAATAAGATAATTCCTTTATGTTAAACAATGCTCTTAAAATGTATAAAGGGCAATAGAGCGCTAATTATGTGTTTAGTATTGTTACTAAACTGCTTCTGATAAGTTTTACTTCTATTTTTAGGAGTTAAAATTTCAAAAGGAAAAATGGAACCCTTATAAGATTACTGTTTTGTCCATCCGACTGTCTGTCAATGCCCTTTTTCTCGGGAAAGCGTGGAGGTGTCGAGTTGTAATTAACATCTAATACTTATGTCTCCGGTGTTTTGAAGCTGTAAAAAATCGAGCTTATAAATTAACGCAATGCAAAGACCATTTTATAGCCTTACGAAAGAACCCTTCTTAATATCCATTAAGTAAGGTTTTCCGGAATTTACCCTATACATATTTTGTCGTTATAATATCTTCACACAGACAGCTTTGACTCATGTAAAGACAAGGGCTCAAATATTTTGGGGCGCAAAATCAAAATCTTGCCCGGGGCGCTAATAAATCCTTCCACGGCCCTGATTTCCGGCTTTGCCCCAACGTCGGTTTGCTTTTATCTTGAGATGGCAGCCATCTTGGATTTTGTTTGGCCATTCGTACTAACGAGAACATTCGATTGCTTGGCTTCGTTTGAATTTAATCAAAATTATTATTAGTGTTATTTTACATTTATGCGTTTGTTTATTTAGTTTGTTGTTGCGTGTCTATTATTTGTCCTAAGGGTTTCCTGATACTTCTTTGTTTAAATTTGACTTAGAATGCTCACTATTGACATTAACTGGACATCAATCCTGGAAATGACGCGACATCAATTATCTATGATCTAAACATGAATTCAGTCATAAAGTAGAATTCAGTAATTTAAACCCCGAGCCGGTTTTAAACGATCACTCAATAGAACATAAATTACGCACACTAGCCCGCTTCGAAAAGTAACGATCTTTCTTTCCATACATTCAGCGATCCGCCATATTCGTCACGTCCATCTCAGAGTTCATATCAAGCTGTCATCTGATTGCTTAAATCTCTGCCCACTTCATTCGCAGTAACAGATACATAGGTATGTATAACTCGCACAACATCACAAGTAGGTATACAGGATGTTACATCGTAACGAAAACTGTGATGGTTCTGGAGGGATGGGGTATTTAACCAGAATTAACAGGGCCGGTTCCATACTTTGATGACGAAAAATTCTACTTGATATCAACTCAGAATCACAGTCTGAATCATCCCCCTCAGTATTCTTACTCTGTGCTTCCCAATCAGAAGGTCAGATACCTACTATACATATTGTAGGTTGAACTAATTATCAAACTTTTCATAAAAACTTGAACAACAAATAACAAAAACAATTAAAACTAACATCATTATCGCTTATTATATACAATTTTATCCAATATGATAAAACAAATAATTGTCTACCATGTTTAGGGTTCCGTAAGGGTAAATCGGTACCCTGTTACTAAGACATCGCTGTCTGTCTTTCCGTCGGTCGCATCTCCAGAACCGCGATAGCTAAACAGTTAAAATTTTTACAAATTATGTTTTTTTTTGCCGCTATAACATAACATAAACATAAATAGCCTATATACGTCCCACTGCTGGGCATATGCTTCCCCTCGATCAACCGGAGAAGGTATGGAGCTTACTCCACCACGCTGCTCCACTGCGGGTAGGTGTTTTTTACGGCTAATAGCCGGGACCAACGGCTTAACGTGCCCTCCGAAGCACGGAATCATCTTACTTTTTCGAACAATCAGGTGCAACAACCCCCAACAACCCCGCCGCTATAACAACAAAAACAAAATTAAATACATACATACAGCAATCGCGAATATTTGCCTTTTTTAGCTATATATCAATAATGTCAACTGGTAGGCAATATGACATTTGTGTACCTACAGTAGGTTACCTAGTCAATGGTACGGAACCCTTCGTCCGCCAGTCTGACTCGCACTTGGCCGTTTGTTTGTAACTCAATATATTTTACTGGACACCTAATGACTCTTATTTGTTTTACATTCCAATTTTATTTCGAACAGTCATTAATCACCTTTATGTTATTAATTATTAAAAAGTTTACGGGACATTATTGATAATTTCACATTTTAATTGCGATAGTGACAGTGATAAAAATGTTCGGAATTGACATTAGGTGATAGATATATCAATCCTATGTATTTTTATAACTGTCGCTGTGTTTATAAGTAATCGTTTGCAACATTGGTTTCTCACACAGTGATGAAAATCGTTAGTAACTTGGTTTACCCCCTAAAGGCTTAGCCAATTTGCATACTATTACGCGTAACAACAGTGACAGTGATAAAAATATATACAATTTACACTTTATGTTAATCCCATACATTTTTATCACTGTAAATATCGTTTTTCGAAATCGTTTGCAACTTGGCTAAGGCCCTAAGGGGTTAGCCAAGTTACAAATGATGTCGAAAACGATAAGCGAGCGTGTTGTAAGCGATTTTTATCATTTTATATAAGATGCCAATGTGTTTACGTGTCAAACTGAAGCAATTCCAATTTAGTTACGAGAAAAGGCGGGTAACTAGACAAATTCTATTCAATTTCGGACCCAGTTCCTTTGAAAGCTAAGTAAGCGTTATCGTAGGTTTACTTTTCTCATTACCTTAATGTTTTTCAAAGTTAAGGCGAATGATCTTTTTATAAAGAACTTCCCATAAATTTGAACTTTACCCTTTAAATAGCATAACTGCACGACTACTACTCTCAATTGGGGTAGTCAAAGGTACATTCACTGCATAATGAACTAAGTACCCACATCTCACCGAGCTTTTTAGACCAACGTGTTAAGAGGTGATCCGTATCGCCGTCTAAAAATCTCATCGTTGTCGCGTGTAAAATAAAACAACGTATAGACACAGAAAAAACACATACAAAAAGCAAGGCAAAGAAAGAGAATAACAATAAAAGAAAACATCTTCCCATTTGACAAACACCTTAATTAAAGGACAATAAATCTCAGAGTACAGCACTCAAACATATCGTGTACCCTCTATTTGTACAGCAGTTAATGAAGAAGGCGACAAACAAAAGACTTAAATGAAAACCCTGCAGCAATGTTTCCTACTTTTTCAACGTTTTCCACTCTTTGTCGAGTAGTGAAGGGATTGAAAGTAACAGGTTGGAGTATTATTTTACGTAACAGTGACATAATACTTCAACCTGTTACTTTCACACTGTTGTGTGATTTTTAAACTTCTACATTGTTTTATGTTTACGCGATTATTATCATAATTAAAACACATAATAACGGGTTCTTACCGCCTTTAAATCAGGGATATGAGACTATCGATATTTCGACACTGTTGCAAATGTCTCATATCCCTGATTTAAACGCGGTAAGAACCCGTTATTATGTGTTTTAAACTTCTTCTCTCGTTTGGGTTGTGATATCAGTGACCAACCTCATTAACCCTGGCCTCCAGGTTATTGAGCCGCCAAAGGTCCCTTACTAGCTAATGGGTATTTCATATCACGGATCACTTATTTTATTTAATAGTTTATTGATCATCCTACATCTGGATGGCAACCTATGATGTCCTAACCAAACTGGGGACCATAAAAACTCTTTTGTACTGTGAGGCAATTAATAATCACAAAATTGGAATGCTTTCCTCTAAATGCTTGCTCTCAGTCATAAAAGGCGATTCATTCCTGAGAATTTACCTCTAGCCATAAAATGAATTCCCTATGAGATACGTAACATATTACCAATCATTTATCACATCCATTTTAGGTCTTCACCACTTAATGTGGCTGCAAGTTGATTTACTACCAGTCAGGCAGGAGCTATACAAAATTTTAGTGACATCGTAACGAAAACTTCCAGGGATGATACAGATGATGATTCTGAGAAGTTATCAAGTGGAATTTTCGGTCGCAAAACTAAGGAACTGAAAATGATTCAAAAAAAAAAACACAAAAAATTCATGACTGTTCCGACAGAAATTTCCACTTGATATCAACTCAGAATTATGGTCTGAATTGAAAATAATTTAAAAAACACACAAAAAATTTTACGACGGAAAATTCCATTTGATTTTGACTCAATTTTGAAAAATCATCCCCCTCAGTATTCGTTACGATGTCACTAACACCCTGTATAAACGTATCATGTATTTTTCGTGTGAAGATATGGTGCAGTACTTGTACTAAAAAAAAAACACAGCAGTAATAAAACGATATAGAAAGCGATTTCTATCCAAAATATCAGGTTACAAATGACTGTTAATAAAATATTCGTTACAAATATTTATGTAATGTCCCAACACTATTAGCAACCACTTCTTTTGATTCTTTGTCAACGATTGTAAAAGCTCATTGCCGTTGTATAAATACCTCCAGTTGCATTGTGTTTATCTCACCAGATTATTGTCGATTCCGGCACACTACTTTTGTTTCGCTTAGAGATTACCCCTCTTTCCTCATAGCGCAATTCGATAACAAATTTATAAATTTGTGATATTAGGGTAAAGATGTCAGTATTGGACTACATTGAACAAAGAATACATTCGACATTTGACCACTATTCCATTTCATAGAGGGCTACCTTATTGCTATTACCTGTAGGCACTACACGGTAACCGCGCTGCGCGCGTCGCGAATTATATCGAGGCCTTCGACCAATAGCCGTTTGACGTCCATCTACGTAGATAGCATTCGTATCGTTTATTGGTCGAAGCATGCAGACCCGGCTGGTCACTTATCCGGGAAACCACGTGACGTAAATTATTTATGAACTAACATGCAAGAACTTTTTATTTCCTGTATCAAAATCTATTTTCAAGGGTAACAAAAACTAAACAAGTATTTTTACTACCAAGAAACCCAAACTATCCAAAAATAATTTTAATTAACTTCAAAGCGCGTGCAAACAGCGACCTTTAATTCGAGATTCCCCTACCATCATTTCTTCTAATATTCTCTTGTAAGGACCGTGTGAACCTCACACCTTTTAATTAACCGAAGCAAATGGACCATTATTTTTTAATTAAATTAAAATCCACACGTACTACTAAAGCTTCCTCGCTGCAAGGTAGTAACTCAGAAATTAGAAATTAACGGGCGAGAATTAATTCTGTTACATGCAGTATATCTGCGTCATATTTAGTTATGGCTGTGTATGTTACAAGTTATAAGTTAGTGATACTGTACCGAATAGTGAGTGGTATGATTCAACTCATGATTCCAAGTTAATATCAAGTGGAATGTTCCATCGCAAAATTATGGAATTGAAAATATTTAACAAAGAACAATTATGATTTTTGCGATGGTAAATTCCAATTGATATTAATACAGAATCATGAGGTGAATCATCCCCCTCAGTATTCATTACATTGTCACTAACACACTATCTAATACGATACACTTTGGTAAGACTGCGCAGGAATTACACAGATTAATTTTTCATCCTCAGAATTTCATCTACGGACGACCAGACCGCGGCGATTTGTTTTAAATTCTAAGATTAACCAGGTGCTTGCCGGTAAAAGTATGAACGATTATTGAAAAACAATTCGTGCATGCCCATGACCACTTCGTAAGTCCTAAGTACTTCACTCGGTAAGCAGTTAAAGCCATATGCGGCTTGTCTACAATAGGTTACGTCAAAAAAGGGCTTTTAAAGAAACTTAAACAGCATATATATATGTCCCACTGCTGGGCACAGTCCTACCCTCAATCAACCGGAGAGGGTATGGAGTATACTCCACCACGCTGCTCCACTGCGGGTTGGTAAAGGTGTTCTTACGGCAATAGCCGAGACCAGCGGCTTAACAACCTCCGTGGTCTAGTGGTTAGAGCGTTAGGATCACGATCTGGAGGCCCGGTTTCGATTCCCGATGGGGACATTGTCTTTAGTATTTCATATTCATTTGTTTGGAAAGGACTTTGTAGGCTTGAATCACCTAATTATTCAAAAAAGTAAGATGATACCGTGCTTCGGAGGGCTTTTACAGAAACAGATATAATATCAATTCGCGGGAAACGCTTTATCTTTTTTTTTAATGCTAACAGCGAAGGACTCGTTCAGCTAACAAAGTCGCCGTGTGACATGTCTCTTAACCTTTTGCGCAGTTAAATTGGATCAACGAAATTCGAATTTTAAAAAGACTTTAGACGTTAATGCACAAAGCGTTCACTACACAAACTGTATATAAGTTTGAACTCATAAAAAAAACGAGCCTGATTATTTTTATTTATTAAGTTACTTCTGTTTACAGCGCACCGGGAGCGAATCTTTAATTAACGTGAAATATTGTGCTCTTCATCACAACTCTCTGAATAACGATCTGGTACGCATCCATTTGAATATTGCAATATTGGACATCCGTTATTTACAAAGATATAAAAAGTGATGATATAAGATCGCAAGATGTATCGACAAATCTTCAAAAGACAATATACTCCCACCCTATGTTGCGTTGTGTATAGATACGTATACACATCGAACGATTCTGACCTCCCTTTTTGCACCTCACCATTATACATACACACATACATAAACTCACGCCCGTAATCCCTAATGGGGTGGGCAGAGCCACAAGTAATCAAAGACAACTTGCAGCCACTGTTGATACGAATTTCAAAGATGGATATGATGATAACCTTATGGTGATAAGGGATCAGCCTATCGCCCATAACATTAGTCCATCATGTTAGAGGACACACCATTATCACTTTATGAATCTTAGAATTTGCCGGTAAAACCTAAGATTTGCTGTACTTTTTATAGTTGAATATACCTACATTTTAGTACCACGTCACATTATTTTTTTTGACAAAATAAACTGTAAGTCTCACAAAATTTAAAATATGGTAATGCGACAGGGTTTTTAGCATTAAAATGATTAGCCTTAGATGCATTTGGAACCAACTGCTGTCAAATGTGTGATGAGGGTGTTACCACGTAGATTGTGTTATGAATTTGATGTGAGATTCTGGATTAGGTTTGGATTTGTATTGGTTGGTCTGGCTTAGAGCTTGATTGCTAATTTAGAAGTGACGGATGGACTATACAATATACAATACATAATAAAAGCCCACGGCTGTATCCCAAACGTGGTTGTTAGAGGTAATAACTGACACAAGGGTTGATGAGGTTGGTAATTCACCTCACAACCCACACGATAGTAGTAGTAGAGGTACGTAACGTAAACGTAAACAGCCTATATACGTCCCACTGCTGGGCACAGGCCTCTCCTCAATCAACCGGAGGGGGTATGGAGCATACTCCACCACGCTGCTCCACTGCGGGTTGGTGGAGGTGTTTTTACGGCTAATAGCCGGGACCAACGGCTTAACGTGCCCTCCGAAGCACGGAATCATCTTACTTTTTCGGACAATCAGGTGATTCAAGCCTGAAAAGTCCTTACCAAACAAAGGACAGTCTCACAAAGTCATTTCGACAATGTCCCCATCGGGAATCGAACCCGGACCTCCAGGTCGTGAGCCTAACGCTCTAACCACTAGACCACAGAGGCTGTTAGTATAGGTACATTAATCCAAAATGAATTAAGTGTTCTTGTTGTCATAAAATTACAAAAATTGTATATGCAGATGAGCATTTCATTGTGAAAGCGTAGGAAAATATTATTGTATAAAACGAAAGAAGGTGAGTTTTATTATACCTCACAACCCATACGATAGAAGAAGAAGTGCTCAACCCACGCTTCACCGAGATTTCTGTTAGACCAACGTGATAGGTAGCCATATCGCCGTCTATAATGACCGAGCCAACTGTGTTCGTGAAAATTTAATTTAAGATTAATAACTCATTTTGTGCATATCGCATTTTTATCTCATTTTATCGGAGCCGGATTGAGTCTGTAGCAGTTATTATTATTATAATTATATCGCTGACAATGGTAATAATGAAACTTATGGTGATAAGGGATCGAAGAAAGAGTTTGGAAGGGACAGACGAGCGCGAAACGCGTCATATAACTATGAGCAAATAGTTCATACTTCAACTTTGCACTCCACTCGTTCGCAAACTATACGACACACGGAGCTACGCGATAGTACGTATGTTAAAAGGTCGTCTTGTGCATTATAAGCTGTAGGTCAAAAAATCAAATATACACTATACATTGTTTTAAGTTTACGCGGTTATTATCATAATTAAAACACATAATAACGGGTTCTTACCGCGTTTAAAGCGGGGATATGAGACTCCCCATATTTCGACACTGTTGCAAGTGTAAGATCAAGTTATTATGTGTTTTAAATATTGACTATGATGCAAGAAGATGTCTCCTTATCACAGGAAAGTTAAAAAGGTTGGGAAGCAATACAACTATCATAGTTATCTGTTGGCAGGAGTAGTAGTAAAAGAGAGCGGGGTTGAACCGGCGACAGCGGTTCGCATACAAATTGCATAATCTTCTTTCACCCTAAGGTTGCCTGGCAGAAATTGCTGTTTAGCGATAAGGCCGCCTATTGTGCTTATGTTTTATTCGTATGTTTATGTCCTTTGTATATGTTGTTGTGCAATAAAGTATTATTAATTGATTGATTGATTGATTGCGCGTTAGGGCCTTTCCAACGTCTTTCATCTACTTCGTGGATCAGCCTGTCGCCCATAACAATAAACCACAAATCCTGAACAACAATTCTTAAACATCGGACACAGCTGACGAATTCCAGTAAAGCCTATCTACTAGGTACGTATTAACTGAATTAAATATAATTTGGTACCACTCTCTTGTATTGATCGTCCAAAAGTGCCGCATTAAAGTTTGAACAGCACCACGCAAGTTTCTTGTTCGAGGAAAGAGGTCACTGAAAGTAATTTAAAAATGATTAATACTCACATGCATACATATACTCACTTAGCCAGCGTTCCTCAAACTAGGGTCCCCGAAACCTATAGGGGTTCGTTGGCTAAGTGCGACCTGGTTCCGCGAAATTATCTTTTTTATTTTTTACGAATAAAGAATTATTTTATGCTTTATTACGGACACACAAGAAACATAAAGTCACGCCTATTTGCCATCTGGATAGGCTAAAATTTGTAATTAATTGAAACAGGGTTCCATTTATGACAAACCACTTTAGTAGAAGACGAAGTGTAAAGACAATATCGCGTTTAAGTACAGTCCGCGCCACGAAAGGAGCCCACAGATTTTAATGGAACTTAATCAACATCATCTGCGTATTGTTATCGCGTTTCTCACAGAGTCCGCTTAACCTGAAGATTTGACAGGTCCGGTTTTTTACAGAAGCGACTGCCTGTCTAACCTTCCAACCAGCGACAAAAGAATGATACGTAGACTCTAGCGAAGAAAAGAGAACCATATTGAAGACTATAGAGAACCGGAGAGGAAATATGATTGGCCACCTGATACGACACGATTCATTTATAACAAACATTATACAAGGAAAAATTTAAGGGAAGAGAGGAAGGGGTAGACCTAGGATAACATTTATGAAACAAATAAAAGAGAAGGTGCAGGTCGTGTCGTATCGGGAGGTGAAGGTTTTGGCGGGAAGAAGAGAGGAATGGCGATTACTCCACCGACAAGAGCGCAGCTCTTACATAGAGAGAGAGAGAAGGAGAGAGAGAGACTCTAGCGCCGCGGTCGCGAATTTTTGAACAATAGCATAAAATAAAGAATTACACGCATAAAATTTATGAAACACGACGTTCGTGCCTCACCCAACAGGGTCCACATAATACCAGCGTCGTGGTTCACGCCGCGACTTGTGCTGAGTGAGGCCCTTTTATCTCAGGACGTCCACCACCACCTTATGATCATTCTAAGGAACATCCTCCTATGCTTAATGTAATTGTTTTGTGAAAAATTTTAAGTGATGTTCTTGCCTTGTCTTTTGTGGCGTCCTTTTATAATAAACACTTTCTATTCTATTCTATTTAAAACGGTAACTAACCGCACCGCGCGCGGTATTGGTACCGTGCCCACCTTACTAACGATATAAATACTTGTGGCTCTTTACCCTTCATTAGAAATCAAGGGTGTGAGTTGTGTCAATGTAAGTACCCTGTGTTTTTATATCAAGCCCCTGTGAACCCCAGCGGGGGTGCATAGCGGGACTTCCCCTAGAACACGGGAACAATGAGGAAATGGGAAAACAAAGCCTTTGTGCCATTAAGCAATGAACTACCATCACTAGAGACGCAATGGAAGCAGTACAGACAGGCATACCACATACACAAGATAAGCTCACTATATCCTAATGGGGTAATCAGAGGTGCATATATCGTAAGATGGACTAAAAGCACCTACATCTCAAAGAGCTTTCTGTTGCCAAGGTGATAGGTAGTCCGCCGTATCGTTGTCTGTAATGGTCGGGCCAATCGTATAAGTGAAAATTGCACTTAAGATAAATACACATATATAACATAAATCGCCTATATACGTCCCACTGCTGGGCACAGGCCTCCCCTCAATCACTGCGGGTTGGTGGAGGTATTTTTACTCTAAAACACGGAATCAACTTGTTTTTCAGACAATCAGGTGAATCAAGCCTGTAAAGTCCTTACAAAGTGATTTCGATGTCCCCATCGGGAATCAAACCCGGACCTCCAGATCGTAAGCCTAACGCTCTAACCACTAGACCACGGAGGCTGTTAAATAAAGAAGATAAATACACTCCGCCATTAAAAATAAACACTCCATGTAGCGTAGTGAGCTAGAGAAATAGGCGCTTATTTCCTTGAAATTAGTTTACCAAACTCTACGAGTAGTAAATACTATAATCACTCAAAACGCTCCACATGTAACGTATAATTTTCCTTATTACGTTCCACAGTAATTACTCATTAATTCAAATCATTTTACGACACTCCTCACCTTAATCTTTCCTACAAGATTAACTATTTCACACTAAACAGTAAAACTTGATTAGTTTACGTGCTAACTTCGTATATTACGAACTTGAATGATTATGGCTTCTCTCTCTCTCTATTTAAGAGCTACGCTCTTGTCGGTGGAGTAATCGTCATTCCTCTATTCTTCCCACCAAATCCTTCACCTCCTGATACGATACAACCTGCACCTTATCTACGTGGACTATGACACAGAGAGACAGTGGTTGGAAGCGTTTGAGATGTGGTATTGGCGAAGGATGGAGAGTGTAAGTTGGACTGAAATGGTGTTAAATGAAAGAGTAGAAGAAAAAAGTACAAAGACTATAGAAAACCGGAGAGGAAATATGATTGGCAACAGGTTGCTGTATCAGGATACGACATGATTCGTTTATAAAAATCATCATAGAAGAAAAAAATAAAGGAAGGAGAGGCAGGGCACCTAGGAGAATATTATTTATGATAATCCTCCTCAGCTTATTAGAATATTTAGGAAGAGACAATGGAATTCCACCTACTACGATCCAGCCACCCTCGCTTCCTCTATTCTCATCAAAGGCTTTATGCATGCTCGCCGGTTTAGGCAAACAACGCAATCAGTGCACACATAACCAGGTTTGAAGGATCAACCGGTTAATATTATTAGAATCATCATCAGCCCATTAACGTCCCCACTGCTGGGGCACAGGCCTTCCCTATCGATGGATAGGGAGAACGGGCCTTGAAGCAACAAGACAACATAAGCTCAATTGCGATAGTCAGGGGTGTATCTATCGCAAGAAGAACTAAGTACCCACACCTCACCGAGCTTTCTTTTAAACCAACGTGATGTGTGGTGAGCCGTATCGCCGTCCTTAATAGGCAAGCCAACTGCATTAGTGAAAACTGCACTTAAAATAAATTAATAACTCATTTCTGCAAGGCTGGTACTGGGATTTAAATCTCAATACTTAAAATGTGTCGTATATTTCACCACTCTATCCGCACAATCCTAATGCCCGTGTTCCAAGAAGATTCTTTATGAAAAGGCGTCTCCTCGCTTGCCTCAGAAATGCGAATAATTTTAACTATTTTTAATTTAAAAATACGAGAGGTTCGGTCATAAAGCTGGAGAATAATCGCTTCAGTATTCACCACGTCAGGATAAATGAACATCTGCAATATTTCATTATTATTCTTTCTAAATGCACACCACATTACTCATGTGGGGCCAGGAAATTGGATGTGTGTTTTTAAATATATATTTTTTTTTGACAAAGCAAGCTCATGACTATATCGCAAATGGACTAGTCAACGGTATAAGTATACCCATTGCCAGATGAACTAAGTTTTCTGTTAGATCAACGTGATAGAACATACAGTTAAACGAACATTTGGATGGTAGCTGGTATCCTTAGCTCAGTTCAGTCAACAGCTGACTCATAGTAATTATGTCACAGCCTGTAACTACATACTTATAAATGTATTTGTTTACATTGTAATATATATTTTTAAAGCTTTAATGGTACAAATAAAGATACTATTATTATTATAGGTGGTGAGTTCCATCAAGGGTTCAAGGCGATATTGAATAGGCACCTTCTAGGTAAGCTCGCAAAATTATTAACACATTCTAACCTCTTCTGATGAGCACACGCCTCCCCCCCCCCCTCATTCAAATGGAGGGGGTAATGAAACTAAATATATAAATGGAGAAGTAAAGAAATATATAAAAAGACTATATGCATTCAGTTGTTTATCATCTCAAGCGTGTTTTAAATCCGTCTAGAGTATTAATTAAGCTTTGAAGAAAAAAACAAAAAAGTTTCACGGCACAGCAGCGAAATTAAAACACGGAAAAAAGGTTTGATATTGAAATCAATGAATGCTGTTCTATTCTATATTCAAAGTGCCATAAGCCATGCGCTAGTACGCCATGAGAAAAATGATAGAAGTTGTATTGGAGGGCAAAGTAGGGTTAACAATGTAGAAGAAGATCAAAACGAAGTTATTTAGACCAGATAAAAATGAAAGTTTAAAAACTGAAACTCGACTACGGAAAAATCACGCTCTCAAAAGTATAAAACAGGAACATAAGTATACTTCTCTGAAATTCTTCCGAATAGTGATGATTAGGAGATAGCCGTGGTAATAAATAAATGTAATTTAATTTTTGACGTTCAAAAAGTGCTGACTATGTAAGCCAATGTTGAATTATTTTTTTAAAATTGGACATCCCGGCGTTTGACCCCGCCACTCTCATGGCCCCACGACAATGGACTTTAGAGGGGATGACGTGAGAATTTTTAATTAAAATAAAATACGTAGGCTTATTAAAACGGAGTAGGTATAAGAGATTATCTTCTCCTTGGAGATTTTACCTTTTTCCTTAATTAGCGACGTGGCTACATCAGACAGAAAAAGGATATAATTATTTCAACATACATTTATAATGAAATGGCTCCCGTAAAAAGCTGGATATAAAGGTTTCATCCATACTAATCTATACTAATATTATAAATGGAAAAGTGTATGTGCCTGTCTGTGTGTTTGACATTCTTTCACGGTAAAACGGAGCAACGAAGTGATGTGATTTTTTAAGTGGACATCGTTGAAGAGATCTAGAGTGAAATAGGCTACTTTTTGTCTCTCTCTAATCCTTTACTACCCTTGAAATGGTGGAATTAATGGGGTGGGGTGGGGTTAAGTTTGTATGGAGCATTCTACAATTTTCAAGGTAGAAAGCTTAAGTTGGTAAGCACTATTTGTGAGTAACAAAAAAATCGTGCATCATTTTTTTTAAAGCTGCTCCTACCAAAAGAGAAAGTGAAATTTTATACGGGACTTTCCGCAGTTTTCAATGTAGGAAGCTAAAAACTTTACATTTTATCCCCAAATTCAAATACGCTGGTAGCGTATTAAAATAATATTCTGTTCTGAGTTCTCTTCTGTGTTCTAAATCAGAAAAGGGGAATCGTGTTACCCCAAATTTAACGCGAGCGAAGCCGCAGGCAACAGCTAGTAATCAATAAAGGGACATTTGAATAAATTACGCTTAAGAAATTGATCGTTCGCGGTCAATGCGGTTATTTTTGAAGCATTTAATTAATCAAAATGGAAAGGATAAAAGGGAAAGAAATTATATTTAATCACTTATTGATCTGTTTTACTCTCTGTTAGGAGGAGATTTCCCAAAAATATACAGACTCTTTTGCTTTATTTAACAGTTTTTTACTCATAAAGAGATAAAATATCGAAAAATTCTGACTTGGACGAGATTTAAACTCGACGGGATGCAAACTAAACATATTGTAAACAACAAGAGCACCGCAGAAAGACAGCAAAAAACAATAACGTATCAAAAACATAAAATCAATAAAAATGTCATTTAATGACAGGCCGGAGACCAGCCAGTCGCTGCCTAACCAAATAGTTTGCGACATTCTGGGCCCTCAGTGCGAAGCACTAAGTCCTATGTTGCAGCAACTGACTGATCTACCGGCAGACGAATTAACTTTCGCGTCGGGCGACGCATTGACGCCCCGCTTGGGAGCGTAACATCCACAACCCTCACTGTCCCGTCCGCACCCGGGTGAAGAGTTGCCACTCTGCCTAAAGGCCAGCTGCCACGAGGTAAATTGGGGTCTGTAATCAAGACGACGTCTCCCACCTTGAAATTGATACTTTGCTTCGCCGCTGGTCGTTGCGCCAAGCAAGGAAGATACTCGGTTATCCACCGCCTCCAAAAATGGTCCGCCAATCGCAGCGTGCGTCTCCAATCACATCTTCTTATCAGATCGGAATCGTCCAGTCGAGAGCCCAACCATGCGGTATTCGAAGATGAGCCCAAGATGAAGTGAAATGGTGTTAAAGATTCTATAGTGTCAGGGTTAGAAGACACGTAGGTGAGCGGGCGTGAATTAATGAGCGCCTCCGCTTCCAACAGCAAAGTGAAGAGGATTTCTTCCCTCGGAGCTACTTCTCGAAGTGTTGAAGATAGAGCAGCTTTGACTGATTTCACAAGCCGCTCCCAGCAACCTCCCATGAATGGCGCCGAAGGTGGGATGAAACGCCACTCAATTTGATGGTCTGCTCCAAATTGCTGCAGCTGATTTGAAGCCCCGACAAATGCTGTGCCGTTGTCGGAGAAAATCTTCTTGGGGCAACCACGGCGAGCGATGAAACGTCGCAGACTTAAAATTGCAGCATCTGCAGAGAGACTTGCTACGACTTCCAAATGCACTGCTCTGACAACTAAGCATGTGTAGAGAGCCACATAACGTTTTTCACGCCTTCGTCCAACCGATATATCGATCGGTCCGAAATAGTCGAGGCCCACATTAGTGAAAGGGCGACAGTGGTGTTCTAGACGTTCCTTAGGTAAATCACCCATTGGTGGGGTGTAAGGCAAATTCTTGCGTTTTCTACACCAAAAACATTCCCGAGCTACGGCCTTTATAGCATATCTACACTTCAGAATATAGAAACGTTGCTTTATTTCGTTTAAAATTAGTTCTTGATTGGCATGACCGGCTTTTTCATGAAAGTGACGGAGAATAAGGCGAACGGCAGGATGGCGTCCGTCCAAAACGATTGGCGACCTGGAATCGGCGCTGATTCCTGGAGCACGAAGAATGCGGGAACTCAGGCGCAACAGACCATCATCGCTGACACTTAAAGCGATCTTCCGAAGACGACTATCTCTTGAAAAGGGTGCGGACGTCTTTAGGCACCCGATTTCTTCGGGAAAACTATCGAGCTGTGAAGCGAGTAACAAGCTCTTTTCTGCCAAAGATATATCAAAGGACGTTACATCTGAAAGAGAGTCAGTATTAGAATATAATTTAGAATTTAGAGAATCGGTAGGTTGAACAAAGGATCGAAACTTTCGACAGGCAAAAATCACACGCGCGGTGGCTCTTAAAAGACGTAGCCATTTAGAAAAACGCGACGCGACGGGCACAGGTGGTGATAGAAGGAGTCGATCACGATGAAAACCTATCATCTCACGAGGTGACGATTTTAACTCTTGTAAAGACGAGTCTGATAGGTTTTCAATGTTAGAAGGCTCTAAAGGCCACTCCTCTGGGGAACAGAGAAGAAAGGGTGGACCGGTGAACCACCTATGGGAGGAGTCTACGGAAGTCCTCTTTGCTCTTGTCGCATCATCAGCGACATTAAGATTGCTTGGAAGCCAACGCCATTGAGTGACGTCCGTAGTCTCCGAAATCTCACCAACTCTATGAGCCACATATGGCTTAAAAATTCGGGCATCAGTACGAAGCCACTTTAGGACAGTCATGGAGTCCGACCAAAAATAAGTACGCGTGGGTTTCAGTCGATGGCTAGCTTTAATCGTGTTAGCAAGACGGGCTGAAAGAAGAGCTGCTTGAAGCTCCAGACGCGGAATCGAAACGGGCTTTAAAGGTGCTACTCGGGCTTTACTGCCGATCAAAGCTAACCTGACTGTACCGTCGGTGAATAAAAAACGCCAATAGGCGACGCATGAAAAAGCTTGTTCACTAGCGTCTGAAAACATATGAAGGTGGATCTCAAAAATGGATGAGTTAATACCCACATACCATCGAGGTATTCGTATTGTGCTAACGGATGCAAGCTCCGCAAGCCAGTCGTTAAAAATAATAGTGTAATTAGAAGGAAGCTCATCATCCCAACCTAAACGTTCCCTCCACAGAGACTGGACGAGAATTCGTCCTTTGACAGTGACTAACGTCAGCAAACCTAACGGGTCGTACACCTGCATAACACTTGATACAATAGAACGCTTTGTGAGCTTGTTATTTTTAAACTCTCCAATGCGAAAACCTAAAGAGTCTTCATAGGGATTCCATTTGACGCCAAGAGCGCTAACATCATTATTGGAAGGTAAGCTTACATCAAAACTAGAGTTTGCCCACAATTCCTTGGGTAACAAAGATAGAGCCTCGGGTTTATTAGAGATCCACGCCCTCATATCAAAACAACACTTTTTATGCAGTGCTACCAGCTCGGCTGCCAAATGAGCAGCAGAATCCACGTCGGAGTCGCTACCTATAAAATCATCCATGTAATGATCTTGTAGAACAGATTGAGCGGCACGCGGGTAAATTAACTCGTTCTCCGAAGCATTCTTGTTCATAATGTAGATTGCAGTGCAAGGACTGGACACTGCACCAAAAATCATAGAACTCATTCTAAATTCCTTCACAGGCGCCGACGAGTCACCATTTTCACGCCACAAAAAACGTTGTGCATCTCTATCCCTTTCCCGAATTTTTATTTGAGGAAACATCTCCCTAATGTCAGCTGTGAGAGCTACCTCGCCTTCTCGAAAACGAAATAAAATTCCTAATAGGGACTGAAGCATATCTGGGCCAGTAAGAAGCAAACTATTTAAACTAAGACCTTTAGTGACCGCGGCAGCGTCGTGAACGACTCTAAGCTTCTTCTTTTGCGGATGATAAACACCGAAATGCGGTAAGTACCACCTCGGGCCGCTTTCGGACGAATTAGATTGTTTGGAATGATTGTAATACGTTTCAGGACGACATTCCTCTGCGTAGCCCTTTTGAATAATGCCACACATGAAGTTTTTGTACGCCAAAGCAAAATCTGAATTTCTAGCCATTTGCCTTTCTAAAGATCGAAGGCGGGAGAGAGCTTGAGGATAGCTATCGGGTAAGCGAGTCGTACAAGAATCACTACGCCATGGCAGACCTACTTCAAACCGTCCATTTTCAACTCTACGCGCGGTCGACCCCAAAATATTTAGAGCACGTTGATCGTCGACGCTGTGGCGAGTAGGAAGCACGGAAACACCAAGCGAATCTAAATGATACTGGTTTTTAACGAGAGCTTCTAAAGAATCGTGAGATAAGTCGTTGTTGTTAGGTTCGTAGCAGGTGACTCGATGAACAGAAATATTACCATTTGACGTTGATAATGACCCACTCCCAATAGGACCAAAAAGCACCCATCCTAGTAAAGTTTTAGTAGCGACGGGCTCGTCGACTTTGCCTTCCTTTATATCACGACCTAGTGTAAGGAACCAATCCGCCGCCCCTATGAGAATAGTAGGTGTAGCGTCTTTGTAGCACAACTCGTCAGCTACGCCAGCCAAATACTTGAAACGTAGAACATCGTTTTCGTCGATTGTTTGTGCGCTTAACGCTAAAGACGAAATAGATCGCGCGTTCCGAATTAAGTAAGAATGATCCATGTTACGTCCCCGCACATAAAAGTTCACAAAACTTACGTCAGTGTGGCGTGACATACCACCAACACCATCGATTCGCATACGCTCTATTGGGCCGGCGGCGCCGATACGCGACGCGATCTCACTGTCTATGAGAGTGGCAGTGCTACCGTCGTCAAGCAGCGCGTATGTGTCAAAATCGCCAGCGGGACCGCTCACCACCACCGGGATGACTTTCAGAAGAACTTGAGGACGAACGGTGCCTGAGAGTTGCGGTGAATGAGCTGCTGCCACTTTTATAGTGTCTGGATCAACCGGAGGCGCGACCGTGTGCAATGACGTGCTCGCGCAGGGCTCGCCCTCGCGCGTATTTGGAGGCGAGACCGCTGCCGCAGAGGGAAGTGACGCAGAGCCGTGCAGTAACTTGTGATGGCGACGTGGACATCCGTCCAAACCACAAGGCTTAGTTTTACACGTGTTCCACTTATGTGGGCTCCCCTTAAGACACCTGAAACAAATTTTATTTTGACGTATGAAGTTCCATTTTTCGTCTACAGAAAGCGTTTTAAAAGTTGAGCATTCTTTAATGCTGTGAGCCTTCTTACAGAATAAACACGAAGCAGTAAGATGTTCATTAGATACGTGCACTCTGTCACGCTGGGCCGTAGAGGCTTTCAAGCCGAGCGAGGCTCGTGGAGCGGACGCAAGATGTTCACTATGCGAATGTACGTCCAAAAGAGAGCCAAATTTCAACTGTTTGTCAGCCTCTGTTAACAAAAAGGAACTTAATAACTGCAACTTGGAGGTAGATGAGCCTTCCTGAGAGTGTTGGCTAGCATAGTCTAGCCACCTAACCTTAGTACACTGACTAAGCTTACTCATCACACTTTGAAATAATTCAGGTGAGTGTAAGTATTGCTCCTGATTGAGTGTCTTTATAGTCGCTACGCAATTACGTACCTTACACGCAAAAACATTAATGTCTCTACAGTCAGAACTCAGCTTGGGCAGGCTGCGAATGTTGGCGACTTCCTGGTGCACGATGAGTTCCGGCCGGCCGAAGTGCAGTTCTAGCGCGTCCAAAACTACGGCTGGGTCGGCGGCGGAGAATAACAGGGGCGCCACGGCGTTGCGCGCGGGGCCGCGCACGGCATGTCGCAAGCGAACCAAGTTTTCTACTGCAGAGAATGCATGCTTAGAACACTCATACGTATGTTTAAATAATAGCCACTCCTGAGCGGAACCATCAAAAGTAAGAAGCTCCACATTCCTAGGCTTTTGTGTTGGAATCAGATTAGAGAGTACGTGAGCTAAATGAGCTATGTCTGATTGGGGTACAGGATATGAAGACGGCGCTGCAGGTGGTGCAGGGCAGGTGGTCGGACCACACTGCGGTATGTGCGTTACTGAATTGTGTGGCTCGGCACGTTCGAGCACCTCAGTGACGTTAGCGTCCACCCACTGCCTTGTCCTTATACTCGATAAAATAGATTCAGACTTAACTGACGTGGCGGAGGCGGCGACGTCGAGAGCTGCGAGCTCCGCGCGCAGCTCACTCTCCTCGGCCCTCTGCTCCTGCTCGTGAAACGCTTTTAAACGTTCGAGCTGGCGCCGTTCGAACTGCGCTTCAACTGCGAGCTTACGGGCGGCGATGGAAGCCGCAGAGCAGCGTGAAGCGGTCGAGCGCGGTGCTCCTGAAACTTGAGTAGGCTCAACTAGGGGTTCGGAGGCGGGGTTACCTGTGGCGGATGCAGGGGGTGCGCTGCCCGAAGGCTGCGAAGCACCCGCCGGGCCCCGACGGACGGTGTCCGAACCCTTCATACTTCGAGTTATGACCATAATCACTACGCCGATAAAAAAAATCTAAGGAATCGAAGGACCAAAAAATGTAAACGACAAGAGCACCGCAGAAAGACAGCAAAAAACAATAACGTATCAAAAACATAAAATCAATAAAAATGTCATTTAATGACAGGCCGGAGACCAGCCAGTCGCTGCCTAACCAAATAGTTTGCGACACATATTTTTGTGAGCATTTTAATTTTTTTTATAATTTTATTCATTAAAGTCTTAAATAGTCGAAAATAAAAAATAAAACATAAAATAATGAAAAGTGTCGCGGGTTGAAAGGTCAGACAGGCGTCGCTTCTGTAAAAACCTTCAGGTTATGTAAGGGGACCCTGTGAAAAACGGGATAATGCTAGGGAGATGATTCAAGTTTGAAAATAAATCTTTATTATTATTATTGTGAGTCATTAAACATATTTTAAAAATTAAAAAGACTTCGTCAAAAAGTTACGGTATTACTAAGTAGAATGTCGTGGCCATATGGTGAAAAACCACGTAAGCATTATTTCGAAAAATCAACATTTGGATGAGATGGACCGCTTTGGACTCAGTTGAGCGCAGAGCCTAGAGGATGACCAGCGACACACGGCTAACAGCTAAGCTACACTTCTTAGCACATCGGCGAAAAGTCGCCAGTATGTCTGTATTCTACAGACTGCACTTCGGGGAGTGTGCCCACGTTCAACACGAGCTCATTCCACCATCCCCCTTTTATCTTCGAACTTCCAGACGGTACGGCCGGGTTCCATCAATATTTGGTAGATATCCCAACTATTCGCACAAAGCGCATCGTCCTTCATTATGCGCACTGCTAGTGAGTGGAGTTCTCTGCCGTCTTCTGTATTTCCGAATGCATGTAACCCGGATACTTTCAAGGCCAGTGTGTACAGGCACCTTCTGGGCGAGCTCGCTCAATCTTAGGCCTCGTCAATGCCTTCGGGCAAGTCTGGGTCCAAGAGAAAACCCAGTAAAAATAAAAAAAAGATGTTTTTTTTTTTTAAATGTGGTATTAATATTTACTTGGAATAAAATTACTGAGAGACTTTTCATGCTGCGTTCTTCAAAAACAATATAGATAGCTCTGTAAAGATTTTCCTTCTGATTTCGTGGTTATCAGAATTATGCATCTTTTATCTTTGTTTTTGGATATAAATGATGACCCTTTTTATTACACCCAGGCACAATTACATCTCACCCATTATCATTCTGATCAAAATAAAATTGAAGCAATATAGGTAGCCACATTCAAAATACAAATATCAAAACAACAATTATTTTTATATATATATTATGCTTCTGCTATTATTATATTTTTAAATAATTATGTACCCGAATAATGAGAAAATAAGTAATTATCACGTTAAATTTGTACAACGGAATTTATGAGGTTTTTAGAAAAAAGGTTTTTTTGGAGAATGTGATTTTTCAAAATGATGCTTACGTTTTCATCATAAGGTGATGATTAAGTCACCCTTCCCACTGTGTAGTAAATACTAAAATTTATGTTTTGCATTATGGCAACACCGCTTTTTTCCCTGTCTTCTACCCTATAACATCATGGCGACGGGTCTCCGTGCGGCCTCCGTGGTCCAGTGGTTGAGCGTTAAGCTCACGATCCAGAGGCCCCGGGGTCGAATCCCGGTGGGTACATATCACAAAGATTACTTTGTGATCCCTAGTTTGGTTAGGACATTACAGACTGATCACCTGATTGTCCAAAAAGTAAGATGATCCTTGCTTCGGAAGGAACGTTAAGCCGTTGGTCTCGGTTACTACTTACTGATGTAAGTAAGTAGTCGTTACATGAGCCATGTCAAGGGCCTTTGGCGGCTTAATAATAACCCTCACACCAGGGTTGATGGGGTTGGTCATTCACCTTACAACCCATACGATAGATAGATGTCGACGGGTGTTGCTTTTTCTCTAACTTTGTACATTTACATTATTTAAAGTATTACAGTCAACATTTATAAACTTCAACATGTGTTTTAAATATGAAAGAAAGAAAGAAAGAAACATTTATTATTTAGGACACCACAGACACGAATTACATATATGTATATACATTAAAATGATATCACATCAGAAGTTAACGCACACGCGAAATATTTTCTATATAGAAACATGGAAAACGAACACAGCAACTTATACCTAAATTAAAATGTGACGTCATGTCGGCTTACCCATGTGTAGTGGATGGTGTCCTGTATAAAAGGTCCTCACTCAGCTTATGCCGCGGCGTGAGCCCCGACGCTGGTATTCTGTGAGACCTGAGTATTGAGTGAAGTACGGACATCGCGCCACCATACGTACATAAATATGCTATACATTTCTTTTTTTAATTTACTAATTAGTTAAATATTTTATAAAAGGTTATCAGTATCCTTCCCATAAGTCTTATAAACATATAAATAACACGTAGGTACATCGTTTATTACGAGCTCGCATGCAAATAGTAACGAAATAAAAAGTATTATTAAATCAAACAGCATAATTGCAGTTTAACGTGTTCCTGATAAGGATCGGAGGAGATTTTTTTTCATTACGAGTGAGTAGGTTGTCCTTTCATGTGGAGTTGTTTATCGTTGCTACACACGCTAGCGGTTGCGAAGGGGTGGCTTTTTTCAGATAATTGAGGGATCCGTGATAGCCCTGTTCGGAGAACGCGTGATGGAGCTCTAAACCATGGTATAAGAAAACCAGCCGGTTGTCTGCGCGGAGCGAATTTTATTGAGCGCTTCGACCAAGAAAAAATTCAAAAATTTAAAAATTATTTATTTACCAAAAATCAATACAATACTCGTGTTTGGGAAACTTTTAAGCAAATATTTACTTGTGTTAGTAGCCCCGCTCTTCTATGTGATACATTGGTATTGGTAATGAAGTAAACATAAAGAAGTACAAAATAAATGAACAATAAAGAAAAATAAGAAAATGATAATAATAAAAATAAAAACAATAATAAAAAAGAGGAACATTAAACACAAGTGGGTATGTGTGTAAACTTATAAGATCTATATTAGTGGTGTTAGTGTGTGTGTGAGATTATTAGTGTGTTGAGAGTGTAAGTGTAAATGTTAATTTACAGAAACAAGGTAGAAAACTAAAAATTGGTAAGCGGAATCATTGCGACTCACATTTTTTTTTGGCAATCTGCCCCTAACACCGTCAAAGACGGGATGAAGTTTTATATGGGACTTTTCGCAGTTTGCAATGTAGGAAGCATAATTTTGGTACATTAGGAAAGGGGACCGGTGTCACCCGGAATTTAACGCGAGGCAAAGCCGCGGGCAAAAGCTAGTAGCCTATTATATGACCCACTGCTGGGCACAGCCCTCCTTCAGGCAACCGGAGGTGGTATGGAGCGTACTCCACCACGCTGCTCCTCTGTAATAATATTTTTTTGTATTTTTTTTCAGGTAAGTTATACCCACTCCAGAAATCGCCACGTCACAGCAACACTCGTAAGTAGCTACGGTCAAGAGTACACTTTGAAACCATGTCATATTGAGTTTTTAAGAAATTAAACTGTAAGTCTTATTAAATGTAAAATGGAATAGTGCGACAGGGTTCTAAAGTGGGTACATGATATTGTTCATGACTGTACATACTGGTCGAATTGATAACTTCTTTCTTTTGTGAAGTGTGATTTAGTCTGCATTATGTTACCAAATGTAGAGAGAAGATATTCCAAACAAAACGACATCTGATAGGCGTCGACAGTACCCTTCTTTTAGGGTAGTCGGGTAAAAACAAAAGTATCTTTGACAATATTTATTCCGGGCGTTGGGATGAAGCTTACGGGCTATAGTTTTACGATGTGGCCCTCAAATGGACCGGAAGAATAGGCTACGGCAGTAAAATAAAAATAAAACTTTTTTATCGATAACTTTTATTGCACCATTTTGCAGTTCAGATGTCTACATGAGTTAAACTGTATCTTTATTGCGTTTACTTTTGTCATGCTCACTGGGTCGGTTGTTTTCCTAAGAAAATTATAGTAAAATAAGTTCAGATTTGGAACGTCATCAGCTTCCTATCAAGTCGTCCAATAAATATCTTTTTATATTTTTTTGTAGTCAACTTGCCTAAATGGAAACTTTGTCAGCTTACCTACTTCGAATAAAGAAACTAAACTGGTAAACTAGCCCAGACTCGTGAAACTATTCAGGCGAGTCGACTACGAAAACATGTATAGAGTGTAAACTTGCCCGCAGGCCAGATATTAATCCAGAAAATAAACACGAACATAGTATTTGTGAGAAAAACAACAAATTACCGATTTTCGGAATGATCCCTTTACATACTGTAAGTCCATCTTGAAACAGACTGACTGACCCCGTCGGCGTGGTCGACGACTTCCCTCAATCAGCGCTTATCGCTATCGACCCATTAGGGCCGATTAATTCTTTCAAATATTTTTCCTCTCAGACGACGCCCTGAGCCAAGGTTCGAGCCCAACTGGGCACCAACAGGTTTGTCTTAGATGTTGTACCGGGTGAGAGCCTTCAGCGCTCCCCATTTGCCATCTGCGGCAAATTTATAATAAGTCACGTCAAAAAAGAAACCGATTGACTGACAATAAAGTGATCCTTCACGGATTCCATTTTACCGTTTCAGGTTCGGAAACAAAAAAATGGAACGTGAAATGTTAAACATTGACACTCAGTTACTCCAATCAGCGTCGTACGAACATAGCGCAAAGCTAAAGATGCATCATACGGTGTAGAAAATAATTTATATTCCGTTCGCGGTTCCAAAAGTCAATGTAACACAAGTATGGTGCCAAAGTATAATTTTATTGCCGTTTTATGGTAACACAGTGAACTGATGCAGTAAGGACGTGGTGGGGTTTTATAGGTAGGTAATATAGAGTTGTTTGTCATAGGCTCCATTCTTCTTCTATCGTGTGGGTTGTAAGGTAGAGCACCATCCTCATCAACCCTGGTGTCAGGGTTACTATAGAGCCGCCAAAGGCCCCTGGCATAGCTCATGTAACGACTACTAACTTACATCAGTAAGTAGTAACCGGGACCAACGGCTTAGTGTGTCTTCCTTCACGGATCATCTTACTTTCGGACTATCAGGTGATCAGCCTGTAATGTAACAAACTAGGGACCACAAAGTAATTTTTGTGATAGGCTCCATTTACTAAGAATGTATGTAAGAATGTACATATCGGACTCGATTGTGCAGTAACTCAGTACATCTCAGGATTATGGTCTGAATCATCCATCAAAGTTTTCGTTACGATGTCACTAACACCCTGAGTATCGGTGTTTTAATTTTCTGATTTCATGTGAATATTTCAAGACGCAATCACGCCATAAGTAATCTCTTTGTAAGCTTAAACCCGTGCTTATTCAGAAATAAATTATAATCCAATTTAAAAGAACATTTTTCACGACAAAAAACTCAAAAGCACCGATTAACATCACATAAATTTAAAAACTTCTACATCAACGTCGAGGACTAAAACTTTACTCGAACTACACGAAAGCATTTTTAAATTTACTCAAATTAGAATTTCATAGTGCAAAGTCACCAGTAGGGGAGTTAGCATAAGTATTCATTTGTGATCGCGATAAGGGTTCATTTACTCCATTTTATAAAATTCCGTGAGCAAAGCTAATCAGGGCTATCTCCCTGATCAGCTGATGCAGTTTGTATAAGGGGTGGAGTGTGGTGAAGCTAGTATTCGAACTTGATACCTGACTTTGTTAATTTTCAAGTACTATGTTACGGTTTATAGGATGAAATCAGAAATCAGAATCATTTATTGAACGTAATTATCATGTTTAAACTTGTTGAAGATCAATGTAACATTTTTTAATTTACGTAATTTCGCAAGGTGTTATGGCTGAGGAGAAGAAATGACAAGAAACTGCAACAGCAACACATCTTTTAAAAACCAATGAGGGTATGTATACATTACAAGTTATTTAATAACTAGAGGAACACATTCAATACCAGACATTTTTATCGTTTAATAAGCTTTTTTATATAAAGTAAGCTTCAGATGAGCTTTAAATTTATTTGCTGACAAATTAAAAATAATATATTATCTGGTATTTTATTGTAAAAACGTATACATAACCTCAAAAAAGATGAATTTATTTACTTAATCTAGCATTTTGAATAGCAATTTTATTTTGATTTCTTGTATTGTAAGTATGCTTTTCACAGTTTCTCGGAAGGAGAGATACATTTTTACGTACATACATAATGTATCTTGGATTCAAAACTTATAAGAGCAACTTTTCGATTGGTAAAATACGTGATATTCCTATTTGGAGTAAGCGTGACTAACATCGCAGTGTCATTGGTTCGAAAAACCGGTTCCGGTTCTAAACCACTGAATTAGACTTTAATATGAGTTTGAATTCATATTTGGATCACGTATAATTGATATCACGTGATCCAGGATTTATACTCGGTTAATGGCAATATATATGATATTAGCTGATAAGAAGTGGTTGTATTGTACCTATACAGGGTATTAGTGACATCGTAACGAATAATTAGGGGGATGATTCAGACCATGATTCTGAGTTAATATCAATTTCCACTTTATATTAACTGTGGTCTGAATCATCCCTCAGAGTTTTCGTTACACTCTGTATACCTATTACACACCTCTGCCTACCCCTTCGGGAATACAGGCGTGATGCTGTCTTATGTGGCTTATGTGGTTTCGATTTGTGCGATAACTGTAAGTTGTAGTGGAAATATCATCAAACTTAATGTTTAAAGCCTTGAAAAACTAATGGAGGCATCAACCGGCAAAATAGAAAATTCATGCATGCAAATTGACACGTCATAGTAAATAGGCTACGTGACCACCTAGTTAAATGAGATACTTGTTACGAAACGTCAGTAAGAAAGTTTTCTTTGGAGTTTGTATGGATATTCTGTCCTGTGACGTCATCAATAAAAGCGGAAATTCGTACTTATAATTACTTAATTCATAAATAGAATTCGAAAATAAGTCGAAAATTAAAATGAAATAATTTTTTTGGCTTCAATTTTTATAATATATTATTATAATCCCAACAAAAATATACATGTAAAATTATGCGAAGACGAGATTATAGCGATTGCAATATCAAAAAGTTATCAGATCTCATTTAGAGCCAAGCTTCTAACTCTACACGGCCTTACTATACAACCACTAAGTTCACAAACTCTACAGGTTAAGCAGAAAGGGCCGCAACATATTCTTGAAAACTTAGTCTTCTTCTATTGCATGAGATGTGAGGTGGATTACCAACCCTATCAACCCTGGTGCCAGGTTTACTATTGCACCGCCAAAGGCCCCTAATATGGTTCATGTAAGGAGTAACGGAAGGTACGTGAAGATTTTGGCGGGAAGAAGAGAGGAATGGCGATTACTCCACCGACAAGAGCCCAGCTCTTAAATAGAGAGAGAAGGAGTAACGACTACTAACTTGCATCAGTAAATAGTAACCGGGACCAACGGCTTAACGTGCCTTCTCACGCACGGATCATCTTACTTTCGGACAATCAGGTGATCAGCCTGTAATGTCCTGACCAAACTAGGGATCACAAAGTGATTTTCGTGATATGTTCCCACCGGGATTTAAACCCTGGATCTCCGGATCGTGAGCCGAACGATCAAACCACTAGACTACGGAGGCCGTCAAACTTAGTTTTAATGATTGATGGCTGATCATCATCATCACCAGCCCATTAAAGTCCCCACTGCTGGGGCACGGGCCTTCCCTATGGATGGATAGGGAGGTTGGGCATTAAACCACCACGCGGGCCCAGTGCGGATTGGTGGCTATTAAGGACTGCTAATGCAGCCGGGACCAACGGCTTAACGTGCCTTCCGAAGAACGGAGGAGCTCGAGATGAAAACTTGCTTAACTTCAACAATCGCAGACCGAGCGCGTTTACCGCTCCGCCACCGAGCTCCTCATTCATGATTATGATTGATGGCTAATGTGCATCTCAAATTTCATCGGACCACCAATCACCAACATCATGTTGGTGGTTTCATGTTGGTGTTTGGTAACCAACATGTTACCAAAATACCTTCTGATCCGAAATCTCATCTACATTAATGTAATGAAACCTGTTATGAAATTGTTATGTTTCGCCTGAAATGACATGTAACCACTTTGTACAAATTAGACTGAACATGTGATATAATAGTTATGTAATTTCATATTTAGCTTTGTAATATTATATGAAGACAATCTGATATAATATTACTACTTAAGTAGCAATTTTCTGTGACCTTTTGTTGACCTATGTTGAGGAGGTAGGTATAGGTATTTAAGTTTAAACGTTTACAGTGTTACTACACAACAAAGACTAAAAGATAAACTATCTTTAAAATATAATCCGTAGGTATACGAAAGAAGTCTCGAAGGCCGCGGCGCTACTGTCGCAGATTTTGCATACAATTATTATGACTTGTCAAGTTAGTTTCATTAAAATCCGCCGACTTGTTCCGTGGCACGAAATACTATTTCAAACCTAGTTTATTTTTAGTTGGTGTTTTTAGTAACACTGTTAGGTTTTATTTTTGTATTTCGGAAGCAGTATATAAAGCAAAGTTTGGTGGTAGAGCTGTCAGAGGTAGACCTAGAAGGACGTACATTGACCAAATTGGCGATATCCTTAGAAAAGGTTCAGTACGATTTACTCTGAACCAGCGTCCGTGTATGAAACGATTGATGAATATGGAGGAAGAGAAGTATGTCAGTCTCTGCTTACCCCGGTTGGAAGCAGGCGTAAGTTTATTTATGTATGTAAGTTTTTACAAAAGGGCGTAAGTGACACCGTCATCATCATCAGCCGTACGACGCCCACTGCTGGGCATAGGCTTCCCCCAAAGATCTCCACGACGATCGGTCCTGCGCTGCCCGCATCCAGCGGCTTCCCGCGACCTTCACCAGATCGTCGGTCCACCTTGTAGCGGGCCTACCCGCTGAGCGTCGTCCGACACGTGGTCGCCATTCCAGAACCTTTCCGCCCCAGCGGCCATCGGTTCTCCTCGCTATGTGTCCTGCCCACTGCCACTTCAGCTTTGCAATTCTCCGAGCTATGTCGGTGAATTTAGTTCTCCTGCGGATCACTAGTGACACCGTAATGTAAACCTTTGTCAGATGATTTAGAAAGTGCCCTTTTTGTTACTACTTATAATGTGATCCAAATATCAAGCAACAGTTATTTTTAATTTTGATTCGGCCACAACATAGTATTTTTTTGAATAATTATGTATCCAAGTAATGAGAAAATAGGTAATTATCACGTTAAATCTCTACAGTACCATCTATACGTATTATTTTTGGAGAACGTAGCGTGGATATTCCCTTATTTCTTTTTCGTTACGATGCCAACTAACACCCTGTCTACAATACTCTTTTTCAATATAGCCACTTAGATTGTATTTGATTTAGTACCTTTCTAATAGATATGTGTTTCTGATGATTATTTACAAACTATTGAGTCAGAATGCAGTAGGGTAGCTTCCAACTAGTCAAATCAGTTACTTTTTACTAAACGTCAAAACACGAAATTTACTATGGAATTACAATGAAAAAGCAACCTGTGACGCCATAAGAAAACGTAACAAAATGTCGTACTTATTATTATATTTTTCTTGATTATGTTAAATTGAAAAAAGAAACCGTTCTCTGTCACCTGTGTCATTTATCTTTGACCTAGGAAACAACCCAATTCTTCGTAAAAAAAATGTAGTAAAGCTGTGTAATCATGTTGAATAAATTATTCATGTAGTTACCTAACTACTTGTAATTTCCGTTTCAAGATAATTTTATGCGTCCTAAGCCTAATTTGTACGTATACAATTCTTGAACTTAGTGACTAATGATTTTCTTTCGATAAGAACCATTTTATTCCACAACTTGACAGCTTTAGCTTTGATAAAAAGTAAGTAGCTCCTGAATGAAAAAACGTTTTTTTTATATTTTAATATAAAAAAGTTTAGTGACGAACTTAATGTTTAGTAAGTCAATTAGTGCTGATGTATGCATAAATGTGTTTAAAGTCGTTAGACCGAAAGTCCTTTTAAAATCCAAACTATCTGACTATTGCGTCTAAATGGTATTGCGTAGAAATCTCGACAGCAAGAGGTTATTATGACAAAAGAAAAACACTCATTTTGAAGAGAAATCGTCATACCAAATTGTCACCATTATACTAAAGAATCCTTCATATTTGGGTCATTAATAATTATTACGTGGTCAGTGGTGAAGGAAAACATCGTAAGGAGACCCACATTCCGAGAAATGCATTTTCGAAGGTATGTGATCTAACCTGTATCGGGCTGGTTTTCCCTTCGATTCTATAAAAGCCGGACCTGTCAAATCTTCAGGTTAGGTTAGGTAAGACCAGGTTAGGTTGGACCCTGTGAAAAACGGATTTATGCTAGGGAGATGATGATTCGTAAGAATCGTTAAAATAAATATTTTACCTGTTAAAATACTCTCCACTTACCACAAAGTCTACAGCACTAGTAAACAAAAAGTGGAATTTTATATAATAATGCTAAAAAAAATTAATTGTCCAACAGTATGGTGGTGGCTATTAGGCCCCTCTCCAAACGGCTTGTATAATTTTATTACCATTTTATGCAGGCTAGCCGACCGCAGCCGCTTTTACTACCCTCACAGCATAAAGGATTCTGAGGCTTCTCGATAGTGTTTTTGAAGAGGCCAGTACGTTGCGCAGATCAGGAAAGACTGTAGTTTATTTCATCATCATCAATTTAAGAGCCCCGCTCTTATCGGTGTAGCATTTTCCATTCCAGTCTATCAAAGGCCAATTCCTTGACTTCCCCATAAGACACGACGTTAACCTTTTCTTTAATCTGTTCCATGTAAGCTCTTCTTGGTCTTCCCCTTGCTCTCTTTCCTTCTAGCTTTCCTTCTATGATATTGTGTGTAGTTTATTTACTAGATGTAAATACCATATTTTATCAAAAACATCGTAGAAGCTACAAGGAAAGCCAGGAAGGGGAAGGCCAAGAAGAGCTTACATGGAACAGATTAAAGGGAAGGTGAACGTAGTATCATTGCCCTTTGATATATAAAAATGAAGAATGCTACACTGATAAGAGCGTGTCTTTTTATGATGAATTACCACAATCTCATGACTGTATGCCAATTGGGATAATCAGAGGTACGTTCATCAAGATGAACTAAGTACCCACACCTCACCGAGCTTCCGTTAGGTGTTTCAGTTAGGTAGAAATATAAACATAAATAGCCTATATAGGTACGTCCCACTGCTGGGCACAGGCCTCCCCTCAACCAACCACCACATTGCTCCACTGCGGATGGGTGGACCTGTTTTACGGCTAATAGCCGGGACCAGCAGCTTTCCTCCGAAGCACGGAATCATCTTACTTTTTTGGACAATCAGGCGATTCAAACCTGCAATGTCCTTACCAAACAAAGGACAGTCTCACAAAGTGATTTCGACAATGTCCCCATCGGGAATCGAACCGGAACCACCAGATCGTGAGCCCGACGCTCTAACCACTACACCACAAAGGCTGTTAGGTATAAACAACAAACATAAAGTCGCTCGTAATCTTTAAAAGAGTGAACAAGGCTACAAATATTAGACAACTTCAAGTAATTTTTGACATGGACTTGGTCCTTCCTAACTTGTTGATCTGAGCCACAAGTTTTGCTCGCTGGCGTTAACAAAGGACATACAATGACCCTGATGATACCTCTCATTTTCTTATCCACCGAAAAGAAAAGGGACGGATGATTGACAGCGTTTAATTTAGAAATGAACGAATGAATATAACTCGTTTGACGGGTGCTGTCAACTTAATTCTGACGGGTTATTGGCCAATGTAAAATTTTAAGAGGGTTGTTTATATTTCTGCCCAACGTAGCTACAAGTATACAAGTACATATTGGTGCTAGTGACACCGTAACAAATACTGAGGAGGATGAGTCGGACCATGATTCTGAGTTGATATTAAGTGGAATATCAGTATTTAGTAAAATAATTTTCAGTTCCATACTTTTGTGACGGAAAGAAATTTGACTTGCGAAATGACGTCGATTCAAAAATGTTAAATTGTCCTTCAATAAGTTTATCTATGATAAATACTTGGAATAAATGATTCTGATTATCTTAAAAATAAATTTTAAGTGTCCGTTCCAATAAAATTAAAGTATCCGTACACAATACATGAGTCCGTTCGGTCGATTTCCCGCATCCGTTATCTTATAAAGATCAATCTTGTTATTGTAATCGACCCCTAGAATTAGTAGGTCGACCCCAACGTACCCTTTTGTGGAAATTGAACGTTATTTGTTGGGTTGTGAATTTCTGTAGGTTTTTGGGTTACGATGTTTTCGTCGTGTGGTGTTTTGGAATTTTGGCTAATATAATTATTAGTATGTACGGTCACGAGCATTAAAATGTATATGTCACCGTAAAATTGTAAGTAACGATTATAATCTATCTCGCGAGATTGTGAACTGTCGAAAAATTGTGAAACGTAATATACTGCTTACAATTTAACGTATTATTATTCGTCAGATTATAATTTATCGAAGTGAAACCGTCAAATTGTGATACGAAACGCACCTCGCGTGCTATACCATAGAGTTACAAAACTATTAGAGTGAGCATAATGTTAATTTGGGATTCTCTTAAAATGCATAAATGTGTTTGTCATAATTTTAATTATCATAATCCTTTTTGCATAACGTTTTTTAGCATAATAGTTTTACTTTCCCATAATAACATCTAGGAATACTGGTACACTTTGGTACCATGTCACATTAACTTTTTTGACAAATTGAACTATAAGTCTCACTAAATGTCAAATATGTTAGTGCGACAGAGACCTAAAGTAGGTATATTATATTGCTCATGACTGTACGGGGAGCGCTGGTTCGATCCATGGTACCAGACTTGCACCAATGAGTTATTCATTTATCTTAAGTGCAGTTTTTACTAACACAGTTGGCTCGACTATTATAGACGGTGATACGGTTCACCATCTGCCACGTTGGTCTAACAGAAAATTCGGTGAACGGGTTCTTACCGCGTATATGCAATAGTGATGTGCGGAACGTTAAAAATGTATATCCGCGGATACGAATCTGAATACGGATATTTAGTGTAAAGATCCACGGATACGGATACGGATACGGATCTTTATTTTCTTAAAAAAAAGATTAAAGTTTTAGTTATTTTATTGTTAAAAAAGTGATATTTTATCTTGCTTTCATTATGAAGACCTATCTAAATGTTTGCAATTAAAGGTGCCAAATATTTGATTTTAAGAAATAAAAACAATCTGAATGGAATTTTATAGATTTTTATATAAAAATTCTACTTAATCATTTGAAAAAGATCCGTAAAAGATCCGCGTGAAAAGTAACGGACACGGATACGGATTTTTCTTTTATCTCGGATATCCGCGGATACGGATACGGATACGGATATTCGGAACATCACTAATACGCAATAGTGTCGAAATATCGGGAGTCTCATATCCCTGCTTTAAACGCGGTAAGAACCCGTTATTATGTGTTTTATTTAGCTGTGGTGTATTAATACAATTAGCAATTCAGATATTCTTATAATATTTAAATTTGTTTTTCTTTTGTAAATTCAGTAATTTTATAAAATATAATTATTGTTTGTCAGTGATTGTTTTACTCTGCTGGACTGGAAGCATAGAATAAATAATAATACGGCGTATAGAACAGTTACGCTCCGCAGTCTGCCCAGCCTGAAAGGGATAACGGGCGTGAGTTTTTACTGTCTTTATGTTAATATAATACAAAAACTCTTTATTGCACTTAAACTTGTACTTATTAGATAGGTAGTACAGTCATAAGTAATATCATGTACCTACTTTAGAACCCTGTCGCACTATCATATTTGACATTTAATGAGACTTACGGTTTACTTTGTCAAAAAGTTAATGCGACATGGTATCAAAGTGTATACATGTGGGATAATTGGCAAGAAAATAAAAACGTTCGAACACTGTATTTTATTTTAAATTGGATTATGCCTTATACACCGACTTCAGTTCATATTACCAGAGAGAGGAAGTTCCTCTTGACATTTTACTTTTTAAATTTTATGTTTCTTTTGTTTACGCAAAGCCTAAACATAGTACAGCCAAAATCAGAAAGGTAAAATATTAAACTATCCCACACGGCCATCCTATAATTCATCCGTCTCGGATGAGTGTGGAATCCAGGGTTTCATCATATCGGCTGAACTCGAAGTGTTGATAGGTCCTTCATCATGGCCAATCTTCTTTAAGTCGTATCGATCATTCCTTTTTTTCTTTACAACTTCGTATGGTCCTAGATACTTGGGATATAGCTTGTATCCTTGTACAAATTGAGTTCTTTTTATAGCCACTAGGTCTCCAACTTCGTATTGTATAGCTTGTCTTCTTTTCTTGTTGTAATTTTGTTTATTTTCCTCTTGTATCTTTTGTATGTTTTCTTTGGCCTTTTTTCTCAAATTTTCTCTATTTTCGTTGAAATTTTGTATGTTTTCTTCTTCAATTAGTTTTAATATTTGGTCTTCTTTATCCTTCATCTTCACACCAGTTAATAATTCAAACGGTGTCATCTGAATACTTCTCTGATAGGTACTGTTTATACATCTTTGTACAGCACTAACATGGCGATACCATTTGGTGGGGTCATCTTTTGATAGTTTGCTCAAAACGTTAATTATTATTTGGTGGATACGCTCAACCTGTCCGTTCCCTCTTGGTTGACCAGTCGTGATAGTGTGATGAATAATATTCTCAGCATTACAGTATTCTTCAAAGGCATTCGAGGTGAAGGAAGCATTGCGATCTGAGATTATTTGGTTTGGGGAACCAAATGTTTGTTGTAGTATTTTCAGTTTGCCTAAAACTTCTTCTGTCGTCGTTGTCTTTGTTGGGTAAATCCAGGTGAATTTTGTAAAACCGTCAACTATGGTAAGTAAGTATTTATAGTTTTTATTTGTTGATGCTAGAGGTCCAAGATGATCAATGTGGTAAGTAGACAACGGAGCATCTCCCTTCTCAATAGGGTTTAGATAGCCTTCTTTCTTTCCTTTTTTATGTGAAATCAGAATGCATTCCACGCAATTGTCTATAGTCATCTTAATTTTCTCTTTCAGGTTTTCAATGTAATATTCTCTAGCAATCAGTTCTTCAGTCTTCGTTACTCCAAAGTGTCCCTTTCCGTGATTTTTCCTTATGATTTCGTTTTCCATCTTTTTTGGTACAACAAGTAGTTTCGTTCCATTCTTAATTTTCCAAACAATTCCAGTTTCCAAAACATAATCTTCATAGGGTTCTCTTTCTAATGTTCTCTTTAGCAATTTTATTTTCAGGTCTTCGTCTTGAGCATTCCTTATCCGAGCTGTTGTTTCTGTAAGTATATTGACATTTTTAATGGGGTATCTACTAAGTGCATCAGCATGTTTCATTCTCATTCCAGGTCTATGTTCAATGGTATAATCATACTCTTCAAGCAACAGGGCCCATCGTGCCACTCTTGGTGGTAAATCTTTCTTTTGTAGCGTCATGGTTAAAGCTGAACAGTCAGTTACAATCTTAAAACGGATTCCAAGCAGGTAGACTCTAAACTTCTTTATAGCTTGAACAATAGCCAGAATTTCTAAGTGATAGCTATGATATTTTTTCTCAGCGGGTGATGTCTTTTTACTCATGTACAGAACTGGATGCAGCTTGTTATCTTTTGGGTTTTTCTGTAGCAAAACTGCCCCATATCCTTCACAACTAGCATCGGTGTGAACTTCCGTTTCTAAATCAGGGTCATAAATTCTTAACACTGGAGATGTGCATAGAATATTCTTTAGTTCATTAAATGCTTTCTCACAGTTAATGTCAAACTTGTATAAAGAATCCTTTTTAAGTAGATCAGTTAAAGGCTTAGCTATAATGGAGTAATTCATAATAAACTTTCTGAAATATCCCGTGAGTCCTAAGAAGGATTGTAATGACTTTATGTTCTGTGGTTTCTGAAAGTTTGCTACTGCAGCTATCTTTTCTTCTGATGGTCTCACTTCACCTTCCCGAACAATGTATCCAAGGTAAGTGATTTCTTTCTTCAAAAAGTAACATTTGTCCCAGTTAAACAGTAGTCCATAGTCTTCCGCTCTTTTGAATACTCTCTGTAATTTTTCTATTCCTTCTTCTTCTGTAATGGATGGTATGATAAGATCATCAAGGTAAGCTAAAGCTGTACCATCTTGAATTATATCTTGAAATACGTCATTGACAAATCTTTGAAAAACTGAAGGAGCTGTAGATAAGCCAAATGGCATTTTCAGAAACTCGTACTGACCTCGAGGAGTCACGAATGAGGTGTACTTTCGGCTTTCTTTGTTAACGTTCACATGTAGGAATCCATTCTTTAGATCAAGTGACGTAAAAAATCTGGCATGTTTCAGTCGATCGATTTGATCCTCGATTAGGGGTAGAGGGAATCTCTCTTTGATAATCTTTTTGTTTAGTCGTCTGAAATCTACACAGAGACGATAAGTTCCATTTTTCTTTTTTGCTAAAACGATTGGGCTTGCAAAGTCAGACTTGCTTGCAGTAATTATGCCATCGGAGAGCCATTCGCCAATTTGTTTAGTTACAACATCCAGTTCTAGCGGAGATAGTCTTCGTGGATTCTGGTAGATCGGATTATCATCGGTGAGTATAATCTTTAGTTCAACACTTGATTCCTTTTTTTTATTATTTGGATCATAGTTATTAATCATCTCTTTAATTTTTCCAGAAAATGTAATTTCGCTTATATTGAGCGTGTCGTCTTCTTCAACATCCATCATCGTGAGGTGCAGTATCTTCTTCGTGTGAATACCATCCGTAGCAAAATTTACTTCAACTTCGTTGAGTATTGGGTTGCCGAGTATAATGTCAACAGGTAAGGAACTATCTTCAACCACGTGCATAGTTGCTCCAAAATAGCAGTCATCGCTTTGGATTTTAGCTTCAAATGATCCTTTAGTCATAATTTCATGTTCTGTAATTCCAGCCAAGCGTACAACGTTATTCGGATTGAAATTCAGCTCATTGCTATTTACTTTACGAAAGTAACTCATTTTAATCAGATTTACATCACTCCCGGTATCAATCAGGGCTTTGACTTCAACTCCATTAATCTTCAGGTTTTTATAAGGTGTAAAAGTATTCTTCGTATCTTTATCTTCTATTTTAAGTGTCTTCTTAGAGTTTTTTGGACACTCATTTGATTTATGTCCAAATTCATTACATTTGAAACATTTTATTCCTTTACTACAATTTGGTGTCTGATGTCCAAGGTCACCGCAGTTATAACAACGTACTTTATTTGTTCTTTGATTGTTTTCCTTTTTCATCTTAGATACAGGTGCATTAGAAGTTCTAGTAAAACTCGACGTACCTGGAGTAGACTTCTTCTTCATCTCACTATAAAGTTCCAGCTTCTTTCGAAATTCTTTCATAGTCGTAGCTCCATATAGAATTGTTTTATTAGTTTCAGAATCTCTAATACCATCAATGATGTACTCCATCAAGGCTTCATCTTCAATAGTACCTTGCATCGATATTTCTTTCATAGTTAAAAAATACTGTTGATAAGTCTCGCTTTGTTTCATCTTACGTGCAGCCAATTGTTTGTGAATTATTGCACTGTTTAGTTTGCGGCCAAATTCTTCGATCAGTTCATCTTTTAAATTATCCCATGACTTGATACTTCCCAAAGATCTTAAAAACAGTCTAGCAGTTCCAGTGAGTAGTCTTTTCCCATAGATAAGCTTTTCAACTTCACTCCATTTCATTATGGAAGCTATTTCTTCAAAATCTTTAATAAATGTTTCTACGTGGTAGGTGTCATCTCCGGTGAATGGCGTCGTAGATTTTTCTAAGTCGTTAAATGATATACGGGGTGCACTAGATTGAGAATCTTTAGAAATCATCTTTTCTTCTTTATGAAATAAATCTTCTTCAACACAATCTCTTCCAAATTTCGTCATTTTACACTTAAATGAAGTCTTTCTTCAGTCTTAAAAGTCGTAAAATAGTCTTCTAAAGTCTTAACTCTTGATAAAAAGTGTATTCCGTATGATTCCAATCAACTTTCTTAAAACATCCCGTAAAATTTTATCTTTAGTTCATTCCGCGTCCCGCAGCATTCGATTCGACTTTGTTTTGTACCTATCGCGTCCCGAAGCATTCGTCCAGTCTTGTCAAAGTCAAATTCTTAGACGTCAATTGATTTTGACAGCACGGTCGGTAAAACAGTATGGTGAGCCGCAGGTGCCACAGAGACTAGACAGAGACAGGCGATTTTCTTGAGTTCTCGCTCCCGCACTCCGTCGGTAAAACAGTCGAATTTGCCGAGTCACGTCTTCGATTCTTGATATTGGTTTCTTTGTAAATCTTCATAAAATACACGAACTCGATGTTTTCTCACATCCCGGACGAGCCCCCATAATTTTGTGGGATAATTGGCAAGAAAATAAAAACGTTCGAACACTGTATTTTATTTTAAATTGGATTATGCCTTATACACCGACTTCAGTTCATATTACCAGAGAGAGGAAGTTCCTCTTGACATTTTACTTTTTAAATTTTATGTTTCTTTTGTTTACGCAAAGCCTAAACATAGTACAGCCAAAATCAGAAAGGTAAAATATTAAACTATCCCACATACATATTAGTAGTCATGACCGTACAACAGGCGGCATTATTGCTAAGGTAGCAATCTCTTCCAGGCAACCATTAAGTATACATAACAGTGTTTAGTGTACATAACAGGAGCAACTTTATACACAAACTATATCCGTAAAAACATGGCCGCAAGCCATTACTGTAAAAAAGTAAAACACCAGATGTTTGAAATTCGAATCGGAAAGTTCAAAGAAAAAAATGTCAGATTTATTGTGCGCTGCTTCTTTTTGTATCCAATTTCGAGCACGCAACGGAAAAATATAGCGGCCGAAATATTTGTATTCACAATTTGAAATTATGGTTATGTTAAAAATTCAAAAATGGAATGTATTTTCCACTGTGTTTTTGTAGTTAATGTAATTTCGTTTATAGGCTTCTTTGATTGTTGCGAAACTTCTATTGTTTCGGTAATTCATGAAAGACGTAAATTAAAAGACGTAAAAGAAACCCACAAAATTAAACCTTTTTTTTATTGCACGTTGGGCTATTCTCTCTCTCTCTCTATTTAAGAGCTGCGCTCTTTCCTCTCTTCTTCCCGCCAAAACCTTCACCTCCCGATACGACACGACCTGCACCTTCTCTTTTATTTGTTTCATAAATGTTATCCTAGGGCTATTACAATACTAAATTCATCTCCTTAGTTTTATCCCCGTTGTTCACAGGCAGCGCTTACTAATTTCAATATTTGACAGGACCAGCTTTTGCTTAAGCGACTCAAATCAGAAATCAGAATCATTTATTCAACGTAATTATCATGGATAAACTTGTTAAAGGTCAATATAACATCTTTGAATTTACGTCATTTCGCAAGGGTTATGGCTGAGGTCTGACTGCCGTCACACCTTCCAATCCAAAGGGAAAACCATTCCAATTGGGTCGTATGCATATTCAAGATAAATTATAAAATTCTGATTACTAAATAAAGACAGATCTAAAACTAATGAAATTCATTTTCTTTTTTCTATTTAACTTATTTATGCATTTTAATCAAGAAATCCGTAGTAATAAGTGCGACATTTTGTCACTTTACAATGTGCTTTTTCGAACAAATTCCATAGTAATTTCGTTTTGAAGTTTAGTTAAAAGTAACTGATTTGACTAGTTGGAAACTAGCCGGGTACAGGTTAGGTCCCACATTTCTCGGGCGAGGTTCCATCACGATATCAGTAGCCTTTGCGGTCCAATAATAAACCTTAACAATAACAATAAAATTGATTTACACTACAGTAAGACCCAGAGGTAAAGTAAAGTTCTAGAATGGCGATCAAGTGTCGGACGACGCTCAGTGGGCAAGCCCGCTACAAGGTGGACCGACGATGTGGTGAAGGTCGCGGGATGCCACTGGATGCGGGCAGCGCAGGACGGATCGTCGTGGGGATCCTTGGGGGAGGTCTATGCCCAGCAGTGGGCGTCGTACGGCTGATGATGATGAAGACCCAGAGAAGGTGAGGTAGGCGCCCTACGTATTAGTGCGGGGCGGAAAGCTACCGTTCCATACGTAAGTATTATTCTTTATTCTATGCTTTAAGAGATCAGTTTTATAAAAGCTAAAAGAAGAACTATAAGTTATCCAGCTCTTAGCCGAAATTCAACACAAACAAGTCTACAATTTCGGATCTCCAAGCTTGTCTTGCGCACTCTATCTTCTCAGGGTTGGTTCAACTAAAGCATCCTAAATGGAAAGAAAATATTTTTGTTAGTTTTTCCTTCAGCTCCCCTCTGAAATTTGATTCAGAGACGACACTGGAATATAGAATTTCCCTTTGAGAGACCTCTTTATAAAAGGAAAAAGGCTTGAAAATTAACGTCGGTACTGTTTGGATGCCGCCATGGAATGTTACTTTTGGGAATTTTTACATGAAAAAAGTTTTATATAATCCGTGAATAAATGTATGTTTTGCCGTAAAATATTCAGTTTGACCATTGTTATTTTTTTTTTTTGGAAGAAGGTACAATGAAGCCTAGTATTGTGACCAGAAACCTTGACCTTTGAGGGCCTGGGAGATTAAGGTTTGATTCTCGTCGGTATCAATTCGGATTGTTTTTAAGTGTCGTATCGACTTTTCTATCCCTGTTGAATATGGTAATTTAAAATAAAATCTGAGTATCTAATTCTTTACTAATTTATATATCTATGATGGTTCAAGAAGTCATGTTTTGAGCCGTTTTGTAACGATTTCTTTTTTCTATTTAATTTATTTAAAAGAAATAAAATTAAAGATATAAAAAATAATAATAAGAAATATGTAATAATATGTGCAACATTTTTGTCACATTTTTCTTTGACATCACAGGTTGTTTTTTCATACAAATTCCATACTGATTTCGTGTTTTGACGTTTTGTAAAAAGTAACTGATTTGTAGTTTTTAAACTACCGTTTTATATAGGGTGTTTATGTTACAAGAGGTTTTAATTAAAACAGATGGCACAGTATAAAATCTCACAGTACTGTAACAAAGCAAACGAACCTTCATTCAGCGACCGAGCGCGTTCCGGGTGATTAAAAAACTTTATTCTCATGTTAATTTCATATTTTCGTTTCAATGTTCATTGTTTCGAAATGTGTGGCTCAAAGGAGTTTCTAATCTTTTTTGATTGTTATTTTATAATACTTAATTACCCCAGTGGTACGTATTTATTAGCTATTTTTGTATATTATGTATGTAATACTTGATAAATGATTAGCAATATTTATTTACACCATAGACAAAATAACATTATAGAGTAATGTTAAAAACCAAAGCGAAAATAAATAATTTATAAAAATACAACTAAAAATATATATTATTATTATTATTAGCCTGTATGATCCCACTGCTGAGCAAAGGCCTCCCCCATGTCTATCCAGTCTTTTCGATAACCGTCGAAATCATCGCGCCATCATTTCCGGGGTCTACCACATCTACGGTGTGCGTCCTGTGGTACCCAGTGCGTGATGATCTTTGCCCATCGTTCCGGATGCATGCGGCACACGTGTCCAGCCCAGTCCCACTTAACCTGGCGGTCTTCCTGCCAACGTCAGCTATACCGGTTTTTGAGCGCAGCACAGTGTTTTTAATTCGATCAATTCGTTTTACACCTAGTATGCTGCGCTCCATTGTTCTTTGACAAACTAAAAAATAAACAATAGAAAAAAAATTGGACTAAAAAAAGACCCAGAGGGGGTGAGGCCGGCGCCCAATACGAATTAGTGCGGGGCGGAGAAATACCAATCTTTACATATTACTCTTTATTTTTTGCCAACGAAAAACAAACAACACAAGTTGTGTACGAACATCTTTATAAAGGTAGCTTAGAAGATTTTTAATAAAACACCGAGATCGGCTTAAGTGTCTGGGACGTGAGTCTTCCTTTATTAAAGCATAAAAATTTAAAAACTAAAAGCTATAATATTAAATATTAAACCCTCTTTTTATGTATATTACAGTCTGTTTCAAGCATGCATCATAAAAACGTAATAATATCAAGTGAAATTTTTCACTCGTTGTCGTCTAGGGCAGCGATTCCCAAAGTGAGTAACTCGGAACCCACTTTTACCCGAAATGGGAAAAATCACCAGGGATCCACAAAAGGACAATGAGTCAAAACGTCCACCAACAGATTCCAGACATATCACATTCGAAGCGTCTTATTGACTTGATATTTTTATTATATGGCGGCTTTCTCGAAATACGCGGGATTTAGCTGGAATTCGAGTTTTTAAGTATGATTTGAGGTACCTCCTGGTACCTACATGATTTTGGGTATTTTTGAAGCATGATCTTTTTTTTAATTTTATTTCTAAACCCCATGGATTTTGAAGCTATAACTATTTGGTAATTTTTTATAGACACTAATGAAATTGCTTACACGTATAAAGTATCTATTGGAAGGAGGGACGGGTCTCATACAGCTACGGTCATTGTCCTTTAATTCTTTGTGCATCGCGCCTTTATCCCAGAAGGAGTAGTCAGAGGTGTACACTTTACTCACTTACTCGTCGCCAGCTATGTTTAAACCCATGCAATAGAGGGCGAGCCTATTGCCATTAACTAAATCTTGAAAAAACGCAATAGCGATTGTCTATGATTCATTCTTTGCATTTAAAGTGAATAATAAAATGTTTCCTCTATAATGTTTCTTACGATTTTTTTTTTATATATAAACTACAGTGTCTTTGACTTGTAATTGTTGGGTGTGAGGTTCTATGAAATTAAAGATATTGGCCCCGATTCCTGGAGACTCATCCTTTTTTTATTTTAAGTTATACCTGTAATTTTCTTTTCCGCGGAAAAGGAAAGGGACGGATGATTGAAAACTGTTAATTTTAAAATGAATTAATAACCCGGGCGAATGAAATAGGCATCTCGCGCATATGCGACCCGTTTGACGTGTGCCGTCAACGTAATCTCTCTTATCTGTCGGGTTGTTGGCCAATATAAAATTTTGGATGGGTTTTTTTAAATTGACGTGTGTTCCATAAATTTTGTGCCCGTCGATTGCCCGTCCCCTCTTTTTCAGCGGATAAGATTTTATGATTTTGATTTGACACGTATAAAATTAGATGACGTGTACAGCACCATTTAGTGGGTGTTCCGTTATCTAAAAAGTTTGGGCAGCCCTGGCCTAGAGTCGTAACTCAATAGTCGTTAATGAACCTTAATATGTTATTTAAATGGAATTAAGGTAGTATGAAAATTTGGGTTAATATCTTAGCATAAAGACTGTAATGAAACTAGCGAGTAGCTTGCTGAACTGACATTTATTTTAAATTTTTTTATAGACATAGACAATAGACATAGACAATAGTGTACTTCTATATTTATATATCAGATAGCAACATTAACTATTATTTTAATGTATTTAACAATACCACCACTTATTAAAATAATCCAAAATCTAACTCCTAAGCCTCTATCAATACAGTTACATTAAATTAACAATACCAATTTTCTGCAAAAAATTATAATGTTTCACTTTACATAAACTTTTGGTAAATAAGTCAGCTGGCATTTCTGAAGTATTTAAGTATGCAATTTTAACTAATTTCTTATCAACAGCTTCTCTAATGAAATGATATCGTACGTCTATGTGTTTACTTCGTCTATGATACATACAATTTTCTGAAAGTTTCTGTGCACTTTGGTTATCGTTGTACAATAATATTGGTGCACTGTCTCTATTTACAAGTTCAGATAACAGATTTTTAAGAAAAATAGCTTCTTTACTAGCCTCACAGACAGCCATGTATTCGGCTTCTGTGCTGGATAATGCTACTGTCTGTTGTTTCCTACACTCATGAGAAACAATACATCCTGAGTATTCAAAACAATATCCAGTGTAGGATCGCCTATCTACTGTATCCGAGGCCCAGTCAGCATCCACAAAACCTACTATATCTGAAGAACTTTTCACATACATTAAACCATATGATAATGTAGATTTTAAATATTTTAAAACTCGTTTTGCATGTTTCCAATGTGTTTCATTATTGCAATTATTAAATTGACTCAAGTAACTTACACAATATGAGATGTCAGGCCTTGTAAGTACTGAAAGGTACATCAAACTTCCAATAAGTTGCTGATAGGGATATTTACTTGTTACACTATTACCTTTCTCAAGTTTAAGATTAACCTCCATTGGAGTATCAACATTTTTACAATTTTCCATATTAAATTTAGATAATAATTTCTCTATAAACTGTTTCTGATGAATACAAATTTTATCTTTTTCTTTTGTAACATTCATACCTAAACACTGCCGTAATTGACCTAAATCTTTCAATTTAAATTTCGAACCCAACTGGCTTTTTAAATGAATTACTTCTTTATTACAATTTGAAAAAATAAAGAAGTCGTCAACAAACAGAGCTACAAAGGTTTTTAAACTTCCAGACATTTTTATAAATAAACATGGTTCATAAGCAGATTTTTTATAACCTAACTCTTGTAAACAATTGTCAACCTTTTTATACCATTCTCTAGCTGACTGCTTCAGCCCATAAATGGCCTTCTTTAATTTTAAAACTTTACACACATCATTCACATATTTTAAATTCTCAGGCAATTGCATGTACACAGTTTCATTAAGATGGCCATTTAAAAATGCTGTGGTTACATCTAAATGTGTAATTTCCAAATCTAAGTTAACACTAATAGCAAATAACAGTTTCAAAGTAGAATATTTAAGCACTGGTGAAAAAGTTTCTTTAAAATCAATACCTTCTCTTTGCGTAAATCCTTTTGCAACCAATCTGGCTCTATATCTCACTGTATTATCACTATTTAACTTCTTTTTGTACACCCACTTACACTGAACAACACGAGCATCACTAGGTTTGTCCACTATTTCCCATGCTTCATTATCATGGAATGACTGCAACTCCTCATCCATTGCTTTGCACCATTCTTCGCGTTCTATGCCATTCATGACATCTTCATATGTAAGGTTTTCTTCCACTATATCTTCATTGAATGTTAGACATGCACTGTTTCCAAAACCATACCTTTCTGGTGGTTTTCTTATACGCTTACCTACGGTAGAGGTAGCAGTTGATTCATCATTCTTCACATCTATTTCTGTGGCGCTGTCCCAAAGCTCTTCAGAATTTGAAAAACTTGTAGATGAATTCACCTGTTCTTCATCACTAGGGACATATGTGTGGTCTAATGAATCTGTCTCTGTCAGGTCTTGTTCACTTTCTTCTGCTCTATGATCTTCTTTCTTCTTGTCTACCACCTCAGCTTGTATCACATTTGAGTCACAACTGGTCTCCATGATAACAACATCTCTGCAGGTGATAATGTTTGCAGTTATGGGATTATATAATCTGTATCCCTTGGTTGTCTCTGAATACCCCATAAGAATGTATTTTTCTGCCTTTTTGTCCCACTTTGTTCTCTTTATTTTGGGTACATGAGCCATTACAGTACTTCCGAATATACGGATATGGCTTAGATCGGGCCTTTTGCCTGTCCAGAACTCGTACGGTGTTTTCTGTAAACCTGAAGCTAACGTTCTGTTTCGTAAGTAGACTGTAGTATTTACTGCTTCAGCCCAAAACTTCTTGTCCATGTTAGCATCGAAGAGTAAACATCGAGCTCTCTCTACAACAGTCCTATTCATTCTCTCACACATGCCATTTTGTTGTGGCGTATAGGGGTTCGTTTTTTGATGCACAATTCCGGCCTTCTTCAAAAAACTTTCCATCTCTGACGAACAAAATTCTCCGCCATTATCAGTTCTCAGTACCTTAATGCACTTTCCAGTTTGTTTTTCCACCATAGCTTTGAACTCTTTAAAGTACATTATTACTTCACTCTTTGACTTCAGAAAGTAAACAAATGACATTCTGCTGTAATCATCAATAAGTAGGAGAAAATATCTTGACATTCCTATAGAGACTGTCTCCATTGGGCCACAGAGATCTGCATGCACCACTTCTAATACATTCTCACTTCTAGTGCCTTTGTGTGAGAAAGGCAGTCTTGCTAATTTCCCTTCACAACAAGTGATACACTGGGACTTGTCAATTTCAGCCTTATCAGGGAAACAAATCCCCTCCACAGCGCCATTTTTCATGGTGTTTAGGTCTTTACTGTTTATGTGGCCCAACCTTCTATGCCATAACATACTGGTTTCTTGCATTGCTGAGCCCGCTAACAAACTGTTCTGTTGTATATCCAGTTTATACACTCCATTCACTAGATGTGCTTTTCCAACAAGTATATTCTTGTGATTGTATATTTTGCAGACATCCTCTGAAAAGTTCACTTTGTTACCATTTGCTATCAGCTGGCTCACTGATAGCAGATTTGTTGTTAAATTTGGAATGTATAGAACATTTTTTACAGTAATATTTATTTTTGAACCATCCACCACTGTCGTCAATTTTGTGTTTCCTGAGCACAATACTGGTACTACTGTCTCGTTCGCTACTACAATCTGCTTTATGGCCGTGTCGTACTGGATATCTGACAAACATTCTTTGTTGGAAATCATATGGGTGCTGGCTCCTGAATCGACGTACCAATCGGTTTTCTTATATGTCGAATTCAAGAAGAACGCGCTGAATACCGTTTCTTTATCTTTATTATTATTCATTTTGCACTGGTTTTTGTAATGTCCGACTTGTTTGCATTTGTAGCAACGAATCGTCTTGACAGGTTTCGAAGATGACATTGACGTATCTGTAGTTCTGCCAACATTAGTAACTTGTTTTTTTCGGTTTTGCCAACCCTTCGATGATAAAAACGCGCCTTCAGTCCCAGTACTGCCAACCTCTGCACTCATATCCAACAATTTTGATTTTATAACGTCTGTACTAACTGTCATCCCCGAATGCTCTATGGCCATAATCATGGGGGCAAATTTTTCCGTTAATCCCGCCAATAAAAGACATCCAATCCACTCATCGGTAATTTGAAATCCTGTTCCTCGTAATTTATGAGCTGTATCTACAATTTGGGTTATGTAGAAAGTCATGGATTCACAATCTTCTAATCGGATTGAAATCAAATGTCGTAATAAACTGATCTTTCTTTGAAATCCTGAGTCATCGAAAAGTGATTTCAGACGCTGCCACACATCCTGAACTGTTTTCTCATTTTTGATATGGACATAAAGCGATGAGTCTATAGTCATTATCAATTTTGCTTTCGCTTTTTGCGCGTCACAATCGGGAACCGTGTCCACAGTCGCTTCTGACTTTTTATTTATGTCCAATCCTTCTAATATGAGAAAGTTCTCTGCAGCAAACGCCCACTCGTCATAATTCTCACGACCCTTAAGTTTTGGTACGTTAATTATGTAGCTGCCGGCCATTGTTCGAAAAACGTGATATGCAACAAAACTGTTTTCTACACCACACTGTTTTTAATCTGAACAAACGTCCAACTAATACAGTTCACACACGAGAAACTACCGATCGCGTTAATATTTCACAGTTCTAACGATAAATACACTAATTACGTCGCGAAATATGGGACTGGGCCCATAACCTGTAATGAAACTAGCGAGTAGCTTGCTGAACTGACATTTATTTTAAATTTTTTTATAGACATAGACAATAGACATAGACAATAGTGTACTTCTATATTTATATATCAGATAGCAACATTAACTATTATTTTAATATATTTAACAATAAAGACGAGGTAAAGTAAAAATGTTGATGGGCTTGAGACCATAAAACATAACATTCCGGGTTCGATTTTCGCTCAAGTCAATTTAGAATACAATACAAAAACTCAATAAAAAGGAACATTAGCATAGACATCAGGTGGCCTTATTGCTAAGGTAGCAATCTCTTCCAGGCAAACTTTAGGTGTAAGATATTAATTGAATAAAAGCACGCAATAGAAGAAAGAGGTTGAAAGGGCTAAGTGCGCACGAAAATAAAGTTACAATAAAATGACGACGTGGATGGATTAAAGTTATCGCATTTCAGGAAAACGCCTAAAACTTTAGATACTTAGTCTGGAAAGGCAGATTAAAAAGTAAAAGCTTTTTAGCTTTTTTTTAGGTTTGTTTTATTTCATAAAACCCTATCAGACAAGATTCCGCCAACTTAGAAATTTAGCTGACTTAGGCAGTTCAACGCCCTCGCGACTGCAACGACTAAAATTTTAATTCGGTCAAATGTCTTAAAATCACGTTCGGTTTTCGTATTCTGTTGAACAATCCAATCGGCGTAAAACTGGCATTTTCCCTAGAGAGGCGTTGCCTAGCAACTGGTAGGCGGGGGGGAAGCTTTGGGCCTGAAAGGGGTCACAAAATCCAAACTTATCTCATAAATTTGCACGGCAGGTCGATCTCATTTCGCCGCGGCGTTTCGCCAAATTTCATTTTGGCGCCAAACCTCGACCGCTTTTAATTTGAGTCAAAAATTAAATGGAATGCGTGAGGGTTAAGTTTGGACGTTAATTGAATAGCTCGGTTTTGAACCGGCCTTTAGATTGGCTGGAAATAAGGAGCTAATACGACACTATTCCGATACGAGATTGTTTTTGGCGAAAGACCTGTGTCGAAATAGTGATGTAAATAATATTATACTTACATGAAGGTGAACTGCGCTTTATACCACATCCGGATAACTACTTTCGGACAATCAGGTGATCAGCCTGTAATTTCTTAACCAAACTAGGGATCACAAAGTGATTTTTGTAATAGGTATGTCCCCACGGGACCTCCGAATCGTGAGCTCAACGCTTGAACCACTGGACCACAGAGGCCGTTATATTATCGTTCGTAGTTATCTTAGATAACACACAATAAATTAAAAAATCCGGGGGCAAACCTATTTTAAATCAAAACACTATCTGCTATAAAACATCCATACTAATTATTATAAATGGGAAAGTGTATGTATTGTGTGTGTCTATTTGTTTGTTCGTCTGTCACGGCAAAACGGAGCGACGAATAAACGTTATTTTTTAAGTAAAGATAGTTGAAAGGATGGAGAGTGACATAGGCTATTTTTTGTCTTCTTTTAACCTGCCACTTCCCTAAAATGGGGTGTGGAAGTTTGTATGGATCATTCAGCTATTTTCAAGGTAGACAGCTAAAAATTGGTATGCGGACTATTTGTGACTTACAAAACAATCATGCATGACAATCTGCTTCCAACCCCTTCAAAAAGGGGGTGAAATTTTATACGGGACTTTTCGCAGTTTTCAAGGTAGAAAGCTAAAAACTTTACATTTTATCTCCAAATACATAATATCGTCTACAGTAGCGTATTAAAATAATATTCTGTTCCGAGTTTTCTTGTGTGTCCTAAATCAGGAAAGGGCAACTCTGTTACCCCGAATATAACGCGAGCGAAGCCGCGACCCATTATACGGCCCACGTTGGGGGCGAAAAATAAAATGCTTCAAGCGTCCCAACTAAAACTAAACTAAAACGTGTCACAGAAACGTAAAGGAGGTCTGGTATCAAACTATTTTCTCTGACGTGTAGTTATGTCAGTTTCGACACACAAAGCCAGTATTTGGCTTTGACATTCATGGCGATCGGTTTCAGGAAAAAGGAATAGTGTGGGTATTTTTATTTTTAGGGTACCTTCAAAGGATGAAATGAACCACTATAATAACTAAGTTTTCTACCCACCCTCAGTAGATACCTAGAGCAGCGTTACACTTCGGACATTCCATATAAAAATCTCATTCTGACTGTGTGGTTATCTGGAAGTCTTATGATTGTCTGGAAGAAATCGCTTTAAGCGATAAGGCCGCCATTTGCCATGTTCTTAGTTAAGAGTCTTTTTGTAATTATTTATTTTTATTTTGGTGGAATAAAGTGTATTTGTATTGTATTGTATTTTACTGTACTGCACTGTATTGTATTGTATTGTGCCGCCTAAGTGCGAGCGAGATCCAATCAGCGCGTTTAAGTACTGCTTACGGCCATTTAAGACTAAAGTAAGACCCAGAGGGGGTACGATCGGCGTCTGATACGAATTGGTGCGGGGCGGAGTGTTACCGTTCTATAGGTAGTATAATTCTTTATTCTTTGACAGCGTGATAAAGTATGCTCCATATTCTCCTACAGTTCTTTGAGGGTGCCCAGCGGTGAGACGTTTTTTAGTGTTTACGCTATGTTTCCTTAGATGTCGCGAGCTAAACTTAAGATGTTTTTAGAATTAATAGTATTGAGACATTACAACACAATTGGTTTATTATTTTTTTAAATTTATTTGTAACACTTCCCCAACCATCGCGTACCGGCGGCGTGCGTGTATGAAACGATTAATGAATGTGGAGGAAGCGAGAAGTCTGTTAGGATCGAAGCAAATGGAATTCCATAGTCTCTGTTTACCACGGCGGGAAATAAATGTATGTATTTATAACACTTTATAAATTATTATTATTATTATTTACACATACATTCACGACATCACTAAACCTAAATAGGTTTGTCTCGATCCCTTCTTCTTCGGCACTTTAATAGAACGCTTTCTCATTATCACATTCAAAGTACACAACATAAATCTTTGTCAATTTGGTGCATACTTAGTTATAATAGAAACAGGCAGCAAACAGAAATCACACATCGACTGTCAGTAGGCATTCGCTGCTACTTGCAGCGCTGGTCAATGAACCTCTATCTGGTCGACTAATACAATACAATACAAATATACTTTATTGCACATACATATAATAAAAACTACTATCTACTACACTACTGTACTATAGTACTAATTAATATTCATTCACTGAAAAAGTATTAATCATCTAAATATATGCACAATAAGGCCGCAATTTGTACTGTAATCTTTCTTGTGAATGGTTTAAAATGTTATTTGTGTGCAATCAAAAATACGGCACATTGGTACGGAACCCAAATTGTACGACTCGCTCTTCACCTTAATAATAATACACGTGTCAAGGATTCGAGCTAACATTCCATTTTTTCTTTCGATAAAGTTACAGGATTCGGGTCAAATAAATAATTGAATTAAAAAAATAATAAAAAGGTTTTTGGACTTATTATCTTAAAATTTTACAAAAAAAAATTAATTAAGGAGTTTTTTCTTCTTCTGGCTACTAAAACTTGTTAATAGAAAAGGGGTTATTATAAAACACGCTCGTCATCCATTTTAAAAATCTTTCTTTTTTTTTCACATGTATGGGTTGTGGGTTACTTTACTATTGATTCGCCAAAGGCCTCTGAGTTGGCTTTTGTAAGGACAACATTCTTATTTTAGTCGTTTGATTTCCTTGCATTTCGAAGCGCGGATCATCTTACTTTCGGACATTCGAGTGATCAATGCATTTTCCTAAACAAATTAGGGAAAGTGATTTTTCAAAGTGTAATTTTTCACTAAGTGATAAGCCATTGCGGGGCGTGACGGCTCAATAATAACTCTGACACCAGAGTTGCTATGGTTGGTCGTTCACCTCACAACCCACACGATAGAAGATGATCCCTCTAAATACCAACAGAGAAAAACATAGAGAGATGATGATGATATTTTTTGCAGTGGCGGCCCTAGCAAAATATTTAGTTGGTGCGAGACTTCAAAGTGGCACCTCTGAGCCCCTTTTTTTGTCTTTTATTTTATAGAGGGTTTTTTCTCTCTCTGAGCCCCTTAAAATACAAAATTTTTCGATTAATTTACAGCCACCGAAATTTTCCTATAAATCTTTTAAAAATTTTGATTACGGCCATCCGATTTGAGTTTTATGTGGCCGCAATCTAACACGATACGCAGCTGTAAAAATGTACTATATCCTCTGCCGAAGGTTGTCTGGAAGAGATCGCTCTTAGCGATAAGGCCGCCTTTACCCGCCTTAGAATAAGTTTGTCCTGTAAATATTTTGTAAATTTGTGTGCAATAAAGTGTTTTATTATTATTATTAATATTAATAACTCATTGGTGCCACTCCGGTACCGGAATTGGAACCGGCGCTCCCCGTCTGAGAAACAAGCCGGGTTACCACAGGAGCACAATGACTTAACCAACCAAAATTCCCCGAAAACTTTTCTATTGGAATCATTTTCTGAAACGTGTGTCGAGGCGCAGGTGTTTCGTACAAGCTGTAGTGACAAATGACGTCATATGTGTACATGGCTGGCTACATTTATATCGCATATGGTACATAGAGCTGTTTACATTAACGCAAATGCTTAGTGTAATAATATTAGTGAAACCGACACCTTCGGCGGCAGATGTGACTGTCACGTAACCAGGATTAGAAAGGGGTGGGAATTCAGGCCATATTGTGGAATTCTCCTCTTATAATACTACCTTTCCACAGAAACATTACGTCATTTTATCGATTCTGACGATATAATCATGTCGTTTTGTCGATTGGTGGTAATATGTGAACCCAAATAAGTCATGTTTTTCTGTCAAAATACGAATATAATCACTTGCCACGCATGTTAGGGGAAAAACACAGTTATCGATTTCGACATAAATTTTATCAAGTTAGTCAGCAGTGTTAGCCCTTCAGACATGCTTTTGTAAAAAAACGGTCCTGTCAAATCTCTAGGTTATGCTAGGGAGATGATGAATACTATCTTTACACACGCAACCCTGTCTGCGTGAATTTTGGTTTAATCCTTTTAAGGGATGATTTCGAAAATAAAAACAATCCTATGATTTACAATTTCCTTTTTTAATAATTTCAGCTGTACCACCACTTCGGTTAACAACACGTGTGATCTATTAATTAATTTCATGTACAGGGTGTTAGTGGCATCGTAACGAATACTGAGGGGGATGATTCAGACCATGATTCTGAGTAGATAGAAAGTGGATTTTTCCGTCGCAAAATTCATGATTTTTTGAAATTATTTAAATTATTTTCTTACTTTTACGACGGAAAATTCCATTTGATATTAACTCAAAATAATGAGCAGAATCACCCCCCTCAGTATTCGTCAGGATGCCACTTGTAAGCGACCAGCTCCCTCTCTCCCACACTAACACTCTGTATATTTTTATGTTGTCTTTTTTATTTTTTATTTTATATTATCTTTGTTAGGTTTCAAACTGTCTCCGCCCTAAATTTTATCTAAATAGGTTGAGCGGTTTTATAATATATTTGGGAACATTTCCCGCAGTAAAAAGGCCAGTTTTATAACATATTCAGGAACGGCACGCTACTGCTTGCACCCCATAAACTAATGCAAACATGTGCAAACACTAATTGCAGTTTCCCATATCCGACTGTACGAATATCGCAAATCATAGTTCATGTATTAACTTACAAAATATAACCTTAAACTTACTGCTTTAATCCACATCACATTTTATTTCACGTATCTGCGCCAGGGTCTAATTCAGGAATACCTGAGATAATATCATACCGGTAGAAAAAAAGTGTCTCTTATTTTTAGAATCAGAATCAGATTATTCAACGTAATTATCATGGATAAACTTGTTGAAGGTCAATGTAATATTTTTGAATTTACGCCATGTCGCAAGGTGTTATGGCTGAGAAGAAATGACAAGAAACTGCAACAGCAACACATCTTTTAAATCAATGAGGGTACATTACAAGTTATTTAATAACTAGAGGAACACATTCAATCTACTTAAACATTATCAACTAATAAAATAGCTTTGGCATACCGAGCTTTCTGTTAGACTAATGTGATAGGTGGTGAGCCGTACCGCCATCTATAATGGTCTCCACCATTAAACCAACTAATAAAGTTGTTTTCGAGAGAAAGTGAAAAGTAAATAGTAAGACTTCTTCATTCTTGACCAGTTCCAAGTTTTCGCCACCGCGGCATGACATAAGTTACGCGTCGCGCTTGAGACGACAAGTATCGCGAAATTTGACCAAAAAAATTTTTTTAATAGCCTTACGACTTTTACTTACGGAGGCAGCATCTTCTGCGTCTATTGGTCGATGCCCGTGTTTCACGTATGTCGCGATGCGCGCGTGAGTCTAACCTAAGCAGCGGGGGCTGGTACAAAAGATCGTAAGTATCAGATATATTTTGATTCCGATTTCAATACCAATTACATTTGCAACGGAAACAAATCCGAGTAAAAAGCTGGTGAATTGCAAATGAGTCGCTATTTAGCAATTCAAGGTTATTTAACGGTTGAGCTGCATGCAACGACGCAGGCTTTAAATTATATAGCGTGCAATTCCTACCAGTAAAACTGTTTTTCTAGGATTTATTTTACAGAAACTTATACAATTATTATTATTGTTTTTCGCGAGTAAAGTTTTTCTTCTTTTACTTACTACTGAAAACCTACCTAACCTAACCTAGCGGCCTCTGTGGTCCAGTGGTTGAGCGTTGGACTCACGATCCGGAGGCCCCGGGTTCGAATTCCGATGGGGACATATCACAAAAATCACTTTCTGATCCCTAGTTTAGTTAGGACATTACAGGCTGATCACCTGATAGTCCGAAAGTAAGATGGTCGTGCTTCGGAAGGCACGTTAAGCCGTTGGTCCCGGTTACTATTTACTGATGGAAGTGAGTAATCGTTACATGAGCCATGTCAGGGGCCTTTGGTGGGTCAATCATAACCCTGAGACCAGGGTTGATGAGGCTGGTATTCCACCTCACAACTCACACGATAAGAATAAGAAGTGAAAAACCCCCTAAGTCCATTTTTACAAAATCACATTCTGAAGTGATTCTTCAACAAAATCTCAAAACACGCAAGCTATATCAATTCCAAGTAAAAATTCAGACTCCAGTTGTTTACCTGGATTGAAACTAGCGTATCTATTGTAAGGTTTTGTTAAAAAAAATCACATTAGAATGAGTTTTTACCAAAATGTCAAAGGCTTTCACTTTAAAACGACGATGAATGAGGATAAAAGTTACCTATTTCTCCCATCAGGTGTCGCTACTGTTGAGTGTTCTTAAATTTTGACAATTCCCCATACGATTTGAGTATACAAACATATTGTTATTATTAGATTTCTACACTATAATCCTTTGCGCAGCGTTCAACTGCAAAATTATACTGTTATATTTACTTCCGAAGTCCCTGCCCAAGAACAGAAGCATTTTTTCACGCATATTAGGGGAAAAAAATAAACTTATCGATTTCGACAAAATTTATTGAATCGATCGATAACTTTATCAAGTCGCGCATGTATTATGTATTAATTTTGACAATTCCCCATACGACTTGAGTATACAAATATATTGTTATGATTATATTTTTACACTACAACCCTTTGCGCAGCGTTCAACTGCAAAATTATAGTGTTATGTTTAGGTACTCCCAAAGTCTCCGTCCAAGAATAGAAGCATTTTCTAGAATGTTCCTTTTATAAAACAAGGAAACTCCAGCACGTTTCCAAGTTACCCATTACTCCTATATTATTCAACATTCAGTGTCAGGTAATTATCTTTTTCTTGAACCTGAATGTTCCCTGAGGCCGCATAAAAATGGGGACAAGAATTGAATTATTGCACGCACGAGTTAATTTTGAGAATTTCATTACAACAATTCGAGCAAAATAATATCATATGAAGAAAAAAGCTTTAATAAAAGTATATTTCTTGCTTAAAAAGACTGTTTCGTGAACGACAGCCGATGAAATTAAAAATATAAATTTGTCTCAGAAAAACTTCATAATGTGTGTGCTTTTTCTCTAGTATGATGGTATTATGAGATCAATGACCAATCTCATCAGTCTGGTCAGGGTTATTGAACCGCCAAAGGCCCCTGACATGGCTCACTTAACGACTACATACTCCAGTAAATAGTACGCTTAACTTGCCCTCTGACGCACAGGTTATCTTACTTTCAGACAATCGGGTGATCAGCCTGCAATGTCCAAACAAAACTAGGAATCACAAAGAAATTTTATGATTATGTCCCAACCGGGATTCGTACTCGGGACCTTCGGATTGTGAGTCCAAAGCTCAACCACTGAACCACGGAGGCCGTCCTGAGCTTTTTCATCTAACGTGATGCTTGTGAGGTGGATTACCAACCTCATTAACCCTGGTGGTGGCAAGACTCGTATAGTGGTTTCGTACATACATCTGTATTTAGTAACTGGGGCTAATCTCCTTAACGTGCCTTCCGAATTTAATGAGCGGAAACGATAGAAAAAAAAGAAAAGATATAAGTTTCATAGTCCGTCCCTGTCTTCCTCATGAACTCACGTAGAACGTATGTTAGCTCTGTGAAACGTTTAGGCAAATTTTGGAAACTCGCTCCGAACTTCGCGTCAAGTAATATCTTAATGGGAATCTGCGGTTTTGCTCAAGTAGGAGTTAATGAACTATCTACTAGTTGGTAGCGCTGCCAGGGCTGATGTGTCAAAAAGGACAAAAGGGTAAAATAGGACGTGGTCTTTTAAATCTGGAACGAGATTCCTCCTCTTTAAACTGCTAGATTCGCTTCCTCCTTCATAAATAATGGAATTCTCAATCAATCAATCAATAATACTTTATTGCACAACGACATATACAAAGGATATAAACATACGAATAAAAACATAAGCATAATAGGCGGCCTTATTGCTAAACAGCAATTTCTGCCAGGCAACAGCAGGCAACCTTAGGGTTAATTGTCTTCCTGCGTCATTGTTTCCCGTCTCATATAATTTGAGGATTTTCAAGGCAAGAGCAAAAAGCAATAAATAAATTTACTTCGCACAAAGTAATTAGTACGTATTTTCAATTAGTTAATTATTTTATAAATCTGAAGCCGGTGCCAAGGAAATGCTACAACGAAGTACCGATTCATATATTTTTCAATACTGATTGTTTTGTAATTTTTTGTTTGACATTGTTTTGTAATTGCTTTGATATAGGTATTAAACAATATTGTGTGTACATAGTAATTTGATATTGTAGTAGGGTTGTTGTAGCATTTACTTGGCACCGACTTCAGAATTATAAAATAATTAACTAATTGAAAATACGTACTAATTACTTTGTGCGAAGTAAATTTATTTATTGCTTTTTAGTTTTGCGTTTGAAGTCGGTTTTTTTTTGTTAAAAATTTTATTTTATTTTACGATTTTCAGTGATGGTTAGACCGAGCAAGGATGCAGACAGACAGATTTTCTGATTTATATTCATATATAATAATATAATATATTATTAGTAGTGATCACAATTATTATTGATGTACATGTTTACACACACACACTCACACACGCGCTAACGCACACGAGCACACGCGCACGTACACACGCACACACACAGACACACGCACACACACACACACACACACGCGCACACACGCGCACACACACGCACACACACATACATGTGTATGTGTACATACACACATGTGGTTGTCAGTGGAAGCTGCTATCATACACACTCACGCATACATATAGTAGATACAGTAGATTTCGCGTGGTTCGCTCGCACACACACACACACACACACACACACACGCACACACACGCACACACACACACATGTGTATGTGTACATACACACATGTGGTTGTCAGTGGAAGCTGCTATCATACACACTCACGCATACATATAGATACAGTAGATTTCGCGTGGTTCGTGTCCTGTTTATTCGAAACTGTCCCTCTTCGTATGGCGGCCATCTTGTTTTTCCGCCACTTTGTTCTTTTTCACCGGCGACAGAATTTGATCAAGATTTAAATGGGTGTCGTGGAAACAAACAAAATCCAGGTGCAATAGGTTTGCCAGGCCGTAGGATGTCTCCCTGATTGGGAGCAGTTTTCAAAGATGACGTTCCGATCACACGCCTATACATCATTTTTACCCCCAAGACATTTTCTGGAAAAACAAAATTTTGTATGGCGGCCATCTTGTTTTTTCGCCATTTTGTATTTTTTTCACCGGCCATTAAATTCGACCAAGATTTAAATAGGTTTCGTGAAAGAAATATTGGTTCAGGTGTGATAGTTTCGCCAGGCCATAGGGTGTCACCCTGATGCGGAGCAGTTTTCGAAAATCGGGAAGTATTTCCATACTTAACATGACGATCCGACCACAACCCCGATATATATTTTATATCCCGAGACATTTTCTGAAAAAAACAAAATTGTGTATGGCGGCCATCTTGTTTTTCCGCCATTTTGTTTTTTTTTTACGCGCTATGGAATTTGACCAAGATTTAAATAAGTGCTCTGAAAAAAATATTGGTTCACGTGCGATAGTTTTGCCAGGCCGTAGAGTATCTCTCTGATGCGGAGCAGTTTTTGGTGATCAGAAAGTATTTCCGTACTCTACATGACGTTTTGAGTAAGCGCCCCATACATTATTTTTACCCAAACGGGCTTCTTCCAAAATCGACAAAATTTTGTATGGCGGCCATCTTTTTTTTCCGCCATTTTGTTTTTTTGCACCGGCGATTGGATTTGATCAAGATTTAAATACGTTTCGTGAAAGAAAAATTGCTCCAGGTTGAATAGTTTTGCCAGGCCATAGGGTATCTCCCTGATGCTGACCAGTTTTCGAAGGTCGGGAAGTTTTTCCGAAGCCTAAAGATCGATCCGATCAATATGACTTTACAAACGCACTAGTCGCTCCTACGATTTTTGAAAATTCCCCTCGATTTCTCTGGTCTTCCATCATCAGATCCTGACTTCCTTGACATGGGACCCCCTTGGGTATATCTCCTTTCAAACAAAAAAAGAATTATCAAAATCGGTTCATATACGACGAAGATATGCCCGAACAAACATAAAAAAAAAAAAAAAAAAAAAAAAAAAAAAAAAAAAAATATACGGTCGAATTGAGAACCTCCTCCTTTTTTGAAGTCGGTAATAAGTTTCATAGTCCGTCCCTGTCTTCCTCATGAACTCACGTAGAACGTATGTTAGCTCTGTGAAACGTTTAGGCAAATTTTGGAAACTCGCTCCGAACTTCGCGTCAAGTAATATCTTAATGGGAATCTGCGGTTTTGCTCAAGTAGGAGTTAATGAACTATCTACTAGTTGGTAGCGCTGCCAGGGCTGATGTGTCAAAAAGGACAAAAGGGTAAAATAGGACGTGGTCTTTTAAATCTGGAACGAGATTCCTCCTCTTTAAACTGCTAGATTCGCTTCCTCCTTCATAAATAATGGAATTCTCAATCAATCAATCAATAATACTTTATTGCACAACGACATATACAAAGGATATAAACATACGAATAAAAACATAAGCATAATAGGCGGCCTTATTGCTAAACAGCAATTTCTGCCAGGCAACAGCAGGCAACCTTAGGGTTAATTGTCTTCCTGCGTCATTGTTTCCCGTCTCATATAATTTGAGGATTTTCAAGGCAAGAGTAGGCACTATTTGAGTTTGCGTGCTTCACCTTAGACCACATCGCTGCTTATGACCGGCCTGAATCGTGTTGAAACGCACTCAAATCTTTTCATAAAAAAGAACGTCGTTTTATAGTGAAAAATCACGTTAGGTAGTGGTTTTTGTTAACAAAACCTCGCAAAAGGTAAGATAGTTTCAATTTAGGTAAATGGTCTCAATTTTTGCCCGGATTTTTAGATTAATTGCGAGATTTTGTTGAAGAAAATCACTTCAGGGCGTTAAAATTGCCACATTCAAGCAATTCATCTAAAAAAGCAGCACTACTATTTGACATTTGTTTGTCTTGTACCACCTAAATATTTTGCTAAGGCTGCCACTGGGGTTATGATCTCATAAGTGAGCGACCTCATCAACCCTGGTGCCAATGTTACCATTGAGCTGACAAAGGCCCTTGACATGACTTATGTAAAGATTACATACTTACTTAAGTAATACACCGGCTACTTAGCGTGCCCCCCTAAGCATGGGTATCATCTTACTTCCGGACTATTAATTGTAATGTCCTAACCAAACTGGAGATCATAAAGTGATTTTACTGATGTGTTCCCATCGTAATTGGAACCCAGGATTGGGCGCACAAAACTCAACCACTGGATCGGTTTAGGCTGGTAAGCTGTTCACACACACACACACTAGTTTAAGAGCCACGCTCTTGTCGGTGTAGCGTTTTCCGTGCTATTTTTAGGGCAAAATAGGGCAGTGGTTTCCCTCTTGCCTTCCACCCAAGCTACGCCAGTAAGATGCTGCTTCGTCATAACATCTATTATGAATTATAGATTATTTTTGATAACTTCGTTGTTATTTTGAAATGAAATAACTTTTTTCCACGTGGAGGAAAATATATATGTTATCCCTTATTTCTTTTTTTTTATATTACACTTCTCTGGCCAGAAAATGTTGTTTGTTTTTAATCTAAATAATCCGACGCGATGATGCGAACTAAAGGTATGTATCCACTTGGCAATAGCTGACGACACGTGACGCTTAATGTGTTCGACAACGTCGCACAATATCGCGATTTATTATGCTATGTATGCATAACAGCCTTCGTGGTCTAGTGAATAGAAGAACCTTCTGTAAGCTCATGATTACGATCGGGACATTGTCGAAAATCACTTTCTCCCCAGAAAGACGAAGAAAGAGGGGCTATTATCAGAAATGAGACTGGCCTTATTTTGGATAAGACATTGAAGAATGAATTACCTGGTTGTCCAATAAAGAAATATAAAAGGTTATTGAGGGGAGGCCTGTGCCCCGCAGTGGGATGTCAGGCTGTTTATGTTATATTTTGTATAAATAAGTAACTTTAATATGTAGCTTTGCATTGTATGTTTATTTTAATTGAATATAACATACTGCTGGGCACAGGCCTCCCCTCAATCAACCAGAGGGGGCATAGAGCATACTCCAACACGCTGCTCCACTGCGGGTTGTGGAGCAGCGTGTTGGAGTATGCTCTATGTGTTTGAAGTGTTTGAGCTAGTAGCCCGGGATGAACGGCTTATCCGAAGCACGGAATCATCTTACTTATATATAATTTGAATTCTTAATTTTTAAATTCTTAATTGAATATAGCGAGGAAAACAAGAAAACACAACGGTAAAACATTTTTATTTTATGATATAGGTATATACAAGATATTATATCAATGAACATGGCTAAAACACATTAAGCGTCAAGAGCGTGGCTCTTAAATTGATGATGATGAATTGAATATAACATTGGCCCTGATCACTGGACAATGGTCGAGTCAACTGTTTAGGGACCGGGGTTCGATCGGCTGCCCGTTTGAGAAGTAAGCCGGTGCATAAAATTAGGAATAATGCTCTATATAAAACAGGGACTCTCCGCTCCCCAGGCTGAGCTAGGTTTATCTTATATAGCTTGAATGTCACTAGCAACATGTGACGTCACGAATTCCTATTGCCATTTCTTTCTAACTCCCTGATTTTGGATGGCTGTAACTTCTTTTTTTCATTTTCAACAAATTTAGATTATATTTCCACATTTGACTAACAAGCTACGTCTCTCTCTCTCTCTCTCTCTATTTAAGAGCTGCGCTCTTGTCGGTGGAGTAACCGCCATTCCTCTCTTCTTCCCGCCAAAACCTTCACCTCCCGATACGACACGACCTGCACCTTCTCTTTTATTTGTTTCATAAATGTTATCCTAGGTCTACCCCTTCCTCTCTTCCCTTCAATTTTTCCTTCTATAATGTTTGTTATAAATGAATCGTGTCGTATCAGGTGGCCAATCATATTTCCGCTCCGGTTCTCTATAGTCTTCAATATGGTTCTCTTTTCTTCAACTCTTTCCAGCACTTTTTCATTTGACACCATAAGCTACGTCTATTTATAGATATATTTTGTAGTGAACGATTCGTTTACCATCGAACCGTAGCATCTAGATACTTCTTAAATTCATGTACCTAGAGAAGAAAAATAACGCGTTTTCTAAAATAAAATTGAAGTCAAAAAATAAAAAGAAAAATCCTTACCATACATACATAAACTCACGCCCGTAATCCCCAATGGGGTGGGCAGAGCCACAAGCAATCAAAGACAACTTGCAGCCACCGTCGATACGAAATCCAAAGATGGATATGATGAACCCTATGGTTATAAGGGATCAGCCTATCGCCCATAACATTAGTCCATCATGTTAGAGGACACAATCCCTCTGTCGGTTTTTACGACATGCCCGGGAAGAGAAGCAGCTGAACGTGTGCTATGTTTTTTATTTGCTCCCAGAACAGCATAGGAGATCCTTACCATAATATAACATAAAGCTCTCGAGTTTCTCAAAACTCTTTTTTTAAATCTTTTTCAAAGCAAACTAGTTTTATCTCATTTTATTTATCTGGATGCTTTCCAGACGTGGATTGAGTGCACTTTATTAACAACGCAATAAAGTCTAGAAAACACAACGGAAAAACATTTTATTTTAGGATATAGGTATATACTAATATCTTGTATATATCAATGAACACGGCTAAAACATAGGCATTCATCGTTAGAGATTCACATCCTTTCAGCTAGTTCGTAACGACCTATGAGGTCCAGTGATAAGTCCCGAGTTCGAACCTTACTGGGGACATATCTTTTTTTTTTTTTTTCCCTAGTGCCCCTGCCACACAGGATAGGCAGGGTCCTTATTAATGCTACATACATACTTATGCTTCTATTATATATTCTCTAGTTTGCCCGCAATAGGGCCCTACACTGAGTGTGGGGACATACACTTTGTGATTCCTACTTTAGTAAGGACATTACAGGCTGATCACCTGATCGCTCCGTTCCTTTTCGTGGGATAAGAAAATGAAAGGTGTAACTTAAAATAAAATTAGATGTTGTCTACAGGAATTTGCACTAATGTATAATAATAATTATTTATTACAAGTCATAGTTTTACATTTGTTATATATAGAATTCGAGGATTTGAGGAGCCCGGTGGCGCAGCGGTAAACGCGCTCGGTCTGCGATTGTTGAAGTTAAGCAACTTTCGCAAAGGCCGGTCACAGGATGGGTGGCCACAAAAAAAAAGTTTTCATCTCGAACTCCTCCGTGCTTCGGAAGGCACGTTAAGCCGTTGGTCCCGGTTGCATTAGCAGTCATTAATAACCACCAATCCGCGCTGGGCGCGCGTGATGGTTTAAGGCCCGATCTCCCTATCCATCCATAGGAAAGGCCCGTGCCCCAGCAGTGGGGACGTTAATGGGCTGATGATGGTGGTATATGTAGGATATGGTAGTGACACCCCGCTGGGGTACAGTATAACATGTGTTAAGTGGTCAGAATTTACATTCATACGAGTACAATAAGCTATAACCAATTATCTATTTAACAATTTTTGTAACACATTATATATATTCTAGTATAAATTATATAAGTATTATTAACATTTAATCAAGAAATAACTTTTAATAGAATTATACGAGTAGTCTAATAGTAATAATTAATATTGGTTCAACTTATCAGAAAAAAAATCTTTCACATCATACATAGTAGGCTTTCTGAATGAGGAACTTATGTATAATTATGTTACCAACTTTATAAAGAACACGTTCAGGTTTTTGTCTTCCCGGGCATGTCGTAAAATCAGACACAAGGATTGTGTCCTTTCTTACACGGTGGACTAATGTTATGGTCGATAGGCTGATCCGTAGTCACCATAAGGTTTATCATATTTAGCTTAGCTGCAAAGTTACTTGTGGCTCTGCCCACCCCATTAGGCATAATGGGCGTGAGTTTATGTATGTACTGAAAAAATATATTTTTCAGTTTGAATTTGGAAACAACCAACAAAACCAGAGGCGAAGCATAGTTTTATATAACCTTGCTATTGTGTTTGAATTGAAAGAGGAAAATTACGTCGACAGCGGAACAAAGTGAGACAGGGTTTGAAGTACCACGAGAGACTGACTTCTCGTGACGTCAGTGATACCCTTATCATCGTTTACCCCGGGGCTTCACAATAACACGAATAAAGGCTTAATAAACTAGGCATGTGCACGTTTGAGTCGACTCTAGTGATATATATATATATATATATATATATATATATATATATTAATAATTATATATATATATTAATTTAATAATAATATATTATTTATGCAAACATAAACAAAAAAGTGTAACAAAAACCAAAAAGGTTTGTACGTGCACTTAAGGAATCGTCATATTGTCAATTTTTATCAAGACCCAGCGAATTATTTGTAAACAGTGGTGAAATTAAAAAAAATGTTTTTGTAGGTGTTTTTTTTGTCTATTACAGAAACGGTATGCAACCAGAAGGTCTAAAGTGCAACCAGTTAATTTATTACTTTACAAGGAACTGATTGGACTTTTGCAGCTTCTTCTTCTATCATGTGTGTTGTTGTATCGTGTATCGCAAAAGGCCCCTGACATGGCTTATGTAACGACTACTGCAGCTTATCGTACAGTCACGAGCATTAATATGTATACACTTTGGTACCATGTCACATTAACTTTTTTGACAAATTGAACTGTAAGTCTCACTAAATGTCAAATATGTCAGTGCGACATAGTCCTAAAGTTGACAGCCTCCGTGGTCTAGTGGTTAGAGCGTTAGGCTCACGATCTGGAGGTCCGAGTTCGATTCCCGATGGGGACATTGTCGAAATCACTTTGTGAGACTGTCCTTTGTTTGGTAAGGACTTTTCAGGCTTGAATCACCTGATTGTCCGAAAAAGTAAGATGATTCCGAGCTTCGGAGGGCACGTTAAGCCGTTGGTCCCTGCTATTAGCCGTAAAAAACACCTCCACCAACCCGCATTGATGATTGATGGAGCAGCGTGTTGGAGTATGCTCCATACCCCCTCCGGTTGATTGAGGGGTAGCCTGTGCCCAGCAATGGGACGTATATAGGCAGTTTATGTTATATGTTATGTACCTACATTCAAGCTAAACCACATAAATAATTGTTTATGATCACGATGTGAAAATATTCCACAAAACAATCTGAATTTACATAATCACAAAGGCCCGCGCAAACACATTGGAGTCATAATAAATTGTACCTACGGTGATTGGAAACTGGTTACTAATAAGTTAATTGTTTTAGTTATATAGTAGGTATACCTCTAGATGTGATATATCTCTAAAAATATCCAAAACTAAGTGCCCTTATCATCGTTTACCACGACAAGCGCAGTAGCATGAAGCTTCACTATAATACGAATATAGGCTTAATGAACTAACTAGGCACGTGAATATTTGAGTCAACTCTAGTTCAATGACTCATTTTAAAAATGTCTAACCCAGTGTCTACGACGACTTCCTAGGTTTTATTAAAAATATATATGTCATTTTTATTACATTCTATTAAAGGCCTCCGTGGTCTAGTGGTTGAGCGTTGGGCTCACGATCCGGAGGCCCCGGGGTCGAATCCCGGTGGGGACATATCACAAAAATCGCTTTGTGATCCCTAGTTTGGTTAGGACATTACAGGCTGATCACCCGATTGTCATCATTGAAGGCACGTTAAGCCGTTGGTCCCGGTTACTACTTACTTATGTAAGTATGTAGTCGCTACATGAGCCGTATCAGGGGCCCTTGGCGGCTCAGTAATTACCCTGACACCAGGTTTGTTGAGGTTGGTATTCCACCTTACAACCCACACGATAAGAAGAGATTACATTCTATTGATTTTTTGTCATTGTTAGTTTTCTATAAAAATCAGCACGAAATGTCTTGCTTACTATATTCGATTATTCGATGTATGCACTCATAACAATATAAGGTTTCCTTATCATCGATTCCTACGGAACTATATAGCAATAAGAATATGCTTAGGCTTAAAAAAGATCTGTGCTGTGTACAATGCTTTTACGCCGACGGTGGAAATACATTTAACAAACATCCTTATCTTCATTGACTTAGAATTAATAAAGTAGGCATATGCACTGCACTTGATATTATGACTCCAGTATAACCACTCATTTAAAGAAAAATTTTGTTATACTTTTCTTGACTCACTCTGGAGTTTTTGATTCATTTAAATAAATACTTACACAAGCAATTAACACAATTTAAAATCTTTTATTTATACAAAAACGTAAACGTGTTGTTGTGTTCTGTATTTTTTATGTGACTGGTTGTAGATTTGTTTTGATGATATGACTTGATTTTTCATACTTTCAGCATTTGTATGATAGATTATGATTCATTTGAACTGACTCACTCAATGGATTCCCATCTCTAAACATTTGAGAACGTGTCCTTAAGTTGGTGGTTGTTGAGACGAAGTAAATAGTCGGCGACAAAGAGCTAACAAACTTCAAAGCCCTTACTTAGCACTTATACGGTGCAGGATTACAGTTTGGGTACGATATTTTAACGGTTACGATCATGTAACATTTCAACACATATATATTTTTAAATATATATCGTGTGCGTCACGCACGTGTAAAGTAGCAGCACCTACACATTTCTGGCTGGACGGTTATATCGATTTACCCACTGTTCATTGCGTAGTAACACAAGCGCTGTTGTGGTTGCGCGATACTAAAGACGCCATGAATAATGTGTAAATTGTATATACGTATGATCGTCATCTTCTTCGGTTCCACCGGCTATGCTCCCGCGGAATTTCTATATTGAACTCTCTAACCCCACCCATCTACATACTTACGTCACTGTTTCCATACAACCAGCAACATCATATCGACTTTAAACTTCAAAAACATATTGCAGACAAAAGTATTCCCAGAGTACAAGCTTGGTTCTTGGCTCTTAAAGAAATTCTTTGTGCCTTTGAAGAATTGTTAGAGCTCTCCAAATTCTATGCAATTTTACATATATGTCTTCTGCATTGAGTGAGTGCAAGACTTTCAGAGCAATGCTTTGATGTATTTGGAAGTAAAAGCAACAACAAAAACATTTTGCCAAGACAATGTCAAAATGTTATCAGATCACATGTAGAGCCAAGTTTCTAACTCTACAGGCCCTAACTATAGAAACCCTAAGTGTACAAACATGTCTCTACATGTTAGGTAAAATATGAGGCTTTGTTACGAGTACTACAAGAACTATGTAGGTAATAGAATTCCAATAAACAGTCAATAAATGAGTTGCCCATGGTGACGAAAAGAAATATTTTTTTTCACCTTATCCTCATGTGATGGTAGCGCCACGGTCTTGCACGTGATTTACTCGTCTTGGCGGGGCACTCCCGTGCCCCCAAAATGTTATATTTTGGGGTTGTTCGACCGCATACAATCCACTAAGGTTGATACATTCTAACAAATATAATCCTCTCAAATGACGTCCTCAGGTTTTTAGGCGGCAAATCTAGAATAAGTCACGTAAAAAAAGAAGTGTCCGTTCTATACGTGGCATTGTATTTGTTGAAACAAAAATAATGCACGCGTCAAAGTAAATTGTTCGTAGAAACTATCGTGTGTCCTTTGAGCGGTCGACTGGTCGTGTAAATGGACTTATATTAAAGACACGCAAACGGGTCTTAAGAGGTCCTTTCATCGTTTATCGCATGGTGCAACATGTTACTATAATCCTGGCAGAAAACACATAAGTTCCTCACAAAAGCGGCTCCGGAATTGTTCTAGAGAGCCTTACTAAATTGCAAATGTGCATATTTCTATGCATGAATCCAGAAGCCATCATCGGTGACAGAAGGCGTTCATAAAATTCCAGCGGATTCTAAATTCAAATTTAAAAAAAAAACATGTTTGATTTGTTTATAGTTACAATGTTAATAAAATATATAACATAGTCAAAACCTACACTTAAATACGTCAAAATACACAAATATATAAAAAAAACATATCAGGCGTCAAAAAGCCCTCACGTACCCATGCTTGCAGCGTTGCCTCTCTGGACCGCAAGTGAAATACGCTGCGCGAGGAAAAGCCAGCTCGAGGATCTCCGCTTCCAACCCTTATACGGCGACCAACATCACGCACCAAAGCTAATTTAAAAATATCTTTATTCAGTAGGTAACATAGTTACACTTTGAATCGTCATTTTTACATAACGAACGTCTCATCCGCCTAACACTACCTGCAGCTTCTCACAACCTGTATAGCCGGGGAAAAGAAGCTACAAGAAAAATCCCGGCAATGTAGGAATACTAGCAACTTGGCTATGCTCAGGGCCCTATCTCACCACTGGCATTAACTACTTGGCCGGGCAATTGGCAAGCACTGTTAGATCTCACCTGGTACAAAAGTTAAAACAACAGGCCCGAGAGTATGCAGTTAGCCGCGGTCCTTGGCTTGGGCATCGTCTGAAAGGATTATATTTGAAATAAATAAATCTACCCTAGTGGACCGATAGCGATAAGCGCTGAGTAAGGGAAACCGTCGACCACGCCGGCGAGGTCTGTTTCGAAATCCAGAAGTATTTTTTGTCGCGAGCTGATAGTTCGCCTCTATGACTAGAGTAATTGGTTCCTCAGGATGGTTGAGGTGTACTGTACACATACACATCAAAGAAAGCATTTTCTCTATTTCTAGATCGAATCCTCAGCCAAACCAAAACATAAAAAAATCATAAAATTACAAGACCGTAATGAAAACCAAAAGCGTCGTCTGATTGGCTGATCGCTAGTTCAGATAGTTTATATGCACCAATCAAAAAACACTTCATTCGCCCGTAAAGTTGTCTTTGTAGGACAAAAGAGCTTAATTGTTTATTACACTTGTTACCAATATGAATAAGGTAGATAATGCTTTCTGGAGCACAAGATTTGATACATACACCATGCTAGAGCGACGTTCGCTAGAGCGAGATCATTTAGTGGCACGCTATGATGGCTGTTTGACGAGTACCTAACGTAATAGTAGCAATTCGCTCCGTCCAAATCGTTTTTTTTACCTTTGATGGGTTTGCTCTTGGCCCCAGAATTGCCCGAAGGCATCGCCTAGAAGGTGCCTCTTCACTCTGGCCTTGAAAGCACCCGGGATATATGCATTCGGAAATACAGAAGACGGCAGAGAATTCCACTTCCAAATATTGCACGTTGGTCTAACAGAATGCCTGGTGAGGCATGTGTACTTAGTTCCTCTTGTGATTAATGCAACTCTGAATACTCCAATTGGGATGTAGTCGTGAGCTAATGTTATGTTTTTTTTTTTAATATCGTCGCCTTGCTTTATAGTGAGAACCATACTGCAAAACCTCTGTTTCTTTCAATAATTTAATTTAAATCCGGTTAAAACCTGTTCATTATTTTACTACAACACCTTACCTTTTACGAAACTTCTACTCTGTTGTGATTTGTTATATAATGTCAAAAATCTGTACTTCTGTAACACCCCGGCCATAGTACATATGCATGCATTCTCACTCTAATTAAAACATATAATAACGGGTTTTTACCGCGTTTAAAGCAGGGGTATGGGGGTTCATCAGTCATCCCGTGATCATGGCACTTGCAACAGTGTCGAAATATCGGGAGTCTCATATCCCTGTCTTAAACGCTGTAAGAACCCGTTATTATGTGTTTTAATTGTGAAAATAACCGCGTAAACTTAAAACAATGTAATTCTCATTGTTATCGTGTGCCGTCTAACGCGTAAGAGCGAGTGAGTTAGACAGTCCGCGCTCTTTCCATTACTCGGGGGTGAAGTCGGCGCCTGATACGAATTGGTGCGGGGCGGAGAATGACCGTTCTATAAGTAGTAGTATTCTTTATTCTATGTTTTACACCTACTGTATAGCAATGCAGTCCATCTGAATCGTGTTCTCTTTTTAATCCTAATATTTCAATGTAAAAAAGCTTTTTCGTCGTGAGAATAAAAATAAAAGTAGGCACTCTCCGCAGTTATAAAATTAATTTGCGCTTCCCACTCAACTGGGCATGTTTAAAAAGGAAACTTGTAAACAATTAAACAGCTGGTTACCCACAAGCTTATTGAGTTTAAAAGGATGAAACAATGTTGAAACTTGTAATACTTTTTATCTTAACATACAACACAATATCAGCTTACGACTATATACCTAACTACTACTAATTGGGGTAGTCATAGGTACCATAGCAAGAACACGCAGAGAACTCCGCATACCTCGCCGAGTTTTCTGTTAGATCAACGTGATAGGTGATGAGCCTCATGTTAAGCCGTTAGTAGTAGCCACCAACACGCAGTATGCTCCAAACCCCCCTACCCCCGTTGATTTTGCGGGGAGGCCTGTGCCCAGCAGTGGGACGCGTAAAGGCTCTTTATATTATGTGTGTCCATTTTGTAAATCTTAACATAGGAAATCGTACTCTGGCCCCCGCGATACAAGCTGAGCTTAGTGCAGGGACCGCCGCATAACTAAAGTAATTGATTATACCTAGTTGTCTTTATTTTTATTAATGTAAAATTGTAATACTATGTTTCAATAAAGATTATTATTATATTTATTATTATTTATTTATTACTTATCTTAAGTGCAGTTTTCACTAACACAATTGGCTCGATCATTACTGATTGGGGTATAGCCGGTCAGAAGTTGACTTGTATCACGATGTTTTTTGTACATTATTGGTGATACTAACTTGCCTATCGCTTTTATAACTCCATTAAGAATAATACGCCCAATATGATATTTATCGCTCTTATCAATCCAGTGGCCATTACGGATATGCGTCTAGATTTTATTCATAACATATTGATATTCTTTTAAACATTAAACCTAAGCACTCTCAACCAAAACTACTTGATACTTTGAACTAAAAATAATGCCCAAAAATTATACCTGTCAATCATACAATAATACTTTATTGCACAAGAACATATATAAAGGACATAAACATACGAATAAAACATAAGCACAATAGGCGGCCTTATTGCTAAACAGCAACCTGTACCTGTCGAACAAAACTACTCAAATGTATTTCCACATGACTTAGTATCACGCCTGTGTCCCGAAGGAGTAGGCAGAGGTGAATGACTCGACACGGGTCGAATATCTTCTCTCCTATCGTGTGGATGGATTACCAGCCTCATCAATCCTGGTGTCAGGGTTATTAATGTAATAATATAACATAGCAGCTGTACAAATGTACCATATCCTTTGCCGAAGGTTGTCTGGAAGAGATCGCTCTTAAGGCCGGCTTTGCCCACCTTAGAATAAATTTATCCTGTAAAGGTTTTGTAAATTTGTGTGCAATGAAGTGTTTTATTATTATTATTAATATAAATAACGGCCTCCGTGGTCCAGTGTTTAAGCGTTGGGCTCACGATCCGGAGGTCCCGGGTTCGAATCCCGGTGGGGAGATACCACTAAAATCACTTTGTGATCCCTAGTTTGGTTAGGACATTACAGGCTGATCACCTGATTGTCCGAAAGTAAGATGATCCGTGCTTCGGAAGGCACGTTAAGCCGTTGGTTCCGGTTACTACTTACTTGTTGCTTTGCCCAACACGTTAGGTATTACGGGCTTAAGTTTATGTATGCAATACCTATTCTTTGTTCAAGGTCACTGACCTACCATTGTATTTGTCAGCCGTAAGCAAAGCGAGCTTGTTAGTTTTCGTTGTAGAAACTTCTAGAAACATGTGACTGGATTTGTCTCAATATAAATGCTATGTAGCATTTATCATTATCATTATTTCCCTAACGCTATCCCGTTTTGACAGGTTCGGTTTATACAGCAGGGACCGCGAAGGGACTCCGTGCTTTTTGTCGTAATTAAAATTATTTATTATGTTCATTAGGTAGTTATAAATCCGAATATCATCCCTTGTCTATCACAAGAAGACGTATTTTAATTTATTACTCTCTCTTTCCTTTCTTTTCTTTTTTTTTCTTCTTTATTTTTTATTCTTTACTCTATTTATTTTTTTCTTCTTTTATTTTTGTGCAAACACTATTGAACAGAACGACCAGTTCGGTACAATTTGTGATTATATTTCAATAAGTTAACATTTTAATCGTTTCAATGCGCGGTATGAATTAGATCTGTCAAAGTCGAACTCACTTTCTATAGCTTTGAAGAATTTTTAACTTTAAAATTTACCGTTTAGTACTTAAGTACCATTATTGTATTATTATATTTTCCATATGACATGTAATATAACTATTACGAAATAAATGAATATGAATATGAATAGTATGTAAGCTAGTGTTGTGGCGAATATCAGCATAGTGTTGTATCAGTCGATATTAGATTAAATTCATCTTTTTTCTATCTGTCTATCGCCCATAATAATTGTCCATCATGATACAAAGGACAAAATCACTCTGTCGGATTTTCCGACATGCCCGGGACTGCAGGACCTGTTTTATGTTTTCAATTCGCCCCCAAAACAGCAGAGGCTAAATCTAGACAGTCTGTACATACATCAAAGCCGTCCCGTATTAATTTGCCAGAAACTCTCCATTATGCGTGCGGTCTGCGTTTAACGATTTCATACATATTTATGTATGGGAATAGCCTATAAATATTTATCAAGAACCGTCTGAAAGTGATCAATACTTCGCCTGGGCTAAGGTTGTGTTTGCCTTGCCTAATTCGTGAGCTTTGAATCAAATTCAGACTAAAATTCTACGATTACGCTGCTGGAAATAAGTATAAAAAATCATGAAACGCATTGATTTGAACGTAGTACTCAGCGATGAAGGAAAACATCGTGAGGAAACCATTTCTGAAAAATGCGTTTTGGAGGTATGAGACCTAACCTGTATTGCGTATCACAAAGTGATTTTCTGCATGTTTCATTAGGGATTAGTAGCGTAAATTTATGTAACGTTTGTTTGTATGTATAGAGTGTTCTTCTATCGGCAATTAGAGACAATAGGGTAGTTTCCAACTGGTCAAATCAGTTACTTTTTACTAAACGTGAAAACACGAAATCACTATGGACGTTGTTTATTTGTATGAAAAAGCATCCTGAAACGTCATGGGAAAACGTGTCAAAATGTCGCACTTATTATAAAATTTTTCATTATTAAAATTTATAAATAAGTTTGTTAGTTTTTGTCACTTTTAGATCTGTATTTATTTAGTAATCAGAGTTTAATAATTTATCTTTGAAACTATCCAATTACCGGTCACGCCCTCGACAACCGACCACGCCCTCGACACGATCCTACCCTCAAAATTCGACTTCAATTCTTTTATATAACATTCCAAACATGAAAACGACGCATAACAAAGACCCCCCGCCCACTCCGGAAATACGTAATTTCTGTACAAAACAGAAATGAGTGATGTATTCCCATTTGACAAAGGTTGAATTAATTCCACTGTAAAAGCAAAGCTAAGGAAAACATTCCATACTTCCAACTTAAAGATGTTATTCCATTTAATTTCTTTCAAAAGAATTTCATTCAAGCAATGGAAAATAGATATTTTCACGGACTGTCAGAGTTATGCAGATGAATTAGCATTCTTCAGAAGATGAAATAGAATAAAAAATTGTATAAAAGGAACTTGAGACTCTCAAAGAGTTTCGCCTTGTAAAAGAATTCAATGATTTGGAAAATTAATCTCTGTTGCACCAAGATGAGAAATGTTTTCACAGTCGGATGGTGTTTTGTTTTATCTTTTCACTCGGACGTGGTTGCGGTTTTCGTCGGTCATAATGAATATAACCTGGTTTTTCTCCCTGAAAGTATATTTTTCTCAATTCGGAAATAAGTACAGGGGCCACAAAAAGACCACATTGAAGCAATTAATCTAAAAAAGCAATATTGCTATTTGTCATTTGTTTGCATTGCGCACTTACTTTTATATGCGCACATGTCAAATTGCAATATTGCTTTTGTAGATGAATTGCTTCGCTATGGCTTTTTAACCCCTTTGCACCAGTGAGTTCCTTATTGCTCGACCATTATAGTCGGCGATAAGGTTCACCACCTACCACGTTGGTCCAACAGAAAGCTCGGTGAGGTGTGGGTACTTAGTTCATTGCGATGGATGTACCTCTGACTACCCCAGTTTGGATGTAATTGTAAGTTAATGTTATGTTATATAGAAAGCAGTGATCAGACGTCGAGTAAACACTTTTGATGTTGGCCAGCTCAATAGTACAAAATCATCAGCATTATGATGTCGTCCAAACAGTATCCGGCGACTCCTAAATATCTATCCTGTGTCGTTACAAAATGACTGTAAAATAAACAGGTACTTAAACTCACGCCTATTTCCCACAGGAGTAAGCAAAAACGGCATTCCATTTGCTTCATACCTGACATACTTCAACTTGCTTCTCCACATTTATCAATCCAAGTGGAACTAAGATTAGCCAGAACATGAGTAGTAGACTAACTTCGATGATGAAGTATGTGTGACAGAAACAGTTTATTTCTCTCTCTATGACATACCCGGACTTTACACATAAAAACACCCCAGACACTCCATACAAAAATCTCTTACCGTGTCTTTTAGTCCCAAAGTATGACCAAGAATATGTCAGCGTGCTCTCTCCTTTGCTCCTAAGCGGCTCACAGCCGTTTAAGACCCAGAAGGTGTGAGGTCGGTGCCCGAAACGAACCGGTGCGGGAATAAAATGTCCGTTCTACACGACATATTCTTTATTCTATGACAAAACATTGACTGTTCCACCAGGGCTACCAACATAACATGAAACTTGCAACTAACAGAAAATTAAACTTAAAAAGTAAAGTTTTATCCGAAAATTGGATCGTGTGTTCTTGTTAGGACACAGTATTCTGTCCTAGTAAGTTTCAGCAACAGACCCCTCGGTTGTCTGAGCTAATTTGTAGTTGGCACGCTACAGCTAGCCAAGACGATAAACATACTATAATATTATGCTATATGGCACGGGTTCTCAAACTTTTAAGATGACAGAACACACACCAAACACCTTTTACTTTATGGAATTACAGATGTGGTTCCACGTGGTTCCACGGAATAGAACAAAGAGGTTGGAAGGGCCCAGTGAGCGCGAAACCCGGGCCATACAAGTATGAGCAAATAGTTCATACTTCATCTTTGCACTCTCCTCGTCCGCAAACTTTACCACGCTTAGAGCTTTGCGGTAGTATATTAAAATGTCGTCTTGTGCATTATAATCTGCAGGGCAAAAAGTGAAATATCGACTCTCATGCAAGGAGATCCTTCCTCAAGCTACAAACCTTAGTATGATCGATCGGGTATTTATAAAAAAATACTTTTGTGTGCAGTATCTCACGAAAACTATCGATAAAATTGCTGCCTTTCACATAAAATATACATTACCGGGAAAGTGGCTAGGAATTTGAGAAGCAGTAGAGCTATGGTAGTTATCTGTTTGCAGGAGTAGCAGTAAAAGAGAGCGGGGTTGAACCGGCGACAGCGATTCTCATACCAAATGTGCGTTAGGGTCTTTCCAACCTCTTTCTTCTATTCCGTGAGTGGTTCCAGCTGAACCCTGGTGACTTTTCTACGCAAGCTCTAGGTTCTACGGAACCCACTTTAAGAATCGCTGTTGTACAGTACACATTGTACATGTTATAGTGTACATATAACGTACAATGTGTTGGTGAACACACGTACGAGCTATTAATGTGGTTGGTACTGCGCTGCTTGTTGTACAAAGGTTTATTTATTCCTACGTGTTTGAGAAAGGAAAAGATTAACGAAAGCGGAATACATTTTGACTAAGCAAAGGACCATGACCGCAATTGAATGAGACCCTTCCAACAGGTACTTTATACGTGTTGATGGTTTTATTCGTATCTGTAAAAAGATAACCAATTAGTTTGAACTTCAAATTTCGTGACACACTTTTCACCCACACACGCACACTCATACACGCACACACACACTATCTATTATAATTTTAGTTTCTTTTTTGTAATGAATTTCTTATAATCGTATATTTGGATTTTGAATAAAAAAAAATAAAAATGAAATCTAGTTCATTTTATTTAATTTCCAAGACTTATTAATCACTACTACCTACCGAGACTACTCGTATTGCGAGATTTTGTTAACAAAAAAAAAAGAATTATCAAAATCGGTTCATATACGACGAAGTTATGCCCGAACAAACATAAAAAAAATATATGTACGGTCGAATTGAGACCTCCTCCTTTTTTGAAGTCGGTAAAAATCTGAATGTAATTTTACAAAAAGACGTTATGAGGTCTTCATTTTAAGGCGATGAAATTCAATATAAACGTCTCCGAACACCGTACACGAGGTATTTAGCGAATTCAGTGAAATTGTATCGTTTCATCTCATTAAAAAGTTTTTCTGACACAAATTCATATTTTTATTTTCATCGGCAATCGTTCACGAAACGGTCTTTTCGGCAAATATTGCTTATAAACTTTCATTACACTTTTTTATTTTCATTTGAATTGTCGTAATGAAATGCTCAGAATAAACTCGTGCGTACAATTAATTTCATGTCCCCATTTTTATGTCGCCTTAGGGAACATTCAGGTTCAAGAAAAAGATAATTACCTGATATATAATGTTGAATAATACAGGAGTAATGGGTTACTCGGAAACGTGCTTACATTTTTTGTTTAAAAAATTGAACATTCCAAGATCAATACTTCTGAGGCCTTAGCCAAGTTGTATACCACTTCTAAAAGTAACGGTGACAGTGATAAAAATGTATTGGATTGACATAAAGTGAAATAAATATTGGGTTAGCATCTGAATAAAAACATTGGATTTTTCCGGGAATTTCGTCAAATCTGATAGTATAGAGCTAACTATCCATCAAAAATATAAAAGGGGGTTTAAAAGGCTACATCAAAGCAATTCATCTAAAATTGCAATATTGCTTATTTAGATGAATTGCTTCGATGTTGCCTTTTTAACCCCACTGAAAGAAAAATGATAATGGGCTGATTACCTACCACCACATTTTTTTTTATAAAAACGTTACTCAAAAAAGAGCTCAAAAAAAAGTTATAAAACAAAATAGCGCGAATTAAACGTCGAAATTTGTTTGACGAATTCGAACAATTTTTATGATATGTGGCGTAAAGTCAGTGTGTATGAGGACAGTTATTCTAACTTCAAAAGAGACGAAAAATCAGGTAAGTATGTGTCGTGCTGTAGTAAATTGAGTAAATTATTTATTACACTCTGTAGTCTATGTTAGAATCAATAATTTCTACGCTCGTGATTCAAATTTAGAATGCTTCGGTAGTTCGTAATTTAAACTCGGAATTCGGGTATAAAACGTAACTTTACGCTTTTGTATAACAAATAATAGGCCGCCTATTATGCTTATGTTTTATTCTTATGTTTATGTCCTTTGTATATGTTGTTGTGCAATAAAGTATTATTGATTGATTGATTGAAATAATAATTACTTATTAGTCATTGACCTCGAATATGTCGGGTTCGTAATGTTTATTCAGATGGAATAAAGTCGTGAATCTGTGTCACAATTTTATTATTTTTAATTTGGAACTGGCAAATTGATTCTTTTGTTTTTATTTTTGATTTATTCTTTTTCGAACGGGAACGTTTTCCCGACTTTTTTAAAGGCGGTGGCGGGAATTTTGTTCGGTTGCGGGGATCTGCTATGAAAAATTGGAGAGTTAACATTGTTTATGAAAACATTACATTATTCAAGAGAATTGCTGAATTGTTTGATTATGATGAGCACCTCCCCACCTGAGAGCAGTAGCATTATCACAAATATAATAAACTACCAATCTCTATAAAATGTGACCGCGGCATATTTTGTCACTAAGCGACGGCGTGTCAAGATCGAATTTAGCGCCAATGGGCGTAACGTGGGCGAAAAAAACACCTTAGCGACTTTGAGTCTCTTTGTTTATAGTATTTATTTCAGTGTTATTTGTAGACTGTTTCTTTTACCGTATTATTTTACCCAATAACCTGCGGTGCAGTGTTACTAAATAAGCATTTATAGTAATATGCTTGAAATATCCGACACGATAAAGTAATTTTCCTACATTATAATGTTAAGAACTCACGCAACACCTGGTGTAGTTTTAGTACAAAGTTTGACCGCTGCTCAGGTACAATAATCACATTGCAAATAACTACGTATTTCATACACATGCGACAGAACTATAAAAATGAAAAAAATAGGTGTCTCATGACCAGTGTTCTGAATCATGTGAGATATTTTAAAAGCATGGAAGAATAAAAATATGGATATGACCAAAAATTCCCGGGAAACGGTACTATGACAAAAAAATCCCGGGAATTGATACTTTTGTTTTTCGAATCCTGAATGTCAATGAGTTTTCTGTATATACACTACGTTTTTTTTAAATATTATTAATATGTCACATGAGTCATGGCAAGATAATGTCATTGTGTGTACTTACTACTTTCTACAACTTTCAAGCATAATCCTGAAAGCAGATACAGATTCTTCCAAAACGTACGCGCTTAAACTTGGTAAAAAATTAAGCGCTAACTACTTGGACTGCATTTTCAATTTGTATGAAATTACATAATCACTATCATAGAACAGATATTTTTTTTAAGTTCGGATGCCATATGCGGGTAAAACACATTGAAGCAATTCACCTAAAAATATTTTTTGTCATTGCGCACTTACTCTAGGTAAGTCTAGGTAGGTAAGTCTTCTATTCATTTCCGTTAGTTGTCATCTCCGTACCTTTCACACACATATCCTTCTTTACACAATCCATCCACACTTTCTTAGGTCGTTCCCTACCCCTATATCCATCCAAATTCATACTCATAACTTTCCTCGTTATATGCTTGTCATCCCTTCTTATTACTTACCTCTATTAGCACAAATATCAAACTGCAATATTGATTTTCAGATGAATTGCTATGATGTCTTTTAGACCCCCTGATCTGCTTTTAGCTTAAACGTCAGGTCTATTTTTATTTTTTTGTATTTTCGTAGGCTGTCATGTAGCCTATTATGCCGTACAATACAAATCTGACGTAAAAATAATCCTCTTAAATAAAACTGGCAATTCTTTCGCGTTTACCCCAGAGCAGTGATTCTGACATATCCGCCTATTGTCCGATTTGACGAAGGTTTTTATTGTTTCCTTATCAGATCTGATCTGAGTGGATTGTTAGGGCAATTCTATTATTATTTTTATACAGTGTGTTATACTTGTTATAAATGAATAGAGCGTATGACAGTTAAAAGAAACTGGCCTAGGTTATCGGAAAATTACGACTGTTTTAAAATTTTCACAAAATCTATATAATTATAAATTATAATTTAAAGTAAATTCTAAATTAAAAAGTAACTTGATATTTTTTTCAAAATATCCGTTTCGTCAATACGGCTAAAGGTTTAGATATGACTTTTTAAATGCGATGTTCCATCCAATTTGTGTTACTGTGTTTTGCTGCAAATAAAAGCAGTGAAATACCCTTATTTCAAAGCATATAAATCTTTCCAAGCACACAAAAAGTAATCAATAATGACACCCACTTCCCGATGTCTTCTGAACTGCCAAATGTACAATCAAAATGAAAAACGTTATCAACACGAAGCGACATCCATTTCACTTCGAATGAATATTGCGGAGATTCCATGTTTGTTAGGGAGGGATTGTAATCCCAGATTTTTACGGGATTCCGGTTTTTATTTATCGACGTTGCCAATGTTAGTAGATTTGTGGGTTGGTGGTTGTGTTTTATGCTATTTGTTTATTTATTTGTACACTGGTTTATGATTTTAAAGTACCCTACAAGGAAAGAGAGGAAAGGGAAGACCAAGAAGAGCTTACATGGAACAGATTAAAAAGGTGGTGAACGTCGTGTCTCATAACTGTCGTCGTGTCGATAGTTGCGAGTCAGTAAGGCGTCAACTCACAAAGTACCTTTGTAACAAAAACAATTAAAAATTGTATATAATAGTTTTCTTATTGTATACATCTAACTATTTGTTGTTTTTATCATTTAACTTGTATTGTGCGTGCGGGACTCAATCTTCTACAGCGTTGCTTGCTGTCAAGACTCAACGCTTTTTTTTTTTTGTAACTAATTATTCTAATTCTATTTGTGAGAACCTTTAATTGGTTCTGATGTTGTTATTCCAGTCTTTAACTTGTTTTTGATAACTGTTGGTTCTCCTAGAATTAAAAAATAAATAAATAAAATAAAATAAAAATAAGAAAGTGAAAGAATTGGCCTTTGATAGACAAGAATGGAGAATGTTACACCGACAAGAGCATGGCTCCTAAATTAGTGACGTTGTTATACTTCTATAGTACTCAAACTATTTTCGTACTTTCATTGGTGTAAGTGTGAAAGAGTTTGTTACCTTTTTATGTGTTATAATTATGAGATTAAACGAACTTACCTGTAAGTGAAGTTCTATCTCAATTATACGAAGCTCCTTGTTCGAGAGGTTTTTAACAGTGTAGTCTACGTCTTATGCTCCAGCATCGTCACAATTTTCAAAGCTCATATCCAAAGCTAAAAAAAAAGTTAGTTTCCCGCTTCCGAGCGCACCTGTCAACTAATGTCATTATGTTTAAAGCATGTTTCATGGACAACTCCATCACCTGTGGAAGCTTTAGGGCGGGATATTAAAATTGAAGGGAGGGAGTCCTCTCGAACAAGGAGCTTCGTATAATTGAGATAGAACTTCACTTACAGGTAAGTTCGTTTAATCTCAGAATTATACTCGCTCCTTGTTCGAGAGGTTTTTAACAGTGTAGATGTTCAAAGTTTAGTTGGGAATGAAACATTTAAATTGAAACGAGTACCAATAATATGATTATTCATTAATGAATAAAGTACATACATTGTTATCACAAAAGCTAATTAAGCTGCCCATGACTTTAATCCCAATAAAGGCAGTCAGAGGCACAGCCGTCTCCTGATAAACTCAGCGCGGCGTTCCACCAAACGTTTTGATATTATCATGTAAAAAACAATAAGAATAATAACTGTTCGCTAAACAAGTTTCACCAGTTCTCAAGAATGGAATCGATATTATGTATGTTATATATGGTTATACTATACTGTACTAGAATAGATACATAGTTCTAAATAATAAAGTTGAAGTTGAGCAAGTACATTAAATACCTATTTCACATTACTATCAATTTCACAACAAAATAACTACACAAGAACAAATTTCTGATGGAGCTCAACATCAAGATTGGCTATAAGAGCCTCACAGGGACCTCACCATAGAGCACATTTCCGAAGCTCTTGAACAACAACGATAGTTATAGTCGAAAGGACTGTGAGACTTCATCATATAGTATAACACTCATTTTTCATTGGCACACCAAGGGCTACAATAATTATCAAAGTTACACATTATTTGTTTACATACATAAAAGAAGAAGAAATACATAAAGAAGAACGGGTAATGACGAGGGCACCCAGACACAAGATTGATTGTAACATCCTGTGCTAAGTTGGCAATTGTTGTCGACATTGAGTAGTTAAATGAATCCCAAGACAACATGTCAAATTGATTAGAGAAAATACAAATATAAGTGCAAGTAAGAATTTCGATACATTTATTCAAATGACCTTTTTCATTAAAATATTCAGAACCACTGAACTAAACTTTCCTCTTTATTATAAGATATTGTTAAATGAGGCTGAAAGAATAAAGAGGGGAAGTGCATTTACATTATGTACTTGTGTGATAATTATCTTCGGAATAATTAAGATTTTTTTTTTTATTAAAATAGATTACCTGAGCCCACGTTATTGTGTATTACCTAATATCGACCATATGGGCTTGGTAATAACATTTAGTATATTTTTTTATGTGGTAATAATAAATAAAACTTGTTGTGGAATTTTTTCCTATTCCTCTATGCAACCTTTCACCCACCAATCAGATGATAGAACAACGTACACACAACACATTAACACACGTAACATTGTTTACGCAGCTATCTCTTTAGTGTAATAATTATTGAATTTGTTTTTAGGACAGTAATAGTAACGTCCTATTGTTTACTGGAAAAATAGGATAAACATATATTTATCATGAAAATATTATTGTTACTTCTCCACTGCAGTTTGGTTCCGATTGATTAAGTGGAGGGACATTATTGTTGTAATTTTTATATTAATTGTAAACTGTGTTTTGGGCTGATCAGCAACAACATAATAAATCTACAACAACATAATTTAGAGAAAACGCTAATGGTGATGTAAGTTATATGTTAATAATGAACTATTTTTCCTTCCTTTTCACCTATGAGTTAATAATAAAAAGGGGAACTATTCTATTTAACCGAACTAGGTATATTTTACAATTTCGAATGTAATACTTGAAGGAAATTTTCATTGAAGTTATAATATTATCAGGTAGGTACCTCAATTTATACTGAGATTAGTATTGTTATTCCTGATTAACAAAGACAGGATTTGAATCCCATGTCTTAATGATAATGCTAAAACTTTTAGTGATAGACATTCGGAATTATATTTACCAGAATTTTGAAAAAGTAAATATCATAAAGGTAGGTATATTTGCTTGTGCAAATTTTCCCATTATAACTTTATAGGGAATTCTTCCTCCTCATGAGGTACTATTCTTAAACGGCCTTGCTGCCTGGGCCACTGTTGATACTAATGGCTGTGAGACTGCTAATACATCTGGTTGTAGCTCTGCTACTACTGCTGGCTGAAGGGCTGCTGGTACTGCTGGTTATGGCACTGCTGATCATGACTGGTTGCATCACTGCTTTTATTGCTGGCTGTGGGGCGGCCTGCTGATACTGTTCCTTGTGGGCTTTCTGTTCATGCTGTTGGCTGTGGGGCTGCCTGCTGATACTGTTGTCTCTGTTCCACAGATCCTGTTGCTATCTCGTTTACTCACTACTATTTGAATTTTATGATGTTGGTTGAAAGAATTTAATAGCAGTATTCTCTAACCATGTCTTGTGTACAGTTATCTCTTTTGAAAGTAATCTCTGACATTACATACTATTAATACTTTGATTTCTAGCACAGTTGAATCATCTGATAAAGATGTAAAGGCCTGTGATGATGAGGTTGATTAATAGAACAGAGGCTTTTAGGTTTTGAATTGTCGGTTATTTCTTCAGAATTTGTACTCTCATTATTTTATAATAATCAATTTGACATAATAGTCTATTGTTTCTCAGCATTAGTCTAATCTTGAGTTTCAACATGGGTAGGTAAGCCCCGACAATTCAATGGTTTATCTTCGATTCCTCAAGTGACAAACCAAACATGGAAATAAAAGTATAAAAATAGTTGGTCTATGTTCTTGCTATCTACTAGCGTTTAGCAAAAGGCGATACTTGTAGTGGTAGCTTTATGTTATTTGAGTTGATACCATCAAGTCCATTGTCTATCCTCTAAGTGATAGCTCTAGGTATGGAAATGAGAAATAGGTATATAGCGCTTGCTAATACCGACCATAATCGTGGTAGCTCTTATATTAATAGGGTTCATACCATAAAGTCCATTGTCTATCCTCTAAGTGATAGCTCTAAGTATGGAAATGAGAAATAGGTATATAGCGCTTGCTAATGCCGACCATAATCGTGGTAGCTCTTATATTAATAGGGTTCATACCATAAAGTCCATTGTCTATCCTCTAAGTGATAGCTCTAAGTATGGAAATGAGAAATAGGTATATAGCGCTTGCCAATGCCGACCATAATCGTGGTAGCTCTTATGTTAATAGGGTTCATACCATCAAGTCCATTGTCTATCCTCTAAGTGATAGCTCTAAGTATGGAAATGAGAAATAGGTATGTTAGCGCTTGTCAATGCCGACCATAATCGTGGTAGCTCTTATGTTAATAGGGTTCATACCATCAAGTCCATTGTCTATCCTCTAAGTGATAGCTCTAAGTATGGAAATGAGAAATAGGTATGTTAGCGCTTGTCAATGGCGACTTTTATAGTGGTAGCTCTTACATTCATTGTGTTGATACCTTCAAGTCCATTGTCTATCCTCTAAGTGATAGCTCTAAGTATGGAAATGAGAAATAGGTATGTTAGCGCTTGTCAATGGCTACTTTCTTAGTGGTAGCTCTTACATTCATTGTGTTGATACCTTCAAGTCCATTGTCTATCCTATAAGTGATAGCTCTAGGCATGGAAATGATAAATAGGTATATTAGCGCTTGGCAATGGCGACCTTCCTGGTGGTAGATCTTTTGTTAATTAGGTTGATACCATCAAGTCCATTGTCTATCCTCTAAGTGATAGGTCTAAGTATGGAAATGAGAAATAGGTATGTTAGCGCTTGTCAGTGGCGACCTTCCTAGTGGTAACTCTTATGTTCATTACATTGATACCTTCAAGTATATTGTCTATCCTCTAAGTGATAGCTCTAGGTATGGAAATGACAAATAGGTATATTAGCGCTTATCAATGGCGACCTTCCTAATGGTAGCTCTTATGTGCATTGTGCCTTCAAGTCCATTGTCTATCCTCTAAGTGATAGCTCTAGGTATGGAAATGTAAAAAAGGTATATTAGCGCTTAGCAATGGCGAACTTTTTAGTGATAGCTCTTATGTACATTGAGTTGGTACCATCAAGTCCACTGTCCATCCGCTAAACGATGGCTCTAGGTATTAAAATAAGACATAGGTATATTTGCGCTTTGCAACAGTCTTAGTGGTTGATTTTTAAGTTAATAGGGTTGATACATCAAGTCCATTATCTATCCTCTATTGTGATAGCTCTAAAAGGAAACAAATAGTCTGTCTATCCTCTAGTCAGACAGTTCACTACTAGTGTTTAACTAGGTGACTCTCCAAGTGGTGTTCTCTTGTTGGTTAGGTTGGTACCAATAATCATCACCCATACGTTGGAAGCTTGAATTATAATAAGATTAGAGTAATTTGGAAGAAATTGCTTACTATAATAAGGCTATCTCTTGCCTGTATCCTCTTAACACTCTTTCTGTTTTTAGTGTTAGGGTATGTTATCATCATCTTATATTGTAAGTATCATTCGGAGAAGATAACATTATTATCACCACTTAACAGAGACTGTGGGATGGGATTATGTACTGTTATAATATAGTATAATATCATTTTTAAGTATGGTTATCTTGTATTGAACCAATTATAATCCTCTAAATGTTTTAAGTGTTATCTTGAATAAGTTATGTATCTTGTCTACCAATGGTGTACATGACCTCTGTGATATCGAGTACTACTGTGTCATGGGTACTTCTTGATGAACAGGGTAAACATGAAGTGCTTCTGTCATCTAATTATCTGAACTTGTCAAATTATTTCCGAGTTAATTATTTACTTTTCTATGCCATTCTGCGGTTATATTTCGCTGGTTCTCTTTGTTTTATAATAAAACTGCTCATTTCATTCGCTGATAGTAAGTTATCAACCGCAACATAAGCCAAGAACACGAATTACAAAAAGAAACAAAAAAAATTTTTTTTTGACAGATGAAAATAAAAACGCGGCAATCAGGGACTGAAGACAAGGCTTAGGCCTATTTTGATCGTGATTTTCGAATATTAAATTACTAAAGTCAAGACTGTATGTATAGTCCTCAGATCTTTGCCTGCCTTATATAAGGCGAATTTAAACAACATCAACATCGGAATAAAGTATAACTTTTAAATCACTGTTATAACACGATACAATTTTAATATTATTATTTATGTTAATAAAACTAGTTACTTTTATTAGTAATAAGTACCAACTTAAGTTACTTCTTCGAATGTTAGGATTATAAATTATAACCTCAAAAAAAGTAATTTGTTTTCGACAATAAAAGGAATTAAATTGAATTGATCATAATTATATCTTCTCTTGTTTTAGTAGATGGATAATGTTAAGACTTACCAGTTTAATCCACATTTTGTTTTATCAAAAAGAACTTACGCTCGTCGTCATCCACATTTTTTCTTTGGTACTGTTTCTAGCTTTTTTAGAGAAAAAAGCACTTGATTATGTAAGTAACAGATTTTTCGCACTATATCAATCATGTTTTTGTATTAAATATTGGTTTTCAATTAGTTTATTTACGGAGGCGAAGTGACGCGCCGGTGCACAAAAACCGTAATGACATTAGTTGACAGGTGCGCTCGGAAGCGGGAAACTAACTTTTTTTTTTTAGCTTTGGATATGAGCTTTGAAAATTGTGACGATGCTGGAGCATAAGACGTAGACTACACTGTTAAAAACCTCTCGAACAAGGAGCCAGTATAATTTAATATTACCGCAAATTTTCGTCAAAATCCATTTCGTAGTATTCAGTAGTTTTCGCGTGAAAGACTGCTGAACATCCATCCAAATATCTAGCATATATTATTCGTTGAATGTTAAAACATATTTATTAATAGTAACACAATGAACAACCGACATAATTGAATTATAGAAATAGACTTTAATCTTGCTTTACACATTTAGGTAAAATGAGAGATTTGAATTACTATGACTAATTTTGAATAATTCGTTGAAAGGTTTATTTTTATTCTGTGAAATGTAAGTAATACGTCTGCAAAATTAGCTTATTGAAATGCCTATTTTTTTTAAACATTATTATAAACAATTAACTTTTTCCAGGAATAATGCATTTAAACTACATTCATGGCATTCATCGGGATTAGCTATCCCGCTGCAATCCCTACCCCGGGATTTATCTCTGAGCCAATCCTGGTTCTGCGGTCAGCACTCAGTGATCGATGTTCTTATGTAAATTTTATGTGTACCCGTTATTGTTATGTTAAGCTATTGTTTGGCGAATTTTCTTTGTTTGCGAAATTGGGAATCGGACGTATCGTATATTAGGTAACGTGTATAGGTATCTGTGTTTAGCTTATTATTTGGAAAGCTTTTATTATCGCGGTGAAGAGAGTTATCGGAAAATTTTGAAGATAAAAATGTTTAGGTAGGTACAGTCATGAGCAATATAATGTAACCATTTTAGGACTCTGTCGCACTAACATATTTGACATTTAGTGAGGCTTACAGTTCAATTTGTCAAAAAAGTTAATGTGACATGGTACCAAAGTGTATACACATATTAATGCTCGTGACCGTACTACCTATGTTACAGATAAAACCGTTTTTGGGTGAAACACGTTTTCCTTAGTTAAAAGTACACTTTGCTTAAGGCCTTTAATGTACATTTACTCATAAAAAAGGATTGCAACTGTCTGCCGTCGTCTGTTTTTCCAACTCGTTATAATCTGGGAATCCTCAAGGCTAGAGTGAATAGGCTTTTGCTAGGTAAGCGTAATCCACACTACACCACATCGGTACTTACCATCAGGTGAGATTGTGGTCAAACGCGAGCCTATATAATTTAAAAAAATAAAAACAACCAACCTTGATATCTAACACGTCTTCTTTTTAACACGTTTTTCTTTAAATTTCTATAAAATAACAAATGTGGTTAATTTAAAATTTCAATCCATCATCATCATCAGCCCATTAACGTCCCACTGCTGGGGCACGGGCCTTCCCTATGGATGGATAGGGAGATCGGGCCTTAAACCATCACGCGAGCCCAGTGCGAATTGATGGTTATTAACGACTGCTAATGCAGCCGGGACCAACGGCTTAACGTGCCTTCCGAAGCACGGAGATGAAGACTTTTTTTTTGTGGTCACCCATCCTATGACCGGCCTTTGCGAAAGTTGCTTAACTTCAACAATCGCAGACCGAGCGCGTTTACCGCTGCGCCACCGAGCTCCTCATATTCCTTATTCTTTGGTTTTGGCCAATTCGTCGTTTATACTTCTATTCTTCTCGCTCTAATTCTTCTCAAGTATCAAGTTTCCGGCCCGCAGGCGTCTAATATATTCAATTTACATAAATTACAAGTAACACTAGAACATTTGCTCGCGTCATGGTAAGTTTGAATCTAAAAATAATAATTACAACTGCGACAGCGCCGGCATAGTGTCCTGGACGGCCTTTAATCTATCAATTGAACACGGCTTAATTCCTGAATTTTATTTTACCTTTGTCCCAAAAAATCTTGTCCATAAACAAACTAAACGAAAAAGAGAAAAACGATGCATTTTTTCCCAAACGCACACCAACTTTTATGGACTTCCGAGTTTACAGTTTCCGAAACAGAAGTTAATAAATTTTGGATGGAACGAAACCAGTTCACCCACCATTAGTTTTATGGTTGGTACATCAGGCTGGCAACGCCGCACCATCAAAATGTATGGCGCGGGCGACGATCCAAGCGGGACCTGCTCAAATGCACTGTATTGTTTGAAAAATTTGACTTTGTGGGACGTATATTTACTATCGTATCTCTGTGTTCATACGAGACCTACATTTATGTCAGCAACATAAATAAATAACTTCGGGTAATTAAAAAGCGCGGCCTATTTACAGAAGCGACATCATGTCACCCAGTTACAGTTTTGCTTGTTTAGTTTTCACCGGTCTGAGTATTTTTTTCTCGCTATTCTTTGTTAGACACTTGGGGTTTCTATCATAATCATCATCAGCTCATTGCAGTCCATTTCTGGGCATAGGCTTCTCCTAAGACGCGCCACAAGCCCTATCCTCAGCCTTACGAATCCAGGCACTTCCAGCCACCTTCTGCACGTCGCCCGCCATCTTGTCGATTCACACTGCGTTTCTCTAGATACGGTCTTCACTTCACATGCAACACGAATGCACCAGCGGTTGGGTGGTTTCTTTATGATTCATAATTGTAAGTTCATATAAGAATATAATTTATAATATGGACCATTACGGGATTTCAACCTGGGATTACAACGGCACGTGTTTATCCACTGGCTATCACAATTTTTAATTTTATCTACAAACATATTGAAAATACTCCGTCACAAAACACAAACTGGACGCATAGAACATCACAAATGGAACTCGGAAATTATCGGTAACTCGAGTGAGACGCAGTTGGTCGCGAAATTCGCATTTGCCTGCAAAATTCGCATTTGGTCCAAGGAATCGCTTTGTTTCCAGATATGGGAAATAAATTTTGCCTCGGGCCGCGAGTTGCGTAGATTGTTCGAAAAAGGCCCAAGTTAAATCGACTTCTGAATTGTTGCGGATGTTAGTCCCGATAGGGCCTATCGGAGAAATTTTTAGTTGAATTTTGTGAGAAAAACCGGGTTATATTTGTAATCAGTTTAGGTAAAGAGCTCTCACTTTTGCTGCTGTAATCAGGGAAAAAAGTTATATTCTTAACTTGCGAAGGTTTTTTTTATTTTTTTTAATCAGTGGTTGTTCAGATTGATCAGTCAGAGACAATTTTAGTTTTTCTATTTATTTTTATCTCACCAATCTATCAGTCAGGATTTACATATTTATTTAACATATTCGTTTTCAACTTTAGTAGTGCCTGCGATGTTACTTACAATCAAATAAAAAACACAAAAAAATTAAACCAAAATGATTATCGAATCGCAAAATGACCATATACTTTTAAAATAACTCTGATTAGTTTTTATATTACAAATTGTATAACTCCATAGAGGTTGCATGAATTATCTGTGGAAAGTGATTTTTTTAAGCTACTTATATGTACTTATTTAAATCTGTTATAAAACACAACTGTTTGTTTTCCAAATAAACTAAAACAAAAATAAAATAAATAAAATAACGGCACACAGATTCGGCCAAACCGTACATTTCAACAAGTCCATTTTACCCAAGTCAATCTTCTTTATTGACCTCAGTTTAGACTTTATAGCCAAACCCTAGGTCCATGGTTCCTTAGTATTCGACAAGAGCAAACGTTGTATATTTTATGAGGTCTCCACCTGAGACACTGTGCTATTATTTTAAGTGCTTCCTAAAATATTGCCAGTACAATAATGCAGTTCTTCTTTACGGACCCTACTTGATTTATATGCTGGGACTTTGTTTTATATAGAACACGCATTACTCCGCACGCCTTTTCTGAATTTGAATTTCTTGTTTTTGTACTCTTTCTTTTGCCATATTTTCAAATCGGAGGAAGCTCGATGGCGCAGCGGTAAACGCACTCCGTCTGCGATTGTTGAAGTTAAGCAACTTTCGCAAAGGCCCGTCATAGGATGGGTGACCACAAAAAAAAAAGTTTTCATCTCGAGCTCCTCCGTGCTTCAGAAGGCACGTTAAGCAGTCGTTAATAACCATCAATTCGCACTGGGCCCGCGTGATGGTTTAAGGCCCGATCTCCCTATCCATCCATAGGGAAGGCCCGTGCCCCAGCAGTGGGGACGTTAATGGGCTGATGATGATTTTCAAATCAACACGATAAAAATACTCAAAGTTCAAAAAATGTTTTCAGTGAAAACCACATAGTGCCTTGTTGACAAATCACATTTAGATGTAATAAAACTTCGCAATAGATAAACTACCTCTAGTTTCAATCTAGGTCGAAAGTTGTTGTCTCAATTTTTACCCGGATTCTTCTTCTTATCGTGTGGGTTGTGAGGTGGATTACCAACCCCATCAACCCTGGTTTCAGGGTTATTATTGAGCCGCCATAGGCCCCTGACATGACTCACGTGACGACTACGTACATCAGTAAGTAGTAACCGGGACCAACGGCTTAACGTGTCTTCCGAAGTATGGATCATCTTACTTTACTTAGGATTAAAATTTATTGAAAGAAATCGAGGTTTTATTGAAAAAAAAATCACGTTGGTAAAAAAGACAATGTGTTACATAAAGGCCAAATTTGAAAATTCCCACACGCTGCGTTAATTTGAAAATATCGCTCCATAATACGAAAGAAAAGCTTATTTTAATAAATGACACCCAATTGGGTCGTGTACAGTCATGAGCAATATAATGTACCCACTTAAGAACTCATATAAAATATTTGACATTTAGTGAGACTTACAGTTCAATTTGTCAAAAAAGTTAATGTGACATGGTACCAAAGTGTATACATATTAATGCTCGTGACTGTACTCAGTAGGTTCAAGATAAATTATGAAATTCTGATTACTAAATAAAGATAGACATAAAACTAAAGAAAAACATTAATTTTTTTCTATTAAACTTTTTTAAGAATTTTAATCAAGAAAAACGTAAACAATAAGTCCGACATTTTATCACGTTTTTCGATGACGTCACAATGTGTTTTTTCATAAAATTTCGTAGTCATTTTGTGTTTTGAAGTGTTTTAGAAAGTAACTGATTTGAAACTAGCCTATTTGGCACTCAGTCGCTGTTATTATTCCTAACCTTAATCGTTATAATTGATGCCTTAATAAACGAACTAAGTTAAGACCCAAAATGGATGAAAAAAGGGTTATCTAATAGTCCGCCATAAGGCACATCCCGGTCACTCCATATAGAAATCTCATTCAATATTCAATATTCTTTATTTGCATACTATGATGGTATACAGGTTGGTAAGTTACAAATGAGTTTCACATCACAGACTCTTTCGGGCACAACATAATAGAAGTTTAAAAGAGAAAACGAAGCTTTTCAAATAGTAATATAAGTATCATTAAGGTATTCACTAGTGCTGTAGTAACATTTATTAATTAGAAATTCTTGATTTTTTTTTAAATTAAGATTTTGTCACGTTTTTCTTCTTTTAATATTAGGCGGCTAAGCGTGAGCGAGACCGCGAGTTATTCCTCTTAAGCGATTTACGGTAAGGTAAGACTAAAGTAAGACGCAGAGGGGGTGAGACCGGCGCCCGTGAAGAATTGGTGCGGGGCGGAAAGTTACCGTTCAATACGTAGCATTATTCTTTATATCTTTATATTTGTATGCTTCGGCAGCTAATTTTTCCATAGAGCAGATGACCTATTGCAATAGGCTGTATCTTCTCCAACCTATTAGCATAAATTATAGAAAGCCAATCAAAACCGGCATGGCAGCTCTATAATTAACGGAGTATTTAGTTAGATCATCCAACCACATGATTAGTTCAACTAGCCGCAAATGAATAGATATGTCAGCCAGATTGCTGATGAGACCGCATTTAATGCGCAGTGCTCTGTAACTGGACTTTAAGGCCGCTTACAGACCAACGACGATGGTGTTGACGACGTCGTCATCCCGTGTTGCAATATCCTAACGGAGTCATTTACAACTATGAATATGAACTAAAACTCCTCTTAAGACATGGCTTGCACAAAAATGTTTTGATGACGTCAAATAATTTTTGAATGAAATATACTTAATAGTTATTTCATAGATCTACTTATCCACTGTAGATATTCTTTAATGGCTTTTTGTTTTTTTTTTATTAAGTATCTAGACACTCGGTAGCGTGTCAAGCCAAGTTCAAGAAACAGAACTGGCGAGCCGCACCGTGTGTATATTACACGAACCATTTGGAGCCACTTTAGACCCCCTCATAAAATAAAAACTATTTCACATAAACGTATCAGATTTGGCTCATATATTGAGACAGACCTTGACAGACAAACCTCAGGCTACAATTCATAATCTTATGTTATAAGAAGATATGATACTTATAAATAAATTTCAGGACTGACCATTGAACTTGGCACCCATTTAGATCTCACTTCTTTTGTCGTTGAAGTCAACAACCAAGGCATTTATCATAATATTGAATTTGGCTTTCATTTCACATTTATGTTTTTGATTAGATTATTGTTTTCTCATTTTTATGTTATTTCATTGCCTGTGTGAAATGTGTATATGCCTGAAAAAGCAAAATTTAGTGAGACGTAATTTGCAATTATAACTGCAACTATTAATTATGACTGTACTTAAATTTATACACGATAAAAACTTTATCTTTATCTTTACCAAACTAGCGATCACAAAGTGATTTTTGTGCTAGATCGTGAACCCAACGCTCAAATACTGGACCATAGAAGCCGTTAACTGGAACTCAGAATCCTATTACAAATGTTCACAATACACCTCATCAGCATCAGCCCTTTAACGTCCCTACTGCTGGGGCACGGGCCTCCCCTATGGTTAGATAGGGAGATCGGGCCTTAAACCACCACGCGGGCCCAGTGCGAATTAGTGGTTATTAACGACTGCTATTGCAGCCGGGACCAACGGCTTAACGTGCCTTCTGAAGCACGGAGGAGCTCGAGATGAAAACTTTTTTTTGTGGTCACCCATCCTATGACCGGCCTTTGCGAAAGTTGCTTGACTTCAACAATCGCAGACCGAGCGCGTTTACCGCTGCGCCACCGAGCTCCTCAATATAGCTAACAAATGATAATAATCAGATTATCTTACAATAATACATATAAAAACACTTTGAAAGAAACTATTCATGGGATAATTCAAATAAAAAAAAAAATAACGTATATTCTTCAAGCTATTGAAAATACTTTTGACGATCATCTTCTTCTAATCCTTCTTTCCTTTTTTATTTTTGACAATAATGCCGGAAAATTTTATGGATCAAGTACCCATTATGTCTTAAAGGGATTTTTTATTATATTTTCACGTAAAAAACTTACTATTTTTTCTTTATTATCATCAACATTACTTAATGTTTTTTTCTGAATCATTTTTTATTATTATTATTATTTGTATGTCGTTTCCATATCTCGGGCCTACGGAGTCCCGGACTTTTGGAAGGCGTGGGTCGGGCCGAAGCCAACACGTAGAGGCCCCTTAAGACAGTTTAATCTAAATGTGGTGTGACACATTATTATTATTATTACTATCATCATGGTCATCATTGTGGCTCATCATTTACCCTTTGGATGTAGGCCTCCCCTTCTCTTCTCCACTTTTGGCTGTCTTGCGCCCTTTCTTTATTATAAGTAATTATTGGTGCTAATTCTAGTAAATACCACCATCTAATTTTATTTTAAGCTTTACCTGTCATTTTCGAATCCGTCAAAAAGGAAAATGACGGATGATTGACGGCTGTCAATTTTAAAATGAATGAGCGAATGAATGAATGGCCCGGGCGAATCGAATAGTATCTCGCTGGCATGCAACCCGTTTGACGGGCGCTGTCAACTTAATTCTATCGGGTTATTGGCCGATGTATAATTTTAGAGGGTTGTATTAGTATACTTACTTTAGTAAATTATGGACCGACTGCTTAACGTGTAATGTCCTATCCAAACTAGGGATTACAAAAATCACTTTGTAATCAATGTCCCAGTGATGTCCACACCGGGATTCAAATTCCAGACTTTTGAAACGTAAGCCCGACACTCAACTACATTAGCAATGAAGACCGTTAGTATTTTCAATATAACATTTATATTTAATATAGGATCAGCAAAATATTGCATTTTTATTTTATTCTTATTCTTAAATAATAATTGAAAATGTTGAAGGTACAGTCATGAGCAATATAATGTACCTACTTCAGGACTCTGTCGCACTAACATAATATATTTGACATTTAGTGAGACTTACAGTTCAATATGTCAAAAAATTTAATGTGTATACATATTAATGCTCGTGACCGTACTTGGTTATAATGTTCCTACAATAATAATCTACGTTAAAACGTGCTTAAGATTAATCTCCTATTAATACCTTCATTGTTCAATAGCACTGAAGCATGCATCAATACCTTATTATGTATCGTCAATCCATATTGGTCCTAATTCCTGTACAAACTATCTAATTTTAAGTTATACCTGTAATTTTCTTATCCGCTGAAAAGGAAACGGACGGGTAGCCAAAACCACAATAAGTCACGTCAAAAAACAAGTGCGGCTTATCGTGAGTATCGATGGCTTATCTGTTTGACAGCGTTACTTCTCAATTGACCCATAAAAAATCTTCAGATTCTGATCCAAAGCCTCCTTGATGGAGGGTCACCTTTTCAGAAGCCGACTAAGACAAACAGAGGTCGAATGGCCCACTTATTTTTAAATCTATTGGAAACTATTTACTAGTTTAGAACTTCGGGATAAGTGCTTGCATACTTAAAGTTTGTAAGTGTTTGGATTTGTAATTGAGATGGCGAAAATTTAGCTAGTAAATCTTGAAATTCTTCTTGAAATGGTACACAAGTGCTATTCAATCAACTACTATTTTGTGTTTTACAGAAATACCTACCAAATTTTGAGTACCTTCTTCTGTCGTGTGGGTTGTGCGGTGGATGAACAACCTCATCAACCCTGGTGTCAGGGTTATTATTGAAAGGCCCCTGACGTGACTCAAGTAACGACTACGTACTTACATCAGTAACCGGCACCAACGGCTTAACGTGCTTTCCGAAGCACGGATCATCTTACTTCTGGACAATCAGGTGATCAGCCTGCAATGTCCTAACCTAACTTGGGATCATAAAGCGATTTTTGTGATTATATCCCCACCGGGATTCGAACCCAGTATCTCCGGATAGTGAGTCCAACGCTCAGTCACTACACCTCTGAAGCCGTTAGTAGACGAGAGAAGCAATAAGACACATAAGTATATATTATTATATATAATGAAGAATCGTAGATTTAATTTTATACAAACTCAACGACGAATATGAGTAATGAGTAAAACCTTCGAAAGATCCTAACGATAACAAATATTTCTCTTCGACTCTTTGACACAGTTCATCAAGAAAGAGGTCACTAAACGAGTTTACATCTGTCATTGGAAGCCCCATTACATATTCAAGTAGGTCTGAAATTCCCGTCTCCTGGAGAACTGTCCTTCTTTGTAACAGATCCCATAATCTTGTTTAGAACCTCCAAAGTGCGATGTTGCCTTAAATCCTGTTTCACCACAGTAGCTTGGAAATACTCAGCGTGAGACTTAGAATATCCACTTCGAGGCAGCAATTGAATTTAGCGTATTTAACTTCGCTTTGAAGTTTGAGTCGCCAGACTGAGAGACGAGCATATATGAATACTGCACGGGAGATATTTGGAAGCTGAAGATGTTTGAGGCATTGTCTTAAGTTGAATAAAGAAAGAAATAGATAGAACTATTGCATACAAACATAAACAGCCTATATACATCCCACTGCTCAGCACAGGCTTTCCAACTATCAACCGGAAGCGTATGGAGAATACTCCACCACGATGCTCCAAGGCGGGTTGGTGGAGATGTTTTACGGCTAATAGCACGGAATCACCATGCGTTTTCGGACAATCAGGTTATTAAGCCTGTAATATCCTTACCAAACAAAGAACAATTTCACAAAGTGATTTCAACAATGTCGGGAACATTGTTGAAGAAGCAAGCCGGTATACTACAGGATCACATTGACTATAATTTATTAAGGTGTTAAGCACCTCAACTGTTTATAATCTATTTTTGATTTACATTATAGCATTAGCAGCCTCCATGGTCTAGTGAAAGTTAGGCTCACAATGTGGAGATCCGGGATCGATTCCCAACACAGGCTTAAACCAATATACATGTAAATGTAAAAAATGTAAAAATGTTTATTTTTCATAAGAAATACAGAAAATATGGGATATGATATGATATTATGTAGTATGTCAATTTAGTTTTCGAATTCATGTTTGGATCATAAATGATAAACGTGCGTAGCAGTGAAAAAAACGTCGTATGGAAACCAACTATTATTATAGTATTGGGCTGGTTTTCGCTTGGTGGGCTGACGTTCCACGTCAGATAGGCAGTCGCTTGTAAAAAAGTTGCTCCTGTAAAATTTTCTGGTTAGGTAAGCGGACCCCGTGAAAAAAGGAACAATGCTAGGGACATGATAAGATATAAGAATATTTAAGGTCATATACGTTCGTAGATTTCTCCAGTTCAGATTAAATCGTAGAACGAACTGCGGATTTTCTCGCTGCGCCGTGTCTTACCTTAAGTACTAGGTACCGTATATAAGACACTACAATAACCAAACTGTTGAATGTAACCAATTTTCTCCTATATGGAGTGTTTAATTTGAAATTTCATAATAACCCAGTAAGCTTGTTAACCCTTGTTGAATATGCGAAGTATGGTAATAACAAATTTTAATTAACAGTCAATACTAATAGCCAAAAAGCTGCTGACCTACACGATTCCACTTACTCAACAGCCAATACCCAAAAAAGTGCTACAACCGAACTGTATGAAAATGAGGCTATCAGCACGCTAATCCAATCTTTTTGCCGTCGAACCAAATTGCTCAAAAACATTATTACTTCCAAACTGCAAGCTCAAACTCGCAAAAAGCTTAATAAAGTACCAATATCACAAAAGCAAATGGGGCCTCGTCTATTCAAATTGGATAACTCGGCAAATTTGAGCCTTGAAGCGTTAGGTGCTGGTTTGAATTTCGGACGGTGCTTTGGAACTGTGAGGGTAAGGGGACCGGTAGTGGGACATCATTTGAATAATTAAAAAGCGGCTTTATCTATTTATTCAGTTCCCTACAGTTGGTGCATTGTGCCAATTTCACAGTGAAATGTCGGAGCACTCTTGACAGCTTTTGGCTAGCACTGGATTTTTAGTTGCACTGAAGTGGTTCAGCGGCCGACGATTGTCGAGATTCTTTTCACTTATTTTTTCATTTGTTGTTTTTCCCGTTGCACTTGATTTATTTAATTACGCCGAAGTACTTTCTTGTTTACTGTTTTTACATTGTGCTTCATTCGCAGCATTACGAACGGGTACATTTAAAAATCTGCTTTTCCTACTTCTATTTTTGCCTGAAATTTATTTTTAGTAAGGCATCTTAGATGTGAGGAATGGCTTCGTTCCATTTTATTTACGACTATTTTTACCGGGAGCTAGAAAATATTTTGTTTAAAAATTGGGTCATATGTCTTCTTATTTCTGTATGTGTCTGTTCTACTGAAAATAGTGCATATGATATTAAAACTAAGCGTCATAATTTATTTAGTAACTTCTGGTTGAGCGAGTTTTATAATGTATGAAAATCACAGATTAGAACGAACAAACCTTTTAGATTTTCATCATAATTATAGCAAAGTTTTTGAAAATAGCGATCACATTATGTACTGTTTGGTAGATATTATGATGAAATAATATATTGACATATTTTATTTTATAATTGTGATTTCAGTGATTTAAGTGATTTCAACTTTCACATGACCCCAGCTTCCATCAACAGCTTTTGTATGCAGATCTATATTCTACTGTTATATCTTACCCGTGCTACGTCCTAAGTATCTCGTTCAATTATATAAAATTATTATACTATTTACAAGGAAAGATATCGAAACTCTTGTAATAAAAGTCGTTCTTTTTTTCCTAGGTTTCACTGCTGGGTAAAGAAAAACTTACTCTGTCTCATCTTTCATATCTCAACAGCTCCAGGTCATCTCCTTAACGCTTCCTAAGCCTGTCTATACATTATCCAAGTCGTGACTTTTACACTTTTCTATTTTCCCAAGATCCCAACTCTCAACCGCTTCCGTGGTCGCACCTCGCCTCCTGTTTGCGTACACTTAATCCGAAAAAACATCTTCCATCCGTCCCCCGTCCTTGTTTGCCGTCCTAAGTATCTCGTCTATCTATCAGCGTCCACGTTGAATATAAAACGGCACACGTAGCTAAGACAAACATCGCTACACAAACACTGTGTTTGCTCACGTAATGCAAACAATTTGTACGGCCCAGCTTCATTTCACATGGGGTGACATCTTTTATTCGAATATATTTTTCTTGCATGACATCGGCCTTTGAAGGTCGTGGTAGAGTGTCAATATTTTGAAATTTTTAATTGTTTTTAAGTATATTTTATAGTTAATCTGAGTTTGAAGGCAGATGAACTACGGCTTGCAAAAGAAGGACACGTACTCGTATTTACAACAACATAAAAAGAAACAAAAAAATAATATTTTAGCTTTTTGACGCAAGAATAGGAGACTAGAGCTCGCACAAGACCGCACCTTGTGAGGGCTTGCACAAGAATATGAATAAGGTTTGCAGTGGGATGAAATAGGCTAATACACGGTTTTAGTGACTAGTGATTCAGATAATGATTTTGAGTTAATATCAAGTGGAATTTTTCGTCGCAAATTTCATATTTTTTTTAGTTTATTTTTAATTATTTTCAATTCTATACTTTTACAATGGAAAATTCTACTTGATATTAACTCAGAATATTGAGCAGAATCATCTCTCAGAATATTAGTTGCGATGTGACTTACACCCCGTACAAGTACATACATAGCCATACAAGTAGGTATGGGTGTTAGTTACACCGGAACAAATACTGAAGAGGATTGTTCAGACCATGATTCTGAGGTGATATCAAGTGGAATTTCTTTCGGAAAATTCATGAAATTTTTTGTGTTTTTTTTTTTAAATTACCGAAAATTCCACTTGATATTTACTGAGAATCATGGTCTGAATCATTTCTTAAATTTTTCGTTAAGATGTCACTAACACCTTGTATAATGGTTATAATTGCAGTAAGTTGATCGCATTCGCTTGTCGATCTATCTGTTTAGCCAATCAAGATACAACAAACAGGAAATTTCATTTTTTACCGACCGACCGCTAACAAAATAACTAACCACATCTCTCATATTTCAGTGTGTGAAATTCATACTTTTGCTAGGAAACAAGTTTACGCGTGACACTGAAAAATGCAACCCAATCTGCACCCATACATCCCACGTCACAATGTAGAATATCATATTTTGTACCGCTAGCAATATACCGGGTGGCCCAGAGGTTCACGTTCAAAATGAAAAATTAGATAGAGAAGCTTATAAGCTATTACAAACACCCCCATGTATGTTAAGCGACTAATTATGGTTTAGGAGATATGACCCATTTTATTATACCTTTTTAAAATTTTCTACCTTAGTTAGTACTTAATAATTATTTTATGGTCGGTGTAGCATTCTCCATTCTTGTCTGTCATAGGTAAATTATTTGTCTTCTTTATAAAACACGGCGTTCGCCTACTCTTTAATTTGTTCCACGTAAGCACTTCTTGGTATTCGCCTACTTCTCTTTCCTTCTAGCTTCCCTTCTATGACTTTTTTCGTAAATTCGTCGTGTTTTATTAAATTGTCAATCATATTACCTTTTCTTTTCTGTCCTCAAAAACTCTCAATATTTGTCTTTTTCTCCCTTACTCTTACTAGCATTTCCACGACTAATCGTGTAACTAACTATAACTAACTAATTATATATTGCTGATATGATGAACGTGACAAAAATATTTAAATGTATTGTTGATTTAAATCATTATTATTATCTCCCTAACGCTATCCCGTTTTGACATGTTCGGTTTTTTACAGCTGGGGCCTGTTTAATAAAACTTACAATTGTAAATTACTATGACAATTTGATGTACATTGCGAAGTGTGTGATCACGAATATTTTGCAGTTTCATATTAGCTACGTAATGAACACCAAATTGTCGTTGTAATTTACAATTGTAAGTTTTATGAAACAGGCCCCAGGGCATTACTGTTGTTCGAGCCCTACATACAGGCAGGGGATAATTAGGGTTAGAAAAGATCCGTTTTTCAAAGAGTTTGGTAATTCCTGCCACACCCTGGACACCTTCATACAAACATCCTCGTTCTACACAGACACCATACATTTACGTTATCGTACACGCGCATCTGTGTGTGTGTGTGTGACGTCTGACGCCACACGATTCAAGTCTAAACTATGTTCGATGGGGGGGTGAGGTAAACCTAGCTCAGATGCTGGCGGGGAGCGGAGACTTGCCGTTCTATACGTAGTAATATTCCTTATTCTATGCCCCTGCTTTATCACAAAAGTCCAACACTAGTTTTTCAATTACCCCAACTTCTAATCTTCTGCCAACGCTACCAGAAATCCTACCCTTGTCTAGATACGGACATTACCAGTGTTGTCATATCTTAGGGGTAACAAGGCCGACAAGTCGAGATTTCCCTAAGGAAGACGAGAATGTTCCTACTCGGTTCTGTAATAATGGATTAAGGAAGGAATAATGTGTTAGATAAGAATTATGGGCCTAGATACCAGGTACATAATGATGTATTTAGGATCATAATTCTTACTATGTATTAGATTAGGTAAATGGATTTTCGTAGAGCTATTGTGCCTATAATGGATATCTTCGCTAAGTGTGTTATCGTGGGTACGCGTATCTCGTTAGATATCTATTGAAGAAGCAAATGTATCATAATGAAATATAGTAGAAGGTAAAAATATTGTAGAAGAAAAATATAATAATATCATCTCCATTATCCCGTTTTTCACAGGTTTAGCCTACCTAACCTAAATATTTGACAGGTCCGTTTTTTTACAGACGACTGTCTGACCTTCTAACCCGCGAAGGGAAAACCAGCCCAATGCAGGTTAAGTCACATACCTGCGAAAATCTATTTCTTGGGAATGTGGGGGTGTCAAACCCTTTTTAATAACTGTTTGAAAAGCAGGTGTAACTACCTACAAAGAAACTGATTTGAAAAGAAACTGACGATATTTTTTTACTGACATTGATAGATAACGAAAAGGACCTAGAACCCTAGTTACATAACATAATACAAGCTCACGACTATATCCTAATTGGGATAGTCACAGGAACAGTCATGAGCAAAAACATGTACCCACTTTAGAACCCTGTCGCACTATCATATTTGACATTTAATGAGACTTACGGTTAATTTTCTCACAAAAGTTAATGTGACATGGTTTCAAAGTGTATACGTACATATTTAATACTCGTGACTGTACATCCTTCACAAGATAAACTAAGTACCCACGCCTAAGCAAGCATTCTGTTACCAACCACCCAACCAACCAACCAGACCAACGTGATAGGTGGTGAGCCGTATCGCCGTCTTAATACTCAAATCAACTGTGTTAGTCAAAACTGCAGTTTATTAGTGCAAGTTCGGTACCGGCGCTCCCCGTTTGAGAAGTCTGTGTACGGTCACGAGCATTAATATGTAATATGCACTTTGGTACCATGTCATATTAACTTTTTTGACAAATTGAACTGTAAGTCTCACTAAATGTCAAATATGTTAGTGCGATAGAGTCTTAAAGTGGGTACATTATATTGCTCATGACTGTACAACAGAACCACAGTGACTACTCTAGGCTTCCCAGAAAACATTATCTGCAGTTTGAAAATATAAAAAAAAAACATATAATTTTCACCATGCTTTAACTTTCCTGTGTATTTCAGAACATATCTCACTCAGATTCTTGAGGGTCCAAAATACTTTCCAGTTGCGTCTTTGCAATAAAAAATACTTGGAACATTTTATATGTACCCTCATAAATTTCTCGGATCGAATTTGCTGAATTCTGCATGACGTGGGGGAAGAGGCTTTCAATCTATGTAATCTGTCTGACCTTGGGAGCTCTCATGTTATTTAGTGGCCTACTTAGGAGGTTGAAGATTTTTCTTTATAACAGATAGCGTTATATCTGGTTTATAGTAGTGATGAAAGGACTAGAGCATTTTAAGCTTTTTAATTTAAAACTAGCCTCGCTTTTAAAGAAAAGAAAAAAAAATCACGACCCAAAAAAAAAAAAAACGAAAAAAGAAAACTCAAAAATTACGACTCGATTCTTTTTAGAGATGTGATAAGATTTGAGTCTTTAGAAGTTTTGAATTTAAACAACTCGAGTCTTTTGCTTATAATAATAGGCACAATTAGTATTGGTTAGTAATTAATTGTACCTATGTTTATTCATATACGTACCTACTGTTGTTGTTGCTTCTATGCTGTTCTGGGAGCAAATAAAAAATTAAAACACGTTTAGCTGCTTGTCTTCCCGGGCATGTCCAAAAAACCGACGGAGGGATTGTGTCTTCTAACATGATGGACTAATATTACGAGCGATAGGCTGATCCTTTAACAACGTTTTATCATATCCAGCTTACGACATCATATCAACAGTGGCTGCAAGTTGTCTTTGATTACTTGTGGCTCTGCCCACCCCATTAGGGATTACGGGCGTGAGGTTATGTATGTACCTACTGTAGTTTATTATTGTCTCGTGTTAAACAACTTACTCGTTAAACGACTCAAGTGTTTTACTGACACTCGCCTCAGACCCGAATCGTTTAAGAAAAAGACTCGAGTTATTTGAATTCAGAAGTCGAATTTTAAATACTCAAACCTTATCACATTCCTAAAAGAATCGAGTCGTAATGTTAGAGGTGAGTCTTTAAAAACGAGGCTAGTCTTAAATTAAAAAGCTTAAAAGGCTCCTTTCATCACTGGTTTTTAGTGATGCATTAACTCGCCTAGAGAGTAAAACAGGGTGTTGCGTGATAAATTCAAACGAAGAAGAGACAAAATTGAGACTAAGAGTGGTAATAGTAAACTAATCTTAGCTGAGACTGGACAGTCAAGACCATTCTCAAGTCCCTGTTTTATATGAGAACTGTCAGATTGACATGATCTTGAGAGCAGCCTCGAAAAGAGGTTAGATTATTAATACCACCTTTAAACTTTTAATCTCGAATGAAACAAGCGCCAATCACTAACAGAAAGCTCGGTGAGGTGTGGGTACTTAGTTCATTGCAATGGATGTACTTCTGACTATCCCAATTGGGATATAGTTGTGAGCTTATGTTATGTTAGATGTAGATCGCAGTAACGGCGTACATTATCTCTATCTATAATTTTTTATAATCATAAATACTGCCTAGAATTAGAAGGACTTACATTGACCAAAGTAGAGATGTTCTTAGAAAAGTTATAGTACGATCTACTCAATATTCAATATTCTTTATTTGCATACTATGATGGTGTACAAGTTTGTAAGTTACATATTTTATATGAGTTTCACATCATAGACCCTTTCAGGCACAACAAAATAGAAGTATAAAAGAGGGATGGAAGCTTTTCAAATAGTAACATCAGTATCATTAAGGTATTCACTGAACCGGCGTGCGAGTATGAAGCGATTGATGAATGTGGAGGGCGCAAGAGAAGTGTGTCAGAAGCAAAGCAAATGGTAATTCCATAGTCTCTGCTTACCCCGGTGGGAAATGGGTGTGAGTTAATGTATGTATGTATGTATAATTACTGCCACAAAATAAGTACCTTAGTTGTGGGCAATAACTTTCTTGCCAAACTATTTATACTTAGAACCCGCGGCCAATAGTTGCTATAAATCTCTTAGCGTGTAACCGCGACTGAATTGGATCCGACGTACGGAACCCAACGTAATAGAATTAGGACCTTGTTGTGCTGCATAACATCGACGTCATATGTACAGGGTGTAGTCGAAAGATAAAAAAGAACATTTGCAATTTTGTAAGGTTGTGAGACAGGTTATCAACCCTCATACGTCTGTGGAAATTAAAAATATGTAACGACCGCCGTGGTCCAGTGGTTGAGCGTTGTACTCACGATCCCGGTGGGGACAAATCTCAAAAATCACTTTGTGATCCCTAGTTTGGTTAGGGCATTACAGGCTGATCACCTGATTGTCCAAAAGTAAGACGATCCGTGCTTCGGAAGGCACGTTAAGCCGTTGGTCCCAGTTACTACTTACTGATGTCAGTACGTAGTCGTTACATGAGTCATGTCAGGGGCCTATGGCGGGTGAATAATAACCCTGACACCAGTGTTGATGGGATTGGTAGACTTCACAACCCACACGAGAGAATAATAAAAATAAAATTGGCATGCTTAATTATATTATAATTAAGCAAACAAATGCCAATATAACAAACATAAAATTATTTTGTGTAGGGAGCGCTGGTAATTGTAATAAAACCCCACACAAACAATTAAATGAACTATATTACTAAGGATATTAATTAAATTACAAGATCCAAACATTGAGACGCGTTGGCTTGCTCGCGCTAGAGATGTGACTGACCATAAATGGTAGACTATTAGGTATGTCCCATACACTTTGTTTAAATTCCATGGAATAGGTAGCGCGTCCATTGCCAGTAACTCGGCCCAAATGACATAATATAATAAAAAAAGGACATAATATCAATTATCTATCATCCAAACGTGTATTCAAACTTATAAAGTCGACTTCAGTCGTTTAGAGCCTGAGCCGATATTCCAACCAAATACACTACGACGTAAGTTTTCTTTCTTTCTTTAAGTCACGCTTTCTCCGAACAGGACTATCGCGAATTTTGTATTTTTAAAGCACCTTATATAAGACGGAAGTTTGGTCTTGGAAATGAATTGATTGAATCCTGAGAAATTGGGTACGGGGAAGCGTCTGAAGTTTAAGGAAGAGAGGGCTGATTTATAATGCCCTCAAGTTTTTAGATAGGGCGAGTATTTGAGTGCCTTAGTCGAAGGAACATGTTGATAAGCTTTGTGCTTCCGTGGCCTCGTATTTATGTATTTACGAGCTGTATGTACGAGCTGTTTTCACTGAGTAATCCGTCATTTATTTATTTATTATGGACAACTTACAAGCTACACTCTGCACATGCAAAGTTACAGACAATAAAAAAATATTAAGAGCTAGCTCAATTACAAGTAGTCACAGCATGCACAATCAAGTGAACAAGAAAAACAAGATATAAACTATATTAAAAAATAAAAAATAGACATAATTTAACAAAAAGCAGCCAGTGCAATATTTTTATATGCATTTAAGGGCATAGTAATGTCAAGATCATGACATCTGGCCAACATATTATACAATCTACACAACCTGGATATAGTAGCATATTGACCCAAATTCGTTCTAGATGGTGGAGTTACAAAGAAGGAGTAGGCTTTTTTCCTACGAAGTCTCAGCGGAGTACTTATTTTAAATTTTGATAAAAGATGTGGGGAATCAATAGAACCGTTAAATAATTTGTGCAAGAACACGAGGTCCAGTTGCTTCCTTCTATCAGCTAGAGGCCGCACGACATAATGTTTCAGTCTATCCCGATAGTTTGTAAGCTTCTTAGCCAAGAAGTCACTGTATGATATATGGTACATAAAACGCCTCTGTACACTTTCTATTCTCTTCTTGTATATATCATAATGCGGATTCCAATGCACAGGCTCGATTGCCGGCTAGGGCTTTTACTGTAAACCACTGAATTTGAACTTATGACTTAGATAATTGATATCACGTTGCTTCCAGGATTTGTGATGCTATAGTATGTTACTAGCTTTTCGCCCTCGACTTTGCCTAAGTATACTTCGGTTAAGTAAACGATGTCGCTTCTTGAAGAGGACATATGATCGTCTCTGGGTTTCGATCTGTGTGTTAAATTTCATCCAAATTGGTCCAGCAGTTTAGACGTTATATTGTAAAATACAAACTAACAGAGTTAGGTAGGTACTTTGCTTCTGGCGAAGTAGTTAATGCCATCTGCGGCAAATCTACAATAAGTCACATCAACGAAAAAGTACTTTGCCGTTTCTAATATTGGTAGAATTCATTTTCAAATTCCAAAGCAGGGCAGAAGATGGCAAGAGAGTGATGAACATGCAACTTAAGGGTTCAGTGGGAGTTACTAAGAAGAGATGGAGTGTGTGAGGAGTGACATAGAGGAGTGCGGAGTGACAGAAGAATCAACAGCTGGAAGTGGCAATCTTACTCTGCCGCTTTCTGTTGATTCTGTTGCTGCTCTTGCCATTCGACGTAAGTCATCAAGCCCAGAAGATAATAAGACATTGAAGATTCTGATTAGTTAATGTCAGTATTTTGAACTCTTTTGTAAATGCTTTCGTGATGCTCTATATACATAAGTACATAAATATATAAGACTAAGCCTGTTTCCCATTGGAGTAGGCACAGACCACGGAATTGTACTGAAAACAATCCTGACACATTTCCGCTTCTTCCACTCTCAACTCTCTCTAGTCTCTCTTTTTCTAGTCTCTCTCTCTCTCTCTAGTCTCTCTCTCTCTCTCTCTCTCTTCTCTTTTCTCTGCTCTATATCTATTTTTTTAATTCTCTCATTCAACTTGAGAATATTTATTTATTTATCACGACACCACACCAACATTAAAACACATAATACCGGGTTCTTAAAAACCAGGATATGAGACTCTGACTGCAAGAGCACACACCGGACACTTCATACAAAACACCTCGTTTTACACAGACACTACACATTGACGTTATCGTAGAAGCGCATCTGTGTGTGTGACGTCTGACGCCATACGATTGATGACTAAACTTAGAGGGGGGGGGGGGGGTTTGCCGTTCTATACGTACGTATTCCTTATTCTATGGTGAGAGGTAAGAACTCGGTATTGTGTGTTTTAATTATGATAATAATCGCGTTAACCTCAAACAACACGCCAATATTCCTACGAAATATGTAAAGTTTTCAAAACTAAGAAGTACTATCTTTTTCTCTCGTAAAGGTTGTAAGTACAATGGACCATTGAACCGGCTGTAATATAGCTCATGTACCGATTACATAGGTACTTACTAACTTAGTTAAATGGTAGCCGAATCGACTCCTTAGCGTACCCTCTAAAGCACTATTATAATAATAATCTACAGAAAATACAGACGTGACTTTACGGAATAATAAAACGCACTGCACCGGGCTCCGTCAACATGCAATCAGAACTTTTTTTAGCACGCGTCAGGATCCAATGCATGCATTCACATCAAAACGCGTGCTGTTGAACCAACGGGCTTCGACAAAATAAGGCGAAAAATCCGAAATCTCTTCCGAATAGCGTGTCATGCATCCAAACCCGAACACCTAGATCTTCTATAATGTAAAGCATCACAGTATATCATACATAATGTACGAGTTCCATGTTTACGATCCGACGGTGGAAAAATTGGAGGTACCCACATCGGTATAGCGTAATATGATTAGTATGATGCAAAGTGATGTTGCTGTAAGGAAGGGGCCTGATGTGTTTTCAATAGTAATTTGTGATGATAAGTGGGGTTCGAAAGCGGTTGTAGTATTTATCGTTTGGGTTATTGGTCGGGCTTTTTGGGGAGAGTTATGAGATGGGATTTTTACTGCTGCTTCGCTTCTTATCTTCCCGGGATGACCTGGATGTATTTGGGAGTCGCATCCTGCCTAAAATTGCGGCATTGTTATGGAAAAATCACGCTCTAAAAAGTATGAAACAAGAAAAAAGGTGTATTTCTTTGAAATTCCTCCTTATTTTGGCATTAACTACTTGGCCGGAAATTCTTCCAAGTAGTGATGTTTAGAAGATAGCCGTAACCGTATGCTAATCTCTCCTAAGAGTTTGCTTACCATGGCATGCGACTGCTATCTCCTAAACATCACTATTCGCAAGAATTACCTACGTATACTTATGCCTACCTTACCTACCCATTTTCGTGTTTCATAACATAACAAAATACTTTATTGCACAAACAGGAAACTACAAAACGAAAGAGAAATAGAAAGAGTACAATAGGCGGCTTTATTGCTAAGTAACAATCTCTTCCAGGCGAATTTTAAGTATAAAAGATATGTGTTGCATGCTATTAAGAGCGTGATTTTTCTCTAATCGGGTTCTACTTTGTAAAGTTATATTTTTTCATATTCATTTGTGTTGTGTATCCGAATTACTCTTCCCTTTCAGTCACTCCGGTTATCTGTCTCGCTCTCTTCGTTTGCCGCTAATAAAAGGCTCTCGACTGTGTTTTGTTACTTTTTTTGTTTATCCTCATAAATAAACGGATTATTTAATTCCGGCGTTTTATTGAAGATATAACAATTTGTAAAGTCATTGTGGTCCTATGTGACGTCAGCTTCTAAAACGGGGAATGCCGCCACCGGTTCGATTCCTGGTACCGGACTTGCACCAATAAGTTATTAATTTATGTCAAGTGCAGTTTTGACTAACACAGTTGGCTCGAACATTATAGTTGTCGATACGGCTCACCACCTATCACGTTGGTGTAACAGAAAGCTCGATGACGTGTTGGTACTTAGTTCTTTGTCTTACGTTGGTTGTTCCTCACAGTCGTAAGCTTATGTCACTTAGTGGGTGCCACAGACTTCCTTGGCCGGAACTGGGTTACGTGCTCCCCACCAACTCGCTCGAGATCGTGGCTACCATGGTTACGCCCTGCCGATTTGCTATTAGACTTCACGATCTGATCGGCAAACGGGAGTTGGTGAGAAGTAACCATGGTAACCACCCGTGACCTTGACGCATCTAGCCTGTCGGTCAAGTAGGTGTAAGGCCGGGTTTCCACTGACGCGGGGAAGAGCGGAGATGTGCGGATTTGACCAATCACAGCGTTCGAGAGAGCGAAAAACGAAGACGCTCTGTCACTCTCTCCTTCGCGGTGTTTGGTCGATTCCTGCACATCTTCGCTCCTCTCCGCCCAGCTCCGCGTCAATGGAAACGCAGCTTAATAAGCCCTGTAGATGAGTCAATCGTTCCAACTATCGGCGCGCGATACCGATTTGACGGATGCGCCGCCATATTTATATTATCATATAACGAAAATATCCAAGACCGCTTTCCCAAATTATCCTGTACCTAAATACGGCACGTTGACCTTACACCCTTACTGGGTACCTTTCCCGTCATAACCTACACATAACATGCCAAAATAGAAACTTGAGACCGAAACATTTGAGATGTTGAATTACTAAGGCCCTCGCATCCATAATGGTATTACGTAGGCTTACTCGTAGTTTGCCGAGGATAAATAAGGAAATCATATACAAACATTTTCTCCTATTTGTTATGGATAATCTGACACCACGCGTGTGGAGAATTAAGTATACGACAAATATTTAACAGTTTCGCTAATTAATCTTGTAAGAGAGGTATTACATCTATCCACCAGATTTTCGTCAATCACGGCCTTTTATTCAAACGAAAATCAACCTTATTATTTTTGCACTGTGATCGTTATTTGTAGGCTTGTATGCTGATCGTGGTTTTACCGTGGAAATACCACGATCACTTATAGACAAAATTATTGCCGACGAAGTTTAGAAAAATCAACCTTATTATTACTGTAGTGCGATCGTTATTTGTAGGGTCATGATACCATGGTAAAACCAAGATCACCCATAGACAAAATCATTGTCGACGAAGTTTAGAAAAATCGACCTTATTATTACTGCACTGCGAGTTTTCTAAACTTCGTGGTCAATAATTTTGTCTATGGGTGATCAGCCTACGACCCTACAAATAACAATGACAGTGTAGTAATAATAAGGTCGATTTTGATTTTTTTTTTCGATTGCTATGTACACGTCTATTTTCCGTTGATGTAGGCAAAGACTACCGGATTCCGCTTACTTACTACTCTTACCACGTTAAAAAGGCCACATCAAAGCAATTCATCTAAAAAAGCAATATTGCAATTTGACATTTGCGCATAAAAATGTAAGTTCGCAATGCAAACAAATGTCAAATAGCAATATTGCTTTTTTTAGATGAATTGCTTCGATGTGGCCATTTTAAACCCCAGGTGTCGCTACTGTTGAGTGTTCTTAAATTTTGACATTTCCCCATACGATTTGAGTATACAAACATATTGTTATGGTTATCTTTTTACACTGTAACCCTTTGCGCAGCTTTCAACTGCAAAATTATATTTTTATATATATCCCCCCCCCAAATTTCTGTACAACTGTGAATTGATTTGATAAGGCCTTTTTAACTCCTTCATCTTTCTTTCTGGATCCAATCGCGGTAAAAAGCGAGGCTAGTTTTAAATTAAAAAGCTTAAAAGGCTCTAGTCCTTTCATCACTACTATAAACCAGGTATAACGCTATCTGTTATAAAGAAAAATCTTTAACCTCCTAAGTAGGCCACTAAATAACATGAGAGCTCCCAAGGTCAGACAGATTACATAGATTGAAAGCCTCTTCCCCCACGTCATGCAGAATTCAGCAAATTCGATCCGAGAAATTTATGAGGGTACATATAAAATGTTCCAAGTATTTTTTATTGCAAAGACGCAACTGGAAAGTATTTTGGACCCTCAAGAATCTGCGTGAGATATGTTCTGAAATACACAGGAAAGTTAAAGCATGGTGAAAATTATATCCAATCAAAAACATAAATGTGAAATGACAGCCAAGTTCAATATTATGTTAAATGCCTTGGTTGTCGACTTCAGAGACAAAAGAAGTGAGATCTAAATGGGTGCCAAGTTCAATGGTCAGTCCTGAAATTTATTTATAAGTAACAGTATAACATATCATAACTTCTTATAACATAAGATAATGTATTGTAGCCTAAGGTCTGTCTAGGCTAGTTTTTATAAACCTACCAACGAATTATTAGGTTCGATCGCTAGTTTCTACCAACAATCCAAATTTTCGGAATTATAAAATAATAACCGACAAATACTTGTAGGTTTAGAACTTGCGAAGGCTATAATTCATAATTTTATGAAAACTAGCCAAGACAGACCTTAGGCTACAATACATTATCTTATTTTATAAGAAGTTATGATATGTTATACTGTTACTTATAAATAAATTTCAGGACTGACCATTGAACTTGGCACCCATTTAGATCTCACTTCTTTTGTCGCTGAAGTCGACAACCAAGGCATTTAATATAATATTGAACTTGGCTGTCATTTCACATTTATGTTTTTGATTGGATATCATTACTTTTTGTACATATCCTCGTAACGCCGTAGGTCCTTTTAAAAAGACAAATTCAAAACTAAAAGTACTTAGTGCTCTGCCTACCCCGATAGGGCATATAGGCGTGATTATATGTTATGTTATATGTTTAGTTAATCAACATACCTACCACATAAAGACCCGCAGTCATGAGTTTTGATTACTTACTGATTCTGAGATGTATGAATTTACATCTATAGTTAGGTACAGGCACTAATTAGGTATTTATGTTAAACGTTCATAATAGAATCTAATTATTTAAAAATTGCCGGTTTCTTATTTTTTCCTTTGTATTCATCTAATTACCTATCAGCATACCAAATTTTAACTCTCTAGGTCATCTGGAACTGGGTTAGAATTTTGATCTATAGGTCAGTCAGTCAGTCAGTCAGTCAGTCAGTCAATGATAAAATTGAGGATTTTTGGACATTAATATCTAAATAACCGTTTGAGATAAGTTTATGAAATTTAGAACACATATGTATCTCGCGAGTCTCAATGTATGAGCCAAATTTGATATGTTTATGTGAAATAGTTTTTGATTTATGAGGGGGTCAAAAGTGGCTCCAAATGGTTCGTGTAATATTACACACGGTGCGGCACGCCAGTTCTGTTTCTTTAACTTGGCTTGACACGCTACCGCGTGTCTAGATGTTTTTTTTTTATATTTTCAAACTGCAGATAATATTTTCTGGGAAGCCCAGGGTAGTCACTGTGGTTCTGTTGTACAGTCATGAGCAATATAATGTACCCACTTTAGGACTCTGTCGTACTAACATATTTGACATTTAGTGAGACTTACAGTTCAATTTGTCAAAAAAGTTAATGTGACATGGTACCAAAGTGTATACATATTATTGTCGTGACCGTACACCTAGGCCTTCTTCTTCCAACTCTACCATTTACACTTACCCGCATATGTCTTTTTGTACTGCTATAAAATCAGAAAAATATTTGCCTACCTATAAAAAATGTTCTTATCCTGTTGAAGGTAAAACTAATTGTTGAGTCGACATTTACGACACGCTCGTGATAAACAGCTGAACATATTTTTAGTTTTTTTACTACTCCCAGTACAGCATAATAGCACAAGAATCTCGCCGAAGTTTATATCCACACATGCACTTCCCACTATTGTCTCGCCGTATCCGGGCAAGACCGGCACAAGGAACGCCGGATGTCCGGGCTCCGTCCGACCCCGGACGCACTTACCCGCCCAGTGTGCACTCAGCTTTATTGTTCGCTAAGAATAATTGTTTTTAAATATATTGGCAGGTTATCAGCTTTCTTTATTTTTATTTGAGGTGTTGTGGTTATTAGTAGTGAGAAATATTTTTCTTTAAAAAAAATATCATGTCTTTTCTCCATTCTTCTTCTTCCTATCGTGTCGATGGCTAACTAAATAATAGTATCCGCCCAAAACTCCTGCGTGCTGGTGTTCGGGCACGCAGGAGGACTAGGCAGATCCCTACGATCCTTGCACACCACTCGCTTCTTCCACTCTTGGCGTAAAGTCTTGCAGTCAGGATGTTGGGTTGAAAACATGCCAGACATGATAAGTAGCTGAACGAATTCTACTCTCATCCAATATTGCTCATCTAAGATGTTCAATTTTGCTTATTTTTATAGACATACGTAAACACACATAAACATAAACTCACGTCTATCCCCCACCGGGGAAAGCAGAGACTAGTCTATCCCCCACCGGGGAAAGCAGAGACTATGGACTTCCATTTAATTCGATCCTGACACACTTCTCTTTCTACCTAAACGTTCATCAAACGTTAAGAGTAGATCGTACTAAATTTTTCTAAGGATATATACCCAATTTGGTCAAAGTGCGTTCTTGATTATTTTCAATGTCCAAAACTGCTCAAGTGGGAGAATACCAACATTATAGCCTCAATAACAATAAATATCACAATATCAATACTCAGAATCCTCAATCCAAGATATTAAATGGCCATTTACGGCATCAAGGGACAGTTTTAGTGCCTCAAACGCCTGGATACAGCATGTTCTGTACTAGACATTACCGCGACGCGAGGAAATACTATTAATTTCCGAACGTCGATCTCTCTTGGGAAATAGATGGTGGATTTCATGTTCCATGTTGCTGTTTATCGTAACATTAATTATTTATCGATTATAAACTCACTGTGGTTCTGTGGTTGCTTCTCAAACGAGGAGCGTCGGTTTGAACCCCGTTACCGAACTTGCACCAGTAAGTAATTATTTAATCTTAAGTGCAGTTTTCACTCGAACATTATATACAGCACACTACATATATTATCACGTCGGTCTGAAAGAAAGCTCGGTGAGCTGTGGGTACTTAGTTCATCTGGCCATGGATGTACAATCAAAGAACAAAAGTGCAGTCACTGAGTGGTAAAATTATGAAGCATTAGTTGCCATAATTTATAAAATTTATGTTTTTGTAGGTGTTTTTGGTCTATTACAGAAACGACATGTAACCAGTGGGCTCTGCATGGTAACCGCGCGTCGTGAATTATGTCGAGGCCTTCGAACAATAGCCGTTTGACGTCCATCTACGTAGATAGCATTCGTATCGTTTACTAGGCGAAACGCTCAATATAATTCGCGCCGGGCGGAACGCGGTTGTCATGCAGACCTGGCAGGAGGTCTTAAGTGCATCCAGTTAATTAATTACTTTGCAAGAAACTGATTGGACTTTTGCACCTTATCATACTTTCGCCTACCCCAATTAGGATATAGTCGTGAGCTTAAGTATCGACGATAAAGATTTTAGTAGGTTTCAGTATATTCTGCTCGTAGGTTCTTGTCACTCCCTGAGGTATGTACGTATATAGTCATTACATGAGCCATATCAGGGGCCTTTGGCGGCTCAGTAACAACCCTGACACCAGGGTTGATGAGGTTGGTAATCCAGCACACAACCCACACGATAAGAAGAAGAAGACTCCCTGAGGTCCGTGAGCGCCATGACTTAGGACTGGGATGGACTGATTGACGAACTGACTGTAAAGCTGTCTCAAGATCACCTTTCTCTGCTCCACCCGACTAATAAAATATTCAAATACGGGCTTCAGGCTGCGGTCTCCACAGCACAGAGTCGTAGCGAGTTTTCAGGGTGCTTCCCGAGAGAGGTGAAAATATTCAAATTCTGAATTCTGCAACCGGAGACTGCTCCCTTAAGTCATGGCCTTGCGATATCAGCTCGGTGTCAGCAAGCGTCCCGCCTTCAGACTATCCGTAGTTGATCGCCAGCAGTCGTTTCAGTTTAGGGCTGTGTTGGATGGGAGCTGTGTTGGAGCATAGTCATGTAAGTAGGCTATGACCTTCAGTCCACCAACCAGTATTTATCTACCTCTCCCATCCTGTCTCCATTAGGTATTCGTATGCAGGTTTTTTCAGATTCAGAATAAACGGATCATCCCTACAAAAGCCACTTATCATTACTTACTTCTTCAAACATTTTAGGTCAACCAAAACAATAAGAAGACCAAAATTATTTAGGTAACAACCCAAGGAAAAGGTCTAAAAATACACAGTAGAAATATAAGAAAATTGAAAGCAATACGCCAGTATGTTTGCATTAGCCGACTCAATTCGAGTTGAAAGTTCTGGGTTTGATACACACTGTACTGAAAGTTGGCAAGTTGTTTTTTTTTATTTTATTCGCAAATTTAGTGTCTTCGAGTGCCAGAAACTCTGAAATATTCCGTGTTGATCGTGGCACATTTACTTACTAAATTAATGGTAGTAACTCGATCAGATGAACGGGAAACATCGGTAGGCGAGACCAACGGCTCTTAACTTGCCTTCGAAGCACGAATCATCTTAGTTTTCGTATGTAATGCCGTAACTAAACTAGGGATCACAAAGTCATTTTTGTGACAGGTATGTCCCCACCGGTGATCGAAAGCGGGGCCACACGGATAGTAAGCCCAACGCTGAACTGGATCTTGGAGAATATTGATAAACATGATGAGTGATTTATCATTTTATTTTCTGCCGAAAAAACCAGTCAATCTCAGAAATCTTCTTCTTCTTCTATCGCGTGGGTTGTGAGGTGGGGTACCAACCTCATCAACCCTGGTGTCAGGGTTACTAATGAGCTGCCACAGGCCCCTGACATGGCTCATGTATCGACCACTTACTTACATCTCAGAGAAATGATAGACAAGAGTAAAGTTGCGAAGTGCACTCGGCAGAAAGGACTGCCGAAATTACATGAACGATCGTTCGTGCTTTGATATTTGTGTGATGGTTTTGTTTTGGTGTGAGTTTATAGACGTTGATTTTTCCTTCATCATCATCAGATGTGTGCTGAACGGTCACGAGTACTAGGTAATATTTATACACTTTGAAACCATATCACATTAACTTTTTTGACAAACTAAACCGTAAGTCTTATTAAATGTCAAATATGATAGTGCGACAGCTTTCTAAAGTAGGCACATGATATTGCTCATGACTGTACGTGTATACCTCACCTCCCGCAAAAAGTGGTTGGCAAAATGTAGTGTAAGAAGACCAAAGCACACCCCAGACACTTCATATATAAAACCTTGTTTTCCACAGATACCACACGTTGACGTTATCGTACACGCGCATCTGTGTGTGTGACGTCTGACGCCATACGATTGAAGACTAAAGTAAGACCGAAGGGGTGAGGTAAACCTAGTTCAGCCGCTGGTGGAGAGCGGAGAGTTGCTGTTCTATACGTAGTATTCCTTATTCTTTGCCCAAAGGCAAATTCCGTCTACAACTTTTCGGAGCGCTCAATACATAAAGTTTAATTCATCAAGCAGACCTTCCAAGCTGTATGTAACCAATTCTCGCTCGGGCAGCTGTGTAACAGCACAATTTATACAGCCGTACTTCGGGGAAAAGGTTAGATGAAACTTTTGGTTCTTTCCACTTAGAGAAAAAGTGAAAACGAACAAGAAATACATAGAACCTTTAACCTTTTTACGACTAGCAGGAAAGATGTTAAGTAGGAAAGTATATGAAATTACGAAAGATGTTTCATTGAAAATGGTAATGTTGTGAACATTTCATCATCATCATTAACTTCAGAGTCGTGCTTTTGTTGGTGTAGTATTTTCTATTTTTGTCCATTCAAGGCTATTTTTTTCACTCCAATTGGGACCACGCAATTACAGCGAGCCAATTGGGTAGTTACCTTGGTCAAAGATAAATTATGAAATTCTGATTACTAAATACAGATAGATCTAAAGGCGACTTTTCTCTACTTGCAAATTCAAAAAGAACACTGAGGGCGATTTCCCCCTTACTCTTCCGCCGAGGTCCCGCCGAAGGAGGCCTTAGTTCTTAAAGCAACGCTCTATGTTCTGAGTAATAACTTGACGCAACATCTAATTATACTTTTTATCCAAAATCTTCTCCGAAACATGACATGTTGACGTGTCATAATCCCGTCAATAATCTCATCACAAATCTATCCAGTCCGCTTATAAATAACTGATGAAATACGAATACTATAAGGAAACCAATGATTTGCAAATCAGATGTATTACTAGAATTCATTGTATTTACCTGCAATTTTCATAAGATTTCCTTACAGAAGAGTAGGATTATTCTCTTCATTGATAAATGCCTCAGTTTTTACAGTTTTACGAAACTTAACTATACATCTTTTTCAATTATCAAAGGTTTGCTTCACCAACCATAACATGTCTGCTATATACAAAAGAATTATTGAAACCTGTGACAAATTTGTGCCTAATTCTATGAGACCGTTGTGGGAACATCCTGCTGGTGAGTCCTAAGGACAGTCTCACTTTGGACGCGGTATTGTACGAATTTACTGGCTTTTACTTGAATTGCTGCTACTCGTTCAAGGAAACAGACCCTCGGGAATTCTCAGAAACAGCTGATTTGTGTTGTTGCTTTGAACGAAAAGTCAGACTTAGATCCTCTAAGTTTTAGGCATTAAGTAAGCCACGTGTCCATATGTATTGTCACATTCAGTTCGTCTGTGAATCTTTACCTTAAAACACGTCTTTTTTCAGGGCCAAAAACAATATTCTTCTGGGCTCCCATTTGTAAGTGGGTAAGATCAAAATTATTAACTTACCTAGATAATTGACACTTCCAGTCATGAGTTCTTCTGGTAGTTGCGGCTTCCGAATACATCCCGCTCAGGGACGGTACTGAAAAGTATCGGCGTCCGAAGGACGTAATATACGATCCCAACGACCTGATTACTCTAGCCATAGAGGCGGCCGATCTGCTCGCGACACCAAACACTTCAGAACCCCGATACCGACCCCGCCAGCGTGGTCGACGATTTCCCTCATCCAGCGCTCATCGCTATCGACCCACTAGGTTCGATTAATTCTTTCAAGTATTCTTGTTCTCAGACGACGCCTTGAGCCGAGGGTCGCGCCCAACTGGGCTCTCTCAGGCCTGTTGTCTTAAATTTTGTACCTGGTAAATTACATCGCAAAGCTAATGAGGTGACATTCGTTGTGAATCTTTCAGGGCTTGGTGGCAGCTGGAATAGGAGATTTAAATCGACCAGCAGAATCGCTGTCACTTAGGCAACATACCTCACTGGCCGTGACCAGCCTAATCTGGAGTCGGTGGTCCCTCGTCATCATACCAAAGAACTACAGTCTATTCGCTGTCAATTCCTTCGTAGCCGGCACCAACATCTACCAGCTATGCCGGATCTATAATTACGAACACAACAAGTCTAAAGATGCGAAGAAATAGACGGATAGCAATAGGGCTTCGACGATAGAAACAAGTCGATTACCTAATGTTACATTGTTTGGGTAGAATTGGTTTTGTCAACTAGCTGAGGTAAAAATGGGTGGGTCAGCTGTGTATTTATTGGCTGATTCAATATCCTCACGCTCAAGATAATCGTGTCTAAAGGTCATGGGAGTGGTCGCGATTGGTAGAGCATTTTCGGCTGGCATCTCATACAGGGTGTTAGTGTCACCGAATATTGAGTATGGCGATACAAAAGTATAGGAGTGAAACTAAATTCAAAAATTCAAAAATATACTCTTGGAAATTGCCTTACATAGCGCTTTTTGGACGTCAAAAATTAAATTACTTATTTTGTAACTGGCTGTAAAACTACTACGCATAATATATATATATATATATATATATATATATATATATATATAAAAAAACACTAACTTTAAATAACACACACGAGTTTTGTGACGGATAATTGTGGTGCCATTGATACCCTGTATCTGATGGCTTAGGCTGCAAATTGAACCTGTTCGCCTGTTACTAGGGGTCTAGGTTGTATCGAGGTTGTATATTTGATCGTACCTGAGTTGTTGTGAGCAGTGTAGTGAAAGAAAATTATGCGAAAATGCCAGTTATATATGATAAGACTTTTTATTAACATAAAATATTTTCCAATGGTCATAGAGTAATGTTAAACGCATATCATAAAGAGACCAGGTTCAAATTCATCATTATTTCCGTAAATTAATTTGCCATAAATGATTATGTTTATCTTTAAGGTATAGGTACTAACAATGTATTTACCATAATATTTTTGTTTTCTAAATGAATTTAATCTATGAGTCGTAAGGCATAATTTCATTTATACTAATGTTGTTAATCATAACTTGTACATTCATGTAACTACATAATTTATTTTTTATAAACCTTTTTTATTACAAATATTCAAAACTTTTAATACAAATATTTTTGGAAAATAAAGATGTTTTTAAATTTTTGTTACTGTGTAAATAATACAAATATTATTTTTTTAATCTGTGCCTGATCCTATAATAATTTAATGTAGTTTCATGGAAAAATATATAGATAAGTATTTTTTTCATTATGTTATTTATTTTATTACAGAAATGACGATGGTCAAATATAATATCTCAAATAGATGATATATGTATGAAAAGTAACTCGCATAAATCCCATGCATACAACTAACATTTTCCTCAACCAACCACTCAAAACTATAATTGTCTCTTTCTGACCAACGACTTACCTACTAATGCTGTCTCTTTCTGTTGCAGTGCCGATGACACAAGTGATAGCCGTGGCGGGCGAGCCGGTGTACTTGCCGTGTGACATCTCCACACAGGATGAAGACGATGCTGTGCTTCTGGTGCTCTGGTACCGGGAGGACTTGGGCACGCCCATATACAGGTGAGATTCTTCTTCTTCTTTGTCGTTCCCTCACTGCTGAGGATCGTGACCACATGTTATGATTTTCCACTCGGTACGGCTATATGCTGCGTGGACCGCCCTCTGTATACTGCCGCCCACCGTCTTCTTCACGATGTCAGACCACCTCCTAGGCTCCCTTCCTCGCGCACGTTTGCCATCCATTTGCCCAACGATGATCTGCTTCTCCAGACTGTGCTTCGGAGACCGCATAATATTATGTCCGAAGAAGCTTAGGGTACGATTTCGGCATATTGAGGAGAGCCGCGTCGTTATCTTGAGCTCCTTTAATATGGACTCATTCGTACGCATCGCAGTCCAAGGTATGCGTAGCAACCTACGTCAACACCACATTTCGAAAGCATCAAATTTCACAATCGTTTCCGTTTCACGAGCTGAACGACTCTTCGAACGGGCTCCGACTCCTGTTGTGAAGTAAACTGTAGAAAATGGTCAACATAAACTTTAGCTGTTTATTTCTCGTTCAATCATGACGAATGGAGATCGATCACTCACTATTAACTTCAGTGGAAGTTACTGCTTAATAAAATAGTAGAAAAAAACTACTTTGACTCCTCTGCTCTTGTGGACTGTGATGTGGACACAATCCACACGATAGAAGATTGTGTAATGAGACGTTCAGCCTTTGCTTTCTAATATATTTACTTGCTGAAGGTTCTGGATTATGTTTATTGAGATAATTCAATGAGTCGGTACTCCGGATTCAGTTTCAGATTACTTACGTAGCAAACAATTGGATTAACTAGTAAGAGAGGAAATGTGGACGTGGCGTAGTTAGTGCGTCCCAGATTCTAACGAGGAAAATATAGAGAATAAAGCTGCCTTTGCACTATAGCATAGAATAAGGAATAATACTATGTACGTGACCATAGGGTGAATTTTCAAAAGTGCTTCTATTAGAATTGGCTTTGGAAAGAAATGGATGCAAAATGCTACACCGACAAGATGGACGTCTCTATACGCAAAAGACCACGACCTTAACTGTCTATGACCTCGCCGGCGCGGTCGACGACTTCCCTCAATCAGCGCTTATCGCTATCGACCCACTAGAGTCGATTAATTCTTTCAAATATTTTTTCCTCTCAGACGACGCCCTGCGCCCAACTGGGCACCCTCAGGCCTGTTGTCTTAAACGTTGTACCGGGTGAGAGCCTTTAACGCTCCCCATTTGTCCGGCCAAGTAGTTAATGCCACCTGCGGCAAATCAACAATAAGTCACGTCAAAAAAAAATGTATGTGACCTGTTCCCCTCTTCCAACAGATACTTTATACGTGTTAGTGGTTTTATTAGTATCTTTAAAAGATACTCAATTAGTTTTAACTTCAAATTCCATGTGCTTTAGAAGTAAAGTTAAAAAATGGTTTGTCGAAAAATGGAAGTTGGTTGAAACGATGTACGAGTAACAGGCGGTACCCAAAATCGTACTTAAAAACCCAAATTCCAGCTAAACCCCGTGTTGGAATAAAAACCAGTGTGAAGTTGAGCACTTTTGGTTTATTTTAAAATAATTACTTGCATCCGTTACAGCAAACATGGAGCAGAAAAAATAGAAGAGGAAATGACGTACAATGTTGCCATAGTAATAAATAAAAAATACATGTTGTCATTGAGCATGACTTAAAAGTTACCAAATATTTTATGTTAATAATTATTTATTAAACACCCCGCGTATTTTGAGAAAGTCGCCATATAACAAACATATCAACTCTTCGCGACTTCGCTTCTCATGAGATATGTCTGGAATCTGTTGATGGAGGGAGGCATTTTGATTCATCGTCCTTTCGATCTAATCTTTTTTTTTATGATGGATCGACAGGCATTGTGGATTGTCCTCGCATCTTTCTGTCGATCGAGTGGAATGGTCCATACTTGTAGACAATACTTGATAACGGGTTAGAATCCAGGTTAGGACGTAATGAAAGACGTTAGGACATTGTTCATGTGTTTGTCCCAAAATAAGATTGTTCCGTTTCTGAGAACACGTTAAGCCGTTAGTCTCGGCTAGTATTTACTTAAGTAATTATGAAGTCGTTACATGAGCCGAAAAAGTAAGATGATTCCGTGTTTAGGACACGTTAAGCCGTTAGTCCCGGCTATTAGCCGTAAAAACACCTCCACCAACCCGCATTGGAGCAGCGTGGTGGAGTATGCTCCATACCCCCTCCGGTTGATTGAGGGGAGGCCTGTGCCCAGTAGTGGGACGTATATAGGCTGTTTGTGTTTATGTTACATGAGCCATGTCAGGGGCCTATGGCGGCAATATGGTAGTTTCCAACTAGTCAAATCAGTTACTTTTTACTTAACCCTTTCATGGACAGATACCATGGGTCATTGATGGTTCATAATAGGTAGTATGAGAGTATGACAACTTGGAATCGGAACGTCATTAGACGTTCTGTCCTTCAAAGTGTTAAAGTCAAAACTCAAAATTACTATGAGATTTGTTTGAAAAAGCATCCAGTGACATAATAGAATATCTAGCAACAAACTTTTGGATAATTATTACCCGAGCAATGAGAAAATAGGTAATTAATTTTCATGTTAAAGCGACATCTATTTTTTTTGGGAACTACGCCTGGAAAGTCTCTCAATATGTACACAGTAATATGTATACGTATTGTCTAGAAACTTTACCTATTCCGTCTACACTATGCGGTATGGAATGGTATATTATTTCATGCTTGAATAACGTTCTATTCAAAATTTAGAATTATTAACGTACCATACTGCTTGTTCATTATTCATTATGGTTGAGTAAAATTCCCGTTTTAGAATCAGAAGTAATAAAGTTGCTTTGAAATGTTCCATAAAATTATAGGTACATTATTGTATTTTACACGTGGTTTAAAGTAGCGTAGGTTTCGAGGGACAAACTAGGCCCTGGGGCCCTAAATTAGGGCCTTTTTGGGACACATAAGCTTACCACTTGGAAGCGCCAATAATAATTATACACTTCTATCTCATAACATAACAGGCAAAGTATCACGTCGGATAGGGTAGGCAAAAGTGTATAATTATTTCAATTAAGTGTATAATTATTAGTGTATAATTATTAGGAGTGAAATATAAATAAATATACAGAGGAGCTCGGTGGCGCAGCGATAAACGCGCTCGGTCTGCGATTGTTGAAGTTAAGCAACTTTCGCAAAGGCCGGTTATAGGATGGGTAACCACATAAACATCATCTCCAGCTCCTCCGTGCTTCGGAAGGCACGTTAAGCCGTTGGTCCCGGCTGCATTAGCAGTTGTTAATAACCATCAATCCGCACTGGGCCCGCGTGATGGTTTAAGGCCTGATCTCCCTATCCATCCATAGGGAAGGCCCGTGCCCCAGCAGTGGGGACGTTAATGGACTGATGATGATGATGATGAAGGAGTGAATTTGGGTACTTGACTGGGTTAAAGATAAATTATAAAATGCCAATCTACAAATAGAAGCCAGTCTAAGGTGATCATTAATCAATCGCATTTTATTTTTCGACTTATTTTAGAATTTAATTCATGAATTAAGTAACAATGAGTACGACGTTTGACCGTTTTTATTGATGACGTCAAAGTACAGTATTTCCATACGAACTCCAATGAAAATTTTCGTATTGACATTTCGTAAAAAGTATCTCATTTGACTAGATTGTCAAGTAGCCAATTCTTTACCGTCTTCTGTATTTCCGAATGCATATAACCCAGGTGCTTTCAAGGCCAGAGCGAACAGGCACCTTCTGGGCGAGCTCGCTCCATCTTAGGCCTCGTCCATGCCTTCGGGCAAGTCTGGGGCCAAGACCAAACCCTTCAAAGGTAAAAAAAAAGAAAAAAAAAGATACATTCACTCCTCGCCAGCAATGGTTAAGTCCCCTTCATATTTGGATGTGGTTTTTAGTATTTCTGTAGCAACAGGCTAGCCCCTATAACATGGGACCTTAACATAGCTGGCTTAGTTCTACCTTTGTGATACAAACAACTCTAATCTCTCAAGATCAAGTCTTCTATTCCTTCTTCCCATTTGTCCGGCCAAGTAGTTAATGTTATTTGCGGCAAATTTACAATAACGACGTCGTATTGCTGGGTACAACATTGGTTGTAGATACTGGTTGGGTAGGTTACGAGCTTTAAAATACCAGGGCCATTAATAACCTGGTTACATCACTGTGACTGATGCTTTGATTTGATATTCTACTGTTAATTATAGAATAATTTAAAACGTTTAAAACGTGTCGCTTTTGTAATTGACAATAATAGTATTATAGACTTTCGTGTAGACCAAAAGAGGTATCTTTCTATTGTTTTAAATCTTTAAGAATCTACCCGATTGAATCATTTTAAACGCGTACTGTCAACTTTTTTTTTTGACGTGACTTATTGTAGATTTGCCACAAATGGCATTAACTAAATGGGGAGATCTGAGGGCTCTCATCCAGTACAACATTTAAGACAACAGGCCTGAGGTTGCCCAGTTGGGCGCCCTCAGTTTAAATGTTTCTGCCTATAATTATTTTTAATAGTCCATACTTACTGAACGTGACGATGTGATAATATTTAGATCTATTTACTTATTTATTATTATGAAAAACTTACAAGCTACACTCTGCACATGCAAAGTTACAGACAATAAAAAAAAGATTAAGAGCTAGCTCAATTACAAGTAGTCACAGCATGCATAATCAAGTAAAAAAGAAAAATAAGATATTAACTATATTAAAAAAATAATAGAAATAATTTAACAAAAAGCAGCCAGTGCAATGTTTTTATATGCATTTATTTTAATGAAAATTATTTTGGTTACTTAACATAAATTATTATTTTATTTGCTTTTATAAATTTGTTTGTTTATGAAAACTGTCCCACAATTTAAATTTGAACAAAATAATGTGAATTTAATTACTATTTTTATCAAACCTCAGCTTTGAGATTGCCCTCAAGATCATGTCAATGTGACAGTCCTTATATAAAAACAGAGACTTGAGCATGATCTTGAGGGCAGTCTCAGCTGAGATTAGTTTAATAATACCACCCTAGGAACCACAAAATATTTTTTCTGATATTTCCCCACCGGGATTCGTACCCAGGACCTCGGGATCGTGAGCCTAAAGCTTAACCACTGGACCGCGAAAAAGCAAAATTTTATTTTTAAAATTTTATATAGACAAATGAAAAATTCTCGTTCGACTTGTAAAAATTGTAGTTCGTTAAAAGAAAATGTATTTTCAAGGCAAAACAAATGTGAAAACTGTTGATACCCTTCGGCAAAGTTGAAGCCAGTTATGCTGTACTTTGATATAAGAAAATATTTGACTTTCGCCTTTATTTGATTTTGGAGGATAAAAACTTTTCCAATAACATTATTTCTGCTGGCTACACTGTTGAAAAGTACACAGGTCCAATGTAGAAGGGACTTTTCTGGCTAGGTTCCCCAAGAAAACTGTAGATGGCGCTGTACAGTTTTGCCTTCGTTTAACCTTCTAATTTAATGGGTAACTAAAAATCAAATAAAGAGAAGAAGTATAGGTAACAACATAATTTTATACATAATGTGATCCAAATATCAAGCAACAATTATTTTTATACATTGTTTTAAGTTTACACGGTTATTATCATAATTAAAACACATAATAACGGGTTCCTACTCCAATCATCTTCATCAGTCATCATGTGATCATGGCACTTGCAACAGTGTCGAAATATCGGGAGTCTCATATCCCTATTTTAAACGCGGTGAGAACCCGTTATTATGTGTTTTAATTATTTTTATATTATGGTTCTGCTATTACATGGTATTTTAGAATAATTACGTACTCGAGTAATGGAAAAATAGGTGATTGTCACGTTAGTGTCTGTAAGTAGTCACCGGAACCAATCACTTTACGTGCCTTCCGAAGCACGGATCATTTTACTTTTGAACAATCAGGTGATAAGCCTGTAATGTCCTAACCAAACTAGAGATATGTAGTCGCGTTTTAAATACATCTTGCCAACGTTAAATAGCTCCCGCGGTATGGCAAGCGCGAATTATATGGAGGGCTTCGACCAATAGCCGTACGTCGTCTATCCACGTAGATAGTCTACTGGCCGTCTATTGGCCGCGATATATTTCGTGACGCGCGCGGCTTGGTTGCTATGCCGCGAGGGGTGAGGGGATATAAAAGGAAAATTGATCTTCTTTTTTTATTTGATATTAATAATTGTATTTATTCAACAGTGTCGACGCCAGAGAACGAGATTTCGGCGTAGCAGAGCGGTGGTCAGACGAGAGCGTCTTCGCGTCAAGAGCATACTTCCTCCCTGAGAGAAGACCGGCCGAGCTGGGAGTAGACCGAGTGAGAGCCACCGACCAGGGCGTCTACAGGTGTCGTGTGGACTTCAAACAAGCCCAGACGAGGAACTCGAGGGTTAATCTCACTGTTATAGGTAAGTACTTCCTCTTCTATCGTGTGGGTTGTGAGGTGAGTACCAACCTCATCAACCCTGGTGTCGGGGTTACTATTGAGCCGCCAAAGGCCCCTGACATGGCTCATGTAACGACTACTTACTTACATTAATAAGTAGTAACCGGGACCAATGGCTTAACGTGCCTTCCGAAGCACGGATCATCCTAGTTTCCGAGAATCTGGTGATCAGCCAGTAATGTCCTAACCAAACCAAATGTGATATGTCCCCCAGCGCTCAACCACTGGATCGCGGAGTTAAGTACTGATTGTCCAGAAGTAGATGCTCCGTACTTCGAAAGGCACGTTAAGCCGTTGGTCCCGGTTACTGCTTACTGATGTAAGTAAGTTTTCGTTTGTCCAAAATCTCACCTTGGTACATTACCTAGTCATCAGGTTCCTAGGTCAAAAATAAATTATGAAATTATGATTACAAAATAAAAACAGATGTAAAGGTGACAAAAACCTTTTTATTTAACTTATTTATGAATTTTAATAAAATTAAAAAAAAAATAAGTGCGGCAATTTGTCACCTTTTTCTATGACGTCACGATGCGCTGTTTATACAAATATCCACAGTAATGTTGTGTTTCGACGTTTAGTAAAAAATAACTGATTTGCCTAGTTGGAAACTACCCTATTGTCTATTCTTTAAAGCTTCGATAATTATAAGATTATGTACTTTGGTCTTTATGGATCATGTTGCCCGGTAGTTTTAAATACCTACTCTCATAGGTCTCGTCTCAATTGTTGATAGTCATTAAATAAATAAATTACGTCGAAGGATTTGGGGCGTCTTTGCTTAAACTATTATCCCTAATTTAAGAGCCACGCTCTCGGTGTAGCATTCCTCTCCATGCTACTTTTTAAGGAAAAATAAGCAGTTCCCTCTTGCCTTCTTCCCCGGAGTACTCTGTTTGAAGCGAATGGGATGGCGCCCAGAGTAGACCATTTCAAAGCCGTACTAGGACTCCTGTTCTCTGCCTCTAAATAGTACTGGCAGTTACTGCTGCCCTCCATCAGGTTCCCTGTCCCTGTGACTTGCCCCGACCTGCATTGCCGTACCGATGGCGCCCGTCTTTACCTCTGCAACCGTTAAATAAACTATAAACTATATTAGTTAAAAAAAATAAGTAACTGGAAAATATTGATAAATTTTCACTGAATATTTTATGGATCATAACACCGCAGAAAACTTAAGTGCGAATAAAAAAAAAAATTGCTATTTTCTCAAAAAATGGAACTGGATTTTACGGCGAACCTGGCTGAAATATAAAGCTGACATTTCTAAAAGCCTTCCGCACCCAATTTGGCGAAAATCGATAAAAGCAAATTGGAATAAAATTACATGTGTAGCGGTAACATGTCGGTTTTTCCAGCAAACTGAATTTGTTCCTGTAAAAACAAGAGGTATTGCTCAAATGTTCTATATGCTTAGTGATAGAGTTCAGATTTGGATGAAATATGTTTTCAAAATAGTCGGAGAGCTTGGTAGATTACGCAAAGCCGTCGGCGAAAAAATTAACATGGGATGTTTCCAACACGAAATCCGCTTAACGGGACCACGCTTGAGTTATCGGGAAAGCTATTGATTTCATACGCATGTATACGCTGTTCCCGTGTACGTAGAAATTAATGAGCAAAATACTAATGTTCGGTATTTTATGGCTTTGGTTCTGATAGACGAAGTAAATATACGATTCTGATGACCCGATTACTCTAACTGGCGGCCAATAAGGTCGCGATGGTAAACACTTTAGGACCTCGATACTGACCCCGCCGTCGTGGTCGACGTTTTTCTTCATTCAGCACTTATCGTTTATCGATCCACTAGATTCAATTGATTATTTAAAAAAAAAACCTTTAGACGACGCCCTGAGCCGAGTTACGCCCCCAACGAGACACTTTCAAAGAGGCTTCCGCGCTCTCTGTTTATCTCCAATCTGCAAGTTACAAAAAAGATACGATAGTGTTAGCGGCACACATTTTCGCCAAAGGATTTTTTTAGGTGTATTTCAATAGTTTAAATGTTTGTGCTACAGTTTTGTGTACACGAGATAAAAAATAAATAAAATGAGAACGAAATACAAATACATAAAAAATACTAAAAAGCAGAATCGTCACGAGCAAAAAGATGTCACCAGCTTTACATACCTACAGGTGCCAACAAATACGGAACTTGATTCAATGCGAACATGAATTTTTCCAAATAATATTCAATTTGGTGCTTCCAATTACGTCATATTAAAAACATCACATTGAAACATGAAAATATCTTACAAGCTTAAAAAAGGAGATGATTTGTGACGTGGTCGGAAATACCTATAAGGTCATGCAGGGCCCTTTTTAATACAGCTGATAATACGACAAAATGTAACAAATATATCATTGTCGTCCTAATGTTCTTTAATAAAAGTGACAAAATCAGAAATCGACAAGTAAAATCTTAAAATGTTTTTAGTATTTGTATTTGAATGAAAAAAAAAATGAGAATACCAAATAAATATAAAATGATTGGTTAAATAAAATTAATGAACACTGTGAGATAAACTCTTTTTTTTTAATTAGTAAATTTTCTATCGCGACAATTTAGTTATTATTATGTTTTTAAATGAACGTCGAGGCCAAACTACTCAAAATAAAAAAAGCAGAATTTTGTAAGTTAAGTGAAAAGTAAAACAACTCGAGTTGTATCATTTTTGAGTTATTAGCACGCGCATCATGTCCAAAGTTTGTCACGATATTATTATCACCTGTCACGCAATAAGTTTTATTGAACAGAAGTATCTAGAATGGTCACGACAATCCAACTTATTTGTTAATTTTCCACCATGACAAATGAGATTGACCAACAGTAGTCCAAATTTTATAACAGAGTTCCTTTGACTACGTTCAGCTCCATCTTCAGACCTTGGATATCATGTAGCACCAGAAAACATGTCTAGATAGGTACATCAAAAAAGCCCAAATCAATTACAAATGAAGGTTCGGAACAATGATGTGGAAAATATTTTCTCATGAATAGATTAAAAAACGTGATCTTTCATTTAGCCATACCTTTTTACTGCCAGCATATCTTTGACTGAGATTTGGTATTTATTACTCGGTATTTAGTGGTCTATTTCGGTAAATGGGTCGTTCTTCTTTTTTATCGACAATAAAAAGACATTTTCTCGATTTATCGGATTTAACATCTTTAAAATTATAACGGCAATAAATATTTTAAAACATCATATAAAGATGTGTCTGTAGAGGACTATTTAGTGGTTCTCTTTATCTTGGTAACATACTTTTCTTTGCAGGCGCATTCCAAAAAATATTATGACAGAGTGGCCCTTTTCATCGGAGACAGCATTTCAATTTACCACTCTGTCACATAATTTTGTGAAAAACGATCAAGCTACGTTAATAACTAATTGAGGAACCGATTAGTATTTTGCTTGTATTTTGAGTATAATAAGATAACTATATTTTTGGACAATCAAAACATGAAAAAAAATTCTAAAACATAACTTATCAGAAGCAGAACGAAGGACAGATCATTGTCGATAAAAAAGAAGAACAACCCAAATAAGTTTCGACAGTAGTGGATATTTGGACCTAGTTCCATACAACTTTGATCAATTTCCTTTGCCACATGTCAGTTTTATTAAACAGGGCCCAGCTTATGGTAGAAGAAGCTTTCAGAATACTAATTATCATCAACCTAGCGTTGACTCTTTTTCACAGAGTCCGCTTACTTAACCTGAAGACTTAACAAGTACGGTTTTTACGGAAATAACTGGCTATCTAACTTTCCAACCCGCGAAGGGAAAACCGACCAAGTACAGATTAGATCAAATACCTCCGAAACGCATATCTCTGGAACGTGGGTTTCCTCACGAGATGTTTTCCTTCACCGCTGAGCAATATTTTTAGTATGGCCTTTTGGTGTGATCTTTATTTATTAGGGTTATAGCGAAGACCGGACGCTTTGTTCACTCCCTCAACTTAGTTGTCTTTGTCATAGGGTAAAATGCCAACGGTTTTAGTGTGAATTGTCTCTTTGTCTTTGTTTTTTTTCCTATTTTTTTTTTTATTATTTCTGTAATGTAAGTTTGTGTCCAATATGGGAATAAATATTTTCTTTCTTTTTTTCTTTCTTTCTAATTGCACTTTATGAGTACCTGTGTTTTTTTTATGATTGCAATACAGAATACAGACCCGTGAATATAGAGCCATGGTGGCGTAGCTGGTAGAACGCTTGCCTCTCACTTTGAGGTCGCCACCAATGCCACCATGTTTGGATCATAAATGATTATCACGTGCTCAGCGGTGAAGGAAAACGTCGTGACGAAACCCACATTTCCGAGAAATGCATTTTCGGAAGTATGTAAACGTAACCGTAACCTGTATTGGGCTGATTTTTCCTTCGCGGGTTGGAAGGTCGGACAGGCAGTCACTTCTGTAAAAAAAACCGGACCTGTCAAATCAAAAGTCACATCGTAACGAATACTGGGTAAAATCAAGTGTAATTTCCTATTGCAAAAGTATGGAATTGAAAATAACTTTAAAAAAATACAAACAAATACATTCATTTTGTGACGGAATAATCCACTTGAGCCGAATCATCCCCCTCGGTATTCGTTACGGTGTCACTAACACTCTGTACAGACATTGGACATAATACATTAAACATAATTACATAATAAGTATAAACATGATCAAAGTCTAGGATAATAACACATACACAGCCTATATACGTCCCACTGCTGGGCACAGGCCTCCCCTCAATCAACCGGAGGGGGTATGGAGCATACTCCATCACGCTGCTCCAATGCGGGTTGGTGGAGGTGTTATTACGGCTAATAGCCGGGACCAACGGCTTAACGTGCCCTTCGAAACACGAAATCATCTTACTTTTTCGGACAATCAGGTGATTCAAGCCTGAAAAGTCCTTACCAAACAAAGGACAGTCTCACAAAGTGATTTCGACAATGTCCCCATCGGGAATCGAACCCGGACCTCCAGATCGTGAGCCTAACGCTCTAACCACTAGACCACGGAGGCTGTTAATAATATAGAATAATAATAATATATTTTATTAATTTATATATTTGTTTTCCTAACAGTACCACCGAGCAAAATGGTGATAACGGATGACAAGGGGGACGTCAAACAGGCAATAGTCGGGCCCTACGTCGAGGGGGATTCCTTCACGCTCAAATGTGACGTCACAGGAGGTAAGCTATTTCATGTCTAGGGATGATTTCAAGGAACTATAAGACATTCATCATCATCAATTTAAGAGCCACGCTCTTCTCGGTGTAGCATTTTCCATTTTTTTTTTTTATAACACTTCATAAATTACACATAGATTATTTAAAAACATCGCTAAACCTAAACAGGTTTGTCTCGATGCCTTCTTCTTCGGCATTCGCCACGCTTTCACATTATTACATTTAAAGAACTTACACAAAACAAATCTTTACCATTCACCGAGGTGCTTACTTAATTGTAATAGAAAACAGGTAGGTAGCAAACAGAAATCACACATTAACCGTCAGTAGGCATACAATTCCAGTCTATCAAAGGCCAATTCCTTGACTTCCCTATAAGAGACGACGTTATTAACCTTTTCTTTAATCTGTTCCATGTAATATCTTCTTGGTCAACCCCTTCCTCTCTTTCCTTCTAGCTTTCCTTCTGTGATGTTTTTAATAAATTCGTCGTGTCTTATTAGGTGTCAGTGACATTAAAATACAAAAATATCTTTATTCAGTAGGTAACAGACTTAGACTTTATTTTTTTTTTTAAAGTCAAAGTCAAAGTATTTATTGCATACCATATGGTAAACAGTTGTTATAATAGTATTTTATGCAACAGTTGTATAAGAAGGGTCAAAAAATGCGAGTGGCGTGAGTTGCGATGTGAGCCTTGGCGAACATCGCAATAAGAGACGCCACGAGCATTTTTTGACCTAGTTATACAACGTTGCATACAATACTTTTTCTACGACGACGTAATTTTAAATGAAACAAAAATTATACAAAGAAAAATTTTATTTATAAAAATTATTTTCCAACGCGCGGGAAAATGGCGGCAAATGTATACTTTTTTTTATAGTATATCTATGGCACCAAACAAAGTAAAGGTGCCAGTTTCCAGGTCAAAAAAAAAAAACAACAACAATGCTTTTTTGGCGACATTATAGTACAGTTACACTTTGTAAACAATGCTTTTATAGGCCATAGAGCGTACACTTTTTCAAAGAGTTTAATTATGTATGTACTTATATTAGACTTTTTGGTTATTTAAATGCCAGATTAAAGTAGAGGAGTAGAAAAATATTATTATAGTACCACATAATAATATTTACCATACGGGTCCATACCCGGGGGGGTATAGGAAAAACAAGAAACAATAACAAACAAGAAAAACAAGAAACGAAATTAAGCCACAAATACAAACAAGATAATAATAAAATAATAAAAGATAATAATAGTACTTGACATTAAACAAAATTTATCAAAAAATATTTTTGAAAATCTTAAAAAGTATAATACATATATCAAAATCTACGACACTTACAGTCGATTTATCATATAAGAAAAAATCTTGCATTGTGTAAAATCTTCTTTGAATTAGGAATTTTCTCAAGTTAATTTTAACATATAAACATAAACTCACGCCTATTTCCCACCGGGTAAAGCGCAGACTATATAATTCCATTTGCTTTGAATTTTCTATAAGTTAATTTTAAACTTTTTTATATTTAAATCTTCCTGCAGCACGTAACGTCTCATCCGTCTAAAACTACTGCAGCGTCTCATAACCTATATAGCTGGGGAAAAGAAGCTGCAAGAAAAACGTCGGCACCGGGCCCTAGAGGTGTTAAATTAATTCATTAATAAGCATATGGGGAGTGGTCCGTGGAGATCTTCGGATTAATCCCTACCGCATTCTTCCGCCACCGTACTACGTGACAGCGTTATTGAACCTCGCCACTTGGATTGCTGACAGTCCACAACCGTGCGTTTCTCTAGACACCTCCTGCCTCGCACAACTGAACCATAGAATAAGGAATAATACCAAGTATACGTAGAATGGCAACTCTAAGTTTATCTCACCTGGTAATTGCTTATCACCAGGCGATCCGTTTGCTCGTTTGCCCCTCGTCTCCCTAGCGTTATCGGGTTTTTCACAGTGTCCGCTTACCTAACCTGAAGATTTGACAGGTCCGGTTGTTTACAGAAGCGACTGACTATCTTCCAAACCGCGAAGGGAAAACCAGCCCAGTACAGGTCACGGTTAAATACCTCCGAAAATCCATTTCTCGGGAATGTGGGTTTTCTCATGTTTTCTTTCACCGCTGAGCATATGATAATCATTTATGATCCAAACATGAATTCGTAAAACATCTTTGGTTTAGACTCGTGCTGGATTCGAATCTGCGACCTTACAGTGAAAGTGGAGTGTTCTTCCATCCGAGCTACCACGGCTCCAACTGCCCCGTTCGTTTTTTCGGTGACTCGTTTGCCCCCTATTTTATAAAATAAAGCAAAACGAAGCTTTTGTCAATGAGGTTTGTTCTGTGATGAAACTGTCAGGATGTCATTGACTGGATAATCGTTTCAGAACGTAATCAACTATTTAATTTGAATTTTGACGTCGCCTGATGAGGTTATTGTTTTTACCTTATTTTACATTTAATTACATATCGACCCATTAAAAATAGTTCAATGTAACGTCGCCTTATATAGACCCCATAAGCGCCATTTTGAAAAGTTACATTCGGATTTTATTTTAACCCACATTTCTGAGAAATGCATTTTTGGAGGTATGTGACCTAACCTGTATTGGGCTGATTTTCCCTTTGCGGGTTGGAATTTCAGACAGACAGTCTCTTTTGTAAAAAACCGGACCTGTCAAATCTTCGGTTTAGGTAAGCGGACTCTGTGAAAAACGGGTTAATGCTAGGGAGATGATGATAGTGTGTAGATGTGAATCGTGAATAAGTATTTTTTTTTACCAAAAGTAATAAATAGGGAATATCAAATCTTCTAATAATTAAATATGTTGAATAAGTGTCTCATATCCGCGGTAAGAACCCGGTGTTTTGTATTTTAATTATGATAATAACCGCGTAAACCTCAAAAACTCAGAATCCAGTTTGACCTTAAAGTATCTTAACCTCCAAAGATCGTAATTTCTAGGCCTTGAATTAAAAACAAAAACATTATTTTGACTTTAAACCACCCATCTACCCCGAGAATTGACCTTCTAAAACTGACCCTAAACTCATGTACATCAAATGCGACAATTTGGAGACCCTACGTGCTCAACAAACTGACATATCCTTCCCAAACTTGTAACTCTTCAAAAAACTCCGCGACCCATCTCCCTAAATTAAACCTTTCGCCAACTCATCCTCATTTAAAGCACATTGGCACAGAAAACTGGGTATGCTAAATTTTCTGTACGGTACCATAGAATATGTCAACCTTTTGCACCAACCAAGCTCTAAGTCCTACTTAAACAGAATGTTTTTAACATGAGCATTGAGGTGTATAATAAGCTCCCTAACTCTCTAAAGTTATTAAACGGCAAAATATTCAAAACCGCTCTAACAAAATGGATAAGTAATTTAGGGTTCTATAGTGTAGGAGAGTTTTTAGACTATAAAGATAAATAATTGCCTATATTGTTATTAACATATTATTAGTTATTAACCGTTGACTTTTATTTTTTAAATTTTAATTTTGACCTGTTTTAACACGACACGATATTTTGGAAATGTAAATTTTAATGTTGTTGATTTTAGAAAGTTTTATGTTTTGAGTGCATGCCAATTGTTTCAAGCTTTTGTATTATACTTTTTATTGTAAATTAATATTTGTACGCCTGCAAGCAGGCTGAATACACTAAGGACATACGAGTACATATTACTTATTAAGACCATTGTACTGTGTTCATGCAAATAAACGTTCTATCTATCTATCTAATAAGGAATAATACTATGTATTATTATTATTAGTAACTCTCCGCTCCCCGCCAGCGGCTGTGCCGTGGTAGCCCAGTTGGTAGAACGCTTGCCTCTCACTTTGAGGTCGCAGGTTCGAATCACAGGCCTAAACTAATGAATATGTTTTCGAATTCATCTTTGGATCATAAATTCTTTTCACGTGCTCAGTCGTGTGAAAACCCACATTCCCGAGAAATGCATTATCGTATGTATGTGACCTAACACGTATTGGGCTGGTTTTCCCTTTGCGGGTTGGAAGGTCCGACAGGCAGTCGCTTCTGTAAGAAACACGATCTGTCAATTCTTCAGGTTAGGTTAGCGGACCCTGTGGAAACGGAATGTTGCTATGAAGATGATGAGATAATATATTTTTTTTACTTCTACATAAAAAATAAAAACCCATACCGACTTTTTTTAGCATACCCGATTGTTCACCAAAAAATTTCTACCCTTTCCTTCTATTTTGCATTCATGACCAGTCCGAATTATTCCATGGCAAAGTAATTAAATTGGTCTCAAATAATTTATTTAAGCAATTCGTATTACGTCAGTTTTGAGGTGATGGAGTCTGGAAACTGGAAATTATCACAATGATTTAAAGTCGCGGAACAAAACCGGAATGAAATTTGCTGGGGATACAGACCTACGCTGCGGGGTCAGGCTCTGATCTGGTGTGCGCGTGGAAACCCAAAGGGGGCGGCCCAGAGAGACCTGGCGACGCTCAGTTGACCGGGAATGAAAAACTCTCGGCATGTCATGGGAGGAAGCAGAGGACGTAAAAGATCGCGAGGAGTAAAAATCTGTTGTTCCAGCTCTACGTTCCTTTAAAAGGATTAGAAGAAGGGGATAGATAGATTAATGATAATTTATTGAGCTCAACGGACACAAGATACAGAGACAAGGTCAACACATACAGAAAGGCACAACAGGCGGCCTAGAATAGGATGCAATCTTCTTCTATCGTGTGGGTTTTGAGGTGGATTTGGGTGGGTTACTATTGAGCCTCGGATGGGCAGCGTTCGGGAAGCTGCGGAATATCTTCTCGTCCAAAATACCTCGGTGTCTCAAGACGAAAGTCTTTGACCAGTGCGTGTTGCCAGTGATGACCTACGGCAGTGAGACGTGGCCGCTTACTATGGGTCTCGTGAGGAGGCTCGGTGTCGCTCAGCGGGCAATGGAGAGAGCTATGCTCGGTATTTCCCTGCTCGATCGAATCAGAAATGAGGAGATCCGCAGGAGAACCAAAGTCACCGACATAGCTCGGAGAATTGCAAAGCTGAAGTGGCTGTGGGCAGGACACATAGCGAGGAGAACCGATGGCCGATGGGGCGGAAAGGTTCTGGAGTGGCGACCACGTGTCGGACGACGCTCAGTGGGTAGGCCCGCTACAAGGTGGACCGACGATCTGGGGAAGGTCGCGGGAAGCCGCTGGATGCGGGCAGCGCAGGACCGATCGTCGTGGAGATCCTTGGGGGAGGCTTATGCCCAGCAGTGGGCGTCATACGGCTGATAATGATGACTATTGAGCCGCCAAAAGCTTCTGACGTGACTCATAAAACGACGTACTTGCATCAGTAAGTAGTAACCGGGATCAACAGCTTAACGTGTACTTTTGGACAATCAGGTGATCAGCCTGTAATGGCCTGACCAAAGTAAGATAAGAGGTAATATAATTAGAGAATGCAATAATAATTTTATTCAGAATGTCGATATTATAGTAACAGGCAAACTTGTGAGTGGAAAGCTAGTTAGAGATACAATCGTTTAAACTGGTACAAAGTCCCTGTGATAGCACTCTATCAAAATGTACATTGATATACATGTAAATTGCATGTGTATTCTCGACTGGTCGACCACAAAGCCAATTTGGAGTCGTATATCGTGTGTACTGAGGTAATGGGTTATTGAATAGCTCACAAAGTGATTGACAAACGATAGACAGAGACTGGTTATTGCGAAACTAACACAAACTTTACCCGTTATAACATTACATCACGCCTGTATCTCAGAAGGGGTACAATGGACAATGGAATTCCTAATTACTTCTCTTGCCTCCATATTCACGAATCGTTTCATACACGCGCGCCGGTAGAAGAAAGTCCCGGAAGGGGTAGCAAATGTAGATAGTGTACAGGGTGTTAGTGACATCGTAATGAATACTGAGGGGGATGATTCAGACCATGATTCTGAGTTAATATCAAGGAGAACTTTCCGTCGGAAAATTCCACTTGATATCAACTCAGAATCATGGTCTGAATCATCCCTCTAAGTTTTCGTTACGATATCACTAACACCCTGTATAAAAGATACTCAATCCCCACCAGCTACATTTGAGTCCGCTGTAATCGAGAGCGAGCTTATTAATAATAATAATTATTGACATTTATTTTAGACACAAGATCCATCGAGTTACAAACAAATAAATAATGCAATACAATAATAAAAAGATAAAGAAAAATAAAGATAAATAACAAAATTGCTTTAAAATAAAATATAAATATTCTAAAATAAAACAATCCTTATATGACAGATATGCATTGTCTTTGCGCTCCTACTTTAAATATAAATAAGTAAAACTTATTGTCATTAACCAGGCACAAATCTTAAAAACCATGTGATATCAATTATATATGATCCAAATATGAATTCAAACTTATAAAGACGAATTAAGTGGTGTAAAGTCGAGCAGGGATTTGAACCTGTTACTCGACGATGTAATTCATGCAATTACATAATAGGGTATAAGACATGTTAGGGCCCTTCGGCGACTAAAAAATAAAATTATTTCAGACTTATATTGTCCATCAGATAAATTTTAATAATCAAACTCAACCTTAAAAATGTCTTTCTTAATTAGATTACATAGTTACACTTTGGATCGTATTTTCTTACATTAATATATTATATTTCGAACATCTCATTCGGCTTGTCACAAACTGTATAGCTGAGGAAAATTAGCTGCAATAAAACCTCGGCACATGACGTTAGACTTTTTTTAAATAATAATAATATTGAATACAATTTCAGTAATTTAGCTACCGAATATTGGTTCCCAAGTAGTTATTCCCATGCATTTCTATACTCTAAATAGCCGTTAAATTTGTAATAACCTTTTTATAAAGTTTCTGTTAGAAACCCTGACACTAAGGTTACTAAGGTTGGTTATCCACCTCACAACCCACAGAGAATAACATTCAACAATATGACACGTTTAAAAACGAAATTAAAAATTAAGCAAAATTAAAAATTTTGAAAAAACCCACGACGGTAAAAATCTCATCGAAAAAGAATAAAATAACTCAAAACCCCCGACTTAACCCAATTATTATGTAACGAAATATTATAATAGACTAAAAATACTTTCTAAAAAAGAGTTGATATCTCGAGACATCGGTAATAGATATACATACTTAAGTACCTAAACAATGAATATGGATGTTTACAGTTTTTTCCTAACGTGTCTGTTTCTCGAAGATATACTTAAATGTAGCGATAATAATTTTACCATAATACATAACCGAGGAATATGCGTCGGGGGCTGCCATTAACCCAGCTAAAGTTTTTCTAGTGACGTGAATACAATTATTGAATAATTGTGGATGTTTAACGACGACATAAAATACACTTATGAGTATGATTAATTTTTTGTTGAAATTTCATATAGAAAAGGCAGCCCCCGACGGATATTCCTCGGTTATGTATTATGGTAAAATTATTATCGCTACATTTAAGTATATCTTCGAGAAACAGACACGTTAGGAAAAAACTGTAAACATCCATATTCATTGTTTAGGTACTTAAGTATGTATATCTATTACCGATGTCTCGAGATATCAACTCTTTTTTAGAAAGTATTTTTAGTCTATTATAATATTTCGTTACATGGGTCATTCTTCTTTTTTATCGACAATAAGAAGTCATTTTCTCGTTATATCGGATTTAACATCTTTCATTATAACGGCAATAAATATTTAAAAAACATCATATAGAGATGTGTCTGTAGAGGAGTATTTAGTGTTTCTCTTTATCTTGGTAATATACTGTTCCTTGCAGGCGCATTGCAAAATATATTGTGACAGAGTGGCCCTTTTCATCGGAGACAGCATTTCGATTTACCACTCTGTCACAGAATTTTGTGAAAAACAACCAAGCTACGTTAATCACTAATCGAGGAATCGATTAGTATTTCGCTAGTATTTTAAGTATAATAAGATAACTATATTTTTGGACAATGGAAAGATTAAATAAAATTCTAAAACATGCTATGTTATAGCAGAGCGAAGGACAGATCATTGTCGATAAAAAAGAAGAACGACCCACATAATAATTGGGTTAAGTCGGGGGTTTTGAGTTATTTTATTCTTTTTCGATGAGATTTTTACCGTCGTGGGTTTTTCAAAATTTTTAATTTTGCTTAATTTTATTTCAGACTTTTTAGAGAGCATATACGAATTATAATCTATATAATGTGTAGGTAAGATCTCGCAAAACAATAAGTGTGATTCATCCTACCACATAATATTAAGTCCCTTATTATATATTATACAGTTGCTTTCTGTTTAAAGTTACCTCTATAACACTCATCTGAGACCATGCACCAATCACCCACGAACTCATTCCTGAAATCCGCATTGAAATCAGACAATACGTTTTAATTTTAATAATATTGCAATATAAACGTTTCCCACTAATATAGCAGCGCCTCCTAGTGAGTTAATATCATAAGACTTATCTTAGACCATGCACCATTCAACTACGAACCCATTGCTGAAAACCGCATTGACATTGGACAATTCGTTTTAATATTATTGCAATACTATTTTTCACTAATATTGTAGCGCCCTCTAGTGAGTTAAAGACGTAATTGTTATTATTTGGGAACATGCATTAAGCTACCACGTACACATTGCTGAAAACAGAATTGTAATCGGACATTTCGTATTGATTATATTGCAACATTGTTTTGCACTAATAATGTGGCGCCCCCTAGTGAGTTACAGCCATGACACCTGTCTAAGAACATGAACTCATCAAACACAATCCCGTTATTGAAAACCGCCTCAAAATCGGATCATTAGTTTAAAAGATAGGTGGTAACATTACTTTGCACAAACGCACACACAAACATCTCTCACCCTAAACGCATATACGAGTACCTGCTCCGTTCCGTCGTGGGTAATAAATGTAATTAAAATTATACTAACCGTAATTAACAACACTTTGCTTTACTTAATACTACCTGATTATTGAGTGATGGGTTCAACTTTATGAATTAAATGAGGATTAATTGGATGAATTTGATTCACTTGACCACACAATCCACGTGCCACTTATAGTCGATCTTGATTTTTCTTTAATCTTCGCCAATCACTTCGTATTAATTTATCTACAATTTATTGATTGTGATCTTCTCTGAAATCTGGCTCGAAGGACCATGAATATGCCTGATATGCCTTTTTACTGATTTTTAAGGGATTTAGGTAGCAATGAAACAGCACCGTGTTCGACGTAATTACGTGTAATCAATGGAACCGAAAAAAAAAACGCCTGTCAAAAACAATTAACTAATAAAAACTATTGCAAATAAATTGCTATTATAAATTGAAGAGGCGTTTCGAACAATATTTATTCTAAACACTAATATTGTGGCGCCCCCTAGTGAGTTACAGACATGAAACCTGTCTAATAACATAAACTCATCAAACACAAACCCGTTATTGAAAACCGCATCAAAATCGGATTATTAGTTTAGAAGATAATTAGTAACATTTCTTTGCACAAACGCACACACAAACATCTCTCACCCTAAACGCATATACCTGCTCCGTTCCGTCGTGGGTAAAAACAGTACGCGTGCAGCCAGTACAAATTTGATTGGAGCGGTGTAACAGTAGATAGTCTGCAATTAGCTTGCAAATCGCATGTATTTTGTGTACAATCGACACGAACGCCTGCAAACTGCATGTTAAGTGCCTTTCAGCCATTATTATACTGGATGAGAGCCTTTGACTCTACCTATTTGTTCTCGACTTGATTAACAATATACTTGTAGTATACTGCGAATTACAAGTCCAGTGCCGTATAATATGTATTCTAGGTTAAGATATATATTTGTATGGGTCTTTCTTACCTGATTAAATTTAAGTGTAAAAATAAATAATATAGGATCACAGTGTGATCACAGTGAGCAGCCGCTGCAGCAGTGAGTGAGTGGGCCGCAGTGGAGCAGCGTGGTGGAGTATGCTCCATACCCCCCCAGTTTAGGGTTTGTGCCCAGCAGCAGACGAATACAGGGTGTTAATGACATCGTAACGAATACTGAGGGGGATGATTCAGACCATTATTCTGAGTTAATATCAAGTGGAATTTTCCGTTTAAAAACTTATTTTTTTAGTTCTTTTTTGACTACTACATATTAGGCAGCCAAATTACTTAACATTATTTTATGTTATTTAAAAAAAAAGAATGTCTAGAGCCTTTTGCCTAGGTTTTTCTTGCAGCTTCTTTTCCCCGGCTATACCGGTTGTGAGACGCTGCAGGAGGATTAGGCGGAATAGACATTCAGTATGTTAAAATGATTCAAATTGTAACTATGTTACCAATTGAATAAAGATGTTTTGGAATTTGAATTTGAGTGGAGCTGCGTGGTAGATCATGCTCCATACCGGACCTGTCAAATCTTCAGGTTAGGTAAACGGACTCTGTGAAAAACGGGATGACGCTAGGGAGATGAATCTATCGATTTCAAGTTGCATACTATTATTGCATACTAAATTTGTAATGATGGCAGCTGTGTCCCGGAGATAAAAAGGCGCATCGGGATGGCAAAGGATGCTATGACCCGTTTAAACAACGTCTGGAAGAAACGAGGAATCGGTATCAAAACCAAGATGAGATTGATACGAGCCCTGGTATTCCCTATCTTCCTGTACGGAGTAGAAATGTGGACAATCCTGGCCCGAGAAAGACAAAGGATTGATGCACTAGAGATGTGGTGTTGGAGGCGAATGCTAAGAATACCTTGGACTGCGAAGCGCACTAATGCATCGATCATGACCCAGCTCCAAATAAAAACTCGTCTGTCCACTATATGCCAACAACGCATCCTTTCTTATTTTGGCCACACGATGCGCAGAGGTGATGACAGTTTAGAGAAACTGATTGTGGTTGGGAACACTGAAGGCAAAAGATCGCGTGGTCGTTCACCGACTAGACGGACTGATCAAGTGAAAGACTCGTCGTCATCCAAGTTCTACACAGTAGTAAGGGAAGCGCTGGACAGGAAACGGTGGAGGCAGATCATACGCTCCAGGTGCAACCCTGATGCTGACCACGATCCTCAGATATGAGGGACCGACCAAGAGAGAGAGACTATTATTAATTAGAATTTGAATATGTATTTTTTGTTTCTGAGAAAGCCAACTTTGTGTTTCTTCCACAGGCCGCCCTCGACCCTGGGTGAAGTGGTTCAGGGACGAAGTGGAGCAGGACACGCCAGCGACCCCCCTCTCCGGCAGCGGGGTCCGGGGGGTCATAAGAGTGGGCCCCTTGACTCGGGTTGATGTGAGGACAACTTTCACCTGCCGCTCGTCCAATCACATGCGAGCGCATCCTATTGAAACAACGCTTACTTTGGATATGAATTGTACGTATGATTTCAACTTTGGAATAGCTTCCAATTTTGAACATAATTTTATAATAATAGGTACCTACTTTTTACACTGCAATAAGGGGTACTACCAATGATGGACTTTCCACGATACGTTGACCAAAAGCAATATACATGGTATTGTAAAGCTACGTGATAATTACCTATTTTCTCATTACTCGGGTACATAATTATTCCAAAATACAATGTAATAGCAGAAGCATATATAAAAATAATCGTTGCTTGATATTTGGATCACAATATGTGTAAAATATTGTTGCTACCTATATTGCTTCTCTTTATTTTGCTCAGAACAATAATGGATGGAAGATGTAATTGTGTCTGGGTGTAATAAAAAGGGTTATCATTTATACCCAATAACAAAGATAAAAGATACGTATGTCTGTTATCCGTAAAATTAGAAGGTTGAGCTAAGATAAATGTGTACAACGCCACCTATATTGTTTTTAGGATCATAGCCTCGGAAGTACCTCATTGTTATTTTTTTTCTGTTCCTAAAGGTTGCCTGGAAGAAATAGCTGCATGAACAACAGGGCCGTCCGTTGTGCCTTTCTGTATTTGTTTGCCTTTATTTCTGTATCTTGTGTCCTCTCTGTTCAATAAAGTATACAAAACTTAATACAAATAATTTATTATTATAAAATCGATCACTGTGTATGTGTGTAAATAATCATATTTGTCCAACAGTTCCACCACTAACAGTGCACATCCTGGGATCCAACCAGCCCCTGTCAGCCAGCAGAAGATACGACTTGCTCTGTCAAAGCTCAGGGTCTCGACCTCCTGCCTCCATAACCTGGTGGAAGAATGGACACAGGATAAACAATGCTAAAGAGACAGTGAGTGATTTCAGTATTCTTCTTCTTTATCCTGTCGGTTGTGAGGTGAATTACCAACCTCATCAACCCTGGTATCAGTGTTACTATTGAACCGCTAAAGGCTTATATAAACAGGGTGTTAGTGACATCGTAACAAATACTGAGGGGGATGATTCAGACCATGATTCTGAGTTAATATTAAAAATTGGAATTTTCCAAATTAGTTTTTTAGTTTTTTATTTATTTTCAATTCTATACTTTTTTGATGGAAGATTCCACTTGATATTAACTCAGAATAATGAGCCAAATAATTTCTCTCAGTATTCGTTACGATGTCACTTACACTCCGTACAAGTACATACAGGTAGCCATACAAGCAGGTACGGGTGTTAGTGACACCGTAACGAATACTGAGGGGGATAGTAGTTTAGACCATGATTCTGAGTTGATATCAAATGGAATTTCCTGTCGGAAAATTCATGAAAGTTTTTGTTATTCTAAATAATTTTCAGTTACATACTTTTTGAAAATTCTCCCTCACGATTTTCGTTATGACATCACTAACACCCTGTATAACGGCTACATACTTGAGTAAATAGTAGGCAAACTACAGCGACAGCAAAACAATAAACTTGCATTGTTATTTACTCGTAAAAACGATCTTAAGATTTTACGACAAAATCGATTTTCAATCAACCGTACTATTGACTGTTAAATCCGTAATCTCTGACGCTTTAAAAACATTAAACTTGCAATGTACTGTTGTTGCTCAGTTCTGTTGAATTTTTACATTGAATGTGTCTAGGTGCTTATCATCTCAACATTATTATATATTTATTTATTACATGGAAAAACAACAGTTTACAGAACAAAAAAGATTAAGGTTTTTAAACAGGACACAACATAAATACAGTCTTACTCTCGCTCAAATTGCTATGCACTCAGAATAAAAAAAAACAATATAATATTAAGTAACAACATAAAGTGATATCGTTATGCCGTGCCTCGTTATAAAACGGTCTCCGTGGTCCAGTAATTAAATACTCACACACGATCCCTACGACACGTCTGAGTCCTAGTGGGGACAAATTACAAAAAACACGTTGCCATCCTTAGCTTGCTTAGGACATTGCAGGCTGATCACCCGAAGAACCCCGATACCTACGCCGCCGGCGTGGTCGACGATTTCCCTCATTCAGCGCTTATCGCTATCGACCCACCAGGGTCGAATAATTCTTTCATATTCTTCCTCTCAGACGACGCCCGAGGTTCCCGACCAACTGAGCACCCTCAGGCCTGTTGTCTTAAATTTTGTACCGGGTGAGAGACCTCAGCGCTCGCCCATTTGTCCGGCCAAGTAGTTAATGCCGCAGATGGCATTAACTACTTGGCCGAACGTGACTTATTGTACATTTGTACAATAAGTCACGAAAAAAATAAAAAAAAATAGTTGATCAACCGATTGTAAGATACTAAGATGATCCATGTTACGGAGGGCGCTTTCAGCAGTCTGCTCCGCACACCATGCGCCGCACGCCTGGTACTACTCGTAAGTGTACCTTCATATTCGTGGCGAGGCATATGCTAAGCATGTATCACATAACAATGCGTGCGGCGTGCGCGCCACGTGTACACATACATATACATTATATTCATCTGTTAGGAAACCGGCGTGAACTTCTTATGTATATATATGCACCTATCTATCGAGTTAATGCTCTATCTTCGACCCAGAAAAAGCTAATTTGGAGCCAACTAAAATATATCTTTCCCTTCGTAATCTTTATTGCCATGAGAAACAACATCGGAGAGTCAACTTAAAATAGGAGCACGTAAAAGTAATAAATGTAGATTGAATGGGACAACGAGTGCTTGGAGCGTACTCAAATCGGTCGTAAGGGACCTGTGTCGTGCCAACCCTAAGTGTTTGACGTAAGTGACAGCAGCTGATCGTATATAATGTAGATTAGCCTTTAGAGGAGATTTGTTAGTCTTCCTGGTCTTAGTAGGGGTAAAAAAAACTAATTTAAAAGCTCCAGTTTCCTAGATTATTCTGTTGGACTGAAAGTAAGGGATAACGTAGAATGACTTCGTAACGCCGTAGCAAAAGCGTAGCATCTCCGTAGCAATGCGTAGCAAATTGCGTAACATTACAAACAGCGTATAATCTCTCTCTAGCGAAATTCCGTTATCACAAGGTCCGTGTTACCTGACCCGAAGATTTAATAGGTCCGTTTTGGATTTTACACAGGTTAGGTCACATAACTGCAAAACATAATGTATCGGAATGTGGGTTTCCTCGCGTTGATATCCTTTACCGCTGAGCATGTAGTAATAATATATAATCCAAACATGAATTCGAAAACATTTGGAAGTCGAATTGGGATCAATTAATTAATCATTACAGTAGTGAGTCTATCTTTTTGTGTGAATAGAACGTTAATGGACGTTGTATACACACAATAATATTGAATATATCCGTTTATACAGCCAAGTTAGTTCATAATTTTAATTCGATATTTTGTAAACAATAAACAAACTAACAATACAACAGATTATTACACATTTAAGAGCATTGTTTTAACAAAACTTGGAGTACATTTAACGATTATGAAAACTTGATCATTAAGTTATAAGTTTAAGTGCAAACTTGAACTCTATGTATACTTACATTTTAAATTAAGAGAAGTTAAACAATAACGTCCAAAGTAATATCTTTTAGTTTGTGTAAATTTTAATTTAGAAAGTGATGAAATAAACTTAAAGGTAATTTTATAATTAAAAGAAAATCTTCGTGATGAGTTAGTATTGTATCAAGCTAGCGATCCAAGCAAGCTTCAAAGAATAAAGAGTAATACAACATACAAGGTGTCAGTGACATCGTAACCGGGTGAGAGCCTTCAGCGCTCCCCATTTGTCCGGCCAAGTAGTTAATGTCATCTGCGGCAAATATACAATAAGTCACGTCAAAAAATAAAAAAAAGTGACATCGTAACGAATACTGAGGGGGATGTTCCAGCTCATGATTCTGAGTTAATATCAAGTGCAATTTTCCGTTGCAAAATTCTCATTTTTTTCTGGTGTTTTTTTTTTCTATTCTTTTGCAATGGAAAATTCCGCTTGATATAATGAGCTGAATTATCCACCTCAGTATTCGTTACCGTGTCACTGACACCCACATGTAGTCCTAGCTGCACGAATTTGTTTGGGAAAAATGTTTTTTTTTTTGTTACTTTTTTTTGCGACGGAAAATTCTACTTGATATCATGTCAGAATCATGGTCTAAATCACCCTTCAAAGTTTTCGTACGATAGTAAGTGCTTTGCCAAACCAGTTAAGCCATTCCCAAGAAGGTCTATCATACAGGTGGTAAATTATTTATAAAAATACAGGTGAAAAAAAAAGATCGGCAAATGGTAATAATGTATTAAAAGATGAGAAGGAAAAGAGTAAGAGAAAGAATAAATTAAAGAAAGCTCAGTGATGCGTGTGTACCCACTTAGTTCATCTTGCGATGGATGGACCTTTCACTAGCCCAATTACGAATATAGCTTATGTGTTACCTAATCCCCAAAGCTACGGTTAATGCATTATTTACCAGTACGGAATTTGCAAATGTTTATAGCAAGGTAATTTACAGTTTATTGTCATACTCTAGGGTCCTATTTGGTCCGACTGGAAACCTGAAAGCATATTTTATGTCAAATTATCTAACTGGAAATATTAATTGATGAAACTGGAAATACGTACTGTTTGTGATTAATTTGGTCATACGTATTGCTAAATGATTTAGGTTGAAACTTCAATATAACATTCATTTGTAGCAAGTATTAATATTTTGAATATTCATCTATTCTTCTTTCAGACAATAGAATAGAATAGAATAGAAAAAGTTTATTATAAAAGGACGCCACACACAAAAAAAAAGACAACAAGATCATATATATTATCTTTCCACTAAAACAATTACGAAAAAGCAAGACAGATGTTTGTCGAAATGATCATAAGGTGGTGGCAATCAGGTGATTCAAGCCTACAAACCTTACTTAACAAAGGTCTTTATAACTTTTTATATACTTATCTTTTGTCTCTTTCTTCCAACAGTTATCAACGGATGGGAACACGACAACATCAACGGTATCACTGCAGTTAAACAAGAACGATGCTGGTGCTAAGCTGGCCTGCAGGGCGTCCAACCCTCAGATGCCTTCAGTACCAGCCTTAGAAGACGACTGGACTCTGGACATACAATGTGAGTAAAGACCTAGTCCAGTAACTAGGCATGATGATATGGTGTCTTAGTAGACACCACGGTCTAGTGGTTAGAGCGTTGGGCTTACGATCTGGAGGTCCAGGTTGGATTTTCCCTTGCTAACATTTTCTATATCACTTTGTGAGACTATCCTTTAGCTAGAAAATTACAAGATAAATCACTTGTTTTCTGGAAGGAAGATGGTAAGTGCTTTGGAGGGCACGTTGAGCAGTGGGTCCTAGATACTCTACCTGAGTATGTAGTCATTACATGAGCCACGGCAGGCCTATGGCGGCTTAACAAGAACGATGCTGGTGCTATGCTGGCCTGCAGAGCGTCCAACCGTCAGATGCTTCAGTACCTTCAGTACCAGCCTGAGAAAACGACTGGACTCTGGACATAAAATATGAGCAAAATATTTTAGTCTATACCAATTGCTTTTACTCTTATATTGTTTGGATGAAATCGCTGCTTAGCAATACAGCCTTCGTGGTGAAGTGGTTAGAGGTTCACGATTTGGGGACGACTGATCATGATTATGGTACTTGCAACAGTGTTAAAATATCGGAAGTCTCATAGCCCTGATTAACGCGGTAAGTACCCGGTACTATGTGTTTTAATTATGATAATAACCGCGTAAACATCATACAATGTAAACCACTCTTCGAATCAAATACGACTTCCAGTCTCATCACCAGGCAGTTACCGTTTCGTAAAACAATGCTCCTCCTCAGGAAGACACCATCTGTTTCGTGAATAAAAATAAAAAATACATCAGCACAGCCTCGGAATCTCCCGAAATTGTTCTACAAGTCTGGGAAGCTTTTCCTGAATTATTTCTTATACGACTTGTGATAAATTATGTACTTTTTGTCTTCTATCTTGTAAAATAGGTACATTCATTATACTATACTTCTCATAAAAAACAAAGGAAATCTTTTCCGAATTTTTGTTCAGCAAAACACGAGTTCGATTGACCTTCAAATTTGAATTTGTAACAAACATAAGAAACCTTCTAAATAATACTTACTGTAAAATTACAATTACTTTTTCATTTCTAATAACTACTGTTTATTAGTTTTTATGACAAGATTAATTTGCGAGATGTTTCGATTTTTTATGAGAAGTGTACCTATAATATTTAGAAATAAGCTGACTGATCGACCAACGCACAGCCGAATCCGTTGGGACTAAATTCTCTAAAAGCAATAACTTTTGCACTTAAGTTCCTAAAATGACGTTTAATTGAATTAATAATTAATAACTAAACTAGCCGTTTTGACGTTTCTTGTTAAAGGACAACATTGTTGTAAGTCTTTATTACATCAAAACAGCCATCATTTAAATTTAATCCCTTAAAAAAAGGGGTGTTGAAGGATGGGGAAGTTAAAATAAAATATTTCGTAATTGTTGGCGAAGCTTGTGTGGATTTTACATTGTCTTTTTAGAATTACATTTTTGACGAATCTTGTGGATGCTTAGTCTATTGGTTTTTTTTTATCAATTCTCTACTTTAATATATTTTTTTTTATATTTGTAACGTAATTATTACGTATATATACCAAGAGAAGAAGTCCAAATGTCCAAAATTGCGGACAGGAACTTAGTTTCTACAATATGTATTGTAATAGATAAATTATGTACATGTATATACTAGGTCTTTGCCGCGGCTTTGCTCGAATTAAATTCAGGGTAACACCTTGCCTTGTGTGCCAATTTTTAGCTTCCTACCATGAATATTGCAAAAAGCCTCACATAAAATTTTACCCCCTCTACGGGATCAGATTTCTTGTTTTGCACAAATAGGCCAATTTTTAGCTTTCTACCTTGAAAATTGCGTAATGCTCCATACAAACATTCACCCCCCATTTTAGGGAAGTGCGGGGTTAGAAAAACAATAGACAAAAAATAGCCTATGTCACTTGTCATCCCTTCAACTGTCTCCACGTAAAGAGTCATGTGAAGTCGTCGCACCGTTTTGCCGTGAAAGACGGACATAGACTATCCCATTTATCATATTAGTATTGTTAGATGGAAAAAAATCGATTGACCTACTGTTGACGACAGGTTTACATGGCAATCGGGGCATGAGGTGAGCCGCGGAGGCGGGGTCGCCCCGCACACCCGCACAGTCCCCGCGGCGTCTTAGTCTTAGTGTCGCACGAGTCCGTGTCGACCGCGTTTATCGATTATAATCTCGCTCACATAATTTATTACTATTGTGTTTTAAAAATGGCTACGGTTGCATCTTCGTCGCGTGTTCAAGCAAAAAAAAAACCAATAATTCAAAGCTTAAAGAGTTAACAACGAATGCAATTTTGTCAGTCACGGCAGAAAACTGGACCAATTTCGAAAAACATGTCCATAACCTTGAAAATGAATATTGGGAAAAAGACATGGGAATGGAAAATTAAATGGAAGATTTTATTATAAAAGTCGGAGATACCAGTGACGAAGATTCTTTAAGTTTTTGTAGCGATACGTTAGATGATTCAGATGAATAAATATTAACTTAAATGAAAACGTGGTATTATTTTATTCACATTTTGTTACATACATAATAAAAATATATCGATATTGAAAACGTCACGTCACTAGAGAATTGCCATGTCGACCTGTCGTCTACATTAGTATCGACTGATACTGTCACTATGATACTGACAGTCACAAAATGTTATTTTATTGAATTATTATTATCAATAATTGTAGTAAACTGGTCGTTCTGTTTAATAGTATGGATGTATGTTTGTTCACAGACGTGCCTGAGACAGTAGTGCGGTTGGGAACGAACCTGGACCCGACGAACATAAAGGAAGGCTCCGATGTCTACTTCGACTGTATCATCAGGGCACACCCATACGTCTACAAGGTCGAGTGGAGGCATAATGTAAGCGTTACCTACTTTATTATTTTTACAGGAATTTGAGACTTGTCATATAAAAGGGACTTCTTTACCTCAGAGAAATTATAAACGGTTGTAGGTAAGCGCACGTATTCCTCGGCTAAGTATATGAACGATTGGTTCGTGTTTTGTGCGTTTACTAAGACCTAGATTTTTTTCCTTATGAGTACCTATGCGGAAGTCTATCTCTCATCCCCCCCCCCCCCTGAAATTGTCAGAAAAAATGTGAATGTAGTAAAGCCCAATTGTTTTTTCTGTAATTGACGGCCAAAAATTTCACTACTTTTGTAACATAACACAACAAATACTTTATTGCACAAACAGGAAAAAACAAAATACAAAACAAAAGAGAAATAGAATTAGTACAATAGGCAATAGGTAGGTTTATAATTTCTTTTTTATTCGAGTAACCCTCTCTCTCTCTTTATTTAAGAGCTGCGCTTGTTAGATTTCAAAAATAAATGAGTTATTAAGATTACAAAGAAAAGCGAGCTTTCAATACGTAATAACTTTATTTAAAGGTAGATATATGGATTAACTGTAATCTCATTGGAAAATATGTAAGAAGGAGAAGAAAAGTAAGTTAAATATAAATATGGTTGTAATATAATAGTTACAAACAACTAACAATCACGTAATTACGACATAGCCATGTATTAAATATTAAATAGCATATAAAAGATATTCGTATCCAAATAGATTTCCAATTTAAGGAACTACTAAAAATGTGGGTATTCATATATCAAAGAACTTATTCATTTGTAGGTATGAACCACCGTTTAATAAATTCTAATTCAATAACATGTGCTAGGTAGTTATGTATTCCGGACCTACCGCGGGTACTGTAAGAGTCCCGACGTAAGCTTTCTAAGTATTGTATGAAGCGCATTCCCAGACCTCCGGCGCAGACGAACAACATCCGTCCTGCGCATTCAGCTTTAGATAAACCCGAACTACCGGGAGGTATTGTTGTTTTCATAGCTTTCTTAGATCATAGAACTAGCTCATAAGTTTAGTCTTAAGTTGACCACTGTAAAGTACGCATTAAAAGTTTAAATTCAAAATTCAATTTTTGCTTTTTAAAAAGAGTCCCTCGCTCCGCGGCAACTTAAGTGGCGCAGCCGGTAGGATATCCGCTATTGGAAGAAGCTGTACCCAGAAGACCTGCAACTCGGTTATCACGGGTTACAGTACGGTGGATATTCTACGAACCAAATAAATAACTTTTGGACAAGCGACGAAGGACGAGTACTCTCTCGGTGGCAACGCACAACTCTAGTAGGAGGAAATGGGATCGAGCGGTCTGTGAGTAGACTTTTTCACTATCCTGTCTTATCCCTTTCTATTCCAGCTAATTGTGAGACTCATTTAGGTAGGGTCTGACAATCGGACATAAATTGCCGAATGTTTTAGACAGCTAGCATAGTTTAGATAGGATCTGACATTTGGTCACAATCGCCGAATGTTTTAGATAATTAGCATAACGTAGTTAAGTGATCTGATTTTCTAAAGAAAAATAATAAAATATAATTGAACAGAAATAATTGAAGTGATTTATATTATTGTCTTATTTTGTGTCATTTACTTGTGTATTTTTATTGTGTTTTTATTGTGTTTCTATTGTATTTTGTGTCTTGTGTTAATTTTAAGTAGATAAAAATGACGCAACAAATTTCTCTTGTTCCAAACGAAATGCTAAGCCTTATTCCAAAATTCAGTGGCGAACCACAGTTGCTAAATTTATTCATTAATAAAGCTGAGTATGTATTATCGGCATATGCCCAGCAACAGGACAATCCACACCAAACGCAATATGTATTTCATGCTATTTCAAGCAGACTAATAGACAAAGCAGCACATTTACTAAGCGAAAGACAAGATGTGAACACTTGGTCTTCCTTAAAAGATTTATTAATCCTACATTTCGGTGACCCAAGGTCGGAAGAATGTATAGCTATCGAATTGGAATCAATGAAAATTAAATCTGGCGAATCGTATCACGATTTTTGTTGTCGAATCCAACAAGTGCGAAGCACTCTGTTTGCTAAAGTGAATCTATTACAGGATGAAGGCGTTAAGGCCGCGAAAATGATAATTTACAATAACACTTGCCTTAATGTGTTCATGTATAATCTGCCCGAGAACCTCATTAGGACGGTGCGACTTAAGGGTTCTAACACGCTCGAGAACGCCTTAAGCGTAGTTACGGAAGAAGTAAATTTCCAATTTCAATACGACGCGAAAAATAAGAACAAAACTCAACCCGCACAAATTTCACAAACACCATTTACGAGAACAGCTCAAAATTTCAGATTCATTCCATCCGGTGCTGGATTTGGACCGTTTCCACAACAGTCCCGTAATCCTTTTACCCAACAATTCCAACCTAATAAATTCGGATTCACACCAAAACCCCAGTTCGGATATCGACCCCCGAACCAAAATCAAGGATTTAGATTTGGTATCCCCAACCAAAATAACTTTAAATTTGGAATACCTAATAACCAAAACTTTAAATTCGGTATCCCTAACCAACAAAATTTCAAATTTGGAATCCCAAACCAAAACGCACGATTTAATTTTCCAATGAATCATCCGTGGTATAGGCAAAACTTTAATAACCCGCAACAAACACGACCTTTGTATCAAATTATGCCTAAAGCCGAACCTCAGAAACCGCATGCATGTGCATTACCCGAGCCTGACGTGTCGATGCGGACTGCTACAGCGCAATTCATGATCGACTCCCCTGACGAATATAATAATATCTACTATACCGATGATTGCTTTGTCCCATACGATTACAACTATGAGGAAAACTATTTCACCGCGCAAGATGATTTTTCTGAGAACTGCGAGGGCGTTCCTCCCCCTGAATTTGAACAACAAGCTGAAGAAAATGAATTGACTCCAACGGACTTGCCAGCCGAAAATTTTCAATCAAAGGCCTCAACAAAACCCCGTCTCAAATAATCCGAATAAATTGCGTAAATGCACTAAAATTACCCCATATTAGAATACCTGAAATTAACGCTACATTTATGATCGATACCGGAAGCTCTAGGTCATTCATAAGTCCCAAAAAGGCAAACGAAATTTTTGCAAAATTCAAAATTCTGGAACCATTCGAGGTTATCAGCACACATGCCCGTAGTTGCCATAATGAAGTAATACAAATTCCCCTTTTAAAGACATTTAAAAGCAAGTTACAACAAAAATTTTATGTCTACGATGTTGATAGTCGCTATGACGGTCTAATCGGCTCAGACTTATTGAAAAAACTGGACGCATCCATAGATATGAAACACCAAGTACTGCGGACCCGTGACACCGAAATACCCATACTATACGAAGCACCACACGAGTTGATTTTAGGACCTCGTACCGAAACTAGGGTTCGCATCCCAACTGATCTACAAAACGGACATGCAATTTTGGACTTTATAGAGTTCACTAAAGGTGTCCGCATGCCAACCGCAATAGTAAACTGTGTAGACTTTATGGCTACATCAGTTATACAAAACGCTACTGACGACACCATAACAGTGACGTTTAATAAACCTCTGCCTGTGACACCATTTCAAGAAAACGAGATCATAGTAAATTTTACCGATCATAGTTACGACGTTGACGACCTATTGAAACAAAATTTACAGAGACTAAGACTGGACCATATGAATCAAGAAGAAAGAGACAAAATATCAAAATTATGCTACGACTTTCGAGATATATTCTACAGTGAAGACATCCCGTTAACCTTTACAAATCAAGTAAAACACGAAATTCGCACGACAAATGAAGATCCAATTTATATCAGACCTTATCGTCACCCACCTGCACAAAACTTAGAAATTCAAAATCAGGTTGAAAAGTTATTGAAAGATAATGTTATTCGAGAGTCGCACTCTCCATGGAGTGCGCCAGTGCACTTGGTCCCCAAAAAACAGGACGCTTCTGGAAAAACCAAATTCCGTATGGTAATTGATTACCGTCGCCTCAACGATATCACAGTCGACGATAAGTACCCACTTCCAAACATCAACGATTTGTTTGACAAACTAGGCAAATCTACATACTTCAGTACCATCGACCTAGCGAGTGGATACCATCAAATAGAAGTAGCCGAGAAGGATCGACACAAAACTGCGTTCTCTACGCAAGCCGGTCATTTCGAATTTACCCGTATGCCTTTCGGTCTTAAAACCGCACCCGCGACGTTCCAGCGAGCAATGGACAATGTCCTCCGTGGCTTGCAAGGATTACATTGCTTGGTGTATCTCGACGATATAATCGTCTATTCATCCAGCCTACAAGAACACCTAGAAAAGCTAAGAAAGGTATTCGAAAGATTAAGAGCAACAAATCTCAAAGTCACACTTGATAAATGCGAGTTTCTTCGTAAAGAAGTACTCTATTTAGGCCATGTAATAACTAAGGAAGGTTTGAAACCAAACGATGACAAAATTAAAGCCGTTTTGAAATTCCCTTTGCCAAAAACAACTACGGAAATTAAAAGCTTTCTTGGTTTAGTCGGATATTATCGAAAGTTTATAAAAGATTTTTCCAAATTAACACGCCCACTCACTAACTGTTTAAAGAAAAGAAATCGGATTCAGATCAATCAAGAATACATCAACGCATTTGAAAAGTGTAAGGAGCTTTTGGTAAATGCCCCTTTACTACAATTTCCGGATTTCACAAAACCCTTTGTACTTACCACTGATGCCTCAGACTATGCGATAGGTGCAGTCCTATCTCAAGGACCAATCGGTTCGGATAAACCAATCGCATACGCTAGTCGTACTTTAAACGATGCAGAAACCCGGTATAGCACAACTGAAAAGGAACTTCTTGCCATTGTATGGGCTACTAAATACTTCCGCCCATACCTATATGGGAATAAGTTCACCATATATACAGATCATCGCCCACTAACATGGTTAAAGTCCATGAAAGAAACCAATAGTAAATTAACTCGTTGGAAACTACGTTTGGCAGAGTTTGATTACGATGTCGTATATAAAGCAGGAAAACAGAATAACAATGCTGATGCATTATCCAGAATAAGGGTAAACGCAGTAGGTAACGATTCGGAATCCATGCGAGTCAATGTTGACGAAAGTGAACATAGACTCAGATCTTACTTGGATGACGTGGTAAACGAAGTAGTCAGACTAGGAAGCCGACCCCAAAATCGACGTAATGAGCAAGTAAACACAGATGATATAATAGAACTCTCATCGGACGATGGAAGCGAGACCCCAAGGGCGGGACACAACGAATTGGAGTCCCAATTCCCAATCGTCTCACCATCGGAAAGTACCATTACAATCCCTGAAAACACTAATAGTAACACCGATACGATCCATTCCGCACGCGATATTGATACCAATGGAATCCCCATCTTGAACGAAGCAATCGACAGCAAACCCAATCAGATACTGGTTTATACCTGGAACAGAAATGAAACATCAATTAATAATTTGTCAAATTCAAAGCAAAGAATAATTGAAGTAACCTTACCTTTAAATAGACCGGATTTAGTAAAAGAATTCCTGAAAGGTTATGTAAGACCCAAAATAAAACAATTCATTTACTTCGAGAGTGAAATTCATCGCAAACAGTTTGTACAGGCATTTATATCCCTATTCAAGAAGGGCGCCGTACATCTCATGGAGTGCACCAAAAGAGTAATAACCGTTGAAAATGAAGAAGAACAGAGACAGATAGTGCTGAAATATCATGAGGGCTCTACATGTCATCGTGGTATAAAAGAAACTTTAATGAAATTAAAACGTGTCTATTATTGGAACAATATGGACATTACAGTAACCGCTATTATCAATTCCTGTGAAACATGCAAAAAACTTAAATACGATCGGAAACCCTTCAAACCGGAATTACAGTTAACGCAAACTCAGAATAAACCGTTTCAAGAACTTTTTATGGATGTATTCTCTATAGAAGGACAATACTTCCTCACAATAGTAGATGCTTTCAGCAAACTGGGACAAGCTATCCCTATCCCAAGCAAAAACACCCCTGAAATAGTACGCGCATTAATTTCGTACTTTTCTTATTACGGTACCCCTAGAATCATAAATGTAGACCCCGGCACAGAGTTTAACAATACCCTTTTGAAAGAAACCTTATGTTTCTACAAAATAAACCTTCATATCGGAACTCCGCACAACCCAAATTCCATGGGAATAGTAGAGAGGTTTCACTCTACCATTTTAGAAATCTATCGTATCGCAAAGTATGAGCGAAAACTTACCGACGCAGCTTCCGTCATGACGTATGCTATCATGGCATACAACCATACAATACACTCTACTACTGGATTAACCCCATTCGAAGTAGTATTAGGACACACGGATTCCTCAAACGCGTTTGATGTAGACTTTAATAAACATTACACCCAAAAACTAATCAACGATCATGCGAACCGAACAAAATTCTTATATAAGTACTTAACAGAGAAAATGATAGACCACAAGGAAAATATTAGGGAAAAGCGAGGAGGTGAGAAAAACATTAACTTAGACGAAGGAGAGACAGTTTACATCAAAGGAGTGAACACTAGACGTAGCAAAGACAAACCACGTTTTGAAAGGGCAATAGTATCTGGAGATATAGTTAGGAACACTGTACCCATCCATGTTAGGAACCGCGAAACTAAGGTAACTATTAAGGATATTCGACGGCCCCCACAGGTTCGCGACCGTGCTGCTGGTAATGAGCATCCAGAGCCAGAGCCAGGCCCTTCAACTGCAGAAGATTGAACGGAACCCTGGAATACTTCCTGTGAGAAAGGGACGCGCCATTATTACCTACGATAAATGGTTAATTTTTAAGACATTAGATTTAAACCTTGTATATGAAGATTTAGAGCTCAATGTTAATCGACTTGCGGATCTAAACGAACATGTGCTACATTACTTTAAACAAAACATTACCTCCGAATGCACTGATATTAAAGTACAAACTGAACATATAAAGAACATAACCATACAAAAGTTTAGACAACTTATTCCTTCTGTCAGACAAAAACGAGGACTGTTAAACCCAATAGGTTCACTAATTAAAGTTTTAACGGGGAACTTAGATAACGAAGACGCAATAAGGTACGATAGTCAGATCAGTAAATTACAACAACAACAACATAGTGTCTCTATGAAAATCGCCTTGATAACCGAAATTATGGGATCTGTTGCAAATGTAACAAATGCTACGAAGAACAATTTTATCCAGCTCGATAAAGAAATATACGATTTGAAAATATTACTAAATGAATCAATCCAGACAAGCCAAAGTATAAATAAAGTTATCCATGTCTATAGTCTTTTCTTACATAACTTCCAAATGCTCTACATAAAGCTGGACGAAATTGAAACTGCCGTTGCATTTAGTAAGGTAGGAACTTTACATCAATCGATTATTGATACCGATGAATTTATGACTGTACTTAAGAAAATAGAATTAACTGATAAATTGGTTTATCCCGTAGAATTAAATAATTTGATAAGAATTGAACAATGTGTAGAGTTAAAAGCGTTTTCTAAAGAAAATCAGATTACCTTTATTATTGAAGTTCCGTTAGTCAGATCCGAGAGTTATCATTATTATCGAGTCTTGTCATTACCTGTAACAGATAACCTAAATCTAACTACCCTAATAATTCCTAAATATCCTTACCTTATTGTGAATCAGTCGAAAGCTCTGTCGCTCTCCCACTCTTGCCTGGAAATAGAAAGAAGCATCTTCATGTGTCATGAAGACTCCATTGTTCCGCCGACTATGGAAGATGTCTGCATCACCGATCTACTGAAGTTCGTCATTAATACCACCATGTGTTCCCCTATTCACGTGGATATAACAAAACTCAAATTACAGCCAATAGAGTCAAATCGTTGGATATTCTACTGCAAAACCGCTACTCTAATGACGTCACAATGTGGAGAGGATGTCACTAGAACATATGTTGAAGGAACCTATATACTTACCATTGAAGACGCCTGCGAAATAACAATCCAAAATGTAACTCTGAAACAACACCGATCGAAGGCGGGCAACGTTTTATATGAGAAACTTCCAATAATTGATCTTCCATCACTGTCGACGTCAAAGCCAGTCGTCTCGAAGAAACCACTTAACCTGGATGAAATAGATTTACAGACCCTGCAAAGCCTGTCCCATGTCCTGAAAAATAGTGAAAGTGAATTAGTTAGTGAAGTGAGCACATATGGAAGTGTAGTGAACGCAAGAAACATTAGTATAGGGACTCTACTTCTCTATGTAATCATAATTTTAAGTATTTTCATATATTCATTTAAACGTTTTAAGAATTTCATATTATCAGATCGGAATCATCAAAGGGCTGAAAACCACCCCTCCGATAATTCCAATCTTATGGAGGGAGGAGTTATGTATTCCGGACCTACCGCGGGTACTGTAAGAGTCCCGACGTAAGCTTTCTAAGTATTGTATGAAGCGCATTCCCAGACCTCCGGCGCAGACGAACAACATCCGTCCTGCGCATTCAGCTTTAGATAAACCCGAACTACCGGGAGGTATTGTTGTTTTCATAGCTTTCTTAGATCATAGAACTAGCTCATAAGTTTAGTCTTAAGTTGACCACTGTAAAGTACGCATTAAAAGTTTAAATTCAAAATTCAATTTTTGCTTTTTAAAAAGAGTCCCTCGCTCCGCGGCAACTTAAGTAGGTATAGAAAGTAGAACAAATCATGTTTACGAATATTGAACATATTCGTAGATACATTGACAAAATAATAAAAATATTGTATTATCATTTAAGCATTATTTTATTACGAATCTACCGCCAGTTCGGAAGGTGTTATAGCTGTATAGAAGAACGGCAAGAAACTCCACAGCAACACATCTTTTAAAGCACATAGTTACATTTTACAAAGCATATACGAAATATATAAATATATTATAAGTAACTCGAAACACACATTTATGTACAGCAAGCTATAGCAATTCAGTATAAAGAATACTTATCTTCAGTAATCTGGCTGCGGCACCGATCACTCCCAGACTGAGACTGAGGTAATCGGCGCCATGCTACGCCTTATAAAACCTTTACCCCTAGCAAAATTCTATCACGTCATTATAGACCAATCAGAATCGCTCCAAGAGTAATGGCAACATTACAAAATAAGGAATAAATTGTCTTATTATATTAAAGTTAAACATCATCAAAAAGTACATAAATTATTGTAAAAAGAATAATACATTTTATATTTCAGTATTTTTAAAACGTTACATGAAAAGAACGGAAATTCGTAGCGTGTTGACATTCACATGACATTAGAGTGTTCGGATACATGTTTAGCATATTTAATTGAAAGTTTCAACCAAAAACCTTATAAAATAATTTCCTACGCTATCACGCTCTTGTCGGTGGAGTAATCGCCTTCAATACTCCATAGATAGGGCGTGTAGAACGGTGGTTGCCCCAATCACCTTCCGTTCCGCAACCAACAGCTACAAAACATGTCGTTAAGCTAATAATAGGTTACCACAAATTACTCGAGCAGATAGTTATGTATCACTTAAAAATTACAATGACTGTATGCTTGATAAAGTTCCTTCTCGTTATCGAGTTTTTTAGTGGTAAAAGTGTGTAGGTAGGTAGATAGGTACCTATAGAGGAACACAGAAAATAAAAAAAAAACTGTTAGAAAGTAACAAACTGCACGGATTTGTTGTTCGCACAAAATGAAATATTGTTGTTTTTCAGTTTCCCAAGTAATTTTTGCCGGTTCTTTTCTTTCCCAACATTCGCTTTAGTTCGGCTCTGTTTAATGAATGACGAGTTTCCTAAGCTTTTGTGTTATTGATTTATCGCGAAAGTTTTTAGTCCACGCCTTGTTATAATATACTGTAAGATCATTTTTCTACCCCTGGTCCTACGTTTTCTCTTGTTCACATGTAAGGACATAATTATGAGTTAAAGTAAGGTCACTGACCGACCACAACTCCACTCAACTAGTGTAAGAAATAGGATATAAAAAATGCAACTTTATATTTCGTTGCCTTATAGAATAAGGAATAATACTCTATAGAACGGCTCCCCGCCAGCGTCTGAGCTAGGTTTACCTCACCCCCCTCGAACATTGTTTAGACTTGAATCGTATGGTGTCAGACGTCACACACACAGATGCGCGTGTACGATAATGTAAATATGTAGTGTTTGTGTAAAACGAGGTTGTTTGTATGCAGTGTCCGGTGCTTATAGTGAAATTCGCCATGTCAATATTTAGTTTTCTAATCTTTGAATAAGTATACTCAGAAATCAGAATCGTTAATTCAACGTAATAACCAGAGATACTCTTTTGTTGAAGGTCTTGACTTAAGTGTAACTGACTACGTATTTAATAGTTTTTGAAACTTCGCATCCTAAGGAGGTGTAAGGTCGCGATTCGTCAAACTTATTATACTTTCGTAAAAAAAAATGGTCATGATTTTTCTTCAACCTCCGGGGTTGAATTCCAATATTTTTTTCTAAAGAACCATTTTCACATTGCGATTTTATATTGCAGTCATGGTTAAGATTGCCGCTTGTCAGAATTGCCTGTTTTTGTAAGAATTGCCTCTGCTTTCGCTCGGACTAATGTGGATTCCTCAGCAATCCAAGCAAGAAGCAAGATGGTCCAACTTGTAATTCATAGTTCGAAGTTTAAATTTTTTGAAGACGTCATTACTCGTAATATACATATTATTATTATTATAATTATATGTATTTCAAAATCATAACAGGTATGTTTAAGTGGTCAATTGTTTCGATATCGCACGAATCGCGTCGCATTGTGACTTGTGAGGAAAGAAGGTCGTGTAGTTAATCAGTTTCTCCCGTTATATCTTAGGTCGTTGATCTAATAGGTACCTATGATATCAGCTAAAATTCACGCAAGCACAACGCGGGCCAGACCAACTTACGCTGGTTAGTTCTACAAACTTGTTTATCGCCCTGTGTAAGTTGATCGCAAGCATCGAGTCAAGCGCGAACACGCGGGGAGGACCAAGTTACACTGGCTAATTAACAAGTTTGTCGAGTTGTCCAGCATAAGTTGATCTGACCCTCGCCAGTTTCGCGTACGCCCTTAAATCACTCTATCCCCTCAATTTATAGACGACGAAGTCAATAGCTTTAAGCGAACTAAAATTAAGATAGCTCATTATTCAAAATGTGCTTTAAGAACGTACTCTCAAAGTCAGGACCTCATAAATTTTGATGAGACTTAAAGCTTTAATTAAAGAGTAGACACCATTAGATGGAGTGGCTCCGTTTAATGTAACACTATTGCTATTAGTTTAAAGAGTTTCTTCAAAAAACCATAAGACGGCAATATAAATGGTTGGGAGTTTGAGAGATGAATATTTCTGTCATTGTAGTAAAAATGTGTGTAAGTTCTTTGATTCTTTTACAACATGATATTGTTAGTGAAACATCAGCGCATGGTTCGAATCCTGGTGGGGAAATATCACAAAAATTACTTTGTGATCCCTAGTTTGGCTAGGACATTACAGGCTGATCACCTGATTGTCCAAAAGTAAGATGATCCGTGCTTCGGAAGGCACGTTAAGCCATTGGTCCCGGCAGGCTGTCAACTCTTTAGGTTAGCGGACCCTGTGAAAAACGGTATAACACTACACTTTCTTCCTTTTGCTTTAATTACGTATTCTTCTCCAGGGCAAGACTCTTCTTCACAACGTGGGCCAAGGGGTGATCATCAGCAACCAATCACTGGTGCTGCAAGGAGTTGGTAGAAGAACAGCTGGTAACTACACCTGTGTCGGGTTCAATGCTGAGGGGGATGGAGAAAGCAAGCCTTTTACTCTTGATGTGCTGTGTAAGTATGAAGATTACCCCTTTGAGGGTGGATTTCGCAAAACCCTGCCTTAGTGAGCACCTATGTCCTTTAAAAAACCCCTATCCCCCATGAGAATTTTGAGGTTCATAGCTCTTGTAGTTTCTGAGATATCGTGATGAGTGAGTCAAAAATAGAAAATTCAATTTAATATTAACTCAGAATCGTGAGCATGAGCAACGGCCGCTGTGGTCCAGTGGTTGAGCGTTGGGCTCACGATCCGGAAGTCCTGGGTTCAAATCCCGGTGGAACAAATGTTGATCCCTAGTTTGGTTAGGACATTACAGGCTGATCACCTGATTGTCCGAAAGTAAGATGATTCGTGCTCCGGAAGGCACGTTAAGCCGTTGGTCCCGGTTACTACTTACTGATATAAGAGAGTAATAGTTACATGAGCCATGTCAGGGACCTTTGACGGCTCAATAATAATAACTCTGACACTAGGATTGACGAGATTGGTAATTCACCTCACAACCCACACGATAGAAGAAGATGAGCTGAATCGTCCCCCTGAGTATACGATGTTACTAACACCCGATAGATTTAGTTTAATTATTTTATTTTTTATAGATGCCCCAACCTGCAGAAGTTCCCAGCAAAGAGTCCACGGGGTCGCCAAACAAGAGAGGGCACACATCACGTGTCATGTCGATGCAAATCCGCCTGACGTCACAGTAAGTTATATAACAATACATACATACATCTACTCGCGGATATTTCCCATCGGAGTAAGCAGAGACTACAGAATTCCTACTTATCCTGTTAGGGTTGAACTACATCTGACTTAACCGCATCGCACTTTCTTATACATCTATCCTTGTCTGTCACTCAGAGGAGTCATTTGCTAGAGCGGGTGTCCTATCTAACTTTTCGGGCAGGCGATTTCACGACAATTTCCTCTTCAGCAAATTAGAAATTGACTGTAACATCGAAAGTCAAATCAGTCAAATACAAAATTTAAACGCGCGTGACAAAATTGATTACAAACTTGAACATATAAGAAGTTAGTATATTAAAACTTCTCCTTTACATAAGTAATGTGCGTACATTAATACAATAGGCTTAACTTTCCCAAATTCCGATTCGATTATTCATGTTCCCTACTCTCTTGAGAAATTAAAAGTTCGCTTTCACAAAGATCCTTTCCTGGAATCTGTAACTTGAGTGATTCTTTCACGTTTCACGGGTTTACTTCCACGCTGGATTTGGAAGCGAATAAAAAATAATAGAACGCGTGCAGCTGTTGATATCTTCTCGGGTTTTAGGATCCCGATGTTGATCGCGACGGCATGGTCGACGATTTCCTTCATTCAACGCTTATCGCTATCGGTCCACTCGGGTCGATTAACTCACCATCAGGCATCATCACCCTTCTGCCCTTATCCCTTATCTAGGTGGAGTCGGCACTAGAGGTATTCCTCATCCATTTCTTTTCTGTCAGTGCCATCTCGGCATCAGCTCGCTGTCAGGCATGTTATAAGGTAAATCAAGCTCGCTCCAATTTCGAGTCGGTGCTGGGTGTCCCCTCTATCGTAGTGTTATCATGTACACTGTAGCAGAGTACAAACTCTGCACATACTGGCCTTTTGTTCGGACCATCATCATTTTAAATTACGAAATTCTCATTCCGTTCCATTCGCATTTCCTTTCATTTTACTCATTTTTGACTCACTGCATCCCCGACCTTCATTAAAACAACAAGTATATTATACTGTTTAGGGCCGTGCCCTCTAATTCCTAAGTCTTGATTCTTTTGTGAAATGTGTATATTGTGAACTATTATGTTTGTGACTATGTTACTAAGTTTGTGAAGTGTTTTTAATAAACTACATATATTCCCCTTGCTGTTGCTTCTACTTTATCATCGTCATCACCAACCATTCCCCTACTCTGCCGGCACGTCGGGATACCATATCCTCACCTCTCAGCGTGCCGCAACACTATGCTTCGGGTAATTGTAGCTCTGTCATTTAATTGCGTGTCTTTGTGTTTATTATCATCATCATCAATTTAAGAGCCACGCTCTTGTCGGTGTTGCATTTTCCATTCCAGTCTATCAAAGGCCAATTCCTTGACTTCCCTATAAGACACGACGTTAACCTTTTCTTTAATCTGTTCCATGTAAGCTCTTCTTGGTCTTCCCGTTCCTCTCTTTCCTTCTAACTTAGTGTTTATTATGTGGATACCTATTGTATTTTACTCGGTCAACGATTATTCTCATTCAGCGCTTATCGCCATCGACCCGCCAGAGTCGATTAATTCTTTGAAATATTATTCTCTCAGACGACGCCTAGAGCCGAGGTTCGCTGTTCTCCTAAATTTTGTACAAAGTAGTTAATGCCATATGCGGTAAATGTAAATAAAATACTTGATCTAACGTAAAAAGACTTCCGTTATCAATAGTTGTTGTTTATTTGTATTAAGGTAAAGTGGATCAACGAAAGAAGGCTATTACCAACTTGACATCAATTTATTATTTATTCTCTCACCAAATGGTACCATTCTATTTATGGATCGATCTGTAGTATTTATTAAATTTATCGTTTATCTTAGTAAACGATTTTTTTAATGTTTAATGAAGGTAAAAACTGCCTATTTCTCCTATCTGGTGTCGCTACTGAGTGTGCTTCAATTTTGAAAGGTCCCGAGTACGTGCAATGTTGTTTCAATGATTTTTAATAACTTGTCATATTTATTTTTTATGTCAAATTTCGGTTTATGCAGCTCAAAGCATAATATAGGACTGAAAATAATAAAAAAAAGACCAAACTTTACTTGGATTTTCCAACAGGAAATTCCACTTGATTACAACTCAGAATATCTGAATCATCCTCCAAAGTTTTCGTTACGGTGGCACTAACAGCTTGTATATTTCGGTCTTATAACTTTGTTACCTACTTCGCTTTGTTATTTAACTTTTCTTTCTTTTACGATGTTTTCATTTATTCATGTGACTGCCACGCGTTGATATTTTTAGTTTTATTTGGGTATCGAAAGTTGCTTAACTCCAAAATAGATGTCAAATAATTTGGACACAACACGAATGTCAGAGTATTTGGGAAATTAAATGACTTGAATAGCAAACAAAACAAAAGTAATAATAATATATATAAAGGAAAACAATAACATCATCTCCTTAGCGTTATCCCGTTTCTCACGGAGTCTGCTTATCTAACCTGATGATTTGAGAGAAGCGACTGCCTGTTTGGCCTTCTAACCCTCGAAAGGATAACCAGCCCAATACAGGTTAGGTTACATAACTCCGAAACGCCTTTCTAGGGAATGTGGATGCTTCACGATGTTTTTCACCGCTGAGAACGAGTCCAACTCTTTTATGTACTTGTTATTTTTTTTTTAAGAAATTAATTCCGCATACTAATCCGCCTGGGAGGGAAGGACGTGGTTATGTGGGACTTCCCTGGGGTCGCCTCCCGTTATACCTACTAAAATGCAACGGTGTTCCTCTTTGCCGCCATGTGGGATGCAGTTAGTTGCGCACAACCGCGACCCCGCCGGTGGATGCCCTTACGGGCCCAGAGTTCGTAGGAGAGCGTCAAGTGCCTCCTCCTCCGCCGAGCACTGCTCGCTACACTTGGGGAGCCCTATTAATACTACAATCTAACCTAACCCTTAATCTTCTTTTTAGTTCCGTTGGACGTTCAACAACACAGCCAACAGCAACGAAGTTAGCGACAATTACGTCTCCAGAGCCGGTACCAGTTCCACTGTCACCTACACTCCTCACACTGAGATGGACTACGGTACTCTTCTTTGCTGGGCCCACAACAGGATAGGCAAGCAGAGGGTGCCTTGTGTGTACCATATTATCGCTGCTGGTGAGTATTGCTACTTTATCACGTGATCTTCGACCAATAGACGTACGACGTTTATCGACATCAACAGCATTCGCTGCGAATGTTTGCTGAATCTCGCGTTATTTGTGGAATTCCGCTGTAGCGCAAGTTATGCAGCGGGGGATTTTTATCGTCATATTACTTTTGATAATTGGGTGATCAGCCTGCAATGTCCTAACTACCTACCTAAACTAGGAATCACAAAGTGTTATTTTGTGATAAACTGTTAGTAGTCGTTACACAAACCACGCCAGGGACCGTTGGCGGCTAAAACGTAACCTTGACGCCAGAAGAGATTCAGGAGAAGAATCATGAGAATATTTTTATCCTAAGATATTTTGGTTGAGATCTATTATGTGAACCGTTCAGACGCACAAGATAGCTCAAATCAGCTAGAGTTATAAATGAAAGCTGTGAAATCAAAAGTGCAAAGATGGAGCTGTTGAGGTAGTCCTCAGTAATAGACAATGATGATACAAATTATTGTTCTTTCTGTCCTTTGCCTGACAACAAACCATCTTCTTTTATTATATTAAAGGAACGCTCGTTACTTATTTCCGAGAAAATTAATTTAATTTACATCCTTCTCAAACAGATAAAACGATCTCCCGGCTGTAAGTAATGTTACTTTTCTAAGGAGCTCCTCCATTTTTAAATTTAGAACTTTTAATACGAGAAGATGTGCCCTGAGACCGCTTAAAACCGCCTGAGAGTCAGGCAAACAAAATGTCATTGTTCATGAACCACCAACTTTTGTGGATGTGTTGGAAGTTTTCTCATTCGTTCTTCCCCACGTTGGCGAAGACTGTTAAACTAAACTCCATCGGGAAGTAATTTATAGTTCTCTAAATCGCTAGGAGATAGTTTCACTTATTTACAGACTTCGATTGCAGAATTGCACCAAAATTTAAATTGGGTCAAATGTTGGGAGCTCTGTTAATTTCGTTCATCTGAATAATTAAAGTTGTAGCTGCAACTTAAGTTTGCCGGTGAAACGCTTAATTAAAGCCGGCCAAAATAGTGCAACTTTGGTATTTGTGAAATGATGCTTCTGAAAACTACGCTTTGTGACCAAACTGGGAATTGGATGGAATTTCGCAGCTGTATAAATGCATAAATTGTGATTAATTTACTGAATTTTCACCGTCCTTTTTTGGTTAGCCAAACAAAAATCAGACTTTTTCTCTTTTTAAATAGGGTTCTCTAGAATTCATTACGAATTTTATAGTGCGACTGATAGATGGTGTAAGTGTAGCCACGCCATTCGGTGATCGAAGTTATTATTTTTGTTATAGATAAACTAAGCTAAACAAAAATAGGACGTTACTTCAGACCCAGAGTAAATCTGAAGAAAGTAGGTAGAATTTACAATATTTTATATTGTTTGTACACCCTCGAGACCTTCAAATGGTGGCAAAAAGGTGTAGAGCTCATTTAGTTATCTATGACAAAAATAATAATTTAGATTACCGCTACACTAACGCCATCTAAACAGCGACAGGATTAGCAAAACGTTGTGGATAGCTCACTGGGACGGGCTAACCTATAAAATGCTACTTAGGTTCTATGACGATCTTGTGACGTAGCGAGTAGGCGCCGCTACTTCAAAAGCGCACCTCTGATGCCGGGCAGCAGCGGTATCAGTACTGGTTTAAGGCCGAGGAAATGGATTCTGGGAGGGCTCTAGCTAAAACATCACCGATTGAGAAATTGGTCGGTGTACTGCGGAACGGAAGGCGATTGGGGCAACCACCGTTGTACACGCTCTATCTATGGAGTAATGAAGGCGGTTACTCCACCGATAAGAGCGCAGCTCTTAAATAAAGAGAGAGAGAACGCCATCTATTGTTGCTGTGCGAGGGTCACAACACCTTTAACTCTCGCCTACAATCACATTTGGTGCCTGGAGTGTCACAACTTGACAAGTCGTGAGAATACGACTTGCGGCTACTTTTAGTATTCGATTTTTATAGTCGCTCACAAAAGGATCCGTAAAATAGACATTTTAAAAACTTTCGCCGTAGCTTTTAAGATCTACGTAGCGACGATGTGTGTTTAACGACATTCCGTACTGTCCAAGTTTCTTAAGCTACTTGAGTGCAGTCGCAAAATGTATGTTAGATTTGCTTAAATTTGTATCACAGAACAGATGTTAAATAATAGTTATAATTTATTTCAGTATTAAATGTTGTCTATCGTCATTGTATAATATCAGTGTCTATCTTACCCGAGAATAACAGCATTCTAATATTTTTTTTGAAACAGTCCAGTAGTTTTTGTGTTTATTTGGTACAACCAAACAATAAAAAGACACAAATCTTTCAATATTAGTGTAGATTAGACACATCCATGCATTAATACAATTATTTGAAATGTTCCTTCTATATCTAAACCTATTTGAATTTTGTCTTCTATGTTCATTATCTAGTTCTGTTTTCTATCCTTCAGTTGGTACTGCCGCAGAAGTAGCATTCTTTTGGTGATAGGCATTTTTATACTATTTAAAAAAATCGACTCAACTTCCAATAACATAGGCGACTGTGTTTTCCTTCTAAAGATTTGTAGTATTAGACATAGCGACTAGTTCGGTACAATTAATGAATATCACTACTATACTACTAATATAATATTATAAATGGGATAGTGTGTGTCTGTATGTTTGTTTGTCTGTCTTTCAGGGCAAAATGGAGTGACGAATTAACGTAATTTTGTTAATGAAGATAGTTGAAGGGATGGAAAGTGACATAGGCTACTTTGTCTCTTTCTAACCCCCCACTTCCGTAAAATGGGGGGTGGAAATTTGTATGGAACATTCCGTAATTTTCAGGTAGAAAGTTAAAAAATGGTATGCACCACGAGGCTGTTAACAATACTATCTTAACCAATAATATCAATAATAGCAATATAATCGATTTAATTAATTATTCTACAATCGATATTATCGAAATAATTAATAGTATCGATATTTAGAAGTAGCTTAGAAAATAATCGATTATTAATCGAAATACAGTCGATTATAGGGCAATACTACTTTGCTTTTCCTGTATCCGGTTTCAGCGATGTCTCAGTGGAGATTAAGTCGATCGATTCTTTTCTATCTAACAGCTATATCCCTCCCAATACAGACATGGATATTGTTCAAAATAGTTTTATTTACAGTTATATTTTTTTTCATAGGACGTCCAGACCAGGTCCACAACTGCACGGTTGTGAACGCATCGCTAACGTCGTTTGGGGTGCGATGCGCTGAAGGCTTCAACGGAGGCATGCCCCAATCTTTCCTGCTGGAAGTCAGAGACATCACCAGCCAGGTAATTTATTTATTTATTTATTATAGGTTATCAACATGATAATCAACAGTACATGTTTTGACACACACACACACACACACACACACACAAATCTTTATACCTACTACGTAATGACCATCTTTGGTGGATTTGCGGATAATAAAAAACATAGGTGTAAAAATGAACACAATCAATCAAAAGCCCCGCGAAACTTCCCATCTATGTTTGCGGTACTCAACTTAGAATTGCATCTAAATTAAAACGCATAATGACGGGTTCTTACCGCGTTTAAAGCAAGAATATGAGACTCCCGATATTTCGACACGAAACGAAAAAAAATTTTCGTAGAAAATTATGGATCTACCTACTCCACTCCAATCTCATCAGTCATCCCGTTATCATGGCACTTGCAACAGTGTCGAAATATCGGGAGTCTTATATCCCTGCTTTAAACGCGGTAAGAACCCGTTATTATGTGTATTAATTATGATAATAACCGCGTTAACTTAAAACAATTGTATCTAAGTTTATACAAGGGTCATATTGTGACTGAGACCCTAGAAAACGACGACCACCTCGAGCGGCAGCGACGTGCGCTGGCCATGCGAAAAAACATACTGACGGGAAGGTTTCCTCGCTGCTCGAACGATGCAAAGATTACCCTTAACGCATACTGCCAGGTGTTTTACTGGTGTAACTGGCTGGTGTCAGTTATGGTTCTCATTTACAAAGAACTCATATAACACCCTAAGCACACCCCTAACACTTCATACAAACAACCTTGTTTTACACAGACTACACATTGACATTATCAACACGCGCAACTGTGTGTGTGATGTCTGAGGGCTGCCAATTACAATACCTTATTTAACCGTCAAAGATGTTTAATAATAAACAGTTAATATTTATTTATTTATTTACCACACAAATCACAAACAACAAATTTTGAACAATGAATGTTCAGAATATAAATGAATAGGTTGTTTACACTTTTTTAAAAACACTAAACAAAGTAATTGCATTCACATTGTTTTTACATTAAGCACTTAGCCTAGGTTCAATTTTATTGCAAATTATTATGATTTGAAGAACAATCACCATGTAAAATAAATATTCAAAGGCGCCACGCAGGCGAACCAACGCGTGCAATTACTATGATTTTGATTACGACAATTACAAATATTCGAATCAGACGAAAGAACGTCGGCGTCTTATTTCAAAATTCGAACATACAAACTACACTGATAAAAATAAAAACAACGGTCCGCGGCGCGCTGCCTACACGATTCAAATCTAAACTATGTTCGAGTGCGGGTGAGGTAAACCTAACGCTGGTGGGGAGCAGAAAGTTGCCGTTCTATACGTAGTATTATTCCTTATTCTATGCCGTAAGAGTACAATATAATAAAGCTTTTAGAGGCGTGATGAGATTGCCGTGGCGGTGTGGCGCGTCTGGCATGTTTGCTGAACACAAGGTCAACGATTATTTCGTCGTACTGCGAAACCTGAGGGCCTCGTTCGAGCAGAGAGCACGTGCGTCCCTGAACAAGATAGTAGTATCTGTATACTACAGTTTCTATATCCATGACACTGATTTAAACAAGATAATTTATATAATGTGATTTTTTTAAATAATATAGACTCGTGTTTTAATCTCACCTGATGGTAAGTGACGATATCGTCTAGGGTGGATCACGCTTACCTAGTAAATGCCTATTCACTCTAGCGTTGAAGAGTTTTATATTGTTACTGTTAATGACATTATTTGTTTATTTTTTGTCATTTTTTTTTATTTTATTAGAAATAAACGATATGTTATTATCATTAATAATAATAAAGTACGTTGACCTTTCATGCAGGGTCTTAATGCTAACCGCGCTTCGCGCGGCGCGTATTATATCGAGGGCTTCAACTAATAGACGCAGCTGAATGTTATAGATAGCCGTCGCATTGCTATTGGTCGAAGCTTTCAATATAATTCGCGCCGCGCGCGGTGCGGTTGCCATGTCACAAAGACTGGTTTAAAGCCTAACACACACCAAACTCATAAAATAAGGAATAACTACGTATAGAACGGCAACACTCCGCTCCCCACCAGCGGATGAGCTAAGTTTACCTCAGCTCTCCTCGGTCTTACGTAATCTACAATCCTATGGGTATCAGACGTCACACACACAGATGCGCGTGTACGGTCACGCACGAGCATTAATATGTATACACTTTGGTACCATGTCACATTAACTTTTTTGACAAATTGAACTGTAAGTCGCACTAAATGTCAAATATGTTAGTGCGACAGAGTCCTAAAGTGAGTATATTATATTGCTCATGACTGTACAATAACGTCAATGTGTAGTGTCTGTGTAAAACGATGTGTTTTGTATGAAGTATCCGGGGTGTGATTAAGTGTCACGGATGCAACGAATTGCGTCAGCGACTGTATTTGTGATCTATAAACTTGCGATGCATTGCGCTGGACCACGGCTGAGACGTTTTCGGTGTGGATCGACTTCTGCAAATTACATTATTTTCTAAGTTTTTTTTTTACTGATGCCTCTAGCAGCAGAAGCAGCACGTGGCAGGCGTAATTTTTAATAATAAATATCATTATTAATTTTCATAATAATTATTATTACACATCTCGTTCTTAATAATGTACATCAGATGTGTACAATAAATTAATCACTTTATTAATGTAGCACTGTATTAAATTTTATGAAAACTGACGGAAAATTAATAAAGCCTGGAGGCAATATTAAAGTGCTTAGGTCCACGTTTCTGTATATAAATGTGCTATTTATGAAAATGCTCCATGCATGGTGTGAGATTAAAAGAAAAACCTAGATTGTTCCAAAGCTAATATTATCTTTCTAACTTCTATTTTCACTTCTATCTACTTTTTTTATCTATTTTTATTTAAATAACGTTTGATCCCAATCCCACCTGATGGTAAGTCAAGTTGTCGTCTGGTACACACTTGCCTAGTATGCAAATTAACTCTTGTTTTGAAGACTTTGTAGTACCTCTCCTTCGCTCCCTACCCACAAAAATCACAAGATTGTATTGAGGAGGGAGGGAGTCCTTTTTTGATGTAAGTTATTGCAGTACCAACTATTTTCCCGAACGAAACGGGAAATGCCGAAGGTTCTCGTGGAAAAGGCCGACCTACTTTTTAAGACGTTTTAGAAACAGTAGCCAAATTTTTAATTACTGTATATATTTAAATGTTCATCCATAAAATAAGCTCATGACTATATCCCAATGGGGTAGTCAGAGATACATCCATCACAAGATGAACGATACGTATACACACACCTCACCGAACTTTTTGATAGACCATGATATTTTTTTGATAGATGAACTAAGTACATACCTACACCTCACAGTGGTGGGGTCGTATCGCCGTCTACAATGGTCGAGACAACTGTGTTAGTGTTAACTGCACTTGTTGTTAGACCTAATAAATAAATAGTTAGGTAATAGTAAATAGTAATTATTAATATTTATTCATTAGGTCTATCAACAACTGCAGTTTATATTTTTTATTGGTTATTTTTAATTATAAATTGAAATTATTGATATTATATTATTCTGCATGACATTTAGGAATTTGAATTATATTATTTAATTATTGTCAAGTTCATATTATTATGTTGATTTCTCAGGTTGATTTAGTTTGTTTTATGCATGACAATTTTAAATTCGTATGCCAATTCTTGGCTGAATGTGCTGAGACCGATGACAACACTGTAACCCTGTAATATCTTGTAACACGCAACATTCACGAATAAATATTTTTGTATTTCTATTTGTATTTACTAACAGTTGTCTCGACCATTATAGACGGCGATACAGCTTACAGCTTGGTGTAACAAAAAGCTGGGTGAGGTGTGTGCGCTTAGTTCATAATACAATGGATGTACCTCTGGCTACAGAACTGCCACCTTAGCACATGCTAAGGTGGCAGTTCTGTGACATCGCTACTGTAAAAAAATATATAAAATGTTAAGTGGAGCACGTTGCCGCGAAAAGTGTCCGCAAATGCATATACGTCATGAAACAAATGACAGGAACAAAGCCAGAGGGGGTGACCCTAGGTCTGCGTCTTACCTGGTCCAACGCCTATCAGCGGCTGTGCAACGGGGAATGCCGCTTGTGTAATGGGTTCGTTTGGACCAGGTCAGAACTTAAGCGCCTAGTTGGACGTGACGAAGTTACGTGTGTTTCGGATTATGCGACAAATTGTATTATTTGTGAAAATGTGGCATTTCGCTATTGTTTTAGTTAGATAATAATAAATGTTATGTCTTATATGTGTTTGTTTCAGTCGAATTGGTTGTTACTGTACTGGCTGAATGTAAAACTGTAAAATATATAAATGAATAAATTTTAACATTATTTATTAAGTCTAAATAAATTACATTAATTTAATGGCACGATAAGATTAAGATTGCACACATAAGCACATGAACGTCGGAGTTGAAGCAGTCGCCGTAGCCGATATCGGCTGGATGACATCAATCATTGTAATATATTTTTGTCCACAGGAAATCGTGGCCAATGTATCGAGCCCGATCCCTCGGTTCATGGCTGTGGGCCTCGCTCCAGGAAGGACATATGCTGCAGCTGTACTAGCATACAACGCGAAGGGACGAGGAGACCCTTACCCCTTAAGAGCCAGCACCTTAAGGCCTCCAGAGAAGCATCATGTCCATGATAAGAGTTTAGGTGAGTTTTTTTAAACTTCTATTGAATAGAAGTACCTATAGAATAGAATTGCGATCTTCTTCTTATCATGTGGGCTGTGAGGTGGAATACCAACCTCATTAAGCCTGGTGTCAGGGTTATTACTGAGCCGTCCTTAAGAGCCAGCACCTTAAGGCCTCCAGAAAAGCATCATGTCCATGATAAGAGAAGAATAGAACCCTGAACTCATTAACCCTGGTGTCAGGGTTATTACTGAGCCGCCAAACGTCCCTGACATGGCTCATGTAATGACTACATACTTACATCAGTAAGTAGTAACCGGGACCAAGGGCTTAACGTGCCTTCTAGGGTGTTTTGAAGAACGGCCAGGTCAAGAGCACTCTGAACCCGCGAGCATAGATGAAGTCTTTGATGAGAGTGGAAGAAACGAATGTGGTGTGTCAGGATGATCTCTGCCTACATCAACAGAAAATAGGCGTGATCATGTATATATAGTGTAGGTTGAATTGGTCTGTTTACAGTTCTTAGTTATCATCGAAAAATATACATTATTTGAATCGGATGATAATATTAAAACTGCAATTATGCAGCATAATAATCAAACGTACAAAACTTAACTCAAAGTAAAACGTGATAAAATTTAAACTTAAAGTAAGAAATCCAGAAATGGAATCCTTTAGGACTAAGTAGGACGCGGAGGATTTAGTATAAAAATATATACTCAAGGGATTTAAGTTTCGTCCGCCATCTGGTCTCGGCAACTTGTAAATGTTCCAAGCTTAATGCGTTTCTAATCTTTGGGGATAGTTGTTCCTAGTTTTGCTAACGTATTTTAGATTGTACCCTATTTTATGTGCCTACAGTAACTAGTAACTCGGGTAGTGATTCTTGGTCAAGAGATTGATTGGTGCACCCTCGTGATATCTTTCCCTCTCTCTCGTATGTATTAGATTGTAAGGCTTGGTGTTAGAGTTGTCTATTGACCCGCAAGAATCCGACGTGCCTCATAAGAAAATGACAATACAATGATAATAGCAATAGTATTTGCAAGACTTAACCAGGTACACGGCAAATGGCGACGTTATTGCTTAAAGCGATTTCTTCCAGACATTCATAAGGCGAAAACATAGTAAAAATACAAAGATTGCTGGTGCAAACTAAGTACAACTTACTAATAAATACATCGTCTCCCTAGCATTATCCTGTTATTCACAGGGTCCGCCTACCTAACCTGAAGATTTGACAGGTCCGGTTTTTTACAGAAGCAACCGCCTGTCTGTCCTTTCAACCCGCGAAGGGAAAACCAGCCCAATACAGGCTACATACCTCTGAAAGTGCACTTCTCGGGAATGTGGGTTTCCTCACAATATTTTTCTTTACCGCTGAGCACGTGATTTTGTTTTTTTTGACCATTTGATTATATTGTCATCTCGCACTCGTACCAAGAACTACGCATTACCATATTTTTGCAACATCCAGAAGTTGATTGATCACTTCTGACTTTAATTCGTATATGAAGCCTATTCCAAAATCCATAGTCACTCAAAGAGAAAATTTCAATAGGATATAAATGGAAAATAGGCGTGCGTGATGCGTGTGCGTAAATAGGCGTTTATGTATAAATGTATGAAACCTAGTCGATGACAATTGCCTGATATAGAAAGAAGAAACTGTATTGTTTGTTTATCCCTTTTTTCCCCAATTGAGTACAAGTAGGTATAAGATTACCTGGATTTCTGGTATTGTGGGCCCGTAATACGGATGTTTAGACACCCTATTTCAGAAAGCTTATAGGGATTTTTACCGATAAAAAGAGGTATTTCTACCTTTGATGGAGTTCTTTGTTTGTTTATCATTTAAAACCAAACTTGCCCAATATTATCTGCAAACAAAATAAATCTTCACTTCAAAATTAACGGCCTCTGTGGTACAGTGGTTGAGCGTTGGGCTCACGCTGGTCCCGAGTTCAAATCCCGATGGGCACATATCACAAAAATCACTTTGTGAACCCTAGTATGGTTAGGACATTACAGGCTGATCACCTGATTGTCCGAAAGTAAGACTATCCGTGCTAAGCCTTTGGTTCCGGTTACTACTTACTGATGTAAGTGAGTAATCGTTACATGAGCCATATCAGGGGCCTTTGGCTGCTCAATAATAACCCTGACACTAGGGTTGCTGAGGTTGGTAATCCACTTCACAACCCGCACGATGGAAGAAGAAGAAGAATTCAAAATTAATATTGTTTTAAATACCCATTCAGATGCAGTGAATGTGTTCTTGTTTTCTTAATATTTATTGTTTCTGTGAGGTGTCATAATAACATTTTATTGTTATAACTTTTTTTTTCATGTAAGTGACAAGACATATTGTGTTTAGAAATAATTATTCTTGAAACGTAAACCTTCGTTTGTTTTTCTAAGTAAGCCATTTTTGCTAACAAATTGATACTATGAATTAAATGTGCATAAATTTTACTTTCTGTGTTTGAAATTCATATTTGGATCGTAGGTACTTAATTAAATGCTTAACTTATAATACTTAACTGATAACACCAGGCGGCGTGGCGATGTGGAGGAAGCAAGCCAAGTTGTCAGGATCGAAGCATATGGAATTCCATAGTCTCTGATTACCCCGGTGGGACATATGCGTGAGTTTATGTATGTATCATAAGACGAGTCTCCGGAATGTGCCTGGTTAACGGCATTAGGGTCGCCATGGGACATTCATTAACCGGACACCAGTCCTGGAAACCAAGGTGGTATCAATTATAATGATCCAAACATGAATTCTATCTATCAGTGGTTTACAATCCGAACCGGGACTTGAAACCAGTAGGAATCAAATTCCAATGTGATACGTACTTACTTTGTGTAATAAATAAACCAGCATTATCGGTCTTGGACTGTTCCAAATTCAAAAACGCAAATAAAAAACCAACAACGGTATATTCCCAATACCATCTACTCTGAACCGACGTGCGTGTATAAATGTGGAGGTAGCGAGAGAAGTGTGTCAGGATCCAAGCAAATGGAATTCTCAACAATGGCAACAAGTAGGTCCTGTTGTCTACCTAGTCAATGGTATGGAACCCTACGTGCACGAGTCTGACCCACACTTGGCTGGTTTTCTTCTATACCGTGTACATTCCTAACCAAAAATATTTCTTTGACAGACTTGCCTCGGACAGCGTTTCAAATGTCAGGCGCCATGTCCGCAGCAGTGGGAGGGGGAGGCGTGTTAATGGTGGTACTGGTCCTCTTTATGATAGCGATGAGGCAGCGATGTGCCAAGAGGAAGCCCAGGTCTGCGCCCCCTCCGTCCTCTCAACCAGCTTCACCTGATAAGCTGAGAGAAAAGGACGACAGCGAAAGCGATGACAGGAACCCCGATATTATACCTTCGGATACTGATCAGATGCAGGTAAGATGCGAGTTTTTGGAGTTCACTTTAGAACCCAGATACCGGCCGGCGTGGTTGACGATTTTCCTCATTCGGTGCTTATTGCTATCGATCCACTGAAGTCGACAAGCTGTAATAAAATATAAACCTGACGACGCCCTGAACCAGGTCCTGCTATCTTTAATTTTGTAAGGGGGCTCAGCGCCTCCCATTTGTCCGAGTGGATATAATGATTAATATTTTGGCCAGAAAAGGCCCTTCAAGCTCAATTATTTATCTATACGCCCACGACAAAAAACACTTTATAAAGAGAAAAGATGGGAAAATTGTAACTGAAATGGTATTCGAGCCCTGCTGTTAAATATTAAACAAAAATGAGTTACTAAAAATAGATTTTTGAAAGCAGAAAATTTATATCTTTTCGCTATTCATTAAGGAGATGATTGATTTTAATTAAGTAGAGCCTTCTATTTCAGTTACAATTTTCCCATCTTTTCTCTTTATAAAGTGTTTTTTGTACTCACCAAGTTTATTTTTCCATCAGATGGATTACTATCGTCAGCAGCAAGTTTCGACGATATCCCCCCCTCCAGGCAGTAGGGGGCCTCGAGGAAGCGTCGCTGGGGTCCGAGGGGGCCTGCCCGGATATTGTCCGCTGAGGACCGCGCCGCCGCCTTCACATCCCATGCATGACGGATCCGTGGGGCATGTAAGTTTCTAGAAGGTTCTGGAACATCCTGAAAGTTTCTTGAAAGTTCCGATGGTCCGGCCTTCTCGGGTATTGCGCAGCGTTTACATGCCATGCATAACGGACCCGTTGAAGCTTCTGGACGGTCCTGGAAGTTTCTCGAAGGTTTTCCAAGAGTCCTTCGTGTATACAAATCTTTGATTGCATCAGAAATATGTATAAATATGTAGGTCAAATCAAAATGCACTCATCAATCATTAGTAATGTTTTTCAGATTAAAATTAAACCCAAAAATCTCAAGTTAATACACCAGGTTTACAATATTTTGGTTGGAGTTCGTGCGATTTCCTATTAATTAGAAGAGTTCGATTATCCGGCTTCGTGTTTATTTCTGATCAGCCATTACGTAAGACGATAAAAACGCAGACGTTAACATGTAATCTCCATTACAGAACACGTCATCAGGCATCCCGCCGCCGGCGCGGTTCGCAGCGGGCTCGTGCACTCTGCCTCGGGGGTCCTCCATGTCAGCCCCCCCGGGTGACACCCGCTGCGGGATCCCCCTGCAGCACCTGCGCACGCTGCCCCGCCCGCTACCTGCGCCTGCGCCCGCCCCCGCGCCCCGCACCACTCCCCGCGACACCCCTCTCTGACAGACAACACAGCTTTAGGATACGTGTAAATATAAATAAGACTACGGGCACTATTTAGTGCCCATTTTTTAAAGGGGACTACAGTGTTAAGGTTTTTTTTAAGTGAAGAAAGGGGTGTGAGGTCATACTGCCATTTTTATCGTATGTAAACTCGTGATGGAAACGACTTTATCTAGACAAGAATTGCAACTAATTACGTGTCGATTCGCATTTGTTTTATATCCCAATGAACCTACGGCCGTATAAGATAGGTCTTATTATTTATTGTAGGAAATAAAACATATGTTCCGAAAACACAACCTATGTCAGTCTTAGTGACTATATTTTCCAAATAATCATTATAGGTAATTGTTTATTACTTGTCAGAAAATAATTATTTTAGTATTTTTTAAGCTACAGAAAAAAAACTCAACACCAATTTTACCGTTTTACCGTAATACGAGTAGGGTACAATCGAAATACTATTTGATACGAACATGGATTGAACATTAATCTAGTAATTGTGTAATACGCAATGCATCAAGTTACAAAATCTTATTTTAATGACATCAATAATTTGAAACAGCAAGGTAATAAAAAATTACATCAATAATTTGAAAAAGTAAGGTAAGTAATAAAAATGTTTGCAAGATTACTTTTGTTCAACGCATTGACGTTAGCGTATGACAAATTGAATATAAAGGTATTTCACAGACTTGTTTCGTCGTTTTCAAAGCTCATTAAAAAGCCAAATTTAAAAATAGGTGATTTTATAACGATTTTGACAACTGATGCGATTTTTTGTACTTTTCAAGTTACAATTTTGTTTATGAAAATGGCTAAATCGATCTTTAAACAGAGTTTTAAGGTAGGTAGGATAAAATTTAATAAAAAAATTGTTTGTTTGTAAATTAAATGTACATATTGCCTATAATAATCAAGTGAATAGAATAGTTAAAGTTTGAAAATCGACATTAATAATACGTAAATAGTGAAGTGTTGGAATATCAAATGTATTTATTTTTATTAGTTTATGTTTGGATAAAATTAATATTTATTTTTCATTCGTAAATGGTTGTGACGTTTGTAGAGAGGATTATTGTTCAACAAATTGTATCAAAATCATTTTGTTATTTAATTTTACTAAAAAAATACTTTTACAAAAAGTAAGTACTTGAAAATATTTTATTATAGTTAAAAATAAAGCTAATCATGATTTTTTCAAAATAATGAATATCGGATTTAGAATTGTAAAAATTGCAGTTGAGGAAGGAAAATGTTTGTAATTTAAATATTAATATTAAAATCACGAAAATGTGATAAAACATGTCTAAAACAATTTTATAATTGTTTAATTTATTATGTTGGCTGAGACGTAAGTAAAATAATATAATTCGTTTGTCCATATGGGTGATTTTGTAAATAGTAATAGTGAAAGTGTAAATATGTTTTTGTATAATACATACTCATATTTGTGTCTTATAATACGTCTTACGTGTTTGGAACTGAAATATTGAACACCAAGCATAATAGGCTAGTTTGTTAACAGTCAAATCACTTACATTTTACTAAACGTCAAAACACGAAATTGCAATGGATTTTTTATAAAAAAAGCACACTGTGACGTCATAGCAAAAACATGATAAAATGACGGACTTACTATTACGTTTTGTCGATTAAAATTAATAAAAAAGTTAAATAGAAAAAAAAAATTCATCTTGAACCTAGTACACGGCCCAATTACTAACAGAAATAAATCCTACAAAAACGTTTGGTATCTATGTCAAAAACAAAAAAATAAAATACTTATACTTCTTCTACATTGAAATATAAATAATAATTGACCAAACACATTCAAATTGTCTTTTTATGACATTAAATAGAAAATATATTTAAGGAAGTCTTATTGCTTAAATATCAATCTCTTCCAGGGAACATTTGGGTATTAGTTTCTACATAATATTTCGGTCGACAAGTGAACAATCTACGCGAAACTACAAGGTGGCGCAACTATGGAGTCCTAGGGAGAAAGTGTCCCAAAAAATTATAGCATCTTACTGCCAATTTTGAGAATAATGTATATTTACACCGTTAGGTGTACGTCCTTTAAAAAAACTGCCAAATAGACGTGTTCTTTTTTTGTATTTTTTTCTCTAATATTAAACAACATAATGCCTGTAACCCCGAAGTTGTAAGCAGAGGTGTTTAGTGTATTATACCCACTCGTAGCCACATATGTTTAAGACCCATGTATTAGCGTGAGCGATAATAAATAAGACACGTTATATAATACCTACCTAACTTACCTAATTGTCGATTTCCTGAAATTTCAATTTAGAACGTATAAAAAAGTGCTTGGTGTTTAAAAAAGTTCTAGAACAAGTAAGACTAAGAGAATAATGGAAAAATCATCGAATTCCACATTGGGTAATCAATTACGAAATTTGATAGTTAAAAGTTTTCAAATCGCATTTTGTTGTTTTTAAATAGGATATGAAATATCCAATTTTGTTGCTAGGTAATAATTTTATTCGATTTTTGAATTTGCGCTTAAGTTTGTTTGTTATATTGTAAATAGTTTAAACGAAGTCTTTCTATCTGTCGAAACGTTTTCAGTAAACTAATGGAAAACGAAAATAAATGGAAATATTCGCAATGTTTTGAATTTTAATTGTTCGGTATTCCATCCCTCGTATTATCATGGTCTGGGACACTATACAAAAATATCATTCATACGGTGTGCCTCTAACGCGTAAGTGCGAGTTTATTTCCTGTTATTTTTTTGTTTTTTTTTTTATTTCAATAGTTTCATATGCAACGCGATCGAAACGTCGGTAAAAAGAAATGGATAAGGTTTTCATTTTCCATTATTAAATACAAATTATCGATTCAATATTAGTCTTTATTCGTAAGTAAATAAGCAAATTTTAATTAATAAACAAAATTAACAATACAATACACTTACAAACAAATTGCACAATAAGTTTACAAGGCACAGTGCTATTTACTGCATTCGTCAAAAAGTCCGCCTCTGACTAAAGCCGGGTTTCCACTGACGCGGAGATGGGCGGAGGAGAGCGGAAATGTGCGGATTTGACCAATGACAGCGTTCGAGAGAGCGAAAAACGAAGACGCTCTGTCACTCTCTCCCTCATGGTGATTGGTCGATTCCTGCACATCTCCGCTCATCTCCGCACAGCTCCGCGTCAAACGCAGCCTAATCCGGCCGCAAAGGTGCCCATTACACTAGCCGCATTTCTTTTTCTTTATTCTTAATTAATATTGTTTTTGTGTTTTGTCAAGCTAATCATTAGGTTTCATTATATATTTCTAGCTAAGTAAATGCTCTGCTGTCTTGTGGAGTCTGGATTAATGAGCTAATTTGTCTGAGCGACTAGGCTGAACCGCAGGCCAGTTTCCTTTGTCGACATTTTACTCCAATTTACTCGTAATTTGTATCAATTACTTTGACTTAATTGGAAGCGAACAACAGTTCACCAACAGATTATAGAACGGCCTCTGTGGTCCAGTAGTTGAGCGTTGGGCTCACGATCCGGAGGTACTGGGTTCGATTCCCCGTGGGGAGATACCATAAAAAATAACTTTGTGGTCCCTAGTTTGGTTAGGACATTACAGGCTGATCACCTGTTTGTCCGAAAGTAAGATGATCCGTGCTTCGGAAGGCACGTTAAGCCGTTGGTCCCGGTTACTATTTACTAATGTAAGTGAGTAATCGTTACATGAGCCTTTGGCGGCTCAATAGTAACCCTGACACCAGGGTTGATGAGGTTGGTAATTCACCTCACAACCCACACGATAGAAGAAGACTATAGATTACTTAATATTTACACTTGCGTTTATTTATGTGTATGTATTATTAAACAGAACGACCAGTTCAGTACAATAAGGTATTGATTATATTTCAATAGGATACATACATACATAAACTCACGCCCGTAATCCCTAATGGGGTGGGCAGAGCCACAAGTAATCAAAGACAACTTGCAGCTACTGTTGATACGATGTCGTAAGCTGGATATGATAAACCTTATGGTGATAAGGGATCAGCCTATCGCCCATAACATTAGTCCATCATGTTAGAGGACACAATCCCTCTGTCGGTTTTTACGACATGCCCGAGAAGAGTAGCAGCTGAACGTGTTCTATGTTTTTTTATTTGCTCCCAGAACAGCATAGAAGTGTTCATCGCTAAACGCGGTGAGAATTACATCTGGCAAAGTACGTAAGCTAGTGTTGTGACGTTCATTAGCATAGTGACGTATCAGTCGATATTTGGTCGACGATTCTTTTCTATCAGTATGTATATAAGAATAGAATAGAATAGAATAATTTTATTTGCTTGGATACATGGTTGTTACAAAATGGTCACAAGATTTTTATAAGTATGATTAAAATTCTCTCGAGCTCCTCCGTGCTTCGGAAGGCATGTTAAGCCGTTGGTCGCGGCTGCTTTAGCAGTCGTTAATAACCACCAATCCGCACTGGGCCCGCGTGGAGGTTTAAGGCCCGATCTCCCTATCCATCCATAGGGAAGGCCCGTGCCCCAGCAGTGGGGACGTTAATGGGCTGGTGATGATGATGATGATTAAAATTGATAGACTTATATAGTTTTTGACAAAAAATACACATACTCACGCTTATTTCCCACTGGGGAAAGCAGAGACTATGGAATTCATAGACCCTACAACACACACACACACACACACACACACACACACACACACACACACACACACACACACACACACACACACACACACACACACACACACACACACACACACACACACACACACACACACACACACACACACACACACACACACACACACACACACACACACACACACACACACACACACACACACACACACACACACACACACACACACACACACACACACACACAAGCACACGGTTACACGCACACGTATATGTTTAATTTACTTAAGTTTTATTTTAAGACAGTATAGTGTAAATCTAATTGTACTGATTGCGTTGGAAGAGCGAGGCATTCCCATCACAAGTGTCATCCGACTACTTTTAGGGAAGCCCCTGTAACTTGTTTGTTATAAATTTACAGAAATAATACTCTTTTTATGTATTTTTTTACCAAAATAACGACCAAATTTCAGTATTGTGTCCTGAAATCACTCAAGACCATTTTAATTAAAATACCAATAATTATATTAAGTAATTAAATTTCGTGTCTAAATATAGGAACCTAGATGTTGTCTGAGGACCAAAAATTAATTAACTATAAATTCAATACCTATTCGGTAAAATATTTATTTCTTAATTTAATTTACCGATGCTAAATATTTATTTCTTAATTTAATTTACCGATGCTTGATAGCCCCTGTGGAACGGCCAAATCCTTTTTTCTCAGAAGGACAGATTCTCAAAAAGACAGATTTATCAATCATAGAACTCGGCATAAATTCCGGAAGATCGATTTAGGAATCTAAAGTTTGTCATCTGACACAAACAACTCACACTAACCTCTAAGGAGATAGGCAGAGCCACAATTTATCAAAGACAACTTGCAGCCACTGTTGATACGTAGGCCTTAGATGGATATGATGAAAATTAATTAATTTATTTATTTATAAAAGGTACACCTACAGCTTATATAATAAAACATTAAATAAAATAAAAGTTACATCAGGAATTGAACCGTTACATAAGCCAATTATAGGTTAATTTCCAACGAAAAATAAAAAAAAAACAGAAAATACCTTAACTAAACGACTAGTGAAATCAGGGGGTTTTAAAAAGGCCAAATCGAAGCAATTCATCTAAAAAGCAATATTGTAATTTGACATTTGCACTTGTAAAAGTAAGGGCCAAATATCAATATTGCTTTCTTAAATGAATTGCAACGATATGGCTGTATTAGACACCCAGTTACTTTTTAATAAACGTCAAAATTCGAAATAACTATGGAATTTGCATGAAAAAGCGACCTGTGACGTCATAGAAAAATGTGACAATATGTCGCACGGTTAAAAGTTAAAAAAGAACGTTTTTTGACATCTTTAGATCTGTCTTTATTTATTAATCAGAATTTCATGATTTATCTTTGACTTAAGAAACTACCCAATTGTAACTGTTATGGGCGATATGCTGATCCCTTGTCACCATAAGGTTCTTTACTTGAGGCTCTGCCCACCCCATTAGGGATTGCGGGCGTAAATTTATGTATATATGATTAAGTAGGTAGATATATTACTATTGTAGTAGGCTGAGCTGTAGGCCATCTACGGGGTCCACAGGTGGCGGATAGTAGAACGGCCATCAGATATGTTGGTTAGCTGCGAATATAAAAATAAGCAGAGCCCGACCAAACAGCGACAGGATTAGCAGAACGTAGTGGGTAGCTCACTGGGACGGGCTAACCTATAAAATGCTACTTAGGTTCTATGACGATCTTGTGACGTAGCGAGTAGGCGCCGCTACTTCAAAAGCGCACCCCTGATGCCGGGCAGCAGCGGTATCAGTACTGGTTGGAGGCCGAGGAAATGGATTCTGGTAGGGCTCTAGCTAGAACATCACCGATTGAGAAATTGGTCGGTGTACTGCGGAACGGAAGGCGATTGGGGCAACCACCGTTCTACACGCCCTATCTATGGAGTAATGAAGGCGATTACTCCACCGACAAGAGCGCAGCTCTTAAATAAAGAGAGAGAGGTAGATATATTAAGTAGCTTAATATAACGAACTTTGTTTCGCGCATTTACAAACCCCTGGTGATCCGTGGAATGGGTTGACAACCTCTGATTTAAAAGATTATAAAACTATGCACATCCAATCTCATCAACATTTTTTTTTTTAAATAGTACTATATAAAAACGTAACAAAATGCCGGATCTCCATATAGGATGGCGCGGACGCGCGCCTTGCGTCTAATGCCTTCCCTCACGGATATATCACGGCCTGTACGTGGGCCGCTGCTAAGACCGGATTATCGTTTTTTGTTTCACATAGTGATAGGACCGCTAGTAGGCTACTAGCAGTATTCAGTGTGTGGTATTTCATAATAGTCATGGAAGAAAGTAACCTCAGAATTATTTTTCAAACATTCATTTGCTCATAAAAATGCCTATAAAAGTTGTTACCTCAACGCTATAGTAACAATTTTAATACCATACATCAATGCTTTTCAACATAGGTAGGTACTTTATTAACATATAATTTATAATCAACAATGAATGAATAGCTCCGTTTTTGTATTTAGAATTCGATATTCAAACTTTTCTTCACACATTTATTTAAAGGCATTAGCAACAATGACAATCTAGTCAAATGAAATACTTTTTACGAAACTGTATTCTACCTAATTCGTAAATAGATCAAAAATTAAAATTAGTTTGGTTTTTAACATCTTACTGTCTGGCTTCTTTTTTAAGAAACATTTAGAATTTATTTTTAACACAAACATCCTTTTATGTTTTCCATATTTCATACCAGTGTTCGTTATTCAAAAAATTGTTCGACATTGACAGACCGATCGGACGCCATGTTTGAAAAAAGAATAATAACTTGCTGACGTGCGCGGTTGATGCAAGTGTATCGAACGCGTGTTCAAATTTTAAATCTTTAAAAAATATAATTACTTATTATTATTGTGTGAATTATGTTTGTGAAGTGAATTTATTCTTAAAAATGGATTGTTGTTGGCGAATAAAGCTGGTAAGTAAGTTTTTTAATCGTTTGGGTAGGATACTACCTACTGAGAAAAAAAATCTCCTTTGTTAAGTGATATAAAAGTGTTCGATTTTTAAAAAGCCAGGAATCGTATTTTTTGGTGGTCACCTCATGTGCCATATAAATGTATGAAAGAAGAATCTACTTATAGATTTAACTTTATTGTTCATATGCACAGGATTGTTGGCATCGTCTATACGATAAGTAGGAACATATCCCAATTGGGGTAGACAGAGATACATCCATCGCAAGATGCGATTATCGAGCTTTCTGTTAGATTAACGTGACAGGAGCCTTATCGCCCACCGTCTATAATGGTCGAGCCAACTGTGAAACTGCACTTAAGATAAATAAATAACTCATTGATACAGGTCGGATACCGGGGTTTCGAACCAGCGCTCCCCGTTTTAGAAGCAAGCCGGTGTACCGCAGAACCACAGTGACAACTTGTAAGTAGATATTTTTCATATTTATTATTGATTAGTTAGAAGTAAAGCAACCAATACCACCATAGTACTCAGCGCTCAAGAACATTCTTCCTTTTGAGCATTTTCACCCTGTTGCTAGCTTCCAACAGCATAGTTTCTACAGGATTTGGATGGTTATTCAACCTTTCCTTATGCCTTTTGTTCTACACATTGTTACTGAATTTCAGCCTTAAGTATTACACCTATTTTAATTCTCGCTCGTTTGAGTTTCAAAGTCGCTAATTTAAGAGCCACGCTCTTGTCGGTGCAGCATTTTCCATGCTACTTTTTAGGGAAAAATAGGGCAGTGGTTTCCCTCTTGCCTTCCGCCCCGCAGTACTCTGTCTGACGCAAGTGGGATGGCGCCCAGAGTAGTCTATTACAAAGCCATACTAGGACAAAGTACATACTACAAATATGATTAACTATGAAATCTAAACACTAACTCATACTACATAATTCAATTTTGGATTAAGGGCACAAACAGTCGAATAAAGGAGATATACGATCCTATTACAATATCGAATACTAGGCAATATATTATCATACCAGCTCCACTGCGTCCCATCCCTAAGCTCTCGCCACTAAACCGAGTAAGCTTACGTTAGCTGGTCTTCTTAGGAATGTGCATTTGCGACTAGCATGAGATTTGTATGTCCCGGGGCAGTTTTTACTTCAAACGTAATCTTAGGGTTATGCTCCACATTACCCGGGAAATGTGAGGTGTTTTGATATATGTTAGAGACGACGGGAAGGTTCCGTCAGATATACAGCCACGAGCAATATCATATACCCACTTTAGAACCCTGTCGCACTAACATATTTGATATTTATTGAGGCTTACGGGTCAATTTTTCGCAAAAGTTTATGTGACATGGTATCAAAGTGTCACATATTAGTACTCGTGACCGTACAAAGTCGATTGTAGAAAACAATTATATTTAGAGAAAATATTTTTCCTTTTTTCTTCTATCGTGTGGGTTGTGAGGTGGATGACCAACCTCATCAACCCTGGTGTCAGGGTTATTATTGAGCCGCCAAAGACCCTGACGTGACTCAAGTAACGGCTACGTACTTACATCAGTAAATAGTAAGCACGGAACATCTTACTTCTGGACAATCAGGTGATCAGTTTCCATTTAGTCAAAGCAGTTACTTTTTACTAAACGTCAAAACACGAAATTCCTATGGAATTTGTATGAAAAAGGACACGTTATAGAAAAAACGTGATAAAATGTCCTACTACCATTATTACTTTTACTTGATTAAAATTCATAAATAACTTAAATAGAAAAAAAAACATGTTTTTCGATAGTGTTAGATTTGTCTTTATTTAATAATCACAATTTCATTATTTATGTTGTGCACGACCCAATTTAATTCTTCTTCTATCGTGTAGGTTGTGAGGTGGAGTACCAACCTCATCAACCCTGGTGTCAGGGTTACTATTGAGCTGCCAAAGGCCCCTGACACGGCTCATGTAACGACTACTTACTTACATCAGTAAGTAGTAACCGGGCTCAACGACTTAACGTGCCTTCCGAAGCACCGATCATATTACTTTTGGACAATCTTTAATCCAGTACTACATAGAAATAACTAGATTTAAAAAATATAATATACATCAGCAGAAAAAGGAATGGAGTCGTAAAAGATTTATTTAAATTGCATTTTGTTCTGCTGTCAGAAACCTTGTTCATTACTGTCACGATCCTTATGCTTTTATTTTTGAGCTCGTAGGAACACTGAGAAAAAATAAAGAAAGGAATGAAGAATGCCAGGCCAGAGTACAGTCTCCTTTTTATTTAGTTTGTGCACTTATTAACTGACAGAGATCCGAATGGTTTGTTAGGTAAGTTATTTATGCGCTGGAGTGGAAAGTCAAAGGCAAACGAATGCGATCAGCTGTTCATCAGTTTGCTTTTTTTTTTGTGTAGTAACAGCAACAAACAGTACCTAGGACTAAAAATCCTTCGTTACACATTGGGCACTGCAGTTTCCAGAATCTACGAAGTGGATCGCTCCAAAATCTATTCTCTTCTTTTATCGTGTGGGTTGTTAAGTGGATTACCAACCTCATCACTCCTGGTGTCAGGGTTACTGTTGAGCCGCCAAAGGCCCCTGACATGACTCATGTAACGACTACGTACTTACATCAGTAAGTAATAACCGGGATCAACGGCTTTAAGGCACGTTGCCTTCTGAAGCATTTATTATCTTACCTTCGGACAATTAGGTTTGTTTTGTTTAAAAATATCTTTAATCATAGAAAGTAAGGTATACAAATAGTTTAGATCTAGTACTAGCCTAGAATAAACACATAAATGAGACTTACATATGTTTTGCAGGTTGTAAACACCTTTATAACACATTTCAACACTATACATACACTATTTTTATATCATAAAACATGCTTGTTACGTAGAATAAATTACGTTGGTAGATTTAATAAGGTATTGTGGACACTTAGCATTGAGTACACATTGTAGAATTATGAATTAATTGCAGAAATAACATTGTTAAATAATAAAATATAAATTGACAATTAGGTGATCAGCCTTAAATGTCCTAACCAAACTAGGGATCAGAAAGTGATTTTTGTGATATCTCCCCACCGGGATTCGAACCCGGGGCCTCCAGATCGTGACTTCAACGCTCAACCACTGAGGCCATTATTGGTAACTGTGATTATTTGACTATTTGTTTGTATCTCTTACGTGCGTGAGTTCTGTGTCTTTAATTACGAAATAAAATCATTATCACTTAATTAAGAGCCACGCTCTTCTATTCGTAGCATTCTCCATCCTTGTCTATCGAAGGCCAATTCTTTCTCTTTCTTATGAGACACGACGTTCGCCTTCGCTTTAATCTGTTCCATGTAAGCTCTTCTTAGCAGTGGCGGATTTACAAATTTGCCGCCAGTAGGCTATTCAATTTTTGCCGCCCCTACTGACCTCTAAAATTCAATACGCTTATTTAGTTCACAATCATATTAATTACATTTATTCTGTTAATGCAACTTGCAACTTGTTTGTGCAACTTTCGGATTTGTATTCTATCATCCTCATTACATCGGCTTTTTCCCGTTATTAAGTTTTTTTTTAACGTGACTTATTGTAGATTTGCCGCAGATGGCATTAAGTACTTGGCCGGACAAATGGGGAGCGCTGAAGGCTCTCACCCGGTACAACGTTTAAGAGGACCAAATTTGCCGGTTATATGGCCCAAATTTGCCGCCCCCTAAAATCTGCCGCCCTAGGCTTCAGCCTACTCAGCCTACTGGTAAATCCGCCACTGCTTCTTAGTATTTCCTTGTAGCTTCCCTTCTATGACTGTTAGACCAACGACGACATAGGTGGCGTTATGACGTCATAGGTGGTGAGCCGTGTCGCCGTCTATTATCGATCCAACTGTGTTAGTGAAAATTGCACACAAATTCAAAAAAATTCAAATTCAAAATTCAAAAATATCTTTATTCAGTAGGTAACATAGTTACACTTTGAATCGTCAATTTTACATAACGAACGTCTCATCCGCCTAAAACTACTGCAGCTTCTCACAACTTGTATAGCCGGGGAAAAGAAGCTGCAAGAAAAACCTCGGCACTGGGCCCTAGACGTTCTTTTTTTTTAAAAATAAACATAAAATATTGTTATACAATTGAGTAACATAGCTGCCTAATATCAGTTCTCAGACAGTTAATCCCATGCATTCATATCTTCTAAATAATCACTAACTTTATAATAACCTTTTTTGTAAAGTTTTTGTTTAACTACTGTCTTAAAACAGTTGAAAGGCAAATTCTGAATGTCAATGGGAATCTTATTGTAAAAACGTATACATTGCCCCTTAAAAGATTTAGTAATCTTACTTCACATTCATCATCATCATCATTGGTGCAAGTCCGGTACCCGGGTTCGGACTGGCGCTCCCCGATTGAGAAACAAGCTGATGTATCACACGACCATCGCGACTATTAATCCCAAAATATTATTCCAACAATAAATAAATGCCGACTTCTAAGAAATGTAACAGTTTAACGAACAATAACTTGAGATTTTGAATCAAAACGCCCTGAGTAGGTACTCGGAAAACAATGTTCTACAACTCAAACAATCTTAGTGAGTGTAACATTGAAACGAAGTGCTCAGAGGGCTTTAGACTGTGGCCACACGACTCAATTTGGATCCGTTGCGATACCTGTATAGCTGTCAATGGTTACATCATCATCAACAGCCCAGTAACGTCCACACTGCTGTGGCACGGGCTTTCCCTATGGTTGAATAGGGAGATCGGGCCTTAAACCATCACGCGGGCCCAGTGCGGATTGGTGGTTATTAACGACTGCTAATGCAGCCGGGACCAACGGCTTAACGTGCCTTCCGAAGCACGGAGGAGCTCGGTGGCGCAGCGGTAAACGCGCTCGGTCTGCGATTGTTGAAGTTGAGCAACTTTCGCAAAGGCCGGTCATAGGATGGGTGACCACAAAAAAAATAGTTACATAGTTTACTACTATAGGTAAAATAATGTACACGGCATGTTGAAGTAGATAAACTCGATAATTCCTGTCTTAGTTGGCGAGCGGTACGGCTGTCGCTCCGTTGGTGTAGATTATATCAATCAGCTATTTCTTCTTTCGTGTGAATTCTGAGATCATTGATTCGCTTGACACGTAAATGTGAGCGAGACAGACAGTTCGCGCCCTAAAGTAAAACCTAAGGGGGTGTGGTAAAACTAGTTCGGCGCCTAATACGAATTTGCGCGGGGTGGGGTTACCGTTCTATACGTAATATTATTATTTATTCTATACCATAAGTAGAGAAAAATATATGTACACAGGCGAAACCACCTTTAAATCAAATCGATAGCGACGTCATTGTTACCATGATGATCAATGATGATGGTGTCAATGATTATCACGTGCTCATCGGTGAAGAAAAACACAGTGAGGAAAACCACGTTACCGAGAAATGCATTTTCGGAGGTATGTGACCTAACCAGTATTGGGCTGGTTTTCCCTTCGCGGGTTATATTTGTTGAAAGGAAGGCAGTCGCTTCTGTAAAAAACCGGACCTGCCAAATCTTAGGTTAGGTGCCGTGCCACTCGGTTAGTTAAAATCTTATCGTTGCGGGGACACAACGCACCAGCAACCGTTGTTTGACCGTGTGGCCTGTCTCTTACAGTTAAGTGCCTCGAATTCCTCCGTTAAGGGCACGTCTTTACGAGTTGTCCTCTCTTTGGCACTGGATCTAGACGAGTCGTAAAGTAAATGGGAGGGGTTTAAAACGGCGAGGTACAGCTTTATATTTGTTTGACTTTTCACTTTATCACGTGCGGGAAAGGTAGAAATTAGAAGATACTAAACGAGTTTCCTGGATTAATGTTTTTTTAAGTAATTAACAAATGTACATAGTTAGATACAATCACGGCTGTTATGCCTAATGGGGTGGTTAGAACCATATATTTAGGGGATAAATTGCAGACATTTTTGATACGAAGTCCTAAGATGGATGTAGTGTGTGGGTCGTGGGTCACCATATGGTCATCATCTTCTATTGTGTGGGTTGTAAAATGACCAATAGCGTTGCCCGATCGATAAATAATCTAAATATCGATATGATGATTATAATCGATTAAACTATTATAATCTACCAATTTTTACATGTAATCCATTATATCAATTGTAAAATAATTGCAATACTATCGATTATAGTCCAATAAACGATTAATCGATTATAATTGTAGGGTTTTCAATACCGATACTAACAATAGGCATATCGATATTTAGATTTTAAGGGGAAAAATCGATTGATCGATGACCACCTTCAGCAATCCTGGTGTCTTTCCTATTGAGACACCAAAACTCCTGACTCCACCTCACGTAACGACCGTGTGTAGTTATACCAGTTACTACATTAATAAGTAGTAACCGGGACCATCAGCTCAACGTGGCCTCCGAAGCACGGATCATCTTGCTTTCGGGTGATCAGCCTGCAACGTCCTAACCAAACTATGAACCACAAAGTCGTCTTTGTGATATGTTCTCACCGGGTTTCCGGTGACGACCTCCGTGGTCCAGTGGTTGAGCGTTGGACTCACGATTCGGAGGTCCTGGGTTCGATTCCCGGTGGGGACATACTTATCGCAAAAAATACTTTGTGGTCCCTAGTTTGGATAGGACATTACAGGCTGATCATCTGATTATCCGAAAGTAAGATGATTCGTGCTTCGGAAGGCACGTTAAGCCGTTGGTCCCGGTTACTACTTACTGATGTAAGTAATAGTTGTTACATGAGCCATGTCAGGGGCCTTTGGCTGCTCAATTGTAACCCTGACACCAGTAGTAGAAGACCGGGTTTCGAACTCGGGACCTTCAGAAGCTTTGAGCTTCGGGTAAATACGTGGATTATATTATTTTACGCTACTTCAAGCTACCACTTTCTTGCAGTTAAAAATGCATGTTATGTTAAGTAAGTCGTATTTCCTCGCAGAATATGAGCTTGCACGCATTTTCTAAAGCAGGTGTTATAAGGACCAACTTCGCAATAGTTTATTTAAGACCTCAAGAGTACTAAGTTGAAACATGGAGAATTCTGCAAATTTACACTTTGGGTTTAGTGATGTTGTGTTTCATTAATATGCCTAGAGATTCAATTGTCATTGTTCATGACTCTTCATTGATTAACATTAAATGTTAACACTTTTTATTGTCACAAACTTTTTTCTTTGTATGTCTGTTATGAAATCTATAAAACACTTAATCAGCAATTTTTGGGGAAGGGATATTTCGAGGAAGGGACATTTTGAGGAAGGGACATATAGGGAAAGAGACTTTCTGAAACCAGGGGACATTTTAGGAAAGGGACATTGGCCCCGATTCCTGCAGACACCTCCTAATTTTACTTTAAGTTATACCAGTCATTTTCTTATCCGCCGAAAAGCAAAGGGACGGATGATTGACAGCTCTTAATTTTAGGAAGAATGAGTAAATGAATGTATAACCCGGGCGAATCAAAAAGGTATCTCGCTAGTATGCAAACCGTTTGACGTGTGATGTCTTAATTTTGTCGGGTTATTGGCCAATATAAAATTTTTAGACGGTTGTTTTAGATTTGTGCTTAAAATTGACGTGTGTTGCATAAATTTTATGCTTGTCGATTGCCCGTCCCTTTCCTTTTCGGCGGATAAGAAAATGACAGATATAACTTAAAATAAAATTAGATGGTGTTTACAGGAATTAGCACCAATATGGACCTAAACGAAAATTACTAGTTATTGGGTGAGGGTCTTTCCAGGCTACGTTCACCAAAATCAATATAGATGGCGCTGCATAATCTTGTCTTCGTTTAACCTTCTAATTTCATGGATAACAGACATAATGCATCTTTCTTATCTTTGTTTTTAGCAATAACTGATGACTCTTGTCTATTACACCCAGGCACAACACATCTTCCCTAGTTTGGTTAGGACATTACAGGCTGATCAGATGATTGTCCGAAAGTTAGATGATCCGTGCTTCGGAAGGCACGTTAAGCCGTTGATCCCGGTTACTAGTACTGATGTAAGTGAGTAATCGTTACATGAGCCATGTCAGGGGCCTTTGGCGGCTCAATAATAACCCTGACATCTGGGTTGATGATGCTGGTAATCCACCTCACAACCCACACGATAAGAGGAAGACATCTTCCACCAATTATTTCTCTGATCAAAATAAAGAGAGAGAAGCAATATAGGTAGCAACACAATAGGCTAGTTTCCGACTAATCAAATCAGTTACTTACTAAACTTCAAAACACGAAATGACTATTGAAATTGTATGGAAAAGCTCTCTGTGATGTCATAGAAAAACGTGATAAGATGTCGGACTTATTATTACGTTTTTCTTGATTGAAATTCATAAATATGTTAAATAGAAAAAAGAAAATAATTTTCGTTAGTATTGGATCTGTCTTTATTTTATTTATTGATCATAATTTCATAATTTATATTGAACCTAGTTTGCGACCCAATTGCTACTAATGCCGCTTAGCGCCTGTCACCAGACATTTGCTTCTAACGAATTTTAGAAATTGAATGTTGTTATTTTCTAGGTTCACTCTTTACCATTGGACAATCCACCGATTGTTTTAATTTAACCGATCAAAATTATATTTTAATATTAATCTTTCGAACGCCGGAACGCGGATCTCGACCAGACACAATGTAAAATCTATTGTGTCTGGTATCTCGGCATATGAGAGGTTAAGTATTTTCTCTTCAAACTTGAAGTTGGCAGAATCATCGTTTCTGAACGATGCAGCCACAAACAAGAAAATAGATAGATAGATAGTTTAATCATAATCATCGTTTCTGAATTTGTTTCTGAATCATTTTATGATTAGCTGCATCGTTCAGAAACGATGATTCTGCCAACGTCAAGTTTGAAGAGAAAATACTTAATATTAAAATATAATTAAATATTATTTAAAGGTGATAGGCGTTCTGACGTGAGGGCTTGGTTGTAGAGTCCGTGGTGCGTCTAGTAACTTAAATATTTATAAGACAAAAACTCCTTTACTTTGCTGTACCTAACATAGGTTCGTTTATTTAATTAAACCGATTCAAGCACAAAAAAGGGAATAGCGAAAAAACTAACTTGATACAACGAGATTGCGTCTTGTGAAAATACCTTCCTCTTTTCGTTTCAGCTCGTAACAGCAACAGGTTAGAATGAAGCAGCTCCGCTAATGATGCAACTATATCAACCTTAGTACGAGTAAGACGAGTATTCTTTAATGTGTGAAAAAATAAACACTGCGTCTTATTACAAAAAGAAAACTACAAAATCACAACGTGAAAATTTTAATTAAAAAAACGTGACTCGGACGGGACTTTGTGAAGCCGAGACGAGCGTGTTAACCATTTCATCACCGGGTCTTCCTCCTGTCCACGCGAAATTCTTTCAGTTACATCACAGAATACACTCTCTTTGGTTAACACGCTCGTCCCGGTTTGACAAGAGCGGGTTCAAGTCCCGCCCGAGTCAGAATTGTTTTTTCGATTATATGTTCCCTTTGTGAGTTTCCCTAAGCACGGGTTCAATGGTATAAATACAAAAATCAATTTTATTATACTACAGATTATTAGGTTTAAAAAATCTTGGGATTTTAATAAAGAATAAAACGGTAACTCTTCGCCCCGCGCCAATTCGTATCGGGCGCTGACCTCACCCCCTGTGGGGTCTGACTTCAGTCTTGATTGTCAGTAAGTCGTTAAGTAAGGAGTGCATGTGGACTAGACCCCGCACGACCTTACGCGTTAGCACACTGTAAGAATATTTTTGTACGGAGTTTCCAGTGTGTGATATGACCGTAAATAATCACTGAACTTACACAGGCGATACGGCTCACCGCCTATCACGTTGGTCTAACAGAAAGCTCTGTGCTGTGGGTGCTTGGTTCATCTTGGGATGGTTGTACTTTTGACTACCCCAAACGGGATATAAGGTCCACATAATATCAGCGACGTGGTTCACGCCGCGACTTGTGCTGAGTGAGGCCCTTTTATCTCAGGACGTCCACCACCACCTTATGATCATTTCGACAAACATCCGTCTTGCTTTTTTGTAATTGTTTTAGTGGAAATTTGATATGATGTTGTTGTCTTTTTTTGTGTGTGGCGTCCTTTTATAATAAACTATTTATGATTAAAACACATAATAACGGGTTCTTACCGCGTTTAAATGGGGATATGATCGGGAGTCTCATATCCCCATTTAAACGCGGTAAGAACCCGTTATTATGTGTTTTAATTATGATAATAACCGCGTAAACTTAAAACAATGTATAAACTATTTATATTCTATTCTATATAGTCGGAAGCTGTATGGGGTGTCTCTGGTAGCCAATGAGCCTAGCTATTTCAATTTTCATTTTAGATTTCGAGGGTTTGGGTTAAGTAACTGTTTAGTAATCCGGGGTTTGTCCTATACTGTATATCAAACCTAAAGCTCGGCTCACCTAGCCAGCCTAATGTGAGTTTGCTAACATCAGCCATCGCTGGTACATCAGGACAGTCGATGTATGCTCCTACGCTTCGAACGTTGGATCAAAGCCAAACTGTGCCTTGTGTCATGCAGATGTATAAGCTATTAGCAAACTGATTTGGGTTCAGAGATGTATTCGCAAACTCTGGGTTCAGGGATCGGGTTCGTATTAGGTTTAGCCAACAGTAAGTGGCTACATCTAGTTCTAACCGGCTAAAACTAGGTGTAGCCGCACTTCGGGTATTTATCATCACCAGCCCATTAACATCCCCACTGCTGGGGCACCGGCCTTCCCTATAGATGGATAGGGAGATCGGGCCTTAAACCACCACGCGAGCCCAGTGCGGATTGGTGGTTATTAACGACTGCTAATGCAGCCGGGACCAACGGCTTAACGTGCCTTCCGAAGCACGGAGGAGCTCGAGATGAAAACTTGTTTCTTTTTTTTTGTGGTCACCCATCCTATGACCGGCCTTTGCGAAAGTTGCTTAACTTCAACAATCGCAGACCGAGCGCGTTTCGCGCTGCGCCACCGAGCTCCTCCTGCTACTTCGGGTATTAGCCGTAACATAAACAAATATAATAATAATAATAATAATATACACAAACACCTTTGTAAATTATTAAGTTTATTAAGTAAATTAAATTCATCTTTTTTGGGGTTATGTATACGTTTTTACAATAAAATACCAGATAATATTTTAAATTTGTCAGAAAATAAATTTAAAGCTCACGAGAAGCTTACTTTATGTAAAAAAGCTTATTATAAGATTAATGACTACCTAAATGATAAAAATGTCTGGTATTGAATGTGTTCCTCTAGTTATTAAATAACTTGTAATGTATATCCTCATTGGTTTTTAAAAGATGTGTTGCTGTTGCAGTTTCTTGTCATTTCTTCTCCTCAGCCATAACACCTTGCGAAATGACGTAAATTCAAAAATGTTACATTGACCTTCAACAAGTTTATCCATGATAATTACGTTGAATAAATGATTCTGATTTCTGATTTCTTTGTTTACCCCTTCGGGTATAAAGACGTGATTCTATGTTATAAAGAATTAGGTTTGCTTTTAAAAAATCTCACGTCATCAATTTAGTAATTTCCAATCAACCTATACAACTACTGCGCTAAAAAAAACTTTTATCTCTTACTCGTCGAGAGAAAGCTAAGTCTACATTATAATTAGCTTTTTAATAATACTGACAAAGACTCTCGAGAGAGGAATGTAATTACTATCTTTTCTGATATTTTCTTTTCCTTTGAATGCAACAGTTTATTGTATTGTACTGTACTCTCTACTTAATATTGTACTGTATTTAAGTCGTAAAGTTTTTTTTTTTACGAGAGATAGGCATTTGACCACAATCTCACTTGATCTTGATTGATTCGTGAAAACCGACACAGGAATTTTATCCTTACTAATAAATGATCTTAGGCTGATAAATTATCTGATATCGTAAAAAAATGTTTTTTTGTGTTTTAAGGTTTGCCATAATAAACATATTTTTTTTTTTTCATAAAAAAGTCGAAACACCGCACTAGTTTTTATTTTGTAAAGATTACCAGACAAATTGATATGAGAAAAAAAGGTTTTTAATTATTTTTGTTGACGTTCCAAATTCAATTTTTAACTTAATAAAATGTGTTTTGGGAACAAAAATTCACAAATGTTTCAATGACAAGCATAAATCCATATCGATTTTAATCAAACAATTCAAACCCGGGAAAAAGTTAAAAAGACCGTATGAAAAAATAAATTCATGTCGTATTTTAATTCGGCTGATGTGAAAAGGCTAATATAGGGCTGATAAGCAAACTTGAGTTTTACACATTTTTTATTAAGGTCCATTGGGTGGGTCAACGCGCACAATACACGCCGGCAGAGGCGGTCAGAATGCCAGAATTTACGATGCGATGCCGACACCCTGATACCACGTTCTAGTTAAGGCTGGTGCATTCGACCATAATCCTGTCGTTATCCTATTTTCCACAGGGTCCGCTTACCTAACCTGAAGATTTGACAGGTCCAGTTTTTTACAGAAGCGTCTGCCTCTCTGACCTGAGCCCATTAAATGTTAGATCACATACCTCCGAAACACATTTCTCGGGAATGTAGGTGTTCGTTATTTAAACATTTCCCACGCATTTGAAATTCCCGCCATTTTCCTTTGCCATTTGACAAGGACAGACGGAACGACCGCCATATTTAAAAGAAAACACTTCTTCCGATTGCCGCGTGGACGACGCAAGTACCTCGCATCGAATATTAAAGGAAACCTCAAAAACCTAATTTAACCTACTTACATGGAATGCATTCCCGACGATTGTGAGTGTTTGTAAAGTGAAAACAATATTGGATTTAACATTGGCGAGACAAACTGTAAGTTTTTTTTCCTAATTCTTCCACTGTCGCAACCCCCCTCCATTTATCCATTGGGATTCGCCGTGCGACCACACTATGAGAGTCAAGCGGGTTTTCAACTGGGCTACCACGGCTTGTGAACAGAAGGCTTGTGCATTCGACCTATAGTATTAAACGATTAGGATTTGAAGAACGAATAAAAATGTAGAAGTCGTATGTCATAAAAATCAACAGAGGGATTGATTTGTGTTGTTCATAACATAATCCTAGGTCACGCCTAGGTCTACCCCTTCCTCTCTTCCCTTCAATTTTTCCTTCTATAATGTTTGTTATAAATGAATCGTGTCGTATCAGGTGACCAATCATATTTCCTCTCCGGTTCTCTATAGTCTTCAATATGGTTCTCTTTTCTTCAACTCTTTCCAGCACTTTTTCATTTGACACCATTTCAGTCCAGCTTATACCCTGCATCTTTCGCCAACACCACATCTCAAACGCTTCCAACCTCTCTCTGTCTCTCTGTGTCATAGTCCACGTTTCACTTCCATAGAGTGCAATGCTCCAAATATAATATGATTTAATAAACCGTTTCTTTATTTTTAATGATATGTTTTTGTTTTTCAAAATGTATTTTTTCCTGTTAAATGCTTGTTTGGCTATTGCAATTCTGGCTATTATGTCTTGTGTGTATAAAAGAGAAGATGCAGGTCGTGTCGTATCGGGAGGTGAAGGTTTTGGTGTTAAGAAGAGAGGAATGGCAGTTACTCCACCGACAAGAGCGCAGCTCTAAAATAGAGAGAGAGATAACATAATACTTCTTCTAATCCTTTTATCTCCTGCTGGGATGTAGGGCTCGCATAACAGATTTCCATTCCTCACGATCAACATAGCATATTGAACCATTCTATTAAATTTATCACAGAACATCGTATCAAATGCATTAGAGATCACATAACATAAGCTCACGACTGTATCCCAATTGGGGTAGTCAGTGGACAACCATCGCAAGATGAACAAACAAAGTACTCACACCTCACCGAGTTTCCTATTAGATCAACGTGATAGGTGACGAATCGTATTGATACATACATACTTAAACTCACGCCCGTATTCCCCGAAGAGGTGAGCAGAACTACAAATAATCAAGAAACTATTTGCAGCCACTTTTAATACATAGTCCTAAGGTGGATAATGATAAACCGTACCTATGATGATAGGGGATCAGCCTATTGCTCTTACAGATGATCCATCATGTTCGACAGGACGCTGTCCCTTTGTCGCCGTTTACGACATGCACGGGAAGATAGGCAAATGAACGCATTCTATGTTTTTTTCTTTACTCCCAGTCCAGCAGAGAAGTAATTCCGTCTATTATGATGGAGCCAGGTATTAGTGAAAACTGATTTGTGCAAATCCGCTACCGGGGTTGGAACTGACGCTCCCCGATTGGGAAGCAAGCCTGTATACCACAGGATCACAGCGACACACTCTACTTACGTAGTCTAGTGGTTAGAGCATTAGGCTCGCGATCTAATGGTCCGGGTTCGATTCCGATTGGCCGAAAAAGTATGATTTCGATTCCGAGGGCACATTAACAGTAAAAAAACACCTCCTGCGCCCAGCAGTGGGATGTATATAGCCTGTTTATGTTATGTTTGAAAATATTTTGATTTGACTAACTAATCAAATCAGTTACTGTTCAACTATTGGTATTAAATTACTGTAAATCTAGTGTTAAAGTGAACACATCTCTATTTGATACTATAGGTATTTACATTAGTAGTGAAGTTAACATCATTTACACGAATGACCGCTGCCGTCCGACCGACGGGCCTCCGCATTTAGGGGGCAAAGGGGGGAAAGGGAGGGGAGGGGAGGGCCCGAGGAGAGTGCTTTAAGCAATTTGCATTTATTTACAGGTTCGCAGGTAAGGCATGTGCAAAACAAAAGGTTAGAACTTTTTGTGAAGTCAGGAGGCTTATTTGTAGTTGTAAATTTTATTTTGTTTATCTTTTTGGGAAGGTGATAAGGGAAAGTTCCCTTTGTTAAGTGGAGAAAGTTTAGGTCGGGTCAAGTTCTTGGGTGGTGTTAAGAGGAAGACCTTTGTAAGTTTTAAATGTGGGAGCTTTTTGGCGTTTCAATAATTTGATCTTAAGTGCAGTTTTCACTAAATTATTGGCTCGACCATTATTGACTACGATACGGCTCAATACCTATCACGTTGGTCTAATAGAAAGCTTGGTGAGGTGGGTACTTGGTTCATCTTGCGATGGATATACCTCTGATTACCCTATATAGAATTTAATCATGAGCTTATGTTGTTAATTATTAATTTTATATTTGTTTTGTATTTGTTACTGTGGTGTCCCTTTATAATAAACGTTTCTTTCTTTCTTTCTAATTTGGATGTCTAATATAGTTTCCCAGTTGGTTAGGTATTCGCAAAGGATCTTTTAGCATAACTTTTTTAACGGAGTTTTACAATTGTCATTTATTAGAATTACGTTCTATTTATCATTTTGTATTTCTAAGAAAAAAAAAATCTTAAACTTTAATTTATTTTTAAATATAGAATAGAGTGGCTTTTGCATTAATAACGTCTTTAAAAATGAAAGAATAAATAATAAATGAATTGTTTTTTTTTACATCACACTTAAAAACTGACTGGATTAGGATTCCTTGAATTGTTTTTATTCTTAGAAAATCTTTGATGCTATTTTTTTGTGATCTAAAATAGACGTAGGCGTTAGACGTAGGTTTCTCCGAAAACTATCATTTGTATTGTCTGGGCCCTTAGGCAAGACAAACAATTAAAGAAAAAAGGTGGTCACAGTGTTAAAAATGTGTACGATTGAAATGTCACGTTTTTGACATGACTTGTTGTAGATTTGCCGCAGATGACATTAACTACTTAGCCGGACAAATGAGGAGCACAGAGGGCGCTCACCTAGTACAAAATTAAAGACAACAGGCCTGAGGGTGCCCAGTTGGTGAACCTCGGCTCATTAGTCGACACTAGCGAGTCGATAGCGGTAAACGCCGAATGAGGGAAATCGTCGACCACGCCGGCGGGGTCGGTATCGGGATCCTGAAGGCCTTGACAAGTCACCTTTCTGTCAATCCCACACATTTTTATCACAGTCACGGTCGCGGTTCGAAATCGTTGGTATCTTTACTAACTCCCTTGGACTTAAACGGTATACTCGAGGTTACGTTCACAAACATGCATACATAACCTCATGATCGTAGGAGCTGTAATCGGGTGGGAAAAACCACAAATATTCAGAAGACCACCTACCTATTTATTTACTTTTTTTTGTGTCCATTGTGCTCAATAAAGTATTTTATCTATCTATCTATGTATTTAGATATGAAATGCAAGGACAGGAAGACGAGCAGCTGAATGGAGCTAAAGCAGCTTCTATGCTGAACTGGGCTTTAAGAGGGAATAAAAGACATTGTCTTTATCAGCTATCTTTGTCATTATAGCCTCCATGGTCTAGTGGTTAGAAAGTTAGGCTTACAATCTGGAGGTCCGGGTTCGATTCCAGAACATTGTAGAAACCGCTTTGTGAGACTGTCATATTTTTAGACATTGCAGGTTAAATCGTGCTTCGTATGTTACGCCGTTGGTCACAGGTTGTAAGTCCAAAGATCTTCACGAACTCGCAGTGGAGAAGCGTGGTAAAGTACGCTGGTTGTTTGAGGAGGCCTGTGTTTGTGTTTGGTGCATAATTAACCTAAAATCATAGATAAGCATCAGCAGAAGTGCTAATAAGTATTCCTAACAGTAAGGTCTATCCCGCAAGTATAAATACAAACACACCTGCTAAGTTAGTAAGTCTAGACTTAAGTACTCCAAAGTTAAATGAGACCAGCAGATCTGATCACGAAGTAAGTAATATCAAGCAGTGGCAGTCCTAGCTAAATATTTAGGTGGCGCCCCTCAAACTACAGTTTTTTTCTCGATTAGGTTGGCAGTATTGCGTTCGGCAGTGGAGTATGCTCCATATTCCCTCCAGTTGATTGAGGGGCCTGTGCCCAGTAGTAGGACGTATAAAAGTTTACGGCCACCGAAATATACTTATTTTTTATTTATTTATTTATTTAATGTTCGGAGAAACAACAGCTATAATTAATTTAGTAGCAACTTATGGTAAAAACAGAAAGCCAATTATAGTTCCTCGCAGATAGCAAATTGAAAAAAAAAAAAAACAAACAAAAAGGTTTGCACTAATGCACATTACACTAGGCATAATAACACAGTCAGCAGTTAACCATTACTGTCTCAAAAACACAAAATGTACAAAAAGGCTACACTCACAATGCACGCGTCATTCAACCTAGATACACTACTATTTATTCTATGCTACAGGTTAAAGAATTGCTTGCTAATCTCACGTCTCGCTGCCTCACAACCAGTGTTGAACAAATCTAATTCAGTTGTAGCGCATAGGTTATTAAAACTATTTGCGGCTCGCCAAATATAAGTATTCTGCCGATAGTTAGTAGTAGCGCGCGGAAGAAAAATCAAATTATTGTGACGCAGACTTCTATAAGGGGGCTTAATATATATTTTTGATAGCAGGCTTGGACAATCAACAACACCAGTAGTTATTTTTAACAAGTAAATCAAGTCTGCTATTTCCCGTCGTTTCTCGAGAGGGAGCAAATGAAATCTCCTGCACATATCCAAATACATACTAGATGAATATCGCTGTTTAAACCGATAGCAAACATAACGCACAAACTTCTTTTGTATGTTCTCAATTTGATGGATGTATTTTTGGTACATAGGATTCCAGATCTGCGACGCATACTCCAAGTTACTGCGCACAAAGGTACAGTACAGTATCTTAAACGTTTTAATTTTGACGAAGTCTTTTGATGAACGCATCACAAACCCAAGTGCTTTATACGCCTTAGCAGTAATTTTCTCAATGTGGGCGTCAAACATCAGCTTACTGTCGTGAAACACTCCAAGATCTCGTACTAGCTTGTTTCTCTCAAGAATTTCACCCTTAAGAGTGTAGTGGAAATTAATTGGGATATGTTTGCGAGTATATGTTACTATACTACACTTAACAGGATTCAAGTCGAGCAGATGATTTGAACAGTAATCCTCCAAACGAGAAAGATCCGACTGGAGCGCCTCAGCGTCAGCAATCGATGAGATGCGGGCGAATATTTTCATGTCATCAGCAAAACAGAGTAGCTGCGAGGAGTGGAAGCAGTGGTCGATGTCATTCACAAAGATAATAAACAGCAATGGCCCCAGAAGGGAGCCTTGAGGCACGCCGCTGGGTATAACAATCCAGCTAGAAATGTAATTGTTAACGACTACAGCCTGTGACCGATTATCAATGTAGGAAGAGAACCACCGTAGAAGGTTTCCTCTTATGCCGACCTTAGACAACTTGGCTAGAAGTAAATCATGCTGGATCCGATCAAAGGCTTTGCTATAATCAGTGTAAATGACATCGACCTGATCTCCATTATCCATTGCCTCAGTTACCGCATCATTTAACAGAATAAGGTTAGATACTGTGGACCGCCCCTTTAAGAAACCGTGCTGAGATTCACTAAACGAGTGCTTCAGCACCGGGTACAACTGTTCATATACCAGCTTCTCCATCACCTTCGAGACAATACACAATTTAGATATCGGTCGGTAATTGGCTATGTCAGTTTTAAGGCCCTTTTTATGGACGGGAGTAACAAAAGCCTGTTTCCAGAGAGTTGGTACTATGCCGGAATCGAACGATTTCCTAAATAGCAAGGCTAGAGGAACAGATATAGTTTTAGCGCAATTAATCAAGAAACGGGCAGGCAGGTAGTCAGGCCCTGCAGATTTACTGGCATCGAGCTTAGACAGCAGCTTAGTGACCATATCAACATCAACTTCGATAGAAGAAATGTCAGAAGTAGATGAGCTGGCAGTGGACACTGTGTCCTCAAAGCTTAAGCGATATGTTATTGGACTGGTTGTGGAATCCAAAAAAGTAGAACGGAAATAATCTGAAAAGCCAGAGGTGATTGAGTTTCCATCATTATAGGTATTATTCCCGAGTTTAAGACTGCAAGGCACTGAATTCGATTTAGATTTAGAGTTAATGAACCTCCAAAAGCAGCGCGGGTCTGTTTCGATAGAATTCTCGACGAGTTCGATATAGTTGTTGTAGCATACAGATTCGAGATAACGAACGCGGTCCCTCAATATATTATACGATGCTTGGTCTGAGCGATTGCCATATTTTTTAAACTTGCGGAGGTACTTGAACTTTTCCCTAATTGACTTTTTCAGAGCTTTGGAATACCATTTTGGGTACGAATCAGTTTTGATCGCCTTACAAGGGACATATTTATTCCTAAGGTGGGTAAAAACATCGTAAAAATGATCCACGCACTCATCGAGATTTTTGCAAGAAAATTCATTACTCCAATCCATTTCACCTAGTTCTTTATTGATGGAAACGTAATCGCCGTCATCAAACATATACTTCCTGGTACTGGCACGATCGAGCGGGGTAAGGTAACTAAAGTCAAGACACAACAACAGAGCACCGTGCTCATCGTCAATCGGAACCAATGAGTTACTAGCACAGTCACTGACAGTAACTATATTATCATTTGCCAGAACAAGATCCAGAATTCTGCCAAATGCGTTTTTAACATAATTAAATTGTTTAAGATTAAGAAACCCAACCATGTCTACCAAAAATCTTTCATCTGGTGTTGCACTATCCCTTAATATTGGGTGGTAGTTACTACCGGAGCACGGCGCCCACTGTATCTTACTGAGATTAAAATCACCTACTAGAAGGAATTTATCATCTGGATAATGCAAAATATGATTTTCCACGTTATAAAAGAAGTTATGTAGTTGTTCAGAAAAAGAATAACCCATGTTTTGCTTACAAAGATACAAAATGCACATATGAAGTGACGTAGTAACATTAGATTGACCCTTGACCTTTAAGGTGAGCCATAAATCTTCTGCACTCGAATGAAATGCTGTTTGTGGGGTAATTGTAAGTTCTCGCCTTACTGCAACTAAAACACCGCCACCCAACTTTTGTTGCGTCTTTGAGTAGTCGCGATCTCTGCGCAATATTACATAACGCGCGTCAAAAAGTTCACTATCCACAATACCATCCAAGAGCCAGGATTCCGTGATTAAAATTACATCATAGTTTGATAAACACACATTCCGATAAAAAATTGTAGTTTTAGTGCGAAGGCCTCTAGCATTCTGATAATAAATCAGTATTTTATTATCACAACAATCAGGATCCATCACGTCTATAATAAGATGTTAAAAAACTCAATTGCAACAGATTTACTGAATTAACCATTTCAAAAAGTAAACACAAATAAAAATGACCGGAATAACTATTTTCGATATAAGCAGGTATTTGTAACAAACAAACATTGCAAGCAATATAATTTGTGCAAGCGAGCAAACAAATTAGCGATTTAGATGCAGGTGTAATTTGCGTAAGAAAGATAGTTAATAATTGAATAGTGCGTCGTTGGTTGTGAGTGAGCGGGGCGCGTAAACAATAGGAACCGGTTAAGCCGATAGGCAAGGCAGAGGTAAAGAACATTTTATACAACGGTAGCAATTTAAGAACGCGATACACTTTACAAGAACATAATAAATTATAGTTTAAACAATTTTGTTTAAATCGCATTCCTTATTAATAACAAATACATTTGAAGTGTCATTTTTGCGTATGTGAATCTTGCTATGCTTCACCCAGACGTATTCATAGTGCTTCTGGTTTGCTACACTTTTAACTTTGTTGAGGAGATTCTTACGATACGGTGTTAAGTGGTCGTTAATGTAAACGCGAACTTCCCCGCCACCACCAAGGCTTGGAATGTCAGATAGTTTTAAAGTTTTATTTTTGCCTGATCGAGCAGCGGCCATAAAATCCTCCTTGACGTAACGATTGTTAACCGACACAATTATGGATTTTTCTTTAGGGTGTTTAGTTGGTACTCTTGCAATATAATTAATTTGAGTCTTTGGGACAACCTGACCGACCGCTTCGCATATGGACTCAAAAACATTGTAAAGGTTTTCGGTCTTTTTTAGTGGGACCCCTTTAATCTCAATATTATTAAGCCGAGAACGCTGCTCGTTTTCTGCTAAGACGGCTTTTAGTTCAGCGACTTCGTTATTGGCTACGTCAAGCGCATCCCTGAGAATCTGTACTCCAGCAACTTCGGTTTCCAGTTTAGATACCCGTAGGTGCTGCTCCTCAAGACTAGCATGGGCATATTCGCATGATGTTTTGAGTTCTGTTAATTCTAGCTTAATACTCTTCATATCTGCGATGAGACACGGGAGACCCGCCAGCTGCTTTTTGAGCTCGAGGACTTCAGCCATTAAGTTTTCTAGCGTTACCGGGACTGCAGGTGTAGTGACTGACATGGCGTCGGAGACAGCCCGTTTTTTACTTGCAACAATCGGTGTTGGCGCTGCCTGGGTAGCGACAACAGGACTTGCACTTTTCCCAGAGACCACTCCAGATTTACAGTGTAAACATTTCCATGTAGCCTTCCTGTCGGCAGAGAGTTTCCGGTAGTTATTTTCGGAAATCTGAGCACAACAAAAGCCAAAAAGCTTATCACACGCTGTACACTGTACACCATCGTTGAACACACTCTTACAGATTGAGCACTGATGCATTGTGAGTGCAAATTAAGCGACACAAAAATATAGAAAAAGGTTGACCACCACTGGAAATTTGTCAGTAAGCGAACGTGCTGCTTTGGCGAGTGCGAACCGTGAACTGAATACCTAATTAAATCTTTTGAAAATGTCGTCTACAGCCACCCATTAAATGTATGAGTTTTATGTGGCTGCTAAGAGGTCTAATTCACAGGGCAGGTGTGCCCAATCCAGTCTTCTTCTTCTTATCGTGTGGGTTGTGAGGTAGAATACCAACCTCATCAACCCTGGTGTCAGGGTTACTATTGAGCCGCCAAAGGCCCCTGACATGGCTCATGTAACGACTACTCACTTACATCAGTAAATAGTAACCGGGACCAACGGCTTAACGTGCCTTCCGAAGCACAGACCATCTTACTTTCGGACAATCAGGTGATCAGCCTGTAATGTCCTAACCAAACTAGGTATCACAAAGTGATTTTTGTGATATGCCCCCACCGGGATTCGAACCCGGGGCCTCCGGATCGTGAGTCCAACGCCCAATCCAGTTACTCCCCTGTGGATCCGGGGCTGCCAGCCAGGGTGGTCCCGTCTTGGTTGATTTTAGCGCCCTCCCTAAAACGGCGCCAATCGCACCACTCGCACCGCACTAAGGCCGCCACTGATATATTTGAATATGCAAACTGAGCATAGACCAAGTTTTGCCAAACTAACAAGCAAGGCGTTCTAATGCCTCGTCTTCTATCGTGTGAGTTGTGAGCTGGATTACCAACCTCATCGACCCTTGTATCACAGTTATTATTGAGCCGCTAAAGGCCCCTGACATGACTCATTTAAACGACTACTTACTTACATCAGTAAGTAATAACCGGGACCAACGGCTTAACGTGCCTTCAGAAGCACGGTTCGTGTTACTTTCGGACAATCCGGTGATCAGCCTGCAATGTCCTAACCAAACCAGGGCTCTTAAAGTGATTTTTGTGATATGTCCCCACCAAGATTCGAAACCGGGACTTCCGGATCGAGAGCCCAACGCTCATCGGCTCAATAAATCACCAGAATGTTGTTAATCAATACAATACAAAAACACTTACTACATCAAGACAACAATAGAAGGATAATAACAAAGTACTTACATACAGGCTGTTAGTGACATCGTAACGAATACTAAGGGGGTGATTCAGACCATGATTCTGAGTTAGTATCAAGTGGAATTTTCCGTCGCAAAATTCATGATTAGTTTTTTTAATTATTTTTAATTCTATACTTTTCCGATGGAAAATTCCACGTGATATAAACTCAGTATAATGAACAAAATCATCCTCTGAGTATTCGTTACGATGTCACTAACAGCTTGTATGTAAGTACTAATCAATGAAAGTGGTATTCATTGTTACTTAATTCATAAATAAAATAAGTCAAAAAGTTAAAAGTATGTATGTGACCTATCCTGTATTGGGCTGGTTTTCCCTTCGCGGGTTGGAAGGTCAGACAGGCAGTCGCTTCTGTAAAAAACCGGATCCGTCTAATCTTCTGTGAAAAACGCGATAATGCTAGGGGGATGATGAGACTGGCTTCTATTTCCAGATTAGTATTTTATAATCTTAGACCCAGTCAAACACATGTAGCTGAACGCGTGCTGGTTGGTTTAGGTCACTGTAACTGAGATGTCATTTCCCCGAATCGAACATAAAATTATCCAATAGTATCACAAAGTCCCTCTAATCACCAATTTTGCGTATCCCACCTGAATCCGGAATTCATTAGGCAAATAACCAACATTAAATCTGCCGTGTTGGTATGGTCGGCCATGTTGGTCAAATATTCGGTCAAGTTGGTCAAACATTCGGCGAATGCTCGCGTTGGTCACGAAAGTTCGCGCGCACGTCCAACGTTTACATGAAAATTAATGCGTGATGTTTAGGGGATACGATATGATCGGTTTTTAATCGCGGTTAGGTTGGTGCATTGGATGTTTATTGTCTTTATCTAAATAAATAACGGCCTCCGTGGTCCAGTGATTTGAGCGTTGAGCTCACGATCCCGGGTTCAAATCCCGGTGGCGACATATCACAAAAATCATTTTGCGATCCCTAGTTTGGTTAGGACATTACAGGCTGATCACTTGATTGTCCGAAAGATGATGCGTGCTTCGGCACATCAAGCCGTTGGTCCCGGTTACTACTTACGGATGTAAGTAGTCATTACATGAGCCAAGTCAGAGGCCTTTGGCGGCTGAATAATAACCTGACAACAGGATTGGTTTGGTATTCCACCTCACAACACACACGACAGAAGAAGATTATCTAAAATGTCACCGCTAATTTATAAGCCACGCTCTTGTCGGTGTAGCGTTCTTCATAATACTTATTAGGGAAGAATAGGGCAGTGAATTCCCTCTTACCTTCCGCTCCGCAGTACTCTGTCTGACGCGAGTGGGATGGCGCCCAGAGTAGTCTATTTCAAAGCCGTAATAGGACTCCTGTCCTACGTCTATGAATAGTGCTGACAGTTACTGTACTGCTAAAATATACCTCTTTGTAATTTGATGTGTATGGAAATACATATACGGCGGTTACTTCTATAGGGGTGGATAGAATTAGACTTGGTATCAACGTCGAAGATGAACAAGTTGATCCATATAGGTTAACCGGCGCATTGTCCTTGTGGTTTCAAATATTTGGCTCACCCCTATTACATGAGAGTTAAAAAACAGCTGGCGAGTGGGTGTATATACTATACACATCTACCTACCTCATCGGGGAAATAGGCTTCATGCCATGTTACATTATGCCCTTTTAAATAGTAAATTAAGGATATGGGAAGAGGACAATCCTTTAATCTGTTTGTACAAAATTCCTGGTATGATTAACATCTGAACGCGATCTGTATTCTTTTTATTTCACAGTTCAGCTTTAATTAACATCCCAACGGCCTCTGTGGTCCAGTGGTTGAGCGCTGGACTCACATTCGGATGTCCTAGCTTCGAATCCCTGTGGCACGTTCATTAAAATCACTTAGTTTGGTTAAGACATTACAGGCTGATTATCTGATTGTCCGAAAGTGAGGCGATCACATTACTAAATTGTATAACAATATTTTATGTTTCTTTTAAAGAACGCCTAGGGCCCTGTAGCGAGGTTTTTCGTACAGCTTCTTTTTTAAGGCGGATGAGACGTCTGGGATGTAAGGGACCCAAATTACACCTCTCGGGTCTAAGCCAACCTCACCTGCACGCGGTACATCCTGCTAATCAACCAACGAGGCTCTGGCGACCCACCAACCCGCACTGGACCAGCGTGGTGGGTTATGGTCCAAACCCCCCATGATAGTCTATCCACAACCCCGGCCCCAAGTGCCCGGCGGCCCCAGCAGCTGTGATGGCTCTGGCGGTAGCCGGACCAGCGCTGGGACCAGGGGTGCGAAGAATCCCCGGGCGAGATCGATTTCCCGTCAGACGACTACGGCTCACGTTTAAAGGACTCCGATTTGCTAAACGTATTGACTTACAACATCAAGACTCTACTGAGCGATGAGAGGTTGATTGAATTGGAAAATGCTTTGAGATACATTAACTGGGATATTGTCGGTCTGGCGGAGGTAAGGAGAGAGGGCGAATCTATCGTAGAGAGGGAAGACTGTATCTTCTACCACTTTGGGGAGACTAGTGGAATGTACGGCGTTGGTTTCCTCGTTGCAAAAAAGTGGAAGGACAACATAATCGAGTTCAGGGGATACTCTGAGAGGATTGCCGTATTAAAGTTCAGACTCACACCAAAGAAGACCTTAACGATAGTCCAAGCCTACGCGCCTACATCCCAACACTCAAATGAGGATGTAGAAGAATTTTACGACCTTCTGAATAGGGCCTGTGACAACAATAAAGGCACATTTAACATCGTTATTGGTGACTTTAATGCTAAAGTTGGTACTCGCCTTCCACAGGATGATGAAAATATTATCGGCCCACACGGTCATGGTGACCGAAACGATCGCGGCACTCGTCTAATCCAGTTCGCCTTTGGACAATCGTTAACGATTAGCAATAGCTTTTATCAGAAGAAAGTGAGTCGCCGCTGGACCTGGGTCTCCCCAGGTGGTAACATTAAAAATGAAATAGACTACATTTTGTCATCTACAAAATATATTGTCAAAGACGTAGGAACTATTAACAATATTAAATTCAATTCAGATCATCGTCCAGTTCGCACAAAAATATCATTTCATTTCAAAATTCATCGACAACAGTTATTTAAAAGGAAAATTCGGAAAATTAGTAAGCAGGCCTTAATAAACAATAAAACAGAGTTCATATTAGCACTAGAAAATAGCTTCAGTTGTTTGGATACGGATGTAGAAGATCCACAGATTGAATACATCAATATCCAAAATAGCATTAAAGCAGCCAGCCTCAAAATTAAACGAGACAACATTAAAACTAATAAGCTGTCAGGGTATACTTTGTCTCTTATAGACAAAAGGCAACAAACTCGAAAACACACAGAAACATACAGAGATATAGATCGGGAAGTTAAGCGGAGTATCAGGAGGGATGTTAGAGATCTGAATACAGAACAATTTAAAGTTGCATTGCAGAATAACAGTTCACTCAGAATAGCAAAACAGGGCTTACAGACAGGCAAAACATGGATTACCAGCGTGCAGGACAAGGATGGTGTAAGGCATAGTAACAGGGACAAAGTTACAACTATATGTTCCGACTTCTACAAGAACCTTTATTCAGACCACTCGCGACTGGATTCACCCATAGAATACTCCTGTTCTGATACCATTCCTCCTTTCACTGGCCGTGAAGTCGATAATGCTTTAAAAAGCCTGAAGTACGGCAAAAGTCCTGGCGAGGACGGTATCAGCACAGAAGCTCTCAAAATCGGCAAACCAGTCTTACTTCCCTACATAACTAATCTTTTCAACAGCATTCTCTATACAGGTAAATTTCCCTCTAATTTTTGTCATTAGAATGTCATACTTCTGCACAAAAAAGGTTCAAAGTCAGACATAAACAATTACAGACCCATAAGCCTGATCTCCCACCTCTATAAAGCCTTCATCAAAACGGTTGAAAACCGCATAGCAGGAAAATTAGATTCCCACCAACCGCCTGAGCAAGCTGGATTCCGTCCCTCATTCTCAACCACCGACCACCTGCACACGCTAAACCAAGCCATAGAAAAACACAACGAGTTCAATAAGCCGCTGTATTTGGCGTTTGTGGACTATTCAAAGGCTTTCGACAGTCTCACACACGAATCGATATTCTCGGCCTTACGGAGACAGAATACCGAAGAGACATATGTAAAGCTTTTAGAATTGGTCTATAGAAGCAGCACGGCCTCTATTAAACTCCACTCCCAGGGACCAACGTTTAAAATTGAAAAGGGCGTGAAACAGGGTGATCCCCTCTCCCCTAAATTATTTACATGTGCCCTGGAGGAAGTGTTTAAAAAGTTGGCCGTCTCATGGCAGACGGAAGGAGTAGTCATCGGCGAAGGTAGATTAACTAATCTCCGCTTTGCCGATGACATAGTCCTCTTTGCCGACACGGCAGCTAAGCTCGAGGGCATGCTCCAAGACCTGAGCACAGCAAGCCTTGAGATTGGACTCAGTATGAACAGAGCCAAAACCAAGCTAATGACCAACGGCACAAAACGTAAGGTATTGGTCGATGGGCAGGAGATAGAATACGTTGATGAGTACATCTACTTGGGCCAGATAGTCTCCTTCCAGAGCAGGCAAGAACGAGAAATCGAGCGCCGTATAGATAATGCCTGGAAGAGCTTCTGGTCGATGAAACATCTCCTGAAAGGGGATCTTCCCCTTTCACTGAAACGCAAACTTATCGACGTGTGCATCCTGCCAATCCTTACTTACGGTGCCCAAACGTGGTCGCTTACTGAGGCTCAAAAGGCCAAGGTCGGGGTTTGTCAAAGAGCAATGGAGCGCAGCATACTAGGTGTAAAACGAATTGATCGAGTTAAAAACACTGTGCTGCGCTCAAAAACCGGTATAGCTGATGTTGGCAGGAAGACCGCCAGGCTAAAGTGGGACTGGGCTGGACACGTGTGCCGCATGCATCCGGAACGATGGGCAAAGATCATCACGCACTGGGTACCACAGGACGGACACCGTAGACGTGGTAGACCCCGGAAACGATGGCGCGATGATCTCGACGGTTATCGAAAAGACTGGATGGAGCTCGCACAGAACCGGGATACTTGGAAGAATATGGGGGAGGCCTTTGCTCAGCAGTGGGATCATATAGGCTAATAATAATAATAAATAATAATGAGACGTCCGCTATGTAAAAATGTAGGTTCAAATTGTAACTATGTTCATCATCATCAATTTAAGAGCCACGCTCTTGTCGGTGTAGCATTTTCCATTCCAGTCTATCAAAGGCCAATTCCTTGAGCTCTGTTATTGATATCTTAGCACCATATCTAGCTTACATTTTTAATATGAGTGTTGAAAATGGCACTTTTCCAAATTTAATGAAAATCAGTAAAGTTATACCTCTTTTTAAATCGGGCACAAAATCAGACCCCACGAATTATAGACCGGTTTCTATTCTACCAGTACTTAGTAAAATTTTCGAGAAAATTATTCTCGACCAACTGCTATGTCATTTTAATTTAAATAACTTACTCCACAGCCAGCAGTTTGGTTTTACTAAGGGTCGGTCTACAACAGACGCGAGTGTGACATTTGTTCGACACATTTTCGATGCTTGGGAGAAGTCGCAGAATGCCGTAGGAGTATTCTGTGACTTGTCTAAGGCGTTTGACTGCGTGGATCACGAGACCTTGCTTTTGAAATTGAGGCACTATGGACTAAATAATGGAGCTCTCAGTTTGTTAAATTCATATCTAGGTGGTAGGATACAAAAGGTACAAATCAATAGTACAACTTCTTCGGGCTCTCATGTTCAAATGGGAGTTCCTCAAGGATCCATTTTGGGTCCGTTTCTTTTTTTAGTGTACATAAATGATTTACCTTATGTAGTACAGAACCAAGCTGACACTGTGCTGTTCGCGGATGACACTTCTCTTATATTTAAAATCGACAGAAAGTTAGAGGAATTTGACGAAGCAAACAGCGCTGTGTCGCAGGTTCTAAGTTGGTTTACAGTAAATAACCTAGTTCTAAATGCTAAGAAAACGAAGTGTATTAAATTTGTTCTACCAAACGTAAAGAAAGTAAATAATAACATTAAAATTAACGATGAGAAACTAGATTTTGTTGAACACACAGTTTTCTTAGGAATTACTGTAGATTCAAAACTTCAATGGGGCCCACATATTGTATCACTAGCGGGCAAGCTAAGTTCAGCAGCATATGCCGTCAGAAGGATCCGACAACTCACAGATGTACCCACTGCTAGACTTGTCTACTTCAGCTACTTCCACAGCATAATGTCTTACGGTATTTTGCTGTGGGGTCGAGCCGCTGATGTAGAAACTATTTTCATCATTCAAAAAAGAGCAGTTCGCGCTATTTATAAGCTGCGTTGTCGGGACTCTTTGAGGGAGCTGTTTAAAGAAATAAATATACTGACGGTCGCAAGTCAATATATATATGAAAACATTATGTATGTACGTAAAAACTTATCTCTCCTTCCGAGAAACTGTGAAAGGCATACTTACAATACAAGAAATAAACATAAAATTGCTATTCAAAATTCTAGATTAAGTAAATTAAATTCATCTTTTTTGGGGTTATGTATACGTTTTTACAATAAAATACCAGATAATATTTTAAATTTGTCAGAAAATAAATTTAAAGCTCACGTGAAGCTTACTTTATGTAAAAAAGCTTATTATAAGATTAATGACTACCTAAATGATAAAAATGTCTGGTATTGAATGTGTTCCTCTAGTTATTAAATAGCTTGTAATGTATATCCTCATTGGTTTTTAAAAGATGTGTTGCTGTTGCAGTTTCTTGTCATTTCTTCTCCTCAGCCATAACACCTTGCGAAATGACGTAAATTCAAAAATGTTACATTGACCTTCAACAAGTTTATCCATGATAATTACGTTGAATAAATGATTCTGATTTCTGATTTCTGATTTCTTGACTTCCCTATAAGACACGACGTTAACCTTTTCTTTAATCTGTTCCATGTAAGCTCTTCTTGGTCTTCCCCTTCCTCTCTTTCCTTCTAGCTTTCCTTCTATGATGTTTTTAATGAATTCGTCGTGTCTTATTAGGTAACTATGTTACCTACTGCAAAAAAAATATTTTTGAATTTGGATTGAATCCGTGTTTCGGAAGACACGTTAATCCGTTGGTCCTGGTTACCAGTAAGTACGTAGTCATCACATGAGTTATGTCACGGGCTTTGGCGGCTTATTAATAAACTTGATACCAGGGTTGATAAGGTTAGTTATCCATCTCACAACCCACAAGATAGAGGATCAATATCCTGTTTTACGATATGGTGACAGAATTGATACAACTAGGTAGGAAAGCGTAACTTTTCCAGAATCTGTGTCAAATCCAGTGACATACACTAGAATGGAATTATTACGAGTGATTAAAACCCCCTCGCGGCTGACGGCGACTAAAACAACGCGTGGCTATCGAGGATTATACGCGTACGTGCTTACACACACACCTAGCTTAAATTATACTGTTTGCCCAATTGGGTTTCGGTTTTTGGTGTATATGACAAATCCGCTAAACCGAACTTGGTAATGGGCGGGACATGTCTGCCGTAAACATCCGGAAAAGTTGGCCAAAAGTACATCTGATTGGACCCCACAAGGCCGTCGACCTCGAGACAGACCACGACGACTCTAGAGGGACAAGCTTGACGCCTTCCAGAACATTTGGCAGAACGATGCCCAAGACAGAGCTGGTTAGAAAGAGAAGGGGGAGGAGGCCTTTGGCCAGCAGTGGGACATTAATTAGGCTACAGAAAAAAAAATATTATTTATATATTTTAGAAAAAAATAATATTAATATTTATATAATAAAATGTATTAGAATATTATTATACTTACATAGACATTGAGGTGGAGCCGTAGTAGCCCAGTTGGTAGAACGCTTGCCCCTCACTTTGAGGTCGCAGGTTCGAATCCAGCACAGGCCTAAACCAATGACTGACGAAATTCATGTTTGGATCATAAATGATGATGAAAGTGGTGTATCAGGATCGTAGTAAGTAGAATTCCGTGGACTTTGCCTGCCCTGACAAGAGTAGAATGATCTTATGCGTGTATATACATAAATACTCGTCATTAAACCACAAATCTTTAAACAACCACTACAACTTCTTTTTTGGTATCCGTGTCCTATACCATCACAAAAAACCAAGGATTTTGAAATTACAAACTTCTTGCTGTTGGTTAACTAATCACGACCTATTTCAATATATGGAGACAATACAATACAGTACAGTGCAGTGCGGTGCAGTACAGTGCAATGCTGTGCAGTGTAGTGAAGTGCAGTGCATGGCAATGCAATGCAATGCAATACAATACAAAACTCTTTATTGCACTTAAAATAGATATTAAAAATAAACAATTATAATACACACACTACACTGGGTCATGACCCATGTGTTACCCATACGCTGTGTGGCCCAGTAACATGTAATGCCATTTAATTTAATCTACTAACATAGTTTGTAAGTCTCTGTTCTTTTACTAACATAATATAGATGCAGAATCTGAATTAAATATTTTATTATTATTATAATCAGTTAGATAATACGGTCATGAGTACTAATATGTATACACTTTGAAACCATGTCACATTAACTTTTTTGACAAATGCAACCGTCTCATTAAATATGATAGTGCGACAGGGTTCTAAAGTGGGTATATAATATTGCTCATGACTGCACAACAGGACAATAGTTCAATAAAGCCGCCTATTGTGCTTATTTTTATTCGTATGTTTATGTCCTGTTTACATGACTTGTGCAATAAAGTATTATTGATTGATTGAATAGATCATCAACGGCAAAGTCAAAGCTTGCCAACACTCGGTGCGCGAGTCATGCTCGCACTTTACCTGCGTTTTTAATACTCTTAACCTTTTTCCAAGTTTAAGACTAATTTAAGTAGTGGTGAAAGCGGAAAAAAGTTTTTTTTTTATCAATTTGTCCCAAAGCGCCAAAAGATCGTTGGGCGTGACGAATTTCCAATTTCGCACGACCTACGGTTTGCGTAGGCGTTCAAACACGGCGATGTGGAAAATAAACCTTATATTTCCATTGTTTGGATTCTTATATAACAGGCACGTGGATTTAATTGTGTGTTTTAATACCACACGAGTTTTGCTTGCCGGTTACGTCATCACAATGCCATTTCTATTTCAGCGCACTGTTATGTATAAAATACAATACAATACAAATACACTTTATTGCACCAAAATAAAAAAAAATAATTACAAAAAGTCTCTTAACTAATGGCAAATGGCGGCCTTATCGCTTAAAGCAATAAGAAAAAAAATACATACATTAACCCTCGCCTATTTCCTACAGGGGTAAGCAGAGACTATGGGATGCCTTTTGCTTCGACACTGACATTCTTCTCTTGCTTCCTCCACATTCATCAATCGTTTTATACACGCAAGCCGGTTCAGAGGAGATCTTACATAACCTTTTCTAAGGACACTTCCAATTTGGTCATTGTACGTCCTTCTAGGTCTCTGCCAGCCCTACTACCAACCTTCGCTTTATATACTGCTTTCGTAATCCTATTATCCTTCATCCGCTCTACGTGTCCAAACCAATTTAACATTCCCTTCTCAATCTTAGTCACTATATCGTCTTTTACACCGCATCTCTCTCTCTTATCACACTGTTTCTTACTCTTTCACTCAAATATAATCGGAATAATTTCGACTGATATATCATCGCTATGCTGATGAGCATCACAACACTGGCTTCTATTTCTGCATTTAATAAATAAAATACTTTCAAGGTAGGTTAGCACTAATTGATTAAAATTTTTACAAGGGAATAAGTATTTACTTCAGAATAAGGTTGTTACACTCGTATTTGTTTAACTCTATTTTATATTCTGTTCCGTTACGAATGGGCACGATGACGCGGCACGGAGACCGTACAGCCGCCGAACGGTCACGGTACGGTTGCGGCGCGGAATGGGCACGCATACGGTACCTACGGGCGCAGCACGGATGGCGCTTCTAAAGTATGAAATGACATACTCACTTTGTCGTGAAAAAGAAGGAAAAAATATCTTTATTCAGGTGACAAGGTTATTCTGAGAATCGATTCTTTTTAATCTCCATATTTTTTTTTGTCTAACTTCTCATTCACCAAAAACTCGTGTAAGGGAGCAAAATAAAAGGTGACCATACCAATAATAATACTTGTATAACAAAGAGAAAAATCACAAAGAAATATAAAAAAAAACTTATTTAAAACCCTGTTGCTACGCACCATATAATAACAAAGCTGGGTAATGGGAGATACCAGTACATAAATGTTAAATAACAATTTTGCTTTTTTTTAGATGAATTGCTTTGATGTAGTTTAAATATAAGTCTGTTAACAACGGGTAGTGATAGACACACGCACACAGACACACACACACACACACACACACACACACACACGTATATGTTTAATTTACCTAAGTTTTTGGATAAGCCTAGACAGCAAAGTGTAAATTATTGAGATGTGGTCTTAAAGATCCTAACCCATCTAATTGCGTTGGAAGGGCGAGGCATTCCCATCACAAGTGTCATCCGACTACTTTTAGGGAAGCCCCTGTAACTTGTTTGTTATAGATTTACAGGAATAAAACTTTTTTTTTCTTTTTTTTTATAGCTTTTTAAACCCCCAGATCTGACGCCAACAACTCGAGTTTGGATTTTCCGAAAATTGCACAGACATAACGTTTAGAATATCCAAACCGTATTTATACTTGCAAAAAGCCAACGGGATCTTGGAATATTTCTCGGAGGCGCATTTACAAACCGAACAAAGAGGTGGACACCGAGCATTTGTCAAAGTTGCTTTTATTAAACGTCTGATGTAGTTTGTCACTAGCACAATAAAGGTGCGCCCTCGCTGCAGGTATGGACCGCAGCGGTGTAAGAAACCGGCTGCAATTTTAAATGGTACTCTTAGATATCCTCTTAAAAACCAGATAACTAATCCGAATCCGATTGTAACCCTGACACCAGGGTTGATGAGGTTGGTAATTCACCTCACAACCCACATGATAGAAGAAAAGATCTGATTATGTCTGGAAAGTCGGGTCTTACGAGTTAACCCCGATATCGACCCCGCCGGTGTGGTCGACGATATCACTCAGTCAAGAAAAAGGTCCTTACGCGGCTTATTGAAGCTGTGGGTTATTTTAGGTTTTTACAACCTTTTTTGTGTAAATCTTTTTATTTAGAATATTTTTACTTTTTTTTTATACGATATTGTTCTTTCTATCTGTCATCGTAATTCTGATCCTATGGAAGATTGAAATATATTGCGAAAACGAAAATTGCTGAATTATTTCTTCAAATTACTCCTTCCACAACTGAGAACGCACTTTAGTTCCACACTGGTGACCCCATAGAACATTGTTATGGAGAAATATAAAGATGAGCAAAGCGAAGCTTCCGGGGGCGATGATTGTGCGCCGACATTCGATAAGGTCGGTTCCACAAGGAATTCATATAAATAACAATATTGCTTTTTCATATTTGATGACATTGCTCACTTACATGTCATAATAATAATAAAGCTTTTCTTATTCGCTGTCGTAGCAAATTTCTACGCCGTAGCGCTACCGTAACTTCAGCTACATCCGTAGCATCGTAACGAAAACTCCAAACATGAATATTGAATTTTATCCTTGGCGGATAAATTCGCATTTAAAGCCTTTAAATGCAGACATGACAGATGTTCAGAACAGTTACAGCTACTTACATCGCAGCCTCCATTCAACGAGAGATAAAACGTTTTCTGCCGGCCGTATCTCGTGGGTTTGTGGTAAAAAGACGATTTACTCGACTTGATACTTGATTGTATTGCGCTAAATACTTAAAGTGGAGCCAATAAGTCGGAGCTTTCTAATTACTTCCAACTTGGCAGGGACACGTCCAATTTATATATATTTTTTTCTTTTATAGGAGTAGCTTATCATTTAAAATCAGAAACATCTTGAGTGGGGCAAGTGAATATTTCAATTATGTATGTCGAGCCCTTATTTTTTTTATTTTTTTACTAGTTACTGCTTTACCGTATAATTTACTCTACAATTACACCATGTTTAACGCTTATGTGTATTATTATAGAGCTAATTTAAGATGTTGGGTTTTCTTATTTTATGTAAATGTAGACACCTCTCAATTTTATATTCTTTTAATTGTTATTATTTTATTTTATACTTTATAATATACATAACTATGACACTAAGTTTGACTCTAATACGTTTTATCGTTTTTCTAGAAAATAAGAAAAAAAAAACATATTTTAATCGTTTTAACGATTTAGGTATAGGGAACCCTCAAAATTTTAAACTTTTTGAGGTTTTTATTACTTATCTATATAGTTACGACGCTTCAAACTAATATTATAAGTACGACAGTAAAAGTCTGTCTGTTCGTTTTGCTTAAATCGCTAAACTGATTTAGGTCTTCTCTTCTATGAGGTGGATGACCAACCTCATCAACCCTGGTGTCAGGGTTATATGAGCCGCCAAAGGCCCCTGTCGTAACTCAAGTAACGACTACGTACATACATCAGTAAGTAGTAACCGGAACCAGCGGATCAACGAGCCTTGCGAAGCACGGATCATCTTACTTCTGGATAATCAGGTGATCAGCCTGCAATGTCCTAACCAAACTAGGGATCACGTCACGAAGTGATTTGTCCCCACCGGGATTCAAAGTCTGGACCTCCGGTTCGTGAGCAGAATTCACAACCACTACACCACAGAAGCCGTTAGATAATAGACTGATTTAGATGAAAATAGGTATGAAGATAGTTTAAGTTGTAGGAACAAAGAAAGTGACAAGTGACAGATTTTTTTCCGATGACCACATCGCTAATTTAAGAACCTCTCTCTTGTCGGTGAAACATTCTCCATTTTTGTCTATTAAAGGCCATTTCTTTCATTTCCTTATAAGACACGACGTTCACCATTTGTCCTCAATAACTCCCAATATTTGTCTCTTTTCCCTTACTCTAACTAGCTCTTAGTAAGTCTTTCAGTTCAACTTATTCTTTTCATCCTCGTCCAGCACCACATTTCAAGGGCATCGAGTCTCTCTCTGTCTTTCTGTGTCAGTGTCCAAGTTTCACATCCATAGAGGGCTATACTCCATACGAAAGGCTATAGTTTTCTGATTGCTTTAGCTATCTTAGCCTTGAATTGTACTTAGCACCCCTTGTTATGGAAGGCCTGTGCGATGACCACGCCGTGGATAAAAAAGCGAAGTCCACGCAGACAAAGTCGAGGTCATTACCTTTTATAAATATTATCTTTTATAGATAATACAAAAATATCTACATAACATACATAAACTGCCTACATACGTCCCACTGCTGGGCACAGGCCTCCCCTCAATCAACCGGAGGGGGTATGGAGCATACTCCACCACGCTGCTCCACTGCGGGTTGGTGGAGATGTTTTTACGGCTAATAGCTGGGATCAACCGCTTAACGTACCCTCCGAAGCACGGAATCATCTTACTTTTTCGGACAATCAGGTGTCTGAAAAGTCCTTACCAAACAAAGGACAGTCTCAAAAAGTGATTTCGACAATGTCCCCATCGGGAATCGAACCCGGACCTCCAGATCGTGAGCCTAACACTCTAACCACTAGACCACGGATGCCGTCAAAAATATCTAATCAAAATTAATCCTACCTTCATCAGCCGACAAAAACGTAATAAGAGAATCAATTATCACTATGGAAGATTGCTGTGGGAATTCGCTTGTCGACAACGACTTTGGGGAATATCCCTGTTACGGAATTATCCGTTGTTATCGACGTTACGTCCTCTGGACTCCTGGTAACGGACGAACAGTCAACATTTCGGACTTAATTGTCAGATACAAGATGGTAACTGATAACGGTGGACCGCTATCTAACCTCGATACGTCATTTAATCAATAGGATTGTGAATCATCAAACACTTTGTCTACTTGGTTATATCGTCGATGTCCATCGTATATTTATTTCTATTTATTTAACGAGACAATTCGGTATTGTGGTGTTTATAGGCTATTGTTGTATGTGTTGCTTCTGCGTGTTACCGGGTGAGAGCTCTCAGCGCTCCCCATTTGTCCGATCACGTAGTTAATGCCATTTGCGGCAAATTTACAATAAGTCACGTCAAAAAGTTGCTTCTGTGCTAGGCTGGAAAGACATCCCGGAAACTCCATACAAAAATCTCGACTCGACGAAGGAGTTGACAATTCTTATGTGAGCGGAAAGAACAAGGAGAGATCAGTTTTTAAAGCAATCGGAGCGGGAAGAAGAGGAAAAGTGAAACTAAAGTAATAGTCGAAGTGAAGAACAGTGTTAGAAACCGTGTTTAGTGCAGTATTTAGTGCAGTGTTCAGTGCAGTGTTTTGTGTGGTGTTCAAGTGTAGCGTAAAGTGCGAAATAAAGTGAAGTGGCGGTGTCGGAGTTGAACTATGTGGCTTTATGCAAGTGCTGTATCGCGTATGAAGGGAATAAAGGCGTTTTTCCTTGGACTTGGGCGAGTTTCCTTACAATCCTGAAACCCACTTAACTCAGCATGTATGCTGACGAGGCTGCTTAACGACCTCTGTGGTCCAGTGGTTGACCGATGGGCTCACGATCCGGAGGCCCCGGCTTCGAATCCCAGTGGGAACATATCACAAAAATCACTTTGTGATCTCTAGTTTGTTTAGAACATTACAGACTCATCACCTGATTGTCCGACATTAAAATGATCCGTGCTTCGGAAGGCACGTTAAGCCGGTGGTTTCGGTTACTACTTACTGGTGTAAGTACGTAGTCGTTACATGTGCCATGTCAGGGGCATTTGGCGGTTCAATAGTAACCCTGACACCAGGGTTGATGAGGTTGGTAATCCACCTCATAACTCACACGATAAGAAAAAGAAGCAGGTATGCTGAATTATGATAACCATAAGCTATTATATCGAGGACTTCCACCAATAGCAGTACGAATATCCACGAAGATAGTATTCGGTGCTTTTTTTGGCCAAAGCCGTCGATACAATTCGCATAGTTTACATAATCTACATACACATACATAAACTCACGTTTACTTCCCGCAGGAGTAGGCAGAGACTATGAAGTTCCATTTACTTCGATCTTGATACTCTTGCTTCCTCCACATTCATCAATCGTTGCATACACGCACGCCGGTTCAGAGTAGATCGTTCTAAACCTTTTCTAAGGACACCTCCAATTTGGTCAATGTTCGTCCTTCTAGGTCTTCCTCTGGCAGCCCTACCACCAATAATTTATTAACGTTTACATTAAAAAGAAAAAACTCATACTAAAAATAAAATCTCATACTAATCAACATTTAGCAGATTCATTGCGCAACGAACGTAACAATGTAAACCTCCCATTTCGCTTAATAATTACAACTTTACTTCGAGTCTTCACGGGACGTAAACAAATCCACCACAATTGCCACAACCCACCATTCCATATAAACCTTATCTTTCTGCATCTAATTAACACCTCACATAACCCCTGCCCAAAAGTGAGCATACCGGAAAATGAACTCAAATCACAACTTTATATTTGCCACCGTCTAACAAAAAGTTACGATGAAATCCACCCGGAAACAAATTCCCTAACTGCAAAATTAAATTTGTGGAACAGTTGCTGCTACAACTTTATATTTACGTTTGGCAAACAAAAAGTCACGTTTTGTTAGTTTGAAATTTATAATTTTATGAGGGTAAAATTAATTTGGTAAACGTTATCCTTCGTCAAAGTGGATAGATACAAATTAATTCTCGTATATGGGTGGATACTTTGAATATAGCGATAAAATATATTTTTCACAGGTAAATTGGGTATGTTAAGTCGTTAAAACTTTTGCCCTGATAGGATTAATGCTCGTTTTTCGTGTTCTGAATATGTTATTGGAATATAAAGCCATTTTAATTCAGAAGGTAAAAAGCAATTAATTATAATAACATCTACATAACGGAATCAGATACATTTTTGACATACTTACATAGATAGATTCATAACAACACGCCTATTTTTATTTTTTTAATTCGCATTAACTACAAGCCTGCACGTGTGTTCAAACATACTTAGCAGTCTATTTCGTTATAAGTTATTACCACAAATTCCCGAGAAATGCGTTTCAAAGGTATGTGACCTATATTAGGCTAGGTTTTTCTTCGCGTGTTGAAGATCAAACAGGCAGTCGCTTCTCTAAAACTGGACCTGTCAAATCTACAGGTTAGGTGAGCGGACCCTCTGAAAAACGAAATAAAAGAGGTAATACTTTTCGCCACAAATAAACGTAACATAAAATAAACAGCCTATATAAGTACGTCCCACTACTAGGCACAGGCCTCCCCTCAATCAACCAAAGGAAGTATGGAGCATACTCCATCACGCTACTTCACTGCGGGTTGATGGAGGTGTTTTTACGGCTATTAGCCGAGACCAAGGCTTAACGAGCCCTCCGAAGCACGACATCACCTTATTTTTTCAGACAATTCAAGCCTGTAAAGCCCTTACCAAACAAATATGTTTTTTTTTGTAGATTTACCACGAATTGGATTCATTTTTGGCTGGAACATAACCATTTATTTTTATAATACTTTAGGCAAAATTAAAAAAATGAAACGAAGTATAAACAAATAGCGCTCTGGAAATGAAAACAGAGCATTAGCCTCCCACATTTGCAATTCAAAGTTGCTTTTAAATTTAAGGTATCATAAGGTTCAATGCTCCTGAAACTGGACTATCTGGTGGAGCTTTACCAATCTCTAATGTAAAAATGAAAATGATACGTAAAACGTGTCCGTAAACTTAATGTGATAGCCTTTTTGCATGGTAGTTCAGTAAGAGTTTTACCAGTTACGGATAATATACGAAAACGAATAAGCCTAGATAACTGGGACAAAGATAAGTACAAAAATATAATTAAAAAAATACATTAATTAATATTATATATATTTATATATATATGTATTATATACATATATATATATATATATATATATATATATATATATATATATATATATATAATATATATATATATATATATATATATATATATATCCTGCGCTGCCCGCATCCATCGGCTTCCCGCGACCTACTATTACATTACGTTGTTATTATTTATTAACTAATAATATTTTTCAATTATACTATGCTAACTTCAAAACATAATTTAGTTTCGGATAATCAAAATCCTATTATTCTTTTTGGCTGTTTTTGAATAGGCGCCCTCAGGCCTGTTGTCTTAAATTTTATACCGGACGAGAGCCCTTTTTCTGGCCAAGTAGTCAATGCCGTTTGCGACAATCTACATTAAGTTACATCAAAAAAGTACCGGATACTTTTTTATATATCGTTACTACTCCAACTTTTCTACAACATCACTTATTCACTATACTTGCTGTGAAGGCGGTCTTTACGAGCAAGCCTCCTTTCACACGGTTTTCAATAAGGATACTAAGCGACGGAATCGCGACGGAAGCGACTTCGTAGTAATGGAAGATACTTCACTGCCTGGGCAAGTCATGGTCGAAAATAATTTGTTCTTAAGCAGACGTCCCCAAACTGGGGTACAGACTCCTAGGGGTGTGTAGACCTACCCTAGATAAAAAAAATAACAATGATGCAAATATATACGTACCATAAACAAATCAGTTACATTATAGAAAAAATAGACCACTCCTAAAACATAAAATAAAAAATTTAAATAAAATTAAGTTTCGTTTAATTAAAAAAAATAAAAGAAATTATTAGTAAATTCGGCGTTATTTAGTTAGTAGTGTGTCCAAAGATGTAAATAAAAGACAACCGATGCTTAAAAAAATACTTAAGAAAGCATAAATAGTACGTAGGTGGGTTTGTTTAGTAGTAGAAATACCTACCTAATGCAAACATTGTCACGCAGTCGTCGGGGGCATAAGTCTTTAATAAAGACCTAACATTAATATAGAAAAGTCACAAATGAACAAACATAATTATAAAAACGTATTATAGTGGGTGTTAGTGACAACTTTGAGGGAAGACTCAGACCATGATTCTGAGTTGATATCAAGTGGAATTTTCCGTCGCAATAGTGAAGAATTGAAAATATTTTTAAAAATCTAAAAAGAAAAACATGTATATTGCGACGAAAAATTTTACATGATATTAACTCAGAATCATAGTCTGAATCATCCCCCTTAGTATTCGTTACGATGACATTAACACCCTGTATATAGTCTGATAAACACATAAAAGCGGATATAAACATGCGAGGCATGTGCCATGCATGCGATGCGCCGCACGCATGTCAATGTGTAACATATTCATAGCACAGCATAACCACAGTGTGATGTGTTCGCTGATAGATGGTGGAGTGTATGGAGAGAGTGTTTGGCTTTTTGCGAAAAGAGTTATTAATGATTTACTGTTTTGTTTTTTCTATTATTATTTTTATTTATGTGTGATATTTTACTTTTTAATTTTGAAATTGTAATTTCTTTAAGTGTTTTTCATGTTATTTATAGTCTAATTTTTCTTTTTGTTTCTTTCTTTTTTTCATTCAATATTTGTTGTTGTTGTACTTATTAGTGTTTATTATTGTTTTCTCGTCATACAGCGCATTGGGCCACATTGTAATGTAGTATGTACCTTTATAAATATATAAATGTAACCTACGCATGTGTTTGACATAAACATGTCATGCGGGGCACATGCCTCGCTATGTTCGCAGAAGGGTAAAAAGGTTGAGAAATGCTGATCTAGAGTTTTGTTAATGGTCCGCGTTTCTGCTGACTCCATGTTATATTTTTGGTCGCGTTCCTTTCAGCTTTTCAAGTTTTCCAAAGGCATTATAGTGTTACTTTGAAAGCTGTGACCACATCTATTAGTATTATTTGGAACAACGAATCGAGTGGTCATTATCTAATAATGTACTTACGTATTTCTTTACAGTTTTGATCTTTGCCAAAGTGATTTTTGTAATATGTCCCCCGGGATTCAAACTCGGGACTTCCAATCGGAAGTCCCGTGTCTCAACCATATTCTTTGCAATTAATTAACTTGTCTGATAAACTGGAGGTAAAGGTTTTTTTTCTAGTCGGTTAAAAAAAATCGTGTGGTTCCGAAAATTCCACTAAAATTGCGCCGTCTTTTATTACTTCCACCGTCAAATATTAAGGGTATTTTTAAGGAAAAATATTATACATTATAAAACTTAATTAAATCTCCAAAAGGTGTGTCTAACAGTGGAAAAGAAAGTAGGTCAAAATTGATTTTAAATAAACCAAAACCTTGGAGTAAAACCCAACCACGTACCTAATTCAATCAGCCCAATTTTTTATTAAACATTTTTTCTGTGCCGGAATCAAATCGGGCACATTTTCGATATCTACGTCGGCGGTTGTGTAAAAAAATATTTTATCTTAAAAGGACCACCCTTTTTGGGACAATATACTTTCTTAGAAAAAAAAACTTGGTGCGAAATGATAAGGGAAGGAGGCGGAAAAAGAAATCATTTTGTACGAACAACAACATAGAAATGTCTCCCTAAGGGAATTCGCTCGTTCAATTTTCTATAGCAAGCGTACCTAGTATGAGTTTTGAGGGGGTAGTTGCGTATTATTGAAGTAATTCTAATGTTTGAACGAGTCATGAGCTAGATTTTTTTATTGGCGTGTATTATATATTTGCCGCAAATGGCATTAACTACTTGACTGACAAAATTAAAGCCAACAGGGGAGTAAAAAAGCCACATCGAAGCAATTCATCTAAAATAGCCGTATTGTAATTTGACTTTGTAATGCAAATTTTGGAGTGCAATGCAAATAAATGTCAAGTAGCAATATTGCGGCCGAGCCAACAGCCTCCGTGGTCTAGTGGTTAGAGCATTAGGCTCACGATCTGGAGGTCCGGGTTCAATTCCCGATGGGGACATTGTCGAAATCACTTTGTGAGAGCGTCTTTTGTTTGGCATGGACATTGCAGGCTTGAGTCACGTGATTGTCGATTCCATGCTTCGGAAGGCACGTCAAGCTGTTAGCCCCACAATATGCATGCGTGTATGTAAGATGTATAATGCAACTAGGTGCTACTATTACCCGGGTACGCCGTACGCTCTACATGAAGCATTAAAACCTCATTTCACAGAAGCCGGCCTGCTAAATTTATGCAACCGCTCACAGCCACTAAACGCGCGACAAATTACTACCCTGCGTTTTAAAATATGACCACTATTAGTATACAAATTATTAGGCTGTTTTGTTGCAACTTGCAACTATAAAACATAAACAATGTCATAGAATAAAGAACCCATCAAAAACATAAATGTGCCAAGTTCAATATTAAGATAAATGCCTTGGTTGTTGACTTCAACGACAAAAGAAGTGAGATTTAAATGGGTGCCAAGTACAATGGTCAGTCCTGAAATTTATTATAAAACAACATAAAAAAATAATTTCTTCTTATAACTTAAGATATTGCAGCCTAAGATCCGACTTGTCTAGTTTTTATATACGAAATATTATGTTCGATGGCTAGTTTCTACCAGCAATCCAAATTTTCGGAATAATAAAAAAGGAACCGACAAGTTCTTGTCGGTTTAGAACTTGCGAAGGCTAAAATATAATTCATATAAGAAAACTAGCCAAGTCAGACTTTAGGCTACAAAATATTATCTCTATTCTATTATCAAAGACACGTGAAATAGTTTTTGAATTATGAGGGGGCAAAAGTGGCTCCAAATGGTTCGTGTAATATTACACACGGTGCCGCTCGCAAGGTCTCATACTTGCTGAACTTGGTGATACTACGTATAGAACGGCAACTCTCCGCTCCCCATTCCCCGATACCGACCCCGCCGGCGTGGTCGACGATTTCCCTCATTCAGCGCTTATCGCTATCGACCCTCTAGGGTCGATTAATTCTTTCAAATATTTTTCCTCTCAGACGACGTTTTGAGTCGAGGTTCGCGCCCAACTGGGCACCCTCAGGCCTGTTGTCTTAAACGTTAACAATAATAATATAACGAGGAACAGCCTCCGTGGTCTAGTGGTTAGAGCATTAGGCTCACGATCTGGAGGTCCGGGTTCGATTCCCGATGGGGAAAATGTCAAAATCACTTTTCGGTCGAGTCTTCCGTATAAACTCGTAGTTTCGTAGTTTAGACTCGACCCTGATTTTAACGCGGTAAGAACCCAGTATTTTGGGTATTTAATTGTGATAATAACCGCAAGAACTTCAAACGGTGTACAAAATTGTTTAGTATTCTGACCAAAAACCAACAGCGGTACAGACCAGTAGTTTCCAACTAGTCAAATCAGTTACTTTTTAATAAATGTCATTATACGAAATTAATAGAAAAACGTGATAAAATGTGGGACTTGTTATTATACTAATATTTATAAATAAGTAAATAGAAAAAAGAAAATTTTTTTCGCTAGTTTTAAATATGTCTTTATTTAGGACCCAATTAACATACAGACACAAACACAGACTCGGTTTAAGGTTACCAGTATATCTTAGTTGTAAAGCCACATAGAATGTCGCACAATTAATCATAGAGGCTTGGATTACCTGAGACCTCCAATTTATCATGTTTACAAGCCAAATAATTGGTGCTTGCCGACGGTTGAGACAAAGATTTCAATAGATCGGTGAATTGGCCTTCGTCCGGTACGTATAATGGTTGGACTGGTTGCCGTGGTACTACTGGGATGTCGAATGGAACTCGCGAGGTTTTTGTTATTTATTACGTCATCATCATTGTTCACTATATTGATATTATCAAAATGTTCAGATGCAGTAAATAAATAATAAATAATATAATAAATAATATATCTTTACAAAGGTAACACAAATTATGTAATCTTAACTAGGGTAATGATACATGCTAGGTGTGACCCTGTGTGACAGATCATAAGGCTCCCAATCTCTTACGAAACTCCTAGTTTATAACTTTAGATATAGGAAAGTGAAGCCAAAACAAAAACATAAAGTATCGAAGTTGAGTGGTACACAAAAGAAGTATGTAAAGTAAACGTAAAGATTCTCTGTGTGTGTGTGTGTGTGTGCGTGCGTGCGTGCGTGCGTGCGTGCGTGCGTGCGTGCGTGGGTGTGTGTGTGTGCGTGTGTCCGGCTGCTGTCTGCTAGCCCTAGGACACGCCCGTATCTTGGGATCGGAAACTGCTAGCTGTCAAAGGCAGTGGGGCGTTGAAAACAAAAAGACACTAATAAGCACCACTTATTTATTTAAATGCGCTCCATCACATCACACGTATTGACGCTGCGGCGGGTGAACGAACAGAGCGATAATGATCAGAAAATAATGAATTTAGTATGAATAAGCGAATTAATACTAAATAATCATCTCCCTAGCGTTATTCCATTTCTCACAGGGCCCGCTTAACCTGATTTTTTGATTTAAAATAAATGCAGATCAACCTTACTATTGTTGTCCATCGAGAGTCAACTATTGGTAGCTAATCGATACTTAACCGATAGACAGAAAATCGATAGGTAACTTAATCGATAGTATCGATAGTTAGGTAATATTGATAAAATCGCCAGCCCTATCGAGAGAATGCTCTTTTTACATGAAACTAATTCACTCTTGACCTGGCCTTCTAAACATCCTGGATCTGATCGCGGTATGTACGGTCACGAGAACGGTATCGGTTTGATACATTTAGTATAGTAACGTTCATACTAGTAACGCGTATTGTGTTGTAATGGCTTGTGTTGTGTCTCATCAGAAACGATCGTGGTTGAGTCAGAGCTGTATTGATTCAAAATATCTTCATGAGGCGTCAGAACATAACATATAAATGTGAAAACTAGCCATCACGTCATGACACAACACATCAGACAAATATAAGTCCGCGGCTGACGTCAGATCTGGCAACTCCCGTTGCCTAGGTATTGTTGATTATATGGCGCATAGCAACAGAGGTGTAAAATAAGAATTTTTATATAATTTTCTCTTTTACTCTTTATTATACGTTAATACGGAGTTGGTCATCTTTGATTTCGCTCGCTAATATGCTGCATTTACTTACAGATACAAGTAAGTGTTTCTTCGTTCGATACGAACACATTTTAAAACAAAGTCGAGTCAAAAGTGAGTTTCCAAAGTAGCTACCACTTTGGGTCAGATAGGATGATTTATCCGACCATAAATTTGGTACGTTTGTAAAGCGAAAGGTTATTCCCTATTTGAGTTTCGAGATAATTTCTTTGGATACCAATAAAATCCATTTGCGAATCAAAGTGCATTTAAACGTTGATTGTGAACCTTTTCCGATTGTGACAAGGTTCGTTTTGCTGTAACGGGGTTTCGTGAAAGTTTGACTTTGTTTTCTTGTACTAAGAAAACTGTGGACACATTTTTTCTTTCATACTTTTTACTCAGTGAGGCTTTTTAGTCATTTTTGTGTGACCGCTAAAAATGAGAGGCTACATTTAATGCTTTTTTTGCAGATTCGCGCTTCGGTCCATGAACGCAGTGGGTGAGTGATGACTTACTTATTAAGTATATTAAAGAAAAAGACAATTGATAGTAGTTCTATAATAATTACGAGTTTCTGATCCACACCCATACCTAATTCAATAGAAGTGAGACATGGCAGAATATTTGTTTGAAAGTACCAGAATAGTGGAATCCAGTAAACTGAACTATCTTTTTTTATGGATTTCATATATTTTCTTTTTAACACCGTTTTGGTAATTATGTCGACCACGAAATAAGTGATGCGATGGCAGCTCACGTGCACTCTCTGTGCGCGGGAGTTCACTGCAAAGATAGGCTACATAAGCCATCTTCGGGCGCATCAGCGTCGTGCCGACTAGGAGTCGAAGTGGTCGCCATGGCCGAAATCTGGACGATTATTCTTTTTGAACACGCAGGTTGTGCCGATGTTTTTGGTCACTTAGAGTGGAACGGAAGGCGATTGGGGCAACCACCGTTCTACACGCCCTATCTATGGAGTAATGAAGGCGATTACTCCACCGACAAGAGCGCAGCTCTTAAATAAAGAGAGAGAGAGAGAGAGAGAGAGAGAGAGAGAGAGAGAGTTACTATCTATACGGCCACCTTGAACGTCCCTAATTATTGGTCGTTCTGGATGTTGCTAACTAAATGTATACTTTAACTGTCACTAAATATTTGCTTCTGACTGTACGTACAGACGAATTGAGAACTTCCTTTTTTTGAAGTCGGTTAAAAAGGCGCTTACGTGGTTTTCACTGTAATGCGACGATATGCGGCTAAAATCGTTGATAAGCATTGTCAACCATGTTCCATAAGTAATTAGGTTCAGCTAATCCATTAAAATTTAACTCTCGTATTCCAAAAGGGAATGACACGATGATCCGTAGGCTCATTAAAACATTTCAAAAATTCAGTTTGACGTAACTCTTTCGGACGGAGTTCGATCCAGTTTTTAACACCAACGGAAAGTTTTATTCGTAACAGTTAGTCCAAATAATACATACATACATACATAAACAGCCTACATATGTCCCACTGCTGGGCACAGGCCTCCCCTCAATCAACCGGAGGGGGTATGGAGCATACTCCACCACGCTGCTCCAATGCGGGTTGGTGGAGGTGTTTTTACGGCTAATAACCGGGACCAACGGCTTAACGTGCCCTCCAAAGCACGGAATCATCTTACTTTTACGGACAATCAGGTGATTCAAGCCTGAAAAGTCCTTACCAAACAAAGGACAGTCTCACAAAGTGATTTCGACAATGTCCCCATCAGGAATCGAACCCGAACCTCCAGATCGTGAGCCTAATGCTCTAACCACTAGACCACGGAGGCTGTTAGACCACGGAGGCTGTTATACATACTACTAGTGGAATACATACATAATCGAATCAAATCTGTTTGCGCAGTACACTGCAGACTGTCTGTAAATTTTATACTCTATCAATGGTTGTATGGAAGAAATCGCTTTTAGCGATAAGGCCGTTTTCAGATCTTCTTTGTGCATGTTCTGTGTTTTTATGTGCGTTAAAGTGTATATTCACAGTTACATTCATTCTAATTTAGGATAATGGCAATAGATCTTAAACATAGCCGGCGAGGAGTGAATGTATATACTACACCTCTGACTAGGCCTTAAAAGATACAGGCGTGATGCTTTGTTGTGTATAATATCAGCACTACTTTTTAAAGAAAAACAGAATTTTTTTTGGACGCCACAGACACTGGCGTACAGGTACATACACAAGACAAAATTCACACAGAAATTAAAAATATAATGCTGAGATTATAAATAACGACAAAACAAATTGAAATCATCATAATTAAAAAAAAACTTTTCGTAGTAAAATAAGTACTAAAACTATACAATAAAAATATAAAAAAAATATTGGACAAATAACAAACACATACCTATTATCTTATAAATAAAACACCTCCTCCAAAGCGTCACATCGAGGGAAGGTGCCCAAAGTAACTACTAAAACTTGAATAGAATAAAAATGTAACGCACTGAATGTGATCGGGCCTTCATTCTTTATTTTTATTATCTGCGGTGGCTATTTACCACAAGTTATGTTCTGATCTTCTTCTATCTATCGTGTGGGTTGTGAGGTGGACTACCAACCCCATCAACCCTAATGCCAGGGTTGCTGTTAAGCCGCCAATGGCCCCTGATATGGCTCATGTAACGACTACTTACGTACATTGGTAAATAATAACCGGGACCAACGGCTTTACGTGCCTGTCTAAGCACGGATCATCTTACTTTCGGACAATCAGGTGATCAACCTGTAACGTCCTAACCAAACTAGGGATCATAAAGTGATTTTGGTGATATGTCCTCACCGGGATTTGAACCCGGGACCTGTGGATCGTGAGCCCAATGCTCAAACCACTGAACCACGGAGGCCGTTTTGTTCGAAGCGTAGCGTGCGTGTGTGTGGAGGATGGATTACGCTATCAGACAGTTTTCCAGCAAGTGTTCAACCGGGCTAAGTCCGCCATAACCATAACAATATGGCAAACGCTATGCAAATCACAGCACAATTACCATCAGACTGTTTAGGAGTCTGGTAATTAAGAATACAGAGTTTGTGAATTTCACTTTCAAATTCACAGATCGATGGAGAAATTGTGAACGTTCAGACGTTGGTAGGGACAAATTCAAAAATATCTTTATTCAGTAGCTAACATAGCTACAATTTGAATCGCCATTTTTTACATAACGAACAGTCATGAGCAATATAATGTACCCACTTTAGGACTCGGTCGCACTAACATATTTGACATTTAGTGAGACTTACAGTTCAATTTGTCACAAAAGTTAATGTGACATAGTACCAAAGTGTATACATATTAATGCTCGTGACCGAACGTCTCATCCGCCTAAAACTTCTGCAGCTTCTCACAACCTGTATAGCCGGGGCCTAGACGTTCTTTAAAAACGTTTGGAGAATTTAGAAACGGGAGACAACTGAACTGTTTGTCGTCTTTAGAAGTTGGAATCAACGACCTCGTATAGCAAATAGACAACCAATCTCTGTAAAAATGTGTCCACGGCGTATCTTGTCACAAACGACGTCAATTAATCAACAATACTTTGACGTCGTGTAACGACTCTCTTTAACTGATATCGCACTTTGTTTTAAGAGCCATAAGTAACATCTTAATTTGACGCAACGATATTACCTGTATTATATTATCTACATAACTTAATGTATACGTATTTACAACACGGTTCGGGTGTATTTTTTAGAAAAAAAAAAACTATTTGATTATGGGATGTCAGTGGTTTGAATTCATGTTTGGATCGTAGATAATTGTTATCGCATGGCTTCCAGGTTTTTTGCCAGGTTAATGCCCAATATGGTATGTGTGTATGACATAAAGATTCATAATTCCCTTCGCCCCGCACCAATTGGTATCAGGCGCTGATCTCACCCCCTCTGACTTTGCTTTAGTTTTAAATTGAATTGAAATGGAACCTCTCACTCGCACTTACGTAATAGACAGCACAAGCTAATAAGAGACAGAAACAGTCCATTTAAATTAAAAAAGAAATAATATGACGCACTAATCTTAAACCACCAACCATCACCCTACCACCACCACCACAAAAACCACCACTAACTACCACCACCCACTGCCCCTGCCCTATTTTTCCCTAATAAAATAGCATGGAAATGCTGCACCGACAAGAGCGTGGCTCTTAAATTGATGATGACTCATCTTAATATCTCAAATTAAATCCAACACAAAACGAAAGATAGAAAGAAAGAAAACACAAAATGATAAACATAATGCAGAGTTTTATCACTCCGGTCAGGCGTGGGCAACAATCTTATCTGCCATTAACATGTCGACCACACTCAGTATAAAGGGTCCTCTATCAAAAAAAATCATTAGACTGCACAAAGGCCTGTAAAGACATCCTCTTCAAAGACCTTTTCAGGAGCGTATCATGCTAAGTTTTTGAGTGAAAATTGTTTTTGGAATTTTGAATGAAAATCCTGCTTGCCGGTAGGTGCTTGCTTTTTTGTGTCTGTTGCATTTTGACGGAGGTTTTGCATGATTATGAACAGTCATGAGCAATATAATATAAGCAAATAAGCAATAAAATAAATATGTTAGTGCGACAGAGTCCTAAAGTGGGTACATTATATTGCTAATGACTGTATGTGTTAATAAAAAATAATACCTTGAACGTGTATTTAATTCTGAGCTACAAACGTGGGTTAATGAATGAAAAACAAATTATCATTACCTACCTTTATTTTACAAACACAAACCGACACAGAACAGACACGGTTTTCTTTAAACACGAACATTTTATTTGCTGAAAACCCCGTCGTGTCGTGGTTATAAATCTAATTCATTCTCTTCCTTTGAGGGGTGCTTCACTCAATTACAATAAAAACCGGCCAAGTACGAATTGGACTCGTACCGAAGATTCCGTACCACGCGAGATGTTCGGACACGGGTACGAATATGTATACACTTTGCAACCTTGTCACATTAACTTTTTTGTCAATTTAAACCGTAAGCCTTATTAAATGTCAAATATGAAAGTGCGACAGGGTTCTAAAGTGGGTAAGTACATGATAATGCTCATGACTGTTCATATTACGTAGGTAAGTAACAACACAATTTTGCCGGCGTGCGTGTATGAAAGAAAGGAAATTTTTTTTCGGCATAACACAAATTAATATAACTTACTTAGGTAATCAAATTTCTTAATTATTATTACACTTAATGCCGAAACGGCTTCAGCTTAGCAAATGTCACAGCCTAGCAGTAGTTAGACTATGAAGCTGATTTTCAGCTGCAGTCGGTTAGGGAATAAAAAAAAATATCTCTCTCTCTCTATTTAAGAGCTGCGCTCTTGTCGGTGGAGTAATCGCCATTCCTCTCTTCTTCCCGCCAAAACCTTCACCTCCCGATACGACACGACCTGCACCTTCTCTTTTATTTGTTTCATAAATGTTATCCTAGGTCTACCCCTTCCTCTCTTCCCTTCAATTTTTCCTTCTATAATATAATGTTTGTTATAAATGAATCGTGTCGTATCAGGTGGCCAATCATAATTCCTCTCTGGTTCTCTATAGTTTTCAATATGGTTCGGTTCTCTTTTCTTCAACTCTTTCCAGCACTTTTTCATTTGACACCATTTCAGTCCAGCTTATACCCTCCATCCAAAAAATCCAAGAAATATATATACGGTCGAATTGAGAACCTCCTCCTTGTTTGAAGTCGGTAAAAAATAGTGAAACAAAAAACTGAGCACTAAAATCTAAGCACGTAGTTATGTACCTAAACCGTAATGTATTGAACTATTTGAGAAAAAAGAATAAATGCAGAATACTTGCTGAAAAGACTAAACCTGACAAAATATGAAACGATTAATGAATGGGGAGGAAGCAAGAGGAGTGTGTCATAATCGAAGCGAATGTATTCCATAGTCGCTGCTTACCCCGGTGGAAAATAGGCGTGAGTTTATGTATGTATGTAGTTAACAAAACAAATAGGTTTCTTTTTCATACATTTCGGAATCTTTAGCGCGAGTACATTTCATACTTAGCTGGTTTTATTCCTCAGTAAGATTAAAGAAAAAAAATGTTTCTTTTTGACAAAGCCCACTAATTGCTTTTCTTTGTTTATTTTTATTATTTATTGATCGTAAATTCGCCATGGTCGATGATCGTGTTATGAACACGTAGGTGAAATTCTGTAATAACTTCACGAGTTAATTCCACCCACTTCATTCCATCTACGGACAACTAGGCGTCGGCGGGCATTTCATCCTTATGTTGTGGTTATACCACCAATCCGCACTAAACATTTCGCCTCTTCCTTTTTGATGCGAATAGCGAAGGATTGGAACTATCAACTAAGTTGTTTCTTAGTTCTTATCCTTTGTTTTGTTGTATTATTTCTCTTTTGAGTTGTTCTGTAACATATGTTACATACTACGTACTATAATGCACTTAATTATTTGGTCTATACCAATGTACATAGTTAAGAGGGGGGGAGCTTGGTGAACTGTAATACGGGTTTCGAGCCCAGTACAGACTCCAGCTCTCTCAAAGGTATTCTGTCAAAACATTAAATGTACCCATTAGTTATTAAGTGATCCTTTGTAGAGAGAGAAATAAATAAATAAATAAAATAAATCTGCCGTCGTCTGTTTTTCCATACATACACATAAACTCACGCCTATTTCCCACCAGGGTAAGAAGAGACTATAGAATTCCATTTGCTTCGATCCTGACACACTTCTCTTGCCTTCTCCACACTCATCAATCGCTTCATACACGCACGCCGGTTCAGAGTAGATCGTATTGAACCTTTTCTAAGGACATCTCCAATTTGATCATCGTAAGTCCTTCTCGGTCTTCCTCTGCCAGCCCTATCATCAACTTCCGCTTTATATACCGCTTTTGCAATTCTATTATCCTTCATCCGCTCAACGTGTCCAAACCAACCTAACATTCCCTTCTCAATCCTAGTCACTATATCGTCTTTTACACCACATCTCTGTCTTATCACACTGTTTCTCACTCTATCACTCAACTTCACTTCTGTTTTTCTAACTCGTTATAATCTGGGAGTCTTCAACTCTAGAGTGAAACCGCATTTGCTAAGTAAGCGTGATTCACCCTCCACATCGTCACTCACCATCAGTTGAGATTGTGGTCAAACGCAAGCCTAAATCAATTTAAAAAATAACAGGCTCTAGTTAGCGCATCGGAATAGCTATAGCACTTTATAGGTTGGACAGACGGACAGCGTAAACTTAGTAAGTTAAGATTCCGTTTTGGAACGGAACCCTAGAAATAACGGACTTGGATGTAAGTAGGTTCATATATGAGTTAGATAGAATTTACATTTACATAATATACATTCTAGAAGACTTAACTACATTATCATAACATAACAAATACTTTATTGCACAAACAGGAAAACACAAAATACAAAAACAAAAGAGAAATACAAAGAGTACAATAGGCGGCCTTATTGCAAAGTAGTAATCTCTTCCAGGCAACCTTTAGGTATAGGAGATATTTAATATTATATAATATAACGGGATAGTGCATGCTTGGGAATACTTGTACGTATAAAAATACCAAGATAGATACGCTTACAAGTACATAAACTATATAATAAAACACACCTTATCTTTCTATGTAAACAGTTTCCAAAGTATGTAATGCTTTTACACAAATAGGCTAGTCTTCTCTCGAGTGGTTTGTGACACCAATGACCGACGTCATCAACCCTGGTGTCAGGGTTACCATTTTCCCGACGATCAGATTACTCTAGCCAAGGCGACCAATCAGCTCGCGGCAACAAACACTTCAGAACTCCGATACCGACTCCGCCAAGATGGTAAACGATTTTTCTAATTCAGCGCTTATTGCTATCGACCCATGGTCGATTAAATCTTTCAAATATTATCCTCTCAGACGCCGCGCGACGTTCTGAGCTGAGGTTCGCGCCCAACTGGACAACCTCAAGCATGTTTTCTTAAATTTTGTACCGAGTAAAGCCCTCAGCGCTCTCCATTTGTCCGGACAAGTAGTAAATGCCATTTGCAGCAAATCTACAATAAGTCACGTCAATAAAAAGGTTACTTTCGAGTCGCCCAGGCCCCTGACATGATTCATATCATCTTACTTTTGGAAAATCGGGTGATCAACTGCAATGTCCTAACCAAACTAGGGATCACAGAGTTATTGAGTTAGGGTTAGTCCGAACAGGAATTTCAGGAGTATGCTAAGATATAAAATGTACAGTGCATTGGTACCATGTCACATAAACTGTTTTGACAAAATTGTACTGTAAGTCTCATCAAATGTCAAACAAGTTAAAGCGACAGAGTTCTAAAGTGGATACGTGATTTTGCTGATGACCGTTTATAAACTCACGTCCATCATGTCAAAAAAAATGGCAGATTTTTCTAAACCACACTCCGGACACTTCATACAAGAATTTCAGTCTTACCGAGTGCCATCTAACGCTTAAGTGAAAACGATACAGACAGTCCTCGTGCTCCCTTTTACGTATCTACTCCTTAGCGGCTGACGGCCATTTAAGCTAAATCAAAACCCAGAGGGTGTCAGGTAAATCCAGCTCGGCGCTTGATACGGATTGGGCGGAGAGTTACAGTTCTATATGCTGTTATTATTTTTATTCTCCTACGTGGTCCAGTGGTTAAGCGTTGGGCTCACGATCCGGAGGTCCCGAGTTCGAATCCCGGTGAGGACATACCACAAAAATCACTTTGTGATCCCTTGTTTGGTTAACACATTACAGGCTGATCACCTAATTGTCCAAAAGTAAGATGATCCGTGCTTCGGAAGGCACGTTAAGCTATTGGTCTCGGTTACTATTTACTGATGTAAGTAAGTAGTCGTTACATGAGCCATGTCAGGGGCCTTTGACGGCTCGATAATAACCCTGACACCAGGGTTGATGAGGTTGGTAATTCACTTCACAACTCACACAATAGAAGAAGATTTTTATTCTATGCCTAAGAGTGAGCTTAGAGCTACAAGTACTTTCTACATATTTTTTAAGAAAACAATGTTATTCTAATCTAGACCTTAAGATCGAAATACTGGGTAACGGACTCCCTTTCTTCTTTCTATTTCAAAAAACTCCAAAAAAAAACAACAACAAACCACCTCAAATCAAAACCCGTTCCATTTCTGTAAATCCAAGATGGCGCTTGACGTTTCCTTCCACTACATGTATCGGTTGTAAATCTCGTCCGCAAATGAACACGTCTATACCACGGTCGGATACAATACATCTCGCGTTCGAGACGCCACTCCAAGCATAAATTGCCCGCGGACACAGCAACCGATGCGATGCAATTTATCGCTTCGATTCCATGTTTTCCTAGTACTCCTGTGACGGTATTGTTGATTTTCTACCAAGAGAGCCGTCAGCGCTCCCCATTTGTCCGGCTTAGTATCTGCAAAGTTTACCTAGTAAATAGGTCACACTAGTTTTGCATTGAAAACCACATCTCACGTTAATCTAACAAAAAGATCGGTGTGTACTTAGTTCATCTTGTAATTAGGGTATCTTCTTCTTTCGTGTGGGTTGTAAGGTGGATTACCAACCCAACCAACCCTGGTTACCATTACCTGGGTTACTATTGAGCCGCCAAAGGCCCCTGACATGACTCATAAAACGACTACTTACTTACATCAGTAAGTAGTAACCGGGACCAACGGCTTAACGTGCCTTCCGAAGCACGGATCATTACTTTCGGTCAATCAGGTGATCAGCCTGTAGTGTCCTAATAAAACTAGGGATCACAAAGTAATTTTTGTGACATGTCCCCACCGGGATTCGAACCCGGGACCTGCCGATCGTGAGCCTAATGCTCAACCACTGGACCACGGAGGCCGTTATTGGGGTATGTTATGATTTGAATAAGAGTGAAGAAAGCATTGCGGCGAGGTATTATGCAGTAAATTCACCAGCGCACTGTGATTGCTAGTACAATGTCTATCTGGAGCTCTCCCCCCTAATAGCTTCTCCAGATATCATACCGGAACACCAGTTTTGTCACAGTCTTCGTGGCAAGGGTTTGTCTGGCAGGTGGTAAGGTGTTGCTCGTTGAACACCGTCCAAGGTATAGGGTTTCGAGGGTAAACCTGCGGACGTGAGCGACTTCCAACCTCGAAGATTTTGGAATCTAACTAAAGATGGTTATCATTCCGTCAAATTGAGTTATCTCCCAAACGTCGTACCCGGAAGTCTAGGATACTAGTTAGGGCGCCAATTATAAAATTCTATACTTTAATAACTGCAGTGCAGTGCAGTGACATTAGTCCTCATTGAAGTGCCCCACGTTTGGCGCCAATTATGGGGTTAATGACTTCGACGTTTAAGGAGCTCGGTGGCGCAGTGGTAATCGCACTCAGTCTGTGATTTTATTAAAGTTAAGCAACTTTCGCAAAGGCCAGTCATAGGATGGGTGACCACAAAAAAAAGTTTTCCCGGCTGCATTAGCAGTCGTTAATAACCATCAATCCGCACTGGGCCCACGTGATGGTTTAAGGCCCGTTCTCCCTAGGGAAGGCCCGTGCCCCAGCAGTGGGGACGTTAATGGGCTGGTGATGATGATAATGATGATGATGATGACTTCGATGTGTATTAGATAAAAAATGAGGTCGTTTTTTGGTCTATTTCGATGTCTAATTCAATATTGACTCGCAAACTTTATTGTATACGACATAAAACGTAACTTAATCTATTTCTAACAAAAATAAAGACCCGGAAACAGAATTAAAGTTCTGACCGATTTTGTGATAAGGTTCTGTATCCATTAGAGACTTTTTTTTAGTAACGGGATATTTTGAAGGTTGATAAACAGTTTGTATTGGAAGTTTCTCTGTCAACACGCAGTGGAGCAGTGTTGGAGTATAGAATCGATGGTGGGACATTATCCGTCCAACAATGGTTGCAAGTTGCAAATTCCAAACTATCCCTGCTCCTCAGCCATCTCTTATATTTCACAGAATTTCTACTAGTTGATTTTTGATTTTATAGCACTCACCTGTACTTAGAGAAACTCACAGGCAGAAAATCGAAAAAAAATCGGGACTTGAACCCTCAGCTTTTCCAGGTCCTCCTTCTGTCCATGCGAAATTCTTTCGATCTATGCATCGTCATGACGCCGACGCCAACGACATCTACCTGGAATATTGAATATTAAGAATTCTATAATTATTAAATACTGGTTCCCCAAGATACAGGCACAGCCTAGTTTGGGGACCCCTTTTGAACTGCCGTTGTTTTTACTTAAATTGTAAAATTGCGCATAATATTCTATAAATTTTAACAAAAATATCATTGTAATGTGTTTGTGCAATAAAAGTTATTATTATTATCACTACTGGTTGCTTGGGAGCGATCACTTTAAGTGATAAGGCAGTCAAATGCCTTCTAGTTTAAGTTTTGTGTACCTATTTGATTGTCAGGTGTTTTACCTAATAGATAAGCTTACTCCTTTTATGCTATATATAAATAAATAAAAATAATTAAAGTTATCTTAATCCTGAAATAAAAGTAAGTAGGTTTCAAAATAACAAATTTTAATTTTAAATTAAAGAGAAAAACTTTAGCTTCGTCTCAATAAATATTTTATTTCTGACAATCTTAACCTTTTATTAAACCTAAATTAATTGAAAATGAAAAGGCTTAAAACGTTTCGGATTAAGAAAGATAAACTTATTAAAATGTAAAATTTATTTAAATGTAAAAAAACTTATGTGAATTGCAGGAAAAAATATACATTAATCTCTTTTCAGATATTTTCTATTAAATTGATACAGCGTATAAAAAAAAAGTGTGTCAGGATCGAAGCATATGGAATTTCATAGTCCAAATTAGTTTGGTTGGTAAATAGGCGTGAGTTTATGAAAAAAAAGCCAAGCCAGCCAGCCAGCCAGTTTATGAATGAAAGCTTACCTAATTATCTAACTCTAATCCATATGGCGCTAATCTTAATAACACCAGAATAGTCTTAGAGATCCAAACCTATAAAAAAGTACCCATTATAAAAGTGCTGGTTGGTTAGAGCTGATTTCAAAAAAGTTTTAACATAACTAGTTTGGTAATTTTGGGTGCGTAGTAATAAGGTCGTGGTCGTAAGGGTTCTCTGTCGTGTGGGTTGTAACGAGGTAGATTACCAACCTCATCAATACCTGGTTACCATTACCTGGGTTACTATTGAGCCGCCAAAGGCCCCTGACATGGCTCATGTAACGGCTACTAACTTACATCAGTAAGAAGTAACCAGGACCAACGGCTTAATGTGCCTTCCGAAGCACGGATCATCTTACTTTCGGTCAATCAGGTGATCAGCCTGTAATGTCCTAACTAAAAAGGATCACAAAATGATTTTTGTGATATGTCTCCACCGGGATTTGAACCGGGACCTCCGGATCATGACCCCAACGCTCAAATCACTGGACCACGGAGGCCGGTTTACACCAAATGGTTTGTTAGTTAATTTATGTATCTATATGATTTCTTTTACTGGCGTGCGTGTATGAAGCGATTGATGAATGTGGAGGAAGCAAGAGAAGTGTGTCAGGATCGAAGCAAATGGAATTCTATAGTCTCTTCTTACCCCGGTGGGAAATAGGCGTGAGTTTATGTATGTATGTATGTATGATTTCTTTTTTCTATAGGTCTGGAAATGCAAGTACACTGAAACCACCAGCGTGTGATATTGACGACGCCAAGTTTTTCTCTAAAACCCAGCTCATAGCACCACAAATACAAATACAAATCTTTATTGGTAACGTAAGCTACATGTCATTGGTACGTACATTAATTAAGTGTATACATTATTATAGGAAAGAAAATTATTAAAGTCATAAAAAATGTTCTTAAATAACCAATCCTACACCCATTATTACATGAACAATTTGACTCCGTGATAGTCCTGATCAGAGAATGCGTGACTTACGTTGTATTGTCGTGGGTTCGAAACCTGACTCGGTCTCTAAGCCGCTAAATTGAACTTTAATTTGAATTCATGTTTGGATCATAAATAATTCTTACAGCGTGATGTCCAGGATTTGTGCGCAGTGGCAACAGGCAAGCCTACCCGCCTCTTACACATAGCTGGTGAGGAGTGAGTGTAATACACCTCTCCCCACCCCTTTGGGAATACAGGTGAGGTGCTATGTTAGCTTATGTTATGCTATGATATGCTAAGATATGCTATGCTAAGATATGATATGCTATGGTATGCTATGCTATGCTATGCTGTGCTACGCTGTGATATGCTATACTATGTTCTGTTATGTTTTGTAAAACTAATTATTGACTAAAAGCAAATAACTTAAAAAGCTAGAAGAAAAATATGTTTTCCGTAGTTCGTCGGCGGCTAATGGGGACGCAGCCTTAAATAAATCAAGTTAGATTTGGGATACAAGTTGTTTACAACGTAAATTAATGTTGAACCTTTTAATTAACTAAATTGCCGGTTGTTTCGAATCCGAGTCGGAAGGGTTTCGTATTGATTGGAGAACTAGTGATGGAATTATTTATTAGACAAGTATTTTTACTTATACAATTGTACAATGTTTACGTTTTAACAACAAGATTCCCATTGACATTCAGAATTTACCTTTCAACTGTTTTAAGACAGTAGTTAAACAAAAACTTTACAAAAAAGGTTATTATAAAGTTAGTGATTATTTAAAAGATATGAATGCATGGGACAGTTATGTCAACTGATATTAGGCAGCAAAATTACTCAGTTATATACTCATATGTTACGTTTATTTTTTTATTTTTTTTTTCAAGAACGTCTAGGGCCCTGTGCCGAGGTTTTCTTGCAGCTTCTTTTCCCCGGCTATACAGGTTGTGAGAAGCTGCAGTAGTTTTAGGCAGATGAGATGTTCGTTATGTAAAAATTGACGATTTAAAGTGTAACTATGTTACCTATTGATTAAAGATATTTTGGAATTTTGAATTTAAATTTGTATAAATCATTCGGGGTAACAGTTTTTAGTTGTTTGAAGGCAGAAAAAAGATACGTATACACCCAAGACATTTTATCTGTCGTGTGGGTTATTTAAGGTCTATGACCGTTGGTCGTATGATTGGTTTTTTGATTTTGCTTTTTTGGTAAACTCAAAGGCCAAAAAAAAATTTAAAAAAAAATCTTTTTTAGCATACGGGCATTCAACTTCAATAAACTTGCATGCATAAACCACGCTTGTTTCGCTTATGGGATGGGCACAGGCACAAAATAATCAACAGGATAATTACCAGCCAATGCTGTGTAGACACTTCACACAAAAAATCTTATCTTACCGTGTGCCGCTTTACCGCATAAGAGCGAGCGAAACAGACAATCTTTGCGCGCCTTTCCCGTTACTCTTTATCGGTTTACGGCGATTTACTCTAAAGTCAAACCCAAAGGGGGTGAGGTAAATCTAACTCGGCGCCCGATAATAATTGGTGCGGGGCGAAGATTTACCGTAGTATTATTCTTCTTTTTCTATGCCTAAAGTAACACACTTTATCTCCAAGAAACTCATTGATACGAACTGGGAATCGGATTCGCGATATAAATCTGCATCTCACTTCAATCCTTAGACAGTACACTATATACCCTGCTATCCCCTAGTTATATTGCCGACTGAATATAGAAATAAAATATAGATACAATTATACAAATTGTATATCCTAATAGATTGCATTTGAAAACCGAGCGGTTTTTTTATTGACAGCCAAAAATAATTTAAATTTCGATTATATTAATAATTGGATCGCAATGTTTTGAAACGCTGTTTTTTTTCGGTTGATTGAGGGGAGACCTGTGCCCAGCAGTGGTACGTTATAGGCTGTTTTTGTTTTATGTGCATGTTTTTTTTAAACATAACAACATACGGGCCATAACAGAGCAGACCAGAGAGCAGAATTCCCAAGGTGTTCAGCGATGACCATCAATCAATCCACCAGATGCTATCGACTACAAAGTCGGAATGAACTGTGAAGCATCATCATCAATAGAGGACGAGCCTATTGCCAGTAACCGGGCTCAAATCCTGGAAAGCACGTGATATCAAACACACAACACAGAAGACACATAACAAAGAAGCTCAGAAGACATAAACATAGAAGTAATTTTATTATGTAAAAAATGGGTATTCTCAATAGAACAAGTTTGCGGCACGACAGGTGGAGGTGGAGCCCCGGAGTCCCAACGTGCTGGCAGAGTTTAATAACTCTTACTTCTCCTATTACTGTAATAGGAGTAGTAAGACAGGAGTCGAACAGTAAACAGTTTATTAATTATTCACAAAAACATAAAGTCACAGTTGAACGATAATATGTAATAAATAAATACAATAATTATAAAGAAAATAAGACGCAAAGGATACGTAGGTCACAGTTAAAGATAGCGGACACAGCCACAGTTAAGCAACATAGATGTTACTCTTCTCAAGGTCGAGGATGTAATAATAAGTCAGAATTGTGAAATTGAATGAGAATTTCGATTTTCAAAATGATTGACAGTAAAAAGGAGAGGCCAGTATGTGCAGAGTTTGCACTCTGCTACAAGTACTTATAGATAAGTACTATTCCACAAAAAAAGCTGGCTACAGTCGAAAGATCAAATATGGCTGCCGTTTAACCGATAGCATAATTACAAGCCATTACAAGCCTCGCGCAGTCAGGGTGGAATTTATAAAGTTGGTATGGATTTATCGGAGTAGAGGTCCGGCGTGTAAAGGCAACATTTTTCTTGTCACAGGTGCACCGGATTAGTTCCCCGATACCCCTTGAGTTTCTAGCTTTTAGACTAGGGTGGCCATGGATTACATTAGACGTGGATAGTTGAATTTTCTTGAATAGTACTCCAGGAAGGTTTGGATTCTGTTAAAGCTGAACTAATTGGAATGTGTCGTTTTGAGTAAATTTATATGCGAAAGTTTTTTTAGCAAAGTGTTGGCCATGTTCATAGTGCTTTTGAAGTGACACCTTGTACTATTGCCTTTTCTAACGGGTTGATGTATGTGTGTATTTAATTATTATTTGTTTTTTTTTTTAATTATGATACACATTATAACAATTAATCTGCATATAATAGTGAGACAATTTAACCTCGTAACGCCGACATTTGACGCCGCGACTTGTGCTGAGTGACGCCCTTTTATCTCAGGACGTCCACCACCTTACGAATATGATCATTTCGACAAACATCCGTCTTGCTTTTTTGTAATTGTTTAGTGAAAAATTGTTATGATGTTGTTGTCTTTTTTTGTGTGTGTGTCTACTTCTATTCTATTCTATTATATTTGCAAACACAATAATTAAACAATGGGGTTTGGATATTAACAAGACATTCGGTCTTATGGCTTTAAAGCAACAGTCCAAAAACTAAATAGGTAAGGCATATCAACGCTACAAACAAGTCAAACCTTATACAGTAGCACTAGCATTCCACAAAATCTTTCCTGAAATTTTAGATTAAAATCCTCGCCAACACATCGAAATGGCTGTCTATTACTCTCATCCTTTTAATCTCTAGGCTCTCTCTCTCCCTAGCATTTGTGTGTAATGACCCCAACCAAGGCTATCTGTCAACGGAATAGCTGCAATGACCCGCCGTTGAAAACCGTGTTTAACTCGGACGGGTAACAATCTGGGATCAAATAGTTGTGTTCTTGCGAATGTGGGGGTTTGAGTGTTGACTTTATGGACAACATTATATATAAAACTGAATATTCCACATTTATTTTATTGTTAACTTTAGTTAGAACGTGACTTCCTTTATTTATTTATTTATTTATCTATCTAATAATTACAACTATAAGTTACCATACAGGCATATGCCCAAGGCGGTAGCTTAAATTATTACTTACTTCAATATTTACAGTATTATACCTAATACCTAGTTACTAAACTTATCAAATATCTTACCTGTTATCACATAATATGTATTTTAATTATAGCCTCTGCAAACCTCGCACATGAACAATTGAACAGGTCTATTTCCTTGGCAACCTCATTTAATATATTTAGAGCGGTGGTAACGGGATCTTGCCTCATTATATTAGTGCGACTCTTGGGTATATAAAAAAAATAATTCCGCGGACCATGCCTCAGCCATAGATTTCCTTATATTCAGATCGTCAACCACCACCGTTATTATAAGCTGTCTCGTTTATAACACATCGCACATCTAGTTTTTTAAGGTCATAAATGTATTTTTTTAAATTTTACAGTAGAGCGCTTTAACGATTTTTGTTTTGCCATATCTACGTTAATTACTAAGTTACTTAAATCAATTTCAGATTTTTTGACATTTATGACTTTTAAGAACTAGATGTGAGACATAATGTAAGATCTAAAATGTTCTCCCGAAATAATAGGTAGATGTGTATTAGAATACAGGGCCTTAGTGTCATCGTACGAATACTAAGGGGGGTGACCATGACCATGCAGACCATGATCCAGAGTAACTTTTTTGTGCTTTCCACTTGATATCTCTCAGTTTTCGATATGATGTCGCTAACACCATATACACAGTCACTTCTCGCCAGCCATAATACATTTAATTCCCATGTAATAGAAGCTAGTCATTTTACAACAACTGATCACAAAATGTAATATAAATTAACGGATTTTCATTGGTAAAAAATACCGTGTCCTTCAGATTTTTCTTTCGAAGTGAGTGTTTAGTATTCATTCACAGGATTCATACTAAATTCATTCTTTTCTTCCATCTCTCTCTGTTCGCCCAACCTCCACAGCGTCAATACGTGTATTGTGTTTATTTTCTACCATATAAATAAATAACATGTGATTATAAAAGTGAATTTTTGTTTATAACGCCCCGCTGCGTTAGAACATTCTTTTATTAACTAAAATAGTTTATAGGATTGTTTATGATAGAACTAAAATTCATTCAACATCTTGTTTTTTGTTTATTTTGATACCTATTTTGCCAATTGGTGAAGACAGAGTCAGAAACTTGCACAGCAATAGATAGTGTTGAAGTGTTAAGATGGATAATGTAATAAATCACATTTATTATGATAGATCACCAGCCAATCGTCCATTATATTATGCAAACAGTCCATTAGGTGTGTTAGAGAGAACACAATATCTAAATCAATATTTACGACATAACATTCATAGCTGAAGATTTTATTTTCGTTCAAAAGACAAGAACTGGGGGTTAAAATGGCCACATCGAAGCAATTCATCTGAGAAAGCAATATTGCAATTTGACATTTGCGCATATAAAAGTAAGTGCGCAATGCAAACAACTGTCAAGTATCAATATTGCTTTCTTAGATGAATTGCTTCAATGTGGCCATTTTAACCCCCCTGTCAAGGTAAAGTAAAAAACAACAGGAGTACGATATTCTAGATAGATGGCGCCGGCGTCAGTGGTTCGTCCCCGATACCGACCCCGCCGGCGTGATCGACGATTTCCCTCATTCAGCGCTTATCGCTATCGACCCACTAGGGTCGATTAATTCTTTCAAATATTTTTCCTTTCAGACGACGCCCTGAGCCGAGGTTCGCGCCCAACTGGGCACCCTCAGGCCTGTTGTCTTAAACGTTGTACCGGGTGAGAGCCTTCAGCGCTCCCCATTTGTCCGGCCAAGTAGTTAATGCCATCTGCGGCAAATCTACAATAAGTCACGTCAAAAAAAAAAAAAGCCGGCGTCAGTAATGAAGATAATTAAAACACATAATAACGGGTTCTTACCACGTTTAAATCAGGGATATGAGACTCCCGATATTTCGACACTGTTGCAAGTGCCATGATCACGGGATGACTGATGAGATTGGAGTGGAGTAGGTAGATCCATAAATTTCTACGGGCAGACATATCTGTCTACCCTCTTTCTTTGCCGCTTGTTTATGTTTTTGATATCGGAATGTTCGGAACCATCTGAGTCATCCCGTGATCATGGCACTTGCAACAGTGTCGAAATATCGGGAGTCTCATATCCCAATTTTAAACGCGGTGAGAACCCGTTATTATGTGTTTTAATTATGATAATAACCGCGTAAACTTAATGAAGATACACAGATCGAAGACTTTCACATGGACAGGAGGAGGATCTGGTGGTGTAATAGTGAACATGCTCTTGGCTTGACAGGAAGAAAAGTCCGTTAGATATTTTTTCTTTGTAAGAAGAATACGACTCGTACTCTTTTGTCAGTTTTAAGTTTATGGTTACAGGTGAATCTCAAAATTTCAAGTTTGGTGGCGAAATTTCATATTATTTTTTCGTGAAAAATTGGGTTCCGACATGAAAAAGATCCAAAAGGATCCTCGGTTCCGACATGAAAAAGGAATTTTTCAATTCCCAATTTTTCCAATTTCCCCAATTTTTCACGAAAAAATTATATGACAGTTCGCCACCAAACTTGACACATTTTGATATTCACCCTTACACAGCCACACGTGCTTTCTGTCATATGAGGTAATATTATTATGATGTAAATATGTATATTATTGTGGTGTGGTGTAAGAACTTGAAAACTTAACTTGAACTTGAAAGTTATTATTTCTAAAATAATAACTGTTTTATTCATTCTAAAAGTCATGGACACCCTACTCAATACAGAATCTTCTACAAATTCGTTTTGCAAGTTTCGATGTTTAATTTGTTTCGTTTTTTATTATTTGTTCCATTGAAATCGGGTGTTGTAAGCCAGTTTTAGCCTTATTCTATCTTGTACAGTGAATTTACTGAAAACTAATAGCTTAAAAACGAATTACGGAGGTGTTTCATTTCATTTGCATACAAGTTCTTCTTCTCCTAGTTTTAGTACATATTTTCCTTTGAGTGCTTCTAAATTTAATTTCCTTTTCGTACTGATGGAATTCAATTACGTAAGTTGCTTTTATTATGGTTGTTTTTCGATCATAAAAAATGTAAGTACATAAACTTAAAACATACATAAACATAGCACGCCTGTTTACCCTAAGGGGTTCGCACAGGCCAAAATGACGCTCTAAAAGGTACCTATGAAACTCTAACCCTGTAATAAAACTTTAACCCTGGTGTCAGGGTTACTATTGAGCCGCCAAAGGCCATGTAACAACTACTTACTTACATCAGTAAGTAGTAACCGGGACTAACAGCTTAACGTGCCTTCCGAAGCACGGATCATCTTACTTTTGGACAATCTGGTGATCAGCCAGTAGTGTCCTAACCAAACTAGGGACCACAAAGTAATTTTTGTGATATGTCCCCACCGGCAATCGAACCGGGGACCTCCGGATCGTGAGCCCAGCGCTCAACCACTGGACCGCGGAGGTCGTATCCTTGATTAAAAGTCATAAATAAGTTATAAAAAAGAAAAAAGAAAATGTTATTCGTTACTTTTAGATCTGTCTTTATTTAGTAATCAGAATTTCTTAATTTATCTTTAACCTAGTACACGACCCAATGGTTTGTAATATATTTTACTAGCGACCCGCCCCGGCTTCGCTCGGGTGCAATGCTGAGGAAAAAATGAAATTATTTACGACATCACATTAAAAACCTCAAAATAACATTATTTCTCCACTATTTTATGAATATTATTATACATATAAACCTTCCTCTTGAACGACTCTATCTATTAAAAAACCCATCAAACTCCGTTGCGTAGTTTTAAAGATTGAAGCGTATATATATGGATATGGGGACAGAAAAAGCGACTTTGTTTATGCTATGTAGTGATTGTGATTCTGTTTCATTGCGATACTGTTCGATAACCCAAATAAAGAAAAAAAAATAGATCAGATAGGCATACGGGTAGCAGCAACTTCAATGAATATTTCCATTTGCTGCGAGCAATAAACTGTTTAAAATTCACACCGGGAGCCGGAATAATTATTGGGAATTCGGGATTTTAATTAATATCATATTACATGTAAATTACATTAATAAAGTTACCATGTTCATAACGTGATCATTTTTGTGCTGGACTGGTGGAAGAGTAGTAGTAGGCCCATCTGGACAGACGCATTTTCCATGAGCTGATCGCCAACCTCCAGCGGGCTTAGCACCGTAAGTGTGCGACTCTTTCTCGCCTCGACAAACGTCGCCCGTCACTCTCTCACAGTACTGCGCAAAAAGAGACAGATGATCCCAGTCGCGACGAGATAGAGTCGCTTGCTTACGGTGCTAAGCCCGCTGTAATGGAGAGGAACGACAAAAAGTTATGTGTACTTATGTACATAGGGTCGGGATTGAGTTATGTCAAATGTTACTTCAATCCCCAAATATTTACCAACGAATCTTACTTATTTACAAATACCATCCGAATCCAATCTTATAAGTCACGTCAAACACGCTTTATTTTATTTTCTTGTACTTAAATGTGCTAATTTGATGCTGCTGATTCCAGTATACATCATCTAATTTTATTTTAAGTTATACCTGTCATTTTCTTATCCGCCGAAAAGGAAAGGGATGGATAATCGACAGGCATAAAATGTATGCAACACGCGTCAATTTTAGGTAGGAATAACCCTCCCAAATTTATATTTTCGCCAATAATCCATCAGAATTATGGTGACGGCACACGCTAAATGTGTAACAAACCAGTGAGATGCCTATTTTATTGGGTCGGGTTATTTATTCGTCCATTTTCTTTTCGGCGGATAGAGAATGACAGGTATAACTTAAACTAAAATTAAGAAGTGTCTGCAGGAATCGGGGCCAATATGTGATTTATTAAAAGTTAAAATCAATCATCGATTTTTTTATTCATATCTCACAATATCATATTTTACAAGCTTAACAAGCTAACATTAAATTATTGGACTAGTAGAGTTTCGGGGTCTCTGCATATCCCATCGGGAAATAGGCGTGATATTCTGCATGCGTATTAAACTACATTTTCCGCATTTCCTTTACCGTTACCTACCGCGTCCATTTCACTAATTAAGTCTTCTTTCGTGTACCACCTTCCTAAATTCTTGAAACTACTTGAATATAAAGTTCACTGCGCTTCAATAAATAATTCTAGAAATTTCGCGTACTATGCTTTTAGTGCATTCCTGTGTCGTCTTTAAGGATGTAGGAAAGAGGAATGGAGGAGGTTTCGTCCTTAAAAATACTTAAGTACCTTTAAAACATCTTTATAAAGAATACTACTTGTTTGTTTGTAGCTGATCAGCTGGTTGTCCGAAAGTAAGACGATCCGTGCTTCAGAAGGCACGTTAAGCCGTTGGTCCCGGTTACTACTTACTGATGTATGTACGTAGTCGTTACATGAGCCATGTTAGGGGCCTTTGGCGGCTCTATAGTAACGAGTTGGTAATCCACCTCACAACCCACACGATAGAAGAAGACTACTTGTAGAACGGTAACTCCGTACCGGTTCGTATCGGGCGCCGATTGACTCTGTGGTAAGAGTGAGCGCACGCGTAATTATCTGTCTCGCTCCCACTTACACCGGTTTGCTAGATGAGGTTTTGCATGGGGAGTCCGGGGTGTGCCCCTACTCTAAACTGGGAGTGAACTAAAAACAATACACGTTCAACTGTTTATTTTCGGATGTGTCGTAAATACCGACAGAGAGATCGTGTCTTTTAGAAAAAAAAAGAAAAATTAAAAAAATATTGATAACTACCTACCTACTAATATTATAAATGGGAAAGTGTGTGTGTCTGTTTGTTTGTCCGTCTTTCACGGCAAAACGGAGCGACAAATTGACGTGATTTTTTAAGTGGGTTGGAGAGTCACATGGGCTATATTTTGTCTCTTTCTAACCCCCACTTCCCTAAAATGGAAGGAATAAAGCTAAAAATTGGTACGCGGACTATTTGTGACTAACAAAAAAATCGTGCATCATTTTTATTGTGGAAATCTTCAAAGGGTGGGTGAAATTTTATATGGGATTTTTTGCTGTTTTTAAGGTACGAAGCTAAATTTTGATATTTTAGGAAAAGCGAATCGTGTTACCCCGAATTTAACGCGAGGGAGGCCGCGGGTAAAAGCTAGCTACTTACACACAATAACAGTTCAAAAACACCAAACTACTTACTTACTTTTTTTTCTTTTGACTATGTACCTATTGTACTTATTAAATGGGCGATGACTGATCGCTTGTTACCACGCAGTTCATCATACCTATCAATCTTATAGGACTTCGTATCAAAAGTCGCTGCAAGTTGTGGGTCTTTAGTCGTTTCGTACCGCAATGGGTTCGGACCGCGGTGCGAATCGATTAAAAGCTCTTTTAAAGTGGGCCGTTTCGGACCGCAGTAGGTTTGGATAGTGAAGATAGTAGGTACCTATTTTCCTTAGTTTTTTTTTACCTTCTGGTCCGAACCGGCTAATTACAAAAACCATCTAAGGCACTTTGCGCCGTTCTGAACACGACAGTGCGAAAAAAGAAGAGCATCAAAAAGAGCATTAGTCAATTCGCACCGCGGTCCGAACCGGTTCTGGTCCGAAACGTCGAAATACCTCAAGTTTTTTCTAATTACTTGTGACAGGTTCGAAAAGATGCAGTGTAATATAAAAACGTTATTTTTTATTTTTGCATTGCCACCTTCGGACCAAATTATGCCTTCCTGCCTCTCAGAGGTAACTTATGTCCCAAGTGGACTTGTATAGTGCTTGAATTAATGGCCTACAAACATTAACCTAATTTCAGTTTGTCTCCGTATAAAGGCTAAAGTTTATTGTAGACACACCCGATTTATTGGAGAACTAGTATTAACTTGGTAACTTACATAGGCGAACTTGTAAGGAATACCTATATAAGTTATAATATACCGAATCATTATGTTGTTTCTTGACAGCGACGGAATAAAAAACATTTATATTGTGAGCTTCGGTGATAGCTGAGATATGAAAAGTATTACGATAAATAATTAAAAAAAAACCGCATTAAAATCGGATCATCCGTTTGGGAGCTACGATGCCACAGACAGACACATACACATTTACACAGACACGTCAAACTTATAACACCCCGTCGTTTTTGCGTCGGGGGTTAAAAATAGCTTCTAAGAGTTTTTTTTTTACTTTCACCAACATACAACACGGATCACAAGACGTTATGTAAAAATAAAACCCAAAGTTCTAAAAATTCAAAGCATTGTCAAAAAAAGGAGATATAAAACATATAAAAATGCTATAAATGTTTAGCCAGGAGTTCGCAACATATCTGTTTTATAGCTTTGATACCCAACACAGCCTTCTTCATGGTTTATCTCTTTTAGAGGGCGCCACATTGACTTTCGGACGTCACATGGCCTATTACCACCGGACCACTATGTCACTGAGACACCATAGTGGCGACAGCAACAATATTTGGTTGCGCAACAAAATTTGCTGAAAACTGAATCCCGAATGTGGAATATACTCGTAAGAATAAGTTTTCCGTTATTAAAACATATAATAACGGGTTCTTACCGCGTTTAAATGGAGATATGAGACTCCCGATATTTCGACACTGTTGCAAGTGCCATGATCACGGGATGACTGATTCCGTTGCTGTTGTTGAGCCCTAAAACACATTACCCTCTCGCGTCGCGCAGTCGGGTAAAAAGCAAAACAAGAAAAAACACGATTAATAAGTAAATAAATACACTAATTAGCGAAATGATTTTACAAAAATTTCCTTTTTTAAATATAACTTAGGAGTACAAGTTTGCCTTTGGGATGAAAAAAGTAGAATATTTTAACGAGGTAACTTGGTATGTCTGTCCAACTTTAACAAAAGCGATTTTGTTCGACAACACAGCTTATTATTTTTTAATTGATACGACTTAGGAACACGTCAAAAAATGTACAAAAACATATTTTACAAATGTTTTTTTAAGGAAGTAATTAAACAAATTATGAATAAAAAAGAAATATATATAATCTTTATATATTACGTAAATATTTAAATGATTATTACGTGCTCAGCAGTGAAGGAAAACATCGTATAATATAAACTGAACAAAGATATTTTTGAGTTAGAGTTAGAGTGGCTGCGGTCTGTGTAGTGGTTCTGCCGACACCGAATGTGATACGGGCGTGTATGTATCTACATAGGCTTGCTGTATTTTAGATAAGAGACCTATCACTTAGAAGGGTTACGGCACGATGGTGAGGATGGTATCCCGACGTGCCGGCAGAGTAGAGGAATGATGGGTGATGACGATGACAAATTACAGGCAAGCAGCAAGCAGGAATATTAGATATATAGTTTATTAATAACACTTCACAAACAAATCCAGAATTAGAGGGCATGGCCAGATCTAAACAGTATATTTTTGTTGTTCTTATGAAGGTCGGGGATGCCATGAGTCAGTGTAAAATGAAAGGAAATGCGGAATGGAATGAGAATATCTAAATTTAAAATGATTGACAGTCAGAACGAAAGGCCAATATGTGCAGAGTTTGTACTCTGCTACAGGGTTATCTACTCTGGTGTTAAAAACGATCAGCGGACTGTAAAAACTGGTAATTATTGGTTCTGAGAGAATAATAGAAAAAGGGCGTTGTCAGCTGTTCCGCCGAGATCGTCGCAGTGTCCCCGTAGCGGCGCGCAGACTCGTTACTGTAACCTTGTAGCGGCGCGCAGACCCGTTACTGTAACCTTGTAAAGGCGTGTAGGCGCGTTGCGCCTCTTATGCCGCTCGTAAGTCCGGGTGGGTTTAAATGTCACAACCACTTGCGCTAGGTACTTCAGTATCCCAGTGCTTCACGTACTAATGACCGATATTTCTCTGTCCATTCGTTCCTATCGATTCTTTTAATATTAGCACCTGTTATTTAAGGCACAGCCTAATTCAATTTGTATTTTTTCAAAGTAAATATTTAATTTCTTATCTGTCAAATTAAAATTGTAGCAAAGGTCTTGGATATTTTGGAGAATTACATTTCTTGAATCGATTGATTGATTTTTTTCTTGATTTGATTGGTATTACTAATATATATTATTTATTATACATATAATGATCCGTTATTAATTACTTATATACAAAATATAATTTACAAGTTTTTAAGACCAAATAACTTCTTCATTCGGAGTAAACTAGCCCAGTCTCATGAAACCATTCAGACGAGCTGACTACAACAATAAAAAGTGTAATAAACTCGCTCGCCGGCCAGACATTAGGGGGCGACTTTTACCTATCCGTATTAAAATCATAAGATCGAATGTCCTTTTAAAATCCAAACGTAATTGTTTGACTATTGTGCCTAGAAATCTCAGCCTGGGGCGATACGTTCATAATTAAATATCATAATTATCGCAAGATTACATCTAACTGTTAACACTACAAAACCCTGAGGCTATCCCTTAACCAAACCTAGGAATTAATAATGAAACGATTCCAGCTTTTACAATATCCACTGTGATTCATTACCATATATTGAAATTTTAATTGGAATCAGAAATTGCCTGGTACAATGGACTCGACAAGTCTCCCATAAATTTTAAAACCAATCTTTTACGATCTGCGTAATGGAAGCATTAATATTGAATTTTAATAATTATTTTTTATGCCAATAAGTTGGGATAAGGATTAACAGTTAAAGGACAATAGCCTTATATAGAGGGGCCTTAGACAAGTTGCAAACGATTACGAAAATCGGCAGTGTAATCGAAGACATCTTATGGCAGTTGGCTGCTTGACAGTTTTCGGATAATTATTTTAACCTCATTTATAACCCTTAAAGGCCGGTCATAGGATGGGTGACCACAAAAATAAAAAAAGTTTTCATCTCGAGCTCCTCCGTGCTTCGGAAGGCACGTTGCCGTTGGTCCCGGCTGCATTAGCAGTCGTTAATAACCATCAATCCGACCTGGGCCCGCGTGATGGTTTAAGGCCCGATCTCCCTATCCATCCATCCCTATGGATGGCCCGTGCCCCAGCAGTGGGGAAGTTAATGGGCTGATGATGATGATGACACCCCTTGAAATATTTTAATTTCTCGAAAAAGCTTTATATAAGTAATAGAAAAAAACATACTTTTCTTATTTCAAATTTCGCTCAAAAACTGCTAGTCATGTGACATTTGCCCGGTGACGTCACATTTCAATAAACAAGGAAACTTCAAACTATCCGGCAAAATGGCTGTCCGGATTTCGCGTCGTACACAGATAAAAACAGATTCTTACACAGACATTCAAATCAAATCAAATCAAATATACTTTATTGCACAGAACTAAAATTTCAACAATCAGACATAACACATGAATACAGTACAATTTGGGCGGCCTTATTGCTCTAGAGCAATTTCTTCCAGGCAACCAACAAAAGGAGACAAATATTTACAACTTGGATGCGGGACGGTGCAACAAAAAATAAATAAATAAATACCTAAAAGTAAAACTAAAGTTAATATAATAAATATTCTATACTATACGTACATAATATATTAATAAATACTCAATTTAATATAATCCATATATACTAAAAATATACCTAACCATAATCTAAAGAAAACTATAATAATAAATAATAGACTATACACACACATACAAGACAGGTATTGAAATAAATAAAATACATCATACATAATACTTAGTAATATCCTAAGAATATCCACATAAGGATTCAAAATGAGCTCGCAACTGGTTTTTGAAGCTTTGAAGAGAGTTAGCGACTCTGATGGAAGCGGATAAGGAGTTCCATAAACGCACACCTTGCACAGTAAAAGACTGGCCGTAGTAATCAGTTCGGTGGGTGGGAGCTACCAATAGCATCCTAGTGCACGATCGAGGCAGCCGTTCGTGAACTTCCGTCCTCAAACTAAAACGCTCTTTGAGGTAAGGGGGAGTATTGGGATTATGGAGGATATTGAAAAGGAGTGAGAGGATATGGGAATTTCGCCGAAGTCGTATAGGGAGCCACTTGAGCTGCGCACGGTACACCGACACATGGTCGAACTTACGCAAGCCAAACGCGAAGCGGATGGCTGCGTTCTGCAACCTCTCGAGTTTGTTGAGCAGCTCTTCAGTGAGATCCAAACAACAAACATCGGCGTAGTCAAGGATAGGAAGAAGAAGGGACTGGGAGAGAGCAATTTTCGTCTTAACGGGCAGGAAGCTACGCAAGCGCCCAAGGGACCTCAAGGAGGCAAAAATCTTCCTACTGACCTCGTTAACTTGGCGTGTCCAGGATAACGTCCTGTCAAAAAAGACGCCCAAGTTTTTGACGGTCTCGCAATAAGGTATAACAGTACCCATGAAGGAAACAGGGGAGAGACAAGAAAAATCAATTTGAGCAAGCTGCCTGCGACCACCAATGATTATGGATTGCGACTTACCGGGATTGACTGAAATACCTTCCTATTTTGTAAAAAAAGATTATATTAAAATTATCTTAATTAAAAAGCTATTGGATAATTATCGTTATGTGTTAATCTACCTTTTATCCGACATATTTCATATTTTATTGTTACAACTGTCAAGTAACCTTGTCTGGTTTATCTAAGGGAGATCTGTGCCATAGAATAAAAAATAATTCATATAATAAAAAAAAAAATACGACGTACAGGACGGCAACTCTTCTCTCCCCAACAGCGGCTGCGCTAGGTTTACCCAACCCAGTGGTAGAAGCCGTGGTAGCCCAGTTGGTAGAACGCTTGCCTCTCATATTGAGGTCGCAGGTTCAAATCCAGCACAGGCCTAAACCAATCGAATTTGTTTTCATCATAAATGATCATAAATGATTATCACGTGCTCAGCGGTGAAGGGAAACATCGTGAGGAAAGCCACATTCCCGAGTTCATTTTCGGAGGTATTTGACCTAACCTGTATTGGGGCTGGTTTTCCCTTCGCGAGTTGAAAGGTCAGACAGGCAGTCGCTTCTGTAAAAAACTGAACCTGTCAAATCTTCAGGTTAGGTAAGCGGACCCTGTGAAAAACGGAATAATGCTAGGGAGATGATGGTGCAAATCAGCCAATTGGTAGATACTTTTAAGACGAATTCCTAATATTAACTGGATAGTGACAGGAGGGCAGGTGATAAGCCTATCGTCCATAATGGTCGATCATGTTAGAAAGGAAACAATTCCTCTGTCGGTTTTTACGACATGCATGAGAGAATAAGCAGCTGATTGCGTTCTATGTTATTATTCGCGCCTAGTCGAGAAACAATGTATATTCCTTATTTTTTGTACCTTAAATATTTATAAGGGTAAAACATCGTGCAGGTATATTAGTACAGATATATTGGAAGAAATAAGCTTCTATTAGGAATTGAGCTCTTATATCCCATATAAAGATATCAATTTTAATATTCCCTTAATATTAACCAATAAATCTGTCCAATATCAATATAAACGTAGATATTTCATTACTCTCGATTCGTCTTGCATTGCTTCGGTTCCTCTATCGTATCAAATGTAGTTAAAATAATAATATTAAAGTAATACAAGTTTTTAACACAACTAAATACATGATTGTATGTATTACAGTCTAACAAGAATTTGTAAAAATATCAGAAAGGAAACCGAATTTGATACTTATTTTGATGATAATTTATTAGTCTAAATTCGGGATTCGAGAATTGAATATTCATATCGTAAATATTCAGTACTGGGTTTCGTCAGTTCTGGTTGGAGGACGAGGAAATGAATTCTGGTATGGCTCTAGCTAGAACATCACCGATTGAGAAATTGGTCGGTGTACTGCGGAACGGAAGGCGATTGGGGCAACCACCGTTCTACACGCTCTATCTATGGAGTCATGAAGGCGATTACTCCACCAACAGGAGCGCAGCTCTTAAATAAAGAGAGAGGGAAATATTCAATTATCGAATATACCGAATTTACATTATACGACTACGGCGAAGCAAAAAGGAGGGTTATGTGTTTGATCGCTATGTACTCATAGATCTTGACATAGACCATGTACTGCCCATGATTCAACACGATCATTAAAACACAAAAGAAAAATCTCGCACGCTAGTTCAGAATATGCCGTACTAAACCTTGTATAAAGAGAGTGTGCATGTAAGTCTGTTCCCTTTCTAACGTCTAAAATACTTTTCATAATTTAACAAATGAAGTTTCGCTAGAAGCGCCTTAATTGTCCGGTGGTTAGATGCTATGTATTGTAAGGCTAAATTTAATATGGTGCCCTCTATAGGATATAAACTTAGGTAGAAAAGAACTTAATTTCTCCGTAGTTTGATATTAGTTTATAATATTTATTTTTACTGTATTATTATTTTTTATTAGTCCAAACAAACATTAAACAGAAAAAAATACATTTTCAAAATCAAAATTAGGTATATCAGTACAAATCAGGAAATGGTTTATTAAATGCTACATTTAGAGCATTGCACTCTATGAAAGTGAAACGTGGACTATGACATAGAGAGACAGAGAGGTTGTAAGCGTTTGAGATATGGTGTTGGCGAAGGATGGAGAGTATAAGCTGGACTGAAATGGTGTCAAATGAAAGAATAGAAAAAAAAACAATAATAAAAACTATAGAGAACCGGAGAGGCAATATGATTGGCCACCTGATATGACACGATTCATGTATATAAAATATCAAAGGGGTAGACCTAGGGGAACATTTATGAAACAAATCAAAGAGAAGGTGCAGGTTGTATTGTATCAGGAGGTTAAGGATTTGGCGGGAAGAAGAGAGGAATAGCGATTACTCCACCGGCAAGAGCACAGCTCTTTAGTAAAGAGAGAGAGAGAGAGAGAGTTTGTAATTTATTAGGAGGCCGACTGAAGTTAGGCACGCGCCGCTACGTATCTCAGTACATGGCGCACCGAACTCTCTGCTCCAATAATATTTGCCGTATCTCAGGTTTATTGAGGGCAATATCGATGCTGCGCAAACAATCCTCCTCAACTGTGACCGCAGCTGCACACCAATTATGGACGAGCCCAATAACACGGAGTACTGTTTGATTTTAGTTTTAGCTCGTGTTTGATTTCTTGTCGTGCAGTTATGTGAAATCCATGCCTAGCGCAAACGTCTTGCAGTTGTGCCGTGTACTAGGTTCAAGATAAATTATGAAATTCTAATTAATAATTATTAATATGTCGTAGAAGCGTGGTCTCAGAAGGGGTGGGCGATTCGAAGACAATAATGGCCGTCATTAGTATCACAATCATTTTATTTACTTCCACATAGTTTTTGTATCACGATTAGATAAAGTCACAGCATAAGATTCACACTCACGGCAACGTTACGGTATTTGTAACGGTTACACAATTTCTCGAAATCTAGCGCGCCTAAGGAAGCGCGAAGGGGCCCTCCACCACCCATGGTTCCAACATTCGGACCGAATCATCGGGACATGTGAACGTACTTGCTAGGTGCTCTTTTCCGATCACACTTTCTTGACGTCCCTACAAGTTATAGGTGAGCGACTATAGCACTCCTCGTAATTATTCGACACGTCCGCCCATGACGATGGTTCGCGGTAGACTGCCCGACTAGAACGGCAGTACACGTCCGCTCGACACGACGACTCTGTAGTGACTCCGTCGACTTCACCTAGCCCTGGCCGTACGCCACCTGCCGTCGGAGCGTTGCAACTTCATGACGGAAGTGATGTAACTTCATTTTATTTTCCGATTTGATCAATTTCTCTTCTTAATTCATAACTAACGCCGACAAATAAATAAAGACAGAAGACAGATCTAAAACTAACATAAAACATTTACTTTTTTCTATTTAACTTATTTATGAATTTTAATCAAGAGAAACGTAATAATAAGTTCGACATTTTATCATATAGAGAAACACGGACCTCCGACGTCTATGATGTCACAGTGTGCTTTTTCATACAAACTCCATAGTAATTACGTGCTCTTTTTATTTGACGTGACTTATTGTAGATTTGCCGCAAGTGGCATTAACTACTTGGCCGGAAAAATGGGGAGCGCTGAAGGCTCTCACCCGAAGGCGAAGGGTACAACGTTTAAGACAACAGGCCTGAGGGTGCCCAGTTGGGCGTGAACGTTGGCTCAGGGCGTCGCCTGAGAGAAAAAAATATTTGAAAGAAATAATCGACTCTAGTGGGTCGATAGCGATAAGAGCTGATTGAGGGAAGTCATCGACCACGACGGCGGGGTCGCTATCGGGGTCCTGAAGTGTTTAGTGTCGCGAGCTGATTGGCTGCTTCTATGGCTAGAGTAATGGGGTCGTCGGGATCGTATATTACGTCCTTCGGACGCCGATACTTTTCAGTACCGCCTAAGCGGGATATATTTGGACGCCGCAACTACATAAACAGCCTATATACGTCCCACTGCTGGGCACAGGCCTTCCCTCGATCAACCGGAGGGGGTATGGAGCATACTCCACCACGCTGCTCCAATGCGGGTTGGTGGAGGTGTTTTTACGGCTAATAGCCGGGACCAACGGCTTAACGTGCCCTCCGAAGCACGGAATCATCTTTCTTTTTCGGACAATCAGGTGATTCAAGCCTGAAAAGTCCTTACCAAACAAAGGACAGTCTCACAAAGTGATTTCGACAATGTCCCCAACTACCAGGAAGCCGCAACTACCAGGGGATAATTTCGTGCTCTGGCGTTTAGTAAAAAGTAACTGATTTGGCTAGTTTATAATTACGAGGTTAATTGTTTATTTCAGATAAGATTATCACATTTTATATATTTATGAACTTATACACACATAGTGAACAACATCACCCTTACAGGAGACTATCCTAAGTCGGTGATGTTATCTTGTTAATTAATAATACAAAATAAATAACATTTACACCTTACTTAAGTAAAACAATGTAGTTCTTGTGGATTGTGCCAAGGTAATTATCATGGATAAACTTGCTGAAGGTTGTAAGCGTAAGTTGTTTTTCAAAGTTCTTTATAAGTAATATTAATTTAAATATTAATTCACAAAAACATAATCAAAACACATAATAACGGGTTCTTACCACGTTTAAAATAGGGATATGAGACTCCCGATATTTCTACACTGTTGCAAGTGCCATGATCACGGGATGACTGATGAGAGTGGAGTGGAGTAGGTAGATCCATAATTTTCTACGGGCAGACATATCTGTCTACCCTTTTTCTTTGCCGCTTGTTATGTATTTGATATCGGAACTCCACTACAATCTCATCAGTCATCCCGTGATCATGGCACTTGCAACAGTGTCGAAATATCGGGAGTCTCATATCCCTATTTTAAACGCGGTAAGAACCCATTATTATCTGTTTTAAGTATGATAATAACCGCGTAAACTTAAAGCAATGTAAAAACATAGTCATCAATAAACAAAACATCAAAATTAAAATAAAACGTTTTCAGGCTATATAGCCTTTAAAAAACTTATATAATAAACACATAAACACATTATTAATTGTATACACCTTTACGTACACTATACACTCACTGTATAACTCATTATATTTATTTATAATCAACTTGGACGACGATTATTTATGGCTTAGGTAATACAAGGTTGCCTGGCAGAAATTGCTGTTTAGCAATAAGGCCGCCTATTGTGTTTATGTTTTATTCGTATGTTTATGTCCTTTGTATATGTTGTTGTGCAATAAAGTATTATTGATTGATTGATACAAGAAATTAACGCAAAGGCTTATTTTTTTTTTTTTTTTTTTTTTTTAATTAAGATGGGTTTGCTCTTGACTTCGTTCTTCTACAAGAAGAAGAGATCGACGTTGGAACGAGCTTACCCAGAAAATGCCTATTCACCCGTGATTTAAAGGACCCCAGGTTATAAGAGTCAGGGAACACCGACGCCGGCAGCCCATTCCATTCCTTGGCTGTGCGCAAATAAAAAAAAGAAAAAAAAAAGAATATTACTATAATTATCTTTTATTACTTTGTTTTTTTAGATAAATTCTAAATTTGCGGGTAACTTTACAAGTAAGCGTAAGTAACATTATGTTGTGTAGTTTTATTAAACCACTTCTGTCACTAAATTAATACCGCTTGCATAATAGTTATGAAACTTTATTCCTCTGTTATTAATTCATTACTACGTGTTCGGGTCTCTAGATAAATCATTTTAATGTTTTATCTGTCAGAAGATTAATGGGAAAACAAATATAAATTCAAAATTAATATATTTCGACGTGTAATGGTGTTTGTTAACAGGAGTGTAATTTAAATGAACTTGTAACATCATAATTCATAAGTATTGATATTGTTTTAGGTTTACGCGGTTATTATCATAATTAAAACATAACCAACACAACATATCACATCATCTACATCACTAACACCTCACACATCACTATTCCACTCCAATCTCATCAGTCATCCCGTGATCATGGCACTTGCAACAGTGTCGAAATATCGGGAGTCTCATATATCCCAGATTTAAACGGGGTAAGAACCCGTTATTATGTGTTTTAATATTGTAAATGCGAAACTTGCCCTGTCTGTCGCTTTTTTACGTCGTAACTGTTTAATCGATTTGGATAAAATAAGGTAGATGGATAAAATACCTAATTCAAAATCAATAAACAGAATTATTTTTTTCATTTTCCACCTTAGGTTTGATAACTCAAAGCTCAACCCAAAACACTACTTTTCGGCGTCTAAACTTACTACTGCTTAAGGTTCAGTACATTCTACTCTGAACCGGCGTGCGTGTATGAGACTAGTGATGAATGTGGAGGAAGCAAGAGAAGTGTGATTCCATAGTCTCTGCTTACTCCGTCGGGAAATAGGCGTGAGTTTATGTACGTGTGTATGTAAAAATTGCTCGAAATAGAGAACATACACACTATCAAGTTGTCAAATAAGGATTGGATTAATCGGCTGACTGAACTTTAAGTGAACTCTTCTCCCTAGTCTGTATTTTTCTGTAAAACCAAGTAATTTCCAGGAATTGAATTATCTTTATTCCAATATTTTCCTATAAATAAATTTTCCTAAAAGCACCCAATCTTTCCTATCTACCTATAACACAACATGGCTAGGCTATTGTGTCTCAAAGAAACCCAGGATTTAGACGAAACCCTATTCCATCACAAAGCGGGCCGGGGTCTAACAAAATCTACCAGAACCAATCCGTAAGAGCTGGGATACATTTGCATATCAAACCGTAGTATGGCAGGCGCGTCGCGACGCAATACAACGCACGTTTCTACTAATAGACGCAGTATATCGTGGCTTTATAGCAAAAATCACGTAACCGCATAACAGAAGCTCACGACTATATCCCAATTAGGGTAGTCAGAAGTATAATCAAAGAGAAAATGTGCTGAGCCCAGCGAATTATTTGTAAACGGTGATGAAATTATGAACCATTAGTTGTCATTATGATAAAATTTGTGTTTTTCTAGCTGTTTTTCGTATCAACAGTGGCTGCAAGTTGTCTTTGATTACTTGTGGCTCTGCCCACCCCATTAGGGATTACGGGCGTGAGTTTATGTATGTATGCATGTATGTAGCTGTTTTTGGTCTATTACAGAAACGACATGTAACCAGGAGGTCTTAAGTGCAACCAATTAATTTATTACTTTGCAAGAAACTGATTGAACTTTTACACCTTATCGTTCATTCATCACAAGATGAACTAAATACCGAGTGAGTATCATTGGCGACTCGGGAAAACCCTGACACCAAGATTGTTGTAAAGAAGTTTATGCTGCCTGCATAGAATCGCGATATTCTTTTTTTTATTGACTTGACTACTTGTAGATTAACCGCATATAGCATTCACTACTTGGCCGGAAATAATCACCACGATAAGATTTATATTAGTTGATAGTCGCGTCGCATCTGCCGTACTACGGTTGTTCGCAACGCCCGATATACGCTTCTCACTCGAGTTTGCTTGTTAGTTTCGGGTTTAGATATTGAGGCAAAAATATAAATTGATAGAGCCCTTCGACAGTTTTATCAGTGTTACTGACGATTTTCGAAATCATTTAGATACAATTGGGTCGTGTAATAGGTTCATGATAAATTATGAAATTCTGATTACTAAATAAAACAAATGTAAAACAAACGAAAAATATATATTTTTTTTGCTATTTAACTTATTTATAGATTTTTATCAAGACAAACTTAATAATAAGCCCGACGTTTTTTCACATTTTTCTATGACATCACAATGACGTGCTTTTTCATTCAAATTCCATGGTAAAGTGTTTTGACGTTAAGTAAAAAGTAACTAATTTGACTAGTTGGAAACTAGCCTACTGAGCTTTTTTTTGACGTGACTTATTGTAGATTTATCGCATATGGCATTTATGGGAGATTTTCACGTGGCTAAGCCTCTTTATGAGCTAGTGTTTATCCAACATATCATATTTCTGTATACTTTTTGTGTGCTAGGGAAGTGTGTGTGCAAGGGAAGTGTGTCAGGATCAACAAAAATGGAATTCTATAGTATTATTTTATTTAGTTATACATTTATTGTCACAAAACAGTATTACAAACATTATTAATATGACGTCGTTAAACCCCGTACAAACGTTGGTCCCAACATCATACCCAAAACACGTAATAACGTTGTATTGTGACATACAACGAAAAGGCCCGCCGATATAAACCGCCTGGTTTTATAAGACGCTTCCAAGAAGGAACAAAGGCTGAAACACCGAACTGCACTTCCGCTGGATATCATTCATATCTTAAATAGTAGATATTAGAAAAGGCCAAGTCAAACGCATGCGTAGAAGTGGCAGCTCGCGTCGCATCGCACCGCAAGAACCGGTCCTGCGCTTACGCTATATAGGCTCCGAGACGTAAAGTTCCTCCTAACTACTAAAGAATTTTTTTTTTACATCGAAGCTAACGTTTTGGTAGTACTACTTACTGATGTAAGTGAGTAATCGTTACATGAGCCATGTCAGGGGCCTTTGGCGGCTAAATAATAACCCTGACACCAGGGTTGCTGAGGTTGGTAATCCACCTCACAACCCACACGACAGAAAAAGAAGAACGTTTTGGTGGCAACCTTTAACCTTGTATCTGCTACCCCAGCAGGAAATAGGCGTGAGTTCATGAATAAATATGTGTGTATGTATGTGGCAATAGGTATCCTAGTGAAATAGGGCCCTTAAACTTTTCGGATACAATGCAATGCAATGTAATACAATGCAATTCAATTCAATTCAAATTATTTATTTTCCCGGGTTAGGGTTAGGTTAGGTAGACTCAGGGTTAGTATAAAACAGAGCAAATTAAAACTTAAGAGAGGTGGAGCTTCAACCATCGGCGCAGCCCCATTGCTGCGCCGATGGTTGTCCCACTTATCAGCGAACACGCTCAAAATGGTGTTGGTAGTGCCGCGGAGCCGCGACAGCAAGGAGGCGCTGCGCTTCCGCATGATGGCATAGAAGTCAGCAATGCAATGCAATACAATATAATAAACAACAATTTGAGGAGCTCGGTGGCGCAGCGGTAAATGCGCTCGGTCTGCGATTGTTGAAGTTAAGCAACTTTCGCAAAGGCCGGTCATAGGATGGGTGACCACAAAAAAAAAGTTTTCATCTCGAGCTCCTCCGTGCTTCGGAAGGCACGTTAAGCCGTTGGTCCCGGTTGCATTAGCAGTCGATAATAACCACCAATCCGCACTGGGCCCGCGTGGTGGTTTAAGGCCCGATCTCCCTATCCATCCATAGGGAAGGCCCGTGCCCCTGCAGTGGGGACGTTAACGGGCTGGTGATGAAACAACAATTCATTCCAGTCAACCTTAGGGTGAAAGAACTTGCTGAATATTGGATCATCTATGTATTGTATGTATGAATAACAAATGTAGCATCAAACAATAGAAGCTCAGCACCGACTTGATATCTATCGAACATGTTTATGCAATCCCCTCTCAATTTCGCCCCGGAGTAAACTAACTATTGTTGGAAGTAGAGCTCTAGTTACGGTATTCGATTGGGAAGTTGTTTTTACTTAACGGTGTATTTTGTTTATGTTGGAATGTAACTTATTTTCTTACAAAATATACAGCCAAACAGAGCATAAGCAGCCGCTATTTACGTAAAAAGATAAAATTATCAGATATTTATTTTTAATTGATAAAAATGCCTGGTATGAAATGTGTTAACAATATTTTAAATTCATGCATTTTATTTCGAAAAAGCTCATGTGAAGTTTACTTTATGAGAAAAGCTTATTATAAGATTAATGATTACCTAAATGATAAAAATGCCTGGTATTAAATGTGTTTCTCTAGTTATTAAATAACTTGTACCTAATGTATACCCTTATTAATGGAAAAGATGTATTGCTGTTGCAGTTTCTTGTCATTTCTTCTCCTCAGCCATAACACCTTGCGAAATGACATAGATTCAAAAATGATAAATTGACCTTCAACAAGTTTATCTATGATCAATACGTTGAATAAATCCCGCATCATCCCGCGGTCAAATACATAAAGTTCTTTCACCCTAAGGTTGCCTGGCAGAAATTACTGTGTAGCAATAAGGCCGCCTATTGTGCTTATTTTATTCGTTTGTACATGTCCTATATACTTATGTCTTTGTGCAATGACGAATTATTATTGATTTATTGATTGAATAAATGATTCTCATTCTGATTCTACGACGGGTCACAAATAAAGATGTCCTAAGATGTTAAGTACGATCTAATTAAAACACATAATAACGGGTTCTTACCGCGTTTAAATGGGGATATGGGGATATGAGAGGGAGTCTCATATCAACAACCACTAGACCACAGAGGCTGTTAATTTGTTTATAATATACTTTATGACATAGCTGGTGGGGAGTGGGTGTACTTATATACTATTTATCTCTGTCTACCCCTTCGGGAATACAGACGTGATGCTTTGTATTTTTATTGCACATCTTGTAAACTCCAAGTTGATTTTCTATAAGTCCACAATATGCCGGTTCGCAACACAAGTTATTTTAAGTTATGAGTTTCCTTTGCAGTTGTAGCCTTTTATCCGGACATTATCCGGTTAAGTCTGATATCCGTGTTTGTCCGGTTTATTGTGAGGATTCCAAGCGTGTGTTGGTTTGCTGAATATGAGTATTATAAAGTTGATAAGTTCAGTGCCTCATCACTAATTTAAGAGCCACGCTCTTCTCGGTGTAGCCCAGTTGGTAGAACGCTTACCTCTCTCTTTAACATCGCAGGTTCAAATCCAGCACAGGCCTAGACCAATGATTGTCGAATTTGTTTTCGAATTCATGTATGGGTCATAAATGATTATCTCAGCGGTGCGGTAGCTATGCTCAGCGGTGAAGGAAAACATCGTGAAAACCCACACTTGAAACCCACATTCCCGAGAAATGCATTTTTGGAGGTATGTGACCTAACCTTGTTTGTTTTTTTCCCTTGACCCTGCGCAAAACAGAATAAAGGTACGGAGATGATGATAGTGATGTTCATTAACACATTTAGCTCGAATCATTATAGACAGCGGCGCGGTGATACGGCTCATCACCTATCCTACGTCCTACGTTGGTCTGTCTCTTGGTCCTGTGAAAAATGGGATAATGCTAGGGAGATGTCTTTTGTGTCATCATCACCAGCCCATTAACGTCCCCACTGCTGGGGCACGGGCCTTCCCTATGTATGGATAGGGAGATCGGGCCTTAAACCATCACGCGGGCCCAGTGCGGATTGATGGTTATTAACGACTGCTAACGCAGCCGGGACCAACGGCTTAACGTGCCTTCCGAAGCACGGAGGAGCTCGAGATGAAAACTTTTTTTTTTGTGGTCACCCATCCTATGACCGGCCTTTGCGAAAGTTGCTTAACTGCAACAATCGCAGACCGAGCGCATTAACCGCTGCGCCACCGAGCTCCTCAATTGTCTATTGTGTAACAAAATATAAACCTAAACCTACAAACCAAATTCATTTCATTCATTGTGTTTCCAGTTTATTTAAAAGCGAACAGAGATAGAGCGAGCCGAATCTTTTCATAAAATCTGCGAGCCGTTTCTACATGGCGGATTAAGAACAAAACAAAACATTTACTCATTGCGTTGAGGTAAAACAACAATCACGGTGCAGGTACTGTTGCAAAGAAAAATGTTACGACTTTATTACTTTGGATCACATTGACATTCTATAAACAAATAGACGCACATTCGCTAAGAAGTCTTCTAATAAAGCGCCCGAACTGTGTTGTAAATACATGTGAAATCGCAATACCAGCTGGCATCGTCAATCTCTTTAATTTGTTTTTTTAATATCATAGATAATTTACTTTTTACGATGGTATAGTTTTTGGTCCTGTCAGAAGATGACAGGCAGGACAGTTTATTGTTTTAGTTTCATAGTTTGGTTTCTGAATAATTGTGTTATTACTGTAAATCATATAGAAAGGCGGAATAAGATCCTTTAAATGTTGCTTTCTCTATTTCAGGTAAATATTGTGTTTTTATGTATTATTTAAATAAGCACAAGTGTAAAAGATGTAGGTAAATGTCATCCTAATTAAAATTTCTTTATTTCAGAGCAACGCGTTTTTGTTTCTATTCCACCAAAGATTTCTATTCTATACATACAACTCTGTATACGGACGATGGAAAATTCCACTTGATGTTAACTCAATATCATGGTTTGAATCACCCCCCTCAGTGTTCGTTACGATGTCACTAACAACCTGTATATTTTTTAATTATACAACATCACTATATAGTATAAAACAAAGTCGCTTTTTCTGTCCCTATATCCCTATGTACGCTTAAATCTTTAAAACTATACAACGGATTTTGATGCCTTTTTTTAATAGAGTGATTCAAAAGGAATGTTTATATGTATAATAATATCCATTAAATAGTGGAGAAATACTGTTCTTTTTGAGGTTTTTAATGTGACGTCGTAAATAATTTCATTTTTTCCTCAGCATTGCACCCTAACGAAGCCGGGCGGGTCGCTAGTTTTTAATACCCAAGTAGCAACCGATTGTCTTAAAAGAGAATTGTAGATATCTTGAAGGCAAGTAGACTAAATCAAACCCTTGTCTTGGATAAGTCTTATAGGTCTCCAAGATATCCCTCAAGATATCTTGAAGATACAGTTTAGTAAAAGTGGGCACATACTTTAACTCTTATACAAGACAGACTTAAGACAACGCTAAGTCAGACTTAAACCCTACTTTAGACAATGTTCTTGCATATTCTAAACTTAGAATTCTTGTAGTATCACTTAATACCAAGAATGTATACTTGAAGATATCTACAATACTTAGTTAAGACTATAGGATTGAATTGCACTGAGTCAATTGTAACTTAACGAAGTAAAACTTCAGGTCATACTAAAACGATTTTTACTTCACGCGTCTTTATTTTAGAATATAATGGCGAACATTTATATTAACACAAGAAATGAAGACTGTAAGAAAATGGCGTCTAAAATATTTGTTAGGTTGTTTTTCAAAAGGTTATTCTGCCGTTTCACATACAGGAAATTATAAACGCATGATTGTTTCTCGTGTAAAATCGATAGAAAGTGTTAAAAAACAGAAGGGCCTTTAATATATCAGAAAAATAATAATAAAATTTGGATTGATTATTCAGCAAATAAAAAAAATGGTGACAAAATGGTGAATATAGTATAGAGAAATTCATTTTCTATTAATATGTGACAGCTGAACGCAGTAATTGTTACTACAACAGAAATATATATTAATTTACTTCAGTTTTTGACGATAATATTGTCAAAAAAATATTACATGTTTTCTTCCTGTAAATGCAAAATGGCGTTAAGTAATATTTTTCTAAATGAAGTAAGACTTTAGAAACAATTGATTTCGTAAGAATCAGTTTAGAAAAGTAAAGTCAAGTTGCACTTCATCAAGTACTAGTTAAGATAAATTTTACTTCAATTGTCTAGGAGTATACCAACTTAAGACAAAAAGTATTTAGTGAATTCCTACTTAAAACTCTTATATCTAAAGTGATCCTCTATTTTGATTTAGTAAAGTAATGTCGTAAAATCATGTTTGTTTATTCTGTGCCAGAATCATCTATGTAACAAGTAACAATTAAAATCGAACAAGCTTAAAACCTATGGAAAGTATGTTTGTTTGAGAGGTAAGTTTTTCGACTCGTGGAAGATAAAAAATATTGTTATGCTGAGTTCTTACTTGGATAGGAATGTGATTTACTTAATTATTTAATATTTATCACAATTGGAACTAACAAACATAAACTCAATTTGCTAATGAGTCTCCGTGCATACATTCTCATAGGTACCTACATGGTTCACTGACGCAAAGTAGGTACGATCACCGCGCTTCTAATTGCCAACGGAAACAATGTGATTATTGTAAAAATTAACGAGTATCCGTTGAATATTGTATATACGAAGAACCCTTGCAATTTGATTAACGTCGTGTGTGTGCGCGGTAGTTTCTAATCCCACCTAAAACATTATTGTTAAAAAAGGCGGCCAAATTCCCGATGTCTTTATCAAGCTAAAAAATAAAGGAATCAAATCTAATGCCCACTTTAAATGCATTTAACCATACGCAAAACTTAAAATAGATATGTTTTGTTTATGATTGTGAATAAAGCTTAGTTAAAAATAGGTACATTTTTAAAATTATTAAAAGAAAGAATGAAAGAAGAAAGAAAAGTATCTAGACACGCGGTAGCGTGTCAAGCCAAGTTCAAGAAATAGAACTGGCGAGCCGCACCGTGTGTATTATTACACGAACCATTTGGAGCCACTTTTGACCCCCTCATAAATCAAAAACTATTTCACATAAACGTATCAAATTTGGCTCATATATTGAGACTTGTGAGATACATATAAGTGTTCTGAATTTCATAAGCTTATCTCAAACGGTTATTTAGATATTAATGTCCAAAATCCTCATTTTTATCATTGACTGACTGACTGACTCATTTTTATCAAAACTCTAACCCAGTTCCAGATGACCTAGAGAGTTAAAATTTGGTATGCAGATAGGTAATTAGATGAATATAAAGGAAAAAATAAAAAAAACTGGCAACTTTTTAATAATTAGATTCTATCATGAACGCTTAACATAAATACCTAATTAGTGCCTGTACCTAACTATAGATGTAAGAATCAGTAAGTAATCAAAACTCATGACAGCCGGTCTTTTTGTGGTAGGTATGTAGATTAACTTAACATAACATACAACCACGCCTATATGCCCTATCGGGGTAGGCAAAGCACTAAGTGATCATAAAACCACTTGATGCCACATTCGACAAGTACTTTAAGGGTAGGTAAGCAAGTTCGAACATGTGTTTAGCGGTGATAGGTTGTCAGCTTTTCGCCCACGATTCAACACAACTCTCATCCATTTTACTGGCATATTTTTTTTTTAGAGAAGAAAAGGGAATAGCAAGAATACGACAAGGAGTTAGACAGGGTTGTCCCCTTTCACCGTTGATATTCAACATATTCATAGAGTGCGCCATTAAAGAAATCAAGGAAAGTTCGGAAGGGGGGGTTAAAATCAATGGGGAAAACATCAAATTTGTAAGATTCGCAGATGACATTGCTGCATTCGCAGAAAATGAAATAGCATTAGAAAATCTGATAACAACCATGGACATTGTAATCAAAAAATTTCAGTTAAAGATAAACGCGAGCAAAACTAAAATAATGACAACATCCAAACATCCAGCAAACTATAGACCTGTTAAACTGAATGACAACATATTAGAAAGAGTTGATAGTTTCAAATATCTTGGAAGTATAATAAATAGTGACTCTAGATGCACACAAGACATAATAGCCAGAATTGCAATAGCCAAACAAGCATTTAACAGGAAAAAATACATTTTGAAAACCAAAAACATATCATTAAAAATAAGGAAACGGTTTATTAAATCATATATTTGGAGCATTGCACTCTATGGAAGTGAAACGTGGACTATGACACAGAGAGACAGAGAGAGATTGGAAGCGTTTGAGATGTGGTGTTGGCGAAGGATGGAGGGTATAAGCTGGACTGAAATGGTGTCAAATGAAAAAGTGCTGGAAAGTGTTGAAGAAAAGAGAACCATATTGAAGACTATAGAGAACCGGAGAGGAAATATGATTGGCCACCTGATACGACACGATTCATTTATAACAAACATTATAGAAGGAAAAATTGAAGGGAAGAGAGGAAGGGGTAGACCTAGGATAACATTTATGAAACAAATAAAAGAGAAGGTGCAGGTCGTGTCGTATCGGGAGGTGAAGGTTTTGGCGGGAAGAAGAGAGGAATGGCGGTTACTCCACCGACAAGAGCGCAGCTCTTAAATAGAGAGAGAGATTTTTTTTTTAACTTAACGTGAATCTTAAACAAGTTTAATAGGTATTCAAATGTTTTATACCTATAAAGTCGACTTTTAGTTTTGAATTTGTCCTTTTAAAAGGACCCACGCGTTACGAAGATATGTACTTACCTACAATAAGACAGACCTTAGGCTACAATATATTATCTTATGTTATAAGAAGATATGATATGTTATACTGTTACTTATAAATAAATTTCAGGACTGACCATTGAACTTGGCACCCATTTAGATCTCACTTCTTTTGTCGTTGAAGTCAACGACCAAAGCATTTATTATAGTATTGAACTTGGCTCTCATTTCACATTTATGTTTTTGATTGGATTTATTTATTATTAGACTAATAGGTACCTAATTTTATATTTGAACTTAGCAGGTTTTAATATAAAACTCGATTTTTCATGGTGTAGTGTTGCGGTGCGCTTAGACTAGGTTAGACTAGCTTAGTCATTTTTGAGAAGATTTGTGCGAGACGTAGGTACCTGGGCCGCCACACGCTGGATCGGATTTGAAAAACAGGAACTTACGATTTTTTGCCAAAATTAAATGATTGTGTTATACCAATCGATATAAAAAAAATGATGGCAATGAAGAAGATATCGCATCGCTAACAAAAACAGTGGGATGTGCATTATCACAGGTTAATTTTCTGTATTTAATATTCTGCCTTCGAAAACCACCAGATCCTTTTATTATTTGGACTTCATCCATCTTTCTGCTTGCTTCTATTTCGATTTTATCGTCCATTGAATAGACTTTTCTTATGTTTTACTTATTGTAGTCAAAAACGAATAAAACAGTCTTGTATACGAGCAACAAATAATAAAAATTGCCTTAAGTATATCTAGGCAATCAATTTTTACTTCACAAGACTAAACTGATACTTCACTAAATCAATTTAGTGTTAAGTGAGCCTTTAAATAATCTAAGTAAAGTAAAAGAATACTTGTAGACTTAACAGTAGGCTGAGATAAGACTAAATAGTTTTGTGAATACTTAACTTGGTTTTGTGTATTCTAAATTATCTAAAGTAGGATTTGTTGAAAACTATATAGTATTAAAGAAGGAAATGAATTTATGAAGTCCTAATAAGTCCTATTTGATTTGGATAAATCTCACTTTAGCTAAAGTTTAGACATATATGACTTAATCACAATTCTTGATTGCTACTTGGGTAAAGAGTACAACTGATTTGTACGCGCGACAGTACCCACTGTGCGGCGACCAAGCATCGGAACTAAAAAAGCGGCACACGCGAAAAACGTATATTTACAAAGAACACGGCGGCATATCCGGGTACGTTGGCATACCCGAGTACACCCGGGTATATACGCGGGTATTGTTCATAACCGTGCCCCGTATTACCGGGTTAACAAAGGCGGGAGTAGTGAGAAAGGAAGAGAGATCCATCCAGACCTACATGTCTTTATTTTGCCTACCGCAATTGTCATAATATGGAGTGTGTTATTCTGTTTGTGAAAGCATTTCTTATTCCCCGTGATTTATGGTTACAGATGGCATTAACTACTAGGCCGGACAAATAGGGAACGCTAAGGGCTCTCACAACGGTACTAAAGTTAAAGAAAACAGGCCTGAGGGTGCCTCGTCAGGTGCGAACCTCGGCGAATATTTGAAAGAATTAATCGACCTAATGGGCTGATAGCGATAATAAGGAAAGTCCCTTATAGACTGTTACAAAAGCAACAAAATGCATCCTAAAATTTTTTTGTTTACTATTTGTTTCAAATGGGAAACTAATTCCCAGTCGCATTACATTCACCTACTTTGAATTCTTCAATTAACCAGAAATGCAGTCATTATCAAAATAATCAACCAGTGCTTGAGCACCCGGTTTCCGTAACCCGGCTATAATATCTGGATAAATCCGGTTCCAAGATGGCGACCGGATATCCGCCGCTCCCGGCTATGTACTTGTCGCATTCAAGTTTCTAGTTGATAGTCACTGAAATTCTGTTTATTTTCCAAGTGCAAATTACAGTTGGTGTTTTCGTGAGGTAAAATGGAGAAAGGAAATAGGTGAAAGTAGTTTCGGTGAAGTAATAATTTAATATCATCTCCGAAATGTGACCTTCATTTGAACTTTTTATTAAACTTAAAAAAAAGTTATTTGAATCCTAACTAAACTATATAGATGTCAAAAAAGTGACGGTTTTATTTTAATCTTGAAAAAAAAAATGATTACAGATTTTTTTAAGAACGTCTACAGTCCTGTGGCGAGGATTTTCTTGCACACATTTCCTCGGCTATACAGAAATGTTCAACAAAATATATTTATGTAAAAATATGATTCAAAGTGTAACTATGTTACTTTGAATAAAGACAACCTGATTGTCCGAAAGTAAGATAATCCGTGCTTCGGAAGACATGTTAAGCTGTTTTTTCCGGTTACTACTTACTAATGTAAGTAGTCGTCACATGAGCCATGTCAGGGGCCTTTGGTGGCTCAATAGTAAACCTGACACCAGGGTTGATGGGGTTGGTAATCCACTTCACAACCCACACGATAGAAGAAGAAGACATTTTTGAGTTGTAGTTTTGTAATATTCCACAGAATGATGATGAGACGAATTGCTTTTTTAGTCTCCCTGCATAGACGAACTAAAGCATTTTTGTACTACAGAACCGTGGTACTAAAACTTGTAGGGTGTATTAATAAACTAATCTCAAGATCATGTCAATGTGACAGTTCTCATATAAAAACAGAGACTTAGCATGATCTTGAGGACAGTCTCAGTTGAGATTCGTTTATTAATACCACCCTTAATAACATTTTAACTTTAAGCAAAGACAGAAAACTACCGCTTGTCTGCAAACTCTGAACCAATAAGACTTGTGAGGGCTGAGAATTGGAAGGAGCATGAAACCAATCTGAGGGATTTACTTAGAAATATCTGCAACAGTGCACCCACTAACTCTACCTGGAGGTACAATTTATAGACGCAGAGCTTGCAACTGAAATGTAACTCATTTTAAAATAAATAAATCATTTACTTTTTTTTTCATCCATTTTTGTTTTTTTTAGGGGCAAATAGGGACACGTTAAGCCGTTGGTTCCGGCTATTAGCCGTTAAAACGCCTCCACCAACCCGCAGTGGAGTAGCATGGTGGAGTATGCTCCATACCCCCTCCGGTTAATTGAGGAGAGGCCTGCGCCCAGCAGTGGGTCGTATAGACTGTTTATATGTTTATATAATATTTACTTTTTAAAAGACTTCATTTTCATCTTGTTAGTCTAACAGAAAGCTCGGACTTAGTTCATCTTGCGATCTATGTATCCCTGACTACCCCAATTGCTATGTCTTAAAAAAACCGCGTTAGTTTAAAAATCCATCATAGCCTTATTCGGAGAACGCGAGCCCTATATTGAAGAGTCACTGTGTCGATTTTTTTACGTGAGTTATTGTAGATTTTCCGCAGATGACATTAACTATTTGGCGATTTACGTTGTCAACTCTTAGAATAGAGCAACACGGGACTCTTAGACTATATCTACTTTGAGAAGTCTTCGTCTGTGAGCTTATCGCGGTTGCCATGGCAACGGGGACGCGCAAAGGAATTACAATTCACGTCAATAAAACTTTAGCTGATTGAAGGTATCTATCGATAGCAAATACTTATATCTGTCTCCTAATCCGCGCATGAGAGATACTCATATATTACCTAATTGGTTCTCTATTTAAGGTCATAATTTTACATGGCATGCTTATACTATCCTAATATTACATAAATGCTCGCCTATAGGGCAAGAAGTGACCGTGGAATTCCATTAGCTTCGATCCTGACGCACTTTTCTTGCTTCCTCCACATTCATCAATCGTTTTATACGCGCACGCCGTTTCAGAGTAGATCGACCCTTGCTAAGGAATAAAAAAATAATTAATTTAATAATTAATAATAATTAATTTGGTCAATGTTTTTCTAGGACCATAGTATAAAGAATAATATTACGTATAGAACCGCAACCCCCCACCAGCATGTAAGTTAGGTTTACCTCACCTCCCTCGGTCTTACTTTAGTCTTCAATCGTATGGCGTCAGACGTCACACACACAGATGCGCGTGTACGATAACGTCAATGTGTAGAGTGTGTAAAACTAAGTGTTTTATGTAAAGCTCAGTTTGAAGTGTCCTGGGTGTGCTAGGACTTCCTTTGTCAGTCCTACCAACAGCCTTCGCCACCAAGAATCTTTCTCTTATCACACTGATTCTTACTCTAACACTCAACTGCTGTTTAACCGCTCTTACTACTATTAGTAGTATTGGTTACGTAATTGTTTATCGACGAAATAGACAAACTAAAAATTATTAAATAAAAAAATTAAAAAACCCCCGACCAGTAGAACGTACTCAATTATTATGACAAGAGGTTAAAAATGCTAAACCCTATAAAAAGCAAAAAATAACTTATCCCACATATGCTTGCAGCAAACTGAGCGTGCACCATACCTATCACACTTAACAAAGGACCTGATGACCTTGAAGACCTGAACTGATTTCCACCAAACATAGCTAAGAACACTCTCTACTGATATACCTTTCAAACAAAGTAAACCGCAATAAAATCGGATCATTCGTTTGGGAGCTACGATGCCACAGACAGACACATACACATTTACACACACACACAGACACGTCAAACTTATAACACCCCGTCGTTTGTGATTGTGAATAGTATTTTGGCGTCTCCAGAATCGACAGATGCTAAAGTTCTATTTAATTTAGTGCATTTTGGCATTAAGAGCCGAAAAGTTTAAAACTAGTTCAAGATTTTCTTACTTAATTTTATTGGTGCCTCATTATGAGGGTGTCACGCCTTTAGATAAAATCATCCTTAAAAAAAAGAAAAAAAAAGACACATACACATTTACACACACACAGACACGTCAATAACACACGTCACGTCCGTCGTTGTGTATTTAATGTCTGTAATGATTTGTCTTTTTGTCTTTGTTTTTTTTTTTTTTCAAATTTTTGTAATGTAAGTTAAATGTGGCGTCCAATATGGAAATAAATATTTTTTCTTTCTTTCTTTCAAGCTTATAACACCCCGTCGTTTTTGCGTCGGGGGTTAAAATTACGAGTAAAGAATCTCTCAAAAATTGTCTTTTATAATTAGTCGGATATATACACATTGGGTCACAATGAGATGCATTCAATTTAGTATCCTGGCACTACGGATAACTGTAGCCGTGACGTCATTCGTGCCAGAGCCTCTAAAAAGCCAGTTATAAAATAGTGATGTGACTTCGGTAACTGATAAAAGTAACAGTGTAATAAGTACCTACATAAATACAAGACCGCATGATCCTTAATTAAAATACGAAGTCCAAAGATGGATGTAATTATTATTATAAACAGGTCCACGGTCCTGCAGGAGATTGAACGCCGAGCAGAAAAGCACAGGACTCGCATTCAGCACCACATAAATCCTCTCGCAGCCCAGCTGACTAACAAGGAGACGACAAGGTCACGGCTTAAAAGACACCAGATCCTGCAATTGTGCAAAAGAGGATTGGCTTCTAATAAGCAGTGGTGAGATTGATAAATCCAAATGCTCCTCACCCGACTGATGATATGAAGGAACAGACGATTGCAAGTGGTCACAAAATAAGAAAAAAAAATAAAAAAATGTTATCAGTACTGCAGGTTACCCACGGAAAACAAGAAAGAGATTGGAAAAGCCCTAACGCGCATTTTGTATGAGAACCGCCGTCGCCGGTTCAACCCTACTCTCTTTTACTACCACTCCTGCAAACAGATAACTACAATAGCTCTACTGCTTCTCAAATTCCATAGCCTAATTTTATCATTACTATTCGTAAGATATTCCATACAAAAGTATTTTTTATAGCCGATCTTACTAAGGATTTTAGCTTTTCTGTGATAAGGAGGAATCTCCTTGCATGATAGTCGACATTTGATTTTATTCCCTGCACGTGACGACCTTTTAATATACTATCGCGGAGCTCCGTGCGTCGTAAAGTTTGCGGACGAGTGGAGTGCAAAGTTGAAATATGAACTATTTGCTTAAACTTGTATGGCGCGCGTTTCTCACTCACTTGGCATTTCCAACCTCTTTCTTCTAATCCGTGGTATCACCCACTATAATGGTACTCTTTGTTGGACTTTGTTGGACACAATTCACACATTGTTTTAAGTTTACGCGATTATTATCGTAATCAACTACCGCGGTTATTATCATGGCACTTGCAACAGTGTCGAAATATCGGGAGTCTCATATCCCCATTTAAACGCGGTAAGAACCCGTTATTATGTGCTTTAATTACAACTCACACAATCAGAAAGAAAGAAACATTTATTACTCCCGGACACCACAGACACAGACAGATAGGTAAGTACATTACATTCAACACAGGACGGAAACCACACGGAAATCAACACACACACACACATCAAGTACATTAGCACATTATCAAGTTAAACAGTACTTAACAAACTTAAGTATACACTTTTTAATTTATTCGCTCATATTTGAACACAATCTAAATCATGATACGGGATACTTTTAGCTTCTTTTTAGCTCTAAGTGCTTTATTACAAAATGAAAACTAAATATAAAATACTTGGTTTAAAATATAGACCGTGCTATTGGATATGGGCCAAAAGAAAACAACTATTTACTTATTTATTTATAATAATATGTTCGTATAATCCTACTAAATTAATATTAACAAGGAAGCTACAACGTCTGACTCCTAGCACAGAGTAAACAAGAGTGAAGGTAGATGGCGTCTTGATCATAGATTAATTATTACTCGATTATAGAATTGACAATATCGAATGATTAAATCGATTTTAAGAGCTCACACGCGCCACGAAAAAGTCCTATCTATAATTGTCACGTGGATAGGTATACAATACTGCAAAATACTGAAATGCTCAATGACGTCTGTTATGTTCTTTTTCAAAAGCGATTTCGTCGCTGTCGAAAATCACTCCTGATTACTTATCAAATGGAATGAAAGTTGAATAAACTCTAAACGACCTGGCAACAAAACAATCCAATCTCCTTTCTCAAATCAATTCTCGATCTACCAAGCAATTCTAAAACTAATTTCAAATCAATTTTCAAACACAAAATCACGCAACTAGTTAGCAACAAAATTACTAACATCCACACATCACTAGCCGTAAAAAAAAACGAAAAAAAAAAAGCTCAGAGAGGGCGGACAATGGAGTCAAAGGCAATTTTTCACGCTCGTACGGGGGTTACGTTCATTTTCACTCCATATAACCATTATGATGCCCTATGCTGTAATGTCCTTTTGTATTGGAAAATTTGGTCTATTTTTTTGTCGATGACGTGTGTTTTTTCTAAAGACCAACCCCCCCCCCCCCCCCCCCTCAAGTTTTATTAGCCGGCACAAAAGAAGGCTATTACGGTATTAGAAAACTTTATTATGAGCCTTTGTTCATTATTTAAATTAAGAGCCTTTGTTGGTCGACGATAGTTTTTAATGTATTGGTGAAACTATGAAGTCGATAATATTTCGCGCATTGAACGATTGTTCATTCCTTAGCTACGGCTATTAGCGCTAAATTGCTAATAAGCAGATGCTAGCTAATTGTTTACCATCGGGCTATCTGTTTGCTGGTTTCCTGCCTATTAGTATTATAAAAAGAAGTGGACCTGTGCTAACACCGACTGGCTTCTCAGTCGGGGAGCGCCAGTTCGAACCCCGGCACCTATGAGTAATCATTTATCTTAAGTGCAATTTTCACTAACACAGTTGGCGCGACCATTATAGACGGCGATACGGCTCACCGCCTATCACATTGGTCTAACAGAAAGCGCGGTGAGGTGTGGGTACTTAGTTCATCTTGCGATGGATGTACCTCTGACTACAGTGGGGTATAGTCGTGAGCTTATGTTTTATGTTATATATTATAAAAAAATAAGTGAGACTCGGGGGGGCGGAGGAAGGAGGAGCGGGGAGGTAAATGTAACTCAGCTCAGTGGCTACCGATAGGAATTGGTACGGGGCGGAGAGTTACTGTTCTATATGTAGTAAATCAAATCAAATCAAATCAAAAATCTTTATTTGTGAATACAGGTATACAAAATGATGTTACATAAAGTTATTACAATCTCTGTATTCAGCCTGTTAGTAGGCATACAAATAGTGGCTTGTTATTTAAGTACTTAATATTAAATTCAATATTCTGTATTATATAATAGCAGAGATGTCAATTTAAAGGTGGGTTTACATGTATATTATATAAGATTTTTATCCTTTAGGTATTCATGGATGTTATAATAATGTTTTAAGTTTACGCGGTTATTATCATAATTAAAACACATAATAACGGGTTCTTACCGCGTTTAAAGCAGGGATCTGAGACTGGGAGTCTCGGTCTCGCGGTAAAAACCATTTATTATGTGTTTTAATTATGTTATAATAAGTAGGCATTATTTGTCAATAGTACATATAACTCGTTCTTAAATTTTTCCAGATCTAAACATGTCATGTGTTCCCACTATTACCAGCCAGTATTATTCAATTCAATTCAATTCAAATATACTTTAAACTATCATAATCAAACTATCTTTGTATTATTATAATTATGCTCCCACTGTTGCATAAAAATACAATTAAAAATTACATTGTTACCTAATAACTTACAGTAAAACAATACCAAACAAACACAACTATGATGCCATTCAATACGATAAAACATTCCACGAACAAATGAAGCTTGCAGTCGCCCGAATCGTATTAAAATTTAATTATGTTAGCTTGTTAGGATATTTCTATCAGCATGTACACTCAAATTGCTGTAAAACTGTCTGTTAATTGTTGTTGGAATAATTTAAAAAAACTCAGCATTGTACCGAGGATCATACAGGCAAAACACCATCTAAACTCATATACTTAATAGCCCGGATACTCCATACAAAAATCTTAATCTTACTATGTTCTGCCTTACACCGTGCGTGCGAGCAAAACAGAGTTCGCGCGTTCTCCCTTGCACCTTAACGGCTTACGAATTAAATAGACTAAAGTCCCCCATCCATTGGAGGGGGTGAGGTAAACAAGCTCGCTGCAAGGTTGTATTAGTGCGGGGTGGAGAATGAGAGTATTTTTTGTTATTCTATAACACCATCGGTGGCTAACGCGCGCTACCGCCACATTTGGAACAGTGGTAGAAGCACGCAACAGTCACCGGAGGGGTTCGGAAGCCGCTATAGTTATGACCCGTTTTCTACTGCAATATCTTACGATAAGTGTGCAACGGGGGTAGAGTAGCTTAGTCACGCTGCTGACTATAAATATCGGGAGTCTCATGTCTCTGATTTTCACGCGGTAAGAACCCGGTATTATGTGTTTTAATTTCAATAACATGTATTTAAGGCGTGTTTCTCACACTTAGTAAAAAAAAAATAGGGAAACAAAGTCGGGAACAAAAACAAGTTGTTTCAAATATAATTTCAGCATAATTCATTAGGAATTGTGTTCTATCCGAATGGACAATTCGATCTCATTTTCCGTTTTAGTCAGAAATGTTAGGCTTTCGTTCCGGTTAACAATGGCAGATTTGTTTTGATCAAATCAGATGTTCAGCGTTTGCCTGACAACGCACTAGAAATAGATATGTTTGCGATTTTAGTGACCTGTTGAATAGCGAATGGTATTTGTGGTTGGAGGTCTAAGTTGAAATTTTCAGTACTTATCCATATTATGTAATTCTGTAAGCACACATTTTGCAATTTTGCTTCAACGATTTGCTTTTTGTTATGCATGTGACAGGGTGTGTTTTTGTATGAGTAGACTGGTCTGTGAGTTTTGGCAAAAATTCTGATGACGTCATCAGAATAATTCTGACCGTAATCAAATTAACAAAATAAAAGTCGAGCTACTCTGTGATAGTGATTATAATAAATAATTATAATACATTTTCATTTTTACCGACTTCAAAAAAGGAGGAGGTTCTCAATTCGACCGTATATTTTTTTTTTTTTTTTTTTTTTTTTTTTTTTTTATGTTTGTTCGGGCATATCTTCGTCGTATATGAACCGATTTTGATAATTCTTTTTTTGTTTGAAAGGAGATATACCCAAGGGGGTCCCATGTCAAGGAAGTCAGGATCTGATGATGGAAGACCAGAGAAATCGAGGGGAATTTTCAAAAATCGTAGGAGCGACTAGTGCGTTTGTAAAGTCATATTGATCGGATCGATCTTTAGGCTTCGGGAAAACTTCCCGACCTTCGAAAACTGGTCAGCATCAGGGAGATACCCTATGGCCTGGCAAAACTATACAACCTGGAGCAATTTTTCTTTCACGAAACGTATTTAAATCTTGATCAAATTCAATCGCCGGTGCAAAAAAACAAAATGGCGGAAAAAAAAGATGGCCGCCATACAAAATTTTGTCGATTTTGGAAGAAGCCCGTTTGGGTAAAAATAATGTATGGGGCGCTTACTCAAAACGTCATGTAGAGTACGGAAATACTTTCTGGTCACCAAAAACTGCTCCGCATCAGAGAGATACTCTACGGCCTGGCAAAACTATCGCACGTGAACCAATATTTCTTTCAGAGCACTTATTTAAATCTTGGTCAAATTCCATAGCGCGTAAAAAAAAAAAACAAAATGGCGGAAAAACAAGATGGCCGCCATACACAATTTTGTTTTTTCAGAAAATGTCTCGGGATATAAAATATATATCGGGGTTGTGATCGGATCGTCATGTTAAGTATGGAAATACTTCCCGATTTTCGAAAACTGCTCCGCATCAGGGTGACACCCTACGGCCTGGCGAAACTATCACACCTGAACCAATTTTTCTTTCACGAAACCTATTTAAATCTTGGTCGAATTTAATGGCCGGTGAAAAAAATACAAAATGGCGAAAAAACAAGATGGCCGCCATACAAAATTTTGTTTTTCCAGAAAATGTCTTGGGGGTAAAAATGATGTATAGGGGTGTGATCGGAACGTCATCTTTGAAAACTGCTCCCAATCAGGGAGACATCCTACGGTCTGGCAAACCTATTGCACCTGGATTTTGTTTGTTTCCACGACACCCATTTAAATCTTGGTCAAATTCTGTCGCCGGTGAAATAAAACAAAATGGCGGAAAAACAAAATGGCCGACATACGAAGAGGGACAGTTTCGAATAAACAGGACACGCGAGCTGCTTTAGCAGCGAGCGAACCACGCGAAATCTACTGTATCTATATGTATGCGTGAGTGTGTATGATAGCAGCTTCCACTGACAACCACATGTGTGTATGTACACATACACATGTGTGTGTGTGTGTGCGTGTGTGTGTGCGCGCGCGCGTGTGTGTGTGTGTGTGTGTGTGTGTGTGTGTGTATGTGTGCGTGTGTCTGTGTGTGTGCGTGTATCTGTGTGTGTGCGTGTGTACGTGCGCGTGTGCTCGTGTGCGTTAGCGCGTGTGTGAGTGTGTGTGTGTAAACATGTTCATCAATAATAATTGTGATCACTACTAATAATATATTATATTATTATATATGAATATAAATCAGAAAATCTGTCTGTCTGCATCTTTGCTCGGTCTAACCATCACTTAAAATCGTAAAATAAAATAAAATTTTTAACAAAAAAAAAACCGACTTCAAACGCAAAACTAAAAAGCAATAAATAAATTTACTTCGCACAAAGTAATTAGTACGTATTTTCAATTAGTTAATTAATTTATAATTCTGAAGTCGGTGCCAAGTAAATGCTACAACAACCCTACTACAATATCAAATTACTATGTACACACAATATTGTTTAATACCTATATCAAAGCAATTACAAAACAATGTCAAACAAAAAATTACAAAACAATCAGTATTGAAAAATATATGAATCGGTACTTCGTTGTAGCATTTCCTTGGCACCGGCTTCAGAATTATAAATTAATTAACTAATTGAAAATACGTACTAATTACTTTGTGCGAAGTAAATTTATTTATTGCTTTTTAGTTTTGCGTTTGAAGTCGGTTTTTTTTTTGTTAAAAATTTTAAGTTGAAAGTACATAATTGAATAGTGAATACACATAACATGTGTCTTACCTACTTGTACACCATTCTTTATTCTCGTGTGGGTTGTGAGGTGGATTACCAACCTCATCAACCCTGGTGTCAGGGTTACTAATGAGCCGCCAAAGGCCCCTGACATGACTCATGTAACGACTACTTACTTACATCAGTAAATAGTAACCGGGACCAACGGCTTAACGTGCCTTCCGAAGCACGGATCATCTTACTTTCGTACAATCAGGTGATCAGCCTGTAATGTCCTCACAAAGTATTTTTTGTGATATTTCCCCACCGGGATTCGAACCCGGGACCTCCGGATCGTGAGCCTAACGCTCTACCACTGGACCACGGAGGCCGTTACACCATCATAGTATGCAAATAAAGATTATTGAAGTAAGGTAGGTTTGTGATGTCTATTATAATTCCATCATCACTAATTAAGAGTCACGCTCTTGTCTTACTTTTTTAGGCAAAAATAGGGCAGTGATTACCCTCTTACCTTCCGCCTAAATAATAAATAATTCCATATAGAACTGAAAATTCTGACAGAGCATACGTCACGGAAAAATTTTGATCCGCTGTTAGGATTAGTAAGAACTCTGACACGAGGTTTGGTGAAGTCATCAACCTTTCACAATCGACATGAAAAGAAGTAGAAGAAGTAGTTTTTAAGGCCCCTATCTCACTAGGACACTATGGTGGCGCAACCACAGTCGCTCCACCAACTGCAGTTGTATAAAGGTTACCTCATCATCATCATCATTAATTTAAGAGCCACGCTCTTGTCGGTGTGGCATTTTGCATGCTACTTTTTTAAGGAAAAATAGGACAATGGTTTTCCTTTTGCCTACCGATCTTCAATACCCTGTCTGACGCGAGTGGGTTAGCACCCAGAATAGAAACGTCACCTCACTGCATTATTTTGTTGGTAGCTCAACTTTTGTGGTGCCACCATGATGTTCTAGTGAGAGCACTAAGATCCCTGGGAGGTTAAAAGGCCACATCAAAGCAATTCATCTAAAAAGCAATATTGCTATTTGACATTTCTTGACATTACGCACTTACTCTTACATGAGCAAATGTCAAACTGCAATATTGCTTTTTAAATGAACTGCTTCTATGTAGCATGTGAATCTCATTCATTATTAATAAACATAACACACTAGCCTTGATTCCTGCAGACACCTCCTAATTTTATTTTAAGTTATACCCGTCATTATCTAATCCGCCTAAAAGGAAAGGGACAAATAATTGACAACTGTTAATTTTAAAATGAATGAATAACCCGGGCGAATAAAATAGGCATCTCGCTGGTATATGCAACCCGTTTGACGTGTGCTGTCAACTTAATTCTTTATTCGTGGTTATTATATTCGCCAAATGGAAGGGTTTTTAAAATTCCCGCCTAAAATTGACGTGTGCTCCATAAATTTTATGCCTGTCGATTATCCGTTCCTTTCCTTTCCGGCGGAATTGAAAATAACGGGTAATAACTTGAAATAAAATTAGATGGTGTGTACTGGAAACAGCACCACTGTGTACAGTCATGAGCAATATCATGTACCCACTTTAGAACCCTGTCGCACTATCATATTTGACATTTAATGAGACTTACGGTTTCATTTGTCAAGAAAGTTAATATGACATGGTTTCAAAGTGTACACATATTAGTGTTCGCGACCGTACCCTATTGAACAATGCCTACTCGCCTAACGGTTCACATAAAATAAAAACCCACCCAAATGTATCATAGTCAAGCTGTATAAACAAATCCTGATCCAATATTAAGGTGACATATCACCAAAATCTTTCACGCCCATACATTTGGTGGAAACGAGCTAAATTTAAAATTATTGTACGGAAACGGATCATAAATAAAACATCGTCACACTCCGGGTCACATTCAAAGAAAAGGTTGTATTTACGACTTTTGGGCCGGGGGACCTGTTCTAATTTATTTATGGCCCCGAAGGCCCACGGGACGTATTGATGTCGTCCGCTCCATCGTACATCGGCCAATTGTTTAGGGCCACAGTGCATGGACAATAGGCAAAGGGTTGCTTTGAAATTGCGATGTAGGTTCGTCTTGCTTTTAATTTGGAATTGCGGGTTATCTCAACATTTTTCAAAGATGGGTCCCACCCGATATCCGTCGATGCATGAGATATCGTGACAATGAATGGTGTAAGTATGTGTTTTTTTTAATATCTAAGGGGTTTGTTTGTCCATTAGTCCATTTTCCATTACTTAGTCCAAATCAAATATTGTTGATCCTTAAAATCGCTCGCATGTCTCTAGATTTGTGAGATGTGTTTCATCAAGATGCTTTTGGTCTGAATGGAAAAAAGTGAGAAATCATAAGGCGTCATCATTATCCCGATTTGACAGGTCCGACTTTTTACACATTGTACACATTGACGATTCAAAGTTGTAACTAAGTTGCAAATATATTTTTCAGTTTTGAGTTTGAGTTTATGCGGAGAGTCAAACGTGCGTGTAACGCTTTTGCGTGAACGCTCTCCTACATCGCCATATGTTTGAATCATGGAATAAAGAGAGAGGTTGGAAGGGCAAAGTGAGCGCAAAACGCGCGCCATGTGAGTATAAGCATTTGCTCATACTTAGTATGAACTATACATACATACATAATCAGCCTATATACGTCCCACTGCTGGGCACACGCCTCCCCTCAATCAACCGGAGGGTGTATGGAGCATACTCCACCACGCTGCTCCACTGCGGGTTGGTGAAGATGTTTTTACGGCTAATAGCCGGGACCAACGGCTTAACGTGCCCTCCGAAGCACAGAATCATCTTACTTTTTCGGACAATCAGGTGATTCAAGCCTGAAAAGTCCTTACCAAAGGACAGTCTCACGAAGTGATTTCGACAATGTCCCCATCGGAAATCGAACCCGGACCTCCTAGCCTAACGCTCTAACCACTAGACCACGGAGGCTGTTAACTTAGTATGAACTATTTAGTTCATACTTCAACTTTGCACTCGACTCGTTAGAAACCTTTACGAAATACGTCTTGTGCATTATATCTTGCAGAGCAAAAAAAAACAAATATCGGCTATCATACAAGGAGATCCCTCCTTATCACTGGAAAACTAAAAACCTTAGTATGATCGAGTATTTATCAAAAAAATACTTTTGCATGCAGTATCTTACGAAAAGTAACGATATACATAAAATATACGTTGCCTGTAAGTGGCTATGGAATTTAAGAAGCAGTAGAACTATCGTAGTCATTTGTTTACACGAGTAGTAAAAGAGAGTGGGGTCGAACTCGCGACAGCGGTTCTCGTGCAAAATGCGCGTTAGGGCCTTTCGATTATAAACGAAACGAATGGTGTAAGGCAAACTGAACCAAGAAAGAGCACATTTGTACACAAGCCATCAATCAGTAAACAAGAGATCGTAATCGATTGACCCGCGGTTGTAGAGTGGGGAACAAATTGCAGCGTGTACCGTACACAGTGGGACAAGAGCACTGCACACTACTGCTCGGTGCCAGCAAACATTTAAACTGACAGCACAGAATAAAGAATAATACTACGTCTACTACTATCGTGTGGGTAATTTTGCTTCAACGATTCGACGCTTGTTCTGTGACGGTGTGTGTTTTTGTATGAATAGACTGGTCTGTGAGTTTTGCCAAAAATTCTGATGACGTCATCAAAATAATTCAAACCGTAATCAAATCAACAAAACAAATGTCGAGATATTCTGTGATAGTGATTATAATAAATAGTTATCATACATTTTCTTTTTTAGGTTGAAAATACTTAATTGATTTCACATAACATGTAACTTACCTGCCTGTATACCTTCTTCTTCTAAGTGGATTACCTTCTTCGAGGTGGATTACCAACCTCATCAACCCTGTTGTCAGGGTATTTACCCGCCAAATGCCCCTGACGTGACTCAACAACTACGTACTTACATCAGTAAGTAGTAACCGGGACCAACGGCTTAACGTACCTTCCGAAGCACGGATTATCTTACTTCTGAACAATCAAGTGATCAGTCTGTAATGTCCTAACCAAACTAGGGACCACAAAGTTATTTTTGTGATTTGTCCCCACCGGGATTCGAACTTGGGACCTCCGGATTGTGAACCCAACACTCAACCACTGGATCACGGAGGCCGTTAAATAGTAAGAAAGAAAATGAACTTATTTAATTTGGCACGCGACAAGGAAAGTTTCGTTACGTTTCAGAAATTAAAAATTTTTGCCTGTTCATTATCATGGCCCGTCTCCATCGGACGTTCGGTTCGGACTTTTAATTAATTAAAACTCAACTGATAACTTAGCTTTGTCTTTTTATGGAGTTTTTTTCTTTTGTGTAAATGGAACCGATCACTCATTTGTATTTAGGGCGCGTCTTTTAAAAATGATTATCGTATTTTGAAGTTAGAGGAATTTCAATTTGAAATTCGATTTTTACGTAATGAAACATTTCTGTTGTAATTTTTAAATCAGGTTGTTTGTTCTGGGCATTTAAAAAAAAAATACATAACCTGTATCATTCCGGACACTCCGTATAAAAATGTAATTCTTACCATATTCTACCTAATGCAGCGTAATTTTGCTGCAGCGCAATCTTTTTGCTTATCAAGTTTTCTTTTTCTGGCTTTTTGGACGTATGTTATATTTAAAATTTGAAATATGAATTTGTCTCCATGGTTTATTTGTTTGTTTCTTGACATTTGAGAGATATTCTTTGTGGCTGACTATTGGTTTTCTTGTATTTTATCTGGAAAATCTAATTTAATGTTCTATATGTGTTTTTAAATGTGCTGTTTTAATTGTGAAACGTAAAACGTAATTTCTGGTGGTATAATTATAGTATTTCGTTTTCCCTGGTAAGTTCGTGTTGGTTTGCTCTTCTTTCTTCTTTTTCTTTGATTCCTCTTTTCTATTTTATTATTTATCTTTGTAGATAAGGGAAATCCCTTTGGGTTTTGGTTTTTACCTGGAGCTACATCGTGTGCGAAGCCGCACCATCCCCACGGATCCTATATGTATATGATTCGAGTTGCGACTGCGAAGTTGCTACGATCGCTCTGACTCTGCGGTTCCTGTCACTTGCCGTTACCCGTTTCCTGACCTGAAGCTGTATCGCTTCATCGGTCCCTACGAGACGGACGGATCGACGGAATATCTACGGCTGCGAAGAACCAAATTGTTTTTGTTTCTTTTTATATTCCAGAACCTTTTTTTAAATATTATTTCCGCTATTTGTGAATATTTATTTAGGAAGCTTCTTCAAAATTCTTAAAGCCCCGCGCGGCATCGTTTGTGTTTGGTGTTCCTTTTGGCATAATCTTTAAAAACTTTCGTTGATCAACGGAGGTAGGTGAGGTTACCTTTTATCTATGTTCGTGTTAATTTATAATAGTTTTAATTCCTTAAATTGCATTTCCCATTAAATTTATTTAATTGCTAGCGAGTTCCTCTTCTTTATCGCTACACTAACGCGTAAGTGCGAGCGAGACACAGTTATCGCACTCTCTTTCTTACTTCTTAACGGCTTACGAACATTTAGACTAAAGTAAGACTCAGAGGGGAGTGAGAAAAGAATATACTTACGAAATATTATTTTTTATTCTGTGACGAAAGGCGCCGTGTAAAGGGTTGGTTTTCCCTTCACGGGTTGGAACTTGGAAGCTCAAGCAGTCGCTTCTGTAAAAAAACCAAACCTGTCAAATCTTCAGATCAGAGTTGGAAAAGGATGAGTTTTTGAGAGCAAAGACAACGTAAGCGTTAAGTCCAGAAGTGCAACATTTTTGCGCTTTTAGAACTAACAAGAAATCTCCGCAAAATAGCAGAACGCCGGGCATTCCCCTCAGAAGTTACACTCAGATCTCAGTTGTAAGTCTGTCTTATCTCGAAGAACTGAAGTTTCCATCTTCGACGCATGGAAATAAAATTATCCGTTGTATAAATTTGCTCAAACTTCTTCGCTTTGCAACCATAAGGCGTCCAACAAATTTTACAAGCCATTAAAGGGGGATGCTTCTCACACCGAACGGAGAAGAATACAAAGAAAGATGTAGTATTCTTCTTTTGTTTCTGTTTTTATTAATATTTTCTACATTATCAGAGAGCGGGATCTTTTACTACAGACATATCTTGCTTAAAAGAAGACCTTAGGAATTTTGTTGAAAGAATAACTTTGAAAAAGAAAATAAATAAGTATTTCTCTTTTTTCTTTTCATCTTCATGTAACATTTTTAAAGGTATAAGTACTTACATATTTATATTATATCCTCTGTCACTATCCTCTATCAATATGGCCGCCTTACAGGGGGTGATAAGTGATCGATACTGATGCCAAAAATGCAATCAGTAAAATTTTTGTCTGTCTGTCTGTCTGTCTGTCTGTCTGTCTGTCTGTCTGTCTGTATGTTCCTTATAGAAACAAAAACTACTGGACGGATTTTAATGAAACTTGGTACAATTATTCGTGAGCATCAGAATGACTGCCCAAAATGACAGATCAGCTTTAAAATATTACTAACATCCAATACCTTTTAGCTACTATTTAATACCTTTGTATAGATATTTTCTACCTAATTAATAAATAAGAAAATTTATTTAAAAAATGGCCAGTCATTCTGATGTCTGAATGACCACCCACATTTAGAATCTCCATAAAAAGGCTCCGAAATGTAATTTCGCCTATACACAAATTTAGTACCTATTCAGTACCTACATAAACAAATATTTTTTTTAGATTTTTAAAACTAGAAATAAAAAAATATGAGCAAAAAATGTTTTAACGAAAATGTTAATTGTTTATTGTTTACTACTCAATTATGCACATAATACAAATTATAAAAAAGAACAAATGCAATAAAAGATAAATATGTTCCTTTTTTATAATTTGTATTATGTGCATAATTCCTACGGGAACGGGAATTAGCGGGAAAATTCTTTTGTATGAAAAATCTAAACCACTCAAGTTAGACGTTTGAAATTTAGCATGCAGGTACCTTAGATACCGTAGAGGTGCACTAAGAAAGGAATTCCCGAAATTCCCACGGGAACGGGAATTAGCGGAAAAATCCTTTTGTATGAAAAATCTAAACCATTCAAGTTAGATGTTTGAAATTTGTCATGCAGGTACCTTAGATACCGTAGAGGTGTACTAAGAAAGGAATTCCCGAAATTCCCACGGGAACGGGAATTAGCGGGAAAATCCTTTTGTATGAAAAATCTAAACCACTCAAGTTAGACGTTTGAAATTTGGCATGCAGGTACCATAGGTACCGTAGAGGTGCACTAAGAAAGGAATTCCCAAATTTCTCACGGGAACGGGAATTAGCGGGAAAATTCTTTTGTATGAAAAATCTAAACCACTCAAGTTAGACGTTTGAAATTTGACATGCGGATACGTTAGGTACCGTAGAGGTGCGCTAAGAAAGGAATTTCCGAAATTCCCACGAGAACGGGAATTAGCGGGAAAATCCTTTTGTATGAAAAATCTAAACCACTCAAGTTAGACGTTTGAAATTTGATATGCAGGTACCTTAGGTACCGTGGAGGTGCACTAAGAAAAGAATTCCCGAAATTCTCACGGGAACGGGAATTAACGGGAAAATCCTTTTGTATGAAAAATCTAAACCATTCAAGTTAGATGTTTGAAATTTGGCACGCAGGCACCTTAGATACCGTAGAGGTGCACTAAGAAAGGAATTCCCGAAATTCCTACGGGAACGGGAATTAGCGGGAAAATCCTTTTGTATGAAAAATCTAAACCACTCAAGTTAGACGTTTGAAATTTGGCATGCAGGTACTTTAGTAAACTTAAAGCTTAGTTGCAACAGGATATTACAAAATTCCCACGGGAACGGTAGTTAGCGGGAAAAAACATTTGTATGAAAAAATCAAATCTAAATAAAAGGAGAAACTGACTGACTCAGTGACTGACATATCAACGCATAGCCTGAACGGCTAAACGTAGGCATTTGAAATTTGGAAGAGACATAGCTTAGGTACCGTAGAGGTGCACTAAGAAAGGAATTCCCGGAATTCCCACGGGACGGAAATTAGCGGGAAAATCCTTTTGTATGAAAAATCTAAATCGCTTAAGTTAGACGCTTGAAATTTGGCATGCAGGTACCTTAGTTAACTTAAAGCTTAGTTGCAACAGGATATTGCAAAATTCCCACGGAAACGGGAGTTAGCGGGAAAAAAACATTTGTATGAAAAAATCGAAACCGCGTAAGATAGATGTTTTCAATTCAATTCAATTAAATTATTTATTGCATTCCATGTAGTACAATGGGGTGTTACATAGGCATAGGAACTAAAACATGGACCCTGTGGGGCACAGCAACGTTGAAGGGAAGAGAGGAAGTGTGTATTAAAATTAAAACTCAATGAACAATCAATTAAAAAAAAATCAATTCAATAAATTGATTCAATCTAGCATGCATGCATACCTTAGTAAATATAAAGTTTATTTTTGGCTGTATTTTGAAAAATGGGAGTTATTGGGAAAAAAATTGTATGAAAAAATCTAAACTGCATAAGTTAGATGCTTGAAATTTGATATGCACTCCCACACACACAAAGATCTCTCTCTTATATAACACGCCACGCGGACGAAGTCGCGGGCAAAAGCTAGTATATAATAAATCTGTGCGTTGCGTTTATTATTATTTAAATAAGTACTTAAAATATAACTATCATCATAAAGCTGTGGTGAAATACATAAGAATCTTTCAAAGCGTAGCCTATTTAACCTAACTTACCCTATGTATAGAATGGACACGTTAGTCATCTGTTTGTTTTTACAACATACCGGGAATCAAATCATAAAATAAAAATACGTCCTAATAAAAATTACATATATTTATAAAATTTATATATTTAATAAATTAATATAATAAAATTACATAATTATATATGTATATTTTGTTCAAAAATAATTTCGGTGTAACAACCGCCCTTCTTAAATCTCTTTTAACTTAGTTTCCGCTAGATTAACCAAAGGATTTCTGATCTTAATTTGTACGTATTAAGACCGAAACTCGTCTGTACTGATAATTGCATTCAATTCACCCAAGCGAGGTAATGTTTTTATTATGTCGTTCGTCGTTCTAATGCAAATTGCTGAGCCACTTTACGTTGTAGTGGTTCACGATGACCCTTGGCATTCATACAAATGGTATTGAAAATACGGGACTTCGTTGAAGCAAAATGAAATTGAAAAGTTGGCACGATTGTTAGAAAATAGAATTTTAAATTATGAAAATTGATGGAATTAAAGCTGAAGCTGTAAAAAGTTTCGTAAAAGATTGGCAGTAACCCAAAAGTGAAAAGACGTTCCGCATAATTTGACTTTGCAAGTGCAAAAGATTTTCAAACTTGATTTATTGATTCCAAATTGTTTTTTTTTTAATGTAATTATGTAATGTAATGATAATAATAATAAAAAACAGAATGTAAATCCACCACAGGCTTTGTCAGTACCAACATTCATATAAAAAAAAAAATAATAATAAGGGAAAGCATATTCAAATCATACATAATCAAATCCGCAGAAGTTTCGTCAAAATTGATTCCAAAAGTCTTTATTGCCCCTTGGTTTACTAGTATTTACAACGAAATACACGAGTATCTAAAGATTCCAACGGTTGCTGAAGTTATCAAGGACTACCAAAAGAAACACCTAGACCGCTTGGCCAGTCATCCTAATCCTCTTGCTTCTGAGCTTTTAGATCCAACTAATGTTATAAAGCGCTTAAAAAGAAGCCACATTGTGTAACGGAGGTGAGCTACGACGCTGGTCGTTGCTACAGACACGCCACCTTTCATACGTCAACACAACTGCTCATAGTCTGTTGACTGATCGTAGTTCAACCAGGAAAAAAAAAGTCTTTTTTTATACATTACAGAAATTACAGTATTACAGACACAGTCAACAACAAGAATGAATTTAGTACAAATATTTCGCCAGCAATGAAGCCATACGGAAATTTATGACACATACATTGAGAACTATTTTAAAACTTAACTACGGTCGTATTATCAATCTGGAATGGAGTATTAATAATATCCACATAACCAACTTATATCACACAGCGACAGTTTATATAAATATAGATTAGTTTAGAATTTAGATTTTTAAACTAGTTAACTGTAAAAACAGCTAGAGGTAGAAATATTTAAAGATTACATAAACATGAACAACCTATACACGGTGACATCGTAACGAATACTGAGAGGGAATGATTAAACTCATTATTCAAGAGGAATTTTCCATCGCAAAAGTAAAGAATTGAAAATAATTGACTAAAAGTAAAAAATAATCACGAATTTTGCGACGGAAAATTCCACATAGTAACCCTGATACCAGGGTTGATGGGGCCGGTAATCCAACTCACAACCCACACAATAGAAGAAAAGCCCACTTATGTAGGCGTAAATCTTTTTATAACTCATTGATGGAAGCTAGCCTCTGTGCTACTGTTGACCATGCATGGAAATAATTAAATTATCACACTGATAAAATTGAATTTCTGTTTATTTATATCAAAGTCCCCGTACATATATTTAAACGTATCGGGTAGGTCCCATTTTTTCCATAGAACATGATGTCATCATTTTAAGTTTACGCGGTTATTGTCATTACTAAAGCACATAATAACGGGTTCTTAGTTCTTAAATTATGGATCTACCTACTCCACTCCAATCTCATCATTCATCCCGTGATCATGGCACTTGCAACAGTGTCGAAATATCGGGAGTCTCATATCCCCATTTAAACGCGGTAAGAACCCGTTATTATGTGCTTTAATTATGACGTCATCGGACAAAATGTGACTTTTTCCCATTATATTCTATGGAACTGTATACGTACAAGCATTTCCCCCGACTTTTTTATTAGTGACGTCAGAGAACAAAATGGTAGTTGTCTTTTCCAAAATTGTTCCATGTTCCTAATCTCTCGGGTTCAATATCAAATCCTATGTACCTACAGTAAGGTGTCAATATTTGACTTTGGTATTCAAAAAATAATCATTGTCATTTCATTACTTTCGAATGATCAGTTTGCTACTCATTAAAGAGTCTTATCTTTTAAAGAGTCTCTAAACTTGTGCTATGGAACATATTTAAATAAAAATGTATCAGATGTCCTATAGAACAAATAAAACTAAATAGTCTCATTTTGTCCGATGACGTCATGTTCTATGGAAGGAATGGGACCTACCCAACGTATCTGGTACCTACATGATGGAGCCACTCCAATTAGACGTTGGTGTTTTCCACTCGGTCGAAACCCAACTACGAATAGCGAATATCAAGGGTTCTTTGCTTCGTGTCACAGGTTTTTTTACCGTCCATTTTTGTCCCGAATTGAAATTAAAAAGTTACTGTAAAGTTGATGTAGAATGCGAAGTTTGGTAGAATAATGAGGGCTTTTCGTTTGTCGACGATAGTGTCAGTGCTTAAGGGTGTTGAGACCACGGAATAGAAGAAAGAGGTTGGAAAAGCCAAGTGAGCGCAAAACGCACGCCATGCTAGTATGAGCAAATATTCAAATTCAAAAATATCTTTATTCAGTAGGTAACATAGTTACACTTTGAATCGTCAATTCTTACATAACGAACGTCTCATCCGCCTAAAACTACTGCAGCTTCTCACAACCTGTATAGCCGGGGAAAAGAAACTGCAAGAAAAACCTCGGCACAGGGCAGAAATTAAATACAAAGCAGAATTACTTCAACCCTTTTAGTCCTCCTGGAATTGACATTTTGTAGACGAATAAAATGAGGGTTTCTAGCGAATTTTCGATGCATATTAACCTAGAAATCCTGCTTAAGTTCGTCATCTATTAGGACGTGTTGGAGTAGGATTTTCGTGCGTTTTTTGCTTGAAAATCCTAGCGCGGTTCGTCTCGGGACGTATTGAACCAGCTTTTCGAAATACCCTCCTTTAACTTCACTCACGAAATGCTTCACGCCGGTTATTCTGTGAGACCGTGGTATCTATCCGGTCGAACCGGTCCATTTTGTGCCATAGCATAACCAATTCGACTGGACCTGGACTGTAATCTGGAACCTGTCAGAGGGCAACAGTAACTGTCAGTACTATTCAGAGGCAGAGGACAGGAGTCCTAGTACGGCTTTGAAATAGACTACTCTGGGCGCCATCCCACTTGCGTCAGGCTGAGTACTGCGGGGCGGAAGTCAAGAGGAAAACCACTGCCCTATTTTTCCCTAAAAAAGTAGCATGGAGAGTTAGGAGAATGCTACACTGAAAAGAGCGTGGCTCTTAAATTAGTGATGATGATGAACCAATTCGAGAACTACACGAGCTATTTAATCAGATACAACATACAAGTATAAATTAACTAAGACACATACATGTACGCTTAGAATCCCGAAGCCAGACCACGTTTCGGTGTACAAAGACGGCAGTGGAAACACTTATTAGACCGGCGTGTAGTAGGAAATGGGGACGAAGGCAAATCTATGCGCCACTAATTGGACCCCAGTCGATGCTCACGTCTCTAACGAAGTCACACACTGCTCAGGAAACCGTCAATGTTGTTTTTAATAGAATTCCGTGAAGTGGATCAGAATTTCGTTGTCTCATAACATAAACATAACAAATACTTTATTGCACAAAACAGGAAAAAACAAAACATAAGAGAAATAGAATGACAGAATGAGTACAATAGGCAGCCTTATTGCTAAGTAGCAATCTCTTCCAGGCAACCTATAAATATAGGATATATTTAATATTATGTAATATAGCGGGATAATGCAGCATGGGAATACTTGTAAGTACGTATAAAAACAAATACACTTTCGACTACTTAAACATAATTATAATTGTTATAATACATAGATATCACTACTTAAACTACTACAAATATTATGGAAGAAAAGGAGTACTTAGATAGTAGTAGTCATAGTGATTTTTACTAAGAAGCTGTGGTAGCCCAGTTGGTTGAACGCTTGCCTCTCACTTTAAATCCAGCACAGGCCTAAACCCATGATTGTCGAATTTGTTTTCGAATACATGTTTGGATCATAAATGATTATCACAAGAACAACATCTTGAGGAAACCGACATTCCCGAGAAATTTGTGACCTAACCTATATTGGACTGGTTTTCCCTTCGCAGGTTGGAAGGTCAGACAGGCAGTCGCTTCTGTAAAAACCGGACCTGTCAAGTCTTCAGGTTAGGTAAGCGGACCCTGTGAAAAACGGGATAATGCTTACTAAATTTTTACTAAAACAGTTAGCTCGAACATTATAGAGAGCGACGCAGCGATACGGCTACGTTGGTCTAACAGACAGATCGGTGAGGTGTAGGGTACTTAGTTCATCTTGAGAGCGATGTACCTCAAAAAAAAGAAAAAAAAAAGAAAAAAAAAAAGAATAAAAATAAAGATTCTATCTATCTATCTAACTGATTACCCCAATGAAGATAAAATCGTGGGTTTGTGTGATAAAATAACTTATAATTATTTTTGGATAGGTCTTTTGGTAATTAAATAAATTAATAAATCATTGGTGCAAGTCCGGTACCGGGCTTCGAACCGGCGCTCCGCTTTTGGGAAGCAATCCGGTATATCACAGAACCACAGCGGCCCCCAACAGAACCACAGTGACCCAGTTTGAGTATTTTAAATGTCTGCCGTGTATGCGGAATAAATAAATAAATAACCGGAACAAATTTTCGGTTGTAAACTCAAAGTCTTTAAACTGGGGTCCGAAAATCAATACGGCCGTGGCAATATCCCCAATTGGAATATAGTCGGAATTATTCTATGGAGTGTCCGAGGCGTTCTCTTCATTTATGTTTCTGAACTTCATTATTTTTAACCTCCGACGCAAAAACGACGGGGTGTTATAAGTTTGACGTGTCTTTGTGTGTCTTTGTGTGTGTGTGTGTGTGTGTTTGTCTGTGCCATCGTAGCTCCCAGACGGATGATCCGATTTTAATGCGGTTTTTTTGTTTGAAAGGTAAATCAGTCGAGAGTGTTCTTAGCTATGTTTGGTGGAAATCGGTTCAGGTCTGCAAGGTCATCAGGTCGTTTGATAGATAGATAGATGAAATACTTTATTGAGCACAATGGACACAAAATACAGAAATAAGGACAGCATATACAGAAAAGCACAACAGGCGGCCTTATTGCTCATGCAGCAGTTTGTTAGGTGTGATAGGAATGTCACACGCTCAGTTTGCTTGCGAGCATATGTGGGATCTGACATTTGAAACACTAATGTCTTCTGGAACCACTGAGCTGGTCTGCTGTTAGCGTACTTTATTTCTGGTCGGGTTTTTTTTTAATTTTTAATTTAATTTTATATTGTATTTGCCAAACATCGGGACAGTATGTGCCACTGACGTAACACATGTAGCTGTAGGCTCGAGACGTTGACACCTCCGCCTCGCTAAGTCAGCGAACCGTTCATTCAAATCCAATACAAATTCAATTACATTCCGTTTAGAGTGAGCGATTGATTAGACGTTTTCATCTCCATTCTAGGGGTCCGTGTGTGATCGATTATTTGATAATTGCTGAATGGGTTTTTGGGCGTTTTATTTAGTGTATGGTTTACTAGAGTTTTAGTTTTATGCAAATAAAATTAGAGTTTTAACAATGTATTTTGACGACGAACTATGTTTCACGAGTTTTAAATTGTTGAAAAATCGTCAAGTAACTATACACACCTATTTCACACCGAAGTAAGCAGAGACTATAGAATTCCATTTGCTTCGATCCCGGACCCACTTCTCTTGCCTCTTTTACATTCATCAATCGCTTCATACACGCATGCCGGTTCAGAGTAGATCGTACTGAACCGAACGTGAAAGCTTGGTTAATATGTAAAAAATAATAACAATCCTAAATAGCGCAGCTAGTTCATAAATTTAGTTGTATTTCAGCTATACCTGGAGTCAAGAGGTTCTCGACCAATATTCTCGAACGCAAACTAGCGTAGCTTTGAACCACTGGTATCGCTAAACAATATTTCATATTTGCTTTGACTTCGCTACGAAATTGATGCAGTAACTTCCTCAATAACTGGTCAATATACGAACATTGTAAACCAACCAATACATTGGTGAAATAGAACAACACTACCATTATTCAGGAAAGAATATTGGCGAGGAAATATAAAAAAAATAGTTAGAGTCTAGAAATGCGACATTTACTAATCTTCATGAAATAATTTTGACCATTTTTTCAATATATCGTACAATACAATACAATACAAATACACTTTATTGCACCAAAATAAAAAGAAATAATTACAAAAAGTCTCTTAACTAAGTACATGGCAAATGGCGGCCTTATCGCTTAAAGCGATTTCTTCCAGACAACCATAAGGTGAGGAAAAAGGTAAAAAAAAAAAATTGAAAGATCGTAATAAATAGTAAAACCCGGGTATGAAATTTATATTTAATTAGAACCACGATTGATTAAAATATTTTCACTTTATTTATTCACAAAATGTTTCCTTACATCCTTTTACCTACTCTGGTCCTACTCTGGTCGCCATCCCACTTGCGTCAGACAGAGTACCGCGGGGCGGAAGGCAAGAGGGATAACCACTGCCCTATTTTTCCCTAAAAAGTTGCATGGAGAATTTATTTATTTATTTTCATGGGGTAATAAACAGTTTTCCATGCTACTTTCACTAATCACTAATCACCAACACTCACTCACTAATCACTAACACACTAACCTACTCGAACCCCCTCTAACCCAATCTAATAAGCAAATGACAAAATGCAATATTGCTTTTTTAGATGAATTGCTTCGATGTGGCAATTTTAACCCTCCCATAGACGTGTATAACATTTGTTTTGAATAATACGCATAAAACTTTCCACTGATAACCCATACATATTTTGCATGAAACGAAGCGTTGTCAAATATAATTATCGCAACGAATGTTTTTTGGAACAATGTACTGGTTGTTAATGCATTTTAAATTAATAGCTTTTTGTGTTGAGTAGCCAATAATTTCAGCGGGTGAATTGTTTTCGGTTTTATTTGCGTGTTGATAACAATGCAATGGTTTATTCTGGCTGTATTAAGTGTAAATGATTGTTGATAGCGAGTAACAAGCGATAGTCAACATCAAAAAAAATACAAGTCTTTTATAAAGTGGTGAACTTATTTAGGAAGCTATAGCTCTAAGCAATTGGTACAGTCAGATGGACATCCATCTGTATTGTTACATAACATGTAATTGATACATATCAATTACAAGATAAACTAAGTACCCACGCCTCACCCAGCTTTCTGTTAGATCAGCGTGATAGGTGGTGAGCCGTACCGCCGTCTATGATGGTCGAGCCAACTGTATTAGTGGAAACTGCACTTGAGATAAATTGATAACACATTGATGCAAGTACCGTTTGAGAAGCAAGTCGATGAACCACAGAATCACAGAGGAGCTCGGTGGCGCAGCGGTAAACGCGCTCGGTCTGCGATTGTTGAAGTTAAGCAACTTTCGCAAAGGCCGGTCATAGGATGGGTGACCACAAAAAAAAAGTTTTCATCTCGAGCTCCTCCGTGCTTCGGAAGGCACGTTAAGCCGTTGGTCCCGGCTGCATTAGCAGTCGTTAATAACCATCAATCCGCACTGGGCCCGCGTGATGGTTTAAGGCCCGATCTCCCTATCCATCCATAGGGAAGGCCCGTGCCCCAGCAGGGGGGACGTTAATGGGCTGATGATGATGAACCGCAGAATACTCAGTGTTGGGGATCGACGCCTGTTCATATTTATTAATCCCGACAGGATGAAGACAGATTGCTGTTTTTATTTAGTAGGCGCTAAGTTGTCATTGTTCCTCACTAAAATAGACGTTAATTGTTCCGATTCTACATTTTATTTCCAATACTACCTGAAGTCGTAATTCCTCAATGAAGTAATATCATCACGCGCTTTTATTTTTTATACAGGAATGCGGCTACACATCGCTGAGCGCATCACACAACGCAACGCGCATCGCACTGAACGACACATCGCTGAGCACACAACGCAACTGCAACTCCTGAAACGAGGTATGTGCCATATAATACAGAGTGTAAGTGACATCGTTACGAAAACTTTACGGGATGATTTAGGCCATAATTCTGAGTTGATATCAAGTGGAATTTTCCGTTGCAATTCATCATCATCATCAGCCCATTAACGTCCCCACTGCTAGCGCACGGGCCTTCCCTGTGGATGGATAGGCAGATCGGGCCTTAAACCATCACGCGGGCCCAGTGCAGATTGTTGGTTATTGACGACTGCTAATGCAACCGGGACCAACGGCTTAACGTGCCTTCTCTAAACGAAGCACGGAGGATCAAGTTCAAGTAAGCAACGTGCCTTGCAAGTATGGAACGGAAAATAATTCAAAAAAACACAAAAAATGTTGCATGAATTTTCCGTCAGGAAAATCCACTTGATATGTTGATTCTGAGTTGTCATAATCATGGTCTGAAACATCCCCCTTAGTATTTGTTACGCCGTTAAGCCGTTGGTCCCGGTTATTACTTACTGATGTAAGTACGTTGTCGTTACATGAGTCATGTCAGGGGCCTATGGCGGCTCAATTGTAATCCTGATACCAGGGTTGTTGGGGTTGGTAATCCACCTCACAATCCACACGATTGAAGAAGAAGTATTTGTTACGATGTCACTAACACCCTATCTACTTGTATGGCTACTTTTACGTACTTGTACACTTGTTGCTTTACTTGGCCCGGTGGTCTAGTGGTTAACGCGTTGGGCTCATGATCTGTAGATTCGGGTTCGATTCCCCATGGAGACATAGTCGAAATCACTTTGTGAGACTGTCATTTGTTTAGTAAGGACATTGCAAAAAGTAAGATGATTCCGTGCTTTGGAGGACAGAGGGCGGGACTTAGCCAACGGCTATTAGCCGTAAAAACATCTCCAACCAACCCGGAGAGAAGCAGCGTGGTATCCGCTCTGGTTGATTGAGGGAAGATCTGTGGGCAGCAGTGGGACGTTTATAGGCTGTTTATATTTTTGTGTATGTATAATTCTACCAATTAGAGCAATACATTGTTTTTAAACGTGAGGACACAGTGAGTGCGGTTTGTCGTAGTGAGTATGGTACGAGTTCAGATGGTTCCGAACATTCCGATATCAAATATAGAAACAAGCGGCAAAGAAAGACGGCAGACAGATATGTCTGCCCGTAGAAAATTATGGATCTACCTACTCCACTCCAATCTTATCAGTCATCCCGTGATCATGGCACTTGCAACGGTGTCGAAATATCGGGAGTCTCATATCCCTGATTTAAACGCGGTAAGAACCCGTTATTATGTGTTTTTATTATGATTAGAGCCATGCTGCTTTTATTGTTTTTGCAAATAACGCAACGACTTGAAAGCTTCGGTCAACACGACCCCACAAATATTGGACGGGACCACTACCTCGTTAGTGCGTAACATTATCAAACCCGAAAACGGAGGTAGGATTGAAAGCATACCTTAGGATGTCGCCCAGTGAGAGGCGAAGCTAAATGTATTTATGATAGTTTGTTAAAAACTATTAAATTAAAAAAATTAAAAACCCCCGACCAAATAAAAGTACTTAATTATTTTGACAAAAAGTTAAAAATGCTAAACCCTAAAAAGCAAAAAATAACTTATCTCACATTTGCTTGCAAGCAAACTGAGCGTGTAACATTCCTATCACACCTAACAAACGACCTGATGACCTTGAAGACCTGAACCGATTTCCACCAAACATAGCTAAGAACACTCTTGACTGATATATCTTTCAAACAAAAAAACCGCATTAAAATCGGATCATCCGTTTGGGAGCTACGATGCCACAGACAGACACAAACACATTTACACACACACAGACAGACACTTCAAACTTATAACACCCCGTCGTTTTTGCGTCGGGGTTAAAACATAACATATTCGATTCGCTGACTTAGCAAGGCGTAGGTGTCAACGTCTCGAGCCTATAGCTAATGTGTTACGTCAGTGGCACATACTGTCCAGATGTTTGGCAAATACAATAAAATAATGAAGTTCAGGAACATAAATGATGAGAACGCCTATGCCACAAGGAGAACACCTCGGATACTTCATACAACAATCTCGACTATATCCTAATTGGGATATTTTGTTACTGTAGCGTCCTCTAGTAATAAATTATACTTTCTTTCTTTCTAATCACAGGTACATCCATTGCAAAATAAACTATGTACCCAGACCTCACCGAGCTTTCTATTAAACCAACGTGATTAGTAGCAAACCGACCGAAACCTCCATGGTCTAGTGGTTGTGCGTTGGGCTCACGATCCGGAGGTCCTGGGTTCGATTCCCAGTGGGGACATATCACAAAAATTACTTTGTGGTCCCTAGTTTGGTCAGGACATTACAGGCTGATCACCTGATTGTTCGAAAAGGTGATCCGTGCTTCGGAAGGCACTTTAAGCCGTTGGTCCCGGTTACTACTTACTGATGTAAGTAAGTAGTCGTTACATGAGCCATGTCAGGGGCCTTTGGCGGGTCAATAGTAACCCTGACACCAGGGTTGATGACGTTGGTAATCCAACTCACAGCCCACACGATAGAAGAAATGGTAAGACGTTTTGCCGTAATCGCGCAAGCTGGTGTACCACAGGACCACAGTGATATTTAAAAAAAAAACGGTAACTCTACGGTATTTAAATCTACACATAAATATGTATATAGCACAGCATTTCTCAATACTCATCCACATATCGTCCATTCGTTAAAATAGAATTCCAAATTTAAATTCTCTAACAAAATTTTTAAATAAAGATAATTTATTTGCTTAAAGATGAGTAATATAAATACAGATGACAGTGTTCACATTATAAGTTCTTCATGTTTGCTGTGCGGCGCACAAAATTTTAAGTAAGTACCTAGTATATTATCTATATAAATACATGCATCATGAAAATTATCTTTTTCATTTATTAAACAATTTATCCGTTTATTGAAAAATCTGTCATCATGTAGGTGGGTAGTTTCCTAAGCTTACACTTGGGAAACTACCCAATTAAATTTCTGATTACTTCTTCTTCTTCTATCACTAAATAAAGACAAATCTTACGAGTAAGGTGCCAAAAAGCGTTTCCTTTTTTCTTTTCAATTTATTTATGAATTTTAATAAATGATAATGGTAATAATAAGTGCAACATTTTGTCACTCTTTTCATACAAATTTCATAGTAATTTCGTGTTGTGGCGTTTAGTAAAAAGTAACTGATTTGTACACAATTCTTCTATAGTATTTGACATCATACCCGAGAATAGAAGCAGCTGAAAATGTTGATGTTTTTTATTCGCTTTCAGTCCAACATAAAAGCAAAGCGTTGGACGTATAAACCAATAAAGAAACATGAACAATGAACATAATGAATATTATTCGCGATATTTACGCGTCTCCCCCACTGGATTACAACACTAAAACCCTTCTGAAGTTACTCTGTCTACATAACTCGTCCCTTCGACGGCTAATACATACTCGTATTTCACATACAAATTGATAGAACGAACGAGAGTTTGTGTGAAACGTTTACCCTTAAACGGAAACAAAGAGGTGGAAAATGAAATATTTGTGATGATTCTTATGGGAAGCTTTGCTTTTTTAAGTTATTTCCAAGGAGAAGGGCGTCTGGTACAGAACTATTGAAAGAAAGAAAGAAAGAAAGAAAGAAACATTTATTACTTCCGGACACCACAGACACAGACAGACAGGTACATTACATTTAACACAGGACAGAAACCACACGGAAATCAATAAGTACATAGACAAAAAAAATAAAAATATACCAAAACAAAAAGAAAAACAAACCAAAATCATAAAAACAATAATAATAAAACTAAGTATTCTAAATGCAACGCACTGACGGCCCGATCATCTGCGGTGGAGTCCGGAATAAAAGGACCTCGCTCAGCATAAGTCGCTTGTGTTTTGTTATTGCTTGTCAGCCTCCTCGAATACCATGGTTCGTCGATGTTAAGTTCGGGAGTAAACTTCTCATAATTCCTTTTAGGTTAAGATCTGGGCACATTCCATCACAGAGCTTTGCTTACTTAATGAAAAAAACCTCTTCCCAAAACTGAGTTTGTGGGAAGAGGGAAGATACGTACCATATCTTATATGTGTACTCGGAATGCCTCACAAACGCTGTTTTTATTTAAACAACTAAAATTAGGAGTCATAATAGTGATATAGGTATCTTGGAGGCCTTTTTATCAGAGCATACGAGCAGAGAATCATATTTGATTTATGCTTTCATTCACAACAGCATCACGTCTTAGGCTGTTGTGGGAGGGGCATGAATTAAATACATATGATGTTTATCAGTTTTAGTCAGTCTTGATCGATGGGGCTGGCATGACAAATTTTGTTAAAAGCCCTTAAGTAAATAAAAGACTAAAAAAACATGCACAACGTGATAACATTTTATCACGGTCATTTAATCGATACAGACGAAAAAATTACGTCATTTTATGGAGTTAAAATGTGAACCCGAATAAGTCATGTCGTTGTGTCAAAATATGAACGCAAGCAACGTGGTACGCATGTTAGGAAAAAACAAACTTATCGATGTCGACAAAATTTATTGAATAGATCGATAATTTTATCAAATTGTGCATGTTAGCCCTGCACGGGAAGTACAATGAGTCACGCAAAAAAATGTATCTGTTTTTGGTTTTAATTTTATTGATGTAACTTATTTTTGTAAACTTTATTTACACCATAAACAAAACAGTTACAGAACAAAAATAAAAAAAAACAAAAATAAAATTAAATAAAACTAAAACAGATAAACAAAACTCAAAATAAAATAAATTATTTATTTATTTCTTTGTTTGTATTCAGTTATGCGGTTCTCTAAATGCAACTCCGTTGCTAACCGAACGTTCTTGAAAAGTCGCGCATATGGGTTGACTGGTTGAGAGCCCTCCCATTTGTCCGGCCAAGTAGTTTATGCCATCTGAGACAAAACTTAAATAAGTCATGTTAAATAAAAGCATCATGTAGCGATAATAGTACGGTCACGAGCATTAATATGTATACACTTTGGTACCATGTCACATTAACTTTTTTGACAAATTGAACAGTAAGTCTCACTAAATGTCAAATATGTTATTGCGACAGAGTCCTAAAATGGGTACATTATATTGCTCATGACTGTACACATAGAACGGTAACTTTCTCCGCGCCAATTTGTGTCAGGCGCCGATCTCAACCCCTTTGGGCAAGGGTAAGGGACAGCGCACGGATTATGTCTCCCTCGCACTTAGGCCGTCAATTGTAATTTTTTTATTAAGTACTGTACTTATTTTTAATAATAATAATGCATACTGGTATAATCGCCGGTTGGTGTCACACCACATTTAGATTAAACTGTCTTAAGGGGCCTCTACGTGTTGGCTTCGGCCCCACGCACGCCTTCCAAAAGTCCGGGACTCCGTAGGCCCGAGATATGGAAACGACATACAAATAATAACAGTTAGAGTCTGATTTTTATACGAAGTATCTGTAACCTTAAAGCATAGAATATTTGACGCGATAAAGTTGCAAGTCTAAAGTAAATAGATAATTATTTAAAAACATCATAACTTTGTCTAGATAGAATAGCAAAGAGCGATATCATTGATAAAAACGTATCTAGGAAATTGAAATCATTTAAACTTGTGTAAAAGGAGAGGTAGTTTAACAAAGTGACGCTTAACTGCGCCCGTAACCGCAAAGCCTTACTGTGCAGTTATAGCCGTCTCTTTCCTTCCAACTGAGTCTTCCTATAGTGCGAAGAAGATGGCGCATCGGTTTAAGTTCAACAAAACAATTGCTCTGAAGGAAATGAAACAGTCTCAAAATTAATTTTCTCTTGAAGTTTAAAATAACTATGGAACTCAGGACAATGGTGAGTGTTATTTCTCCTTGTGTCTGCTCTATAGTAAAACTAAGCCTTTTTGCTGTGAAAATTACAGTGGTCGGGTCTCAGTCTATTTAGAAAATTAAAATAGACCCTGGAATGTTGAAAATTTTCTCAGACCGTGTTCTGAACTTTTTGTCCGGTTTCTATTTCAAAAAATTACATTGAAGTTACACTGGTCCGTACTCTAAAGTGTTATCTTCTTCCTCGACTTCCTCCTGAGTTGAGGCGACTTTTAGGCCTTCTTCGAACTCAGCTCAAATTCGGTATTCTTAGGCCGGGTTTCCACTAACGCCGAGATGGGCGGAGAAGTGCGGAGATGTGCGGATTTGACCAATCACAGCGTTCGAGAGAGTGAAAAACGAAGACGCTCTGTCACTCTCTCCCTCACGGTGATTGGTCGATTCCTGCACATCTCCGCTCATCTCCGCACAGCTTCGCGTTAATAGAAATACGGCCTTAGACGGCGCTTTAACCTTAACTCAGGTTTACTCTTCTTTGATATAACGTCATTATTTTCGTATACTTAAATGATGTTGGCAGTATGATATGCTCGATTCCAGTGAGTAAAGTCAAGGACGTACATAATGCCAATTCCTGTACACCATCTAATTCTTCATCTAATTATTTATTTAACGTTATTTATTTGGTTTCTTTCTTTCTTCCTTATTTTCTTATTCGCCGAAAAGGAAAGGGACGGGTAATCGACAGGTATAACATTTATGGAACACGCGTCAATTTCAGGCACAAATCTAAAACAACCGTTTAAAAAATTTACATTGGTCAATAACTCGACAGAATTAAGTTGACAGCACACGTCAAACTTACCTATCTGATTCGCCCGGGTTATTCATTTATTCACTCATTCTTTTTAAAATCAACAGTTGTCCCTTTCCTTTTCGGCGGATATGAAAATGATGGATATAACTTAAAATAAACTTAGATGGTGTCTGCTGGAATCGGGGCCACTGTCTCGTATTTCCACGAGACCTATGTATTGATAACATTTGGTAGATTTTCACAAGGGACCTCCAGGTCAAACCCAACCCAATAATCTAACCACTAAACCACTTAGGCTGTTGCTTGTAAATGTAAAAATCCTATCTTGCCAGTCACCCCTCCCCTCATTGGATATGAAGCATACTCCACCACGCTGCTCCGTTGCGGGTTGGCGGAGGTGTTTGGGCTAGAAGCCAACTCATTCGCCTGCAAGCCCAAGGGACTACCATACTTAGTTACAACTTACAACCATGACTTATTACGTTAAATCCCCTACAACTAGAAAAGGCAAATTCACGTTACTAAATCCTATAACACGCAGTTCACTTGTAGCCCAGTTTACTCTCTAACCTAACACACATAATATGATGAACTAACAGACATTCAGTACACAAGCTAACGGGGAAGTTGCTCACAACATAACAAACATAACATAAGCTTACGACTATATTTCCAATTGGGCTAGTCAGAGTCCCGGTATCACACTTATAATACTTTCATTCTCTTCAAAGTCTTCATTCACAATAAGAGAGAGAAAAAGAAACAGAGTTGTTAAAAGAGATTTTCATTAAACAGTACAAATATAATTTTGAATCTTGAATCTTAGTAGTTTATTAATACCATACTTTTTTAAGTTGAAGTAATTCAGTCACAATATTTATTAATTAAATATATTTCCCCAGGGCTGTATATTGGGGCCTGTTCTCTTATTAAAGCATATAAAATGACCTACCCTAAAAGGGAGAAGTTACTAACAATGTAACAATAAACACGGAGGTTGCTGATTCGTACGCCGCGCAATTTCCCGTAGCACCCGCTAGCTTACAGCCTTCCTGTGCAGGACTGAATGTGTGATGCAAGTAACAAGCGGTAGAGGAAGCAAAAAGCGTGGATGATTTTACGCCTTGACAAATATTGAATGTGAGAAGATGCGAAGTGTAAGGAAGTTTCGGTAATGTTGTGAATTATGCAAAGCGTTCGATTGACTCAATCACAAAACTTTACACCACATACTTTTTTGACGCGATTTATGTTATTGATTTGCTTCGGGTACTTCCGACCCGATTACTCTAGCCATAGAGGCAGCCAATCAGCTCGCGACACCAAACACTTCAGGACCCCGATACCGACCCCGCCGGCGTGGTCGACGACTTCCCTCAATCAGCGCTTATCGCTATGGACCCACTAGGGTCGATTAATTCTTTCAAATATTTTTCCTCTCAGACGATGCACTGAGCCGAAGTTCGCGCCCAAATGGGCACCCTCATGCCTGTTGTCTTAAACGTTGAACGGGGTGAGAGCCTTCAGCGCTCCCCATTTGTCCGGCCGAGTAGTTAATGCCACTTGCGGCAAATCTACAATAAGTCACGTCAAAAAAACTCCTTAATTAGAGTCAAAGTCAAAGTCAAAGTATTTATTGCACACCATATGGTAAACAGTTGGTATACATACTATAGTACCACATATGGACCCGGGAGGGTATAGCTTAACATTAAACAAAACTAATCAAAAAATAACTATGAAAATCAACTAGCTAAACAAAATACAATTTGTGAAGATGCGAGGTATAAGGATGATTCGGTAATTTTGTGACTTATGCAAAGCATTTTATTCCCTCAATCATGAAACTTTACATCACATACATAATGCACTTTTTTGACGCGGTTTATATGATTGATTTGCTTCGGCTTCACTCCATAATTAGACTCTAAACTAGCTAAACAGAAAATAGTTTACTTGAGATTACCCAGGTGGGCACGAAATACATAATCATTTATGATTTATAAAGGCCAATTTTTTTTATATTATTCACCAAACTAATGCATGACCAACCATTGGCCAACCAAATTTCTTATACACCATACCTTTTATTCAGTGAAAGAATATTTAAATTTAAAGTCACAGCCGTTTATTTAAATTAAAATTAATTGTTTTTTGTGTATTTAAAATATCTATTGTTAATTATTTTTTTTTAAGACAGATTTATTAAATGTTCCTTTAATTATAAATAATTTAATATTAATATTCGCACGCTGTATGGTTGAGTGATGGACTTTTATTGATATAATTTATATTTAAGATCTTTTGTACCACTCTAGAGCGAATAAATTTCATTTCATTTCATTTCATTTCATTTCATTTAATTTCATTTGGTGCCAATTCCGGTACATACCGTTTAAGTTTATTTTAAGTTATACCTGTCAGTTTTATCCACCAAAAAGGAAAGGGACGGGTAATCAACAGACATAAAATTTATGGAACACACGTCAATTTAAAAAAATATACATTAGACAGGATTAAGTTGATAGCACATGTCAAACGGATTGCATATGAGCGAGATGCCTATAAATTAACAATAAAATTATCAATCATTCGTCCATTTCCTTTTCGGCGAATAAGAAAATGGCGGGTATAACTTAAAATAAAATTAAGAGGTGTATGCAGGAATCAGGGCCGTTATATTATATTAACAACATTTAGTAGATTTTCGCAAAGTATAAAGTCCGCTTGATTCAATTATTCGGCTTACAAAATTAACAAAGTTCAACAATTTAATATCAGCAAATATCATACTAAAGCTAGACTACTTAGTATTAAAGCTGGTTTTCAGCTATGCTCATATGACTTGCTCCTCAACCTGACTTAGCCATTTGCAGAGACGGCCGAGGCGCAATTTGGCCTATTGAATTCAGTCGCTCGCTGTGCGTTTGGGACCTCTTTGTAGGCGCATTGTAAGCGGTTTTCGTGGCCTATATTTTAAACACAAGGAAATTACAATACACAAAGCGTCTTAATTTGTTTTTGATGGTTGGAGCTCAGGTAGCTCAGGATAATTATTATGTTCGCCCTGAACGATTTTGTATAGGTCAGTGTATACATAAATAATAAGTTGATTTAAAAAGTTTTTTTCGTAAATCCCAATTGTTATTTGAGTATTCGATGAGGATTACGGGCGTAATATGTTTTCTATAGGTCTAATCTACATATTCCCATTTTTTTGTTTTTACTAATACAGTTGGTTTGACCATTATAGACGGCGATACGACTCACCACCTATTATGTCGGTCTAGCAGAAAAATCGGTCTAAGCTTAGTGAGGCGTGGGTACTTAGTTCATATTGCCATGGATGTATCACTGTCTACCCCAACCTACCCAAAGTATATCGACTAATGGTCGCAGCGAATTCTATCTACGTTGATAGACATCGTACTGCTATTGGTCAAAGCCCTCGATATAAGTCGCCGTGCGCGCGGCGCGGGCCCCGTGCCGCGAGGGCTGAAGTCTTATTGGTTGCACAACCAATGCCAAGTGAGGTAGCATTTATATGATTTTCTTTCATACACTTTGGGCAGAAGACAAGAGGGAAACCACTGTTCCATTTTCCCTAAAAATTAGCATGGAGGACTTTTTTTAATCTTAATTTTAAGAGCTTAGGCACAAATAGCAACTATTTCGCTCTCACGGAACAAAAAAATGGTTCTAAAAGCTAAATACAATGGCCCCTCTTCCTAATTTTATTTTAAATTGTATAACTGTCATTGTTTTATTCGCCAAAAAGGAAAGGGACGGACGATTGTCAACAAGTAAATTTTAAAACGAATGAATAACTCGGGCGAATAAAATAAGCATCTCGCTAGTATGTAATCCGTTTGACGTGCTGTCTACTTAACTCGGTCGGTGGTATTGGGTGACGTAAAATTTTTGGACGGTTATTTTATATTTCGGTTTAAAATTGACGTGTGTTCCATAAATTTTATTCCAGTTGATTACCCGTCCCTTTCTTTTTCAGCAGATAAGAAAATGACAGGTATAACATAAAATAAAATTAGATGGCGTCTGCAGGAATTAGCACCAATAATTACTTTCAATTCAAGTTTATATGCACTAATTTATAAAGTGCTTTGGCTTCGTTTGACAATTTGACAATGCTACACCGACAAGAGCGTGGCTCTTAAATTAGTGATGATGACTTTCTGTCTGTATCTACCTCTAGCACTGACTACTTACATCGCTATAAAATAAAACTATAAGTACGCGCTATATTTTGAACACAATGGGTTTACACTGTCGATTCCAAACACACAGTATTCTGAAATAATAATAACAGATGCGACACACAAAAGCTCTGGCAGATAAAATGATGAAATGATAAATGTTTGCGGCAAGTGCTTGAAAAACAATGCGCTGTACATATTGTGATTAATTTGTTATTGTAAAAACATATCGGAGTGGCGTAATGAATATGTGGAGGAGGGCTATTTGTGTGACGTGTTTGTAATTATGAAAATTTTCAATGGACATAAGGGCGCTTACAGACCAACTACATTCGCTTGCTCGATCGGTGGCTGGTTTGTACGCGCACTAATTCTTACAGTGTAACGCAAGATGGGATCAACATTTTTATTACTCTACTAGAGGCCAATGAACGACCTCCGTGGTCCAGTAGTTGAGCGTTGGGCTCACGATCCGGAGGTCCCGGGTTTGATTCCCGGTGGGGACATATCACAAAAATTTCTCTGTGGTCCCTAGTTTGGTCAGGACATTACTGGCTGATCACCAGATTGTCCGAAAGTAAGGTGATCATGATGATGATGAGTTTCTTTCAGGCTGTCCAATGTTAGCTAGAAAAAAACCCAATCAGGGATAAGCTCGTCTATGCTTTATCTAACGATAAATTATATGTAAATTTTCTTTGTATTTTAAAGCAATAAAGAGTATACAAACAAGAGTATGATCCGTGCTTCGGAAGGCACGTTAAGCCGTTGGTCCCGGCTACTACTTACTGATGTAAGTAGACGATACTGCTGATGATGACTGACTGGTGATGTATATTTGATTTGATTTGATGGAAGTAAGTAGTCGTTAAATAGGCCATGTCAGGGGCCTTTGGCGGCTCAATAGTAACCCTGACACCAGGGTTGATGAGGTTGGTATTCCATCTCACAACCTATACGATAGAAGAAGAAGAAGAGGCCAATCAGATCGGAAGCATACACGTCAAGACCCCGATACGGACCCTGCCGCCTTGCTTTATACCCACCCCGGACACTTTATACAAACAACCTCGTTTTACACAGACACCACACATTGACGTTATCGTACACGCGCATCTGTATGTGTGACGTCTGACGCCATACGATTCAAGTCTAAACTGTGTTCGAGCGGGGGTGAGGTAAACCTAGTTCATAGTATTATTCCTTATTCTATGCTTTGGAGTTGATGAGGTCGGTCATTGACCTCAGAACCCACACAAAAGAAGAAGAACCTAGCCTAATAATGTATTATGTATAGTAGAATAAATTACCAAAAAAAAAACGAAACCCGTAACGAATACGTGCGCGGCAGTCTCGGCGTACGCGACATCTCCGAAAACCTACAAGAGGGCAGGCTCCTTTGGTTTGGGCACGTAAAAAGAATACCTCCAGATTATGTGGGTAACGTTACAACCAATCTAAACATACCAGGGCTTAGACCAAGAGGACGACCTAAAACAAGATCATGGGCGGATGTGGTCAAAAAGGACCTGTGTATGTGCAATGTCTCCGAGAACGACACGTCCGATAGAGCGAAGTGGAAGAGAGGAACGAAAAAGGCAGACCCCACCATCAGATGGGAATAATAAATGCCAAGGAGAGAGAGAGTATAGTAGAATAAATAAGACAATCAGACAAAATACGGTTTACAATGGGGTAGACAGAGGTACATCCACCACAAAATGGACTGAGGTGTGTGTAACCTCACCGAGCTTTCTGTTAGACCTACGTGATAGGTGTTGAACCGTATCGCCGTTTACAATAGATAAATAAATATCCATTTATTTCAGGTATACATCCATAGCAAAAGCTACAAAATAGTTTTGCAATATTTGCAGCACAGTAAAAAGTAAAAAACAAAGCACAATTTATAGTCAAAAGTACAAAAGTACTCAAATATACACAAAACTATATATAAGTACAGGTACACATTATGTGTGAATCAAACGTTACCCTTACTGCTCAATTATACGGCCGACCAATGCTGCTTAAACAGGTCTGCAGGGTCCTCGTTAATACAGGCATTGGCAGTATATTGATACTATTACTACGAGAACGTAGCCTGTCCCAGAAAGACGCGACGCGAGCGCGAAGAATGGTGAAGAAGCCCTGCATCTGCAAACATAATGGTCGAGCCAATTGTGTTAGTCAAAAACTAGATAAAGATAAATGAATAACCCATTGGTGCAAGTCTGGTGCCGGAGTTCGAACTAGCGCTCGAACCTTTGTGTTACTTATCCCAATCACTACACGGCTGAATATTTAAAAAATAATAAAATTTCATCCAGAGGTGCGTCAGATGAGAATAAAAATGCAGGCAATTTATTAACTATGCAATAAATTTTCGTAAAAAGCCCGATATTCGCCTGCGCCATAGTCGGATATTCTCCAATGATATGCCTTTTGTATTCATATTCCAATTTGTATTATTGTCTCTACTTGCGTAAATATCAATTTTAAATTCAATTTATTTGTAACGGATTTCCGAAGTACCTATATTGGAGTAGTGGAGTCTTTCTGAAGGTCGCGGGAAACCACGGAATAGAAAAGAAAGAGGATGGAAAACCGCTGTCGCCAGTTTAACGCCGCTCTCTTTTACTACTACTCTTGCAAGCTTTACCATATTTTCTTTAGCTTTAGCTCTTCTTCATTTCTCCATAACAAAGCAGCGTTTAAAGTAGCATAGAGAATGTAACACCAACAAGAGCGTGGGATGTGTCTACACTCAGCGGGATCCCCTGTCTGGGAGACATAAGAGTGATGCAGAGAATTAGATCTGGATTTGTTCTACTGAATTATGCTGAAAACAGAATTTGTTCCGTTAAAAAAACGGAAATATAAAGTTTTCTAACCGACCCCAGCCAGCGGGATATTTACCAAAGTTAAGTCTGATGAATGTCATTGAGAGAAAAAGTCCGCTGACTGGAGGTTTCATTGCAGCTTGATTGTAGCTGAAGTAAGGATGTCAGAAGTATTTTTTTTTGTTTTGTTGAATAGAATAAATACAGATCTAAAAGTTAATACCAATTTATACTTCATCAGACTTAACTTTGGTAAATATCCCGCTGGCTGGAGGTCGGTTAGAAAACTTTGTATTTCCGTTTTTTTAACGGAACAAATTCTGTTTTCAGCATAATTCAATAGAACAAATCCAGATCTAATTCTCTGCATCACTCTTATATCTTCCAGACAGGGGATCCCACTGAGTGTAGACACATGAGCGTGGGTATTGTAGCGTTGACAGCGACTCTCCGAACGGTGATTCCCGCCTAATTTAGTGATGAGACATAACCTTGCGAAATGACGTATATTCAAATATGTTAAATCAACCTTTGTGAAGTTTATCTATGATAATTACGTTGCATAAATGATTCTGATTTCTATTAAGTGCCTTGCCTGTAGATAGAGATAATAGTACAAACTGGTGTCCTTATTATTAAAGAGTTTTTTTACAACAGGAATATTCCCACTCTTGCACAAGGCCAGAAAATAAAACCTACTTATATTAAATTAGAAACTTAAAATTAAAGCGAAAATAGTTTCCTCAAATTAAGCTCCCAGTAATAAGAGAACTTTAACTTAGTTCCGGTTAACAAAACATTACTTTAAAATTAAAAAGTTTAGTTTGCAGAAATATAAGCTAAGAATTTCAAACACGAAATTGGGTACTGTGGTCAAAGAATAATACTACGTATAGAACGGTACCCCCTCTGGTTGATTGAGGGGAGGCCTGTGCCCAGCAGTGGGACGTATATGGGCCGTTTATATATGTGTGTGTATATAGCGGTAACTCTCCGCCCCGTACCAATCAGTATCGGGCGGCGACCTCACCCCCTCTAAACGTGTGGTTGTCGTTTCCTTCGGGGCTATGCCCCCTTAGTGTGAGTACACACGGAGGTGGGCTACGACGGGCGAGGCTCGCCCCTCCGTAAGCCCAGTGTCAGTCCGTTGGTGCCGCCGGCGAATCAGCCCACCAGGGATCCTGTTGAGGTAGACCCGGTGAGCGACTCCAGCCAGGCGGCACATGTCTTGTTCGAGGTGGGGACCAGCAAGTTCAGGTCTGAAGGTTCGGACCGGCTCAAGCCGGCGGAGTCCTATTAGAGATTTTGTTGTTTTTATGGGGGGGGGGGTTAATGGGGTTGGTAATCCACGACAGAAGAAGAAGAAGATGGGGGAAGAGAAAACAGACAGATATAAACAAATAGAGCGATATAAACATACATAGAATACAATAACAAGGTGAAGAAAAGAAAGACGAAGGAAAGCGGACAGAACCCATAAAAACAACAAGGAGACGTCAAGATGGAAAACCATTGCACAAGATGTGAACCGGAGCGGGCGTCATTACCACGTTCTCTCAGTCGCCGGCCCACCTCAGCCACAAATGCCTTCGCCTCTGCCAGTCCCTCATATCTGGTATTTTATTATAAAAACGTATACACAACCCCAAAAAAGATGAATTTAACAATTTTATGTTTATTCCTTATATTGTAAGTATGCCTTTCACAGTTTCTCGGTAGGAGAGATACATTTGTACGTACATACATAATGTTTTCATAGATATATTGACTTGCGTGCGATCGTCAGTATATTTATTTCTTTAAACAGCTCCCTTAACTTTCTTTAAACAATTATAAAGTGACAAGAAAAGCACAATCGACGGCCTATCGGGGTGGGAGTTATTTCATATTCGAGTCATTTTCATTTCATAATTATTTCCAATGCCAAATTTCCTTTAAAATAAACTTTCTCAGGACATAATAACAGTGTTTTAAGTTTACGCGGTTATTATCATAATTAACGCACATAATAACCCCACCCCGTGATCATGGCACTTGCAACAGTGTCGAAATATCGGGAGTCTCATATCCCTATTTAAACGCGGTAAGAACCCGTTATTATGTGCGTTAATTATCATAATAACAGTTTTTATATACTTACTTGCTTCTGATTTTATTCGTGAACTCTGTTTTCTTTCAAAGAACGAAGTGCCATTGGCAATTTCTCTGGTATTCTTCGTTTGCCAGACGTGGTGACGTCACTAGCAATTTCTCCAGCAGCGGGCGTGGCGAGCCAATAAATTATAAGATAACTCCAAGACGGGACTATCAGATAATTGTTTCCAGATCAAATAGCGTCTTTCTTATTATCAATATTTCTTATTTATTTCGGAATAAAGATTTGATGTCCGTGTACTTTAGGTACTTTTCTGTTCAGTCTGTTCAGTGGGTTGAGAATTTATAAATAATTATGAAATAAAATAGATATTTTAACAAACACTTTTTATATAAGGTTTAAATTAAGTTACTAACGGCCTTCAGTAGTTGAGCATTAGGTTCACGGTCCGGATGTCCTGAGTTTGAGTCCCGGTGGGTACATACTATCACATAAATCACGTTGTGATCCTAAAATGGTTAAGATATTTCAGGCTGATCATCTGATTGTCCGAAAGTAAGATGAGGTATCTCCGACTCAGCGCTCCCCATTTGTTCGGCCAAGTAGTCAAAGTAACCTGCGGAATGTCTCCAATAAGTATAAGTAATACATAAAAAAGATGTCTTAATAAATAAATGTATCACAGAAAATTTAAAAAGTTGGACATTTTATTCATGTGTAGAACGAAATAAACCATTTCATATTCAACATACATTCAATTATTATTAACAACTGGTCTCTCTTGTCTATTTATAGTTATTTAAATGTCTGGTATTGAATGTGTTCCTCTAGTTATTAAATAACTTGTAATGTATACCCTTATTGATTTAAAAAATGTGTTGCTGTTGCAGTTTCAGACGAGAAGCAATGGCTTCTCCTCAGCCATAACACCTTGCGCGAGTTTAAGCCTGGGACGAGATGTCAGTCTGCGAAATGACGTAAATTCAAAAAATTTACATTGACCTTCAACAAGTTTATCTGTGATAATTACGTTGAACAAAATAAATGATTCTGATTTCTGGCCGTAAGCTGCTAAGGAGTGAGAGGGAACACACATCTTTATAAAGAAGAACAGAAATATAATAGTAAAATATATACAAAATGTTAGTCGTAACAGTAATGTGTACGATAGATGCTGTGGCCAATGATGATGATGAAAATTTTAGATGTAATTATTATATTTCGATTTTTGCAGCTCTTTTTATTCTCCCGCAGCTATTCTTGTACTACCTCTGGGTTGGCTGGAAGAGATCTCTCTTAGAGATAAGTCCTCCCATGTTAACGTCCGATTCATGTTTGTGATGTAACTGATCTAGTCCTCCCCTCCCCCTTTCTATCGTGTGGATTGTGAGGTGGAATACCAGCCTCATCAACCCTGGATGTAACTAGTTTTTAAGTGCAATAAAGTATTACAATACGAGTATAGCGCTGGATTAAAAAAAGAAAGAAACATTTATTACTGCCGGACACCACAGACACAGACAGACAGGTACATTACATTAAACACAGGACAAAAACCACACGGTACATTACAATCAATACACAGAAAAAAAAAACATAAAGAAAACCAAGTTAAAAAAAAGAACACGGATCAAAGATTACGGATATTGTGTACGTATACTAAGTAACTATGTATGTATCATTTTTGTGTAAGTATAATAAGTAACTATGTATGTGTCTATTATAGATTTTCCATTCAAATATTGTAATAATTGTATCCCAGGTGCTCTGATTATGTTAATATAGTCGGTTAGAGTTCGATTTGGCGAATATTTTAATAATATTTTCGTAGAAATGACAGAGAGTGGACACATTTGGTCGGGAAATCATTATTGGAGACACTTTCTTGGATATTATAAAAGCTGAATAGAAATTGCTTCTATGCTGTTCTGGGAGCATATAAAAAACATAGAACACGTTCAGCTGCTTCTCTTCTCGGGCATGTCGTAAAAACCGACAGAGGGATTGTGTCCTCTAACATGATGGACTAATGTTATGGGCGATAGGCTGATCCCTTATCACCATAAGGTTCATCATATCCATCTTTGGACTTCGTATCAACAGTGGCTGCAAGTTGTCTTTGATTACTTGTGGCTCTGCCCACCCCATTAGGGATTACGGGCGTGAGTTTATGTATGTATGTATGTATGAATAGAAATAGGACGCTAAGCCTCGTTGGAAACGCGGCTGGTTGCGCAGGGTGTTAGTAATATATGACGGTACAATTCAAACACACGGCTATGCCATAGAATAAAGAATAATACTACGTATAGGACGGTAACTCTTCGCCCCGCACTAATTCTCCGCGCCAACTTCACCCCCTCTGGGTCTTACTTTAGTCTTAAATGGCCATAAGTCGCCGAGTAAGGCGGTGAGCGCACGGATTGTCTATCTCGCTCGCACTTACACACTCACGCTACACTATAGAGTCCCTGACACATCAAATTGATTTAAACGATATATAAAAACGAACAACCTAATAGCGTAGCAATAAAATGAAACCAGATCATAAAGCCATTTTGACTCTATCACATGAAACCCTAAATCTCCACTCTTCTTCTATCATTATGTGGGTTGTGAGGTGAATTACCAACCTCATCAACCCTGGTGTCAGGGTTATTATTGAGCCGCCAAAGGCCCCTGACGCGGCTCATCTAACAACTACTTACTTAGGCACATCAGTAAGTAGTAACCGGGACCAACGGCTTAACGTGCTTTCCGAAGCACGGATCATCTTACTTTCGTACAATGAGGTGATCAGCCTGTAATGTGCTAATCAAACTAGGGATCACAAAGTGATTTTTGTGATATATCCCCCCACCGGGATTCGAACCCGGGACCTCCGGGTCGTGAGTCCAACGCTCAACCACTGGACCATGGAGGACGTTATCTCCACTAAATTCGTCTTTATGAATTTGATTTTTGAATATGTAGATCATAGATTCTGATACCACGTGGTTAACAGAATTAATGCCTGGTTAATGGCAATGGTCTTTCCCCCTATTACATGGGACTTAAACTTAGCTGGTGAGGAGTGATGTAATATACACCTATGCCTACCCCTATGGGGATATAGGCGTGACGCTATGTTGAAGTATACTTAAGACTCACTTTAGCCTTAGCCTTTCTAGCGAGAAGGTTTCGTGTTCTCCAAGATATCAAGTATCACCGAAATTATTTTCTGCAAAACAGGATCCGTTTTTGAATTTTCATCCTAAACATAATACCTTCGCTACAAATAATTAATATTAAATTGCTTTCAGGTTATGGTACAATTTATGAGCCGACGCGTGGCTCAATAATAACTCTGATCTGAGTTAGTGAGGGCATTCAATGGTGCCGATTCCAATAAACACCATCTAAATTTATTTTAAGTTATACCTGTCCTTTTCTTTTCCGCTGAAAAAGACAGCTATATTCCGTTAGATCTTATCCGTCTAAGCATTTATTACTATGGCACTAAAGCTGTAGGGTCAATATCTTCGGTTTTATTCGAATTAAAAAACTGCATTTTTCATAAATTTTTGGTGAAAATGTAAAGTGCCGGCCAAATAACAATAATGGTATAATTTATATTCTTAGAACTTATCCGTCTGATAATTTATTATTATGGCACCAAAGCTGTAGGGTCAATATTTTCGGTTTTATTAGAGTGAAAAAAAAAAACCTGTATTTTTCATACATTTTTGGTGAAAATGTGAAGTGCCGGCCAAGAAACAATGTTGGTTTTTTTCCCTAACATATGTGGCACGTGATTTTGTTCGTATTTTGACAGAACGACATGACCTATTGGGTTCAAACCACATAATTATGTCAACAGAATCAATAATATGCCCGTGTCAAAATTTTATCATGTTTCGCGTTACCCCTATAAGTTTACTACAACCGCATACGTATTGTATTCGGAAGCAACCACTAGGGGCCTGTTTAATAAAACTTACAATTGTAAATTACAATGACAATATGATGTACATTGCGGAGTGTGTCAACACGAATATTTTGCAGTTTCATATTAGCTACGTAATGAACACCAAATTGTCGTTGTAATTTACAATTGCTAGTTTTATGAAACAGGCCCCATGGGATTTGGGTGGTGCGGAGCAGAATCGAATAAACGTTTTGAAGCTAATTTGAGCCATTGGGCAATGGTTAATGTACTTAGTAGTTAATGCCATCTACGGCAAATCTACAATAAGTCACGTCAAAAAAAAACATACGTTTTGGTGGTAGCCAGTGATGTTCTGTTACTAGGAATATTTCTAATGTAAGAATGTTCCTTTTGTAAAAAACTGTATATAAAAAATCATAGTAAGGACACTGGCTGCTTATTTTTTCAAATTGTTTTTTCTTGTACAGTCATGAGCAATATAATGTACCCACTTTAGGACTCTGTCGCACTAACACATTTGACATTTAGTGAGACTTACAGTTCAATTTGTCAAAAAAGTTAATGTGACATGGTACCAAAGTGTATACATATTAATGCTCGTGACCGTACTTTGATTCTATCTGCCTAAAGTCTAGGTAATAAAACTCTTTTTACATAACTCTTGCGCCTTTTTACTACCGGAAATGTTTCCAAAATAAAAACGGCACATGTTGGTGGCGCGACCGTGACTGTGCGAGACTTTTACCTACATACATAAGTTCACGCGTACATCCCAATGGGGTACGCAGAGACCACGAAAAAGGCTAGTTTCCAACTAGTCAAATCAGTTACTTTTTACTAAACGTCAAAACACGTAATTACTATGGAATTTGTACGAAAAAGCAACCTGTGACGTCATAGAAAAACGTAATAAAATGTCGGACTTATTATTACGTTTTTTTAAAATTCTTAAGTAAGTACCTAAGTTAAATAGAAAAAAGAAAATGTTTTTCGTTAGTTTTAGATCTGTATTTATTTAGTGATCAGTTGAGCGTTAGGCTCACGATCCAGAGGTCCCGGATTCAAATCCCGGTGGAGACATATCACAAAAATCACCTGATTGTCCGAAAGTAAGATGATCCGGGCTTTGGAAGGCACGTTAAGCTGTTGGTTACTACTTACTGATGTAAGTGAGTAGTCGTTACGAGCCATTTCAAGGGCCTTTGGCGGCTCAATAGTAAGTCTGATGAGGTTGGTAATCTACAGTACATTTTTTTTTGTATGTAAAAACAAACAATGCTCTTTTAAGATCCCGTCGACAGTTAATGGAAAACTCGTTACTTACGTCGATAAGTAAGCTGTAAGAGAATCACTTGCAAGATTTATGTACCGAACATGTTAGGACGTGTTATAGGCAAAGAAAATAAATTGCCTCTCTCGTGTTAAAGTTTAAACAATTAATTTGGCTCACGAGCACAGGTTTTGATTAGCCTCTTATTTCACGTTTATCGAGGAGTTTTTGAAGGGGAACTCTTAAATGAATAAGGATATATGCATGAAGTGATTAAAATTTACGATGAGATTGCCGGATTTGGTTTTAAGTAAGAGTAAGTAACAGCCTCTGTGGGCTAGTGGTAAGAGGGTTGGGCTCACGATCTGGAGGTACGGGTTCGATTCTGGATAGGGACTTTGTCGAAATTACTTTGTAAGACTGTCCTTTGTTTGGTAAGGATATTGCAGGCTTGAATCACCTGATTTTCCGAATAAGTAAGATAATAAAATGTATTTATTTCAAATACCTAAGTATACACTATTATAATATATACACCCCAATTCTAGTTTATGTTTAAGTCCTATGTAAGTAAGTATGTAAGTAGTCCTTAGGGGGCGAGGCTATTGTCATTAACCGAGCACAGATCCTAGTATCAATTATCTGATATCAATCGACCTGGTATCAATTATAATATCAATTATCTGTGATCCAAACATGAATTCAAACTCATAAAATCGAAAATAACCAGGGTTGATAGTGGTAATCCACCTCACGTATTCATATTCATATAATTTATTGGTAATAATTCGTATTACACGTCAAGATAAAAATTAAAAATTCAAATAAAATTGTTACATCAATACATTCATACAAATAATGTACCTGGTCTACACAATATTTGAACTGTACTGTCCAGTACCTAATTATCTAAATTACAAATTAATAAATTCATCGTAACTGTAGAACGTGTGCTCAAGAAGCCAACGTTTGAGTCGCGATTTAAAACAAGGTATAGACGGTGCGTCTGCGTCAGTGACGTGTGTCGGCAGTTTATTGCCGTATTATTACTGTAAGCGATACAATAGAAGTAGAAGTCGAAAATAAATAAAAAATCTCCTTGAATATAAATAAAACACCTAAGTGACAACTTTAACTTACAAAATCTTTAGCATAAAATGAACTGAGAATCCTTTTTGTGCTTAAGTGCCTTTTGCACCGATTAGAAGGGTCAGCTGAATGTTTATTTATCCTGTCCTTTCAAAACTAAGAAGAATGTAGAGTCTGAAAACAAAGTTCTAGACAAATCCCACTTTCCACCTTTTTTTTTTTTTTTATTTTGACGTGACTGATTGTAGATTTGCCGCAGATGGCATTAACTACTTGGCCGGACAAATGGGGAGCGCTGAAGGCTCTCACCCGGTACAACGTTTAAGACAACAGGCCTGAGGGTGCCCAGTTGGGCGCGAACCTCGGCTCAGGGCGTCGTCTGAGAGGAAAAATATTTGAAAGAATTAATCGACCCTAGTGGGTCGATAGCGATAAGCGCTGAATGAGGGAAATCGTCGACCACGCCGGCGGGGTCGGTATCGGGGTCCTGAAGTGTTTGGTGTCGCGAGCTGATTGGCTGCCTCTATGGCTAGAGTAATCGGGTCGTCGGGATCGTATATTACGTCCTTCGGACGCCGATACTTTTCAGTACAGTCCCTAAGCGGGATGTATTCGGAAGCCGCAACTACCAGGGGATTTGGGTGGTGCGGAGCAGAATCAAAAAAACGTTTGGAAGCTAATTTGAGCCATTGGGCAATGGTTGGCCCACTTTCCACCAAATTTGGAGCTTTGAAAGAAAAAAGAAAGAAGAAGGAAAATCGCAGATTCAGATTAGGGATAGCGGACGTGGATTTGTGTAAGTGTCAATGACAAAGGATTGATGCCTTAGAGATATGGTATGGTAGTATTTTATCTATCTATCTATCTATGGTGCTGGAGGCAAATCTTAAAAATACCTTGGACTGCGAAACGCACTAATGCATCTATCCTGACCCAGCTCCAAATAAAAACTCGTCTGTCCACTTTTTCTATCGTGTGAATAGTGAGGTGGATTACCAACCCCATCAACCCTGGTATCAGGGTTATTACTGAGCCGCCATAGGCCCCTGACATGACTCATGTAAAGACTACGTACTTACATCAGTAAGTAATAACCGGGACCAACGGCTTAACATCTTACTTTTTGGACAATCAAGTGATCAGCCTGTAATGTCCTAACCGAACTAGGGATAACAAAGTGATTTTTGTGATTCGTCCCCACCGGGTTTCGAACCAGGGACCACCGAAGCCGTGTCCACTGTTTACTACGTGCCAAGAACGCAAACTTTCTTATTTCGCCCACACGATGAGCAGAGGTGATGACAATTTAGAAAAACTGATTGTGGTTGGGAACACTGAAGGCAAAAGATCGCGTGGTCATTCCCCAACTAAGTGGACCGATCAAGTGAAAGACTCGTCATCCAAGCTCTACATGGTCGCAAGGGAAGCACTGGACAGAAACCGAGGCAGATCATCTGCTCCAGTTGCAACCCTGATGCGGACCACGATCCTCAGATATGAGGGACCGACCCAAGAGAAAGAGAACATAACAAAACTTAACACTGAAGGCAAAAGACCGCGTGGTCGTTCACCAACTAGATCGACCGATTAAGTGAAAGACTCGCCATCGTCGTGAGGGACCGACCCAAGAGAGTGAAGCAATAATTGACTGTATACAGGCATAAAGCACGAAGCTTAATTCCCTCTATCAAACAGATCTGAACATTCCACCACGCTGCTCCACAATTTTTTTTATTCTCCAGTATTTTACGGCGGATTTATATAAAAACTCCACATGCCATTGATTGGTTTGCTGCGGATATTATTTTTGTGCCTGTGAATACATTTCGCTGATATTTCCAGAGATCGTAGAATTCCATTCATATTTTCGATCGGGTTTTTTTGTTTAATTTTGGAATTTTAATGGGATTCTACTTCGTGTATAATTGTAGTGGTAACATGATATTGTAAGACCGCTCGGTGAAAGGAGGTCGTTTATGATCGCAGGCCAATAATAAAAATAAATAAATCTTCTCTCGCGTGGGTTGTGTGGTGAATTACCAACCTTATCAACCCTGGTGTCAGGGTTATTATTGAGCTGCTAAAGGCCCCTGACATGACTCATGTAACGACTACGTACTTACATCAGTAAGTAGTAACCGCGACCAACGGCTTAACGTGCCTTCCGAAGCACGGATCATCTGACTTTTTGGACAATCAGGTGATCAGCCTGTAATGTCCTAACCAAACAAATAAATAAAATATACTAATAATTTTTCATCCGTATTGCTAACAAATGTAAACACAAAAGAAAATAAAATAAGTACATACATACATACATAAACTCACGCCCGTAATCCCTAATGGGGTGGGCAGAGCCACAAGTAATCAAAGACAACTTGCAGCCACTGTTGATACGAAATAAGTAGGTACTTAAAACTAGAATACACCATAATGACACTCGCTTAGCTCAACGATCTTTGCGAGTGACGAGTTAACAGGCTACAGGTGTTCAGCGAGGTACAATAAGCTTGGAAAAGAGTTATTTTAACCTGAGCTGTACATCTGCTAAACCTGTAGGCTATCATATTCGCTCTGACCGCCAGAGCCCATATCGAGATCGTATCGCTCTGTATCGTCTACATCGTATTACTTGTCAGTAAGTGTCATATCAATTAGATACTGATGACTAGGAGAACGCATGACTTACCGAAGTATCGCTTCGAATCCCGGCTCGAGTTCTAAACCACTGAGTTCGACTTTATTCGACGATGCATTCTTTCAAATATACCCTCTCAGACGGCGCCTTGAACTAAGGGTTCGCGCCCACCTGGGTACGCACAGGAATGTTGGCCTTTTGTACCGCGTGAAAGCCCTCGACACACCCTATTTAGTTAATGCCATTTGCAGCATCAAAACACGTCAACAATAAAAGATACAAAAGTGATTTGTTACTGTAGGGTTCTAGCTTAGTATCCACTTGGAAAAGCCTTTCCACTACACTGTCACATAATTACGTTCAGTCCAAAAGCGATCGACTTAAAAACTGTTCGGATAAGCACCCGAGACCCTGCCAAATTTACAAAAGCAATCTCCAACTCGTTGAAAGAGAATCATACAATAAACATTGTGTAACGTTTCCGAACGCGTCCCCGAGTATGAAATAATGATATTGCCTTTGGCAGCACTCTTTGTTGCTTTTGCCTGAGACGAGAAGATGTTTCGAGTAATTTTTTTAAGAAATTAAAAAGGGAAATGTGCCAAGTGGAGACTCGAGTTTTAAATGCAATGGAATAAGATAATTGAAGAGACTGTTTGCTTACGAGGTTGTCGTCATGAATAAAATCCATCTACTTTTGTCACTGCTTGCTATGAAAGAGGAATAAAATGAATTTAAAACAATTTACTGGAAATAACGAAGATGTGGGTACGTCTTCAGATGTGAGGCATGCACTTTGAAACTTCGCCTTAAACGGAATCTTTTTGCTGATGATTCTTTACACAAGTGTCTTAAAATATGGTATCTTTTTGCCTTACAAACTTACTAATGCAAAATATAGTTAATACATGCATTCATATAAGTACTTCCCGCTGTAGGCAAAGAATTGTAGCGTGGACAGCGACTCCCCGCACGGCGACTGCTTGACATCACATCTGTCATTTACATGTACAGTTCAAAACACAATTTTATACCAAGGAATTGGGTCGTGTAGTAGATACAAGATAAATTATGAAATTCTGATCACTAAATAGAGGCAGATCTAGAACTAACGAAATACTTTTTATTTTTTCTTTTTAACTTATTTATGAATTTTAATTAAGAAAACTTAATAATAACTCCGACATTTTATCACGTGTTTCTATGACGTCACAGTGTACTTTTTCATACATATTACATAGCAATTTCGTGTTTTGACGTTTAATAAATAGTAACTGATTTCGCCAATCCAAAAAAAGGCTTAACGTGACCTCCGAAGCACGGATTCATCTTTCTCAAACAATCAGGTGATTTAAAATCCTTACCAAACAAAGGACAGTCTCACAAAGTGATTTCAACAATGTCCCCATCGGGAATCGAATCCAGACCCTGTGTGCCTAACGCTCTCATCTCTAGACCACGGAGTGCTAACATACTATACATCAATGTTTTTACTAATGAAATTTTCTTTTGTTTTAGGTAAGTGCTTCTACTACAGAAACTTCTATTTACGGTGAGGCTTTTTCGAGTTTATTTTTTGATTTTATAGCTGCTCTTCAATGTCATGCAAATCACCAATGTTATGCTATTATGACGGCAAATTCAAATTAAAAAATATTTCTTTAATCAGTAGGTAACATAGTCACACTTTGAATTGTTATATTTTATAAAACAAACGTCTCATCCACCTTAAACGACTGCAGATTCTTACAACCTGTATAGCCAGGGAAAAGAAGCTGCAAGAAAAAACTCAGCACAAAGCTTTAGACGTTCATTAAATAAAAACATAAAATATTGTTATACAATTTAGTAATTTGGCTGCCTATTATCAATTAATCCTATGCATTCATATCTTCTAAATAAACACTAACCTTATAACGAATTATTTTAGCAACCTCGTATTTACTCTTTTATTTATTTATTTTTTTAGACGTGACTTATTATTGTAGATTTGCCGCAGATGGCGTTAACTACATGGCCGGACAAATAGGGACCGCTGAGGGCTCTCACCCTGAACAAAATTTAAGACAACAAGCCTGAGAGTGCCCAGTTGGGCGCGAACCTCGGCTCAGAGCGTCGTCTTAAAGGAAGAATATTTGAAAGAATTAATCGACTCTAGTGGGTCGATAGCGATAAGCGCTGAATGAGGGAAATCATCGACCACGCCGGCGGGGTCGGTATCGGGGTTCTGAAGTGTTTGGTGTCGCGAGCTGATTGGCCGCTTCTATGGCTAGAGTAATCGGGTCGTTGGGATTGTATATTAGGTGTTTCGAACGCCGATACTTTTCAGTGCCGTCCCTGAGCGGGATGTATTCGGAAGCCGCAACTTCCAGGGGTATTTACTCCAACTCGCCAGTTTGTTTTCCATTTCACTTCCAACAACATAAAACATCTTTGCCCAATCAGCCATAAAAACTGTTCGCTTCCCAGATCCGTTCATTATCTCCGAGCGAAACCAATGAAATGTGTAATAAAATCTGTACTTCTGCCACGGAAGACCGCTCCGTAATTTGAGCTTCACCGTAGGATTTTAATTCGGTTATTTACATGGCTTCTAAACCCTACTGGGATTATGCTGGCGTCTTTAATCAAAACACATGCATGCATGGCAAGCTTAAGGTTACCATAGGGCTTCCTCATATCCGGCCGAGGGTTTCGTATAAAAAATCATCATCTCCGCATCTTAGCATTATCCCGTTGTTCGCACGGTGTGCTTACCTAACCTGAAGATTTGACAGGTCCGGTTTTAAATTATTATTTCGTATAAAAAAAAGTTTAAAAACTAACGTACTCCCGATACATGGTTTATGGAAATTCCCATTGACATTCAGAATTTGCCTTTCAACTGGTTTAAGACAGTAGTTAAACAAAATCTTTACAAAAAAGGTTATTATAAAGTTAGTGATTATTTAGAAGATATGAATGCATGGGATTAACTGTCTGAGAACTGATATTAAGCAGCTAAAATACTCAATTGTATAAAAATATTTTATGTTTTTTTTAAAAGAACGTCTAGGGCTCTGTGCCGAGGTTTTTCTTGCAGCTTCTTTTTCCCCGGCTATACAGGTTGTGAGAAGCTGCAGTAGTTTTAGGCGGATGAGACGTTCGTTATGTAAAAATTGACGATTCAAAGTGTAACTATGTTACCTACTGAATAAAGATATTTTTGAATTTGAATTTGAAGATTTGGAGATAAAAACTATCCGGAACATGTCTGATGCCTGTTATCAATTGAACATAATTATCATGTAAATATAAGGAAACCCGCAAATAAAACAGTAATATGTACATATTTGAAATGTGCAAACTTTGTAAATTTAGCTGTAAGCTCCACAAATAAAATAAAATAAAATAAAATGTGCGAATGCCATTTGAAAAAAAATATTCCGTCCTCAGTTTATGTCCTTTAATGGGCGCCATATTTAATTTAGCTTTTGTCTTAAATCTTGTGTCGGGTGACATTCCTCGGCGTTGCCTAATATTCTATTCGGCCAAATAAATAAATAATAATAAATAAATAAAAAAAAATAATAAATACACGATGTTAGTGACATCGTAACGAAAACTTTGAGGGATGATTCAAGCTCATTATTCTGAGCTGATATCAAATGGAATTTTCCGTCGCAAATGTATGGAACGGAAAATAATTTACAAAAACACTAACATTTACATGAATTTTCCGACAGGAAAACCCACTTGATATCTCAGAATCATAGTCTGAATCATCCCCTCAGTATTCGTTACGATACACCCATTAGATGATTCAGCTCATTATTCTGAGTTAATATCAAGTGGAATTTTCCATCGCAAAAATATAGAATTGAAAATAATAAAAAAAAACACAAAAAAGTACATGGATTTTGCGACGGAAAATTCCACTTGATATTAACTCAGAATCATGGTCTGAATCATTCCCTTCAGTATTCGTTACGATGTCACTAACACCCTGTATAATCAAAGGCAAATAAGACTGGTGTCATGTCAAAAAACACGTTTTATGAAAACTGAAATCAATAATGCAACTTAGCTCGCGATTATTAACATGCCAACAAACATCTATTCTGACCCAGATGGCAGAGAAGACTGGCCAGTGTTGTTTTGACAGTCGTCAAGCCAAAATGTCGAAATTCCGCTAACCGAATGCAAATCAGCCGTCGAACATATTGACTCCTATTCAATACACAGTCATTTTGGAAGCCTTTGTGCGTGGTAGCTTCAACACTGAACTAGGAGCGAATAATAAACCGGCCAAGTGCGAGTCGCGCACGTAGGGTTCCGTCCAAAATAGGCAAAAAATTGTTTTATTTAATTTTATTATTAAAGTAAAAATACAACTAAGTATTTAGTAAATATTTCAAGAGCCTACCTGTTGCCATTATTAATGAAAAGAGGGCAACAGAAATACATCATTTATGAAAATGTCACCTATCTAGCTATCGCGGTTCAAGAACCTCAAGAGATGCAGCATGGTGACAGACGGACGAACGGACGTACTGCGGAGTCTTAGTAATTTATAATAGGGTCCCGTTTTTTACCCTTTGGGTACGGAACCCTAAAAATGCAAGCAGAACGTGTTCATCTGATTTTCCGGGCCTATCATAAAAACGGGCATAGAATAAAGAATACGTATTACGTATAGAACGGACAATTCGTATCCGTGCGGAGCTAGATTTACCTCACCCCATCTATGTCACAATTTAGTCGTTAAGGAGAAATATAATAATAATAATAAAAACACTTTATTGCACACAAATACATAAAACATTTACAGGATAAACTTATTCTAAGGTGGGCAAAGGCGGCCTTATCGCTAAGAGCGATCTCTTCCAGACAACCTTCGGCAAAGGATATGGTACATTTGTACAGCTGCAGTGTAGCGCGCAAATACGTAAAATAAAACAATAGACACATTTTATATATACATACACAATCTTATATACTAAATATATATATTATACACATACTATAGATATATACATACAATGATACATATACTTAAGTAAAAATAAAATATTAGTTACAGGACGATGATTTAGCCAAGAAAAAATGGTGAAGTTTAGTTTTGAATATAGCTAATGACTTCGAATGCCTGATATCAGCAGGCAAATCATTCCACAAGTGCGTGGACTTTACGGTAAAGGAATCTTTGTAATATCCAGACCTTGAGAAAGGAGCCTTCAGCACATTGTCCGTCCGCGAACGAAGTTCACGAGAACAGTCGCTACCCAGGAACTGGAAACGTTCCTTTAAGTAGGGAGGGGAACGAGGGTCATACAGCACATTATAGAGCAGAACCAAGACATGCTCATCTCGCCGCAGTCTAATTGGAAGCCATTTAAGTCTACTCCTGTATTCAGACACGTGATCAAACTTACGCAACCCAAAAACAAACCGGATGCACAGGTTCTGAAGCCGTTGAAGCTTGTTTAAAAGCTCTTCATTGAGGTCAATCAGACAGACATCGGCGTAGTCCAGGATAGGTATAAGGAGCGATTGCGCAAGTTCAACCTTGGTCTTCACGGGGAGTAGATTTTTCCATCTTCTAAGTGATCCTGTAGCAGCAAAAATCTTCCGACTGGTTTCGGCAATATGGTCAGACCAAGAAAGTGTACTATCAAAAAGGACACCTAGATTTTTGACAGATTTGCTATAGGGCAAGATGACACCATTAAAGGTAATAGCTGGAATGTCAGCCATGTTTAAACGCGAGATCTGTCGCGAGCCCCCTACAACGATAACTTGCGACTTATCACGATTGACCGTAAGGCCATGACTACGGCTCCAACAGTGCACAGCTGCAAGGTCTGCATTGAGCTGAGCAATGGCTCCGTCCAGCTCTTCGACAGTAGCCTGTGCATAAATCTGCAGGTCGTCAGCATACAGGTGATAGTGACAGGAGAGGATAGGGGTAAGGAAATTAATAAATATGGAAAAGAGGAGAGGGGAGAGGACACCACCCTGAGGCACACCAGCAACAACATCGCTAAAGGCAGAGACTCTGTCATCAGCTCGAACGCGCTGCCGCCGACCCACCAAGTAGCTGCGAAACCACCCAACCACCGAATCTGAGACAGACAGAGACTTTAGCATTGCTAAAAGGATGTCGAAATCTACAGTATTAAAAGCATTACTAAAATCGAGCAATGCGATAACAGTAAGCTTTTGATTCGACATCCCCAACCGTATGTCATCGGAGACTTTGGTGAGCGCCGTCACAGTACTATGCCCCGGGCGGAAACCGGACTGGAGAGGACTCAGTAAATCATGGACGTTCACAAACACACTCAATTGATGGTGAACTAGTCGCTCAAGGACTTTGGACAGGAAAGGCAGGATAGATATGGGACGATAGTGGGATAAAGATGTAGGATTACTAATTTTAGGAACTGGAATAACCGAAGCTTGACGCCAACAGCGTGGAAAAGTGCCGGTACTGAGCGAGAAGTTAAAAATGTGACAGAGCACCGGAACTATCACCTCCGCACTGAGAAGGATCATCCTGCGACTAACGCCATCGACGCCTTCAGCATTGGATTTAATAGCAGTGATATTATTTTCAACCTCACGCTCAGATACCAATCTAAAAACAAAAGGAACATGTGAAGGAGTGGGTAAATCAGAGATCGACTTTAATGTCGCTTGTTTGACAGAGCAAGAAATAGGGGAAGTGGAGACAAAGTGAGTGCTCAGGGAGTTCAGGTCAACAGTAGGTGATGCAGTTGATTTGGTCTTCCCTATGCCAAGTGAGTTCAAAAATGACCACACCTTGGCTGGATCCCCATTCTCAACAGATGAGTGTATGTGACGACGCTGCGCATCCCTGCACATTCTACTGCATCGATTGCGCAACTCCCTATACCTGGAACTGTTCCCATCTGACGGATCATTTCTGTACTTAACCTTAGCAGCATTGCGTCTCCCCATCAGCACTCTGATCTCGTCAGTCAACCACGGAGCTGGAAGATGTTTGAGCTTAACTGGACGAAGAGGAGCATGAAGATCATATAATTGGATAAGGAGAGAATTGAATATCTCCAACTTCTCGTCAACAGTCGCAGCACCATACACAGCATCCCAGTGAATGCTGCTAAGGTCAGACAGAAACCGAACAGAATCCATATTTTTAAAACTGCGCTGCATAACGACTCGGGGCTTGGGTTTCGGACACCGGATTTTATAGGAGAGGAAAATGAGATCGTGTTAGGAGAAGGCTCCAGCAGGGAACTGTCCGTGGGCGATGACATGGTCAGGGGAGGGAACAATGGCAAGATCTAAAAGGGAAGGGATACAACCAGGCGAATGGTGAGTAGCGGATAAAGGAAGAATATTGAGGTTCATGGAGTTCACAACTGAGCACAGCCGGGCAGAACGAGAGTCTTGCTTTAAAAGGCATGTATTAAAGTCACCCATGATAATAGTGTGATCAGCAGCGGGCACCAGAACCTCTAGAAGGGATTCGAGCTTAGAAAAGTAGTCGATGTGGAGAGAAGGACTATAAAATGCACCAAGAAGTACCTTGAGGTGACCAAATAATACCTCAACAAAAATATGTTCCGAGGATTCTGAATATTCAGCTGGAGATTTGCTTAGAATATTAAAAGGTATGTGACTTCTAAGATAGATGGCAACTCCTCCACATCGCCTACCAGTCCTGTCGTTACGGATAAGATGATAACCAGGAAGGGAGTAGGAAGTAGAGGGCAGGCAGGGTTTAAGAAACGTTTCCGACACCAGAATAGCCTGAATGTTCTTATTACTAGCAAAAGAGGCTAGCAAGTCAGGGTAGTGTGCAGGAATGCTCTGTGCATTAATGTGCACCACATTAAAATTTTTGGCCAAGGCTGAAAAGGTAGACTCCAGCAACGATTCCAAGGACTCCGAGACACTGTGGAAGGTGCCCTCCGAATTATCTGACAAAGAGGAGAGAGAATAGAAATCAGAGCTATCCGTCAATACGCTTTCATCGTTATCATCATTTTGCAACATACGCAACATAATAAATATTATATAAATATAAAAAAATAATAATAATTAAAATATATACAAAAAATTAAAAATATTAATAAAATAATAAAATAGAACAACTAATAGATATGTAAGAATATTAATAAGTAAATTAACAAATATTCCACTCGCCGGCAGTGTGAAGAAGAACGCTCTAAAGGACGACTAAACAACAACACACACGTTACGACAAAACAACAAGAAAATAAAAATAAGTTCAGATGCCAATAGGACTGAATACAAAAAGAAAAAATAGCAAAAACGAAACGCATAGATCATAATGACATTGACATTAGAAAAAAACTAACAAATACATGTCAGTGATTATAACCTAACATAAAACAAAACACAAAACTAATAAAGAATAAAAGCGGTTATGAGAAAACAAACAAAAGTAATAGAAGTAATAGAGGGTGAAAATAACAACATCTTAAAAAGAAATGAAGTCTACACAACATTTGCAGTCGGCACGGGTAAAACTAAAAGTTCGGCCATAGATTCCACCCTCTGCTTGGCACTATCAGGAGTCTTGATAAAAATGAATCCATCCCGCGTCCAGCAATTAGAGATGCCGTACTTATCTCTCGCCGCCATGAAGACACTGTGCCGAGGCTTGGTTAGGAACTCGGAGATGGTGATCTTTGACCCCTTCAGTGCAGTCTTGGTGTTCCAGATACTATCCCGCATAGCCATATCCGTGAATTTTAAAACTATAGGTCGAGGCTTACCACTATTATAGAAAGGGAGCGCGCGCGCTCTGTCTGTCTCGCTCGCACTTATACGGTAAAGCGGCATATGGTCGAGATTTTTATACGGAGTGCCCGGGCTGTACCATAGTATTGTGCCCTAATTTGATGAGTCATTATATGAGCGACAGACTGGTAACATACGGTTCTTCATATCCATAATTCTTTTAGGAGTTCGTTTATAATTGTATTGTATATTTAATAATAGCTTATTTTATATATATTTATTTTATTTGGATAACCAACAGATACAAAACAAAATAGGTATACTTATTGCAAGACACTGTAGGCCGCACGACACTATTTTATGGGGGTTACCTGGTTCATTTTAGCCGGAGTTGAAAAATAAAAACGACTATTTAACTATTTCTGTTTTGTCAAGTAGTGATTGACTATTCCTAAGCTCAAAACTGTGTAAAATGACCTTCTATCAAGAGGGAACCTCGTGTTGCTAGGTTGTGTGATCCAAAATTATTACTTACTTAAGGCATTAAGTAATAATTTTGGGTTCGCAACTAGAGGGCCTTGCGCGAAGTAGGCAAGGCGGCGCCACGTGTAAGATGTATGGGTGTGTGTGTGTGTGTGTATTTATTTAAATAAAAATTCAATTATAATAATTATTATTACACAAAAATCTTAGAAACTATATCTCTAACTATAAACGGTAAGTAAAACTATATAAAATAAAGGAAACTAAAAACTATTCTGAAATCTTCGGCGTCGTCCGGCACACTTACTTATTTAATCAATTTTTAACTATGTCATTTATATAAGTTACCTTTTATTTCCGTTTAGGGCGTTTTTTGCTACTACTGGTGGTACCGCGGGCCAATTTTTCTTCCCCTGGTACTACGGTGCTGGGTAGTACTACGGAAAGAAATTTCTACACGTGGTACTACTGGTTTTTTATAGCTCATATGTTCATATCGGCCCGATCATGATAATAACGATGATGCTCATATTAAAAAAAAATCTTTTTGACATAACATAACAAATACTTTATTGCACAAACAGGAAAAAAACAAAATACAAAACAAAAGAGAAATAGAATTAGTACAACACGAAACGAATACAGAATAGAAGAAGAATAGTAGAATTAGTACTTTTTAGTATTCGGTGAGCATGAGGAGCTCGGTGGCGCAGCGTTTAACGCGTTCGGTCTGCGATTGTTGAAGTAAAGCAACTTTCGCAAAGGCCGGTCATAGGATGGGTGACCACAAAAAAGTTTTCATCTCGAGCTCCTCCGTGCTTCGGAAGGCACGTTAAGCCGTTGGTCCCGGCTGCATTAGCAGTCGTTAATAACCATCAATCCGCACTGGGCCCGCGTGGTGGTTTAAGGCCCGATCTCCCTATCCATCCATAGGGAAGGCCCGTGCCCCAACAGTGGGGACGTTAATGGGCTGATGATGATGATGAGTATTCGGTGTAAGAAAAAGTCAATTAAGATCTGTCCAGGCCACGTTCCGTAATAAAAATAAAGATGGCGCTGTATAAGTTTAATAAGTACTAGATTACTCAAGTACTTAAAAATAATTGCGTTATGGCCACTCAAAAAACATTGAATCAATTTAGCAAACAAAATAGGTACTTGAGTATTAAAATATAAACGGGAATATTTCACAGCAAATAAGACGTCTGGTTTGACGTTTAAAAAGGAGGGAATTAATTTTGCTAATGCTGTTGGGTCTTGGGACGCGGATTGATCGATCGACACCTTCGAGCCGAGCCGAGATTTAGCCGATAAGTAAGTACTTACCTATTATAATGTACTCCGCCTCCGGAACGGCGTCTGTGGTGCAGTGGTTGAGCGTTGGGCTCACGATCCGGAGGTCCTGGGTTCGAATCCCGGTGGGGACATATCACAAAAATCACTTTGTGATCCCTAGTTTGGTTAGGACATTTAAGGTGATCACCTGATTGTCCGAAAATAAGACGAATGATGGAAGGCACGTTAAGCCGTTTTTCTTAGTTACTTACTGATGTATGTACGTAACGACTACATACTTACATCAGTAAGTAGTAACAGGGACCAACGCCTTAACGTGCCTTCCGAAGCACGGATCATCTTACTTTTGTGATATGTCCCCACCGGGATTCGAGCCCGGGGCCTCCGGATCGTGAGCCCAACGCTCAACCACTGGACCACGGACGCCGTTAATATGCCGTGAGAATTGGAGTGAAACCCCGCGAATGGCATCCAACCGCCCCTTACAGCCAATCCTGTCCACCTGAATGAATTGATATGTTCATCTGATTGCCTAATGGAATCACCATAGCGAATCTTTAGTTTGTGTTTAACTGTTTATTGTCTGTTGTTCTATTTGGTAGTAACTGTAGCATATTCTGATATTGTATTAGGACTTGTTAATATTAAACACTGATATGATGCCGCTGGATGCGGGCAGCGCAGGACCGATCGTCGTGGAGATCCTTGGGGGAGGCCTATGCCCAGCAGTGGGCGGTCGTACGGCTGATGATGATGATTATGATGATATGAAAGAAGCACTGGGTTTATTATAATATAACAATCAGTTGTCACAACATGAGGAGCCTTCCTCCCGCTATATCGTAATGAATGTGTTACAGTCTTTTTAGAGGCGTCTGTAGTGTTTCCGCGCATTATAAGTTAACCTTTTTATGTCATTGTTACTCAATGACAGCTGTCAAAATAACCGTCTGTAGACTTTTTGGCGGGAACGGAAACGGGAACGTTCCTTTCCTCATTGAAAAATCTAAATAATTAATACGAAGTGGAAAACATTCGCGATAATGTTATTATATCGGAATATTCAATAAACAAAATGTACCTACCTATCTATTTTCGTTTCGTGCCGACAAGCGGCTTCATAACTCAAAAGTTTATGCGGACTTTTGAGTTAATTCGTTTGGGGTTTGGAGTAGGAGTCTGCTCCGAGGGTGGGGGCTTAGGTTTCATCATTCATCGTCATCACCTTTCATCATTTTATTAATCATCATCAAGAAAAAAATACATAAGACATGGCTGTAAGGGCATAGTTCCCTTTGCCTTGAACTTCGGGGAAAACCAAAAACAAAACCGTCTGTACCATTTGCGTTTCGGTTTTCCTGTAAGTTGCGTTTGGTTACACTACACTACATCATACCCCTTTCCAAAAAAAAGAAACAATAAAAAAGAAACTTAACAAAGTAAATTGTTTACATCTAAAAATTAAGTTATTACACTAATAAATTACGATTTAAACATAAAGCACAATCCAATAAAATCTTAACACTGTAAAGCATTTTTGCATTGCATTACACAAATATAGCGTACCTAACTGATAATTTGATAACTGGCCACCTGATACGACACGATTCATTTATAACAAACATTATAGAAGGAAAAATTGAAGGGTAGAGAGGAAGGGGTAGACCTAGGATAACATTTATGAAACAAATAAAAGAGAAGGTGCAGGTCGTGTCGTATCGGGAGGTGAAGGTTTTGGCGGGAAGAAAAGAGGAATGGCGGTTACTCCACCGACAAGAGCGCAGCTCTTAAATAGAGAGAGAGAGAACTGATAATTATTCCTGCACATGAGAGAAAGACTGATAAAATTGTTGTTGATTGTAACATCTGAAAACACACTGTTATTTTTCCAGATTTGTTCCTGTATATTGTCTGTTTTCTGTTCTCTGCTGTCGACACACTTTCAATCAAATCAATCAAATCAAACGTACTTTATTGCACACAAACAAAACATACAAACATTTATCAACAGTACAAATGGGTGGCCTTATTGCTCTGAAGCAATTTCTTCCTGGTAACCACTTTCATTTGTTCTCTGAAAATAATTTCGTTTTTTCGTAACGACTTTCATCAACTTTCAATCATCAACTTTTTTCCGTCTAGTGCTATGTCATAATAATCTACAAATCGACTACTCACTCGAGTAGAAATAAAATCGATATGGTACATTTAATATTATTATGAATCCGATTAACAGCCTTCGTGGTCTGGTGGTTAGAGCGTTAGGCTCACGATCTGGAGATCCGGGTTCGATTCCCGATGGGGACATTGTCGAAATCACTTTGTGAGACTGTCCTTTGTTTGGTAAAAACATGCTTGAATCACCTGATTGTCTGAAAAAATAATTGATTCCGTGCTTCGGAGAGCACGTTAAGCCGTCGATCCCGGCTATTAGCCGTAAAAATACCTCCACCGACCCAAAGTGGAGTAGCGTGGTGGAGTATGCTCCATACCCCCTCCGGTTGATGGAGGGGAGGCCTGTGCCCAGCAATGGGACGTATATAGGCTGTTTATAGTGTTTATGTTATGTTTGTTATGAATCCGATTATTAAAATTCGAAAACTGTTTACTGTTCGACACAACTATAGTTGCCGACCCAAATAATATACTTACTTATTTCACGACTCCGGTTTGGCCATCAAAGTTACTCGTTCTTATAATAAACTTCTCCAGCTAAGCCTTAAGTATTATTTATGGAAACGTTGCCCTTGGAACCTTAAACATTAAAGGCAAAATGGTATATAATTACTGTAATTTGTTTATGTTATGTAAACGTTAGATCGTAAGGTGCTGCTACACTGGTGTTATGAAAATAAAACATAAACAGTCTATATGCGTCCCACTGCTGAGTATAGGCCTCCCCTCAATCAACAGAAGGGGCTATGGAGCATACTCCACAACGCTGCTACACTGCAGGTTGGTGGTTTTTATGGCCGGGACCGGGACTAATGGTTTAACGTGCCCTCCGAAGCACGGAATCATCTTACTTTCCCGGACAACCAAGTGAATCAAGCCAACAATGTCCTTACCAAACGAAGGACAGTCTCACAAAGTGATTTCGACAATGTCCCCATCGCTACACCGGCTCAAATCCTGGAAATCACGTCATATCAATTTTCCAGTCAAATAACCTAACCTACCATTTTGAAAATTGTCTACCTTACTTAAAAAAAACTTTATGTTGTAGCTATCTTTAGGTACGAAGTAGAGAAGTAACATAAAAGAATTATTATGAAAAATTATCACCTCGTGTGTGGGTTGTGATATCAACACCCGAATTTATCAACTCTGATTCAGTTATTCGAACGAAATTCGAATGCTAACCAGTGAGATTACGCGGCGAATTCAAAATAAAACAAAAAATGACCTTATCTTTTCTGCAGCTGTGGTTATATTATTCCATATTAAAACTGAAAATTCTAACGCCGCGTTTCCTTCGAATCGGAATAATTTGGGCTGATATCAGATCAGACGATATTTTTTCATTAAGTAAGTACCTTTTTTCTTTCTTTTTTGACGTGACTTATAGTAGATATGACGCATACGGTAATAACCACTAACAAATGCGGTCGGACAATAAATAGGGAGGGCTGAGGGCTTTCACTCGCCACAAAATTTAAGACAACAGGCCTGAGGCCTGGAGCTTGCTCAGCTCAGCTCAGGACGTCGTCAGAGATGATTATATTGAAATAATTAATCGACCCTAGTGGTCTGATAGCGATAATACAAACAAACACTTCAGATCTACTCTAGCCATAGAGGCGGTTTTTCAAAATTTTCTACCTTACTTAAAAAAACATTATGTTGTAGCTATCTTTAGGTATGAAGTAGAGAAGTAAAACAAAAGAATTATTAAGAAAAAATATTTTGGAAAAGACTCAAAATGGGTCGTATCTCCTAAACCGTAAATAATCGCTGAACATACATGGGAGTGTTTTTGGTAGCCAATGAGCCCTCTATCTATTTTTTTTTTTTCATTTTGAACGTTTATCTTTAGGCCAGGCGCGCACTACGAGTTTTTCGACGCGCGGCTGAAAAGAGCAACGGCATAATATCGCACAGTAATACTGCGCCGCTGCAGTGGCTCTGCCGTCAACTGCGCGCAATACAATTTAAAACTGTTTGGTACAGTATTACAGTGCGACATTATGCCGCTGATTTTTTCTGCCGCGCGGCGAAACCCTCGTAGTACGCGCCTGGCCTTAGGCCACCTTGTACATCGCATGAAAACAGCAGATTGTATGAACGGCCTCTGTGTGCTTTGTGCGAGCGTTGTGCTCACGATCCGGAGGGTTCGAATCCCGGTTTCAAATCCCGGTGGGGACAAATCACAAAAATCATTTTGTGATCCCTAGTTTGGTTAGGACATTACGGGCTGACCACATGATTGTCTAAAAAGTAAAAAGATCCGTGCTTCGGAAGGCACGTCAAGCCGTTGGTCCCGGTTATTACTTAGTTATTATTGTAAGTACGTTGTCGTTACATGAGTCATGTCAGGGGCCTATGGCGGCTCAGTAATAACCCTGACACCAGGGTTGACGGGGTTGGTGATCCACCTCACAACCCACACGATAGAAGAGAAAAAGAAGAAGATTGTCTTATGATTGCTTGTGGCCTACCGTTATGGGGTTTGCGTGCGTAATTTATTTTCCGGAGCAACGTGTTCTTTACTCCTTAATAATTTTCCTACAAGCTTTTCACTTAGCAATCTAGTGGAAAATATGTCAAAATTGGAGTTTAGCGTGCGACGTGCGCCTAGCTTGGAACGAAGCCAGACTGTATTTCAATAGAACCCTGCTTGGTCTAATACGAAATAAATCTAAACTTGTACTTTTTGTGTTCGTAGTTTTTTTTTCGCTTGCCGGAGGGACTGGCCGGAATACGCACAGGACCGCGAAAAATGGAAAGAGGAAGGGGAGGCCTTTGCCCAGCAGTGGGATCTTGTAGGCTAGATTAGATTAGATTAGTTTTTTTTTTACATGCAAATGTCTGGAATAAGCTTATGTAAAATAAATTTCCTAACCATTAAAACTCTGATTTTGCCGCGTTATCACTTTTATTTCGCGTGGGTTGTAACGAAGAATTACCTCACCAATCCTTACTAACTACCCAAAACTATTTTTTTACATACATACATAAACTCACACCCGTAATCCATGTTTATGGAACACGATGTTCATGCGTCACCCAACAGGGTCCACATATTATCAGCGTCGTGGTTCACGCCGCGACTTGTGCTGAGTGAGGCCCAGCATCAGGACATCCACCACCACCTTATGATCATTTCGACAGACATCCTGCTTTTTTGTAATTGTTTTAGTGGAAAGATATTATGATGTTGTTGTCTTTTTTTTTTGTATGTGGCGTCCTTTTATAATAAACTTTTTCTATTCTATTCTATTTCTATTCTAATCCTTTATGGGGTGGCCAGAGCCACAAGTAATCAAAGACAATGCAGCTAGTATTGATACGAAGTCAGGATCACAAAACGGACGGTCGATTATGATTTGAATGTACAATCATAACATAAATAGCCTATATACGTCTCACTGCCGGACGCAGGCCTCCCCCAATCAACTGGGGGGAGTATGGAGCATAATCCACCACGCTGCTCCGGTGCCCGGGACCGACGGCTTAACGTCTCTTCCGAAGCGCGGAACTTTTTCGGACTACACAATCGACAGTCTCACAACGTGATTTTTGACAATGTCCCCACCGGGAATCAAACCCGAATCTCCACAACGTAAGCCCACTGCTCTAACCACTAGACCACAAAGGCTGTTTGATTTCAACATTGATGATTTAAACATTATTATATTAAAAACTTAAACATTCCGATATCAAAAACATAAACAAGCGGCAAAGAAAGAGGGTAGACAGATATGTGCCCGTAGAACATTATGGATCTACCTACTCCACTCCAATCTCATCAGTAATCCCGTGATCATGGCACTTGCAACAGTATCGAAATATCGGGAGTCTCATAATTATCTCCATTTAAACGCGGTAAGAACCCGTTATTATGTGCTTTCATTATAATATTGTACTGAAATCAGAAAATGTTCCTTCATACTACACACTTGATATAACACAAGTGAGCATGCATATCGTAATCTAACAAGCACGCGATAAACGGCAAAACAACCGCGATAAAAGCATGAACCATTCATCATGACCCCTAAACGTCTCCCGCCACTGAACTAAATCATGTATTGCTAAGTAAACACATAAGTCATCATCTCCCGAGCATTATCCCGTTTCTCACAGAGTCCGCTTACCTAACCTGCAGATTTGACAGGTTTTTTATTTGTGACTTTCCCGTTATTCACGGGGTCCGTTTACTTAACCTGAAGATTTGTCAGGTCCGGTTTTTTACGGAAGCGACTGCCTGCCGACCGTTCCAACCCGCGAAGGAAAAACTAGCCCAATACAGGTTAGGTTAGGTTAGCTATCTTATACCTCTGAAAAAGCATTTCACCGCTAAGCACGTGATAATCATTTACGATCCAAACATGAATTCGAAAACAAATTCGACAATAAATTATTAGTTTATAAACCAATGATTGTCGAATTTGTACATTACCATTACCTAAGTTATAAATCATGTTAGTAAGTATACCTCATGAAAGGGCGTCACTAAAGCAAAGTTCATAATTCACAGTTTTAACCCGTTAATGGCGGTACAAAAAACAATAAATTGACGTCATTTTGCTGCAGCGCAATCATGCAACCGCCCCTAGACGCTACGAGTTATTACTGGGGGTGGATTCTGGAAATGCTCGAGATTATTCCTCGAGAGACGCTTAGAATTAAGAAAATAAGAAAAAAAATCAAATTAAAATATCTCAGCTTTTGAAGACACGGAAAGAAGAAAATCTTCTCGTCTAGGTTGGGAGACCAATCAATCAATCAAAGGGTTTTTATTGAGCCTCCAAAGGGCGGTTTTATAGCTCTAGAGCAATTTCTTCCAGGCAAACGAAGTGGTTACAGCAGGAAACAACCATTTTATACTTTATATGCCTTTCAAACATACATTTCAGTGACTCTATTTTCTTTACCCAACATCATCATCATCATTAATTTAAGAGCCACGTTCTTATTGGTGTAACATTCTCCATGCTACTTTTTTAGGGAAAAATAGGGCAGTGTTTTCCCTCTTGCTTTTCGCCCCGCAGTACGGTCACCAGCATTAAAGTGTATACACTTTGGTACCATGTCACAATAACTTTTTTGACAAATTGAACTGTAAGTCTTACTAAATGTCAAATATGTTAGTACGACAGAGTCCTAAAGTGGGTACATTATATTGCTCATGACTGTACTCTGTCTGGCACGAGCGGGATGGCGCCCAGAGTAGGCTATTACAAAGCCGTACTAGGGTCCCTGTCTTTCGCCTCTGAATAGTAACTGACAGTTACTACAGCCCTTTGTCAGGTTCTAGGGTGATTAAAATGGCCACATCGCAGCAATTCATCTAAGAAAGCAATATTTTGCGCATATAAAAGTAAGTGCGCAATGCAAACAAATGTCAAATAGCTATATTGCTTTCTTAGATGAATTGCTTCTTATGTGGCCATTTTAACCCCCCTGGTTACAATTTCTCTGTCTTGCCCCTTTCCCCAACCCTACAACGCTAAATAAATTAAGTATAGTAGATATACAGGGTGTAACGGAAGGGGGGTATCAAGCCGAAAGGGGACAAAACTATACCCTATGTAGATCTTATCTGCAAAATTTCAATTAAAAAAAAACACTTTTGATATTTTTTTCAATTTCAGTTAAAAAAATATTTTAATATTTCCAGCATGTAAAAAACACGGCACAGCACTATTGAGGTCACTGTTCTTAATCCACTCAAATATTGGCACTACACAAATCTCCTAGCGCGTCCTGGTCGCCTGGTACTCGTAGCGCTCGCACGGCCGCGATAGGTACGAAATTCGAGCGGGCGGCGGCTTTGGCGGCAACGTCAAAAGGAGTCGGCGGCCGATTGGAACAATCCGAGTCGGCGGCACGTCGGCGACTGTAACAAACAAGAATGACACTAAAGCATCTAATAATTATGAGATTAAACGAACTTACCTGTAAGTGAAGTTCTATCTCAATTATACGAAAGCTCCTTGTTCGAGAGGTTTTTAACAGTGTAGTCTACGTCTTATGCTCCAGCATCGTCACAATTTTCAAAGCTCATATCCAAAGCTAAAAAAAAAAGTTAGTTTCCCGCTTCCTGAACGCAGCTGTCAACTAATGTCATTATGTTTAAAGCATGTTTCATGGACAACTCCATCACCTGTGGAAGCTTTAGGGCGGGATATTAAAATTGAAGGGAGGGAGTCCTCTCGAACAAGGAGCTTTCGTATAATTGAGATAGAACTTCACTTACAGGTAAGTTCGTTTAATCTCATAATTATACTCGCTCCTTGTTCGAGAGGTTTTTAACAGTGTAGATGTTCAAAGTTTAGTTGGGAATGAAACATTTAAATTGAAACGAGTACCAATAATATGATTATTCATTAATGAATAAAGTACATACATTGTTATCACAAAAGCTAATTAAGCTGCCCATGACTTTAATCCCAATAAAGGCAGTCAGAGGCACAGCCGTCTCCTGATAAACTCAGCGCGGCGTTCCACCAAACGTTTTGATATTATCATGTAAAAAACAATAAGAATAATAACTGTTCGCTAAACAAGTTTCACCAGTTCTCAAGAATGGAATCGATATTATGTATGTTATATATGGTTATACTATACTGTACTAGAATAGATACATAGTTTAAAAGTATATTAAATACCTATTTCACATTACTATCAATTTCACAACAAAAGAACTACACAAGAACAAATTTCTGATGGAGCTCAACATCAAGATTGGCTATAAGAGCCTCACAGGGACCTCACCATAGAGCACATTTCCGAAGCTCTTGAACAACAACGATAGTTATAGTCGAAAGGACTGTGAGACTTCATCATATAGTATAACACTCATTTTTCATTGGCACACCAAGGGCTACAATAATTATCAAAGTTACACATTATTTGTTTACATACATAAAAGAAGAAGAAATACATAAAGAAGAACGGGTAATGACGAGGGCACCCAGACACAAGATTGATTATAACATCCTGTGCTAAGTTGGCAATTGTTGTCGACATTGAGTAGTTAAATGAATCCTAAGACAACATGTCAAATTGATTAGAGAAAATACAAATATAAGTGCAAGTAAGAATTTCGATACATTTATTCAAATGACCTTTTTCATTAAAATATTCAGAACCACTGAACTAAACTTTCCTCTTTATTATAAGATATTGTTAAATGAGGCTGAAAGTATAAAGAGGGGAAATGCATTTACATTATGTACTTGTGTGATAATTATCTTCGGAATAATTAAGATTTTGTTTTTATTAAAATAGATTACCTGAGCCCACGTTATTGTGTATTACCTAATATCGACCATATGGGCTTGGTAATAACATTTAGTATATTTTTTTATGTGGTAATAATAAATATAACTTGTTGTGGATTTTTTTCCTATTCCTCTATGCAACCTTTCACCCACCAATCAGATGATAGAACAACGTACACACAACACATTAACACACGTAACATTGTTTACGCAGCTATCTCTTTAGTGTAATAATTATTGAATTTGTTTTTAGGACAGTAATAATAACGTCCTATCATTTACTGGAAAAAATAAATAAATGAATAAAACATATTTTACCCTTAGGTATGCAGTTACTTAAAAGGATAACATTAATTTATTGATTATCGGTCGTGTAGGTATATTATCATCGTTCGTAAAAATCATCCTTTCCTTTAACCTAACATGATCCTGTTGTTTGCACAGGGATTCACTTCTCGTACCCATCCTGAAGATTTAATATGTCAGGTTATTTAGTGAAGGGACCTGCCTGATTTACGTTACAACACTAACCGAAAAATAGGACAAACATATATTTATCATGAAAATATTATTGTTACTTCTCCACTGCAGTTTGGTTCCGATTGATTAAGTGGAGGGACATTATTGTTGTAATTTTTATATTAATTGTAAACTGTGTTTTGGGCTGATCAGCAACAACATAATAAATCTACAACAACATAATTTAGAGAAAACGCTAATGGTGATGTAAGTTATATGTTAATAATGAACTATTTTTCCTTCCTTTTCACCTATGAGTTAATAATAAAAAGGGCAACTATTCTATCTAACCGAACTAGGTATCAATATTTTACAATTTCGAATGTAATACTTGAAGGAAATTTTCATTGAAGTTATAATATTATCAGGTAGGTACCTCAATTTATACTGAGATTAGTATTGTTATTCCTGATTAACAAAGACAGGATTTGAATCCCATGTTTTAATGATAATGCTAAAACTTTTAGTGATAGACATTCGGAATTAATTTTACCAAAATTTTGAAAAAGTAAATATCATAAAGGTAGGTATATTTGCTTGTGCAAATTTTCCCATTATAACTTTATAGGGAATTCTTCCTCCTCATGAGGTACTATTCTTAAACGGCCTTGCTGCCTGGGCCACTGTTGATACTAATGGCTGTGAGACTGCTAATACATCCGGTTGTAGCTCTGCTACTACTGCTGGCTGTAGGGCTGCTGGTACTGCTGGTTATGGCACTGCTGATCATGACTGGATGCATCACTGCTTTTATTGCTGGCTGTGGGGCGGCCTGCTGATACTGTTCCTTGTGGGCTTTCTGTTCATGCTGTTGGCTGTGGGGCTGCCTGCTGATACTGTTGTCTCTGTTCCACAGATCCTGTTGCTATCTCGTTTACTCACTCTTCGGGCAATGTTATTCATTATTATTTATGTGCTATTTGAATTTTATGATGTTGGTTGACAGAATTTAATAGCAGTATTCTCTAACCATGTCTTGTGTACAGTTATCTCTTTTGAAAGTAATCTCTGACATTACATACTATTAATACTTTGATTTCTAGCACAGTTGAGGTTGATTAATAGAACAGAGGCTTTTAGGTTTTGAATTGTCGGTTATTTCTTCAGAATTTGTACTCTCATTATTTTATAATAATCAATTTGACATAATAGTCTATTGTTTCTCAGCATTAGTCTAATCTTGAGTTTCAACATGGGTAGGTAAGCCCCGACAATTCAATGGTTTATCTTCGATTCCTCAAGTGACAAACCAAACATGGAAATACAAGTATAAAAAATAGTTGGTCTATGTTCTAGCTATCTACTAGCGTTTAGCAAAAGGCGATACTTGTAGTGGTAGCTTTATGTTATTTGAGTTGATACCATCAAGTCCATTGTCTATCCTCTAAGTGATAGCTCTAGGTATGGAAATGAGAAATAGGTATATAGCGCTTGCTAATGCCGACCATAATCGTGGTAGCTCTTATATTAATAGGGTTCATACCATAAAGTCCATTGTCTATCCTCTAAGTGATAGCTCTAAGTATGGAAATGAGAAATAGGTATATAGCGCTTGCCAATGCCGACCATAATCGTGGTAGCTCTTATGTTAATAGGGTTCATACCATCAAGTCCATTGTCTATCCTCTAAGTGATAGCTCTAAGTATGGAAATGAGAAATAGGTATGTTAGCGCTTGTCAATGGCGACTTTCTTAGTGGTAGCTCTTACATTCATTGTGTTGATACCTTCAAGTCCATTGTCTATCCTCTAAGTGATAGCTCTAGGCATGGAAATGATAAATAGGTATATTAGCGCTTGGCAATGGCGACGTTCCTGGTGGTAGATCTTTTGTTAATTAGGTTGATACCATCAAGTCCATTGTCTATCCTCTAAGTGATAGCTCTAAGTATGGAAATGAGAAATAGGTATGTTAGCGCTTGTCAGTGGCGACCTTCCTAGTGGTAGCTCTTATGTTCATTACATTGATACCTTCAAGTATATTGTCTATCCTCTAAGTGATAGCTCTAGGTATGGAAATGACAAATAGGTATATTAGCGCTTATCAATGGCGACCTTCCTAATGGTAGCTCTTATGTGCATTGTGCCTTTAAGTCCATTGTCTATCCTCTAAGTGATAGCTCTAGGTATGGAAATGTAAAATAGGTATATTAGCGCTTAGCAATGGCAAACTTCCTAGTGATAGCTCTTATGTACATTAAGTTGGTACCATCAAGTCCACTGTCCGTCCGCTAAATGATAGCTCTAGGTATTAAAATAAGGCATAGGTATATTTGCGCTTTGCAACAGTCTTAGTGGTTGATTTTTATGTTAATAGGGTTGATACATCAATTCCATTGTCTATCCTCTATTGTGATAGCTCTAAAAGGAAACAAATAGTCTGTCTATTCTCTAGTCAGACAGTTCACTACTAGTGCTTAACTAGGTGACTCTCCAAGTGGTGTTCTCTTGTTGGTTAGGTTGGTACCAATAATCATCACCCATACGTTGGAAGCTTGAATTATAATAAGATTAGAGTAATTTGGAAGAAATTGCTTACTATAATAAGGCTATCTTTGCCTGTACTCTCTTAACACTCTTTCTGTTTTTATTGTTAGGGTACATTATCATCATCTTATATTGTAAGTATCATTCGGAGAAGATAACATTATTAACACCACTTAACAGAGACTGTGAGAAGGGATTATGTACTGTTATAATATATATAATATCATTTTTAAGTATGGTTATCTTGTAGTAAACCAATTATAATTCTCTAAATGTTTTAAGTGTTATCTTGAATAAGTTATGTATCTTGTCTACCAATGGTGTAGATGACCTCTGTGATATCGAGTACTACTGTGTCATGGGTACTTCTTGATGAACAGGGTAAACATGAAGTGCTTATCATGTAATTATCTGAACTTGTCAAATTATTTCCGAGTTAATTATTTACTTTTCTATGCCATTCTGCGGTTATATTTCACTGGTTCTCTTTGTTTTATAATAAAACTGCTCATTTCATTCGCTGATAGTAAGTTATCAACCGCAACATAAGCCAAGAACACGAATTACAAAAAGAAACAAAAAAAATATATTTTTTTTTATTTTTTTTTTGACAGATGAAAATAAAAACGCGGCAATCAGGGACTGAAGACAAGGCTTAGGCCTATTTTGATCGTGATTTTCGAATATTAAATTACTAAAGTCAAGACTGTATAGTCCTCAGATCTTTGCCTGCCTTATATAAGGCGAATTTAAACAACATCAACATTGGAATAAAGTATAACTTTTAAATCACTGTTATAACACGAACACGATACAATTTTAATATTATTATTATTTCTGTTAATAAAACTAGTTACTTTTATTAGTAATAAGTACCAACTTAAGTTACTTCTTCGAATGTTAGGATTATAAAATTATAACCTCAAAAAAAGTAATTTGTTTTCGACAATAAAAGGAATGAAATTGAATTGATCATAATTATATCTTCTCTTGTTTTAGTAGATGGATAATGTTAAGACTTACCAGTTTAATCCACATTTTGTTTTATCAAAAAGAACTTACGCTCGTTGTCATCCACATTTTTTCTTTGGTACTGTTTCTAGCTTTTTTAGAGAAAAAGCACTTGATTATGTAAGTAACAGATTTTTCGCACTATATCAATCATGTTTTTGTATTAAATATTGGTTTTCAATTAGTTTATTTACGGAGGCGAAGTGACGCGCCGGTGCACAAAAACCGTAATGACATTAGTTGACAGCTGCGTTCAGGAAGCGGGAAACTAACTTTTTTTTTTAGCTTTGGATATGAGCTTTGAAAATTGTGACGATGCTGGAGCATAAGACGTAGACTACACTGTTAAAAACCTCTCGAACAAGGAGCGAGTATAATTGGAGTCATTTTGCTTTGACAACTATTCTCACATTATTTTATGACGTGTAAAATAAGTTAAAATTACCTACTTGTTTAGGTAAGGTATTTAATTTAATAGTAAATAGGAAAAAAAAGTGTGAAAGTGTGGGTAAGTAGGTAGGTAATTAATAATTAGACTTACGTTTTACAAGAAAGGTTCGAAATGTCGTCATCCCCGTTCGATGCACAGACCTGCCGCTTCATCTGTCCACAACACTTTCGAAGCAAAGTCTGGTGAGCTTTCCACTTGAACTCGGTACCATTCTCAGAATGCCACACGAGGTAAATAATCAACAGGAGCTCGGGCGTACGTTGCATGTGGTAAGGTTCGCGTGGTAGTCCTTGGGTTGGCTGCACGGCTAGTACGGCTTCTTCAAACTCCGGATCACGGGTCGCCGAGCGGCCAGTCTCGGATGACGCGTGGAAAGAGCCCGTTAAATGCAGTAGGCGATTGACCATTTTCCTGAAGCAATGCAGTGAAGGCAGTTGCCTGGCTTCATCAGCTGGTCTACCTTCTATGAATCGCTGATACAAGTTCCGTGCTTCACTTAAGTTGCCATCGCCGGCACCCACACACATCATCATTTCATAATAACCTACATTACTCAAAGACACCTCGAACTATCACTGATCACAGTTATCACAACAAATCCAAATTTCGAACTTCACTCCACAGATAGTAAACAAGCACTGACAAATAATTTGACAGTTTACTTTCGTGTGCATGTTTCTATCTCTTTCGAATGCTAGTATCCTGGTACTTAAGGGTATGTTATTTCTTTGTGCGCAATAAAATATTTTTATGGTATTGTTTGAATGAATGAATGTATTGTAGTATTTTATGAAAGTAGGTACGTATTTTACTTTGAACCTAGAAAAGTAAAAAAGTCGTTTATCTAATAAGGATCACCCGCGCTCACACTCTGGCACTAACACAGAATTGCCACGTTTCTTCGCAAATATCCCGCGCAATAGCAGAAGGCGAAATTAATCTGTCAATAATAAGACATACTATCACTCTGCCCGTATCCCTAATGGGGTGGGCAGAGTCACAAGAACATCCCATTAGCGGTACGAGCATGATAATTATTTATGTACCTATGTTATGATTACTTGTGGCTCTGTCTGCCCCATAAGAGATAAAGGCGTGATATTATGTATGTATGTTTGGTACGGGCATGTAGCGATACGAGCGTGTAGTGGTAAGTGAAATTCCGCAGTCTCTGCCTACTCCAATGGGAAAAAGGCGTGATGTTATTGTTCACTGTTGGATAATACACGACTACAATTTAGGAAGGAAAAAAATACAAAAAAAAAATATTTTTTATCATGGTAAATGATAACTTTCCCTTAACAGCACCGCCATTTTGAATTTCGGGTGCACTAGGGCTTGCCGATCAAAAAATGACTATCGATAATCTATCCCGACCGAGAGTCGATCGATAGCAAGACTATTGATAACTCGGAAAGTGGGAACATTTTCGATTTTATTACCTAAGTGCAATACAGTCGATAGTATCGTTGCGGATTAATAACAAACTATCGATAATTTTGCCCTCAGTCAGTAGTATTGCTACACTCCGATAGTATGGTTATTTTGAGTGGGCTGATTGTCTAAAATGAATTTCTAACTCAAAAGTCCATGGATTTAGATTTTTTGAAAAGCTATTTTTTTATTTCTACCAATCAAAATCGTAGTTGAAAATGATTATGATCGATAATCGATACTGAACTATCGATAGTTTGAAACACTAGCGTGCCTTTTTCTATTCGCGAGCCCTGGCATCCTGGTACAGGGTATAAATCCCATTAACTGTCCCAATGCAATTTGCAATTCCGTGCTTCGGAAGGCACGGTTGGTCCCGGTGACTACTTACTCATGTAAGAAAGTAGTTATTACATGAGTCATGTCAGGGGCCTCTGGCGGCTCAATAGTTACCCTGACACCAGGGTTGATGAGGTTGGTAATCCACCTCACAACCCACACGATAGAAAGATTTAAAAAAATACTGTTATGTGTTTTTAATTCCTTGTACGCAATAAAGTATTATTGTATTGTACGAAAGTACTTATTTTAAAATTACTTTTACCATGTCATAGTAAAAGTAAAGTTATGTTAGGTAGGTACTTTACTTGAGAAATTGATTTTGTCTTTACTATGTTGTAAACGTAACATTAATGTCTCGTTAATAAGATACACAATCACTTGCAGCTGCTCGTATCCCTAATGGGGTGGGCAGAGCCATAAGTAATCAGAACATACTAACATAATATCACGCCCGTATCACTAAGGGGTAGGCAGTCACAACGGTACTTGAGAAATTTATTTTGCTTTTACTATGTTGTAAATCCCCAAGGAATTCTAAGAAGCCTCTGACGATGCCGGCCGCCTCAGGGAGGCACCCCGTCTGGCCAAGGTGCCGGACCCGGTAGTTGGCGGCTCCTTCACACTCCAGTAGCACATGGGCCGCTGTCTCGTCCATGCAGGTTCTGCACAGGGGCTTGTCGGTGACACCTAGTGTAAACAGATGTTTGTTGATATCACCGTGACCACACAGCTACACCTGCTACCTGCAGCTGTTACCTGTATTAGTGGAGACCTCTTCACATTTAGAATTCTTTTGGAGAGACAACTATTGATGTTGGGTAGTGCCATCTTAGCCTGCCTGCATTTATTTACGGTGGTTCATAGTCTGGTGTGTTTGTTCATTCCCAAATACCCTAATACCGAACTAGCTTTATTTGCGGATGATACAGCCATCTATTCTTCGTGCCGTGGTCGAGTTATTATGACCGGAATTCTCCAACGCGCCAATGCCTTGGGCAAGTAGTGTCGCAAATGGAGAATCAAGGTAAACCCGGAGAAAAGTGCAGCGGTGTACTTTTCAAAGGGCTATTATAATACGTCACGGTCACGCTGTCAACTTAAGTCATCAAGATGTCTGGCAAGCCGATCCCTTGGGAGGAGCAAGTCAAATATCTCGGCGTAGTCTTAGATAGACGTCTTACTTTCAAGGCCCATATCAAACGTGTGCGCGATCGCGCCACGTTTGTAATGGGCCGTGTTCATTGTCTCCTTAACAAGCGTAGTAAATTATCCCTTTGGAATCTACACGACTTGCATCCGTCCGATCATGACCTATGCAGGGGTAGTTTTCGCTCACGCGAGTCTCTCTCAAATCCACCGTCTACAGGAAATACAAAATCGTTCGTGGTTCCATCGCAATGAAAATCTGCACATTGACCTAAGTCTGCCAACCATTGCCCAATGGCTCAAATTAGTTTTTTCGATTCTGCTCCGCACCAACCAAATCCCCTGGTAGTTGCGGCTTCCGAATACATCCCGCTTAGGAACGGTACTGAATAGCATCGGCGTCCGAAGTATGTAATACGATCCCGACGACCCGATTACTCTAGCCATAGAATCAGCCAATCAGCTCGCGACAACAAACATTTCAGGACCCCGATACCGACACCGCCGGCGTGGTCGACGACTTCCCTCAATCAGCGCTTATCGCTATCGACTTACTAGGGTCGTTTAATTCTTTCAAATATTTTTCCTCTCAGACGACGCCCTGAGCCGAGGTTCGCGCCCAACTGGGCACCCTCAGGCCTGTTGTCTTAAACGTTGTACCGGGTGAGAGCCTTCAGCGCTCCCCATTTGTCCGGCCAAGTAGTTAATGTCATTTGCGGCAAATCTTCGATAAGTCACGTCAAAAAAAGGTGTGTTTGTTGGCTGCTCTCGTTCGTAGCAGCGAGCGGACCTGTCCGAATGAGATCGGCAATATCGGTTCCGGACCGATGGCTGTTACCTCCCGTTCCCCTTCTGGCCAACTCGTCCGCCGCGTCGTTACCTCTTGAATCACTGTGTCCTTTGATCCATTGTAAAGTGAGGTGTTAGTATTTGCACACCTTAGTCAGTGATTGGTGGTAACTGTGTATGAGTAGTAGTAGTTGTTTAGGGCCTGCAAAACTCTGAAAGTATTCTAATGAAACTGTCCCGTACCTAGCTAGCCATGAACGCATTCGCCGCTAGCGTGATGCCCATTTGACCTGGATGACGGTGTTAAGGGAGCCTGATATTACGTAATCATAAAATAAAGCATACTACACAAGGAGACGAGATGCATTGTAAAGTACATTTCTTTATCAACTATTAATGTAGGTAATCGACTACATTTTTGGACAAAACTTGTACAACAAAGTGACTCTGCCCACCTCAGTAGCGCAGTAAGTGTGATATTAGATATGTGTAATTACTTGTAGCTCTGTCTGGTCCATTAGGGATAAAGCCGTGATTTATGTATGTTCACATCTTGTTCTATCCTATTGGTTGTGAGGTGGATAACCAACCTCGTCAATCCTGGTGCGAGGGTTATTATTGAGCCGCCAAATGCCCCTGACATGGCTCATGTAACGACTACTTATTACATCAGTAAGCAGTAACCGGGACCAATGCCCATTGTTTTTTTAACTATTGTGTCTGGAAATCTTGGCCTCACAAGGATGAAACAAAACAATTTAAAAAATATTAATTAATATGGCCATCACTGGCACGTTTACCCTTTACTAGGGCAGGCATAAATAAAAGAGGTGGTAGCTGTTCACTCAAAAGTTAAATACCTTGAACAGCTGATTGCTACGTAGTGTTGTGCAAATTTGAATTTATTACATGAAGACCTGGAATTCAATTGCTCATAACTAATGCAAATATGAATTTAGGCGGCCAATACTCTCGCATGTGATTTGTAGATAGTGACAGAGTAGGCACACTTCGGGTTGATACCCCCGTTCCGTTACACCCTATGAATGTTATTATTACATTTATTTGTATGTATATATGTTTGTATATTTTATAATTAGTTGTAGAATAATGAATAATTAATTGTTGTAATTAGCCTCCGTGGTCTAGTGGTTAGAGCGTTAGGCTTACTATCTGGAGGTCCGGGTTCGATTCCCGATGGGGACATTGTCGAAATCACTTTGTGAGACTGTCCTTTGTTTGGTAAGGACTTTTCAGGCTTGAATCACCTGATTGTCCGAAAAAGTAAGATGATTCCGTGCTTCGGAGGGCCGTTAAGCCGTTGGTCCCGGCTATTAGCCGTAAAAACACCTCCACCAACCCGCATTGGAGCAGCGTGGTGGAGTATGCTCCATACTCCCTCCGGTTGATTGAGGGGAGGCCTGTGCCGAGCAGTGGGACGTATATAGGCATTTTATGTTATGTTTTATATGTATTTTTGTGTAAACTTGTACACGCTATCTGCCCTCTCCTCGTGTTGTCATATTGTGTTTCTGTGTTATTCTGTGTACAATAAATTATTAAATAAATAAACGCTCATAAAATACTCCTATCAAACAACTCCGCATCAAATTTATACACAAAAAACCAAGGTCTCACTCAACCTTATTCACTACAATAGTTGGTGCTACTCGATCGTATACAATATAATAACCAAACCGCAACTTAAGAGGAAAACTTGCGCTGACAGTGTAGTGGGCCAATATACAACCAGTGTAGCAGGTAAACAGTTGTATAAATACACAGGCCGCCTATTGTACTTATGTTTTTATTCGTATGTTTATGTCCTTTGTATATGTCGTTGTGCAATAAAGTATTATTGATTGATTGATTGATTGATAAGTAAGATAAGTCGCGGAGCCTTGAGCCCGGTATCGCTTGTTTTTTTTTTTTGACGTGACTTATTGTAGATTTGCTGCAGATGGCAATAACTACTTGGCCAGAGAGTTACAAGTAAAGACAACTTCAAGTTCTAATTTAGATAGAATGAACCTTATGGTGATAAGGGATACCCGGGAAGATAAGGATCTGAGCGCGGTTTTTATTACCTCCCTTCCCCGCATGAAAGGTCACCCTGGACACTTTATACAAAACACCTCGTTTTACTCAGACACTACACATTGACATTTATCGTACACGCGCATCTGTGTGTGTGACGTCTGACGATCAATCAACCCGTCAATCAACCGGAAGGGGTATGGAGCATACACCACCACGCTGCTTCACTAACCCGCAATGGAGGTGATTTAACGGATAATAGCGATAACGAGCGGGTCGTGAGCTTATGTTATGTTATAGACCTGTTACACTACTGGTATATCTCCTGGCTCCCGGGTTTCCACGTGATTCGTTCGTCACGTCGCGATGTCCGCATCAACTGGACTGAAAATATCACAAACATCGATCTGTGAAAATATCAACCGAGGACGAGCAATCGTCCTTTTTCTGCCCAAATTGTAACCGTATTTTTGGTCACAATATAATAACACAATATTCGTAGTCTATCGGCGAATAGAACCAGCTTTTTACAATACAGTACAATGATACTTTATCAATAACACAATAATGGCCCCGATTCTTGCAGACACTACATAATTTTATTTTAAAGTTTTACCAGTCATTTTCTTATCCGCAAAAAAAGAAAGGGACGGATTGACAACTGTTTTAAAATTAATAACCCGGGCGAATACAGATAGACATCACAACACACAAATATACAGGCTGATTACCTGATTGTCCGAAAGTAAGATGATCCGTGCTTCGAAAGGCACGGTAAGCCGTTGGTCCCGGTCACTATTTACTGATGTGAGTTGAGTAATCTTTACACGAGCCATATTAGGGGCCTTTGGCGGCTCAATCATAACCCACACGATATGAAGAAGACGTGTGTTATCAACTTAATTCGGTAGGGTTATTGGCCGATTTTTAATTTTTAGAGGGTTATTTTAGATTTCTGCCTAAAATTGACGTGTGTTCCATAAATGTTATGCCTGTTGATTACCCGTTCCTTAATTTTCAGCAGATAAGAAAATGACATGTACAATTTATGGTGTCTACAAGTATGGAGTTTTTATTGTGAAATAAATAAATATTAATACATAATTTAAGAATTCTCACCTGTTACCAAGCAAAGACACTCGAATGGCTTGAGAATAACCCCCCAGTTTATTGCAAAACCGACAACTACCGGCAATTAAGTGTTGAAACTCAATTACATCAACAACTTTGAAGAAAACGGTCTGACTCGCAGCCGTAAAGTGGACTTAATGAAGGAAAAATCTAACTCTTTAAACTTAGGAATGTATCGGGTATCAATGATACTTTATTTAGGATTTTTTATGCAGGAAAAGTTGCTGTGAGTAGCCCACCCTGTTATGACCCTAATAAGGATTTCACGCGTGATTTACGTTTCTATCTGTCTAACAAATGACACAATTAGTACACATTAGCACACAACGGCCGCCGTGGTCCAGTGGTTGAGCGTTGATCCGGAGGTCCCGGGTTCGAATCCCGATGGGGGCATATCGCAAAAATCACTTTGTGATCCCTAGTTTGGTTAGGACAATACATTACAGGCTGATCACCTGATTGTCGAAAAAGTAAGATGATCCGTGCTTCGGAAGGCACGTTAAGCCGTTGGTCCCAGTTACTTCTTACTGATGTAAGTAAATATTCGTTACATGAGCTATGTCAGGAGCCTTTGGCGGTTCAATAATAACCCTGACACCAAGGTTGATGGGGTTGGTAATTCACCTCACAAAAGAAATACACATTTAGACACAAAATTCAACAAGTTCATCACAGCATAATGTACAGTTCAAACTACAAAGGACTTCGGCGCGTTCTGTACATGAACTATGGAGTTCGAACATAAACTATAGAGTTCATACGAGTTCATACACGGTGTACGAACGAACAAGGAAGTTCTCCAACTAAAAGTAATCATACTACGGGTAAAATTTACGTTCCACTACGTTCTAGAAGTTTTCTTGCTGATTCTGTACAAATGCAATTCGTCCATCGCTTGCTTTGACTGATTTTTAACTTTTTTCATCGCTCGCAATTTTATTTAAAGCGAAGTTTACGTAATGCAGTCTGTCGATTTGATTTAAGTTTTATTCAAATATACAACAATTTTAGTTTTCTGCTGGAGCCATGGTTTTACGCTTCTTCAAAGCAAATCAAATATATAAACTTTATTGCATACAAAGCTTACAAACATTTAGCAACAGTAAAAATGAGCCCTATTGTACTAAAACAATTTCATCTAGGCAACCACTAACAAGGATCAGCCATAAAATAATAATTATTTAATTAAAATTACTTAATTAAGGTAAACGAAATAAACTTAATTTTATTTTGACACCAGGGTTGATGAGGTTGGTAATCCACCTCATAACCCAAACGATAAGAAGAAAGTGCCATAACTTATATTTCATTGACTAAATTTTTTTTACTTATTTTTTTATACTTACGTCCATATGTTAAGTGCAATAAAGTATATTATCTTTATTATCTTCATTGATTAATTGTAAAATAACAATTTATTTGCAAAAGTTAGTACTTAGTTGGCCACGGTATGGCGACTGTCATTATTAAGCTGAAAAAGAAAGCTGAAAACCGTCGAAAACGTGAAAAACTTTTAATTTTCCGTTTCGCCTTGCTCCTTAATTAAAAATAGTAAACGAAAGTTACGAAACAAAAAATATAACAAAGGATGCTACGGCTCGCGGTGATCTCACAGTATTATGATTGTAGTTTGAAAAATCCTGGATTTGATTGATTTATTGAAGAGGAGCTCGGTGGCGCAGCGGTAAACGCGCTCGGTCTGCGATTGTTGAAGTTAAGCAACTTTCGCAAAGGTCGGTCATAGGATGGGTGACCACAAAAAAAGTTTTCATCTCGAGCTCCTCCGTGCTTCGGAAGGCACGTTAAGCCGTTGGTCGCGGCTGCATTAGCAGTCGTTAATAATAGGCGTGATGGTTTAAAGCCCGATCTCCCTATCCATAGGGAAGGCTCGTGCCCCAGCAGTGGGGCAAAATTTCTCAAAATCATCAAAATTTCTGACTGGATATTTTCAAAAAAGCCATATAATATATCGACTGTTAGCGACATCGTAACGAAATCTTTGTGGAATTTTCTGTCGCAAAAGTATGTATTAACTGAAAATAATAAAAATAAACACAAAATTTTTCATGAATTTTCCGACAGGAAATTCCACTTGATATCAACTCAGAATCATGGTCTGAATCATCCCCCTCAGAAATCGTTACGGTGTCACTAACAACCATACGTAAGTGTATGTAAGTGACATCGTAACGAATACTGAGAGGGATGTTTCAGCTCATTATTCTGAGTTAATATCAAGTGAAATTTTCCATCACAAAGGTATAGAATTGAAATTTAAAAAAACTGAAAAAAGGCGTAAATTTTGCGACGGAAAATTCCAATTGATATCAACTCAGAATCATGTCCTGAATCATCCCTCAAAGTTTTCTTTACGATATGTCACTAACACTCTGTATACATAATATTATATAAATGAGGTAGTTCTTAAAGGCGTATGTTTTGCACGACGTAGCGCAGCGTATGAACTATGAAGATAAACCGGGAATACATTTTCACAAATGTATTTTTCAAATAAAAATACTTTGACAAAACAATAAAAATATACCGAGTGACATCGACAGCTTTTTTTTAAATTCCCTTTTCAAAAAACAAACCATAGATTAACACAGTTATCACATCCACACTACGCATAAATAATAAGCCTTATTCGTAGCATCCACATCGTACATAAACTTTCAAATAAGCTTCCCCACCTTAACAGCAATTAGAGGTACATCTATTAGTACATAGGCTTGCTTTTGAACACAATCTTACCTGATGGTAAGTGACGCTGTGGTCTAGGAAGGATCACGCTTACCTATCAAATGCCTATTCACTCTTTTAGAACTTTTAGCTTTCTGTTCGACAAACGCACCAAAAATTCTAGAATATTTTTGCGTTAACGCTAATGAGACCACCGGCGTTCGAAGATCTACCCTAGTACAATATTCATTACGACATAATTTACAGCTAACTAGTTCCGTCCTTGGGTGAAGTAATTGCGTAGCCGTTTTAATTGCATGTGGAACCATTTTGAATAAGAATAAAAAACTGTCTGTTCCACCCGGGGGAACAGAAGCAAGAATAGTTAATGTTAATTAGCAATCCATCTTTTTCTCATATATCCGATTCAATAAACTCGAAGTGGAAATTTAATGAAACGAAATAAAAAAGATTCTTCGTGCTGGCTAAAATACCAACGCTGTTATTCAAGAGCAGTGTTTGGATTTTTTATTTAAAACTTAACACATTCACACATAAATTCACGCTTTTTTCGGGGCAAGCAGAGAGTCTGCGTATGTGTATAAGTAAATACTTATTTTTTTAGATAGTAAATACTATCTTTCCGCTCTCCTCAATTTATTCCACACCTAAATAATATATAAAAAGTAGCCTAAAATCTTTCCCAAGGTCTAATCTATATCTATATCGAATTTAATCAAAATGGGTTTAGTAGTTTTAGCGTATACCTAATAGTTCTCCTTATGGTGTCCTATAACGGCGACCTTTGACATGTCTGTTATGCGCTCTTATGTGGCTGGCGAAACCGAACTTTACTTTTCGCGCGAAGTTTTAGCGTAAAGCGTACAGAGTTACTTTTGTACTTATTATATCAGTAAAGACTTAACAAGTGTGCCTTCTGCACATAATTAATAGTTCTGCTGGGTTCATCGAATCGGTGTTATTTCAGCTCGGCAGCTTACCCCATTACGTAGACATAGAATGGACGCATACAGTCTTTTTATAGTGCTTTTGAGAGCAGACAGCCTTTCAGTAACCTCCGCCTAATCTCGCTTGAAAACCTAGCTGAAAGACGGCTCTGAGACGCCTTTTATCTCTACTTAGTATAATCCTGAAAGGAAAGGCATATTTATAGAAAATATGCACAGGAGGAAGTTGGGCATTATTGCTTATCCAACGTGTTTGAGCCCGTTTTGCCTGGTTGGAACGCTTGACTCACTGTGAGATCTCAGAATCAATGATTTTGGAATTTGTTTTACGTCCGTCCGTTACGTCCTCAGCGGTGAAACAAAACATAGCCAGGAAACCCACGTAGTTAACCGAGAAAAGCGTTACGGAGTTATGTGACCAACAAGTTACGTTGGTTTTCCCCTCGCGGGTTGGAAGGTCAGACAGGCAGTCGCTTCTGTAAAAAACCGGACCTGTGAAAACGGGATAACGGGACAAGAAAATTGATTGAGACGAAATAAAAAGATCAAATCAAATACACTTTATTGCACAGAACCTTATTAGGTCTTACGTAACGACTTTCCGCACGACTATTATTCTAAGTAGATAATAGTGCTGATTCCTGTAGACACCTCCTTATTTTATTTTAAGTTATACCTGTCACTTTTTAAACCGCCGAAAAGGAAAGGGACGGATAAAGGACAGAAAGAAAGTTTTAAGCAGAAATTTTTAAATTCCCTGCCAAATTTATATATTGGCCAATAACCCGACAGAGTTAAATCGACGTTACATACAGCACACGCCAAACGGGTTGCATACTACCGAGATGCCTATTTTATTCGCCCGGGTTATTCATTCATTTTAAAATTTACAGTTTTCAATTCCTTTTCCACGGATAATAAAATGACAGATATAACTTAAAATAAAATTAGGAACTTACTTAGAGTATCTTCTTCTAATACAAAACATTCTAATTTTATCCCACATTCGTACTGATCTTCATAGATTAGAAGTAACTAGTTGAACAAAACAAGAAAATAAACAAACTAAATCCTTGTATCCGTACTTCAAATGATGGGCCATTGTTTAAAAACAAACACAGCACAGGGAATATAAATTCAATTGTTCTATTTAAACAAAATAAAATAAACAGACACATAACAATAAATCTCAAAAACAGATGCGCTTGTTCGACAATGGAGTGGAATGTGATACAGTCGATTTTTAGTGTAAAACTATTTGGGATAGAGTTCAGAGTTGAGTGGGGAAGAAGCAATTGTTTCTAGCAATGTGTCGGATTTAGGGTTCCGTGTGATGGAGTCAAAATGGCTATATCATCTGGTTTCATTTTATTGCTGCACTATTAGGTTGTTCGTTTTTATTTATCGTTCAAATCAATTTGATGTGGCAGGGAATATATCTATGGTGTAGTGTGAGTGTGTAAGTGTGAGCGAGATAAACTATCCGCGTGCTCACCGCATCTGTCGGTGACTCATACCTATTTAAGACTAAAGTAAGACCCAGAGGGGTGAAGTCGGCGGCGGGTACGAATTGGTGCGGGGCGGAGAATTACTGTTTTATACGCAGTATTCATCATCATCAGCCCTTTAACGTCCCCACTGCTGGGGCACGGGCCTTCCCTATGGATGGATAGGGAGATCGGGCCTTAAACCATCACGCGGGCCCTGTGCGGATTGATGGTTATTAACGACTGCTTATGCAGCCGGGACCAACGGCTTAACGTGCCTTCCGAAGCACGGAGAAGCTCGAGATGAAAACTTTTTTTTTTGTGGTCACCCATCTTATGACCGGCCTTTGCGAAAGTTGCTTAGCATACGCAGTATTATTATTATATTTGTCTTCACTAACACCGTTAGCTCAACCATTATAGACCGCGATACAGAGCACCACGTTAGTTTAACAGAAAGCTCGGTGAAGTGTGGATACTTTGGTTCCTCTTGCGATGGATGTACCTCTGACTACCCCAACTATAGTATAGAGATATAGTCAAATTCAAATTCAAAAATATCTTTATTCAGTAGGTAACATAGTTACACTTTGAATCGTCAATTTTTACATAACGAACGCCTCATCCGCCTAAAACTACTGCAGCTTCTCACAGCCTGTATAGCCGGGGAAAAGAAGCTGCAAGAAAAACCTCGGCACAGGGCCCTAGACGTTCTTTATAAAAAATAAAAATAAACATAAAACATTGGTATAAAATTGAGTAATTTAGCTGCCGTCGTGAGCTAATGTTATATTGTTATGTTATTGTTTATTGGCCACATGCTGCAAATCTAAAAATCGTAACTACAGAACCTCCAATTGAAAAAAACAGTAGCTATCGCTTATCCAGAGATTTTCGCGTAGTTTTTCCTCCCCAACTGGACTAATGAAGACCCTCGCTGAAATCGACTATGTGACTTTATTTTTTATTTTGGCATCCCGCAAATATCAGTCTCTTATATACGCTTCCAACGATTGGAAGTTAAATTTTTGGATGGAGATTGTACACGGAATTTCACGGAATTCGATTGCTGTACGTGACGCGTAAGTTTGTCTTTAAAAGAACAAAACTCCTTACCTAAATCTTACTCCTTAGCGGCTTACGGCCATTTAGACTGTAATAGGCATTCTTACAATACAAGAAATAAAAATAAAATTGCTATTCAAAATTCTAGTTTAAGTAAATTAAATTCATCTTTTTTGAGGTTATGTATACGTTTTTACAATAAAATACCAGATAATATTTTAAATTTGTAAGAAAATAAATTTAAAGCTCATGTGAATCTTACATTATGTAAAAAAGTTTATTATAAGATTAATGACCACCTAAGTGATAAAAATATCTGGTATTGAATGTGTTCCTCTAGTTATTTAATAACTTGTAATGTTTTAAAAGATGTGTTGCTGTTGCAGTTTCTTGTCATTTCTTTTCCTCAGCCATAACACCTTGCGAAATGACGTAAATTCAAAAATGTTACATTGACCTTCAACAAGTTTATCCATGATAATTACGTTGAATAAATGATTCTGATTTCTGATTTCAGACTAAAGTAAGACCCAGAGGGGGTGAAGTCGGCACCGTGTACGTAGTAGTGCGGGCGGAGAGTTACCAATCTATACGCAGTAATATTCTTTATTGAACGATAACATTGTCGCATTAGGTTAAGTACCTGTCATGATAATGTTTTGATTTTAGAAATAAATCACTAATTTAAGAGCCACGTTCTTGTCAGTGTAGCATTCTTCTTGCTACTTTTTAGCGAAAAATAGGTCAGTGGTTTCCCGCTTGCCTTCCGCCCCGCAGTACTCTGTCTGACGCGAGTGTGATGGCGCCCAGAGTAGTCTATTTCAAAGCCGTACTAGGACTCCTGTCCTACGCATCTGAATAGTACTGACAGTTACTGCTGCCCTCTGTCAGGTTCCTGTGACTCGCCTCTTCCGTCCTGCATTGCCGTATCGATGGCTCGCATCTCTGCATCTGCAGGTCTTCACCCGTATCCCTGGGCAAGGGTTCTACGTTTTACCCCGTAGGTCTGGGTTACGTAGGCATTCGTAGTATTATTCTATGTCCACAGACCCCATTTTGTGATTTAAGTAAATTGTTCTTGGCTTATATTTCTGCAAACTAAACTTTTTAATTTTAATATAATGTTTTGTTAACCGGAACTAAGTAAGAGTTCTCTGCGAGCTTAATTTGAGGAAACTATTTAATATAATTAGGTACTTATGTTTACACTTTATATAATGAACATAAAATTTTGTGTAAGTACTTATTAATTTTCTGACTGTTAATTCTACAGAGATTGTCCTGTCAACAACAGAATGTCCGTTTGGGTTCTCTGTTCATTAGTCAGGGTGTATTAATTAAATTACGCGGTTGATTTTTAATCAAAGGTCCAGAAGGATTTGTTTCCACTGTCACGTTAATTCTATTTCAGTTCGATTTCTCATTTTGTTTCGTTAAACCATGTTTGTGAAGTTATCTACGATCCAAATATGACGTCAAACTAAAATCGAATGTAATCTAGCCTACAAGATCCCACTGCTGGGCAAAGGCCTCCTCTTCCTCTTTCCGTTTTTCGCGGTCCTGTGCGTACTCCGGCCAGTCCCTCCGTCCAAGTCGTCACGCCATCTCTTTCGAGAACGAACTCAAACTGACAAAGTAAAATTCAATGGTTTAGAGCTCAAGCTGGGATTCGAACTTAGGATACTACGATGTAAGTCACGCGTTCTCTGAACAGGACTATCACGGGTTGATATGAATTTACCAAAATACTAAGACGTTAGCGTAACAGTAATGGAGCGCTCAGGAAGCATTCGACCGTAACGAAGTTGTAGCTCCGCTGACCGTGTAGTGAACGGACAAGTGTATGCACTACTGATCGTCTCATGAATCTTCGAAACAAGTAGGTTCAGGTTTACGTAGGAATACGTAGTATTATTTAATAATAAATGTTTCTTTCTTTCTTTCTTTTATTTTTTATTCTATGATTACGAGCCGAGTTTTTCAAAATAATTCAAAATAATTGTTCTTATTTGTTTTATAATTATTTTGATTTGACTATCCCTAATATCGTAAATGCTAAAGTAAGTATGTCTGTCTGTCAGTTATTTCACGCTTAAACCGTTAAACCAATCAAATGAAATTTGGTATTGAGATAGATGGAAACCAAGGGAAGAACTATGATATTTTTTATCCCTGAAATCATCCCCTAAGGGGATGACAAGGGGATGGAAAATGTGACGCGCGTGACAAAATAGGAAATTATCTCATAAAATATTCTTTCAATACATCGAACACTCTAATGTTATTTGAATGTAAACATGTCACAAATTTCCGTTCTTTTTTTCAAATACTTACCGAAATTACATTTTATAAAATGTATTATTATTTTTAAAATAATGTGTCTACCTTTTAAAGCTATAGGATAATTTAGTTCTTATTTTGTAATGTTGCCATTACTGTTGGAACGACTCTGATTTGTCTATAGTGACGTGATACAATCGTGCTAGGAGAGTGGGGGAAACATTTTGTAAATGCAGGCTTGGCACCGATTACTTCTCATTCTTGGAGTGATAGTTGCTGCGGCCGTTTGACAGAAATTAAGAAATTATTCTATTATATGTTGAATCACTACCACTTGCTGTAATATAAATGTGTATGTTTCGAGTTGTTTATAATTTTATATGTTTCGTAAAATGTAACTATTGTGATTTAAGAGATTTGTGGCTGTTCTTTTCATTCTTCTACACAGCCGGAACACCTTCCGAATTAAATTGCCATCCTTTTCTCTCCTGATATGCTGAGAGTTTTTAATTCCCGGTCAACCGAGCGTCGCCAGGTCTCTGGATCGCCCTCTTTCGCGTTTTCGACGCGCACACCAGATCGGAGCTCGTCGGGAAGGGCGGTCTACAGGTATTTTAAGGACATGAGCAATCCAACATATCCGTGTGAGGATATCAGCCTACACAGTAATTTTCCCATTCAATCTCCACAGTTCTGTGTTTGTAATAGTTTTAGGCCAGAAGATCTTTGTGAACAAACACTTGGAGTTTGCCGATCAGGTCTTTCCAAACAAACTATGTCTCACACCCGTGTAATAGGACAGATTTAACCTCGTAAAGCCGAGGTTTCCAGGCACAATAGTAAAACAATGGAGTTTGGATTTTAAAAGGACTGTCGGCATTACGACTTTGACGTACTCTTCATATTTTATAAAATCTCCACGACGATAACCGAAATCAAGTAAATGAATTCGTGAACAATGAAAACACGCACAGATTGTTTGTTTGTCCAAAACTTTGTTCGTTAGGTTTGTCACTTTGATGAGCGCAACTTTTTATAAAACTGATTTATTGAATAAACTCCCTGATGTTTCGTTTACTTTTGTGACGTAGTTCGTGAAATTGCAAAACTGATTTACAGGTGTCTTGGAAGTTTTGACGTTAGACGTGTAAGGGAAACCGGTTGGGGGTGAAATAAGGGAGCTTTATAAAGTAACTGATATAGGCACGTTAGGTAGTAACAGTTATTTGATAGACTGACACCACTCACATCCTTGCTATAACATGAAATGTGTGGTGTATAGTATAATATATTATGTTACTGTAAAAGCTCGAAATGCAGTAAATCCTAACATATTCCAGTCAAATCTAAGATCTACTGATTCCTAGTGGTAAATGTCCTAAAAGGCTTTCGATTTGAACTTTAACCGCCATTCCGTTGGTAAATCTTAGGATTTACATTAATGGCACGGTAAATGTTGAAAAGCAAAACATGTCATAACGTGCTCAGCGCATCGACTTGTACTATATAATACAGATACCTTTATAGTACTATGTACCTATTTCTAATGGTTTATTAAAGTAAATAATTAAAAATAACTCATTGTTTTATTCCTAAATCCAACATCTACCAGCTGATAGTGGTAAAACCTAGCATATACTGAATTCAAATGGTAAAAGCTCGAAAAAATCGTCGTATTTTCAGAAATACTTACATTTACCAACTCATATCGGTAAATCCTAAGACTTACACTTAACCCTTAAATGCGCCTTGTTGTTGTTCTACAACATTTTAATTCTGGCGGCTTAAAATTTATTTCATTAATAATTTTTTTATTTTAAATTTTATTCATATGATAGTAGTAATACTAGACAAATAACAGGCAACACTGTTATAATTGTATCATGGTATTTTATTATATTTTGAAGGTAGTTTGCCCGAATCATCTAAGTACCGATTTACGTGATCTTAAGATTTACCGTAGTTCGAGCTTTTACAGTAACATATACATCGGAGTGAGTGCACTCCAGCTATATAATAGGAGGCGAGCGTAATACCTGTGGTACTCACATTATGTAATACCATTAAACGGCCACAAATCCTGGAAACCACGTGATATCAATTATGAAATCGAATAAACTCAAAATCAAATATTTTTTATTGCGCACACAAAAATGACTTAAAATAAAATTACGAGGAGTCTACAAGTATCAAGGCCATTGCCAACATAACAATTACTTATCGTCCTGTTACAGTGAAAACGGCGTAAGCGCCTTTTTGATAAATCACATTTGAATGTGATTTTTTAAAAAGGCGCTTACGATATGTCAGTGATATCGTAACGAAAACTTTTCCGGCCAAGTAGTTAATGCCATCTGCGGCAAATCTACAATAAGTCACTTTAAAAAAAAAAAGTAACGAAAACTTTGAGGGATGATTCAGACCATGATTATGAGTTGATATCAAGTGGAATTTTCAACACAATAGTTTAACATTAAAATTCGCAGGAATTTTCCGAGATGAAATTCCAGTTGATATTAACTCGGAATCATGGTCTGAATCATCCCCCTCGGTATTCGTTACGATGTAACTTACACCCTGTACACCTAAAAGGAAATAATGTCTTTTACCTCATATTCGGGATGATACCTAAACAACACGCACGAAGGCATCTTAACTTTTCCTTACTCGCAGTTCAGCAGATAAATATTAATCCGACATGAATAACTTAATAACTCACAAAGTCGTACGTATTCGTAAAAATCAGGGCGCATCCGTATCCGTCGGCGTCCGTACGTAGGTAAGTATCCGTATTTATCGCTGGAGACGTATTTGTGGTCTCGAGGGACTTGGCCGATATGTGCCGCAATTTCCTATGAGTTATTGAATGTTGCGTAATCCTAAGCCTTGTCTTCCACTGGGTTTGTCCAGCTATATACGTATTTAATTTTATTATCTCATTGTCTTGTGATTACTTAGTTATCGTTTGGTCCACTATATTTTAATTGTGGACGGGAGTTTATGTATGTTAGCTAAATGATACTAAGGGTGGTATTAATAAACCCACCTCAGCTTCGGCCCTCAAGAACATGTCAATGTGACAGTTTTTATATAAAAATAGGGACTTGAGCATGATCTTGAGAGCAGTCTTAGCTGATATTAGTTTACCACTCTTACTCAGTAATCCCCTGAACGCCATAAAAAATATCGAATAAGCCATACCAAATAGAATATACCTCTATATGTAAATAGGTAGTAATTAGACAATGCTATCTATCACAAATAAATTTATTTTTTGTGAACAATAATAATTATTTATTTTTATTATTATAGCTGTATTATTATTATTGCGTATGGCAGACAAATATCCTGCTTGGATCAAATATCCAGCTTAAGCTCCCTTAACCAAGTCTCTGCTGCATCCGTCACACAATGCAGCTCGGCTATACCACCTGGGAACCGGTGCAGAGGGCACTCGTTCACTACAGACAAACCATCACCTATATAAATGGGGCTTAAAGGAGTCACCATACTGTGAATGTGGTCACCCGGACCAAACCATATCTCACATTATAGCTGTAATACTTAATTATACTTCTTGTCAAGTCTGGGTCCAAGACCAAACCCATCAAAGGTAAAAATAAATAAAAAATATCTTAGCTGCCACTGGACGCCGGGCTAACCTGAATCCGGCGTTTATTTTGTGGTCTCTCGGATATGGCTTGCTTGATTTATTCTATCCATGGCCACTCAGACTGATATAGTCCCGGAAAAGATTTTTCTAAGAAATTATTCCCTTATTTACACTTTCACCACTTAGCTCTGCGGGCTTAGCACCGTAAGCGCGCGACTCTTTCTCGCCTCGACAAACGTCACCCGTCACTCTCTCACAGTACTGCGGCGGAAAGTTCCATTTGATATCAACTCAGAATCATGGCCTGAATCATCCCCCAAACTTTTCGTTACGATGTCACTAACACTCTGTATGTTTTTAATATTAGTGCCCAGTTAGTGTGGTCACTTCACAACCTACACGATAGAAGAGACCTCTATAAATTGTTTTAAGTTTACGCGGTTATTATCATAATTAAAGCACGTAGTAACGGGTAACCGCGTTTAAACGGAGATATGAGACTTAGAAGAGACCTCTGCCTACCCCTTTGGAGATATAGGCGTAATGCCAATTGTATATGTAATCAAGTTCACTTCGCATTACACATAGGTGGCAAATTGGTTCGTAATATACGACTCACTAAGATCGCTGTTTGGTGAAGTCTACTATTGGAACTCGATAGGTTTTCGCCAGGTTTTCATTGCGTAAAGTCACATTTTTTTGATTTATTTAATGTGGCCCCAAAAGAGCCTGTCAAGATTTACTTATTATATTATTTATGTGAATACTGCAAGGACTGCTTCTCAAATGTAACCGAAATGACATTTAAAAAAAATATTTACATCAGTAAGTAGGAGTTGAGGAGCTCGGTGGCGCAGCGGTTAACGCGCTCAGTCTGCGATTGTTGAAGTTAAGCAACTTTCGCATAGGCCGGTCATAGGATGGGTGACCACAAAAAAAAGTTTTCATCTCGAGCTCCTCCGTGCTTCGGAAGGCACGTTAAGCCGTTGGTCCCGGCTGCATTAGCAGTCGTTAATAACCACCAATCCGAACTGGGCCTACGTGATGATTTAAGGCTCGATCTCCCTTTCCATCCATAGGGAAGGCCCGTGCCCCAGCAGTGGGGACGTTAATGGGCTGATGATGATGATGATTACATCAGTAAGTAGTAACCGGGACCCGTTGGGGTCGTTGCTTAACATGTCTTTCGAGGCACGGATCATCATTTAATTTTAGTAGGTACAATATTGCAATATTAGGTAGGTTCAGAAGTAGATGCTAAGTTTACGATTACGTTAAAAATTCGGGTTCAATACTTTAGTCCAAAATTGCTGACTGAGAAATTTGTCTAAAAACAACTTTGGAAAAGTGTCCAGTTACTACGGTCGAAGGTAATCCCTTATATACAGATGGTACTGAATATTTACTAGCGAATCATTTAGAATGATAGCTCGCAAGTATTGGCCACTTAAGTCTCACGGCCACGCAACTCGCAAATACAACTATTTCGAGTCGAAAACCAGTAGTAAACTTAACAATAGTCTTAGGGAAGAAGTTGGCAAATCAATTTGAAAGTTGAGTCGTGTTCAGCCTATTTGGGACGCAATTTACTTCTCGCCATCCTATTATAGTTCTTCTTTGTTCGCATGTAGATTGTAGATTGCTATGACAATGTGCGTCGGTGTTTTAAATTATTAGTTTACTTGAGTTGGATATCCTATATCCCCTTCAGTTGTTTGAGGGGAGGCCTGTACCCACCAGTGGGACAGTATAAACTATTTTAGATTTATATTAACACGTTCACTGTCTATGAACCACATATGAGGCATTAAATTTGAAACTCATACGTGCATGTCCCATTATGTTCCATAAATACATAAATTCCAATGTGTTTATCGAAAAATAACATTGCACGTGAGGGGTTATACAGTTAACGTGTTAAATTTACTAGTGACTATAACCGCGTCTGTGGTCCTGTAGTTGTGAGTTGGACTCACGATTCGGAGGTTCCGAGTTCGAATCCCAGACATATCAAAAAATGGGGACATCCGACATATCACAAAAAATACTTAAGCAGGTAAACCCGATACCTGTTAACGAAAGAAGTGATAATTATTAAATATTATAAAGGACTTATATTAAAGATGTTTTCATAAAAAATATTTATTTAGTTATTACCTACTTACATGTACTTATGGGAAACATTTAACAAGTAATACTTCGCTTCAGTGCTTTCTTCTACGAAGTTACAGAGAATAGATCTTTACAAAGTAAATACGCTCTGAAGGCAAATGAAACACCGATCTTATTTACACTTGTTTTACATATATACTTAATGGGGGTAGACTATTATTGCTTTTTGGGGGGTTTTGGGAGTTTATTGGGGGTATTTTATTGTTTTAATATTGAGGGTTTTGGGGGGTGTTTTGGTGTTCTTTTTAGGGGGGCTATTCTTCTTCTTTCGAGTGGATGGCAACTCATAACATAAACATAATATAAGGTTATTTATGTTATGAATTGCCATCGACTCGAAAGAAGAATAGCCTAAATATGTTCCACCGCTGGGCAGAAGACTTCCCACAATCAAGGGGGATTATGGAGCATACTAGACTGAATGAGTGCAATTTTTATGGTGATACGTCTCATCATCTTTCACGTTGGTCTAGCAGAAATCTCGGTCAGGTGTGGGTACTTAGTTCACCTTGAGATGGATGTATGACTACCGCATTGGGATATAATTGGCTTATATTATGTAATGCAATATTTTATCTTTTATTTTACCAGAAAACAAATCACCACCACATTTGCTTTCAAGTACGAGTTCGTTACGATCTAAGTTTCCCCCTCAAAGTGCATTAGTTAAAGAAATTAGCCTTCCGGAGTCCGCCTTACGCGTAGACCTGGGCAAGATGCCAGCTCCAACCTGCGTCACGGTATCATTTAGTAGCGAAGGTGCTCAGGGACGAAGCGGGGTGCTTTGGGGTTTGGGGCCACCAAACTCATAGAACCTTCAAAATCATGAGGCTAATCCTCTCCAGACAAAACCATTCCGCAACCACCTTAGAACTGGATTACATTCCACAGTGCGGAACCGCATTTGCTTATCAGCAATAACTGCTAGCTGCCAATAGAGTTTGTCAACAATTTTGACGGCCACTGTCCGCTCTCCTTTCACGGGTATGCGCTGACCGGTAGCCGCAGTCAGGCCGATGGTCTTCGTTACCTCTGATCAGCTGTGAACCAATGACTGAACAAGATGCTCCAGTATCTAGAGTCTGACACTTGGTACTATTAACCATTCCATCAACAGTCAGACTATTCCCATCAGAGCTCTGATCTCTGCGTCTAGCTCTGCTCTTTGTTTTGTATGTTGTGTGCAATAAAGTATATTTAATTGATTGATTGATTGATATATCGTCATCAGCGTGCTGGGGTAGACTGTCGCGACTTTTTAACATTTGGTTTCCATACAGTATATCTTGCGAAAGGGTTCTTAGAACACGGGGAGTCGATATCATTACCGTCAACGCAAATATATCCTTGAATCTTTTGTCTTTTTGTAAATATCCTGTTACAACTTACGTATGTTGTAATTGGATATTTGTTAAAAGATCAAAGATTCTAAGGTGACGTGTTCAGTTCGCGTGAACAGATGACGTCACTGTTTAACGCTTAATTATTTTTTTTTTTCATTTTTTTCGTTTATTATTTAGCTTTGATGAAATGTTAGTTTGGGAAATCTTACATACATTGTCCTTAGGTATACTCATCATTAATTTAAGAGCCACGCTCTTATCGGTGTAGCATTCTCCATGCTACTTTTTTGGGGAAAAATAGGGCAGTGGGTTCCCTCTTGCCTTCCGCGCCCCCCATTACTCTGTCTGACGCGAGTGGGATGGCGCCCAAAGTAGTTTATTTCAAAGCCATACTAGGACTCATGTACTCCGCTTCTGAATAGGTATCTCTGGGGTCTGAAGGTATACTACACAAAGTATATTAAAAGTAATACTTAGACTTGTCTACTTCAGCTACTTCCACAGCATAATGTCTTACGGTATTTTATTGTGGGGTCGAGCCGCTGATGTAGAAACTATTTTCATTATTCAAAAAAGGGCAGTTCGCGCTATTTATAATCTGCGTTGTCGGGACTCTTTAAGGGAGCTGTTTAAAGAAATAAATATACTGACGGTCGCAAGTCAATATATTTATGAAAACATTATGTATGTGCGTAAAAATGTATCTCTCCTTCCGAGAAACTGTGAAAGGCATACTTACAATACAAGGAATAAAAATAAAATTGTTGTTCAAAATTCTAGATTAAGTAAATTAAATTCATCTTTTTTGGGGTTATGTATACGTTTTTACAATAAAATACCAGATAATATTTTAAATTTGTCAGAGAACAAATTTAAAGCTCACGTGAAGCTTACTTTATGTAAAAAAGCCTATTATAAGATAAATGATTACCTAAAGGATAAAAATGTCTGGTACTGAATGTGTTCCTCTAGTTATTAAATAACTTGTAATGTACCCTCATTGATTTAAAAGATGTGTTGCTGTTGCAGTTTCTTGTCATTTCTTCTCCTCAGCCATAACACCTTGCGAAATGACGTACATTCAAAAATGTTACATTGACCTTCAACAAGTTTATCCATAATAATTACGTTGAATAAATTATTCTGATTCTGATTCTGATACATGCAAACAATTTTATTATCTAACCTTGTTACGAAAGCGTTGCCTACGTTAAATGCACTCACTGCCTACTTGCTTGCAAGTCTTTCTTGAGTTTTTATCGTACTAAACCTTTTCTAAGGACATCTCCAATTTGCTCAATGTAAGTCCTTCTAGGTCTTCAAAAAAAAAAAATTCAGAAAATTCAAAAATATTTATTTTTCAAAATTGGCTTACAAAGTTAGCGCTTTTCGAACGTCAAAAAAATTAAATTACATATTATGTAACTAGCTGTAAAACTACTACCACATCGGAATCTGTAACGCTGAAGGATGTGGCCAGAAAACCTCCCAGCACAGGGCCCTAGTCCTACTGTTTCATGTTTTCCTTTCTTTGCCTGTCAGCCTTACCATCAACTTAAGTTAGGTTTTACTTTAAGTTATTGTTATTGGTGCCGGACCTGTCTGGATCTTGAGGTTAGGTAAGCGGACCCTGTGAAAAACGGGATAATGCAAGGGAGATAATGATGATGTTGAGTTTAAAATATTGTACAAACTATTACTACAGGATGTTAGTGACATCGTAACGAAAACTTTGAGGGATGATACAGGCCATAATTCTTAGTTGATATCAAGTGGAATTTTTCATCGCAAAAGTATGGAACCGAGAATAATTTAAATAAGCTCTAAAATTTTCATGACTTCTCCGACAGGAAATTCCACTTGATATCGACTCAGAATCATGGTCTGAATCATCCCCTTCAGTATTCGTTACAGTGTCACTAACACCCATACCTACTTGTATGGCTACTGTATGTACTTGTATGGGGTGTAAGTGACATCGTAACGAATACTGAGAGGGATGATTCAGCTGATTATTCTGAGTTAATATCAAGTGGAATTTTCCATCGCAAAAGTATAGAATTGAAAATAATTTAAAAAAACTAAAAAAATAACATTAATTTTGCGACGGAAAATTCCACTTGATATTAACTCAGAATCATGGTCTGAATCATCCCTCTGAGTATTCGTTACGATGTCACTAACACCCTCTATACAAATACTTCCTTGATTATTTGGATGATTATTAATTCGTGTCTTATAAGGAAGTCAAAGAATTGGACTATCGAAGTCCGATTTGACTCTTAAAATGATGTGTGGACATGGAAATATTTCCGATTACAGTACATAAACACTTTATTACCATGTCACATTCATTTTATGTCTGACTGAACTGTAAGTCTCATTAAATTTCAAATATGTTAAAGCGACGGGGTTCCGAAGTAGGTACTTATTGTTGCTTATGACTGTATGATGCGGCACTGGTCTGCTAGTCATATCTACCTATATAAACATGAGTATGTTTATGTCTGAAAGAAAACTTCATTTAAAATGTATAACTTGTTTATAAAAACCTTTTTAAGCCAAATTCAGGCTTTGTAGGTCACTCAACAACCGTCTCGTGCATACATTTTCATGTGAGCGCTAAAGCTATTTTAGAAACACCCTGAGGGGATATTTTTAAATATACACACCTACAATACACACACAACACACACAATCCATTCTACGTTTATAAAAGTTACAATGCAAAATAAAACTATACACCTCTGCCCGTCCCTTTGAGTATATAGGCGTGATGTTACGTTATGTTAAAAGTATCAATAAACGGATGAAGAATTTGTAAATGGAAAAGCAAAATTTTCTACGAATAAATTTAAATTTGGAATTTCGAAAGACTTTATTCTACAAATGGAATTTAAAAAATGTAGGTTATTAAGAAATAAGTTTTTAAACTAACCCAACGGAAAAATCGTGCTCTAAAATGTATGAAAAAGGAAAATATTTCGCCGGAATTTTTGCCTACAAACAATAACATAACTTATTTACAATATAATAAAAAAACTCTTCATTGCACCTAATAATAAATATTAAAGATATAAACAATATTAATAACAATAAACAATAATATTATTACAATTATATTTATGTTGTTATAAAATTATAAGTTACAGATATTAGTCACAATGGCGTACTCGTAACCTACTATAATTATGTAAAAAAAAATGTTTTAATAAAAATAAATAAATAAATAAAAATCTTTATTCGTTTTAGACAATATTTTCTTTTAAATGCTAGTTGACCCAAGCCCCCCTTTAAACTGGGAAAGTCTGTGTTAGGAGGCTTGGCTCTTCCTTATCTTAACTTACTTAATTAGTGACTTATTATACCAAATATGTATGTATTATATCTATGTCTTTCCTTAATGTATATTTTTATCATTCTTTTATATTTTTATTTCTGTACTTAGGAGTGCAGATGGATGGATGGAGTGTTTTAATATAATGTAGGAAAGTGTGTAGACCGGAACGTAAGATTTAACATAATAATATGAAGAAAAGTGAGTAGAACGGAGTGTAATATTGGGAGAAAGTAAGCGAGACTACTATAGGGGGATAATGAATGGGGATTTGATTGTTTATGATATGAATTTAGAATGGTCGCTGAATGGGACGAAGTTCTACAGTAACTCATGTCAATAAAATGTAAAATGTTTAAATATATGTGATGTGGTTGTACTTTATAAATAAATAAATAAAAATGAAGACGTCAACCGCGTCGTTTCATAACCGCCTTAAACTTATATAATTTATTTTATATGTTTTATATGTCCCCCGTATCACAGTGACCTCGAAACCTACAGACACCTCCTAATTTTATTTTAAGTTATAAGTACCCCAAATAGGTTTTTTTAAATTATTTCCAGTTCCATACTTCAACTCAGAATCATGGTCTGAATCATCCCTCAAAGTTTTCGTTACGACGTCACTAGCACCCTTTATATCTCAGACAATGAACAACTCACCTACAATAGGTAATTCCTTTGGATAAGTAATCTCAGCGTAAAAGCCTCATGGGAACAATATTGATAAGAAATAAATTCACCCGAAGTCTTTGAAAACAATGATTACACTACAGGCCACGACAAAGGGCACGCCACTCAAAATGCTTACGGCAAAACAGACAATGGGCAAGCCTAATTTATTCACCGATGATGATAATACGCTCTTTATCTGAAGATAGAGCCCTTGACATGGGACATTTACATTGTCTTGCAAATAAACTGAGCAAGTAGAATATTGAAATCACTTTCGCGTATTAAAGCTGAATCATACTAAAAAAACTCCTCCGGTTGATTGATGATGAGGCCTGTGCTCCCATGGGCGCTGGGCCCTAAAGGGCATCCGCCGGCGGGGACGCGGTTGTGTGCAATTGCGTTCCCGTATCCCCGCCACACGGCGGCAAAGAGGAACACCGTTGGGTTTTAGTGGGTATACCGGGTGGCGACACCCAGGGAGTCCCACATAACCACGTCTTCCCCCCGGGCGGCGTGGTATGCGTAACGCATTTCCCAACTTCAAAAAAAAAAACGGCCTGTGCCCAGTAGTGGGACGTACTCGTATGTAGGCTGTTTATGTTATGTATAATGATAAGTTAAATAATTCAGCGAGCATATGATATTCATTTTAAGCAAAAGCGGTGTATCAGGGTCGTCTTCTATCGTGTGGGTTGTGAGGTGGATTACCAACCTCATCAACTTTGCTGTCAAGGTTATTATTGAGCCGCCAAAAGCTTCTGAGTTTTTGGACCTCCTTTATGATGAGAGGTCATTTTTTTAATCTGGCGAAAGTAACTTTGTCTTAGCGTTCCTCCACACCGTATGCTCTATATTGCCATCTTACCTAACATGAATCAATAAGAAGATATTCAAGAAATCTTCTTCTTCTATCGTGTGGGGTGAGATGGTCAACCTCATCAACCCTGATGTCAGGGTTATTAAGATTATTGAGCACATATTATTGAGCCGCCAAAGGCCCCTGACATGGCTCATGTAACGACCGCTTACTTACATCAGTAAGTAGTAACCGGGGCCAACGGCTTAACGTGCCTTCCGAAGCACGGATCATCTTACATTCGGACAATCAGGTGATTAGCCTGTAATGTCCTAACCAAACTGGGGATCACAAAGTGATTTTTATGATATGTCCCCACCGCGATTCGAACCCGGGACCTCCGGATCGTGAGCCTAACGCTCAACCACTGGGTCACGGACTCCGTTGTTTCTTTATTGCGAATTCTTTTTGAGCACAATGGACACAAGATACAGAAATAAAGACAACAGTTACAAAAAGGCACAACAAGCGGCCTTATTGCTCATGCAGCAATTTCTTCCAGGCAACCTGATATAATATAATAAAAAAATAAACTTCTTTTATCTCTCTTTCAGGCAACTCAGCTTGTACAATGACTAGTTGAATTTATCCATCATTAGTTGTAAAAACACCTCTACCATCCCACAGTGGAGCAGCGTGGTGGAGTATGCTCCATGCCCTCTCCGGTTGGTTGAGGGGAGGCCTGTGCCCAGCAGTGGGACGTATATAAGCTTATTAACGTTTATGTTATGTTAATAGTCGATAAACTTCAAGAAAAACGAATGCGCTGGTACGGCCACGTCATGAGACGCCCAGAAGACCATATAGTCAGAACAGCCCTAAATATCCCGTCAAAAAGAGGGCGTGGAAGACCCCCCGCCACATGGTTAACGACGGTCCAAAAGGACCTGAAACAATTAGACCTGGACGCCAAACTGGCCCAAAACCGACCAACCTATAGTAATAGGATAAGGAGAGCCGACCCTGTATAAGCGGGACAAGGCTTAGGAAGAGAGAGAGAGAGAGTTATGTTATATATAAATAAATCATTCAATATATCACATATTTGTCTTCTAATTATGTCTTGCGGTGTATTCAAGAAAGATATATTATCGCTCGTGACCTCATGACCCCACTGGTCCCACAGTCTATAAGCCTAGCATAATATCTGCCAGAGAATAATAGAATAATTGATGTGTTCCGATACCAGTCCCTCATCGGATATACAAATAATAAGCAGAAGCGTTAGCCAGTCGGCTGCAGATGAGAGACACGCATTATCAGAAGACTTCTGTATGGACACTTAGTATTGAAGTTATAAGATAAACATGAACCTCATGTAGAGAGACTGGGAGCTTCGGTTCGAACTCCGGTACTGGATTTGCCTAACTCTGACTACCCCAATTGGGATATAGTCGTGAACTTATGTTATGCATGTTGACAGCCTCACTGTGTACAAAAGAAAAGTTCTGCCTATATTCAACAGATGGCGTTGACAGGTGGCCTAGAACGCGCTAACAAGTTCGCACAGCGCAACGCATTTATACAACGTCCATCGTAACGCTGTTGGATCGTAGATTCCTAAGTCACAATTAAAGCACATAATAACGGGTTCTTACCGCGTTTAAATGGGGATATGAGACTCCCGATATTCCGACACTGTTGCAAGTGCCATGAGTTCCTAAGTCACACTACCAACTTGTGGCTCGCGGGATTCGATTGTCTGTTCGGTACCAATCATCCTTTGGCAGCATCACACTCTTGTCACCAAAAATAAGACCCCAAATTTATTCATTCTGAAAGTATACGGTAAAATCTGGAAGAAAAATTAAAGAAACACCCGGGAACACGCAGTTTATAGAAGTTCTAGGTTCTATTATAATATGGCAGGCACGTGTTGTATTCAAATACGATTTTTGGAAGTTTATTTTCCCGGCGAATACTAAATACGAAACCCTAGCCCTAGTTGACCGCTCGAATAGACTTTGCTCTTTCCGGGAATAATATTTTGGGCACGAAAAACAGCGCATGCGTTAGGTGATCTGTGGGGGTTAAAAAGGCCACATCAAATCAATTGTAAAAACAATATTGCTGTTTGACAACATTTATTGTCATTTTTAGAGGAATTGGTTGTATGAGGCCTTTCAACCTCCTATTCTTACCTACATGAGGTTCAAAAAGGTATTGAGCATTTCATCCAAAGTTATATTTTTCAGATGAAATGCTCAATATAACAACACTAGAAAAAACAGAATTATATTAATCTTCCTATATCAAAACAACCTTTCCAATCCAATGACATACTTAACCTATAGGACATCGGAGTTATCATGTAAACTTACAACAATTCACGTTAAAAGAAATCAATATTGGTACAATTTATGTATGTTTGCGTCTTAAACTTCGCTTCTCCCTCAAACCTTAACACATAACTGAATGATTGAATCGATCGACTCCAGTTCAATCAACCAGTGTGAGACTAATTTGACGGCAATGGCTCCTTGCTTCACGGTATTCAATCTCGAACTCTTTTCAAGAAAACAGAAAGTCATCCCGTCTCATCCTTCCGGGATATGTCGACTTGATTCTATTACGAGAGACGTAAACAAATCGATTGATTTGAAGTAGGAAGGTGCTTACGCTTGGAGTTTTCGTTGCTGTTTTTTAGTAGAATCCGTGTTTTTAGTATAGCCCTGTTCAGAGAATGCGTGATTGACGTCCTAGGGTCACAAGCTCGAATACCGGCTCGGGATTTAACCCACTGAATACGACTTTATGAGTTTGAATACGCTAGTTTCCAACTAGTCAAATCAGTTACTTTTTACTAAACGTATGAAAAAGCACACTGTGACGTCATAGAAAAAAGTGATAAAATGTCAGACTTTACGTTTTCTTGATTAAAATTCATAAATAATTTAAATCTCTCTCTCTCTCTCTTTCTTTAAGAGCTGCGCTCTTGTCGGTGGAGTAATCGCCATTCCTCTCTTCTTCCCGCCAAATCCTTCACCTCCTGATACGATACGACCTGCACCTTCTCTTTTATTTGTTTCATAAATGTTCTCCTAGGTCTACCCCTAAATAAGTTAAATAGGAAACAAAATATTTCGTTAGTTTTAGCTCTGTCTTTTTTTAATATTTAGTAGGTAATCAGAATTTATCTTGGACCTAGTTTATGTTTGGATAATAGATATCACTTGGTTCCCAGGTTCATGTGGTTCATGGTTTTGTCCGGCTAATGGCAATTGGTTCACACCAATTACATGGGACTTATACATGTATCTGTAATGTTGCAAATGTAAGCGTAATCTATCTATCTTCTATCTTCTTCTTCTTCTATCTTCTTCTTCTATCTTCTTCTTCTATCTATCTTCTTCTATCTATCTATACTATAATAAATCTGTAGAGAGGTCAATTCTGTACATTAAATATATTTTCAAAATAACTATCAGGGGGTGATTAGTGATCGATACTGATGCCAAAAATGCAATCAGTAAAATTTTTGTCTGTCTGTCTGTCTGTCTGTCTGTCTGTCTGTCTGTCTGTATGTTCCTTATAGAAACAAAAACTACTGGACGGATTTTAATGAAACTTGGTACAATTATTCTTCATACTCCTGGGCAAGTTATAGTATACTTTTTATCACGCTACAATCAATAGGAGCAGAGTAGTGAAGGGAAATTTTGGGAAAACGGGAGAAGTTACTCCATTTTTTAAGCTTCCGTCGCGTGAGCAGCCTTGATGGTTAAAGTTACATAGAAATCATGTATGACGGAAATATCTTCTAAATATGTAATCTAAATATATAAAAGGAGAAACTGACTGACTGACATATCAAAGCACAGCCTAAACGGCTAAACGTAGGCACTTGAAATTTGGAAGAGACGTAGCTTAGGTACCGTAAAGGTGCACTAAGAAAGGAATTCCCGGAAATCCCACGGGAACGGGAATTAGCGGGAAAATCCTTTTGTATGAAAAATCTAAACCACTCAAGTTAGACGTTTGAAATTTGGCATGCAGGTACCTTAGTAAACTTAAAGCTTAGTTGCAACAAGGTATTGCAAAATTCCCACGGGAACGGGAGTTAGCGGGAAAAAACATTTGTATGAAAAAATCTAAACCGCGTTAGATACGAGTAGATGTTTTTAATCTAGCATGCATGCATACCTAAGTTTAGTTATGGCTGTATTTTGAAAAATGGGAGTTAGCGGGGAAAAAATGTCGTAAGAAAAAATCAAAACAGCAAAAGTTAGATGCTTGAAATTTGACATACACTTTGACATACCACACACACAAAGATCTCTCTTTTATAACACGCTACGCGGACGAAGTCGCGGGCAAAAGCTAGTATTAAATAAATAAATAAATGACATATTAGCACCAATCGAGAAAAAAACATAATTATATTCTCTGAATCGAGAAAATGATCGTGACAAAATTATATCACGATGCGCATGTAAGCCCAGGTCAGAGCTCGTCCACTAAAGTCGATTAATTCTTTCAAATATAATCCTTTCACACGTCACGCCCCAATGGTTAGCGAGCGCCCAATAGGGAACCCTCAGGCCCGTTGTCTTGAATTTTACACAGGGTGAGAGCCCTCAACATTCTGCATTAGTTCGGCTAAGTAGTTAAAGCAATGACATCAAATCTACAATGCATCGCGTCAAAAAAGTCCTTTGTTTCTAATCTGAAGACTGTAAGTACTTAAATATTTAATTTGATCCAAATTGGCTTTCGAAATCTCTTAAATAGAGCAAAGTGCTCGTTCCATCTCGTATTTAAACTTGAAAATCAAATTATTTAGAAAACAATTTATCAGAATTCGACCTGTACCAATTACATTGTCCCTTTTTAATTTTCCCTGTTGATAGCCGATATTTTCGTTCGCTTCTGCCGCCTTTCGGAATTTACTTTCCCTTACAAAGGTTCGCATAATCTGTGCCAAGAATCGCCGATCCAAAGGTCGTGGACTTTCTGGAATTACTATCGATTCTCGACAATATTATAATTATTATTATATAGCCTGTTTATGTCTTTCTTGGAAGAAGGAATACCTAGGCGTACAGACGACAATCAGATCTACGATGTTTCAAGAAAAGACCAGGTCACGGGAACTCTGAACAGGCGAGCATGCATGAAGAAGCCTGATGAGTGTGGAAGAAGCGAAAGTCGTGTGTCAGGAACGTAGTAAGTGGAATTCCGTGGTGTCTGCCTACCCCAACGGGAAGTAGGCGTGATCTTATGTATTTATTTATTAATATTTAATATAGCTATCGACCCCCTCTTCTCGTATTTATATCAGTAAATAGTAACCGGGACCAACGGCTTAACGTGCCTTCCGAAGCACGGATCGTCTTACTTTCAGACAATCAGGTGATCAGCCTGTAATGTCCTAACCAAACTAGGGATCACAAAGTGATTTTTGTGATATGTCCCTACCGGGATTCGAACCCGGGACCTCCGGATAGTGAGCGCAACGCTCAACCGCTGAACCACGGAGGCAAACTCGATGACGTTACAAAAGTAATAAAGTAAATTCGAGAAATTATAAGTGAGTTCGAGTTCAATTAGTAAAGTTCAGGTTATAAAATGTCACGAGAAGGTCGGAAGCCAATTTTCCTTCTACCTTATCACAAAAATTAGCTTTTGAAGACGCCACTTAGCTATATAGCGCCCCTGAACTTATTTTTATTTTCCTAGAAATTGTTAAAGCACATTATATTATGGTTCCGTCGTTCAGATCTGTTTTCGATTCTGCTGCGTACACCCAAGTCCCCTGATAGTTGCGGCTTCAGAATACATTAGGTACGGCACTGAAAAGTATCGTCGCCCAAAGGATCGATTATTCTGGCCATAGAGGCGGCCAATCAGATCGCGACTTCAATAACTTCAGGACCCCGATACCGGCCACGCTGACTCATTCAGCGCTTAACGACCCCCTAATTCTTTCAAATATATTTCTCTCAGACGTCGCCATGAGGCGAGGTTAACGCTCACCTGGGCACCGTCAAGAGTCAAGCCTGATGTCTTAAAGTTTGTACCAGGTGAGAGCTCTCAACGCTCCCCAGTTGTCCGGCCAAGTGCTGCCATGCTATCTGCAGCAAATCTAGAAAATGACACGTCAAAAAATCAGTTCTGTAAAACCCGAAATACAATTCGCAACTCAACAACAACAATAAAAACCTACTAAAAAATATATATAAAATAACCAATTGGGTACTATCAGGTCAGAAATATTAGGTCAAAATTATTTTTTTAAATTCATCATCTCCCTAGCATTATCCCGTCCTTCAGGGTCCGCTTACCTAACCTGAACATTTAACAGGTCCGGTTTTTTACAGAAACGACTGTCTGTCTTACAATACAGGTAAATTATGAAATTCTGATTGCTTCATAAAGACAACTCTAAGATTGACGAAAAACATTAAAGCCTGTCTGACCTTCTAATCCGCGAAGGGAAAACCAGTCCAATACAGGTAAATTATGAAATTCTGATTACTTAAAAAGACAACTCTAAAATTGACGAAAAACATTTCCTTTTAAATCAAGAAATAAATAATAAATAATAAGTGCGATATTTTATCACGTTTTTCTATGACGTTTGTATGGTTTTTAATACAAATTGGATCTTGTACCAGGATAAATTATAAAATTCTGATTACTAAATAAAGACAGATATAAAACTGGCGAAAAACATTTTCTTTTTTCTATTTAACTTATTTATGAATTTTAATCATGAAAAACGTAATAATAAGCCTTCCATTTTATCAAGTTTTTCTATCACGTTACATTGTGCATTTTCATACAAATTCCATAGTAATTTCGTGTTTTGACGTCTAGTAAAAACTAACTGATTTGACTAGTTGGAAATTAGCCTATTACAACGAGGTAGATGGTTCAAAAGGCGCCTTTACTGCTGAGGCAACGGAGTCCAAATCCATTAAACCAGCTGAGAGACCCAGAACCTTGACAACCAGAGTGCGTTTTCCATCGAAAAGCAAATGCAAGTTTGAAAAATCCTCGAGAACTAAGTTATAGGAAGCAGAGCTTAGCATGAATGTTTCATATAGTCGACGAATTCAGCGTTATCGAAGCGCCGCAGCTTGCCACAGTTTTTTGCAAAATATAGGGCTGGTTCAATGGAACTTTCTGGAAACTTATACCTTTTTTTAACGTGACTTACTATGGATTTGTCGCAAATGGCATTACCTACTTGGCCGGACCAATGAAGAGCGCCGAGGGTCTCACCAAGTACGAAAATTAAAACAATATTTAAATCAACAAGCCTTCGGGTGCCCAGTTGAGCGGGAACCTCGGCTCAGGGCGTCGTCTGAAAGGAAAATATTTGAAAGAATTGCCAGACGGAACCGAATAAATTGATAATTATAGAACTAAACAGATAAATAAATACACCTCATAGAATACAGTCATAAGCAATATCATGTACCCACTTTAGAACCCTGTCGCACTATAATATTTGACATTTAATGAGACTTACGGTTTAATTTGTCAAAAAAGTTAATGTGACACGGTTTCAAAGTGTAGACATATTAGTACTCGTGACCGTACACTAAATAAATAAAAAAATGTATTTACAAAAAGACCATGACTAAAACATTTTTGCGTAAACGGCAATGAGTTTGACCACAGGTCTTCTTCTCTCGTGTGGGTTGTGAGCTGAATGACCGACCCTGGTGTCAGGGCTATTAGCCGCGAAAAGCCCCTGACAAGACTCAAACCACACCGTTCGCGACCGGTGTTCGAAAATCAAATCAAAAATACTTTATTGCACATAACATAATAACAAAATAAAGTATAAAATAAAATAGAAATATATAAATACAAATATATATACATACATACATACATATACCTATTTAAAAATCTACCATTTTAGTCAACATCGCTGACAACCCTACGTCTCCCGAGCTCTAAGTGCATCGAACGGGGTGAAAAGCAAAGTTATTTTGGGTATTGAAGCAATTTGTTCTGATATTGCTTTATGATATTAAGTTTGCAATTTATTAAAAAGGAATACAGTACAATTTATTACAAACATGAAACATGTACAGTCATGAGCTGTATAATGTACCCACTTTAGGACTCTTGTCGCACTAACATATTTGACATTTAGTGAGACTTACAGTTCAATTTGTCAAAAAAGTTAATGTGACATGGTACCAAAGTGTATACATATACATATTAATGCTCGTGACCGTACACACATAAGTAAGATCACGTGGAATTCAGCGGTTTAAAGCCCGCACCGGGGTTCCAACTGGTGCCACTGCAATGTAAATCACCCGTTCTCTAAACAGAACTGTCACGGATTTCACGATATGTCCGGGGATAGCACCTTTTTTTTATTTATTTTTTTAGACGTGACTTATTGTAGATTTGCCGCAGGTGGCATTAACTACTTGGCCGGACGAATGGGGAGCGCTGAAGGCTCTCATCCGGTACAACGTTTTAAGACAACAGGCCTGAGGGTGCCCAGTTGGGCGCGAACCTCGGCTCATGAGAGGAAAAATATTTGAAAGAATTAATCGACCCTAGTGGGTCGATAGCGATAAGCGATAAGAAATCGTCGACCACACCGGCGGGGTCGGTATCGGGGTCCTGAGTCCTGTGGTACACCGGCTCGCTTCTCAAACGGGGAGCGCCGGTTCGAACCCTGGTACCAGTCTTGCTGTAAGTAATGAGTTATTATACAGGGTGGCCTAGAAGTTCACGTTCAAAATGAAAAATTAGATACACCCCCATGTATGTTCAGCGATTATTTACGGTTTAGGCGTATTCTATCCGGTCTATTTCTAGATAATCTAGCTTACTTCAGAAATCATCATTTTGTCGCTATCTACATACATAGATACATACATAAACTCACGCCTATTTCCCACCGGGGTAGGCCTGTTGTCTTAAACGTTGTACCGGGTGAGAGCCATCAGCGCTCCCCATTTGTCCGGCCAAGTAGTTAATGCCATCTGCGGCAAATCTACAATAAGTCAAGTCAAAAAAAAAAGTACCACAGGACTAAAGCGACTTATCCAGTTAATTTATAATATTTTAGAGCCTTTACAAAATGCGCTAGAGTTTTACGAAACTAAACTACGGAAAATATGAAGAAGATATCTAATTTCTTGTTGCAAACTCACCATCGTTCAAGAGCTTCAAGAATTTTATCTCACCAAACATTTTCAACTTAATCTTGAGCGCCTAAAGGCGATTTTTCTGTAGCACCCAAACTTTTTATTTGCAAAGTTTTTCTACAAATTATACCGAATTAAGGAAAATCTAGGTCTTGTATTTTTGTTGTGCTTTTTTTAACTCACGCCTATTATCACCAGTGGGATGGGCAGATTTATATTCGCGACACCAAACACTTCAGGACCACGAGCGCTTATCGCTATCGACCAACTTGAGTCGATTATTTTTTTCAAATATTTTTTCCTCTCAGACGACGCCCTGAGCCGAGGTTCGCGCCCAACTGGGCACCTTCAGGCCTGTTGTCTTAAACGTTGTACCGGGTGAGAGCCTTCAGCGCTCCCCATTTGTCCGGCCAAGTAGTTAAAGCCACCTGCGGCAAATCTGCAATAAGTCACGTCAAAAACAAAGGCAGATTTATAGGTTACCAGAAGACAACTTGCAGCCACGTGGAGTACCAGTTAAGTCAAATTTGAACTGGATTGTTTTTTGGATTATCAACTCAGAATCATGGTCTAAATCATCTCCCAAAGTTTTCATCACGGTGTCACTAACACTGTAACTTCATCGTCCTGAAAAAAAATGTTTTAAAAAATTAAACGAAAGACCAGCACCGTACAGAACAATATCTTAAAGCAATAAACCTTCTCTGTAGCAACGCGCAATAAAATCCTTTGAGAAAAACTACAAAGTAGGACTGCTATTATAAAAGTTCAACTAGTACGTAGGAACTGGCCGGCGTAGGTAAACGGAACACAGGCACATTTTACAAGAACTTCCAATATGTTCCAGCCTAGGGAGAGTTTTGTTCTTGTGGCCTAAGACAGAGGAGACAAGACGCTCAAATACTTAGGTATATCCATCTTAGGCCTCGTCAATGCTTTTGGGCAAGTCTGGGACCAAGAGCAAACCCATCAAAGGTAAGAAACAAAAATCTTCCTGTATGAAGAGACGTCAGTTTTGAATCTGGCGTAAGTAACTTTGTCTTGGCCTTCCTCCACATCGTATGCCCTCTATGTTGCCATCTTACCTAATCTGAATAAAGAAAGAGATAATCAAGAAATCTTTTTTTATCGTTTGGGTTCACAACCCACACAGGTGGATTACCAACCTCATCAATCCTGGTGTCAGGGTTACTGTTGAGCCGACAAAAGCCCCTGACATGACTCATGTAACGACTACATACTTACATCAGTTTACTGTCGTTTTAGTCGTTTTAACGTGCTGAAGCACGGATCCTAATGTCCTATGATCGTAATGTAATCTCCTTACCAATCTAGGGGTCACAAAGTGATTTCTGTGATATGTCCCCACCGGGATTCGAACCCGGGACCTCCGGATCGTGAGCCACTCAACCACCGGAAGCCGTCATCAAGAAATAACAACCAGTCAAATGTGATCAAAAGACAATGTAATTTTTCTTTGTGACTTATTTTCTTGAACCATACGCTAATGCAGAAAGAGTTTGCCGGATAATATCTGAATGGAAGTTTTTGTGAATGTTAGTCGGCGATAACATCGTATTCGAGAGAAGGAAAATGAGCAAATACAATCTTAGTAACAATTATGTTGTCCACATTTGCTTGTGGATTCCTAGAGCGTGTTTCACCATACTGATTTATAAAGGTTTGACTACATCTTTTCCGCTTAGGGACGGTACTGAAAAGTATCGGCGTTCGAAAGACGTAATATACGATCCCGACGACCCCATTACTCTAACCATAGAAGCAGCCAATCAGCTCGCGACACCAAACACTTCAGGACCCCGATACCGACCCCGCCGGCGTGGTCGACGATTTCCCTCATTCAGCGCTTATCGCTATCGACCCACTAGGGTCGATAAATTCAATTTAAATATTTTTCCTCTCAGACGACGCCCTGAGCCGAGGTTCGCGCCCAACTGGGCACCCCAGGCCTGTTGTCTTAAACGTTGTATCGGGTGAGAGCCTTCAGCGCTCCCCATTTGTCCGGCCAAGTAGTTAATGCCATCTGCGGCAAATCTACAAGAAGTCACGTCAAAAAAAAATGACCACATCTTCATGTCAAAACGTCAAAATTCTCAGTGCAGCCATGCCGGGAACGTGGCAATGCGTTGTTTAACCATAGAATAAAGATAATATAGAATAATATAGAATGGTAACTCTCCGCGCGCACCGACTACGTTTTGTTTGTCCGCATGTTATAATGTACAGGCGATCTATTTTCCGGCCAAGTAGTTAATGCCATCTGCGGCAAATCAACAATAAGTCAAGTCAAAAAAAAATGGCGATCTATTAATACACTATGGCGGAGCTCCGTACGTCGTACAGTTTGCGAACGCGTAGAGTATGAACTATTTGCTCATACTTGTATGACGCGCGTTTTGCGCTCACTTGGCCCTTCCAACCTTTTTCTTCTATTCCGTGGGTTTCATGACGATGTTAACTTCTGGCCAAGTAGTTAATGCCATCTGCGGCAAATCTACAATAAGTCACGTCAAAAAAAAAGACGATGTTAACTGTACTTTACGCCACGCGCTAGTTTTTTTTTGTATAGTATCAATCCGTCGATTATTAATTGATGTCTAAGTAATTTTATGTTTTTCAACTTTTTGATTTTTTTTTATTTTTACTTTTTTTTTACACGTTCAGCTGCTTGTCTTCCCGGGCATGTCGTAAAATCCGACAGAGGGATTGTGTCCTCTAAATGACGGGCTAATGTAATGGGCGATAGGCTTGATCCCTTATCACCATAAGGTTCATCATAATTCATATTAGGACTTCGTATCAACAGTGGCTGCAAGTTGTCTTTGAGTACTTGTGGCTCTGCCCACCCCATTAGGGATTACGGGCGTGAGTTTATGTATGTATGTATGTTGATTTTATTAAATTCACTTCTTAAATATAAAAGTTGCCTGGAAGAGACTGCTACTTTAGCAATATGTCCGCCTGTTGTACTACATATCTAATTATAATAATGTATTTTTAATATTTGTTTTAAGTGCACTAATAAAGAGTTTTGTATTGTAATGTACTTATTGTATGTCTTTTTGGAATAATTAGTAATGAATTACGCATTTTTGGATATTTATCAACAACCTAATTTTACTCTTTATAGATTTGTCGATCCGTTGTAAGTTCCTTGAGGTCAAGAACATGTCATACAAAGACGTCCTTGTATAACTTTGTATGAACACATCTCATACACACACACACACACACACACACACGTTAGTCAACGTCGGCCTTTCCTTTCTAACGCGCCTCGGGGTTTTTCTCCAATAACCCGCAGTAAAGCAGCAAGATAAAGTATGCTGCGTACGACCCTGTAACACACAAAGCTTACCTTAATTAATAATTGTTTGCACGCTTTAAAACAACAGCCGGGTTCCTTTAAGATGCAATTTCCCCTCATAAACATAGAGGGTTACAAGATATACTTCATCACGCGTGTCTGCCTGAGGCCTGAGGGCTGAACATGTTTATATACAACTATGTACATATTTACGGGTACAGCACACACATTTACATATTTTATGTGTACGTGAGACTCGTTTGTCATTCTTGTATATGGATGTTGTTTTGCCAAGTTGGAAATGATTACGAAAACTGACAGTGTAATCAAACATACATATACATACATAAATTCACGACTATTTCCCATCGGGGTAAGCAGAGACTATGGAACACTTCTCTTGTTTCCTCCACATTCAATCGTTTCATACACGCACGCCGGTCCAGAGTAGATCGTACTAAAACTTTTCTAAGGACATCTCCAATTTGGTCAATGTATGTAAGGAGCGCGCGCCGATTGTCTATCTCTCTCACATTCTGTATCGCAGGTAAGCACATACATAACACATAAACTGCCTATATACGTCCCACTGCTGGGCACAGGCCTCCCCTCAATCAACCGGAGGGGGTATGGAGCATACTCCACCACGCTGCTCCACTGCGGGTTGGTGGAGGTGTTTTTACGGCTAATAGTCGGGACCAACGGCTTAACGTGCCCTCCGAAGCACAGAATCATCTTACTTTTTCGGACAATCAGGTGATTCAAGCTTGAAAAGTCCTTACCAAACAAAGGACAGTCTCACAAAGATGATTTCGACAATGTCCCCATCGGGAATCGCACCCGGACCTCCAGATCTTGAGCCTAACGCTCTAACCACTAGACCACGGAGGCTGTTAAGCACACACGGTAAGAATGAATTTTTTGTACTGAGTATCCAAGGTGTGTTAAAATCGTCTGCAAAAGATGGATATGAGTCATCATCATCGTTCATTTAAAAGCCATGCTCTTGTCGGTGCATTCTCCTCTTGTCTATCTTTATAAGACACGACATTTGACTTCTCTTACATTTATTCCGTGTAAGCTCTTCTTGTTCTTCCTCTCTTTCCTTCTATCTTGCCTTCTATGATATTTTTATGATGCTTGATCTAAGTAAGTAAGTACGTCTTATTTAAGAGACTTTTTGAAATTATTTCTTTTTTTTATTTTGGTGCAATAAAGTGTATTTGTATTGTATTGTATTGTAAGTCATTCACTTATATTCTCCATCATGTCCATTCCCAACCTGAATCATGTTAATTACAATCAGGGGGGTTAAAATGGCTACATCGAACCAATTCATCTAAGAAAGCAATATTGCAATTTGACATTTGCGCATATAAAAGCAATGCAAACAAATTTCAAATAGCAATTTTGCTTTCTTAGATGATTTGCTTCGGTGTGGCCATTTTAACCCCCCAGTTTCAGTTCTAAACGCGAACTGAACTCTTCAAAAGATCAATTGCGAAACTTCGCAGTCATTAGGTAGCCTGTATGTTTAGGTTTTTTTTTTTTTTTTTGACGTGACTTATTATAGATTTGCCGCAGATGGCATTAACTACTTGGCCGGACAAATGGGGAGCGCTGAAGGCTCTCACCCGGTACAACGTTTAAGACAACAGGCCTGAGGGTGCCCAGTTGGGCGCGAACCTCGGCTCAGGGCGTCGTCTGAGAGGAAAAATATTTGAAAGAATTAATCGACCCTATATATGTATGTTTAGCGATGGTGGTGCACAACAATGAAATAACATTCTACTGTATAAAATACTGCCACCACAGACAGTTGAAAACCAGCAGGTACACTCAGAAGTGTTATTTTACCTATGATTCTATAGCTTACAAATAAAATGACCATATTAATGTGGGTATGATGAGGTGAGGTGAGGCAGTCGCTTCTGTAAAAATCCGGCCCTGTCAAATCTTCTATTTTTTTGTCGTAACTTTTTGTAGATTTGCCGCAGAGGAGCTCGGTGGCGCAGCGGTAAACGCGCTCGGCCTGCGATTGTTGAAGTTAAGCAACTTTCGCAAAGGCCAGTCATAGGATGGGTGACCACAAAAAAAAAGTTTTCATCTCGAGCTCCTCCGTGCTTCGGAAGGCACGTTAAGCCGTTGGTCCCGGCTGCATTAGCAGTCGTTAATAACCACCAATCCGCACTGAGCCCGCGTGGTGGTTTAAGGCCCGATCTCCCTATCCATCCATAGGGAAGGCCCGTGCCCCAGCAGTGGGGACGTTAATGGGCTGATGATGATGATAAATAATCAACGAGGGACTTTCCAGGCAACGTTCACCAAAAACAATACAGATGGCGTTGTATAGCTTTAGCGTGACATTTACCTATTTTCTCATTATTCGGGCACATACTTATTCCAAAATGCAATGAATTGGTAGAAGGTAGCACATTTTAAAGTTTTAGGCGGATGAGACGTTCGTTATGTAAAAAATGGCGATTGAAATTGTAACTATGTTACCTAACGAACAAAGATATTTTTGAATTTGAATTTGAACTTACTTGTATTGTCTGTTTTCTTTGTATGTTACTTGTGGTCTGTATTGATTACAAATAAATAAATATTAAGTACTTACAGTAAAAAATATATGACTTTAATGTTTCCAACACGGCTATTATGGATTCTAGAAGATATATCTGTTAAAATTCACACTCACCCTGCCGCTTGGATCCCTCCTGTGCTACTCACCCCAAATTATGACCTCTTAAACCTGCCTACCGTATGCTAAAACGCAATTGCTGCCATATTTCACCACCTTATCGGCGTTTGCACGAATGCATAATGTAAATGCGCAACCTTCCTCCGATAACATCTAGCGAGTGTTTGGAACTACGCCAGAAGAAGCCAATTTTTGCACCGATTTGTCTAATTACGTTCGCTTTGTAATGTAATGTTTTCGGTTGCTTTTGGAATGATAATGCGCCTTCTGACCGAAGATGCCTTAGAAAAGATCCTACCTGGTGAGGGAGACATTTGTCTGGCCAAGTAGTTAATGCATTGAGGGAATACAAACAGCAGACAAATTGCTTATGCAATTTTGCAGGACATTGCATTTAAACTAATGTTATACTTAAGGCTTAAACCGCTTAGGCTTAAGGGTATATAAAGCGAAAGTTGATGGTAGGGCTGGCAGAGGAAGACCGAGAAGGACTTACGATGACCAAATTGGAGATGTCCTTAGAAAAGGTTCAATACGATCTACTCTGAACCGGCGTGCGTGTATGAAGCGATTGATGAATGTGGAGGAAGCAAGAGAAGTGTGTCAGGATCGAAGCAAATGGAATTCTATAGTCTCTGCTTACCCCGGTGGGAAATAAATAGGCGTGAGTTTATGTATGTATGTATACTTAAGGCTTAATAGTAATAAATAAAAAAAAAGTCCATGTTACCTTCACTAAAAACAATGTAGATGGCGCTGTACAGTTTTTAAGATGCTTTTGAAAAGATCTTACTGGATGGAGAGCCCTCAGCGCTCCCCATTTTTCCGGCCAAGTAGTTAATGCATTAACTACTTAAATAACATTTTTAGTTTTAGTCGAAATATAGCACTTTTTGACGTGACTTATTGTAGATTTACCTCAAATGGCATTAACTGCTTGGCCGAACTAATGGGTAGCGCTGGGAAAGTAAGACAGATGTCAGTCATGAGAGACTTTTCAGGCTACATTCCTCAAAGACAATATAGATGGCGCTGTACAGATTTTCCTTCTTTTGTCCTTCTAATTTCATGGATAACAGACATACATCTTTTATCTTTGTTTTTGGGTATAAATGATGACCCTTTTTATTACAATCGGGCACAATTACATCATCCACCCAATGTTATTCTGATCAAAATAAAGAGAAGCAATATACGTAGTAACATAATACATACACATACATAAACTCACGCCTATTTCCCACCGGGGTAAGCAGAGACTATAGAATTCCATTTGCTTCGATCCTGACACACTTCTCTTGCTTCCTCCACATTCATCAATCGCTTCATACACGCACGCCGGTTCAGAGTAGATCGTATTGAACCTTTTCTAAGGACATCTCCAATTTGATCATCGTAAGTCCAAGTACATAAGAGCCAAATATAAAGCCACAATTACTTTTAAATATGCTACCTTCTACCAATTCATTGTATTTTGGAATAATTATGTACCCGAGTGATGAGAAAATAGGTAATTATGACGTTAAAGCTGTACAACGCCACCTATATTGTTTTTTGGTGAACGTTGCTTGGAAAGCCCTTAATTTGCGTCAAATTTACAAAAAATTAAGTTTACGCGGTTATTGGTGCTAATTCCTGTAAATACCATCTAATTTTATTTTAAGTTATATCTGTCATTTTCTTATCCGCCGAAAAGGAAAGGGACGGGTAATCGACAAGCATAAAATTTATGGAACACACGTCAATTTTAAGCACAAATCTAAACCAACCGTCTAAAAATTTTACACCCTCAATAACCCGACACAGTTAAGTAGACAGCACGTCAAACGGATTGCATACCAGCGACGTACCTTTTGATTCGCTCGGGTTATTCATTCATTTACTCATTCTTCCTAAAATTAAGAGATGTGAATCATCCATCCCATTCATTTTCGACGGATACGAAAATGACGGATATAACCTAAAATAAAATTAGGCGGTGTCTGCAGGAATCGGGGCCATTATCATAATTAAAGCACATAATAACGGGTTCTTCAGTCATCCCGTGATCATGGCACTTGCAACAGTGTCGAAATATCGGGAGTCTTATATCCCCATTTAAACGCGGTAAGAACCCGATATTATGTGCTTTAATTATAAATTTACAAAAAGTTAGAAAAGGTCAAGGGCCATTTTGAAAGATCTGGAAGTAATAACTTGGTTTTTGTATTCATAAGTATGACAATTTGATGGCAAATCATTTACGTATTTCTCCAGTAGACTGTTTGGATCGTAAATTATTATCACGTGCTCAGCGGTGAAGGAAAACGTCGTGAGGAAACCCACATTCCCGAGAAATGCATTTCCGGAGGTATGTCACCTAACCTAACCTAACCTGTATTGGGCTGGTTTTCCCTTCGCGGGTTGGAAAGTCAGACAGGCAGTCGCTTCTATAAAATCCGAACCTGTCAAAAGTTCAGGTAACGGTCTCCGTGGTCCAGTGGTTAAGCGTTGGGCTCGCGATCCGGAGGCCCCGATTTCAAATCCCAGTGGGGACATATCACAAAAATCACTTTGTGATCCCTACTTTGGTTAAGACATTACAGGCTGATCACCTGATAGTATAAAAAGTAAGATGATCCGTGATTTGAAAGGCACGTTAAGCCGTTGGTCCCGGTTACTACATAAGTAGTCGTTACATGAGCCACGTCAGGGGCCTTTGGCGGTTCAATAATAACCCTGACACCGAGGTTGATGAGATTGGTAATTCACCTCACAACCGACACGATAGAAGAAGAAGTAGAAATGTTCAGGTTAGGTAAGCGAACGCTGTGAAAAACGGGATAATGCTAGGAAGATGATGATAATCGGGCGCTCCAGCCTTTTATCATATCAAATTCAATTCAAATTCAAAAATATCTATATTCAGTAGGTAACATAGTTACACTTTGAATCGTCAATTTTATTTTTACACAAAGAACGTCTCATACGCCGTAGAACGAATTACTGCAGCTTCTCACAACCTGTATAGCCGGGGACAAGAAGCTGCAAGAAAAACCTCGGCACGGGGCCCTAGACGTTCTTTAAAAAAATAAAAATAAACATAAAATATTGGTATACAATTGAGTAATTCAGCTGCCTAATATCAGGTTCTCAGACAGTTAATCCCATGCATTCATATCTTCTAAATAATCTAACTTACTATATTACTTACTTACTATATTAATAGTAGTGTGGCTTATAATATTTTAGGTCAGTACTCATTCCCAGCAATGGCATAGTCGTTGGTCTACGCCACACAACGCCACTTCCCCCCCCCCCCCCCCCCCCCATCACCGCAAAACGCCGACATATACGTCAGCCGCCGCAACATTCTACCGAAATTAAGCGAATTAATGCTACATTCTCCTCTTTCCGGCTTGCGCGGACATTCTGCTGTTAGGATTTAGAAAATACATAGTGTTCTCGGATTTTAGACGAGTAATTAATTTGAGCAGACATTCTTGTCTGTCAAATTTCCACGCTTTGCTTAAGTGCGCTGGAAATGGTGCTGATTCCCGTAAACACCACCTAGGTCAGACAGGCAGTCGCTTCTGTAAGAAAACCGGACCTGTGAAAACGGGGTCACGATAGAGGAATGATGAACCGACAAGAAAATTGAATGAAACGAAATAAAAATATCAAAACAAATCAAATACACTTTATTGCACAGAACTTAATTAGGTCTTACGTAACGACTTTCCACACGACTATTATTCTAAGTAGATAATAGGGCTCATTCCTGTAGACACCATCTAATTTTATTTTAAGTTATACCTGTCATTTTCTTATCCGCCGAAAAGGAAAGCCTTAAAATTTATAGAACACACGTCAATTTTAGGCAGGAATTTTAAAGACCCTGCCAAATTTATATATTGACCCGATATATAAATTTGACCCGACAGAATTAAATTGACAGCACACGTCAAACGGGTTGCATACCAGCGAGATGTCTATTTAATTCACTCGGTAAAATTAACAGTTGTCAATCATCCGCCCCTATCCTTTTCGCCGGATAAGAAAATGACGGGTATTTACAACCTAAAATAAAATTAGGAGATGTCCGCAGGAATCGGAGCCACTGTATTCTTCAACAAATTAAAAATATCACAGGCTCATGTCTATCTTCCAATGGGGTAATCAGAGGTACATCCATCGCAAGATGAACTAAGTAAGTACCCTTTTTCTTTTCCGGTATTATTTTTGTCAAGATTTACATTTTCTGCGCCATCTTACCACCTAATACAAATCCTGAGTTGATGACAAAAGTAATTTGTAGGACGTTGGAGAGAATGAGGCCGAAAGAAAAGGTAGACCTCGTCGGCGAGGTCGTGACAGTCCTTGAGAGCAAACGTTTAAATGATTTCTATTCTATTCGAAATTTACTGCGCGACCAGATTAGCTGCTACTACACCCAGGTGTAGTTGGATTATTCCAGAATAATCCAATCTTCTGGATCTTACTTTAGACCATGTTCTTCTAGGAGTGAATAGAAAAACATAGAACACTTTCAGCTGCTTGTCTTCTCAGACATGTCGTAAAATCCGACAGAAGCATTGTAACCTTTTTATCATGACGGGGAATTGTTATGGGTAATGGGCTTATCTCTTGTCACCAAAAGTTTCATCATATCCATCTGAAGACTTCGTGTCAATAGTGGCTGTAACTTTTCTTTGATTATTTGTGGCTCTGCCCACCCCGTTAGGGATTACTGGCGTCAGTTTATGTATGTATGTTAAGGATCTTACCTTCCAAGAACGAGTAACTCGTAAAGCTCCGTCAATTATGAAATTCCTAGGAAATCCAAAACAAGCTTGCTTGAACCCGAGACTAGTTTAGCCTAATGACGTCCTAATCCCTGCCAAGTCTTCAAGCGCTGCAGCGCGGTACACCAACAGCCTCACTCGTTACGTCTAGTTGAAGAGCGCTAAATCGCTTGAACGTCAAATTGGACACTACAGCGTGGTCCAATTTGTGTGGACCACTGGGCGGTGCCCTCGCGTTTACACTATGTAAGAAATAAGCCATTAGATTTTAATTGAAAATAATTATCACGTTAAGCCGTTGGTCCCGGTTACTATATATTGATGTAAGTAAGTAGTCGTTACATGAGTCACGTAAGGGGCCTTTGGCGGCTCAATACGAGTAGTAAATCTGACACCAGGGTTGATGAGGTTGGTAATCCACCTCACAACCTATATTCCTATATATCGTTAATTTTCTATTTTTATTATATTGAATGCTACTGTAATTTATTTATTAATTTTATTTGTAATTTAATAATCTGTCATGTTTTAAATTCGTATACCGAAAGGTGCGACATATATTATATTGTAACAACCCTTTTACCTATGTTGACGAATAAATGAATTTGAATTTGAACCCACACGATAGAAGAAGATCGACACGAAAGAAGAATCCTGCAATAAAATATTTTACGCTCAAACGGGAATGAACCGGAGCGTTGTGTCAATAAAACGGATACCACGTCTCGTTCTGGTAGCGCGGGCGCGTCTTATGGAAAATATTTCTGCATTTTCCTTTCAACAGACCACGGATCCACTTTTAGACGAAATGCGAAAATCCTCTTAGGATTGAAATGTTTTGATGTAAAATATATTTTAGACGGGATAAGTGAGATGTCCAGATGTAGATGCAGGGATGCACTCTCGAATTCGAATGGGAGCTTGGAAGGACTCTTATACTTGAAGTTATAAAAGGGAATGGAAGGGAATGCTTGAGTATAATAGAAAAAGTTAAGACAAGATCAGCATACAAAAACTGTTTCGCTTGACGACAAGTGGGGAGCGGTGTGCTTCTATTCTGGATTGGATTGTTCGTGTAGCATTCTCTATTCTTGTCTAGCAAAGGGCAATCCTTTGACTTTTTTATAAAACACTTCGTTGGCTTTCCCTTTAAGTGCTTTGCAGCTAGGGAATACAATCCCGATTCGAGATCGCAAATTCAAGATCCCGCGGAATTGGAAATATCAATCTCGCGAGATCCCGAAACATTCGGCATCTCGTCAAGTTCATAAAAAAATGCAAAGTTAGGATGGCTGAAAACGATGAAAACTGCTTTGTGAAAGTGAAGTTAATTAAAACAAAATATTTTTGAAGAAAAAAAAATCCTTTATTCTTCGATATTACTAACTAAATACCTAATTATTTTCTTTGAGAATCAGCATAATCAAAACAAAAAGTATAACTCAGGGAGTTTCGCCCAATCCCGTCAATTTTGAAAGGGATCTCGTCACATTGTCGGGATTGATCACGAAAAATTGGACGAGGTCTCGCGAGATCGGGATTGCATTCTCTAATTGCAGCACAAGCTGAGCTATTTTCTGAATATACCTAATTACTTATTTTTACGTGTACAGTCATGAGCAATGTACCCACTTTAGGACTCTGTCGCACTAACACATTTGACATTTAGTGAGACTTACAGTTCAATTTGTCAATAAAGTTAATGTGACATGGTACCAAAGTGTCTATTAATGCTCGTGACCGTACATGGCAAAAAGAAATTTTACAGCTAAAATAACAATTTTACAAATAATAATAATAGAAATTAGCACAGTAAAAAGTAACTCAACACAAAAAACTATTCAAACAAGCCTCCTCTCAGTGACCCCTGTACAAAAATGCCCAAGTGTGTGTTGTATAATTAGTTCTTAAAAAGTTTATTTTATTCTTAAATACTCCTCATTTGTTTATTAGTGCAAAAAGTTACAACTGAAATATACTTGTAAGTGCCAAAAAAATATAATTCTATAAGTACTTGTAAAAAAAAGTTTATTTTATTCTTATATACTCCTCCTTTGTTTGTTAGTGCAAAAAGTTACATCTGAAACATACTTGTAAGTGCCGCGTAAGTGCTAAAAAATATAATTCTATACTTGTAAATAAAAGTTTATTTTATTCTTATATACTCCTCCTTTGTTTGTTAGTGCAAAAAGTTACATCTGAAACATACTTGTAAGTGCCGCGTAAGTGCAAAAAAATATAATACTATACTTGTAAAAACAAGTTTATTTTATTCTTATATACTCCTCCTTTGTTTGGTAGTGCAAAAAGTTACATCTGAAACATACTTGTAAGTGCCGCGTAAGTGCAAAACACTCTAAGCCTATACTTGTAAGTGCACGTTTTGCATTATCCAATAATATTGCCAGTAAGGTAGAGAGATATGAGTGATTTAGTTAGCAAAAAGATCATATGAAATAACAGCACAATTCAACTACGATTCCTAAGGCAGAAGTATGAAACAACCGCAAATATGAAAGTAGTGACATTGGCACGCCGTTTAGAATATCAGTTGTACGACTACAAAGAGTACTGAGCAACTTCGCTCAGCCGCAAGGCACATTTTCTGTCCAGGATAAACTTTGTCTCGTTAGGATGTCTCTAGTTTTCACTAATTCCGGATAAAAAATTTAAAAAGTTGTGACAAAAGAAGCTTATAATTTGTATTTTGAACGAATAAAAAATAAAACGCTATCAGTTGCTTGTATTTCCAGGCGTGTCGTAAAAAGCGACAATTGGATTGTGTTATAAAGATGATAGAATATGCATCATACGGTGCATCTGTTTCACCATATAAGATTTATTTATTTAAGTTAACAATAAATGGTGACATTACACGATATGAACCCATGATGATAACATCGTTACCTATCTTCTGATCTTCTTCTATCATGTGAGTTGGGAGGTGGAGTACCAACCTCATCAATCCTGGTGTCACGGTTACTATTGAGCCGCCAAAGGCCCCTGACATGGAACATGTAACGACTACTTACTTACATCAGTAAGTAGTAACCGGGACCAACGGCTTAACGTGCCGTCCGAAGCACGGATCATCTTCTGTTAACTTGTGGTTATACCCATCGTATTAGGGAACACGGGCAGAAATAAAAAAAAGATTACGGTCGGGAATTTATGAATGTTTAAAAAGAACAATGGATGGGGAGTTACCCATTTTAATGATACCAATGAAACTACGGCTTGTTATTCATACTCATTTTAATTTATTTCGTAATAGTTATGTTGTTACATGTCATATGGAAGATATAATAATACAATAATGGTACTTAAGTACTAAGTGGTAAATTTTAAACTTAAACATTATTCATAGCTATTGAAAGTGTGTTCGAGTAGCCAGCATTTAAGCCTACTTTTGAAACATATTTATCTTTAGTCCACATAAAGAGCAAATCATGGTCACCCGTTCCGCTTAGTGCGCGAGGCAAGACGGCAGTAACATTGGAAGGCTTTGCATATCATCGCGCGAGTTTCGACAGCGGCCGGATAACACGCTTGTGGAGTGGCTTGCGGGAATCTCTAATAACTAATAATGTTATACCGTCTTGTTGTTAGAGGTTAGGAAGACACTTGAAGAGACTAATTGCATATACGAGTAGTCTTGGAGAATTATTGCAAGACATAGCCTTTCGCTTGCGGCTTTGCCCGCGCGACACATTTCTTCATCCCCTTTTCATAATAATAACTACCCTCGGGTTCGAATCACGGTGGGGACAAATCACAAAAATCACTTTGTAATCCCTAGTTTGGTTAAGACATTACAGGCTGATCACCTATTCGTCCGGAAGTAAAATGATCCGTGCTTCGGAAGGCACGTTAAGCCGTTGGTCCCGGTTACTACTTACTGATGTGAGTGTGTAGTCGTTACATGAGCCATGTCAGGGGCCTTTGGCGGCTCAATAATACCTAACCCTGACAGCAGGTTTGATGAGGTTCACCTCATTTCTGATGCGATCCTTGGGTCTGCAGAATAAAATATAACGACTTCTTACATGTCGGAATTCGCGTGATAATATGTAAGTAGTAACCGGGACCAACGGCTTAACATGCCTTCCGAAACACGGATCATCTTACTTTGGGACAATCAGGTGATCAGCCTGTAATGTCCTAACCAATCTAGGGATCACAAAGTGATTTTTGTTACGTGTCCCCACTGGGATTCAAGCCAAGGGCCTCCGGACCGTGAGCCCAACGCACAACCACTCGGCCACGGAAGTCGTTACTAACTTAAATTTAAAGCTTCAAACTGCAATTATATGGCATAGAGTATGTAATACCGTAGAAGCGCCAATGTTATGACGACGTTAATGCCTAATAGGAAATTAGATTACCGAGGGCATATTATGCAACGTGCACGTATAATTAAGGCGGTGGGGTTACACTTGGTAATTCTGTTAAGGTGCAACTTGCTAAGAGTATGACGTTAAGGGATAGACGGGCACGGAAAACTGCGAGCTCTGTACAATGCTTTGAAAAAATGTTTTCAAATTAAAAATACTGCTTAAGTACATCATGTCCTACCGCTGGACACAGAGTCTTCTCCTATCGACTGAGCACACTCCATCACACTGTTCCATCGCAGTTTGGCAAAGAGACACGCAATCATTGCCGTGTCGCATCATCACGCCGTGTCGCATATGGGTGAATATGCCAAGTTTGGTGGCGAACTTTCATATATTTTTTCAATCCAAAAGGATCCAAAAGGATCCTTTTTCATGTCGGAATCCAGGATCCTTTTGGATCTTTTTCATGTCGGAACCCAATTTTTCACGAAAAAATTATGTGAAAGTTCGCCACCAAACTTGGCACATTTTGATATTCACCCAAATATCAATAATATCGATAGTAAAGATGATTTTTAAAGTCAACTATTGATAGTTCGGCAGTAGTATCGACATTTTGGCGATACGTCGCGTCGTTTGCGTTATCTACGTTCTCCACGTTTACCTGCGTTGCCCGGCGACCTTTAGTTATCCGACTTGCCAATGATTGAAGCAGCCAACAAGCCCGCCGAGCAAAATGTTACTGACATAAGCCGGCGGGTCGGCTAGGTGTATATTTCGCTTAATATCAAAAACAAACAATTCATCTAGTAAAGCAATATTGCTTTAAGACATTTGTTTGCATTGCGCTCTTTTCAGACGACGCCCTGAGCCGAGGTTCGCGCCCAACTGGGCACACTCAGGCCTGTTGTCTTAACGTTGTACCGGGTGAGAGCCTTCAGCGCTCCCCATTTGTCCGGCCAAGTAGTTAATGCCATCTGCGGCAAATCTACAATAAGTCACGTCAAAAAAAAAATATCTATGCACAAATGTCAAATTGCAATATTGCTTTCTTAGATGAATTGCTTCGATGTGGCCATTTTAACCCTCCAAGTTCACCAAAATGTATGTCCGTATGTCACCAAACTGATCAATACTAAAAGTGTTTTGTTAAGCCATGCGTGAATTAAGTGAACTCTACATAGTATTAAAGCAAAGGAAAATTCGTAGAACTCTTGCTTTTGTGGCTGACGATATTATAACATTATTTATTACAAAGAAAATATATCTGAAACGTACATAAATACCTAGAAGGCTCTAGAATAGTCACTGCGGTCCTGTGGTACAGTCATGAGCAATATAATGTACCCACTTTAGGACTCTGTCGCATTAACATATTTGACATTTAGTGAGACTTACAGTTAAATTTGTCAAAAAAGTTAATGTGACATGGTACCAAAGTGTATACATATTAATGCTCGTGACCGTACATGGCAAAAAGAAATTTTACAGCTAAAATAACAATTTTACAAATAATAATAATAGAAATCAACCATTTATTTATATAAAAAATATATTTCATAATATAAAAGATAAATATAAACAACTCAGAACAGAAGTGGGGTGGCGTGTTCTCGCAATAAAATTATAAAATAGCTCTATTCCGATATTAATATCAGCACCGTCTCACAGATTTATGAATTTTAATTTTGTTTCATCCACAGAGAAGTATTATCTTTCACAACGTACATTACTTTCAGAGAAAGGCCATAGATTAAGTTGTGCAGAGGGGAAAACGCGCTCTAGAAAAAATATGGAACAAAAAATATTTCTCTCGTATCAAGATTGGCTGCAATCTGTCTTTGATTACTTGTGGCTCTGTCCACCCTATTAGGGATTACGGGCGTGGGTTTATGTATGTATCATTCGAAAGAGTTCAATGCAGACGTGGACGCGTGGTGTGACTTCGAAGACAAATCACCTAAACTGGATTGATTGTCTACATTTGCATAAAACAAGCGAATTTTAGAATTTGAACCTTGCTTGCAGAGTGAAGATATCTAATGGCCAATAAAGTCGAATACTCGTATCGTCTGCACATAAAAATGAGTTATATACGCTCATATAAACGTTATATTCATACATGAAGCTACGTCTATAATCCATAATATTGTAGATTTTGGAGAAGGCCAGATTTCACATTAGCAGGCCTAGCACGCTTTATAAGTGCGACGCGACGCGACGCAATATAAAATAAGGTCTTTGGTACACGTGATTACCGGAATATCCGCGATTTTTTCAAGATGTCGCACTCTAAACGAAATATGTTATTATTGTATATTGCTTATAGAAGAGCCAATAAAAAAACAGACGCCTATTTTCATAAGAAATAAGATATAGTTTTTGACATTATTTATCATAGTTTTTTTTTTTTTTTTTTTGTAGTAGGCTGAGCTAAAGGCCATCTACGGGGTCCACAGGTGTTGGATAGTGGAACTGCCATCAGATATGATGGTTAGCTGCGAATATAAAAATAAGCAGTTCTCGACCAAACAGCGACAGGATTAACAGAACGTAGTGGGTAGCTCGCTGGGACGGGCTAACCTATAAAATGCTACTTAGGTTCTATGACAATCTTGTGACGTAGTGAGTAGGCGCCGCTACTTTAAAAGCGCACCCCTGATGGCGGGTAGCAGCGGTATCAGTACTGGTCGGAGGCCGAGGAAATGGATGCTGGTAGGGCTCTAGCTAAAACATCACCGATTGAGAAATTAGTCGGTGTACTGCGGAACGGAAGGCGATTGGGGCAACCACTGTTCTATACGCCCTATCTATGGAGTAATGAAAATGGAGGCGATTACTCCACCGACAAGAGCGCAGCTCTTAAATAAAGAGAGAGAGAGAGACATCATTTAAGTGTGATACACTCTTCATACCTAGCAGGCCTGCACACTAACGGCGCGAGTAGAGGAAGAAAATTTCAAAGCGCGAGTTGTCAAATTTGACAGACAACTAGCCAGGAGTGGGTGTATATACTATACCCTTTGCGGATATAGGCGTGATATTGCGTTGAAACTAATGCTGTAAGGCAATAAGGCTGCCTTATTTCTTTTTTCTGTATTCTTTATTGTTTCTTCAGTGTGAAAAGTTCTTCAAGTCATCCTTACTAACATACGAGACGGTACGTATATGAGAGGTTTTCTATTCAATTATATTGTCAGAAAAAAACAGAGTGGATGGGCATTTGCTAACCGTGATCAACCCTAGACCAGATCGTCACTTACCATCAGGTATGCTTGTGGTCAAACGCGATCCTATTTTATAAAACACATACATAATCCCCTGCCTATTTCCCACTGGGGTATTTCTCTCTGCTCAAAGAGACTATGGAATTTCATTTGCAAAAAAAAGCGTTAAAAAAGTATGAAATCAATCTAAATACCTCTCTGCGCCTGTCTACTCTATGCCCGCAGGTAAGCAGACATCGTATTAAAGGGCACAGCTTAAGGGCCGACCTCCTTTATCATCGACCAACAATGGGCCCAGTAAAATGAAATACGGAATCTCCTCAAATAACTTACGCCCTGCTGAATTGTTCCTCCGACGTAAAAATTAAATTGCTTTTTGGATGAGAAAATATTGGGTGTTCGGTGCGATTTTGCGGGGAGTTGTAGTGGATTGATATGTTAGCGAGGCCTGTTGGGTTATGAATACCTTCTGAATCTGTAGAAAATACAGGGTGTTAGTGACATCGTAACGAATACTCAGAGGGATGATTCAGACCATGATTCTGAGTTAATATCAAGTGGAATTTTCCGTCGCAAAATTCATGTTATTTTTTTAGTTTTTTTAAATTATTTTCAATTCTATACTTTTGCTATGGAAAATTCCACTTGATATTAACTCAGAATAATCAGCTGAATCATCCCTCTCAGTATTCGTTACGATGTCACTTACACCCCATACAAGTACATACAGTAGCCATACAAGTAGGTATGGGTGTTAGTGACACTGTAACGAATACTGAAGGGGATGATTCAGACCATGATTCTGAGTCGATATCAAGTGGAATTTCCTGTCGGAGAAGTCATGAAAATTTTAGAGCTTATTTAAATTATTTTCCGTTCCATACTTTTGCGACGGAAAATTCCACTTGATATCAACTCAGAATCATGGCCTGAATCATCCCTCAAAGTTTTCGTTTCGATGTCACTAACACCCTGTATACTTACTTACAATAAGTTATGTCAAAAAAAATCGCCTTGTTTCCCTCTATTTTGAATTGGGTATTTGACTATGCGATATCGAGGCAGACCACCAGCCCGGTGGTCGAATGATATTGTGAGGTACGCCGGAAAGCAATTGATGAGACTTGCACAGGACCGGAAAGGATGGCGTGAAAGAGAGGAGGCCTATGCCCAGCAGTGGGTGGATACAGGCTGAGTCGATAGATAGATACATTTGACTGGGTCAAAGAAAAGTTATACAATGCTAACGTAGAAATAGAAGTCAATCTATGATCAAAAATCAATCTTATTTTACTGTTCGATTTATTTTCGAATTTTATTTATGAATTAAATAACAATGAGTACGACGTTTGACCGCTTTTATTGATGACGTCACAGTACAGTATTTCCATACTAACTCCAAAGAAAACTTATCATGTAAGTATCTCATTTCACTAAGTTGTCAAGTAACCCATTGAAAACGAAAAACTTGGGAGGAGTGTGTGTATATGCGAGCAGTTGTTACATGAGCTACGTATGGGGCCTTCGGCTCAATAGTCAACTCTGACACTAGTGTTGATGAGGTTGGTTATTCTTCTTCTTGTATCGTGCTGTGAGGTGGACCAAGCTCTGGTGTCAACCCTGGTGTCAGGGTTACTAATAACTGAGCTGCCAAAGATTCATATAACGATTACTGACTTACATCAGTAAGTTATAATCGGGACCAACCGAAGAACGAATCTTACTTTTGGATAAGCAGATAATCAGCCTGTAATGTCTTAACCACTAGAAGTCACAAAGTGAACTAATGGTAAAGCGAAAGTCTTACTGTTCAGTAAGTCTATTGGGATGGAAATTCCCAGTAGTTCAACTGGTAAGACTGCTCGGTAAGACTACTGGGTATAGGGGGATTTTGGTGATATGTCCCCACCGGAATTCGAACCTAGGACCTGCGGATCGTGAACCCAATGCTCAACCACTGGACCACAGAGGTCGGTTCTTGATCTCTCGCAACTAGTGATGTGCTTCCGAAAGTAGGAGTGTTCCTGTTATAAAAACTCTTTAATATTAAGGATACTGGCTGTTTTCATTTTCCAATTTGTGATCCTATCTTTCTTAAGGCCTTAGCGTTATTTACCTCTAATAAAGCTCTTTTTACATAACAATTGCGCTATTTTACTGCCGCTCACAAACCACATGAGAGAAAAAGAAGCATAGGCACCTGAGTCGCCGAAACTCGTAAACGTCACATAGGCAGCTTCAAAATATTTAAAATAAATAAATATAGACATATATTTTGTTGTTATGCATTGTTCGTTGAATAACTATTTAAGTATATAATAATACATATCTATAAAAGTATGAAATATCATAAAATAAAGTATCATAATTAGCTATATATATTTAGTTTATCCAGTTTGTACGTTTAAGTTAATTATTTACATATTCAAGCCAACATATGATTATATCTATGTATCTAACTGTATCTATATCTGCTTCCCCGGGATTTGTCGAATGATGTAGGTGCGACTGAAAATCAGCGTTTGCTTCCCTTTGGGGCAAACACATGCTGAGTCGTTTTACCTTTTCAAATAAATGCTCACTATCTCAAACAACACTTTTGTTATTAATTTTATTTCTTTTCTTTTGGTAAATTTTTATAGCCTATATGTGTTATTTTAATGTTATGCTTTTGTTTTGTGTGCTGTTTGTTTGAATAAACGTTTTCTCTCTCTCTCTCTCTCTCTCAAATATTGGGATTACCCGAAGTGATCCTCTGTCAATAGGTGGTGATTAATTATAGCCGGGGTGAGGAAGGGACACGTCTTACGTGTGTGACGTCGCCGTGAAAAGGTTGATTAGGGTGCCTCTGTTCTGTTGGTTCTTGAGGCTTCTCAAGTTGAGGAGTTAGCCATATTTATGTAGAATACTTATAGGCGTAGTAAATGCAATGTGCGTGGCCTCTGAGGGACCTTAAACTGAATCTTTTTATTGTCTACTTTTACAAGATACATACATACATAAACTCACGCCTATTTCCCATCGGGGTAAGCAGATACTATAGAATTCCATTTGCTTCGATCCTGACACACTTCTCTTGCTTTCTCCACATTCATCAATTACTTCATACACGGACGCCGGTTCAGACTAGATCGTACTAAACGTCAATGTAAGTCTTTCTAGATCTTCCTCCGTCAGCCCTACCATCAACTTTCACTTTATAAACCGCTTTCGCAATTATAATGTAATATCCTTCATCGGCTCTACGTGTCCAAACCAACCTAACATTCCCTTCTCAATCTTAGTCACTATATCGTCTTTTACACCACATCTCTGTCTTATCACACTGTTTCTCACACTGTTTTTACAAGATGAGCACAATAATGAGACATCCCAATCGTGTCAGACAGAGTACTGCGGGGCGGAAAGCAAGACGGAAACCACTGCCCTATTTTTCCCTAAAAAAGTAGCATGGAGAATGCTACACCGATAAGAGCGTGGCTCTTAAATAATTAGTGATGATGATGATGACCACAATGGAACATGCATAGATAAGGACAGCAGATACAGAAATGCACCACAACAGGCGGCCTTAGTGCTCATGCAGCTTAGGATGGATTTACATTTGTCTGAGAACTTTACTAGCTTCTGATGTACTCAGAACCTCTTAGTTCTGCAATGGTCCCTCATTGTAACTAGCCGGTATGTTATGTCCTATGTTATGTCCTGACATGGTTCATGTAACGATTACTCACTTACATCAGTAAATAGTAACTGGGACCAACGGCTAAACGTGCCTTCCGAAGCCCGGATCATCTTACTTTCGGACAATCAGGTGATCAGCATGTAATGTCAACAAACTAGGGATCACAAGTGATTTTTGTGATATGTCCCCACCGGGATTTTAACCCGGGGCCTCCGGATCGTGAGTCCAACGCTCAACCACTAGGCCCCTTATTACATGAGACTAAACAGGACTGGCGAGAAGTGGGTGTATATACAATACACTGCTTACCCCCTTCGGGGATAACACATAACATAAACGGCCTATACACGTCCCACTGCTGGGCACAGGCCTCCCCTCAATCAACCGGAGGGGGTATGGAGCATACTCCACCACGCTGCTCCACTGCGGGTTGGTGGAGGTGTTTTTACGGCTAATAGCCGGGACCAACGGCTTAACGTGCCCTCCGAAGCACGGAATCATCTTACTTTTTCGGACAATCAGGTGATTCTAGCCTGAAAAGTCCTTACCAAACAAAGGACAGTCTCACAAAGTGATTTCGACAATGTCCCCATCGGGAATCGAACTCGGACCTCCAGATCGTGAGCCTAACGCTCTAACCACTAGACCACGGAGGCTGTTACGTGTGTTGTGTGTGTGTGTGTGTGTTGTGTCGGGGATAAGATAAGATATTAATTGCATTCCTGATGTTATTATAGAGGTCTTAACAGTAGAGGAAAGTACAAACAGGAACGCTGTAAGGGCACTACAACATAGTCAACACAAGGTTTACTTAACATACTGGCGATCAGGCATGATGCTTCCCCTCAATCAGCGCTTATCGCTATCGGCCCACTAGGGTCGATTAATTCTTTCAAATATCTTTCCTCTCAGACGACGCCCTGAGCCAAGGTTCGCGTCAAACTGGGCACCCTCAGGCCTGTTGTTTTAAACGTTGTACCGGGTGAGAGCCTTCAGCGCTCCCCATTTGTCCGGCCAAGTAGTTAATGCCACCTGCGGCAAATCTACAATAAGTCAAGTCTAAAAAAATAAAAAAAAAAGGTGCTATCCCCGGACATATCGTGAAATCCGTGACAGTCCTGTTTAGAGAACGGGTGATTTATATTGCAGTGACACCAGTTGGAACTCCGGTGCGGGCTTTAAACCGCTGAATTCGACGTGATCTTACTTATGTGTGTACGGTCACGCACGAGCATTAATATGTATATGTATACACTTTGGTACCATGTCACATTAACTTTTTTGATTGATTGATTGATATGATTGTCTTAAACGTTGTACCGGGTGAGAGCGTTCAGCCCTCCGGCTCCAAGTAATTAATGGTGCTAATTCCTGTAAACACCATCTAATTTTATTTTAAGTTATATCTGTCATTTTCTTATCCGCCGAATAGGAAAGGGACAAACATAAAATTTATGGAACACACGTCAATTTTAAGCACAAATCTAAAACAACCGTCTAAAAATTTTACATTGGCCAATAACCCGACAGAATTATGTTGATAGCACACGTCAAACGATTTGCATACCAGCGATATACCTTTTTGATTCGCTCGGGGTATTCATTCATTTACTCATTCTTCCTAAAATTAAGAGCTGTCAATCACCTGTCCCTTTCCTTTTCGGCGGATAAGAAAATGACAGGTATAACTTAAAGTAAAATTAGGAGGCGTCTGCAGGAATCGGGGCCGATGCCGTCTGCGGAAAATCTACAATAAGTCACGTCAAAAAAATATCATGATGCTACGTTATCTGTTCATAATTTGTGTTTGACCTACGAAACTACCACACACCTGTGACCTCTCATGATTCCTAGTTTGTTAGTAGAGATTGTCGTCCTTTGAGACATGTCTACTGACTAATTAGTCTCAGGTTAATCTGTTTTGCTTGTGGTCCCAGGAACACTCACGTCTGCATTACGAGGTCACTCACATATAGTCCGTTCAAGAATGATCTTCATAAAAGGTAAACAAATATGGCTGCCGATATTTTTTATCTGTGTCAAACTGCATACTAGTGAAGTGCTGAATTGATTTTAGCTCAAGTTATTTTATCAAAATGAACTGACTCTCTTGGGTTGTTTGAATATTTTGTATGATAATATTAAAATATATATTGTACGTTTCTTTGTGGTTACACTAACTCACTTTGTAAGTCATTTTTTCTGCGCATTTCGGCTTATTAAGTACAGTACACTCACTTAAGTTATTCACGGAACTGACTCGTTTTCTTGACCTGAATGAAATGTCTCATCACTAATCGTCAAATTGACAGCTAGCCACAGATTAACAAATCAACTTTTTTGTGTGAAGTTTTGTTTGATTTTTGTTTTTACATGAAAAAATGTGTTTTTAATAATTATTTTACGTTAATTTCACATTGAGCTAAGAAATCATACATCTATTGAGTGCTACGGATGTTATTAGAAGAATACGTTGCGTAGTTTAGGTGAAATTCGAACATTCTTTGTGGTAACAGGTTTGTTTACCTTTTATGAAGATCATTTTTGAATGGACTATACATAAGTCATTCGGCTGTCGGACTCCGGGTCAACGCCATCTAGTGTAACTATTTGGAACTTTCTCAGCCAACATTCAGCATCACCACAACCAATCTTCTTCTATCGTATGGGTTGTGAGGTGATTACCAACCCCATCAATACCCCGCAATATTATACACAGGCTTAATTATGTTATCCGTCAATCAAAAATAAAAAGTGCGTGCTTATTCAATATAAGTGGATAGTATAGGTAGGTACTTTAAGCATAAAATACTATATTTTGTTTTGGCTTACCTCATTGTTTATTGGGGTTTTCAAACGACTGCACGTTTCTATTATTTACTATGGATGTTGTTGAGTGTATTGGACGTAATTTATTGTTTCTAATTTGGTTAATGTATAATATTTGCTTTATTTGATTCACTTTATTTTTTCTTTTTAATTAATATACGCAATTCTATTACAAATATATAATCTCGCTTTACTTTAGGAACACGTTGTGCCCGTTCGGCGGCGCGGCGGTCGAATGGAAAAAAAAATATTTTGTTTGTAAGTACTAGTAGTAACCAAACTACTTTACCGACCGAGCTAGAATCGGAGTGCGGCGCGCGCGATATACATATAGGTTCTAACACAGACAGACTACACAATACACATTCATGGAATTCGTATTTGTTTATATTATTACATTTGTTTACTAGTTTTACCTATATTAATAACTTTCTTTTTTATTCTAACCTTAAGTATTTACGTATACATCTTTGCGATAATATTTGTCTATGTACACTCTAATTCTATTAAAATAATTTGGTATATATTATAAAGTATATTTTGGAATTGAATTGGAATATATACACCATTAACACATGTTTATGAAATACGATGTTCGTGCGTCACCTAACAGGGTCCACATAATATCAGCGTCGTGGTTCACGCCGCGACTTGTGCTGAGTGAGGCCCTTTTATCTCAGGACGTCCACCACCACCTTATGGTCATTTCGACAAACATCCGTCTTGCTTTTTTGTAATTGTTGTAGTGGAAATTTGATATGATGTTGTTGTCTTTTTTTGTGAGTGGCGTCCTTTTATAATAAACATTTTCTATTCTATTCTATTCTATTCCATCATCCCTGGTGTCAGGGTTATTATTGAGTCGCCATAGGCCCCTGACATGACTCATGTAACGACTACTTACATCAGTAAGTAGTAACCGGGACCAACGGCTTAACGTGCCTTCCGAAGCACGGATCATCTTACTTTTTGGACAATCAGGTGATCAGCCTGTAATGTCCTAACTAAACTAGGGATCACAATGTGATTTTTGTGATTTGTCCCCACCGGGAACCGAACCCAGGACTTCCGGATCGTGAGCACATCACTCAACCACTGGACCACAGAGGCTGTCACCACAACCAATGATGCGCCAGTAAAAACGCCCAAAAGTTATGTAAAAAGTAAATTAAGTTATGTTATGTAGGTTGTCTGGAAGAGATTTATACCTTAGCAATAAGGCCGCCTGTTGTACTACCAATTTAATTATAATACGAATGTATTTTTAATGTGATGTAAGTGCAATAAAGAGTTCTTTTATTGTATTTTTGTACGCTTCTATTACCTAGACTTTAGGCAGATAGGATCAAACTACAAGAAAGAACAATCGTAACAAAAACATTTTTATTTCACAAGACGAAATCATATCAATCACAATGTCAAAAACTTATCAGATCTCATGTGGAGCCAAGCTTCTAACTCTACACGGGCTAACTATACAAACCCAATCACCCTATTCTATTATATTCCCTTACGCTTCGCTTTGCTCGACTTGGCGGGGACACTCCTATTAAAGAGTTTTTACAACGGGAACATTCCTAATTTTTTTTTTTTTTGGTAATGGCACATCACTGACTACAAATTAGTGTAACGTCTTAAACCTAAATACAAATTTTATCTATCTCATTATCTCCTTAGCATTATCCCGTTTTTCACAGGGTCCGCATACCTAACCTGAAGATTTGACAGATCCGGTTTTTCACAGAAGCGACTGCCTGTCTGACCTTCCAACCCGCGAAGGGAAAACCAGCCCATACAGGTTAGGTCACATACCTCCGAAAATGCATTTTCGGGAATGTGGGTTTCCTCACGACGTTTTCCTTCACCGCTGAGTTCGTGATAATCATTTACGACCCAAACAAGAATTCGAAAACAAATTCGACAATGATTGGTTTAGGCCTGTGCTGGATTTGAACCTGCGACCTGGTAGCTCACGGCTTCAAGATACACCGTTAAGTACTTACACCTATAATGCTACTTCAAATTATTCTGTAGAATTTGATACCAATACCGTTTTCCCGTTTGTCGTCATGACAACGTAACGTGGACTGTTTGTCCCCTGTACCGCTACTCAAGACGCAAGCAGTCGAAGCGTGAAGGTCCGGAAACTTGCCCACTTCATTAACGTTTAATACAATTAGGCCCAAGGACAGCCAGGCCCTTTTGTTTACGTTACTTATGTAAGAAATTATATACAAACGCACCTAAACTAATAACTTTGGGTCCAGGGGATACTGTGTCAACAGCCACTATACAGGGAGTTAGTGACATCGTAACGTATACTGAGGGTGATGATTCGAACTATGATTCCGAGTTAATATCAAGTGGAGTTTTCCTTCGCAAAATTCATGTATTTTTTTTTAACTATTTTCAATTCTATTCTATTACTATTTTTAATTCTTTTGCGATGGATAATTTCACTGGATATTAACTCAGAATAATGAGCTGAATCATACCCTTTCGTATTCGTTACGATGTCACTTACACCCCGTACAAGTATTACAAATCCAAACATTATGTCAATTATTTTACAATTTTTTTGTATTATATGTGTTCTCGCAAATAAATTGATTTGATTTGTACAGATAGACATACAAGTACGTATGGGTTTTAGTCACAATGTAACGAATACTGAGGATGATGATTCAGACCATGATTCTAAGTTGATATCAAAAGGAATATTCTGTCGGAAAATTCATGAAAATTTTTGTGTATTTCTTTATTATTTGCAGTTTCATACTTTTACGACGGAAAATACCACTTGATATCAATTCAGAATCTTTGAATCATCCATCAAAGTTTTCGTTACGATGTCACTAACATCCTGTATATGGCCAAGAGTTAGCCTTCAACCGCGAAGGTTATGACTTATATCAAGTCTATTTTTAACATACATACATACATAAACTCACGCCCGTAATCCCTAATGGGGTGGGCAGAGCCACAAGTAATCAAAGACAACTTGCAGCCACTGTTGATACGAAGTCCAAAGATGGATATGATGAACCTTATTTACCCTATTTTTAACTTCACACAAATAAAAAAAAACAAGTAAAAAAGTCGTGATAGCCCAGGGGGCCTTTGACAAGTTGCAAACGATTATGGCAATGGACAGTTTTTTTTTGACCTGACTTATTGCACATTTGCCGCTTCTTCTTTGATCGTGTGGGTTGTGAGGTGGATTACCAACGTCATGTACCGACTACGTACAGTCATGAGCAATATCATGTACCCACTTTAGAACCCTGTCGCACTATCATATTTGACATTTAATAAGACTTACGGTTTAATTTGTCAAAAAAATTAATGTGACATGGTTTCAAAGTGTATACATATTAGTACTCGCGACCGAGACCGAGAAAGTAATCGTTTAGCATTTAAAACCAAAAGTGCGTTGGTTTCAATGTAGGATCAAAGAACATTTATTGAAAGAGAAACATACATACATAAACTCACGCCTATTTCCCACCAGGGTAAGCGAGACTGTAGAATTGAAAGGGAAAATTCTTTTTTATTTCTTCTACAATCTACCACCTCATTTATTAACGATACAAAAGTAATCGTCAACAATACATTTTTCTTTTTAAATACCTACATTAACATACTATCTGAATATGCATCCCAAAGCTGATTCAAATGTTACAAGTATTCCTAAATACTGCCCCTTAAAAGCGTGAAATTCAAATCCCTCAGCATTAAAATTCCATCGCCATAAAACCAGTAGGCAACCAAAAACAGTGGAATTTAAGACTGAAATGGTCTGAAATGTCCCGAACGCGGTCCACCAATTAGGGGACCACCAACTTTAACTTGGTTCGACAAGTTAAAGATAAGTTTATTTCTAAAATACAGCTGGCAAACAGAATATCTTATAAGAGACGACTGGGGTCGAAGAGTTAGGGCACTGGATAGGGTGTGCCCACTGAATATGCCCGTGGTCTAGTGGTTAGAGCGTTAGGCTCTCGATCTGAAGGTCCGCGTTCCCGAGACTGTCCTTTGTTTGGTTTTTCAGGCTTGAATCACCTGATTGTCTGAAAAATTAATATGATTCCGTGCTTCGGAGGGCAAGTTACTCCGTTGATCCCGGCTATTAGCCGTAAATACACCTCCGCCAACCCACAGTGGAGTAGCGTGGAGTACGCTCCATAACTCATCCGGTTGATTGAGGGGAGGCCTGTGCCCAGCAGTGGGACGTATATAGGCTGTATATGTTATGTTATTATTTATTTTCTTCTTCTCTCGTGTGGGTAGAGAGGATAACCAACCTCAACCTTTATATCGGGGTTATGATTGAGCCGCCAAAGACCCATGACATGGCTCATGCAACGACTACGTACTTATACTCGTATAAAAAGTAGCATGTGGTCTTTTAACAAACCCACACCAGCTTCTCTGAGATTTCTACTCCACATATTCTAGGTACTCTGTAATGTATATAATCATTTAGGTGTAACCTATTTTTTTTAATATAGTCTTCTTGGAAAAATACTCACAAATGATCAATTAAGCGTGTTGCTTATTAGACGTTACGCACTTCTGTCATAGAATAAGGAATAATAATACTTCGTATAGAACGGCCACTCTCCACTCCCCACCAGCGTCTGAGCTAGGCTTACCTTACCCCCTCTCGAACATAGTTTAGACTTGAATCGTATGATGTCAGACATCACACGTACTGATGCGCGTGTACGATAATGTGAATGTGTAGTGTTTGTGTAAAACGAAGTTGTAAGTATGAAGTGTCCGGTGTATTCTGTTGTTTAGGAGAGGGGAACTTTCTAGAGCGGTTATTACATTTTTCATTCCATTCTGCCCGATGTTTCAAGGCCTGTCACGGGCTCGGCGATCGGAATAGTGTAGTCTAATAGTAAATTGGTGGACGTAACCATGGTAACCACGATCGAGGTAGTGAAATAGCGTCGATTTTCCCGTGGATTGGGTAGTACAAAACCGCTTAAGACTTATGGTATTAGAAGTCCAGGTGTGCTCAAAACTGACAGCTATCATTTCCAAGGTTAGCCCAGCTGACGTCATTCGAGCCTGCATTGCCATTTCGTAAAAAAAAATTACCCACGTCCAATGTTTTTTTGATTTTTGCTTTTCCTTTGCAAGGAAATTTTGTTCTTTTAATAAAAGATTTACGTACAATTTTACTGATTTTTGTATACATACGTGACAATTATTAGTAATTAAATACATTAGGCAGTAATTCACTTAATTTTCAACAATAAAATTCGCTTCCTTAGAATGTTGGATATACTAATTGAATGGTAACACTTACGTCATCAAAGGGCTAGTGATGGCGGCTTGTCATAGGATTGAGCACATCGAAGCAATTCTCCTAAAAGAGCAATAATTGCAATTTGACATTTGCGCATATAAAAGTAAGTGCGTAATGCAAACAAATGTCAAACAGCAATATTGTTTTTTTAGATGAATTGCTTCGATGTGGCCTTTTTAACCCCCCCTGGTCTTCTTATATACCATACTTAAGACAATGTCTTCGTCTCTACCTCTTCATCATCACCAGCCCATTAACGTCCCCACTGCTGGGGCACGGGCCTTCCCTATGGATGGATAGGGAGATCAGGCCTTAAACCATCACGCGGGCCCAGTGCGGATTGATGGTTATTAACGACTGCTAATGCAGCCGGGACCAACGGCTCAACGTGCCTTCCGAAGCACGGAGGAGCTCGAGATGAAAACTTGTTTTTTTGTGGTCACCCATCCTATGACCGGCCTTTGCGAAAGTTGCTTAACTTCAACAATCGCAGACCGAGCGCATTTACCGCTGCACCACCGAGCTCCTCTTCTACTACCTCTTCCAGTAGCAATAAATGTTCAGTTATAATGATATCTGCGTGGAAATCTAATCTGTAGTTGTCAGTGGAGTTTGTCTTTGATCTCACACAAGTGTCTAATGATGGACTCCAACTTTTAAGGAGGTTTCTTTGTTTTCCCACCCGCTGTGATGTTTCCCAATTTGTCTTTCCTTCTCACATTTTCGTTCTACTGTTTTTTCCTAGTTTTTTAACTTAGTTGTGACTTGTCGGTGTTTTGTCTTTGCTAACGTTTTTGGTTGACTTTATAGACTAGTGCGGTTCTCAAACAATTTTAGTTTTTGCTTTCTCTTAGTCGAAATAGAGCACTTTTTTGACGTGACTTATTGTAAATTTACGTCAAATGGCATTAACTGCTTGGCCGGACTAATGGGTAGCGCTGGGAAAGTAAGACAGGTGTCAGTAATGAGGGACTTTTCAGGCTACATTCCCTTAAGACAATATAGATGGCGCTGTACAGATTTTTCTTCGTTTACCCTTCTAAATACATGGATAACAGACATATTATGCATCTTTTATCTTTGTTTTTGGGTATAAATGATGACTCTTTTTGTTACGTTCAGGCGCAATTAGAAAAAAGAAAGAAAGAAAGAAACATTTATTATTTAGGACACCACAGACACGGATTACATATATATACATTATAATAATGACATCACATCAGAAGTCAACGCACACACGAAATATTTTATATATAGAAACATAGAAAACGAACACAGAAACTTATACCTAAATTAAAATGTGACGTCATGTCGGCTTATCCATGTGTAGTGGATGGTGTCCCGTATAAAAGGTTCTCACTCAGCTTATGCCGCGGCGCGAGCCGCGACACCACAACTACATCTTCCACCCATTATTATTCTAATCAATTGAAGAGAAGCAATATAGTAGGTTGCAACATAATTCTATACTATATAAAATATGCTTCTGTTATTACATTGTCACGAATAATCATATACCGGAGTAATGAGAAAATAGCTAATTATCACGTTAAATCTGTACAACGCCATCTATATTGTTTTTGGTGAACGTAGCGTGGAAAGTCCTTCATTGATACATTAGGTAATTTCCAACAACAGATTATGAATTTATGACAATGTTAGGAACGTGGAGCTGTTTTCAGGTAGACGTCTCGTCTGTATGACTGGCTCAAGTTAAATAATGCATCGCATACCACATTGACAAGTTACCGTATTTTAATAATTCATGCACTAAAACAGGACGAATCCAGTCATCGGTACGGGTACCTAATATTCTAATACATCCCTTGAATATTTAATAAGGTGCATTTCCACAACCCTGACTTAGCCTAATTTGCAGTTCGACTGTGCATAACCCGACCAAATTGATAATACCAGTACGAATGGATGATACCACCGGAATGGAGGCATCACAATTTCGTCGTGTTATACCGAAAGCAAGGCGTGAGTGGAATTTCAAATCCCAACTAGCTTTTGTGCGGGCGGTGAATTAGAACATTTTGTGTCATAGTTTTCGGAGAGAATAATTTAACGTTACTAATTTTCTATTCGAATGGTGTGGGTAAAATTATCTGCTCAGTGTTGAAATTGGGGAAATATTAATGTTTGCTCGACCGTTAGCGTGTTTATTTTGGTTATTGGTTGATTTTCCGATGCATGGTATAAGAAGACCAGGTATGCTCCATCCTATGACAAGCCGCCATTGCTAACCCAATGATGACGTAAGTATTACCATTCAATTGGTATCTCCAACATTCCAAGAACGTAAATTTTATTATTGAAAATTAAGCGAATTACAGACTAATGTATTTAATTACTATTATTTGTCACACATATGATAAAATCATAAAAACTGTAAGTACGTAAATCTTTTACTAAAGTACAAAATGTCCTTGCAAAATGAATTGGACGTGGGTAATTTATTTTTTACGGAATGGCAACGCAGGGTCGGATGACGTCAGCTGGGCTAACCTTGAAATGTTAGCTGTCACTTTTGAGCATACTTGGTCTTCTTATACCATGGTCTTAAGCGGTTTTGTTCTACGGGAAAATCGACGCTGTTAGACTACCTCGATCGTGGTTACCATGGTTACGCTCACCAATTTGCTATTAGACTACGTTTCCGTTCGCCGAGCTCGTAAAAGCCCGTGACTTTGGGAGTTAAAAAGGCCACATCGAAGCTATTCATCAAATGCTTTGCAGCTTTGAGCATACCTGTTATTCTTATACCATGTTCCGATGTACGGTCACGAGCATTAATATGTATACACTTTGGTACCATGTCACATTAACTTTTTTGACAAATTGAACTGTACGTCTCACTAAATGTCAAATATGTTAGTGCGACAGAGTCCTAAAGTGGGTACATTATATTGCTCATGCCTGTACGAGTAGCACAGAGTGGCATTTGAAAATTAACGCCCATATTCCAAGACACTCGACTCTCCTCCACTTGAATTGGCCTATTCTATGTTATGTTATGAGCTCCTTGTAGATGATCAGTTCATCGATCTTACCACACGTGGAGCAGAAGGCAGTTTCTCCATTGTTCTATATAATATATAGAGTATTTTACATAGCGTAAAATACTCTATATATTAAACAAATGAAAAATAAACAAAAGGAGGGAAACAGCTCAATTTTCATTATTTGCTCCGCATTTCTAACAGAGACGTATTTAGGATTAAGGGGCCTTGTTATGTTATATCTTTGTTATTCCTTGGTGAAATTATTACCAATTCTAATTCTTGGTTTTGGACAATAATAAACCAATTTAATAACAGTCATCATCATTTATTTATTTGTACACAGACACACGTAACATACAAAGAAAACAGGACGAATCCAGTCGTCGGTACGGGTACCTATTTATCCCGTTTTTCACAGGGTCCGCTTACTTAACCTGAAGATTTAACAGGTCCGGTTTTTACTGAACCGGCTGCCTATCTGACCTACCAAACCAGAAACCAGCCCAATATAAGTTAGGTCACAAACCTCTGCAATACATTTCTCGGGAATGTATGTTTCCTCACGATGTTTTCCGTCCCGCAAACATGAATTTGAAAACAAAATCGAAAATCGAACCTGCGACCTCAAAATAAAATGAACTGGACTAACTAAGGCTACAAACTCATTTAATAACAGTAATATTTTTTTTAATATAACAAAATATATATAATTTAAATTAAAGTCATACTTTTTAGAGTTGGTAAATAATAAATAAATAATAATTGTATTTTATCTTACAGGTATGTCATCGAGCCGATCTAACTAAGACACCATGGTGGTTCCACCGCTGTCGCTCCACCGGTAAATAGACTACTTGACAAATTAGTTATTTAAGAACTTACACTGAATTCTCGCCGAGGCCCCAGACCTGAATCCCCCTCTGCGTTCAGCTTCTAACATCACCCTTACGTATTCAAAGAGAAAATGGAAACGAATGAGACAATAGACAACGATTTATTTCTAAAAACGACTATCGGGCTTAAAATTGTCTTTGTTGTGGGATAAAATATGAAATTCTGCACTCTTTTCTAGAGTAATTAAACATTAAGTATTAAATCATGATTATTATCTGCAAAGAACATTTCAGTGCTTATTAAAAAAAATGTACTTAACACACGCAGGGGTAGGCAGAAATGTACGTATACTATCCAATTACACCTCCTTCTTCATGAAAAGTCAAACCATCACCTACATAAATGGGGCTTAAAGCAGTCGCCATACAGTGAATGTGGTCACCCCGATCCAACTATATCTCACATAGTGAACGAGTGCCCTCTGCACAGGTTCCCAGGTGGTATAGCCGAGCTGCATTGTGTGACGGGTGCGGAAGAGGCTTGGTTAGGGGAGCTTCAGCTGGATATATGATCCACGCAGGATATTTTATTTTTGTCTGCCATACGCAATAATAATACACCTACTTCTCGCCAGCTATATGTACATGTTAACACGTTCACTGTGTATGAACCACATATGAGGCATTAAATTTGAAACTCATACGTGTGAACAGTTCGACCGCACTCGTGATCCCGGTCCACTCCCTGATATTACGCAACCAGGACTTCCTCCTCCCACCCAATTTTCTTTTTCCTGCGACTTTGCCCATCATTATCAGTTGCAGCAGCTGGTACTTTTCGTGTCTTAGCACATGCCCTAAATATGCAACTTTTCTCTTTTTGACGGTCTGCAAAAGTTCGCGTTTATATTTATTCTGGTGTCCATAAAAGAAGGCGATATGTACATGTCATTATAATGTACACATGATCTGCAAATCCGTTTCAATAGCCCGCGTCAGTGCCCATCAATTCCAGGCGAGCCCGTCAGTTGACGTCAATCAGTACGAACCATCGACATGTGAACTTACTTAGCTCACCATACACAATATATCGGACCCCATAATGATGAGAAAGGGTGTCTGTCAGCCTTTTTAATGACACCTTTTTCTATGCCTTTCTGGTACCGGACTTTCACCAATGACACACCCCAGACACTCAACACAAACATTTGTTTTACACAGACACCACACATTGACGTTATCTTACACACGCATCTGTGTATGTGACATCTGGCTCCATACCATTTAAGTCTAAACTGTGTTCGAGGGAGGGTGAGGTAAACTTACCTCAGGCGCTGGTGGGGAGCGGGGAGTTGCCATTCTACACGTAGTATTATTTCTTATTCTATGTCAATGAGTTACAACAGTCTTCACTGTCCTTTATTTGGTAAGGACATCGCTTAAATCACCTGATTGTTCTAAAAAGTAAGATGATTCCATGCTTCGGAGGGCATTTCAAGCCGTTGGCCCGGATTATCCGTAAAAAAGACCTCCGCCAGCCCGCAGTGGAGAAGCGTGGTAGAATATGGTCCATACCCCTGCCGTACGTCCCATTGCTGGACATAGCCTTCAATGAACCGGAGAGGATATTGAGCATACTCTACCACGCTGCTACACTGCGGGTCACCAGCGGAAAATTATTTGGGAAGGTTGAAGCACACCCCGAACACTTCATACAAACAACCTCGTTTCACACAGACACCACACATTGACGTTATATTACACGCGCAGTTGTGTGTGTGACGTCTGGCGCCAAACGATTTAAGTGTAAACTGTGTTCGAGGGCGAGTGAGGTAAACCTAGCTCAACTGGTGGGGAGCGGAGAGTTGCCGTTCTATACGTAGTATTATTCCTTATTCTATGGTTGAAGGCAACAAATTGGTTGCGCGACCAGGAGTTACCTTTCATAGAACTGAAATGTTGTTGTTTTTTGTTAGAAAATTCCAAAATCTTCATTTCACTTCAAAACTTGCCTGGAACTCATTTCTCTAACTAGGTACAGTGCTGTTTTTGTATTGGCCTTCGGTTATCCTCATGTTGACGAATACAAACTTCAATCGTTAATTTAATCCGTCAATCGTTTGTTTGTATGGTTTTATTCGGTAACTTGAAGCACTGTACTCAACACAATATCCGCACTTAAACCGGGTGAGAATCCTAAGTGCTCCTTATTTGTCAGGTCAAGTAACATAACATAACATAGCATAGCACAGCACATCACAGCACATCACAGCACATCACAGCACATCACAGCACATCACAGCACAGCACAGCGCAGCGCAGCACAGCACAGCATAACAAAATAAAATACTTTACTGCACAGACAGGAATTACAAAACAAAAGAGAAATAGGAAGAGTACAATAGGCGACCTTTTTGCTAAGTAGCAATCTCTTCCAAGTAGTTAATGTCATCTGAGGAAAACCTACAATAAGTCACGTCACATAAACAATCCGTACTTAATAGGAATACTTTCGGCAAACGATTATTTATTATAACAACGACAAGGTAAATTACTTCTTGCTGATGTATACAACATCCATATAGGCACTTACTCTGTCAAGTCTCAACCAATCAACCATGTCTTTGCTGATGCACTTGTATGACATTACCTATCATCAGTAACACAATCAATAACCCATATGTACACGTCCCTAGGGCGGACGTGTCGCCATCAATTAAGCTGGTCCCGTTTCAGCCGGATTGACAAGTCCCATCCCGGCCCATTCCGCCCCGTTCGTCTAACCTCGTCCCGATTCAGCCCGTCTTGTCCCGTAACCGGTTAATGTTAGCTTGTACGACACGGCGGAGAAATGTTAAGGTCAGTAAGACAGATGTTTTAAGGCTTACCTGTGAGTCGCAAGGTTTGTTTCAGGAAAAATGGTAGAGTTTAGAGTTATGATAAACGGAGTCAGAGTCAGACCAGCAATTTGTAAAACAAACGAAGTCAAACCCGTTTTGCAAAAAGTAAAGACTTTACTAATAAAGATTTACTTCGCGTTTTATTCATTTCAATCTCTTATTTTTAATAATAATAATAATCATTTATTTCTGACTCATCCACATTGATTACATCCATATTTGTTAGTAAAATTGCAAGCTTACAAAACTAGTGTTAGTAACATACAAATATATTAAAATGGCAAGTCCGGATGGACTCCCCGACGCTGGCGGCCAATCATACTTATTTTTACACATCAATATTTTTGTTATGTTATTTTAACAGCCTCCGTGGTCTAGTGGTTAGAGCATTAGGCTCACGATCTGGAGGTCCGGGTTCGATTCCCGATGGGGACATTGTCGAAATCACTTTATGAGACTGTCCTTTGTTTGGTAAGAACTTTTCAGGCTTGAATCACCTGATTGTCCGAAAAAGTAAGATGATTCCGTGTTTCGGAGGGCACGTTAAGCCGTTGGTCCCGGCTATTAGCCGTAAAAACACCTCCACCAACCCGCAGTGGAGCAGCGTGGTGGAGTATGCTCCATACCCCCTCCGGTTGATTGAGGGGACGCCTGTGTCCAGCAGTGGGACGTATATAGGCTGTGTATGTTATGTATGTATGTATATGTAAGGTTACTGACTGATCAAAAATCACCAGTCCAGTGTTAAAGTTATTATTGAGTCGCCGCCGCAGTTGGAAGAACGCTTGACTCTCATTATAATGTTGCAGGTTTGAATCCCAGCACAGGGCTAAACCATTTATTTAAAAAAAAAAAAAATTTTATCTCGTTGCTCAGCGGTGAAGTAAAACATCATGAGGAAACCCACAGTCCCAAGAAATGTGAGTTGACCGGTTTTCCCTTCTCGGGTTGGTAAAAAACTGGACCTGTGAAATTGTCAGGTCAGGTAAGCGGACCCTGGGGAAACGGGATAACACTAGGGAAACGTTTGTGTCGGCGTCAAAGGCTTCTGATTAGCGGTGAAGTAAAACATCGTGAGGACAACCCACATTCCCGAGAAATGTCCCTTGACCGGCTTTTCCTTTGCAGGTTGGTAAAAAACTGGACCTGTGAAATTGTCAGGTTAGGTAAGCGTAGCCTGGGAAAACGGGATAACGCTATAGGGAAACGTTTGAGTCGGCGCCTAAGGCTTCTGATATCATTCATCTAACTTTATGCTATATTTCTTAGCGTCGTTTCTTTACGTGGTAAAAATGCCTTAATCGACTTACATAGGCTACAAAATAAACATAAGGCTACTACTTACTTATTGATTTCAACCTTCACTCGTATGTTTCGCTCTGAGAAATGATTCCCGCCTGTCATTGATTAATGGTTTCAAGTCAAATTAGAAGGTTTGCCTTACGCAAACCCCTGCGTTTGTCGTTTGCTAATCTGAATTATATCAAGAGAACAATACAGCAATGTTACACACTGTAGTTATGCTATTGAGGCAATCCAGGCTGATTGTATAGAGATAGTATTGTACGAGTTATTCGGAGTTGGTACACCAAACACTTCAGGACCCCGATACCGACCCCGCCGGCGTGGTCGACGATTTCCCTTATTCAGCGCTTATCGCTATCGACCCACTAGGGTCCATTAATTCTTTCAAATATTTTTCCTCTCAGACGACGCCCTGAGCCGAGGTTCGCGCCCAACTGGGCACCCTCAGGCCTGTTGTCTTAAACGTTGTACCGGGTGAGAGCCTTCAGCGCTCCCCATGTGTCCGGCCAAGTATTTAATGCCATCTGCGGCAAATCTACAATAAGTCACATCAAAAAAAAATGGGAGTTGAGACACTAGCTAATATATTAAGAGAGTTGGTCATTGGAGTCCTTTAAAGGGCAAGTCAAGGCGCATTTCCTTACTTCTATTTTCTCTTCATATTAATAATCTATCTACTCCTTTTCTTCTATAGTATATAGTAGTTGAAGTATTGACATTTATTTATTATAACAATTATATGTGTATGTAATTTCCATATCTCGGGCCTATGGAGTCCCGGACTTTTGGAAGGCGTGCGTAGGGCCGAAGCTAACACGTAGAGGCCTCTTGAGACAATTTAATCTAAATGTATGTGTATTATTATTATGTAGTTTATTTACTGTAGTAAGTTGTCTTTGATTACTTGTGGCTCTGCCCACCCCATTAGGGATAACGGGCGTGAGTTTATGTATGTATGTATGTATGTATGTAGTTTATTTACTCGTAAGTGTATCTATCTTTGTATTTTATTTTTATACGTACAAGTATTATTACCATGCTGCACTATCCCGCTACATTACATAATATTAAATATCTCCTATACTTAAAGGTTGTCTGAAAGAGATTGCTACTTAGCAATAAGGCCGTCTATTGTATTTTGTATTTTCCTGTTTGTGCAATAAAGTGTTTGTTATGTTATGTTATGTATCGGCTGGAAAGAAAGCTAGTGGTAGCGTGGTTTGATACTGGTGTTAGACTGATTTGTAAATTCATAGGTCTCATAGAACCTGACAGAGGACAGCAGTAACTGTCAATACCATTCAGAGGCGGAGGATAGGAGTCCTAGTACGGCTTTGAAATAGACTACTTTGGGCGACATCCCACGTCGCGTCAGAGTACTGCGGGGCGGAAGGCAAGAGGGAACCGCTCCATTTTTCCCCAAAAAAGAAGCATACAAAAAAGTAGTAGTTGGAGAATGCTACACCGACAAGAGATTAAGATCATAATTTTTGACGATTAAAACCAGCTTGTCTATTGCGAGGGTAACAAAAATCAAATCGGATATTTTTCAAAAACGCGCTTAAGTACTTTGAAATAGTCATATAGCGATGGTGGATGTCCTCAATAAATTGACTTTCCTCAGCATAAGCCGCAATATATGTGTTTTTATTTACCTCAGCAGAGAGACATGTTTTCTCAAATAGCTGAGTAACTTCAGCCCTGCAAGTCACGATTGATCAATCAATATTAATATCCATTGTCCACCGGTGTTCAATCAGTTGACATCAATCAGGTTCACATCGAAAACAATGTTATTGTATTCACCTCAGTGGATTTTTTTTCTTCCTATACCCTGACAAAGCAGTATTCCGCAGAAAATATTTAGAGGAAAGTTACTATCAGAAATCAGAATCATTTATTCAACGTAATTATTATGGATAAACTTGTTGAAGATCAATGTAACTTTTTTGAATTTACGTCACTTCGCAAGGTGTTATGGTTGAAAAGAAGAAATGACAAGAAACTGCAACAGCAACACATCTTTTAAATCAATGAGGGAACACATTATAAGTTATTTAATAACCAGAGGAACACATTCAATACCAGACATTTTTATCATTTAGGTAGTCATTAATTAATCTTGTAAGTAATAAGCTTTTTTACATAAAGTAAGCTTCATCTTTTTCTTTATTTAAGAGCTGCGCTCTTGTCGGTGGAGTAATCGCCATTACTCCATAGTTAGGGCGTGTAGAACGGTGGTTGCCCCAATCGCCTTCCGTTCCGCAGTACACCGACCAATTTCTCAATCGGTGATGTTCTAGCTAGAGCCTTACCATAAGCTTCATATGAGCTTTAAATTTATTATCTGACAAATTTAAAATATTATCTGGTATTTTATTGTAAAAACGTATACATAACCCCAAAAAAGATGGATTTAGTTTACTTAATCTAGAAATGTTAAAGTTACTGTATCCCCGAAGGAATGCAGAGATGTATAGTATACACAATTGGGTCGTGTAAGGTTCAAAATAAATTATGATATTCTGAATACTAAATAAGGACAGATCTAGAACTAACGAAAAGCATTCTTTTATCTATTCAACTTATTTATGAATTTTTGTGGGTCCGTTTTTAATTCGAAGTGTCATATTGTATACTTTTATGCACATGTTCTATGGGCAATCCAAACAAAGTGTAGTTCTTGGACAGTAATCTGTTTCTCCGGCCAAGTAGTTAATGCCATCTGCGGCAAATCTACAATAAGTCACGTCAATAAAAAGGACAGTAATCCCTTGCCAGTTTGGCGTGTGGTAGCTGTCTCCTTTTACGATTAGGTAATATCAGCATGATGTATTGTATATCGATATTGTACCTAATGGACAATAAATACAACATACATTGTTTTAAGCTTACGAGATTATTATTATAATATTATCATAATTTCAATAGGGAAGACGGGTTCAAATTATCGAGCATGTGGAATCCAGTAGGTGTTGTAAAAAGCTTGAAACGGCCTAATGTGGTGACAAAACGTGAGGACACAGTGATTGCGGTTTGTCATAGTGAGTTTAGTGCGAGTTCTGATGGTTCCGAACATTCCGATATCAAAAACATAATCAAGCAGCAAAGAAAGAGGGTAGACAGATATGTCTGCCCGTAAAAAATATGGATCTACCTACTCCACTCCAATCTCATCAGTCATACCGTGATCATAGCACTTGCAACAGTGTCGAAATATCGGGAGTCTCATATCCCCATTTGAACGCGGTAAGAACCCGTTATTATGTGCTTAAATACAACATAGTCAAATGATTCGTGGTAGTCGTCGAGCTTTTTTAAAAACTAAACTTAACTTACACGTCTGATCGACGGAGCTCTACAATAGAATCTGAACTTATTACTAGCTTAATTAAAAAGGTAGCCTCATATACGTAGGCGGTCTGTTCTTGGAATGTCAACCGTTGCTTAGTTGCACATCCTGTTTTTGTTATGACTTTGAATTCCTTTGACAAAGTGCTGACAACAGCCTACGCATTAAGAGGAGGTGACAATGTTGGGTCCTCTACCTTGTATGGTGCACATGACTACATTAATAGAAAACGACTACTTAAGTATTCAGAAAGCAGATCACAATACCCCTTAGGTAGTTCCACGGCAGTCGCGTTCTATAAACTCGCAGTCTTTTGACAAGATGCCTACACTCACACACTTACATAGGCTGGAAAATTCTGGTGCTAGAAGTGTCTAGTTACATTTTTTTTTTGACGTGACTTATTGTAGATTTGCAGCAGATGGCATTAACTACTTGGCCGGACAAATAGGGAGCGCTAAACACTCTCACTCGGTGCAACGTTTAAGAGAACAGGCCTGAGGGTGCCCAGTTGGGCGCGAACCTCGGCTCAGGACGTTGTCTGAGAGGAAAAATATTTGAAAGAATTAATCGAGCCTAGTGGGTCGATAGCGATAAGCGCTGATTGGGGGAAATCGTCGACCACGCCGGCGCGATCGGTATTGGGTCCTGAAGTGTTTGGTGTCCCGAGCTGATTGGCTGCCTCTATGGCTAGGCTAGTTACACAGGAACATAACTAAGGCCACACATATGACCTGAATTTTTTTACGATGCACCGCGCAGGGCGGTGTTCGTGTGTTAAGCATCAGCGGATTACATACCTTGTCGACCGCTTCACTCGCCAACCGCTACACTACTCAGGAAGAACACCTTAAAGATCACCTTAATTACACAAATGTTATTAGGACAGCCTCCGTGGCCTAGCCTAAGTGTCCTTTAAAAAGTATTGCCACATCCAGCGAACCATATGTCTCCCACCGAAGTTTTAACGAGGCAGGATTCGGTACTGATATTTTGGACTCTACGTACGGAACTGGAAATTAGTTTGTGACTCAATTTGTGTGCATGACACACAAATTGTGAAGGCTAAATTAAATGTGTAGCGTATTCTGAGTTGCATGACATCTGCTGACTTTTCGTTAGGAACTTTGGTTTTGAATGGATCAACTTTTCGCTCGGGTTCGCACGGACGAAATAGTATTAAGAGGACTGATTTATGCATTTGGATTATGAATTTATACTTAACTGTTTTTTTTAATAAGCTTTTATTGCGTATGACGATTGAATAAAGTGAACGTTAGGATCGCTTATATAGTATCACATATCTTAACTAGCTTTTGCCCGCGACTTCGTCCGCGTGGCGTGTTATAAAAGAGAGATCTTTGTGTGTGTGGGAGTGCATATCAAATTTCATCTAACTTATGCAGTTTAGATTTTTTCATACAATTTTTTTTCCCGCTAATTCTCATTTTTCAAACTACAGCCATAACTAAACTTTATATTTACTAAGGTATACATGCATGCTAGATTGAAAACATCTATCTTACGCGGTTTCGATTTTTTCATACAATTTTTTTCCCGCTAACTCCCGTTTCCGTGGGAATTTTACAATATCCTGTTGCAACTAAGCTTTATGTTAACTAAGGTATGTGCATGCCAAATTTCAAGCGTCTAACTTAAGCGGTTTAGATTTTTCATACAAAAGGATTTTCCCGCTAATTCCCGTTCCCGTGAGAATTCCGGGAATTCCTTTCTTAGTGCACCTCTACGGTACCTAAGCTACGTCCCTTCCAAATTTCAAGTGCCTACGTTTAGCCGTTTAGGCTGTGCGTTGATATGTCAGTCAGTCAGTTTCTCCTTTTATATATTTAGATAAAATATATGCAGAAAGATTGTACGCATTTTTAGCTAAAAAGTACAATGTACCTCTACAATGTAGGTATGTCGTCAATTGTAGGTACTTACTGTTAATTTTTAAATTGCTGCTCAATGTATCATTTTAGACCCTTTGTGCCTGGCAACGGAATACATTATATTGTCGTCTTAAGCGAAAGCCAAATAAGCGCCTTTTATAAATATTACATGCACATGTGATTTTTGTTAACAAAACCTCACAATGGAGACGCTAGTTACCCGGAATGAAAATAATTGAAAGAAAATCATTATGTATTAAGGGCCCAGTCTCCGGTTGCAGAATTCAAAATTTGAATATTTTTCACCCGTCTCGGAGCACCCCGCTTACGTCACTATACCTGAAGTCTAAGAAATATCGTGACATTGCTATATAAAAGGAAAATAATAGGTTAGTTTCCAACTAGTCAAATCTGTTACTTTTTACTGAACGTCAAAACACGAAATTACTATGGAATTTGTATGAAAAAGCAACCTGTGACGTCATAGAAAAACGTGACAAAATATCGCACTTATTGATATTTTTTTCTTGATTAAAATTCATAAATAAGTTACTTACTTAAATAGAAAAAGGAATACGTATTTTGTCACCTTTAGATCTGTCTTTATCTTTGACCAAGGAAAGTACCCAAGAGTTTGTGGCGACAAACTCGCAACGACTTCATTTTGCGGAGAGAATTAAATTTTAAGCTAAGTAAACTTACTTGTGTTGACTACATTCCTCTACTTTTAAGAGCTCTGTAATAATATCAGCCGGGTCTGCATGACAACCGCGCCGCGCGCGACGCGAATTATATTGAGCGCTGCGACCAATAAACGATACGAATGCTATCTACGTAGATGGACGTCAAACGCTATTGGTTGAAGCGCACAACCATGCAGACCCGGGAAAAATACTATAGAAATCATATCTTATCTTATCTTTGAGAAAGGCGCTTACGCATTTTTCACTATAAAGCGAAGATGACGATAACCTGCAAAAGTCCAATTAGTTTCTTGCAAAGTAATAAATTGACTGGTTGCACTTAAGACCTCCTGGTTTTCGTTTATGTAATAGACTAAAAACACCTACAAAAACCACTATTATTATTATTAGCCTGTATGATCCCACTGCTGAGCAAAAGCCTCCCCCATGTCTTTCCAAGTATCCCGGTTCTTTGCGAGCTCTATCCAGTCTTTTCGATAACTGTCGAGATCATCGCGCCATCGTTTCTGGGGTCTACCACGTCTACGGTGTCCGTCCTGTGGTACCCAGTGCGTGATGATCCTTGCCCATCGTTCCAGATGCATGCGGCACACGTGTCCAGCCCAGTCCCACTTTAGCCTGGCGGTCTTCCTGCCAACGTCAGCGATACAAAAACATATTTTTTATAATTATGACAACTAAAGGTTGGTAGTACTTGTTGTTTAGCATGCCCTTTCCCGATGTCTTTGTGCAATAAAGAATTATTGATTGATTGATTGAATGGTTCATAATTTCACCACTGTTTACGAATAATTCGCCCGGCTCAGTTACTGAACTTTTCTCTTTAATTGTACATCGTATAATCTATAATAATAAAAATAAAACACTTTATTGCACACAAATTCACAAAACATTTACAGGGTAAACTTATTCTAAGGTGGGCAAAGGCGGCCTTATCGCTAAGAGCGATCTCTTCCAGACAACCTTCGGCAGAGGATATAGTACACTTGTACACTGCAGTGTAGCGCGCAAAAAAGTAAAATAGAATAAGAGAAAAAACATAAATAAATAAATAAAAAATATAAATAATTATATATATATATACATTACTATAAATATATACATACAATGATACATATAAGTAAAAATAGAATATTAGTTGCAAGACGATGATTTAGCCAAGAAATAATAGTGTAATTTAGATTTGAAAATAGCCAATGACTTCGAATGCCTGATATCAGGAGGCAAATCATTCCACAAGTGCGTGGACTTCACAGTAAAAGAATCTCTGTAGTATCCAGACCTTGAGAAAGGAGCCTTCAGCACATTGTCCATCGGCGAGCAAAGTTCACGAGAACAGTCGCTACCTAAGAACTGGAAACGTTCCTTTAAGTAGGGAGGGGATCGAGGGTCATAAAGGGTCATATAGAGGGTCATAATCTATTATGTAATTACATAGATTATCAAGCTTAATACCCTCTAAACACCTAATGCGGCCCGTCGCTTATCAGGCAATATATCAGTGATTTATCGCTGATATAAATAATGAACTGTCAATGAGACGGTGTTGTGATTAATGACATTGTTTCCACCGCTTAGGTGACATTCAACCAGCTGTAAACTCGACACCGTATAAAAGAGGAAGGTCTTCGTCTAGACGGGTTAGCAAACCATTTTCAAAAAAAATCAAGTCATTTATTGTATCATTTTGGTTACATAATTTGGTCTTATAATTAATCTTATGGCTAAGTCCCACCAAACAGACATATACAAACATTATTGAATTAACGGGAAAAGAACATTTACAAATATAGACCAAATATAGCCTAGCCTTTTTTTTTAAAGAACGTCTAGGGCCCTGTGCCGAGGTTTTTCTTGCAGCTTCTTTTCCCCGGCTATACAGGTTGTGAAAAGTTGCAGTAGTTTTAGGCGGATGAGACGTTCCTTATGTAAAAGTTGACGATTCAAAGTGTAACTATCATCATCAGCCCATTAATGTCCCCACTGCTGGGGCACGGGCCTTCCCTATGGATGGATAGGGAGATCGGGCCTTAAACCATCACGCGGGCCCAGTGCGGATTGATGGTTATTAACGACTGCTAATGCAGCCGGGACCAACGGCTTAACGTGCCTTCCGAAGCACTTTTTTTGTGGGCACCCATCCTATGACCGGCCTTTGCGAAGGTTGCTTAACTTCAACAATCGCAGACCGAGCGCGTTTACCGCTGCGCCACCGAGCTCCTCATAAAAGTGTAACTATGTTACCTACTAAATAAAGATATTTTTGAATTTGAATTTGAGCCTTAATTATTTATTCCTATCGCCATCTATAATGTACTGTCCTTCATTACCGAATAAATCATTTTAATAAATGAGGTTTCAATCAATTCGTTACTATGATCCGGGTAACATATTCTGTGTATTTTGTTTTAATTATTATGAAGTCTATGAAATTAAAAAGACGAACAGATTTTTTTTTATCTATTAACACCATATACCACCACCAAAGGTGACATTTAACAAATATTTAATAGTCAAAAATCTAATTTAAAAACGATTATGAGTTTTTTTAAATCCAATAGAAAAAAGGTTTTTCTGGACGTCACTTACTGTAGAACTGGTAAAATTACTAAGTATTGTCCACACAATGAGGAGCAAAGAGGCTTCCTAATCCTCGAAAATACACAACACAAATACATATATGCAGTCGAACATAACCTTCTTTTTAAAGCGGCTAACCCTATCCATGGTTTCGACTAAGCCCAAAACATTCCCCGTAAATCCACACGTAGCAGTATTGCACAACCTATAACCTATAAGGTGTTATTTATGAAAAAAGTACCCATTATTCTTAGCTAACGTTGTATTATATATTCTTTTTGACACCCAGCACGGGTGTCGCGAGAAGCGAATAATTTATCCATAAGATTTCCCAAAGGCAGCAGACAAACGGAATAAAACTCGCTTCCAACAAAGGAATACATTTTGATATCGACGCTTTGAAAAAGGACTATCTCATTTTTTTACTGGAGACTTAATACCTGTTTTGGGACTTGCTGATAGACCATTTGCCGGATGAGTGTCTGATAGCAATACTTACTATTTGTTGGATAATGTTTAAGCATGTTGATAAGTATATCAACATACAGTACATAATTAAAGCACATAATAACGGGTTCTTACCGCGTTTAAATGGGGATATGAGACTCCGATATTTCGACACTGTTGCAAGTTAAAACCGCGTAAACTTAAAACAATGTATACAGTACATACACACACATACACATAGAACACGTGCATATAGTATTATTATTATATCAGTATATGGTGAAGTGATGTGTAATGGCTAGGTGAAGTGGTGAGTGGCGGCTAGGTGAAGTGGCGAGTAGTGGCTCGGTGAAGTGGTGGATAGAGGCTTAGTGTTGTGGTATGTGGTTGCTCGGTGAAGCATGAGTACTCAGCTCAATCGTGAGCTTGTGTAAAGTTTGTCTTATTTACATATACTACCTTTTTAATATTTCGTGTGTGCGTTGACTTCTGATGTGATGTCATTATAATGTATATATGTCACCGTAAAATTGTAAATAACGTTAGATTATAATCTATCTCGCGAGATTATATGTAATCCGTGTCTGTGGTGTCCTAAATAATAAATGTTTCTTTCTTTCTTTCTTTTTATTGATAAAGAAACATACTTAAGTAAGTACTCATACAAATAATATTTCTCAGTTTGACTTTAACAAAACGTAACTCCTTTTACCAAGCATTTGGACACTACCCGGCGATGCAAACAGACAGTCAAAAGCCACAACATTTGCAGAAGATTAACCAGCCGAAATTGTGTTCCGAAACGGCAAAATCCAAATAAATAATAAGCATGACTTGGCAAAGAGGTCCAGGTACTCGGAGCCAACTCCCAAATAATGTTAACTTTTATATTTGAGTTTTATCGACTAAATTATGAGGAGATAGCGTCTGGTCGCAGTTGTTTTCAAATGGAAAACTAAGTTAATACCGTTATCTGATTTGTAATTTGAAATGGGGGATAAAAGGGGGACTTACAAATTATGCTATTGTTTTGTTGTGTTTAGTCATACAGAACGGTAACTCTCCGCCTCGCTCTAATTCCTATCGGGCGCTGACCTTACCCCCTTTGGGTCTTACTTTAGCTTAGAAGCAAGGGTGTATACTGTCATATAATAAGGATAAATACTACGTATAGAACTGCAGCTCTCCGGCCCCCACCAGCGTCTCAGCTAGGTTTACCCCGACCCCCTCGAATATAGTTTAGACTTGAATCGTGAAGGCTGCGCGCGGACTACTGTTTTTATTTTTTGTCAGTAAGTAGTTTATATGTTCAAATTTTGAGATTGGATGTCAGTTGTAGCCCCTTAGCATCAGATCTAAAACGGATAAAAACACCTAGGCCCAGTAGACCCTTGTAGACAGAAAATATAGGTGAGTGTAATAGAAATTGAGGCTAATTACTCGAGAAGTGGCTCTCGACTGAGCCGGTACACTTGGAAAGTCGGCGTTATGGAAAAACCTGGACGCCGTCCGAGCGAGGCCGTAGAGCTGGGAGGCAGTGTTGGATATGACTCTCTGCTGCTTATTTCACTCAAAAAGATAGCTACTCTATACCCCGGACACTTCATACAAAACACCTCGTTTTACATAGACACTACATATTGACCATACCGACCCCACCGGCGTAGTCGACGATTTCCCTCAATCAGCGCTTATCGCTTTCGATCCACTAGGGTCGATTAATTCTATCAATTATTTTCCCTCTCAGACGGCGCCCTGAGCCGAGGTTCGCGCCCAACTGGGCACCCTCAAGCCTGTTGTCTTAAACGTTGTACCGGATGAGAGTCTTCAGCGCTCCCCATTTGTCCGGCCAAGTAGTAAATGCCATCTAAAATCAATCACGTCAAAAAGAAAAACAAAACCTACACGCATCTGTGTGTGTGACGTCTAAGACGATTGAAGATTTAGGGAGGGGTGAGGTAAAAATTAACAGTTGTCAATCATCCGCCCTTTCCTTTGAAATTGACGGGTGTAACTTAAAATAAAATTCTGAGGTCGCAGAAATATGTAACTAAAACTATAATGAACTAAAACTCTAGTTACACAATAGATACCGCATCAACTCTTCGTGCTCTTCAAGTTGCCAAGTATCGAGAGTTTGTTTACGGAGTAGAGTAGTTGGAGGAAATTATAAGACGGAAGAGTTTGCTTCGGCGATTTTATTACACTCTTCAAACAGTTTCCAGCGGCTTATAGATGTTCAGATGACGCTCATAATAATGGATAGAGTTTAGTAGTGACATATTACACTTACATCGATATTACATCTTTCAATCAATCGTCAATCAAGAGGAATCAAAGAAACATCGACCTTCTTATTACCGTAATCGTTATTTGTAGTGTCATATACTGTTTTTCAAAATAATGCCCGCATACCATTGTTTTTTACAGATAGAATACGTCCCATTCAAATTTAAATCATAAGGTCGATTTTTCTAAACTCTGTCGGCGTCGGCAATAATTATATCGGTGGTTTGCGGTCAATATTTTGACAAACAGTATAATATGACCATACAGAATAACAATTACAGTACCAATTGTAGTATAAGGTCGATTTTTCTGAACTTCGTCGCTCGGCGTCGCCACCCATTTTGTCAAAGTTAAATTTCTTTCTTAGATTCATTCCACATGCTAAAACAGTAAAAATGTGACTTATTTACGAATTTTAATAAAAAAAAATACTTAATAATAATAATAATAATAAAGTTTATTTAGGTAAAATCTACGACACACATATACATTTCCAACATTAAAATATACACACATAATATTTAGTTGGAAAACATAAAGGTATATGGGTGCCGCAGTTCACCAAAAAAGGCCAGGGTTCAGTGAAAATTTACCCAGAGGGCAACACTGATTTTCAACCCACGCCGATCGGTGAAACGCGAGTACCCGCACAATAAATTTAAAAAAAATAAATAATGAGTACAAAAAAAACGACTTAGTGTTACACATGGAAAGCAGAAACAAAACAATAAAAGAAAGAAATATTACACTAAAAGAAGGATCTATAAGTGAGTGGTGAAAGCAGTGTGTAGCTATGGTTATTAACAATATGGCTTAATAATAAGTCCGACATTTTGTCATGTTTTTAACTATCCTATTGTAGATATATTGTACTTATCTATGTGTTATATGAAGACATTATTCAGTAAGCCGGTTGTAGCTCGCTGCAATATCTCTGCGTCTGGTTTATACTTATCTTGTGACAGAACTTTCTTATTTCACTTCAAGTACACGGAGTATACAACTATTTAAGGTAAGGTGGCTTCATTTGACGCTTCTGTGAACATGCTAATGTTATTTATTCTATGACATGGTTTCAGCATTCATGCCAGGGTGATATTTGGATATTAGTATTGAATATAATAATATATAGGAAAGTGAGTAAAACGGAACGTAAGATTGATAAGAAAGTAAGGTGGTATTAATAAACCAATCTCAGCTTTGAGACTGCCCTCAAGATCGTGTCAATGTGACAGTTCTCATATAAAAACAGGGACTTGAGCATGATCTTGAGGGCAGTCTCAACTGAGATTAGTTTATTAATACCACCCTGAGAGAGAATACTATGGATGGATAATGTATGGGACAGAAGGAAGTTTTTGTTTTAAAATTAAAAAGGATTGTCTTTGGGGTCGGAGTGTAAATGTGCATTTGTTTTTTGTAAAAAAGGAGAAAATAAAAGGAGTGAAGATAGAGAAAATATCCTATTTAATTATATTTCCCATATACATACATAAATACTTCAGTATCAAACGCAGTAACTCTAACAGGAATACAACAAAACGTTATTGGAAGCACATCGGTGACAGTAACACACAAACAACCCGACAGCGACCGACGCAGCCAGTGGTTCGTGTCCAAGGTTCGATTCCCGACTGCGACACTCACAGAATTTGAAGATGCGACGGGATGTTGAGAGAGTTAGACGCCTGTTGGTTTAGCTTAGCATGGCTTGGGTATTACCAAGTCATTTTCCGGCAAAGTACTTTGTTAATGCTCGAAAGTTCGAAGAGGTGTGGGTGCTTAGTTCATCTTACGATGGATGTACCCCCTTGCTATAGTATAGTCGTCAGGTTATGTTACGCAGATAATGCAAACTTGAGGAGATGCTACATTGTGTCATGTCACCATAACGTCAACGGCCTCTGTGGTCCAGTGGTTGAGCGTTGGGCTCACAATCCAGAAAGAGATTAAGAGTTAGTTAGGTTGTGCCTCCGCCCCTAGAGGTTTGATTTACCCCTGTGCGTTTTGTCCGCAGGAGGTGTTCTATGACTGCTGTTTTATACGAGCTGACAAATACGGGGGTTTTGTACAGCTGTTTTGTACGGGTGTACTGTACGGGTGTTTTATACGACGTCTTTTGTACGGCGTGTCTTGGGCTGCTTTCTTGATGCTGTACCAGCTTGCAGCTCTTTGATGCAGCTTATTTATTGGTAGCTGCTCCTCTTTGGCTCAGCTTCCTTCCTGCCACCGCTATCAAACGACCTAGGGAGGTTTTTATGACACCTTTCTTATTTTTTAATGCTTAACGAATGACCAGTGGCCTTGAATACCTGGAATGTACCCTTAGGATTTAAAAGTCCATATACCTACGAGTATTTAAGAATACTTATTTTACATCTGTTACATACTTTACTACTTTGGTTTTAGGAATAAATAAATTCGAGTAAACCCACTTTCTTACACTTATATTTCATCTACTTATTTTACTTCATCTTCTTAGTTTTTTTAAAAACATTACAGCCCTGGGTTTCCGGTGGGAACATATTACAAAAATCACTTTGTGATCCCCAGTTTGGTAAGGACATTACAGGCTGATCACCTGATTGTCCAACAGTATGATGATCCGTGCTTCGGCACGTTAAGCTGTTGGTCCCGCTTAATACTTACTGATGTAAGTATGTAGTCGTTACATGAGCCATGTCAGGAGCCTTTGGCGGCTCAATAATCACCTTGCCAAATGAATAAGGTAGAGAATGTAAAATTTACCTTTAACAAGTTAATCCATGTTAAATTACGTTGAATAAATGATTCTGATTACGACAAAAAGAGGTTTTTAGCAGCTCAATAGTAACCCTGGGTACATACATAAGATCACGCCTATTTCCCATTGGGGTAGGCAGAGACCACGGCATTCTACTTACAACGATCCTGACACACTTTCGCTTCTTCCACCCTTAGAGTACACATGTCTCTCTCTCTCTCTCTCTCTCTCTCTCTCTCTCTCTTTCTCTCTCTCACTTTATTCAAGAGCTGCGCTCTTGTCGGTGGAGTAATCGCCATTACTCCATAGATAGGGCGTGTAGAACGGTGGTTGCCCCAATCGCCTTCCGTTCCGCAGTACACCGACCAATTTCTCAATCGGTGATGTTCTAGCTAGAGCCCTACCAGAATCCATTTCCTCGGCCTCAAACCAGTACTGATACCGCTACTACACATGTATTTATGTATAAATCAGTATAAATAACCCAGATAAACTCCAAACAAAGACATATTTTCAGCCACTTGTCTATTGATCGGCGTCATACGGTCAGCTAGTCAAGGGTCGCTTAAATAGAATATGGTACCCTACAGCAACTGGGTCGGAAGTGGCCCGCACCTGTGCTCAAAAGGGAATAATAATTGGAGTACGCTATTTATTGTATTGTATTGTGCTTTATTGTATGTTTGGGGGACGGAAATTGAATTTAAGATGACGTCAAAAACAAATGCCAAACGATCCGGTAAATTTTTTGAAATCCAAAACACGCGTAGTGAAATCCTCCGTAACTAAATTGTATTTTTCTGGATATTTTTATTGTACTTATTTTATTTTCTTTGGGGAGCTTACGGCTAAATTTACAATGGTCCCGATTCCTGCGTCATTTTCTTACCCACCGATAAGGAGAGGGACGGGTAATTGACAGCCATACAGTCTGTGTAAAACAAGGCGTTTTGTATGAAGTGTCCGGTGTGTGGTTATGATTCAAATAACCTTCTTCTTTTGGCTATATCTCATTTGGCTATAGGTTATAATTATGATACATCATTCGCCTATATATCCTTCTAAAAGGGTAGCTTATGGAAATTCCTCGTAGCCGGAGCCCTAAAAAGGAAGGATGTGTGCTAATTACAATACATGTTGGCCTTAGCAATTACACAGCTATTGTCTTCATAACAAAGGGGATGTTTGCTTCATGCGAGGGTGAATCTTTCCTGCTATGATTGTGTGCGATTGTATTGACAAGTTGGCATGTAATTTTCCTGTCTTGTACGATTGTGTTGTTAGGAAAATGTGCTGTTGTTGAGATATGAGGTCGATTGACGCTTGTAATCTCTAGAAGAAGACGTTGCGAATCACAAATCAAATCTCATTCGAATCGTCTCAACAGGTCGATATTTTTGGTCTATGGCGGCTCACGACACCAAACACGTCAGAACCCCGATACCGACTCCGCCGGCGTGGTCGACGATTTCCCTCATTCAGCGCTTATCGCTATCGACCCACTAGGCTCGATTAATTCTTTCAAATATTCTTCCTCTCAGACAACGCCCTAAGCCGAGGTTCGCGCCCAACTGGGTGTAGGTGCTGACACAGCGCTAGCGCACGGCTAGCGGAGGCAGCCCCTCGCCTCACTTTACATTTAGTCTCTACGGTCCGGGCAACGGGGCAACACGCCTCAGAATTGGCTTTTCTAATATTTTATGTAGAACGCGCGCTCTACTATGTTGATAAAGTGTAATGTAAATTTACTATGTTTTTCTGGAAAATAGACAGTGATCCCTATTAAGTGATTTTATTCATGAGCCCCAATAACACACCAAGGTCGATAACGTAGAGACTCCCTTAGGGAAACCCCACCCCTAAGGTACACAAGTAAACACTAAAGTGGTGACCCCGCCCGTTGCCCGGACCGTAGAGACTAAATGTAAAGTGAGGCGAGGGGCTGCCTCCGCTAGCCGTGCGCTAGCGCTGTGTCAGCACCTACAATACTCCCCCCCTTTTATAAAAAATTAAATAAATTTGAAAAAAAGAATGTCCTAAAATTTACAATCATAGGGTAACCATTACTTTAATTTGTTACAGTACAAAATAACGCTATTGACTCTATAAACAAAGTATGTATTTGCTGACACATGTCTCAGTTCTGTTGATCAATATACTTTTGTAGAGAAGTTACGCAACATAGTGCACAGTGTGCGACCCAAGCCTCGAGTTGATAGCGATCCTCGTAAGTTATTTATTCATAAAGATCTCAAGACTTGCAAAAGTGTATTTATCCGGAATGACGCAGTGAAGAAACCTTTGAACCCTACTTACGATGGCCCATACAGCGTCATAAGTAGGACAGATAAAGTTTTTAAAGTTCAGTTAGACAACAGACAGGTAAATATAGCTATAGATAGGCTAAAACCTGCATATTTATTAGAGTCAGAAACATGTGTTGAGAAATCAGGTCCAATATCAGGCAGTACAAACGTAGATTTAAATTCAGAATTAAGTAGAGAGAATAACGATAAGTTAATCACTTATACCACCCGGTGTGGCAGAACCAGTAGGCCACCGGTGCGTTTTCTTATATAATATAGAGTAATCATTAAATGTATGTCATATGAAATTTCTTGTAAATGTAACCTCAAAGTTTCAATCATTTTACGTAGAACTCTCAAGAGTATACTTTGTTTAAATATTGTGATAGATGCCTATCATAGTGACTATGGGCAAACAACAATCTAAGAACGCTGAAGTTGTTATTGCTCAGCAAGGATCAGATAACTCGGCCACTGCCGCTATTGAGAGAAAGTTGGAACTTTTTAGTTTACTTGCTATAGCGATGATAGTGATAATCATGTGTATATGTATCTACGTGAGGTGTAGAAGATGTGGCCGAAGTGTGAAAGAAAGAGTAATGAAGGATATCATCTCGATGGCAGAGCAGGGACGCGCAGCCGGGGCAGTAGCCCAAACAGCAGGCCCGCCGGCCGCGAAACACTAAATGGGCACCCTCAGGCCTGTTGTCTTAAACGTTGTACAGAGTGAGAGCACTCAGCGCTCCCCATTTGTCCGGCCAAGTAGTCAAAAAACAAAAAATAGGTCTACGACGGCTTTCTCGACTTACGCGGGGTTTAGCCGGAATCCAGATTTTTATGAACGATTTTGGGTACCTCCTGATACATCATTTCATCCAACAGATTCCAGACATACCTCATTTGAAGCGTCTTAGCAAGTTTTTTGTGCTACGGCAATTTTGTCGAAATACGTGGGGTTCAGCCGGAATTCGGGTTTTGAAGAACGATTTTGGGTACCTTCAACCCACAGATTCCAGACATATTTCATTCCAAGCATCTTCGCGAGTTGATATTTTTGTTCTATTGGCGACTTTCTCGAGTTGAAATTCCGATGTTTCTCATACACGATTTTTCCGTAGCCGGGTTTTAGTGTTAGTTAAACTTATATTTAAACTTATTAGTATATTTTTATAGGCCCACTGCATCTATCCAAAGATGAACATTTTAAAATAGTGAACATTTTTGTGGTACTTCGAACCGGATAAGTAGAAGAATAAAAAGTGAAAGAAGTTAGTAGTTTGAAGTACTTACCGTACTTCTTTTACTAATAGGCAATTACAGAATAATGTAACCAATTTAAAAATCTTTAACGCAAATAAAAAACGTTTATATTCCAAAGCAACTCAAACTTCGGAGATTTTACGGATTTTGAACAGTTTAAAACTGGTTGGTTGCGGTCGAACTTTCTCCGAGTTGTTGATTCTTCGGTCGATTGAAAAGGTGTAGGTAGGTGTAATTATATTGAAGTTGGCTCCTTGGTTGTACCCGACGGGAATACTGAGTGGTGGCGGGTTTTAACTACGACGGACTTTTGTAAAATTCTCAGCCACTTTAATAGATGATTGATTGAAAGTATACCTAAGTAGTTAGTCGTCGCGATTTGTTTATTATTTCACACAGTCATTTTCACTCAGACGAAAAAACAAACGCAGACATAGCGAAAAAGGCTGCATCAGAATCAGAATCATTAGTCAACGTAATTATCATGGATAAACTTGTTGAAGGTCAATGTAACATTTGAATTTACGTCATTTCGCAAGGTGTTTTATGGCTGAAGAGAAGAAATGCCTGCTTGAAATGGGACTGGGCTGGACATGTTGCCCGAATGCCCGATGACCTCTGGACCAAAAAAGCTACAGAGTGGGTTCCTGCAAATGCTGCCAGAGGTCGGGGAAGGCCACGAAAAAGATGGCGCGACGAGTTAGACCACTTTTCGAAACGGTGGCGCGAACAAGCTGGGGACAGGGAGGAGCGGAAGAAGGGAAGAGAGGCCTTTGCCCTGAAGTGGGACATTGAGGGCTATTAATAATAATAATACAGTCATTTTCGGGGTGACAACAGTCGATCATTATATTTACAATGAGGGACTGTCTATTTATTTATTTATAAAGTACAGCCACAACACATACATTAAAAGGCGGCGTGGGTGTGCTGCCGCCAAAGGACATTTTCGGGGTACCGAACTGAGCATAGTACCCCGCTAGCCACAAGTTGATAGTGTGACTAGGGATCGACGATCCAACAGTGTTGTGTTGGAAGTTGTATACAGGGTGTTAGTGACATCGTAACGAATACTCAGGGGGATGATTCAGACCATGATTCTGAGTTAATATCAGGTCTAATTTTTCGTCGCAAAATTCATGATTTTTTTTAGTTTTTTTAAAATATTTTCAATTCTATACTTTTGCGATGGAAAATTACACTTGATATTAACTCAGAATAATCAGCTGAATCATCCCCCTCAGTATTTGTTACGATGTCACTTACACCCCACACAAGTACATACAGTAGCCATACAAGTAGGTATGGGTATTAGTGACAACGTAACGAATACTGAGGGGGATGGTTCAGACCATGATTCTGAGTTGATATCAAGTGGAATTTTCAGTCTGAATACTCATGAAAATTTTTGTGTCTTTTTTAATTATTTTTCGTTCCATACTTTTGCGACGGAAAATTCCACTTGATATCATCTCAGAATCATAGCCTCAATCACCCCTCAAAGTTTTCGTTACGATGTCACTAACACCCTGTATATGCGTCTTGCTGTGTTAACTTCGATATCGCGTTTCACGACTGCTTGAAGACTGCATTATTGAATGTGGCGCTATCTGTTGCATGTTAGCGGAACTAGGTGGCCAACTAGTTGGGTCCGCCACAAAAACATTTTTTAAAGGGCTATGAACCTTTCTGGCATATCTCAGTGGCGCCACCTAGCGGATTTTTCAAAACTGCGGCGCACGATGAAACCTGTGCAAATCGATAGGGGACACTTGTCTGAACAAAAAAGCTTTAATGGACCTATGCTCTAAAGTGTCACGTTTTCAAGATATCTAGCTTGAAAGTTACGAAAAGTGTCGTATGGATAAATCGATTTTACTCTTTATCTATATACAATCGTAATATAGTGACAAAGTGATTGATTATACATGAAACATTATTTAATATACAACATATTTATCTTATTGAAAAAATGAAATTAATAAATACTTGCAACAACATTAATGGTTTTTGTCTTTGCTACATTATATAGGAAGTACATAGGTACTTAACTGTGCACACCTTATCTAAGGTTACTAATAGCAAACCGAGTTTATCAGTTTGTGTTATGTATGATATAGGCGTCATTTACTCCTTAACTTGATTTTACTTGACACAACGACAGGATCTAATGAAATATAAAATAAAGTTTACATTTTTATATACGCTATGCGTTTAGTGCGGCATCATTAGTACTCGTTAAAAAGCAGAATTCTCGAAGTTTAAGAAATCTGTGTAAGAGAAACAAAATGGTGTACTTATTAACTGCCATTTTGCTTTCTCGTTTAATTCCAGGAACTACGAAAATGGAGGTCCTTTGTTTAAAGTTGCACGAATTTCTATTATTTCGGCGGAATCAACAAGGATAGCGAATAGCCATACAATAAGTGTGAGTGAGACAACATCATACAATAAATACAATAGGACGATTGGCAGCCGGGTGAACTTTCAGTCAGTTTGCCACTTTCATCTTCAACGTGCGCACGCGCTTTTCTCTGTTCTGAGACTCTATCCTGTTCATTCTGTTGTATTTGTTACCACTGTTGAGTTTGTTAATATTCCTCTTGAGTTTGTTAGTATTTTTGTTGACTTTGTTAGTGTTATTGTTGAATTTGTTGTTGTTGTCTTGGCAAGATGTCCAGTCATGTTGGTGCCAGGCAATGTTTTTTGTTGTGGTGTAAGCACTGTTCGTGGCCCGCGCCGAAGATCTCGGCGTCCTATACAGTCTTACTTGACAACTGAAGATTATTTTGCTAGGCACCCCAACATCCTGAATTATGCTCGCCACTTATTTGACGATCGAGAGCTAAGTAATCTTATTTGAACATTGCAAAAACTAAAAATCTCAGTATGCAGTATATCTGGTATCTATATTATAGTCCCTGGTCAGTATAATACATAAAATGACAATATAGTATAATTCGGCTCGTTTCTCAATCGTGCTTTTCATAATCGAAATGTCATATGAAAAAAATTCGTGTATGGAAATAATATATCCTACTTTATCGAAGCTCTCATTATGTAGCGTCTTAGACGAAGTGTAATCAACGCAAAACATTTTTAACAGAAAGTCGTCAACTTATCTCTATTATAATTAGCCAGAGATAGCTCTTACGCCAAGCGTATCACTTGTGTACCAGACTTAAGCTTTCAATAGATTTTATAGCCAACTATTACCACTTAATTATGTATAATAAATGATATTTGCATTTTTTTGTAACAGTAGAAAGTAATCAGTTCATATTAATGCAAGCACAACGGTAAGGCTGTTTTTTCATCTGACATGTGCTACGTTGCTAGGTTTAATATCCACCAATCAGATAATTGGGTCTGATTCTGATCGGCACAATGAACCCGATTGTAGGGTATGCTACGTAGCATCTAGCATGTTACTGGTGGAAACGCAGTCTAAATGTGACGTACTTACTTCATTATTGATGGAACAGTATTCTTATCGTTTTCCAGCTAACTACGCAATACCGAATATGCCACATTTAAAAGAGGAAGTGAGGATTGCTTGCGCTCTAATAAATGCCTTCGGAAAACGGGTGACAGATCACCCACTCGTAAATGAAGTAATCAACGATATATACCTTAAGCACGACGCCCCAAACTATCTGTGCGAGTTTGTAATACAAAACAATTTAAATCAACGCAGAACCGCTTTCCAAGCTATAAACTCAAGTGAAGGCTTTCAACAGTTGCCCATCTTATCATATGAGGATCTGTTGATAATGTCTCTGGGGCCGCACAGTGGCCGATTTGTATTATCTAGGAATTAATAATTATTATTTTTTGATGTTGACGATAACGATGGTACCTTTATATAATAATGCTAATGATGTGGGTAGTTCGACATATCAATATTTTTATCGAACTCTCATGCGTTTATCCGCTGTCACGTAGTGAAGCTCAGTTTAGAGTGCAGTCCGTAAATAAATTGAATTTTGTAAAGCGTATTTAAAAAAAGATTGTGAAAAAAGTATTAAGTGTTGGCGAACTAAGTTCTGGATATTGTTTGTTAAAGGTATGTACAATATTTATAAAAATGCCTTGTAATGATTACGCAACGTAAAAAAGAAAGATTGTAGTTCAAAGGTCATCAATGCAAAAATTTAAGTTTTTGTTTTGAAAATCATTTCGGAAAAACGAATTTCGAAGTATTCCGCCTTGCTTTATTTTTTTAAAAATACATCAAGTCATAAGTCTTTTAAATAATTTATTAGTAGCTGCCAAAAAGTGCCAAAGACTTAGCAATTTATTTTTTTAGGTACTATGTCGCTTACTAAGCGGGAATTGTATGAAGTTTGGCGAAAGGAAAAAACAATGAAAAAAAAGAAATTAGCTGTTTTTAAATTGGTATCTGAAAGATCTGGATCAGCCACTAATGAAGATGAGGTTGGCCCGACAAATCTTAAAAAAAAAGTAAGTTCTTTCAATTTTAAACTTGCTCGTAGATGGCAGGAGTCAAAACGAACTTCAAAAATTTTTGAAGACCACTGCTGAGTTATTATGTCAATTTGTATCCGTGGTATAACATGCCATCAAGCATACACCGAATTTTAATTCATGGACCTGTAAGACAGTTAATGTTGGGGGGTGAGTTGCCCCTATGGATGTTGTCTTATAATGAGATATTAGTTTCCCAGGGCGTGGAAATAGGCACCTAACTCAGAGAATAGGGGGAGAATAAGATTAAAATGTTGGGCGCCGTATAGAAGATCCCCTCCTATTACAAACAAAGCCAAGGTGTTGGAAATAATAAAGATTTCACTTTTAACAAAGGTATAATTGGTTCAGTAATTTCACATTAAAAACAATATAAAGTCAGTCGGTTACAATACATCCTAATGTAAATTAAGAAATAAATCTATTACTATAACATGGTGTCTTAACTTAGTATTATTCCTAAACAACTAGGTTTTATCCCTCTGAGGATAAGTAAAGTGTCAGGACGGCAGGTCCTGACAAAAGGCATGGAGTATGTATTGAGGATAAATACTCCATGTATTAGTTGAATAACACATTGAGAGAATGGCACTATCCATAATAAGTTAAATCAATCATGAAGAAGAGATATCTAGATGGTATCCAGAGATTTTAACACCAAACTGGAATTATGTACATTAATGACCGCAGCAGGAACTGACCCTGACGGTAAAAGTAGATAATGAACACAAATGGTAGTCATGGCTGGGGAGCTAGACCCTGAAGGAAGACCTTGAAGTTGATTTTTGAAGTTAGTCTTTACAGTTGATCATTCTAGTAGAACTTTAACACTGGACTCTGCCGGTGGACTTTGACCCCTGTAACAAAATGACATGTTACAGCTCTGTCAACCCCGTTACGACGCGGAATTAAAGGTAAAAACACTCACCACATCACGTGGGACGATATTATAACAGCATTCCCCCTAGTCGATGGACTAAACCATTGTTTTTATACTGAAAGAAAGAACGTGAGGTTAGGTCATTGTCATGAACATATGTAGCTCATAATTACCAACGTTCCACGATAATAACCATCAAAACACTCACCAGAAGACTTCACCATCCTTTCATCATGATATATGTGGCTTATACACCACTTTAAAGAAATAATCGCGACGGGACTAAATTGCCATCGTCATTAGGGATGCAAACGATATATCGATTTTTTCAAATATCGATATATCGTTCATAAACATCGATGTTTTAACATCGATGTTGAAACCCAAAACATCGGCGATATATCGTTCTTCATGAACGATGTTTTATGAACGATGTTTTAGCATTGCGCCATCTATCCGTCCCGTCCGTGATCTACAGCTACACGCATAAACCTCTCTCAGTCACAAGCGTAGATTTTTGTATTTAGCGTCTCGTTTACTCTGCATTTACTGCTGTCTACTGATTTTTTAGGTTGGCAATACTGTCGACGGGACAGGTGGCCATTGTTTTGTTTGTTGCTTGACGTTAACCACATCATCATTCATCTCATCATAGTCTTAAACGAATGGAGTGAAGTAAATATACTTAACTGTGGTAGATAAACTCAACTGTGTATTGCGAACGTAAGTACCTATCATTTCAATAATATAATTATACTCGATTTCATTGTTTTAGTTTAAAAAAGTAGTTAGCAAAGGTAAACGTTTATTTATAGGTTATATTTCTGAGTCTGTTGTTCTTGTCGTAATCTATTGTGTTTTCGTCAGTTTCAAAATATTATTTGTTTATATTACTTAAAGTTACCTAAGTTAAGTAAGTTCCTCCCGATTTCCAGTTGTTTTTATTACACACTATTCTTACGAAAATTTTGTCAAGAAAATAGTGATGGGATGTGTTCGATATTAAACGTCGATGATAATCGAACATTTACATGAACATGAACTATTATTTACTAATTACAATATGACTAATTAATTCTTAAAATTGTTTTTCTTTACAGGTAAAATGCCAGCTAATAAAAAAAAAAGTAAAATTTGGAATTATTTCAAGAAAAATGATAATGACAAGGAAGCGGTTTGTAAATTTTGCAATAAAAACCTGAGAACGTCAGGTAATACTTCTAATATGCGGAGTCATCTAGAAAAGGTACATCCAGAGTTTATTCAGGATCTAGTAGCAGAGGAGCCAGTTCAAAAGAAAAATAAGACATGTGATGACATAAACGAAGACGTTCAAACTGAACAACCCATAGCAAGTACTAGTACTTCTGCGGATGTCGATTCCAATTATATTCCTGATACAGTCAGTTATTTTAATAGCAGTTCAAGTGATACAAAAAGTATACAAAAATCTCAAAAACAACAAAATGTCAAAGATTTATTTAATAATATTAAAAGCATATCAAATGTTGAAGGTAACAAACATAAAAAAGTCACTGAATCAATTGTGAATTTCATCATCATGGACCATAAACCGTTTTCAGTTGTAGAAGGAAAGGGATTTACACAACTAATGAAGGAAGTTATGCCTTTGTATAAAATCCCTTCAAGAGAAACATTTAAAAAACGTATAGACGAAAAATATGAGGCCATGTCAGAAGTTTTCAAAAAATATATAAAAGAAGCAAACCATTACTGTATTACATATGACATATGGACTGAGACAATGCAAAATAAGTCATTTATTGGAGTCACCATACACTTTTTAGAAAATTCTAAACTTACGAGCGGATCTCTGGGAGTTTTTGAACTATTTGAAAGACATACAGCTGAATACGTACAAAAGAGACTTACAGATATTTTCCAGGAATGGAATATTTCAACTGATAAAGTAACTGCTGTAGTAACTGATAATGACAGCACGGTTATAAAAGTAAATAAAGATATGTTTGGTGAAAAAAAGATAATACCTTGTTTTGCTCACACCGTGAATTTAGTTGTCATGAATTCATTGGATAAATCTAAAATTGCATCTACGATCATAAGCAAAGTACGTGAAATTGTAAAATTCATAAAACGCAGTGTCAATGCTAGTGACGAACTGCGCAAAAAGCAAAGGGAAAATGGAACGAAGGAAGGCCAGACAAAGAAACTAATACTTGACGTTCGTACGCGATGGAATTCCACATATTATATGTTGGAACGTTTTATGGACTTAGTTGCAATGATTGGCGCGATATTGTTATGTCGTTCAGATGCGCCACCAATGGTAACTTCAAGCGAAGTAGGCTGTCTGCGCGAAATTATTCAACTCTTGCAACCCTTTGAAAGATTGACAAAAGAAATTTGTGGGCAAAATTATATTACAGCGAGTAAAGTCATTCCTCTCGTAAGCTGCTTACGGGATATGTTAGAAAAATATTCACCATCATTTGAAAGCACCCTGTCATTAAAAGCAGAAATTGAAAAGGAAGTTTCAAAGAGATTTGACAAATTAGAGCAATGTTCATCGTTGGCTATTGCTACTGCCTTAGATCCTCGTTTCAAGCTAATTCATTTTAAAGATGCTACTGCGAAGGGAAAAGTTATAAATTACATAAACAATTATTTACTGAGTAATTTAAATAATGCAGCAAGTGAGTCTTCTGATGAATCGGAAAAAGGCGATAACGAAGGCGACATATGGAGCTATCATAAAGTATTGACGCATAACAACATTAAAAATAAAACGAAAGATAAAACTAAAGCAGAAACAGAATTTCATATGTACATGTCATCACCTGTTACTCCTGTAAAGGGAGATCCTTTGGAGATGTGGGATGACATGAAGGGATTATTTCCCGGACTTCATGGCCTAGCTATGATCTATTTACTTATAGTGGCAACTTCGGTACCCAGTGAGCGGTTATTCTCAGAAGCTGGAGCTACAATTACCCAGGAGAGGAACCGTTTACTGGGCACCAGGTTGTCAAAATTGTTATTTTTAAATTCTATTTTAAGGAAATAAGTAAAATAAAAACTATGCTTGATTAATTCTGGTTTTCTGTTAAAAATAAATAAATATTACATAAAAATATATTAATAAATGTGTATAAATAATATATTATAAACCCATCTCACAATATCGAAAAAAAATCGATATATCGATCATAAACGTCGATATTTTTAACATCGATGTTTCACTTTTGAAAATATCGATATTCTAATATCGATGTTTTTTTATGAGCGATGTTGCATCCCTAATCGTCATCGCGTAAACGAAATGTCAAACGAACATAACTTTTTCCCGGCGCGTAGGCACACACCTGTATGCCATACAGCCAAGTGGGAAGTGTAAAAAAAACGTGTTACAGTTCCGTTTTAGTTGAGGAAGAAAAATTTTATTTAAAAATTTTAAATTTTTAAATAAAATTTTTCGCTACACTCTAGTAACGAAAGAGAAATAACAAGCGACTCCTGATGAGTTAACTTGTTATGAACGTACATTTACCTTACAAAGGTAAAAGAATGGAAAGAAATAAACATGATCACCATGTATCAAACTTGAAAACACATCTCCTATAACCCAAGGGGAAAAGGATTAGTACCTTCCGCACTAGCCTTGTGCTTACCAGAGTTAAAATTTGGGATTCTCCCAAGAAAACACATTGCACATAGGCAACATATGTTTGAATCAAATCAAAGAAACACCCAGGTGGTGTCAGACGACAACTCAAAGAATTAAATCTAACACTGCTTAACCTTAACTAAACATACAAACATCTTGAACATGGTCAAGTTAAAGGAAGACCTACCTAACTTTTAAATTTAGAATAACAGACTAAACCTTATGTATACGTTTTACTTAGTCATGGCCATGACACTAAACTTATTCCAAGTAAAAACTACTTAAGTACTTAAAAAAACTTAATCTATTTTCTTTTTATTTTAAGAGTGAATATCCTTGGCGTCATTTGGGTGGTAATCAAACACACACCAAATGCATAAACAAGGCCTACGGATATTACTCGACCGAGGGAAACCTCATCAAATGGATCACCTTCCTATAGGGATGACCACTTAACAGGTAGTGTCCTTAGAACACACCCTTGAAAGTGAGAGAAGACCTAAACTTCCTCACTAGAACCTCGAACAACAAGATCTTTAATGTGGAAGGAACCCAAAGGTTTACCTTCTAAGGTTTTCAATGAATAAACTACATTACCTAGCTTTTTATGCACTACACATTTTTCAAACTTAGGGACTAGTTTAGCAGAAAAGTGCTTGGGAGCGCTGGACAACGGAAAACATCTTTTATATATAATTTGACCTTCCCGCAGTTCCAAAGGACGCTTCCTAAGATTATAATATTTTACATTGTGTTGATATGCCTTCTTAAGGTGACATTCAACTTTCTTGAAGACTTCAGCCATACGAGGCAACCGAAAAGCAAAAGTTTGGGTATCTACTACTATGGTAGACCCATCACAAGGTGAAGAATCATTTGTGTAAGTAGCACCATCGATGACCATTTCTCTACCATGATTTAGATAAAAGGCAGAATATTTTGTACTTTCGTGGACCGAAGTATTGAGCGCACACTGGATTTCCTGAATGTTCTGATCCCATTTACGATGATCAGAATGCACGAGGGAAGCAATGGCACGAACAATGTCACGATTCACGCGTTCAGTTTGATTACACTGAGGATGGTATCGAGGATTATAAAATATATGAGGTACTCCGAAAGAAGTTAAAGAATCTCTAAATTCTTTAGAAGTGAATTGAGGACCGTTGTCGGTATACAGGATACGACATACGCCATGGACTAGAAAAACATGTTTCTCAAGACATTTCACAATGGCCTTAGAAGTTGCACTACGCAAAGGGAATAAAAGAACATACTTACTGAAATAATCAGAGACCACGAATAAGTATTGATTGCGAGAATAAGATGAAGGGAAAGGACCTAATATATCGCATGATATAGCCTCCCAAGGTTTAGTAACTTGACGGGGGTTACCCATCAGACCAGGCCTAGCAGTATTGACCGGCTTGTATGAACGACATACCTCACAATTGTCAACATATGATTTTACATCTTTAAATAAAGAAGGCCAGAAATATATGGAAGAAATTTTCTTGTGGGTCTTAGCCACACCGAAATGACCGGAAGAAGGCTCATCATGATATTTACGAAGAACTTCTACATATTTTTCACGGGGAACAACGATTTTCCAATCGTGTTGAGAAATAAGATGATATTTATTTTTAGATAAACGGCATAGTTTACCATTTACTACCGAGAAATTAGGATAACGACGAGGATTTTTAGTACAACCGTTAAAGACTTCAATATACCAAGGATCAGAAATAGTGTAGGGATCAATCTCAATTGAGTCAATCTTGATTCTAGACAAAGCATCAGGTATCACATGTTCTTTACCTTTCCTGTGAATTATATCAAAATCGAACTGACTCAAACGACATGCCCATCTATTTAGACGACCACTCGGATTACTAAGATTCTGAAACCATTGCAACGAGGCATGATCGGTTATAATATAACATTTGCTACCCTCAACATAAGGACGGTATAACTCCAGAGAATAAATCACAGCTAACAGTTCTCTTTCTGTCGCTGAGTAATTGACTTCTTGGGCGTTTAATGTTCTGCTACAATAAGCGATAGGGTGATCAATACCATCGACCCTTTGAGTTAAAACAGCACCAATAGCAAACGAGGAAGCATCCGTATGGATGTAAAATGGCTGAGAGAAATCAGGACATTGTAGAATAGGTGACGAGATAAGAGCAGATTTAAGTTAGGTGAAAGCTTTTTCAGCTTCCGGAGACCATGTGAAAGGTACCTTCTTACTAGTAAGTCGAGACAAAGGTCTAGCAACATGAGAGAAATTTTGGATAAAACGACGGTACCAACCCGCCATTCCCAAGAAACGTTTAACTGACTTCGCGTCAGTTGGCGTTGGAAAATTTGCAATAACATCTACTTTAGAAGGATCGGTCCTAAGACCATATCGATCAACTACGAAACCGAGATATTTAAGTTCAGATCGGCAGAAAAATGACTTTTTCATGTTAACAGTGAGATTAGCGAATCTTAGTTTTTCATAAACCGCTTTTAGAATTTTCACGTGTTCTTCAAAAGAACTGGTACAGATAATGATGTCGTCAATGAAACAAAACACTTTGTTATCAAATTGAGAGGAGAAAAGATTATCCATTAGCCTTTGCATAGTAGCGGAGGCTCCTACAAGACCAAAACACATGACCTTGTAATGAAATAGCCCACGGCCAGGAACCGTGAAAGCAGTTTTCTCTTTCGAAGAGGTAGAGAGAGGAATCTGATGATACGCAGCACTCAAGTCAAGAGAAGTTAAGTATTTAGCATCGCGAAGATTGTCCATAATATAATTAATATATGGTAGTGGATAGGCATCAGGTTTTGACACTGAATTTAACCTTCTACTATCTAAACACAGACGAATATCACCATTGGCTTTAGGTACCATGGTTACTGGAGAATTCCAAGGAGAGAAAGATGGTTCAACAATATCATGTTGGAGCATTCGGTTTAACTCGCCGTCTAGAAGTTTAAGTTTTTCAGGACTAATACGATAATATTTTTGTTTGATAGGTTTCGCATCACCTGTTTCTATAACATGCTCTATTAAATGAGTACGACCAAGGCCGACTAACTCTGAATCAATATTAGAGAAAAGTTGTTTAACATTATCAATTTCTTGTTTTTGAAAATCCGAAAGAGAATCTAAATTGCGCAAGCCATTTTCTTTGACACTTGCTACATTGTATAAATCGACAGGCTCTATTGCAGGTAGACACGCCAGAACTTCTGGAGCTAAGTTAAATGATTTCCAGAAATTAATTCCGAAATGTAATGGAAGTTTAATTTCGGGTTGAATGTAAAATTGAATGAGCTTAACCTCATTGTTATATTCAATAGGAATATCCATGTAAAATTGGCAAATGTATTCGTGACCACTCGCGACTTTCAAAAATACAGGGGACTTTAAATTACGCAATGGGATACCAAGATTTTTAAAGAATTTATGAGCATTATTTCCTAAAATAGAACAAGCGGCTCCACAATCGAGTTAACCAGAAATTTTAATACCATAGACCTTAACAGTTAAATAAGGGCGAAAGTCTTTAGAATTAGGATTAAATATCGCCTCCCTGCAGGATTCAGATCCCAGAGAGACTAAGCAATCTAGTTTTTTGAATTAGAATGAGGATTACAATTTGGGCAAAGAGGAGTCTTTACCCCTTTCTTACCACACTTAAAACAAACTACTTCCTTAGATGCATTACACCGATTTGTGGAATGATTCGTTCCACCACAGCGAAAGCAAGTCGAAGAACGATTAACAGAAGCGACAGGAATGTTTTTAGAAAAATCCCTAGAGGATTTAGGTTTGCATTTAAAGTTGAAATCCGGAGCTACGGAATTTTTAGAGAAGTTTGGTTCTATAAAGTTGTCAATCCTATGTTTTGACAATTCCAAACGTTTACCTATCTGTTGTAATTGTTGGATGGTAGTGACATCAATCATCCGAATTTCCCTACTATATTCAGGACGAATATTCCGCACGATGATGTCGAGTTTATCGCTCTCAGAAAGCTCTTTACTCAAACGAGACATCATACCTAGTATGATAGACAAATATATGACCATGGATTCATCCTTTGCTTGTGTTCGCGAACGAATCTCTTCAAGAAGACGAAAGTCGTAGTCAGGTAAATCAAAATCTGATTTCAAAGCAGAAACCAGTTCACTATAGTTAGAAAAACGACATTTGTTGGCGCGGTACCAGCATAAAGCGGGACCATCCACCAAGTCAGTAAAACCCGTGTAAATATCATCAATAAGAATGTTCCGTGCCGAACACAGCTCCTCCAAACGAGCCAGGAAAGCGCGAACACAGGAATCACCCTTAAATTTCAAATTCAACGAGTTGAGGTTATATTTCTTTTCAGGAGAAATAATAGTTTTATATTTGTTAATACACGACGGACGGTTTAATTCATGCTCGGAATCTGAAGATGAATCGGAAGTGATATCATTATTGGCCAATGATAACAATAAAGAAGTTTTCAATTTTTCAAGGTCATCGGCCGGACGTTCTATGCGAGACAACCGCAAAAGCAAATACTGAGCACGGCCTAGAATACGCTGATGGGCCGAAGGAGATTTGTCAGGACTCGATAAACAAGAGATGATTTCATTTATTTTTGATGTTAAAGTTTTATGTTCATCATCAATATCACTCTCAAAACCCTGAGATGGTACAACTATACTGCCGCGACGGGCTTGTTTACAAGTTTGTCGAAATAATTTTCGTAATTGCTCAACAGTATTATCCCGGTCAACCTTTACGTTCCGAATAGAAAGTTCATGAATAAGTTCATCTTTCAACAAGAAGTTAATATTAGCATTGAATTCCGCCATTCTGAGTAAACAAAGTAAGAACAGTATACCAGATAAGTGAAAAAAGAAATATGGTTATGACACTAATGTATGTGAATACAGTTATAGTACTCTAAGTACTAACAAAATGTAATGAAGAAAAAAAAAAATATAAGTAACACCCCTATAGAGTACTTATCTACATGCTACTATGGTCCTATGTATCAAATTTATGAATACTATGTTCCTATGTAACCACTGTCAAATAAAATAAGATAAAAACCCACAGATTATTACTATGTCTATGTGAGAACTTCTATGTGCTCTGAGTCACTATGTTTATAATCATATAAATTACTAGAAAAAGGAATTGTGTTACTATAGTCCTATGTGATATTAAAAGTATATGACTATGGCCCTATGTAAACTAACTCAGCTCAAAATAAGAAAAAGAAATCTGAGAGATACTATGGTCCTGTCAATAAAATTATCACTATGTCCCTATGCAACAACAACTGGAGATATGCTAAATTTCAAGTTTACATACCTACTTATAAATAGAAAAGTAAAGTCATAAATGTGTAACTATTAAAAGAAAACACACCCTATTTGCTATAAAGTTACACCATGTGCTTATAACTAGGTTATGTTACAAAGAACAAAGAAAGTGAAATACCTACTAATTTCCAACCCTGCTTTTCTGAGCCAAACGTTGGGCGCTTACTGTAAGACAGTTAATGTTGGGGGGTGAGTTGCCCCTATGGATGTTGTCTTATAATGAGATATTAGTTTCCCAGGGCGTGGAAATAGGCACCTAACTCAGAGAATAGGGGGAGAATAAGATTAAAATGTTGGGCGCCGTATAGAAGATCCCCTCCTATTACAAACAAAGCCAAGGTGTTGGAAATAATAAAGATTTCACTTTTAACAAAGGTATAATTGGTTCAGTAATTTCACATTAAAAACAATATAAAGTCAGTCGGTTACAATACATCCTAATGTAAATTAAGAAATAAATCTATTACTATAACATGGTGTCTTAACTTAGTATTATTCCTAAACAACTAGGTTTTATCCCTCTGAGGATAAGTAAAGTGTCAGGACGGCAGGTCCTGACAAAAGGCATGGAGTATGTATTGAGGATAAATACTCCATGTATTAGTTGAATAACACATTGAGAGAATGGCACTATCCATAATAAGTTAAATCAATCATGAAGAAGAGATATCTAGATGGTATCCAGAGATTTTAACACCAAACTGGAATTATGTACATTAATGACCGCAGCAGGAACTGACCCTGACGGTAAAAGTAGATAATGAACACAAATGGTAGTCATGGCTGGGGAGCTAGACCCTGAAGGAAGACCTTGAAGTTGATTTTTGAAGTTAGTCTTTACAGTTGATCATTCTAGTAGAACTTTAACACTGGACTCTGCCGGTGGACTTTGACCCCTGTAACAAAATGACATGTTACAGCTCTGTCAACCCCGTTACGACGCGGAATTAAAGGTAAAAACACTCACCACATCACGTGGGACGATATTATAACAGCATTCCCCCTAGTCGATGGACTAAACCATTGTTTTTATACTGAAAGAAAGAACGTGAGGTTAGGTCATTGTCATGAACATATGTAGCTCATAATTACCAACGTTCCACGATAATAACCATCAAAACACTCACCAGAAGACTTCACCATCCTTTCATCATGATATATGTGGCTTATACACCACTTTAAAGAAATAATCGCGACGGGACTAAATTGCCATCGTCATCGCGTAAACGAAATGTCAAACGAACATAACTTTTTCCCGGCGCGTAGGCACACACCTGTATGCCATACAGCCAAGTGGGAAGTGTAAAAAAAACGTGTTACAGACCAGAGATTGTAAAGTCTTTGTTACTCCCAATTGGTATGTACTCGGAAGAAGCCCTAGAGTCTCGGAATAAGGACTTTCGGAAATTACGACAGTATAACACTGGCAAGTTCAACAGAGAAACTACAATGAGAGATTTGTTCAACGGTCTTCTTGTATCATCAGACCCTGTGATATCATCCCTGTCACATTGTATTGGTACCAGGTCGTTCAAAGAACCGTTAAATAATGAAGTTCTGCAGTTACTAGATGAGCCCGATTTATCCGTTTTATGTGACGATGAAGACGATATGTAGGTTTTTTCTGTTACTAATGGTTGATAATGTATATTTTTTAACATTTTGACAAATATAAATAATAAAAATAATGAAATGAGGATTTAAATTAATACCTATATTAAAGTGAGAATCTCCTCTTTTTGAAGTCGGTTAAAAATATAAGTGTACTTTGTATTGGTTAGATTAACCATTAAAGTCTACATATTAGTCAAGAAAAGTCAAGTATATGCATTGCCAATCCAGATATAATTTTTTTTCGACGACGCGATTTATTAATTCCTAGATAATTCAAATCGGCCACTGTGGGCCGTATCAAGTGACGCAGGCAAGAAGCTACTATGGCGAACACCTAAAAGAAAACGGAACGTTTTTCATTGAAGTGTATGAAGATGTTGAAGTTGACTATAATTTAAATCAATACAACATAGTAGTTTGTGATCCTTGGCTGACAAGAGCACCCGAGGCACCAGAGCAACAGAATTTATTTTGTATATATCTTGCTAAATAATAGTTTGAAAAACAGAAATAAACTTGTCGGTCACTATTGCAGCTGTATAGTTGGAAAACGGATACTCGGGTGCTGTGCTCATGTCATGTGCATAGTTTGGTATATGGGATGGGCTCGACACCAAGAAATTCAACCCCCTGCTGCCTTTTTAGATCAAGTTATTATTTCTGATGAAGAAGAAGATTGATTATTCAAGAAGACTGATATTCATTATCCTAATAGGTACGAATTTGTATAAAAAAAGCCTATTTGTTATAACTATATACACTGTATGTATTCAATAACAATTAGTATTGATTTCATTTTTAAGCAAAATATAAATAACTATATGACTACTTTTACGATGTTTTATTTCATACTTATAAAAACACAACTAAGAAAATCGATGAATAATTGAACAATGTGTTCATGTAATATGATTGTTATGAACTAAAAAGCTTAAGGTCCCGTTGCATTGAAGGCACACACCCCATTGGTGTGTCTATACGAACTAGGTATGTTCCATACACTGCTGTAAAGTAGTCCTAAAAGCAAATTTTCACACCCCACCTGCTTTCACTGTGATTAGACATTTAAGCTGCCTTTCATAGAATAAACATAAAAACTCAAAAAGTGTGAAATTGTTAGACAATCATAGCAAATAACTTTGAGCGTGATTACCACGAGAATAAGTCATGAGCTGTACATGTCACGACTCGTTTCTGGATTTCTTTTAAGTTACACATAAAAGTAAGTTATAGATATTTATTTTATCTATTTTCTATTTATTTATTTTTCAATAAAGTAAATATGTGGTATATTAAACACTAATATTCCATGCATAATCACTTAGTCACTATATTCCAATTGCATATAAAAGTAAAATCGATTTGTTCATACAACACTTTTCGGAACTTTCAAGCTAAATATCTTGAAAACGTGACGCTTTAGAGCATAGGTTCATTAAAGCTTTTTTGTGCAGAAAAGTGCCCCTTATCGATATGCACAGGTTTCATCATGCGCCGCAGTTTTAAAAAATCCGCTAGGTGGCGCCACCAGGCTATGCCAGCCTCCATAGTGAAATGTTCAATGCCCTTTAGAAGGTTACGGTATTGTGACTAATATATATGACTATTACGGCGTACATAACTTATACAATTAAGGCTAAGTATTTAAAAATAAAGTAAATGTAAAATTACACAGCAAACTTAAAAATTTTAAATTAGAAAAATATTAGGTAAATATAAGTATAAACACTTGTCTGAAATCACAATTTTATAAGGAATGTATGTATGTAAATTTTAACTTAAACAGTACAGTTAAAACCACCGTAATTATTTTTTAAAGTGGCGCAAATCTTCGGAGACTATTACTTCGATGGCTACACTGTCTAAGGTACATTCCTCAAAAACAATATTGATAGGCCGATATTATTTAGTTTGCCATCAACACAATAAGAAGGATCGTTTCATACACGCACCCCGGTAAATACAAGCAAACCCGCTAATATGTACATATTTTGTAATGTGCAAATTAAGTCCTTTCATCTGATACCCAACACCTTTTTTTTTGACGTAGCTTATTGTAGATTTTCCGCAGATGGCATTAATTACTTGGCCGGAAAAATGGGGAGCCCTGAAGGCTCTCTACTCAACACCATACCCACAAATACCAATGGAAGAAAAAAATATATTCGTCTTCATTCGCAAAGAATGAAATTTTACCCTGGTAAGTTTTCTACGGAACCTCTAGGTTTCGCGCGATACTTATCGTTATTTTAATATAACCGGTTTGTTCTTCTATCGTGTGGGTTACGAGGTGGATTACCAACCTCATCAACCACTAACCAACTTTTTTTTCTCGAGGGGAAATACCTACCGCATACCCTCCCGCTGTTCTTATCACCGCCGTTATGCCAAGCTACGGAGACGCTTTCGCATTCCTCCACGGCTTGGCGACAATTGCCCATAGACCATCTCGTGGGGGGGGCACTTTCGTTATAGAATAATAATAAAAAAGTTTATTTAGGTTAAACCTACAACACACATATACCTTTACAACATTAAAATATACACACATTAATATTTAGTTGAAAAACATAAAGGTATATGGGTGCCGCAGGTCACCAAAAAAGGCCAGGGTTCAGTGAAAATTTACCCAGAGGGCAACACTGATTTTCAACCCACGTCGATCGGTGAAACGCGAGTACCCGCACAATAAATTAAAAAGTAAATAAACAGTACAAATAAAACGACTTAGCGTTACACATGGAAGATAGAATTAAAACAATAAAAGAAGGAACTATACCTAAGTGAGTGGCGAAAGCAGTGTGTAGCTATGGTGCCATAGAGTGGATTACCAATCTCATCAACCACCAAACCCCTCGACCAACCTCATCTACCGGCTGAGACGTCCATCTAGTAAGTCATCATTCAACATACCATCACAAAATTACAATAAGTAATTCAAATAACACTTAACAAACATTTAGCCTACTTTTCCTTATACGAAGTCGATGTAGTTGTGTGACAAGCACGACATATTCCATCAAGGAGAACGCTGGCAACACAGGACGACATAATAATATGACTAACGTTTTACCTCGCCGCGGGCCAACGGGGAAGCTCACGTTATATTAAAACCCTTTGCAACATAATAATGGGATATGTTGAATTTTCTTTGTTATATTTTTACCTCTTTTTTGTTTACTATTATCTACTTGGCCTGAGAAATGGGGAGCGGAGAGGGCACTCACTCGGTATAAAATTCAAGCCTAAGGGTGCAGCTAATTAAGCGGCTTCGGCTCAGGGCGTCGTCTTAGATGTTTATTTTGAGACATTCGCCCTTGGTAGGGGGATAGCGATAAGCGCTGGAAGAGGGAAAACGTCGACCATGATGGCAGAATCGGTATCGTGTAGCGTTTTTTGTCGCGAGCTGATTGGCCGCCTCTATGGCTAAAGACAGCCAGCGCGCGATCCACTTTAAAAAGTAAGAACTAACTAAAACAAGAACTAAAGAAAGAACTACAGAAAGAACTAGAGGGGGCAAGGCCGGCGCGCGTTACGAATTGGTGCAGGGCAGAAAGATACCATTCTATGTTCTATTCTAATTCTAATTTATAAATAAGAAACTGTTCTAATTTTCGTAGCATCTGCGGTGTTGGGTGATAGAGTGAGAAACAGTATGATAAGACAGAGATGTGGTATAAAAGACGATATAGTGACTAAGATTGAGAAGGGAATGTTAAATTGGTTTGGACACGTAAAGCGGATGAAGGATTGCGAAAGCGGTATATAAAGCGAAAGTTGATGGTAGGGCTGGCATAGAAGACCTAGAAGGACTTAGGTACATTCACCAAATTGGAGATATCCTTAGAAAAGGTTTAGTACGATCTACTCTGAACCGGCGTGCGTGTATGAAGCGATTGATGAATTTGGAGGTAGCAAGAGAAGTCTGACAGGATTGATGCAAATGGAATTGCAAAGTCTCTGCTTACCCTGGTGGGAAATAGGCTTGAGTTTATGTATGTGTATGTATGTATGTCTATTCTAATTATTATATATTCTATGGCTCTGGCCAAAGCGAAACGTCGCGTTGTAAAACCGAAATCTGTGATATTCTCATATACTTTTCTGTTGTAAATCATGTTGCATGGAACATAAAGCCTTAGTCGACTTTTACAGTTTGCCGGATGATATGTAGTCTGCAAAAGACGACTGAAAGCGTTTTATGCTATCTCTTTTCTCTCAGAGCTTCTATGCTGGAGTGAGAGCGAATAAAAATGACAGAACACATTCAGCTGCTTATCTCTCCGGGAATGGCATTAAATCCGACAGAGGGATTGTGTCCTTTGAAACATGATGGACATTGTTATGGGTGATAAGAACCCTTGTCACTGCAGTGTCTTACCAAGAAAACAACTTTACAATGCATTGTGGTTTACACCATATGACAAAAATCAGATATGCAACTTTGTAATTGGTCACTCTAATGGCTCCTTAGATGAAGCATCCACACTTAACGAAAACATAACATTATAATCTATTGTAATCTGTTCAATCCGAAAGTTTCGGGATCTCGTCTAGGTCATAAAAAAATGTAAAGTTAGGATGGCTGAAAACGATGAAAACTGCTTGTTTGCAATAGTGAGGTGAATTAAAACAAAATATTTTTTGAAAGAAAACAAAAACCTTTTCTTCAATATTACTAACTAAATAATTAAGTTTTGTTTGGAAGTCAGCATAATCAAAACAAAAAGTATAACTCAAGGAGATTCGCGCGATTCCGTAAATATCGAATGGGTTCTTGTCATATTATGCTTCGGGATTGATCCCGAAAAATTTAACGAGATCTCTCGAGATCGGGTTGTTGGCGTGCACGGACGTGCTGTCCGTGAGCTAATACTGAGCTGATAGCACTGCCTCCACCATTTACTAAGCATATATATATTTATTGTTCAACACAATTACGCATACACTAAGGTCACCAAGGTAGACCAAAAACACAAAGGTAGGCTCTGTGGTCCAGTGGTTGAGCGTTGGGCTCACAATCCGAAAGCCCCGGGTTTGAATCCCGGTGGGGAAATATCACAAAACTTTCACTTTGTGATATCTATTTTAGTTAGGACATTACAGGCTGATCAACTGATTGTCCGAAGGCACGTTAAGCCATTGGTCCCGGTTACTACTTACTTATGAAAGTATGTAGTCGTTACAGGAGCCATGTCAGAGGCCTTTGGCGGCTCAATAATAATTCTGACACCGGGGTTGATGAGATTAGTAATCCACCTCATAACCACACGATAAGAAGAAGAAGACCTTAACGTCACCTTGCCAAATGACGTAGATTCAAAGAATGTAAAATTGACCTTCAACAAGTTAATCCATGATAAATTACGTTGAATAATTAATGATTCTGATTTCTTTAAAAGGGGTTTTTAACGGCTCGATAGTAACCCTGAGTACAAACATAAGATCACGCCTATTTTCCATCGTATCACCAGTAACTGCAAGTTGTCTTTGTTCTAACTTTAGGGGTTGGGCGTGAGTAGATGTATAAATGTTTCCTCTCAGACCAACAGGCAAGTGTATTTGCTTCATAATACGACCTCACACACTTGAGCTGTGTAAGAGGACAACCATATAGATATTTGTGTTTACCAAGAATGATAAATGGGCGTGCTTGCCGGAAATCCCGTTTGATGCCGCGTACCTTATCACTGTCATCCGTACTGTGATGTATACACGTACAGTTTGACGTATAGACGTATATTATGACGTCAAGCGTACGATTTTGCCGATGCGACGATACTTCAGGTTACTTAAAGCCGCGATTCCACTTAGCAACATTTTGTGCGCGACATGTTGCACAACATGTTGAAAGTTTTGTTTAACGACGTTTTCTCTTTACACATCTACTACACGTCTGTCGTTGACGACTTGTGTTGTTGCGCGTTACGTCTCCACTCGACAACAATTGGTGCTCAACTAACGATGCTCACTAAATAAACATCAAGCCGCGGGACGTGTTACGTTTCAGCTGGCAACATTGCGCATTGTTTTACGTGTGTGTGCGTGTGCGTGTGCGCGCGCGTGCGTGTGTGTGTGTGTACATGTTGAGCGTTACGTGCGTGTTGCACGTTTTGTTTATTCTATTTAACTTATTTATGAATTTTAATCAAGAGGCACTCGCTTCTGTAAAAAAAAACCGGACCTGTCAAATAGTGTATTTCATTTTAATTTTATTTTAGTTTATTTTCATTGTATATTATATCATTTAATTGTCATTTCATTTTGTTTTTCTTTTATTTTTATTTTTACTGTATTGTGTCAAAAGTATTGTATATGAGCCTTCATCATCATCATGATATGAGCCTTATGTTGCTTGAAATAAATGTATTTTATTTTTATTTATTTAAATCTTCAGGGTAGGCGGACCCTGTAAAAACGGATTTAGGGAGATGATGCATTTTAATCAAGAAAAACATAATAATAAATCCGACTTTTTATCACGTTTTTCTATGACGTTACAGAGAGCCACACAAATTTCCATAGTAATTTCGTGTTTAGACGTTCAGTAAAAAGTAACTGATTTGACTAATTGGAAACTAGCCTATGGCATATGGTCTTGAAAAAGCTCGCTAGCAATAAGCGGATCTAAGTTCCTAATAGTCTCCTACCCATTACCGGTAAGTAGTAAGCAGTGTTTAACAGGGCATAATTCTTATCAGCACTGCACTCAACTTGCAGTTAATGTGTGAGACAATTTCAGCGTCGTAAAACCCACCATAGCTGTTTACGGGTGCCCTGTTTATCGCAGTAGTGCCACAGAATCGATATAAGCAGAGGGGTCACTGCATAGCTGGCAAAGAGTGGATGTATATCGTTGCCATAAATCTAGGAAAAACCTCCTAAGCGCCATATCGAAATACACATTCTACATACTATTATGATTTCCATTATGGCATTAACTACTTCTTAGACTCTCGCCCGGTACAAAATTTAAAACAGCAGACCTGAAGGTGAATGGCTGGTCCCGAACCTCGGCTCAGGGCGTCGTCTGAGAGAATTATATTTGATAGAATTAATCGACTCTAGTGGGCCGATAGCGACAACCGCTGAATAAGGGGAAAAAACGCACTTCCAGAGGTGCGAAAAATCAAACAAAACTTTAACTCCTTTGTCATCAACACTAATTTAAAAGCTGCGTTGTCCGCTTGTCCACTCCTTTATAATAAATATATTTTCCAAAACATTAAAAAATCTAATAATCCATTTTCACAAACAATATAATTGTACCTACCTAACTGCCTGTCTGCGTCTGCGACTCTTTGACCATTTGCAGCGCTGACGTCGCATGCATTTCGCCATTTGTTGAATTAAATCGTTCGTGGCCTTTGTTTAAATGGTCGGGAATTTATCGTGTGGTCATTTCTCACCGCATCTGAAGGCATTATGCACATAGGTCAAAGGATATGTTAGCTTTCGTTTGTAAAATCTGATATAAAGAATAGAGGGGCAATGGCCCCGATTCCTGCACCTAATTTTACTTTAAGTTATACCTGTCATTTTCTTATCCGCCGAAAAGGAAAGGGACGGATGATTGACAGCTCTTAACTTTAGGAAGAATGAGTAAATGAATTAATATCCCGGGTGAATCAAAAAGGTATCTCGCTGGTATGCAAACCGTTTGACGTGTGCTGTCAACATAATAGGCTAGTTTCCAACTAGTCAAATCAGTTACTTTTTACTAAACGTCAAAACACGAAATTACTATGGAATTTGTATGAAAAAGCACTCTGTGACGTCATAGAAAAACGTGACAAAATGTCGGACTTATAATTACGTTTTTCTTGATTAAAATTCATAAATAAGTTTTATAGAAAAAAGAAAATGTTTTTCGTTAGTTTTAGATGTGTCTTTATTTAGTAATCAGAATTTCATAATTTATCTTGAACCTAGTACACGACCCAATTCTGTCGGTTTATTGGCCAATGTAAAATTTTTAGACGGTTGTTTTAGATTTGTGCTTAAAATTGACGTGACCATAAATTTTATGTTTGTCGATTACCCGTCCCTTTCCTATTCGGCGGATAATAAAATGACAGATATAACTTAAAATAAAATTAGGTGGTGTTTACAGGAATTAGCACCAATATTTCTTTTCGACATTTGTTGGCATTACGCAAGTAAAAGTAAGTACTTTTATGTGCGCAGATGTCAAATTGCAATATTTCTTTTTAGATCAATTGCTTCGATGTGGCCTTTTTAATCCCCCAGATCTTCAGATATAGTCTCGTTCAGTGATTCAGGGATGTTCAGGGACCATCCGAATGAACTCGGGCCACAACCTATTTGGCGGTAATAAATATTATTATTACTGGAGTTCTGTTCTACGAATAAAAAGTAGGAACATATTTAATCTAATATTTTTTGACGTGACTTATTGGCGTTTTGCCTCAAATGGCATTGACTACTTGGCCGGACATATGGGGAACGCTGAGGGCTCTCACGCGGTACAAAATTTAAGACAACAGACCTGAGGGTGCCCAGTTAGGCGCAAAAGCGTGAAAGTGCATCTGTGTCTGATGGTTTGTCCGTCTTTCACGGCGAAATGGAGAGTGACATAGGCTGATTTTTGTCTCTTTTTAACCCCCTAAGTTTGTATGGAGCATTCGAAAGGAGGAGTAGAAAGCTAAAAAATGGTATGCGGACTATTTTTGACTCACAAAACAATCGTTTTTTTTTTTTTAATCTTGAAAAAGTGGGTAAAATTGTATATGTGACTTTTCGCAGTCAAGGTAGGAAGCTAAAAATTGGTATATTATTAGAAAAGGAACCGTGTTATCTCGAATTTAACGCGTGCGAAGGCGCGGGCAAAAGCTTGTGTCAAAATAAATGTTCCCGCGTCCAAAATGCTCGCGGTACCTGCCGCCTCTGTGACGCGTCCGTTTTTTAAAAAGCTTTTTTCTCGAAAATTCCCTGGAAGTCGTAAAGGGCCTCTCATTTCAGAAGTTACTCCTTCAGGCTAGTGGGTGAACTCATTCCGTATGTATATTTTACGTGTTATCTAAGTGCGGGAAGTCTTGTAAAGTAGTAAGGAAAACGATGTTTGCCTATTTGTACCCAGTGGGTTGGGGTTTTATTTTCACCATCGTCTATCAACCCGCAGTATCGCACATCGCATCGCGTTTTATTAACCGACTTCTAGGAAAAAGGGGTTCAACTTGGCTAAGGCTCTCGGATTGTTGGTGATGAGGTTATTGGGCTGTTCCTTTTGGGGATGATACCAGTTGAGGATATAACAATTGGGACAATGTGCTATTAGTATTTGTCTGTCTGGATTGATTCCATCTCTGTTCGATCTGGGCAGTACCTTTAAGTGATCACAGGTCTATACCAAGTGGTCATTCGTTTGATAAATTGGATTAAGTTATTTTCGGACTATTCGGCATGTGTAATTATTAATAATTTTGACGTTCAATGATGGTCCCAACATCAGATAACATTAATAATAATAATATGAAAATAATTCAGAATCAGAATCATTTATTCAACGTAATTACCATGGATAAACTTGTTGACGGGCAATTCAACATTTTTGAATCTACGTCATTTCGCAAGGTGTTGTGGCTGAGGAGAAGAAATGACAAGAAAATTGAACAGCAACACATCTTTAAATCAATTTAGTATACATTACAAGTTATTCAATAACTAGAGAAACACAATTAATACCAGGTATTTTTATCATTTAGGTAATCATTAATCTTATAATAAGCTTTTTTACACAAAGTAAGCTTCACATGAGCTATGAGTTTATTTTATGACAAATTCAAAATGCTGTCCGGTATTTTTTTGTACAAATGTATACATAACCCCAAAAAGATGAATTGAATTTACTTAAAAATCAATTTGTTTTAAATTTAAAATGTTTCATTTTACATTTATTATTCAGTGGGTATTTTTGGAATAAACATACATACATACATACAGAAACTCACGCCTGTTTCCCACCGGGGTAATCAGAAATTATGGAATTCCATTTGCTTCGGTTCTGACACACTTCTCTTGCTTCCTTCACATTCATCAATCGTTTCACGCACGCCCGTTTAGAGTTAATCGTACTAAACTGTTTCTAAAGTTCTCTAATTAGGTCAATGTATGTCCTTCTCGAGGAGCTCGGTGGCGCAGCGGTAAACGCACGACGAAACGGTCTGCGATTGTTGAAGTTAAGCAAATTTCGCAAAGGCCGGTCATAGGATGGGTGACCACAAAAGAAAAAGTTTTCATCTCGAGCTCCTCCGTGCTTCGGAAGGCACGTTAAGCCGTTGGTCTCGGCTGCATTAGCAGTCGTTAATAACCACCAATCCGCACTGGGCCCGCGTGGTGGTTTAAGGCCCGATCTCCCTATCCATCCATAGGGAAGGCCCGTGCCCCAGCAGTGGGGACGTTAATGGGCTGGTGATGATGATGTCCTTCTCGGTCTTCCTCTGCTAGGGTTACCATCAACCTTCGCTTTATATACCGCTTACCGTTTTGGAATAAACGGAAAAATATACGCAATGGTACGGCACCCATTCTCGCTCGCGGCCCTTTGTCGTAAAAATAGAATACTACATGAACGTAATAGTTGCGTCTCGGTAATCCTGAGAGAGCAGTCGGTGCTCACTACATCCATCTTTGTGGATGACGGTGTAGTAGGCCAGGCGATGAAGGGCATAAAATGGCTTAGGAGTAAGAGCGATTTAATCCCCAGTTTTTGCAGACACGATATTGAGTGTAATAATAATAATAAATAAATTGTCTATTTTCAAAAGATGTACAGCTTACTTAACATACACATTTACAACTTTACATGGTTTTACATTGTTTCTAAAATATAATAAACCATCGTATCCTAAGCTAAGTTCTTACTTGAGACTTGTGTTATAAGATACGAAGATTCTCCGTTACATGGGTAGGTGATACAACCGCCAATATACATGGGTTTTAAGTATTATTTGTGTGGAATGCCGTACAGTGTGAGTGCACGCTGCTGCACTGCCGTGTACATATATGTGTCCTGCTTGGTGTGTGTGTGTGTGTGTGTGTGTGCGCGTGCGTGCGTGCGTGCGTGCGTGCGTGCGTGCGTCTGTCTGAGAGGGAATATATGACAGTGCAACTCTGTGATAGCCTGAGGTTATAAAAAAAAAACAGTAGCTGAGCTGAGTATGGAGTATCCTCATAAAGTTTCTTCATAATGTTCTTCATATTGTTACGTTATGGCGTTATAGGGGCTCAATAATCAGAATCAGAATCATTTATTCAACGCAATTATCATGGATAAAATTGGTCAATGTAACATTTTTGAATTTACGTCATTTCGCAAGGTGTTATGGCTGAGGAAAAGAAATGACAAGAAACTGTAACAGCAACACATCTTTTAAACCAATGAGGGTATACTAACCCTGACACCAGGGTTGATAGAGTTGGTGACCTAACAACCCACACAATAGAAGAAGAAGATATTGATAAGTAAACATACTCTCAAACATAAAAGTCCTGTATACGTTCCACTGACCGGAAGGAATATGGAGCATACTCCACCACGCTGCTCCAGTGCGGGTTGGTGGAGGCGTTCTGTTCGTGTTACCTATTTACCTCTAATATTATTTTAAATTTTCTTTTTTTTTATATGGCCGTACAGGGACGTTGCGTTTGAATGTGGACGTACATTTGCCAGTCAACCTCCCAGCCTACCACGCTGCGGATGGAAGTTATAAACGTGATATATGTATGAGAGTTGTGCCGCACCTCGGTCACTCAGCGCGTGCCAACATACGTAGGTATATAAATGTTTTATGCATAGAAATAGAAACACGTTCATCTGCAAAGATCACAATAAAAAACTGCCCCTGTGACGAGGTAGTTCTTGCAGCTACTTTCCCTTAGCTATGCAGATTGTGAGAAGCTGCAGTAGTTTAGGCGGATAAGACGTCCGATAAAAAATATAAGTATTCGTGTCTTCTTCTATCGTGCGGGTTGTAAGGCGAATTACCAACCTCATCAACAATGGTGTCAGGGTTATTATTGAGCCGCCAAAGGCCCCTGACATGGCTCATGTAACGACTACTTACTTACATCAGTAAGTAGTAACCTGGACCAACGGCTGCGTGCCTTCCGAAGCACGGATCATCTTGCTTTTTGGACAATCAGGTGATCAGCCTGAAATGTCCTAACCAAACTAGGGATCACAAAGTGATTTTTGTGATATGTCCCCACCGGGTTTCGAACCCGGGACCTCCGGATCGTGAGCCCAACGCTCAACCACTCAGTATTCGTGTAAAATAGACGATTCAAAGTGGAACTATTTTGCCTAATGAATAAAGATACTTCTGAGTTTTGAGTTTGACTCGCGCTTGATATCCTTATGGGGGAGGATGGAGAGATTCATAAGAAAACAACTTGCAGCAGGCGATTCTCATACGACGTGGATTTTCTAGCGAAACACCGCGTGGCAAAACTGCCTCCTTTATCAAGTGGCTGAGCGATAGGCTCACGATGGAGTTCTTGGGTTCGATTCCCGGATTCCCTTTATTCTCATGCACGCAAAATGTCACGTTTACAATATTTAAATCCAATTAAGGTAATTATCCAAAATCACTGTGAATGTAAATCCGAAATTGGCTTACACAAATGATTTTACACTAAATTTTCCGCTAACACAATAAAATAGTCACAATCAAATGTATTTCGGATTCGGGGTTAATTCGGACCGACTAATCTAAATTCATTTACGGACAATGTTGGCTTAAATATTTGAATAATTTGATTTCGCTCCGTCGTTTGTCCTGCTGGTCCTTAGGGAGGCCAATGTTAATTGTGATTCGATGGTTTTGGGTGGACCTTCGGTGGCGGATCAACGTATGCATAGGCTTTATAAGCACGTGCTTGAGGCTTCTGAGTTCCAGGGGCTTCGTGTTAAACGTTCTATGAAATAAAACTTTCTTGCTCGAAAAACGCTCCTACCTTCGACCGAAGGGTTCTTCCTGCATAATCTTTGTTTTAATTCTACTATACAGGTTATTTATTTGTTTACACACAATTACAACATCTATCGTGTGGCTTACGAGGTGGATTGCCAATATTATCAACCCTAGTGTCAGGGTTTTGAGCCGCCAAAGGGCCCTGACATGTCTCATGTAACGACTATGCTCGGACCCAACGGCTTAACGTTACAATGGGGTGATTAACCTGTATTGTCCTAACCAAACTAGGGATCACAAAGTCATTTTTTGCAATATGTCCCCACCGGGAATCGAACCCAGGACCTCCGGATCGTGAGCCCAACGCTCAACCACAGGACCACGGAGGTCGTTAGGGCGATGATATTCATAAAATATATTAAGACCCACCATCATACAATCCTTTAGAGATTCAACGAAAACACTCCCACAAACTTTGAAATCGTATAAATATTAATAGGCTTAATGGATGAATCTAAACTTGTATACGAAATGAACAAAACATATGAATAAATCATTCCATTTGAATCGTTTTGGGACTAATTACAATAAAAGGTGTGAACAAACTTCAGTTCACTATTAAAATTTGTTTGTCGTAAAATAGGTAATATTTACTTTGGGGAAATTTTGATTATAGTACCATTTACTTTCAGTCCGTCCCTAACCATGGCCAGGAATAAAAATCTTTGGATTCACCATGCTGCTTTTCATACAAATTAGTTATAGTACCTTTCCCTTAGCCAAGTTTTAAAAGATTATGACAATCAACAATGACAGTGATAAAATGTATGGGATTAACATAAGGTGACATATTAAGGTGTCATGTGAATCCCATCTATTTTAATCATCACCGTCGCAAGATGATTGGACACCTTCATAAGACACGACGAATTTATTAAAAACAGGAGCTACAAGGAAAAAGAGCTTACATGAAACAGATTGAAGAGAAGGCGAACCTCGTTTCTCATAAGGAAGTGAAGGTCTTTAAGAATGGAGAATGCTACACTGACAAGAGCGTGGCTCTTAAATTAGTGATGATTATCAACCCATACGTATAATGCCGCAGTCGGATGATACATTACGGCTAGACATTATCAAAAACAGGGCCGTTTGTCTTACGACGGGTCTATAATTAGCCTGACTGCAGGCGAAATGTGTTCGTCGCTTTACGTTCTTCATTATAGCTTGCCGTAGGGTATAGGGGTAGAGGGGTAGGAGACGACCCAGGAAAGTGTGGATGGAATGTGTGAGTTATGTCTGTGAATGGTGTGAGTATCGAGATGATGACTGAAAGAAATGAATGGAAGAGGATTGAGGATAACGGCAGGAGCATGATGATTACAGCTAGCAATAATGGGCAAATAGCCGCTTTGTGTAGTTTTAGTATCCACGGCAGAGTATACAACATATACTTACCAATACAACTTCGCTAATGGTCGCACTGAAAACCTTGATGTGTTCCTTGACTCAGTCAAATTTTAAGAAAAATGTCCTAAACTACGTAAGTTCATAATCATATCATTTATTGCGTTCCACATGGTAGGATGTTGGTAATATAAGGTACTTAAGTAACACATATGGACCCGGATTGGGCACTGCAATTTAAAGGAGAATTACAGCAATTTTTTTAGGCTTAAACTTAATAAATAAGAACAAGTATACATAATTTAGACATAAAACTAAAGTAAACAACTAATCATTAAAAAACTCCTGCAGAGTATAAAAACTTTTGTCTATTAGATACTGTTTTAAACTTTTTTTGAATTTATTTATTTCGGTGATGTCTTGCAACGCTTTTGGAATCTTATTATATATTTTAACAGACATAGCGAATGGACCTGAGAGAATAATTTACAATTTAGTGAAAGGTTGGGCTAGTCTGGTGTGAGGCCGTAGGTTTTGGGGGCGAGAGTAAAGCGGGAATAAATGTGGATTATTTTTGACAAATATACTGACTGATATAAAGATGTTAGAGTTTAAAATAGGGTCTGCAGCTTGTCAATGAATCAATGTTTACTATTATTCTAAGGCATTTTTTTGTAAAATAAATAACTTATCTATATTTGTGCTGTTTCCCCAGAGCACGATGCCATACTGGAGCCAGGCATTTTTAATTTCAGGCATTTCTAATCGTAAATTATTATGTAAAGTAAATTCATATTTCTTTAGTCCATATTTTATTCATATTTGTTTTATTAACTACTTAAATTACTAATTTGTAGGCTATGTACACCGTATGGTAAGAAAAGGTATGCTCAAAAGTGACAGCTAACATTTCAAGGTTACGTCAGACGTCATCCTACCCCCTCCGTTGCCCTTATGTGAAACATTAATTACCCACGACCAATGTTTTTAATTTGCTTTGCATGGCAATTTTGAACTTTTTACTAAAAGATTTAAGTACTTTTACTTTTGAGATTTTTTTTTATTTAGTTTTGTTGATTTTTATACATGTGACAAGCAATAGTAATTAAATACATCAATCAGTAATTCTCTTAAATTTCAATAATAAAATTTACGTTCTTGGAATGTTGGAAATACCAATTTAATGGTAACACAGTGATACCACTTACGTCATCAAACGGGTAGCAATGGCGGCTTTTCACAGGATTGAGCATACCTGGTATTTTTATACCATGCACACCATTACACATTAGTTGTTAATGTTTTATGTATATGTAAATAATATCTAAGTGTAAACACATTGGTAAAGGAGATCTCTGAGCTCAGCTACTGACTCATCACTGCGTTTGCGCGCCTTTAGTGCGCAGTTGGAGAGTCTCTCACAAGACTGCTCGTTATGACGCCTAGCGTTGGTCAAACTCAGATCCAACTCATATCCCAAGGTTACTGCATCGATAGACATACTTTCCAGGCATTTTTCCACCTCCATCCTAAAAGAGCAGAAATAAATCTTACATAAGCCTATATACTGCAGGGCACTGACCTCCCCTCAATCAACCAGAGGGGCTATGGACCATTCTCCACCACGCTGCTCTACTGCGGGTTGGTGGAGGTGTTTTACAGCTAATAGCCGAGACCAACGGCTTAACGTGCCCTCCGAAAATTCATCTTACTTTTTTGGACAATCAGGTGATTCAAGCCTGCAATATCCTTACGAAACAAATGACAATCTCACAAAATGATTTTAACAATGATCGGAAATCAAACAAGGACCTCCAAATCATTATGTTATCTATCAACGGTACTTGTCGCGCCTGTTTATCAATTTGCCTCACATGACATTTACTATCTGACCTACTTGTCGAAATAAAACAGAAGACAAAACTTACTTCTTCATAGTCTTATTATTCTCATCATTCCCTTCGTTGACCCTGGCGATGGTGTTCATGGTAGTTTGCATGTGCGTTCTCGTGATGGAGATCATCTCCTCAGCATATTTGCCCATCTTTGCTATAGCAGCTCTTGCGTCTTCAGTACACGCGAATATTTGTGACACGAAATTGCTGGCTGTCGTACGCGTGGCCCTGCGTTCTTCTGCGCAGAGTTCTGAAAGGGAATTCACTTGTTCTTAAAAGTTAAGATTGGTTATCAAACAACCCGATGGTTCCTTTGCAATAAAACCTGCATGCTGTCTTAGGACTGACTAGCCCCAGCCCAAGGGCTTTAAAAATTACAATAGAATATAAATTAAAAGGAAGTTTCACACAAAAACAAGTCACAAAATAACTATTATCTAAAAAAATTATATATTCGTCGAAATGATCATAAGGTGGTGGTTGGACGTCCTGAAATAAAAGGGTCTCACTCAGCACAAGTCGCGGCGTGACCAAGACGCTTGTATTATGGTGGACCCTGCTGAGTGTTTCATAAATAACAAAGCTTCTTCGGCTCTGTTCCTCACCTCACAAGTCCTTTTGTGGTTCCGGCTTTTGATTAATTCCCCCACAGGAATAGTACCGAAATATTCTCTATCCAAAATTAACGTATTAGGCATTTAAACCTTATGACCGGATATACCGCAGAATAAGATTTTTTTAAAAAGATATAACATTTTAAAAGAAAACCTGGAATCTGCAAGTCATCAGCTAATTGAATAAGTTCCTTGTAAATCTGCTGTTTCCTCTTGACAGCCTGGTTGACTTCTTCTTTGATCCTCCTCAGGATTTTGGTGGTGAACTGCTGGTATGAATTTTGGATGTTCCTGTGATACGTGTCCAGGAACGGGCCGATGACAGTGTCCATGTAACGTGATAATTCCCTGGAAGTTTAAAATAATGAAAAGCTTAATTCGATTTGTAACTTAAACGCCGAAGTCATAAACTAAGAATACGTAGATTACTCGATTAACAGAAGTAATCTCGCTTAGTTTAAAATATTTCAACAGCTATTTACATCCCTGGAGACATGCAGGGCAAGATTGGATGCAGACGACTCAAGACCTCCGGAAGTGGAGAAGGGGAGAGTAGCCTACATCCAAGGTCCACAATGATGATGATGATTTGTATCTACTTTACACAGCTTATTCTAGACTCCAAAGCCCAATGGCTTTAACTAAAGTAATCTCGCATAGTCTAAAATATTCCAACAGCTTTTTTCATCGCTAGACGGCTGGTGATATATGCAGGCCACGCTAGGAGCAGAGGACTCAAAACCCCCGGAAGTGGCGAAGAGGAGAGGAGCCTACTTCCAAAGAAGTTCCACAGTGATTCTAGACTCCAAAGCCCAGTAACTTTGGAGAGTATGCTCCATACCCCTTACCGTTATTTGAGGGAAGGCCTGTGCCCAGCAGTGGAAAGTATATAGGCTGTTTTTTTACGTTATATATAATATAAAGGAGTAAAAGGTATACCCATTTGCGAAGTGGGTCGCAATTTCCCTCCTGCTGGTGTAATTACTGGCACCCCACATAGTCTGCACCCTCAGGATATGTTTCTCCAACTCCACAGGCTGATGTTGCCACGGTGGAATCTCAAAGCACAGTCCGCCATCTTGTCTGAGGAAGTTGCTCCGATCCTGACCCAGATTATTGGAATTAAATTATCACTCAGTTAGTACTACTTACGGATGTGTACGTAATCGTTACATAATCCAAAGGTCTTTGGCTGCTCGATATTGACCCTTATTAGGTCACAGAATAAGGAATAATACTACGTATAGAACGGCAACTCTCCGCTTCTCACCAGCGGATGTGCTACGTTACCTCAACCCCCTCGGTCTTACTTTAATCTTCAATCGTATGGTGTCAGACGCCACACACACAGATGCGCGTGTACGATAATGCCAATGTGTAGTGTCTAGGTAAAACGAGGTGTTTTGTATGAAGTGTCGGGTGTGTGCTTAGGGCTGGTGACACGCGAGAGCTTCAGTAAGTGCACAATACTCGTCACCTTGTAGTGAATAACCGTAAGGGCCTTTTTGAAATGGTATGATTTTCTTCAACCAAATATCGATTTCTTTCAATTTATTTCATATCGGGTAAAAATAAAGACCATTTTTTTTACTTGGATTGAAACTAGACAACTAATGAAAGAAAAGAAAGAAATAAACTTTTATTACTCCCGGTCACCACAGACCTAGACAGACAGATACATTACATATAACACAGGACAGAAACCACACGGAAATTAATATATATTTTAAAAAAGAGAAAAGATTAGTGCAATAAAGAGTTTTTGTATTGTTTTGTATTAAAAATTATTAAAAAAAAGAAAAACGAAAATCATAACAAAATTTAATAAAAGTAAGCACTATTAAGCATATTATTCTTATTTATTTTTAGTAAGCAGTATTGCGTGGTTTTATTAACAAAAATCATAATCCGTTCCGTTATGCCGGCCAATTAGGGATACTATCGATAGGTAATCCATACTTTTTTTAAACTTTCGCTACCGATAATGTCCTAGCAATATGCAACACTATTGCATTCGCTTTAAGGCGTTTCTCACACGACACCCCGCACCGGCGTGGTTGCTTGGTTCCTCATTCAGACGCCTCAAAGAACCTCTCGTAAAATCCTTATTACACTAGGAGTCGCTTTTAATGCGACTATAACAAACTTCTTTCATTGAAGAAAACTCTTATCTAGTATGTTAAGATCTAACTTTACTGTTGAAAGTGTTTGGATTCATGGGAGTCTCTACTCTAAATAAAACTAAAGTTAAAACTAAACTCATTATAGTAAAAAAAGAGATAAAAATTTTTGCAGATCTGCTCATATAAAGTTCATAATTATTTTTTTTTAAAGTTCATAGTTATTTTATTTTTTATTTATATTTTTATTTATAATTTTTTTTTTTAATATAACAGTGGCCCCGATTCCGGCAGACACCTAATTTTATTTTAAGTTATGTCCGTCATTTTCTTATCCGCCGAAAAAGAAAGGGACGGATGATTGACAACTGTTCATTTTAAAATGAATGAATAACCCGGGCGAATAAAATAGGCATGTCGCTGGTATGCAACCCGTTTGACGTGTGCTATCAACTTAATCCTGTCGGGATATTGGCCAATATATTGAGACGGATTTTAAAATTCCCGCCTGCAATTTTAGCAAATAATTAACTGAAATCGCTTGTCTAGATTTGCCTCTTATGGCGTTCACTACTTGGCCCAACACAGTGGAGAAAGTATTTTTTGTGTAGGTTTGACTACAATTCGTTTGCTTTAGTTTCTACTTTTTATTATCAGTGGTGTGTGCGTCTATAATTGGCGTGTATTTTATTTCGTGTTTGTGTATGTACTGCTGTTGATGCACCATAATAAATAAATAAATAAATACAATCCCGCCGGGTGTCCAGGTGGAGCGCGCAAACTCTAAAGTAAAATAAAATATTCGCTCTTGCCTTTAAAATCCCATAAAATCTCGAGACACAGAGGGATGGTAACAGAGGGGAAGCCATATTAACACGTTCACTGTGTATGAACCACATATGAGACAATCAATTTGAAAGTCTTGTCCCATAATAGCGTGCATGGCCCATATGTGGGCCACTATGGAAAATCCGACGAGAATCTTTTCAGATTGTTTTTTCTTGCCATAGTGTGTCTATGTACATAAATTCCAATGTGTTTGTCTAAAAAAAACATTGCACACGAGAGGTCGATATCTGTTTTCAGTTACACAGTAAACGTATTAGTGAAAAAAACAATTTAAAAAATCTGCAATTTATTGCTGCCGTCTTTTAACATCATTTGAGTATATCAATTACTTGTCATCATCGAAAATGACGCTTCTTATAACTGGTCTGTCGTTGTAGAAGTGACGCAAGATTTCTGCCTTCGGTGGTAGTTTTAAAGGGACTGCTGAGGAAGAGACGGGTCGCTCAGAGTAGGCTTGAGGGGCATCAGGAGACTTGGATTTCTGGATAATGTGGAATTCTGGATGATGTGGCTGCCAGGTACGGAGGAGCAGGGAGGCCTGTGTCAGAGAATTAATGGAATCAGGACAAATTAAATTTACATCAAAGCGATGAACTCCCGCGTTCGAATCCCGATGGAGACATAATCACAAAAATCACTTTGTGATCCCTTGCTTGTCACCCAATTTCCGATTGTCAGAAAGTACGATAATTCGGAGATTTCGGAGGGCACGCCCAGTTAAGCAGTCCCAGCTATTATTTACCTAAGCAAGTGTGTAGTCGTTACAGGAGCCACGTCAGGAACGGGTACACCTCCCAAAACCTTTTATTTCGCCGTCCGAGAGACCTCCGCCACGTCTTGATTTGCCTTGGCTTACCTGGAAGTCTCTAAATAGACTTAGGACTCAGGTGGGCCGAACTAAAGACAATTTGTTCAGGTGGGGTTTCTCGGATGGCTCGGACTTAAAGGGCAAGTGTGGCACTGTTCCCCAAACGATGGAACATCTTACATCGTGTCCTGCGTGCCCGAACACCTGCACGCAGGAGGATCTGATGAGCGCTGCAGATAGCGCCATACTTGTTGCCAAGTTTTAGGCCGATACTATTTAGTTTGCCATCGACACTCTAAAAAGAAGAGGAGCCACGTCAGCCTCAATAAGTAATTCTGACACCAGGGCTGGTCGGTCATCGATCTCACAACCCGCAAGAGAGAAGATCTCACCGATGCTTCTTTGTAATCTAAAAACATACTCACTCTGCAAGTAAACTGCTCCTGCGCAAGTATACACATCAAACATAATACGCCTAAAAGTAGTTTAACAAGAAACATTATGCACTTTATTCCTAGTCCCAACATATGAACACACAGCGTATAGGCCGAATTGTCGTTTCACATATCCGTTATTGATAACACAAACATGATTGAAAGCGAATGGGAAATTTCTAACTTCAATTAATCGTGACAATAAAAATTATATAACATAACATAGACATAACACAGTACATATTATTTTTAACATTGACGTTTTTTCTTTTATTTTCATGCGCGTGCAATAAAGTATTTGTTATATTATAACAAGAATAAAAGAGTAAGTAGAGTTGTATACTATAAAGGGTCCCAGTATAATTATAGTATAAAAGGTACCAGTGACATCGTAACTTTCAAGGACGATTCAGACCATGATTCCGAGTAAATATCAAGTGGAATTTTTCCGTCGCAAAATTCATGATTTTTGAAATTCAATTTACCACAAAGTAAATAATCGAACCCAGGATCTCCGGATCGTGAGCCCAACGCTCAACCACTGGACCACGGTGGTCGGTGGTGGTGTTCCTCTAGTTATTAAATAACTTGTATCATAATCATCATCAGCCCATTAACGTCCCTACTGCTGGGGCACGGGCCTTCCCTATGGATGGATAGGCAGATCGGGCCTTAAACCATCACGCGGGCCCAGTGCGGATTGATGGTTATTAACGACTGCTAATGCAGCCGGGACCAACGGCTTAACGTGCCTTCCGAAGCACGGAGGAACTCGAGATGAAAACTTTTAGTAACCCTATGTATATCTACATTGATTTAAAAGATGTGTTGTTGTTGCAGTTTCTTGACATTTCTTCTCCTCAGCCATAACACCTTGCGAAATAACGTTAATTCAAAAATGTTAGATTGACCTTCAACAAGTCTATCCATGATAATTACGTTGAATAAATGATTCTGATTTCTGAATAGGTGCGAGGGGGGGAGTTGCCGTTCTATGGCATTACAAAAATAAAGGGTGTTAGTGACATCGTAACGAAAACTTTGAGGGATGAGTCAGACCATGATTCTGAGTCGATATCAAGTGGATTTTTCCGTCGCAAAAAATATGTATTTTTTTTAGTTTTTTAAAATTATTTTCAACTCTATACATTTGCGATGGAAAATTCCACTTGATATTAACTCAGAATAATCAGCTGAATCATCCCTCTCAGTATTCGTTACGATGTCACTTACACCCCGTACAAGTACATACGGTAACCATACAAGTAGGTATGGGTGTTAGTGACACCGTAACGAATATTGAGGGGGATGATTCAGACCATGATTCTGAGTTGATATCAAGTGGAATTTCATGTCAAAAAATTCATGAATTTTTATGTGTCTTTTTTAAATATTTTCCTATCCATACTTTTGCGACGGAAAATTCCACTTGATATCAACTCAGAATCATGGTCTGAATCATCCCTCAAAGTTTTCGTTACAATGTCACTAACACCCTGTATATACCCCGAAACGCTGTCAGTAAATAATGCCTCCATATGCATTGAAGTTCATAACGGCACACATACTAAACTTCCACGTGTGTGTGTGAGGGTGCAATACTAGCGAAAACTCATCAAAGTGCTCAGGTGCGGTTTGACTTATCTCACGTCAAGCTGTCTGTCATCTATTGCCTCCCACCTACCGTGTTGGGTATTAGTTGAACTAAATATAGGTATTTTAACGGGTGTAGTTTGTTGAGAATCCGTTTTAGGTTGTTTTTGGAGGTTGAAAACTACACTAAATACATACAGTCATGAGCAATATCATGTACCCACCTTAGAATCCTGTCGCACTATCATATTTGACATTTAGTGAGACTTACGGTTTAATTTGTCAAAAAAGTTAATGTGACATGGTTTCAAAGTGTATATATATTAGTACTCGTGACCGTACATACATACATCCCGTTTCACGGGGTCCGCTTACCTAACCTGAACATTTGACAAGCCCAGTTTTTACAGAAGCGATTGCCTGTCTGAACTTTTAACGCGCGAAGAGAAAACCAGCCCAATTTAGGATAGATGACATACCTCCGAAATACATTTCTCGGGAATGTGGGTTTCAAACATGAATTCGAAAACAAATTCAAAAATCATTAGTCAGACCTATGCTGACACACGGCTTAAACGTGGCTGGTGAGGCGTGGTATATACACCACTGCCTACCCCTTCGGGGATATAGACGTGATGTTAATGTGAAGTGGTTGTTGATGTAAAATGATGTAAACGCGCGGTACGGAGAGCAAGAATGCAGGTTGCATCTCTTGGTTCATTTTGTACCTTCTCTTGTAACGTTTCGCTCACGCCGCGTTCATATAGAGGTTGGTACCTTGTCTGGGAAGAATGTAGGGTTGTGCAATATTTATAAAAATCTAAGCAAGTGGCTAAGCGCACACTTACACACTCTCCTACAAATTTCATACATTTTTGCATGATCTAGTCTTACCATAGTTTTTTTCACTAACACGTTTACTGTGTAACTGAAAATCAGATATCGACCCCTCGCGTGCAGTTTTTTTTAGATAAACACATTGGAATTTATGTACATAGACACACTATGGCAAGAAAAAAAACAATCTGAAAAGATTCTTGTCGGATTTTCCATAGTGGCCCACATATGGGCCATGCACGTTATAAGTAGTTAATGCCATCTGCGGCAAATCTACAATAAGTCACGTCAAAAAAAAAGTCTTAGTATTATACATTGGACTTTTAGATCGTATCATAACTTGGATCGTGCTTGGGCCGTGTCTGTCCCAGCACAGGCAAAAAATGAATTTGTATGGCTTTGTATGAATTTGTATGGCATTGTCAACAGAGAAAGTATGTACGGCTCCGTGCGCTTCGCACAATGTGGATTAGTTAGTAGATTTTTATAAATACTTCTCCCCCTATTTTTTATTGTCATTGAAAGATTAACTTTTAACAGAAGGCGCCTGCCAGCAATGATTATTAGTTATTAGTAGTAGTTGTTAACATAAGATCGCACCTATGTCTCGTTGGGATAGGCAGACACCACGGAATTCTACTTACTTACTACAATCCCTACACCACGTTCTCGTATTCCACTCTCATCAAAGACATATATATAAAAATCTAGTCGACTTTATCGACGCGCCCAAGCTAAGATGATAAACAGCTAAATGCATTCGCACGCAGATTTTACAATACAATACAAATATACTTTATTGCACACAACATACAAAACAAGTTAGGTCAAGTTAAGTTACTTTTATAAGCTGTTAAAAACATATTTTAATATTTTACTAATAATTGTAAGAGGTATCACCCCTTAAACACTTTCTGGCTCAACTTCCTTGTTCTCAAGTGGCAAATTGTTCCTTGGTCCCTTACCTTAAAGTGTACTACAGCATTTGCTTCAAATATATTCTGCATACAGGTTTCCTAGAATTCCAGGGTAGGGAAATATTTTCATTGCGTCAGGTCCACAGTCGAGTTGTAAGAAACGGGAATGCTCTCAAAAGGGAATTCAGAAAACTTGGGAAATAAAGACATACCTCACCGAACATTTCTGTCTTAAATTGTGAAATAAGTTAGGTATTCAATGTAGGTAATTGAAGCATAATGCGCTTGAACTTATGTTCAAATAGTTGGGAAGAACAATTATAATCTGTAAACAAAAGTATACTCATCAACCCGTGATAGAATTTTCGAGGAGCGAATTACATATAGAATAGAATAGAAATAGTTTATTATAAAAGGACGCCACACGCAAAAAAAAAAGACAACAACATAATATCAAATTTCGACTAAAACAATTACAAAAAAGCAAGACGGATGTTTGTCGAAATGATCATAAGGTGGTGGTGGACGTCCTGAGATAAAAGGGCCTCACTCAGCACAATTCGCGGCGTGAACCACGTCGCTGATATTATGTGGAACCTGCGCACGATCATGCATCGTAGAGTCACTGGTTCGATTCCCGACTCGGACTATAAACAACTAAATTCGGCTTTATGTGTTTGAATTCATGTTTGGATCATTGATAATTGATATCACGTGATTTCCAGGATAAGCGCCCGGTTAATGGCAATACGAATATATTATATACTATACACCACTGCCTACCCCTCCGGAGTTACAAGCGTGATGCTATGTTACGTTAAATACTTTTTTATTATTCTTTTATTAAATAAAAAACAGCCTATACAGGGTGCTAGTGACATCGTACCGAATAATAAGGGGGATGATTCAGACCATATCAAGTGGAATTTTCTGCCGCAAGATTAATGTTATTTTTTAGTTTTTTTTTTTATTATTTTCAATTCCATAGATTTGCGATGAGAACTTCCTCTTGATATTAACTCAAAATCCTCTTCTTCTATCGTATGGGTTGTAAGGTGGGTTACCAACCTCAGCCACCCTGGTGTCAGGGTTATTACTGAGCTACCAAAGGCCCCTGACATGGCTCATGTAACGATTACTCACTTACATCATCAAGTAGTAACCGGAACCAACGGCTTAACATGCCTTCCGAAGCACGGATCAACTTAATTTACGGATTCTTTTATTTAAGGGCTGGGCTATTAGCCCTCCGGACTCGTGGTCACACCAGGTTGTCACACCAGTATGACAAACAGGATTTTTTTTCTTGTTTGTCACACCGCTAACAATACAACACCTTTTATCCTGACTTGTCATTATAAGTAGTGCTGTGTTTATCGGCGTATAAATTAAAATTGATTTTATTTACGAAATAATTATACATTATTTAACAAAAACTTATCGCTATTGCTACTGATAATAAAAAACATATTCAGTTCATGCACCCACCCACAAAAAAAAAGTTAAATACTTACAAAGGTAACAAATACATAGACTGCTAAAACTATAAACTATAACCCATCCTTTAGCTTTTCTGTAGTCGGGTTAAAATAAACATAATTCTATCAAAAGGCGATTTTGCTAAACATCCACATGAAATCAGTCTCGTTATAATAATTCCTATTTTATTGGGAAAGTCCTCGTACAAGATTTTTTCCATACGAAAAGCAATTTATTTGATAACGTACGGAGAAAATTGCTTTCTTGCCTTTGTTGCGTCTATAGAATTTATTGCCTGAATCAAAGTGAATGATATATAGGTATAGATACGTAACTAGTATCCGGTAACTGCTTTATTTATTTATAGCTGTTGGATAACCTATTTACATTCTTTACTGGACTTGGAATAAAGGAAAAGTAATTTAAAAAAATCGACTTCAAAATCGTTCAAATAAAAAGTACGAACTATTTTGTTGATAAAATGTTGGAATCTAAATTCAAATTCAGTAGGTAACATAGTTACACTTTGAATCGTGATTTTTACATAACGAACGTCTCATCCGCCTAAAACTACTGCAGCTTCTCACAACCTGTATAGCCGGAGAAAAGAAGCTGCAAGAAAAACCTCGGCACGGGGCCCTAGACTCTTCTCTCTTCTCTTCTTTTAAAAAAAATAAAAATAAACATAAAATATTGGTATACAATTGAGTAATTTAGCTGCCTAATATCAATTCTCAGACAGTTAATCCCATGCATTCATATCTTCTAAGAAATTAAATTAAAATAAATTCTGAAGTAGCTAGTCGGTCGAACTGCATGATAAGTAAACTAAAAGAACTTCGGCGTTTCCGTTGTAAAAACTGTTTAATAGTGCGGCGGCCTCAGTAGTCTAGTGGTATGTTCTCTCCTTTTCTTTCGGGAATCGAACCTGGATCTCCATCCAGATCGTGAGCCCAACGCTCTGACCACTAAGCCACTGAGACCGTTCTATATGTAGTTCATATTATTCTCTAGTCTTATAGTCATCATCAGCCCATTAACGTCCCCACTGCTGGGGCACGGGCCTTCCCTATGGATGGATAGGGAAGATCGGGCCTTAAACCATCACGCGGGCCCAGTGCGGATTGATGGTTATTAACGACTGCTAATGCAGCCGGGACCAACGGCTTAACGTGAGATGAAAACTTGTTTTTTTTTGTGGTCACCCATCCTATGACCGGCCTTTGAGAAAGTTGCTTAACTTCAACAATCGCAGACCGAGCACGTTTACCGCTGCGCCACCGAGCTCCTCAGTCTTATAGTACCTTACTGTATCTATCCCGCCCCCCTCGCTCGCCTCCCCCCCCTCTTAACGTTATTTTCCAGCGCTAAGACCGAAGGAGCTATCTCTGCGACGTTACCTGAATTAATTACCTACATACTTAATTATTTTTTTTACCGTCTAGGAAAATCGGAACAGCGTTGAGTTTGTGTAGCCTAGTTTTTGTAGTCCCCACTTAGCTGGGGAAAGTGCGGGGAAAATGTTGGATTACTTTATCTTATTTTAAATTGAGAACTTTTACACACACGTATTTATAGTTTTAAAAATGTTTTAGTTCTATTTTTAAAAATGTTGTTACCGTTTATTTACCTAAGTACATGATTTTGATTAGACTACATTTGAATATTACTATTTACCATGTATTTTTGTAGTAGATAAAATAAACATTTTAACATTTTAAACAACACACACAACACAACAAAGACGGAAAGAATACTTGAAAAAATACCCAAAATACAAAAGGCAGAAAAATCCAATAATTATTCAGTTCAGATACAACCGGCCACCGCAGTTATACAACACTGCGCCATAATTTAAATCCTTCGAAGACTAGTAAAGGGAAACAGAGAAAAAAGAAAATCAATCACAAAATACAAATCGGAATACCAAAAGGCACCGCAAAAACGACCCCAAAAAAGACCTCGAAAAGCGCGCCAATACAGCGCGTAGTGTTGTCTTGAAAAAAAGAAAAACAAGGCAACGGCTCCCGCCGCTTCAGCCTATATTTCATTCGGGAGCCGGCCCCGCCGCAAAACCCGATAAATCCAGAGATTTCTATTACAGATAACGCCCTGATTCTTTCCGGATATTTAATTTTATGTCCATTGCTAGTCGCGAGTCTTATTTTAAATTTTTAAAATTGTCTCTGATAGAATACGAATTCTTACTTCTTATTGGACAATATCGCTGTCCTTCGCAATGTTATTTTAAGGATTATTGCATTGGATATCTTTGCTTTAACAAAAAAGTAGTGGTGGTTGCCTCGTAGAAATTGCTTTAAAGCAATAAAGCTGGTCATTTGTAGGTACTATATTTTTTGTTGTGCAATTAATTACCCATATTTGAATTAATTTGATTTGAAGAAGCTTTTTTATGTTTTTGTAAGTCCCCAGTCAGTCACCAATCATCATTATCCCGTTTTTCACGGGGTCCGCTTACCTAACCTGATTTGACAGGTCTGTTTTTTTACAGAAGCGACTGCCTGTCTGACCTTCCAACCCGCGAAGGGAAAACCAGCCCAGTACAGGTTAGGTCACACGCCTTCGAAAATTGCATTTCTATGGAATGTGGTTTCCTCACGATGTTTTCCTTCGCCGTTGAGCACGTGCTAATCATTTTATGATCCAAACATGAAATCAAAAACAATTTCGACCTGCGAACCTGCGACCTTAAAGGGAGAGGCAAGCGTTCTACCAACTGGGCAACCACGGGTCTTCACCGACCAAATCATAGCAATACCAGTCGATATTTTTATAATTCATTATAAATTATGACGAACCATATTAGTTGTGAGTTCGATGATCGATCTCCATGGTGTCAAGGTTATTAGAGAGCCGCCAGAGGGCCCTATAGGTCATGTAACACACAGGATGATAAAGAATTGGACGCCCTAACCTGACCTAACCTAACCTTTTCCAGTCCAGCAAACAAATATAAACGTATTACTTACCCCAAATAAAGAGCACAATTCACGTTGAAACAGAAGATGTTCCAGACAATAACAATGTCTAAAGAAAGACATTTATATCTTAAGCCTAGTCTAGACGGTAACATTCCCTAACCTTGTATATTACACAGATTAAAAAAATGATCTTATTGGAACAGATTTAAAAAATTAGAAGACTGGATATCTTCCAATTTTTGTCGTCAACAACTTTTAAGGTGCCTCTAAATTAATTGCCGGCTAAATGACTTACTTCAGAAGTGGCCAAATTTCAGGTGAAAAGGCCCGCAAAATGAGCAAAGTTTTTTTTTTTCAATCTAAGTCATTCACTCATTCATTTGCTTTTCAAATCATTTTAATTTGCATAACAGAAACGTTCAATGAATATTAAAAATATCCAGTTTGTATTTTCGCTTAGAAAATCATGAAGAAGTAAAGAAATGGTGGTTCTTAATAATATTTCTCAATTGAACTGTTTAAATATAGAACATTAAAATGAGACTAAAGTGATAAAAGATAAAATTACTCAACTTAAGTTACATTTTTAATAATAGACTACCTTACAACCTAGTCAAATGGGATACATTTTACGAAATGTCAAAATGAAAGTTTTCTTTCGAGTTTGTATGGAAATACTGTAAGTACTGTGACGTCATCAATAAAAGCGGTCAAACGTCGTACTCACTCTTACTTACTTAATTCATAAATAAAATTCGAAAATAAGTCAAAAAGTAAAATGTGATTGATTTTTAATAATTTTAGAAGACTTCTATTTCGAGGTTAGCATTTTATATTTATCTTCGACCCAGTCAAATACCCTATTATTCGATAATAATTACTTCTTAGTAAGTAAAGCCTAACAGCCTCCGTGGTCTAGTGGTAAGAGCGTTAGGCTCACGATCTGGAGATCCGGGTTCGATTCCCGATGGGGACATTGTCGAAATCACTTTGTGAGACTTTCCTTTGTTTGGTAAGGACTTTTCAGGCTTGAATTACCTGATTGTCCGAAAAAGTAAATTGATTCCGTGCTTCGGAGGGCACGTTAAGCCGTTGGTCCCAGCTATTAGCCGTAAAAACACCTCCACCAACCCGCATTGGAGCAGCGTGATGGAGTATGCTCCATACCCTCTCCGGTTGATTGAGAGGAGGCCTGTGCCCAGCAGTGGGACGTATATAGGCTATTTATGTTATGTTTATGTATGTAAGTAAAGCCTCACATAGAGTGTTTTTTTTTCTTTGTGTTTGTTTGACCATTACACTTACACTGACTGTGTTTTTTTGACATTACTTATTGTAGGTTTACCTCAAATGACTTTTGCCACGGTAAATTTCAGTTGATATTAACTCAAAACTATGAGCTGAATCATCCGTCTCAGTATTCGTTACGATGTCACTAACACCCTGTATGTATGTAAAGTTGTCATCATAAAATATCATTAAGTATTTATATATTAATTTTGAGTCCGTTCAATGATTTAGGTACGTATATGGTCTTCTTCTTATCGTGTGGGTTGTTAGGTGGAAAACCAACCTCATCAACCCTGGTGGGTTATTACTGAGCTGCCAAAGGCTCCTGACATGGCTCATGTAACGACTACTTACTTACATCAGTATGTCAGAAGCCTTTTTGTGATATGTCCCCACCGGAATTCAAACCCGGGGCCTCCGAATCGTGAGACCAACGCTCAACCACTGGACCACGGAGGCCGTTTACGAATATAGTCCGTCGTAGGTATTCGTTTTAAGCATAAACATAATTTATATTTATGTTAGGAGGCACGAGATTTTATCTGCTAAGTTGTTTTTTCTTTCTTTCTAACAAACAAATAAAGCTACCAACACAATTAATTGTTCGAGTATAACCTCATTTGGCGTCTAACCACTTCCATTAGCATTCATTTACTGCCCTCTTGCACCAAACCGTTACACAAACAATAATCTAAAAACTGCGGTCCTTAACAACGTTCTGTTGGTAATCCCTTAGTCGGCCTAATGGGGCCTCGGGACCGAAGAGGCCTGTAATTATAATTAGTACCTCCTTTTTCCGCGGCCCAATCGGCCGTGAGCCCCTTTGTACCCTCTATATAGATATAATGTCGCGACCTGCACTTTCATACGATATTAATTTTAGTTTCTTGTGAAAATGGAACGTTTTTCTTTTAGGGCTGTAACTAGATCGGTTACTGGGGAATTCTAAATAGGCTTGACCAATAGGTCACTAAACTTGCTAACTACATACATACATAAACTCACACCCGTAATCCCTAATGGGGTTGACAGAGCCTCAAGTAATTAAAGACAACTTGCAGCCACTGCTGATACGATGTCGTGAGGTGGATATGATGAACGTTATAGTGATAAGGGATCAGCTGGACACCATCCCTCTGTCGGATTGTACGACATGCTCGGGAAGAAAAGCAACTGAACATGTTCTATGTGTTTTTTATTTGCTCCCAGAACCGCATAGAAACAACTTACTACCTATTATTTATCCATACTTACTTTAAAATTATAAATGGGAAAGTGTATGTGTGTGCAAAACGGAGCAACAAATTAAGGTGATTTTTGAAGTCGAGATAGTAGATAGTAGTTGAAGGGATGTAGAGTGACATAGGTTAGTTTTTGTCTCTTTCTAACCATCCACTTCCCTCAAATGGGAGAGGGTGGGGTTCTCTATTGTATTCCCTAAAATTTCTTATCCTACTTTTTATTTTCCTTCACATTTTAGTCCTAAGTATCGAATGTCCTAATGATCCTAGTCCAATTTTGTTAACTCCTAGTGTTCATTGCCCTATTTTTTTTCATCCTAATGATGGTAAGCCCTAATGTCCATAGTTACAATCGTTTATATTCCTAAAATGTATAGTCCTAAATAAAATGTGAAGGAAAATAAAAAGTAGGATAAGAAATTTTAGGGAATACAATAGAGAACCTTCACCGCCGCCTCTCGGCCCTTCGGGCCTCGATGGTCACAAGTAACCTAACCCACTCGGCTATATGGCAGGGGGCTCGCTTTGCTCGCCCCCTGCCATACAGCCTTCGTAACCTATATCTACAGTGTCGGGGTGCCGCGAATTTCCGTGCTCGCTTCGCTCGCACCCGTGACTGCTGTCGTTACGAAACAAATCTTCACCGCCGCCTCTCGGCCCTTCGGGCCTCGATGGTCACAACTAACCAAAATATGTCAAATAGATCATATAGTGAATTAAAAATTCGGAATTTCAAACTTTAGGGACATTAATATTAGAACTAAAGAATATTAGGACAAGTATTACGGTAGGATAATCAATATTTAGGATGATCGAACATTAGTAGGTACAATTAAATATTAGGAAAATGATGTTCGGAAAATCGGCTTTAGGACTATAAACATTAGGAAATACAACAGGCCCCCATTCCTGTAAATACCATCTAATTTTATTTTAAGTTATATCTGTCATTTTCTTATCCGCCGAAAAGGAAAGGGACGGGTAATCGACAAGCATAAAATTTATGGAACACACGTCAATTTTAAGCACAAATCTAAACCAACCGTCTAAAAATTTTACATCCGTCAATAACCCGACACAGTTAAGTAGACAGAACGTCAAACGGATTGCATACCAGCGACGTACCTTTTGATTCGCCTGGGTTATTCATTCATTTACTCATTCTTCCTAAAATTAAGAGCTGTGAATCATCCGTCCCTTTCCTTTTCGACGGATATGAAAATGACGGATATAACTTAAAATAAAATTAGGCGGTGTCTGCAGGAATCGGGGCAATTGTTTTAAGTTTACGCGGTTATTATCATAATTAAAGCATCCCGTGATCATGGCACTTGCAACAGTGTCGAAATATCGGGAGTCTCACATCCCCATTTAAACGCGGTAAGAACCCGTAATTATGTGCTTTAATTATAAAAATTATATATATTTATGACTAACAAAAACATCGTGCATAATTTGCGCAGTTTTCAAGGACACTAAAAATTGATACATTAGGAAAGGGGAACTGCGTTACCCTGAATTTAATGCGAGCGAAGCCGCGGTCAAAAGCTTGTAGAAAATAAATAAGTAGATCGAGAAATTCGCATGGACAGGACGAGGAATTGAGGACCCGGCGACCGTTTCGACTTAATTTTGTCAATATGACTTAAATACGTAAGTACATTAAGATCACACCTAGTACCCATTAAGAAAATATAATACCAAGATTACTTTAAGTGACCGAATTCTAAAACTCAAATTTAGAATTCAGCCTCCCGGAACTTCGAATTCAGAACTCTTAGAAGAATAATTTCCTCTAAGAGTTTAAAATATTGTATCTAGGGCATTTTACCCCTGGTTACAATGTCATATCCTGGTATTTGACCCCTGCTCTACTTTATCATCATAATACTGTCAGTTGCCCCTAGGGTACTGTTTATCGAGGATGTTGCACTGTATATGATAATCTTGGTCCCAACATTTTCCCACCAAGTCTCCTTGAGATAAAACGCTTCCGTTGCGTCAGAGAGAAACTAACATTGTTTGTGCTGAACATTATCTTTTCAGTTTGTTATTACTGATTCAAACTCGATTTTTGAAAAAGATTGCCTTTTTCTAAATGATTTATTCTCCCGCATTATGAGTCCTAGTAACTTGAATAAAGAATTTAATAATAAAAAAAAATATGTACTTTAACAGGAGGAGGAGGTTTAAGGAGGAGCTCGGTGGCGCAGCGGTAAGCGCGCTCGGTCTGCGATTGTTGAAGTTAAGCAACTTTCGCAAAGGCCGGTCATAGGATGGGTGACCACAAAAAAAAAGTTTTCTTCTCGAGCTCCTCCGTGCTTCGGAAGGCACGTTGGTCCCGTTGGTCCCGGCTGCATTAGCAGTCGTTAATAACCATCAATCCGCATTGGGCCCGCGTGATGGTTTAAGGCCCGATCTCCCTGTCCATCCATAGGGAAGGCCCGTGCCCCAGCAGTGGGGACGTTAATGGGCTGATGATGATGATGTACTTTAAACTGGCAAATTAAAATACATAACATAACATAACAAATACTTTAATGCACAAACAGGAAAAAACAAAATACAAAACAAAAGAGAAAAAAATAAAAGAGAAAATACTTAATCAAATCAAATCGAAAATGTTTTTATTGTCAGAAATCTTCTTCTTGTCGTTTCCATGGCATTCGGATTTTTTTAGCCCAGTATTTTGACACCCGGACAGCATTTTCGGTGGCATTCATCAGCTCCTCTCGCGTACAGGTATCAGGGCACGCAGAGCAATATGACAGATGAGCTATAGTCTGTGACGTGACACCATACACGCAGCTCAGAAATAATATAAAAAGAAAGAAGGCATATGTTTGAGGTAGAGTACAATATACATACATACATACATAAACTCACGCCTATTTCCCACCGGGGTAAGCAGAGACTATAGAATTCCATTTGCTTCGATCCTGACACACTTCTCTTGCTTCCTCCACATTCATCAATACGGTAGAGTACAATATAAGTTTTACAAAATTAACAGAGGTTCCCGAACTAAGCGGAGCCTGTACTTTGGGAAACCGTGGACAATGGTATAATCACACTATGTTTTTTTGCTATAGGTTAACGGCTTCCGTGGTCGAGTGGCTCACAATCCGGAGGTCCCGGATTCGAATCCCGGTGGGGACATATCACAAAAATCACTTTGTGATCCCTAGTTTGGTTAGAACATTACAGACTGATCACCTGATTGTCCGAAACTAAGGTGATCCGTGATTCGAAAGGCACTAAACCGTTGATCTCTGTTATTGCTTACTGGTGTAAATAGGTAGTCGTTACATGAGCCATGTCAGGGGCTTTTGGCGGCTCAGTAATAACCCTGACACTAGGGTTGATGAGGTTGGTAATCCACCACACAACCCACACGATAGAAGAAAAGTGCTGTAGGTTCAAATAGCATTAACTACTTGCCCGGACAAATGGGGAACGCTGAGGGCTCTCACCTGACACAATTTTGCACTGTCCGCCTCACTAATGTTATTTAATTAATTATAGTACATAAGGTTGTCTTAGAGAAATTGCTACCTAAGCGATAAGGCAAAGTTTGTACTCCTGTACGGTCACGAGCATTAATATGTATACACTTTGGTACCATATCACATTAACTTTTTGACAAATTGAACCGTAAGTCTTACTAAATGTCAAATATGTTAGTGCGACAGAGTCCTACAGTGGGTACATTATATTGCTCATGACTGTACTCCTGTGTTTTATGTTCCTTCTGTGGAATAAAGTATTATGTATTGTATTCACGGACCATCTATGCGATTCCTTAAAACTTCCCGTGTAAAGCCGGCATTAAACGAAGGTGAATGTCATTAGCCACCTCCAGTGGAACGTGTCTAAACAAATATTGAGCCAATTGCAGACGGGCTCGTTAACGAAATCAGGGAGCGCGGTGGAGCAGCATATTTCTTATAATTAGTGCGGCACAATGGGTGATCGGCACGTAATAGGGGTGACGACGGAAAGCCCCTTGACGTTTTTACGTCACTAAATACATACTTAGTTTCCAAACACCTTCATAGTGTATATATACCTATATTTATACATAAGCACAGTCAAACTTAGGTGGGCATTTCTTATAATTAGTGCGGAACAATGGGTGATCGGCACGTAATAGGGGTGACGACGGAAAGCCCCTTGACGTTTTTACGTCACTAAATACATACTTAGTTTCCAAACACCTTCATAGTGTATATATACCTATATTTATACATAAGCACAGTCAAACTTAGGTGGGCATTTCTTATAATTACTGCGGCACAATGGGTGATCGGCACGTATTAGGGGTGACGACGGAAAGCCCCTTGACGTTGTTACGTCACCATATACATACTTAGTTTTCAAACATCTTCAAAGTGTATATTTACCTATAGTATAATAAACACATTCTTTTTTAAAGATAAACAAAGTCACAGACAGTCACACCTAGATGGACATTTCTTATAATTACACAATAGTGGCACTCATTGGAGTGATCGGCACGTAATAGTAAGTAAGTAAGTAAGTAAGTAAAATCTTTATTTCCTCTACAAATTATAAAACACATGGATACATAATTACATACAAAAATACAATATTTGTAGAGGCTGGAGCCTAAACTAGGATACCCTGTGTTTTAGGACTCCAGGCCTCCACCCCCAAAAAGTCATGGTCAAGAAAAAATAACAAAATATAAAAAAAAATTAAGAAAAATTAAGTTAAGTTTTTTTTTTTTTAAATTGTTAGACTAAATCATAAAATATTTCTTAAAAAGAAAATATCAAATTTATAAATGCTTGTATGTGTATGTGTGTGTGTGCGAGCGTGTGTGCGTGTGTGTGTATGTGTGTGTGCGTGTGTGTGTGTGTGTGCGTGCGTGTATGCGTGCGTGTGTGCGTCTCACTTCTATTTAATTATGTCTAAAAGATTCTCTGTTTCGTCATAATTAAAATTCTGTAACCATTCAGCTACTGATTTTTTACATTGGTAAATGTTTAATGGGTAAATATTATTATCTTTGTTACATTTATTATAAAGGTAAGATCCTAGAAAGTCATAGAATCTTTTTGAAAAAGCTGTTTTAAATAATCTTGTAGGACAGACCAGGTCATGTCTTCTCATATTTTGAGTGAGGGTAGGATCATAGGTTATTTGCGAGTGTCTTTTGAGGATAGTATTTGCGATGAATAATTGACGAACTGTTAAAACTTTACATTCTTCATAGAGTTTAGTCGTTGGGTACAAGAAGGGTCGAAAGGTTGAAACCTTTAATATCGCACGTTGAGCTACTTCTAGCTTTTTTAGAGTTGTTTTGTGGGTGCCTCCCCAAATGGTAATACAATAGGATAGTATTGATTGATACAACGCGTAATATACTATTTTTAAAATTTTATGATCCGCCATATGTCTCAGGGTTTTAAAAATGAATATTAATTTCCTAGTGCGAGCGGAGAGTGACTTAATGTGAGTTTTAAAGCTAAGGTTTTGGTCAAGATTTATACCAAGATATTTAATAACTGGTACGTTCTCGAGACAAGGACAAGAGCAAGGTAGTAGATCGAATTGACATTTGTGGGCTATAAGCTTGTGTTGATGAGTTACTGCGGAACGGAGAGAAAATAATATGTATTTAGTTTTGTCTGCATTTATCGTCAAAAGATTATTTGCCAGCCAGTGTAATACAGAATTCAAGCCATCTTGTGCGTTGAGAAAAAGTTCTTGGTAAGAGTCAGCTTGAAAAATCAAAGCAGTGTCATCTGCAAAAGAAACTATTTTACCGTTTTTTAAGTGAATATTACAAAGGTCATTTATAAATGTCAAGAAAAGGGAGGGTCCTAAAATACTCCCTTGAGGGACACCATAGACAACTGGTAGGTCCTCACTAAGATGATTATGAATTTTTACTACCTGTCTACGGTTAGTTAAATAACTCCGGAACAGGTCAAGCGATTGCCCCCTGATTCCAAGACGCTCTAGCTTTACAAGGAGCAGAGGAATCGAGACCGTGTCAAATGCCTTATATAGGGGTGAGAATGGAAATCCCCTTGACATTGTTACGTCACTATATACATACATATATTGAGGAGCTCGGTGGCGCAGCGGTAAACGCGCTAGGTCTGCGATTGTTGAAGTTAAGCAACTTTCGCGAAGGCCGGTCATAGGATGGGTGACCACAAACAAAAAAGTTTTCATCTCGAGCTCCTCCGTGCTTCGGAAGGCACGTTAAGCCGTTGGTCTCGGCTGCATTAGCAGTCGTTAATAACCACCAATCCGAACTGGGGCCGTATGGTGGTTTAAGGCCCGATCTCCCTATCCATCCATCCATAGGGAAGGCCCGTGTCCCAGTAGTGGGGACGTTAATGGGCTGGTGATGATGATACATATATTAGTTTCCAAACACTTGCCTATTTATAGATAAGCAGAGTCAGAGACAGACAGACCTAGATAGGCATTTCTTATAATTAGTACGGCACAATGGTGACGATGGGTGATCGGCACGTAATAGGGGTGAGGATAGAAAGCCCCTTGACGTTGTTACATCACTAGATACACGGAATAGAAGAAAGAAGTTGGAAGGGCTCTAACGCTCATTTTGTATGAGAACCGCTGTCGCAGATTCAACCCCACTTTACTACTTACTACTCCTGCAAATTGATAACTACGATAGCTCTACTGCTTCTCAATTTCCATAGCCATATCATCATCATCAATTTAAGAGCCACGCTCTTGTCGGTGTAGCATTTTCCATTTCAGTCTATCAAAGGGCAATTCCTTGACTTCCCTATAAGACACGACGTTAACCTTTTCTTTAATTTGTTCCATGTAAGCTCTTCTTGGTCTTCCCCTTCCTCTCTTTCCTTCTATGATGTTTTTAATAAATTCATCGTGTCTTATTAGGTGTCCAATCATCTTGCCTCTTCATAGCCATATATATGTATATAATATAATATGAATATACATATTATGTATATTATAAGCCCACGCCTTTTTTTAGAGATCCGAGCCTCAAAAGGAATATCGGAACACTTATAGAATCACTTTGTCCGTTTGTCAAGCTGTCCGTTTGTATGTCAAGACCGTTTTTCTCGAAGACGCGAGGAGATAAAGTTAAAATTAACATCTAGTACTTATGTCTGCGGTCCCTGTCACTGTGTGGGAGAACTAATGGCTTCTGAGTTCACGAGCAAGAATTGCTACCTCAATAATTTTACCCAGAAAAATACTTTGACGTTTTCCTTCTTTAATACGCTTAACCTCATCAATTCCATATGTCACACCCAGGAGTACCTTACATAAGGTTGCCACTTTTCACCAAGGAATCCGGCACTCACACGAAATGGCGGTAGTAATGTATTTAAATGTCAAGGGGAACAAGACATTATTATAAAATTGCAATCTCGAGAGCAGCGGGAAGCGGGGCGGTTGATTCAGCGGGAATTCAAAAACAAAATGACTTTTCAGGCTTGAATCACCTGATTGTCCGAAAAAGTAAGATGATTCCGTGCTTCGGAGGGCACGTTAAGCCGTTGGTCCCGGCTATTAACCATAAAAACACCTCCACCAACCCGCATTGGAGCAGCGTGCTGGAGTATGCTCCATTCCCCCTCCGGTTTTGAGGGGAGGCCTGTGCCCAGCAGTGGGACGTATATAGACTGTTTATGTATGTATGTATGTATATTAGACAACAATGTTTGGAACATAGGCAATTGATATCACGCGGTTTCCAGGTTGTATTCCCGGTTAACTACTCGTCTGTTGGAACGCAGATCTCGAGTAGACACAATGTAAAATCTGTTGATTATCTTTACAAATCAGAGGTTCATGGGTGAACAGGCGTGCCCTATAAGACGTGTGACCTAAACATAGCATGCGAGGAGTAGTAGATGATAGAGATATAGACTATACACCCTTCAGGGATAACAGGCTTCAGGGATAAATTGTGTCTCCTAATTCATTAATCATTTTTTGAAATTGATTAAGCGAATATGAAACTGTTTCATAGTTACCACCGCTTCTGCCCCACTGACCGCTGGCATCTAATTTGCTAATCACCGCCCGCAATTTTCGTGGCCACAACATTATTCAAGGCGTCGGTAATTTGACGTTCGTGCGCTTTTGCCCCTAATATCGACCTTTCAACGTTCACGGTTCGGCAAATCCTTTATCTAATGATGGTTTGCTTGCGTGGAATACGACTTGATGCTCCAGAAGACATGCGGTTTAAGACCTGCTTATTATACCTAAGGAGGAAAGGACGCATGTCTGAGAGCGTATAGCGCCCATAAGGTTAGTGATCATTTAGATGATATAAATGCATGGGGAGCTCGGTGGCAGAGGAGCTCGGTGGCGCAGCGGTAAACGCGCTCGGTCTGCGATTGTTGAAGTTAAGCTACTTTCGCAAAGGCCGGTCATAGGATGGGTGACCACAAAAAAAAAAGTTTTCATCTCGAGCTCCTCCGTGCTTCGGAAGGCACGTTAAGCCGTTGGTCCCGGCTGCATTAGCAGTCGTTAATAACCACCAATCCGCATTGGGCCCGCGTGGTGGTTTAAAGCCCGATCCTCCTATCCATCCATAGGGAAGGCCCGTGCCCCAGCAGTGGGGACGTTAATGGGCTGGTGATAATAAATGCATGGGACACTGATATTAGGCAGCCAAATTACTAAATTGTATACCAACATTTTGTTTTTTTTACAAAGAACGTCTGGAGCCCTTTGCCGAAGTTCTTCTTGCAGCTTCTTTTCCCTGGCTATACAGGTTGGGAGAAGCTACAGTAGTTTTAGGCGGATGAGAAGTTCGTTACGTAAAAAATTGCAATTCAAACTGTAACTATCTTACCTACTGAATAAACATATATATGAATTAAAATCATTATGGTAAGTCCAATTTTATTTTTTAGTTTTTTGGGGCCTTTGGCGGCTCAATAGTAACCAGGTTTGGTGAGGTTGGTAATCCATCTCACAGCCCACACGATAGAAAAAGGAGTGCGTCTAGGGCCCTTTACCGAGGTTTTTCTTGCAGCTTCTTTTCCCCGGCTATATAGGTTGTGAGAAGCTGCAGTAGCAGTAGTTTTAGATGGATGAGATATTCGTTATGTAAAAACTGACGATTCAAACTGTAACTATGTTACCTACTGAATAAAAATATTTTTGAATTTAAATTTAAATTCATTATGGTAAGTGCATTTTTTTTTGGGGGGGGGGGGGGCTTTTGGCGGCTTAATAGTAACCCTGACACCAGGATGAGGGTGGTAATACACCTCACAACCCACACGATAGGAGTGCAATGTTCACTAACACAGTTGGCTTATCCATCATAGCGATTCAGCGGAACGGCTCACCACCTAGTGACGTGTGGCTACTCAGTTCATCTCACTTATTGGGATAAAGTCGTTTTATTTTATATTTTTATTTTATATTACGTACACATACATACATAAACTCACGCCCGTTATCCCTAATGGGGTGGGCAGAGCCACAAGTAATCAAAGACAACTTGCAGCCACTGCAACTTGCTGCACTGTTTATATTACGTGGTATTTTATATTACGTCTAGAGCTTTTGTATGAATGTAAAACTATTTTTTTTTTATTTATTTTTTTTTATTAATTTATTCCAAAAAAGGTACAATAAATTAATTGGTGTAGTCAGAGATACAGCTTTTTTATTTGACGTGACTTATTGTAGATGTGCCGCAGATGGCATTAACTACTTGGCCGGACAAATGGGGAGCGCTGAAGGTTCTCACCCGGTACAACATTTAAGACAACAGGCCTGAGGGTGCCCAGTTGGAAGAGATACAGCCATCGCAAGATGAACTAAGCACCCACGCTTCACCGAGCCTTCTGTTAGACCAACGCCAGTAGAACGTAGTTTTTATGATCCCCTTCGGCCATACTTGCGTGTTTACGTTTTAAAAACACATACATGGGAAAGACCCATCTATTATCCAGTAAAGAGGAAATATGCAGGACAGTTATGCTTCCTGCATTCTGATAGACGCAGTCATAAAACTGTACATTGTCGAGAAAACATGAGTAATTTGCATGTAGGAACATTCTTACGTGCATAATTCGTCATATAACATCACGCCTGTATCCCCGAAGGGATAGGCAGAGGTGTATAGTATATATGTCGTCGGCAAAGAGTCTAATTTGTTTCATTACGAAAAGCATCGTCAGTTTCTAAACGATCGTTTCGTCATTTTTTATTAAGCCGAAATGAGTCAAGCGCCGTTTGTAAAATAACGCGGCAATATGTATAATTAGTACCGAATCTTGCCGCACGCAGCGCTGTTCAATCACATCAAAAACAATGACGGCTTGCGGTGTAAGTGTCTGCGAAAAAAATAATCAATATAATTGCAGTTCATCGAGTAGAGTGGAGTTAAAGCGTTAATTTAGTAATTTTAACGACGATTATTATTCAGAATTGACAAAATATTATGAAGTTCAACAGTGAAAAAGCCGTGGACGAAACAGAAAGTATTTATTTGAAGTTATTCGGCACCGGGGTAAGCAGAGACTATATATTATAATTCCATTTGCTTCGATCCTGACACTCTTTTCTTGCTTCCTCCACATTCATCAATCGCTTCATACACGCACGCAGGTTCAGAGTAGATCGTACTAAACCTTTTCTAAGGACATCTTTAATTTGGTTAATGTAAGTCCTTCTAGGTCTTCCTCTGCCAGCCCTACCATCAATTTTCGCTCTATATACCGCCTGGAAACCACGTGATAGATTCGAATTCATTTGTTTAGAGCCCCAACCGGGATTCGAACCCGTGAAACTACGGTTTAAATCACGCGTTCTCCAAACAAGGCTACACATCACGGATTTTTTGTTTCTACAGAGTAAAAAAAGAAAAGATTTTTCTTAATCTAGAATTTTAAATCTCTCAAACTTTTACAGTTTACTCCGAAAGGGAAACAAACTCGTAGAATACTCCAGAACATTCCAGCATAGTAGAGCAAAATGAGATCGCACGCTAGTGTGATTGGATCCAAAATTTATCTTAACTGTTACCGTACTGCAACGAGATAAAGGTGATATTCGTGAGAAAACAACATGAGGAGATCGAAAATTTACCTCAATTTTTGAGAGGAAACCTGAATTGAAATTGTGTTAAATGTCTGTTGAAATTTCATTCTGTAATAGGCTATTGTACAACTAGGGCTCTCACCCAATACAACATTTAAGACAACAAGCCTGAGGGTGCGCAGTTGGGTGCGAACCTCGGCCCAGGGCCTCGTTTGACAGGATTATTTGAAAGATTGAATCGACCCTAGTTGGTTGATAGCGATAAGCGTTGAGTGAGGAAAATCGTCGACCACGCCGGCAGGGTCGGTATCGGGGACAAACAAGCTACTCGAGATGAATTTGTAAGGAAAAGCGATCGCTTCTATAAGTACTTATTCATAATTACAAAAAAAATACAGAGTCTTTAAAGTAAAATTACATTTTAGATCATCTTAGACTGGCTTCTATTTAAAAAAGAAAGAAATAAAGAAAAGTATTATATAGGGACACAGTAACAAATAAAAAAATAAGACATGAAATAATACATAACTTACAATCAAAACACGTAATAAAAACAACTTACACGAGAGAGTACAAACGGAAATCGTGGCTCTTACAAATACAACATCGACTATACAAAATGAAATAAAATTTATTCGCTTTAAAGTGATACAAAAGATTTTAAAAAAATCGAAAATTCTTACCGCGGAACGGACGATCTCGCGGGCAGCCGCTAGTTAAAAATAAAATTGCTATTCAAAATTCTAGATTAAGTAAATTAAATTCATCTTTTTTGGGGTAATGTACGTATATACGTTTTGCTGGTTGCTGGTTGTGATAACAATTACCGACCTTGTCAACCATCAGAGTTGCGTCTATTTCAGTAAATAGTAGCCAGTGGAAAAGTAGCCAGTGAAATAGTAGTCACTGAAATAGTAGCCAGTGAAATAGTAGCCAGTGATATAGTAGCCAGTGAAATAGTAGCCAGTGAAATAGTAGCCAGTGAGATAGTAGCCAGTGAAATAGTGGCCAGTGAAATAGTAGCCAGTGAAATAGTAGCCAGTGAAATAGTAGCCAGTGGAATAGTAGCCAGTGGAATAGTAGCCAGTGGAATAGTAGCAAGTACTCCGAAGCACGGATCATCTTTCGGACAACCGGGTGATCAGCCTGCAATTTCCTTACCAAAGTAGGGATCACAAAGCGTTCGTTTTTTATGATATATCTCCACTGGGATTCGAACTGATGCTGATTTATTAGTGTTATGAATGTCATGGAGTATAATATAGAATTAATTTTTAATCTCATTACATTAATTCACTTTAGCTACGAAAACTCTATAAATGAATAATACAATATTCAAACCTAATAAAAATTCAAAACCTGACTAGAATATCAAATAAATTAATTTCTAGCATATCTTCGGGATCAAACCTAGTCTGGTACAAAATTCTATGAAACTTTAATCAACTCTTGTCTACTAAACGAGTAAGTACATATTTTAAAATTGCGAACTCAAAAGCGAGTATTAACCTCGGAAAGTACCGTTTCAAAGTGCGATAAAGCTAGATAGCACTCGATCCAACTGGATTATACCGGTATATACCGGTACTATGGGGGAAAACTCCACGGAATGGGTTTTAAAACGTTTTACGGCACTTTATCTCATTCCTATTATGGCAAATTTGTATCTCGAAATAGATTTTAAGATTCTGTTCCGTTATGTCAGTTATCGATTGAAATGTAATCGATGTATGAAAGCGTAGCGTGGCTAGAATACAAAGCAGTGTAATAGGTATCTACTTATTGGTCGATGCGATATATTTATGTTAAAATATTATTTAAATATATATAGAAAAAGACAATAAAAAGTAATAATTGGCAATACAAAAAGACAAGGAGTCTTATCATTTTTTATTCACCACAGGTATTTTTCAAAACAAAAAAAAATATTGTTAAAACACTTTTGCGTATCTGTTTAATTTGTGTTACTTTGTGTAACCAAACAGTGATGGGGCGGCATACAAAGGAGCTTATAAAAGTAAAAAAAATATTTATTTAATTATAAATTCGTTGAATAAAAAATAGAAAAGGTGATATAAACTTTATATTTTTTTTTATTTACTTAAGCTATTACGCAAGGTATAGGTATATGGCTGAGGAGTAGTTGTAACAAGAAACTCCATCTATACTTATAATAAATCTGTAGAGAGGTCAATTCTGTACATTAAATATTTTTTCAAAATAACTATCAGGGGGTGATAAGTGGTCGATACTGATGCCAAAAATGCAATCAGTAAAATTTTTGTCTGTCTGTCTGTCTGTCTGTCTGTCTGTCTGTCTGTCTGTCTGTCTGTCTGTCTGTATGTTCCTTATAGAAACAAAACCTACTGGACGGATTTTAATGAAACTTGGTACAATTATTCTTCACACTCCTGGACAGGTTATAGTATACTTTTCATCACGCTACAATCAATAGGAGCAGAGTAGTGAAGGGAAATTCTTTTGTATGAAAAATCTAAACCACTCAAGTTAGACGTTTGAAATTTGGCATGCAGGTACCTTAGATACCGTAGAGGTATACTAAGAAAGGAATTCCCGAAAATCCTACGGGAACGGGAATTAGCGGGAAAATCCTTTTGTATGAAAAATCTAAACCACTCAAGTTAGACGTTTGAAATTTGGCATGCAGGTACCTTAGATACCGTAGAGGTGTACTAAGAAAGGAATTCCCGAAATTCCCACGGGAACGGGAATTAGCGGGAAAATCCTTTTGTATGAAAAATCTAAACCACTCAAGTTAGACAATTGAAATTTGGCATGCAGGTACCTGAAGTACCGTAGAGGTGCACTAAGAAAGGAATTCCCGAAATTCCCACGAGAACGGGAACTAGCGGGAAAATCCTTTTGTATGAAAAATCTAAACCACTCAAGTTAGACCTTTGAAATTTGTCATGCAGGTACCTTAGGTACCGTGGAGGTGCACTAAGAAAGGAATTCCCGAAATTCCCACGGGAACGCGAATTAACGGGAAAATCCTTTTGTATGAAAAATCTAAACCACTCAAGTTAGACGTTTGAAATTTGGCATGCAGGTACTTTAGTAAACTTAAAGCTTAGTTGCAACAGGATATTACAAAATTCCCGCGGGAACGGTAGTTAGCGGGAAAATCCTTTTGTATGAAAAATCTAAACCACTCAAGTTAGACAATTGAAATTTGGCATGCAAGTACCTTAAGTACCGTGGAGGTGCACTAAGAAAGGAATTCCCAAATTCCCACGGGAACGCGAATTAACGGGAAAATCCTTTTGTATGAAAAATCTAAACCACTCAAGTTAGACGTTTGAAATTTGGCATGCAGGTACTTTAGTAAACTTAAAGCTTAGTTGCAACAGGATATTACAAAATTCCCACGGGAACGGTAGTTAGCGGGAAAAAACATTTGTATGAAAAAATCAAATCTAAATAAAAGGAGAAACTGACTGACTCAGTGACTGACATATATCAACGCATAGCCTGAACGGCTAAACGTAGGCATTTGAAATTTGGAAGGGACATAGCTTAGGTACCGTAGAGGTGCACTAAGAAAGGAATTCCCGGAATTCCCACGGCAACGGAAATTAGCGGGAAAATCTTTTTGTATGAAAAATCTAAACCGCTTAAGTTAAACGCTTGAAATTTGGCATGCAGGTACCTTAGTTAACTTAAAGCTTAGTTGCAACAGGATATTGCAAAATTCCCACGGAAACGGGAGTTAGTGGGAAAAAAACATTTGTATGAAAAAATCGAAACCGCGTAAGATAGATATTTTCAATTCAATTCAATTAAATTATTTATTGCATTCCATGTAGTACAATAGGGTGTTACATAGGCATAGGAACTAAAACATGGACCCTATAGGGCACAGCAACGTTGAAGGGAAGAGAGGAAGTGTGTATTAAAATTAAAACTCAATGAACAATCAATTAAAAAAAAAACAATTCAATCAATTGATTCAATCTAGCACGCATGCATACCTTAGTAAATATAAAGTTTATTTTTGGCTGTATTTTGAAAAATGGGAGTTATTGGGAAAAAAAAATGTACTTATGAAAAAATCTAAACTGCATAAGTATGCACTCCCACACACACAAAGATCTCTCTCTTATATAACACGCCACGCGGACGAAGTCGCGGGCAAAAGCTAGTTTCTAATAAAATATTTAGTTTTCTACACAACTTCGACTGCACGTTTGCTCTGCCCACCCCATCAGGCATTAAAGGCGTAAGTTATATCCCAAACTTTTAGTTACTTAATTACGATGTTCTGTTATGTTATTGGATACAGAACTTTACATGGTTCATCGTAGATCGTAGCACAGAATAAGTATCATAGCCTAATTTCTATGAAGTAGCGAAATAGGTAAACAGAATTATTATAACGCGCTATTTAGCCCGCTTTGCTTACATTTTCCAACGGGGATAGCGAATAAATAACAAATCGGACAGATTTACGATGCTTAAAAGCAAATTACGCGCAATTATGCGTAAACACGAAAATTAAAACTCGGCGGTAGGGGGCGTGCATGCCGCGATTGTGCCGTTAATGTTGATATACTGCCGCGATGTATTTATACTTTGTTACGATAATTATATTAAAGCATCCCGTGATGGTCTTATTTTGAGAACGCTTGACTTAGTATATCGTAGTATAATAAAAATAAAAAAAATGACCCCCGTGGTCCAGTGGTTGAGCGTTGAGCTCACGATCCGGAGGTCCCGGGTTCGAATCCCGGTGGGGACATATCACAAAAATCACTTTGTGATCCCTAGTTTGGTTAAGACATTACAGGCTGATCACCTGATTGTCCAAAAAGTAAGATGATCCGTGCTTCGGAAGGCACGTTAAGCCGTTGGTCCCGGTTACTACTTACTGATGTAAGTATGTAGTCGTTGCATGAGCCATGTCAGGGGCCTTTGGCGGCTCAATAATAACCCTGACACCAGGGTTGATGAGGTTGGTAATTCACCTCTCAATCCACACGATAGAAGTAGAAGAATAAAAAAAGTAAGGGCTAGAATAATACTTGCCTACGTATAGAACGGACACTCTCCGCCCGCGCCAGTTCGTAACGGTGCCGAGCAAGATTTGCCTCACCCCCGCTGGGTCTCACTTTAGTCTCAATGGCCGTAAGTTAAGGAGTGAGGGAGCGCGTGAGAACTATCTGTCTCACTCGGATTTACGCCTTCGGCGGCACACGGTAGGATCCATATTTTTGTATGAAGTATCGGGGCTATGAACTATAATTATCCGGCCAAGTAGTTAATGCCACCTGCGGCAAATCTACAATAAGTCACGTCAAAAAAAAATAACTATAAGTAGTCAATATTCCTTTCACATATTATAACTAAACCTATTAGGTATACAAAAATACCTAGGTAAAATAATAAGTAGGTGTTTTTTATTTTTTTTACCTTTGATAGGTTTGCTCTTGGCCTCAAACTTGCCCGAAGGCATTGACGAGGCCTAAGATGGAGCGAGCTCGCCCAGAAGGTGCCTGTTTACTCTGGCCTTAAACCCGAGTTATATGCATTCGGAAATACAGAAGACGGCAGAGAATTCCACTCCCTAGTAGTGCGCATAATGAACTATTACTAAAATGGTCTCTAAGCATATCAAATGGAAATCAATATCCTCAGTCAGTTGTAATAATGGCGTCCTGAACCCGAACTGTTGGCGACTAATAGTGTGAATTTGCCCTAATGACAACCATTGACATTGTCAATGACTTCGACCCTGGGGGCGAAGATTATGATTTTAAATGAACTGACGATCTATCTTCATTTTGCTTGAGGTTAACGTGGTCTTCTCATATCTTGTGGGTTGTGAGATGGATGACCAACCTCATTAACCCTGGTGTCAGGGTTATGATTGAGCCGCCAAAGGCTCCTGACGTGGCTCAAGTAACGACTACGTACTTACATCAGTAAGTAGTAACTGCGACCAACGGCTTAACGTGCCTTCCGAAGCACGGATCATCTTACTTCTGGACAATCAGGTAGTCAGCCTGCAATGCCCTAACCAAACTAGGGATCACAAAGTGATTTGTCCCCACCGGGATTCGAACCCGGGACCTCCAGATCGTGAGCAGAACGCTCAACCACTGGACCACTGAGGCCGTTGGTTTACGCGGTTATTATCATAATTAAAACACATAATACTGATGATTCCAAACATCCCGACATCAAATGTAGAAACAAGCGGCAAAGAAAGAGGGTAGTCAGATATGTTTGCCCTTAGAAAATTATGGATCTACCTACTCCACTCCAATTTCATCAGTCGTCCCGTGGTCGCGCGTGTTGAAATATCGGGAGTCTCATATCCCTGATTAACGCGGTAAGAACCCGGCATTATGTATTTTAATTTTCTTCATCTTCGTGTCATTACTTAACACGGGAGAGTTTAATTGGGCCAGCTCCCATTTTTAACCGACTTCAAAAGAAAGGAGGTTATTTCTCTGAAATTCTTCGTAATATCTAATCAGTAGATACCCGTGGACGTATGCCAATCTGTCTAAGGACTTTGCTTACCACGTCTATCTCCTAATTTTTCGGAGGAATTTCAGAGAAATATTATCTTGTATTTTACTGTTTAGAGCGCAATTTTTCCATTCCATTATTTCGGTTTAGTTTTTTAACTTATACGTATACATTTTTTATTACTTTTACAGGGTGTTAATGACATCGTAACGAAAACTTTGAATGATGATTCAGACCATGATTCTGAGTTGATATCAAGTGGAATTTCCTGTCTGAAAATTAATAAAAATTTTAGTTTTTTTTAAATTATTGTCAGTTCCAAACTTATGCGACGGAAAATTCCACTTGATATCAACTCCGAATCAGTCGGAATCATCCCTCAAAGTTTTCGTAATGATGTCACCACTAAAACCCTGTTTAGACTGTGCAAATGAAGAATAAACATCCGCAATTTCGGCCCGGAATAGTTCATAAGGGCTCTTCAAATCTCGAGAACATTTCTCGTGAATGATTTTCCATTAAGGCCAATCAATTAATACGCGGCCCGCAATCGAAGGCGTGACCAACTTGCGGCCCGAACTTCGTGGAAATTAATTTGTAGTATTAATTTAACGCGACCTCACAGAACCGGCGAATCTGTCTTGCTTATTAAATTATCAGACAGAAAACTATATTTCAATGTTGACATACACACGTACACACCTGTGATCCTTATAAGGTAGGGGACGAAAGGGGTTCTTTTTCTTCTATCGTGTAGGTTGTGAGGTGGATTACCAACCTCATTAACCCTGGTGTCAGGGTTATTATTGAGCCGCCAAAGGCTCATGACATGGCTCATGTAACGACTACTTACTATCAGTAAGTAGTTACCGGGACCAATACCTTAACGTGCCTTCTGAAGCACGGATTATCTTACTTTTAAACAGTCAGGTGATTAACCTGTAAAGTCCTTACCAAACTAGAGATCACAAAGTAATTTGTATTATATTTCCCCACCGGGATTCAAACCTAGGACCTCCGTGAGCCTAACACTCAACCACTAGACCACGGACCCAGTTGTGTGAGGGGACTAACAGAACATAACATAACATATGCTCCAAGAACATCCTTATAGCCTATATACGTCCCACTGCTGGGCACAGGCCTGCCCTCAATTAACCGGAGTGATTATGGAGCATACTTCATAACGCTGCTCCACCGTGGGTTAGTGGAGATGATTTGTACGTCTAACAGCCGGGACCTACGATTTAACGTGACCTCCGAAGCACGGAATCATCTTACTTATTCGGACAATGATTCAAGTCTGCAATTTCCTTATGAAAAAAGGACAGTTTAACATTTGGACATTGTCCCCGTCGGTAATCGAACGCGGACCTCCAGATTGTGAGCCCAACCCTCTAACCACTGGACCACAAAGGTTGTCCTAAACTAATATATATTTTTAAATATGGCTGTACTCTACTTGTCCTCTTTCTACTGTGACTCTTGTTACCATGCAAATTTAAATTAAGGGCACAGAGCTTTCCTAAATTTCTAATCATCTCTTATATAATGCAAACGTACACTTCATATCCTCGTTAAGGTAAACAGGTGTAACTCAATAACTTTATTTTGATGGAGGCCTGGCCCCTATGTCGTTACCATCCCATCAGCTCGTACGAAGCGTTTCGTTTACTCTTTGAAACAAACGGCAAAGGTCTGGAATTCTCTGTCCGCGAATCTGTTTCCGAAAACAATCTGGGCAACCTCCGTGGTCCAGTGGTCGAGCATTAGGCTCACGATCCGGAGGTCCCGCGTTCGATTCCCGATGGGGACATGTCACAAAAAATACTTTGTGGTCCCTAGTTTGGTTAGGACATTACTGGCTAATTACCAGATTGTCCGAAAGTAAGATGATACGTGCTTCGGAAGGCACGTTAAGCCGTTGGTCCCGGTTACTAATTACTGATGTAAGTGAGTAATCGTTACATGAGCCATGTCAGGGGCCTTTGGCGGCTCAATAATAACCCTGGCACAAGGGTTGATGAGGTTGGTACTCCATCTCACAACCCACACGATAGAAGAAGACCTGGGCATCGTCAAGTTCACTCTTCTTCTCGTCAGTCATAACACCATACGAAATGACGTAGATTCAAAAATGTTAAATTGACCTTTAACAAGTTTATCCATGATAATTAATGGTTTCCTTCCGAGAAACTATGAAAGGCATACAATACAAGGAATAAAAATAAAATTGCAATTGAAAATTCTAGCTTAATTAAATTAAATTCATATTTTTTGGGGTTATGTATACGTTTTATAATAAAATACCAGATAACATTTTAAATTTGTCATAAAATAAATTTAAAGCTCATGTGAAGCTTACTTTATGTAAAAAAGTTTATTATAAGATTAATGATTACCTAAATGATAAAAATTTCTGGTATTAAATGTGTTCCTCTAGTTATTAAATAACTTGTAATGTATACCCTCATTGATTTAATAGATGTGTTGCTGTTGCAGTTTCTTGTAATTTCTTCTCCTGAGCCATAATACCTTACGAAATGACGTAGACTCAAAAAATTTAAATTAACCTTCAACAAGTTTATCCATGATAATCACGTTGAATAAATGATTCTGATTTTTGATTTCACTTTCTAGGTAAGCATGTCCCATCTTTGGCCGCATCGTCATTTACCATCAGGTGAGATTATACATTGTTTTAGGTTTACTATTATCTATTATCTACTATATTATTATCATAATTAAAACACATAATAACGGGTTCTTACCAGGTTTATAACAGAGATATGAAACGCGATAAGAACCCGTTATTATGTATTTTAATCAGGAGAGATTGTAGTCAAATGCTTGCCTATCTCCGATAAAAGAAAAACATTAAATTGTAACAAACTCACACACAGTAATATCTACTAAAATGATTGCAAACTATCATATTTTGAGCATCATGTCAGATTTGCCTCAGATGGCATTAACTACTTGGCCGGGCAAATGGGGAACGCTGAGGGCACTCACCCCCTGTACCTTGAAAGGCCAAGAGTACAACTTCACGTCTGTGTTGATTAAGAATTGTATCTATCTATATAAGTAATAATAATTTATAACTACACAGTATAAAACAAAATCGCTTTTTCTGTCCCTACGTAATATCCCTATGTACGCTTAAATCTTTAAAACTACGCAACGCATTTTGATGCGGTTTTTTTAATAGATAGTGTGATTTAAGGGGAAGGTTTATATGTATAATAACGTCCATTAAATAGTGGAAAAATACTGTTATTTTAGAGGTTTTTAATGTGATGTCATAAATAATTTCATTTTTTTTTCTCTGCATTGCACCCGAGCGAAGCCGGGGCGGGTCGCTAGTATTATATATTATACACTGCTAACTGCTGGAAGAAATCTCTTTCTTAAAGACCTGTCTGTTTTGTTTGTATGTTTCTTTTGTCTATTTATTGTGTCATCATCTCCCTAGCGTTATCTCGTTCTTACATAACCTGAAGCTTTGACAGGTCCGGTTTTTTACAGAAGCGACTGTCTGTCTTCCAATATGCGAAGGGAAAGCTGAGGTTACAGGTTAGGACACATACCTCCGAAAATGCATTTCTCGAGAAACTGGGCTTCTTCACGATGTTTTAAACCGTTAAACACTTTAAAATCTCCAAAATCGACATACGCCGTTCACCAGCCAACCGCATGCATAAGTAAGACTGCCATACATATACGAAGTGCGGGTAATTGCTCGAGGAACTGTTCAAGACAGGGCCCCCGTTATTAATGATCCACCCACCCTTATTTACAAGTCATTAACCGACCGTGTGCTCAGCAAATATTACCAACTATGGATTTTGAATTAATTTGCCTTTTTATTGAATAGGTTTAGTTGCTAGGTTTAGTGGCTAGAGTGAAAAACAGTGTGATAAGACAGAGATGTGGTTGAAAAGACGATATAGGGACTAAGATTGAGAAGGGAATGTTAGGTTGGTTTGAACGCGTAGAGCGGATGAAGGATAATAGAATTTTGAAAGCGATATAAAGCAAAAGTTGATGGTAGGGCTAGCAGAGGAAGACCTAAAAGAATAAGTCCTTGACCAAATTGGAAATATCTTTAGAAAAGGTTTAGTACGATCTACTCTGAACCGGCGTGCGTCTATGAAGCGATTGATGAATGTGGAGGAAGCAAGAGAAGTGTGTCAGGATCGAAGCAAATGGAATTCCTTAGTCTCTGCTTACCCTTGTGCGAAATAGGCGTGAGTTTATGTATGTATGTGATGTTTAGTTGCTAGGGAAATGTATTAGTGAAGGTTCGTTGGCGTCAACTATATGATTCCCTAACGGTCCTTTCTCGCTAGGATACCATAGCGTCGCAACAAGAGTCACGCTACCATTAAAACTCTTCACCAACTTGCAAAGATTGTGACAATCGATCGCTGATGGCGATGCCTAGTGGTACTCCGTACAAATATCTCATTCTTCTCCTACGTGCGAGCGAGATACAAACCACGCGCTCTCCCACTTACTCCTTAGCAGCTTACGGCCATTTAAGACTGTAAGGGGATGATGAGGTCGGCACCCGGTACGAATTGTTGCAGGGCGGAGAATTACCGTTCTATACGTAGTCATCATCACCAGCCCATTAACGTCCCCACTGCTGGGGCACGGGCCTTCCCTATGGATGGATAGGGAGATCGGACCTTAAACCACCACGCGGGCCCAGTGCGGATTGGTGGTTATTAACGACTGCTAATACAGCCAGGACCAACGGCTTAACGTGCCTTCCGAAGCACGGAGGAGCTAAAGATGAAAACTTTTTTTTTGTAGTCACCTATCCTATGACCGGCCTTTGCGAAAGTTGCTTAACTTGAACAATCGCAGACCGAGCTATACGTAGTATTATTGATTATTCTATGCTAGTGGTACAAAGAGTTTTTGGAAAAGCAACCCTTAAAAGTGACACAGATTCCAAGCCAGAACGAAGTCATACCAGTAACAAATAAGATTTGAAACTTAATCTTGCAAACAAACGACTGTCGTCTATAGGTTCCGCAGTCTACGAATAAGTTTTATCTTTCGTGCAACATTGTAGGAGATTGAGTGACACAGTAAAATTGTAAATAAGTGACTTTGCATCTTTGTACGTTTGTAGGTCTTGCTGTGTCAGAGTTCATAGTTTTGGGTCAACTTTTACAGGGTTTTAAACCCTGTGGACACGGAAGCGGTTAACGTTTTGGCATCGAATAAAAATAATATTATGAACTCTATCTGATTCCGCCTTATTACAAAATGAAGAGTTTAGCTGCGTTTCAATTTTATGGGCCTTTCCAAATGTCGCGAACATTTGGCGCGTGACATGTTGCCCATTATGTTGAATGTTAGCGCGGAACTTTTGTTTAACAACGTTCTCTGTCTGCGCATCTACTACACGTCAGTCGTCGACAACATGTCGCCGGAGTAACTAGTGTTGTTGCGTGTCACGTAAGCCTCGTATCCACTAGGCAATAATTAACGCCCAACACGTAACGCTTAACATGTAAGTACGGCAACGTTGCACAACAGCGCGCGACGTTGCCAGCTGAAGCGTAACATGTCGCGCAGCTTGTTGTTTGATTAAAAATCACAGCATCGTTAGTTGAACATCAATATAATTGTTGTCGAGTGGAGACGTGACGCGCAACAACACTGTAACTAGTGTTGTTGCGTGTCACGTAAGCCTCGTATCCACTAGGCAACATTTAACGCCCAACACGTAACGCTTAACATGTACGGCAACGTTGCACAACAGCGCGCAACGTTGCCAGCTGAAGCGCAACATGTCGCGCGGCTTGTTGTTTGTAGTACATGTAGTACATGCTTAGACAGACAACGTTGTTAAACAAAAGTTCCGCGCTAACTTTCAATTTGAGCGACATGTTGCGTGCCAAATGTTGCCAATTGATGCTCAACTAGCGATGCTCTCGAAACAAACAACAACCTGCGCGATATGTCGCGCTTCAGCTGGCAACGTCGCGCGCTGTTGTGCAACGTTGCCATACATATTGAGCGTTACGTGTTGCGCGTTAATTTTTGCCTTGAGAAGGGAAGGGAAAATTTCTTTTGTAACTTCTCACGAGACGCGCATCATATTTTAAACCGACCATTATTGCCTGCCATAGTCTCCATTTTCTAGTAAGGAAGATAAAGTCGAATTCCGTGGTTTACAGCTTGAGCAGGAATTCCAACCCGTGATACAAGGTTTGTAGCTTTATCCAGTCCGTTAAGGATTCCTTCACGTAATGCCTTCTTTTTTAACGTGACTAATTGTAGATTTGTCGCAAATGGCATTAACTACTTGGCCGACAAATGGGGAGCGCTGAGGGCTCTCACCCGGTTAACATAAGGGGTTTCCACTGACGCGGAGAAGAGCGGAGATGTGCAGATTTGACCAATCACAGCGTTCGAGAGAGCGTAAAACGAAGATGCTCTGTCACTCTCTCCATCACGGTGATTGGTCGATTCCTGCACATCTCCGCTTCTCTCCGCGCAGCTCCGCGTCAATGGAAACGCAGCCTTATACCTTCGTCTTATACATCGATTAAGAAACAAAACACAAATCACCTCCAGAGTTCAAAGTTTAAATTAACACAGTACAAGAGGGCTCAACCCCTGTTAAAATAAACTTCCTGAAAACATCAGTAAAAAACTGGCCAAGAGCAAGTCGGTTTTGGGCACAGAGGTTCCTGGACCGGCTCTTATCTTATCTAACCAATTTGACCCCACTGTTGGGCAAAGGCCTTCTTTCTAATCCCCTTGATTCTGTGTGAACATCGGCCAGTCTCTCCTTTGGAACTCCCATACGAAAGATAAATACCAAACTCCCTTATTACCAGTCCAAACACCTTCCCAAGAAATGGGGCGAAATAAGGCTATTTATGACGTGCGCGTATATGTAATTTAAAAATAAATATATACAGTGTTAGTGACACCGTACTGGGGAGGATGATTCAGCTCATGATTCTGAGTTAATATCAAGTAGAATTTTCCGTCGCAAAAATAGAGAATAGAAAATAATTTTAAAAAACACAAAAAACGTATGAGTTCCACTTAATATTAACTCAGAAAAATGAGCTAAAGCATCTTCGCGTGTCCTGTATTTGTTCCAAACTGACCTACCTACCTCTAACAGATGAGCAAATATACACTTTGTATGGTGGCCATCTTGTTTTTCCAACATTTTGTTTATTTTTCGGTACTAATACCCTGTATACTTAATTCGTCCAATACCCCCAGTACAAACGTTGGCCAAGCACGTTCGCCAAGCCCGTTGGCCCAGCCGACTCGCCAAAATGGGCCGTGTACTCTAAGGGCTCAAAATATTTACAGACAAGTAAGTAATCAGAGTAAAGTAAGTAGTAGGTACAGTCATGAGCAATATAATGTACCCACTTTAGGACTCGCACTAACATATTTGACATTTAGTGAGATTTACAGTTCAATTTGTCAAAAAAGATAATGTGACATGGTACCAAAGTGTATACATATTAATGCTCGGGACCGTACACCTAATAAAGCACCAACATAATAAAATTATAAATTCCTAAAGTTTTGCGCTTCAACGTCACGCCTTTACATTCCCTTCAGCGGTTCGAACCGCAAACTCCAAGTTCTCATGAACAACCCAAGTTTGAGATTAATGACTTGTAAATAAACCTCCCAGGAGAATTTAGTGGAAAAAATCTTTTTTTGCTTGATTTTCTTGCAAATCGCACGCCGTGGTATAGCCCCTGCGGAGTTGAAATAAAAAGGGATACGAGATTCCATTTTTCGCGACGAAAAGTTTGAGATCAAACGAACTGCCGATAGATGTGTCAAGATTTTGTTATCAGAATATGGGTGTAATACTTTCTGGTTTATTTTTTGACATGACTTATCGTAGGCCCTGGACGCATTCATTAAGGGCACTGAATTACACGAGTTCGCATGTCGCCTACGCCTACTGTCTGGACCGCTACATCGATTTACCCAGCGTTAATTGCGTAGTAACACAAGCGCTAGTTGTGGTTGCGCCATACAAAAGAAGCAATGAATGAGAAAGTTTATAATACGATCGTTCTCCTTATAATATGCTCATTTTGTGCATATTTCGGTCCTATCGGCTATTCTCCCGCGAGATATCTCTATAACAAGAACTCTGAATGTACCTAACGAATTCATAATCAACCTTAAGAATCCAACTACTCAGGGAAGTTTTTAACGAGTTATAAAATGTTTCAGAACCTGAAAAGTCAAAGAAAGGAAGCAGTTTCAAGTTGGCCCCGTAAAGAGTAGATCCAACGTTAGTTAAATTCTTGCAAATAAGGTGTATGAAGGCAGAACATCGGCAATACAACCAAATATACGCCTGATAAGAGCGTTGGGCTCACGAGGTCCGGATTCGTTTCCCAATGGGGACATTGTCGAAATCTCTCTGTGACGCTGTCCTTTCTTTGGTTAAGACATTGCATGCTTGAATCGTACTTCGTGGGGCACGTTCAGCCGTTAGTCCCGGCTTTTAGCCGTATTGCACTACCAGCATGCAGTGGAGCAGCATGGTATACTCCATAATACCCCCTCCGGTTGACTAAGGGTCAGAAGACCCTGTCCCACTGAGCAGAAGCCCAGTGGGACATATGTAGGCTGTTTATGTTAAACTTAGATAATAATAATGAAGGCGAGCCAAAGCACTCAAAAATAAATATCAAATTAAAAAATATAAAAAATATAAAATAATAAAGATAATATTTTATCTTATCTCACACAATGGGTGCCTATAGATGAACGTCTGAGCAGAGCCAGTCCCAAAAGAAGATGGAAAGACGATTTGGATGCCTTTGAAGGGGACTGGCAAAACATCTGCCTGGATAAGGAATTGTGGAAAAATTAAGGAAAGCCTTTGCTCAGCCAGTGCGACGTGATATAGGCTAGAGAACAAAAAAAAATAAAGACATAGAGTTGTGACGAACTTATCTCTCCCTGGTCAATTCATCAGCAAACCTGGTGAATACAACATTGCAGACTTTGCAGGCTTGCTTGGGACGAGTTGTTGATGAGTGACTTTATAGATACCACGGTTCTGAGCTCCCCCGAGAGCCGGTCAGGCCCTTCGTCTTCAGCTTGTCTTCACTGGCCAACATAGGGAAACGATATACAAATAAAAATAATAATAATACACACACACACTCACGACACCTTCGCACTGTATTCATTCTGTCGACTTGCTGAAGTTGCTGTGGTGAGGGTTCTTATTGGCTCTCTCATTCTCTAAAAATTTCGATTTCGGTCGTGACAAGCATAACTTTATCGGGTGGAAACTTGTATCTGACCTATTTATCAGATGTTATGACAGAACCCTGTCTGTTATTAGGAGTCTAAAGGTTGCATCGTCGATGAGGCAGAATTTCAGTCTCGGTCTTAAGTTTTAAGACAGGCATAAAGCAGACACTAGACGCTTACCTGCCTTGCTTTCTGCTTCTTTGTCGCGGGGATTATACACTCCGTGGGGTTGCCAACGGAAATATTTATTTTTTTATTTTTACATTAAACGGCAGCACTGAGATGAGAAATTATTATTTTAGATTAAACGGCAAGTACTCCGATGAGAAATGTTTCTATGTTTTGTTTATGAAATTTGTTTTAATGGAGAGGATTTTGTTTTCACCACTTGTGCAAATAGAGTGCGTCTAGCTTGAGCTTAAACCTTCCAACCTTCTTTTTTCTTTTTTCTCAGCAACATTCCCAGATAGCTAAACCGCCTCACGTTTTAAAAAATGAAATAATATGTAACAATCGCAAATTCTGTCGGAGCAAAACCACCACGAAAGTTAAGCAATAACTCCATATTTTTATTTACCTAGCTATTAAAAAAATCCCACGTTCGTGGGAGAATTAATCTCTTTAGCTGGCAACACTGGCTGGCTACTTTGTAAGCAGGTGCACTAGTTTATGATCATTCTTTATTTTATACGTGTTCACCAAAATAGATTTATGTCCCGAGGCGCAGATGAGCTTCATAAAACGTTGAAATCTTTTTAAATTAAAAAGAGGTTTGAACACATTTGACAGTGATTTTATGGGTTTTTAACAGTGTTGCCAATTTTAACGACCGATTAGAGTCCGGTGTTAACCAACCTTACGCCACGGCTCAAGACAAAGTATCCAAAGGTTTAAGCTGCAAAATTGTTGCATTTGACGCATCGACCGTCGATATATCATCACCCTATTGTTATCCCTTTTTTCACAGGGTCCGCTTACCTAACCTGAAGATTTAACAAATCCGGTTTTTCATAAAAGTGACTTTCTGTCTCCAACCCGTGAAGGGATAACCTGCCGAATATCCCATAAACTTAAAAAAATACGATGTACTATCTTTATGTAACATAATAACATAACAAACACTTTATTGCACACATATGAAATACTTACAAGATGCAGAGACAAAAGATAGAAAATATAATGATAAGTACTTACCTATTTATTGCCTTTAAGAAAGGACCTACGCCTAGCTGATTAGCGACATAATTATAGTACACAAATAGTACACAAATTGATAAATCCTTCTTTTTTGAAGTCGATTAAAAATCTTGCGAAAGTTGCTTAACTTCAACAATCGCAGAATAAAGTATTATTGTAAACGATTGCATCTCCTAAGTTGCGTCACTGCCACCTTCCACTCACAGCGCATAGAGTAGACAATTTATAGTGCCACAGCGCGGTTAATTTAAATGTAAAGTCTTGCCCCGACGTGTCTTCCTACCAACTAGACCATCCCATTCCCATTTTAATTAAAATCTCTTTGTTAACTTGAATCTTTGTGTCTTGTGCTTGGAGGCGTATAATTACACTTCTAAAGTCTGTTTCTGTGGTGGAGTCGAGCTGGTGCGAAATCTTGGGAATGTTAAGAATGCGAGTCCGTCCGTGGCCTTGACTTGAAAGTTGCTTTGGTGTTTGGTAATGAAGTTCTACAAGGCAGATTATTGGTGTGTTGCCACTTGCTTCGATACCTGTCTGATAATCTACTTAGAACTTTTATAACAGATAGTAGTAATAGATAGCTCACGGCAGTCAGAGGTGCATTCGTTGCGAGATGAATTACCCACCACTCACCGACTCATAAGTGACTGTTAGCTATGGTTTTATAAAAACGTCTGTCTATCTTTTATCTTGTCATGTGAGTCTTATTATTATTATGATTATATATACCTGGTTTTGTTATACCATGACTTATACATGTTTTCACCACATCTTTACTACGGGCTTTTAGCGCATACGAAGTAATATATGAAGCGAAAGAATGCTAAAATTGTTCACAAACAGAAGGCTAGCCTCGCGGCTCCGTAACTCAAGAACATACGAAATAAACATACTAATTAAATACGCATTTGAGAAACAATAAAATTATGCACTGAAGCATCCGCATCTGTAATGCGTGTGCGAGTGCGTGTGCGTGTGCATGTGTGTGTGGGTGTGGGTGTGCGTGTGTGCATGTGTGCATGTGTGTGTGGGTGTGTGTGTGTGTGGGTATGGGTGTGTGGGTGTGGGTGTGTGCGTGTGGCTGTGTGCGTGTGTGTGTGTGTGTGTGTGTGGGTGTGGGTGTGTGGGTGTGAGTGTGGGTGTGTGTGTGTGTGTGTGTGTGTGTGTGTGTGATTCTGTGTGTGTCTTAATTCTCATATTATCTAAAATGTATATAATCGAATTAAATGTGCGCGTGGTAGTGTCATGAGTTCAAATCTCGGCGTGGGCTCTAAACCCCTTAATTCTTATATGAGTTGGAATTCATGTTCGGATTATAAATAATTGACATCACAAATTCTACTGTTCTTTTTTCAAATAACAACAAAACCGACCTACAAAGTAATGTACCCAATTTATATTTAAATAGGCTATTAAACACACGCACATAAAGCCACGGTACATTAACCCGTGCCGAACAAATTGTACCTATAATGTCCGAAAAAACATTTCCCGAAACGGCATTAAACAAATCCTTGTACGAATTAGACGTGTACATAATTTGTTTCGGATCGTCCTGTCGGCATTCCGTATTATGTCCATGCGGACAGACGTGCGGATGCGGGACACGGGGCGGGGGATAAGGGATGCATGCGGGTCACGCCGCAACGACGTGTGTACAGTCGCCGACGGACATGTGACAATAGTGTTGTGATTTGGATGGCGTGAATAAAATATATAATAATTATAAGAAAAGATATAAGTAAATAAAAAAATAAAAGAAAATATATAAATAAAAAAATATAAATAAAAAAAAGATATAATAATTATAAATATACTTCGGTATATAATTATGTTAAAAAAACAGAAAAATGTACAACGGCTTGGTATGACACAAAAAAGGAGGGAAGAACAACAGCGCCACACGTGACGAAAATAGGAACTAAAAAACGATTGCGTTCCATTTCAACAAGTAGGCCTCTTTGATTGCCCCTTTTTACCTGCCCGGACTATGACGAAGCAAATAGGGTAATAAGAGGTAATACGTTAATTCTGTTACGAGTAAGGTAAATCAGAAAACAAAGTTAATAAAGTAATTGGTTTTTTTTTTACCCTATTTACCATTTAATTGGTGCTGATTCCAGTACAAACCATGTAATTTTATTTTAAGCTACACCTGTGATTTTCTTATTGCCGAAAAGGAAAGGGACGGATGTATAACACACGTCAATTTTGGACAGTAATTTAAATAACCCTCTCAAAATTGTATATTTGCCGGCCAAATTAAGATGACAACGTCAAACGGGTTGCATACTAGCGAGATGCCTATGTGGTTCACCCAGGTTATTCACTCATTTTAAAATTAAAATAATTAATATTAATAATTATTTTATTTTTTTTAATTAATTTTTTTTTTTGGGGAAATTAACAGATATCAATCATCCGTCCCTTTCCTTTTCGGCTATAACTATAACTTAAAATAGGAGGTGCCTGCAGGAACCAGGGTCATTGACCCGTTAAAAATTGTTTTCTGAGTAAAGTTCTTAAAGATAAAAAAAAAACATAATTCATTCGTAACTTAAGTAACATATGGACATTCGTAAGATATGGAATAAATGAAATAAAGTTCATCATATCCCTAAGATGGATATACCTTCGCGTCAATAGCGGCTGTAAGTTGTGGCTCTGCCCACCACATTAGGAATTACGGCGCATACTCGACCAAGCTGCTCCATTATGATAGTAGAAGATAGCAAGAGTAGAAGTTAACAAAAAACTTAAATATCATGAATTCTCAGTAATCAATCGTTGTAATACAAACACGCAGCCGCTTTTGGTATTGGCTGGAAAAAAAAAATTAACCCCAAAAATGTAAAGAATGAATGTTTTAAGTAAAGTATGATTTTTGTCTGTACCTGTACGAATCCGGTGAAATTTTCACTTGTATAGCGGTGCCTTTCGTTTTGAGAACATTTTGTTTTGCTATTTACAGCCCAGCGTGTGGACACGGGACACGTGTCGTGTGCTATTATTATTTTATTCTTCCTCTGTCCATATTTTATACGAGGAAAACGAACAGATGAACTACTTGATGGGCAGTCTTGTGGAGTCAGATGGAGTACCAACCTCATCAATCCTGGTGTCAGGGTTACTATTGAGCCGCAAAAGGCCCCTAACATGGCTCATGTAACGACCCGGTTATTACTTACTGATGTAACCGGGACCAACGGCTTAACGTGCTTTCCGAAGCACGGATCATCTTACTTTCGGACAATCTGGTGATCAGCCAGTAATGTCCTAACCAAACTAGGGCCCACAAAATATTTTTTTGTGATATGTTCCCACCGGAAATCGAACCCGGGACCTCTAGATCGTGAGCCCAACGCTCAACCACTGGACCACGGAAGTCGTTATGGGCAGTAGTCATCGTTAACCCATTGGGCATTTGCAACACTATCTCCCATGATGCGATAAACAAGCCAATAGCAGAAAGTAGTTTATTTATCGAGTCCGTGAGTCCGTGATAGCTCTGTTCGGACAACAAGTGACATAGATCATTAGATAGGTATGTCATGGGTCCGAATTTGGGCTCGGTCTCCAAACCACTGAATTCAGCTTTATGTTGCCCACCAGAGATGTGCTATGCTACGATGCTACGAATGCGTTTGATATCCACCAATCATAATCATATTCATAGCATAGCACCGGTAGAAACGGATTCAACTAAGATATGTTTTTTATATGGAAGAATGCGTGCTATAAATGTGTGCTATGGATGCATGCTGTGGATGCGTAGCCGCCGCTTCCCTACTATCGATACGTAGCATAGCTCGTAGCACAGCTACTTTGCGGAGGCGCATCTTCGCAGCGCATCTTCTTCGCACAGCTACATAGCTTAGTATTGGTGGAAAGGGTCACATAGCTTCGTAGCGCAACTACACGTCTATACATCTTCGCAGCATAGCTGCATAGTACATCTCTGGTGGAAAGGCACCCTATGAGTTTTGATTATAAGTAGCTATGGTCACCCGAGAAAGCTTCTAGCTAGCCTTTATGAAGTACGCGCATGCAAAGCAAAGGAGGCACAATCAACAAGCAAGGACGACTCGTGCATACCAATTACTAGCTCTCAGAGTGATGAGTTCCATGACTGCGATTGTTGAACATTGCAGAGTTTAGAGTCAGCACGATGATTGCTTGGAGCTCTTTATTGACTATTTCGTACAAGTGATTTTAGTGAGAGTCCTTAGTGCTTCCCAATTGATGCTTTCTGAGGCATCTAAGGTGTATAACGTATTTTTCTTTCTTTATATTATTCGCTGTTTTTACAAGACGCAACCCTCTACCGTTTAGACAAAATGTGTATTATCTAAGTTGTAGTTATCGGTGTTTATATTAATGTATATTAGTATAAGTTACAATTATTTATATGATACTGTTTGATAACCCAAATAAATAAAATAAAATAATGGCTGATTCCAGCACATATCTAATTTTACACATACATAAACTCACCGCCGTAATCCATAAAGTTTTCGATTTTTGTTTTAAACTTCTGACAGGATAACATCCTTAAAAGTAGCATGGAGAGAAATGCTACACCGACAAGAGCGTCTTAAATAGGCGATGTGACGATGTGAACATCATGTAATAAATAATACCCTATGAGGTACATTTCGGTTTTATTTAAGCGAGCAATAGAGCTACGAACAAATTATCATAGTACACCTTTCCCGGCAGCGTACTTGATAATAAAAAGCAGAGGATTGTCTAAGCTTTTCATTTGTACCATGCAAGGAATAGTTTTATTATTTATTTATTTATTTCAAAAATTAAGTACAAACAGTGATTATGCTAACTAGCATCTTTAAACCATGGTTTGTGTCGATGCTAGGTATCTACGATGTCCGTCTTACATTATCATAGATAAGTAGGTAACAAAAACTTGTGGGTAAGCAATAGGTAAACAAACATTTTATGCAGTTTGTGTCTAGGCTACGCATCGCAGAGCGCAAGCAAGTGATATGATAACTACATAGTTACAATTGTACCTATAAAACTTATGCCTACTGGCCGATGTGCATAGCAACACGGTAGGTAGTTATATCTGCCTCCTAAAAATATAAATTCAAAAATAACTAGACAGACTTAGTTCTCAATATTTCGAAGCCCCCTAAGTCTACGCAGGTCGAATGAGGTCTTTTGGTCTTTATCCGCAGTTTATCAAACATTTTACGTGTGAGTGACGTTGACAAAAGCGCATACGGTTGGAATGGAGTCAATGAACCTAAACGCTGTTAGCCCTTGCCTTCCCGCGCGAACACGTCCAAACGACACATAATCCGGAATCAATAGCACTTTATACGCAACGCACAGGGTCGTAGTCAGACGGGGCCTCAAAATGGGGCTTCAACACGGGGCCTCAAATTTGTATGGTTTTTCTGATTAAATTAAATCTTTAGAGATTAACAGATATTTCAAATTAAAAAAAATATTAACAACTTATCCTTTGTTTGTTTTGTTTTTTGTAAAAATATAGGACAGTGGTTTCCATCTTGCCTTCCACCACGTAGTACTCTATGTGACGCGAGTGGGATGGCGCCCAGAGTAGTCTATTTCAAAGCCGTACTAGGACTCCTGTCTTCCGTCTCTGAATAATACTGACAGTTACTGCTGCCCTCTGTCAGGTTCCAGGTTACAGTCCCTATGTGTGGTTATCTAGAGGAATAATTCCATAATTGAACATTTTGACAGAATAGAATAGAAATAGTTTATTATAAAAGGACGCCACACACAAAAAAAAAGACAACAACATCATATCAAATTTCCACTAAAACAAAACAGCACACGAGAGCTCGTTCGATGCGGAAGAGTTTTGGTCTACTTTCATCTTAAGCGCAAGGAATTTAGACATTTTTTTTATTAAAGATATCTAGTAAAAAAATACATAGAAGGCTTATCTAGGTGCATGGCAATTAGCTTTTTGATATAACAAATAAGAGTAAATAATAATAGGAGAACACAACAGGACCTGTCAAATCTTCAGGTTAGGTAAGCGGACGCCGTAAAAAATGGGATAACGCTATAGGGAGATGATGAATAATAGGAGTGGCATGCTTCCGGAGCCTCAACATGTGGCCACCTACATCCGGCCCTGGTAACTAGATCGAGTTTGGGCGAATCGAGACATTTAAGGCGGCACGTGACGCCATTACCCCCGATACAAAGAAAGGAGTGCCAACATCAAAGAGAGTGCCTCTAAAGAAAAAATCTTTTTCTTCGTTGCAAAGATGTTGTTAAATGTGCCAAATTGTTTGGGGGCCGTTTGTCTGGATTTTGGAGGGCTGATGCTTTGAGGGCCCTGCCCTTGGTGCCTTTAACGGTCTTTTAGTCGCGACATTATACCCTAATGGGGCCCCCTAATGAGTGTATTTTTGGACCGTCCGGGAATAACCCTTGCTGTGTAACGGCATTCCGTTGTGGAAGTTTTGGAGAGTGTACTATGCAATATCTCTAAAGTCCTATCATTATTTGCATAACATACATGAACACTTCGTAAACCCTAATGGGGTGGGCAGAGCCACAAGTAATCAATGACAACTTGCAGCCACTGTTGATGCGATGTCGTAAGATGGATATGATGAACCTTATGGTGATAAGGGATCAGCCTATCGCCCATAACATTAGTCCGTCATTTTAGAGGACGCAATCCCTCTGTCGGTTTTTACGACATGCCCGGGAAGACAAGCAGCTGAACGTGTTCTATGTTTTGTTGTTGTTTTTTATGTTTTTAAGAGTTTAATTAAAAAAAAAACAGCCTCTACAGGGTGTTAGTGACATCGTACCGAATAATAAGGGGGATGATTCAGACCATTGTACCATTAACTATCTAATATATATCTTGTTTTATTTTGTAAGTAGGTAGTAAATCAGTTCCCAAAAACCCGTACGACGTTAGTAGCATTTATTTTTGAATTTCGTTGAAACACTAAACATGAACAGAATTTTCCTTTAACAGCGCCAAATTTGAAGCTTAAAAGCGTCCAGCACTTCAATTCTCAAATCCTCGGCGCCCAAAGCCGCAAAAAGTAGAAAAACGAAACATAAATTTGAAATTACCGCCATACATTCTCCGCCTACGTTTTCGCGCGCCGCAATTAGACGCGCCTCGTTACTCGGAGATCAAGACCTAATGAGCCACGTATGCTTTAGTGCACTCGCAGGATCAAAAATTATAATCCGCTACCTCCAACGTGGCTTGAACCTTCTTTACTAAAATCTAACTCACTCTCCGAGGCCAAACTATTTCGGTCGCTACCTATATTCAGTTTAAATCGACCTCTCCACTCATAATCATTACGGACAGGTAAAGTCCAACTTATATTGGTCACATGACAGCGATGACGGTTGATGGTTGCTGTAATAATAATATAACAAATATAACGCTGCAGTCGCAATATTTCGAAATGTTCGTTACGGCTGTTGAATAAAGTATGAAATCGCGTTGAATTTTATTTTTTGAATGCATGGGATGTGTTGTATTTTTCGACAGTGTTCGGGATTCAAAATTTAAATTACCGTTGCTTTTATACAGGTGTATTCTGGATACTTTTCTGATGGGCTGGGGGTAAAAAAAAAAAGAAAGCATTCAGTCTGCTGCCTAAATGATCCCTAGCACGCCTTAAAACTGGCTAAGGAATTCTAGGTATTACGTACTCTGCAACAAGGACGGTGGCTGCTAACTTCTTACCAATGACCTTTTGGGGTTTCAATACCAAGAGTAGCTGCTCGGAAAGTGTTTTTTTCCTTTTTTGAAAACCGGCAGAAAGTGTATATGTCCTTTATTCTTACTAATTTACCAACGAAGATTAATTAAGAATTACTTATTACATAAAAAAGGGCTTTTGACCACGTTCATTCATAGAAATGTATGGTAAAAAGTATGTCATTTCACTAGATTCTCCTCTTGTCTATTAATTCATAGTAATGATTTATCCCTAGCAATATAGCCATTTCACATATAAAAGTAAATGCGCATTGTCAACAAATGTCGAATAGAAATATTGCTTTTTAGATTTATTGATTAACAGCCTCCGTGATCTAGTGGTTAGAGCTTTAGCCTCACGATCTGGAGCCGGGTCCGGTCCGATTCCCGATGGGGACATTGTCGAAATCACTTTGTGAGACTGTCCTTTGTTTGGTAAGGACTTTTCAGACTTGAATCACCTGATTGTCCGAAAAAGTAAGATGATTCTGTGCTTCGGAGGGCACGTTAAACCGTTGGTCCCAGCTATTAGCCGTAAAAACACCTCCACCAACCCGCATCGGAGCAGCGTGGTGGAGTATGCTCCACATCCCCTCCGGTTGATTGAGGGGAGGCCTGTGCCCAGCAGTGGGATGTATATAGGCTGTTTATGTATGTATTTTATGATTAAATGTGGCCTTTTAGACCACCAGGCTTCAACAAATTCGAATAACCTCCCGTCTCCCGCGAGCTTAAATTAAATAGGCTCGTCATATTTTCCCTCAGTCGCCATATTTTTATGTCCGCTATATTAAATTCGTAGATTACAAAAAATAAAAAAGGAAATAAACGTCAAGTGCGGCCCTTTAAAAGTGTGTACGGCTCAAAATGGGACTTGAATTTCATGCAGCAGTGGACGTAATCAGGGCCAGGAGGTATCTATATACAAAAGGCAGGCAGAGGTGTATAGTATACCCACTCCTCGACACTAGCCGTAGAGGCCAATCAGCTGGCAACACCAAACACTTCAGGACCCCGATACCGACCCCGCCGGCGTGGTCGACGTCTTCCCTCAATCAGCGCTTATCGCTATCGACCCACTAGGGTCGATTAATTCTTTCAATTATTTTTCCTTTCAGACGACGCCCTGAGCCGAGGTTCGCGCCCAACTGGGCACCCTCAGGCCCGTTGTCTTAAACGTTGTACCGGGTGAGAGTCGTCAGCGCTCCCCATTCGTCCGGCCAAGTAGTTAATGCCATCTGCGGCAAATCTACAATAAGTCACGTCAACAAAAACTCCTCGACAGCTATGTTTAAGCCCCATGTTTTAGGAGGCGAGACTATTGTCATTAACTATTGAAATTAGTCATATATGATCCAAACATGAATTGAAACTCATAAAATCGATTTCAGTAGTTTCGAGCTAGTTTCTACTCGAGAAGTCTCGAACTCGAGTAGCCTCAAGAAATTCACCTTGGTTCGAGACGATATAAAATACCGTGCCTCGAGAATTCTCGAGGCACCGACTTCGAAGTAGGTGATTTTGCGTAAAATCGTCCGCGCGCTTGTCGCTTCACACACTATAGACGGCGGAAATCGTGTCGGTAATTTTTCTAGATCGTTATTACGTATATACTTTATTGCACTTAACAACTAGTTACATCACAAACATGAAATGGACCTTTACAAGGGAGGACTTGTCTCTAAGAGAGATCTCTTCCAACCCAGAGGTAGTATGAGAATAGCTTCGGGAGAATAAAAAGAGGTGCAATATAATGAAATACATCATAATAATTATATCTACATATTTTTTTTTATTTATTTGGATCAACAAACAATGATACAATATGGTTTAATAATTAATATTACAATATTTGACGTGGTAATTGTACCACCAGGGGCGTTAACCGCATTTTACTAAATAAGTAAAGAGGAAACAGATCGAACCCCACACTATTACAATAATTAATTAATACAAGAATGATACAATAGACAATAAGTTTATAATAATAATAACTATATAAAAAACAGACAATGGGAACACAAAAATATGCCTAAGCCTCTATAAATATATACACATATAAAATATACTATACCTACATAATTTTTTTGGACATACCTACATAAAACATAATTATAAATATTTTTGTGAAATGAACTTTCGATATATGGTGTGGTCCCTTTCCTAGATCCGCCTCTGTCCGTCAATATATCGTGTAATGAGTTCTGTATTGCGCCTTTCGCGGAGTGTAATTGACTCGATTGTGACTATATATTGCGAGTGGCGTTGTTATGCGCGTCTGCGCACGCGAGCGGTTAACGCGCTCGAAGGTGAGGTGATAAAAATGTTAAATTAAAATCAAAATGAGGGGAAATCGTTCATTTTATCCTACTCGGTTGGTGGGACGTACATAATATTTGTTGTTTGTTATGAGGAAGATGTAACAGTCGAATATATAATGATGTAAATATGGAATATTCAACTGTTATAGCAAACATAGCAATATATGTACATACATGTTCTTTATTTATTGTATTTGTTCGAGCATGATATTTTGTTGCAAATTGGAAGCAATGATGGTGAATGCCGGTGTACGGACAAACCAAAGTTGGTTTTTATTGCACCGTCAACTGTAAAAAATTGTATTAAGTACTGTACTTATTTTTAATAAATAAATAAAATACAAGCTTTAGACTTTAATATCGAAATTGTTAAGTAACTCGAACGGCCTATTAAAAACATCAATCGTTTGGAGTCAATCTGGTCCGGCATTGACAAACTTGCTAATCGCTGGGAGTTGGGAAAATTTTCCTAATTGTCAACCTTCCTTCGCCATTAAAGGCCCTGTGCACAATGTTTAGCGGACGCGAAAACATCAACCGCTTCTTCTAATCACTACATAGTATAAAACAAAGTCGCTTTTTCTCTCCCTATATCCCTATGTACTTACGCTAAAGTCTTTAAAACTACGCGACGGATTTTCATGCGGTTTTTTTTTAATAGATAGAGTGATTCAAGAGTTGGGTTTATATGTATAATAACATCTAAAAGTGATACAATTAAAATTTATGAATTTTAATCAAGAAAAACGAAATAATAAGTCCGACATTTTAATAATATCCCGTTTTTCTATGACGTTACAGTGTGCTTTTTCACACAAATTACATACTAATTTCGTGTTTTGACGTTTAGTAAAAAGTAACTGATTTGACAAGTTGGAAATTGTCAAATGTCTTTATTTAGTAATCAGAATTTCGTAATTTATCTTGCACCTAGTACACGATCCAATTGTTGTCTATTCGATGGTATAAGAAAACCAGGTACGCTCAAAAGTGACAGCTAACATTTCAAGGTTAGCCCAGCCGACGTCATCCCACCCTGCGTTGCTATTAGGTAAAAAATAAATTACCCACGACTTTGCAAGGAAATTTTGAACTTTTAGTAAAAGATTTACTTACAGTTTTTATGTTTTTTAAATATGTGACAAGTAATTAAATTTACTAGTCAGTAATTCGCTTAATTTTCAATAATAAAATTTACGTCCTTGCAATGTTGGAGGTACCAATTGAATGGTAACACAGTGGTAACACTTACGTCATCAAAGGGCTAGCAATGGCGGCTTGTCATAGGATTGAGCATAGTTGGTCTTCTTATGGTCTATTCTATGCTCGCGTACGCTCCCTCCTCCGCTCAATATAGGTCGACAGATTCCCAATTCGCAAACTCGCCTTTGGTTACAGCCCTTGAAAGACATTTTGATATTTCATCAGAAATGTTTAATGCCCGAGGAGCATTGATTTTTGTTAATTGCCGAACTTGTCTCTAACCTAGTTTTGGAATTTTAATCTTCCGAATTTCTGTGTAGTAATCAAATTTAACTTCGTCGAAATGTTCCAAACAGTGATGTTCCGATCTCGAGCACGTTCCCGAAGTGAGAAAAACGAACCTTTCCATCCCGTTGTAAACACTCTTTAATAGTAATATTAAACAGAACGACCAGGGGAGTTAAAATGGCCACATCGAAGCAATTCATCTAAGAAAGCAATATTGCTATTTGACATTTGTTTGCATTGCGCACTTACTTTTATATGCGCAAATGTCAAATTGCAATATTGCTTTTTTAGATGAATTGCATCGGTGTGGCCATTTTAACCCCCCAATTCAGTACAATTGTTTATTATATTTCAATAAGATACCATTTTACAACCATCTCAATGCAAGGTAACAATTACATCTTTCAAAGTACGTAAATTAATGTTGTGACGTTCATTAGCATAGTGATGTATCAGTCGATATTAAGTCGATCAATTATTTTCTATCTAACATTAAGGACATTGGCTGTTTTTCTTTTTCATAATTTTCTTTCTTGTACTCTGGTGTTATTTGCCTAAAAGTTAGGTAACAAAGCACATTTTTCCATTAGTTTTGAACCTTTTTACTGCAAAAAATAATAAAAAAAATGCAATATTGCTTTGTAGATGAATTGCTTCGATGTGGCTCTTATAGCCCCCTTCTGTTTAGTAGTAGGAAAGTACAAGTATTACAAAAATTTCCATGTAGCACGAAACCTTGAAACTCTTGAGTTTTTTTTTTCTACACGTGAAGAGTATTTTCAGGTTGGACCCGTCGTAATTTTGAGCCAGTTCTACAAGTTTTACTTGAACACAATGTGAAGGCGTCGAGTTACGAAGCTCTAATTAAAATGTAGAGTAGGTTGTATTTTTCACAGGTAGAGAAAGAGGGAAATGAAAGTGTTTTAAATTGTAACAAATTGCCTCCATTTTTAAATTAATTGCTTAATTTCACGCACTTGATCCTTCACGGGGTGAGCCAAAAGTAATCAGAACAAAACTTGAATCTAAAATCTACCATAAAAAAAGAAAAAACAAAAAGATGTTGGTCGAAAAAATCATATGGTGATATGACGGACTTCCTCAATAAATGGCCCTCTATTAGACTTTTTTTTACACATCATCACCAGCCCATTAACTTCCCCACTGCTGGGGCACGGGCCTTCCCTATGGATGGATAGGGAGATCGGGCGATAAACCACCACGCGGGCCCAGTGCGGATTGGTGGTTATTAACGACTGCTAATGAAGCCGGGACCAACGGCTTAAAGTGCCTTGCGAAGCACGGAGGAGCTCAAAATGAAAACTTTTTTTGTGGTCACCCATTCTATGACCGGCCTTTGCGAAAGTTGCTTAACTACAACAATCGCAGACCGAGCGCGTTTATCGCTGCGCCACCGAGCTCCTCTACAAGTACAATTTCATTTAGCAGCTCCATAGAAAGTGTTCAGTGTAGTAATTAGCGTCGCTCCGCTGCGCTCCGGCGCGGTAATGGCGGCGCACACCTGCCACATAACCCACCAACATGCTGGTTACCAGGCCGCTGTTTGCAGGACACCGAGAAAATACACACTTACTATTAAACAGAACGTGGAGTTCAGTACAATTGGTGATCATAAAACTGGGGGGTTAAAATGGCCACATCGAAGCAATTCATCTAAAAAAGCAATATTGCAATTTGACATTTGCGCATATAAAAGTAAGTGCGCAATGCAAACAAATATCAAATGTCAAACATGTAATCAGCCTGCGATGTCCTTCTTCTTTTTATATCGTGTGGGCTTTGAGGTGGATTATCAACCTCAGCAACCCTGGTGTCAGGGTTATTATTGTGCCGCCAAAGGCTCCTGACATGGCTCATGTAACGACTGCTTACTTACATCAGCAAGCAGTAACCGGGACCAACGGCTTAACGTGCCTTCCGAAGCACGAATCATCTTACTTTCGGACAATCAGGTGACCAGCCTGTAATGTCCTAACCAAAGTAGGGATTCACTTTGTGATTTTTGTGATATGTCCCCACCGGGATTCAAACCCGGGACCTCCGGATCGTGAGCCCAACGCTCGACTACTGGACCACAGAGGCCGTTGCGATGTTCTAACCAAACTAGGAATCTCAAAGTGATTTTTGTGATATGTGCGGGATTCGAACCCGGGACCTCGGGATCGTAAGCCCAACTCAACTACTCAAACGGAGCTTATTCCAGTTCTTTATAAACAGCCATAACGATCAATTACTTTAGAGACGTTGCCCGGTTCGTAACGAGTTTAGAAGTAAAAAAAATGTGGTCATAAACTGTTGTTTTTAATTTAAGGTTTTTAATTAAAACGCGGTTGGACTCCAGTAATCCACTGTTTTCTTCAAATTAAAGGGCAAGCGACAGAAAAACAAATTAATAAGAATTATACCTATTTAATACCTCTAACGGCAATGGTTCAGTGGTTGAGCGTAAGGCTCGCAATCTGGAGGTCCCGGGTTCGAATCCCGATGGGGAAACATCACAAAAATTGCTTTGTGATCCCTGATTGTCCGATAGCAAGATGGCCCATGCTTCGGGAGGCACGTTAAACACTTGGTCCCGATACTATATTTACTTAAGTAAATAAGTAGTCGTTACTAAAAACATATCAGGAGTCTTAAGCGGTTCAAAAGAAACCCTGGCACCAGAGTTGATGAGATTGGTCATTGATCTCATAACCCACTCGACAGGAGAATATTTATAAAACTCTCAAATTACTACTTACTGATGCAATTACCCGGCTCAGTAATAACCCTGACACTAGGGTTGATGAGTAATCCACCTCATAACCCACACGATAGAAGAAGACACTCAAATTCTTTTTAAAGCTGGCTTCAAGTAATATCTTCCTTCAAAACATATGTCAATTCTCAGTATGAATATTTGACCCCAGACATATGTAAGTAACCTTTTAGCATTCGTAGCAAGCTTGTAGCAAGTGAGTGCCATAGCCAAGTGCTCTCACTACTCGCTACGAGTCTGCTACGACGCTACGTAATGCTACGCCTCAGCTACGTCGCTACGAAGCTACGTCACTACGTGGAGGTTATTTTGTACCCTTTTATTTTTAACCTTACCCTGTTTTCCCCAAAGTCGTTACGTAGTTCGGAGTTTTCAGGGGAAATATGAGTTCAGAAAAAAGTTTTTGGGTGAATAGCTTTTTGGTGTGTTCACGCTGAAATGTACTTGAAGCTGACACGGAACTTCTAAGATATTATTACGTGCAATTTTTTTTTTTTTTCATGTAACTCTACAACAGACATACATACAATCATACCTCTATCCCTATAGGGGTAGGCAGAACCACAAGTCATCTAGAGGCAATTTCCGATCACTGGTACTATCATAATTAAAACACATAATAACGGGTTCTTACCGCGTTTAAAGCAGGGATATGAGACTCCCCCTAATAGTTATGATAATAACCGCGTAAACTTAAAACACTGGTACTGTTGTACTGGTGTTGTTTTGTAATAAAAATATTATCTGTTAAAAAAAAATACAGTAACATTTTTAACGGCTTCTGTGGTCCAGTGATTGAGCGTTTCGCTTACAATCCGGAGGTCTCGGGTTCGAATCCCGGTGAAAATCACTTTGTGATTGTCCAAAAGTGAGATGATCTGTGTCTTCGTAAGGCACGTTAAGCCGTTGGTCCCGGTTACTACTTGCTGATGTCAGTACGTAGTCGTTACATGGGCCATGTCAGGGGCCTTTGGCGGCTCAATAGTAAACCTGACACCAGGGTTGATGAGTTTGGTAATTCACCTCACAACACACACGATATTAGAAGAACATTCTTATAACTTCAAAATATAACTTAAAGACAAATTATTCTAACATAACATAAACAGCCTATAAACGTCCCACTGCTGGGTACAGGCTTCCTTTCAAGCAAACGGAAGGAGTATGGAGTATACTTCACCACGCTGTTCCACTGCAGGTTAGTGGAGGTGCTTTTTACGGCTAATAGCCGGGAATTCTATCCTATAAAATTCCAAGCGGCATTTTCTTTAGAGAAGTAAAATCGTTCTACATTTAAATAAAAGTAACTAACATCCCATTAAGGGTAAGAGCCCACTAACCAACAACTTTTGACAGAAAGGGCCTTTAACATCGTTAGATAGGAGCAGACCCTTATCTCCGTAAAGTAACCGTCGAATAAAATTTAATTCGCAATGTTATCACAATGATTTCGATCTTGAATATCTCTGGTTGCAAAGTTTTCTAGATTTCTTTTCAATTTCGATAGTTTTCAGACTTTAGCACCAAAAGACTATTTTTGAAATCTTATTTTAAAAGTATTTGATTTTTTTTTGACATAACATACATACATAAACTCACGCCCGTAATCCCTAATGGGGTGGGCAGAGCCACAAGTAATCAAAGACAACTTGCAGCCACTGTTGATACGAAGTCCAAAGATGGATATGATGAACATTATGGTGATAAGGGATCAGCCTATCGCCCATAACATTAGTCCATCATGTTAGAGGACATAACATGATATAACTTATCGTAGATTTGCCGCAGATGACATTAACTACTTGGCCGGACAAATGGGGAGCGCTGAAGGCTTTCACCCGGTACAATGTTTAAGACAACTGACATCTGAGAGGAAAATATTTGAAAGAATTAATCGACCCTAGTGGGTCGATAACGATAAGCGCTGATTGAGGGAAATCGTCAACCACGCCGGCGTGGTCGGTATCGGGGTCCTGAAGTGTACAAGACACCAGTAGAGCTGACATGAGCAACGTGATAAAATAAAATTATCGATTCTGACGATATAATTATGTCGATTTGACGATTGGTGCTAATATGTGAACCCAAATAAGTCATGTCATTCTGTCAAAATACGAAAAAAATCGCCATCAGGTCAGAGCTCGTCGGGACGGTTGTTCCCCAGGTAAAAGGTAGGTGATAAGTACTTTCACTCACCTGAATTTTCTAAAAAGGCTTTTATGAAATAAGCTTTTGAATAAAATAATATTTCAGGCTTTAAATTTGATGCCTACTGAACACGTTTCAGAATAATCCGTAAAAAATATTAAACTGGTTCTATTCTTGTTATTTTGCGCAAAATAATAATGGCGGAAAATTTTATGTACGTCCAACGAAATTTAATTTACTTATATTTACGACAATAAACTTAACGTTGTTGTCATTTTATAAATTAGCTCGAGGCTGGGACATTTTCCGTTACTGGATTACAGCCCTCAACGCACTTCATATGCGCGGCCAAGTAGTTAATGCCCGGTAAATCGACAATAAGTCACTGTGCCCCACATAAATAGTTTATAAGTCTTTCGAATAGCTCGATGAGGGCAACAAAGAAAAGAGACGGATTATGGAGCATATATTTTAATCTAATGTGTTTTTTTAAATAAAAAAATGTTTGGATAATTTATATCACGCGGTTTCTAAAATTTGTGCTAGTTCCTACATGGGGCTTACTCGTAACATAGCTAGCGAGGAGTTGGTGTAAGCATATAGTATATATAGTATACTATACTACTATATATAGTATACTATGTTATGATGCTACGTTATGTTAGTTAGTAACTTAAACAAGAACCTGTAGGTATCGAGCAAAGAACATAAGTTAGAGTAAACTAAGGTTGTACCACTTGTGGCCAGTTGGAAAGTAATTAATATTCGAAGGGAATACAAATCGGCTGGCTTGCACGTCTCATTTAATTTGTCAACTAACAACTGGACGAGTATTGCAAAAGAGTATTAAAAAAAATTAAAGTAATCATTTAACACTAATACCTATCTCATAACGAACACTAAGACCCTGATACCGATCCCTCTGGGAATCGAACACAGGACCACTGTACCACGTGGGCCGTTGTTATTCGTCTCACGCTTTCCGTGTTTTTTATTCGCTCCCAGCAAGTTGTGAAATAAATTCTAAGACTCAACCAATGAATGCATGGGATTAACTGTCTGAGAACTGATATTAGGCAGCTAAATTACTCAATTGTATAAATATTTTATGTTTATTTTTATTTTTTTAAAGAACGTCTAGGGCCCTGTGCCGAGGTTTTTCTTGCAGCTTCTTTTCCCCGACTATACAGGTTGTGAGAAGCTGCAGTAGTTTTAGGCGGATGAGACGTTCGTTATGTAAAAATTGACGATTCAAAGTGTAACTATGTTACCTACTGAATAAAGATATTTTTTGAATTTGAATTTTGAACCAGTTGTCCTTCATCTTGAAGTCTTGAAGTAAAGGTCACGTCAGACTGTGCCCTTGTAGCAACTTCTACAAAGTGCTCCCTAGTGACATGTTCCATTAAATTCTATGTAACAAGCTACAAGTTACATTTAATACGAGTTAAACTGAATTGCTTTTCTTTCACTTGATACTAAATTGTAGTTTGTTTTCTTAGAAGTTCACGCGTAAGGGATTTTTCTTATTAGTTTTACAAAGTAATTTCGGTAATTGTGTGTTTTAGAAATTTTATTAGAGAATTTATTTCAGGGACTGGAATTACTTGCGGCTATGGCAACCTGAATACAATTTTATGTACGAGAGTATACATACAGTTACTCCATCACCCTAACGTTATCTCAAGGTCCGCTTAACTAACCTGAAGATTTGACAGGTCCGATTTTTAGAGAAGCGACTGGAAAAAACCAGCCTAATACAGGTTAGGTCTCGCACCTCCGAAACGTATTTCTCGGGAATGTGGTTTCCTCACGATGTTTTTCTTCTTATTTGTTTTTAGAATTTGTTTTACTAATAAAAATATAAGTTTAAAAACTAAAAAGTATGAAACAAGAACTTCTCTGAAATTCTTCCGAATAGTGATGTTTAGGAGATAGACTAATCTAGTAGTAATTAAGAGTAGCCTTTAGAATTCGCTCTCCACGGTATACGACCGACGGGTATCTCCTAAAAATCACTATTCAAGCAAGGGACTTTTTGGCGGGAACGGGGACGAGACGGTTGCGTTCTTCATTGAATAATATAATTAATAATGAATACGAAGTGGTATTTAGTGGTTAATGACGCATTAAGTTAGTCGGAAAACATTCGCGATAGTGTATTCTTATAGTGTATTCGATCTGAATATTCAATAAACAAAATAAATAATAAAATATAGAATAAAAAAGTAATAATAATAATATGGAATATTTAATAATTTGCCATGTACTGAGTTAAGATTCCTTTTATAATTATTTCTTTTTTATTTTGGTGCAATAAAGTGTATTTGTATTGTATTGTAAACAGAGTGTACCTATCTATTTTCGCTTCGTGCCAACAAGCCGCTTCATACCTCAAAAGTTTATACGGACTTTTGAGTTAATTAGTTTAGGGTTCGGAGTAGGAGTCTGCTCCAAGCATCATTTCATTAATAATCATCAAGAAAAAAAATACGTAAGACATGGCTGTATGGGCATAGTTCCCTTTGCCTTTCCCCTCGGGGAAAACCAAAACAAAAAACAACAAACAGACAAGCACAATTGAATCCAATTATCAAATAATTCGATTGAACCTTCCTTGTTTGTTCGTCTAAAGTAGTTTGCGGAAAATAGCCCGACGCTACGCTGTACTTTCTAATTACTAGCGTGCGAACCATTAGCAATTCACTTGCGATTCACAAGCAATTTATATACGACTGTAATGCACACATAATATGGCTCTATTAAAGTAACTCAACGTCGTGAGAATTGCAGTAATAACCAAATGATTGCAGCTGATACATATTGAAGAGTATAGTGTAGGAAGCGGTATATAGTGAAACACGTCTTAAAGCACTCATTCGTTTAATCGCGAACTGACGATTGGCTGAAAATATTATCATACTCTTTTAACATAGGGCGGTATTAATAAACTAACATCAGCTTCGAGACTGCTCTCTTTTTATTTAACGTGACTTATTGTAGATTTGCCGCAGATGGCATTAACTACTTGGCCGGACAAATTGGGAGCACTGAAGGCTCTCACCCGGTACAACGTTTAAGACAACAGGTGCCCAGTTGGGCGCGAACCTTGGCTTAGGGCGTCGTCTGAGAGGAAAAATATTTGAAAGAATTAATCGACTCTAGTGGGTCGATAGCGATAAGCGCTGAATGTGGGAAATCGTCGACCACGCCGACGGGATCGGTATCGGGATCCTGAAGTGTTTGGTGTCGCGAGCTGATTGGCTGCCTCTATGGCTAGAGTAATCGGGTCGTATATTACGTCCTTCGGCCGCCGATACTTTTCAGTACCGTTCCTAAGCGGAATGTACTCGGAAGCCGCAACTACCAGGGGATTTGGGTGGTGCGGAGCGAGACTGCTCTCAAGCTCGTGTCAATGTGACAATTCTCATATAAAAACAGTGACTTGAGCATGGTCTTGAGGGCAGTTTCAGCTGAGATTAGTTTATTAATACCACCCATCTCTCTTTATTTAAGAGCTGCGCTCTTGTCGGTGGAGTAATCACCATTACTCCATAGATAGGGCGTGTAGAACGGTGGTTGCCCCAATCCCCTTCCGTTCCGCAGTACACCGACCAATTTCTCAATCGGTGATGTTCTAGCTAGAGCCCTACCAGAATCCATTTCCTCGGCCTCCAACCAGTACTGATACCGCTGCTGCCCGGCATCAGGGGTGCGCTTTTGAAGTAGCGGTGCCTACTCGCTACGTCACAAGCCACCCATTTAACTTAATTAATAATAACAAAGTATACCTATATCCCTAATGGGGCGGACAGAGCCACAAGTAATCAAAGACAACTTGCAGTCACTGTCGATACGAATTTTTAAGATGGATATGATGAACTTTATGGTGACAAGGAATCAGCTTATCGCCCATAACATTTTTAATGTCCATCATCTTTTGTTATATGTTTTTCAACGCACTTGTACAGTCATGAGCAATATAATGTACCCACTTTAGGACTCTGTCGCACTAACATATTTAACATTTAGTAAGACTTACAGTTCAATTTGTCAAAAAAGTTAATGTGACATGGTATTAAAGTGTATACATATTAATGCTCGTGACCGTCCGTAAAGTAGTTTTTATTGCATCGCATTTACATAAAGCACCCTATTAAAACAATGTCATCATCATCATCATCATCCTCATCCAAGCCGTGTCCGGCGACGGCGACTCCTAAATGTCTATCCCAGGTCGATGTTATGATAGGCTCTAATATGACTAGCAAAACCGAACTTCGATTTGAAGATTCGGCCACATGGCGCACAGAATAACTGGCCAGCAGAATTAAATGTATAGTTGTAGGAGGGCTTGTGTCGAGTCTTCCGTATTTGACGGCTGCTGAGATGGCGTGGGCACGTCTTGCGAATGGATGACAGCAGATTGCCGAAAGCAGTTTTCTATTCCGAGCTTTCTAGCGGGAAACGAAAGCAGGGCGGGCAATACCTGCGTTACAAAGACGTGCTCAAGCGCAACCTTGTGGCTTGTGATATTCCACCTGATAGTTGGGAGGAGCGAGCTCGTCTTAGACCGGAATGGCGTTACACTGTCCACAAAAACGTGGAACTGTATGAAAAGAAGCGTTTAGAAGATCTTGACGTAAAAACAATGTACAGTGTGTGATGTAACATTAGCGCACTAGTGTTTTTTATTACACTTTTTCGTTTCGGACCCACGATACCCCTGGCGATGTATTGCGCAGTATGCCTTTACGGGTTTTTTATGCGTTATAGTTATACGTAAGTACATTAGTCATTTACATACATGAGATAAATGCATTTCCGCATTCCACACCGCAACACTACAACACTACGGTCATTTTGACAGGGGTATCGTTTAATTTTAAAAGACCCACGATACCACCAGGGGTATCGTCAGGGGTATCGTGGGTCCGAAATGAACTGAACTAGGTAGAGTTCATTTATTCTTCTTCTTCTCTTCTATCGTGTGGGTTAAAAGGTAGATTACCAACCTCAACAACCCTGGTGTCAGGGTTATTATTGAGCCGCCAAAGGCCCCTGACATGGCTCATGTAACGACCACGTACTAATATCATGGCTTAACGTGCCTTCCGAAGCACGGATCATCTTACTTTCGGACAATCAGGGGATCAGCCTGTAATTTCCTAACCAAACTAGGGATCACAAGGTGATTTTTGTGATATGTCCCCACCGGGATTAGAACCCAGGACCTCCGAATCGTGAGTCCAATGCTCAACCAATGGACCACAGAGGCCGTTATTTATTTACTTAAACACAACACAGGAAGCATTCGTAACACAACACAAGAATCACTTACCCCCAGGCAATTGGAGATGGAGTCAGTCATTATTGAAGTGAAATTAAATTCCAGGTCGTAAGGTCATGCGAATGCCCGGAGAATACCCTAGAGGCTCTCTCTAGAAATTTCTAGAGACCTCCATACAATGCTCTGGATTGGTGATTTTTACCATCTTTTAAAATAGTTCTCAATGTATGTGTCATAAATTTCCGTATGGCTTTATGGCTGGCACCGGGTGAGAGCCTTCAACGCTCCCCATTTGTCCGGCCAAATAGTTAATGCCATCTGCGGCAAATCTACAATAAGTCACGTCAAATAAAAAAAATGTCATGAGTTTCCGTATGGGGTTATGGCTGGCGAAATATTTGTACTAAATTCATTCTTGTAAGTATTGTTGACTGTTTTAAGTTTACGCGGTTATTATCATAATTAAAACACATAATAACGGGAAATATCGGGAGTCTCATATCCCAATTTAAACGCGGTAAGAACCCGTTATTATGTGTTTTAATTATTGTTGACTGTGTCTGTAATACTGTAATTTCTTTAATGTATAATAAAGACTTTTGAAATCAAACAACTAGATAACTCGTACAGTTAATTTTCACGGAATATAATATTTCTGCTGAACTAGAAGTGAACAACTAGAATTGACCACTAAATTGAACAACTGGAATTTATCATCCCCCTAGCATTATCCCGTTTTTCACAGGGTCCGCATACCTAACCTAAAGATTTGACAGGTCCGATTTTTTACAGAAGCGACTGCCTGTCTGACTTTCCAACCCACGAAGGGAAAACCAGCCCAATACAGGTTAGGTCACATACCTCCGAAAATGCATTTCTCGGGAATGTGGGTCTCACGATGTTTTCCTTCACCTTTGAGCGCGTGATAATAATTTATGGTCCAAACATGAATTAGAAAACAAATTCGACAATCCATGGTTTAGGCCTGCTGGATTCGAACCTGCGACTTCAAAGTGAGAGGCAAGCGTATTATAATAATAATCATTTATTTCGGACTCATCCACATTGATTACATCCATATTTGTTAGTAAAATTGCAAGCTTACAAAACTAGTGTTAGTAACATACAAATATATTAAAATGGCAAGTCCGGATGGACTCCCCGACGCTGGCGGCCAATCATACGACTGCGTGCAGCCGAATCCAGCGAGCCAGCATCGGAGAGTCCCACGTGTGCGTTACCCCAACAAGAAAGTATCTCCTAGAGTTATATGAGTAGAACGTATAGTTGGTGCCTTATCTGCTGTAAATGTGCCCCCACATAAAAAATGTGTGCCCCCTGTCGTTTCGAAAAAAAAATCGAAAAAACGATTCTTGCTGGGGTAACGTTTTTCTAGCAGGAAAATTCTAAACGAATGATCGGAGAGAGAAAAACTGTGCATGGCCAGATAGCTTATATGTGTGCCAAAATGTGCCCCCAAAAATAAAATCTGTGCCCCTTCAGATTTTCGAGATATTGCTGGAGTAACGTTTTGATGAATAGTATATCTCTAAAACCATTGCATGTGCCCCTGTAGAATAAACATACGCGAGTAGCTCTTAATGTGTGCCCCTTTGTGCCCCAATTAGATTTTAGAAAATATTTATAGTTTTCAAGTTATCGCGGTTTTATGAAAACCCGAAAAAACATCGCAGCGCCTAAATGAGACAAGGCATAACTTCGCTGAAAACTGTATTCGGTCTTTCTTGACGCTAATAATAACCATACAAAGTTTCAAAAATGTTCATGCATGCGTTTTTGAATAATCTTGCTAAAAGTAAAAACGATGGTGTCATAACTTTGACGGCAAAATACAAGGAACTGGCACAATCCCAGATGTGTAGGTGTAAACCAAAATCTTGTGCCTTTAGTCAAAAATATATGGTGAAAATATTGAGCTTCAAATGTTACGCATTAAGTAAATATAAACAAAAAACCAAAATATGTAAACAACGGCTGGTTATCCGACCAAATCTGAATGACTACTAAAAAGCGACGGATTCATACTTAACGAGGACCTTCTTTATTGGACGTATTATACCTAAGCTGTTGTCCTTACAGTCGCGTTCAAAAGTTTTTAGGGCTAATTAAAAAATATAATTAAATGCACCTTGTGACTATATAAATGAAACAGCTTGTTGATGTGGAAATTATTATTTACATTAGTATAAAAATACAGGTATGTCACAAAACAGTTTGGTCACGATTTTGAGCATGTTAGTCACATGTACATTTTATTTGAAAATGGCTCTTATAAATGTACTTCATCATGTGTAAGGTCGTAGAAACAGCTATTAAAATATAATCCAATAACAACTTTATTTTATTAGTTATTACTTTTCTACTTCAGTGTACTCAGGCACAACACGTGTGAACCGGTTAGTGAGTAAAGTAAAGAAGGTCATCGATATGTATGAATCCGTCGCTTTTTAGTAGTCATTCAGATTTGGTCGGATAACCAGCCGTTGTTTACATATTTTGGTTTTTTGTTTATATTTACTTAATGCGTAACATTTGAAGCTCAATATTTTCACCATATATTTTTGACTAAAGGCACAAGATTTTGGTTTACACCTACACATCTGGGATTGTGCCAGTTCCTTGTATTTTGCCGTCAAAGTTATGACACCATCGTTTTTACTTTTAGCAAGATTATTCAAAAACGCATGCATGAACATTTTTGAAACTTTGTATGGTTATTATTAGCGTCAAGAAAGACCGAATACAGTTTTCAGCGAAGTTATGCCTTGTCTCATTTAGGCGCTGCGATGTTTTTTCGGGTTTTCATAAAACCGCGATAACTTGAAAACTATAAATATTTTCTAAAATCTAATTGGGGCACAAAGGGGCACACATTAAGAGCTACTCGCGTATGTTTATTCTACAGGGGCACATGCAATGGTTTTAGAGATATACTATTCATCAAAACGTTACTCCAGCAGGAAATGCAATATCTCGAAAATCTGAAGGGGCACAGATTTTATTTTTGGGGGCACATTTTGGCACACATATAAGCTATCTGGCCATGCACAGTTTTTCTCTCTCCGATCATTCGTTTAGAATTTTCCTGCTAGAAAAACGTTACCCCAGCAAGAATCGTTTTTTCGATTTTTTTTCGAAACGACAGGGGGCACACATTTTTTATGTGGGGGCACATTTACAGCAGATAAGGCACCAACTATACGTTCTACTCATATAACTCTAGGAGATACTTTCTTGTTGGGGTAACGCACACGAGTCCCACCGGTCAACTAGCGCGCGCAGGATGGTGTTGGGACTGTCGCGCATGTATTGAACAACTAGAATTATTATTAACAACTACGGTGAACGAGTAGGAAAAAAAGAATGAAAATAAAATAAAGAATATTTCAGTTGTTGTACATTTTGTTTTAAAATAAAATAGGTTCGCGTTTGTCCACAATCTCACCTGATGATAAGGTGACCACACGGTGTGGTCTAGGGTGGATCACGCTTACCTAACAAATGCCTATTCACTCTAGCCTTGAAGACTCCCAAAATATAATGAGTTAAAGAACAGACGGCAGACAGTTCCAATTAGGACGCGTTCAGCTGCTTATCATACCAGGCATACCATAAAAGTCGACTTGTAAGACGAAGGACGTTCCCTTGAACATGAAACCTGTAACCTGATTAAGTCCACCACGGTGGACCATTATATGGGCAATCGATGAACTAATGCGACAGTGTATCTTATATGTGTACTTAGCTTATAAATACGATCTTAATTCAACTAAACATTATAACAAATTACAAACAATATTATCCTTGTGAATTCACTCTGAAAGCAGCAGAATAAGTACATCGATTCTCTCTGCCACCATATTCATATTGCATAACGCGCGCGTGAACGGCGCGTTCGCGAGAAAGTACATAAACATAAATTGCCTATATACGTCCCACTGCTGGGCACAGGCCTCCCCTCAATCAACCGGAGGGGGTATGGAGCATACTCCACCACGCTGCTCCACTGCGGGTTGGTGGAGGTGTTTTTACGGCTAATAGCCGGGACCGACGGCTTAACGTGCCCTCCGAAGCACGGAATCATCTTACTTTTCGGACAATCAGGTGATTCAAGCCTGAAAAGTCCTTACCAAACAAAGGACAGTCTCACAAAGTGATTTGATACCGACCCCGCCGGCGTGGTCAACGATTTCCCTCATTCAGCGCTTATCGCTATCGACCCACTAGGGTCGATTAATTCTTTCAAATATTTTTCCTCTCAGACGACGCCCTGAGCCGAGGTTCGCGCCCAACTGGGCACCCTCAGGCCTGTTGTCTTAAACGTTGTACCGGGTGAGAGCCTTCAGCGCTCCCCATTTGTCCGGCCAAGTAGTTAATGCCATCTGCGGCAAATCTACAATAAGTCACGTCATAAAAAAAAACACAATGTGATTTCGACACTGAGGCTGTTAAAGCAAGTACACTTTTACCTAATTATAGTTCCAAGAACTTCCGCTAAGGCTTATTGTTAACAAACAGCGCCAAAAAGGAGAGGATTAAGTAGGGACAAATAATATTAGTCATCAACCACTCCAGTGTGTTCTATTGAGGTCAATGGTCTAGAGGTCTCCTCCAAGTTCCAAAATACCGAGTTAATGAGTAACTCGTCATTAGCAGTTAATTAACCTGATTGAGGAAAACGAACTGAAATACATTTGAGACAATCGCATGTTCATTGAATGCCAATTTTAGGCGAAAGACTTTTGACATCTGCCACGTGGTTCAAAAGAAATTTGTTCTCGTAATGTTTTAATCCAGTAATAACATCAGAAAAGTTTTTTACATACACATTATAAATTCACGCATGTTTCCCACCGGGGTAAGCAAAAAAGACTATGGAATTACATTTGCTTCGATCCTGACATACTTCTGTCGCTTCTTCCACATTCTTCACCATCATCATCAATTTAAGAGCCACGCTCTTGTCGGTGTAGCATTTTCCATTCCAGTCTATCAATGGCCAATTCCTTGACTTAACTATAAGACACGACGTTAACCTTTTCTTTAATCTGTTCCATACATTCTTCACACTCATGACTGTATTCCATTTGGGGTAGTCAGAGGTACATCCATCGCAGATGAACTAAGTACCCACACCTCACAGAGCTGCCACGGGACATTCATAAATCGCTTTTTTTTAAAGTCTGTTTAGTACCCCTTTTCTTTTTAAATCAGCAGCCATTGACAGTCAGGTTGTGTCATGACATAGGCCTCCTCAAGTTCCCTAACAATTAGGAACTTACTAGATATAAGGAGGAGGACTAGATATGAGGAGGAGCTCGGTGGCGCAGCGGTTAACGCGCTTGGTCTGCGATGGTTGAAGTTAAGCAACTTTCGCAAAGGCCGGTCATAGGATGGGTGGCCACAAAAAAAAAAGTTTTCATCTCGAGCTCCTCCGTGCTTCGGAAGGCACGTTAAGCCGTTGGACCCGGCTGCATTAGCAGTCGTTAATAACCATCAATCCGCACTGGGCCCGCGTGATGGTTTAAGGCCCGATCTCCCTATCCATCCATAGGGAAGGCCCGTGCCCCAGCAGTGGGGACGTTAATGGGCCGATGATTATTATATAGACGAAATTGGGCTTATATCTCATAAGGAAAACTTTGTATAATCTAATTTTGTTAGTTTTTTAAAGTCAGAGAATAAAGGCAATTTTTAATATTCAGTTACCCGAATCTAAATCCGTCTCTGGTAGGTCAGTTCAGTAAATTTAGACACCTTACTTAATACATAACAATACTTAAGTACCTATAATGTTACTAAGTGCTCAAATTGTTTCTTTTTTCTTTGATATTCAAATTCTTGTCTCACTTTTTGTACCTTTTGTTTCGTTAACGAACCAGCTACTTTCATATTTTATCTAAGGACATCCAAAGTGGCTGTCTAATATTTCTTACCTTTGCGTATAATATTTTTAAAGTTATATTTTAAAAAAGTTGACTAAAAAGTCTGGTCGGAATAGATTATTTGAATTTTATGAGTTTAATTTTGGCTCACTGACACAAATAAATATTTCTGCAAGCCATAAAAAAAAAAACAAAAAAAAACAAAGTAACTTAATTTTTATTTATTCAGAGCTACAAATGGCTACAAAATATTTTTTACTTGACTTTCAGCCAGTAAATGATATATAAATGTGACAGCGACGTCCAATCAAAAGAGTTTTTATTTTTGTGTGCACTAGACTGGAAAAAATGTTGTGCGTAAATCGAAAATACTTTTTACTTTATGGTTTAAAATCTCTTTGGCTTATTTTTAATTGAAGTATAATGGAATTTTTAATCTAGTTTCTTTTCGAATCAGTATTTAACTGTACAACATTAGAAATAAATATTAAAGTAAGTGTGGGCAAAACTGATACTGCTGTTGTTTTCTGATGGTTTTTTGCTTTTGTATTGATTTGATTTTAGATTTTCGCTAGACACGCCCTGAGCTTAGGTTCGAGCACAACTGGGTAAACAAGAGCTCTCAGTGCTCCCTATTTGTCCGGCCAAGTAGTTAATGCCATCTGAAATGTACCTAGTACATGTTACGTTAACAAACTGCACACTTATCCTTAACAGGGTACTTATAGTATAAATTATGTTCCAAAAGCCAAACCCTCTCCATCCAAGGAGGTTCTTGCTGCTCTATAAAGAGTTGCGGCCCGAATAATACTTACGATTTGAGTTATTTTCTGAGCGACTGAAAGTTCAGCTGCTTATCATCCTGAGTATATCGTAAAACCCTCCTTTCTGCCGCTCTAGGAATAAAACTGAGTTAGTGATTCAATTATGAGCTGTGGTAACCCAGTTGGAACAACACTTGACTCTCATTGCGAGGTCGCAGGTGCGTGCTGGGCCTAAACCAATGATTTTTGAATTTGTTTTGAAATTCATATTTGGTTCATGAATTATTTATTTAAATGATTATTACAACAGTGAAAGGAAATATCCTGAAAAACTCACAAAATACCCGAGAAATGCGTTTCTGAGGTAAATATGTAGGAATTACAGGTAGAATGAAACGGAACGTTAAGGTGGTGAAAGAGAGAGCGATGAGTGAGCGAGATAGAAGAGAGGATTGCGGAATAACAGGAATGGCGGTGGGTTGTTTTCTTAAATCGAACATGTAATATTAATAAAACATGAAAATACACAAGTTAGTACAGAAAATATAATCGTTTTCCATCATGCCCTATCCCACAGGTATATTAAGCTGGTATTGGGTTTTTTTTACTATTATTAAATAGACTTGCGTTTGACCTGAATCTCACTTGATGGTAAGTGAAAATGTGGCCTAAAGTGGTAAGTACACGCTTATTTTTGACAGACAGTCGGTTCTGAACTGAACTGAACTTATCAATTAATCTTCTTACCAATAGGGTATTTGACTGGGTCTAACGCTAATTATAAAATGCTAATCTAGAAATAGAAGCCAGTCTACGATCAAAAATCAATCTCATTTTACTTTTCGACTTATTTTCTAATCTTGTTTATGAATTAAGTAACAATGAGTACGACGTTTGACCGCTTTTATTGATGACGTCACAGGATAGTATTTCCATACAAACTCCAAAAATACTTTCGTTTTGACGTTTCGTAAAAAGTATCTCATTTGACGAGATTGTCAAATTTAATAGCCTATTCTATACTTATGTAAGTATACTGACTGTCTGTACCTCTGTCTACCCTAATAGGGAACCCAAACTGGTACTAACTCATAGTCAGTATAATATTTGAAGGTTGGAACTATTCATCACAGTAGCGTTGGCAACAAAAGTTGCCACAATCCATCAATCGGCGTTTGGTTATGAAATACAAATTAATTAACATTGTTGATGGCGTTTGTACTCAACGATACGATGGCGATTCGATTTGGCTTATATCTGAACAGATAAACACCTTAGACCCAACACAGAATAGAATAAATAAGGTTGATTTATTAACATCTATTTTTCTAACCAGATCGAGAATGTTTTAAAGATATTTCAAGAATACTCTAAACCCGCGAGCATGCATGAAGTCATCTCTCATGTTTGATGAGAGTGGAGGAAGCTAAAGTGGAGTGTTTGGATCGTAGTAAGTGGAACTCTCTGGTCTCTGCCGTCCCCAACGGGAAATAGGCATGATGTTATGTATGTATGTGTGTATGAGAACTGATATTAGGCAGCTAAATTATTCAATTGTATACAAATATTTTATGTTTATTATTTTTTTTTTTAAAGAACGTCTAGGGCCCTGTGCCGAGGTTTTTCTTGCAGCTTCTTTTCCCCCGGCTATACAGGTTGTGAGAAGCTGCAGTAGTTTTAGGCGGATGAGACGTTCGTTATGTAAAAATTGACGATTCAAAGTGTAACTATTTTACCTACTGAATAAAGATATTTTTGAATTTTGAATTTGTATTGGGCGCATCAGCGTCGTGACAACTAGGAGTCGAAGTGGTCGCCATGGCCGAAATCGGTCGAATATATCATCATCATCATCATCATGTATTGGGAGTATTGCGAGCCAAGTTTTCTGTGTGTATGATATTGTGCTTTGTGTTAGTAACGTCCTTCAATAATAAACGTTTCTTTAAACAAAAAATATCCCGGAAATGCTATCTAACATTACAAACTCAAAGAGAACAAATACAATAAAAAAGCAATACACTTTATCAAGTTCAATTTTTTTAGATATTTTACTCTTAAAGGTATTAAGTAAATTCATGCTTAGGACACCAAATAAATGTTTAAAATTAAAGTTACTTACTTAGAACATAATGTAGTTCATTGCCCTATAATCCTATCCATTTTAATCGATCGTCCAATTGGCAAAGCAGCTAGTATACAAACTCTCTCTAGCGTTAATACGTTTGCACTAATGAATATCTATTTAAATGGGTCATCCCGCTAAACCTAAATGCTTCCCGCGAGTGAATTTTGTTGCAGATTTTCACAGCTGCATTCACGCACATTTCGGTCCCATTATGGTTCAAATACTGCTGCCTAGTTATGTCGTCACACACGAAACATTATACTTAAATGATAACAGTGGGATAGAATTTTGGCATGAAGGAAACGTTATATTTGTGTAACATAACATACCTAACATAAATCACCCTATATACGTCCCACTGCTGGGCACAGGCCTCCCCTCAATCAACCGGACGGGGTATGGAGCATACTCCACCACGCTACTCCAATGCGAGTTGGTGGAGGTGTTTTTACGGCTAATAGCCGGGACCAACGGCTTAACGTGCCCTCCGACGCACGGAATCATCTTACCTTTTCGGACAATCAGGTGATTCAAGCCTGAAAAGTCTCCCAAACAAAGGACAGTCTCACAAAGTGATTTCGACAATGTCCCCATCGGGAATCGAACCCGGACCTCGAGCTCGACGAGATCGTGAGCCTGACGACCGAACCGATATATTTGTTTACCTTTTATAGTTAACGTTTTATAATTATGTACGTTTTCCCTTTTTCAAAACAACCGAGCGCCATTTCCCTGTCATTCCGCGTTCCTCTCTTTTTTCTCGCTCACTCCTCGCTCTCTCTTTCACACACCTTTACGTTACGTTTCATTCAGCCTACCATATCTACACTCGGCCCTAATAAGGGTTCATTTTCCATACTGGCTTCCGTTTAATGACAGCCTGACAGCTGTCAAAATGATTTTCCCTAGTGCTTTTGTTAAGAAATTACTTTAAATCTGTCCCTGAAAACTTTATGAACTCTGTGCGTGTTAATAGAGTGTTTGATTTTGGAAATTTTATTCAAATCCGTTCAGTCGTGAACGTGTTACACACATCCTTTCGCGTTTGTAACACATTGTTGCAATTCACCTAAAAAGGAAAATTGCTATTTGACATTTGTTGATATTTCGCACTTACTTTTACATGCGCAAATGTAAAATCACAATATTTCCCTTTTAGATGGTGGTGGGTGGTGCTTTACTTAATTTAATAGTTTTTAAAAAACCGATAAATGTATCGATTTTCTCCGACACACAAAATCATTCACTATAAAATATCCTCAAGAAAACTGAAGTTTTTACTTGGCAACAAACCTCGGGAGTACAGTGGCGCTTAAAGCATCAATCTTAGAGTAAACCGAGTCTTCAGAACAATGAGGAACGAGTATTGAAATTTTCCCAATCCGTCATTGTAACTAACGAGAACTAACGACTGGATCTGCCATCAATCTAATTTTAAGATTCTCCTGCTTAGTATTTATTTATTGTGATGGATCGATTGAGTCAGGCTTGAAAAAGCAAAGAGTACAAAGAGAGAGTGTAGAGAGTATTATCTACATATCCATCATAGGACTACGACTATTTAGATATCGCACCGAAAATTCTCTAAGACGACCCTAGCTATAATTCGTACCCACCTCGCCTGTTGTGTTTAATTTGTGCCTGGCGAGAGCCGGGTGAGCGCTCCCTATTTGCCCGACCAAGTAGTTAGCGGCATAAAATGCAACAAAATCTCATAGGATAATGCTAGGATGATGATATCATCATCATCACCCTAGCATTATCCCGTTTTTCACAAGGGTCCACTTACCTAACCTGAAGATTTGACAGGCCCAGTTTTTACAGAAGCAACTGCCTGTCTGACCTTCCAACCAGCCCAAAGCAGCAAACCCCAACCCTGAAATCCGAATCCCGAAAAACCCCTTAAAGACATTTCAAGAATAAATAAACCTTAAATCAACAAAATATCAAATAGCAATATTGCTTTTTAGATGAATTGCTACTACTATCAGTTTATAATTATCATTTCGTCCATCATGCTAAGGACACAATCCCTGACAACCCGGGAAAACATTAAACATGAAAACGCGTTATGTTTTGAAACAAACAATAAGTAATTCCATAAGATCCGAAAGTGAAATAAACAGTTCCCATCACTAATATCAACGAAAACCAATAAAACGTGAAAAATAGTAGTCCATACACCATTTCAATTTTTTTTTTTTTTTTTTTTTTTTTTTTTTTTTTTTTTTTTGACGTGACTTATTGTAGATTTGCCGCAGATGGCATTAACTACTTGGCCGGACAAATGGGGAGCGCTGAAGGCTCTCACCCGGACACCATTTCAATGCGTGTAACGGAATATCTCACAATTGGAATGGCGCGAAAATGTTTCCCGCGCATAAATCAGCTTGTCAGTGTACCGTTATATATAAACGCGGGCGCGCCGCCGCGGAACGCACCTGGCTACGCTGGTGGCTGGCATTACCTTGATTGCGAACGGTGCATTTGCCTCGTAGTTTTTGAACGTAGCCTTACTAGTTCACGATGAGCCGTGACAGTTTTCGAAGTACAGCGATACATAACATACGTTACGATCCAGTTTCTTTTCGTCGTAGCCCTTAATTAACCGGTTGGGATATCGAATAAATTCCTTGACTTTTGGAAATACTTTCACTGTCAGCTTTTGTTTGTGTAACTATCTTTTTATTAGAATTTTATTCCGTAAAAGGTTAAAAACGAGTATGAAACTTCGCAGGGTTGAAATTAAAAAAAAAAAAAAAATAGGTAATATCGTGGTAAATCGTCTATTTTAACCCAGAGACACATACAGGATACTTTCTAAGAATGGACTCAATGTAGGTTACCACTTGAAAACCAGAAGTCCACGCAAATGAAGTCGCAGGCCGCAGGCTCTCAGATGGAAGGAGATCGTTTTATTCTGATATATTTTTTCCATTAACTATATTCTCTTTTAGTTATATTACATAGTCCTATCGCTTTACTACGGCTATAGAATAAAGAATAATACTTCGCCCCGCACCAATTCGTATCGGGCGCCGACCTCACTCCCCCATACCCCCACCCCCCCCCACTGGGTATATATTATACTTTGGCGACGGAAAATTCCACTTTATATCAACTCAGAATCATGGTCTGAATCTTCCCTCAAAGCTTTCGTTACGATGTCACTCCTCATCACTAATTTAAGAGCCACGCTCTTGTCGGTGTAGCAATCTCCATTCTTGTCTATCAAAGACTCCTTCATCGCCTTATAAGACACGACGTTCGCCTTCTCTTTAATCTGTTCCATGTAAGCTCGGCTTGGACGATATCACTAACACCCAGTATATACATTTAAGACTCAACCAGATCCAACTTGATAATGGCCGTAAGCCGCTAAGGAGTAACAGAGAGCGAGCATGTGGACTATGTCTCGCTCACGCCATAGAAAAAGGAATAATAATACTACATACTTACGCGTGACTTACGCGTTAGGCGGCTCACAGTCTTCTTCTATCGTGTGGGTTGTGAGGTGGATTACCAACCTCACCAACCCTGGTGACAGGGTCATTATTGAGACGCCAAAGGCCCCTGACATGGTTCATGTAACGACTACATACTTACATCAGTAAGTAGTAACCGGGACCAACGGCCTAACGTGCCTTCTGAAGCACGGATCATCTTACTTTCGGTCAATCAGGTGATCAGCCTGTAATATCCTAACCAAACTAGGGATCACAAAGTAATTTTTGTGGTATGTCCCCACCGGGATTCGAACCCGGGACCTCCGGATCGTGAGCCCAACGCTCAACCATTGGACCACGGAGGTCGTGGCTCACGGTAAGAATTCGATTTTTGCATGAAGGGTCCGGGGTATGCTACCGCTCTCCTTACTTTTCCGGGGTCTACATACAATAGTCTCTAGTGAAACCATACCTCAACCAACTTTCTGCTTAAGGTTCTTCGCACACGCTTTGTTTCGCAGTTTCCTCTATAATGAGTAGAACTTTCTGGAAATTAGACTCGCAGGAGCTCCTGACGTACGGTGCATTTCGTTTTATATGTAAAACTACTCGTACCAAACATTATGATAAAAGAGGAAATAACTTGAAATTAGTTTGCGAATCGTTAAGGATTCAGTGCAATGCGGTCTGGATACACGAATACATTCCGTGATCCCTAATGGGGTAGGCAGAGCCGCAGGAAATCAGAAGAAAACTGCAGCTACTCTTCATACGAAATCCTAAGTTGGATATGACCAATAATTATGATGACAGGTCATGAGCCATTATTTTATTTGACGTGACTTATTGTAGATTTCCTGCACATGGCATTAACTACTTGGCCGGACAAATGGAGAGCGCTGAGGGCTTTCACCCGGTGCAAAATTTAAGACAACAGGCTTGAAGGTGCCCAGGCGGATTATATTTGAAAGATCGATTCAGCGAGTCATATAAGGGATGTCTTAACGAAAACTTTTGAGAGATGTTTCAGACCATGATTCTAAGTTGGAATTTTTCGTCGCAAAAGTATGGAAATTAAAATAATAATCTGAGCACTGACACTCAGACAGAGTTAGTATCTCTCTTTTAATTAACATAGAGGTAAATAGTATGAGTGCATACCGGAACCAACTTCTATTCATAAACAGCTTAAAGTTCCACCTTCACAACACCTCACTTGTTCAACTGAAGTAGCTCTACCAGGCATTCTGGTAGCAATATGTTGCGCAGGCGGCGGGCGAAGTTCCAGACATGGCGCGCGGTCCGCGGGCAAATTAACCAATATTGACGACGTTGCGATGTTCGGACCCAGGACACCTGAGCTACGAATACAACATATCGTCGCTTTATAGATAAAAACTTCGTAATCGTAACCGCATTATTGATAAGTCGCATTCAGGGGGTTAAGAAGGCCACATCAAAGCAATTCTTCTTCTTCTATCGTATGGGTCGTGAGGTGGATTACCAACCTCAGCAACCCACCAGAGTTATAATTGAGCCGCCAAAGGCCCTTGACATGGCTCATGTAACGTTTATTCACTTATATCAGTAAATAGTAACCGGGACCATTGGCTTAGCATGCCTTCCGAAGCACGGATCGTCTTACTTTCGGACAATCAGGTGAGCAGATTTTTATGATATGTCCCCATCGAGATTCGAACCCGGGACCTCCGGATCGTGAGCCAAACGCTCAACAACTGGACCACAGAGGCTGTCAGGAACTCATCTAAAAAAGCAATATTGCAATTTGAGATTTGCGCATATGAAAATAGGTGCGCAATGCATATAAAACCCAGTTTTGCTTTTTCAGCCCCCCTGATGTATTTTTCTTCTACAAAACTTCAGATGTGTTAGTGAAAATTGCACTAAGAAAAATGAACTCGCCTGTTAACTCAAGTCGGCATGCGAAGCGGCCGCATCAAGACATTTCTGGCTGCACCGCTACATCGATTTTTTTTCATCAGTTTTTTTTTCATTATGTAAGTAGTAATAACACAATCGCGAACCAAAGAAGCAATAACTGATGTGGAAAGTTTTATAATGCCATCATTGCTTCTTATAATATGATCGTTTTGTGCATATTTCAGTTTCTTTTTATTTTATTTAACCAAAAATATACATATACATGGAATAATGCAGACATAGGTACCAATAAACCGTCTTGGGTTTGTCCTGGCATGCCATCGCTTCATTATATCTTGTTTTAGGAATTGTTTTACTTACTATTTTTAAACAGTGATGTGTTTTATTTCAGCAGTATTTCTTTTTATTTATTATTTATTTCCATTGTTATTAATTATATTAGTTTTAAGACAACACGGATGTCGTGTACATATATGTGTGCGAGTGGATATGTGTTTGGTTAAGTTCCACCGGCTATGCTCCCGCGGCATCTCTGTATAATAATAACTCTGTGCATTCGTAGCTCCTGACCCCCGAGTGTGGTGCACAACTAAGGAGTTCCGCTGAGGCTGCAGACAACTTGAACCACCTATCAATTCGGTGGAACCATGTCTAATGAAATCCGATGCCAAAGATCTCTCACCTGTACAGATAGGTACCTACAGCTATTATGTTTATTCAAGAAATTAATTAGCATTAGTGTCTCGGGCAGACCAAGAAAGAGATGGCGTGACCTTGACGCATAGAGAAGGGCGGCGCACGATTAAATCGATATTTTTATATAGAGTGTCTGAGCTGTGGATCGAGGGCCTTTCCCTCAGCGTTTCCCATTTGTCCGGCCCAGTAGTTAATGGCATATGCGGCAATTTGTTAAAATGAAAAATAAGTGTAAAAGGTATAAAAATATATATGATAAATCACGTCAAAAATAAAAACGGGGTCGGGCAAGCAACTAAACACATTCTGCCTAGCCCAACAGAGAAAAGAAGCTCACGACTAAATCCCAATTGGGTATTTGACTGGGTCAAAGATAAATTATAAAATGCTAATCTAGAAATATGAGTCAGTCTAAGATGATCAAAAATCAATCTCATTTTACTTTTCAACTTATTTTCGGATTTTATTTATGAATTAAGTAACAATGAGTACGAAGTTAGACCTCTTTTTCAAACTCCAAAGAGAACTTTCGTTTTGACGTTTCGTAAAAAGTATCTCATTTGACTAGGTTGACAAGTAGCGTATAGTCAGAGGTACATCCTTCGCAAGATGATCTAAGTACCCACACCGCACCGAGCTTTCTGTTAGACAAACTTGATAGGTTAGCCGTATCGCCGTCTATAATCATCATCATCAGCCCATTAACGTCCCCACTGCTGGGGCACGGGCCTTCCCTATGGATGGATAGGGAGATCGGGCCTTAAACCATCACGCGGGCCCAGTGCGGATTGGTGGTTATTAACGACTGCTAATGCAGCCGGGACCAACGGCTTAACGTGTCTTCCGAAACACGGAGGAGCTCGAGATGAAAACTTTTTTTTTGTGGTCACCCATCCTATGACCGGCCTTTGCGAAAGTTGCTTAACTTCAACAATCGCAGACCGAGCGCGTTTACCGCTGCGCCACCGAGCTCCTCTTTACCGCTGCGCCACCGAGCTCCTCTTTACCGCTGCGCCACCGAGCTCCTCTTTACCGCTGCGCCACCGAGCTCCTCTTTACCGCTGCGCCACCGAGCTCCTCTTTACCGCTGCGCCACCGAGCTCCTCTTTACCGCTGCGCCACCGAGCTCCTCTTTACCGCTGCGCCACCGAGCTCCTCTTTACCGCTGCGCCACCGAGCTCCTCCCGTCTATAATACTCGAGCCAAATGTGTTTGTGAAAATTGCACTTAGGATACTTAAATTCATAACTCATTGATACAAGTCCAGCACCAAGTTTGAGAAGCAAGCCGGTGTACCACAGGACCACAGTGACATTTATTATTTTGTTTTTATTAATAATAATAAAAAAGTTTATTTAGGTAAAACCTACGACACACATATACATTTACAACAATAAAATATACGCACATTAATATTTACTTAGTTGGAAAACATAAAGAGTTTATGGGTGCCGCAGCTCACCAAAAAAGGCCAGGGTTCAGTGAAAATTTACCCAGAGGGCAACACTGATTTTCAAGCCACGCCGACCGATCGGTGAAACGCAAGTACCCGCACAATAAATTAAAAATAAATAAATAAAGAGTACAAAAAACGACTTAGTGTTAGACATGATAGGCAGAAATAAAATAAAAGAAAGAAATATTACAATAAAAGAAGGAACTATAAGTGAGTAGAAAAAAATAATAACGATGAAGATGTGCCACATATGGCATAAACTACATGTCGATATTGAGTATCAATTAATTTCGCTCAAACTCAGTTTTCGAAGTAGGTAACCCCTCGAAATAGTATGCGATATATTTTGAGTGTGTCGACCGGGTTAGTGAGTAGTTATGCTATGTAGTATGTAGGCATGCGGGTAGCGTATCAGGTGCTAGAATGTGGATAATGTGACCAGTAGCTCGGATATTTGAGCTAAACTGATGCATTGTTGGTCGATAACCTATTGTTGCCGCCTAGAGCACAGATTATCTAACCTACGAAAGTTTATCCAAGGTGTGTTAGCGACACGAATTGAATATGTAACGTTTTAAAATAAAGCGACAAATTATTTGGTGCGGGCAACCGACTCGGCGCTAGATGGCGCTCGCCGCGCCTGCGCGTCACTTCTTTTCGATTTTTGATTTTTAATTGCTCTCTGGCTAACCTCTCCTCCGCGCACCACGCTCTTCGGTTGCCCACACGCAAAAGCCATTTTATAGCGATCGATGTGTTTTTCTGTTTTCCCGTCCTATATTAACAAGGTGATTAATATTTTAACTATGCTATAGGAGCGCCGCTGATTAAAAATATCGTAGGACTCAAAAAAATGCACCGTGCAAGTTTTATTTAAAAATATCAAACATTTTTTTCGAAAAAACCTAATTCTATAATCTGGTATACGAGTTTGACTCTCATTTGCTCATCATCATCATCATCATCAGCCGTATGACGCCCACTGCTGGGCATAGGCCTCCCCCAAGGATCTCCACGACGATCGGTCCTGCGCTGCCCGCATCCAGCGGCTTCCCGCGACCTTCACCAGATCGTCGGTCCACCTTGTAGCGGGCCTACCCACTGAGCGTCGTCCGACACGTGGTCGCCACTCCAGAACCTTTCCGCCCCATCGGCCATCGGTTCTCCTCGCTATGTGTCCTGCCCACTGCCACTTCAGCTTTGCAATTCTTCGAGCTATGTCGGTGACTTTAGTTCTCCTGCGGATCTCCTCATTTCTGATTCGATCGAGCAGGGAAATACCGAGCATAGCTCTCTCCATTGCCCGCTGAGCGACACCGAGCCTCCTCACGAGACCCATAGTAAGCGGCCACGTCTCACTGCCGTAGGTCATCACTGGCAACACGCACTGGTCAAAGACTTTCGTCTTGAGACACTGAGGTATTTTGGACGAGAAGATATTCCGCAGCTTCCCGAACGCTGCCCATCCGAGTTGGATCCGACGAGAGATCTCTTTCTCGAAGTTGGACTTACCTAACTGGATTATTTGTCCTAGGTAAATGTACTGGTCTACAACTTCGAGTGTAACGTTCCCAACCTGAACTGGAGTGGGTGCGACATGGTCTCTCATTTGCACAGTCTCTCTCATTTGCACAGACTCTCATTTGCACAGTCTTTAATTCATTTCACCTTTTTTCTCAATCGTCGAAATCTCACTTAACATTGAGCTTTGCAGACTCAACTTCCAAGATGATCACGTCTAATTACCCTTCTACAGGCTGCTTGTTGTCTAACTACCCTCCTATAAAACCTTAACTGTTACAAGCTGATTGTCTCTAATGAGGAGATAGCCGTTACGCGGCATTTATCAGGTTATCAACACCCACACAAACACACACACACACACACACACACACACACACACTCTGAACCGGCGTGCGTGTATGAAGCGATTGATGAATGTGGAGGAAGCAAGAGAAGTGTGTCAGGATCGAAGCAAATGGAATTCTATAGTCTCTGCTTATCCCGGTGGGAAATAGGCATGAGTTGTAGCTCACGTCTATATTCCCAATTGGAGTAGTCAGAGGTAGAGTCAAGAAGCATTAATATGCATAGCACCATGTCACATTAACTTTTTCAACAAATTGAACTGTAATGTCTCATTAAATGCTAAATATGTTAATGAGACAGGGTTTTAAAATTAGCTGACTTCCACCGCAAGATGAACTACTTATGAGTACTTCATCATCATCATCACCAGCCCATTAACGTCCCCACTGATGGGGCACGGGCCTTCCCTATGGATGGATAGGGAGATCGGGCCTTAAACCATCACGCGGGCCCAGTGCGGATTGATGGTTATTAACGATTGCTAATGCAACCGGGACCAACGACTTAACGTGCCTTCCGAAGCACGGAGGAGCTCGAGATAAAAACTTTTTTTTGTGGTCACCCATCCTATGACCGGCCTTTGCGAAAGTTGCTTAACTTCAACAATCGCAGACCGAGCGCGTTTACCGCTGCGCCACCGAGCTCCTCGAGAGGTACAGTCAAGAAGCATTAATATGCATAGCACCATATCACATTAACTTTTTCAACAAATTGAACTGTAAAGTCGCATTAAATGCCAAATATGTTAATGAGACAGGGTTCTAAAGTGACTACATCCACCGCAAGATGAACTACTTATGAGTACTTACTTAAGTGTAAAAGTTCCAAAGGAGATTGTCACAGACAAGCGCCATCTAGCGAAAACGCGATGTAACAACTTAGCTAGCTGGTCACATATTTTATCATAAAACAATAAGAAACAAAATGAAGTAGCAAGAACGACGCCGTTTTATTTTCCCGCTCCTTGTATTCATTATATTCAACCAAATATATCCAAATCGATTATCTATTTCTTCATAGATTTAAGATAAGTTAGTTCCTTAAGTAATTCTTTTACTTATTTTTAAGTAATCGGCAACTAGTTGCCCCTATAGTTTGCTGTGCCCTAGCAGGGCGTCACACGTACGGTCACGAGTACTAATATGTATTGAAACCATGTCACATTAACTTTTTTGACAAATTAAACCGTTAGTCTCATTAAATGTCAAATATGATAGTGGGACAGGGTTCTAAAGTAGGTACATGATATTGCTCATGACTGTACGTATATTTACTACAACACCTTGTATAACTTGTGACTTGGAATAAACTTCTATTCTATTCTACTCACACTTCACCGAGTTTATGTTAGACCAACGTGTATAGTTTATCGTATCCATCTTAGGACTTCGTATCAAACGTAGTTTTGCAAATTGTAAACAATAACATAACATCATGACTATATCCCAATTGGGGTAGTTAGAAGTAAATCCATCGCAAGATGAACTAAGTATCCACTGTTCACTGAGCTTTCTGCCAGACTTACGTGATAGACGGTTTCAAATTATCTTACTCTGCCCACCCCAATAGGTATTATGAGTGAAAGCTAGCGCTAGCCGACTGAATTTAACGGACTATACAGATTTCTTCATTGAAATCTTCTTTAATTTTTTCTTTATCATAGAGGCAAAAAGCAACACGGGAAAGGAGTAACGTTATGGCTACTACTCCTCTATGGTACAACCATAATGTGACGATCACTCCTGCCCGCCCGCGAAAAGTGGCAGAAAATATTGTATTGACAACCAACGTTATCTCCGGTCCGCAGAGGTCCGTGTCGCTCTATGCTTAGAGGTGAAGAAATCCAAATGTCAAAATCTAGACAAATATTACATTCGGCGAGAGAATTAGTCAATTTTTTTTACGTTAAAAATGGTAAATTATCCCTTTATTACTTGCTGTTGCAAAGGCCTAAGGTTGTTAATGTAGTATATTTAGCTATTTCCGTGAAACTGTGACAAGTGGTGTTGAATAAGGTGCAATTCCGCCTTGACGAGCACATGGTAGACAATGCATAACCAAGACGCCACAGAGTAAACAACACATAAAAGGGACACTCCCCGCCCCGCTCCGATGCGAGCTACCTCACATATCCCCCATTACAATTCACTTCTGTCTCGCTCGCACACACGGGGTAAGGTAGTATACACTGCATTCGTTTAGTTTCTGTGTAAAAACGGGATTTTTGTATGAAGTATCTGGTCTGTAACCACCATAGAATAAATAATTCTACGTCTAGAATGGTAACTCTCCTCCCCGCACCAATTCGTAGCTGTCTTAGTTTTCTTTTATGCGGCCGTAAGCCGCTAAGGAGTAAGTGAGAGCGCGCTATCGTTCGCACTTACGCTTTAGGCGGTACAGGCTACGAATGTGATTTTTGTATGGAATGTCCGGCGTGTATATTTTGTATTATAATTGCCCGCTCTTTAACGGTGTGGCATAAATATTCAAGCTTAAAGCTTATCGTCCACACAAGTTCTATCAGATGAAATTCGATTTTTATGTCTCACGACTCGACGTTATGTCCATCCACAGCACAGCACAGGCCTAAACCAATTATTGTCGAATTTGTTTTCGAATTCATGTTTGCATCATAAATGATTATCACGTGCTCAGCGGTGAAGGAAAACATCGTAAGGAAACCCACATTCCCGAGAAATGCATTTTCGGAGGTATGTGATCTAACCCGTATTGGACTGGTTGTATGGTCAGACAGGCAGTCGCTTCTGTAAAAAACCTGACAAATCTTCAGGTTAGGTAAGCGGACCCTGTGAAAAACGGGACAATGCTAAGGAGACGACTCGACGCTTTGTGTCGAAACGTGTTAAAAAGTTATGGACCACCATTAAAATAATCACTTTTAATGTTATTTTCAGTTGGGCTGGTACGTGTACGTAATTATAGCGGTCCCCATATTCACATTTTGTTTGCTGGTGCATTTCATCGTCAAAAAAATAAACGGTAATAATTATGTTATTTATTTATTAAAACACATGATAACATAAGCCAGATGCCCATGATGAACTAAGATGTGAAGATAACTAAACTACTACCACATTATTACTTATTACTAAGTACCTATTTATTTTGTTTTTTTTTTACTTTGCGGGGTTTTGACCTCTCGATTAGTCTCGATAATTTGGATTTAAGAATGTCGTTTGCGGGTTAAACCATATTCAGTTATCGGACCGCTCTATTCTGCCAATCACGAATTTAAGTCTAAGGTATTTCACACAGTGCAGGGAAAGCGGAACGAACGCGTAGCCGGGCGCGGGAATTTGTATGAAACTGCAAAAAAGCACTATTGCAATACGGTTTGTAGTTTCTGAGAGGTAGCTCAGTCGGAGAAGGCTTGACTTGCACTGAGGTCGCAGTTTCGAATCTCAACACGGTTGTCGTGTAGTGCCTACTGGTTTTCTTACACCATGATAATACATATTAACTGTTTTATTCTTAAAACTTGGTTATATTCTAAAGGAGGTTTGTTTGAGCCCACCAGTCCAGGCCGATGGAATGATTACTTATAGAAGGAAAAAAAAACAAATTTGAAGAATATGTGATTTTAAGAAGGCGAGTTATTTTACGGAAATTATCGACTCTCGTTTTATCGAGGTATGTACATAGATAAACTCGCGCCAGTAATCTTCAATGGGGTAGGCAGACAGGTGATCTGAAGAAAACTTACGACACATCATCACATCACTAATTTAAGAGCCACGCTCTTGTCGGTGTAGCATCCTCCATGCTACTTTTTAGTAAAAAATAGAGCAGTGTCCCTCTTGCCTTCTGCCCCGCAGTACTGACAGTTACTGCTGCCCTCTGTCAGTTTCCAGCGAGCTGAGCACCGTAAGCACGCGACTCTTTCTCGCCGCGACAGATATCTTCTGTCTCTTTCTGTGCAGTACTGTGAGAGTGCAGTACGTATGTCGAGGCGAGAAAGAGTCGCGCGCTTACGGTGCTAAGCCCGCAGGTTACATTCCCTGTGACTCGCCTCTTCAGTCCTGCATTGCCATAACAATGGCACTTACGAGAACTTACGAGACGCTTGATACAAAATCCTAAGATAGATTTGTTACTGTATAAAAAAAACAAGGTTTACTCACACTTAGGGCCGCGCGCACAAGTGAGTTAAACTATCTATCTTACAACCTTGGGTGTTAGAAAGGACACAATCCCTCTATCGGTAGACGAAGGTACATCCTACGCAAGATGAACTAAGTACCCACACCTCACTTCTTTTATCTTTGTTTTTGGGTATTAATGATGACTCTTTGGGGAACATAGCCTGGAAAGTTCCTCAATACATGTAGCACTAATTGTTTTATTTTTTAATTTCAGTAATTTTAAATATCAACAAACAACCGGACACAATGGAGTGACAATATTTTTTAAACGAATTTCGATTTTAATTTATTTATAGTGTAATCAGTGTTTTTATTGTCTAAAGTAGGTAATTACCTACATTTATATGATGCAATGTATTTATACACATTTTTATGTTTAATAATAAAATTATTTATTTTACGCTTGTGTGGTTTATTTTTATTTTTTCTCTATTACTAACGGTTCAAAACCTTTAAATAGTCGAGGCATACCTATAGATAGAATTCTGTAATAATTATAGTTAAGTACCTAATATCTAATCAATTCGTATAGATACTGAAAACAATATGGGAACCTCTGTTCATTTGGTTATATTTTTAATACCCATCCTACTTTATGTGCCTCATTGTATTGTTTTCTGGTATAAAAAAAAAAAAACATTTTTTAATTTTTCTTAATATATGGATATATCTCTCGTCACGTAGGTCAGAGATATTTGGAAATAAGCTTATGTACTTACCTGTACTGTTTTCTGTTCTTTACCGTTGCAGAGCCCTTACCGGGTCCATGTTGATACTATAGTACTTACTTCTGTATTTTTATAACACCACTATTTGTACGAACACATGGTCGCAATAAAACATTTCTATTTCTATTATATTGTATGTTCCTTGTGTTTGTTTTATTGTGTACAAATAAATAAACAAGAAATCAAACAGGATGTCGGTGCCTTGCTTATTTCTATTTAAACATGAGCTTCACAAGTCAAGATTGAAACAAGTTAATTCTAAGAATGTTTTTACTTCATTGTCATGTACAATGTTTTTGTGTGAGGAAATAAATATTTTCTTTCTTTCTTTCTTTCTATCTATAACTAACCATAGGTTATTATGTATTCTTATAAAGCGCAAGCGATAAGTCTGTCGATATTTTCTAAAGCTCTTAAATAACTTAATGTGGTTAATGTAACCTCCTACGTACCAATACGTGTATACGTGTATACTTAATGTATTACTTACTTATAGCACCACTTACTTATTTTTTATTGTTTTGTATTCCAGAAGCGCGATACGGAGAAAGGCTGATAAGATTGTACGGTAAAGCATCAGCGGCTACGCAAGTACAGAGTCCTCTCCTTGAAATTGAGAGCAAGAAACAATATAAGATCCACGAAGGTAAGAAGCACCACCATAATAAACATGAAGGCATCTCGCTCATATTCAGCAAAGAAGATAACAGAAGAAGAAAACAACCGAATGTCCAAACCACCTATTTCGGGGCAAAGGAACTGGTCATATCATCAGAGAAGTCCGGCTCATCTTCCCGAGTTTTGAACTCATTTACTAAAATGGGCTCGAAAATAAGCTTCTGCGCAGACAAAGTAGTAACGTCCGGTCATGACGTCTACAATGTGGTCGCAATACATGATATTGAACAGAAAAACAGTCTTGATATAGAAAACGAAACCATTGCACCCCTTAAGAATGAAACCGAGGACACCTACAATAAGTTTTTAGGAACAATTTACTGTAAAGTTAGGGTTTCAGAGGACACAATTAAGGGACCATATGAAAAAGCAGTTCACATAGTCGAGAACCATTTAAAAGTCGAAGACCCAATCGCCGGCGCATCCCATTTTAAACAAAATGACGATTTAATTGCAGAACTTCCTGAGACTGTTTTACATACTGAAACAGAAATTCAAAAGAATGACACAAAAGTACAGAATAAGTCTTTTATAGAATGTATTAAGATAGCTGATTCGAAAGAAATAACTGCAAATAATACTCTCAATAGTGAACCAACAAACTCAATACTCAAAGAGTCTAAAGAAAATATCAAAAGTGCTACTTCGCGAGTCACATTTGTAGAACCTGAAAATGCTAACAAAGGGACAGGTAAAACTGATGTTCAGGTAGAAGGTAATGATAAAAAAGATGAGCCTAAACTAGGGTTAGCTAGCCCAACAACCCCTGCAGAGAATCCTAAGTCACTTGTGGAAAATATCAACTTTTTTAGGGAGAAGATTGATGAAATACCTGCTCTAGCAGAACACAGAGAATTTGATAATGAAGCTGTAACCATAGAGACTGGTGAAAACTTGAAAACTCTACTTGGGAGACTTACTTATTGCGAAGATAATGCAGCGGTGAAATTTATTCCTTCTAAAGACGACTACACGGCCAGTATAATTAATCGTGCTGGGACATCTAAACCATGTAACGTGGCAAGTGAGAAAACAGTAAACCTTGGCGTAGATAAATCTTTAGAATGTACTATTGAACCAAGCAGTATAGATGTAGACTTCGATGATACCTCTCTGGATACAAACGAAACCACTGTTACAGAGGATAGTCGAGAAAACCCGAAAGTGTAAGGCATTGAACTCGTTATACTTGGTACTCGGTATATGTAATTTCAGCGTATTCTCTTTAGTTTAATGTTAATTAAAATAAACGTTATAATCTTAATATGACGATTTTATTACCGTATTCAGGATGTTGAACATACCTACATATCCTGTAATCATGTAAGTAATATCCATACACTAGCTACAAAACCGACACGACAGAACGAAAAATTGATAAAACTTGCTGTACTTTTTTTAAATCGCACACACAGAAAGTATGATCCTTGTCCGAATATTATTGATTTCTTCTTTCACCCTTGGCCTTTCAACATAAACAAAAGTGTCCATTAATCATCATAGGTATACAAATAACACATACCCTTCCTTTTTGTTTCGCCGCAGTCGGGTAAAAACTACCAATTATTTTTTTGGTGAGTTAACCAAACGCTACACTTAGTTGTTGAAAATTTAATTGACTTTTTGCAGCATTAACAAAACGCAACTTCATAACGTTTGCGGTACTGTGGTGCCGCGCTTTTCGGCGGGAAACGGGAACGGGACAGTTGCTTTCTTCATTGAGTAATCTAAATAATTAATACGAAGTGGTGTTTTGTGGTTAATGATCGCATTAAGTTAGTCGGAAGACATTCGCGAGTGTTATTATATTGGAGTATTCAATAAACAAAGTGTATCTGCCTATTTTCGCTTCGTGCCGGGAAGCCGCTTCATAACTCAAAAGTTTATGCGGACTTTTGAGTTAATTCGTTTGGGGTTCGGAGTAAGAGTCTACTCCGAGGGTGGGGGCTTAGGTTTCATCATCATCACCTTTCATCATTTCATTAATCATCAAGAAAAAAAATACGTCAGACATGGCTGTATGGGCATAGTTCCCTTTGCCTTACCCTTCGGGGAAAACTAAAACAAAAAAAAAAAAACTGTGGTGCCGCGTAAACTTTTGTTTTCACGATATTTTGTAATATTTTTCTTCAAATTGATCAATTTATGCTTCTTATTAGCCAAGATATGATGTGAAAGACAAAATTAATGTAAAAATCGTTTTGTTTAGAGTGAAAAGTTGGTCAATTAGACCGGTGTAAAATGACTTCGATTATAAAGGTACACTGTCTCTCAGGGGTGGGAGATGAGACCCCTCCATGCTACGTGCTCCAGGTGGACGAGTTTAAGATCCTTCTAGACTGTGGATGGGACGAGAAGTTCGATATGGACTTCATAAAAGAACTGAAAAGGTCGGTTTTGAGGTTATGTTTCTTGCTATAGAAATGGTTACCTTTCCGAAAATATTCGTTATTTGTGATCGAGATTAGGCAAAACAACATAGAATATGCTTCCTTTTATACTATGTAGTATTAAATTATGTTAGTACACATTAGGAAAGTCAAACATCTGACTACCCAACATTTTTATTATAAAGAAAATATTCTTTGTTTTTGGCCAAATAATACGTCGTTCCTTCTCCTCAGCCATAACATGTTCTGAAATGGTCGTAGATTATAGGATAGAATAAAAGAATCTGGATTTTCAATCTTCTTTTATTGTGTGGATTATGAGGTGGAATACCAAACCTGGGAGGGTTAAAAAGGCCACTGGAGCAATTCGCAATATTGCTACTTGACATTTGTTTGCCCCGCTGGTGTCAGACATTGTGGTGGTGTTATTATGAGCTGGCAAAGGCCCGTGATATGTAAGAAGTAATAAATATTGGGCCGTTGGTTAGTAACCGGAACCAACGGCTTTCAATTGCTGCATAAGCAATAAGGCTGCCTGTTGTGCTTTTCTGTATAATAATATGTTGTCCTTATCTCTGTATTTTGTGTCCATTGTGCTCATTAAAGTATTTTATCCACCTATCTTTCAATTCGAGAAATGTTGACTTTCAATGTCTGATATGGGTGCTTTCACAAAAAACGGGCCATTTTTGGATGTAATTTGTCTTAATTATATTTTATTTGTTATTGGATTCCCTGTTAGTGTACATGATAGGCGATCAATTAATTGTGTCTTATCTAAAAGGGCCAGCCACTTTATGTCTTATTTTAGGAGATTTTTAGAGTTTTGCAAATTTAGGCATCTAGGGACTGATAGGTATAGTTAGGGACTGATGAACAATAGTGATATTGTAATTAATTAAGTTGTATATGTAGTATTATATTTATTTCTTACGAATATTTGTAAAATCACAATATTGCTTTGCTTGTTTTTTATAATTATCAGTCATATAATTATGAATTTCTTCAAATCAAATTCTTACACTCAACACGTTAGGCTTATATGTTAATCACTTAATTATTTTAGTTCTATGAGTATTAAGACAATCTTATAAGTAACAAAAATAATGAATATTTAATACTTCTTTCCTATAGTAACTCTGTTTCTCTTATCTTTCAAGTTCTTTTTTATTATTATTATTATTTTTAGGAATATGGGGTCGAAACTTTTTATGTGTTAAAGAGCTGGAACTGTATCGCCAAAGTTTATATTTTTCAACATTTGGGCCCGACAAAAGCTGTTTGAAATTTGACTTCTCTTGATGAGTTTTAGCTTTTGAAATATTTTCCGTAATTTGTGCTTCCAACACTTTCAAATTAAAATTCAAAAATACCACATAGGTAACATAGTTACACTTTGAATCGTCAATTTTACATAACGAACGTCTCATCCGCCTAAAACTACTGCAGCTTCTCACAACCTGTATAGCCGGGGAAAAGAAGCTGCAAGAAAAACCTCGGCACAGGGCCCTAGACGTTCTTTAAAAAAATAAAAATAAACATAAAACATAAAATATTGGTATACAATTGAGTAATTTAGCTGCCTAATATCAGTTCTCAGACAGTTAATCCCATGCATTCATATCTTCTAAATAATCACTAACTTTATAATAACCTTTTTTGTAAAGTTTTTGTTTAACTACTGTCTTAAAACAGTTGAAAGGCAAATTCTGAATCTCTCACTTCGCGAAACAACGCCTTTTTCACAATTTCTCTTCTTTGATTAGGATCTTCTGCTAGTTGTTCAATTTTACTTTTAGGTGTGAGCAAATTCTTCGATTTCTTATTTTTTTTCTTCAGTCTACTATATTTCTTCAGTTGAGTGTTAAGCTTCTTTTTTAAATTAGCAATTATTTGTCATTTTTTCTGCAAAAGTTTATTTCTTTTCTTCTGTTGAATTAGGCTTCTTCTTTTAGCTTCAACTTGTCTAAGGTCGTCATTTACATTTTCATTGTAGATCAGCAGTTCTGGAGCTACAGGTTCTCTGATAAATTCATCGTCAGATGAAGGTGGGGTATTTTCAACAACAAAATTATCACTTTTTGAAGTTTTAGGTTCTTTCTATAATCAGATGAGTACTTCTTCCACTTCTTTTTTATTTTCCTATGTGCACGTGAGGTCATATCCTGGACAAACTTTCGTTGACCCTTCTCCTTCTTTTTTAAATACTTTAGTCTTTCTTTCTCTTTGTGCTGCGCTAATTAAACTGGATCACTTTTAATTTTCTCTAAACGAGCTTTTGCAGCAGCTGATTTTTTTAATGGCTATTTCTTTGGATAATTTTGGTTTCTTTTAAGGCGGCATATTGCTATAAAATAGATAACAACAATTTATTAAATTTCACCAATAATTGTGAATATTATATAAGGATTAAACAATATATTTCGTTGTAGTACTGTTATTATAATAATAAACGTCAGTCCCTAACCACTCGCATCAGTCCCTAGCACCTTCAAGAGCTAGGGCCTGATGGGCTAGGGACTGACGATTCGGACTAAAATTAAACATAAAATTCTGTTGCAAACAATACTATGAAGTCTAATATGATTTACCGAACGAAACCTATATGTTATTTGTAAATATTGATTAATTTATAATAATTTCATATTAATTAACAATAAAATTACTTACCTAGGGACTGACCAAGTGACTGGATCCAACACGTGATGAGCCACGAACTGCCGGGTTTGCACTGATTTAAAAAATGTCCACCGCAAAACGAGTGTTGTCTGCGGATAACTTCATGTAATACTTTAAAATTCACTAGTATTATTCAACGTTCGTTAAAATTATGTCGCGAAATTTTAAAATTCGTAAGTGGCTAGGGCCTGACAAATAAAGTTGAGGACACTAAACTCATTTGAGGAAAAATAATTATTGTTTATTTAAATTACAAAATATTGACATAATTAGCTTCGAGTACTTATACATTTTAAAAAGTAATAATTAAAATAAGTATAAACTTAATAATGTTGTTAAATATGGATACCTAAGCACAAAATTTCGTAGGTCGGACATGCCTAGGGACTGACATTTGGGGTCCATATAACCGATTTTAAAATATAATATAATATCACTTGTAACATAATTTGAGAGATAAATAAAACACATTGTGAACTGTTATTTAACAATTTTGGTAGTAAATAATTATTAATTATTTCAAGTGAAATGTGCTGCGGAAATAGAGTTGCCCTATTTTTGTGAAAGCACCCATATTGTGAGTTAAAGGACTTTTTTTATGTTGAAACTTATTTTTTTACAGACATGTGAACACAATTGACGCAGTACTAATCTCACATTCGGACCCACTTCACCTTGGAGCGCTACCGTATGCAGTGGGCAAACTCGGTCTCAACTGCCCCATCTATGCTACCCTGCCTGTCTATAAGATGGGACAGATGTTCATGTACGATTTATACCAATCACATAAGAATGTAGAAGAATTTGACCTCTTTACGTTGGATGATGTAGATGCTGCATTTGATAAGATTATTCAGCTGAAATACAACCAAAGCATTGACATGAAAGGTAATTTAACATATATACATACATAAATTCACGCCCATCCCTAATGGGGTGGGCAGAGCCACAAGTAATTGAAGATAACTTGCTGCATTTTTTGATACTAAATTTAAGGTGTAAGGTACGTTGAACCTTATGGTGACAAGGGTCAACATCAGTCTATAGTCCATCATGTTAGAAATGACCAATCACTGTGTCGGATTTTACGACATATCAGGGAAGACAAGGAGCTGAATTAGTTACATGTACATAAATTAAAAATATAGATGTGTTCTATAATTTTTATTTGAAGTTGTTTAAAGATAATTTAAGTTCTTTGTTATGCAGTATTAGATTGTCAGAATGAATGACTGTTTGATTGCATTGCATTATTCTAATTTAAAAAAATCAAAAATTTTTGATGAAGTCTGTGGTGGCTATTATTTTTATATTTTAAAAAATAAGTTACTACTAAATAAGTAAATATACTTTAATTAATATCCTAAAAAAGGTCAGTACAATATAAAAGTCGTAAAATTAAATACTTATATGAATAATTCTGTACCCATTTTCAGGCAAAGGCTTGGGGCTCCGCATCACGCCACTGCCAGCAGGCCACTCTCTCGGTGGCACTGTGTGGCGTATCGCGGCGCCAGGAGAGGAAGATATTGTGTATGCTCCAGATTTTAACCACAAAAAGGTACCATACCATGATTGATAAATAAATGCATCATTTTGATGAATAGCCAATCATACTAAGTTTATTAGCTTTCAAGTTTGGAGCTCGGTGGCGCAGCGGTAAACGCGCTCGGTCTGCGATTGTTGAAGTTAAGCAACTTTCGCAAAGGCCGATCATAGGATGGGTGAACACAAAAAAAAAGTTTTCATCTCGAGCTCCTCCGTGTTTCGGAAGGCACGTTAAGCCGTTGGTCCCGGCTGCATTAGCAGTCGTTAATAACCACCAATCCGCACTGGGCCCGCGTGGTGGTTTAAGGCCCGATCTCCTTATCCATCCATAGGGAAGGCCCGTGCCCCAGCAGTGGGGACGTTAATGGGCTGATGATGATGATGATAAGGAGGGATCTCCTTGCGTGAGAGTTTATTTGACTTTTTGCCCTGCAGGTTATAATGCACAAGTCGACCTTTTAATATACTATTGCGGAGCTCCAAGCATGGTAAAGTTTGTGGACAAAGTGAATGCAAAGATGAAATATAGCTATTTGCTCATACTTGTATGGCGCGCGTTTCGCGCTCACTGTGCCCTTCCAAACTCTTTCTTCTTCTCATAGTTGGACAAACCCTGATATAGACTGTGAAATACATGCAAAAGGTGGAATTTCAAACCTTAAACCTATGAATATTCGCCTTTTCCTAGGCCTTTTCTAGTGGTCGTCGTACAGAGCAGACGTGTTTTAGGTTTAATCAATTTTACTTAAAAAGTATTGATTGTAAAAGTCACTTTAAGTTGGTATAGATTGAGTTAATTTTTTTATCAAGTTCAAGAGTGCACTTAAAATCTTTCTGAAGCTGCAAGCGAGTGGAATTAACGGGAACGTGCCGCACGAGGGCGCCACACGCTTCTACGTAAGAACGAGAAGACTGCATAATTTCCGTCTCAGCAAGACTGACCGCAGCGGTCATTGTTTCGGTAAGGTGCCGCGTTTAGACCGTGCAAGTTACTTGACTAAACGATAAATATGAATAATCCACTACGTTCGCCCCCTGGAGCGGGGTCTCAATCTCAACCAGACCTATCTAGATTTCAAAAAGAGATCACGGATCCTCAAATCACTATTCGAAAAAGGAAGCAACCTGAAGACCATGGATGTAACTGCACCTACGAATCCAAGATGCTACGTGAAGAGATGTCAGGCATCGCTTCTTTACTTGAAAAGCTAATTGAATCAAATGAAATTACTTCAAAGGAAATACACGAAAATATTCAAGATTTAAAAAACGAAGTTGCTAGCATGAAATTGTCCCATGAACAAGCTATGAACACGATGAATCAAAGTATGATGGATGTCAAATCACAAATAAATGATATTAAGTCATCAGTCTCCAGCCTATCGGTCAATCAAAAGCTAATTGAAAGAAATGTATCTCAACTTGAAAGCAAGGTTCGCTCGGGTGAAGAAAAGCTAAACCTAGTCTCTTCAGACCTTAATCATCTCCAGACATCTGTGTCAGCTGCAAAATATCAAGTTGGATCTGAACCACAGCCCATGGAGGAAATACTGCAAGAAATACAGGATCGTACCAGCCGACAGAAAAATATAATTTTGGCGGGAATCCCTGAGCAGACTTCATACAACCATGAAGAGCGGTTATCAAAGGACAAAACAGATGTACTTCGCATTATCAACAACAACTTTAAAGACGTACCGGAGCCGACTGATATCTTCCGTATCGGGAAATATAGCCCAACTAAGAACCGCAGGGTAAAGATTTGTTTCGAAAAACCTGAATTCGCCAAACAGCTCTTACGAAACAAGGATAAGTTACCCGATAGCATGAAAATGTACTCCGATGAAACACCCAATCAGCGCAAACAATTACAAGATCTAAAATCTGAGCTAACTCGGAGACAAAACGATGGCGAAAAGGACCTTACTATAAAATACATAAAGGGCATACCGAGAATCGTAAATACTACTCAAAAAAACTAATAAGTAATAATGACCCTACCAATAATAGTACAACATACCAGATAATTAGTAACTACGCAGACCTACATCCCACAAAATCTTGTCTTAACTTTTTATATTTAAATGCACGGAGCATCTGTAACAAGTTTGATGAGCTTAAATGTATACTAAGATCCATCTCAACCACAACGCATATAATATTACTGACCGAGTCCTGGATAAAATCCGAAGAACATGCGCAAAGATTCCGCCTGCCAAATTATACCCATTACTGCAATTGTCGCGACGATAGGACAGGTGGTGGAGTGTCGGCATTCGTCCACAATGACTTGAAACATAGTTTGTTAGAGTCTACTTACGATGGAGAAAATAATTACTTATGGCTGAAACTTGAGAAGTATTCACTCAACATTGGTCTTATTTATAATCCTGGTGACACAAATTTTGAAAAATTCATTTACACTCTTGAGGCACAACTGCACCAAAGGAAACGAATTCTTCTTTTCGGAGATTTTAATATTGATCTTTTAACAAGAACCAAGCAGAAACAAAGCTATATAAATTGCCTAAATGCAGCAGGTTGCAAAATATTGAATAAAAACAATAAAAAATACTACACAAGGAGTGATACCACAAGGAAATCAATATTAGATCATGTCAATACCAGTTTGAAGAACGACAACTACCACATGGCACTGATTGAAACCTCATTTTCCGACCACAGACAAATCCACCTCGCGCTTAAGAAATACAAACCGCCTCGCAAACAACGCGTTAGTTATAAAGCGCTAAATTACGAACAACTCTATCAAGAGGCTGAAAATGCTAAAGCAGAGGAAAACGATAACTTTGAAATATTTGAACGAAAACTTAAAAAACAAATCGATCATAGTTTAATAACAAAAACGAAAATTTTAAACTTACCACAAAAAGACTGGGTGCAGCGAGATATTATCAATGGAATCAATCGGAGGAACGAGCTATGGGCTAAACTTCAAGAACACCCTGATAATGATGCTCTAGAAAACCAATTCAAGACAGAGAAACACGCAGTAGCCCATCTGATCAAAGAGGCAAAAGACTCCTATTATTACAACCAGTTCAAGAAATGCAGCACCAAACCCAAGAAGATGTGGAATCTTATTAACGATCTCTCTAACAACAAAGTCAAAACTAGCTGTGCTCTCCCTAGGCTCATACATGACTCAAAAGATATTATAGACCCCCTTTTGATTTGCAATACTTTCAATGACTACTTTTCATCTATAGGGTCATTATTAGCTAAAAAAATCCCGTCCCATTTTCACAACATCGATACTACAGCATCACAACATAGTTTCAAAAACTGCACAAATCTACTAACAGACTTTATACCTACTACTGATAGTGAAGTATCAAAAATAATAGATAACTTAGACCCTAATTCAAGTAATGGCTTAGATGGCATAAGTACTAAAGCCATCAAATGTTTGAAAACTTTGATAGTCCCAGAGTTAACTAAATGCATTAATGCAGCTCTTATACGGGGAGAATTTCCCGATTCACTTAAAATCGCAAAAGTCTCTCCTATCTACAAATCTGGCATAAAAACCGACCCAGGCAATTATAGGCCGATCTCAATTCTCCCAATACTCTCAAAAATTCTTGAATATATTCTTCACGAACGCTTGGAAACCTTCTTAACTAAGATCAATTACATAACAGAACGACAATTTGGCTTCAGGTCTAAAAGCAATACCCTAGCCGCGACCGTAGATTTAATCACCAAGATTAGACAAAACATCGACGGTAAGAAAATAGTTTTGGGAATCTTTATCGACCTAAAAAAAGCGTTCGACACTGTGAGTCATAACAAACTTATACAAAAACTTAGCCTAACTGGGATAAAAGGTACTGCGCTAAAAATGTTTGAGTCTTACTTCAAGAATAGGCAGCAAATAGTAAAAATCAACGAACATGTAAGTGAACCTCGTCCTATATCTTTTGGGGTCCCACAAGGTTCGATCTTAGGCCCTCTGTTATTTTCGGTCTATATCAATGATGTCACTGATTTAGGATTACAGGGACACATCACTCTATATGCTGATGATACGTGCCTATTCTACTTTGGTTCGTCTATACGTGATATTATTAATTCAGCACAAAAGGATTTGGACACTCTCTACTATTGGTTGCAATCAAACTTGTTAACTATCAACATCTCTAAAACGTCATATGTTATATTTAAAGCGAAAAACAAGCCCGTACCTACATATCCACCCTTAACTATTAATAACGATCCAATACAAGAGAAACGCGGTGAAAAGTACTTAGGACTTCATATTGATAGTCAGCTAACATGGAAGCTACACATTGACTACCTCAAAAAAAAGCTGTCGTCACTAATGGGTTCTTTGCGTGGCATAGTACGCTGCCTACCCCGAAAAGTGCGGATGACCATTTATAACTCATTAGTTAAATCACACCTGTTATATCTCATTGAAATATGGGGTACTGCAAGCAAAACCAGTCTCTCTGACTTGCAGGTCATCCAAAACAAATTAATAAAAATGTTATTTCACTATCACTACTTAACACCAACAACTACTATATACACACAAACTAACCTAATGAATTTAAAACAGTTATACACCCACTGCACATGTATCCTCATAAGAAAAATACTATGTAAAACAATCCACACATCACTTTCACTTACCCAAAACAAACAAGTGTCTAAACGCTCCACAAGACGGGCTAGCTACGTCATTCTACCTAAAATCCGGACAAACTATGGCAAACGGATGATAACTTACGAGGGCGCACAACTTTTTAACAACTTACCTTCACATATAAAAAATATCGAATCATTAAATGATTTTAAACGTAAATTAGCTCAATATATTATAATTAAATATCAACCATAACTTGTTTTTGGAGGGATCGTGATGGGAATGTAATTTAATTTAATGTGAAATAAATTAAGTGTGGTGAGTTGTGAAGTTAACTGTGAATTTTCTGTACGAGCGAACATTAGTATTTATTTTATTGTAATCTGTTCTCATGTAAGTGACTTATTTCATGTCTTAATGAGAATAAAGAATCTTTGAACCTAATATTCGACGCGATTTGGAGTATTTCTGAGTCCTCATTCATCTAATTCCTCTCTTCGATCTAAGTTACATACATAACGTAAAATTAGCTTCAATTTCTTACTTTGCATAATCTATAACAAAGTCAAATCAGTTACTTTTTACTAAACATCAAAACACGAAATTACTATAGAATTTGTATGTCTGAGAACTGATATTAGGCAGCTAAATTACTCAATTGTATACCAATATTTTATGTTTATTTTTATTTTTTTAAAGAACATCTAGGGCCCTTTGCCGAGGTTTTTCTTGCAGCTTCTTTTCCCCGGCTATACAGGTTGTGAGAAGCTGCAGTAGTTTTAGGCGGATGAGACGTTCGTTATGTAAAATTGACGATTCAAAGTGTAACTATGTTACCTACTGAATAAAGATATTTTTGAATTTGAATTTGAATATGAAGCAACCTGTGACGTCATAAAGAAACGTGACAAAATGTCGCACTTATTATTGTGTTTTTCTTGATTAAAATTCAGAAAAGTTTTTTGACACTTTTAGATCTTTTATTTAGTAATCAGAATTCCATAATTTATCTTTGACCAAGGAAACTAATCAATTCTGACGTCACTTTGCAGGAACGCCATCTAAACGGGTGTGAAATAGATAGACTCATGAGACCCTCACTGATGTTGCTGGGAGCTATGAATGCTGACTACGTGCAGCAAAGACGGAGGCTTAGAGACGAGAAACTTATGAGTGAGTATTGTTCTGATTTTTATCAGCCACGATAATAACCCTAAGGCATAGAATAAAGAATAATACTACGTATAGAACGGTAACTCTCCGTCCCGCACCATTTCGTATCTGGTGGCTACCTCACCCCCTCTGGGTCGTATAATTAATTTTTTGTATAGAGTGTGCGGAATATGCCTGAGATCACGATAGGTGAGGTCGTTCGTCAATGTTACAAGAACCACAGAAGAAGTATGCTTATAAAACCCTATCTAATAGGCTAGTTAATTCCTATGGAATTTGTATGATAAAGCACATTTGACGTCATAGAAAAACGTGAGAAAATGTCGGCTTATTACTAAGTTCTTCTTGATTAAAATTCATTAGTAGTTAAAATTCTTAAGTTAGATAGAAAAAATATTAGTTTTTTGTTAGTTTGAGATCTGTCTTTATTTAGTAATCAGAAATTCATAATTTATCTTGAATCTAGTACACAACGCAATTATAACTTTTTAATTTGCTCAAGCTCAAGAGAACGCTTTTTTTTGTCAAGTTGGCAAATTGTTTTTTTAAATGAATTGCTCTAATGTGACATTTTTAACCCTCAGTAATTGTAACAGATTCTTCAGCTGGATATAACTTTCTTTCCAGCAACAATCCTCAGTACTCTCCGAGGAGGTGGCTGCGTGCTGGTCTGCACAGACACTGCCGGCAGAGTGCTGGAGTTGGCCCACATGTTGGACCAACTCTGGCGAAACAAGGATTCTGGACTCGTGGCGTATTCTTTACTGCTACTGTCCAATGTCAGCTATAACGTTGTGGAGTTTGCCAAATCACAGGTAAGCTGTTGTCATTATAAAAGGAATAGGGTTTCTTAATTTTAGCATTGCACAGACACTGCCAGCAGTGTTGGCGTTGGCCCACATGTTGGACCAACTCTGGCCGAACAAGGATTCTGGACTCGTACTACTGCTGTTCAATATCCTTTACCTTTTTTTATATGCAGGGACATGTTTTATATACATACCGCTTACCTGGGGGTCAGCATAAACAGCCTATATACGTCCTACTGCTGGGCACAGGTCTCCCCTCAATCAACTGGAGGGCGGTATGGAACATATTCCACGCTCCACTGCGGGTGGGTGGAGATGTTTTTACGGCTAATAGCCGGGACCAACGGCTTAACGTGCCTTCCGAAGCACGGAATCATCTTACTTTTTCGGGCATTCAGGTGATTCAAGCCTGCAATGTCCTTACCGAACAAAGTGATTTCGACAATGTCCCCATCGAGAATCGCACCCGAACCTCCAGACCGTTAGCCCGACGCTCTAATCACTAGACCACGGAGGCTATCAGAAAGATTGAGCTTGTCCATTCGACACAAAGGCGTGCTATAGCGCTTTCCACCTTTCGCTGGTAGTGAGCCAGCTCTTTTCTTTAGTTCATCTGACCATCTAACGACGGGTCTGGCTATTCAACTATCAACATATAGGATTTTTGATTTTATAGCCCTCATCCGTACTCAGGGAAACTCAAAGAGAAAATTGAATCGAAAAAATCTGATCTAAATGCGCAGCTCTTGTCAAGCCGAAACGAGTGTGTTAACCATTACACAACCGGGTTCTCCTCCTGTCCAAGGTTCAAGTCCCGTCCGACTAAAAAATTACTCTTATTAACTTACAATTTCTCATGTCCTCAGATCGAATGGATGAGCGACAAACTGACCCGCGCGTTCGAGGGCGCGCGCTCCAACCCTTTCGCGCTGCGCCACCTGCAGCTGTGCCACTCCGTGGGCGAGGTGACGCGCACTCAGGGGCCCAAGGTGGTGCTGGCGTCCTTCCCCGACCTGGAGGCAGGCTTCGCAAGGGATCTGTTCCTGCTGTGGGCTCCACACCCGCAGAACTCCATCGTCTTGACTGCCAGGTAGGCGAGGGTTCTATTTCAACTTATTTTCTTTTTTTATTTACGAGTAGGTCACCATTCATAAATTTTGTGTCCATCCATTTTTGATACTTTAGTATAACATTGAAGTACTTACCTAGTCGTTTTTCACCATAATTGTTGTTATTAAAATTTAGTTATGTTGTATGCACTATTGTGGATATTAGATTAGGTCAGGGGGGTTAAAATGGCCATCATCATCATCATCACCAGCCTATTAACGTCCCCACTGCAGGGGCACGGGCCTTCCCTATGGATGGATAGGGAGATCGGCCCCACGCGGGCCCAGTGCGGATTGGTGGTTATTAACGACTGCTAATGCAGCCGGGACCAACGGCTTAACGTGCCTTCCGAAGCACGGAGGAGCTCGAGATGAAAACTTTTTAAAACTTATTAAAATGGCCACATCGAAGCAATTCATCTAAGAAAGCATTTGTTTGCATTGCGCACTTAGTTTTGTATGCGCAAATGTCAAATAGCAATATTGCTTTCTTAGATGAATTGCTTCGATGTGGCCTTTTTAACCCCCCTGTACTCTGTATACTATAATTCTGTTATGTGTTATATGTTTTTGTTTTATGTTTATGTTGTTTGTTGACCTAATAAACAAAATAAAAAAAAATACAATGAGTGCGACATTTGATAGCTTTTGTTTATGACGTCACAACGAATACTGTCCAGTATTGCCATACTAACCTCAAAAAAAATTTTCGTTTTGTCGTTTCGTAAAAAGGTTACTCATTTCTCTAGTCTCTAGTCTAGGTTGTCAAGTAGCCTATTGCATAATATCCGTGTGCTAAATTGCACAAGTATGTATGTATGTTTATCATTCCTCAGAAACTACAAATCCATATCCCTAGCGTTATCCCGTTTTTCACGGGTCCGCTAACCTAACCTGAAGATTTGACAGCTCCGATTTTTTTACATAAGTGACTACCTGTCTTGTCGGTGGAGTAACCGCCATTCCTCTCTTCTTCCCGCCAAAACCTTCACCTCCCGATACGACACGACCTGCACCTTCTCTTTTATTTGTTTCATAAATGTTATCCTAGGTCTACCCCTTCCTCTCTTCCCTTCAATTTTTCCTTCTATAATGTAATGTATTTTTCCGACAAGAGCGCAGCTCTTAAATAGAGAGAGAGAGAGAGAGACTACCTGTCTGACCTTCGAACCCAGAAGGGAAAACCAGCCCAATACAGGTTAGGTCACATACCTCCGAAACGCATTTCTTGGGTATATATCCATATACCTATAAGTTGTCAAGTAGCCTATTAATTAATATATATATATATATATATATATATATATATATATATATATATATATATATATATATATATATATATATATATATATATATATATATTTGTATATATTTATTATATATATAATATATTAATCTGTGATTTGATTCCAGAACATCTCCGGGAACACTAGCCAGAGATCTGATAGAGAAGGGTGGCGACAGAAGTATAGAGCTGACGGTGAAACGACGCATGCGACTAGAGGGCGCCGAGTTAGAGGAGTTCATGCAGCAGCTCAAGACGAAGCAGACAAACGTGATCAAGTGAGTAAATGAAATGAAAATTTATTGTTATAAATGTGGTAAGCATATCGATGGCAGTAAAGCTTATAGCGCTCAGCACATTTAGTCATGTTGTGACATACAATAATAACTACTTACATAAAGTACTGAAAAATATTACAAAACTACTTCATCATCACCAGCCCATTAACGTCCCCACTGCTGGGGCACGGGCCTTCCCTATGGATGGATAGGGAGATCGGGCCTTAAACCACCACGCGGGCCCAGTGCGGATTGGTGGTTATTAACGACTGCTAATGCAGCCGGGACCAACGGCTTAACGTGCCTTCCGAAGCACGGAAGAGCTCGAGATGAAAACTTTTTTTTGTGGTCACCCATCCTATGACCGGCCTTTGCGAAAGTTGCTAAACTTCAACAATCGCAGACCGAGCGCGTTTACCGCTGCGCCACCGAGCTCCTCAAAACCCACACGACCTAAATACTTACAACAAAAATACTTATCTATATAAAATGAAAACCGCATCAAAATCGGATCAATAGTTTAGAAGATAAGTAGTAACATTACTTTGCACAAACGCACACACAAACATCTCTCACCCTAAACGCATATACCTGCTCCGTTCCGTCGTGGGTAAAAAGAAAGAAAAGAAAAAAAACCTATTTATAAACTAAAAAACTCACTTAAGCTATGAAACTGCTTTCCCTTTAACCACTTTTTGAGTTGGGATCGAAACTTTAGACGGGGTAGCTCTAACTATTAGCTGCGGGCTTAGCACCGTAAGCGCGCGACTCTTTCTCGCCGCGACAGAGATCATCTGTCTCTTTCTGTGCAGTACTGTGTGAGAGTGACGGGTGACGTATGTCGAGGCGAGAAAGAGTCGCGCGCTTACGGTGTTAAGACCGCAGGTCGATCTTTGTGACGGGTTTTTGTGGTCCCTAGTTTGTTTAGGACATTGCAGGCTAATCACCCGTTTGTCTGAAAGCAATGTGATCTGTGCTTCAGAAGATACCACGGTTCTTCTATCGTGTGGGTTGTAAGGTGAATTACTAACCTCATCAACCCTGGTGGCAGGGTTACTATTGAGCCGCCAAAGGCCCCTGACATAACTTACATCAGTAAGTATTAACCGGGACCAACGGCTTAACGTGCCTTCCAAAGCACGGATCATCATACTTTTTAGACAATCATGTAATGTCCTAACCAAACTAGGGATCACAAAGTGATTTTTGTGATATGTCCCCACCGGGATTCGAACCCGGAACGTCCGGATCGTGAGCTCAACGCTGAACCACTGGACCACGGTGGCCGTTATATAACTAAATATTAATGTGTATATATTTTAATGTTGTAAATGTATATATGTGTCGAAGGTTTTATCTAAATATATTTTTTATTATTATTATTGTTTGCCAGGGAGGACCCAGCCGGCATCTCGTCAGACTCGGACTCGGACGGCTCGCTGGAGATGTGGGTGGTGACGGGCCGCCACGACATCCCGCTGCGGAACGCGGCGCGGGCGCACGCCGGCTGCTTCAAGACCAACAAGCGGCACCACGCCATGTACCCCTTCCACGAGGAGCGGCCCCGCCACGACGACTACGGGGAGATCATCAAGGTACCACATGCTTGCCAACCCACACCCTGGACACTTCATACAAAACACCTCGTTACAGACACTATACAGTCACGTTATCGTCATTTATGTGTGTGACGTCTGCCGCTCGTACGATTGAAGACTAAAGTAAGTTCGAGGGGGTGAGGTAAACCTAGCTCAGCCGCTGGTGGGGGGCGGAGAGTTGCCGTTCTTTACGTAGTATCAGTAAGTGCAAGTGGAAACACAGTCCGCGCGCTCACCCTCTTACAACTTAGCCGCTTACGGCCATAAGACAGAGGGAGTGAGTTTGGCGCCCAATACGAACTCGTGCGTATTTTTCTATTGTCTCTGATTGAATTAGCAGTACGCGAACGAATAGAGAGAGAAACAATAGCGCCGAGCGAAAAAAATATAGGAAATTACTGGGCTGAAAAAATTTGAATGCCATCGAAACGATAAGAAGAAGAATGTATTTAAAACACATAATAACGGGTTCTTACGGGGTCATCCCGTGATCATGGCACTTCCAATAGTGTCGAAATACCGGGAGTCTCATATCCCTGCTTTAAACGCGGTAAGAACCAGTTATTATACTGTGTTTTAATTATGATAATAACCGCGTAAACTTAAAACTATGTTTAATGTATTTATTCAAAAATTATCTATTATAATGTTCATTTGTTAACAAAAAAGGAATAGTTTAAGAAATGAAATGTTCATTTATCATATTTTAATCATACTCGTTTATTTATTTTCGTTCTGATCTGAACTGTATGGAGGGATTCAAAACAAACTGTAAGAGAAAACCACTAGTGCGGTAATGTTACATTACATCACCGTAGTTTTAATAGAGTGATTTATTTACCTAAAAGCGGTGCAGTAAGAGCCACTTTACGAGCAAGTGTGTTGGGCAATAGGCTAAGCCTGTGACTGACTGAATACATACTTAATATTATAATTATATCATCTTTATTTGAGTATTTTTCTAATTTGATTTAGTTTTAACTTAATTTAATTTTACTATTTAGTTTTATTGTTTTTGGAATTTTTCATTGTATTTTAATAATATAAATATGGGTTACATGCCTGAAATAAAATGATTTTATTTTTATTTATTTTTAAAACATATTTTATTTAAATTCAGCCTGAAGACTACAGACTGGCCGAGATAGTGGACGCGGAGGGTGAAATCCGGGACGTGCCTCCCGCACCGCCACCGAAGGAAGAGCCTGAAGGTATGCCTGAATAGATTATTTCACTGGGTCATAAGTCTATACAGGGTGTTAGTGACATCGTAACGAATACTGAGAGGGATGAGTCAGACCATGATTATGAGTTAATATCATGTGGAATTTTCCGTCGCAAAATTAATGGTTTTTTTTTTTTACTTTATTTTCAATTCTATACTTTGATACTGAAAATAATTAAAAAAACACAAAAAATTTCATGAATTTTCCGAATAAAAATTCCACTTGATATTAACTCAGAATAATGAACTGAATCATTCCTCTCAGTATTCGTTACGATGTCACTATTCACGTTGATAAGTTGATATCAAGTGGAATTTTCATTCGGAAAATTTATGAAAATTTTTGTGTATTTTTTAATTATTTTCAGTATCAACTCAGAATCGTGGTCTCAGTTATCCCTCAAAGTTTGCGTTACGATGTCATTAACACTCTGTATATAAAATACAGACAGAATTTTCATAAAAAATCAATAGAATTTGTGACATTTCGTAAAAAGTATCTGTTTAATTGAATATGATTTAAAGAATTTCTGGTTTTTGTCCCAGACGGCTCCTGGAACGAAGGTACTTGCTAGCGAACAACAGAGTTTTTAATTGAAACCTAATAGTACCATAATCCTGCCAAATAGTTTGCAGCTTCCGTAGCTTATTCGTACATCCTGTGCATAAACAAAAAAACAAAAAAGAGGCTCACTAGATAACTAAAATTCGCTAGATTCATAAGTATTCCATTGTGTCCGGTCACGAGCATTAATATGTATACACTTTGGTACCATGTCACATTAACTTTTTTGACAAATTGAACTGTAAGTCCCACTAAAAGTCAAATATGTTAGTGCGACAGAGTCCTAGAGTGGGTACATTATATTGCTCATGACTGTCCATAACTATACGTTTCATAGACATACATTTATCTCAAACGCTCCATTGCTATTGTGCCAACGGAATAGAAGAAAGGGGTTGGAAGGGCCAAGTGAGCGCAAAACGCGCGCCATACAAGTATTTATTTATTTATTTTTATTTATTTATTTTTAGGGAAATTTACAGCAAAAAATAGTTCATACTTCAACTTTGCATTCCACTCGCGTGCAAACTTGACGGCGAACGGAACTCCGCGAAATTAAAGCTGATATTAATAAACTGATCTCAGCTTCGAGACTGCCCTCGAGATCATTTCAATGTGACAGTTCTTACATAAAAACAGAGACTTGAGCACGATCTTGAGGGCAGTCTCAGCTGAGATTAGTTTATTGATACTACCCTAAAAGGTCATCTTGTGCATTAAAAGGTGCAGGGTAAAGTGGCTATGGAATTTGAGAAGCAGTAGAGCTAGCGTAGTTATCTGTTTGCAGGAGTAGTAGTAGGAAAAGAGAGTGGGGTTGAACCGGCGACAGCTGTTCTCATACAAAATGCGCTTTAGGGTTCTTTCTTCTACTCCGAGATTATACCCTAGACTAGCTTTTGCCCGCGACTTCGTCCGCGTGGCGTGTTATAAAAGAAAGATCTTTGTGTGTGTGGGAGTGCATATCAAATTTCAAGCATCTAACTTATGCATTTAGATTTTTTCATACAATTTTTACTTCCCGCTAAATAGCCGTAACTAAACTTTATATATACAAAAGTATGCATGCATGCTATATTGAAAACATTTATCTTACGCGGTTTCGATTTTTTCATACAAATTTTTTTTCCCCGCTAACTCCCGTTTCCGTGAGAATTTTGCAATATCCTGTTGCAACTAAGCTTTAAGTTAAATAAGATACCAAATTTCAAGCGTCTAACTTAAGCGGTTTAGATTTTTCATACAAAAGGATTTTCCCGCTAATTCCCGTTCCCGTGGGAATTCCGGGAATTCCTTTCTTAGTTCACCTCTACGGTACCTAAGCTACGTCCCTTCCAAATTTCAAGTGCCTATGTTTAGCTGTTTAGTCTGTGCGTTGATATGTCAGTCAGTCAGTTTCTCCTTTTATATATTTAGATAGTGTAGCGTTGCATGATTAGAGTGAGCTAGCGCTGCGCGGAACTAGATTACCTCACTCCCTCTGGATCTGGGCCGCTAATTAAGAATACGGAGCGCGTGGGGACTATCTGTCTCGCTCACACCTACGCGGCACACGGTGTGAATCATGGTATTAGAAAACCAGCGGGCTTAACACCGTAAGCACGCGACTCTTTCTCGCCGCGACACAGATGTGCTCTAAACAGACAGCTAACATTTCATGGTTAGCCCAGCTGACGTCATCCCGCTTTTTGACCATGTTTATTGATGACGTCACAAATTTTGTATTCTCATACAAGAGCCAATTTTGACATTTAGAAAAAAGTATCCCATTTTACACGCCTTCCAAAAGTCCTGGACTCTATAGGCCGGAGATATGGAAACAAACAAATAATATAACAGTTTATTTCGGATGTATAAAAAGATATCCATGCTTTGTAGTCTTTGAACCTTTCAAAACGGCCTCCGTCGTCCAGTGGTTTGAGCGTTGGGCTCACGATCCGGAGGTCCCGGGTTCAACTCCCGGTGGGCACATATCACAAAAATCACTTTGTGATCCCTAGTTTGGGTAGGACATTACAGGCTGATCACCTGATTGGCCGAAAGTAAGATAATCCGTGCTTCGGAAAGCACGTTAAGCTGTTGGTCCCGGTTACTACTTACTGACGTAAGTAAGTAGTCGGTACATGAACCATGTCAGGGGCCTTTGGCGGCTCAATAGTAACCCTGACACCAGGGTTGATAGGGTTGGTAATACACCTTACAACCCACACAATACAAGAAGAAGAGACTGAACCTTTCAAATTTTCAGAGGAACCGATAGAGATCCCAAGTAAATGCGTGTCCTCGACCCGGCTGGTGCACGTGAAGGCGAATATCCAGTACATAGAGCTGGAGGGGCGCTGTGACGGGGAGTCCCTTCTGCGTGTGGTGGCGCAGGCCAAGCCGCGGGCCGTGGTGCCGCTACGGGCCAGCGGCAGCGCGCTCGACACGCTGAGGTAACTCCAACTTGCTATTACTATACAAGTACGTATGGGCAGAATCATGATCTGAATTATACACCCTCAGTATAGAATTGAATATAATTAGAAAAAAAAACTATTTAAATCATGAATTTTGCGACGGAAAATTCCACTTGATATTAACCCAGAATCATGGTCTGAATCATCTCTGAGTATTCTTTACGATGTCACTAACACCCTGTATAGCGTACCGAAATGACACTCTCTGGGTCTTACTTTAGTCTAAATAGCCGTAAGACGCCAAAGAGTAAGAGGGAGCGTGCGAGCGAGCGAGCGTGCTGTCTCTTTCGCACGTAAGTGTTAGATGGGTATGAATGAGATTGATGGAAAAAACAATCTTTGACGGCGAGGGTGTGCTGCCGCCAAAGGATGTTTTCGGGGTACCGAACTGACCATAGCACCCCGCTAGCCACAAGTTGATAGTGTGACTAGGGATCGACAATCCAACGTTTCACGACCGCTTCAAGACTGCATTATTGAATGTGGCGCCATCTGTTGCATGTGGGCGGAACTAGCTGGCCAACTAGTTGGGTTGGGTTAGCCGCCACAAATCGAAAAAAAATTCTGACTCGGACGAGACTTGCACCCGCTTGCCGGCTTGTCCATAGGAAATTCTTTCGATCTCTTAATTTCAATATTGGTCTTTTGTTTTGTTTTTTTTTTTTATATATACATACATACATAAACTCACGCCCGTAATCCCTAATGGGGTGGGCAGAGCCACAAGTAATCAAAGACAACTTGCAGCCACTGTTGATACGAAGTCCTAAGCTGGATATGATGAACCTTATGGTGATAAGGGATCAGCCTATCGCCCATAACATTAGTCCATCATGTTAGAGGACACAATCCCTCTGTCGGTTTTTACGACATGCCCGGGAAGAAAAGCAGCTGAACGTGTTCTATGTTTTTTATTTGCTCCCAGAACAGCATAGAAGCCTTTATATATTTTAGCCTATATATATATATATATATTAAATATTTTAAATAAAATAAATGATATTGTTCTTCATTCTTATTCTCTTTTCACTTTAATTCCAGGAAGCACTGTGAGGCTGAAGGCATAGAGAAGATGTACATCCCGAGCCGCGGCGACATTATCGACGCTACCACGGAGTCACATATCTACCAGGTACGTAATTACAGAACAGGAGCTCGCGACTATATCCCAATGGGGTAGTCAGAGGTACAGCCATCGCAAGATGAACTAAGTACCCACACGCACACTTTTTGTTAGACCCACGTGATAGGTGGTGAACCGTATCGCCGTCTATAATGGTCGAGCCAACTGTGTTAGTGTGTTAGGTCATATAATTATTATAAAAATATATATTTTTAATGATATGTAACTTAAACTTAACCTTTTGGGTGACCACAAAAAAAGTTTTCATCTCGAGCTCCTCCGTGCTTCGTAAGGCACGTTAAGCCGTTGGTCCCGGCTGCATTAGCAGTCGTTAATAACCACCAATCCGCACTGGGCTCGCGTGGTGGTTTAAATCCCGATCTCCCTATCCATCCATAGGGAAGGCCCGTGCCCCAGCAGTGGGGACGTTTATGGGCTGATGATGATGATAGGATTACATTTTCTTATCTAGATTAAACGTACATTAATGAACAATTGTTTAAGTTCATTATTGAATTTGTGATTGTACAATGGGGTTGAGTATAGTACCTATAGAAATTGCAAACTTGGTAATTAGCAAAAAGTCGAAGAAGTGTTACTAAAGCTTTCATTACATAAGATAAGAATGTTGTGTCATATTCCGCGTGTTTGATAGTAGTTTTGGTGTTGCAGGTGAAGCTAACAGACGCCCTGATGTCTGGCGTGGCGTGGCGCTCGGCCGGAGACGCCGAGCTGGCCTGGCTGGCGGCCGTCGTGGCGCCTCGGGCGCACCAGCGGGAGAGCGACGCTACTAGCGGTGAGCTGCGCCGGCTCATTCATTAATACAGTTTACAGTAACAGTTGGCAATTAAAAATTTGCGTCTGCTAAAAAGTAAAAAAAAAAGAAAAGAAAAAGTAAAATGATTCCGTGCTTCGGAGGGCACGTTAAGCCGTTGCTTCCGGCTTTTAGCCGTAAAAACTAAAAACACCTCCACCAAGCCGCATTGGAGCAGCGTGGTGGATTATGCTCCATACCCCCTCCGGTTGGTTGAGGGGTGGCCTGTACCCAGCAGTGGGGACGTTAATGGGCTGATGATGATGATGTTATGTTATGTATTATCCGTGTGCAGAGGACGCGCAAGACGTGGTGATGGCGCTGGAGCCGGCGGAGGGCGCGGCGCAGGCGGCGCACGCGGCGTCGTTCGTGAACCAGGTGCGGCTGTCCGAGCTGCGGGCCGCGCTGGCGCGGCTCGGGCTCAGCGCCGAGTTCGCGGGCGGCGCGCTCGAGTGCTGCAACGGCACGCTGGCCATACGACGGGTGAGAGCCACGAGCATTAATATGTATACACTTTGGTACCACGTCACATTCACTATTTTGACAAATTGAACTGTGAGTCTCACTAAATGTCAAATATGTTAGTGCGACATAGTCCTAAAGTGGGTACATTATATTGCTCATGACTGTTCATACAGGTGGTAATGGATCCTTCCCCCCTCCCCTCCCCCCCTTACCCTACACTACACATTGACGTCGTCGTATGGGCACTTTGATACCATGTCACATTAACTTTTTTGACAAATTAAACCCTAAGTCTCCTTAAATGTCAAATATGATAGTGCGACAGGGTTCTAAAGTGGGTACATGATATTACTCATGACTGTACACGCGCATCTGTGTGTGTGACGTCTGATGCACTTACGAGTGAAGACTAAATAAAGTAAGACTGAAGGGGGTGAGGTAAACCTAGATCAGACGCTGGTGGGGAGCGGAGAGTTCTATACGTAGTATTATTCTTTATTCTATGCCGTAACGAATACTTTGGGGATGATTCAGACCATGATACTGAGTTGAAATCAAGTGGAATTTTCTGTCGCAAAATTCATAGCTTTTTTTTTGTTTTTTTTTTTTCAATTCCATGCTTTTGCGATGGAAAAATCCACTTAATGTTAAGTCAGAATGATCCCCTCAGTATTCGTTACGGCGTCGCTAACACCCTTTCTAATATTATATCTACTAGAAAAGTGTTCTAAGTGTGTATTTTCTCCTTATCTTTCTCTTATTTTTTTCTTTTCAAAAAAGGAAGAAAGCACTCTTTCTTCCCAGAGGGCAAAATGTACGACATTAGTGTCATACAAAATAAGCGGGAGAGAAACATGTCAAAATATACGATAAACAAGTTCGTGGCAAAATGTTCCTAGTGAATTATTACTAATAGTGGCGTGGCTGTACGTATTTAAAAACAAAAACAAAATAGAACAATAAATTGATGAGCGCCACTATACAAACTTATACACAAAAATACCAAAAAACAATTATTCAGCAATAAACAACCACTAAATACAGGTTTTATCTATCTATGTAATATTAATATCTTCACTAATTTAAGAGCCACACTCTTGTCGGTGTAGCATTCTCCATGCTACTTTTTTTAGGGAAAAATAGGGCAGTGGTTTCCCTCTTGCCTTCCGCCCCGCAGTACTCCGTCTGACGCGAGTGTAGTATATTTCAAAGCCGTACTAGGACTCCTATTATAGGAACATTAATATGTGTACTAGAAATTACTTTGCTATTGAAAATATATTTGTTTCAGTTGGACAACGGCCGCGTGGCGTTAGAAGGCGTACTGTCGGAAGAGTACTACAAAGTTAGGGAACTGTTATACGACCAATTCGCTATAGTGTAATGTGACTGATATCTACTCAAGTATTGTAAATAAAGTTTTAAGTGTATGTTTAATAAATCCCTTTAAATGATCATGTTTTTCTTACCTCTTCCATTGAGTATCACGGTAAGTACGTTATTTTTTGTCATTTCTGGTATTCATTCATTGATTCTCTGTCGTTCAATCGACGAACGAACTTCACACATTTTCGTAAGTCAGTATTTTTTTAGTTTATGGCAATATTGGCAATGGATAGACTAATCTTACAGCCATTCAATGTATTGTGATCATAGAGCAACACAGATTAAGAAACCAAAGAGTTCTCGCCGCGGAATGTTGCCGTTTATGAAACTTATTTGATCGAAAATTGTGCGCATTTTCTCATTGTGGAGTCGAATAAAATCCAATGGTCTCACTTTTTACAAATTTTCTGTTCAAATTATCCAAAAATAATGATTGTCCTTTGTTCTAAAATATATATTGACGTATGACTTGGCTGTATGCGCTATGTTCCCTTTGCCTGTCCTACGAACAAATTAACCAAAAAAGTATTAGCAGACCAACTGACAATTTAAAAAAAATATGTAGGTAATAAGAAGTAACATTATTAATACTATCATGTTCATTTAAAATGTAAACATTTCATCGTTTCAAACGCTTTTTTGATGCGAGAAATTTCCGCCTCTAATGGTTAATCTCACACACCAGAAGAAAAAAGCATAAACATTAACAAAAAAATAAATAAATGTGCGTCACGTTTAAATTCGACGAAGGGATTAATTATGTTATTACGTCCTTTCTAAAATGAAGGAATTCTATTTTGAAACAACATTTCCACCTGATGACACCAAAAACTACTATCTTTCTGTCCTGTTGTCAAATTAATCACTTGTATACAGAGAAAGGAAAAGATATATTCGTTTTCCCATTCACTCACTTAAAGTAGGAAAGCATTATGGAAACACACTAAGCATAAAAGAGAACGTTAGGCTTGTAATATTTCGTCAGACAATGTTGTTTGTGGGTAGTTTCTAATTTTTCTTTTGCGTCTCTTTCGCACTAGGCTGTGTACCATATTTCTGTCCTTTTGTCAAATCGTAGACAGAGAAAGGAATAAATATGAACACGTTCTCTGTCTTTCATATAAAAGGGAGATAGCATTATATGGTAACAAACTAAGAGTAAAGGAGAAATCCGAAATCAATCAGTTACACTTAAAACTCTCACGCGCACCTTCACAAGATCGCAACACTTCTTTTGATTTATGCATTCCTGGTACTCGATTGTAATATTTTTCGTTCGTTCAAGCGTTGAATTGAAATTTTAGCTGGATTGAGCGAACAAAAAATTGAAAACACGTTCTGTCGTAAAATCCGACACGGAGGGGATCACCTTGTGCGAGTTGCCGTAGTTGATGCATTGCAAGTACTTATGAAAATACACCTAAGGCCTGAAATACCTGAAAGTTTCATGTTTTATGCTGTTGTAGAAAAAATAGGCATGGGAGTATTATAACGCACCATTTTCTAGTTATTTTGATTATTGCTTTGAACTACTTAGTAATGACTTGAGTCTGATCGATGGAGTATGAACCTCATATACACTGTGGGTGCCAATACGTCAGATGTTTTCCCAATTAGGCTGCAGCGCCTGCCTGCATTTGTTAGAGCTAGCGATTTCGCCGAGTAAGTATTTTACCATCCCCCGAAACTCTACAGTCGTTGGAAGCATGACGTAGTATTATTCCTTATTCTATGACTAGGGAGTCGATCCCTTGTGGCTAGCGAGGTAATATGCTCAATTCGCTGGACAGAGGTCACAAGTAAGTGAACCTTCAATTGCAGCCACTCTTGATAAGAATTCGTAAGATGAATATGATGAACGTGGCAAGCCCATTAATAATTAGCTATTGCTCTATTTGTTGGAAAGGACCCTAATTTTTATTTATCGTGAAGCTTCAACGCTTCAACAAACGAAAAATATTAGAATCGAGTACCAGGAATGCATAAATCAAAAGAAGTACTGCAACCTTGTGAAGGTGCGCGTGAGAGTTTTAAGTGTGACTGATGGATTTCGGATTTCTCCTTTACTCTTAGGTTGTTACCATATAATGCTATCTCCCTTTCAAATGAAAGACTGAGAACGAGTTCATATCTATTCCTTTCTCTGTCTATGATTTGACAAAAGGACAGAAATATGGTACACAGCCTAGTGCGAAAGAGACGCATCAGAAAAATTAGAAACTACCCACAAACAACAGTACCTGTCTGACGAACTATTACAAGCCACGTTTTCTTTTACTCTTATTGTGTTTCCATAATGCTATCCCGCTTTCAGTAACAGAATGAGAAAACGAATTTGTATCTTTTCCTTTCTCCGTGTACAGGTGAGATTTGACAACAGGACAGAAAGATAGTATACAACCGAGTGCGAAAGAGACAGCCCACCTGTTTGGGGGCAAACTCCTACAAGCCTTTGCTATCCTGGTACTATATCCGCAGATCGATGAAATGTTTACTCCCTTGAATATTTTTGTGACGTTTTTGTTCGATTGTTCTGTAGTTTTTGTTGTCATCAGCTTATAATAAGGTGGAAAAATGTTGTTTCAAAATAAAATTCCTGCATTTTAGAAAGGACATAATAACATAAATAATAGGATAGGATTTCAACGTATTTTTATCCGCTCAGAAGTTTCGACAACGCTTCAACAAACGAAAAATATTATAATCGAGTACTAGGAGCGCATAAATCAAAAGAAGTATTGCGGCCTTGTGAAGGTGCGCTTGAGAGTTTGAAGTGTGACTGATTGATTTCGGATTTCTCTTTTACTCTCAGTCTCTTTCCATATAGTGCTATCTCCCTTTAAAATGTATGACAGAGAACGTGTTCATATTTATTCCTTTCTCTGTCTACGATTTGACAAAAGGACAGAAATATGGTACACAACCTAGTGCGAAAGAGACGCATCAAAAAAAAAAATTAGTAACTACCCACAAACAACAGTACCTGTCTGACTAACTATTACAAGCCTACTTTCTCTTTTACTCTTGGTGTATTTTTATCTGTTCCTGTCTACTACATCCGCGGATCGTTTTATGTATTACCCGCCATCAACCCTTAAATAATTTTCTGACGTTTGTTTGATTGTTGTTGTTTTTGAAGTTTATTTTTGGTGGTGTATGTGTTATGCCTATTGAGACGAAAATTGAAGGTAATGTTTGTTGTGTTTTGTGTTAATCGGCTTATCTTTACATATTAGTTGTGCTTCCTTTATTGTATACTCCACATGAAATATGTTGACAATAATTGCAATGTTAAAATACCTTTTAAAAAGAAGTTCAAAAATAATATTTTTAACTTTCGTATTTTTACTTTATAATTTGATTTGTTGTATTTCGACGGTCTCCTCTGTTATCCGACGTGTTTTTTTTTAATTATTGAACTATTTTCCTAACAATTACGCGAAGAGGATAAACAAACCAGCTTTTTATTATTTAACTATTACAGTTCACGACGAGTAGCAAAAATTATCCTCGCACACAATTTAACAAAATATTTAAGTTCTGAACGCGGGAACTCCGCTCGGACACGTCGATTATGATCGGGGTAGGCAGTGTCGTTTAGAGTCAATACCCTAAATGTTGTGGTTGTAGACATGACAATGAGATTTTCGAGATTGCGAGATTTATGATGTATTTTTTTCTCTTTTTATACGCCCATGTTTATGAGAAACTTTGTGATAGCTGAAAAGTGAAAAGGTAGAAAATAAAGTGACTGCAATTATTTCACCATTTTTTAATTTATTTGACAATGTCTGGGACCGGGTCACATTATATAACATTGTAAAGAAAAGGTACCATTCACAAGTAAGACACAGGTTGCTGGAGTCATCTACTAATTACTACTTGATCTGAGATTACTAAAGAACTACTTATTATAAAGTTACGTTCCATATTCCTTTCGATATAAAACTGAGACAAAAGAACCCAAAGTTGTCTATTCTAGCCTCTGGTCTGTAGGAGGCTCCGTGTTGCTCCATCCATGGTATCTCCCATCGAATGATGCAAATTAAGCTCACTTGAAGGTCGCATTGGTACGCACGTATAGACGTAGTATTATTTTTTATTAGGTATTTTTTTTAGTACATAATTGTTAGTTTGAAAACTAATAAATCGACATCAAATTATTAAAAACTACTTCATATCGTCGCCTTATAGTGGAAAAAATCGGATGTGATTTTTGTTAACAAAACCTAAGCAATAGACATGCTAGTTTCAATCCGGGTAAAAAAATGTGATTGAATTTTTTACCCGGATTGATATTAATTGAAGAAAATCACATCAGAATGAGATTTCATATAATCACGACCAATACATGCGCTATCATGTTTTATTTTTAATAAATATTGTTTTATTCACATTTTTTTTAGAATTTATCCTATTTTACCCACAATCAATTCCCATACAAACTATATTATTTCGTAAAGTAATCACAGATCAAATACGAAGTTATAATTTTAAAACTTAACATTAAGAGGGCACTATGTACGCATGGCTACCAATTTAACATCGATCGACATGGTCAAAATTCTATAAACAATAGCGAATTTTGATATTCAGCACTTATTCCATTGTCGACGAAAAAGCAACTGGCAAAAGCCTATTGTCTCGCTCAAGAAACATACAATTTATGTATAATTTCATATAAGTAAAAGAGATGTTTACACATAACATATAATAGTTGAACGCCGAATTTCCATATTGATGGCGAGAACTTTCCAACAGATTGCCGCAGACAAGAACTATTAAATGAAAACTTCTTGTTACTCGCCGATTTTTGTCGATTCTGGAACAAATTCACAGGTCACGAAAGTACAAAGATTGGTAGTATGACGCCTAATAAGTTGTCCATGGAAAATTGGTTTTTATCCATGCTAAACGGAGTGTTCCGTTCTAAATTGTGTTCAGTACCACCTCTAGTAAACCACCGAATTATATTTACAACGAAGCACACCGCAAGTGCCCTTAAATCTACAAAATTCTGGCACATCTCACAATATACGACTACGCCTACACCGCGCGAGATTACTACTATAAAATAATAATAACGTAATATTCTTAACATAAGAATAACTACAACAGATTAAATAACTCACTGGAATTAAAAATTAAGTTTCTTCGGCGGTCGGTACCTTGGTTGGAAGTTGGAACAGAGGACAACTTTCGCGCCTTTTCTTACTTTTTAAGTATAGAATATGGCGGCATAATATGTTTCCGTTCGCGCCCTTTTTATTTACATTTTTTTTCATTGTGATGTTTTTTCTTTTTAATATTACTACAACCACGGTACCATGTAACAAAACAATATTTTTTTAGATATTTTATAGACATTCAGTTATTGGTAACAGACACTGAGGTATTATATTTTTTCGATAATATTTTATACTGTTCCACTTTTGTATAAGAATTCATTCAACATTTACAAAGTATTTTTTATGTACATAAATGTATAAGTTAACAAATAAACATATTTTTATAATGATCGAAATAAAAAAAAACACATATATTTCTTTAGTGGAACAGTTCTACAAAATACATTCTATTTATTTTTATATTAATATTATATGATAGATGTCTATTTCAATTGATGGTCACGATACAATAAGCAAAAATATACTTTGTTTGTAACATACAAAAATATTTCTCCGTATACAAAAGTTCCTGTTAATCAATCCAAAAATATGCATCAATGACTGCTTGTCTGTTTGCATGTTACAAACGAATGATGAAACGAACAGTACGCGTTAGAAAAGCGTAAAACAAAAGTAAATTTTTTAAAAAGTTAGATAAATGCGCCGAATACGGCCTCCGCATTTACCGAGATGCTAGAGTATTGTATGGTCGGAGAAAGAATACCCTTTTTTAATAAATACCTCCACGTTTCATATATTTTGCTTTCACGAGAAAAATATATTTTCAAATATTGTAGCTTATGAATATACAACAATATAAATAGGTAAAGTAAACACGATACTTCACGGGCGAAGACTATTTCCCCGACAATACTTAATCTCGAAACCTTACCGCACAGTAAAACTAGATATATATTTTAATATTATACAAAAATAGTAACAAGTTTTGTACTAAATCCGTCCATTGTTTTGTACATTGGTGGCGCGGGGACGCGACGTTTTTACCGCCAAAAGTAACCTAAAAATTGACAGAACACAACATTCTCGATGCTGCCGTTGCCCTCCGTAAGATTGCCTGCCACGTCACAGCCATTATCCACAGACAAAGTCTGCCAATACATAAATATCTATAGACATTCACACATCTAAATCACAATTTCAACAATATACTTTTTTTCTGAAATCAGATACATTTAAATGCATACTAAACAAAAATATGGCAAACAAATCTTTTACGAAGAACGAAGAACTATTACGAAGTTCTGATATGTTCCGTTTTTAAATAATTTTATTTTTAATAAAAATAGTCGCGACCCAGCGCCGTGTTAACACACGTATTTAAAATAAAGTTCAACACTGACACGATTGTCTGGGAATCACTAACTTTGTCACCGACCGGCAACGAATGAAGGTACACGATAGCTAGAAGAAGCTTTTTACACGTCTCGGAAACTCCTTGCTCGACACTCATTTGCCAAAACTGCATTTCATACAGCCCTTCTCATTTCCCGCGCAAAATTTGGCGCCAGTTTTTATTTTTTTAATGGCAAGGAGCCTACCGGAGGCACGCCTCGAGCATCTCGACGAAGAGTTTGTTCATGGGCGCGCGGCGCTCGCGGTGCACGCCGGACCAGAAGCGGCGCACGGCCACGTCCGCGTGCCGCAACGCTGGCAACACCAGCAGCAGCTGCTGCAGCGCCGCGTTCGCGTTGTATGGCCTGGAAATAATTACGACTGGTTAATACTAGAACGTACTAGCAATGTACAAGTACATGATCAGTGATATTGAATGCACCTTTCATTAACCTCTCATCTGCTGAGATAGGTATCTGGTACCTACAATAAATTTTACATTGTGTCAGGTCGAGATCGGCGTTCCGGCATTCGAAAGGTTAAACAGTTCAGTTTGTCTCTGTCTGTCTTGAGCATTATTTGAACTCGTGCTATCTCTTTCCCTTCTCCCGCACTGTCGCCACGCTCGCGAACAGACTATATCCTCAGACTATATCTTTTGAAGTTTTGGGTGTAAATCGCTGAACCGATCGAAGTTAGAGTATATATTAGAACATGGGGTCTGGATTATAAAAGGACTTTGGACCTTACAAGCCCTGTATTACAAGTAATAAATAAAAATGTTAATTATTACAAGAATGTGTTTATCAAAACTACACATGTAAATTACACGTTACAAGTGTCATTACAAGTAATAAGTTTAATTCACAAGTATATTTTAAAATTCCTCTACTTTTTCTGATATACGTAATTTATACGTACTTAACATAACATAACAAATACTTTATTGCACAAACAGGAAGAAACAAAATACAAAACAAAAGAGAAATAGAATACCTACTACTTGTACTTGTGAGTAACTTATAGCTTGTGAACTTGTAGACTTGTAAGTTTTGATAGACAAGGCATAGATGGGGGATAATAAATGCCTCAAGAGGTTATAGAGGTCCCACCTTAGAGCGGAGACGGCGTCGTTGAGCGCGGCCAGGATGGCGTCCCGGAAGCGGCGCAGCGCGGCGTGCTCGTCGATGCGCGCCTCGGAGTTGGCCAGCGCCAGCGCCTTCAGCAGGTAGCACTCCTCGCGCAGCGCCGCCGCGCGCTCCAGCCGCTTCGCCACCCCCGCTATCTACAATGTAAACATACCTAACATTACCCGACTGAACCGGTGTAGGACCAACCATGGAAAATCAAACCATCACCTACATAAACGGGGCTTAAAGGAGTCGCCACACTGTGAATGTGGTCACCCGGATCAAACCATATCTCACATAGTGAACGAGTGCCCTTTGCACCGGTTCCCAGGTGGTATAGTCGACCTGCATTGTGTGACAGATGCGGCAGAGACTTGGTTAGGGGGGCTTCAGCTGGATATATGATCCACGCAGGATATTTTATTTTTGTCAGCCATACGCAATCTACGCAATCGCGATATTTTATTTTTGGCAGCGCAGGACCGATCGTCGTGGAGATCCTTGGGGGAGGCCTATGCCCAGCAGTGGGCGTCATACGGCTGATGATGATGAATGGTGCTAATTCCTGCAGACGCCATCTAATTTTATTTTAAGTTATACATGTCATTTTCTTATCCGCTGAATAAGGAAGGGACGGGTAATCAATCGACAGGCATAAAATTTATGGAAGATACGTCAATTTCAAGCAGAAATCTAAAACAATCATCTAATAATGTTACATCGGCCAATAATCCGACAGAATTAAGTAGACATCAATCGGATTAGATAACAGCGAGATTTCTATTTTATTCGCCCAGGTTATTCAATCGTTTTAAAATTAACTTGTTGACAATCATCCGTCCTTTTCCTTTTCGGCGGATAAGAAAATGACGGGTATAACTTAAAATAAAATTAGGACGTGTCTGCAGCAATCGGAGCCATTAACCGCGTAAACCTCGAAACAATTTTACACAACCTACATGCGAACAGGTTGAATATTCTTGGATTATAAGTGCTAATTCCTGTAGACTCAGAGGGAAAACCAGCCCAATACAGATTAGATCACATACCTCCGAAAATGCATTTTTCGGGAATGTGGGGATTGGGGATCTAACCACAATGACATAAAACATAAAAAAAAAAATTCTTTTCATTCAATATTCACTAAGTCTTTGGTACAATACTCTTTCCAAGCTGATGAAATGAATGAAATAAACAATATATTGCATACCTGTACGAACAAGTCCCCTGCATTGATCTCCCGCGCCTGCTGTTCATCCAGCGTGAGGTCGTTGGCGAAGCGCAGGCGCACGGTGCCGCCGCCGCCCGACATGGAGCGGTACGCGATGGTCAGGCTCAGCATCTCCGCCCATGTGCTTTGGAGGAGCCGCATCTGTGGACAGAGAGAGATGGATGTCAGATTTCGTCGCCTTTAGTAACACCTGGGTAAGTGATTTTTTTGAAAACTCACCGTCGGTTGTGTTTTTGTTAACGAGCTAGTTTCAAAGCAGGTAAAAATTGTGGTCTCAATTTTTACCCGGAATTAAATTCATGGAAAAAATCGAGCTTTTGTTGAAGAAAATCACATTCGATTTTTTTTTTCAAAATAGGCGGTTACCTTATTTAACGACCTTCGTGGTCCAGTGGTTGAGCGTTGGACACGATTTGGAGGTCCCGGGTTCAAATCCCGGTGGAGACATATCACAAAAATCGCTTTAAAGTGGATAATAAATATGATCTCTACTTTGGTTTGGACATTACAGGCTGATCACCTGATTGTCCGAAAGTAAGACGATCCGTGCTTCGGAAGGCACGTTAAGCCGTTGGTCCCGGTTACTACTTACTGATGTAACAGGGGCCTTTGGCGGCTCAATAGTAACCCTGACACCAGGGTTGATGAGGTTGGTAATCCACCTCACAACCCACACGATAGAAGAAGACCTTATGTTCACTATAATGCTCTAGTTTAGTGGTTAGCGCGTTGTGTTCAAGATCTGGAGGTTCGGCTTCGATTCCCGATGGGGACATTGTCGAAATCACTTTGTGACTGTCCTTTGTTCGGTAAGGAAATTGCAGACTGCTATCTATTGTCCGAAAGAAAGATGATCCGTGATTCGGAGGGTACGTTTAGCAGTCGATCACCCGGCTACTATTTACTTAAGTATGTATGTACTCGTCGTATGAGCCGTATAAAGATACAAAAGATTGACGTCAACATTTACGTCATAAATTGAATTGGCAAACATGAGTAATTCATTTTTAAAATATCATACGCTGTTTTCTTTTAAAAAACGTCGTGTCGAATGCTTTCCTTCATAAACTGCCAAAGTTTCGAATATTTGAGGCAGTAAAAAACTCCTGATTGCGTGCCAAATGTAACGCGTGCGCTTGAGTTGAAAAAGTGTTCATTTAAAAATAAAAGCGAATACGTGAGAGTGCCTTGAACTATTGTTTATAAGTCGGTGAAAACTGGCCAATGTTGCTATGCTCTTCAAGGTAATTTCTCGAATTATAATGTTAGGTAATTTCTCGAATTTTCGTTTGATGGACCATAGGTATTTGATTAAAACGATATATCTTTCACATAACTTATAGCGTAAACTAAGGATTACATCCCAAGTAGTTCTTGCGTGAAAGAGTAACAAAGATCCAAAAATACATACTCACAAACTGTCACATTTATAATATTAATAAGATAAGATTTTTGATTTCTATAGCCTTTATGACATTCAAAACATTACCCATTCTCACCTGGTCATTAAGCTGCAGGTCAGTGAACCCGGGTATCTGCTTGGCCCACCCGATGACGTTCACCAGCTCCCTGTCATACAGGTCAGCCAGCAACGCGAGGGTCTTAGCGCTGGGCTCCGTCACGCCGGCGGGGGGCGCGCCGCAGGTCAACAACTCCGGCTCGTACGATGATAACGCTTCTAAGACCTGGAATGATTTATACAAAAAAACGAATTAAAAAGGAATCATACAACATAAAGTAGGAGGCTGTGGCACTGGTGGTAGCTCCAGTCGCGTCACTTATTTCACACAACGAAACTGCTTATAGTCTTTTGAACTAATGATTGTTTGAAGAAACAAAGAGAAAAAGATTGAAGAAAAACATACAAAAAACCTAGACAGAAATGGGTGTTAGTGACATCGAAACGAAAACTCTTTGAGATGATTCAGAGTCGATATCAAGTGGTATTTTCCGTCGCAAAAGTATAGAACTGAAAATAATTTTAAAAAATACTAAACTTTTCCGACAGGAAATTCCAGGCTCAATCAAAAAAGGAATCAATTCCAGACAAAAAACAAAAGAAAACTGGATTCCGCCTAATTTATTCTTTCTATATTTCCTGTGTGCAATAAAGTATTTATTATGTCATGTAAAGATGCCTTCAGCGGCTCAATAATAACCTCGACCGACATAAGGGTAGATGAGTTTGGTAATCCACTTCACAAACCACACGATAGAAGAAAACATTACATCTCTTCTCCTATCTTGTGGGTTGTGAGATGGATTACCAACCTCATCAACCCTTGTGTGGGTCGATACCCGTGACATGGCTGATGTAACGACTACTTACTACGTTAGCAAGTAGTAACAGGGGCCAACGGCTTAGCGTGCCTTCCGAAACACGGATCATCTAACTTGCGCAACAAATGTCAAATAGCAATATTGCTTTCTTAGATGAATTGCTTCGATGTGACCAGCCTGTAATATCGTAAGCAAGCTAGGCACCACAAAGATGAATTGCGAGGCGGTACCTTGATGTCGTCGAGCTGCGGGCGCGGCGCGTGCTGCGGCGGCTGGTCGGGCGCGCGGCGGTACTTCTGGCGGCCGCCGCGCACGCGGTCCAGGCGCACGCCCTCGCGCAGCATGCCCGTGCGCAGGCACTTGCGGAACCGGCACGCCTGGCACGCCTTCCGCCGCCGCTTGTTGATCTCGCACTCGTTTGACGCGGGACACGTATATTCTATGTTGCCCTGGAACCAATTGTGATGATTAGTTTTCATTAATATACAATACAAAACTCTCTATTGCACATAAAACATATATTAAAAATACATAATATTATGTAATACGTGTGTATAACATATGTTTTTTGTAGCCTATTATATCTCACTGCTGGGCAAAGAGTAGACAGTCCATCATGTAGCAGAGGACATATATTTTCTCACATTGAAGTTTCAAAAGGTTTCCCGTGATGAAAAGTAAAGAATAAGCTAAGAATATAATGACAAGTGATCACTTAACCTCCTAAGGCCGAGAGTTCCTGACACAATTTGGATTTTAAAAGGACGGTCTTGCAACTTTAATTTTTTTTTTTTTTGACGTGACTTATTGTAGATTTGCCGCAGATGGCATTAACTACTTGGCCGGACAAATGGAGAGCGCTGAAGGCTCTCACCCGGTACAACGTTTAAGACAACAGGCTTGAGGGTGCCCAGTTGGGCGCGAACCTCGGCTCAGGGCGTCGTCTGAGAGGAAAAATATTTGAAAGAATTAATCGACCCTAATGGGTCGATAGCGATAAGCGCTGAATGAGGGAAATCGTCGACCACGCCGGCGGATTGCAACTTTAAAGAAGCTAAGGTTTATCAGCCAACCTGTATAGTCCGCTTAAAGAACGCCTTGCAAGCTTCACAGCTGGCCACTCCATAGTGGAACCCCGAAGCGACATCTCCACACACGAGACACAGCCTGCGTGGCGCGTCGTCATCTCGGGCTCCGCTGGCGGCCGCGGCGGTGGTTGACGAACAGTGCTGCTGCTCAGGGCTCGTGTTACCCACTATTGTGTCACCCGGGGACACGCAAAACTTCATCTCTTCTTTTGGCTCGAGCTCCAACTGGAAATAAGGTTACAGGTTTATTAAGCACTAGTTCTTTGCCGTGTTCTGTGTTTCCGAATGCATATAACCCGGGTGCTTTCAAGGCCAGAGTGAATAGGCACCTTCTGGGCGAGCTCCATCTTAGGCCTCGTCAATGCCTTCGGGCAAGTCTGGGGCCAAGAGCAAATCCTTTGTCGTGTGGGTTGTAAAATCAATAACCGAGCTCATCAACCCTGGCGTCAGGGTTATTAATCAGCTGCCAAAAACTCATAATGATGCTTATGATAATGTATGTACCTCGGGCTGCATAATCATCGGTCTCTGCAGTTCCTGGTGGTCCGGCGGGGAGTACTGTGGCGGAGGCTCTGCCTCTTGCTTCACGCGGCGTAGCATAGGCTCCGCGCCCACCGCTGACATCATTTGTACCTGCAACAAACAATACAATATAATACAATACAAAAACGCTTTATTATTCTTCTTCTATCTTCTTCTATCGTGTGGGTTGTGAGGCGAATTACCAACCTCATCAACCCTGGTGTCAGGGTTACTATTGAGCCGCCAAAGGCCCCTGACATGACTCATTTATAACGACTACGTACTTACACAGTAAGTAGTAACCGGGACCAACGGCTTAACGTGCCTTCCGAAGCACGGATCGTCTTACTTTCGGACAATCAGGTGATCAGCCTGTAATGTCCTAACCAAACTAGGGACCACAAAGTAATTTTTGTGATATGTCCCCACTGGGAATCGAACCCAGGACCTCCAGATCGTGAGCACAACGCTCAACCACTGGACCACGGAGGCCGTTGCTTTATTATTATAAACACAACACTAAAAAAAATTACAAATGTGACAGGAGAAGTATAATCGGCGGCCTTATTGCTAAATAGCAATTCCTTCCTTAACCTTAGGGTGAATGATCTTGCTACATATTGGAGTCGGGGACGGTGCAATACAGGTATAAGTAAATTGTTCGATTTATGTTAATTCCGAATTATGAGACTTGAAGGTCACAGGACTTAGTTAACACTGAAACAGACAGATATATTCACGCCTGAACTGGGTTACAACCACTGATGTGTCGTTTCCGGGAATGTCCCCAAAGCGGGAATATTCCCGTTGTAAAATCTCTTTAATATTAACGACCTCCGTGGTCCAGTGGTTGAGCGCACTCAAGATCCGGAGGTCCTGGGTTCGATTCCCGGTGGGGACATATCACAAAAATTACTTTGTGGTCCCAAGTTTGGTTAGGACATTACTGGCTGATCACCAGATTGTCCGAAAGTAAGACGATCCGTGCTTCGAAAGGCACGTTAAGCCGGTGGTCCCGGTTACTACTTACTGATGTAAGTACTTAGTCGTTACATGAGCCATGTCAATAGTAACCGTAACACCAGGGTTGATGAGGTTGGTACTCCACCTCACAACCCACACAATAGAAGAAGAAGAATATTAAGGACACTGGCTGCTTTCCTTTTTCAATTTTTTCTTTCTTGGGCTAAAGGTTAGGTAATAAATCTCTTTTTATATAATTTTTTTCGCCATTTTACTGGCAGCACATCAGTGGTCGCAACTCGTAGTATCAGAGACTATTAAACCTATCAGTGACACACATGCTGCTGAAAACTGTCGAACTTCACTATCACTTCACTATCTCCACTACCTTTTCACGCTTAACAAAATTTAGATGGAATTTCACATGGAGATAGTTTGAAACCTAGGGAAACATCATATTTCTGAGATGAAATGGGGGTGTATAGGAACAGCTGAAATCCACACGGACGGATTCGCGACCGAAAATATAGCATCTAATACTAGTGCTACTAACCTATTTAGAAAGGTTCACAACAATCCAAATCACAGACTCATTTCAAAATTAAAAAAAAACTGATTAAAAAAAATTACAATTGATGAAATAATCACGTAGCATTCCGACCAACGTGTCTCCAGTAAACCCTTTGTCTGTATGCACTGCATAAAGAATACTAGACTTGTAAAGTAAACATAATGAGGTAGAGAATTTAAAATTGCATTCAAGACAGCAAGCCGTGACTTTGTTTTTCTTTTACGTTCCTCACTTCAATAAAACAGCTGTGGAATCTTTTATTATAATACCTAAGAAGAAGATGGGTCACTAAATACTTAGTAGTACTTAGCTGAAAGTTAAAACATCGTATTTCTGGCCAATAAGTACTTTAACGTACGCTCACGAGTACTAATATGATACCATGTCACATCAGCTTTTTTGACAAACTAAACCTTAAGTCTCATTAAATGTCAAATATGATAATGCGACAGGGTTCTAAAGTGGCTACATGATATTATTCATGACTGTATTAACCCACTGGTCCTTGTTTTACCTGTCATTTCATCAATAATATTTCATCCACTCTATTTTTGTCAATATCATATTTTAAACCTGATTTCCCTAAACGAATTTTTGAATTTGTCGATAGTCCTTTTGTCGACAATTGGGTCGTGTACTAGGTACAAGATAAATTATGAAATACTGATTACTAAGTAAAGACAGATTTAAAACTAACGAAGAACATTTTCTTTTTTCTATTTAACTTATTCATGAATTTTAATCTAAAAAAACGTAATAATAAGTCCTACATTTTATCACGTTTTTCTATGACGTCACAGTGTGTTTTTCATACAAATTCCATAATAATTTCGTGTTTTGACATTTAGTAAAAAGTAACTGATTTGACAACTCAATTGTATAAAAATATTTTTTTTATTTTATTTTTTTAAAGAACGTCTAGGGCCCTGTGCCGAGGTTTTTCTTGCAGCTTCTTTTCCCCGGCTATACAGGTTGTGAGAAGCTGCAGTAGTTTTAGGCGGACGAGACGTTCGTTGTGTGAAAATTTACGATTCAAAGTGTAACTATGTTACCTACTGAATAAAGATATTTTTGAATTTGAACTAGTAGGAAACTAGCCTATTGGTACAACCACAATGTGACGTCTCACACCTTCCCGCCGCGCGAAAACTGGCAGAAAGTGTTGTATTGACAACTAACGCTATGGATGGATACTCCCCTCCGGTTCACGGAGGCCCGTGTTGCTCTATGTGCCTGTTTGATTCGCATGTAACAATGCAGTTAAACGGCCTTAAGTGCCCATAGCTGAGGGCAATTGCACTCTTCCATTTTTACTAAAAAATTATCGGTCTCGGAGGATGTTATCGGATGTGAAAAAAATTCGGGTCTGATCTTGACCTGCGTCTACGCAGTAATTTTGATACATTTTAAATACTTTTGATAAGTTCAGTTCAGTCTGTGTTATTGAAATGTATACCTATATTTTTTATGTCTTTTTAGGACATTTACTCAGGCGTACATTTTTGTCACTGTCATTGTCGATTGCCCCAGTGAGAGTCATTTGTCCGACCAAGTAATGCCACTTACGGGAAATCTACAATCATCACTATTTTAAGAGCAACGCTCTTGTCGGAGTAGCTTTCTCTATGCTTCTTTTTAGGGAAAAATAGAGCAGTGGCTTCCTTCTTGCCTTCCGCCCCGCAGTACTCTGTCTGACGCGAGCGAGATGGCCCCCAGAGCAGGCAGAGTAGTAGTGGTCCTAGTAAGGCTTTGAAATCTACAATAAACGGCCAAAAAAATAATTCTGGAGGACACAAACTCTTTAACTAGTCCCGTCCTTCACTTGTAATAAATGCAAAAAAGAGATAGAGCTAGTTTTACTCCTGTCAAATTAAGATGGTGGTTACCCTAATGGGCACCTGTCTATCAACAAAGTACCTAAGCCTGCAAAGTATCTAACAACGCACATCCAAGCCACGTGCAGCAAACGAAATCAAAAACGTGAAACGAAAACACCCAGACCTATCTCGATTATTTTTACCCGAGCTATTGCAAAAAAACAACTTATCTATCTACGATAATAAAAGTTTCAAGGATGCTCAACAGAGTTCACTGTACCATTGACATTGCCGCTACACTAATGATAAAACAGGCATGACACAACCTATGTAAGCCGGCTGATACAAAGGTATTTACTAATAATGCATCCGATGACGACTAATGTGAAGAAAACTAGTTTATCTTGGCAAACAAACAATTTAAAAATAACTATATAGCAACTATTATGTAAAATATGCACTTATATATGAAGTGAGGTTCATAAATATGATGATACGTGAATGAAAACGATATGGAAAAGAATATCCGGCGAAATACTTCAAGAAACAAAACAAAACCGTCAAATTAGGTAAGGTCAGGACTAGGTAGGGGAAATCGATTTCTTTCAGAGTGGAAAACCTACAATCTTCTCCAGACAGAGTCTCAACGACAAATATATTAGTCGAAGAAATTGTATTTAGAACTAATAAACAAGTAGAGAATCTATCATAAAATAAAGCAGCTGTCAGAAGTCCGTGGCATTGAAGGCGCGCAAACATTGGCGAACAATGACAATAGACACGGCAACAGCGGCGGTGTTGGTGTAGGTCTGTGTGTCTGTGTCACGCGGGCACTGGGCCGCGCCGCCGCCTCCGCCGCACTAGAAGCCCCCCTGAGACGCTAAGGCATATTACCTCGCCTGACATTTTCTCAATTCCAAGAATACTAAATACTTAGGACATTTAGGATGACACAAAAAAATATTACGTCTCCGTCACTTTTACCTAAGTGGATGTTTATGATTACCAAGAATATGAGATTCCTGCTTTCATCCAGCAAAACATGTTCTATCAAGAGCATAATTAATGGCATCCATACGCGCTTTTCTACGAAGCACCATCAGAACAAGGCAATTGAGTAGTAGTTTCCAGAATCCTCCTTTTATCAGAAGCCCGGTCTTGACGCGTAGACAGGCAAATCAAGTTGGTATTATTCCCAAAATCAATAGCAGGCTAAATAAGATTTGCGAGCGATAGAAAACCCGAATTCCCACTGCGCCAATAGGTGTTCGCTGTTCATACGCAGCAGGGTCGGCGACCGCTCGCCTTTCGTCTCACCTTCATAGATAAATCGTCAATTCGGCTAGCGGCCTCGCACACTGCTATGTTGGTTGTGTTGAGGTAGGCTCAGCTGCGGGTATTTTTAGGCAATCTGTTAGGCCCGCCATTTTACTTAGCATAGGATCCACTTGCGATACTCAAATCATAAGATACTTTTCCATGACATTTACGACAGTAGACGAAGATGCTAAACCTTATTCGACTTTAGTGAATCAGTGGATTCTAGTCATACTCAAATTAAAATTTTCGAGTGTTTGCAGAGGTAAAATAAAGCTAGGTTTTCGGACTAACGGGCCAACGGGACAAGACAAACACAGACACAATATAAATTTTCTCAGAACGAACTTTAGGTATTAGGGCAGTGGAGAGTCGTCAGAGTAATTATGCTTCGGCTCTTGACAATATTGAAACAAGTCTGGATTATTTTATGAATAATCGAAATACGAGCTTTGTAGAGCTGGCATAAGACGACACTACATAACACATACCTACCGACGATGATGTTTACAATAATCTTGCAAAAACATTAAAGAAGTCAAATTACCTTTTTACATAAAATTTGAATATAACATAATAATATTATAAAATATACAAAATCCGTTGGATGAAATAACAAAACAATGAAAAATCGCTTGATCCCTGTAGCCGATTCTTTCTCGACGATGACGTAAGGTCATGAATGTTAAGTGGATGCTAGAAAAAAAAAACGCTACAGCATGCGTCGGCGCATGTATTGTTTATGAAAACCCGGACCTACCTCAACACAGATTAGGAAGCGTTCGCAACAGTGTATTTTTTCACCTTATATTTAGCTATCTTATCAATTTTCAATTGGGCGTTTTATAATTTGCTAAGCATTTCGTGCACTCATGCGCAGTCGTGTGACAGAAACGATAAACTTGTCCAGTTTGTTCAAGTGTGACAATTCACACATAAGTATTGAGATCTATACGTACATTTGTAGACTTTCTTTCTTTAAATAAGATAAAAAAAAAACACTTGGAACTGATGCAAATTAGGGGCAAAAATCCGTTGAAAAATTTATTATCCTAATTGATTATTCCGAGAACGGCCTCTGTGGTCTAGTGGTTGAGCTCTTGGCTCACGATCCAGAGGTCCTGGGTTCGAATCCCGGTGGGGACATATCACGAAAATCACTTTAGAGATCCCTAGTTTGGTTAGGACATTATACGCCTGGTTATCCAAAGTAAAAATATCCGTGCTGCGGAAGGCACGTTAATCAGTAGGTTGGTTAAGCAGGTTACTACTTACTGATGTAAGTACGTAGTCGTTACATGAGCCACGTCAGGAGTCTTTGGCGGGTCAATAATAACCCTGATACCAGGGTCGATGAGATTGGTCATCCACCCATGCGACGGAAGAAGATTCCGAGAATAACATCTGCACATTTGAACTCTGCTTTAGTAGAGCCTTGTCTAGATCATACTTCTAATACATAATGTAGACGACCGTGAAGAATTCCAGACTACTGCTAAACACTTTTAAATATTTATCGATGTGTTAGAGAACTTCCTCTACGTCTGTCTAGTACATCTCGCCTTGCATGTTCTAAGTATAAAGATACTCAATACTCAATAGATATTGCAAACAATATTGTTATAATTGAGAATAATTGAGTCGTGTACTACTTAGGTTCAAGATCATCATCATCATCAGCCCATTAACGTCCCCACTGCTGGGGCACGGGCCTTCCCTATGGATGGATAGGGAGATCGGGCCTTAAACCACCACGCGGGCCCAGTGCGGATTGGTGGTTATTAACGACTGCTAATGCAGCCGAGACCAACGGCTTAACGTGCCTTCCGAAGCACGGAGGAGCTCGAGATGAAAACTTTTTTTTTTTGTGGTCACCCATCCTTTGCGAAAGTTGCTTTATGTCAACAATCGCAGACCGAGCGCGTTTACCGCTGCGCCACCGAGCTCCTCAAGGTTCAAGATAAATTATGAAATTCTGATTACTAAATAGATCTAAAACTAACAAAGAACATTTTCTATTTAACTTATCTATGAATTTTAATTAAGAAACACGTAATAAGTTCGACATTTTACCACGTTTTTCTATGACGTCACTGTGTTCTTTTTCATACACATTCCATAGTCATTTCAAAAGTAGCTGATATGACTAGTTGGAAACCAACCTATTACATGGAAAATACACACATACATAAACTAACGCCACCAGTAATCAAGGACAACTCGCAGCCATTGTTAAACCTTATGGTGGACAAAAGCCTATCGAACTTAATATCTCCATCATGTTTGAAACGACACATACCCACCGTCAGACTTTACGTACCCGGGAAGACAAGCAGCTGGGGGTTTAAAATGGCCACATCGAAGCAATTCATCTTAGAAAGCAATATTGCAATTTGACATTTGCGCATATAAAAGTAAGTGCGCAATGCAAACAAATGTCAAATTGCAATATTCCTAGATGAATTGCTTCGATGTGACCATTTTAACCCCCCTGAACATGTTTTATATTCGCTCTCAATCCAGCATAGAAAGAATATATGAAATGGAAAATATTATTAGTATAGATGATTGCAAAAGTAAAAAGTTTGTTCTTTTTAATAATAAACACTTAAAACAATCCCTATATAAAACCAAATCGAACCTCGGTGGGGAAATATCACAAAAATCACTTCGTGATCCCTAGTTTGGTTAGGACATTACAGGCTGATCACCTGATTGTCCAAAAAGTAAGATAATCCGCGCTTCGGAAGGCACGTTAAGCCGTTGGTCCCGGTTACTACTTACTGTAAGTAAGTCGTTACATGAGCCATGTCACGGCCCTTTGGCGGCTCAATAATAACCCTGACACCAGGGTTGATGAGGTTGGTAATTCACCTCACAACCCACACGATAGAAGAAGTATAAAACCAGACCTATCAAAACCAGGATAGGTAAACGAACCTTTTGAGAAAGTGTAAAACGCTAGAGAAATGATGGTCGGCGATATAAGACCAACCTTTGTTCGTTCTCTATTCTCGTATCCTGTTAATAAAAACAAAAATTCAAACTGTATAAATATTCTCATTCGCGTTTGTTTCGGTATTCAGTGAGCCAAGGCCAGTGCATTAGATATTAGCCAGTCTGCGCTGACGTCACACACTGCCGGGAATTTGACCAGCGATCTTGTCAAGGCCTTTCAAATTTTAAAACTTACCTAACCTACGCTAACAACAGCGTCGTCAAAGTAATGATGTGACGCAAACAGATAAGATAAACATATATCTTTTGGGTAGATAGGAAAGTATATGAAAAATTTAAAATAAACACAACAAAAGAAGCGTTTCTGCAGTCAAAAGCCCACACGATTCTGAAAATGATCACGTGTAAAAGAATTTCAAAACGTCGAAAGCTATTTGTGGAAGTAACCCTCCTCAAGTAATAACCTAAGGATCTGTAGGTATATAATCATAATTCTATCATATTAGAATAAACAAATGATGTATCTTGTATTTATTTGTAAGTCTGTAACTCTATTTATAACATCCTTCAGCCTACACCTTAAATGTTAACAAGTACCTACGCGTGAGGGTCAAAAATATTTTTGCTGATGACTCTTATCGTTCAACGGCCAGTGCTCAACGCAAACATAAATTATATGTGACTTGTAATAATAAGGATTTTGTAATAACAGATTGTAATATAAAGCCACTGGTGAATGGTAAACAAGTCGCGACGTCTAGCCATTACATTCCACATGTAGGTAGGTCAGGTTGGTTTAGAGCTAGGCTTTGCCCAGGCAAATTCGGTGGAGGTAAAAATAGGTAGTGGGGAGATGTAACAAGCGTCTGGGTGGTGTTGTTTGGAGCGTGCGGGTGGTGTGACGGGTGAGGGGGGTGCGTCTAGACGCCGGCCTTGACCGCGCTGGTTTCCGCGCGCCCGAGGTCGCAGCGACCCCAGCCCACAGACCGACTGAGCACCGACACCCAACGGTATATTCCGTACGACAAGGGCTCGTTATGTCACTTTATTGCTGATCACCGCACGACCACAAAGGAACGTCAGAGCGCACGTGCCTCAAACGTGAACTTTTTTCAAGCTATCGTAAAATGATTCTTTGCAGGACTGTTTGATTCTTCACATAATTTACAAGATTATCTAATTTCAATAGAAGGTCGGCATTAATATTCATGCAACCACATTTGAGACTAGTTTTGTTAATATTCGAATCTAAATAGTATACAAAATCGCAGGCACCAATCGTTGCGTCTATAAAATTCGGTCGAAGCTGTCGAGTAGAGAACGTAGCGCGGCCGGTCTGTGAACCCGAGCGCGGTCGACATTGCGCCGACATTGAGCCGAGCTAAATAATGCAGATAGCAAAAGGTTGATGACCGACAGCGCCCAATATCACCCACGCGGACGAAAAGCACCTGCCGGGCGCGCGTGGTGTTATATAACCAACCAGGGACGACCTACCCCACTAGCACGGAACTTACCCGTGAATTAACATAATATACGTTTCGCCAAACTACATGAATATGGTGATGATGCGTGCGACACGATTTCGAAAAGAAATCTTATAAATTTCAAAATTATACATTCCCGTTTTTGGCAACACCATGGAAACGTCTAGACATCTATAGCGGCTATCGAGTCGGAATTGAGATTTGATTAGACAAATTTTAGAATAAGAATCGTTGATCAAATTGGATAGGATAACGACTAAATGAACAAAGATCCCAAATTGAAAGACGCCGCTAAATTGCTATTCGGAAATGATGTGAGGCGCTTGATTCACGCAGACGGGGGCGGGGGCGCGGGAGGCGAGGATGCCGAATCTCCGCGGGGTGACATTGCGCGGGCGTCGACACCGCGCCCGACCTACGCCACGCAGCCACCACCGGCCGCCACCGCGTCCCCCGCCGCGGAAAACAACGCCTCATCCGCTCCGCACTTCTTGCTAAGCCTTTGAGCTCTTGCCTCTTTAAATATCATTGAAAATCTTACCAACTTTCCAGATTTGCCCTCTTTCGCAACAATTGAAAAAATATTCTGAGCTACAGGTCAACTTGAAAAGGTTCATGTACTCAAATACAGGGCAGACAAAGCTCAGTTTATAATTCAACGCATGATTCTTTGTGTTACATATTGTGACACAACATTTCGCATTTTTATCATGTTACACAAATCAACGTTGAAAAATGCGGGGCTTTGGTCGTGCAATGATCCAAACAAGGGGATTTGTTACGTAACATTTTTGGTCATAAGATGACAATAAATTTAAATTATATTGCGTAGCAGTGTTTAGAGAGGATGATGGGAATAAGCGGCATTTATGCAATATTTATATTAATTTATTCATATTAAATTTTATGTACTTGTTGACATAAATCGATAAATCCATTCTATTAAACATTGGTTTTCTAGAAATTGCTGTTCGAACATGAACGAAAGATTTGGTAACATAAAACCTTGACTATATTTTAAATATATTATCATCCAACCCATGTTCAACTACGGCGACTTCTACTGCATGGTAAAATTGAGACTAAAATTGAGATTGAAATTGTGTAAGTTTGAAAGTCTGTACACACATGATCGTCGCCTAATAGTAAAAACCTCGTAAGCGCCATTTTGAAAATTCATATTCTAAATTGATTTTGAACAAAACCTTGATTTCATTAAATTAATTTCATAACGGATAAAAATTTAAACCACAAATTTTTACCTGGTTTGAAACTAGTGTGCATATTGCGAGGTTTTGTTGAAAAAAAATCACATCCGAATGTGATTTTCCAAAAAGGCGCTTCGGTGGTTTTCGCTATAAGGTGAGGATATTGATCAATTCACAAGAAGAATAATAGTTTAATATGATGCAGGTAATCGAATCTTTGGAAATGACAGGTCATTTGTGCAAGATTGCCCGGGCATTGCATTAACGATTTCAACGACATGATATGCAGGAGACCATAACCGCTGCAAAACACACAAAAAATAGACAAAAACTATAGGTTCGTTGACACCAGATGACATTGAAAAGTCTGGTGAGGTAAAAAGACCTTTATTATGTATAGTAGATTGAATTATGAGCATCATAATTATAGAAAAAAGAACAACGGAATCCCATAAAATCATATATTTAGATGCAAAGGTAATTATTATGCGGCAACGAAATCCCTTTTTTATCCCGAGTTGCCATTAATAGATAAATAAAGATAGTAGAAGGAAAACCGAAGTCCCTGTCCTTTGTAGTTTCGAAATCCGTCCTTATTCCTAGACATAAAAGGAAAGTCTAGTATCTAGCCCAATAATGCCTACTAAAATCTGCCTGGGAATTCGTAGAATTCTGTCTCCGTCAATAATTTCCAGGAGACAAGGCCGACAAGGTGCCTGTTCAAGAAGTGTAAAATTGGTAGTCATGGAAACTACATTTCTAGGATCCTTTTTAGCAGTTTTCACTAGGAAAATAGTGTTATTGTTTCGATAAAAAATAATATTCTAGTTGCCAACGGCCTCCGTGGTCCAGTGAAGGTGCAATGGGCTCACGATCCGGAAGTCGTTCGAATTCCCACACATCACAAAAATTGCATTGTGATTAGTTTGGTTAGATTGATGCAGGCTGATCATCCGATTGTCCGAAAGTAAGATAAGTTTTGGAGGGCACGTTAAGCTGTCGGTCCCGCCCGGCTACTCTTTACTTAAGTATGTAGTCGTTACATGAGCCATGTCAGAGGCCTTTGGCGGCTGCATAGTAACACTGACACCAGGATTGATGAGGCCGATCATTAATCTCACAAGACTCACAACCCACACAAGAAAAGAGAAGTTGCCAACAGAAAGAAAGGATATTTAATATTTCTAGTTTTTGACAGATTCTTTAGTTTTCTTTGACTCTTGAGTAAATAATGCGATAAATGTAATAGAATTTGCAACTAAATACTGACGCACATCATTGTCATAAACTGTGTTTTGTTGCACAATTTAAGTAACAATAAAACCAATAAGAACTCTTCTGCAACCTTAAATTTCAAATGTGTGACACTCTTTTTTAGGAATTTATGTTAAGTTCCTATTAAAAATATGTCAAATCTTCAGGTTGTTCCGGGTGTTCAGGGTGTTACGTTAAGCGCAGGCTAAGGATCCCTTAAAAATGGGATAACTAGGATGATGTTAAGTTCCTATTAAATTCTCAGTTTTCTAGCGAAATATTATATCTGTTGAGATGTATTTAGATAGGTTTAATATAAATCAGCCTATAAATTCTCTGTAGCATATTTTTACTACGGACCGTTACAATTTTATTCTGCATCTTATCTATTATAACTTCCCCAGCATAAAATAGGCATTCGCAAAGTAAGTATAAAGTAAATAAGTATTTCCGTGGCAGCACTTTAGGCTGAATTATAAATTACATTGTTCGACTTGTCATGGACATTAAAGAAGAGACAAAGTAAGTATAATAATTTAATATTTAATAGCTGTTTGTTGTTATAATCGTATGTTTAACGCTATAATTAATTACTTCTAATGGAAATCTCTGTTATCAAGTCACGTGTTAATCTTATTAGTGTCTTGTGGTTTCCGATGTCAATTGTTATCTGTTTCAGTTTAAACATTTCCATTGCCCAATTTGTTTATTTGTAAATTAGCATCGGAAATAATTCCCGAGATAAAACACTCTGATGATCTTATTATTTTTCTTTTGTCTGGGCTTAGGGAAAAAGAAATACAACTCCTTTCTCATTTGTCGGGTAAAAATTGACTTCTGTTTGAGTCCATAAATTTTTGATCTGTTCTCTTTGTGAAGAAGACCTATAGGTAATTGTCTAAATTCAGTACCTACCTAATGTAATCTCTTGATTGCTGATTTAGCAAGATTACTTTGATGAGCGATTATGATTGGCATAAAAATTAAATTAACAGGAGTTCTCATCTGATTTGCGCATTAGGAATAGCGCTATTCCTAATGCGCAAATAGGTTTATTTGTGTAAAGACACTTCGTCTTTTTAGTAAGTTGTACAACAATTTGTTGCAATTGTAATTAGCTATGTTGAATATGCAAATGTCTTTATGGATGATTTCCTCAAACGAAACTGCATTTTACAAATTATCACTATTCAAATTTATTCCAGTCTTACCTTATTGTAAAGTCACCTTTGTTATAGCAGGTTTTGTAAAATTTTTGTACTTTTTGAATATTTGACATCTTTCAACACCTTTGGCTCTGAATCCTTTGAACTTTATGTTAACAATAATTCATGCAGACAAATGCGCGTTGTTAACACTCCATAAGATTTGAGTCATTAGCTGATACATGTGATATTTGAGAACATTATTTTGATAGGATCGAAATTACTCACATTGTGGTTAGCCTCTATCATCTGCAACTTGCTGGAGAAGTTGGAAAAAAGCCACGTGTCCTCTACTTCACACATTTTGGAAACTAATATACATTCACCAATCACAACACAAACACGCCAGTGATATCAAATCAGGAAGACACGTCGATTGTGTCATGTCAAAACAAAGTTATTGAAGCCAATAAGGTCCAAAATATTTCAATTCACGTTATAGTTTATAGTGACTGTCAGTATGAAAGCAGTTTTCGAAGTATTCAGTGACAAAACCAAAAGATCGATAATGCCGAGTGCTGTATACGATCGCAACAAAACAACGTTCGAGCCGGAAGGTTTTCCTTTACGTCGAGCGGAGCGACGCTCACGCACTGACACTCACGCATTGCGTACACGCAGCTCCGCCTCCCCCCCACAAGCGCGCATGAAATACGCATGCGCCGCCCCTCACTGCCGCACGTGCTCTTGCATTTCACACCGCGTCCGTCTATTGGTCCCTTTGAGGTTACGACAGCGAATAAACTCAACGTTTAAATTTCCCTGAAGTCATGCCAAGGGCCGACGTTTCTCATTGGTCCATGCAACAATCAAGATATATTTCACTAACAATGTCTTATGTACTGAACTTGATATACAAACTAAGCAAAGGTTAAGGCCGCGCATATAGTGAAATCTTTCGTTTAGAAAACAACAATGTTGAAGTTGATACGAGGAAGTTTAATTAATTTAGAAATTATCAATTAGTTTAGAATACTTCAGAAATCGCGATAAAAGCAGTAGTTTGTAAATATGATTGAAGGAGAATCCAGCGTACCATAATATATCATGTTTCTTACTGGCATACAGCAATCCCTATTTAAAAGTGCAACATATGCGAAAGGATCCTTCATCAAGTAACCAAAGGCAAAAAAGGGGTATGTCCGGATGATAAATAGAAGATTTACAAACAAAAAATGGCGCGAACTTAAATAAAACACAAGTATTAGCAGGAACATCAAATGTTTAAAACATTATAATTGTAAAACGTTTGCTATACGTGCGAAAGAACATTAAATTGTCGAAAACGGTTATAAATAAAACAAGGCACGTGTAAGGATCATTTCTTGTCTTTGCACGGAAGAGCCAAGGCTAAGCTAACAGAAAGAAAAAACCAAAGGTTATCGTCAATACTGTCGAAGCGAATTTTATTGTCAATATTCATTATATTTACCTAATTAAACATTTTTATCACTAGGCCAATTGCCTTGCAAATATTTTGTTTGTTGTCGAAAGCACCAACGCTGTTTCTAGGACAGTAGATAACTAGTCAATTGCAACTGTTATTTATTTGGAAGCTATTTATTTCGAAGAAAGGATTTTTACCTCGAAGGCAGTAACTTTTTTAAAATCGAACAAAAAGAAGAGAATTCGTTTTATGACTTGCGTTTGACAAATTCATCGATTTCAGTTTTTTTATTTGGTCAAGATTGTTGAATTATTAACGGGTTGATAAGGTCAGTTATTGATCACAAAACCCGCATAAGAGCAAAAAATATATAGATAGGCAGGTAACCGTCTATTAGCAATTATTACTTACTTATTCAAGCAATATGTAAAACTGTAATTATGTAATATATTTACAACTCGTTTTCAATTGTAGGTAAGCATAACATATTTCGATGTGCACTTATCTTACCTTTACGAATATATACCAAATAGGTATATCTTTATATATTTTTATTATCTACCCAGTCAAGGTCTACATGCTCGTGGTCTTAAAAAACGTCTGCAGTAGTAATAAAATTTCTATATATTATTTTAATGCCAAAGCGTGCATTTTAAGTATTGATAGTGTAAGCACCAAAAATATCACCTGCTTATGTTTCTATTTTAAAAGCTGGTTTATTTTAAAAATAGGCTACTAATTTATCCAAATTTATTTAGATTTTCTTTGTGTTAATTGGTCTGCTATGGTACCGATACCTATAGCAATATAAAATATGATTTGTATGCTTGTCATCCACCTGCCCTTAGCCCACTCTATGTGTTGTCAGCACAACATGTAGGTATTTTCTTCCATTCATCTCCCAGCCGCCATCTCAGCAATCACACCTTTCACACATATATTTTACATCATACAATCCATCCATACTATTGGGTCGTCCCCTACCCTTATGTCCGTCAACATACGGGCTTGTCATATCTATAGCTTAAATATCTATTAAACCACAAATTTGCATACAACTCTTTATATGCTGCAAGTAATGTGACAACGAATAGGCTAACCTATATTTAGTGGCCAGACACAGGCAGTCCTTGATAGCCAGACTCAAGGTTCACTCGTTGCTATCGACACTCGGAGCAAATTTCAAATACCTACATGTACTGTATGCTACACGTGAATACTATGTAAGAGCGTGTTGCTAACTAATTTTCCTAATATCGATTCGTCTGTTTGCAGTAGTACTATCTGTCAGATAAGTTCTGGTTAGGTTATCAGCATTGATGAAAAAGGCTTTAAATCTTTAATCAATTAATGGAACTAATGGTAGAGTAAAAGAGATAGATTTCGTCACCAACGTTGAATCCTTACAAATGTGTCAAGACGTCTAATTTGGAGCTTAGAAGACTGTAAAAATGAAATAAATCTAGCGTACTCTAGGTAAGAAAATTAGTAAATTATAAACTGAAATAAACAATATAAGTAAGGATTTATTGAAAGCAGGCGACCTCATGGCAATACTGATTAATGTACGAATCTAATTTGAACAAAAACTAAACGAAGATCCTGCAAACACATTCAAATGTTAAACAAAGGAAACAGAACCTGAATTAACAAATTCAGCCAGCCTATCTAGTTGATGATGTCATAGGCTGCTAAGGTAGACAGACAAAAACGCACCCAGTCTAGCATACAAACTCGGCACTAAATAACAGTGGGTACATTTAGCGGTGTTTATGTAATTAAATTATGTCATAATAGGAACGTCAAAGAAACCGGCAGCTATTCAAAGATTGACATCTGATTATAAAGTTTCTAATCACACATAAGGCATTCTTGTCTTTGTGTTATTTTACGCTACTCTACAATTTACAGATTCAAGGTTCTATAAAAAGAGATATTAAGGAAGAATATCAGGAAGACATACGACTGAACGAACCCATAAGCATCCAAGTCACAACCGCTTCAAAGAAACTTGGAAATTGGAAGTCTTAAAACCAAAAAATAGAAATATGCGCGACCCACAAATTAATAAGAAACACAGAATCTTTTCATCGTGGGAGGAACAGAACTTGAATTACGTAAATGAAAACGAATGGAAGCTTTCAGTCATGAGGGAAAGGCATTGTGTGCGTTTAGGAGCCCTAGGCAGTCTATACAGTATAAGTTGTGTTAGGGCAGGCATGAGGCGACGGCGGGCCGGCTCCCCAGCTTTTTTGACTGTAGGGATGTCAATAAACGGAAAATTACCCTCGAGAGCTACAATTATGTTAAATTCTTAACAAAAAATCGTTCTTACGAACCAACAAATTTCAAAATAAAGTAGATCGTTTAAGTTGTTAAAAAAATAATGCATATTTTTCCTGTAACCCTTCAGGGAGCGAAGTACTTTGTAAAAGCCATGCCAGCCCTAAAAATAATTGTGTGGGAGGAGGCCATTCGTGGAATAACTCCTGGTTACTTGTGTGCGTTTCAAATAAGAATCTATGTCTGTGTGAGTGCCGCCGGTTCATTGTCAAGGCCAACAGCCAAATCTGCCGCTGCCCCCTCACTGCCTCACTCCACCTCGTCAATTATTCCGATCCAACGAAAACATCGACTTGTTTCACATATATTGCTCGGATAATATAAGCCAACTCTTCGATGGATCGTTCTCGAGCAGTAATAAACAACGTTTTACGTTGCTACCTGAAAATATTCAGGATTGGTAAAGCCGCATCTGGTGCTTTGGTGGCAGCGTGATAGCCGATACGATAATCGCATATTTTTAACATTAGGTGTATAAATCATAATACAATGCCATTTTGTAAAGTTGCAATTTGCAAGGCCGACACTTCATCACCTCCAAGGAAAGCTACGTAGAGACAACCAGCCACATAGCAGGGACATTGTGTAGTTTTACATACAGCATCAACAAATGACGGAAGTGGAACTAAGTACAAACTATCTATTTGCTATCTGATGTTTGTCCATGACCATAATGGTCTTAACCTTAGATCAAAGCTGTAATATGAGATAAAAGAAGCGTAGAAACACCAGTCCAAGATAATGAGTGGAACATAATTTATAAGATAATTCCGTATTAATTTATGTGCAAAGAGCTAATATCTTTCGTGTTGTTGCCAAAAATACGCTAATTACAATTGATCTTTTGTAAATAAAGGCAATAGACAAACTATTATCAAGATAAGGCTTTATATTATTATGTACCTACTGTACAAGTTCTTCGAAAACCAAAACTCACTTTGTAATATTAATAATATCTTCAATAAGTATATTTAGTTCTGTAGCAAAATTTGCCGTCTTCTGCACAGACGTGATAAAACAATATTTCGTTGTTATCATAATTATCACAAGTGCATTATAGAGTCTCTTGTTTAAGCTTACGTAACTTTATCAATATCCGTCACTGTTACTATAGCGAATACTTTTTTTTGGGTCAATATGCGACCTACTTTTGTTATAAAAGCTCTGAGTTGCTTTTGATATTTTATTGTGGTAGCGCCTAGCAACAGGACGAACAATGGGTTGTACTCATATTATCCCATTAGGACTCCTGAGCAAGACCGGATTTGATATTTACACAAAAAAAATATCCAGACTAGGTCAACCAGAACGGATATATAAAAAGCGAATAGGTACATATTTTGAAAATTTGGTTATATTATGTAAACATACGAATATGTGTCAGTATAATGTTGATTATAGACAGATAAAGCGTTGTCAAGGTCTCGCGGCCGGTACATAATGCACCAGTGAGATTAGATAGAAACCAGGCGAAATAATGCAGCTATACTTTCTTTTAGGTATATTGTTTTTGGGAACAGATAAAAGTTTGGTTCGAATTCTTTCCAAGAAAATTTTACTTTCTTACCGAAATAGTAAAACTTTTACCAAAGATTAAACAGGAACAGAGTCGGAGAGTAGAGAAAAAAAGTAAAACCCTATAGCTCCAACAGTCCAAAAAGAAATAAAGAAATCAAGCAATAAAACGAAGTCCAACGAACGTGCTTCTTAAAGGAATGAAAGGATAGGCCGAAATTAAACGCTAGAACAAAGAAGCGAAATCCTATTAGGAACAAAGAACCCGATATGCTATAGCAACACGGTAAGCATATATGCAGTCTCGATCATATCAAAGAGGTGATTATGCGCTACCCAGATAAAAACTCAGGCAGAGCTATGCCAACGTAATAAATTTTGTTAGGTCTAGACATCATTCAAGGACAGTCAGAAAAGGAAACCTAAAATCTGAGCGCGTGTATGATCAAGGTCTTCTAGGACCCTCCGACGACTTGTTTCTAAGGGCTTTGGAAATGTGAAACTGGGTGACTTGGGTGGCAGCAGAAAGTTATAACGAGCGAACAAGTATAATGGGGTACATCATTGTTAAGAATGTCACTACATCACATTAGGAAATTGATAAACGGATAATGGAAAACCGGATTGAAATAAAAGTTTAAGTATCGGATCTATTTTTTGAACATAAACTTGTCAAAAAATTGAAAATTGGACACAAATTCAAACAAATCACACATTTTAAAAGACATACCTCTCAACACGAAAGATTTGAAATCAACGACAAAACATCCAAGAACAATTTTAAAATCCTCATTATTCACGAGAACTCGTCGAATGTCGAGAAAAATAGAATCAACCGTTAGGCGTCTAGGCGGGTGAATCCGGCAAATATTACGGTAGGCGCACGATCGATCCGCGCGTTGGGGCAGGTCGGGCACACGTGGCCTCGCGAGCGGCGTGTCTGGGCTCCCAACAATCCCACAATTAATATAGCCAAACTATATCACCCAGCCTTGATACAGAATTATGAACTCCACCTCACCACACACCTTGATAAAGGCTAAAAAGTAAGTAAAGATGTGCTAAGAAAATAGTCCTGAAAAGTTCATCAATGGTTTTCCTCAAGCTGCTAAAGAGTGTTTGTAGATTGTAGGATGATTAAGATGTATGGATCAAGTCGTAGTGTGAAAGGTTAGGTAACAATATATTGTGCAATGTAAACAATTTGAAAAGCGTTTGGTAACGTGGACATCGGTACGGAAATAATGTGCATTAGCCTCGCGGAAATTAATTAAACACATACCAGAAGTATTCGACTAATGGGTGGCATATAACAGATTAGTGAAAATATTTGCAGTAGATAAGGAAAAATTCAGCTGAATTTTTTTGACCAAAAACACAAAAACTGTTGAGGTAAATACTCAATATTTCCAAAACCGGATAAAGGCGAGAATACAGTCTTTTTATAAAAAATATTTTAGTGATTTAGTGTTTCGTCAAAAATATGTATTATGTTATTGTAGAGCATAATAATAATTCGTGTCTGGCTGGAACATAACACCGATATTCGGTAATGTCCACCGCAGTTGATAAAATGTTAGGATAGGTCAAGGCAAAATTTGTAAAAAATGCGACAGGCAGCCCGGTAGTTTTAAAATAGCCTACACATTTTAATGGGGAATAAAATTGAAAAATGACATACCACGTCCAGGTCCATCCAGTCCATGTCGGCTTGTTTATTGTGTAGTTAGGTCGGGTTAGAAGTCTGGATCTAGCCTAGTCGGCGAGAGTACTGCGCGTCGCGACGTTCGTTCCACGAGTGCAGCGTCGTGTCGTGTGTTGCACCGAAAATTCGTTCCCGCGCCTCGATCCCCGCACCCCGCCCCACCCCCGCTCGCCAAATTTTCAAACTTCGAATCGCACAACGCCATCTAGGGGCGATTAGTTTACCCTCCCCCTCGTGAGTGGCCTTGAACTTGACTCACGTCGCGAGCGACCCACTTTTGCGGCGCCCCCCGCGCTCCGCCGCGCCGCGCATTGTCACGGCCAAGCCAACTGAATGGAGCTAAGCGCAACACAAGCTACGTTTTCGCGCTACCGTTCCACCGAAACACTGTCGTTTTCATCGCAGCTATTGCGTCACACGTGCACGTGTCTTTCGGTGGAATACTGGCTTCAGATAAATGTAGAGCGGAGTGTAACTATCGATGTACTTAGTTTACCTTCAATTTACTTCTTTCTTACAAATCGCTGTTACATTTTTTATCTAACAAAACCAGAAAATGTTTTTGTTTGAAATCAAACATAATTCCTATCCTACCATTCAAAATTAAAAGAATCAGAAATTAATTAGGCTATTATTATTTTGTTTTATTTAATTTTATTTTTGTTTTGTTTCATACTTTTGTTCTGTATCTTTTTTGTTTATAGTGTAAATAAAGTTTTTAATTTATGCTATTAAACTTTTGACACTGGTTTAGTTTCTGTACAGACTCCAAACAACAAAGCACTCAAAATGCAAGCACAATCGCACTTTTGCATTTATACCAAAACAAAGCACCAAAAGAAAGCATTTGGCTCCATCAAATCCTGCTCTTTCCGAGTCTCTACAACAACGGTGTTTAGTGGAATTTGAGGAATGTGGTATGCTCCAATGTCTCTCCGTTGCCTGACTTTAGCACGATGTCTGTCCAATACACATCTTAACAACACACGGCAACGAATACGCTTAATAGAATCTCCAGAACTTTGGAGTGAAAAGATGAAAACATAAATATTTACTAGCACATTTCTGCTTTGCCACCAACATGGTTACGAGTATTATGTCAAAATTGCCTCATGATATAATAGCGTAGCCAAAGTGCTGACTTCAGACGAGTCATCGGCCTTGGAATTAATTTGGAGGTTTTGTTGTTATGTGTAATTAAATTACACTTTATCCGCGAGCCAATAAGCGTCATTGATCAAAATTGTCCGTAAATAGATTTACCAACTATGATGATGATTCGTGGTCGCTTTTGACTTCAGTGATAGCTTTTGGTGAACTCATTGTGGATTCAAAATCTCCCAAAGGATTTAATAAACCTCTATTCCCGGTGGCCCCCGCTGTTCGTCCCCCACTGAATATGTATGCTCTCTGGAGTGTTTTTCAACGGGTATAACAACCTATTACAGATCATACAGGTGCATAGAATTCGAGAAGTTGCGACTCATTTAAATCGCTGGTACTGCATTCGTTTTTGTTCAGAACTAGTCTTCCAAAAACGTTACAGTCCAAACTTAATACAGGGTGTTAGTGACATCGTACCGAATTCTGAGGGGGATGATTCAGACCATGATTCTGAGTTAACATCAAGTGTCACTAACACCTAGTGTAACATAATCTTAACGAAGATGTATAGATATTATACAAATTAAATGTAGTTTTTCACTTGATCAGTGTATTTCTAAAACCAGAACCAAATCAAGACTGGCTGGCTGGCAAAGGATAGTTAATTATTAGCCAGTTTAATTGGCAATGAATAAGTCGCGATTATTATCGCTGAAGCGACAATCGCTGTAGCAAACATGTCCTGTAGTGGGGAGTATGGAAATCTATTGCGCAACGTCAGATACAAACTGCTAACCTGCCGCTAATATGTCTTGCAACGCACCCAGTGAACGTATGAAAGATAAAAAGTTTAAATGAACCCGAAACATTTTAAAAGCACACACACACATTTAACATTTTACTTGTATTATATGTTGTGTGCAATAAAGTATACAAAGCAAAAAAAAAAGTATATAAAAGTAAAAGTGTATAAAAGTGTATAAAGTATATTTGTATTCTATTGTATTGCATTTTAATTATACAGCAATCATTTTACGGTAGTGTGTAAAATGTTTAAATTCCAAATTACGAGTATGTCAAAGTATATTTTTGAAAGATTCTCAGCTGGCAGGTATTGCCCGGTATCGTCGGGAGGTGACTCGGACTCGCACAATTTACTTTTTTTTTACGTTACCCGCGTTTACATATTTCTTTTAAATAATATAATTGCTTCTTTTTGTAATTTTGACATTTATAGCAAAGCAACTGATTGCGGGGTCTAGATGCTATCGATATTATCGATAGATTCGCGACACGAGGCTGATAGCATAACATTGAATTTATATTTATAACCGATGATGTACACCTATATCATTGTAAAACCTTGCTATCTACGACCTACCTCGACAGACTGTGTGGTATGAGACATACATAAATAATTAGTCTTTGTGGTAATGTTATCTTCAACGTGGTTTTTCTAAGACATTTTCAGTGACTTCCTTGAGTTTGGAGATATTCTTGATTCCATGCAACGCAACTGACTTTGGTTTATAAAGTTTCGTAGCAATGGTTTCTGCTTTTTCTTTTCATTAACTTTCAATTGTGTCAAACGATTCTGTATATTTACACGTTCAGGCCGTGGTAGCCCAGTTCGAAGAACACTTGACTCTCACTGTGAGGTCGCAAGTTCGAATACTACCACGGATCTATAAAGTATTTTCGAATTCATGTTTGAATCACAAATGATTATCACGTGCTCAGCGCTGAAGGAAAACATCGTGAGGAAATCATATTCGCCAGAAATGCATTTCGGAGGTTGTGACCTAACCTGTTTTGCTGGTTGGGCTGGTTTTCCCTTCGCGGGTTGGAAGGTCATGCAAGCAGTAAGTTCTTTAAAAAACTGGACCTGTTAAATCTTCAGGTTAGGTAAGCACTGTGAAAACGGGAGAGAGATGAAGGGGCGGCGGCATAGGGCTTAATCGTATCCTTTTCTTTTGCCTTAGCACTGGTATTATTTGTTTGCCAATCACTTTCACCATCATCTATTTGATTATGCTAGTTTTTTTTTCTAGAAATTGTTGAGGTTGGGAATATAACCTCAGGTATTATTATTACATTTCATTATAACCAGACTATTATTTACAAGTTATGGGACTATATCCCAATTGTGGTAGTCAAATGTTCATTCGTCACAATAGGAACTAAGTAACTACTCCTCACCGAGCTTTCTGTTACACCAACGTGATAGGTGAGCCGTACCGCCGTCTATAATGGTAGAGCCAAATGTGTTAGTGAACACGCACCTATGATAAATTAATAACTCATTGGTGCAAATCCGGTATCGGGGTTCGATATGATTACATTACAGATGTACCTACAAGCATGTCAGTAAAACGAGGTAGTAACTTGTATGCCAGCTACCAGCACGCAGCAGCAGCAGCACTATACTGTAGATACATTTGCAACCTAAACTTGTAAACAGCACGTCCGAAAATCAAATGTAGTGCTATCTACTTGCATGCTAGGTACAGGCATGCCGATCGTATGTACGGTATTTATATGTATACATTCTGAAACCATGTCACATTAACTTTTTTGACAAATTAAACCTTAAGTCTCATTAAATGTCAAATATGATAGTGCGACAGGGTTCTCAAGTACGTACATAATATTGCTCATGACTCATGACTGTACATGAAAGTAGCTGGCACTTGCAAGGGCATAGCATGCAAGTGCGCCTGCTCCTTGCACAGGCATGTGTCATTTGAAAATAAAATAAAATGAGGGTAGATATAGATTTTGTGCCCGGTATTCGGGGTATTTAAAGCACTATTTTGATAATATTTAGGTGTATCACGCGCGGGTAACAATTTCAAAGGTTCCAGTTTATTAATTGCACTTTACAGTCACTTTATCACTTTTTAGGCACAAAACTGAAAAAACTTCGAGAGCAGCGGAAATATATCGAGTATGTGGCGAACCAACTATTGGCTAGGCGCGCGCGTTTTCGGTTGTCAATGTTGCCATATTACGGCTGCAGTTTTGCCTCTGTTTACATTTGGCAACTGACAAATGAGAAAATAATTTTCTGCTTTTTTTATTGTCAAATATACAGGCTTTCTACAGGCTGCCTAAGTCCAATTAAAACTACGCATAGAACGGCAACTCTCCGCTCCCCGCCAGCGTTTGAGCTACGTTTACCTCACCCCCCTCGGACATAGTCTCGTATGACGTCAGACGTCACACACACAGATGCGCGTGTACGATAAAGTCAATATGTGGTGTCTGTGTAAAACGAGGTTGTCTGTATGAAGTGTCAGGGGGTGTGCTGCAAAAAAACTGTAATAAAGTGTAGTTTTAAGTCAGCACATCGGGTTTCCGTCTCTTAAGCATCCTCAAAGTTGTAAATAATTTTCAAAAAAACAAAAGTTTCTCTACTGGAATGGGAGTCAATAAAATCAAGTGGTTGCTACTTGTCTTCTAATTCCTTGTGGCTCTGTCCACCCCATTAAGGATTAGGAGCGTGCATTTACGTATTAATATAAATAAAGAAAATCACATAAAAACACGTAATAATTTAAATATTCTTTAGGTCAAAATAGTTTCTTAGATCAACCATCCTGTTAAAAGGTGAAACTATCGCCATCTATCGAGAATTAACCTAATTAATCCTTCCAAATTATACATAAACATTATCACACTACTGCCATCTAGAGGCAAAGAGAACAACAAAACATAGCATCACGTTTCTATCCCCGAAGGGGTAGGCAGAGATGTCTAGAGCCACTCCAAGGCAAAGTGAAGAATCAAAATTTGTGTCTTTCTAATTCTACTTTCACTAGTTCCTGCAACTGGTTGCCTAGTAGAAATTGCTGTAGAGCAATAAGGCCGTCAATTATACTGAACATCTTCTAGGTTGATCAGTGATTGACTTTCATTTTCACATGTATTACATACATACATAAACACACACACACACACACGCACACGCACACGCACACGCACACGCACACGCACACGCACACGCACACGCACACGCACACGCACACGCACACGCACACGCACACGCACACGCACACGCACACGCACACGCACACGCACACGCACACGCACACGCACACGCACACGCACACGCACACGCACACGCACACGCACACGCACACGCACACGCACACGCACACGCACACGCACACGCACACGCACACGCACACGCACACGCACACGCACACTCACTCACGCACACGCACACGCACACGCACACGCACACGCACACGCACACGCACACGCACACGCACACGCACACGCACACGCACACGCACACGCACACGCACACGCACACGCACACGCACACGCACACGCACACGCACACGCACACGCACACACACACACACACACACACACACACACATGTATAATATTGTGATAAAATATGCTAACAATTTAACTCTGCTTTGTCTGGGTACAATTTGAGGGGAATGAGGGCACACCTAGACAGTCAGGGGCCTGTTTAATAAAACTTACAATTGTAAATTACAACAATTTGATGTTCATTACGTAGCTTATTTGAAACTGCAAAATATTTGTGATCACACACTCCACAATGTACATCAAATTGTCATTGTAATTTACAATTGTAAGTTTTATTAAACAAGCCCCAGGAGCCGCACATGTCAAAGTCATCATATTTTATAAACCATTTTTTACACCTCTGCCAATCTCTTGGCTATATATTATATGGCCAGGGATAGAGGCACTATTTCATGTATGCTAGATCTACACTTTTATTAATATCTTAATAAGATCTCTTACTCTTTATTTACATCCTATACTGAAAGGTGGGCTGGAAGAAACTGTTCCCTTAGGAAGAAAAACACCTTTATACCATTTATTTTATTATTTTGTTTGTGCCTTTTTGTTTTGTATATGTTCCTTTTTTGAAGTAGTGATTTTATATTGCATTATTTTGTGTTGTATATTATGTTCCTTTTTTGAAATGTTTTTGTATTGCATCAATTAGTTACAGACTTAAAGATATGCCTAAGAGGTTAAAGGCCAATACAGAATTTGTTACAATAGACAAGGGGAGTTAAAAAGGCCACATCAAAGCAATTGATTTAAAAAAGCCCTATTGCTATTTGACATTTACTTGCATTGTCATATTGCAATATGGCTTTTATAAATGAATTGGTACTATGTGGCTTTTTTAATGTCCCTGGACTGCAAGATAGGTAAATATACAATTTTTGTAATACATACCTCAGAGTAATCCGATTTAGCCAACAACAGGTTGTATACCACATTTTTCCGAACAGTACAATGGGCCTTTTAGAAATATGTAATGTCTACCCATTTTAAACCACCTGGAATGTAATATTTTGAAAATTAGATTTATGTCAAAATAACTAGGCATTGTGCTTAAATTGGCTTTACTATTATAGGCACCATAACGCAAGGTTAGAAACAATTTTCTAAATACTCAATTACTAGGCAATCTACAAAATAGAATGGAGTTGCATTATTTTTATTACATTACATTTAGGTATAAAAAGTAGAGATCTCAATTTCCATTAAGTTTGTTATGGTAATATTGGCAAACAATTTGATAAAGTGCAAGTGCTTTATATGAAACACGGAAAAACTTATCACTGGGCGAAAAAACATCAAAAATAAGCAGTAAATAAAACTTTGGGAATGTGAAATAAACCCTAAATTACCAAACTTCCCTAAAATTTATCAAAAATACTCAGTATTATGTAAACATACACACAAATAATGTAACGTTAGAAACTCACATGAAACTTTTTTGTCTATAATCGATGTAGAGAATTACACACAATAAGCACAAAATACGCGTTATAATCAATTAACGAAGTACAGAGGAATTATTCTCGAAAATCCAAAATTATGAACTGTCAGTTCCCAAGGCTATTTCAGATCACACTTCAAATGTCACGAATTTTAACTTTTAGATACGTTTCTAAATATACAATCAATTCTCTTCTCAGAAAAAATATTATTTTGATATTCTTATTGTGAAATTAATCTCATAATTCCAAAATTAGGTTATAATTTTGTTATGTCGCTTCGCCACTTTCAAACTAGTGTTTGATTAGTTATAGAATTGATCGATTTATAATACAATCAATATATTCAATCCATGCTCGGCTTCAAAAAACAAACGCGCGGTTAATTTTGCGCAGATAATCCTTCACACTAGGCTGTCGATACTACCGTCCTGCTGTTGATGAACCCAATACCGGTGGTTTACCTTACCTTTCTGTTCAGTAGTTTACATCGACATGTTAGGTGGTTTTCAACTTAACATTGACAATTGGTATACCTATCTAAATAAATAAATGTAAAAAGAAAGCTGCGGAAGTTTGGAATTACGCGCCATAGATGTTTTACATAGGTAAATAGGTATTGTGCTTAGTCGATAAATAACATACTTAGTCGATAATTAGGTACAACGCTATGTGTGTTTTTTACGAAGGAAAGTATCACTTTCATATTCTGAAATTGAATCGAAACATAATATGTTGGTAGAGCATTGATATGCATGCACCTATCTATGAACGATAAAAATGTTCTATAAAAACGATAAACAATTTTACGTTCCGATGTACTCAGATACTTATACTTTGTTTATTTTCATATTTTGATTAACTATACATATTTAAATTATAAGACAGACAAATATAAACTTATAATAAATTATTTCAACGAATTTCTTAAATAATTTATGAAAGATGTCGAAGATAATTTTAAATATTCAATATTTCAAAATAAAATGGCAACCTTGCGTGAAACGCCGACGACGTTTCTCTTTTTCGGGCCAACTCATCGGTCTTTTTGACACAGAATATGTTTATTTTCTGTTCTAAATGTTGTGAATTCTTAATTATTTAGATCATTAAAGAGAATAGAATAGATTTTTTAACATGGAGGTGTACTATCTCGCGTTTTTGTTGAGTGTCTTCTGGCATGGGACCGATGCTATCATGTGGAGTCTCGCTCCCAACACACAGAAGTGTTTGAAGGAAGAACTTCGAGCCAACGTGCTCGTGGCGGGAGACTATGAGGTCACAGAAGCCGCCGGCCAGAGGATCGACTACATTGTAAGTTAAGAACCCCACTTTATTTGGCAATGATCCATGCCATTTAGTCGACATTGTAAAAAACATCTGCTAACCAGTTTGAGCGGTATTTTACAGATGATATAGAAAGAAGAATCAAAACAAGGCTGAGCTGGTTATTATTATACGTAGCTATTATAAAACACTCTTATTAGAATTGTTGCTTAAATTAAAGAAGTTCCTGTTGAGATTCAGTAAAATAATGAAACATTTAGTTTCTCCTTACCTCAAGTAATATGTAACGCCTTTACGCTGAACATTATGAACTAAATGTAAAGATAAATCATATTTGTTTGTTACTTTTTAAATTGACATATTTTTTTAAAATGGCATAATAAACTTAATAGGTATGTGTGATGATTACAGGTACGTGATTCCAAAAGTCATATCCTAGCACAGAAGGAGTCTATCACTAAGGGAAAATTCACATTTGTCACAGAAACTTATGACACATTTGAGGTGTGCTTCATTTCCAAGGTGCCTCCAGGTAAATAATCACAAAAGTTTATTTTATAGTTTTACCCTCTGCTTTTCCATCCCTTTCTGTCCTGAGCAAATACTGGAGTTTATATTATACCAATTAACATGTTTTTTTTTAATATTTAAAATTAGGTGTTGTTCCATCTTATTCCACTCCAATAAGCATAATATGTAATAAATCTGTCCTTAGAAAGTACTCATAGGTAAGTACCCCAAGTTTGTCCCTGAATTTTGATCTATTTGCCAACATACCTACCTTCATCCAAATTAGTTAATAAGTTTACAAGTGACCAACAGACAGACAGGTACTTTAACATTTAGCTTGAATGTGATATTTTTCCTTATTTTGTTTCAATTAATTTAGTAATTATTTATATTCAAATGTTACCATGTATAAAAATTAAAAACACCGTACAACATGGCCATTTTGAGTAATTATTCAATACTTTTATTACAGAGCGTCGTGGCGTGAGCCAAGATGTAACGCTGGACATCAAAATCGGAATTGAAGCCAAGAATTATGAAGGCGTAAGTATTTTAAACAATAAAAAAAACTTGGTAAAAGTAATATTTTTTAAAATTTACCTGCACTTAGTCAAAATTAAAAAAAAATAAGTTTTCCAATTTAATTTCAGTTAGAACACAGAGCTTCTATAATTCACTGCTTTATAAATTTTTTAATTTAATATAATTTTATGCTTTTTTTGTTGATCGGTGGGGCGCTATCGCACTCTCAACCTTCAGAACTGGGTAATACCTATTCATTTTCGGGAGAAAATAACTAACTAACAGAGAATTTTTAATGCATTCACTAATACTTGCAAATGTATACTTTACTACTTCATAAGGCCCATAACTCCAAATCCCCATTATCTGGTAAACTCTGCCCTATGAAGATAAAGGTGTTTGCTTTAGAACATTGCTAAGTTTGTCATTTTGGTTGAGGTTTTGTTAGTTGAAAGATTTTGTGAATTTATTTGGTACTATCCCTTGCCTCCTCATCTTGTTACTACATCTTTTTCCCACATAATACAGTGGAGCCCTGGTAATCCGGCCCATGGTTAATGCAGCACCCCCTATAATCCGATATTATCTATTAGTGTGTGTTCATTGTTTACTGTTACTAAACTATAGGGCTCTTAGGCAGTACTCTATAATCCGACAAATTCGATAGTTCGACACTGCCCTGCAAAATGTTTGTCAGACTAATGGGGATTCACTGTATAACCCACGGAGCAATAAAAATCCAGCTCAACAAGTGGCAGGGCGGGGCATATGTGAACTATAATATTATCCTTGATAACTCGCTCCTTATACTGAATGCCTTCCCCGCACTTGCGGCCAACCGCTCCATGCATCGCCACATAAATGTAGTAAACTATGTAGGTCTGTGAATAAAGGCTTTTTTTTAAACACACTACTGCAAACTTACTGCTCCCTGGTACATCCCTACGAAAATTATAAGACTACTTACTATCTATAGGGCTGGTAACCTGTGACCATATAGTGACCCTGTGACCCTTCCCACTTCAATATTGAATACTTGTAGCTCTCTCTACCTATCCTTACAGTGTTACGGGCGTGAGTTGTGTCTGCAAAATGCACATGATTAAGAGTTGTACTAACTTTGCATGATACACAATAAATTAGCACCAATATTAACTTAGAAACTACTACCTACCATACCCTAATTTCAAGTTCTGTGTAGTTTTTTTTTTCATGTTGTGATTATGTTTGAAATTGGATGGTTGTTATTATATGTAGTTTGATTTCTTTTACTTATTTGTTTTGTTTATTGTTGAGAGGTATGATAACTTACTGCGTGAGTGGGATCTTGTATCCTGTAACAAAGCTGTAAACAGTTTTCGTAGCATGCTGCTTATAACGCGCGTGATAAGATCATTGCGCCAACTCTATTGGCTACGTGACGCGATACAAAAAAAAACAATGAGGTTTTCTGAAATGACGTCACGTTTTGATAGCGCGTGTGGAGATGGGGCCAAAGTGGCGCAAACTAGTTGCTAGAATTTTCGTAAATACCCTCATTCGGCCTCATCTATCGCATCGTGCGCGATATAAAATTTCACGGGGGCTCTAGTGCAGTCCCACTAAGCCACTTACAGTATATTTTTTTAAATGCTATGCTGCTCAAAGAGAGCTTAAAAATCCATGTTTCTACACTTTTTGCCCTGGTTGCGAGTCTATTCAATGTAGGAAACTGGTTTGTATGTCTCTCTACCATGCGGAATAAGTTCTGTACTTTCGATCGTTGAGCTAACTTGCAGTAGGAAATATATGCTGTTTACTCAATACACATCAAGTATAAAAATGTTGTTTCTTTTGTAGATTGGCGAAGCAGCTAAGTTGAAGCCAATGGAGCTCGAACTGAAGAGATTAGAGGATTTATCTGAAGCCATCGTACAGGACTTCACGCTTATGAGGAAGAGGGAAGAGGAGATGAGAGATACCAATGGTAAATAATATTTAATTCTGTTTTTGTTAATGTTGCCAACTTATCTTAAGACACACTGAAGCACTGTTGCGAGGCTTAAGATGCGAATTCCTTAAGGGCTCATGCGTAGTCTGTAACTTCACAATCAATTCAGGTCAATCTGTAATGTGGATTGCATTCTTTTGTTCAACGGTGAGGCAACTACTCTCGAAACGACGAATTTACTTTATTAAACGGTGTACCCTGCCTCTGATGTGCCATCACTCCTGAACCCTATTTTATCAAGTGCTACGCTAATATAGCTTAATTAGTTTGACAGCTGTCAAAACAATACTTTATCCTGTAGCCGTAGCATGGCACCTGTACATCGCTCGCGAATCAGTTTTTTATCGCGTCGTGTGATATACAAGCTACATACTACTATGTCGCATATAGTCGTGTACTATTTTTGTCTTGTTGGCTAATTAAATAACTTTTATTTCTCGTCCGCAGAGTCAACAAACAACAGAGTGCTATTCTTCAGCGTATTCTCGATGGTGTGCCTGCTCGGTCTAGCAACTTGGCAAGTTCTGTATTTACGCCGATACTTCAAGGCTAAAAAGCTCATTGAATAGTCTCTAAATAATTTAATCGCAGGTGTGGTCGCAGGGGTAGGCCGACCGGCTGGAATTCTTTGCGTGTACTGTGGTTGTTGTTTTAAAAAATAAACCGCACAAACTTTTTTCTGTTATGTGAAAGTAAAGTGCTCTAAGTCATACAGCCAGGTCTGTGGTTGATATGATAATTCAGTAACGAACAATAATTGTGATTTCACTTTATCCCATTAGCAGTATTAGTGACCTTTCCATCTTCTAAGGATTTCTGACTCGTGACAAAAATCGACCCCGCCTGCGACTTCACCTGTGTTTATAGATCTTTTTAGTACTCATAGGTACTTTATAATAAAATAATAAATTTTTCAATACTTCACAGATTTCTTATTTAATGATTTTGTTTGTAAATGTTTGAGTTCAGCGTCTGATTAAGGAAGGATGTTATAATATAATATATAAAATATATGTATACAGTTTTATTTTAACCTCAAATGTTAGGTTTGAACTTTTGCATAGAATTATTTATCTACGCAAATACGTAAGTCAGCTAGTTCCCTTTGCCTTCCTTAACCAAACAGACGACCCACACCCATGATCTAATCGGGGAGGACCAAAAGCCACCAGAACACAACCACACAGATGAACCATATGGTGACGATTACCAAGCCATCCCTGGATATAATAATCCCCCATTCATGGGGTTTTTCCTTCACTCTCATACCAATAAAGGAAGTCCATTTTTTTTCTTATTAAAGAAGGTTCATAAAGATAAATCGATAAAGTCGCAACTCTACGATTTATTTTTATCCTTGAGTTTTCATGCGGGTGAGTGCTGTAAAAACAAAAATCCAATAAATGAGTTAGGTAATTGATTAAAAACAAATAAAAATTGATCTCTTTTATTATTAATCAATGGTACATCACTCAATTTACCAACGATTCAAATAAGTAGATAAAATGTGAAGATTTAATAGTACCATTTAATTTGTATTTATACGAAATAAGGCCTCCCGCAAACTAGAGCGACCCGGTTTGGGTTCAAAATTCGGTTTCATAAGGTATACATTTTCTTGAATAACAATGTATGCAGGCGCCCTAAAGTACGTGCGTATTTAACATTCTATAATGCAATTTCATAATTTCCTAGGCGCACATTTTGTTGGGAACATTTTCTTATACACAACTGTTCAATCTCATCAATAGTCTTCAATCATCATGACTTTGTACAACTATGCCAGTGGTTCCCAATTAGGAGAAGATAGCACTATCAAGTATCCACTTTAGAACCCTGTCACATTAACATATTTGACATTTACTGAGACTGGTTTCAATATGTCAAATAAAGATAATGGGGCATGGTTCTAAAGTGACTCATTATTTCTTATGCATTTTTTTTATCATTTTTAAGAGTTTAGAGTCGTAAGACCGGATGTCTTTTTAAAATCGAAAGCCCATAGTTTAACTACTGTGTCTGGAAAACCAACTTTCTTTTAATGGTACATAGGAAAATCTAGTTGAGAACCACTGAAATACGCAATTTAATAAATAATACGTTTCAAAGAGTACTTAAAACTTAAAATACGACTTTCGATTAAATATTCAGAACACAAAATAAAACTCTTACGTTTTAAATTAAAATACAAAAGTTTTGCTAATTTTTATGATAAGATGATGTTATACACACAAAATAAACATGGATGGATGGAAGATTTACTTAATATGACTTCACGACCATGTTCTCATTGGGCTAGTCAGCCTACATCCATCGCAAGATGAACTAAATACCCATGCTTCACCCGAGCTTTCTATTAGACCAATATGATAGGTGGTGAGCCGCATCGCCGTCTATAATGGTCGAGCTGTGCACTTAAGATAAATCAATAACTCAACAGTGGGATCGAATCGGCGCTCCCTGTTTGAGAGATAAGCTAGTCACACAGGACCACGTGCCTTCTGTCGATGGATTCATACAATAACTTTCTTCCACTTATTTTTATCAATCATCAATTAATTATCTAATACTATCTAAATAATCTTGATTTGTTGCAAGATGACGCAACCATTGATTTTATTCATATATTTAAAAGATAAAAAGTATTAACTAAAATGTTTTTTCTGTTGATTTAAAAAAAATAATTTGCTATACCGTGATGTATTTTATTGGTACAATAAGTTATGGGAAACCATGGAAAACGTGACCACAGATGCCATCCTAAAATGTGGTTGTGACGAAACGCGTCTACGCGTAAGACCTAAAATAAAGAAAAAATACATGGAATGTAACAAAAATACAAGATGTAACTATTAATTAATAGTTATAATACTTATTTTCTGTGGAAAATTGGAGCTCAAAGATATAACCAGGGGCATTGAGAGATAATTTGATGTAGGTACATTTACGAATGCTACGAAGAATTACACAAATAAACCAATAATACAAAGAATAACAAAATATATAAAAGGAAAATATAATAATACTCGTAAAAAACATCTGTACATACTTTCAAACATTTCAAGCAGTATTTTTCTAAGTTTGTAGGGGAAATTATTGTATCACAATACTTTTAAATACAATTACAAAGGGGTACACAAAGACGACTAAACAAAAATATATTTTCGTAATATCCAGTTTAACTATAAGTAGGTATGCAACCCCATTGTAAGATATTGGAAATTGAGAGAGAACCAAATTCATATTCGCACAATTTTACACATTACATATTCCTTATATACAAAATTTACTTCCACCAAGTGGAAACCTGTACATTTGTGATCTAGGCTCTTCATCAGAGCGGGGAGTAGTCCAGTTGGACGGTGAGGTGTTTGACGCCTGCTTCCCGGAAAATCCTGTTAGCTTGTTCCGTGACGTAGCGTGGATCAACCTCTCTGGCGACTTCAAGTTTGATGGCGCCCACGTGCACGTCACTGCACAGGGTCCAGAAGTGTGGCTCCTGAATCGCGTGGACCCCGGCAAGGCCTACTACCCGAGTGTATAAGTTTGGTAGCGCCCGCTCGATGGACGATGGAGTCCGTTGCATGAGTACACCAGCTGAATCGCGCACTAACGGAACAACACTAGCGGCGATGAGTAACGCGATCGCCATGGAACAGATTGGATCCGCGCGCATCCAACCGAATGTCTTCATGAGAATAGCGGATATAATCACACCGACCGATCCTAAAGTGTCTGCTAGGACGTGTAGGAACACACCGCGCATGATGGCCGACCCCGCGCCGTTGGGGGCCTCGATCTCGTCCCCGTGGGAGTGCCCGTGGTGGTTGTGGGAGTGGCCGTGGCCCCCGTGGGAGTGACCGTGGCCCCCGTGGCCGTGGCCGTGGCCGTGGTGGAAGGCGTAGATGCCCACCATGTTGACTAAAAACCCGAGGATAGATACCAGCAATAGGCGCTCGTGTTTCACCTGAAAATTTGGAAAATATTCATCTGTTATATTGAAGTTAGTTGGTAAAAGTGTTGGTCAAGGTAAGGGATAGGTACAGTCATGAGCAATATCATGTACCCCCTTTAGAACCCTGTCGCACTATCATATTTGACATTTAATGAGATTCACGGTTTAATTTGTCAAACAAGTTAATGTGACATGGTTTCAAAATGTATACAATATATTAGTACTCGTGACCGTACACATCAAAGTCTATAAGATCGCAAATTCGTAAGTAAATGATAAATAATACTAAAGAAAACGTCATGTGATGAATGGTAGGTAAATAAAAGAAAAAAAATAAGTACGTACATTTTGATAATATTAGATAAATATTCATGAGTTTTAATAAAGAAAAATGTAATAATACGTGCGATATTTTGTTACGTTTTTCTATGACGTCACAGGTCGCTTTTTCATTCAAATTCCGTAGCAATTTCGTGTTTTGACGTTTATAAAAAGTAACTGATTTGACTAATTGGAAATTAGCCTATTGTTATTTTTTGTACTCTGGTTTTATCTGCCTAAAGGTTAGTTAACGTAGCTCCATTTACATTGGTTTTGCGCCTTGTTACTGCCGGGAATGTTCTCAAAGTGGGAATTATCCCGAGAAAGGCACTACACTGGTAGACAGGCGCTACTAGACTGTGCATTGAACATAACAGTAATGAGCTATTGGTGCTGATTCCAATACAGTCATGAGCAATATAATGTACCCACTTTAGGACTCTGTCGCACTACCATATTTGACATTTAGTGAGACTTACAGTTCAGTTTGTTAAAAACATTAATGTGACATGGTACCAAAGTGTATACATATTAATGCTCGTGACCGTACACACCATCTAATTTTATTTTAAGTTATACCTGTCATTTTCTTATCCGCTGAAAAAGAAAGGGACGGGTATCTATCTATCGTGTGGAATGTGAGGTGGAGTATCAACCTCATCCCAAAGGCCCCTGACATAGCTCATGTAACGACTACATAATTACATCAGTAAGTAGTAACCGGGACCAACGGCTTGACGTGCCTTCCGAAGCTCGGATCATCTTACTTTCGGATAGTCTGGTGATCAGCCAGTAATGTCCTAATCAAACTAGGGCCACAAAGTCATCGAATCGATGAAGGGACGGTAATCGACAGGCATAAAATTTATGGAACACACGCCAATTTTAGGCAGGAATTTTAAAAACCCTTTTAAAATTTAATATTGGGCAAAAACCCGACAGAATTAAGTTGACAGCACATGTTAAATGGGTTGCGTACCAGCGAAATGCCTATTATATTCGCTTGGGTTATTCATTTTAAAATTAACAGTTGTCAATCATCTTCTTTCCCTTTCAGCGGACAAGAAAATGACAGGTATAACTTAAAATAATATTAGGATGTGTCTGCAGGAATCGGGGCCACTGTAGAAGCCTTTCGCCTATTAAACGACAAAGCATCGATGAAGTGGTAACGTGCCGGACTGACCACGTAGCGGGCTTGGGTAACGCAGTTTCGACACTATGTCGCACTGAATTAGATATTTTGAAAGTTAATAGATTGTTACATTATGTTCCAAGAGCTAGAAATCAGAATCATTTATTCAACGTAATTATCATGGATTATTGTTGAAGGTCAATTTAACATTTTTGTATCTAGGTATGTAATTTCGCAAGGTTTTATGGCCGAGGAAAAGAAATGACAAGAAACTGCAACAGCAACACATCTTTTAAATCAATGTAGGTACCGCAAAATACAGCCACTGTTACCATCATCTGTCAAGATGTTGTGGCCAATGATGATGATGTTATAGATAGACAACACTAAAACCTAGCACTTCTTTCGAGAACCTGTGAAAGACATACTTACAATACAGCTTATAAGATTAATGATTACCTAAATGATATAAATGCCTGGTATTAAATGTGTTCCTCTAGTTATTCAAGAACTTGTACTTAATGTATACTCTCATTGGTTTTTAAAAGATGTGTTGCTGTTGCAGTTTCTTGTCATTTCTTCTCCTCAGCCATAACACCTTGCGAAATGACGTAAATTCAAAAATGTTACATTGCCGTTTATCAAGTTTATCCATGAATAATTACGTTGAATAAATGATTCTGATTTCATGACTTAAACGAAGGTAAAACTGAACAGCGCAATCTATATTGTTTTTGGGGGACCTAGCCTTAAAAGTCCCTTATTTGTGCGGGCGGAGAGTTACCGTTCTATAGATACATACATAGTATTATTCTTTATACTATACTCTATGGGAAAACAATTGGGTCGTGTACTAGGTTCAAGATAAATTATGAAATTCTGATTGCTAAAGAAAGACAGATCTAAAACGACCTAAAAACATTTTCTTCATTCTATTTAACTTATTTATGAATTGTAATCAAGAAAAACGTAACAATAAGTCCGATGTTTTATCACGCTTTTCTATGACGTCACAGTGTGCTTTTTCATACAAATTCCATAGTTCCTAAAGGTACAAAGATTTTTTTCATTATTTTATCTGCGTGTGGTAAGGTGTCGGTACTTAGTTCATCTTGCGATGGATGTACCTCTGGCTACCCTATTTGGAATATAGTCTCACGCATACGTTTATGTTATCTTATCAAGCTGCCGCAGTAGGCGTCGAATTAAACTACTTGTGACGCAATCATATTAGAAACATCAAATACTGAATCGATGTTATGCCTTCGCATGCATTTTATCAAGGACAGTTAGTTACAATAGATTCATAACTTCAGACTCTAATGACTTCGTAATAAAGACCAGTGTTATTTCCCTGAATTAATTCGATTTGCTATTTAATGTGTTATGGTAAATTCGTCGATTAGTAATATGAGGAACTTTTTAGACTACATTCTTCAAAAACAATATAGATGGAGCTGTACAGATTTCCCTTCGTTTAACCTTCTAATTTAATTGATAACAGACATAATTATACAACTTTTATCTTTGTTTTTTGGTATAAATGATGTCCCTTTTTATGACACCCAGGCACAATTACAGCGACTGCCTATCTGACCTTCCAACCCGGGAAGGGAAAACCAGCCCAATACAGGTTAGGTCACATACCACCTATAAGTTAATCGATTTAACTTATAGTGTTTGATAATTTTGATATAACATCGTGATTCAAGTGATTCAACTATCAACTCTAAAGGGCTCAGGGAAGTGCCTAGTTGAATAAGACGGGTACGAGAGCATTAGCGATTGTAGGTACGTACAAATAGAAACGCTTCCGAGCATTTTCACTTGGATACGCCTTTAACTTGTGTAGGTTAAGGGTAGCGCAGGACCGATCGTCGTGGAGATCCTTGGGGGAGGCGGTGGGCGTCATACGGCTGATGATGAGGTTAAGGGTGTGAATTCCGTGTTGGTTTTTCAAATGCGTCAGAAATAAAACTAGTCATGAAAATCTTCAAAGGGCCTATTACCATAGAATAAAGAATTGAATCCAGAGAGGAAATATGATTGGCGACCTGATACGACACGATTCATTTATAACAAACATCATAGAAGGAAAAATTGAAGGGAAGAGAGGAAGGGGTAGACCTAGGAGAAATTTATGAAACAAAAGAAAAGGTGCAGGTCGTGTCGTATCAGGAGGTGAAGGACTTGGCGGGAAGAAGAGAGGAATGGCGATTACTCCACCGACAAGAGCGCAGCTCTTAAATAAAGAGGGAGAGAGACGTATAGAACGGACTCCGCCCCGTATCAATTAGTATGGAGCGTCGACATCCCCCCTCTAGGTCTTACTTCAGTCTTAAATGCCCGGAAACAACCAAGGAGTGAGGGGGAGAGCGAGCGGACTGTGTCTCGTTCGCAGTTACGTAGGCGGCACACGGTACAAATGAGATTTTTGTATAGAGTGTCCGGGGTGTGCTAATATGAAGCTGTTTGTAGAATCAAACGTGTGCCAGTTAGCCAGGCCCTCAGAGCATCTTGAAAACGTGACAAGCATGTGACTTCAAACATAACCATGGAACCATATACAGATTATCAAACCAGTCAGATAAGCCATTGCGAGTAAACGCGAGACGTGCTTAATCACAATCGTAAAACACTCAGATAACAATATTTCACTTAAAATATACTTGGTAATACTTTCGAAACTTTAATGAGAATTTATATTGTGAAAAACCGATTTACGCTAGATGGCGACACCGAGTTGTAAGGTCTTTCAAATTGGTAATAGGAATTGGGATCTTATTTTGTTTTTTTACTTTCTGATAATATAGTATAGTATATATTCCAATATGATCTTTTGCTATAGTAAGAGAATGCTACAAAACATAATTATACAATATAGGAGCAGAGTTTACACAATTGGGTCTATTCACTTTAGCAATAACTTTTGAGGATCAATGAGGAATTAGTGGCCAATGGCTGTATGTATATATTTACTTTTTTTAAAAAAGAAAAGTAATAAATGCGGTACATTGATTTATGTACTCAGGTATTAAAATGCTGTGAAATTATGTGATTTGCACTTAATAGGCAGTTGTAAAAACAGTAAAAAGCATAAAAGGTACCATTACATTAAGCACCCCAATTTTACTATTACGAGGCAAGCATGATTATTTTTATTATAAGATACATTTTCTACTTTTATTATTGTACTTCGCACAGTTACTATGTACTTAAATCGAAATATATGCCATAATTAACATAGCTATAACGAAATAGAGACATATGTGTATAATTACGGACATTTACGGTTAAATTATTTAAAATGTTTTAACTAGACAGATGTCTTGAATTTATATAAAACATATTGCTGAATGTTGGAACAGTTTTTTGCACTGCTAAATGACTAGTTGTATATTACCTATATTTAATTGAAGAAGGGTTGTAGACTGTGTATGGTTGCATGAGGTGACACCTGTGCTTGTAGTGAAACATATTTTGCTGTTTATTTATCATTTTTATAAATTATGATCACCTACTAGCATTTATAACCATCTACTACCCTTCTACACCTACTGCTAATTGGTATAATTTAATATACTTATAAGAGGTCTAGACATAAAAATAAGGAAAATAAAATAAATATTTACCTCAGGAGGCTCAATAGCTCGTTCCACTGCCTCACTCATAATGAAAAATGCAATAAATAACAGGAACAGTCCATTTACAAAGCCAGCTAATACTTCGGCTCTCGCGTATCCATACGAGAAGCGTTCGTTTGCTCGCCATTTGGACACTAAGGATGCAGCTAGACCTGCCACTAGCCCAGTGCAGTCAAAGAACATGTGGAATGCATCCGAAATTAGACCTGAAAATAATAAAAATATTTTGAATTGGCTGTAAACATATAGGCAATAAAAAAATTGGAGATAGGTATGTATATGGGTGCTTTCACAAAAATAGGGCAACTCTATTTCCGCAGCACATTTCACTTGAAATAATTAATAATTATTTACTACCAAAATTGTTAAATAACAGTTCACAATGTGTTTTATTTATCTCTCAAATTATGTTACAAGTGATATTATATTATATTTTAAAATCGGTTATATGGACCCCAAATGTCAGTCCCTAGGCATGTCCGACCTACGAAATTTTGTGCTTAGGTATCCATATTTAACAACATTATTAAGTTTATACTTATTTTAATTATTACTTTTTAAAATGTATAAGTACTCGAAGCTAATTATGTCAATATTTTGTAATTTAAATAAACAATAATTATTTTTCCTCAAATGAGTTTAGTGTCCTCAACTTTATTTGTCAGGCCCTAGCCACTTACGAATTTTAAAATTTCGCGACATAATTTTAACGAACGTTGAATAATACTAGTGAATTTTAAAGTATTACATGAAGTTATCCGCAGACAACACTCGTTTTGCGGTGGACATTTTTTAAATCAGTGCAAACCCGGCAGTTCGTGGCTCATCACGTGTTGGATCCAGTCACTTGGTCAGTCCCTAGGTAAGTAATTTTATTGTTAATTAATATGAAATTATTATAAATTAATCAATATTTACAAATAACATATAGGTTTCGTTCGGTAAATCATATTAGACTTCATAGTATTGTTTGCAACAGAATTTTATGTTTAATTTTAGTCCGAATCGTCAGTCCCTAGCCCATCAGGCCCTAGCTCTTGAAGGTGCTAGGGACTGATGCGAGTGGTTAGGGACTGACGTTTATTATTATAATAACAGTACTACAACGAAATATATTGTTTAATCCTTATATAATATTCACAATTATTGGTGAAATTTAATAAATTGTTGTTATCTATTTTATAGCAATATGCCGCCTTAAAAGAAACCAAAATTATCCAAAGAAATAGCCATTAAAAAAATCAGCTGCTGCAAAAGCTCGTTTAGAGAAAATTAAAAGTGATCCAGTTTAATTAGCGCAGCACAAAGAGAAAGAAAGACTAAAGTATTTAAAAAAGAAGGAGAAGGGTCAACGAAAGTTTGTCCAGGATATGACCTCACGTGCACATAGGAAAATAAAAAAGAAGTGGAAGAAGTACTCATCTGATTATAGAAAGAACCTAAAACTTCAAAAAGTGATAATTTTGTTGTTGAAAATACCCCACCTTCATCTGACGATGAATTTATCAGAGAACCTGTAGCTCCAGAACTGCTGATCTACAATGAAAATGTAAATGACGACCTTAGACAAGTTGAAGCTAAAAGAAGAAGCCTAATTCAACAGAAGAAAAGAAATAAACTTTTGCAGAAAAAATGACAAATAATTGCTAATTTAAAAAAGAAGCTTAACACTCAACTGAAGAAATATAGTAGACTGAAGAAAAAAAATAAGAAATCGAAGAATTTGCTCACACCTAAAAGTAAAATTGAACAACTAGCAGAAGATCCTAATCAAAGAAGAGAAATTGTGAAAAAGGCGTTGTTTCGCGAAGTGAGAGATTCAGAATTTGCCTTTCAACTGTTTTAAGACAGTAGTTAAACAAAAACTTTACAAAAAAGGTTATTATAAAGTTAGTGATTATTTAGAAGATATGAATGCATGGGATTAACTGTCTGAGAACTGATATTAGGCAGCTAAATTACTCAATTGTATACCAATATTTTATGTTTTATGTTTATTTTTATTTTTTTAAAGAACGTCTAGGGCCCTGTGCCGAGGTTTTTCTTGCAGCTTCTTTTCCCCGGCTATACAGGTTGTGAGAAGCTGCAGTAGTTTTAGGCGGATGAGACGTTCGTTATGTAAAATTGACGATTCAAAGTGTAACTATGTTACCTATGTGGTATTTTTGAATTTTAATTTGAAAGTGTTGGAAGCACAAATTACGGAAAATATTTCAAAAGCTAAAACTCATCAAGAGAAGTCAAATTTCAAACAGCTTTTGTCGGGCCCAAATGTTGAAAAATATAAACTTTGGCGATACAGTTCCAGCTCTTTAACACATAAAAAGTTTCGACCCCATATTCCTAAAAATAATAATAATAATAAAAAAGAACTTGAAAGATAAGAGAAACAGAGTTACTATAGGAAAGAAGTATTAAATATTCATTATTTTTGTTACTTATAAGATTGTCTTAATACTCATAGAACTAAAATAATTAAGTGATTAACATATAAGCCTAACGTGTTGAGTGTAAGAATTTGATTTGAAGAAATTCATAATTATATGACTGATAATTATAAAAAACAAGCAAAGCAATATTGTGATTTTACAAATATTCGTAAGAAATAAATATAATACTACATATACAACTTAATTAATTACAATATCACTATTGTTCATCAGTCCCTAACTATACCTATCAGTCCCTAGATGCCTAAATTTGCAAAACTCTAAAAATCTCCTAAAATAAGACATAAAGTGGCTGGCCCTTTTAGATAAGACACAATTAATTGATCGCCTATCATGTACACTAACAGGGAATCCAATAACAAATAAAATATAATTAAGACAAATTACATCCAAAAATGGCCCGTTTTTTGTGAAAGCACCCATATATTATATATATAGAAAAAAAAATAAAAATATACAAACCTAAACTATTTGTCCATACACCATAAAAAAGTTCAACAAATGCGAAAGACAAATTAAGTAGAAGGAAAAGGAACAAATTCCTAGAATTCTTATCAGAATAAATTAGCCTAAACCAGTTTTGGAACTTTTCCCGTAGTCCACCGAAGGGCCCGCGCGGGAGCCGCGTGTCTTTCTGCGTCAGTGGCAACATCTTGACTCCGTCTTTCTCCAAGGGCCCTCACGTCATTTCGATCCGAATCATACAGTAATCACCAAAACTTTACACCACAAGCACTGCATACGTGTACTTGACAAGCGGTATCTAACCTTACACTATAGGATTTTTTCAAGTACAAATGGAAGGCAGTGTCTAGAGAAATAAAAAGATTAGAAATACTAGTAACGTAACCTAATATAATTACACATGCTTTTATTGAGATTTCATAAAAATTAGCAAACTTTTATTGCATACTCGGACAACTTGACTGGTCGTGATTAGCTGTCAAACTCAAAATGTTATGACATCACAATAGTTGTGCGTTTTGTTTGGATACAAGTTTGGATACCTATAATGTTTAGTTTTACCTTCAAATAATCAATCAAGCAAGCTTAGTTAACAAAATAAATATACTAATTTGTTATCAGATTTCTTCTTGTAGCTGGTGAGATACGTAAAAACCCTCAGTGCTTGCTGCCCATTCGCTATCACACCGAGTGTTGAGGTAAAAAAAAAACATCATTGTGGCTTTCTTGTAAAATTTACATTATAATTATTTTTATCTGAAATCGTTTTTATCTGAAAGTTTCATAATAATATTTATTTTATTACATGAAATTGTAAAAGATAAAGTTCGGTTTTGGTTTGTGGTTTGGTTTCCAAAAATGGAAACACTGAACAAATGCCCATTGGCTGTAATTGAGAAATAATATCAAAACAGCCAATAGCAACAGAGTTCTTGCAAAGAAAGTTGCAATTGAAACCATAGTTTTGATGAGTCATAGATTCATAAATGACACTCGTTTCCGGAAAGTTTCGCATTCTGTCTATGAAAATGATTAATTTTGGCTATGGTAACGCAAAATAATGAATTTTATTTGGAAATGTAAAATTTTTCCAATATGTTTGTTATAATTTATCACCCATTTTCTTTTTGATTTCAATAAATAAATTATTTTCTTGTAAAAAATCATTTTTTTCTTTCACTTTTTCATTTTTCCCGCCAACTTTTCAAATAGATTCCACCGGAAATTCGTCTATAGATGCGTTTGTTTCCGAAAAGTGAACGTTTCACGAGTCAACAGCAACGTCTTTCGAGAAGTTGTAGGCGCTGTTTGCGACATTTTCTTTCTTTTATTGGTCATCCAATGTTTTATGTGATGAAATAACACGTCGAATACGAGTATTTTCAATATTAGTGTTCATAGTCGTAATTAAGGAAACGCTAGATTACGATATAAGCTAATATGGGCGACGAAAGCCACCCGAAAACTCTCTACGTCGGTAATTTGGACGCGAGTGTCACAGAAGATTTTCTATGCGCATTGTTCGGACAAATAGGCGAAGTAAAAGGGTGTAAGATAATTCGCGAGCCCGGTAACGATCCGTATGCCTTCCTCGAGTTTACAAATCACACGGCGGCGGCTACGGCCCTGGCCGCCATGAACAAGCGAGTGTTCCTCGACAAGGAAATGAAGGTTAACTGGGCTACGAGTCCGGGAAATCAGCCGAAGACGGACACGAGCAACCATCACCATATATTTGTCGGCGACCTGTCGCCGGAGATTGAAACACACATACTTCGCGAAGCTTTCGCTCCGTTTGGTGAGATTTCGAACTGTCGGATAGTCCGCGACCCACAAACGCTCAAATCTAAGGGGTATGCTTTCGTGTCGTTCGTGAAGAAGGCAGATGCGGAGGCAGCCATCCAGGCAATGAACGGGCAGTGGCTGGGCTCACGGTCCATACGGACGAACTGGTCGACACGCAAGCCGCCGGCCAACAGGCCAAACGAGGGTGCGCCGAGCAGCAAGCGAGCCAAACAGCCAACATTCGATGAGGTGTACAACCAGAGTTCGCCTACAAACACTACTGTTTATTGCGGAGGATTCACAAGCAATGTAATAACTGAGGAGCTAATGCAGAACACATTCTCACAGTTTGGTCAGATACAGGACATCAGAGTGTTCAGGGATAAAGGCTATGCATTCATTAGGTTCACAACTAAGGAGGCAGCGGCCCATGCTATTGAAGCCATACACAATACAGAAATTAGCGGACACACAGTAAAATGTTTCTGGGGGAAAGAGAATGGGGGAGGAGGTGACAATCAGGTGCGTATCATTCTTGTACCCTTGAGACATATATCATATTTCTCACTGGTACTGCAGTAAACATTCAGCAGTCATATAATTCAAGGAATATAAAACTTGTCGAAAAGCACTTAGTTGGCATTCTGGCATACATAAACATTTTAATTTGGCTTATGTTAATTGATGCTAATGTTATACTTTCTAAAAAATCTTTCCTCTGTAAGTGAATACTGATTGGTTGCTAACTGAATAAGAATTTTATTTTTTGTATTTATTGCAGATGCAATTTGAATAATACAAAAACATTTTGTAGCAACTACTTATTTAGGCATTACAAGGTTTTTCTTTCTACCTTATATCACAGTTCAATATTACTAATTTGCTATGATTAGTGTTTGTTTTTATATCATTTAAAAACTTGTAAACAAAACAACATTTGTGCAAACATCTATCCTTATTAGGTAACTTATTACATCAACAAATATTTTGCTAGGCAATAAAGGACCAATGGTTATCAATGTAAAGTTTCACTCTTAGAGATTTTCATAGTACCTAGCTAGGTATTTATGTTTAGTCATTTTCAAATTAATAATGAGCAATCTTACAATTCGTTAACAGCTTGTAACATACAAAATTATACGAAATACAAACACAAAACTTGTACTTTCCTCTTTAATGTCTTTTTGATAAAGATAACAAAGTCAGATTACAAATACTCTTTGTCGAACAAAGATTGCTAAGTAGAATACAAAGATCTTTTTTTCCTCTCCTTTTCCTCTTCTGGAAAAGGTTTAAACCTTTTCACTCTATCAGGTCTGATAGAAAGAAGCATTTATTCCAGTGAACAGGGGGGTAAAAAGGCCACAACAAAACAATTTAAAAAAGCAATAATATATTGCAATTTGACATTTTCGCATATAAAAGTAAGTGGGTAATATAAACAAATGTTAAATAGCAATATTGCTTTGTTAAATGAATTGTTTTAATGTGGCCTTATTAACCTCCTCAGCTCAATAAATTGTGAAACTTGATAGTCATTGTTGGTCTCTCGGTTTCAGAGCACGAACAACACTGCAACGCCAACAGCGCCCGCAGCTATGGGGGCACAGACGCAGTATCCATATCCGTACCAGCAAGGCATGGGCTATTGGTATGCTCAGGTAAATATCTCACATTTGTTGATTTATATATAAAAAAAATAGATAATTTTGTGCAGACTGCAGTGTAATGTAGAAAACAGGGGGCTAAAAAGGTTGCATTGAAGCTATTCATCTAAAGAAGCAATATTGCTATTTGATATTTGTCGATATTGCACACTTAAATAGGTACGCAAATATCAATATTGCTTTTTAGATGAATTACTTCAGTGTGTTCTTTTTGACCCACAGTAGCCTAAAAATGAAAATCTTTGAACAGGTAGGGAGAAGACAGCGGGGGATGTTTCTTCTAGAATAGTTTATTCAACTGTGACATCAAATGGCGACTTCTGTCACTTGGTGGTGTGATCATGAACACTCAAGGTGGTTAAAAAGGCCACATCAAAGCAATTCATCTAAAAAAAGGAATTGCAATTTGACATTTGCACATATAAAAGTAAGTGTGTATTGCAAACAAATATCAAATAGCATTATTGCTTGTTTAGATGATACATCTAGAAAAGCAATATTGCTATTTGACATTTGTGTGTATTGCGCCCTTACTGTTATTGAAGCCTCAGGTCTTGGTTAGGCTTTGTCTCACATATGAGAGTAACTGATTCCAATCCCACTGGAGCAACAATGCAATTTGAATGCTTAGAACCTGTTACACCACTACCTAACAAACTGTTCGATAGGCTAACCAGAACTTATCCTGCTGATAGCAGTGCTGTCTGTTACTGCTATCAGACACTTGTCTTGCTGATAGTCTATCACACGCTTATCCCGTTGATAGCCTGTGACATGGTTTAGTAGCAAGTGGTGTAAAATTCTTAAGTTATTATCTCAAAATGGATCAAGATTAACAAGCTTAATTAGTATTTTGTTTCCTAAAGAATCAAATGAGCAATAAAAATTACAATACCAAAAGTGGCTGTTACATAGTATGTTTTCTGATGACTTGTAAGTTTGCTTATCGTGTAAAACACCTTCATAATAGGTGCTAGTTCAGCAACATTGCGTGTAAAATAACCGGCGAGTACGCAGCGTAGTTGTGTGCGCAGCATATAAACTTAATTACTGCAGGGCGATACCGGGAATATTTGTACTTTACATTCGGTCTAACGCGCAGTGTGTACGTGCGAATTACGTCATCAGTTGGAAGTGTCAAGTTGACTCGACCAGACCAGACTGTTGTTACATACACAAATAAACTCACCCTAATAACGGTCTGCATAGAACCACAAGTAATCGACAACTTGCAGCCACAGTTGATACGAAGTCCTAAGATGGACCTATTATAGCTTATCGTAACCCATGCCCATGAGATTAGTCTATCGTCTAGAAAGGACACAATCCCTCTGTCGGATTTTACAACACGCCAATAAAAATCAAGAACCTGTATGTTTTTATTCGCTCCCAGAACAGCAGAAGGTGACCAGTCTGTTGTCAATCCATACAGAAAAGCCGACGTGTCGTCATACAAGGATATCAAGAAACAAAGGGCTGTATTGGCCCTAACTCTTAAATTTTGAATGAACGCCTGTTGACTTGTCACACAGAATCCGCGTGGACGCGGTTGCTTATAACCTTCCGTACCCGTTCCTGAGGGCTTAGCCAAGTTGCACTGACGTGTCGATCGCGCTACGATAAAGTAGACGCAGTTTTAACCCGTCCGAATTAAATGAACATCTTACGTCAACGTCGATGCGTATCTGCGAGACGTCTCGATTCGTACGAGTTACAATGCTAAGGAATCGCGATGAAAACATTTTGTAACTGCAATTCCCCTGCAGACTGTCTCCCCTTTACGAGTCTGTATTTTTAACGTCTGAACTCTGTCTTTTACACACAATTTCTTGTACACAGAAACAAAGACAAGTTGATTTATACAAAACAGACAATCGGTTCAGCTTGTTCTAATAAAAATCTATTCAAATTCAAAAATATCTTTATTCAATAGGTAACATAGTTACACTTTGAATCATCAATTTTTACATAACTGACGTCTCATCCGCCTAAAACTCAGCTTCTCACAACTTGTATAGTCGGGGAAAAGAAGCTGCAAGAAAAACCTTGGCAAAGGGCCCTAGACGTTCTTAAAAAAAAACTTCCAGCAGAGAGATACATGTGGTGGAGGGTCTGCAAAGCAGGGGCTTCAGCCGAGTTGCAAACGATTTCGTAAAGTGACGTCAGTGATAAACATTGGGATTGTCATAAGGTGCCACGTCACATTTTTATCACTGTCACTGTCGCCCTTCGAAATCGTTTGTAACTTGCCTAAATCTCATGTATCTTCCCTGCCTACTTCTTCAAGGACACTTACATATGCGCTTCCTTAGATATGCGCTTTCGTTATCAATTTATCATTATCTCACGCAGTTAAGTAGACATGCGACATAGATTCTCTCAGTGAGACAGACAACTAACACGTCATTTGTACTTCAATTATAATTAGGTCACGGGTGGAGTGCGTCACTGGGACTTATCGCGGTTGGTTCACAACATACTGAAACACTTAAGGCATTGACCCTACAATGTATACCGGTATAAGTTGCTATTGTTCACAAAACCATAGTCAAACATGTGAAATTATAACCTGGGCTGGGCCGAATTAGATGAAAATTGGGTACGTTCCCGTCCTTGGTACGATTACATTCCAGAGATTATATAATGAAGAATTACTGGATTTAAATTAAAACCTATATTATTATAAAACCGTCAGTCCGCCCCGCACCAAATCGTATCGCGCGCATTGATAGATTACCGTTTTTGTGACTAGCGTAGCTAGGTGTAAATTGTGTCCGACTTTTCTTCATAATAGATTTACCTAAAGTGGCTGGCTTTAAGTCCCTATGTAACCATTGCATCTTTACCACAGCCAAGTAAAACTTAATCCAGTTAGCAAACAATTCGATTGATATTTGCTTGGCTGTCAAATACTTCACGCGTTCACCGCTTGTTTATTTTTTATTGGTAAGGCTGTATGTAAAGCTTTGTTCATTGACCACTTAATGAACCCTTATCGGCGTAGAAATACAACGACATAATTGAACGGTACTGTATACTGTTTTAATGACTATTATCAGCAGGATTTGAGGCAAGTTGAAATTTTAGATTAGGGGTAATACCAACATGACTAGTAACGGAATGAATACAGATAGACAAATTGACTGTAGAAATTAGTTTCTTATCAATAAACATACACCGTGTTTCCTGTTAAGAGTTATGGCTAATCCATGTTCAAATGGCTCAAATTTTAGTTAATAATAATAATAAAAAATTGATCAAATTCATTTTCTAAAATATAGTTTTCAAACCGAAAAAAAGAAAAGAGTATCAATGTGCGTTTTCTTTACATTACATTCATGCGTGAATTTCATTTATATCTAATAGTTATATATAGTTAATGGTGCTAATTCCTGTAAATACCATCTAATTTTATTTTAAGTTATATCTGTCATTTTCTTATCCGCCGAAAAGGAAAGGGACGGGTAATCGACAAGCATAAAATTTATGGAACACACGTCAATTTTAAGCACAAATCTAAACCAACCGTCTAAAAATTTTACATCCGTCAATAACCCGATACAGTTAAGTAGACAGCACGTCAAACGGATTGCATACCAGCGACGTACCTTTTGATTCGCCCGGGTTATTCATTCATTCATTCATTCTTCCTAAAATTAAGAGCTGTGAATCATCCGTCCCTTTCCTTTTCGACTGATATGAACATGACGGATATAACTTTAAATAAAATTAGGCGGTGTCTGCAGGAATCGGGGCCAATATATAGTTAATTTAACTGTTTTTATTACGGTTCTTGGTCGGTAAATAGGTTGTAAACTTCCATCATACTTTACAATCGTTTACAAATTTCGTAACAGACAATTGTGAAATTAAAATACCTACCTCCGTAGATACGGCGTGTTATGATTTTGTTGGGCAAACACGCATTTTCAAATTTGAAGAGTGCGTGTTCTAATTACGAGGATTGGGCTATAATTAACACTGGCGGGTGCAGGCCTCCCCTCAACAAACCGGCTTTTTACGGCTATTGGCGGCGACCAACGGCTTAATTCGCCCTCCGAAGCACGGAATCATCTTACTTTTCGGACAACCACGTGATTCAAGCCTGCAAGTCCTTCCAAATAAAGGACAGTCTCACAAAGTGATTTCCAAAATGTCCCCATCGGGAATCGAACGCGACCTCCAGATCGTGATCCTAACGCCTTAAACACTACACCACGAGGCAGTTAATTGCTATAATTACTGATGTATATGATAACGATGTAAACACGAGAAAACTCATATGCCAAAAAAAGTATATAATGCGAAGGCTCTCTAAGCTATTATTGGGTTGGTCGATAGAAAAGTGTGACTCAAATAAGAAATGAAAGCAGGTAGACTTTAGACTTTGGCACACCAAAACAAGGACAAGAGCAGCGCGGGTCTGCGTTACAACCGCGTTCAGTTGTCATATTTAATACCTATGCAATATTCTCTTACAATTTTGTGTTTCTGTAATATTTGTCTTTGAAATTATATTTATTTATATACAATAGATTTATATACTTATATATAATTTTGATGATTATTTCGTATAAATGCATGACTCACGCTGAACTGCGCCTGCGCTGCTACTGCGCTTTTGGTGCGACGCACTCCATTATAGTTTCTTGAATTGCAACATCAAGTTCTGACCTGCTTCTGGTGTGTCGAAGCCTTTACATACAGTCATAGTAACCTTACTCCGGAATTCGGTCGTCCATATCTAATTGGTGTAACTATGTATAGAAAACTTAGCAAGGCCGTATGCACGCGTTTTGAGACGTCTTTGTGTCCGCATAACGAATAAAGTAGGTCGGTTTCTTGCTAATGCATTGAACACCTGTGCCCTGTTTATCAAAATTTACAAATCCTGTATTATAAGAAATTTTCTTGTGATAATTTTAATTATTACAATAATGTGTTTACCAAAACTACACATGTAAATTACATGTTACAAGTGTAAATATTTATTTCACAAGTAAAGCTGCAGACAGCGCCATACTTGCCAAGTTTGGTTCCGATACTATTTAGTTTGCTATCGACACGATAAGAAGACAAGTATATTTTAGAACCCTCTACTTTTTTCATGAACGCAATTTACACGTACCTGCGAGTAACTTGTAGCTTTTGATCGTGTAGACATGTAAGTTTTGATAAACACGGCACTGGTGTACCTATGTATGTGCTTTCTACTTATATGTCGTGAAAGTAAAATAAAAGATAATTCCTCACGCCCTTATCTCACTCTAGATGTGGTCGACACAACATGTATTCCGTTTCCATTCATTTCTCTCAGTCGCCATTTCGGTACTCACACCGTTAACACACATATCCTTCCATATTCATACTCATAACTTTCCTCGTTATATGACTTTCATCCCTTCTCATTACATGCCCATACCATGCATACCATGAAAGTAAAAAATAAATAAAAAATATATACGGTCGAATTGAGAAGCTCCTCCTTTTTTGAAGTCGGTAAAAATAAAACATATTCTCTAAATACAATGACATAATCTGATGGAAAGACTAAATGGGAGGGGATTTCCCTTGAGTGGTTGACTCCCTAGGAACGCTGTTAGGATTAAAATAGAATAGTACTAGGTACGTATAGAACGGTAACTGCGCCCCGCAAGCTAGATTTACCTCACCCCCTCCAAGTCTTACTTAAGTCTAAATGGCAATAAGCCGCTTTAAGGAGTAAAGGGGAGCGCGCGCAGACTGTCCGTCTCATTCGCACATACGCGGTAAGGCGGCCGGTATGATTGAGATTTTTATACGGACTGTCCTCTTCCAACAAAAGTCGAATGTTTTTTTTATGTATTTGTCTGTTGTTTCCAGGGCTACCCGGCGATACAGGGCTACATGGCTCCGGGCTACTACCAGCAGTACGCTGCCGCTTATAGCAACCCGCAAGCTGCAGCTGCAGGTAAGCGTACACTGCCGTCTTAGCGTTGAAACTTTTTTTATAAACTGTATCGTCGCCTAAGGCCTCGTTTAGAGATACGCGGGGGGTGGTGCGGTACGCGGGGCATGCTGCGGGGCGTCAAGTGGCGCGGGTAGTTCAGTGACATAGCACTTCTTAGCACGTCGCCTACTGCGTCACCCGCCATATGTGTCACTACAATTCAAACAAACGCATGCAAAACCGCTCCTCCGTGAACGCTCAGTACATTGTCATATGTTTGTTTTTCCCGCGTCCCTGAACGCGGCCTTATAGTGAAAACTACTCAAACGGCTCTTTGAACTGATTGACTCTAATGACTCTAATATGATTTTGTTCAAGAAAATCTTGATTTGTTTAAATTAATTTGATCATGGGTAAAAATTGAGACCACAAATTATTATTTGGATTGAAACTAGCTTGTCTATTGTTTTGTTAACAAAAATCACATCCGAGTGTGATTTTTCAGAAAGAAGCCTTAGTGGTTTTCACTATAAGGCGAAGTTATGCAAGTTTTTAGGAATATATTCGATATTAATAACTTTAAGACACACGCATGGAACTAACTAATATGTATAGAACGGTGACTCCGCCCCGCACTAATTTGTATCAGGCGCCGTTTTCACTCTGGGTCTTTAGTCTTAAGAAGCCGTAAGCCACTAAGCTAAGGAGTAAGGGGGAGAGCGCGCGGTCTATGCCTCGCTCGCACTTACGTGTTAAGCGGCACACAGTGAGAATGTGATTTATGTATGGAATGTCTCCAATTAGCCCAATGTCTAGTGTGGCTTTCAATAAATGTTCTATCAATAAGTGATCTTCGAAAGTGTTCTATGATGATAAAAGATGTTCGATTTTGTGGTTGTTGTATTAGAAGTATTAAGTAAGATGTGTTGTGGTTGTTGCAGCGGGCTACCGCATGAGCGTGCCGGGCGGCGCGGGCGCGGCGGCGTGGGGCGGCGGCGCGCCGCAGCCGCTCATGTACTCGGCCGCCGCCATGCCCTCCGCGCAGTACCCCTCGCAGTAACGCCGCACGCGCACGCCCGAGCATGAGTTGACGCACACCAGTCAGGTCGCTACCACTACGGGGGCTAACTTATCGACGCATCGACTACATCTGACCGCTTAGCACATCCCCGCTTTAGTTAACCCCTCGTCTATCGAGAAGCAATAGATATTCTGACATTCTAGCAGTTCTGAGTTACTAACTATATTCGACCGCAATGCATCGCACTTCCCAATGCTTTCTAGCCTTTTCTATCATTCAGGACCGTCATTTGTCACAGCGAGACAAACAGCGGAAGTCCGACTCCGACCGCCTTGCCGATTCTGAGTGACAGAAAAGCATAGAAGCGTAGGAAAATGCGATGCAGAGCGGCCAAATAAAGTTAACCCTTAACTATTGGAATGTCGGAATCTATTGCTTTGCGATAGATAAAGGGTTAAACAAAACGGAGAAATGTGTTTGAAATGATCACTTAGACTTTCGTTATTTATACATCACGTGTCATTAACGAAATTTTATTGATTAGATAAAACACACTTTTTCGCATGTCTAAATTCAATATCTCTCGTAATTTCAATCCTAGCCTTTGTAATTGAGTAGTTCAAAAATAAATTTAAAATGTTACTTACAAAATTGCTACTAGTCTAAAACTGATAAAAACATTTTCTTTTATCAATTTTAATTATGAAAAACAACAATAAGTTCGATATTTTATCACATTTGTCTATGACGTCACAGTGAAATTTTCATACAAATTCCATAGTAATTTATAGTTTTTACGTTTAGTATGAAACACGTAATACCTTGTTCTTACCGCGTTAAAATCAGGGATATGAAATATGTTTTGATTATCTCAAAAAATGTTTAGTATAAAGTAACTGATTTGACTAATTAGAAACTAAACTACAGAATTAGCTGTAATATCAACCACTTCCGAGGAGCTGTAATTTTCAGCAAATCACAATTGAAGGTATTGGGATTACGATGTATGTTGGGAGTTAGACAATCACCAGCTTATCACAAAAGGAAGACTAAAGGTAATACCAGGTTTAAAGTATAGATCGCGCCACGAAAGAAGTCCACGGATTCTAACGGAACTAAGTCATAATAATTCTATGTAGAATCTGTGATACTATCGCCGCGACCGCGGAACTTTCGTGGCGCGAACTGTACTTATAACCCGATATTATCTTTTCTTTTTTTCTATCTTTTTAATTCTTTGTTCTTTTCTTTAGTCTTTCTTTTTTGTAATATAGCGGTCAGTCTCTATGGTCCTAGAATCGGCTTAAAAACAATTATCAGTGTCATGAGAATGTAAGCTAAGTGTAGGTTGGTCTGATTGAAGGCGATTTCGCGTCGATAAGTTTGAGTTCACCATTATAACAACTAAATGAAGACAAGAAACCTGTCTATTTCATGGATAGTCTCAATTTGATAATTCCACTTTCTAATCGATCGGAAAACTGCTGAGATTGTTGATACGTCCATAGGTTGTTTTTTGCTTTCATTTAGTTGTTGAAAGTGTTCCCTCGTGTGTTAGCTCGCGGACACCCTAACCACTAGGTGTCTCGTCCTGGTAACAGATTTCAACCACCAAACCCTTGTAATATAGGTCCTGGTCACAAACCATATAAACAGTGCCTTGAAGTTAATGTTGTATCAGATTTAACGCTGTTAATACAGTCTAGGTCTAATTATAATAGCAATAATACTTATAGTTGCCTGCTATTTCATGTTTTACTGGCTTTAGTTGGAAGTATAAATGTCGCTATATATTTAAGCCAATATATATCGTATAAAAAGTATAACAAGTCATCCGTCAGCACTGGGCTTTAGATAGTTGTTGGTCTATAAGCCTAATCAAAATCATGTATGTATAATATACTCATTCCATAAGCGTAGTCAAGATGTTTTACTTACTTGTCTAAGTTTAGTTAGCATTAAATAGTTTCTATTTTATTAGTCAAGTTTAATACCCATATCATATTCTTAACTCTTTCTGCGGTATGGTTTTTGAGTCTGTTACCTTTTGTGGGCATCCCTAGTGGGACAGGGCGCGTCCCTAATACTACCTCCGATAGTCCAGGAAATGTCACATTTGCGTGCTATTCCATCTAGATAGATGCGCATAGTTAGTAGGGGATAGCGCAAGAATGTGCACGTTTCCAATGTCCTAATAACTAGCTCTAAATTACAAGCAAATATCTTCCTATAATTTGCTCCAATTCTAAATCGGTCTTATTTCTTTTGGCAGATTCTGTTTACCATAAAAGAACTGACATCACAACGATTCAAACTGTACAAAATAAGCCTTACTCATAGTTCCATTCATATGTTGCTGAATTTAACATTATGATAACGGGACGTCTTGTCTTTGCAAAACCATTATTATTTTCATCAAAATCATGTAGATCTTGACTGGTGCAATAATTTCACCATACATATCCCTTGGAGGGTAGATTAGTTAGCTCCACCCAACAACTCATGCTCAGGGTGAGATAGCGGCAACCGAGATCTGCTTTGGAAATTGGCAAATGGCATAAAATTATATATTTGAGGACTGACGTCTTGTAATTAGTACCTACTTATACTCACATTTTATACCGCCCATTAGCCTGCAATATTAAAGTGACGACATATAACCACGTCAACATTTATAACCCTTTGTTCTCACTAGTTCGATTCATTAGTTCGATCGTCGAACTAGTGAGAATTATTTTTCTCATTAGTTCGATCGTCGAACTAGTGAGAATGTTTGTTCTCACTAGTTCGATTCATTGGTTCGATCATTGTACAATAGGTACATAGAATAAAGGCTTTCATATACTTATAGTAGGTATAATAAATGATTTATTGGTGAAAATAAAGTCACGTCAAAATTACAATCATGCATAATTAGATTCCAATAGGATTGTGCCCAATCCGGGTCCATATGTGTTACATACCTTATATTACCAACCTCCTACCATATGGAACGCAATAAATGATATGATTATGATTATTTGTAAATTAATAAAAATATCTTGGTACAACTATACTTGTCTTTGATCAAATACGTAGATGAAAAATATTTTTCTGTCTTGCTTATCTCAACAAGCTTAATCAGAAACTAAAAAAAAGCTTTTAAAAATTACAGTTGTACAAAATGAGGTAGAACCATAAAACATTCATTAACATAACTTTGAAATGAAATATGCATGATTAAATATATTTTGTTCGATTTATTTAATTCTCACTAGTTCGACGATCGAACTAATGAGAAAAATAATTCTCACTAGTTCGACGATCGAACTAATGAATCGAACTAGTGAGAACAAAGGTTTATAACAACCGATCAACCATTTGTCAATATACGATGCAAGTATCTCGAGTTGCCGCTAGATGTTTTCAAAATTCAGTGTAAGGCTGGGCGGCCACTGGGCGCTGCCTCACAACATCCCTGACGATTCTGCCTTTACGATTAACAGGATCGTTTTATACTCGGTCCTCGCGAATATTTAATTTTGTACGACTCGGGAGTCGAGGGCTCTGACAATAATGCAAGGCAGCGTCAATGCGCCCAGCCAACAGCACTATGCAGTCAGATATCCTCGTGACCATATAGAGCTGTGACGTGGTGTAATACTCGCATAGTGGTCCAACCACTCCGCTGATTTCCCAGAAACATTGGGCCATTGTCAGTAATACGCTATGAATACATAGTTTTGGATGCGTTGCTGGCGCACTGGTGTTAGCAAACCTACATAGATAGGACATAACGAAATAAATTATAAATTTTTAAAAAAGTTATAAATATATAGGGGTGTAGTGTCGCGAGTGGCGTCGTGTACATACATTGATATTTATTGCGCGCTGCGCTCCTGCGCCGCCCGAGCCCACCACGCGCCGCGCCAGGCCAACGGACGTATTTATAATTATTAAGTTCGGCACATGTTGTTTTGTTTGACCTGAATTGTTATGATTTATTGTATGGAAACCCTGGAGAGTCAATAAAGCAGTGGGTCTGGGACAACGGGTGTTTGATTTCCCGTGAGCGACGGCGGCGGCCCGCGGTCGCCGCCCTCCCACCGACCGCATCGGCCCGCAGCCGCGGCGACCTCAACAGTGCATTATGTTTATTTTTGGGTCCAAAATTATATGAAAGTCGGGCGTTCGGTCCACTTCTGTGATTGAAGTCTGCATATACATTCGGATGATGATAAATTTATTGTAAAAACTTAATTAGAAAGGTCATTTTGTAAAAGGAAAATAAATAGTTTAAGTTGACTATTACTTTTGTATTGTTGTATTATTAGCTAAATGGCACTGAATATCCCCAAAACAAGTCGGTACAATGTTGCCCCTACTCATTCTTATGAGAGAACGTCACAAAAACATGTCGATGGGTGTCTGGAGGAAGCTGTAGTGACGTCACGCTTCCTATTGGCGTAACTTTGACCTAGAAGATTCTAATTTTTCCCGTGGCTGTAACGACGAGGAAGACGTAAGTATGAATGATTCAAGAGTTGAAAATGGCTACATACAGATGCTAAACAAAAACACGCAACTGTCTTACTCCTACGTGTTTCACACGACATTTTAATCCAACACAAATTATACAAAACAGTTAGGTATACTTCCAAGATAGTGAGTGATTCATGCAAAATATATTTTGGATTCAAGTATAATTATGTGCATCAGGTATTTTAATCTGGGTGGCCCTTGTTCTCTTTTCTGCTGCATTCCTCGGTAAATTATCCTTCACCCATTTGTGACATCACACATCTGAAGGCGTATATTATAAAGCTTGGAGGAAAAACGAAGGCGTGTGACGTAGAAATTGCAATGACAGTGATCTAAAAATACTGTCGGCTATGGTGTGCGCGCTGGCGAGCCGCAGTCGAGCACCAACCGTCGCGAGTGACAGTCGAACGATAGCAAACAGCAAAATGGTTTACGAGAGTGATTTCTACACGACCCGCCGCCCTTACCGGCCGTACAGCAACTACAGCGTGTCGGTGAGTGTCCCCGCTATCACACCTCGCTCCACCCCCCGGGAGCCGGCCCTCGCACCAACTCGACCCTCAGCCTCGTCTCGCGAGTCTTCGACGGACTACCGCCCTCTAGTCCATCATGCCACTCTATCGAACATAACTCGGTAAAGAGTCGATTCGTTTGCAGTCTTCCCGTGTGACAACATACGTACAATGTCTCGCTTGTAAACATCATTGCTTTGTAAGTCTAGGAATGTCTAGGAAGGATATCCAGTCGTCGTCGTTAGCAGCATATAGGTCGATTCGTCAGTGATAGCGTTCCGCAAGTAGGTCATTCTGTTCGTCGGGAAACCGAGAGTCGGAAAGCGGAGCCGGCGGGCGCGCCAAATATAGCCGCGGCTGGAGAGCGCGCCGCGCGACTAACGGCGACTTCTACGCTTGCAGCGTCGCCCGCTCGGCGATTGGGACAAGGTGCCGTTCGTGCCGCGGCCGAGCCTCGTGCCCGACCCCGTGACAGCTTTCGGGCGGCGCGAGAAGCCCGGCGTGCGCGGCTCCGTGCTGGAGCCCGTGGTGCGGCAGAACATCGCGCCCGCGCCCGAGTACAAGCTGGCGCCGCTGGCCCCCTACGTGTCGCCGCGCGACCAGACGCGCGCCCGCGTGCTCGCGGCCGTGGGCCAGCGCGAGCGCGCCTTCGAGGCGGACCCGCTGTACACGCCGCGCGACCACATGGACGTGGCGCTGGCCAGCGCGCACGGCCGCCCCATGCACCTGCCGCACCGCCACGTCTACTACAGCAACTACGCAACCTACTGATGCGGGGGTCGCCGCGTTTCGTGTGTCGCTTTCGCTAGTTAGCTAGTCGGTCGGGCTGGTGCGAGGGAGGACGGAGGCGCGGTGGTGGCGGGAGCTAAGGGCGCGGTTGTTGCAGACGCCGCGGCACTACGTGGTGGTAGACCGCGAGCCGGCGGCGCCGCGCCGCGCCGAGGAGCAGTACTCGTACTCGTACCAGTCGACGTCGGAGCGGTCGACGGGCAGCGGGCTGCCGCAGCGCAGCTCGTACAGTAACAGCGTGGAGCGCCGCACGGGCAGCGGCCCGGGTGGCTACTCGTACACCAGCGAGCGCAGCAGCAGCCTGGGCGGGCCCGGCGGGTACTCGTACTCGTCGACAACCAGCGGCCGCCTGCCCTACGGCACCAACTACCGCCACTACTCGTACCGCGTCTAGGCCCGGCTCCCGACCCTCCCGTCCCCGTCCCCCGTCCCTCTAACCCCCAGCTCCGCTTGTCCTCGAGACTACTTAATCAGTATTCGCTATCGCAATGTGATCGCTCTACTTTAAATGGTTAGAAGTAGGAGTGTATCGTTTTAGTGCTTTTTGATGTTTTTATGTATAATTTTATTTATCGAAAAATGTTAGACTGAATTTTTAACATAATAAAGCTTGCATTTTTAATAATTCTACTTTCTTTTGTGTTAAAACTACCTTAGGACAATCGATATGGACTCGATATTTGTTTATGTTTACTAACAGAAGGATTGTGTACTGTCTTCTTTCCTGAGTTCTTGTTCAATACAAAGACTGCTACTTATAAGAGCAGTATACCTTCCAAATGACTGAATCACAATGTAAAAGGTTAATCGATGGAAGCACGATAGTTAAAATACCTACTTGTACCACATAGCAGCACAAAAACTATTACGCAGCCACACAAAAATAAACAACTCTTGGAATAGCTCTTCTTTACAGCTAACGTTATGACTTCATATACATATTACTTACTGAATTAAATATACCTACCTATCTACACAAAGTACAAATTTTCATCATATCAAATCAAGATGGAGATAAGTTTATTTTTTTACATGCATTAATAAATATTTATATCAACTCATGGACCTGGATACTTAATTGACAAGATAACGTGGACTATTGACTTAGTTGGAACGTAGGTCATCAACATTGAATAACGAATGCCTGTTTGGCGCAGCCGCTGTCCGATGTCTACTATCTCTCGTCCTACTACTCGACGATTCTACCATACTACTACCACTACAATATCCCGTATGTGACGTACATCCCCAAACTGTCACAGGTGAGTATTACAGTGATTACAACTGTAATACGTGTCTTGATCTGTAAATTAGCCACCAGCTGTAATTTTTGCTGATGTATGTTTAGGGACCTATGTTAACAGGTTCTATTCTACAAGTTGCCTTTACAGTATTTGTTACTTTATCAAAGTTATATAGTTAAAGAATTTTAGAATAGGTAAGTAAGTAAGGTATTTTATGGCAACATTCTTGGCGAAAGACACTCTTTGGTGATTGGCTGAATACCCGTACCAGTCCCCGCCATTTTATTAAATAGTTAAGTATAAACTTTGTTAACTTGTAAAATAGAATCTAAAATTAGTAGAATTTATTGTTTAAATGTATCAAAATATCATGGAAGTCACAGTATCTGACGATGTTTATAGTATCTTACCTAATATTATGCACAGATTGAAAGCAGAACACTTAAGCTTTCGAATGCTGAATGCACTTAACCATCTGAAATGTACAAATATTCGTAAGCCAAGCAGCAAACATACACACATCCCACATCATCTGTAAATAATTTTGGTTAGGCATATCACGTAACTCCTACGTCCTGGCGACACTGTTGACCGAGAATTGAAAACTCGGCATGTCATGGGAGCAAGCTAACAAGGGATAAAAAAGGATTACAGGATAAAAGAAGATATCACGTAACATAAGCTCACTAATATATTCCAGTTGAGGTAGTCAGAGATACATCCATCGCAAGATGAAACTACCGAGCTTTCTGTTAGGCCAACGTGACAGGTGGGTTTTGTTGTTCAGTCGTATCGCCTTCTATAATGGTCGAGCCAGCTGCGTTAATGAAATTTTACGTATACCGTATAACATAGGCAAAATAATTTAAATAATGTTCATTAAAAGTTAATACAGTGAAAACAAATAGGCACGATAAAATATCTCGTCCTTTATAATACGGTTATAGTTCACCTCGACCCAAGTTGTAAGAAATACTGTACTCCTTGGTTCGTAAAACTAAAAATCGTGGTAAACATTTCACGTTGTTTTCGTCTTTAAACAAGTAACGACCCTGTCGTTACAGCGAAGTGTGAAACACATTTCGTATCCCATAAACACGTATAAATTTCTACGTAGCGATGTGTACACATAATACTTACTCGCTAACTTTCGTGAATAAAATCTCTTTTTTAGATTTGTGACTGTTACCTCGAAAAAAAAGAGTTAAAACAGCCATTTCACAAAAAAGAAACAAACAATTTACTTTTTAATTAGGCTACGATGAAATAACGTAATTGTTCTGCCAAAACAAAATATGATATTCTGAAACGAAATTGTGTAGTAAGATTTTATTCAGCATAATAAGTAGTATAGTACAAAGTGCAAAGAAGTCATAGTCTAAATAACAGTAGGTAACTCATTCATAACTGTACAATATCACTATCATTTGGCATTGGCACAAACTACTGCCTACTCGTGCCATTTACACCTGGGAAAATAATGTCATAGTCACAGTACGCGCCAAAATGTTGATTCAGGCGACGCTAGACAGATGCTAATTATTTTGTATAACCCACGTCATAGAATAAGGAATAACTACTCACGTTTAACCAAACGGTAACATGAAGAAAATAGATAGGTAAGTACTTATGAAAAGCTCAGAAACTATTAGTATATTTCACGAAACTCATAGTTAGCGGCCCACCTCCTCAAATATCCAAGTGAAAATGAATAATTTGGCCTTGCATCAAGATTTTCACTTTCATTGCACTACCAAGCCGGCCTATGCCAATGTATGCAGGGACCTGGTGATACTCTCGTTTAAGCCGTCCTTATTTATATTATTAATTATTAAATATAATCATCCGTCTGTCATCATATTGTGTCCATCTTAGGAGTTCGTAACGAAAGGTGCTGTACCTACTGTCCTGATTACTACTGGCTCTATCCACACAATTAAGAAATAATGGCGTGAGTTTATGTACTTACTTATATGTGAAGTTTTTTTTGTCACAGTGTTCAAATATCTAATATAGACTCTCTTATTCCTTATTGGGGGTGGGCAGTTGTGGCACTGCCCCGTAATCACAAGAACACATTTTTTTCAGCCGCACTTGAAATTGAAGCCTTAAAGCCTAAAGAAAGAATGAAAAACTGAGGTTGACAATGGATTACAGGTTACCAGTGTATAACACAACATAAGCTCACGTCTAGGTACCTATACTATAACCAAATGGGCTAGTCAGAAGTACATCAATCACAAGATGAACTGAGTACCCACGCTTTATTAAACTTTCTGTTAGACTAACTAGCAGGGCTGCCAGATGTACGATTTAAATCGTACTCGTACGATTTTTTGGCATTTCTACTCATGTACGATCGCAAGACTACGATCGTACGGAAAGTGTACGATTTTTCGGTACCTGGCAACATTTCGTAATGAAACAAATGTGTTCCTCCGGCAGCTTTGATTTTTTTCAACGCTGCAGGCATTTTTTAATCACAAGTGCAGAAGAAATTAGAAAATATATGATTTAGATGACCCCATTCTATCGGAACTGGACTGTCTTGAACCTACCAATGCTGTTTCCAGTAATTACAGTAAAAAGTACCGACGTTACTGCCACTCATGATACTGGTTCCAAGAATAATAAAACCCGAGGACATGCAAGTGATGCAGGCGATAGATGACGAATAGCGGAGTTTTCCGAATAAAAAAAGAAAATTGACCTCAGAAAATTAGTATCTAAAATTAGTATAGTCTAATAAATAGTTTTATTGCATTATTTATCTGATTCTTAACGAATTATTCTCATTTTTAATAAAAACTTTGAACTTTTAAGTTGTACTATCTTTTCATTTCAAAATCTCCTTGGAATACGATTTTTTTGTAGTTGACGTACGATCATGCCTTTTTTTCATCTGGCAGCCCTGCTAACTAGATAGGTTAGTCGTCATCTATAATGGTCGAGCTGTGTTAGTGAAAACTGCACTTAAGATAATTTAATATCACAATGTTGCAAGTCTAAACCTGCGCTCCCCGTTTGAGCAGCAAGCTGATCCACAGTGACTTATACAATATTAAGTTAGTGGCGGCCCTAGGGCGGTGCGAGCGGTGCGATTGCACCGGGCGCCTTCTAGGGGGGGCGTCAAAATCAGCCAAAACGGGATCACCCTGGCTGGGCATCCCCGGATCTACTAGGGAGTACATCTGCCCTGTGAATTAGACCTCTAAGCGGTCACATAAAACTCATACATTTAATGGGAAGAAAAAAGATTTAATTAGGTATAAGTATTTATGTGGTCGTAAACTAATCGAAAAAAAAAACTGTATTTTGAGGGGCGCCACTCTGAGGTCTTGCATCACCTAAATATTTTGCTAGGGCCGCTACTGTGTCCACAACGCACTCAGAGCAATAGGTACCTATACGTCAACTCAACACATGTGGTTGATGATTATTTACAACATGAAACATTTTCACTGTAAACATTAGAGAAACGTGACCGCTGGTGGTATTTTTAGCGAATATTTCATGAAAACTTGTTTACTGGTTCCGTTACACGCTTATACATTGTAAATGGTGCTCATTCTTGTAGACTAATCTGATTTTATTTTGTTATGAAAAAGAAAGGGACGGATGACTGACAGCTGTGATGTTTTGCGAATTTACAATAAGTTACATCAAAAAGAAAGATACAAAGTAGAAAGGTAGTAAGTACATAGGTATAGGTACTTCCTACATAATAGGTACAGCAAAAAATAACAAGGTTCATTTATTTATTTATTTGTACACAATGAAACAGACACAAGAAACATACAAAGAAAACAGATAGTACAGGCAAGCTTATCTCTAAACAAAGAGATTTCTTCCAGCTGACCTACGTGACAAGAGAGACTTTCAACGTATAATATAAACGCATTTAAGAACTTTTGCATTCGTGAAAACAACTTATATCAGGTACTAGGTAGTTAGGTACTATCTGAACTTTCACAATATCCTTCATAAGTACTTAGACCACCATTTGATATCCACAACCTTGAAAGCAAAGGAAATCCGTCAATCACATGAAGCTTTTAATAGACTGTTTAACATCGTTCATCTTCCAAAAGCTACGGTATACGAATACCGAAGAAGATTCATCTTTTTGACGTCATATTTACGTAACTAACCCTTCTTTTAGATTTTATATAGGTTGGGCGTTATGTTTTTTCACAGGCGGATGTAGTAGGAAAACAATAGTAAGGTAAACGCTCCTATTAACGCCACCCAAAAATCGACATCGTTTACCGCCACCTTTTTTAAATTTCGGATATTTTGAATTGTGTCCGAGATAGAAAATTGATTCAAATGTCAAAAGATACATTTATTAATTGACTATGAAACGAACATACCCCTGAGCGTGGGCAACAACAGTCTAATTTGTGATTGGTCTGTAAGTGTGCAGTGTCCGCGCAAGCAACGCGCTCCATACAAGCCACTACTGAAATGCATAAGCATACAACATTTTTTTCTTAAGGTTTTGTGTACGATGAAACATAATTTTTCTTCATTTTAGTAATTATAACTACTTGTTAATACGTTTAAGAACTGAGAAAGCATGCTATATTTGATATTTGTGTTAGTTTTAAATGATTAATTTGAGTTTTAAAATGTGGCGGTGATAGAAGCATACATTTGCAGTTTGGTTACTATTACCGCCACCTATGGCGGCGATCGATATTTGTATGATATTTGTATTTTTTAATTATTTAAGGTAACATGCCCAATCATTCATAATGTTATCATCTTATTTTATAGTATGGTTCATGAACTATATTAAAATCTATTAACGCCACACATTTGGTGGAATTCAAGTATCCTGTGCTGCATATAAGTTAATGTATTTTTTTAAGAAATGTATGAACAAGTAGTTGAAGTAATTATGAATTTCTAATTTAAATACTTTAGATATTTATTAAAATATGCTTTGAAACTGGTTATTACATACGTAGCTCTCATTTTGAATATTTATTTGTTTTCTTAAGGCTAATTTTTATGTGGCGGAAATTGAAACACAGAAATTACATACATGTTTCTATTACCGCCACCATAGATTCCCTCTTATGATTTATAGACAGGGTGATGCATTATTCTTCGGACTGACAGAGACGGACGGACAGACCGAAACGGACGGTCAGATAGAGACAGACGGACGGACAGACCGAAACGGACGGACAGATAGAGACAGAAGAACAGACAGAGACAGAAGGACAGGCAGAGACAGACGGACGGACAGAGACAGACAGATAGACAGAGACAGAAGGACAGACAGAGACAGGCGGACGGACAGAGACAGACGGATGAACAGAGACAGACGGACGGACAGAGACAGACGGATGGACAGACGGACGGACAGAGACAGACGGATAGACAGAGACAGACGAACCGGCAGAGACAGACGGATAGACAGAGACAGACGGATGGACAGACGGACGGACAGAGACAGACGGATGGACAGAGACAGACGGATGGACAGACGGACGGACAGAGACAGACGGATGGACAGAGACAGACGTCAATTATGTATATAAATCTATGAAACCAAAAGATTTTTCTTTAGTTTAAGTCATAATTCATTTAATAAAAAAATAACAATAATAATAAAGTTTATTGAAAACTCCTCATACAGAATCATTTCGTCGACTCCCGAAATCCTGAGGGAGATTGGGAGTTTCTATAGACAGCTATATTCCACGAAAACATCAGGCGAAAGCATGGCTCGAGACCATCGAGCCAAGCTTACCCGACACTACACTGAAGATATCCCGGACGTCAGCCTGTACGAGATTAGGATGGCCCTCAAACAGCTCAAAAACAACAAAGCGGCAGGAGATGACAGAATCACAACAGAACTTCTGAGAGCGGGCGGAACGCCAATACTCAAAGCCCTCCAGAGGCTCTTCAATTCCGTCATATTTCAGGGCAAAACGCAGAGGGCATAGAGCGGAAGCGAGGTGGTCCTGTTCTTCAAGAAAGGTGATAAAGCCCTACTGAAGAACTACAGACCTATCTCGCTTCTGAGCCATGTCTACAAGTTGTTTTCGAGGGTCATTACGAATCGTCTCGCTTGCAGATTTGACGACTTCCCGAACAAGCCGGTTTCCGAAAAGGCTTTAGCACCATAGACCACATCCATACGCTGCGGCAGGTTATACAGAAGACCGAAGAGTATAATCTGCCACTTTGCTTGGCGTTTGTGGACTATGAGAAAGCCTTTGATTCGATCGAGACCTGAGCGGTGTTGCAGTCTCTTCAGAGGTGCCAAGTGGACCATAGGTATATCGAAAAGCTAAGGGACCTCTACCAAAATGCCACTATGTCAGTTCGAGTACAGAACCAGAGCTCTAATCCGATCCAACTGCAGCGAGGAGTGAGACAGGGAGATGTCATCTCTCCGAAACTGTTCACTGCTGCATTGGAGGATATTTTTAAGCTTCTGGACTGGAAAGGATTTGGCAACAACATCAACGGTGAGTTCCCGACGCACCTTCGATTTGCCGATGATATAGTCCTAATGGCTGAGATGCCTGGAATAACTGAACACCATGCTCGAGCATCTCAGTAACGCATCCCAACGAGTGGGTCTTAGCATGAACATGGTGTCGCGACGACTCTTTTACACCTATGTATATCTATCTATAATTATGTATATAATCAAAGAATTATGAATCTATTGTAGGGATGTGAATGCACACATACTAGACTGACGTCGCGAATACCAGTCAGTATGTGTAGATAGGATGTAACTCTTACTCACTCATAGGTTCCTATGTCAGTGATCAGATCCTCAATATGGCTTTCCTTACACCTTTCCTTTCACCTCATGGATACGGATTACTTCTCCATCTGTAAGTTTAAGAAACATAAATGAACTACTGATTGGTGATACAACTACCACCTACTTGGTGACACATCACCCTGCAGAATGTAAGCTTATCTCTCTTAATGACTCTGGCTGAACACCAGCGTATGTGATCTTATTAGTTACTCTTAGGTATTACTTTATGTCAGTTAATTGCCCTCTTATACATGACCCTTTCAATGGTGTGCTTATCAGCACTTAGTTAGCCGAGTAAGACTTATTCATTAGTGTGCATGCCAGCACTTGGGTGGCCAAGAAAGCCTCTTATAACAGTGTGCACGCCAGCACTTAGGTGGTCAAGGAAGACCTCTTCAACGGTGTGCACGCCAGCACTTAGGTGGCCAAGAAGCCTCTTATAACAGTGTGCACGCCAGCACTTAGGTGGTCAAGGAAGACCTCTTCAACGATGTGCACGCTAGCACTTACATGGCCAAGAAAGCCTCTCATAACAGTGTGCACGCCAGCACTTACATGGCCAAGAAAGCCTCTCATAACAGTGTGCACACCAGCACTAACATGGCCAAGAAAGCCTCTCATAACAGTGTGCACGCCAGCACTAACATGGCCAAGAAAGCCTCTCATAACAGTGTGCACGCCAGCACTTACATGGCCAAGAAAGCCTCTCATAACAGTGTGCACGCCAGCACTTACGTGGCCAAGAAAGCCTCTCATAACAGTGTGCACGCCAGCACTTACATGGCCAAGAAAGCCTCTCATAACAGTGTGCACGCCAGCACTAACATGGCCAAGAAAGCCTCTCATAACAGTGTGCACGCCAGCACTAACGTGGCCAAGAAAGCCTCTCATAACAGTGTGCACGCCAGCACTTACATGGCCAAGAAAGCCTCTCATAACAGTGTGCACGCCAGCACTAACATGGCCAAGAAAGCCTCTCATAACAGTGTGCACGCCAGCACTAACGTGGCCAAGAAAGCCTCTCATAACAGTGTGCACGCCAGCACTAACGTGGCCAAGAAAGCCTCTCATAACAGTGCACCATACTCTTAGATGCAACCTGGCCAGGAAATACTTCTTCGATTGCGGGCTACTCATTTGGACAACGGTAGCCAAGGAAGGCCTCTACAATTGCAAGCTATGCATACAGACAACGTCTTTAATTGTGGGCATTACTTATTGATACCCCTAAAGTGTACTCATTTATCTTTACAAGTCGCATTGCCGGCCGGCCATTTTAAACACAAGTTATTAAACAGAATTTGGCATCATCGTTAGTAAAATTATAGTCAGAATAATAAAAGGGAGTTATATCACCACTACGTAGCTTTAGTAACAGCATCAGCGGGACTTTCTGCACTTTTTCACTCATATAAAAGTTAAACTCACTTTAACTACTTTCTTAGAAAACTAGCTTGTCAAGACAAGATTTAAGACATAGACAAGATTCACTTACTGATAGAAAAATTTGCGGGCTTCCGTTTCGGTGTTGCTACTTGTGACATTCCATATTTAAAATCGTGACTCATCGTCACGACACTCCCGACGAACGAAGAATTTTAGGGACATCGTGACGGCGTCAACCAGCCTTCGTCACGACACTCCCGACGAACGAAGAATTTTAGGGACATCGTGACGGCGTCAACCAGCCTTCGTCACGACACTCCCGACGAACGAAGAACTTGTCATAGTAGGGCGACCAAGTTGGCCGTCCATTCCCTTATCTTTTCCAGGGCTCTCGTGGCAGCGGCACGCACCGGTCTAGACTCATTATCATTCTCTTGTTCATTAACATCATTTTCTGATTCATTTACAACTTCAGTAATATCATTTTCTGGTTCACTGACAACTTCAGTAACCCCATCAATTATTCGTTTAGTGCTGTCTCTTACAGTTTCCATTTCTATATCATTATCTTTATTTTGTATATTAGTAATTACCTCTTTAGGTATGTCTATAGGCCTTGAATCATTCACAGAACCAACTATTCTTGTTCTCTTTAGAGTTTGACCAATATTTTCAGAACTATTCTCAATATTCTCATTATCAAAATCCTCAACTTCAAGCGGATACAACTGAGTGATTGATCTCGTATATATCTTGTTTCCAACTTTAACATTAGCTACTCTACAAAATCCATCTTTGCTTGTAGTAAGTGAGACTATTATACCCACTTTCCAATCTTCTCTATTTTTTGTATCTCCTTTTATTTGTACTACCTGTCCTTCTTTAGGTATTAACTGAGACTTAATTCTTGGCTCCTTTAATGAATTTTGAAATCTTTCACGAAGACTAGAAAGATATCGGTTCATAAACATGTCTTTAAACTCATCTAGAATTACTAAAGCTCTTTTCCAGCCTTGAATCAAATCTTGTTTCGTTGTTGTGCCTTCAATAAGAATGTCTTTATTATTTGTTGTCTCTGTCCTGATACATTTACCCATCATCAAAAAATCAGCTGGTTTCAGTATATGCACCATTTCTGAATCGACACAGGTAAGTGGTCTTGTATTTAAAATAGCTTCAATTTCTTTAATAACTGTATTGATTTCACTGTCATTTAACAAATGTTTATGCAATGTTCTCTTCATACAATGCTTTACTAGACTCACTAGTCTCTCATAAAAACCACCAAACCATGGTGATAACTGTGGTATAAAGGGTATAGCGAGGTAAGGAGGACGAAATGGCCCCCACGGCCCATGACGGAATTATCATTTGTACTGGTATTGGCACTCTAAAAGAATACGAAATGTAAGGTCGTTGACCCCTGACCTTGACCTGTCTTTGAGATATTCGAGAAAGTTCGTTCGCGCGCCGATTTTTTTCAAATTTTTTTTTCCGAAAAACTATAAAAGCTAGAAGGATGGGACCAATTGCGTATAATGAGGGATACTTTGAAAAATATTCTGAATTTTTTTCAGAGTTCTCGTGAAATGACAACTGTGCAAAATAATTAAACAAAATATAAATATATTTTTTTAGTACTGATCTATTATGTTTACCGCGCCAAAAAAAATATATAATATTCTTTGATTTATATACTTACACCACACAAAAAACAATCAAAATCAAAGAGGCGCTTCTTGAGTAATATCTAAAGAAAACTTGTTCGATCGTGTACGGTGGGCGCCCGCCCGGCCGCTTCGCGCGGACTAGGAAACGTGTTTATTCATGTTCAATAGATTATTATAAGTTTATTCGTGTCATTACAAATACGATTTCACGCATAGTTGCTTTAGTCTTCCGTGCTAAGGAAACCACACACAAATATAAATTACCTAGTAGGTCATTCGGTGAGAATAATTGCGTACGCCTGTCGCAAGTTGTATGGTGATAACCACGGGTGATAACAATGTTGGTGAACTGTATTATTTGTGACACTTTCGTGCATAAAGTTCGCGGAAGAAAAAAAGTTATCACTAGTGAAGAGGACGCTAGATTATATAGTGACTCGAGTAAAAAAACAGTTTCTGTTGGTGACGTATTGTGTGGAAAGTGTCGGCTAATTATTTACAATAGCAAATCAATCGTTGCATCAACTTCTGCGGCATCTACTCTGGTAGAGTGTGAAGGCAAACAGGAGTCTGGTGAACACTTAGCAGTTGGGGAAACATCTTCTAATGCTTCATTCCAACAAGAACGTGAAGTGAATTTACCATGCAGTTCCGAAAGCGACCATGATGATGATGGCGATGATGTTTTTTCGCATGTTGCCCAAAACGACGAATTTATATATCTACAAATACCACGTGTTGTATCCACCCACAAGTGTTGTTGTATATGTCGATCCACAACAAACTTAATGCGAGTACCTTTTAAAGCGCGTTACGAGGCTTATACAAAAATTGGGATTTTTATACCAGAGGGTAACCGTTGTTGCTGCACACATATAATAGGAAAAAACTTTTATAAAGACGAGTTGGTTTACCTACGTGTAGTATCTAACACCAGTAAAATGAACCCTAAAGAAGTTGCTCATTTTTTAAAATCACTTTCAGAAAGAGCAGGGATGTCGCTTTTCGACAAAATTGAAAATGATATGTCTGAAAATCAGATAAGGGTATTGACAGGGCTTTGTTGGCAAAACATTATTGAATTAAGACAGCTATTGACTTCTATGCGAAACACAAGCGTACGCACTGTGACTCAAGCGTTAGTTGTATTCTTGTTTAAATTAAAAACTGGAAATTCTAATTCAGTGATAGCAGGAGTGCTGGGTTTACCATACGAACAACATGTGTCGACATTTTTTAAGGAAGTATTAAGAAGTTTTAAGACTGATATTTTGCTTCATTTTGGATTAACCTCCATTTCTCGAGAAGATTTAATAAAGAACACAAGTTTAACAGCTCGAATGTTATTGAACCTTAGAGATGATCAGCTGGTATTGATATTTGACGGCACTTATATCAGGCATCAAAAAAGTTTTAACAATGAATACCAGAGAAAATCGTATTCTGGGCAAAAGAAAACCCATTTATGCAAACCGTTTACAATCTGTACTACGAACGGGTTTATAGTTGATTTTGCTGGGCCATTTTATGGTACGGAAAATGATGCCACTATTATGAAGAAAGTGTTACAGGATGCTAAACTTAAAACTCTATTATGTCGAAATGATGTATTTGTCGTAGATCGTGGATTTCGTGACGCCGTTGGCGACATCACCAAAGAAGGCTACACCGTGTTAATGCCGGCGCTTAAAGGTAATCGAGCCCAGTTACCTACCGATGAAGCCAATATGTCACGACAAGTGACTAAAATCCGATGGGTAGTCGAAGCTGTGCACGGAGCTATCGCTCAGAAATATAATTTGCTTCATAACAATCTTGATAATAAAATGCTTCCAAAAGTAAGTCTATTATGCAAAGTTGTTGGATTTTTACACAACAAATTCAGTAAGCGATTGGATTCTGACACAGGCTTAAATGAGACAATTGTTCAATACTTTAAAGAGCGACTGGCGTTACCAAATTCTTTAAGTGAAGAGGTAGAAAAGCAGAACTGGAATCGAAGAAAAACGGCTTTTCAACAACTGGTATCATCAGAAATTTTAGATTTTCCAAGACTAAACGAAGAACAATTAAGAATATTATTTACAGGTTCCTATCAGCTCTCATTAGCTGTTTCATACCTCGCTGAAATAATGGACGACATGAGTAATCTTTATATATATTACGTCAAACAAACCCCAACTATCATCAAGTTAAATGTTCGTTCCAGACATGTAAATAGTAAACATTACCGATTGTTCATTGATTATGTTCCTAATATGAACAGTGTCGAAGGAATCCGAGGATATTGTTGTGATTGTCCGAATGGAAACAGGACAGTTGGATGCTGCGCTCATGTCGCAAGTGTAATATATTATTTAGCTCATGCGAGATATCTATCTCGCATTTTACGTCCTGCTGAAATTCTGTCAAAAATATTTTCAAATGATGCAATAAATGTTGTAATAAATGAAAATAGTGATGATGATGATTAAAATTATGTTAAACATGTAATTATAATAATTAATCCAAAAACGACCTCTTTAATTAGTTCCTACCAGCCGTACGCACACTAAGTAAATTCATAATAACTCAAGAAGCGCCTCTTTGATTTTGATTTTTTTTTGTGTGGTGTAAGTATATAAATCAAAGAATATTATATATTTTTTTTGGCGCGGTAAACATAATAGATCAGTACTAAAAAAATATATTTATATTTTGTTTAATTATTTTGCACAGTTGTCATTTCACGAGAACTCTGAAAAAAATTCAAAATATTTTTCAAAGTATCCCTCATTATACGCAATTGGTCCCATCCTTCTAGCTTTTATAGTTTTTCGGAAAAAAAAATTTGAAAAAAATCGGCGCGCGAACGAACTTTCTCGAATATCTCAAAGACAGGTCAAGGTCAGGGGTCAACGACCTTACATTTCGTATTCTTTTAGAGTGCCAATACCAGTACAAATGATAATTCCGTCATGGGCCGTGGGGGCCATTTCGTCCTCCTTACCTCGCTATACCCTTTCCATGTAATTTTATTCTCTTTACAGTATGGATTGGTTAGAAGCTCTGATATAAGTTTGAATTGTGAAGCATTGTCTGAAATTATCAAACCAGGAGTCCCTCTTGTAGAAATCATTCGTCTTAGAGCAAGTAGCCCTTCTTTAGCAGATAAATCTTGTACCAATTCTAGATGTATAGCTCTTACAGCTAAACAAGTGAATAAACAAATCCACCTCTTGGAAACTCCATTTTCAGTCTTTACTAATATTGGTCCTAAATAATCAAGTCCAGTAAATGTAAAAGGTGAACTATAGTTCACTCTTTCAGCAGGAAGTGCAGGAGTAGGCGGAAGTTTGAATGGACCGCCTCCATGCTTGATACAGCTCGAACACTGTCTTATAATCTTTTGAACTTGAGCTTTACCCTGTGGTATCCAGTACAACTTCCGAATTAAACTCAATGTATGATTGGCTCCAACATGGTAGTTGTCTTCATGTATTCTCTTTATTAAACTATTTGTGAAGTCACAGTTCTTGGGCAATAAAATTGGGTATTTCATGTCAAACAACCATTCAGTATTTTCAAATCTTCCTTTGCTTCTTAACAAACCATCATCATCTTTAAATAATCGTAGATTACGACTTAAAGCAGTTTCTTTCATATTAACCTCATCAGGAAAATAAGTTTCTTGTATTCTTTTCATTTCTTCTATTTCTTTTGACTTACTATCGTGTTTACTAGTTTTACTTTCTTCTTTATTATTAATTAATGACTTTGTAACTTCATGAACATTCTTTGCCATTTTCATTTACTATACATACTACAGCTGCATAAGCCTTCGTTGATGCATCTGTGAAACAATGTAACTGATTTTCTTTACTTTCAAAGTCCTTTGTATAATATCTGGGTATTTCTTCCTGTTCAGTTTCTAAATTATTATATGTTTCTCCATTCTTCAAATAATTCTTTTGGTAACTTTGAATCCCATTTAATTTTGCTTTTCCACAGATCTTGCATGAACAATTTTGGTGACAACAACGATGGTGCAACAAATCCACATGGATCGTAAGTAGAAGCAATTGTTCTTAAGACTCCTCGTTTAGTAGTTTGTAAGTCAACATTGTTTGGTCTCAATTGAATTGTATCTTTGTTTGTATTCCAGTCTAAGCCGAGAACCTTGACAACTTCTTTGTCAAGTACATCTGGTATCTTCTCTTTAAATTCTTTCGAGTTGGAACTCCACTCTCTTAGATTCATAGTTATCTTCTCAAATTCTCTTTTTAAACTGCTGTATAATGTAATCGCTTGTAATGTCGTCTTCGTCCCGGTAACCAAATTGTCTACATATATGTCACCAGAAACTTGTTGTACAGCCTTATTAGCCGACTGCATTAAATGGTATTTGATAGTTGCGTTTAACAAGAATGGACTAGATATGACCCCAAACGGTACTCGACAAAAGCGAAGGTGTATAATATTGTCATCAGTAGCTGCTTTCGTTATATCTTTGAGCCATAGAAATCTAGTAACATCTTTACTGTCATCTTGAAGTCCAATTTGTAAAAATGCCTTTTCAACATCTGCTGTTATTGCTATTTTATGAGATCTGAATCTTATCAATAATCCTGTTAAATCTTCTAGTAATACTGGTCCAGCTCGAAGACATTCATTGAGACTAACTCCTTGTTTCAGTTTTGCTGACGCATCATATACAATACGAACAGCTTTTCCAGGTGTCTTTACTCCATTCGTCTTAATAAATTGATTAATCTTCCTGTCACTAGTCCAAGATTAGTAGGTAGAGTAGAAACATTATTATTCCATGGCCAGCATACAAAATATCTCTTGTCCTTGTATTTTGTGTTATCATTAAAGTTCTTCATAGCTTCTTCCTCTTTAGTAGTGTTGGGAGAGTCAGTAATTCCAATACATTCAAGGTCCCATAAGTTCTTCAGGTGCATGTTGTCTAAAGGTAAGTCCGGTTTATTCAATTTTGTTTCTTTATTTGACTGAAAGTAAGTAATAACTGATAAATTATCTATATTTTTCTTTTCTGTTTTCCCTGTCAACATCCATCCAAATTTAGAATCCACTAAAAATAAGTTCTCACTTATCAGTTTCTTTGTTGTGTCTATAACCGTGAAATAATAGTCATTGCCGATGAGGATGTCCACTTGGTCACCAAGTGAACCATCGTCTGCCAAGATACATTCATTTTTCCAATGATAAAGTTCTTCTCCAGGATAACTAACATGCTGTGCAATGGTTGGTACAACATTGGCATACAGTACGACTTCCTCGTTAGTTCTGGTAAGTATATTTAATTTCACTAATGGACTATCATATTCCAATGGTTGATCAGTTCCGAAGGTGAAGACGGAAAGATGGTGTTCTTCTATTACAGCTAAATTCAATTCAGTAGCAATCCTCTTTGTTACATATGAACGTTGACTGCCAGAGTCCATAAGGATCCGACAATTCACTTTGTCGCATTTATTTTCATTTAATACAGTAACTACTGCTGTCTGTAACACCGTTGTAGAATTTCCAGATTTGACTGAAGTATTTGTATGCAATGTTTTCACTTTCACAGAATCACAAACTTTTGGACATAAAGCTCTGTTATGCCTTCCTCCACAATGTATACATTTTTTATTTATTTTACATGACTTACTCCAGTGACCTTGAACAAAGCAATAAAAGCATCGGCCCTTTAATTTGATTTGTCTGTCCTTAATAGTTCTTACAGTCTTACATTGATCATTGTAATGTGCTCCTGAGCAGAAAATACAATTTAATCTTGGTTTTTTCATGTTTATATCTTTCTCATATGAATTTTCAAATTTTCTTTTATTAGGAAGCATTCTATTATTATTGTAATTATTATTCTTGTAGTTAGGAGCAAACCTCATTTTCATATTCCAATCCTGATGTTTATCCTTCAAATTCTTAAAACGTTCTTGAATCTTAAACCTTCTTGAACCGCTTGACGGGTTATGTTGGTTCACACTATCTGTACCGTGGAATGTCTCAACCGTGTAATGTCTAATTTCCTTTTGACTTTTCTCTTGAGCAATTCTATTAGCATCCTCTCTTGCTGAAATAATAATCTCTAATTGTTTTCTCATATCTTCAATAGAATCTGTCTTTAACAACATCTTTAACTCATACACTATCTCTTCAGGAAACTTTTCAATAATAATAAACCGCAGATGGTTATGGTTGGTATTCTCACCAAGTGAATTTAAAACTCGTAGATGCCGCTCTACTTCATTAAGAGCTCTCCGACAATCTTCAGCAGTCTTGTCCGCAGCCTTAATTTTATATAAGGCAGCATAGTGAGCATCAATTATGTAATGTTCCTTACCATATCGTTCCTTAAGAATCGATACAGCAATCTCATAGTTTTTATTTGTTGTTTCTAATCCTTCAACAGCTCTTTTCGCATCTCCAGATAATGAAGCCTTCAAGTACAATAATTTGTCCACGTCCGGTAAGTGTCTACTATCAATATTTGATGTGAAATGGTCCCAGAACTGTTGCCATTGCAACACATCACCACTAAATTCAGGTAAGTTCAATTTTGGTAATTCACTATAAGTAGCTTTATTTGACCGTTCACTTCGGTCTTCACGCAAATCTTTTAACTTTATGGTCAACTCTATGAGAATTTCCTCGGAATTTAATTGAATAGCACTAAACATTGAGATGTCATCAGCAGATGGTTCGATACTCAATCGAAAATAATTGTTTAATTCAGTTGAAAAACGAGAATGAAGATTATCCAATTTCTTGGTAGCAATTTCTGCTTGCTGTTTGTCAATATCACTTATTTCCTTTTGTAAAAATGTTTCGCACTGTTTCGTAACAATCTCGATATGATTTATTATATCTTGGAGTCTAGAAATTAGCAATGACTCCATCATTCGTAAGTAAACCGGTATATGCCAACAAGATTCTTAGCTGAAAATATTTACACACAGTAAGTATTCAAACGTCAAACATTTAGATTTTCTCTAATCGTAATCAGGTAAGTATTCTATTATTACTCTTTACGACAAGTACATTCATAAACTTATAATTCTTTTTAGCTAGAAAATTCAAAATATAATGGCGTCGGTCCACAACAGAGAAAACTCGAGAAAAATAATTATCGTAAGTACGTATGTATGTACCGACTATATTCCATCATAAAACAAGCTCATTACTTGCGTTTACAATGTAAAACAACTTCAATATCACTCATGAAAACTGATTATACGATATTTAGATACACAAACTTACTGCATCAGCCATGATTACAATCTCACAGTTTATCTTACGAAAATCTCGAAATATAACGATATCTCAACAAATTCTTTTACTCACCAAGTAAATCCAATCACAAACTGTGAAACTATTCACTATTTAACTCTTATCACAAGGTATTTTATTTAAAATAAGAACTTTTCAATCTCTGTATGTCAAACTTTTCTAAAGAAAACGAGCAAAGTAATGTTGCCAACATCACGTTAAAATATTCCTCTCTCGTGAATATACCTTAAAAAAAATATTATGTTGATTTCTCAACTCTCCATTAATAGCGTATACCATTAAATAATACACACAATTTTTTCTTCTTATTTATACGTAATTCAATTTACAACAACCAAGAATTTCATACAAAATTATGAACTTCAACTTAGTATTATTTACCCACTCGTAAATATTTTACCCACTATCGGGATCATTTTATTAAACAGCAACACTGAGGTTCTTTCTCTCTCGTTCTCGCGAAACAGAAATAGTATTTCCGGTGCATTATCTTTACACACCAATAATCATAAATTCACGTCATTTGGGAACACAAATAAATGTAAACAGCATTATAAATCATAAAATCATTTTCTATAATGAATTACAACACAAACAAACACAATATCTCGTAAATAAAACATCATTTGATCATAACTTGTTTCGCCGCTTTCTACCACAATGGCGTCGTTTCATTCATCAAATTTTCGTATCATTTTTCTACAACAGAACTCTTTTACGTACCTTTTCTGTCAGACAGCACATATTTAACCAAAATATGAATCTTCGTAATCATTCTAGAATGTCATCGTGTCTAGAATTATGGATTCACCTCAGATTTCTTTTCATTTTCGTTCGTAATAACCACGAATATAGACCAGTGCCGCCATCTAGTGCCCTTTTACAGTATTACTGTCAGATGACCAATTTTGAACATTTATTCATTTTCATCATAAAACTTGTCTTATATGCCTTTACAACACTTGTCATGTATATTATTTTCTACTCATTTTATTTAGGTAGCTTACAGCCTCATTTACACATGGATATTCTTATTTATAACCAAGCAAATGCCAATTATAATGCTATCACATATGAATTGTAAACATCATCATATCAGAATAAATAAAGGAGAAGGAAAGCCACATTTACCACTCTTAGATCTGACTGACATTAATATCCCAGCATCTCCATGTCGCGACGACTCTTTTACACCTATGTATATCTATCTATAATTATGTATATAATCAAAGAATTATGAATCTATTGTAGGGATGTGAATGCACACATACTAGACTGACGTCGCGAATACCAGTCAGTATGTGTAGATAGGATGTAACTCTTACTCACTCATAGGTTCCTATGTCAGTGATCAGATCCTCAATATGGCTTTCCTTACACCTTTCCTTTCACCTCATGGATACGGATTACTTCTCCATCTGTAAGTTTAAGAAACATAAATGAACTACTGATTGGTGATACAACTACCACCTACTTGGTGACACATCACCCTGCAGAATGTAAGCTTATCTCTCTTAATGACTCTGGCTGAACACCAGCGTATGTGATCTTATTAGTTACTCTTAGGTATTACTTTATGTCAGTTAATTGCCCTCTTATACATGACCCTTTCAATGGTGTGCTTATCAGCACTTAGTTAGCCGAGTAAGACTTATTCATTAGTGTGCATGCCAGCACTTGGGTGGCCAAGAAAGCCTCTTATAACAGTGTGCACGCCAGCACTTAGGTGGTCAAGGAAGACCTCTTCAACGGTGTGCACGCCAGCACTTAGGTGGCCAAGAAGCCTCTTATAACAGTGTGCACGCCAGCACTTAGGTGGTCAAGGAAGACCTCTTCAACGATGTGCACGCTAGCACTTACATGGCCAAGAAAGCCTCTCATAACAGTGTGCACGCCAGCACTTACATGGCCAAGAAAGCCTCTCATAACAGTGTGCACACCAGCACTAACATGGCCAAGAAAGCCTCTCATAACAGTGTGCACGCCAGCACTAACATGGCCAAGAAAGCCTCTCATAACAGTGTGCACGCCAGCACTTACATGGCCAAGAAAGCCTCTCATAACAGTGTGCACGCCAGCACTTACGTGGCCAAGAAAGCCTCTCATAACAGTGTGCACGCCAGCACTTACATGGCCAAGAAAGCCTCTCATAACAGTGTGCACGCCAGCACTAACATGGCCAAGAAAGCCTCTCATAACAGTGTGCACGCCAGCACTAACGTGGCCAAGAAAGCCTCTCATAACAGTGTGCACGCCAGCACTTACATGGCCAAGAAAGCCTCTCATAACAGTGTGCACGCCAGCACTAACATGGCCAAGAAAGCCTCTCATAACAGTGTGCACGCCAGCACTAACGTGGCCAAGAAAGCCTCTCATAACAGTGTGCACGCCAGCACTAACGTGGCCAAGAAAGCCTCTCATAACAGTGCACCATACTCTTAGATGCAACCTGGCCAGGAAATACTTCTTCGATTGCGGGCTACTCATTTGGACAACGGTAGCCAAGGAAGGCCTCTACAATTGCAAGCTATGCATACAGACAACGTCTTTAATTGTGGGCATTACTTATTGATACCCCTAAAGTGTACTCATTTATCTTTACAAGTCGCATTGCCGGCCGGCCATTTTAAACACAAGTTATTAAACAGAATTTGGCATCATCGTTAGTAAAATTATAGTCAGAATAATAAAAGGGAGTTATATCACCACTACGTAGCTTTAGTAACAGCATCAGCGGGACTTTCTGCACTTTTTCACTCATATAAAAGTTAAACTCACTTTAACTACTTTCTTAGAAAACTAGCTTGTCAAGACAAGATTTAAGACATAGACAAGATTCACTTACTGATAGAAAAATTTGCGGGCTTCCGTTTCGGTGTTGCTACTTGTGACATTCCATATTTAAAATCGTGACTCATCGTCACGACACATGGCAAAAACAAAAATTATGTCCAACGACCATGTCGCACCCACTCCAGTTCAGGTTGCGAACGTTACACTCGAGGTTGTAGACCAGTACATTTACCTAGGACAAATAATCCAGTTAGGTAAGTCCAACTTCGAGAAAGAGATCTCTCGTCGGATCCAACTCGGATGGGCAGCGTTCGGGAAGCTGCGGAACATCTTCTCGTCCAAAATACCAGTGTCTCAAGACGAAAGTCTTTGACCAGCGCGTGTTGCCAGTGATGACCTACGGCAGTGAGACGTGGCCGCATACTATGGGTCTCGTGAGGAGGCTCGGTGTCGCTCAGCGGGCAATGGAGAGAGCTATGCTCGGTATTTCCCTGCTTGATCGAATCAGAAATGAGGAGATCCGCAGGAGAACTAAAGTCGCCGACATAGCTCGGAGAATTGCAAAACTCAAGTGGCAGTGGGCAGGACACATAGCGAGGAGAACCGATGGCCGCTGGGGCGGAAAGGTTCTGGAGTGGCGACCACGTGTCGGACGACGCTCAGTGGGTAGGCCCGCTACAAGGTGGACCGACGATCTGGTGAAGGTGGCGGGAAGCCGCTGGATGCGAGCAGCGCAGGACCGATCGTTGTGGAGATCCTTGGGGGAGGCCTATGCCCAGCAGTGGGCGTCATACGGCTGTTGATGATGATGATTATTGAAAACAATTCGTTTACAGTTTTTGTTGGAACGCTGTCTTTCAAACTAGGTGAACCTGTATTTTAAGAGACAGTGCCTTCCCAATTTATGTATCTATTAACTACATTAACAGTGGTAAAAACAACTTTTTTTTTAAATAAAGTATTTTATTGTACCTGAATAGTTGGTTAGATATCTCGTTGGCGGTATTCGATGCAGCAAAGGCGGTAATAGAAAGAAACCGCAATTTATGTGGCGGTAATAGAGGAAAGTGAGTTTTCGGACATAAAATTATTTTTTATCCAAAATATTCACTCAAAATTAAAAATTCTTGATGTATTTAGCAGAAGACAGTCATAACAATACAAATAAAATAAATAAGCTGCACTAGCAAATACAGAAGTACTTAATTTCTGAGCGGTAATCAGAGCATAGCTTAACCTGGCGGTAATAGGAGCGTTTAGATGGATCAAGGCATACTTTTGGAGTTTTGGCACAGACACAAGTCTGGCAAGGCCGCATACACACGTCCCGTAAACACGGAATCAACTACTAGTTACGTCAATTTTACGCGTCCAAGAAGTGTTTTGTTTGAGTAATTTTACAAGAGAAAGCTCCAACTACGCAATGAAATGGAAAGCTGAAGAATGCCAGCTTTGTTGCGAAAACTTTGATGTGAAATGTGATATGTTAGAGGGCTAATTTGAGAGTGGAGATTCAGTTAGTCTGCGTGATGGATGAGTGAGTTTGAATGGAACTTTTCAAAATTTCATATTGAATCCTGTTTTATTATTAGATCACTGTTGGGTCGTTGTACCTACCTCTAGGTTACATAATTTGTACGGGGCATTCTTTAGTGGGGGAGTTTGAGTTTGCTCCAACTCAATTGTCTATTCGGTTGATAACATTAAGTAGGTACCTAAGTAAATATATTTTTTGACGAAAGTCTCATTCGTGTAAAACTACGCCAGCTTCTCAACCTGTAAAGCAGCCGAGAAAAGATGGCTGCAAGAAAATCTTTGTCACAGGTCCCTAGACAAAATCGATTAGGTATAGCTACGTCGTCGACGTGAATTTTAGCATTTGACTAGTTGAAAAACGTCTGTATGATGTATAGGTGTTCTGAATATTACCCATCGTCTTTATACCTATGCTATACTTAAAAGTTATAGTTTCATACAATACAATTTACATACCAACCCATTTCTACATTTTACCCACCAAAAAAATCAAAAAACAACAAATCGCAGATTCAAAGGAAAACTGCAAAATAATCGCAACAGTTCCAGCATCGGCGCAGGCGCAAACCTTCTAAATATACCCACAGCGCCGCTGACTCACACGCCATTGATCCGAGCGGCTCGCCCCTGAAATAGCCCCGTGACATTTCATAAACAAAATTGGGGTTTAGAGTGAAAAATAATCCGTCAAATTAATAATATTCCATGATAGGTGGATTTTGTGGCGGACAACGATGAATGAAGTAGACAGATAAGTAAATAAAACAGTGGTTTGTTTTTAAATGTGGGTAGTTTAGAAGCTTAAATGTCATAACAAACTGGCGCCCAGAAGCGTAGGTACGCCGTTAGAAGGCGACTGCTGCGGATAGTGCCGAGTGTCTTTTAGAATGGATCGATTCGGACCATAGGGTAAATAAAATTTGAGTACTTAAATACTTTCTATTTTCAACATCCTAACTAGTCATAATATTATACATCAATGATGTGAAGTCCGAATCGACTCATTACAAAAAAAACTTCTTCGACGACGACCGAGATGATCCATTCAACAAAACGTTCGAACGCATTGCGGTCCGGAACGAGTGAAGCCAAAGACCCAGCAGAGCGTGGTGCCTATAGACGAAACATAATTATCTTCAGAACCAGAATTACCTCATCAAAGTACGCCTACTCATTATACAAAGTCCACAGCGTACCTACGTATCACTTCAATTTCAGTCTTGCATGTGTAATTGTGTATACTTACTTTCAGTAAATCATGGAATTCATTGCATTTCATGACACTTCTTTGCATGGTTTTACAAATCAATGCTTGAAATCTTTACAACTTTGCTGCACTTTCACTGCTTGAAACTAAACTTATCATGATGTGTACGATTCATGACCAGCTTTTTTCTTATACAGGGACAGAAGTTTGTCAAAGTTATGAACAGTGGGCAAAAATAGATTCTGCTACATACTGGGCACCGTCCGGCCTGTTATCTTAAATTTTGTACCGGGTGAGAGCCCTCAGCGCTTCCCATTTGCTTGGCCGAGTAGTTAATGCTATCTGAGACAAGCCTACAATAAGTCACGTCAAAAAAAGCTTCCTACTATAATAAGCACAGATTATTGAATCGAGTTTAACTATACTATCGTAGCCTAGTTCCTTTTTATACAGGTTTTTTTTGACGTAACTTATTGTAGATTTGCTGCAAACGGCATTAACTACTTGGCCGGAATGAAATAGGTAAGTAATTAGGTACGAATGTATATAGGTAAATACATGCATTAAACATGCACCTGACGTTATAAATGATAATGCAATTTTACTTTCGCTTTCTGTATAGCGAAAGCTGGAAAACAGCATGCCTTTTTATACACACAGTTCGTAACTTTGTTAAAAAACTCACTGCTCTGTTGTGATTAAGCACTTTTCACTGAAGCCCTACCGCCTTGTCTAGTATGTACTAGATAAGCGACAGGAGTTAATGTGTCTCAGGCTGATGTGAGCCTTTACACCTACTTACTTACAAAGAGATATTCCTTAAGGATTTAGCCTTTATATTGTGACGGTAATCCGTCAGTTTTTCAGACGCTATGACCAAAGAATATGTACGTTATAGTGGTTAAGTTTATGTTTGTGACCACGGAATAGAAGAAAGAGGTTATGAAAGGACCAAGTGAGCACGAAACGCGCCATAAAAATATGAGCAAATAGTTCATACTTCAACTTTGCTCTCCACTCGTCTGCAAACTTTACGACGCACGGAGCTCCACGATAATTATTAAAAGGTCGCCTTGCACATTATATACGTAACTGCGGGGCAAATATATCGACTACTTATCATGTAAGGAGATCCCTCCTTATCACAGGAAAGCAGAATCAAAACCTTAGTATGATCAGCTATTTATCAAATTATATGCAGTATCTTACGAAATGTAATGATAAAATTGCAGCCTATCACATAAAATATACATAAAGTGGCTAAAGAATTTGAGAAGCAGTTAGAGCTATCGTAGTATCTGTTTGCAGGAGTAGTAGTAAAAAAGGTGGAGTGGAACCGGCGACAGAGGTTCTCATACAAAATACGCGTTAAGGCCTTTCCAACCTCTTTCTCAAATTTCTTGTTCGTGACGATATCAGGGCTAAGTTTCTAGTAGGTAAATGCAATATTTGCATAAGTCATTAATACTTACTTAGATTGAATCTGCGCCACGAAAGAAGTCTCTGTATCTGCATAGAATTAAGTACTTATTATGACTAACCAAATAGTTCCATTAGAATCGGCGGGATTTCCTTTGTAATACTAAAGCCTGATACACATGAATCAACTTTGTAGAACTAAAAAAACACTGGCTGCCTTTTCAAGCTTCTTTCAAATGACACACTACAGTCTCTACATAGAATTTTGTGCCCAGGCGGAACTTATCTACCGGCCGACGGCTCGCACGGTGACTCGGCTCACCACTTACCCGGACCCGCCGCACCACATCGTGAGGGTGCGCGTGCGCCCCTCTGTGATCCTCCGCGAGTTGGACCGCATACAGCACCGCCCGCGCCGCGCGCTCGCCATCTCTGCCGTCGACGATTTCTACCGCTCAGAGTCTACTAAGGTTTGTAACTTGTAACACACAAGTAATCAGAAGAAAACTCGGTACCTAGTTAAGTCTCCTTTTGTAACTCTTTTGGTACAATAAGGTATTACAAGTTAGTGACATCGTAACGAACATTGAAGGGAATGATTCAGACCACGATTCTGGGTGGTTATCAAGTGGAATTTCAGTCGCAAAATTCATGTTTTATTAAATTATTTTTCAATTCTGATACTTCTGCGATGAAAAATTCCATTTCATTATTAACTCAGAATAATGAACTTAATCACCCCTTCAGTACTCGTTACGATGTCACTTATATACCCCATACTTACCCATAAAACTACGTAAAGGTAGCCATACAAGTACATACGTGCGGGTGTTACTGACACCGCAACAAATTACTGAAAGGGATGATTCTGAGTTGATATCAACTGGGAATTTCCGATCGTCGTGGAGATCCTTTGGGGAGGCCTATGCCCAGCAGTGGGCGTCGTACGGCTGATGATGGGAATTTCCTGTCGGAAAATGAAATTTTTTGTGTCTTTTGTTATGGGCGATAGGCTGATCCCTTATCACCATAAGGGTCATCATATCCAGCTTACGACATCGTATCAACAGTGGCTGCAAGTTGTCTTTGATTACTTGTGGCTCTGCCCACCCCATTAGGGATTACGGGCGTGAGTTTATGTATGTATGTATGTATGTATTAGATTAGATAAATTAAAATTAAATTAAATTATATAAAATCAAATAAAATTAAAATTATCAATGTCCTAAATTAAAATAATCAAAGTCCAAATTTAAATTATCAATATGCTAAACTTCCAGCAATTCGAAGATGAGACCCGACGCATCCGCGCAGACACGGCAGCGCTCATGCAGCGCGCGCGCTCCGTGGTGCCCCGTGCTTCCTCCCTCGCGCCGCTCGACACTCTATACTCGACGTAAGTGCCATTCCAATTTCATTACCTATTAATGTCATATTAAATTTGCGAGATGCATGTGTGAAGAAGGGCTATATGTTTAAATAAATGTTTAGTGCATGTCGTAAAGACTGCTAATTTAGTAGGTGCCTAACTACCTACAGATCTAGTACTGAGAACTTACAGTCGAATACTAAGCTTTCATTTTGCCCCAGACGGCTATAGAACTGCATTCGTGTAACTAATAAACTTTGAATGAGAATACCTAGGTACTCAAAGAATCACTAAAATCTTGACAAGGCGGCTTTTCATATTCCTATTCTTATTAGGTTAGTTTTAGTTCCCTACATAAATATTATGAGTAAGGCTCTGAAAATAACAAAATAGCTGGATAGAAACATGGATAAGCTCACGACCATATCCCAATAGGATAGTCAGAGGTACCTACATCTACTTATTGCTAGATGAACTAAGTACCCACACCTCACCGAGCTTTCTTTTAAATTGTTTATATTTCGACAAAAGTCTGTGTCAGATGCGAAATTAGACGTTACGCAATCTTACCGCACTATTAGGTAGGTATATACAAAAAGCGTGAGAGAAAATTGAAAATCACAAAGAACATTTTATTTTCGAAAACAATTCTAGCAACGGAGTCGTTGTTTTCATATAGTCCCGTTTATTACACTCATCTAAATTCTTTGTTACATTTTGTTAAAAGTACCGAGAGTGTGGACGAAATTATCCCACCTTCACTCGTTGAGACATTGAAGCAAGGCTAAATGACCCGGCCATGCCCGTGATAGGTCAAGTTTTTCTAAGGTTGATGTAACAGATTAAAAATAGTCCATTGATGAGTATAGTTTGGCACTGACATTGACGAAACGATCGTGCATCATTTGGCAATCATCTGCGTCCCACAATTTTTCGCACGATGATTTTTCACTGCGCTAAATTGAGCTATTGAGTCGAGGTTTCCTGTCAACAATATAGTTAAGTAACTAAGATTATTTACATATTTGTAAAGGATATTTTATTTTGATTTTATTGAGCGATATGTTTTTATTATTGAGTGCACGGTTTCGGATTTAGAGGAGATTATTAAAGACACGAATTAGAAAAAAGCAGTTATGGAGTCAAGCAAACAATTTCCAAGATATTTCAAATAGCTTCTGGTAGAAACACCAAAGGAACCCTACAACAATTAACCATCTCTAACAATAACTCATATTACTGCGCAGAAGAAAACCGTGTTTTAATGAAGGGTCTTGGAATATTGTGGAAACATTTCATGCGTGGGAGTTCATGCCTCAGCCAAATTCTGTACGTTGGGTGACGTTGCGCGTGCGATAATTATAGCACGTTTTAAATGCCAGCTAACGTCGCTGTGGTGCTCCAATAAAATGTTTTATGGTTTATTTTCATATAGCCGGATACTTGATGTTTGTTCGACGGCCGCTAAAATGGTAATGCTGTCTAACTGTTGAAACCGACATAGACCAGGCTTCTCAATTTACATGTTACAGTAATGAATCATTGCCAATCCAGCTTTATAAGTGATCTAGCCTTAATGTCTGTTTTGCACTCGATATTATTGTATCAATTTGATTCAGCCCGCCGGTTTGTATTAGACTTTGCCAAAATAATCACAATAATGGCTTGGGTTCGGCCCCACGCACGTCCTCCAAAAGTCCGGGACTCCATAGACCTGATATATGGAAACGACTCCAAATAATAATATTACAATCGCCGTCGTCCGTGTTGTGAGGTAGATGATCAGGGTTGTTATTAAACCGCCAAAGGTCCCTGGCCAAAGGTTACATGGCTCTTGTAACTACATACTTACACCAGTAAGTAGTAACGGGGACCAATGGCTTAACGTGCCTTCCGAAGCACAGATCGTCTTACATTCGAACAATCGGGTGATAAGCCTGTAATGTTCTAACCAAACTAGGGTGTTACAAAGTGATCCCGGGACATAGTATTACAAAGTGACCCCAAGACCTCCAGATCGTGAACGCAACGCTCAACCAGTACACCACGGAGATCTTTAATAGGCTGGTACAATGCATTCAAGGGGTACCTACTATGCTCAATGCATGGATGCTCTGTACTATGTTCGGTACCCCGAAAACATCCTTTGGCCACAACTTTGGGTATATCCTCACCGCCAAAGACTTGACTGTAGAATGATATGAAATTTCCTCGACTTCCCCCTCAGATACTCACACAGCTACGAGCCGCTCCTGCCGTACCGGTTCAGCAACGACGCGTACGTCAGAAAGTTGATCCTGCCCCTGCGCAACTTTGCCGACAGTGTGCGCGAGACTATCAAGCACATCTCCTACTGGAACGAGCCCGCCAAGAGGTTCACTGGTAAGACCTGATGCCGTAACTTTTACAATTTTTTTTAATTTTGGGCCGAATTCAAAGCACCGGAAGTCAGTATCTATTATTCTTGTCACCGCTAAAATCCTAGGGTACCTATTTTGTCTTTTACAAATATCCCGTTGGAACGTACTTAGTACGTAGATATGTTACCAGTTACCAACTAAGTAAGGTCTATTTTCTATTTGTCAAAAGGAAAGATTCTTGGATATCTTTGCTCTGAAATTCACCCTTTGATAACATTTTTGAAGATTTGCTGTATGAAAATCAAAGATATGTAGGTACGAGTGTTCCAAGGATGATTTGCGAAGTTGTGATAACAAGAATGTCCAGGCTTACAGGAGGTTTTGCAAGAAACTACAGTATTCTGCTGTCTCCAACACACCATCACACGACACTACACACCCTTATGAGTCAGACCACATTAACAAGTGTTGTGTTGCAGGCGGCGTCAACTATTAGCGTGTTCCTTCCTTTTATGTTCTGGTTGTCCCTCCGTGTGCCGAGTGCCCGAGTGTCGACCGACTAACAGTTAACCATGTCCCTTGTAACGGAGGTGTTGTCGCCAGGACGCGGACACCTCGCATGCGTGCACTACTCCGGTAACAAAGCCTTCACCAACCGCCGGCCGCTCTACAAGGAGCTCAGCATCCGCGACGATGTCAACCTCCTCTCGTTTTACGCCAAGAACCGGCTCGCGGCTGCCGGGCTGGCCGTCGAGAAGGCCACAGGTATCTGATTATACACATCGCTAGCTAGCCGCCGCTTAATTTCTTTAAAAAACACCTCTTAAATGAAGCTAGATTAGCTCTGACGGCGTCAGAGTGTTAAATTGGGAGTATAAAGTCCGTGTCTAACCCTGTGTGTGGTGTCTCTTGCAGCGGGCGGCGCGCCGGAACAGCCGTCGGCGGCGTAGCGCGCGTGGCCGCCCTCGCGGCGCGGCGCGGGCGCGCGGCCCGGCCTGCGCCCGCGCCGCGCTCGCCCTTCGCGCTCTATGATCTCGGTATAACGCTCCAACTAACCTAGATCATCTATTTTTTTATCCATTTTTAAATTATATTTTGTTAAATATTTTACAACGACCCAACGAACGACTTAAATATATTTAATTTCTACTGTAATTCTAGTCATTGATGTGATAGCGCGACCGTGCCGAACATTGTCGGTGACCGAGACGTCTCGTTTTCACTTAACAAGAACTGATTTTATTTAACTAATAAATAATGCTTAAATAAATAAATGATTTTTACTGAACTTTAGTTGTTTTAATGTGCATGTTAGTTGACCCTAATACCTTCATGCTTCGAAACTCCAGGCTTCGATTAATGCTTCGCTTACTTGACTAAAAATGATTAACAGATAACATGCTAAGTTAATAAAAGACAAATGTTAAATACACGAAATTCTCTGGAGAAACGAGGGTAAAGTTTGATGATGAATGTTGAATGAGGAATGCGAACACTGAATCGTGAAGTTGTGAATAGACACAGTACATATTATAAATATGATAATGGCGGGCAGTCACCTCATCGCATCTCGCATGGCGCTGGCACAGGACATGGCGCATCATCCAGCTTCATGCTACCAGGCGCTGCTAATGGCTTGGAGCGAAGCACTGCTGCCACGCTTGAATCGTTTCCTACGCGACTGTTGGGACTAGACACACAGAAATGTCTGGTTGGATCTCTAATGGTTTAACACTCCACAAATGACACTACAAGTGCTACAAACACTTACACACATCATTTGCTTTGAGCCGATACAAAACACTACACAATGTGTACAATCACCTCCTTAAAAACAACCAAAAACTTAGCGATTCAGCCAAGCATTTCCCCAACGGTCTTTACGGGAGTGGATTGTAACACGGGCCGTGGTGCAGTGAAACTGCTCCCATGGAGGCCGAGCCGCAAGTTCCAGGCGCCCCAGACGATGGAAGACCCGGCGTTGGAGCTGAAGGCAGCCAAGGCGGAGCGCGAGGCGCGGTTCAGGGCGGCTACCGTCGAGCCCATCATGACGCCTACTGCCGACCTGGCGGAGATCAAGAAGAAGCGGCAAGAGGAAATGCGGGCTGCTGAGGAGAAGTAAGTATTTCTGCTTGTAAAAACCTAGTTATCGAGTATTAAGTGAAAGTCTGCTTGGCAGAAAGTGGCACTGAAATAGAATCGAGTGGTTATGTTCCTATCACGACCGCCATCAATAAAGTTACCCACAAAAAAAATAAACTGTGGTGGAGTTTATTTTGGTACTTATTATGCATAATTTATTGCAGAGCCCTAAAGGAAGAGGCAAAACGCGAGGCAGAGCGCAAGGCTCAGGTAAAAAAACTTTTTTATGATACAACATAATAAAATACTCTCGCGAACGCGACTAACATTTTCAATGCGGAATATTATTTCTAGGCTGACCGCGAAGCAGCGGAGAAGAGGAAGGCGGAGGAAGAGGCGCGAAAGGCCGAAGAGGCCAAGCGCCAGGCCGAAGAAGAAGCCCGTAAGGCTGAAGAGGAGGCCGCACGCAAAGCTGAGGAAGAGGCGGCACGCGCGGAGGAAGAGGCCGCACGCGCGGAGGAAGAGGCTCGTCTCGCTGAAGAAGCTAAGAAGGCGGAAGAGGCCAGACTTGCAGAAGAAGCCAAGAAAGCAGAGGAGGCCAAAAAGGCCGAAGAGGCCAGAAAGGCAGAGGAGGCTAAGCTAGCAGAAGAGGCCCGTTTGGCCGAAGAGGCTAGGCTAGCGGAAGAAGCTCGTTTGGCCGAAGAAGCGAGGTTAGAAGAAGAGAGACAGGCGGAACAGAGGAGACAGGAGGAACTCACGAGATTGGCAGAACTGGAGAAACAAGCCCAAGAAGAACGCGAGGACGAACTTGCACGACAGGTTAGTAGTTTTTAGTTACTTGCTCGCTTAACAGGAGTGTAGTGTTTACATAAGTACATAAACACATCTTATTGTAATACACGTAGGTATAATTAAATATATAAATAAATATGTAATTATTATTAGTAACACCCAGTGTCCCACTGCAGGCATATGTAATATATTATAAAATACTTGAATCGATATAATCGATTCACATATATATTCTGTCGTCTCGGACAATGCACTACGCGGTGGCCACAAATAAAAAAGTAAACTGTACGGGTATGTACGGGGGTGGAGTGAAGACGTAGTGTGTGGCAACGAGCCGATATTTATTTATATAATTATATTGAGACGAATACACTACATATTTTGGCGACGAGGAGGTGAGTATCTGTTTTGTTTAAAAGGAAAGGGAATAACATTAAGAACTGCAACTGTAGGTATGTATTAGAAAATTGTTCAGCGGCGGGATGTTTGAACGCGAGCAGGAACGGACAGACTATCATCCTTCTGATAAGTAAAAAGTGCAGAAGAATCAATTATGATGTAATTAAATAGTTTTCTTATCATTTGTAGTAATGTAAATAAATAATCCTCATAAGGATTATCGCGAAGGAATATCGTGAAAACCCGCCAAGTTATTATTTTTAATTTATTGGTAACTAGTGTTGTCAATGCGATATTCAAATAATCGAAAAAATATATATTTGGCCTGGTTTCAGAGTCGATGGCTAAATATTTAAATTATTTGATGAAGTTATTTTTAAACATTTTTATTTGTTTTTTTTTAAATTGTTAAATGGCTGTGACTTTATTATACGAACGTTTTAAATTTAATTTATTATTAAATCCTTTTAAAACTAGATACTTACCTTAAAAAAAAAGGATTGTTTTTTTTATTAGTTGGCATTTAAATATAATAGAATAGAAATAGTTTATTGTTTCTTTTATATATTTTGTCGTTTACAATTAACAAAATATATAAAAGAAATTCTGCAAAACAAATTGTGATCTAATGGTGGTCTTTGACCATGCCTTAAATGGCGACTTGGTGGTCTTTGACCATGCCTTAAATGGCGATATGGTGGTCTTTGACCATGCCTTAAATGGCGACTTGGTGGTCTTTGACCATGCCTTAAATGGCGATATGGTGGTCTTTGACCATGCCTTAAATGGCGACTTGGTGGTCTTTGACCATGCCTTAAATGGCGATATGGTGGTCTTTGACCATGCCTTAAATGGCGATATGGTGGTCTTTGACCATGCCTTAAATGGCGATATGGTGGTCTTTGACCATGCCTTAAATGGCGACTTGGTGGTGTTTGGCCATGCCTTAAATGGCGATACGGTGGTCTTTGACCATGCCTTAAATGGCGATTTGGTGGTCTTTGGCCATGCCTTAAATGGCGACTTGATAGTTTTGGATCATGCCTTAAATGGCAATATGGTGGTGATCGACCATGCCTTACATAACGAAATCAGTTGTCGTTGGTCGTGCGAGTTGGGTGGTCCATTTCAATGGTCCATGCATCCAAATGAATAGAACAGAACAAAAAATTACTACAAGGGGGCGACACGCCTAGGAGCAGGACATTGATGTCACTTGGAGTTTTTACAAAATAGTAATAAAAGGGCATAAAAGGATGTTCATTGAAATAACAGGGTCTAAATCAGCATAGGTCGCGGCGTGAACCACGACCCTGGTATTATGTGGACGCTGCTGAGTGAGGCATGAATACTGTGTGCGATTTCAAGAGAAATGATTGCTTACAGCATGGAAATCTAAACGATAGAAAAAAAATACACTGTGACATGGTCCTGTGGTACAACGTGTAGCTTCTCAATCGGGGAGCGAAGGTCTGACCCTCGGTGCCGGACTTGCACTAGTGGGTAATTGGTTTGTCTTGAGTGTGGTTTTCGCTGGTACGGTTGGCTCGACCGTTGTGTGCGGCGGTATAGCTCACTTATCACGTTGGTCTGACTGAGGGCTTGGTGAGGTGTGGATGCTTGGTTCGTCTTGCGATGGGTGTGTCTTCGACTGCTCCGGTTGAGATGTGGTCGTGAGCTTATGTTATAAAAATATATATATTGTAAAGGTGAAGGTGATGGTTGTTTGGTGATTGGTTTGTTGCTGTTAGATAATAGCGATGGAAGAAGGATTTGAATATTTTATTGAAGCAGCTGGCGTTGATACAACAGTTAAAAAGAGACATTGCTTGTTGCATTTTAGAGGACATGAACTACAATATATATTCTATAATATTCCGGGAGCTTATGTCGCTGCTTACGGGGAAGACGTTTTGAATATTTCTATAAAACGGTGGATGAATATTTTGCTCTAAAGCAAAGTCTACGAAGTTCATAATATTTTAAGACTCCTCGCAAACGGGAATCATAAGGTAGCAAGAGTGTATTCACAAACATGGAAAAAAAAGGTGCTTCAGATGAGTTATGGAAGAAAACCTTAGGTGAGGAAATAAGTTAACACAAGGTTGTACTTGCAGCGAATACGAAAAATAAATAAATTTGAAAGCTGTTGAACGACAGATAGTAGATTTCAAAAATACAGACACAGGGTGTCAATAAGACACTTAACTTCAAATAAAGCACAGTCAAATCTGACAATAATTGGAAACAAGAGTGTGAAATATGTGGAAGCAAAAGACATATTGCTCGAGACAACACGTCCCGCGACAGGAACAATCTGCTTAAAATGTGGGATACTTACTTGGACACTTCCGCAACTAATGTAAGACGAGACCAACACGAAAAATAGGAAAATTGACGCAGATGAAGAATCTAAAAAGAGGGAAAATTTGGGAAACAAGTAATAATGAAGGAACATACATACATACATAAACTCACGCCCGTAATCCCTAATGGGGTGGGCAGAGCCACAAGTAATCAAGACAACTTGCAGCCACTGTTGATACGATGTCGTAAGCTGGATATGATGAACCTTATGGTGATAAGGAACATCCAACATGAAGTCTAGTTGCAAACAAATTGATAATAATAAACTATTTATTTAAGGCTAGAAAGATCCATATAATAAATACCTTAACCATGAGACACGAGGCCTCGAATAAAAGCTCTTCAATGAAGCTTGATTTGTTATTTGAACCCTCTCTAACTAAATATAATAAACTATTGTAAACTCGTAAAACTTGGACCTTCCTAACAGCTCTTGAAAGATGGTGGATGAGAGGTTCTGATAGGGTGGATATGGCTTGAGGTGCACCTACCCCATATGGGTTGATGATTAAATATCCTGAGGTCGGTAAACGGACAAACATAAATATGCACTTGTACAGTTAACTGGAACAGAACTCGCATGCCGATAGCTTTGGCATATCAACAAATGATCCAAAACAACGGGAGGTGTTAAGGAAGTGACGGGGAAACACCAAATTCGAAGGGTATGGAAATTTTGAAAGTGTGTTATCAGCGAGGCATCTAGCCAGGACATGAAGTTGGTGCCATTAATCAGAAAGGTTGATATCGTTACAACCTAAGTATGAAATATAAAAAAAAAAATACTTTAAAAAAGAACAGAAAACTTGTGGTGCTATTGGGAAAGAAAAATATTCAGCCTGAAAAGTGAAATTTCTTGGACATGAGCTCTTTGAAGAAGAAAAAAACTTATTGCACTTAAAACAAACATACTTATTAAACAAATACAGGGTGTTAGTGACATCGTAACGAAAAAAAAAATGGAACGCCTATTTTATTGTACTAAAAATGATGGTGGGTGTTTTTCTTGTCGCAAATGTTTAATTAAGATTTTCAATTTTTACTGTGCCGCAATGTAAGTCGAACAACGCGCCACACAGACGCTAAACTTACGCGCGGCTACGTTACGCGTGCGTGATACGATGTTGATATCTAGGTAGGAGTTTTCATTCTCTTGTATTTAGATGCTTAGTGGTTCAACGTTTAAAAATGTTGTTTGTTGAAGTAGAACACCTACTGCCACGATTTTTCACGCACGGTACCTACCTACCAGTTATTAAAACGTTCCTAACTTATTAACAATAAAAACCCTACTCTTGCCTTACCTTAATTGTTATTCCTTCGGATGAAGTACCTAGGTAGGTACCCTAGAACATGTCACGTCACGTAGGTATGCAACATCGCGTTTCCTCCGCGGTAGGTAGGTATCACACGCACTCACAAACACAACACCTTGCTCTTTAATAAACATCAACAATCTTCCATACTTTTGCGCAGTAAATGGTCTATGATCTATCATCATAGTCGACACTACTCATTTACAGAATGAAACAAACACTCACAAACACGAAAAAAATATCCTCGAAAAACATCACGCGATTCGGGTCAAGCTTAGTATTCGACTGAGCGGAAGCGCGCGGCGGCGTTAGCGCAAAGCATCAAAGGCGCCGACTAAGGGCGCCGACGACGCACCGGCCGCGGCCGCGTCGAGCCGACGACTAGAGAGAGAGAGAGAGAAGTATGTTTATGGTGCAAGTGACAGAGAAAGAAATAGTATCTGTTCGTATGCCTACTTTATTGGCGAGCGTTGCCCTTGACCCGTGCGCCGGCTATTCACCTGCGCATAGCTGAAGTTGTAGATACGTTATTATTATTATTGATGACATTGATAAAATTTAATAATTAGTAATTTTTATTTGTTTATTTTAAATGTGCGTTCTATGCAGCTTAAAACACAATATGGGACTGAAAAAAATCTATTATTTTTATGAATTTGGCGACAGGAAACTTCACTTGATACCTATCAACTCAAAGAAATACCTAGTATCTGTTCGTAATGCCTACTTTATTGGCGCGCGTTGCCCTTGATCCGTGAGGCTATTCACGTCCGAGTATCCATCAAGACAGATCAAACAAGCCCTAACTCGGAGGTCTTGCGTCCCAGGATCCTTTAATTATGTCTTAGAACCTTCTTGGCCTATGTGGTCCAGTGGTTGAGCGATGGGATGCGGAGGGTCCGGGTTCGTATTCCGGTGGGGACATATCACAAAAATCTGTTTATAAGGCCTTTGGTTGGGACGTTACAGGCTGATCACCTGATTGTCCGAAAGTAAAATGATCCGTGCTTCGGAAGGTACGTTAAGTCGTTGCTCCCGTCTACTAGGTACTTATGTAAGCACGTAGCCGTGACATGAATATTGTACACAGAACAGGATAGGTTTAATTAGTTCTTTACTGATGATTTAACAATGAGATTTAAAACCACGAATAACTTAGTACTTAGTACCTCGGTACCAACATGTAACAAGAAAAATAAGATCACTCCTCTCGGACAATTTTTTTCTTTGAACATGCCGACATTGCCTACGCGGCGGAGTTGCCGAACTATCGATAGGTAGATTATCAATTGTTGAACTTGAAAATTGTCTAAACTATCGAAAGTAGTGATAGTACATTTAGATCGATACTAGCGATAGTACCGATAGATCTTGCTTTGTAATAATAATGGGTATTGATCTAAAAGATCTATCGATAGGTACCTACTATTGGTTTTTTTTAACTAGGTATCGATAGAATATCGATAGGCAACACTCTGGCGGAGTGTCCGCCCAATTCTAGACGCGTTCTCGCTCGATTTTTGTGTAATGAGGTTTTGCGTAGGTACTTACATACTAAGTTGGTGGATGGTTGACATAGTAGGTAACTAATTACCTAATCTGTGGTGGTTGTGTTAGTTGGTTGTTAGTTATTCTAATGACAACAAAGAATACAATTATTTACTGTTTCAACTGTTTTAGGTAGATAATGGCCCCGATTCCTATGAGTAAATGAATGAATAACCCGGTCGAATCAAAAAGGTATCTCGCTGGTATGCAAACCGTTTGACGTGTGCTGTCAACTTAATTCTGTCGGTTGTTTTAGATTTCTGCTTAAAATTGACGTGTATTCCATAAATTTTATGCCTGTTGATTATCCGTCCATTTAAGAATAAGAATAAAATAAATTTATAAATTTACGATAGACAGAGAAAGAAATAGGATCGGTTGGTAGTGCCTACTTTGTAGGCCGCGCCGCCGCCGGCGTGCGGCGCGGGGCGCGCGGAGCGGGGCGTGCGGAGCGGGGCGCGCGGCTCGGTGCGTGTGGCCGTTGACCCGTTCGAGCAGCTGTTGTCTCCATTACATCGAAAATTTTCGATAATTTGTCATTATTGTTTTTTTTATTGAAATTTGGGTTCTATGCAGCTAAAAACACAATATGGAATTGAAAATAATTAAAAACAAAACTCAAAATTTCATGAATTTTGCGACGGAAAATTCCACTAGATATTAACTCAGAATCATGGTCTGAATCATCCCTCTCAGTATTCGTTACGATGTCACTAACACCCGGTATAAATAACAAATGTACCTATGTTTTCTATCAAAGATTCTCTACTACTCAAAGCAGAAAATTGATGAAATGAATTGATGATTGAATTTATCGATTTCATGCCATAATACGTAAGAGAGTGGTCTCTCTCTCTCTCTCTCTCTCTCTCTCTCTCTCTCTCTCTCTCTCTCTCTCTCTCTGTATTTAATTTAATTTGTTTATAGTTTTTTTAATTTCTTATTGTAAATTAAATTTTGGCAATGTTTTTTTTTGGTAAATATGTCGAAATATGGACCCTGTGATGTCTGAATTAAAGAACATATTAATATTAAAGCGACTGTAGAAAAGCAAAGTTTCTTAATGTTGGTAAATTTTATTGGCAAATGGATAAGTACCAACCCAATTTAACAACAATAACGGAACCTTTAAAGGCAATACCGCGACAAAAATCTGGAAGGAACAAAAATATCATAGAAAGAAGGCACTAATTGGGAGAAACTTAATTGAAAAGCGTCCCTAAATTATTATTTAACTATTTATAACACACCGAACACCGTTACCGACAAAACACCTGCAGAGATAAATGTGACGCGTAATAACCCCAAAGACCTGAAAAAAAAAAACAACAAAGAACATAAAGAGAAAGAGAAAGACTATGCCGACAAAAGACGACATGCGATGATGCGACACAAAACCAAAATAGGTAGATGTCGAAGATAGGAGTTGCTTGAATTAGGTACGAGCCAATTATCCTGCTGAAAAATGGAAACCTTGAACTACTGAACAATGAAACAGGGCAGCAAATAAAATGTAACATTGTCCAGTTCAAGAAAGTTTAAGGGCAGTGGCAAGTAATGGACAAGATGCTAAAAAATGTTATTTCATAATTAAACTTCTAACGATTTAGTTAAAAGATTTATTGAGGAGACTTTTATTATATTATGGCTAGATATTAATACAAACGAATGAATAAAATTTGATTAAAATAAAGGTTTGTCAAAACAAGGAAGGGATGTAGTGTTTACATAAGTACATAAACACATCTTATTGTAATACACGTAGGTATAATTAAATATATAAATAAATATGTAATTATTATTAGTAACACCCAGTGTCCCACTGCAGGCATATGTAATATATTATAAAATACTTGAATCGATATAATCGATTCACATATATATTCTGTCGTCTCGGACAATGCACTACGCGGTGGCCACAAATAAAAAAGTAAACTGTACGGGTATGTACGGGGGTGGAGTGAAGACGTAGTGTGTGGCAACGAGCCGATATTTATTTATATAATTATATTGAGACGAATACACTACAAGGAGGATTGCTAGATAGACGTTCTTATCATCTGCCAATCACTCGGCACTAGTATTTTGGCCAATATTTGGAAAATTCAGAGCAGTAGCTATTGCACAAAATTAGACAATTCTCTAAGACCAATCTCTAAGAAGTTTGTAAGCATTTTTTTTGTCCCTTTAGGCCGCTGAACTCGCAGAAATCGCGCGGCAAGAGTCGGAACTGGCTGCGCAGCGTCTTGAGGAGATGTCACGAAGCGAATCCGCTACTGATGTTCCCGCTGACGCTGAAGCCAGGTGAGAACCTACTCTTAATACCAGTAACGTACAAAATACAAATAGAAACTTCCACAAACAATATTGTGGAATGAGTTAAAGAAGTCAAAGACTTGCCTTGGCGTTTATCTTTGGAATATTAGACAGAACGACTAGTTGAGTTGTATATTTTAATGCGCGGTACGAGTAATTTCTGTCAAAGTACAGGAGCCAGTATCAGTGACGTTCATTTGCATCGTGATGTATCGAGATTAAGATCGACTCTTTTATATCTAACAGGATAGAGATAGATGGAAAATACTGCACCGATACGCGCTTGGCTCTTAAGTAAAGAAGGAGAAGAAACCAAATCTGTGCTTGAGGAATTTCTTCGTTTCGGCGAATTCTTCTTTCTTCGTTTACGACAAAAGGCCTGATATAGTCTTTTGGTGGGCTTTAGAAGTGTCTTCTGTTCTCTAACCTCAAGTGTGTCTTTTCACAGCGAAACGCCAGAAGCCCCCGCTGAGGCAGAACCAGAAGCAGAGGAACCCGAACCCGTGGTTGAAGAACCCGAATCTCCTGAGGTTAACCCTGAACCCGCTGCAGAACCCGAAGCCGCAGAGGCTAGCGAAGACGAACAAGCAGAGCCTGACGTCACAGACGAAGAATAAAAACTTTATATTATGGAGTGTGGAAGATCTACATCATATTTTTCTAGTTACCTACTATGCATTTTTTCTTTTATGAGGTGTTTAGGAGGGCAATTATGCATGTAGAAATGTTTTGAAGATTAGAATCAATTAAGAGAGGATACTTTTAACAATATGTGTAGTTTAATATAAGCTACAAGCTGAAAGTAAAATGGATTATTGTTCTAAATATCTAGTTGTTGGGCACTGGACTACTTTTTAAAAGAGCTTTATAAATTTGGCAGTCTTATGTAGATTTACGAAGCATACCTTACTTAGTTACTTCACTATGCTGTTCAGTTACAGCCTATCTGAAGTAGAGAAACTTTGTTAATTCTGATGGAACTTGAGAGGGCAGCGGTAAGAGAGTAGTCAGTGATTTAATGACGAAAAAGACAGAATACAGTCAGAGAAGGGTACCTGTCAAGTACTACTAAATAAATAAAATAAACTTTACGACAAAAAGAGTATGAAAAAGATGTCTTTTCTCTTTGAAACTAGTCTTTATTACTTCTCTACATATATCATTGCAAACAATGTTATAACTAAGCTAAACATCATTCGTGTAGTAAACATAGTTAGACAGGAATGATGTGTTAGCTAGGTAGATGTAAACTTGTATATTTATACTGCCTTTAACTTATACTTTCCATCGCGTAATCAAATTACACGGTAAAGAAAGCAGATGGGCAAAAATAAAGTTTTTCATTTAAGAAAAATACGCAGGAATTCTCACTACCACCGTTAACAAAAAACTATAAAACTAAAATTTAAATGTTCTAGTAATTAAGTGTTTCATAATGTTATATTTTGTTAAATTTTAACAATAAAAGACATATTAACATACCTTTGTACTTTATTTCATCCCACTCTATGTCAGCAGTAATTAATATTTAAAAAAAACTAACTTTTCATTTGGTTGCTATTATGATGAATAAGCTAATTTCCAACTAGTCAAATCAGTTTTTTTTTAATGAAAAAGCACACTGTGACGTCATAGAAAAACGTGATAAAATGTCTGACTGATTATAACATTTTTGTTGATTATAATTCAAAAATAAGTTAAATAGAAAAAAAAATGTTTTCAGTCAGTTTTAGATCTGTCTTTATTTAGTAATCAAAATTTCATGATTTATCTTTGACCTAGGATACTATGCAAGACTGAATAGGCACCTTCTGAGTAAACATGTTACACCATTGACACTTTCTTAACCTTTTTCAGAGGCAGAAAGGTATCAGAAAACCTAATTGATTTAAAAAATAATCACTTACATGTCTGATACTATTTTTCATCAAGAAAATTATAATTTTATTCAAATACAAAAGATTATATAGCCTAAATAAAAACCTATGATTTACTCTTATAAGTCCATTTTCACTATATTCTCCACAGTTTTCGCCACTTCTTCGTTCGTTACTTTTTTATCAGATTTCTTTTGCGGTGGTACAATCGGTGCTTTGCTAGGCTTCGGCTTAGGATTTTTATTTATTTCAACGAATTCCTTGTCCATATCTTGAACTTTTTGCTTAATCTGAAAAACAGATTGACGGGTTAGTGATTGACCCTTACCTATATCACATCCAAATAATTAATAAAGATAACATTAAATATAATGTTGTAAAATAAAACTTACGTTCTTCAAACCTAGATTAACAGCTTTAGCTTTTGTTTTCTTCAAACTTTTAGCTCCAGCCACTTTGAATACATTGGCTTTAGGACCCTTCTTTTTATTATTACCCATTTTTAATAAAATCTATGCTTATATTTAAACTAAAATTAAATTCATAAAATTGCGACGAATTCTTTCGCACACGTGCGAACCGTAAACACATGTCAAAGTGACATAGACAACGATTGGATACAAGCATATATGCTTTAAAACATGAACGGGCAGTAATTAAATAAAATGAACAGTTGACTGAGTATAATAAATGTCTGTAAATTATTTACAAAATTCGCTACTGATAAACGATTAATTTAACTAACAATTGAGCACAATTTATTGTTTGTTTGATATAAATAAGTGATTAATGTGTATGAATATCCGAACATTACAATTAATTGATAAAAAATCTTTGTTTTTCGGCGGGAAAACTTAAGTTGAGCGGGAGCTTAAATTTTTCTTGTGAAGTTTAATTTAAAATATTATTTGTAAAAAGTGTACAAATATAGTATTTTAAGTAGTGTAATTATGGACGGTGATGAGGGGGGTGGGGGCGAAGCCCCCAACCCCGGGTATAAGCGAAAAAGGACGCTGGACAATAGCGGTAGTGGTGAGTGTAGTGACACGGCGGCGGGGGTGAGTGACTTCACATCTTTCGCGCCATACTTTAAACCGAACTATAAGAGATTATACCCCGAAAACTCTTTGGGCAATGAATTTAAGGTCTACGTGCAAGGAATCAATGGAACCTCGACTGAAAGATTAGGCAACAAAAGCCCAGTCTATTTGAACCATATTTTCCAGACGGAAATAAAAGGTGTGGTGGCAATCCACAGAGTGAATGCTAATAAGATTGCTGTGACTTTCAAACAATTTATTACGGCAAACAATTTCTTAACAAATACAGGATTCTTACAAAAACAAAATCTGACAGCGTATATACCTTCGGCTCATATTGAGAAGATTGGAATTATCCGTTTTGTCCCAACTAATATTTCTAACAAAGAACTATATGACAAACTTTCATCCCACTTTGACATTATTGCAGTACGTAGATTCACAAAAAAGGTTGGCAATCAAAAGATTCCCCTTCAAACAGTAAGCTTAACTTTTTTGTCGAATGTATTACCAGATACAGTGCAATACGATTTATTCTCTTACAGGGTTTTTGATTATGTTCCTCCGTTGCAGCAATGCTATCGTTGCATGAAATTTAATCATTCAGCAAAAATATGTAATGGAAAGCAACGTTGCAGCTGCTGCGGCGGTGAACATATATACAAAGAATGTAATACACCAAACGATTTATGTTGCGCGAACTGTGGTGGCCCTCATTTGGCTATTTCAAAAGCATGTCCTATTAAAATGAAAAAAATTGAAGAAAAACGAAATAAAATTACTTATGCTAGTATTACAAATACAAAAAAGTTAAGCTATGCTGATAATGAATTCCCTCCCCTGCCTCAGACAACCAAAACTATTTCTTACGCGAATAAAGCAATTGTAAATAAATCTGTAAATAAACCTGTACACAAAATTGTAAATAAAGATGTAAATATCCCTCCTGTACATGTTGTAAATAAAAATGAAAATGTACAAAAAGAAAAAAATACCCCACCCCCGCAAGAGACGATCGATGTTAGGGCCCAGTTACTTAATAACGAGGCCCTTACGTCGGCTATCGTCCGTACACTTGTGGAGTTGGCTAACAATGTTAGCAATCTGCCAATCACAAATGCTAAAATTAAAGATATGCTTTTACAAAATCTTTCATAATGGATCCCAATATACATTCACAGTTACGAATTGCTCAGTATAATATCCAAAGTGTTCGCAATAAAAAACCATTGTTAAATAAGTTCTTGCAAGAACAAAATATTGACATTTGCCTTCTGAATGAAACCTGGCTCAATAATAATCATATTCTTCGTGTCTCTGGATACAATACTCATTTTAAAAATGCTCAGAATGAACATGGTGGTGTAGCAATACTTATTAAACCTTATCTTAAATATAAAAACCTACAAACTACCTTCTATGAAGATGTACAATCAATTGCTATATCACTATCAACAGTGAATGGCGATCTTACAATCCTGTGTGTTTATTGTCCTCCCACTAGTCACATTAGAATAAGTAAACTTCGTAATATAGTTAGAGATCTCCCAAAGCCTATATTCATAGCTGGTGACTTTAATGCACATCATACAGCTTTTGGTTGCCTTTCTATTAAAGGACGTGGACAACAACTGTACGACTTAATGGACGACTTAGACCTATGCATATTAAATGATGGTAATTTCACAACTATAAATTATCCTAATAGAAATCCATCTGCAATTGATGTCAGCTTTGCTAGCCCAACTATTACACCACTGTGTGAGTGGATGGTGCATGATGATAATATGGGTAGTTATCACTTTCCAACTATTACAAATATCACATTAGCCATAGACAGGTACCAGGTAAACCCTCCTACTGAGAAGTTTTTGTATGATAAAACAGACTGGAGTTTATATAGCCAAATGTCTCTAAATTACTTCTCCAATGTAACTGTGAATGTTTCTAATCCAATGGAATCATATAACTGTTTTTGTGATCGGCTTAATGCCCTTAAGTTGGAGTGTGTTCCTAGATTTATTAAAACTAACGCGTATAGAAGTAAGCCGCCAGCTCCATGGTGGAATAAAAGATGTGAGGAGGCTGTAATTGCCTCCTATAAAGCCTTGAATTTCTATAGAAATAATCCTAGTATGGCAAATTTTATTAAGTATAAAAGATTGGATGCAATTAAAAAGAGAACTATTTCTGAGGAAAAGAAAAGCGGTTGGAGAATTCTATGTGATAGTTTTAACAGAACTACTCCTATTAGTCAAATCTGGAATTATATCAAAAGATTTAAAGGCATTAAAGTTGGAAATAGGTCATATAGTGATGAATTTGTTAATCCTTTTTTAGATAAACTTGCAGATAGAGGTGAACAAGTTGATAATTTAAATAATTTCTTTAGTCTTCATAATGACAATGTAAATACTAATTTTTTAATCCAACCATTTTCTTTTCAAGAATTCAAAGTTAGTTTACAAAGTCGTAGGAACACATCTCCAGGATTAGATGACTTTCCATATATTTTAATCAAAAAATTAGATCCATCTGTACAAATATTATTCCTTGATATACTTAATGCTCTTTGGCTTCAACTAGAAATACCACAGTCATGGAAAACACAATGTGTTGTGCCAGTACTTAAAACAGATAAACCACCAGACAATGCAAATTCCTATAGACCAATTTCGTTATCATCTTGTTTAGGAAAAATTTTCGAGAATATGATTAAAATCCGTCTTGATTGGTATGTTGAGTCCAAGGGTATTATACCAAATATTCAATATGGCTTCAGGCGAGGAAGAAGTTGTGCAGACAGCTTTGTCTCGCTTGTGTCAGATCTGAAAAATGCAAAAACAAATAAGTTAAGTGTTGCTTGTGCCTTTCTTGATGTACAAGGCGCATTTGATAATGTGCAACCTGGTATTCTGGTTAAGATTATGTCTCAACTAGATATACCTGGGGTACTATGTCAGTGGATTTATAAATTTTTAGTAGATAGGACTTTATATGTCCGACACAATAATACTTTATATGGACCCAAAACTGCTTCTAAAGGCACAATGCAAGGGGCAACTTTATCCCCATTGTTGTATAATATATATACATGTGAAATTTGTAAATATGTAAATATACAAGATGTAAATATTTTACAATTTGCTGACGATCTAGTTGTATATAGTGTAAATAATGATATTGATTTTGCTATTAATAATGTAAATAATGCTTTAAATAGCCTACATGTATATTATAGCACCAGGCTCAAATTAAATATAAACCCTAGCAAAAGTAATGTTATGATTTTTACAAAAGATCTCCCAAGCACAGCTGTGTTTTTTAATGATCAGGTCATCCCAGTAGTAAATAGACATACTTTCTTAGGAATAATCATTGATAATAGGTTATCATTTGAACAGCATGTTAATTATATTGTACAAAGAGCATCAAAAGGTATAAATATTATGAGATGCTTAGCTGGAGTTTCTTGGGGAGCTGACCCAAAAATATTGTCCATTCTGTATAAAGCCATTGTAAGAAGCCATTTTGACTATAGTTGTTTAGCATATTTAGATAGTCACTTTGTAAATAGATTAGATGTTGTACAAAATAAGGCTTTGAGGATCATATCTGGTGCTATGTGTTCAACTCCCATTCGTGCTATGGAGGTTGAGACGGGTGTAATGCCTCTCACCATAAGAAGGCTATTAATTGCTGAAAGATTTTGTATAAAGCTACAAGCTTCTGACAATAAAGAAATAATTAAAAGAATATTACCTCATCCATGTCAGCAAATTGCACCCTCAATAACTGGAAGTGACCTTCTCTGTCGTAAATCACCAAGCATGTCTCAAATTTTCCTTAAAACACAGATAAAATATTCAAGTATATATAAATATTCTCCATGGCCTTGTTACTCCCTATCTTACAATAGTTTATTATTTGGAATTTCAGTAATAAAAACTAAGGTGGACAATAATCATGAATTTCTTCAATTTATTGAACAAAATAAACAATATTATACATTGTTTACCGATGGCAGCAAAGGTCAGGCCCATGTCCGTAGTGCGGTATATGATCCTCAAATAAATTTTTGTCAAAGTTTTGCTCTTAGCACCAATGCCAGTATTTTTACTGCAGAGGCATATGCAGTTTTAGAAGCGCTGAAAAAAATTTGTAAAATTAATAGTCACAAGTATTTTTTAATACTCACTGATTCATTAAGTGTTCTCCAGGCACTAGACAATTTAAACTTCCACTTCAAATCCAACTATTTATTATTTAAGATAATTCAAATTTTATATGAATTTAAAGCTGTCAAGGGAGTTGAAATATCCTTTATGTGGATACCCTCCCATAGAGGAATAACAGGAAACGAAATTGCGGATAAAGCTGCATATGAGGGGACTAATTTATTAGATGTTTCATTTGTTGGAAATACTCCATTCACTGATTTCTATGCATCAATTAAAAAGGATATGTTAGAAATATGGATTGATTTTTGGAAAGAAGACCAACAAGAAAAAGGAAAATGGTACGGAAGCGTACAAGAAGTTTTACCAACTCAACCGTGGTATAACAATTTGAAGGTTGCTAGCCGAGATTTTATTACGACCATGAACCGGCTTCGTTTTGGCCACCACACCACTCCTGCACATTTATATAGATTGGGTATAATACTGGATAACAAGTGCACCGCCTGTGAAAATACTGTTGGTGATATTGAACATTTGATTTTCAGCTGTCATAAATTTCCGTTAGAAAGACTCATCCTTGCCAGTGAATTAAGTGAAAAATTACCAAATACCCCCCGCCGCCTTAAAGATTTATTAAAAAATGTGAAGTGTTTCCAACCCATTTATAATTACATTAAGAAAACATTTCAAAAAATATAAGTGCATATTTTCATGTGTCTGCTGGAATCAGCTCCAAAATGAAGACGTGGCCTAAAGGTCTATGTAACCAGGCCAAAAATTCCAAAAAAAAAAAAAAAAAAAAGATAAAAAATCTACTGATAAGACGTCGCTATCTAATTTCTAGTTTTAGCTTTTTCACAACAAGAAAACTTGTTTTTATATTTAAAAGGTCAATAAAAGCCGTCAAAATTATTTACTATTCCAAATACAACGGTAACCAACCAGCCATGGCTAAGGTATGAGAGACGACGCCTGTTTACTTATGCTTCGATCAATTTTATATTTAATTTAGCGATTTGCATAGTGGATAAACCTGATTATTCTATAAACTTGTTTTCAAATCTAGTTCCATTTAGTTTGTGCCTGTATCCTGCTTAAGTTAGATCTGTTCTGTGCTGCTTGATATTTTTTTTCGTTTGCCTTTTTATAAAAACTTTGAGTAATGTCTGTAGAAAGTGAAGTTATTGAGAGTAAGGTAAACCTAAACCTAGAACTTTATTATTATTATGTTAAATATTTTCGACACTCACACGTTAAAAAAATCCTTCACCTGTTTCTCTACCAGTTTTCAGATCTTGTTATTCTGCTTTATATTGTTTTGAATTTTAAATGCCTATCCTTGATAGTTAATAGCATAAAATTAATTCCTTGGAATTACCGTAAAATAGTATTTTAAACATAATGCTCCAAATATGAACTACTTACTTGAAATGAACCTTTTTTATTCCTTTTTTATTTGCAGCCAGTATTGTATTCATACTGGCGAAGCTCATGCTCCTGGCGCGTGAGAATCGCGCTAAACTTAAAAGAGATACCATATGATATAAAGGCTGTGAGCCTCATCAAAGGAGGAGGGGAACAACACTGTAATGAGTACCGGGAAGTCAATCCGATGGAACAGGTGCCCTCACTTGTAATAGGTATGGAAATTGTTCTAATTTTAAATAAACTCTTTTTTAATTTAAATTTCATCATAAGCTGCCTAGCAAAGAGGTTTCGTTACACAATTATTTGTAAATTTACAGATGGGCACACATTCATAGAATCTCTTAGCATCATGAATTATTTGGAAGAGACTAGACCCCAAAGGCCACTTTTGCCTCAAGATTGCTACAAACGGGCCAAAGTTCGTGAGATATGTGAGGTAAGTTAACATTGTTTAATAAGTTTATTACATACTTACATCATCTTATGTAAATATGACAAGAAGTCTTCTTATGTGATAGATAATGTTATCTGTTAATCTCACCTCTATTATTGTTTGATATACCACAAGGATGAGAGTGCAGCTGTACAGCAGTCTGCTATCAGTCATCAATTATATCATACAAGTAAACAACTTGTATATATCACTGTATAATTAAATTTGCTAGTTCAGAACATAACCATCTTAGGATTTTGCATAAAGAGTGGCTGCTTCTGATTACTTGTGGTCTGCCCGCCGCATGAGAAATACAGGCATGATTTGATGTATGTATTTATTTTATTTTTATAACTCAACTCTACAGGTAATCTCATCCGGCATCCAGCCTCTTCAGAACCTAATAGTCCTGATATATGTCGGTGAGGAGAAGAAGAAGGAATGGGCCCAGCACTGGATCACTAGAGGGTTCAGAGCGGTGGAGAAGTTGTTGTCAGCCTCTGCTGGCAAGTACTGTGTGGGGGATGAGATCACCCTTGCTGACTGTTGTCTGGTACCCCAGGTCTTCAATGCTAGGAGGTGAGTTTGAGTGGCTTGAGCAGGTGGAGATGGATACCGATTAAAGTTTCTGAATCACCTAATTATTGAAGTACTTCCCCTGGTAATTGCCGAGGACATATCAATGGATATATTTCTCATCACGCCAAGTTCTCCATAGCTTATCTGCTCATAGTAACACAAACTGAAGTTTTAATTTAAATTGCCCAGACACTTAGATTTTACACTAGCTTTTACAATGGTTCATAAGTATAAAGTAACTAGCTTTAGTCCGCGGCTTCGCTCGCGTTAAACACGTATCCCCTTCCGCTAATGTACCAATTTTTAGCTTGCTACTTTGAAAACTGCTAAAAGTCTTATATAATTTCACCCAGGTTGTGTAGTAGCAGTAGGATGTATGTGTTGGAAATTATATTTATTTATGTATGGCAACTCGGCCGTAAAAACTCGTCTCTGCGACACTGATTTATATGTGTGCTCTTTCGCAAATAAATTAATTCAAGTACGGCGAATCCCGTATTTTTATTGTAACCATACAAACCTCTTCAGTATGTAACCTGTTTATATTTTTATCACAAACAACAATAAAAATAAAGACACTGTCTTCCCCAGATTCCACGTAGACCTACGACCGTTTCCGATAATCCTGCGCATAGACCGCGAGCTGGAGAACCACCCGGCGTTCCGCGCCGCGCACCCTTCTGCGCAGCCCGACTGCCCTCCAGAGATCGCCAAGTGAATACTGCCTCCATCCACGCGCTGGCTCCCTCAGCTGATATAATAAAAAAAATATAAGTGGATAATTTCTAAGTGGATATTTATTGCCTAAGCTTTTTTTTTGACGTGACTTATTGTAGATTTGCCGCAAACGGCATTAACTACTTGGTTTTCTACATAACATAAGCTCACGACTATATCCCAATTGGAGTAGTCAGAGGTACATCCATCGCAAGATGAACTAAGTACCCACACCTCACCGAGCTTTCTGTTAGACCGACATAATAGGTGGTGAGCCGTATCACCGTCTATTATGGCTAGTAAAGGGTTTTCTGTTCTCATGTTAGCTACTAAAATTTTGTGTCCTACAATATCGTGCCCTATATGTGTGATGTCCTGGTTGAAAGTTTCACTTAACAGCTGCTGTAAAAATACTCTTAAATATTAGTGGGATCAACAATTGTATACTAAAATACATAGTTACTTAAATCTACAAAAATGTCTATTGTTGGGTTTCTAATTTGAAAACAGCAAAGTATCTTCACTTCAAATTTGTTAGTGGCACACATGATTTTAGAAATAACTATTCATAAGTATTTCACTTAGAAATTAACCACCGAAAATTTTCAAAATACTATAATCTATCCAACATTTTCGATATAAGTTTATGGCTAAAATTCTTTACTTTTTCCTATTGATTCATATTATATTTCTATTCCAACGCGTGGGCTTGGTGAAAATGAAACTTATATGTAAGACTTATACAATTTTATATACAACATTTGCTTTATATACATTCCTAGATATAAGCTTTACGTACTATAAGTAAGTAATATTGTTCTAGTCGCAATAATGAATTTACGCAAGGTTTTGGGTACTTGACTATTATACTTTATATGTGTAATAAATAATATATACCTTTATAAATAGTATATTGTGCCATTACATTCCATTTTGATTTATAGTAATGTGTTAAACTAGTACAAATTGATTTATTTAATTTAATAAAATGTACTTGATTTTTGAAATTCATTTTCGAATCCTTTTTTAGTATGGATGGTGAGCGGAATAAGCGCAATAAAAGATTGACCATAAGAAAAAGGTCGTCAACTCTTTGTATCTTTTCATATAGGTAACGTGAATGTAAAAGTTCGGTTTGATTTTCATCGATGCTGATGGTTTATATTTTAAATTGTTTGCATTTGATCTCACCGAATAGTTGAAAATGTCTTCTTCATTTTTAAAATATAGAAAAATTTTACATTTTAGGTTTTAAGAACGCATTCGTAAATTTACAAAAAAAATATCTTGAACGCATTGGAAAAGCGCCCTCTTTAGTAAATGACAGAAAGTAACATGAAATAGGGTGGCAGCTGTGAATATTTTGCTTATAACTTGGGTAACAAATGACGATAGAAAACAAAATAGTGAGGCAAAATAAGAGGCAATGATCCATTGATAAAAATAATTATTAACCTATAACGATTTCATTAAAGGGAAAGAAAATAAAATCAAAAGATACTTAAAAAACATTTTGAGAGTAAATAATCATAATACGTTGAAAGTCTCTCTTGTCACGTAGGTCAGCTGGAAGAAATCTCTTTGTTTAGAGATAAGCTTGCCTCTACTATCTGTTTTCTTTGTATGTTTCTTGTGTCTGTTTTATTGTGTACAAATAAATAAATAATATTACACACATTTCTTAAAATGTTCTTCTTCTATCGTGTGGGTTGTGAGGTGGAGTACGAACCTCCAAACGCCCCTGACATGGGTCATGTAACGACTACTTACTTACTTAGTAGTAACCGGGACCAACGACTTAACGTGCCTTCCGAAGCACGGATCATCTTACTTTTGGATAAAATCAGCTTGTTAATGGCCCCGATTCCTGCAGACATCTCTTAATTTTACTTTAAGTTATACCTGTCATTTTCTTATACGCCGAAAAGGAAAGGGACGGATGATTGACAGCTCTTAATTTTAGGAAGAATGAGTAAATAAATGAATAACCCGGCCGAATTTTTAGACGGTTGTTTTAGATTTGTGCTTAAAATTGACGTGTGTTCCATAAATTTTATGCTTGTCGATTACCCGTCCCTTTCCTTTTCGGCGGATAAGAAAATGACAGATATAACCTAAAATAAAATTAGATGGTGTTTACAGGAATTAGCACCATTATCTTTTGTTAATAATAATGTGGTTTATGGTAGAATCACTATAAATTAATGGCAACACCGAGTAGCGGTCTGTCAAACGTATGATTCTTGGCGGGAACTTCAACAAAGGCGCAACTTTTGAATTTTTTTTGAAAAATTTTATTAATTTCTTTGTTAAAAATTGTATAGAACTTCAGTGTATTATAGTGTAAATAGTGTTTCTGTCCTCCTATCATGGAGGGAAATGAGGATCAGGGGGATGGTCCCCCTAATCCTGCTAAAAAGAGGAAGGACTTGTCCCTGTCCTGTAGCGGCGTCGGCGGTGAGGATAGTGACTTATATAAACCTTACTTGAAACCGAACTATAAAAGACAATATCCAGAAAATAGTTTCATGACTGAATATAAAGTGTTTATTGAAAGTTTGGACAAAGAACGCTTAGGCAATAAAAGTCCAATATACTTGAACCATATTTTTGCAACAGAAGTGAAAGGTGTAATGGCAATTCGCAGGATTAATGCCAATAAAATTGCGGTGGTATTTAAGCAGCACAATACTGCAAATAATTTATTGAACAACAGTGCTTTTTTGGAAAAGTACAAGCTGAAGGCATATATTCCGGCAGCACAAATTGAGCGCGTTGGGGTGATTCGCTTTGTCCCAACAAATATCTCTACCAAGGAATTATACACTAAACTGTCCTCTGTGTACGACATTGTCGCAGTACGGCGCTTCACGAAGAAGGTGGGGCAGAACCGTGTCCCACTGCAGACCGTAAGCATAACGTTTCTGGCGAATTCGCTTCCTGATTGTGTACAATATGATTTATTTTCGTACCGTGTGTTCGATTACATCCCACCTCTGCAGCAGTGTTTCCGCTGCTTTAAATTTAATCATTCAGCCAAAGTTTGCAATGGCAAGCAAAAATGTAGTATCTGTTCCGGGGAACATATTTACAAGGAATGTGACAGGCCTGATGAGCTTTGTTGCTCGAACTGCGGCGGACCTCACCTGGCCGTGTCTAGGACGTGTCCGGTAAAGGTTAAGAAGATGCTTGAAAAGAAAAACAAAATTACTTATGCAAGTGTAGCAAACACGAAAACATATGAAACAGACTTCCCTCCTTTACCAGACAAGTCTAACACTAATAATACTATAAATAATAACAATGTAAATAAACCTACAAAAAAGTCCCCTGTAAATAAAACCAACCCTGTGAATATTGTAAATAAGGCTTTCCCCGAGGAATATATGGTGTCGTCAGCACCCTCCACGAATATTCGAACTCAAATCGTTGAGAATAAAGACGTGTTACAAGCTCTCGTAGCTACAATAGTTCAGTTAGGTAACAAGACTGATAACACGCCGATTACGGCAGTGTTAATACAAGAAATGCTACTAAAAAACTTACCTACTAATAATGGATAATAGCTTAGTATCACAGTCACAATTACGTATTGCGCAGTATAATATTCAAAGTGTTTTTAGCAAAAAAGAACTACTAATAAATTTTCTACATAATAAAAATATTGATATATGTTTGCTTAACGAAACTTGGCTTAAAGATCATCAGCACTTTAGTATACCAGGGTATAACTTTTATAATAAAAATTCTATTAATAGTCATAACGGTGTCGCTATATTAATAAAGCCATATTTAAAATATAATATCCTAAATACTAGATTTTATGAGGACATTCAAACTGTTGCATTGTCTGTCTCTTCAGTAATGGGTAACATTACTATTCTTTGTGTCTATTGTCCACCTACAAGTAGCCATATCAGGTTAAATAGATTGCGCAATATTATAAGGGATCTCCCGAAACCTATATTAGTTAGTGGCGATTTTAACGCACATCATATTGCATTTGGTTGTATATCCACCCAGGGCCGAGGTAGAGATTTATATGATGTAATAGATGATTGTGATTTATGTATTTTAAATGATGGAAATTATACCACTATTAACTATCCTACACGTAATCCATCAGCAATTGACGTTACTTTTGTAAGTTCAAATCTTGCACCCCTTTGTGATTGGTTGGTACATGACGATGCTATGGGAAGCTATCATTACCCTACTATAACTACTATTGCGCTATCTATAGACAGATATCAAATAAATCCCCCTGAGGAAAAATTTTTATATAATAGAACGGATTGGAAGAGATTCCAAGAGCTCTCAGAGTCACATTTTCGGGACATGACGATAGATGAAAGCAATCCTTTAGATTCGTATTTTGATTTTTGCGCACGTCTTGATTCACTGAAACTAATATTGATACCCCGTTTTGTAAGAACAGACAACTTTAGAAGTAGGATCCCCGCCCCTTGGTGGAACGACACATGTCGTAAAAGCGTTATTGCTTCATATGATGCTTTAAAAGTTTACAGGCAGGAACCCACTATAGAAAATTACATTAATTATAAACGATTAGATGCCTTGAAGAAACGAACTTTAAAGGAACAAAAAAGAAATGCATGGAATAATCTTTGTGAAAGCTTTAACAGAACCACTCCATTAAGCAGAATATGGAATCTTATTAAAAGATTTAGGGGTGTTAGGAAGTCTAACAATTCATGTCAGGATGAGTTTATTCAACCTTTTCTTTTAAAACTGTCTGATAATACTAATTTGATAAACTTTAATGCAGTTGGCACCTACTTTAATCTTAATAATGATAATCCAAAATCTAGATTTCTGTTAGATCGTTTTTCTTGGGAAGAATTCATATTTAGTCTACAATCTAGGAAAAATACTACTCCAGGTCTTGATAATTTTCCATATTTACTTATAAAAAATTTACATATTACTGTACAGAAATTATTTCTTAAAATTCTAAATAGTTTATGGCTTCAAAAATCTATTCCAAACTCATGGAAAACGCAATGTGTTGTTCCAGTATTAAAGGCTGGTAAACCTCCTGATCTTGCAACTTCATATCGACCTATTTCATTGTCGTCATGTCTGGGAAAGATATTTGAGAACATGATTAAAAATCGCCTTGACTGGTATGCAGAGTCGAATTGTGTCTTTCCATATTTTCAGTATGGATTTCGCAGAGGGCGTAGTTGTGCTGATAGTTTTATCTCACTTATCACGGACCTGAAAAAAGCCAAAAATGCTAATTTAAATACAATTTGTGTCTTTTTAGATGTGCAAGGAGCATTTGACTCTGTTGATCCTGGCATACTAGTCAAGATTTTGACTGAAAGTATTGAAATACCTGGACAAGTCTCTAAATGGATTTATGACTTTCTCAGTAACAGAACATTATATGTTAAATACAATAATGTCCTTCATGGTCCTAAAATGGCATCCAAAGGGACAATGCAGGGCGCTACACTCTCGCCCTTGTTGTACAACATGTACACATCGGAGATATGTAAATATGTAGATACTAGTAATGTAAATATTTTACAGTTTGCTGATGATTTAGTGGTGTATAGCTCTCATTCAAATTTATTAATTGCAATGCGTAATATTAATACGGCCTTGTGCCAATTGGACAATTACTATAGTAACAGATTACATTTAAAGATAAATGCTTCTAAAAGCAGTTTGATGATATTTGGTGATGACAGTCCTACTGTAGATATTAGGTACAGTGGGGATGTCATACAAAGAGTAAATCAGCACAAGTTTTTGGGTGTAGTTATTGACCAAAACCTTAAATTTGAGGACCATATTAAATATATTAGTAAGAATGCTTTAAAAGGTCTCAATGTTCTGAGATGCCTTGCAGGAGTATCTTGGGGTGCAGACCCTAATATATTGTCAATGTTGTATAAATCCATTGTACGAAGTCACTTTGATTATAGTACTTTAGCATATTTGAATAGTTCTTATGTACATAGACTAGATATTATACAGAACAAAGCTTTGAGAATTATATCTGGAGCTATATGTTCAACACCTATAAGAGCCATGGAGGTTGAAACCAAAATCATGCCTTTGGTTTTGAGAAGGATTGTGTTAGCTGAAAGATACTGTGTAAAATTGTTGTCATCTCAAAACAATTATGTAATTGAAAGAGTGGTTCCTCACCTGATACCAGTCTCGGGTCCATTGGCTGATGCAGTTGACATCTTGCAAAGTGTCTCTCCACATTTGTGTCGTATTTATCTGGAAATGCATAGAAAATGTTCTAATATCATTAAGCAGTCTAAATGGCCTTGTTACAATCACTCTTTTAACAGTATAATACATCCTATCACAGTTATCAAATCCACAGTATGTTGTAATAATGACCTGTTAGCATTTTTAGATGATAACCAACCATTTTATACTTTATACACTGATGGTAGTAAGGGTGATAATTATGTAAGATCAGCTGTTTATAATCCCCAAACTAAGTTTGCTCAAAGCTTTGTTCTTGATAACCAATGTTCTATATTTACAGCAGAGGCTTATGCAGTTTTAGAAGCTATAAAAATGATTCGACTTGTAACTATTAGTAAAAGATTTTTAATTTTAACTGACTCTTTGAGTCTTATTGAAAGTTTAAAAAAGATAAATATCTCCTTTAAAACTAATTATTTGCTGTATATAATTAAGCACTATATATATGAACTATATTTAAAAGGAATAGACATAGCTTTTATGTGGATTCCTTCACATAGAGGAATTTCTGGCAATGAAATAGCGGATAAGACTGCATTTGAAGGGATTAACGCATTAGATGTTAAATGTATTGTAAAGGTTCCATTAACTGATTACTATGGTTTGATAAGAAGCGACGTACAACAGCTCTGGAAGGACGCGTGGAAAAAGGATCAAGAACAAAAGGGCAAATGGTATGGAGAAGTACAAGAAGACTTACCAACTAAGCCATGGTATTCGAAGCCCGAATACAAACGTGCTAGCCGAGAATTCATATGTACCATCAATAGACTGAGATTTGGCCACCATAAGACACCAGCACATCTTACAAGACTGCGAATAATTGAGCAGCAAACTTGTCCGTATTGCAATAGTGAAGACTCGCCCGACATAGAACATATGATTTTTGTGTGTCGTCAATTTTCTATTCAAAGATTAGTGCTTGCGAGTGAAATCAGTGACATTATTCAAATTGACAATCAAGTAACTTCCTCCCGCCGCCTTATTGACCTACTACATAGTGAAAAATGTCTCGCTCCATTATATAAATACATAAAAAACACTGTTGTGAATTTATAAACATATTTTGTGCTGTGCTTGTGCTACGTACAAACTAAAATAATTTAAAAGACATGAAACGAAGACTTGGCCCAAAGGACTTGATTCCAGGCCATAACCCTTATAAAAAAAAAAAAAAATGTCAAACGTATCGAACGCCTTGTTGCCGATGCCTGCTTGCTCCGTGCTTCGGAAGTTTATTGAGTATTGTTGTGTTCGCGTCGGTATCGGCCACTTATCCGTACACTGCTATTCGTTATGAATTCAGTGCTGTGTTTAGTGATCAAATAACAATGCAACCACTCACCAGTTAAGTGCAGTGCTGTGAATTTGTGTGTGTGCCGCTAAGATGACCGAGAAAAACAAATCGGAAAAGATGACTAATTCATCGAAACCAGTTCCTATGAAACTTTTTGCAGCCTGGGAAGTGGACAGGACGCCTTCCAACTGCATTCCCAGGTATGGTAAAGTGTGTATAAATGTGTGAAAGTATGGGTTTGTGTTAGGATTTCGCGATGGTTGTGAGGCGATGGTCTTGAGTTTATTGTGTCCGTATCGTTGTCGGTTGTATGTTAAATGGCCAGTACCTAGTTATATTTGCTCGGAACACGTCGATGTGATTGTATTGTGTGTGCGGCACGGTAATTATTATAATATTTCGCCGGTTATCGGCGGAGCGCCGCACATACCAACGTCTGTTTACGATTAATAAGTCAATCAAACTTATTTTTAATTGGGTCATTGTTTACACTGGCTATGAGATTGTGGTAATAGGTCATTAAACATTTTAAACTTCATTATTTTAATTGAAAACTGTTACTTCATTCAGTAGTTTGTTTATTGTAATTGGGTCATTACCTATAGTATTGAAAGAAATCATCTGTTTAAACATTGTATTTATTATTACAAGTGCCTATAACATTTGTTTTATACTTGTGTTTCATGAACATATTAAAAAATCTGTTGCAAGTATTCTGATAGTAATCACATTGGTTCCTAACAGTGTTACAAAAAAATAAACACATAAGAAATATCATTTAAATATTATAGTTACCTATTTTGTTTTTAGGATATATTTCTAGTATTTTCCTGTAATATACCTAATTCAATATGAATAATGACATTACAGTCATAGTTACCTAACAGTGAACACATTATATTACACTTAATACAAAAACCAACATTAAAACATCTAACAGTGCAGTAAAGATAAGTATTTATTTCTGTTTACTTGAAGGAAACACTGAAGCAACCAGACAATTGCTTTTATATAATAACACATATAATATTTAATAATAAACATAATGATTAATTCATTTACTTATAAATAACAAATAAAATAAATAATTCAATTTATTCCAGGCAAAACAAAATAATAAATATTCAGAATATAATGTTATTGTAGACAAAATAAACACACATTTTATGAGGATACACAATTAATATATAATTTTAATGTAAAATAATGATTAATGAAAATTGTTATTGTTCAAATAATAACAAGAAAAGCAAATTTGTTTTTTATTAAAATCACAGATTTAAAAAAAAGGAAGTGAAGATATATAAACTCAAGTTGATAATCCCTAATGGATGGGCACAGTAATTAGAAGACTTCTTGCAGCCACTTTAGATACAAATTCCTAAGATGGGTATGACAAACCATAAATGGTGCCCATCAGCCCATAAAAAAAAAATCTATAATAAAGCAGACTTTGGCACAATCTGTAGGCTTCTACTGCTTAAACGTGTTAATAAAAATTAAAGATGCACATAATCAGCTAAATGCATCATTTCACTGGAATACATTTGTGTATTTGCTTAACAATTAGCTACTTCTTGTTGCATTTCTGAATAATTTTTGCGCTCCATTTGTTCAGCTGTTTGAATAACATGATATAATGGGGCCTTATACAGAACTACATCAACCATAATATGCATTTAGTAAATTAAACTTTCACTTGTTTTGACAGTTATTATTGTATATTTGAATTCATGAATGGATCATAGATAATTTTTATCACATGGTTTCCAAGATTTGTGCTCAGGTAATGGCAATAGAGGAGCTCGGTGGCGCAGCGGTAAACGCGCTCGGTCTGCGATTGTTGAAGTTAAGCAACTTTCGCAAAGGCCGGTCATAGGATGGGTGACCACAAAAAAAAAAATGTTTTCATCTCGAGCTCCTCCGTGCTTCGGAAGGCACGTTAAGCCGTTGGTCCCGGCTGCATTAGCAGTCGTTAATAACCACCAATCCGCATTGGGCCCGCGTGGTGGTTTAAGGCCCGATCTCCTTATCCATCCATAGGGAAGGCCCGTGCCCCAGCAGTGGGGACGTTAATGGGCTGGTGATGGTGATGGTGATGAATGGCAATAGGCTCACCCTCTATTACACAGGACTACTACTATGTATAGTGTACCTCTGCCTACCCCTTTGAGGATACAGGCGTGATGCAATGTTAGTTTATCAAATGTAACACAAGTCAGAATCTCTATTTGGGTGGGCAGTCACAAGACGTTAGAAGAACTAATTTTATACAGTTGTTGAGGCCCCTGAAAATTGGGAGTATGTGACGCGCAAATCGGGACGCTGGTAACACTATCCGCGCCAGAGCGTCAGAGATACTCAAAGCAAACACTTCATTTGATGAGTTTTTACTTAGCTTGAAACCAAAGCCGCGTCTATTCGGTTCTCCCTAGTGTTGTTCCGTTTTCCCAGGGTCCGCTTACCTAACCTGAAGATTTGGCAGGTCCGGTTTACTTTTTTTACAGAAGCGACTGTCTGTCTGACCTTCCAAACCGAAAACTGGGCTGGCTTTCCAGCCCAGTACACGTGAGGTCGCATACCTCTGAAACACACTTCTCGGCATGAGGGTTTCCTCACTATGTTTTCCTTCACCGCTGAGCACGTGATAATCATCTATGATCCAAACATGAATTCGAAAATAAGTTTAAGAATCATTGGTTTCTAGGATTCGAACTTGCGCCATCAAAGTGAGAGTCAAGGGGTAGCTTACGACCGGGCTAAAACGACCCACGTCACATACCGAGCCAATAATCTGTGTTGAATGCGCCGGAGTGGGTATTATTCCTGATAGCTAGCAGATTGCCATGTGGGTGTCTGCCGAGGAAACGTACAGGCACGTTTGATAATGTGTTTAACACAAGGCCACTGGAATTATTCAATTGAACTTGTACTATTTATTTTGATTACCACAAGGGCCTTAACTGGACCCAAAGGAGGCTGGATAAACATATCTTTATAGAGCTCAAGACAGAAAGGATAAACGGGCAATTTATATTCCATATCGTCGCTTCTTTCAGTTAATTTCAGTCCGGTTAAAAATTGAAACCACATTTTTTTTTACCTGGATTGAAATAAAGTCATTTACAGTCTTTTGAAGTTTCGCGATTTTCTATACATTAAATTCTTACGCGACGCATCGAGATCCGGCCAAGTAGTTAATGCTATCTGCGGCAAATCTACAATAAGTCACGTCAAAAAAAAAGCGACACATCGAGCCCGATCAATCCTTTATAAAAAAGAAAGAAACATTTATTACTTCCGGACACCACAGACACAGACAGACAGGTACATTACATTCAATACACAGAAAAAAAAAAACAAAACAAAAAGAAAACCAAGATCAAAAATCATTAACAAAAAAAAAGAAATACAAACCAAAATCATAAAAATAATAATAAAAGTAAGTATCCTGACTGCAACGCACCTTATCGCGTAAAATATAACGAAAGTAATACAGCCTTTAGACCAACGTGATAGGCGGTAATATGGCAGGTGAAACGATGCAATTCTGATAAAAAAAAACTAAAAAACGAATAATAATAATTATAACCTTTTGCAGTCGAGTAAAAATAATAAAAACCAAACTTCTTCCTTTAGTTTCACCTCACTTGTCGTTTACAAGGCAATAACAGCCGGTTTAGCATTTCGCGCATACACGGCATTGTTAATCGGCGCGGGCGCATGAGTCACGCTATGCAAATGCAGAGGGTGGACCGTCTGTGAGATTGTCGTTGCATACGTCATGTTTGGTGTAAGATGATACTCTGATGTGCATATTTATTTGTGTTTTTTTTACTTCTGTTTATGTGGAATGTTAACAAAAAGCAATTGATATTAGATCTTCGTCGTGTCTTTGGCATTGGTAAAAAGATTAGTTGCATTTTCTAATTCCATACATATACATAAACTCATGCCTATTTCCCACCGGGGTAAGGAGATACTGGAATTCCATTTGCTGCGATTAGTCTATACAAATTATTATACATAATATAATGTTAGATAAGAAACAGAACTATAATGGACTTATTAACCAACGAGCTATTCAACCCAGAGTGCCAAGATATCTTATAGTAAACAAACAAGCGACAAAAACATTGCCAATAATCAAATGAGAAGTATTTCTCTATGACGTTATAGATAATATCTTACTTTTGTTAAAATAAATCGAAACGCTTCCGAATTTTTATTCAACAAAAAAGGATTTTAAATTTGGAACATCACTACATAGTATAAAACAAAATCGCTTTTTCTGTCCCTATATCCCTATTGCACGCTTAAATCTTTAAAACTACGCAAAGGATTTTGATGCGGTTTGTTTTTAATAGATAGAGTGATTCAAGAGGAAGGTTTACATGAATAATAACATCCATTAGTGGAGATAAAATAGTTTTTGAGGTTTTTAATGTGATGTCGTAAATAATTTCATTTTTTCCTCGGGGCGGGTCGATAGTTAACAAGAAAATTAAATAAGTAATAACCGGCACCCGGCAGGGCGAGTTACCGTTCTGTCATAGTATTATTCTTTACTCTATGATATTGGTAATGGTGCCTTAGTTCTCGCTTAGAAGGATGCCACACAATCAAATCAATTTCCATGGAGCACCTACTTATCAGTTAACGTACCACCTACATTGTCCCTCTTTTCGTCTTATATCACATATCTTCCCTGATTCCCTCCAATTTTCTTGACTCCCAAACTGACACATCACAACCCAAACTGCCTTCATTTTTAAGGCGAATAAATGAATTATGACATTGAGGGACTTTCTAGGCTACATTCTATACGTTTCTTTATTCTATGACAAGAGGTAAACTCCGCGCTCTCTTGTAGCTTACTCAGTTGTAGTAATTGAAGATCGGAAGGGAGACCGCAAGGTCATCTTGGTGGGGTGACACACGACTCACGAGCTGATTGACTCATTGCGGTCGGTGACTGACAGGAAGCGAGAATATGGTAATTAGAACCGATTCGCACTTTGTACTGGGATTACGGTACGTCATGTACAAAGTGTCTAATTGTTTATTTATTCTAACAGTAACAACTGACATTATAGGAGTATACTAAAGCGATTGTGGAGTGCTATTAACAGTATACCTAATATAATACAAACAAAACAATGTTGCTCTTTCAAATTCACTCAGATGACACGCAGAAAGGTACACAATACACATACAATACATGCGCAATTCTATGATAAGAGGTAACTTGTGCGGCAATCAATATAAAATAGATTTTTCATTCTATATGTTGTATTTATTTGCAACAAATCATAATTATCATCTAAAGAACATAAGCTCAAGACAGAGGTACATCAACCATGGAAAGATATCGGAACTCAAAAGCATGTCTTTAAAGCGTTGAGAAAACACATGCAAGTGAATGTTCAAGTTTATCAGAACCTTTTAGACTCCCAAACATACTGACAATGACGGAATGTTGGTGGTCTATACAGTAGTGGTTCCTAAAATGAGTGCCGTAGAGAACTTGCAATGGTTAAGTTGCAAAATTATTTATCCTTCTATAAAACAGCGAAACAAGGTCATTCTTCGCAATTTAAGCCTCCAGTTTAAAGGGGGGCTTGGGTCAACTAGCATTTAAAAAAAATGTTTAAAACGAATAAAGATTTTATTTATTTATTTTAATATAACTTGAAGTATTCCTAATACAATTTTAAAATGCAATTCAATTTGTTGCTTGCATTTTTTTTTCTTATTTAAATTATAGTTTCTTCTCTTTCTTCTCATCATTTGATATGGCGTGCCATAAAATAAATGGTATCTACAGTACAGAACTACGCCGCATTTTCTAAATGCGTATTACTTTCACGCCCATCATCTTAAGGACAGGCTAGCGCACCCTCTCGTTAAGTATACGTCAAGGATAAGGGAAGTAACACAAAGGACGCTTGATGAGGGTATTATAACTTGTCATCTTTCCAACCACAATTTATGGTAATTTTATTCACATTTCACTGGCTATTCAAGTTTCTATGGGTCACTGTGGTCCTGTGGTACACTGGCTTGCTTCTCAATCGGGGGGCACCGGTTCGAACCCCGGAGCCGGACTTCCACCAATGAGTTATTAATTTAAAAACAGTTTTTTACTGAGATATTCCATATTATTTAATAGGCTTGGTCATAACTTGAATTTGGACCTATTTGCTGGCAGCATTCAAGGTGCTAAAAAAGCACTTGTTAGAGACTTCGTTTCCTCTATTGTTTAGATATTTCTATTTTTAAGATTTTTTCCATATGGTCTTAGAAACGTAATGTAAATTGTGTTTTCTTTCAATCTGTGGAAGCTTGTTAATGGCTTTTAGATATTAAGTTAGTATGTAACTTTGTAAATTTAGCTGTAAGCTCCCCAAATAAAATAAAATAAAAATAAATAAAAATTATCTAAAGTGCAGTTTTCATTATAGACAGCGATACGGCTCACCATCTGTCACGTTGGCCTTACAGAAAGCTCAGTTCATCTTGCGATAGAGATATAGTCGCGAGCTTACGTGTTACGTATTCGTATTTCTTTACAGCACATTCCTTTCTGTTAATTTTAGCAGTAGCATTCTTTAGAAACGTTTCTTTTTGACATCGCAACTGGCGGTTCGGTTTTTTAAATAAAGAACTAATTTCTCAACTGCGCCCGCGAATCAAACGGCGTCGAAAAATGTGACGATTCGATAGCGTAACGGAATGTGGCGTCGGCTCGCCAATTACTGAGCAGTCGAAATATGAGGGAAGTAAATTTGTAGTTTACGACAGTGTTAATAACCTACGCATTCCTCGTTCATCTACTAGACTAGATGATTGATTCAAAGATAAAATTATGAAATGCTAATCTAGAAATAGAACAGTCTAAGATGATTAAAAATCAATCTGCTTTACGAATTTGATTTTCAAGTCAAGGAGTATTATTTTTAGCGACATTTATTGATGACGTCATATATGTTTTTTTTTTAATCTTTATTTATTTAGGGGTTTTTATCTATGTAGACATGCCAACCCCATCGTAACTAAAATTATTAAAATAGCAAATACAACTAGACCTTATTACTAAGTAATTATAATATACTCACTCTAAAAGGGGTCCCTGAAAATATTTTATTACTAGGTTGTAAAAAGCCACAGCCACCTCGGAAGTTGGAGCACTAAGGTGGGCTTGTATATAACCTACGTCTAATTGGTTTAATTTAAAATATTTCATTAGCGACTCCCTTTCATTTTGATTTTTGACACATTCCATCAAAATATGCGCCACATCTTCAACCCTATCAGTCATACATGTGTATTACTATTTCCCCAAAAATGTATGGGTATTGACGTTTCGTAAACAGTATCTCATTTGACTAGGTTGTCCTTGGTCTAATGATCCCTAGCTTGGTTATGATATTACAGGCTGATCACCTGATTGTCCGAAAGAAAGATGATCCGTGCTTTGGCACGTTAAGCCGTTGGTCCCGGTTACTACTTACTGATGTAAGTATGTAGTGGTTACATGAGCCATGTCAGGGGCCTTTGGCGGCTCAATAGTAACCCCGATACCAGGGTTGATGAGGTTGGTATTCACTCACAACCCACACGATAAGAATACGGCGCGATATGGCAACCACCGACCTACTTGTCTTATGATGAGCGTAAAGAACAAATGAATCACGAAGCGAAATTGGGATTCGTAGAAAATTATTTCCTCGAAAAAGTGTTGTCATACATATAGTATACCCATCGATTAGATTATCAAGTAAAATCTGGTAACGGAACAAATACAGTTCAATACGCTTGAGATAAGATTCTCTTGACACAATTTCTCTGAACGATATAGCAACATAGCTGAATCTGTGATAATACACACATGTATGATGTGTTTTATTTATTTCAATACTTGTTTTGTATGTGTGTGTGTTATTTATTATTAGTTTATTATTTATTATTTTAGTTTTTTTAGATTATGGTTAGGTATATTTTTAGTATATATGGATTAGATTATATTGAGTATTTATTAATATAATGGTGCTAATTCCTGTAAATACCATCTAATTTTATTTTAGGTTATATCTGTCATTTTCTTATCCGCCGAAAAGGAAAGGGACGGGTAATCGACAAGCATAAAATTTATGGAACACACGTCAATTTTAAGCACAAATCTAAAACAATCGTCTAAAAATTCGCCCGGGTTATTCATTTATTTACTCATTCTTCCTAAAATTAAGAGCTGTCAATCATCCGTCCCTTTCCTTTTCGGCGGATAAGAAAATGACAGGTATAACTTAAAGTAAAATTAAGAGGTGTCTGCAGGAATCGGGGCCAGTATGTACGTATAGTATAGAGTATTTATTATGTTAACTTTAGTTTTACTTTTAGGTATTTATTTTTTGTTGCACCATCCTGCATCCAAGTTTGTAAATGTTTATTTCCTTTTGGTGGTTGCCTGTAAGAAATTGCTCTAGAGCAATAAGGCCGCCCTAATTGTACTGTATTCATGTGTTAATGGCTGATTGTTTAAATGTAGTTCTGTGCAATAAAGTATATTTGATTTGATTGATCTAAGTTGGGGCCTTAGCCGAGTTGCAAACGATTACGAAACACGACAGTAACGGTGAATAAAATCTATGGGATTGACATAAGACGTCATGTCGCTGCCGCTTTTCTAAATCGTTTGCAACAAATACATAGAACCCCTTCAGCTGGTCATCCGAGCATAATAATTAGTGGCACAGGGATAGTGTCCTTTCTAACTTGATGGATAATGATATACGCGATTAGCTGATCACCTTTATTTTATTTATTTATTTGTACACAATAGAACATAGAAAGAAACACACAAAGAAATCAGACAGTACCTTTCAACGATGCATCAAACCGAGTAACCGATTTTTAGACGTATCAAAAGTTACTGCAAGTTTACATCTGTCTCCACCTACCCCATTAGGGATCATGAGCGCGCGTCGTACAACAAAACGAACTTCAATGTTCACTAAGCTGAAATCCGCCGAGTTCCTTTGTTCTTCTGAGCCACCGTTTGCTCTACCTACTTCCGCATCGACCTAATAATTATAATTACTGACATCAAAACAAATTACTTGGTACCAGGCGAGGAGCTGCACTTGTTATCAAGCCACGAGATGGCCTTGACGTATCAGGTTTGAACTAGTGTTGGCAAGTACGACTCAATGTTGTCAAATGCGGGACGGATGGGTTAAAACGCGGGACTTGGTTAGGTCGGGACAAAAGAGTAGGATGACAGTTTTAAATATTTAATTTATCACCTTCGATCAATCATGATTATACGACCCTGAAGCACACCCCGGACACTTCATACATACAACCTCGTTTTACACAGACACCACACATTGACGTTATTGTACATGCGCATCTGTGTGTGTGACGTCTTGACGCCATCCATACGATTCAAGTCTAAACTGTGTTCGAGGGGGGGGGGGGGGGGGGGGGTAAACCTAGCTCAGCCGCTGGTGGGGAGCGGAGAGTTGCCGTTCTATACGTAGTATCTTTCCTTATTCTATGCCTGAAGTACTGTACAAAACTCCGGACATAAGCTTCTAAACTGAGAATAGAGTTTATATTCATCATCATCAGCCGTATGACGCCCACTGCTGGGCATAGGCCTCCCCCAAGGATCTCCACGACGATCGGTCCTGCGCTGCCCGCATCCAGCGGCTAGTTTATATTATTTAATTTAAATCATGTGTTGAATTTGTGAAAGACTGATCTAAATAAATGACTGTGTCGTTATTTATTTATTCAAACTTTATTTTATTTATTCTTGATGGGTTTTATTTAATGTCTCAGATTCACGTCTGGCAATATTAGACTTAAAACAACAATTACCTAGTTGATTTAAAAAGAAATGACAGATCATAAATCATAGTGTCATAAAACTGGACATTTACCATTAGCACTGGGAGTTACACAACTTACACGAGAGAGTTCTTAGGAATGGGAACTATAAATCGGAACGTCCTGTGCAAATGGTAATGCCTTCCATCACTAGTTATGACTTTTAGATATTTGTAACCATGACCCGATTAAACGATACGATGCAGAACTGCAAGTTTAAATTGGCAACCTGAGCTGTTTATTTGAAAAGAGTTTGCTTCCCACGCCACGGCATGTGGCATAAGAAATTTCGTTAATTATTTTATTACAACCCCATATTAAATATATGAACAAAAAATATTTACAAAAAAGGTTATTATAAAGTTAGTGATTATTTAGAAGATATGAATGCATGGGATTAACTGTCTGAGAACTGATATTAGGCAGCTAAATTACTCAATTGTATATCAATATTTTATGTTTATTTTTTTTAAAGAACGTCTAGGGCCCTGTGCCGAGGTTTTTCTTGCAGCTTCTTTTCCCCGGCTATACAGGTTGTGAGAAGCTGCAGTAGTTTTAGGCGGATGAGACGTTCGTTATGTAAAAATTGACGATTCAAAGTGTAACTATGTTACCTACTGAATAAAGATATTTTTGAATTTGAATTGAATATATACTTTTACTGAAAGCCGTGGTAGCCAAGTTGGTAGAACGCTTGCCTCTCACTTTGAGGTCGCAGATTCGAATCCAGCATAGGCGTAAACCAATGATTGTCGAATTTGTTTTCGAATTCATGTTTGGGTTATAAATTATTGTCACGTGCTCGGTGAAGGAAAACATCGTGTGGAAACCCACATTCTCGAGAAATGCAATTTTCATAAGTATGTGAGAGTGTATTGGGCTGGTGTTCCCTTCGCGGGTTGGAAGTTCAAATAGGCAGTCGCTTCTGTAAAAAACGACCTGTCAAATCTTCAAGTTAGGTAAGCGGACCCTGTGAAAAACGGGTTATGTTAGGGAAATGATGATATATATTTTTACTATTCAAATAACCTTACAACTTTTCTCTATGATCATCGCCCTCAGAACACTTGCTAATATCTGTGTCATCGCTCGATTCAATTTTTCTTCGTAATTCTTTCGACGTTGCTCAACATGCGACACTGACAGATTGTTGTTCGGTGACACATCTTCGTGGTTCATTTCACTTAGTAATATATTATATAAACCAACGATTTCACTTATAAACGTAGCTGGTACAGGTACAAGTCAAGCTGGGTGATATCATTTAGTAATTTACATTTTTCTTCTCCCAGAATCCAAATTTCACAATAATACAGTTTCACTTTTTCTAACAACAACTATCACAGCTTCTAAAATAGGTGGCCAGGAGTGGGTGTGTATGTTAAACGCCTCTGCCTACCCCTTCGGGGATAAAGGCGTGATGCTATGTTATGTTGTTGTTACTATTATAGTCTTCTTCTTCTTGTCGTTTCGATGGAATTCAGATTTTTTTTAGCCCAGTATTTTGCCACCCGGACAGCATTTTCGGTGGCATTCATCAGCTCCTCTCGCGTACAGGTATCAGGGCACGCGGGGCAAGATGTTAGATGAGCCATAGTCTGTGGCGTAACACCACACACGCAGCTCAGGTCCAATCCGTTGACAAAACCCCACCTGGACAGGTTATCTTTACTTCGGCCAACCTGTGTGCGGATAGTTATAGTCGCCGTTATCTCCATCTAGTAGCCGACCTGGGATGGAAAATGCATACCTACTAAATTACTATTCACCTGAGCTCGTACAATAAAAACATCAACATCAAGATGATTAATCTTCATCACACAATCATTATGTTACGTAACTTTCCTTGCTATATTCAGAAGCAGATGCTCATAAAACATTTGTAATAATATCCCGGGCGACCAAATGCCGCGGCAATATTTTGTTGACAGTTTACGAGGTGAGAGAAACTAATGAGGCTGGGTTCGGCCCTGACAGTGACTTGGATTCAAGCTGACGACTGACACGGGAGGTCGTTCCGAACCTAATTTATTTGCTGACAGAATTGTTTTTTTTTACTACAGTTGAACAAACTAATAACAGCGAGTATTCAGCCGCGATAGAGTTACCTTTAGAATAGTTTGTAGATTCGTAACGAGTTTCTCTCGGATGATATTCAAATATTAGAAGAAGAATCCGTGATAGCTCTGTTCAGAGGACGTGACCTTAGGATGGTATTAACCTCTCATCTGCCGAGATACCAGACACAATAGATTTTACATTGTGTCTGGTCGAGATCCGCGTTCCGGCAGATGAGAGGTTAATAAATTAGTCTCAGCTGAGGCTGTCCTCAAGATCATGCACAAGTCCCTGTTTTTACATAAGAACTGTCACATTGACATGATCTTAAGGACAGTCTTAAAGCTGAGATTGTCCTGAATCTCGGTTTGGGCTCTAAACCACTGAATTCGACTTGATGAGTTTGAATTCATGTTTCCTGGATTTGTGCCCGATTAATGGCAATAGACACGCTCTGTATTACATGGGGCTTAAACTCTATACACACCTGGTGTGATGCTATTCTATGGTGTGTAACACAACCTGTACGCGAGAGGAGCTGATGAATATTGCACGATAATTAAATATCATAACGCGAATGTAACGCTAAACCGCGTTTAATGAAACTTCCCCGCACTGCATCTATCTGATCCTCCTGTTTTTAATGCCTAAGCCTTTACTCGACATTTGTAAGGTATAAAAGGATAATGTAGAAGCTAACTCGACACTTATAGAATTTAAAATGAAGCTTCCGAGAATTCTACCCGATGTATATATTGTATATCCATGAGTCAGTGAACTGCCAGAGGTGTCCTTTTTGTATTTTTTTTACTTTAGAACATGGAAAATTTTCGTATTCCTTTTGAGAACTTTTTAATTTCTGTCAAAATATATTTTTATATATCTTTCTTTAACTTAAGATTGAACTGAAATATGAAATATATTTTTTTCTTTTGTTTTGATAATGAACTTAAATGTTAAAAAATTTATCAATTCTATATAATTACATAATTGACACCTACCAACAACACAGTAATTACTTTTAAGAATTTCACGTTCAATCTTACACCGTTCTTTGAAGACCTTACCTAATTAAACCCGAGTTGTTAACCACACCATACTTATTAAAGTGAATTATAGCTTCTAAAAAGCAATTTCGCGGGAAGAGATACCGTTAGCTGCAATGAGTCTGAACTGAGATCGAACTACTTTTTGTGGTTGGTCGATGACCCGGTAACGTTCTAACTTTTCGAGGTTATGATGCTTTTATCACGTTTTTATAGACTACGAGATACGAGTGCGAATTAATCAGCCTTTATGATTCGAGTGTTTCTTTCATTCATCGTTACCTTACGTCATAGAATAAAGAAGAAGAATAGTACTGCCTTTAGAACGGTAACAGTCCGCTCTGTACCAATTGATATCCGGCGCCGAGCTAGATTTAACTTACCCCCTCTGTGTCGTACTTAATTTTAAATGGCCGTTGGTTCGATTCTGGGTTCTGGGTTCGATTCCCGATGGGGACATATCACAAAAATGACTTTGTGGTCCCTAGTTTGGTTAGGACATGGGACAAAGGCTGATCACCAGATTGTCCGAAAGTAAGATGATCCGTGCTTCGGAAGCCACGTTAAGCCGTTGGTCCCGGTTACTACTTACAGATGTAAGTATGTAGTCGTTACATGAGCCATGTCAGGGCCCTTTGGCGGCTTAATAGTAACCCTGACACCAGGGTTGATGAGGTTGATATTCCACCTCACAATCCACACGATCAGCAGAAGAAGAATAGCCGTGACCCTAAGGATTAAGAAGAAGCACGCGTACACTATCCTTCTCGCTCACTTACGTGGTAAGGTATGCCCGGTACACGGTAGCAATAAGATTTTTGTATTGAATGTCCGGGGGTGTGCTTACGTGACGGTTTGAATCTTATCTCTGTCTGCTTGCGGGTAAAGGATAAAGAGTTGTGAAGAAGTGTTTAAATCTTAGACCTGAATTTACACCTGTCAATTCCTACCTAGTCGAATTGCGGGACCCTATGAATTACAGGACAAACACTAGGACGATGATGGTGACAATGTAGTGGCGTTTAATACCATCACAAGTGTATCCATATTTTTTTGTCTATAGATGCCTCTATCTTGAGAGGTCGATAATCGATCTGACAAGCCCTAATGTCAGAGTTATTGAAACGCCAGAGATCTTTGACATGGCTCATGTAACGACTACGTAAATACGTAGTAAATACTTAAGTAAGTACGAGTAACAAAGACTAAACAACAAATAAATTTGAAGGTACTGAAGTTGTCGAAACAAGTGCGCAAGGTACTTTAGACGAAACTGAGACTAACGAGAGTTCAATAAACGATCTTGGCACCAAACTCAACTAAAACTTAACAAAGATGTTGTTCAAGGGTATTTGATACTCTGTTTCTGATAAGTATGGAGGGGTTGTGCAATTACTTTTTCGGGCACGAATATAGTAGCATCTGGCTTTTTAGTCAAGTTATCTTCAAGTGTCTGATTGTCTCTTTTGCAAGGGCACAAATCCAGGCCGTCATTTTGTTACCGGGGTAAGCTGAGTCTATGGAATTCCATTTGCTTTGGTCCTGACACATATATCTCGCTTCCTCCACACAATAGTTTATTTATGTAATATGTATTTCACTTGGTTACACTCATTCCGTCGGCCATGACGTCACTAGTACAGACTCAATATTGATGTCTCGAACATCAGCGCATTGATTCGGTAAGAATTGCCATAAGACACGATCAACGCTCCATACCGACCTTCCGCTATTTGAGGGCTTATCAGTCCGAAACTAACGTCGGGTTGGTTCCGTACTGCTTAATTGCATATTAATTGCTTTGAAGGCGATACTAAACTACGAACAGTTCATAGTCGTGTTACGTTTGCGGCGGAAAATTAATGGTTGATCGGGTTTCCTCCACGGCAGAGGTAGCATTAATGTAATATGTGTTTACACTTTATTCGCTACCAGCTGATCCGTGCCTTTTTCCCTGGGCGTCAAACATTTTTACTTCTGTCATATAAGGCATATGTCAATCAAGAATTACGTAACTTTCCACTGGTGAAAATGGCAGATAGCAGCAGTTCCAGATATTTATCCCTAGCAAACTACTAGCAAACAAACTAGGTTGGGTTAAATTTCGTTGGAGAATATCGAGTTTATTTGGGAGGCGAGAAAGGAATATCCCCCAATAAGGTACCTATTATAATGCCTTTGGCACGTCTGGCGGATTCGCAATTACTTTCACCGCGATGAAAAATCAAATTTTAAAGGATATTATTATGCCATCAGCACGATAAAGAAGAATTCTTTGCCATGGATTTTGACGAAGCGCACCTAAAAAGATCATCGTCAGACCTATCGGATAAGATGTCTGAGAAATACGAGAGGTGCTTGTTAAATTTTACGAGATTATGTCAAGGCTCAAAGGGTACATAACATCCTATCCCGTTTTATTGGGCTGGTTATTTATTTTTTATAAACCTCTTCTCGGAGAGATATTTTATCACCGTTTTATATTTGAGTCTAGCACTTATTTCTGTACAGCAATAAAAATAAGACTGAAGTAATTGCTTTTGGTTTCTTCGCAGAGTTTATCCCAAGCCTCTAGGTATTCGAGGAAACTCAGTAAGTATTTACATATAAACATAAGTTGAAAAAGCCTTGCGGGTAACGAAGGCAAACTTCGTTAGAGTTGAAATGGAATCGCGTTTTCTCTGCGCGTTTCGCGTTCGCGTCTGGAATGTAATTTGCGAAATATTTCAAAGACAGCGATTTCATCAAGGTGTCTCGTTGCACTGAAACTTTGCCTTGAATTAAGACAAGAAATGTCTGTTTATTACGAAGGTCTTTTCCGTTCCCGGTTACTCTTACATTTTATTGGTTAAAGTTACTTCCGCTCTTATTTATATTCAAGTACTAATTTGACTCTTTCAAAGTCCTATTTGCAGATAGTTGCCAATAAAGGTACATTCATAGAATATGTATGACTTTGCACCTATAATTAAAGATTTCCGTAGTGTTTTACAACACTTTTAAATAAACCTTGGAAATTAAGGGTTTTAATATCAAAATTCTAAATCAAAGGTACAAAGTACTGTACCTGCTATCGTTGTCTTATCCGTGGAAGATGAAAGGGACGGTAAAATTAGGTGTCTGTAGGAATCGGCACCGATATCTGCTTAGTTCACGTCGCAAATAATTATTTTATCAGCTCTTAGCAACTATACGTCGCTTATACGTACAGCTATATTAATTGAAATCATTCAATCGTCAAGTCACCCAGTTTTCACTGGCTGCCATTCCACGTTGTTATCAGAAACAATGGTCTGTTGTTGATTCATCGCATGTTCCGACCACTGAATAACACTGCGCTTTAATTGGTTTGCACGCTTTTGTCACACTGCGTGTGAGTGTTTGTTTGTTTGTATGTTTTTATATAATTTACAATTTGAATAATTTTCGTCGTCATTGTTTTTAACATAACATAAACTGCCTATATACGTCCCACTGCTGGGCACAGGCCTCCCCTCAATCAACCGGAGGGGGTATGAAGCATACTCCACCACGCTGCTCCATTGCTGGTTGGTGGAGGTGTTTTTACGGCTAATAGCCGGGACCAACGGCTTAACGTGCCCTCCGAAGCACGAAATCATCTTACTTTTTCGGACAATCGGTGATTCAAGCCTGAAAAGTCCTTACCAAACAAAGGACAGTCTCACAAAGTGATTTCGACAATGTCCCCATCGGGAATCGAACCCGGACTTCTAGATCGTGAGCCTAACGCTCTAACCACTAGACCACGGAGGCTGTCATTGTTTTTATTTTGTGCTAATTTGGACATGTCCGTATTTTATTTAGCAGCTAGGTACTTTGTGTTTTATTTAACTCCAGTTTCCGGTCACGGCATACACCTTTATTTGATGTTTTCAACTAGGTAAAATTCACGCCTTTTAGGTTGATTTCTGATTGCTTCTCGTTAATCCTCGAACTCATAAAATACTTCATTTGATATTTCTTGGGTATAAAGAGATCTCAATTTTGCATAGCGGTTCCTGTTAGGACGTAGGTCATCACTAAGCCGGGATTTTGCGAAATTCAACCTCTATAAAGGTAAAAAATTGCCCATGTTTGTATGGAACTTCTATAGTATTTATTTTTAGGGTATTTACATTCCTGGGTAACTAACAGTGGCACCTGTCGACAGTGATCAGTTTCCATTCAAGGCAGCTAATATGATCACGTATCATATTACCACAGGCGCGTGTGGAACATTCTACCGAGATGCTCGTCGCACGCTAGATCTTCGACCGAGCGTTTGTAATAGGGTAGTTTCCAACTAGTGAAATCAGTTACTTTTTACTAAACGACAAAACACCAATTTACTATGGAATTTGTATGAAAAAGCAACCTGTGACTTTACAGAGAAACGTGTCAAAATGTCGCACTTGTTATTACATTTTTCTTTATTCAAATTCGTAAATAAGTTAAAAAGAAAAATATTTTTTTTTGACAGTTTTAGATCGGTCTTTGTTTAATAGTCAGAATTTCATAATTTATCTTTGACCTAGGAAACTATCCAATTCACTCTTTACTTTCGCCAAAGAAACCCGTTTTACAAGTGCAGATAAATTGAACGTTGTCGATTAAATACACATACATAAACTCACGCCCGTACGCCACGCACGGCCCGGAAAGAGCCACAAGTAAACAGTAGACGACTTGCTAGTTTTGATTCGAAGTTCTAGCATGGATACGCTGAAGTGATCGTGATGGTCTAACTTCATGTAATTTACATCATGTAAAAATGCAATCTGTCTCTGTCGGTTTTTACAACACGCCTGTAATATATCCTAATGATATAAAGCCCACGACTATTTTGTCAATTAGGCTAGTCAGAGGTAGTAGGCTGAGTTGTAGGCCATCTACGAGGTCCACAGGTGGCGATAATGGAACGGCCATCAGATATGATGGTTAGCTGCAAATATAAAAATAAGCAGTCACCGACCAAACAGCGACAGGATTAGAAGAACGTATTGGGTAGCTCACTGGGACGGGCTAACCTATAAAATGCTACTTAGGTTCTATGACGATCTTGTGACATAGCGAGTAGGCGCCGCTACTTTAAAAGCGCACCCCTGATGCCGGGCAGCAGCAGTATCAGTACTGGTTGTAGGCCGAGGAAATGGATTCTGGTAGGGCTCTAGCTAGAACATCACCGATTGAGAAATTGGTCGGTGTACTGCGGAATGGAAGGCGATTGGGGCAACCACCGTTCTACACGTCCTATCTATGAAGTAATGAAGGAGATTACTCCACCGACAAGAGCGCAGCTCTTAAATAAAGAGAGAGGTACATCATCTATCGGAAGATGAACGGAGTATGCACGCTTCGGCGAGCTTTATGTTAGATCAACGCGATAGGTGGTGAGCCGTATCGCCATCTATGACGAACGAAAAGATACGCAGCTGAACAAGTAAAGTTCTATCTTTTTATTCACTCTCACTTCAGTATAAGCACTGCAATGGAATGGAACGTAATCGAAACTCGATTGTTTCGAGAATTCTAGCCGTGATTTTCAAGCGTACGGTTGCACTCCAGATAGGACCAAATAAAATGAATCGTTTTTGTGAAACCCGAGTTGTTTTGCAGAACAGAAGCTGTGTTTGTCAGATTCGATTGTACGCTGGCGGGTTTGAAATGATTGTTTTTTACAGTGCCGTTTTCAGATATTTTCACATTTCTATTTCCGTCGCACAGCTATAAATAGGGATCTGTCTGATAGATGACAATGAAATTACTATTTATTCTTGTCTTCTGTTCTGTATTTATACTTTTATTTGGAAATTCGTTTTACGATATGAATATTCTATATTGTCGCAAATGTTTACAGTTGACTGTACATACATTTATAAACTCGCGTCTATTTCCCACCGGGGTAAGCAGAGACTATGGAATTCCATTTGCTTCGATCCTGGCACACTTCTCTTGCTTCTTCTTCTCTTGCTACTCAGTTGACTGTATGTAATAAAAATAAAACCGTTAAAAACACATAAACATAGCATCGCGGGTGTATCCCCGAAGGGGTAGACAGAGTTGTATGGTACATACACCAAACCTCGCGGGCGAGGCTATTGCCATAAGGGTTCCGTTTTTCCTTTTGAAGTTCGGAACCCACAAAAACTTGCGTTCAGCTTCTTGTCACCCCGAGAGTATTAAGTCTAATAAGGGGTGTAAAAGGCGACCAACTTTTTATGGAGACAAGTCGAAGCCTCAGTGGAGAGTCGGACTCGCAATTCACCGGGTTTTTATGTACGGTCACGAGCATGAATATGTATACACTATGGTACCATGTCACATTAACTTTTTTGACAAATTGAACTGTAAGTCTCACTAAATGTCAAATATGTTAGTCCGAATGGGGGTACATTATATTGCTCATGACTGTACTTATAGGTAAGGTGGTTAGTATTTTTTCCCTAGCCTATTTTGTGTCACAGCACAGCTATACAGTCAGTAGGTATACCTCCCGTTATTACAGTTCCAAAAAAAAAAACAAAAACTACGTAAAAAGCGCTACGACGGTGCGCCTGAGTCACGCTCATTGTCACGGTGATTGCCAGGCAGGCAGTGTCACAATGAACGTATTATTTAAGCTATGGAATTGTACATTTCGTGACATCCGAAATACGTGGCGAAACGTGCCATTTTGGCTTTGTACTGACATTCATAAACTTCTCATTCACGGTGCGGTATTTGTATGCTAGTTTTCGGTTTGTGAGAAAATTTATATGAAATGAAATTCATTTCTGTGCATGTAGTTTATTAAATACCGCCAAAAACTACCTTTGCAAGCATGCGCATAATTTTTAAAAAGATGACAAATAATGACATTAATTTTACAATAATGCAATAAAAATAAGAGTGCGATATTCTTCATAATACACCCTAGTAAACCTAGCTCAGACGCTGGTGTGGGCGGAGAGTTGCCATTCTATACGTAGTATTATTCCTTAGTTTATGTCCGGGTGCTTATGGGTGAGAATTCTCCAAAATATCTAGTACGCGCAGCACAGCGAATTCCTTTCGCGTCCATTGCACTGCGGTTTTGTATACCACTCATAATAAGCTACAATGTGAGCCAAGTATTTTGGGCGTGCGTGATGGAATTTCCTCGCGAATGCCTCCGCTCCGTTTTACGACAGGTGTGTTATTACGCGGCGAGATATAATTTGGGTAGGAGACAACAACTTAAAGACACGTAAAGTGTTGCCGAGAAATTGATATCGTCATTTCGACGAATACTCAGATGTGTACATGTGCTATAATACGTCTGGCTACCCCTTTCGGGGATACAGGCGTGAAGCTATGTTATGTTATTTTAATCTTCCGATCAATTAAACTTACCGTTTTCACAAGGTCCGCTTCCTAACCTGAAGATTTGACAGGATTTCATTTCGATCATTTAACATAATTTATTATAAAATCTTGTCTTCCAATTCATCATGCGATAACCTTTACAAATGACACACACAATCAAACAAACAGCAGGAAAGAATTCGAGATAATAAATTAATAAATAAAATATATTTATTTCGAGTTACAATGACTCATTAAGGGTTACATTGTACTGGATAATGATTCAGAAATCATAATCATGTATTCAACGTTCTTAATTGTCGTAGATAAACTTGTTGAAGGTCAATCAATGTTTTTGAATCTGTATTATAATCTGTTCTGTTATGGTTGAGGAGAAGAAATTACAAGAAACTGCAACAGCAACACATCTTTTAAATCAATACATGTATTACTAAACATAACGACCAGTTCAGGACAATAAGTGACATATTTCAATAAGATTCACAATAATCTTAATGCGCGGTAAAAATTAGATCTGTCAAAGTACGTAAGCTAGTGTTGTGACGTTTATTAGCATAGGGATGTCAGTCGATATTAGGTCGATCGATTCTTTCCAAGTTTATTTCTATTCTTTTTAAGTAGACATTACTAGTTTATTTAACCAGGCATTTTTATCGTTTAGGTAATCATTAATCTTATAATAAGCTTTTTTACATAAGACAGCACACTTACAGTAGTGTCTGACCAAAACAAAATAATCGTGATGGATTAATTGATTTGAACTTACAAAATGACAGTAGGTATTTATTCAAGTTGATGAATCACTTATTATGACATTCAACATTCAACATACATTCTGTCAGAATGATGGGCGGATAATCGAGATACTTATGTCATTGGTTATATTTTATTTATAATGAATGACTTTCCAGGCTACGTTCACCAAAAACAATATAGATGGCGTTGTACAGCTTTAACGTGATAAGTACCTATTTTCATATTACTCGGGTAGATAATTCCAAAATACAATGTAATGGCAGAAGCATATATAAAAATAATTGATACTTGATATTTGGATCACATTATGCACCTATAGAATTATGTTGTTACCTATATTGCTGCTTTTTATTTTGATCAGAATAATAATGGGTGGTAGTGATCAATCAATGGTCAGAATTCTCCCTCAAAGATTTCAGTTTTCGTTACGATGTCACTAACATCCTGTATAAGCTATTTATATTATGTTTTTTAAATGTGTTAATTGAATATTTTTTGTCATACGTAAATGGAAACTGAAATTCATTAAGTCCCTATTTTGTGCACAACCACCCGTCAGCAGACGACTCAGAAAAAACCGAACAATGACCAATTTGCAGGTGCGATTTATGCGGAAAGCCGACATAGTTGTGTCTTACAATTTCCTGTTCTAAACATAATAATATACGTGAGCATTTTCCCATCAGATCATAACTTGACTTAGTTGTATATTAAACTTGTACGGAAAAACGCCGACTCTCATAATACAGATTCACTCCAGTTTGGGAGTACAGAGGTTTTTAGCTTGAAACAGCCACACATTGTCTAATGTTTAAGTTGCAGCCAGGTAAGCTATTAGGCTATTTGAAATAAATATTTCTATTACTTAAAAAAATGTACGTGCATAAACTCGCGCCTATTTCCTACCGGGTTAAGCATGCAGCACGAGTCATTCCAGATTATGGAATTCCGTTTGCTTCGGTCCTGGTATACTACTCTTGCTCACTCGACATAATATTTTCTGTGACAAAAAGTGTCTAAATATTAGCGCCGCCGCCATGCTTAGTCGGCGAAAGATCTCTATTTGATGATAAATGCGCAGCTTGACTCATTGGGCTACTTACAATTTCACATTATTTCGATTATCCTTATTATATATAGATATTATTTAGATAGCTAGATAATTTCATGACACTTTGAGGATTACTTCCTGTTATGAATGCGTTGCTACGCAGCGCTAAATCGAAAGACATTATGAAGTTTCCAAAGTACTGATATTTATCCATTATACTGCACAGTGTGACTGCAAACACAATGTATTTCCTGCCATTAATCATTGTGCCCAGTGTCCACAGTTCAAATTGATGGTTGGCACGCGAATTTGTAACCAATTATATGGTGGTGAAACATGTTTTGTAACGGGCATGTTTTGTTTCGTGTGCATGTTTTGTTTCTTGTGCAATGAGGATGATTGTACAATACAAACAATACAAATACACTTTATTGCACCAAAATAAAAAAGAAATAATTACAAAAAGTCTCTTAACTAAGTACATGGCAAATGGCGGCCTTATCGCTTAAAGCGATTGTACGTCTGTGTGTCAAGTTTTTGACACACCATATTTTTGATAATTGCGTTTTTGTTACTGTGATGTGTAATGTTGATTATGGTTGTTGCATGGTTTCTGTTGGTGTACTCATATTACCGTTGTTGAAGTTGCGTATATATTTTATATTAGCATCGCGTTTTTATACTTTATTACCGATATCGTGATATTTATCTATAATCTTACGTACATAACTGACGCCTTTGGGTTAGATGAAGTGACGATATCTGTAAGGTGGCTGGCAACGGCTGGAGGACCGAGCTTAGGCTGTTGATGATGATGAACTGACATCCGTAATCCGCAATTTGATGGGCAGATTGAAAGTCATCAAAATACAAGTAACAGTCACTTAGTCTTGAAGCCCTAACACACATGTAAATTATTACACGCATGCCGGTTACAAGTCATCGGCATGTCGGTCTTAATGACGGTTGGTGATCAACCCATCGTCCATCATAACGATTCATCATTTCTTTATTTAACAGTTTTCACATCTGTACTAATAGAACAATCCAATGCGTACTGTAAACTTAAACTGACAAATCACAAACATGTACTAAACAATATAATCTAACTAATGGAAAATTGCATAAACAATGGTTAATGTATTATAAAATATGTCAATATCTGGATGTACAGCAATCATCATGAAATAAATAAATAAATCATGCTATAAATCCGTTTCTAAAATATGCCCTGGAGAATACACAGCTGAACGCGTTCTGTTTTTATTCTCTAAAGACAGACAAACACAATAAAGATGTAATGTAAAACCTTTTGTTCATAACTCATAAGTTAGTCTACGTTCAGCAATGAGCCACGTGTTGACAACAAGCCCTTTATCGTCAAAACGACTCCTAAAACCCGAACATAAACAAGTCGTTTACGCCAAACCACTTTTACTTTAAACTTTCCCTTTCAAAAGACCAGTCTTATATGGACATACAGACGACACGTTGAAATTGGTGACATTGCATTACACACATAACTGGTCACGACAAAAAATGTGGACATGACAGGCGAAATGGATCAAATCAAAAGTGTACTTTATTGCACAGATCATCATCATTAATTTGCCGAGGACGATCTCCATGCTACTTTTTTAGGGAAACTTAGGGCAGTGGTTTCCCTCTTGCCTTCCGCCCCACAGTACTCTGTCTGACGTCTAAAAGAGAATCATATCCGAATATGATTTTTCAAAAACGCATTTACGTGGTTTTTCACTATAAGGTGACGATATTGTGAATGTATATTTAATAACTTGTAAATGTCGTTTAGTTATGTGATATCTGTGCAGGGTGTCACGTTTATATGTTCAGTCAATATTTAGTTTTACATCGCTGTTCAATGGATATATGTTTTGTCTTCCGTCTTCGTCTTTCTTCCGAGACATAACAATTCAATTCATAATTAAAACACATGATAATGGGTTCTTATCGCGTTTAAATCAGGTATATGAGACTCCCGATATTTTGACACTGTTGCAAGTGCCATGATCACGGGATAACTGATGAGATTGAGATTATGGATCTACCTACTCCACTCAAATCTCATCAGTCATCCCGTGATCATGGCACTTGCAACAGTGTCGAAATATTGGGAGTCTCATATCCCTGATTTAAACGCGGTAAGAACCCGTTATGTGTTTTAATTATGATAATAAAATAAATATCCAAGTATTAAGGTTTTTGATGCGGGTATAAATGGTATTTGGCAGAGAAAGGCCTAGGCGTCCATACCGAGATCAGATTCAGGAAGTTTTAAAGAAACGCCAGGCCAAGAGAAGAAGTACTAAACCGGCGAGCATGCATGTAGTCTTAGGTAGATGAGAGTGGAGGAAGCTAAAGTGGTGTGTCAGGATCGTAGTAAGTGGAATTCCTTGGTCTCTGCCTGCTCCAACGGGAATTAGGTATGATCTTATGTACGGTCACGCGCATTAATATGTATACACTTTGGTACCATGTCATATTAACTTTTTTGACAAATTAAACTGTAAGTCTCACTAAATGTCAAATATGTTAGTGCGACAGAGTCCTAAAGTGGGTTCATTATATTGCTCTTGACTGTATATAAAGTCTGGAATTATCTACCCGCGAATCTGTTTCCCGATAAGTACAATCTTAGCCTCTTCAAAGCAAGAGTGAATAGGCACTTTATAGATAATCAGGTCGTATCCTGGGCCACATCGCCACTAACCATCAGGCGAGATTGTGGTCAAACGACCATTTGACCATTTGACCAGCCTTCTATTGATTGCCATTTGCGACAAGTCACGTTAAAAAAAGTAAATACAAGCATGACTAGACATTTCATAAAATGCGAGTTTATTGTTTGAGAGAAACTTCCGACGATGACAATCTTTATTGCCTAGGTCTCGAGACAGGTTTCTAAGTTTAATGACACTTTCTGTCAGGCTCTCATGTACATTAGATTGCTTGAAGATAATTGAGAGAACAAAATTATATTAGGTATACAGTGCAATAGAGAATTTTACTGAAGTTTTTGAAACGTTTAGTCAGCCATTGTCTTAAATATAAAATATACACGTAAACTACGTATAACATACACGTTAAGCCGTTGGTCCCGATTACTACTTACTGATGTAAGTAAGTAGTCGTTACATGAGCCATGTCAGGGGTCTTCGGCGGCTCAATAGTAACCCTGACACCAGGGTTGATGAGGTTGGTAATTCACCTCACAACCCACACGATAGAAGAAGAAGCTATAATATAGCATCTGGGGCGTTAAAAAGGCCACATCAAAGCAATTCATCTAGAAAAACAATTTTGCTATTTGACATTTGTTCGCATTGCGCACTTACTTTTTTATGCGCAATTGTCAAATTGCAATATTGTTTTTTTAAATGAATTGCTTTGATGTGGCCTTTTTGGGGGCGGAGCGTATCTATTCTATCTATTCTATTCTTTATTATATCTGGGGACGGGAGGTTTAAAAATACCATATCAAAGTAATTTATCTACAAAAGCAATATTGCTATCGATGTGGTCTTTTCAACCCCCCAGGAGTAAATCAAAGGAAAAAATCTAGATATTTGAATACTTGTGTTTATGAAAGCCTATTTATTGTTTCAGGTATGTACATGCTATCGGATTTACAGAAGTGAAGGATCAAGATGTTTTACGCGTTCGCCGTTAAGGCGTTAGGCGACAAAAAAAGCGACACACGGTAAGAATTAAATTTTTTGTATGGCGTATCCGCATTGTGCCGACATACTCACAACATACATAATCTTCATAATCATATTATATAGTGCGTATATTATAGTGTGCGTGTACTTGTAGGCTACAATCCATAATACGCGATCATAATAGACGTAGAACGTGATTGGATAGGCAACTCGTAAATTCGTTTATAGCTGTAATATAGATTATCTGAGTCCACCATCGTCCTTGGCAATTACTGGACCTTTTAGAGGGCGACCGTTGCTCAGATGGAACAGTCTGGAAGGTTGGAACTTCCACGAAGACATAGAATAAAGAATAATACTACGAACAAAACGGCAACTCTCCGCTCCCCATCGGCGGCGTCTGAGCTAGGTTTACCTCACCCCCCTCGAACACAGTTTAGACTTGAATCGTATGGTGTCAGGCGTCACACACACAGATGCGCGTGTACGAAACGTCAATGTGTGTTGTGTATGTAAAACGAGGTTGTTTGTATGAAGTGTCCTGGGTGTGATGAAGATTAAAGATGGAAGGAAAGCTAATGACAGACCACGTTGGTCGAACAGAATGCTACGGTGAGGTGTGGGTACTTAGTTCAACTTAAGTTTAATTGGGATGATTATACTTCTGACTACCCCAATTGGGATATAGTCGTGAGCTTATGTTATGATAAATATAATAGTCTTATCTCAGGTCGTAGGCGAAATAAATAAAATTTTGTTAACGCTATCAGTAGAAACAAATTGTTTTCATTCTTATTTAATTATATTAATTTTCCTAAATGGTTACACACAGTTTTATTAATTCGAATGATTTAAAATTGATATAATTTGTGAACGACATTTAATTCTTAAAAAAAATATATTTCACAAAAATATTTTCGCCGGAAACAGATTGAGGATATCCGAAATCTCTCCAAATCTTATCTAAACATCGGAAGTACCGAACTACGCTGTTGGCATACATGCCGAATGACGTAACAACCAGTTTTGAAAACTAGTTTGTGACCTAACCAAATACTATCAAATTATGTTTTATGGTATTTTATTTGGTTATTATGGTCATTTTAGGGTTCCGTACCAAAAATGTTAAAAAGGAATAATGGTCTTCCGCGGTGCGCGTCATGTCTGTCTGTTTTAGTTTAATCAGTATTATTAGTTACCTATTATCATCATTATTTGCAGCTTGTTAAGCTTCACTGCGAGATAGAAAAGTCGTTGACGCTATTATTTATAAACTTAGGGTGATCATAGCTCATTAATTACTATACTACTTCCCATCAAACAAATAGAAACACCTCGCAAGTATTCGTTTAGTAAGGATTGTCATAAAAAAAAATTTTCTTCTTCTCTCGTGACTAATAATTAATCGACCTTTTCAACCATAGAGAAAAATATTAAATCGGCGTATTAAGAAAAAATATAAATATCATTATACAGTAATAATAAGGCTTAATGTTCCAAATTTAAATTTAAAATTTAATTAAAGTCGTGTTTTGTTGAACAAATATTTGACATTGTTTCGATTTTTTTGAAGAGAAGTAATATCACCTATATAATATCGTTACTCATGAAAATAGTTAGTGAAAATAGTAGTCAGCAATGAAGGAAAAACATCGTGAAGAAACCCACATTCCCGAGAAATGCATTATCGAAGGTATGTGACCCAGCCTGTAGGGTTTTCACTTCGCGGGTTGGAAGGTCAAACAGGCAGTCGCTACTGTAAAAAACCGGACCTGTCAAATCTTCAGGTTAGGTAAGCGGACCCTGTGGAAAACGGGATAATGCTAGGTGGGATGACTCATGAAAAAAGTAAAAAAAAATATTAGTACAACTTCGTTCATACTTTCTTTTTGTTGATAGTTTGGATATGCTTGCCTCTACATTTCATATTACATAAAATGCAAATAAATACAGTTAAGTAGTTCCCAAGAAATTAATAATAATTGATTGCTTCCGAATCGTCAAAATTAACGCACAATTATGTACGGAAGGTCGGACATGTTAATTTGTGCGTTTCAATGATTTATTGAGTGAGTTCGAATTGATAGTGGTAATTAATTGTTTTAACACTGAATTTAATGCTTTTTGTATTGTATGTAACAAGTACATATATAATTAGAAGTATAGTAAGAGAATAATGCCTATTAAAAAGTTGTTCAATAGGATCAATGCCGTAGAAATGAGGTCTTTGCGTAGCATCTGCGGTGCGAAGTTGAGTGATAGAGTGAGAAACAGTGTGATAAGACAGAGATGTGGTGTAAAAGACGATATAGTGACTAAGATTGAGAAGGAATTGTTAGGTTGGTTTAGACACGTAGAGCGGATGAAGGATAATAGAATTGCAAAAGCGGTATATAAAGCGAAAGTTGATGGTAGAGCTGGCAGAGGAAGACCGAGAAGGACTTACGATGACCAAATTGGAGATGTCCTTAGAAAAGGTTTAATACGATCTACTCTGAACCGGCGCGGCGTGCGTGTATGAAGCGATTGATGAATGTGGAGGAAGCAAGAGAAGTGTGTCAGGATCGAAGCAAATGGAATTCTATAGTCTCTGCTTACCCCGGTGGGAAATAGGCGTGAGTTTATGTATGTGTATGTATGTAAAAAGTTGTTGGTAAATGAGAGACTTTCCAGGCTACGTCCCCCTAAAAATATAGATGGCGTTGTACAGATTTAACGTGATAATCACCTATTTTCTCATTGCTCGGGTACATAATTATTCAAAAATATAACAATAATTGTTGCTTGATATTTGGATCAGATATGGTACAGAATTATTTTGCTACCTATATTGCTTCTCTTTATTTTGATCAGAATAATAAAGGGTGGAAGATCATCGTCATCATCAGCCCATTAACGTCCCCACTGCTGGGGCACGGGCCTTCCCTATGGATGGATAGGGAGATCGAGCCTTAAACCATCACGCGGGCCCAGTGCGGATTGGTGGTTATTAACGACTGCTAATGCAGCCGGGACCAACGGCTTAACGTGCAATGGACGATCATCATTTGTACCCAGAAACAAAGATAAAAGATGCATGTTATGTCTGTTATACATGAAATTAGAAGGTTAAACTTTGTACAGCGCTATCTATAATTTTTTTAGTTTGGAAAGTCCTTCATTTGTGATAGATACAAGGAAAGAGAAGAAAAGTCAATGTTCTATTTTAGTTCTTATAATGCTACTTATTTACTTATAAAACTTCTACCGTATCGGAACGTGTTACGAATGAGCAGACAGAATGTCCCTAAATAGAAATTATAAAAAAGCGGCCAAGTGCGAGTTGGACTCGCCGATGAAGGGTTCCGTAACAGCAAGTAACATAATATAAAAAAAATATTTTTCGTTCCTATACTTGAGTTGATTGAATGAAAAGTAAATTACGGTTTACGATTAATGATGTATTAAAAAAAAACTACTTACTAGATCTGGTTTAAACCAATTTTCGTTGGTAGTTTGCATGCTAATCTACATCATATATTTTTTTTAGTTTTATCCTCCTCTTATTTTAGAAGTTACAGGGGGGGGGGACGGACACATTTTACCACTTTGGAAGTGTCTCTCGCGCAAACTATTCAGTTTAGAAAAAAATGATATTAGAAACCTCAATAGCATTTTGGAAGACCTATCCATAGATACCCCACACGTATGGGTTTGATGAAAATTTTTTTTGGAGTTTCAGTTCTATGTAAGTATGGGGACCCCAAAAATTTATTGTTTTTTTTTCTATCATTGCGTAAAAATCTTAATGCGGTTCACAGAATACACATATTTATCAAGTTTCAACAGTATAGCTATTATAGTTTCGGAGAAAAGTGGCCGTGACATACGGACGGACGGACAGACGGATGGACAGACATGACGAATCTATAAGGGTTCCGTTTTTTGCCATTAGGCTACGGAACCCTAAAAACGACGAATGTTAATAAGAATAATTAAATATATAGAATATCTGATGACACCACGAAGTCATCATCATCATCATCAGCCCATTAACGTCCCCACTGCTGGGGCACGGGCCCTCCCTATGGATGGATAAGGAGATCGGGCCTTAAACCATCACGCGGGCCCAGTACGGATTGATGGTTATTAACGACTGCTAATGCAGCCGGGACCAACGGCTTAACGTGCCTTCCGAAGCGCGGAGGAGCTCCAGATGAACACGAAGTAGACAAAAATAAATTTTAAAAGTGGAATACGGAAAAATCGCGCTCTAAAAATTATGAAACAAGAAAATGTTTAGCCAAAATTCATGACTAGGAACAAAATAATAATATGCAATTAGGTAATAAATATAACTATACTACTTGTTTATTTTATATACCTATTTATTTATTTTACTTCAATGGGTAGGTTCGGACATCGAAAAATTGTACTTAGGTACTTAGAATAAAACTAGACTCTCTTACAGCAAATGTGAATCGTAGTAATTTCGTAGTAATTGACGTGGTATTTATATTATACAATCAGAGAGCATTTAATTTGGATTCCATAGGTATATCTACCTATCTATCTATCTATCAAAAATTTTCTGAGAGGCTTAAATGTTTTGCTACACTTCTTCAATTATATTTGAATTATTCAAGTTGCTGTTAAATGCGGGGCAACCGAACAACCCTTTAAACTTTCACAGTAAGCACAAGAGCTATTAAACTATTACCCGTACGTAAACCTACTCGTAACGATAACGTGAACGTACACGTTACGGGTTTGCGTTACGTAACGCGGCCAATGACCGTGGTTAAGTAGAGTAAGGTTACGTGCTGTTTCGATTCGATTCTGCGTTTTGATCCTTTTGTGTTTCGGTGTTGGTGCATATGGTTCTTATGTGGCTTTTTTCATTGTCCTCTTATTCACAAAAGGTACTTTACTAGTTATTTTCAAAGTCTATTGTTGATTTTTGTTGCACCAATCCTGGTTGTTTCTTTTGTGGCTGAATGTACGCCAGTTGGCCTCCGGACCAGAATTTTATCCCTGGCAAGTTGGGTATATTTTCGAGCTTTTCAAGCGAGTTGGCACATTAATATTTCTCGTCAGCTAAAATGCAAGTCGTGCGGACGACACTGTCGCTTCCGCATCCGACACTACAGAAATTTTAAACGCTGTCTAAAACATATCTCAAGACACGACGAATTTATTAAAAACATCATAGAAGGGACGATAGAAGAAGGGGAAAACCAAGAAGATCTTACATGGAACAAATTAAGGAGAAGGCGAACGTCGTTCTTATAAGGAAGTCAAAGAATTGGCCTTTGATAGACAAAAATGGAGAATGCACACAGACAAGAGCTCTTAAATTAATTATAAATATGTAAAGGCCTGAAATGATGATAACTTTTTATAAATAATTTAATATTTCAAACCAGGCAGAAATTATCCCCAAGTACAGACACACCTAATCAATTGAATTATGTACTGACGGTTACCAACCGGATTTTTTTCTGAATCTTCCTCCTGGATGCCTTTAGAAAGATATTATGGCTTCAAACGAATCTAATTTCTAAGGTTCATTATATTAGCCGGGAGCTACCGGCTTGGTAATATAATTTGAAATAAAAAAGATTGGTAATCAGAAACGTAATCTTGAAGAAGATAGATAAGGTTAGAAAAAGAAAATTTCTTTAAGTAGACTGAATTTTAAAGAGGGAGAATTTTAGAGCTGTTTTTCACAGCGGGTGATACCGAATTATACTTTGAACAAATATCTAACAGAAATTCGCTGGCTGCAAATAAGATTTCATGTTGGAAATGACTGCGAATTTAATAACATAACAAAAATAATTTATTGTACAAACAGGTAATACAAAATACAAATGAAAAGAGAAATAGAAAAAGCAATCTTTTCCAGGCAACCTTTAAGTATGGGAGATACTTAATTATTATATAATATAACGAGAAAGGGCAGCAATATTCGTTAGTTAATATTCATCTCTAAGCGTATTTTTTTCTTGATTCTTAGTGATTATACTGATCATTTCAGAAAACCTGTGTGTTTATTTCAACTCACTCGGATCTGATTCCGCTTAAGATCTGGGGGGTTAAAATGGCCACATCGAAGCAATTCATCTAAAAAAGCAATATTGCAATTTGACATTTGCGCATATACCTAAAAGTAAGTGTGCAATGCAAACAAATGTCAAACAGCAATATTGCTTTTTTAGATGAATTGTTTCGATGTGGCCATTTTAATTTGTAGGTGATGAGCCGTATAGTCGAGACAACTGTATTAGTGAAAACTGCGTCTAACGTCTTCTTGGTGCAAGTCGGGTACCGACGTCGAAACTGCGCTCCCCGATTGAGAACCAAGCCGGTGTACCACAGGACTACAGCCACACACATTGACACTATCTGCCTGATAAGAGTCTGATAATGTCGTACTATCTGCCAGATAAGTTCCGGGCAAGTTGTGAGCCGGAATTGGATTCCGTTTGGTTACAGTCGACATCCTGAGTTTCTCCGGTGTGGAGTCGCCATGCTGTCGCAGTCAGCTGCCACGACACTTTCTCTGCCGCGGTCAACCAACCGTGCCTGATCGGACTGTTACTTTACGTTCCCGTATCGATTCACATTATTATTTGTTTTGTATGTTGTGTGCAATAAAGTATATTTGTATTGTATTGTATTAATAAAACTCACGTTAGTTATTTTATACCACGTATATTTTCTCCTCAATAGCAGTAACAATCAAACGCGTTATAATTATGCTCTGTATACTTAGTATCATTATGTTAATAGAAAAAATTACAAGTTTATAATTCAAGAAAACATAAATGCCTATAAAACATAAATGTGTTTTTTTGATTTCGACAAATAAACAGAATCAACACACACACATAGGTACTCTAGAAATACACGTAGGTACTCTTATTTAAAACGGAGAGGAAAATAGTTAAAACAAAACATCTAAGACAGTGTTGTCTGTACATCTAATAACAGTAAATGACTTTCTCATCTGTCACCGTTGATCACAGCTGAAGCGGTTACTCGGTCGACCGCTACCGTACTGCTATTGTTGTCGTCGATTTATACGTATACGGCTTCTTAATGGCTTTTATTTGTCTAAACATGCGCTATGATGGCCGTTTTATGCGGCTCATCAAGTTTCATATTAATAGGCTAGTTTCCAACTAGTCAAATCAGGTACTTTTTACTAAACCTCAAAACACGAAATGACTATGGAATTTGCATGAAAAAGCACACTGTGACGTCATATAAAAACCATCACAAAATGTCGGACTTATTATTACGATTTTCTTGATTAAAATTCATAAATAAGTTGAATATAAAAACGTATTTTTTGTTAGTTTTAGATCTGTCTTTATTTAGTAATCAGAATTTCATAATTTATCTTGAACCTAGTACGGTCACGAGCACTAATATGTATACACTTTGAAACCATGTCACATTAACTTTTTTGACCAATTAAACCGCAAGTCTCATTAAACGTCAAATATGATAGTGCGACAGGGTTCGAAAGTGGGTATATGATATTGCTCATGACTGTACACGACCCAATTTAAAGGAACTGTTGAAGGACTGTTGTTGCAATTTGTCGTCTGATGATAACAGACAAACGTAATGGTCCGATATGTTGGAAAGGTCACAATTCGTCTGTCGGTTTTTACGACATGCCGCAGTTCAGCATAGAAATTAAGTTAATTATAAAATCCGTTATAGCCCTATTTGAAAAACGCGTGATTTAGTTCGAATCCCTGAATTGGACTTTATGAGTTTGAATTCATGTTTGCATCATAGATAATTAATATCACGTGGTTTCTCAGAATAATTGGCTCGTCCCCTATTACATGGGATTTAAACATAGCTGGTGAGGCGTGGTATGTACTACCTACTCTACATCGGTCGAGCACTGACTCTTATGATACAGGTTTATACGTGGTGTAAGAAGCAGGGTATTTTACGAGGCATGCCTTTTAAATTCTGTCGTTTGCATATTTGGCGCCAATTTTGAATTTAGAACTGTTCAAAATTCAAATTTGTTGGAATTTCGAATACGTATTGTTATACGCACCAACATTTTTCTGTACTATTAGCCAGAAGTTCGAATCTATGTTTTGAGTCAATAAATATATTTTTTAAATTTATTTATTTACCTCTGCCTACCCTTTCTGGTAGAAGAACAGAACTGTATTCGTAATTAAGGCGCGACTATTCCCTCAAGTCAATTTACAATAGTCTTTTTAATACAATAACAAGTGCATACAAGAATACTAAGAATCCTAAGTATGGAACAGTGAATGTTCCCACGATATTCGATAAGCAGCATTATTATAATGGTATTCTAGGGTCCATTGTTATTGAATTCACAACTATCTGTAATCTAATAAACTAATCGTGACTGTGGTATGAGATCGAGGAAGTCGGATGCTTCGTTGAAATAATTTGACCTGTTCTTTTGTTCATTGCATTATTTTTTTAAATTACCGCAAACAAACCCACGCATGTTTGTGAGTTTATTAAAATTATGAGGGGTAATATCAAGGTCCCCAAAAAAGTCGTAAGTTCACAACTACTCAAAAAAAAGATATAATAATAACTTGTTTTTTATAGCCTTTGGACCCTGTTAAAAAGGGGATGGTGTGGGAACGTATTCGAAATAAAAATAACTGGTTCTTATTTCCGGAAACTTTTAATAATATACATACATAACATAAATAGCCTATATATGTCCCACTGCTGGGCACAGGCCTCTCCTCAATCAACCGGAGGGGGTATTGAGCATACTCCACCACGCTGCTCCACTGCGGGTTAGTGGAGGTATTTTTACGGCTAATAGCCGGGCCCAACGGCTTAACGTGCCCTCCGAAGCACGGAATCAACTTATTTTTTCAGACAATCAGGTGATTCAAGCCTGTAATGTCCTAACCAAACAAAGGACAGTCTTACAAACTCTTAATAAATGCTCTTATTTCTAGAAACTGTTTAAAATATTAAACTCTTCAAATATAGACATTTGCGGTTAATGATGTTACTATTTTTAGTTTTGTGAGACATGAGGAAAATTTTGTATAATAGGACGATTAGTCTGTATTGTTAAGTATATTTGTGTCTGAATTAGGTTAACATAATGATTAAGTAGATCTTTTAATAATAAAATGCGGGAATTTTTACACAAAGTTCGGAGTCTAACAGAATGGTTGGTGAGCACGGTACTTAGTTCATTACGTGACGGATGTACCCTTACTACCCCAATTGGGATTATAGTCGTGAGCTTATACTTAATGATTGGTCACACTTTCAATTAGGTATAACTCATAAGTGAGTAAAGATGGGTGGCAAAGATTGTATCTAACGTCTATAATTTTAATAGTAGGGTATCCAATTTACTAGAAATCCAGAAAATACGTATTATTTAAGGAAATTAAAACGTATTTTTTTTTAAATTACTCGTACAATGCGGTGAAATAGGGGTCCGACTCCAAAGTCACATAATACGCCGAAGCCGGGTGGGTTGTTTTAAATAAAATTAAAACAGGATTTTAGTGGTTACAAACGAAAGTACTGTTAGTACGAGATAATCTACATGGAAATAAAAAGAACAATGACACATAATGCTATTACGGATTAACAGTCGTTACTCATTTTAATGTATTGTGTCGAATATAATCAGTTTCCGTGCAGAAATGTAAACTTGTACAGTTACATTCGTTGACCTGACGGATTTAGTATTCATTGTACTCTAGTGACCTCTCTTCCGAATTTTCCCATTTTGTCATGTGAGATAAAAAAAGTCCGGTAGCTTATTTATGACAGTGATACTTTTTATTTCTAATTGTAAATTGTATTTTTATTTGTGTATTTGTGCGATATAGAGTTTTTGTATTATACTTACTGTAAATCAATCTGTGGATGCTGATATCCGCACACGGTAATGGCGGTGGATTGATAGGAAAAACCTTAGAAGACCTATTATAACACCCGTTCTGACGAGTTCTGGTGTGCGCGTAGACAACGCAAACGGGTGACCTAAATAGACCTGGCGACGCTCTGTTGACTGAGCATTAAAAACTTTCTGCATGAGTCTTCAAAATATCGCGAAGAGTGGAAATCTGTTATTCGAGTTCTACATTCCAACAGGGTATACTCGTAAAAGGATTAGAAGACTGTAAATCAACAGGAAGGGGTATGGAGCATACTCCACGCTACTCTTGTGTTGGCCTGTGCTCAACAGTGAAGTACGTTTGACAGCGATGTGGTCTGGTCTAAGGTCGAGCACGCAAACTCAAACAATGCCAATTCACTCTTGCCTTGAAATTCCCCAAATTTTCAACATCATCATCAATTTAAGAGCCACGCTCTTGTCGGTGCAGCATTTTCCATGCTACTTTTTTAGGGAAAATAGGGCCTTCCGCTCCGCAGTACTCTGTCTGACGCAAGTGGGATGGCGCTCCGAGTAGTCTATTATAAAGCCATACTAGGACTCCTGTCCTCCGCCTCTGAATAGTACTGACAGTTACTGCTGCCCTCTGTCAGGTTCCAGGTTACAGTCCCTGTGACTTGCCCCTTCTGTCCTGCATTGCCATACTAATGGCTCCAGTAGGCTCCAAAGTAGAATAAGAAAAATATTTACGATACGGGTGGTGGAGTTTGAAGAGGAAGGCCTGAATATATCGCGATCAAATCCAGGATGTTTTAAAGAAAGGCCAAGTCAAGAGTAATGTACCCCGGTGACCGATGATGGTAGAATACGCCAAAGTGGTGTGTCAGGATCATAGTAAGTGTAATTCCGTGGTGTCGTACGGTCACGAGCATTAATATGTACTGTGGTACCATGTCACATTAACTTTTTTGACAAATTTAACTGTAAGTCTCACTAAATGTCAAATATGATAGTACGACAGAGTCCTAAAGTGGGTACATTATATTGCTCATGACTGTACCCCGACGGGAAATAGGCATGATCTTATGTATGGGTCTGTGTAAACATAATGTCTTTTCTCCGCGCAAAGTCTCGCACAAAAGTCTTTTTACTATGCTAAAACTGTTGGTTTTTGCAAACCATCGTCTCACACGGCAGCTCGATACACGATCGTCTGCATCAATTGGTTCGGTTTTATCGTTCTTTTATAGCATCTCGTTACGTTCCGTGTTCGATGTAAACACAGTTTTTATGTGACCGCAGTTTAATGTACCATTCTTTCTTTATAAGGGGTCTCTTTACAAGGTTCTTTACAAGGGGGTCTTCTTCACAAAGTTCTTTTTACAAGGAGTCTTCTTCACAAAGTTCTTTTTACAAGGCGTCTTCTTCACATGGTTCTTCTTTACAAGGGGTCTTCTTCACAAGGTTCTTCTTTACAAGGGGTCTCTTTACTATGTTGTGTAACAGACGTAGATTTTTTTACTTGTTTTATTCAAGGTCCAAAAGTATAGAATTGTAGAAAGTTTTGTTTCTTGAATTGAAATTCGCGTTGGGCTCACGGTCCAGAGGCCCCGGGTACGAATCCCGACGGAGACATAATCAAAAAATCACTTTGTGATCGCTAGTTTGGTTAGGACATTGCAGGACGATCACCCGATTGTCGGAAAGTAAAATGACCTGTGCTTCGGAGGGCACGTTAAACAATAGGTCCCGACTATTTATTTAAGTAAGTTTGCTTACTTAAGTAAATATTACCTACATGTCTATGTCTAATGTGCCCTGCGAAGCACGGATCATCTTGTTTTCAGGCAATCGGGTGATCAGCAATGTCCTAACCAAACTAGAGATCATAAAGTGATTTTTGCAATATATCCTCACTGGTTTCGAATCCGGGACATCCAAACATGAATTCAAACTCCACATTCAAGAATTCAAAGTACACATGGTTGCACAGATTGTTTTATTCGATTAGGCGTAGGAGTGCGCACGTGAGGAGTTGCGTAGTAAGTTGCGTGACTGTCGCGCGACTGAGGGGGCGGGGAGGGCAGGGTCTTAATGTGATTTGGTTGGAAATCGAATAAGCTATAATAAAGGGTGTGTACACAAGCATTATTCTATTATTCAAAACAATACAAACACATGCTTTATAAATGAAACACCTCCATTAAGCTACAATACAGGATGTTAGTGACATCGTAACGAATACTGATGGTGATGATTCAGACCATGATTTTGAGTTGGTATCAAGTGGAATTTTCCGTCGCAAAAGTATCGAATTGAAAATAATTTAAAAAAAACTAAAAAAAATATATAAATTTTGTGACGGAAAATTCCACTTGATATTAACTCAGAATCATGGTCTGAATCATCCCCCTCAGTTTTCGTTACGACACTAACATGCCTGTGTATACCTGTATATCTTCTTCTTCTGTATATAATAAGCTATAGGTAGGTAAATAAGGTATAGTTAGCTATCGACCCAGATAAATTATAGGCGAGTTGCGTTTAAACATAGAATAAGGAATAACACTACGTGGCTTAGGCTACCTTTATACTTCACTTTTTCTGCTACTTTTTGACTATATCCCAATTAGGGTAGTCAGATGTACCTCTATCGCAAGGACATGCATGACCTAAGTACCCACACCTCACCGAGCTTTCTGTTATGCCAACGTAATAGGCAGTTGACGAGACTGGTATTCCACCTCACAACCCACACGATAAGAAGAAGAATAGGTGGTGACGTAAAAATAAAAACTAACTTCGTTTAAAGAAAATAGTACAGTAGAACGTCTTTGTTCGAGCTAGCAAGGGATACTTGAGAATTATTTCAATTTCATAAAACGAATTAAACACTAATCAAGACTCTTCAAGCGGAATAGAATAGATTGGAACCATTTCAGGCAAACTTTCTTGTTCTTAAATCTCTTTTTGCCCGTTTTAAAACTTTAAAGTTGGAAATTTTGAGGGGATTCTCTTAAAATGCATAAATGGTTTTGTCATAATTTTAATTATCATAATCCTTTTCGCATAACGTTTTTAAGCATAATAGTACTTTCCCATAATAACATCTAAGAATACTGGTTTGTTAGGTATAACTTATTTTTGGACAAATATTTGTTGGTATAAATTTGATTCGCATATAAATAGGTATCCATAATTCTTTTTTAGAATAATAGTGTTTTGTCATAATTTTTTCAAGGCATAACAATAGGTTAGGGTGCGGCGGGGGTGGCCCTTGGGCCACCCCTACGCCGCCGCCAGCATGTTTATCTTACACACGAAAAGTATGCTGAATGATGACCAATAGCATGAAGTAGAGTCAAAAAATATAAAAAGTCACAATCATGAACCAAATGCAGCCAAGGAAAAAGTAAGTTTCGGAAATGTTCAAAGTTGTGCCAAAACTTTTCTTTTTCGGAGTATAGTTTTTATGATTATAATAATTATGCTTATATATCATTATTGTCATTAATTATTATGCTTAAAGTAGTTATGAGTTTCAAAATTATGCTTAAAAAGTTATGACAAATTAATACTATGCGTAACTAATAATAGGACAAGTAACATTATGCCATGGTAAATTATTACATTAAAATTTATGCGTAAAAATAGAGAACCAATTTTGAGAGCTGCAAGGAATTTCAAGTGGATTTAATACCCTATGATAGAAGATCAAACGAACTTACCAAGTGACGTTCAATCGCTATATACCATAATATATTATTATATATTGTGAAGTAAGCAAGTCCGCTTCTGATTACCTTGTTTATTTCATCGTCTGTGGGGCTTGTCCATCTTGTCAGGTGATTTAAGCAGCATCAGTCGAAGGGGCGCTACAGCGCCACTAATGGCTAAATAGACCGGTCCTGGGACGACACACTCGGTTGCACTAGGATTGTCAAACCCATGATAAGGCTTGGTTTCTCAATTTAGCCCGAAAGCTAGCCAAGCGAGAGAGAGAGAGAGAGAGGGGTATAATCAAGATGGCCAGCCAAATGTAGGTGACTCACAATTTTCCAGTTTTTATTTTATGTAATAAGTTAACGGCTCTACCCACCCCGTTAGGGATTACGGGCGCGTCTTTATGTTTTCATTTATGTACGGTCACGAGCATTAACATGTATACACTTTGGTACCATGTCACATTAACTTTTTTATATTACATAATATGTAATTTAATTATGTTTGACGTTCAAAAAGCGCTAACTTTGTAAGCCAATTTTGAAAAATAAATATTTTTGAATTTTTGAATTTTTGACAAATTGAACCGTAAGTCTCACTAAATGTCAAATAATGTTAGTGCGACAGTCCTAAAGTGGGTACATTATATTGCTCATGACTGTATATAATATAATAATAAACAGCAAAATCTAGAAGCAATACACAATACACTTCACATAAACACACACGACCCGCATTCTATTTGCGTTCGTTATCTGTTATCGGTCAATGTCGTTGACCTTCCTTATCACCGAATTGTCTGGTTTGGAAGTAGGGTGTTGTGATTTACGGGACTACGCGCGTTTTGCTGATGATACGGTTATTGAGGAAATGGGGTGTTTGGGGTTGGTGTCATTTTAGGCCATTTGAGGGGTTTGACAGCCTCTGTGGTCTAGTGGTTAGAGCGTTAGGCTCACGATCTGGAGGTCCGGGTTCAATTCCCGATGGGGACATTGTCGAAATCACTTTGTGAGACTGTCCTTTGTTTGGCAAGGACTTTTCAGGCTTGAATCACCTGATTGTCCGAAAAAGTAAGATGATTCCGTGCTTCGGAGGGCACGTTAAGCGTTGGTCCCGGCTATTAGCCGTAAAAACACCTCCACCAACCCGCAGTGGAGCAGCGTGGTGGAGTATGCTCCATACCCCCTCCGGTTGATTGAGGGGAGGCCTGTGCCCATCAGTGGGACGTATATAGGCAGTTTATGAGGGGTTTCGGGAGATGCGGTGTTTTGATTAGACTTCGGAACTGGGACGACTACAGTGATCGATTGTATTTTTTGTTCTGTAGTGACAAAGTCGCCCATAGGTTAGGGAAGACATTGCATTTGCGTTGTAAAAGTATCCTTAAACTCAACTAGAATACTCACTAATTACTACAATAATGTATACCAAACATTATCTTTTACTACATAACATTAAACATCCTATATACGTCCTACTGGTGGGCACAGGCCTCCCCTCAATCAAGCGAAGGGGGTATGGAACATACTACCGCGTTGTTCCACTGCGGGTCGGAGTAGGCGTTTGAGCCGGTAACCCGTGACCAACGGCTTAACGTGCCTTCCGAAAAAATCATCTTACATTTTCCAAACAATCAGGTGATTCAGCCTGCAATGTCCTAGCCAAACAAAAGACAGTCTCATAAAGTGATTTTCGACAGTGTCCTTCGGGAATCGAACCCGACTTTCGATTCCCGATTCCTACCCCCCGTTACCCTGACCGTTAACTTTTACTAGCTATAAAGAAGCAGAGACTATAGAATTCCATTTGCTTCGATCCTGACACACTTCTCTTGCTTCTTCCACATTAATCAATCGCTTCATACACGCACGCCGGTTCGGAGTAGATCGTATTAAACCTTTTCTAAGGACATCTCCAATTTGTCAATGTAAGTCCTTCTCGGTCTTCCTCTGCCAGCCCTACCATCAACTACAATACAATGTTGATTTTACAATATATTTAACATATTATTAATATTAGTAAGTACCTACTAAAACAGACAGTTAATATACGCACCATATGGTTACGTCTGTGGATATTAATTTGCTGAAACAGATGCGACATATGGCAGTAAGAGAATGAATCTTCAGTTATATTAGTAGTGGAGAGTAAAAACGTCTTCTAAAAGCTTTTATGTTAAATAAATAAACGTAGCAGAGGATTGGCTGAAAGATTATTATTGGTATTTTATTTTGTATTATTTATTTTTGTATGTATGTATTTATAAATGTACATTATGTATTTATTTATTATTGTGCATGTGTTTATTGGTAAGTTGTACTTAGTTTGCACCCGCAATCTATTATTTTTTACATATTTCCCCGCGTTGTGGTTGTCTGGTTGACATCGCTTTAATCTCGTTAAATCTGACCAGCGTTACTATATCTACATCTATCATAATCTAAAGTCCCTCATTGATAAAAAACTGAATTTTGTATGTCGATAGATGATAAAGACAATTTCCTAACGACTAAATACTGTGGAATACAGTTTATTTTTTATTTTTTAAATTTGCGCAGCAAGTCGTCCAAAAAGGACATTCTGCCAATGTCACGTCTATTTTCGTCGAGAAAGTTAGGAATTATTTTATCTTTATCAAAAATCACTAAGTTAATATTATGAATACTTAATGGCCCCGATTCCAGCAGACACCTCCTAATTTTATTTTAAGTTATACCCGTCATTTTCTTATTCGCCGGAAAGGAAAGGGACGAATAATCTTCTTCTATCGTTTGGGTTGTGGAGGTAGATTACCAACCTCAGCAACCCTGGTGTCAGGGTTATTATTGAGCCGCCATAGGCCCCTGACATGACTCATTTAACGACTACGTACTTACATCAGTAAGTAATAACCGGGACCAACGGCTTAACGACGGACGGATAATTGACAACTTTAGTTAACAACTACAGTTAATTTTAAAATGAAAGAATAACCCTGGCGAATAAAATAGGCATCTCGCTCATATGCAATCCGTTTGACATGTACTTTCAACTTTATTCTGTCGGGTTATTGGTTAATGTAAAATTTTGAGAGAGGTTGTCACTTCCGTAAATTCGGCGGATAAGAATGTCAGGTATAACTTAAAATTAACTTAGATGGTGTGGATTCAGCACCATTATAAACAGAAATATATAAACAACACAACACAACGGTCTTCTTCTTCTTCTATCGTGTGGGTTGTGAGGTGAATTACCAACCTCATCAACCCTGGACAACACAACGGTTTAATTACACAGTTTCTGCAAAAGTGGACAAGTTATTAATAAATGTTCCTCGCAGTTGTGACGCTTTGTACTAATTAGTTCACAGCTCTGCCCAGCTGTGGACTTAATTACGTTTTAATGTGAAACAATTAGAGCTATGTGGATTATATGAATATATCGTCAATGTGATATGTCTGTTGTACCTACTTGTATGCTGTGGTGACCTCTTTACGGATAATGATTATGAGCGGTTTGTCGTGTTTATACTATAGTGAGCGGATTATCAAGGGTTCTGCATATCGACGGTAAAAAGCAATCCTGCTGTAACCCACAAAATGCAAAATGTTCACCAGAGCCCAAAAACTTTTGAAAAATTTGAAAAAAAATCATATCTACTAAACTATTACGCCTATAAATGTGATTTTTAGAACCAAAATGTATTTTTTGATTATCTATCAAGTCAAATACCTAAAACTTACTAGAAGTTAATTTAAGCCTATGTTTGTGTGGGTTACAGCAATCGCACTTTTTTTTCTGTTACACAAAGTTGCTGTAAATGAAGCAGGTAAATGTATGGGCCACTCAAAATCAAGTACTTTATTTATACGCAAAATTGCTGTAATTCACTTATAATAACTATTCCTATATAGCAATTTTGATGTAAATGTCTTAAGTCTGTGTTAGCTGGTGCACTTAATTGTTTTAACTAACAGAAGTTGTGAAATGATAATAAAATTAAAATGATGTAAGTATCGAATGACATTTATATGAAGTAATTTTAAAATGTTAAAGAACATAAACCCACTAATAAATAGCTAAATTATGAAATTAAAAATTATTATCTTGCATACACCTAAGCAACAATAGTGTACTCCGACCGCTCAAAGCACGGGAAATACTACCTGTAGCGTGCTATACTATTTAACAGGTAAATTGTGAGATCAAAAACATTATACACTACTCCTACCTAGGTATCTAATGAAGAAAATACTTCTGTAGATTTGCCGCAAATGGCATTATTTACTTGGCTAGACAAATGGGGGGCGCTGAGGGCTCGTACCCGGTACAAAATATAAGACAACAGGCCTGAGGGTGCCCAGTTAGGCAGATTAGCCGCTGTACTTAAAGCTTTGAAGGTAATCGGAAGCCAACCTTTTTCTGCGGCTACCCACTCTGCGACCTGAGGCGTGAAGTAGGAGGTGTATTTTAAAGTACTCTCTTGCGCGGTGATAAACGATACCACCGTTACCGTTCCTAAACCAGCGAGTCTCACCGGGAAGGGAGTGGTAACTAGTGCTCTGTGAGACGGCCCGCTAAGCTTCGTACGGGTACAATCCTGCCACGCCTAGGCCGTTAAGGTCGAAGCATGGCTCTCCCAATGGCAGGCGTGACAAAGGAACGAACGCGCACATTTGTTCGCTCGCGCATCCCTATGGCGCCAGCCGCTGCCTCGAGCCGCAACTCGCCGCACACCAAATTCGACGCCCACGCCATACTTCGCTGGCGGAGATCTTCGGCTATCCCCTTTTCCACTGCCCCTACCCCAACTCCCTAGAGCAGAACATGTCGGGAATAAGAGGATAACAACACCGCCAGAACGGTAGTCAACGCACTAAAACCTATATCGATCTCCGGTTTCTCCATGCCCTCTTTGGACATGGAGACGACACCACCGCGCTTATACGCGGCGGTTTACATTACCTCTGGCTCACCCCTACATGCGCCTCCATGTCCATCCCTGCGGATGACGCCCACGCCTGCGCCCGCTCTCGCTCCGGTGAGTTTGCAACCACTGCTCGCATTTGCGAGCAAGAAGGTTCCGCCCTCAGTAGTGGATCATCTGCCCAATTGGACGCACCACTTCCGACAGGTGTGGGATAAGTTAGGCCATGTTCCCAACGCGCGTCCGTACGGCAAAAGAGTACGCTTCCTGGCGAAAACCGATGAGGAGTTCAGGCTTAAATAGCGTTACGTCACCAACCTTTCACGTACACACCCCCGATGGAACATTCGCTGAAACTGGCGACCCGCGAACTACCGGAGGATAACGACATCGCAAAACTCGAGGAGGAGCTGAAGAACCGAGGCTACGAACAGGAGTATATCCGGTCCATCCAGGCCCGCACAGGCAAGCCTGGTTGCATCTTCTTCGTGGAGATCCGGCAAACACTGGGGTTCCAAAAGAACTACGAAACCTCCGAACTCCTATATGCATGCTCGGTATAAAAGTCAAAGCATAGAGAAGACCCAAGCGCCACAGTGCCACCACTGCCAATAATTCCGGTATAGCAGCCACAACTGTCATCGTCCCATAGCCTGCGTGCGATGCGGTAAGAGCCATGCGGCGAAAGACTGCATGCCTCCCCGTGAGGAACCGGCTACCTGTTGCAACTGCAGCGGACTTCACCCGGCTAAAAGCTCATCCTGCCCGGTAAAGGTGCGCGAGCTGGCAACACGAATGGAGGGCACTACGCCATCAACGAGTGCAAGAGCCTCGAAACCCACAGCAGCAGCTACCGTCGCGATGCATCCCAGCGAACTGACAGCCCAGAATTCGCACATGGCAGCGGCAACCGTCCAGATGGGCATAAACCGCACAGGTCGAAGCACTCACACAAGAAGGCAAAACCTGCCCTGTCTGCCGCTGTGGATTCCGAACCATCACGACCAACACCAACCGCAACAACAACAGCGGTCGCCGACCCTCCATAGGAGAAGAAGGCCAAATGGAGACATTACTTCCTACAGTGAATAAGCTGGAGATGCTGGAGCAGACTATCCAGCTACTCTACGATATCCTGGACGCCATCCGAAGCAAGATAGACCCGGTGCCCATTATAGTAAGAGGCTTGACCTCACTACTAATCCAGTTCAGTGGCGGCATTGACCATCTCCATTGGACTGCCAACGACTGGAACGAGGCTGTCCACATCTACTACTCTTCGCTGGATTGTTAGTATTGTGGTCACCTTCGAGGGTGAGTGACGTTTCCAAGTGGTAGTTAACAGTCGTCGCCCCAAAGCGTCCACCGTCTTCAGACCGAGCAATATGAGCCCTCCAACACCGGACTTGACCATCGCCACAAGCTGACGTGCGCTCACCGGGCCTCCCCCTCGGGCTCGACGTCGCTAGTGGCAGAAATAAGGATTAGACCAACTCCAAATGGACAATCCCGTGACCCACTCGTATAAGTAATAATAAATAATTAAAAAAATGACTCCATATTGGTAGCGAAACATAGTTACAGCAAATATGTCACTCCTTCCCGACTGTCGCGGAGTAACTGAGCGACGCGGTAACCCGCGGTCATATACGCGCGAGCGCGTATTATAATGGCGGTAAATGCGCATGACCAGTAAATAACGATGTTTTTAAATTGGCGTAAGTTGTCATTGTCTGTAATATCATACTTGTTTAAAATGAAGTAAACAACGCCGATCAACAGATTATTGTCTAATAAATGTAGTAAACACAGTACGTTACTTAAATGTGTTATGCAATTATGCAGTAACCCGCACTGTTCACCATTAAATAGTGCTGTAACTACAAAGATCAAATTATTTGCAAAAGCAAAATTGGTGTAAAAGACATATCATAGAAAAATGCTGTTTTTAATGCTATTTACAGCAAATATTCAGTTGTGTTTTTGGAAAAATAAGCAAAATCCCAACGCTGTACAGAAATTTCTAGAGGTCGTAGAGCCTTGGGAATAGGACCATTCGACGCAGAATTTTTTTCTGATTCCGAATCAAAAATAAAAAAATTTTGGCCAGGGTGTGGTTTACAGCAGGATTGCTTTTTACCGTCGATATTATTAATTTCCTTTATAGTTGTTGCTCCTTGGTAAATGTTATATGTGAAAATGGTGTAAATAATTAAAAAAAAGAATAATTCCTCCTTACAGCCTGTCTGGTCTAGCGGTTAGTGCGTTGGGCTTACTATTTTGGAGGTCCTGGTTAGATTCCCAATGGGGACATTGTCGAAATCATAGTAGAGTCAAGTATAGTTAGAAGACAGGCAAGTCTTTAGCTTTAAACATAGAATAAGGAATAATAATACTACGTATAGACCGGCAACTCCCCGCTCCCCACCAGCGGCTGAGCTAGGTTTACCTCACCTCCCCTAGGTCTTACTTAAGTCTTCAATCGTATGCGCGTCAGAGGTCACACAAACACAATTGCGTGTACCATAACGCCGATGTGTAGTGTCTGTGTAAAACGGGATATTTCGATGTTATTTATGAAGTGTCCTGGTACTGCTTTAAGTCGTAAACACTAATTACCATGTAGCGTAACAGATTTTGTATAAAGGCTTTCTATATTCAGCATTTGAGTCGCCTAAATGTGTTTGTTATTTACATATAACTTCTACAACAATATGTCAATGTCCTTCACAAACTACCAAGTATACAATACAGGCAAAGGTTTTACTATAGAGGTCATTTGTTTCCCGCCATTTGTTTTAACAATAAAATTGAATTTTACAGTTGCTTATTTTAAATCAATTATAATTCTAAGTCTCTATTAAAAGCGGCGCTCTTGTCGGTGGAGTAATCGCCATTCCTCTCTTCTTCCCGCCAAAATCTTCACAGCTTATAAAACTTGTAATTACTACTATTACTTTTTGAGCTTATAATTCTAACCAAAGTGTTATTTTTATATAGCACTTTTTGTAATTCGGGTCATTGCCCCCGTCGTTTGTTTTGGCAATTCATCACATTCTCTTATCGCACAACTAGACATCTCGCAGCCTGTGTTTATAAACAATAAAAGAGTTTTAATGTTTACGGTTTTTTGTTTCAGGTACGTTCGCGTTATCATTGTTACGGAAGTGAAGCAGGAAGTATGAAGTAAGAGAGAATTTTCCAGAACTTTCTCCTAGAAGCACACACCCCGGACAGTCCATGCAAAAATTTCATTCTTACTGTTTGCTGCCTAAAGCGCAAGTGTGAGCGAGATAGATAGTCTGCAGGAAGTACGAGCGGGACAGACAGTCTGCGTGTTTTTTCCCTTAGTCCTTAGCTTCTTACGGCCATTTAAGACTTAAAGTAAGACCCAGAGGGGGTGAGGTAAATCTAACTCGATACGAATTGGTGCGGAGCGGTGAGTTACCGTTCTATACGTAGTATTATTCTTTATATTACGCTAGAAGGCTAGCTAGAAGTCCTCAGATGCACTTTGTAGTCACTCTTGTAGTAGAACTCCTAAGATCACTAATGTCATAATGGACCTTGTTAAGTCAGGTTACCAGCTCTATTATTACCTAGTAGTAATAGAGCAATAGTAATAGGCTTTGTTATTACTTGTACGTCATTCCCATATCTTGGACCTACGGAGTCCCGGACTTTTGGAAGGCGTAGCGTCATCCTTCTCATACTCAACATGCAAGAAAATAATAAAGAATTTTTTTAACAGAAGTGTCAAATTATAATAAACTAAAATAAAGTATGTATCTGATAAAATCTGCACCGTTTTTTTTTTGTCAAAAGGATACAAATATACTTTATTGCACCAAAATAAAAAGAAATAATTACAAAAAGACTCCTAACTAGGTACATGGCAAATGGCGGCCTTATCGCTTAAAGCGATTTCTTCCAGACAACCATAATGTGAGGAAAAATGAAGGATTTGATAAAAGCCCTCAATGAAACGTGGAATATGTACCTCTGTCTGACCTAATTGGGAATAGTGGGCTTATTGTTATGTTATGACTAATAACCAATTCTTCAATAAATCGATGATGTCCTAATAAATTGCGTTTCGTTATCATGTTTTGGATAACTACTTGTTAGATAAATAGAAAGTAAACACCGTAATGGAGTGATAACATTAATCCTATCATAAATTGTAGGGACGCGTGTAGGCCTGTGGATGTTTGGAAGTATTTTAATATCCTGTGGCTCAGATAAATTATAGACGGGAGTTTACTTTGGAGTAGCTTTATACTACAATCGGAGGGGGTATGCAGCGTATTCCACCATGCTGCTTCACTGCGGTTTTTCGAACAATCAGGTGATTGACAAAGGACTGTGTCACAAAGTGATTTCGACAATATCCCCATCGGGAATCGCGTCCGAACATCCAGATCGTGAGCCCAACGCTCTAGCCACTAAACCACGGAGGCTGGTAAAACAATATAGCATCACGTATATCCCCAAAGGCGTAGGCAGACTTGTATGTTATATACGCCTATTTCTCGCCAACTATGTTTGATTTCCGTGTAATATCTCCTTGAGTTATACTTTTTGTTTTGATTACCTATGCTGAAGGAAACTGAATTATTTAGTTAGTACTATTGAAGATAAAGGTTTATGTTTTCTTAAAAAAAATATTTTGTTTAATTGATCACACTATTACAAACAAGCAGTTTTCATCGTTTTCAGCCATCGTGACTTTACATTTTTTTTTATAAACTAGACGAAATTTTGAAATTGATATTTACAATCCCGCGGATCTCGAATTTGCGATCCCGAGTCGGGAATGCATTCCCTACATTGCGCACTTACTTTTGCGCAAATGTCATATTTCAATATTGCAACAATGTGACCTTTTTAAACCGCAGATGTAAAGTATGTCCAACCGTCCAGTATTATACCACTCTCTATTCCGCAACAGTCCGCAACCTTATCAGCCAGCAACTTCCGGTTAACCACCCGTTCAAGTTATTAGCATTAGCACGGCTGATCGAATCAGACTTAAACCCCGCACCGGCGCATACGAATGTTGACCCGAATTCAAATCGCTACCTGTATTTTTGTTACTTCAGCTAGCTCACATTAAACGTTGTACCGGGTGAGAGCCTTCAGCGCTCCCCATTTGTCCGGCCAAGTAGTTAATGCCATCTGCGGCAAATCTACAATAAGTCACGTCAAAAAAAAAAAGCTAGCTCACATTACGTATTGTAATATACCGAAAGCATGTGTGATTTTATGGTTAGGTTGCCAGTCATTAATGGCGTGACGTTTGATGACGTCATAACTCACTTATGTTTTGAGAAATTGAAAAAAGAATTGACATTTACCTTGTACTCAAATCAAATCAATAAGAATATAAATACGAACAAAATGACTCTGTTTTTGAATTTCGAAAGAAAAAAAACGATTTTATGAGTTTGCATTCATATTTAGTTTAGATCATAGATAATTGATATCACGTGGTATCCAGGATTTGTGCCCGGTCAATGGCAATATGCCCGTAATACATGAAACTTAAACATAGCTGGCTTGGAGTGGATGTGCATACTATACACCTCTGCTTACCCTTTTGGGGATACAGGCGTAATACTAATATAAGAACTGTAGCGTAATTGAAACCCTCGCCACGTTTTCGTCCAAACGTATCGTAGCAACAAGTGAAGGATTTCACTTTCACACTCGCAGGTCTTTGCCCTCACCAGCTCAATTACCAGTGAAAATCGCGACGGAGGAAGGTTTTAGTGCATATTACCAGGATGGAAGGCGTATAATTCTACGGGGTTGGTTATTCAACCGCAAAATGCTGGCTGGCGACGATTTGCCTAATCGTGTTTGATTGATACTCCGCTTTGATGGTTTGGGTTAGGGTTGGTGTTTGTGTTAACAGTATTTTTTGTCTATTTTTTAATAACCTTGTTTATTTCGAGCTGCAAATACATTAACTATAAATAATAAATAAAAGACTTATATATTTAAAAAAAAACATGTCGCTTCTCATGAGATAAGCATTTTATGCAACATCAGAGACTTTACAAATATCAATGATATTGTACCTAAGATCACATTTCTGTGATAAAAAGAAATACATGATAAATAAAAAAAAAGCATTAAAAAAAAACATTTAGCGACCAAAAAAAAGATCCGGGGTAGAGGTCATCGTTCGCGAAGGGAATTTGGGGTGAGGTATTTGCATAGCTAAAGTATTTTTTTGGCAAACGTACATCGTCGATCTCGGAAGAATTTCGCAAAGATGTGCCTTTTCCTATGAAGGTGGTGCTCCGAAATTGCTGTTTAAACTATTTCAGATTTTTTATATAACTACGATTGCCCTTTTCTTATTCTTAAATGACATAAAATTTGAAGTCAACCGTCTATCTCAGAAGTACGTTCACATTTAAATCCCAAGAGAAATTTTCGCAATATTTCATTTTTAAAAGCTCGAGAATTTTTGATTATTTTCATATTTAATAATGTCAGAGATTTAACACCCCTGGTTTTTTTCTGTTTGTTCACCGCTGGCGACCTCCTGTCCCCCACCTCAGTCCTCCTTAGGCCCTCCCAGAGGGTGCGTCGAATCAATAAGCTTTTAGCATTAATGGCTGGACAGTCTACAATGGAGAAATGTTTGGTCCTCTTTCCTCTGGGAACTGTACGACAAAGCGAAAATTTGCCGGATTTAGCTTGGGATTTCCTGAGATTGGCACTTTGGCTATTACGGTCCCGAGCGTTTGGGGCACAAAGATATTAAGTGATTACAATATGATGGTCACAATCAATAATGTACCGTGACCTGGAATGTTACCAAAATGGGAATGTTCCTGTTGTAGAGGTAAAATCTCTTTAATAGTAAGGACACCGGCTGCTTATTCTTTTTTTAAATTGTTCTTTCTTGTATTCTAATTTCTATCTGCCTAAAGGCTATGAAGCTTTTTTACTGCCGATAATGTTCCCACTATAATAACGGCACATCACGGTCACAATATGCATTGTGTTTGTTTATCCTCCTTTCGTAATTAGGTAAGATAATAAAATAATTTCCAGCTCTTATCTAAGGACGAGTATAAGTGTAACATGTTCAACAAAGTATTGATTTGCTACGTTTGGAACACCCAGATATTTAAATCCGGCTGAAGTTTCCACGAACAGAAATTATTTACCAATTATACCACCCACACTTGTTTCGTCAACTTTTTCCAGTCTCTGTTAACCACTTTTGGACTAGATTTCTTCGAAACTTTCCAATAAGGGCACTGCCCCTATTTATACCGTTTTTGTTATGAATTTTGTATGGCAAGATTAAAAGTCATCGGTCGGTTAGAAGGTCAACAGTCTATTTCAGGCAACTATCGATTACATAAACTGCCTATAGACCTCCTTCAATCAACCGGAGGATTTACGGCACTTCAAATACCATGCTCCATGGGATAATATAAAGCACAAATAGATAGACTAAAATTACGCCGGCGTTCTCAGGAATCGGGATTGTTTCAGCACACAGCAAGAAGCCATACCGGCCCTGTAGCATGCATATCGCACGCGTTGCGATATATGAACCAATAGAATTGCATGTTTATTGTTTAGCCAATTGTGTTGCTCCATATACCGCTAGGCGCGCAATATGCGTGTAGCATGCTACCGGGGCTGGTATTAGAGTCCCCAGATAAATAAGGTGAACCTTATGATGATTGGTGATCAGCCCATTAACTATATAGCGTCTTCTTTTGTGTAAACCACGTAAGCGCCTTTATGTATGCGCTTAAGTGTATTTTTGTCAACAAAATCGTGCAATAGACAAGCAAGTTTCAATCCGTGTAAAAAATATGATTAATTGCAATAAATCGAGGTTTTTGTTTATTTGAGTTCACCATTGGAGAGCACACAATTCTACAAGTTTTACCACATGTGCGGGTAGACAATAACTGAAACAAGTTTTCTTTATTCCCACTCCAGCAGTTTTATAAATTTTGTGAGGAATCCTAAAACTAATATAAAAGCACTTTGGTAAGAACAAAGGCTTGGAATCACATGAAGTGTATTGTTATCGAACTTGCGAACTAAGTCTGCAAGGGTTGGAAGCGGAAGACTTAGGAGTTCTGTTGAATAATACGATATCAAGTGGCCGGTTGAGATTAGGGTATTATCTTTGTAGTGTAGACAATATTTTGTGTGCTTGGTGACGAGGGTTATAAAGGGAAAAAGGCAGGGTTTTGTAATCGATACACACTTAAGGTACTTAGAATACAGGAGAGGGTCGAGAGTCAAAGATTCGCGTTGTAAGAACATAAACATGTTTTTCTTTACAAAGCAGTGATATACAAATCACTGCCTATTCAAAACCGTCCTCCTTTGCGCCTTTGTTATTTTTAGAAAATGCATTCTTACAATACGTTAAGACAATACGTTCATTTTCTTTTCTTACCTTCAAAATTCAATTGTCACATGAATGTCATGAAATTTTCCATGAAATCTAGTCTTTGCATACAAGTTAATGTGTAATTTGATACTTCTGTTTGAAACTTGTCATAACTTGTCATGGCGATGACATAAAAATGCGTCAGTGACGTCGACCAGCGCACCTTAATAAATGAGCATTCTCCATTAGCTTAAGTGGCTGGTAGAGACCTGCCCAGGCGATAAATTCAAGTAGACACTTACTGTAAGACACGTAATTATTGGATGTTATAAAACTGTTGTTTATCTTTGGATAAAGAGCGTCTAATGTGTAATAGCTAGACAGCAGGCGAGGGATTTTAGGGATCGCTTTTTTTCTAAATTGACACTTTTGCGTTTCTCTCCAGCGTAGGTAAGCGTGGCGGAGTATGTTCCAAACCCTTTCAGTCAATGAGGAAAGATTTTTCCTCAATAGTGGGACGTATAAGGGTTGTTAATAATTATATTACAAACTTTTCCCTTTATCCCACCTAGATTTGAATACTCTTAAAAATACTTTAAAATTACATTAAGAATTTATAACCCGTAATTCATCAATTGAGTACAAAATCACTCAAGATTTTGACCGTAAAGAGTAAAGGCCAAATGTCAACGACCTCTTTCGAGATTATTCCATGTACTTTGTGATTTATAACTGCCGTCAAAACATCTGCTAAGCCCTGGTTAGTCTCAGGGCGAAGACCCTCTGTCAAGGGGTTAAAGTTCCATTTGACACGGTCGATTTGTCTCTTAGAAGATTTGTTTACATTAGACTGAGTAATTTTGTGGATACAGCTAGTTTGTCTTTGGAGATATATTTGGCGTTTGTATTTCATTTGGGATGCGCTATAAATAATGTCAGCATTCCATTGGTAATAGTTTAAGATTCCGTGGTCAACTTTGTCTTCACGGCAAATACAAATTCATTACCATTTTGTTCTAGGTTAGAATTAGAATAAACGTGGAATACATTCAGCTGCTTATCATCCCCGTTTACGACATACGTACCCATGTCGTAAAATGTAGCTAAGGGATTATGTCCTTTTTTTTAACTTGACGGCAGACCTAGATAGTACCCTCCCTGACCACCTGTGTCACGGCAAAATACGAGATGTTCCATCTTCAGGGGAGCCGTTCCACAGTCACACTCCAAGTTTACCAAGTTTACTCTCCTATGAATTCGCACCTGTACAAGTATTCTTTACTCAGGCCCGTCTAGGTCCAAAGCCTATTGTAAGATTTCCACGTTTACCATGGCAATTTGTATCCAGATGGGAGATTCTTGGAAATTGGGACGTATTATGTCCTCTTCAACATGAAAGATTATGCTACACGAGCTTCTTCTCGTGCTATCAATATTTGGATATTAAAACAAGCGTCCTCTTGTGACGTCCTGCAAGTTGTCTCTTTCTGGACTCCCCAAAAAGGAGGTGTATGTATGTATCTTTACTTCATTAAATTGACATAGAGTTGTGTTCTATATATTTAGGTCAGTTGTCATAGACCTACCACAATACAGGTCCGCTTACTGACTCACCTTCAAATTAAAGATACGTTAGACTAAAATTAATTTACATACTAATACGCAAATTGGATATGAATTTAAGGATAACACATCAACTCTTATCTTTGTTTGACCTGACACATTATTAAACTGATTCATTATCATACTGTTTAAAACATTTATTTATTTTAATAATACCATCAACTGCATAATATTCAATTCTAGAGGCTTGTGGCTATGTATAAAAACTATCGTGTTAATTAAAGCTAGTACGATAATGGCGACATTAGTATCGCTCTCTATAGTATAATTACTGCCGGCGGGTTTGTGCGGCTTATCTGCAATCGACATGCGCCACAAACGTCGAACAAAAGCTCGGAATTTTAAACTTCAGTATGCACGGGAATTGCGGAGTTTTTTATTGTTGGTGAAATCATGGATACTATTTCTTGATGCCATTTTCTTCTTTACAAAGAGCGTGTTCACTATTTAAATTTTTTTTTATGAAGACCGGTATTTTTTTGTTATATTTATAAAGTATATATCTATTTCCCAATACTTTATCATACTGCAAAGTTTCGTCGCCTGAGGAATTAGTGTTGGGGTCCACTACCTTCCTTTTCTACACTAATTGCCATCCTTCCAAAGCCAATCCTAAACCGTACCTAAATAAATGAAATGTCATTGCAATGTTTTTCCAAGCGTAAGCAAAAATGGGATAAACGCTAGGGTGGAAGCAGTAAAATAAAAAGAAAAAATGACAGGCTTTTTAAAGCATGAATACGCGCAGTTAGCACGCTGTTTACCGTTCAGTAGATACATTCGTCTTGATCCTTGAACTCGAGAGTGGAGATGACTGCTTCTTTTGTCCTGTTAACGGTGTTAAACGCTTTCCTAAGTGCAACAAATGATTACCTGTTATTATTTATCTATGATCAATTATGGTTTTTTAGAGCCCGAGCCAAATACAGCCATATCCGTGATACTATTACGATGTAGTCATGCGTTCTCTGTACAGGGCTATTACGGATTTGGACGGAATAAAATTCCGTAAAATATACAGAGAAAAGACATCTGTTCCCTTTGTCCCTCTTCCCCTTCACTGTGTCTGTTGCTATGTCCCCATTAGTTTATCCAACTACAGAGTATAATCCTGCCCGCTTTCTCGCCATTCCGATACTGTGTAAATCTCTATTGCTTTTCGACATAGCCATTGCTACCCAGTCTTTTTGTTCATTCCAAAAAATAAAAATATATATATGGCGTTTACCGTTCAGTGGGCACATTCGTCTTGATCCTTGAACTCAGCAGTTGAGGTGTTTGCCTCACTTGACCTACTGACAGTGTTAAATGCTTTCGGAAGTGCTATACCGGTTTGTTTGTCAGTCTGATCGCTTTTAATATTTATTTTACATATTAGGCGTTGGGTTTTGCAACGGGATTTTATTGGTTTGTCAAATTGTAATTTTACTTGTCCGAGTATTCATTAATATGATATCATTTATTTAATGATTCCGAAATATTAAAAAAAAACACGATCGATCTTTTGAAAGAAAGCGCCTGAACTGTCACCCATTGGTTCACTAATCTCGCTCAAATTCAAAAGTCGAATTGAAATTTAACATTTGCGCAATGCCAACATATATCAAAAAAGCAATATTGCTTTGTTAGATGAATTGCTTCAATGTGGCCTTAACCCCCCTGGACTGATGTAGTCTTTGTTGAACTTATGCTTATATCATATTTGCCAAGTATATTAAGCTAATATGCGTGTCAAAATTCATTCTCCTAATTGAGAAAGGGCTTCATCATTATGGGGTGCCTACTACAACGAAATTACCCGCTAATTATTCTGTCAAATCCAATTATGACGTAGCATCTGTTATGCTATACTCTATTACATTAACGTGATCAATTTTATGAAATTTGCTTTCGTTGCCGTTAGTTTTAATTTTGATTGATTGAATGGTTTCCTTTAGAAGAGTTCGGTGTATGTAAATGTTGGTTGAAAATGATTTATTTTTTTATCTATTGTATGGCGTTTGTTTCTACTGTTACTAGCGTAATCTGAGGCAAAGAGAAAACCCATTATTCCATACCGCTTTATGTGTTCAAAACAATAGACTATGTCTGTTTGCTTTATGCCTTCTTCAAAATGATGGACTGTCCATATGGGTGGGACTATTAAACTGTCTCCGTAGTTTGAGTAATGAAGAATATAATCAAATGGTCATTATCCCAATGGATAATAACGATAATTATTATAATATCTAATGCCAAATGTGGCTGCCAATTATCGTGTGACCACTCTACGTTTTTTTTTACCCCCGATCCAGCAGGTATGAAACGTAATATCTTTCAGACCAATGAACAGTTAACCTCATTGACCTGCCAAATTTCAGAACAATGGAGATCCTCGATCAACAAGCACCTAATAACCTACTAAATCCGCTCTGAAATGCGCATAATCTTCCAGCGGACCGTTCCTAATAGGGCCCGCATCGTTTATATGCTAAATGGTAGCAATCAGGGACGTAGTCAGTGCCTTTATTGGAGCCCCGATCCTGCATACTTCTGTTGCTTCCTCCACATTCATCAATCGTTTCATAAACGCACGTTTCAATGGTTACATCGTACTATACCTTTTTAACAACACTCCCAATTTGTTCACTGTGCATCTAAACCGACTTCGAAATCTGTCTATTAAAAAGTAAGGAATAATATTTTGTTGGATACAATGTTGGACTCTAAATTCTGACCCGCAAACCTTTAAAGTTACCTGCAAACTCCGCAAATGCTCCACCGTGGTTACTTATGACAACGACAGGAACATGCAGTTCCACTGTCCTTTCCATTTGGGGCGTTTTATGAATTTAAACACAGTTGAACAGAGATTAAGTCGAACCGTGAATACCGTGATTCGAACACTACGATGATAGTAACGCGTTTTCCGAACAAGGCTACCTCGGCTTTTCACAGGAAAAACAAAAGCATGTGATTGAGTACAGGCTTGGTTTTTTTATAGCTCTAGAGCCCTCAAATATGGCTACGTCTCTGGTAGCAGTTACATAGTCGTGATCCTTTGTAGCATGCCCTTGTGGTGTCGATACATTACTGCGAGTAGCAGAGCGTGACCGTAGTATAAAAAGAGCAGTGAGTTATCTTCATACATGCCTGGTTAGAGCCCACATACATACGGAATCTGCGCGCTGAATAATACTTAGGTAGCTTCTATGCTAAGAATATAAAACATATAATGTTCAGCTGCTTTCCCGGGCATGTTGTAAAATCCGACAGAGATTGCGTCCTTTCTAATATCAAATCAAATATCCTTTATTGCACACTAACAAAACATGCAAACATTACACACATAATACAGCTCACCACCTATCACGTTTACCTAACCGAAAGCTCGGTGAAGTATGAGTACTTACTTCTTCTATTTCCCCAAGGACTCGCCCAATCGAAAATATAGTCGGGTGCTTATGTTATGTTGTTAGGATATGTGCATGTTTCTCTGTGTGGTATAGTCTAACAATGCGCCGGTGTGGAGATGTCTTACTGTTCTTATTTTACTGTGGCAACACAGTGAGGTAATATGTTAACTATATCACGATTGTTCTCCTGGCTAACCGGTGTTCTGACTTAATCACGTTGCATGTTTACATTACCTTTATTTGGTCTGATAAGCACGGTTTTGATTAATTTGCAATTAGGATTCCTAATTGGGTGTCTGATATTCCATTTATGAAGTGATTTTACGGGTGAAGGTCGAGTGAGCGAGCGTTTGCAAATGGTTAGATCAGGGGTTTATAAACTAGTGTAGTACTATACATATAAATGCAGTGGTGTTCTAAGGGCTCAAACTGGATGACAGCGGCAGCGGCGCGGCGGCGATAGCGGCGCGGGGCGCGGCGCGGCGGCCGCTGTTCCGTTTTCGATGCCAGCGGCCAATTCGCGCGGTGTTGCGGCGGTATGGAGTTGTGTTTTAAATGAATGCGATGTCGAAACGGCAACAACGCATTTTCGATTATAGTTATTTTGTTTCGTACGATTTATTATGGGGAAAAGAAGATCTGAATCCCTATAATGAACAAAGGAAACAAAAAGGCGAGTTTCAAACGCAGAGACACCGCTCGACTAGAGCGCACCGCTCGTACCCCGCTCATCGCGTCGCTGCCATCGAGAACACTTCAATATAAATCTTAGCATTTGCACGCGCCGCTCCCCGCACCGCCGCCGCCGCCGCGCCGCTGCCGCTGTCATCCAGTTTGAGGCCTAAGAGAGTGGTATCGTGAGACGCTCCTATTTTCTCATCACAGAAAAGTAAACTAAGGCATTCATGGATTTTTATTTTAGGATCAATATCAATACATACATAGTCCTCATATTGTATTGTGTTTGTATATTTTACCTAGTATCATTGTCCTCTATTTATCAACTATCTATGACGCTGATACAATATACTAAACCTTTAAGTGTGCCGCGATCTGAAAATCTTTGGCCACCTCTGCGTTAGGTCACATTTCGTATTCCAAGTTCTAAATTGAGTCAACAACATTATGCTATTATAGTCAGTCGATCGTCAACCAAGAGATCGCCCAATTTGTAATTCAAATTTTGTCCCAAAACTAACTCTGTGATGTAAATTAATAGTTCAGTAACAAGCAAGCGAGTCAATTCTCCTTAGTCACCTTTGGCCCTGTGATTCAAATGTGCATTAAAAATTCTTGGTTGTTTTGAATGCATTATTGTGGTTGCAGATAATGAATGACTCCAGAATAACGTCATCTTTGAAAAATAGAGATATTATGAATATAAAGTGTCTTGAGTTCCGAGGAACGGATTTGTTAGTTTTGATTTTTATTTAAGCTTGTATTCGTATTTCGTGTTAAGACGGAAATTTAAAACCACAGTGTGACATATAAAAACCATTTAAAGAATCTTGGTTTTCAATGCAAGATCATTAGGAGAACACTTCTTGAAAGTCATGAATCGATTTTAATTGTCTCTTATAGTACTGCTTCAATTTTACTTCATTCTTTCATCACTGCTTCAATTTTAGTTCTATCTCTCATTACTGCTTCAATTTTAGTTTTATGTTACATTATTGCTTCAATTTTAGTTTTATCTTTTATGAGAGCCTTAGAAAGTTTTGGTAGTTGAGGTGTTAGGAACTCCTTAACAACACGGATTTCTTTTCTTAATGCCAATATTTTTGTGAACCCTTTCTCTAAAGTAATTATATATACCCTTATTATTTTAATATAGAGTTCCTTGACGGGTTTTATCAGTTAAGTCAACTGTGAGCTTGAGAATATTGAAAATGGAGAATTATGATGTTCAGCTATGAATAACAATGAGGGATTAATAGCTTTTCTTAAGACGACGGCCTTGACGGAGGCTTCACTTGTTTATATTATAAGGAATGTAATGGATGCTAGTCCAGACCTCGCTGAAGGAGATTTCCAAGTGGTGATATCATGGCTATGTTTAAGATTCAATATAGAACTGCACCCTTGCTAATGGATCTTGTGTATAATGTTTTATGGTGTGCTTGGTAATTAGAGTGGAATCCATTTTAGTGCAATAAATGAGATTGCATGGAATTAATTGCCTTTACAAAGTATGTTATTAAAATAAAAAGGTTAGTCCGTTAAGAGCACAGGTTGATTATCTATCAATATTTAGGTTCGTTGCTCTAAAGGTCTGTTTAATGTTTAAACATTTAAGTTTCATTGTTAATTAGTTCTTTGATGGTGTGATGTATGTTGATCTGTGTACACTATATCTAGGTATATATTTAGGTTATATATAAATGTATAGGCTATTGAACTACATTAAGTCCTTGAACGATCTTGGTAATTTATTGCATTGCACCTTCACCACCTTCCATCTTCACCTTTGGACCCATAAAACCATCGAAGATCAACCCTTAGGCACGATTCTTTATAGCTAAACTTTTATTGAGCAGATGTTCTGGAATGGCTAGTGTCATAACATTAGCCTTTGCCAATGTGATCCGCCGAGCAGTCTGCCAAACTGCAGTTGCTGCGACATCATTTCTTTGACAGGAGCGTGTATCAGACAGAATACGTTTTGCAATCAATGGGAACAGCTGCGCCAAACGACGTACGTACGTGACCCAGTGAATGCTTCACCGGTCTCGTATTGAGTAACATCTTAAGGACATCGGTTCTTATAACATAATATGAACAGCCTATACACGTTCGGCGCAGTGTGCCTGTGCGCACTGCTGGGCACAGGCTTCCCCCCCAAACAACCGGAGGGGATATGGAGCATATTCCACCATGCTGCTGCACTTTATTGTATTATTCTCCGTTTCCAATCAAATTGTAATTTCAGTATTATAAACGACATGTCTCATTACATTACGGTACAGAGCCTTTTCTCAGTACAAGCTACGTAACCCGTGCGAATATGTAAGACGTCTCGCTAGTATGCAACTCCTTTGACACGAGGTGTTTAGTTAATTGGCGCGGGTTATACAATTGCATTACACAGTGCACTGGAGTCTAGACCACTAGTATTACTCACGTGAGTTTAGACCAGTACTAGTATTACTCATATGTGAGACTGTGGCCCTAAAATAGACCAATTGATTGATCGTGAGTAAGCGGCGAGGTATGCCGTGCGTGTACGCAGCGAGATTTGTAGCATTATACATTAGTTAGTACCACCACTACACATTCATGCTCTTGTAACGATGTCGTCATAGAACTTGTTAGCTACCTAACATCTTTTGTGTTATAAATCGTGAACGTAATTTTATACTTTACGTTCTTCGCCTTCTGGTGGCAGATAGGCCACGAAGGTTGTGAGGTCAATGACCGATCTCATCAACTCAGGGTTATTATTGAGCTGTTAAAGACTCATATAAGGACTACATATTTACGTAAGTAAATAGTACCCGCGACCGACTCCTTAAAGTGTCTTCCGTAGCATAGATCATCTTTCGGGAAGTTGGGTGTCGGCTTGCAATGTCCTAACCAAACTACGGATCACAAACTGATTTTTGTGATATGGCTAGATCTCCGGATCGTGAACCTAATATTCAACCGCTGAACCACAGAGAAGAAAAAATACAAAATAGCAGTAAATAGCCGTGTGGTTTAAACATACAATACCTTTATAGGTTGGGATGCAAACTAATTTGAGTGCAAAAATATAGAGGGAAAACCAAAATAAGGACGGTGTGATAATAGTTTCTAGAAGGATCTGGAGTATGATAAACTGTTCTTGGAAGGAAATTGCGCTTGGTAATTGTGGAATGTGAGAATGAATGTTGCAAGCCCTAATAATTCTCAAATGGATTGCGAGCTCCGCGTGTTTGTGAGTAAGCGGCGCGGAATTACACGTATGCTAAATGTTGAGCTTTGAGATTTGTACGAATTAGATTGGATTGAGTGATTCACTATAGCGGAAAAGACTGTGGGATGTTTATAAATTGGCGCTCTACTGGTAGTATATTAGACAGCGTCTTGCAGTGAAATTGCACCAAAATAAAAAGAAATAATTACAAAAAGTAAATGGCAAATGGCGGCCTTATCGCTTAAAGCGATTTCTTCCAGGCAACCATAAGGTGAGGAAAAATTTAAAAAAATGAAAGATTGCGGGTACAAACTATAAGTACAACTTATCAATAAATACATGCAAATAAATATATAACATACTTACAAATATATATATACTTAACCTATATACATAACATATGTACCTACTTATATAAATAGTAAATCGTACACACAAAATACCTAATACCTAATAAGCAACTCAAGAGCTTCAGAATATTAATAGCACTACAACACACTTCATTATAAAAACAGAATTATTAGCAATTTTATTTTATTTTTAAAAAGGAAAAGAATAAGCACCTGTACCTTAAGTATTACTTACGACAAGTAAAAATAAACCGAATTGTTAGTATGATTGAGTATGATTTACACTGATTCAGGGATGATGTTGGATATGTTCTGTGATTCATGGGTTTGAGAGTTAATGCTGTTCTGGAGATTGTGAAGTATTAAATAGCTGTCGGGTGATTTGTGGAGCCGCGTGAGAAAAGGTACAAGCAGGTATGTTTATATATTAATGTGATTTGCATTCTAAATTTAAAATTTACTTGTCTATGAATAGGTTGTCCGGGAATAGATGTCGCTTATTAAAAAAGCTTTGGGTATTCATTTGAATAAAAAAAACGGCTCCCGTGGTCCAGTGGTCGAGCGTTGGGCTCACGATCCGGAGGTCCCGGGTTCGAATCCAGGTGGGTACCTGTCACAAAAATCACTTTGTGAGCCCTAGTTTGGTTAAGACATAGCAGGCTCATCACCCGGTTGTTCGAAATTAAGATGTGTGCTTTGGAAGGCACGTTAAGCCGTTGATCTCAGTTACTACTTACTGATGTAAGTTCGTAGTCGTTACATGAGCCATGTCAGGGGCCTTTGGCGGCTCAATAATAACCCTGACACCACGGTTGATGAGGTTGGTACTCCACCCCACAACCCACTCGATAAAAGAAGATTTGAAAAAGACTTGTCCAATACATAGTAGGTACGGTCACGAGTACTAATATGCATACACTTTGCTACCATGTCACATTAACTTTTTTGACAAATTAAACCGTAGGAAGTCTCATTAAATGTCAAATATGATAGTGCGATAGGGTTCCAAAGTGGGTATATGATATTGCTCATGACTGTACAATCACACGTTCAATAAATACCTCCGGAACGACATGACACAGTATCGTAGTACAAAGTGGTGACTGATTGGTTATGAATACGTTATGAAGGTGGGGTCATTGACTCCTACCAGCAATTGCTGTCAATTGATAATGTATAACTGACGATAATAGACGGAGGAAATGTGGGGAGCGAGCTCCGGGGAAATGGGATGATCCTAGAAGGCTTCGTCACACCAGAGGTCCAAAGGTCACAAGAGGTCAGATGCGCAGTTTGAAGCGACATCGCGCATGTTGTTATACAAGTAACTATAAGAAATGCATTACACCAAAAAAACCAGTGTGTGTCATGGATTTATACGAAAAAATCATATTTTTTTATATAATTTCAAAAACAAATATTGCAGAAACACAACATTGTGTGTATATGAGTTTGCGTGTTCTACCTTTGATCACATCGCTGCTTTGGATCAGGCTGGATCGTGGTCTAACGCACTCAAATATCTTAAAAAAAAAATCTAGTAAAAGAATATTGCACGGGAATTAAATCTTCTATCGTGTGGGTTGTGTAATATACGTCCTTAATGTATAGGTAGGTATGGTCTTGAATATATAATATATATTTTAGAATATATATTTATATATTCAAAATACCAACGGGTTGGTAGAGGTCATTTCCATCACCCTTTTGAAGTTGAAAACTTTATGAAAATAAGTTATTTTCAACTCTGACCTGACCCATTGACCTTAAATTAATAATAATAATATTTATATACCATAAAGAAGGCGACACACACTAGTAGTAGACTTCGGACTCAGGTGGAACATCTTCCATCGTGTCCTGCGTGCCCGAATCCTCCTGCACGCAGGAGGATTTGATGAGCGCTGCAGATAGCGCCATACTTGTTGCCAAGTTTTGGGCCGATACTATTTAGTTTGCCATCGACACGATAAGTAGAAGAACATAGAGTTAATAAATATATAACATAATTTATATCATATTTAAATGTAATATTATTATGTAATACAGGTGTTTATATTTTTATTAAGATAAACTGAACTAATATTTTACATGCAAATGTACTGTTCGTCAAGGAATGCCAGAAAATTGTTCCTTATCGTCGTATTGATAACACGAAGCGAGTGACTAATGATAAGTTGGTTAAGGCCCCGTTTACATTAACGAACGGCGCGGACCTGGGGATAGTAGTATATTTATTTATTTACACGAGGAACAGGATCACCTAATAAAAAAAAAACTATGAACAATAAAAAATCACACACACACACACACAGCACAGAACCGGAAAGAATAGCGTTAAAGAGAAAGAAAGGAGGCTTATACCCAGCAGTGGGTGGATACAGGCTGAGTAGATAGATAGGTAGATAAAATAAAAAAAATATAGGTACACGAAAAAGAAAATACAAGTTACAATGGTAACTTTTTTTCCTGGATTGAAACTAGCTTGTCTATTACGAGGTTTTGTTAACAAAAAATACAACAGAATGAAGCAAGCATGGAGGAGGAGGTTTTTCAAGGAGCTTTATGTAGGAAAATTACAACAAAAAACAATCAGTATTTTAAACTCATTCGTCTCGCAAAATGCCATTCACTCATACACACATATTTATCTGTGATGTGCGGTTCCAAGAATGTTCCCACTCTGGAAACGTTCCCGGTAGTAAAAAAGCGTTAGGCAGATAAGACCAGAGTACAAGAAAGAACAATCTGAAAAAGAAAAGCAACCAGTGTCCTTACTATTAAAGAGGTTTTTTTTACATCAAGAACATTCACGCCTATAGTATACACCACCACTCCACTGCTGTGCACAGGCCTTCTCGCAATCAAATTTTATTATTTTTCTGTTCCTTTTACGTTTCTATTAATATGTGATTTTGTGTAAGTTTTTTTTTCGTACTGTGGTTGTATTGTTACTGTCACGTCCTCTAATAATAAATACTTTCTTTCTTCTTTCTTTCTTTCAATCAATCGGAGGGGGTATGGAGCATACCCCACCACGTTTCATATTTCGACGCCCGCGCTCGCTACCGCGTCCGCTTCCAATGTGTGTTGGCGTACGAACCCGCGATAAGAAGACGCAAGATAAACAAAATATGCATTGTGTTCGATTAATGCGTCGGAGCTGGATGACGAGGTATTACATTTCAGTTTAGAATTAGTCATTGTACATAATTATGTACGTAGTATATTAACGTTTAGAATAATCGTGGATTCAAATATCCTTTTCGATATTAAGAATTTAAGAATTACGTATTTATATGGGTGATGTAGCTGGTTTCCTGTCGTTGTAATGACTTACTTATCTATCAATAATATAAAAATGATGAAGAAAATTAAATTATGACATTTTGAAAATCATTTTTAGAACGTTTTTGTCAGATTATGCTTCATTTTTTTATTGCATACTAATCGGAAAAACTATTTTAATATTAATCGCAAAATCTTCTTTCTATATTCATACGCATCTACGTGTGAAATTATTGTTATTTTTATTTTATTTGTTTCAGGTAAATATCAGCACACCCTATCCGAGGGAGAGTCACAGGAATGCAGTGCTTGAAAGCGGTTAAGGTATATATAAGCGGTTAGGTACACAAGCGTTGAAGGTAAGTACGTACAAGCACTTAAGGTATACGTACAAGCGGTAAGGTATACAAGCAGTTAAGGTATACAAGCGGTAAGGTATACAAGCAGTTAATGTATACAAGCGGTAAGGTATACAAGCAGTTATGGTATACAGGCGATTAGGTATATTTATGAAATTAAATTACGACATCGTTTTCCTATTTGTTCGTAAAACAGTAGCGTAACCTTACGCTTGTATACCTACAACGCTTTTCATTCCTGCAGGAATGTAATGACAACAACAGGTTTGGATCATAGTAAGTTATAAGATGACATTCTAAAGAGCCTTATCTTCCCGGCGAATAAAATTATTTAAAATTAGTTTAAGAAACTCACGCCCTTGATCCCCAATAGGGTGGATAGAGCCACAGCAATCAAACGACAGACAATTACTTTTAATACGAAGTCGAACGAAGTACGTAGCGACATCTTATCTAGCACTTTAATAACCCTAGAAACGGCTTAGATAAATTGCCTATGAAGTGGTCTATCGTTTTATTATAGAAGCAATCTATTTTATAGGACGGGAGCCTAGATTTAATTACGAATGATGACACTTGTGGCCTGGGAACTAGGGAAATGAGCCGCTGTCTTATCTCACGGAACTCTATAACGTCGCCTTATACCTAGTATTAAACAGAACGACCACTTCAGTACAATTATTGATTATATTTCAATAAGATAACATTTTAAACAGCCTCCGTGGTCTAGTGGTTAGAGCGTTAGGCTCACGATCTGGAGGTCCAGGTTCGATTCCCGATGGGGGCATTGTCGAAATCACCTTGTGAGACTGTCCTTTGTTTGGTAAGGACTTTTCAAGCTTGAATCACCTGATTGTCCGAAAAAGTAAAATGATTCCGTGCTTCGGAGGGCACGTTAAGACGTTGGTCCCGGCTATTAGCCGTAAAAACACCTCCACCAACCCGCAGTGGAGCAGCGTGGTGGAGTATGCTCCATACCCCCTCCGGTTGATTGAGGGGAGGCCTGTGGGACGTATATAGGCAGTTTATTTATATATTAAGATATTTTTTTTTTGTAACAATTAGATCTCAAAGTATGTAAGCTAGTGTCGTGACGTTCATTAGCATAGTGATGTATTAGTCGATATTAGGCCGATCGATTCTTTTCTATCTAACACTAATGAAAACAACGTAAGCTCTTTGAAAAAGAGTATACGACTGGGTCAAAAAGATGAATTATAAAATGCTAATCTAGAAATAGAAGCCAATCCAATCAATCTCATTATACTTTTCGACTCATTTTCGAATTTTATTTACGAGTAACAATAAGTACGGAGAAGTTCAATCGCTTTTATTGATGACGTCCCAGGACAGTATTTCCATACAAACGCGAAAGAAAACTTTCGTTTTGACGTTTCGTAAAAATATGTCATATGACTAGGTTGTCAAATAGGCTTATAATATACGTCATAAGATTCGCCATATAGGTATCTACCTAGTACCTATCTCTCAGAAAATTAACATAATTAGTAAAGCGTTCGTCATTCATACTCTATGTACGCCCACTAAATGATAGAGTTAAACTGATTCACGGTGAATCATCATCGTCATTCAGATACTAGAGGTACTATGTGAGCAATCTGGTATTTATAAAGTTATGGTTAAAGAGAATTTATTTCTTATTTCCAACATATTTATTTATTTATTTATTTATCAATGTTCTAGAACTATCTTTACAAGACTATCCCAATACAATAGTTCACTAGAAATATACATAATTATACAAATCTTAAAGTAGGAGCAATTAATTATATAGTACATAGCATGTAACATATAAGGTGACCTTTCGGAATTCGGCCAGGCTACATATAAATATATCAGTCCTTTCTGCGATCTCATTAAAGTGCTCGAGTCAGGGGCGATTTGTTTACAAGGTTCGTCCGTCCCCTGGCAACGCTGAACAGCCGAGGCATCAAATGTCATTTACATAAGAAACAAAGTACTTACATTTGTATACATACCTATAAGTTCACACTTCGCCTAATATACTTACACATATGCATTTCCTTCACGCACTTCCACACATACAGAGACTGATCCGCAGAAGTTGTGAACAAGTCATACATACATAAACATAACATAAATACGCCTATATACTGTAGACGACAGGTCGACATGGCAATTCTCTAGTGACGTGACGTTTTCAATATCGATATATTTTTATTATGTATGTAACAAAATGTGAATAAAATAATACCACGTTTTCATTTAAGTTAATATTTATTCATCTGAATCATCTAACGTATCGATTGACAGAAAATTTGTAACAATTATTTTTCCGTTAAATGTCACAATTTTCTAACACTTTTCTAGCTAGTTCTCGAGCTTGAGAGTGAATTATTGGTTTTTTTGCTTGAACACGCGACGAAGATGCAACCGTAGCCATTTTTAAAACACAATAGTAATAAATTATGTGAGCGAGATTATAATCGATAAACGCGGTCGATACGGACTCGTGCGACACTAAGACTAAGACGCCGCGGGGACTGTGCGGGTGTGCAGGGCGACCCCGCCTCCGCGGCTCACCTCATGCCCCGATTGCCATGTCGACCTGTCGTCAACTATACGTCCCACTGCTGGGCACAGGCCTCCCCTCAATCAACCGGAGAGGGTATGGAGCATACTCCACCACGCTGCTCCACAACAACAACAAGTCATCGACATTAAATCGAAAAGAAATCTGACTCGGACGCGACTTGAAACCGCAGCTCTTGTCAAGCCGGGACGAGCGTGTTAACCATTACACCAACGGTCTCCTGTCCATGCGAAATTCTTTCGATCTATGTATCGTCATTAAGCCGACGCCAAGCTGCGGGTTCAAGTCCCGTCCGAGTCAGATTTTTTCGATTTAAATTTTCTCTTTGTGAGTTTCCCTAAGTGCTATAAAAACAAAAATCATTAAAAAATGTTGAAACATTAAGTTTAGCTAGTGATACCCATCTATCATACAGAATCACTTAACACACTGAACATACATACATAAACTCACGCCTATTTCCCGCCCGGGTAAGTAGAGACTATAGAATTCCATTTGCTTCGATCCTGACACACTTCTCTTGCTTCCTCGCTTCATACACGCACGACGGTTCAGAGTAGATCGTACTAAACCTTTTCTAAGGACATCTCCAATTTGGTCAATGTAGGTCCTATTGTAGACTTAATTGAAAAGTAACACGAAACCGTGCTTATGAAACCAGGTTAAGTCATTCGACTCGGCTACTATATTTACGTTAGTAATTACGTAGTAGTGGCACATGACTTCAATAATAACCTTGACACCAATGTGGTGAGAACGGTCATTGACCTCACAACCCATACGAGAGAAAACAAAAATGATGTAATTTCGTGTATTTTTTTTCTCTACTGTTTTTGTATTGTTACTCCCTCTGACCCTGCGACTCTGCTGCTGTTGCTGGACCCTGTAAAAACGGGATAAATGCTAGGGGGATGATGATGATGATGGTGTTTTTGTATTGTCATTGTGGCGTCCTCAAATAATATATACTTTCTTTCTTTCTTGAGAAGAGGTAGGTTATCTGCTCTGAAATGCGGATAGAGGCTTCAGAGTACTAATGGCGATTATGTACTAAAATACACCCCAATAAAGCACACCCCGGTCTTTCTTTCTTTCTTTCTTGAGAAGAGGTAGGTTATCTGCCTTGAAATCCGGATAGAGGCTTCAGACTACTAATCGCGAATATCTAAAACAAAGCGTCTTTCTACTCCACGTAAAGTAAGACCCACAGGGGGTGAGGTCGGCGCCCGACACGAATAGGAGCGGGGCGGAGAGTTAAAAAAAAATGTTTATTTCTTGTTTTTTAAGCAACATAAAGTTATGAGGCAACCCCAGGAAGCAAGGTTAATGCTTGAGTTAGGGATGTTGGGGGATGTAGAGTTACCGTTCTACGTATATATGCATTATTTTCGTCATTCTATGCCAAAAAGACGAAATAAATTATTTATAAAATTCGAATTCAGCACATTTATTATTCCAGAGGCACAAAAAGAGGAGAAAGCTTCTTCTAAATGAAATAATATTGGCACGACGACTTTTTATTATCACGCAAAGCCACGTTCCTTAAGTATTTTTTTTCTATTGTACTTTATTTAATGGCGCCTCTGGAGGAATATAAATCAACTTTAAATTCAATTATCCTTTGGGTTATCTAAAGGTTGCTAAGTTATCTTCGCTGGTAATAAATTAAATTGCGTCTATTTTAGTAGATAAAGTTGTTTTTAAACATTCACGCACTTTAAAAAGATAAAATTGCTTTTAAAAGTTACAAGTACATAGACTAGATTTCCGCCTGCGACTTCGTCCGCGATAATTTCGGTTCTTTTCTGCAGTAAAAAGACGCAAACGTTATGATAAAGACAGCTTTAAGACAGATAGTATAAAAGTGAAAAGTCATAAAAAACAAGTACTATATGTACTTGTTTTTTATGACTTTTCTTCTTTTCTTTTGAAAGTGAAAAGTCATAAAAAACAAGTACTATATGTACTTGTTTTTTATGACTTTTCACTTAAAAAAACGTCATATTAAAAAACAGTCAGTATCCTAATTAAAACACATAATAACGGGTTCTTACCGCGTTTAAAATGGCGATATGAGACTCCCGATATTATCCTTATTATCCGCCAGTATCCTTATTAATAAAGAGTTTTCTCGGATGGCTCGGACTGAAAGTGCAAGTGCGACATTGTTCCCCATACAAAGGAACATCTTACATCGTGTTCTGCGTGCCCGAACCTGCACGCAGGAGGATCTGATGAGCGCTGCAGATAGCGCCATACTTGTTGCCAAGTTTTGAACCGATACTATTTAGTTTTCCATCGACACGATAAGAAGAGAAGAAGAGTTTTTACAACATTTTCCAAGGTCTAATCTATCGTACCAATTTTCACCAAAATCAGCCAAAGTTTAGTAATTTTCACTAAAGTTTAGTAGGTACGGTACGGGTGGACAGTGTCCCTTCAATACGTAGTGTTGAATTGATACATCACTATGCTAATGAACGTCACAACACTGGCTTCTGTGCTTTAACATAATAAATGTAACTCGTACTTGTACCGTGCATTGAATCTATTGTAAAACATTATCTACATATATTTATTTTTTTTAAACACTGGACAAAGGCTCATATATTGCCAAAACCCAGCTCTTATTTATAAGTATATTGTTAAGATAACATTAGCAATTAAGTTGCCTTTCATACTAACCCCTATGGATGTGTTAATGTCTGAAATAAATATATTTGAATTTGAAAATTGAAATACCATTGGATCACGGAAGCCAACTCAGTTCACATTGCTTGCATTAATAGTCCTCTGAAGAAGTGTACAGTCATGAGCAATATAATGTATCTACTTTAGGACTCTGTCGCACTAACATATTTGACATTTAGTGAGACATACAGTTCAATTTGTCAAAAAAGATAATGTGACATGGTACCAAAGTGTATACATATTAATGCTCGTGACCGTACTAAACTACGATTCATAGTTTCAGCTAGTTTGTCCGCTAACTGGGCCTTACAAAGAATAGCCTCAATTGTGACATAACGAAACCGCACGACCATAATGTATAAGCAGGTCTATGACAATGGCAAGAGCATATGTTTTGTGGTCATTAACTATCTATACTTACAATCATCCGTCCCTTTCCTTTTAGGCGGATTAGAAAATGATAGATATAACTAAATTAGCTGGTGTCTACAAGGAGTTAGCATCACTGTCAATCGAATCTAAGTCAACAAGTTACTTGCAAACATACATTTAGTAACCAGTTTTGAAAAGAAGACCATTCTTCTTCAACCCTGGTGTCAGGGTTATTATTGAGTCGCCAAAGGCCCCTGACATGGCTCATGTTACAATTACTTACTTACATCAGTAAGTAGTAACCGGGACCACCGACTTAACGTGCCTTCCAAAGCACGGATCATCTTACTTTCAGACAATCAGGTGATCAGTCTGTAATGTCCTAAACAAACTGGAGATCACAAAGATGATTTTTGTGATATGTCCCTACCGGGTTTCGAACCCGGGATCTTCGGATCGTGAGCTCAACGCTCAAACACTGGACCACAGAGGCCGTTTGGCCAGAAGACCTTTCATAGTACTGTATTCTAAAAAAAGCAGGGTTGCTGTAAAGGTAAGCCGCTCTCAAACTAGATTCCGTACGTATATGGTTTACGTCTCTACAACTAATACAACAAATTGCCGAGAGTGTGACGAATACACAAGCCACTGGTACCGTATCGTCCCGGCACACTCATTACACTAATTTACCAACTGGACCGAGAAAAAAAAAACCGTGACATAACCATAAACTGTTCGAATGTATGTCAGTGCATATCACAATGGCAGCGTACATTAAGGCCGGTATACACACGTTCGGCTCGGCAGATATCGGGTTATCGGGCCAACCGTATTCACGAGCAATGGAATATTTATGGACAACAAAATGGCGTATAGCGGCTTGAATCGTTATGATATTGCAGACCGTGTGGGTTTTGTTGTTTGATATCGTCGTGTATAGTTCGAGGACGGACCTGTGTCATTTACCTAGTCTAACCTACCTGCTTGAATACTGCCTAAAGACCAACTCCACGAAAGTAAATACTTAAACTGAAGATGCGCCTATCTTGTGCACTACAAGTCTGCCTTTGATCCTTTCAAAACTAAAATCGACACTTTATAGTGAAAATCTCGTAAGTACATTTTTGCTAAAATACATTGCGATATGAGAATACAATCCTTTTTTGGTAAAACTAGCGTGTCCTTTGCGAAGTATTTTTAACAGAAATCACATTGGAATATGTTTGAGCATAAATGCGCTTACAACAAAGATCTAGGTAAGTAGAAACATTACCAATCTTTGTCTTTCAACATAACATAATAATATGCAGACAACTATATCCCAATTGGGGTAGTCAGAGATTCCATCGCAAGATGGAATAAGTACCCATAAACCACCGAGATTTTTGTTAGACAAACGTGATAGGTGATGAGCCGTATCACCATCTATAATGGTCGAGCCGAATGTGTTAGTGAAAACTGCGCTTAAGATAAATTATTAGCTTATTGGTGCAAGTCTGGTACCGGCGTTCCCCAATTGAGAAGCAAGCAGGTGCCACACAGTGACTTTATCTTTCACTGCTTTATTATTCGACTAATTTCATGGTAAACCGAATAAGCCGAACGGCACGTGTGTACAAGGCAACCCGGGTCTCGTGAGGCGTTCGTTAAAATTCCGCCGAGTGTCCGCTAATATCGCAGCTCAGTGCACTTGGCCGGCCAATTGGTGTGGACTTGTGGACGTTAAACTGCAATAAATAAACGTGACCACGTGTAGACGTGTTCCTGTTCCTGTTGGGAAGTTTCTTGACGTCATAACACGTTCCAAAGCGGGAGCAGTGAGTTTGTTTGTAGCGAAGAGCTAAACTCAAAGCTATTTACATTTCTGTACAATAATTATTGAATAGAAACTACTAGATCAATGTATCTACTTAAAATGACCTTAATCATCTTAAAACAAAAAACCCTATCCCTACCCATTTTTACTTAAAAAGTACCTTGGAGAATGCTACACCGACAACAGCGTGAATCTTAGGGTGGTATTAATAAACGAATCTCAGCTGAGACTGCCCTCAAGATCATGCTCAAATCTCTGTTTTTATATGAGAATTGTCACATTGACATGATCTTCAGGGCAGTCTCGAAGCTGAGATTAGTTAATAAATACCACCCTTAAATTAGTGACGTGAAGACAAGAACAAAAACACACGACATAATCTAAAAATAAGTCCGGGATGATAAGCATCATCCTAATATTATAAATGCGAAAGTAACTCTGTCTATGTTTCTTACGTTTTCAAGTGTAAATCACGGAATCGATTTAGATGAAATTTGGTATGGAGGCTTGGAGATAGTTTGAAACCTAGAGAAGAATGTAGGATAGTTTTTATCCCCAAAATCACCCATTAAGGGGATGGAATAAAATTGCTACGCACGAGAACCAAAATACACGCGGACGCGGAGTCGCGGGCGAAAGGCTACCATAAATAATAAAAAAATCTCTTAGTCCTTATATAAGAGACGGAAAACTATATCGCTCAATTTTTTTATTTGATTTTTCTTTTCCTCCATACCACGAGAAGACTGAATTCGACTTAATAAGTTTGAATTTTAAATTCATGTTTGGATCATAGATAATTAATTTAATTCCGAAATTGTAATTTCCTTTAGTGTTTTTTCATGTTATTTATAGTCCTTTTTTATTTTCCTTTTTGTTTCTTTTATTACAAATACAAAATACAAAAATATTTATTCGTGAATGTTGCGTGTTACAAGATATTACAGTGTTGTCATCGGTCTCAGCACATTCAGCCAAGAATTGGCATACGAATTTAAAATTGAATTTGACAATAATTAAATAATATAATTAAAATTTAAACTCAATAATAATAATTCCTAAATGTCATGCAGAATAAAATATAATATCAATAATATCAATCATTAATTTCAATTAATAATTAAAAGTAACCAATAAAAAAAAACACATATTAAAAAAAAACAAAACAATAATACCTTATCAAAAAATCAATAAACTTTTTTTCCATTCAATGTTTATTTTTGTTGTATTAGTTTGTATATTGTTTTCTCGTCATTGTATGTACCTTAATAAATAAATAAATAATAATTGACATGACGTGGTTTCCAGGATTTGTGCCCGGTTAATGACAATATAGGTGAAGATTAGGTGTATATACCAACCTTTTCACCTCTGCCAACCCTTTGCGGGATACAGCCGTGATGCTATGTTATATTACGACGAGAAGACATTCTTCAATTAAGTCAGTGCACTTGACCGAGTATCGTGGACAACATCAGATAAACTGCAATAAATAAAGATGATATATGTGGCGCCCACCATCCACGTGGAGCGTTGATTTATGTTCTTTGAACTATTTACTGCGCATTCCTGGATATAGAGGAACATTAAGATCAACTATAGTGTATCGCTTCAACGATATTTATGTCTATCTTCTTTCTTATCTTTAAATGTCTCATGTTGACTTATCTTATAATTTTCTAATAGTTTTGTAAATGTTTACATCAGTTTTAAGATAAACATAACATAAACCGCCCCACTGCTGGGCACAGGCCTCCCCTCAATCAACCGGAGCGGGTTGGTGGAGGTATTTGGGCTAGTACCCCGTGACCAACGGCTTAGCGTGCCTTCCGAAGCACGGAATCATCTTACTTTTTCGGGTGATTCAAGCCTGCAATGTCAGTCATCAAACACACACACACACACATCAGTGTTGCTTTTTTAAATTCACGATCACTTGAAACTTGAAAATCCTGCACAGGCGGCACGGGTTCCGTGCCTTATATCGAAGGCTTTGATTAAACCAATAGAAGCGACGAATCCTTTTACGTGGCCAAAACGTCGTACAGCCATTGGTCGAATCTGATATAACTCGCGCCGCGCGCGCTGATATATCTAACTAATACGCAAATACATATCAATGTCCAAGCCCGCGGATTTCCCTGGATTTCCCTGAAAGGCCCTAACGCGTATTTTGTATGAGAACCGCTGTCGCCAGTTCAACCCCACTCTCTTTTACTACTACTCCTGCTAACAGAGAACTACCATAGCTCTTCTGTTCTCAAAATCCATAGCCACTTTACCGGCAATGTATATTTTATGTGATGGGCTGCAATTTTACCATTACTTTTCGGAAAAGACAAAAGCATACAAAAGTATTTTTTTTGATAAATAACCGTTCATGTTAAGGTTTTTAGTTTTCGTGTGGTATGGAGGGATCTCCTTGCATGATAGTCGATATTCGATTTTTCGCCCTGCAGGTAGTTATAACGCACAAGACGACTTTTTAATATATTTTCGCGGAGCTCAGTGCGTCGTAAAGTGTGTGTTCCAACCTCTTTCTTCTATTCCGTGCCCTGGCCGATAACGTAATCTGACTTAAGCTCACGACTGCATCCCAACTGGAGTAGTCAGAGGTACATCCATCGCAAGATGAACTAAGTACGCACGCTTCGCCGAGCTTTCTGTTATCAATATATGCAAAGTTTAATACTATAAAACCTCCATCACGCTATATTTCCAGTACCTACAACCGCATATTTACGACGGCTCCCTATGCAGTTGCTAATGAAATTGCAGTGTGTTTACAGTGCAGTATACCAGGCAAGGGCAATGCGGAGGTCGTGACTTTGACTCTCTCCATTATTCCATGGTCTAAGTTGTAAAGAGAATTTTATTGCATTCCTTTATACATTTTCTTGTCAATGTTAGTCCTATACTTAACTATATATAGCTTTCTATTGTAGATAGATAGATAGAATACTTTATTGAGCACAGTGTAATATGTATGTTTATTGTAATTTAACATTATGGTGCGGAAGGTTGTAATTCACTCAACGAAAACCCAGGTATTATGTCTTATCATGGTGTATTATGTCTATTTTTAAATGCTAAACCTGTGGCTTCGTAACTCATGTACCATAAGCAGGAACAGGTCAGAATGGGGGGGTAGGCGTGGGAGGGGGGGGGGGTAGTTATTTTCCAACGTGTTCACGACATTGTCATATTTGTCTTTCAAATCGTATAATTAATGTATGTCGTTTCCCATCTCGGGCCTAGGGAGTCCCGGACTTTTGGAAGGCGTGCGTGGGGCCGAAGCCAACACGTAGAGGCCCCTTATGACAGTTTAATCTAAATGTGGGGAGACACCAACCGGCGATTATACCTGTAGGCACTATGGGAGTGCACCCAAAGACAATCCCCGGTTCGTGTAGGATAATTTTGATACCTATATTGCTTCTCTTTATTTTGATCAGAATAATAATGGGTGGAAGATGTATTGTGCGTGGGTGTAGTAACAAGCGTTATCATTTATACCCAAAACAAATATAAAAGATGATTATGTCTGTTATCCATGAAATTAGAAGGTTAAACGAAGAAAAGTCTCTACAGCGCCATAGTATAGTATAGCGTAGCGTTGGCGTAGTGTAGTATAGTGTAGTGTAGTAGTGGTATGGTGGTTTTATAGTACGCACACACTACACACACACAAACACACTTTGCGTATATAGATTTTGAGGGTCGTAGCCTGGAAAGTCCTTCAAGGCACATGTTTACTTCAATAACAGCATTGCAGCTCCAACAAGGGCAGTGCAGAGGTTGTGATATTGGCACCACCTCCACCCATTACTCTATACTGGGTTATTCAGTCTTTATTACCCAGCTAATGCATTTTTTCAACGGTTCTTTGCTTTAATGCTAATGGAGTTTGGTTCTTTCGCCATTATTCAGCTCTTAAGGAAAGTTTAGGTGTTCCCAAGTTTGGAATTTATTTTGAGTACATTTTTGTAGGAGTTGAAGTATATAGGTATATAAATTAATGCTCCTGGAAGGGTTGGCAGAGTTACCTATATATAATCAGAATATGTCCGTCGCAGCCACTTCTGAAACGAAGTGGTAAATGACAATGTTGAACCGTATAGTGTACGGTCACGAGCATTAATATGTATAATGTAATGGTACCATGTCACATTAACTTTTTTGACAAATTGAACTGTAAGTCTCACTAAATGTCAAATATGTTAGTGCGACAGAGTCCTAAAGTGGGTACATTATATTGCTCATGACTGTACAGGTGACCACAGAATAGTCAAACATTTTGGAAAATATCGATAAACACTTTAAACACACTACACACACACACAAACACACACACCAACAACAACACAACAACACTACCATACAACACATTTGTCTTTTAATAGCACAATACTTACCACGATTAGAAATTGGTTTACTAGATAAAACTTAGTATGATTACAGTGACATATCTCTCATCTCTTTCATACTAAACTGTCTACCGTTACCGTTAATAGCTATTAAAATCGGAGCTTTACACTAACATTCGTCCACACGCACACAGTCATACACTATATTAATGTATCTTTTAGAAATAGATATATTTTGTCTATATACCTTATTAATCATAGGAACAAATGTGCTTAGCTTAGACTTGAGAGCCCAGTTTTTGTTTGTTCAATAGTTTTTGATGATAAATCGGCTGCAGCTGAAAATCAGCGCTATAATCTAGATACAGCTAGGCTGTGGCTTTTGCTGAGGTGCAACCGTTTCAGCAATTAATTCCAATTGTAAATTCAAAAAGGGGAGCAAACGGGGAGGAATTACTACCACTAAACAATGTGTAAATTATATGTATTTTTAGCCGAATAAATATTTTTCTTTTTTTCGTCTCCTTTCTTTTTTGCTTTACCGTTAGCGCGAAAGAGACTAGACGTATTTCTCGTCTTTCGCGTTAGGCGATGTACTATATCGCTGTCCTAGTCGTTCTAATCATGCTACAAGAAGAGATTGAAAAATTCTAAGTTATAATAGATATCCTGGTTTCCCAAGGTCTTCTGTAAATACAGTAAACAATGGTGAAACAACAACATCGTTTTGGTATCAAGACCACTAACAACATGTCATAATTTTCCGTATGGCTTAACGGCTGGCGAAATGTTTGTACTAAATTCATTCTTGTAAGTATTGTTAAAGTGTGTCTGTAATACTGTAATTTCTTTAATGTATACTAAGACTTTTGAAATAAAAAATCACTAACAACGTGAATGTTCGCTCCGCTAGCACAGAACAAGGAAAATTCAATCGGACACGCCAATTTGAATTTCAAATGTGTTTGTATAGCATGGGTTACCTTTGATGTTTTATGTCGGAGTAATAGTGATGATAACCAGGTGGAATAAAGTTGATTGGGATCAATCAGATGTTCACTGTGTGAATTATTCGATGATTAGAGAGTCTTTATCAGGGTCTTTTTATTTTTTTAATAATATAGGCTCGCGTTTGATACAATCTCACCCGATGGTAAGTGACGATGTGGTCTAAGGATCATGCTTACCTACCAAATGTCGCACTCTAGCCTTGAAGACTCTCAGATTATAACGAGTCGGAAAAACAGACGACGGCAGACATTTGTTGTTCGCGTCAAAAAGGAAGAGGGGGAATACGTGTGATGAAAATGTAAATGTTTTCTTTAATTATTTTCTGTTTCATACATTTGTGACGGAAAAATCCAGTTGATATCAACCCAGAATCATGGTCTGAATCATACAAAATACAAAAATATTTATTCAAAAGACACGGTATAACAATGCTTATTACATTGCGATATCCACACTAGGCATGCCTGTGTCGTGGGTATCACTTCAGAAAAACTGTTTACTAGGACTATACCTGTCACAGAACTACATACAAATAAATAAACGAAAAGAATAAACAAGAGAGAACAAAAAAAAAACTAAATCAATCGTAGACACAAAACTAGAACAAAAAATTGTGTGTGTGTGTGTTTGAGTGTGCGCGTGTGTGTGAGTGTGTGTGAATCATACGTCAAAGTTTCCGTTACGATGTCACTAACACCCTGTATACATAGTAAACACAGACATCCCAGCAGGGGGCCCCCTGATTTCCATTTAGGGGATCCCAGTGGACGAAATGCTCTTCGCGATCCGTTGCATCCTCTTTAGAAACTTGCCTGACTGTTTGTGTGAATTAACAGAAGTTTTATTTGCTAGAGGACATGGAAGCGAGTGTGTTCGAAGCGAGTAAATGTATAATATTCCAGAGACAGTTTCTAGATTGAATTCCAGATTCAGAAGTGACGTTGGAATATTGAACCGAGTATGGAAACTGTTGGAATATTGACAACATCTCATATGAAAACTATTTGACGCTATGCACTGTGAAAGGAAACTGCGATATTGCTTTTATCAAATGCAGATGCAGTTCTGACATGTTGTGATTTGAATTTCTCTTGAATAGCTCGCAAGTTGGGAGTGTAAAAGTTAAATTATATTTGAAGCTTCGCACCCTCTAAGTAGTGATTGAATCCCCAAAAATCATTTTTTTTTTATCTTTTCAAAAATTTATCCAGATATCAGTCGAAGGAGGTAAGATTTTTTTAACCGAGTTCAAAAAGATTCTCAATTCGAAGCGTACCTATGCACTCTTTTTAATAATATAATTTTTATTCTGATCTGTCCCTGATAAATCCCTCTGAAATAGATAAAAAGATTCAAAAGCACTGAACTACTTAGTTTTCAGTAGTTAGTTGTAGGCCATTAGTTCTTGAAATTGAAGAAGGTCGGAGTTTATGTGAATATAACACGCTATACCGCGGAGATACGGTCCAATTCCAGTTGTAGAGCTGGAAAGTCCGAAACTGTTTTTATTTATTTGGCAGCCAACAGTTACTATAATATATTCAACCATCAAATATATTTAAATTATTTAGTCTAATGAGGATAAAAACTAGAAGTTCAAATATAGGCGGCAGCACTGTTGAGTGTTCCTAAATTTTGACAGTTCTCCATACTGTCCAGCTGAAATTCGTGATAAATTCTATAAAATATGGAGCAACGTGGAGTGTATCCCGTCGAAAGGATGACTTACGAAAAAAAATGTAGTTTTGATTGAAAATAAGTTTTTCTAAGTTTTGTTCTTTCCGATTTTAGGGAATAAAATATAACAGTATGATTTTGCAAATAAAAGCTGCCCAAAGGGTTATATTGTGAAAATATAACCAAAACAATATGTTAACAACCTGTCAAAATTTACATTGGCTCGCTGCGGCTCCCGTGAGCTCGTGTGATTGAAGGTATTTTGATGTGTTTTTGCTGTTTCCTGGCGAATTCTATTACACGGTATTTGTATATCATTGTCCGACTGTCGCCCGGTTTTCGTAATTCATTTTAATCACTACTTTACAAATGTAATGGTACATCTGTTCCCACCTACATAATGTCGCAAATCCTGATGTTAATTTGACTAGCATACAGGCTAAATCCTTCCATTTCCACTAATAAATATGATCCCGGCTAAAAGTTTTTGAAGAGTGTACGTACTCATTAAACGATGTTAACTTTCTTTGTATAGTACTATTAGGACCTTAATTTTATTTACACTGGTATTGTACTATGTATATTAATTATGCCAATAAAGATATTTTGAAATTGAATAATTGTCAAAATTTAGGAACACTCCAACAGTAGCGACGGTTGGTGGGAGAAATAGGCAGTGCCAAACCTATAATACTCGTATATAATATATAAACTCTCGCGCCGGAAATTAAAAGTTCATAAACGAGTTGGCATGTGTAGACAATCATTTGGAATTCTTCGTTTCATATTAATAGTAGTAGTTTAAAAGTTATTTCTGTCTATTTTACTAGTCATGTGTTTTCATTGGTGGTCACAGAGACCATAAATTTAATGCACATTAGAGAAAGATTACGTAATTTGTGTTTTAGCAAGTTTTTAAGATTTTTTTAACGTTTTCAAGCGTTTCTTTGTTTAATGACTTCAACAGCTCTCGAAGTATCAAGGGTCTTGAAGGTTTGTTGAAGGATGCTTCACAGGTTTTAAGATTAAAGACGTTCTTGGGAATGTGAGCTTTTATTTTTAAATTGCCTGAGAAGAATATATTATTTTCAGAATGTGGTAACTTATTTCGAATGAATGTAAATGCTGAAAAGGTAGCAGAACCTTTTCATGATTAAACCGCTGCAACTATTTCGATGAAGACTCGTCGTAGCGGGAATTGCCGTTCGGGGACTCACTGTCAACGCAACAATTCAAGATTTGCACATAGATATATCGTCCTAGGGATGATGATGGGACCATAGGGTGCTGTTCAGCGACGGAATTGAAGTACTGTCCTTGTACAGATTTAAAGTACCTGTCCTATTCATAACCAAAATCGCGGGCAACAATTAGCGTGTTGTGTAGTCGTTTCGCACCGCAATCGTTTCGGACCACGCTGCGAATCAGCGAGCAATTTTTAATAGCTTGTTCCGCACTGCGGTGTGAATCTCCGTAGAACTTTTATGTAATGGGTCGATTCAGACTGCAGTGGGTTTACACAGTGAAAATAGTATTTAATTAAATTTAATATATACAGCTCTTATACCACATCGGTGCGAAACAACTCAATCAAAAACTCCATTAGTCGATTCGCACCGCGGACCGAACTGCTTGCGGTCCGAAACAACGAAAGACCCAAAATAACTTGGCAAAGTACGGCGTAGTATGGAAAAATGATTTCCATTTCGTCGCATTATACAATCCTTTCTGTCTCGCAACCTTACCCTTGACATTCGGTATGAAAAACGAATATTATTATAATGCAAATGAAGGCACAACAACGCTATGAGCCACGATGCCGTTATTACAATACAACGACACAGTCTAACTATAACAGTAGGTTCACTTCATACAAACACCAATAAAAGATTGTCCCTTGATAAAATATTTTATGAGAAGAGACAGTTTACGCTCGTGAGGTTACAAACATTATAATATTATTATTTATTTATTCTTCTCTCATGCGGGTTGTGAGATCAATGACCGACCATAACCACCATGGTGTCAGGGTTACTATTGAGCCGATAAAGACCTCTGCCACCGCACATGTAATGTGTGCATACTTAAGTACCTAAATAGTAACCGAGCCCGACTGCTAAGGGTGGGCACCAAAGCAAGGGTCATCTTACACTTAGACAATTGTGAGTGATCAGCCTGAAATAGTGATTTTACTCTTTTCTTTTTACTATGACCAAAAAAAAACTAAACTAATACACCTACTATATATGATATTGCGATGCTTTACATACAATTTATATCGGCTATTTGCTTGGGAATAGGTTTTCAATGCCAACTCTGCTTGACCTTCTATGGTACAATTATTTACTATAAAATGTAGTAATGCGTTTATAATTCGTCAGTTAGTCTTTCATATTTTAATGACTGCAATGTTACTTTACTTTTTTTTAGTTTTCTTCTATCGTGTGGGTTGTGAGGTGAATTACCAACCTCATCAACTTGAGCCGCCAAAGGCCCCTGACGTGGCTCATGTAACGACTACTTACATCAGTAAGTAGTAACCGGGACCAACGACTTAACGTGCCTTCCGAAGTACGGATCATCTTACTTTTGGACAATTAGGTGATCAGCCTGTAATGTCCTAACCAAACTAAGGATCACAAAGTGATTTTTGTGATATATCCCCACCGAGATTCGATCCCGGGACCTCCGGATCGTGAGCCCAACGCTCATCCACTGGATCACGGAGGTTTTTAGTGGTTTATATCCAAAAAATGGTGCTGATTGCAGCAGATATATCTTAATTTGATTTTAAGTTACAACTGTCATTATAATTAAAACATGTAATACCGGGGTCTTACCGCGTTGTTATCAGGGATATGAGACTCCCGATATTAACGCATCATATCCCTGACAATAACGCGGTAAGAACCCGGTATTATGATAATAACCGCGTGAACCTCAAATAAAAATTAAATAATTTAAAAATTACTTTAAAAATTCGTGAATTTTGCGACGAAAAATTCCACCCGATATCAACTTAGAATCATGGTCTGAATTATCCCTCAAAGTTTTCGTTACGTCACTAATACCCTGTTTTTAAGCTGTAATATAGTTTAATCAGTAACCTTAAATCAACAAAAAAAAGATAATTTTCTTAATTATTGTTGTAAGTGCGAATCTTTCGGTGACTTGTTGTGGGTAGAGATGGGTCTCTAAAGGGGTGGGCCCCGAAAGGATAGAGATGTTTCTGTGTAAAACACACAGCGCTGTGGTCTGTGGTTTGTGTATCTCTGTGTGATTAATTTACGTGTATTTAATGTGAGTTTCTCTAGAGCTTAGGTTTAATGGCTTCGCACAAACAGGATTTTACTCCAACTGAGGCGTTCAAGACTGCATTCATTTATACGAGAGAAGGCATTATTAACTATTTAAAGCCAGTTCTAATATAGACTTATGTGATTTTAACTGTTTGTGAAAGACGTAGCTGGTATATTACACGAAGTAATACTACGAGAAAAGATCTTGCTTTTATAGATGAATGTAAGAAAGCTCATCACGGAAGGTAGAAACTCCTGAAGGTTCATCATATCCATCTTAGGACTGCGTATCAACAGTGGCTGCAAGTTGTCTTTGATTAATTGTGGCTCTGTCCAGCTCACCCCAAACGGGCGTGAGTTTATATATGTATATAAGAAACTCGTAACTCGTGTTGTGAAGTTGCATGTGGTGAACGTATTTTCAAAATACAATGCCAAGTGGTCCCGGGTTCGATTCCCGGTGGGGACACATCATAAAAATTACTGTGTGGTCCCTAGTTTGGTTAGGACATTACAGGCTGATCATCTGATTGTCCGTAAGTAAGATGATCCATGCTTCGGAAGGCACGTTAAGCCGTTGGTCCCGGTTACTACTTACTGATGTAAGTAAGTAGTCGTTACATGAGCCATGTCAGGGGCTTTTGGCGGCTCAATAGTAACCCTGAAACAATACAAGAAGAATACAATACAAGTTATTACTTGTACACCACCTTGAGCACCGTATTTGGTGCTTTCCATAGTATATTACAAAAATAAATATTGATAAAAGTAATGTGTAAGGTTTATTCATTTATAGCGTTTGACAAGAGGTTATCCCTGTTTATACCGCAATACTACATCAGTGCGAGGATGACGATGATAGTTTTGATTTTAAGTATTTTCTTATACAATTTTACAAATTAAAGCGAAGTCGATGTCGTGTCTTATTAAGAAGGCAAGGAATTGGCCCCTTATAGACAAGATAGGAGAATTCTACACCGACAAGCGCGTGGCTCTTAATGATGACTTCATTTTCAATCGGCAAAGTTTTAAAACGCACATTTAAACATTATCTATGAAAATGTCTCTAGCAAACTATTCGATATTACATTTGAATTTACATAGTTTAAGCCGTTACGGAGTTTCTATCGAAAGGTATTCGAATCCCCAGTGGGTGTTCAATAAAAGTTTTCACATCGACCTTTGTCAGCTTTCGACAGTTTCTATCGATATTGTAAATTCCAATCTACATTCTGATTCTGTCTCTATAGTTTGAAAGTCATAAGACCGAATGTCCATTTGAAATCCTAACCCCAAAGTTTAACTATTGTCGTAGAATAAGAAGGCGAAGGGCTACTCTCCGCTCCCCACCAGCGATTGAGCTAGGTTTACACCCCTCATAGGTCTTACTTTAGTCACACAATTGCGCGTGTACGATGACGTCAATGTATAGTGTCTGTGTAACACGAGGTGTTTTCTCTAGAGTGTGCCATTGTGTCTAGAAGTCTCGGTCTTACGGGAATAAGGTCTTAAGTTGCTCAGATTACAATAAAATAAACGTATATTTATTAAAAATGTACTTTGTAACAATTAAAATGACACAAAACCAATTGCTCGGCTTGACTCTGGGAGTGGAGTTCGCTTAGGTATTAATACACAATTAAGGCTCTTCTTGAATAAGATAATAAGATGTGCAAATGTTGTGTGCACCAATTAATAAAAAACCTATGAATGTTTTATGATATAAGCTGTTCGTCATCACTAATTTAAGAGTCACGCTCTTGTCGGTGTAGCATTTTCCGTGCTACTTTTTAGGGAAAAATAGGGCAGTGATTTCCCTCTTGTCTTCCGCCGCAGTAAGCTATTGATGTACTTTATATAAGTGAATAAATATATGTTAAAATAAAAAAATTATATTATGATACTATTGCACTCCTGTCTATGTCAACTGGCAGCATGTTGTACAGGTGTTGCCAGATTATTCTGGCTTTAGGATTTCTTATATGTACAACCAAATTCAGTGCGTGCATATTTGACATCAAATTTTACATTTACTCAATGTTTTGACCTCTTGTTTATTGATTATTGTCTAGATTAGATCTAAACATAGCACGTGTATTTCGAAGTAAACCAACTATAATTACTGTAATGATACGGCAATAGTGTTGTTTTCAAACGATTCAAGTGAATATTTTAATGGTATTGAAAATCTATTTCCAGTAAGTGTTTTCAATGTTTATAGCTTCCCTGCTAGATTAGGAAAGAGAAAACACATAGAATGAATTCGTCTCTATAAATTTTATGTGTATGTTTTGATAATAACATTTATTTATTTATTTATAAAAACTTACAACTACCAATACTAGCTTTTTCAACTTCGCTCAGACTATATACAGATATGTCGGTCCTGGTTGCAACCTCATTAAGTGGGTGCAGTATGCGGATAAAAGGCGATTTTTTAAGCAGGTTGGTGCGGCCCCGCTGCACTGCCAGCAGGTGCGGTTGCCGCCGTCGGTCCAAGTAGTTATTTGGCACACAAAAACAAAGCTGCTGCAATATTTCCGAATTAAAAAGTTCACCAAAGCATCATACCTGTATCAGTTTGGCGGCGAGGGTGTGCTGCTGCCGAAGGATGATTTCAGGGTACCGAACTGAGCATAGTATCCCGCTAGCCACAAATTTGTAGTGTGACTAGGGATCGAAGATCTACTAATGTTTTTTTTGGAAGTTGTATATACGAGTATGCGTCACGCTGTGCAAACTTCGATAGCGCGTTTCAGGACTGCATTATTAAATGGTGGCGCCATCTGTTGTATGTGGGCGGAATTAGCTGGTCAACTAGTTGGGTCCGCCACACCTAGTGTATAATAATACGGGGTGGGTACCCTTCGCCAATTATGTTTAGAACTCGTGTAATAGGGGGCAAACTTATTTCCATTATCTAACCGGACACAAATCCTGGAAAACACGTGCTATCAATTATTTATGATGCAAACATCCGACCCTGTGATAGCCCTGTTCGGAGAACGTGTAACTTACATCACACGCGTAAGTTCCTAATGCAGTTCACTATATGGAAATTGAATTCACAGGCACCAGCCATCAGGGCAAAGTTTCAGTTCCATATTACCTGTAACTTGGTATGAAACTTGGCCTGTCACTTGGGGCCTCACTAACTTGGTATCAATTAGTTCCTCGGGAACGCCAAGCTCTACCTAGTTAGGTTTGCTTTTACGTAAATGAAGAAGTTACAGTATATACATCACTAATTTATTAATGTCGTCAATTAACGTCTAGGGCCCCGTGCCGAGGTTTTTCTTGCAGCTTCTTTTCCCCGGCTATACACGTTGTGAGAAGCTGCAGTAGTTTTAGGCGGATGATACGTTCGTTATGTAAAAATTGACGATTCAAAGTGTAACTATGATATCTTTATTCAATAAAGATATTTTTAAATTTGAATTCGGAATATACCTACCTACTCTTCCATTTAATAGGGGGCGAGCCATTAACCGGGCACAAATCTTGGAAATCACGTGATATATCAAACATGAATTCAAACGCAACATATGCATACAATAAAGTCACGCTTGTATTTGCCCAAATGGGAATATGTCATAGAATAAAGAAGAATACTACGTCTAGAACGGCAACTCTCCGCCCCCCGCTCCCCACCAGCGTCTGAGCTAGGTTTACCTCACCTCCCTCGGTCTTACTTTAGTCTTGAATCGTATGGCGTCAGACGTCACACACACAGATGCGCGTGTACGATAACATCAATGTATAGTGTCTTTGAAACGAAGTGTTTTGTATAAAGCTCAGTATGAAGTGTCCGGGGTGTGGTTATGTCTAGTGACATTGACAGCCAATAGCTTTATTAGTAGCTATAGACAATCCGTCATAAAGACAGGCCGTTCTTTGAAGTGGTTAAGTCTAAATCATAAATCATAGAAACAAGGGAGATATGTATCAGCACTAAATTACTCGTGCCTTTGTATCACGACGGCCGCATCAAGACAATTCTCGCTGGACCGCTACATCGAATTACCCACCTATCATTGCGTAGTACCACAATACATGTATTTAGTTGCACGAAACTAAAGAAGCAATGAATGATGGGGAAAGTTTAATAATACGATCGTCTCCGTAAAACATTTCGTTTTGTGCATATTTCGCTCCCACCGGCTATGCTCCCGCGGCATTTCTCTATAATAATAACTCTGTGGTCTAAACTGTCTTCACGACCACAACATCCTGATGCTATAACTGATACAAAGCAATCATTACAAAGTTGCCTCTATCTCTGTTAGTTGTCCGTTCACATCCGCACAGTTTTCCGAGTATAGTGATGTAATAAATACATCTGTTTATACTCCTTCAACGAATATTCAGTACCTTGTTACATTTAAACTTGTAATGGTAATGAAGTGTTCTTGTCTTGAAACTACGTAGTTCGTATCGGAAGTTTATTGTAACTCGTATAACTTCGTAGTATACATCACATCGAATCGGTACAATACATTTTGGTACCATGTCACATTAACTTTTTTGATAAATTGAACTGTAAGTTGAAGTAAATGTCAGATATGTAAGTGCGACAGGGTTCTAAAGTTGGTTTAACTTACTCTTCACAGAGCTTTCTTTTAGACAAACGTGATAGATGGTGAGCCGATTCGCCGTCTATAAAGTCTGCTTTTAAATAAAAATATCATTGCGTTGTGATGTATTTTTTTTACGATATGCCCGTGATGACGATATGATTATCGATATTTTTATTTAAAAGCAGACTTTATAGACGGCGCTACAGCTAACCATGATGAAGCAGCAGAACTTTTTTTCCATAACAATCCCCTGAATACAAGTTCGCAATTAAAAATAGCACGACTTGGTTATTCGTTCATCAACAATAGCGCTTATAAAATAGGCACCTTCTTATTTTCTAAAGGAACACAGGCACGTGGAACGTAATTTAAACTAGGGATTTGTTCAAAACAGCACAACCGTTGGAATGCCAGCAATGGCACTACCTGGGGTAATTCCAAACAGAATTGTACTCGCCGCAATTAAATCTAAAAGCGTGCGTTCATTAAAACAAATTATCTCCATACAGTGTTTACGTAGAGAAAATGTTTACGATTCCTGGATGTTTGTAGGGATACCAAATTTTTGCTTGTTTCTGGACAAATACAGTTTGTTGAACCCAATGGGTAATATCTCGGGCACTTACTCTTACTCTCGTTTACTGGAGATTTGTGATAGAACTTTATTAATAATTTAACATTAAAGAAATATATTTAAAAATAAGAAAAAAGTAATTTATTTGTACCCGATTACATCAACCGTAGGAAGAACTATTTTAGTAACTAATTCATAATTATATTTCGGTGAATAGGTATAAAAAATAATTTATGTTTGGGTATATTATTTTGTCCTAGAAAAGCTTAAGCTTGGCTGTACTACTGAAAACGGATGCAGAAGTTACTAACACCCCTTTGTTTACGAACCTTTTTAAAGTTATATTTGTGAATGTTTCAGATGACCAATTTTATTCTCTTTATGTAAATCTCGTAATACGACGTAATACGTAGTACGTAATACGACGATAAATTTGTAAAATTGTTCATAATTTTTTTCTGTGAAGAACCGATTGAATTTGATTTATTTATAAAAAATCTTGTTCGTTTCAGGTAAGCAATGCGGGATTAGACATGGAATATTTTAGCTGTGAATGGAATGTAAGTTTCAGACTTTTATTATGGTTTTGTGATTGTGTGTGAGGTATTTGGTAAACTAGTTAATACTTACTGGGGTTTTGATTCGCTTCTATTTATAAAAAAGATCATCATGTCCGCTTACAAAAAACAATTATAAAAAAGGTATAAATACATTAAATATTTATTTATAAATTAATAAATGGACTTCCATAGTTTCCCCGGTGGGAAATAGACGTGAGTTTATGTATGTATGTTTATAAAATAAGTAGGTTCAGTTCAAGATCACGAAGACGACCCTAAAAAAACGCTACTTTTCATATCAAAACTAAGAAGAGCAACAAAAGAGACCCTTTAGCAAAACGTTCTTCGAATATACTTGAAAAGGGACGACGTATACAACAAAACCAAACAACGGATCGGACCTTTGCCAATTCTGAATCCGTTCACACAATTGATACCTTATATGACGGCTGTACATTCGGCAAGAAACATCGATAAAAATAACATAAACATAACATAACAGCCTATATACGTCCCACTGCTGGGCACAGGCCTTCCCTCAATCAACCGGAGGGGGTATGGAGCATACAAAAAATATAAAATAAAAAAACTAAAACGTGACTACGGAAAAATTACGCTCTAAAAAGTATGAAACAAGAAAATAGGTATATTAGTCGTGGCAAATAAGCATAGTCGTGGTCATATGCCGTGGTAAGCAAACTCTTAAGACAGATTAGAATACGACCACAGCTATCTTCTAAAAATCACATTCATCATTCGGAAGAATTTCAGAGAAATATATAGCAGGGTTATGTGTTTGCAACATAACTCTCCTTTTGCTTAACCGTAGTCGGGTAAAAAGGCGTGATAACGCGGTAGGTTTTTTCCTTGGAATTGTACCTACCAGGCAATAGCTCTTGGCGAGACTTGACGAGAGAACTCGCCCTGGAGTCTTCTTCTAACGTGTGGGTTGTGAGGTGGATTACCGACCTCATCAACCCTGGTGTTAGGGTTACTTTTAAGCCGCCAAAGTATTACTCACTATTAAGGCCCCTGACAACGACTATGTACATACATCAGTAAGTTGGGCCCAACGCCTAAACGTGCCTTCTAAAGCACGAATCATCTTACTTTCGGACAATCGGGTAATCAGCCTGCAATGTCCTAATTCTTAACCAAACCAGGGCTCACAAAGTGATTTTTGTGATTCGAGCCGGGACCTCCGGATACGTGGTTCACGCCAGCTATGTCACCTACAATCTTTATAAAACCAATGATAAGATTAACAGCAAGAAATGAGAAGTGAAGTAGTTACGATTTCATTTCCGTAGGAAAAATCGCTCAGAATCCGTGTTCAGGCGCGTCATAGTCACTTGTCATTCTGAGAACAATGGCAGTTCCTAGGAAGTGGAAAAATAACGATTCATCAAATCAAATATACTTTATTGCACATAAATAGGACGTATACAAACATAAACAGCCTATATACGTCCTACTGCTGGGAACAGGCCTCCCCTCAATCAACCGGAGGGGGTATGGAACATACTCCACTACTCTGCTCCACTGCAGGTTGGTGGAGGTGTTTTCACGGCCAATAGCCGAGACCAACAGCTTAACGTGCTCTCCGAAGCACTGAATCATCTTACTTTTTCGGACGATCACGTGATTCAAGCCTTCAATGTTCTTACTAAACAAAAGACAGTCTCACAAAGTAATTTCGACAATGTCCCCATCGGGAATCGAACCCGAATAGAACGTACACACATTTATAAAACAAATAACAATGGAACAAAATGGGCGGCCTTATTCTTCTTCTATCGTGTGGGTTTGTGAGGTGAATTACCAACCTCATCAACCCTGGTGTCAAGGGTTACTATTGAGCCGCCAAAGGCCCCTGACATGACCCATATAACGACTACGTACTTACATCAGTAAGTAGTAACCGGGGTCGGTGGGGCGGCCTTATTGCTCCGAAGCCATTTCTTCCAGGCGACCACTACCAGGAATCAGCCATAAAAAAAACTTGGATACGGGACGGTGCAACAACACAAGTGTAGACTACAGTCAACAACTACATGGACATGATTTCAGAATCGCACTTCTGAATGAGGTTTTTTTGTAGTCAGCTATCTATTTAGCTGATCAGTTACAAAAATATGACTCGGTCACTAGAGACTCGGTAGAAATAGAAGGTCTAACAGAGCGCTCGGTGCGGCGTGGGTACTTAGTTCATTTTGCGATGGATGTACCCCGACTTCTTATTTACGGAATGTAATTTAAGTGCACGACATTATTCGCCACGACCACGTTTGTTGATGGCGTTTGTATTCTCATAGAATCGACACATAAATGACGTTTTGACGTTTCGAAACTGTGGAGGTATCAAGATATCAGATAGATATGTCAGAATCGAAGCAAATAGAATTTCGTAGTCTCTGCTAAGCCAGCCACGCCAGCGAGAAATAGGCGTGAGTTTATGTATGTATATGAAATTCCTTTATTAAAGGTATTGTATATATCGCACATCTAGTTCTTAAAAGTCATAAATGTCAAAAAATCTGAAATTGAGTTAACTTAGTAATTAACGTAGATATGGCAAAACAAAAATCGTTAAAGCGCTCTACTGTAAAATTTTAAAAATTACATTTATGACTTTAAAGAACTAGATGTGCGATATGTTATCTTCTTTTTCGTAACATACAATACCTTCACGTTATCGCACCCACGTTTTCGCATCATACCCGTAAACCACGGACACTAAGCCTGGAAATCACGTGATATCATCTATAATCCAGTTGAATTCTGATTTCAATCACCTTTTTATTTTCAATTTATCTTCATTTGCATTTTTCTTATTTTACTTGTGGCTCTGCCCTCTCTGTTATGGATCACAGGCGTGATACTATGATGTATGCTCATCCATAACGAACCCATCCACTCGAGTACGAAGGCCGAGCCAATAGTTTCAAGAACGCCATTTGGCCCACAAGAGGATGGTTTACGTTCAGTGTTTACTATAACGTGAACGTTTACGTTCGAGTAAACACGTTTAATGCCTCGGCTAATGTTGGCGCGGTAATGTGTAAAGTTCAGGGTGTTGCGATGGTAAAAATAATGATATAACATTAGGTAGGTTTGAAGAATACTGACATTAAAAGTAACATACCAACTCACCGCCCTCAAAACCCAAATTCAAACATAATCAAGTACTCCAAACTCGTGCGCAAACATAAACAAAAACAAACATGGCCGTTCATTCTGATGAACGCATGCGCAAAGACAAAGAGGAGCCCTTTCCAAGGTCGCATACCGCTTACCTATTGCACGTGGAATAAATACTAACACGGATGTATTCGTGGAGTAATGAAACCGAATTTTAATGAGCGTTTTCCTTTGAACCCGTGACAGCTCTGTTCGGAGAACGCGTGACTTACATCGCAGTGTCACGGGTTCGAATCTCGGCTCGGGCTCTTAACTACTGAATTCAACTTCGTGAGTTTGAATTCATGTTTGAACAGATAATTGATATCACGTGGTTTCCGGGATTTGTGCGCGGTTAATGGCCATAGGCTCGCCCCTATTATATGGGCCTTAAGACATAGCTGGCGACGAGTGGGTGTTTACCTATATACAATACATCCCTGAGGACTCCTTTGAGGTTACAGGCGTCATGCTACGTTATGTCATCTTCTTTTGTTGTAAATATATACACGCATACGTATCTTATATGGGGAGAGATATCCGGTCAGTTGAACTATCATAATCTTCTATCGTGTGGGTTGTGAGGTGGAATACCAACCTCATCAACCCTGGTGTGCCGATCACAATGCCCTGGTAAGCACCGCCGCGCCGATGACGTTGTACGTCGTCCCTCTGCTTTCTCCCGGTCTATTCACTCTTCCTCGAAACTAGAGTGAAAAGGCACTTCACCATCTCCCATCATTATCCCGTTTTTCAAAGGGTCCGCTTACCTGAAAAAGAAAAGGGATGAAAAGGCATTTACCTAAATAAAAGTCTAAATAATTATATTTTTTATGTATTATATATATAGTCTATTTTTTATCCCTAATACTAATTCTTTGTAAAAAAAAAGTATAAAAAGACTAGGCCTCCACAGGCTTCGTCAAAAATGTAATTATAAACAGACAATGAAATCCACACTAGTCAAAAATCTAAATAGTCTAAATTAAATATATATATCATAACGCCCCTTATTACATGGGACTTAACATAACTGGAGGGGAGTGGGTGCGTAGTATATACTAAGCACAAATCTGCCTACCGCTTAGGGACACAGGCGTGATGCCATGTTATGTTAGGTACATCCTATTAACATGATGGACTTGCTCAAATGACATTATTATTCATCGTTTTCGTAGTCGTGAGATTATATCTAAAACGGATTATTAAAACGCAATTCATTCCTACAATGTTCTCAACTCAATCAATATTTAAACATCGACTAATTAGGCCTCAAACTATATTGTTGACAATGGAGGCATCACTTATGTACCGTGTCCTTATATGTAAAGGTACCCTCGCTGCTCATCATGTGCGTTGTATTTGTAGATACGTATGAGATGTAATGTGCGTGGGTTAGATCAGGGCTTTAGTGCAGTGGAGCGGAAGCGGTGGCGACTATGAGGCCTCAAACTGGATGACAGCGGCAGCGGCGCGGCGGCGGCGGCGGTGCGGGGGGCGACGCGTTCAAATGCTAAGATTTATATTGAAGTGTTCTCGATGGCAGCGGTGCGGCGAGCGGGGTACGAGCGGTGCGCTCTAGTCGAGCGGTGTCTCTGCGTTTGAAACTCGCCTTTTTGTTTCCTTTGTTTATTATAGGGATTCAGATCTTCTTTTGCCCATAATAAATCGTACGAAACAAAATAACTACCGTTTCGAAATCGCGTTCATTTAAGACACAACTCTATACCGCCGCAACACCGCGCAATTTGGCCGCTGGCATCGAGAACGGAACAGCGGCCGCCGCGCCGCTCCCCGCGCCGCTATCGCCGCCGCGCCGCTGCCGCTGTCATCCAGTTTGAGGCCTGAAGCCGTGAATTATACGACGAGGATGAGCGGTAGCGGGATTCAATTAAATTCAAAAATAGCTCCATTCAGTAAATAACATAAATACACGTCAATTTTTACATAACGAACGTCTTATCCGAGCGATGAAATATTACGCATAGGAAAGGTATAAAAATATCTATGAACGCGTACCAAACAAAACCGTCACGTAAATAAAAAAAATACTAACTGATTGTTCATGTACTCTCGTTGAGAACAATTTTATCACGATCCCCATGTTTTTTTTTTTAGTATACATCTCTGCCTGCCCCATCTGGGATATACGCGTGATGTTATGTTATCTCATGGCTGCTAACGGCCTCCGTGGTCCAACGGTTTGAGCGTTGTGCTCACGATCCGGAGGTCCCGGGTTCAAATCGCGGTCGGAACACATCACGAAAATTACTTTGTGACACCTAGTTTGGTTATAGGATATTACAGGCTGATCACCTGATTGTCCGAAGGGAAGATAATCCGTGCTTCGGAAGGCACGTTAAGCCGTTGGTCCCGGTTACTACTTACTGATGTAAGTTAGTAGTCGTTACATGAGCTATGTCAGGGGCCTTTATAGTAACCCTGACACCAGGGTTGATGGGGTTGGTAATCCACCCCACAATCCACACAATAGAAGAAGAATATGGCTCCAAACACGCCATCGCTACCGCTTATTTCCCGCTGTGTTCGTGGTCGCGGCCTTAGCTACATCGTTGACAGACATAGTAATCATGATGGCAATAAATTAATCATAATTAATAGCGTTGCTTTGTAAGGGCAGCTCAGTCTGTATTGCGCCTAAGCTTCACGCGATCGGTCGGTCTCGATTTTCTTTTAATACTTATTACATTTTTTTGGAACCGGTACAATGGCAGTGAAACAAACGTGAGTAAATATTTTTGAAGATTATTATAAAAATAATCATAATAACATGAAATAGAGTCACAACTGTTCAAATCCAGGGTTGATGAGGTTGGTAATCCACCTCACAACCTACACCCACACCTCGCCAGCTATGTTTAAGTGCCATGTTAGGGGGGCAAAGCTGTTGCCATTAACCGGGCAAAAATCCTTTAAATTATGTAGTACTAATTATCTATGGTCAAAACGTGTTTTTTTTTTGACGTGACTTATTTTAGATTTGCCGCAGATGGCATTAACTACTTGGCCGGACAAATGGGGAGCGCTGAAGGCTCTCACCCGGTACAACGTTTAAGACAACAGGCCTGAGGGTGCCCAGTTGGGCGCGAACCTCGGCTCAGGGCGTCGTCTGAGAGGAAAAATATTTGAAAGAATTAATCGACCCTAGTGGGTCGATAACGGTCAAAACGTGAATTCACACACGTACAGTCGAATTTAGTGGTTTAGACCAACGACCTCCGTGGTCCAGTGGTTGAGCGTTGGGCTCACGATCCGGAGGTCCCGGGTTCGTTTCCCGGTGGGGACATATCACAAAAATTACTTTGTAGTCCTTAGTTTGGTTGGGACATTAAAAATTGTCCGAAAGTAAGATCATCCGTACTTCGGAAGGCACGTTAAACCGTTGGTCCCGGTTACTACTTACTGATGTAAGTAAGTAGTCGTTACATGAGCCATGTCAGGGGCCTTTGGCTTCTCATTAAACGTACATTTTTTTTGGAACTGAAATGTTAAATGAAACAAACGTCTTCTGGTGTCAGGGTACTATTAAGCCGCCAAAGGCCCCTGATTCAAACGTGAGTAAATCTTTTTGAAGATAAAAAATATTATCATAACATAACATAGCGACATGTCTGTCCAGATCCAAGGTTGATGAGGTTGGTAATACACCTCACAACCCACACGATAGAAGAAGACACTGACTTAATAGCTTATCGATTAGCATAGGTGGCGTCGTGATCCGCAAACATCGATTTTGGGCATTCTCGTCCATACATTTTGAGCATTGTCCCTTGAATACAATGATGTTTCCATTTCCAAGCATTAACCATTTCTGTTATTATTATCAATTTCATCAACCTAATGCCTGCACCGCGATATCTCCACCTGACACACATCCAAACATACAAACGAAATAAAAACTCTTTTACAGATTAATGTTTTTTTTTGTGGTAAATAAATAATCCTTCTTCGCAGCACTAGGAGCGAACAAAAACGTACAACGCGATCAGCTGCTTATTTTCCCGGGAATGTCGTAAAAACCGACAGAGGGGTGGTGTGACTAAAATTAAATGCATAATTATTCTAATGATTTTGAAATAATGGTAATGATGAATTTACTTTTAGGTGACGTTCATTAGTTTAAACAAAAATATTTCCATTCTTGACCATCTTGTCCATCTCATCCTTGTTGTCAAGTTTTGGGCCGATACAATTTAGTTTGCTATCGACACGATAAGAAGAAGAACAAAAATATTTGAAACGAGTGAGTAACGTTTTTTTTTTAGTCATTTTAATTTTAAATAGTAGGTATTTTGATTGTAGTTATAAATACCTCTATAATAGACTGGGTTTAGACTGGGTCTGTAATAATGTTATTATAGTACACATGACACACACACGCGCGAGCACACACACACACACACACACACACACACACACGCTCACACACGCACACGCACACACAAACACACACACACACACACACACTCTAACATGCACGCACGCACTCTCTCTCTCTCTCACACACACACACACACACACATACACACACATACCCCACACCCTAGACACAGCCTCCAGTACTGAGTCACTCTTGCCTCGAATGTATCGCCTCCCCTTTTCAATCGACCTGCGCCATTTATTATTCACTCTCACGCTAATTCTGGGGCTTATTAACTACTCTATACCTTGTCATACTTAACTGTGATACACTCATTTATTATGAAAGCTCTTTACTACTACTCCTACAAATAGACAACTACGATAGCTCTACTGCTTCTCAAATGCCATAGCCACTTTACCAGCAATGTATATTTTGTGTGATAGGCTGCAATTTTATTATTACTTTTCATAAAATACTGCATATAAAAGTTTTTTTTATCGACTTGATTTTTTTTATTATTTGCAGATTATAAAAATTGTCCGAATTGTACTGTATTCATTATGTCTGATTTGATTATAATACACAAGACGACCTTTTAATATATTTTCGCGGAGCTCCGTGCGTTGTAAAGTTTGCGGACGAGTGGAGTGCAAAGTTGAAGTATGAACTATTTGCTCATACTTAACCCTTTCTTTCTTCCATTCCGTGGATGCTGCAGTTTATCTGCTTGTAACCAGATCTACTTTTACATAGCATTAATTATGTCTGTTGTGTATGCTGATTTCTGTTGTTTTCTTTCTTGCAACGCCATAGTATAAAGAATAATATATATAATAATAATATATATAATATATATAGAATATATACGCGTAGAAAGGACATACTCCGCCCCGCACCAACTCGTATCAGTGCCGCGCTGGTGACGGCACACGGTAAAAACGAGATTTTTGTATGGAGTGTCTGGTCTTTGGTAACGCTTTCAATGTATTGACCTTTTTGACATTGCTTCAGTGTAGAGGTTACATTTTTGAACTTTAGGTCACCTTTATCCTAAACCCGGCCCTGCACAAACCGTGTAAGGGATCAACGATTCGTTAAGCTCAGCTGAGATTACTTCTAGAGATCTAGTCTTTGCCAAGTTTGCCATCACGTTTTGAGCGACAGTTTATTTACAACAACTTCTATTTATTTTCCTTCGTAGTACTCTTGGGATTTGTCAAAATGTTTTGAGAGGGCTTATATGGAGGCTGACGTGGAAAATTACGTGACATGATTGCGATTTGGAGTTTCTTAGATGACATATTTATATACAATTTACCCACATTCTGTAGAGTTAATTTTCTGGTTGTATTGGCAAGTATTGGGCTTATTGGTTCCCTTGGCGGGTTGGAAGGTCAGATAGGCAGTCGCTTCTGTAAAAAAAACCGAACCTGTCAAATCGTCAGGTTAGGTAAGCGGACCCTGTGAAAAACAGGATAAAGCTAGGGAGATGACGATAATTATGTACATTTTTTTATAAACATTATAGTTCAGATAGAACCTCTCTGGTGTTGGTTCAAAAAAAAACATGATTTTGCGTCCCGATTACTACTTACTGATGTAAGTAAGTAGTCGTTACTTGAGTCACATCAGGGGCCTTTGGCGGCTCAAAAGAGGTTGGGCATCCATCTCACAACCGACACGATAGAAGAAGAAGATGATTTTGCGTCGGAAAATTCCATTTGATATCAACTCAGAATCATGGTATGAATCATCCCTCAAAGTTTTCGTTACGATGTCACTAACACCCCTGTATATGTAATCCATATAATACGTCCGTAGATATCACGTGGTTTTCAGGATTTATGCCCGGTTAATGGCAATAAGCTTGGCCCTATGGCACTTAAACATAGCTGGCGAAGACCCAAACCTCTGCCTACTTCTTCGAAGATACAGGCGTGATGCTGTTAGGTTATATATTAGAACATTAACAGAAAGAAGCTACGAGAAACCAAACATTATCTGTGTCATTCTTCAATATTCATCATCATCAGCCCATTAACGTCCCCACTGCTGTGGCACGGGCCTTCCCTATGGATGAATAGGGACATCGGGCCTTAAACCATCACGCGGGCCCAGTGCGGATTGATGATTATTAACGACTACTAATGCAGCCGGGACCAACGGCTTAACGTGCCTTCCGAAGCACGGAGGAGCTCGAGATGAAAACTTTTTTTTGTGGTCACCCATCCTATGACCGGCCTTTGCGAAAGTTGCTTAACTTCAACAATCGCAGACCGAGCGCGTTTACCGCTGCGCCACCGAGCTCCAATATTAGGTATACTTATATTATAAAGTTCCTACTACTTAAAACCCCTATTTTTAATTTGTTGCACATCAACATATTATCCAATACTACGTTTCAATTTACGCAGTATAAGATATTAAGCAGCTATTTCCAGCCACAAGCGTACCTTGAAAACATATTCAGCAAACTAATATCGAAGGAGCATCAATCACCATAACTTTTGCGTGAGGGTACGATGGGAAACACCTTAGGGCTCCCGCACACTGGCCATTAGCGTTCGGACGGGAACGGTTGTCGGCCAACTGACATCCAGACCTGAGATCCGCCCTCGTTAGGACACCATTGGATTTTTTCAGTTCAGCCATGTAGTGAGTGTCACCCAAATATTTCACAATAAAAAACATGACTTAAACATGACACGCTTGTGGTTAAGCCGTAGTCATTGGAACGTTCAGTTTGCACCTTTATTTGATGTGACTTACTGTAGATTTGCCGCAGATGGCACTAACTACTTGGCCAGACAAATGGGGAGCGCTAAGGGCTCTCACCCGGTACAAAGTTCAAGACAATAGGCCTGAGAGTGCCCACCTTTTTTTTTGACGTGACTTATTGTAGATTTGCCGCAGATGGCATTAACTACTTGGCCGGACAAATGGGAAGCGCTGAAGGCTCTCACCCGGATCGGTTTACACCGTTCAGCACAGAATGTATGAAAAAAGTCTACTGGAACTTGTGGTGGCTTGTGCGATAGCCCTTAAACGCTTTACTTGGAAAAGCAGTAATTTATTGTGACAAAATTCCCTTTACGTCAACCCTTTGTGGTGGGTTAACATTTTGGGTAAATAGCATAAGGAAAATTGGAAATTTTCGGGCTCTAAATTATATGGGATTAACTGTCTGAGAACTGATATTAGGCAGCTAAATTACTCAATTGTATACCAATATTTTATGTTTATTTTTATTTTTTTAAAGAACGTCTAGGGCCCTGTGCCGAGGTTTTTCTTGCAGCTTCTTTTCCCCGGCTATACAGGTTGTGAGAAGCTGCAGTAGTGTTAGGCGGATGAGACGTTCGTTATGTAATAAGCAACCGACAGTGGTGCTGTGCTCTTTTTATTATGTTGAGTCTTATATGGACGATGGGTGGGCCACCTGTCACCATAATGGTTTATCTTATCCTCTTAGAACTTCGTCTCAAAAGTGGCTGCAAGTTGTCTTCTGGTTACTCGTGGCTCTGTCTAGCCAATTATAGTTTGGAGCAAGCCACTAGACGTCCGGAATAGAGAGCTTTGGTTCACTCTAAAGTTCGTGGTTTTGCAATTCAACAGCGCTTAGAGCTTGATGCCAAGCGTGAGGAATTAAAAGCCCTGCAGCAATCAACTCTTCTTCTTCTTATCGTGTGGGTTGTGAGGTGGAATACCGGCCTCATCAACCCTGCTGTCACGGTTATCATTGAGCCGCCAAAGGCCCGTGGCATGGCTCATGTAACGATTACTCACTTATCTTATCGTGCCTTCCAAAGCACGGATCATCTTACTTTCGGACAACCAGGTGATCAGCTTGTAATGTCCTTACCAAACTAGGGATCAAAAAGTGATTTTTGTGATATGTCCCTACCGGTATTTGAACCCGGGAACCCGTTAGCAATCAATTAGATTGGCTATATAAGCCACATGCGAGCACATGGCCGTCAGAGTTGAAGCGGTCATGTATACTTACTAATATCATCATCATAGGAAACGTCCGGCTCATTTCCACTTATGTCTCCTGATTCGCCTACCCACGTCATCAAAGACTTTCGTCATTCGAATCATACACACCTACACCTTACAAGACACTCATTACTATTTTCTATTGTGTTCTATTAATTAGCTTTTTAAGTTTTCAGTTCTTTTTTTTTCATTGCATTTTCATCTTCTATTTTGTCGTCAAATTTGCCATATAAAACGTAACTTTTTTTGTTTTCTATTACTTACTTTTGTTTATTTTAAATTGTACAATAATGAGACTTCTATGAAAGGCTAGCTCGCCGGTGTATTTAAGTGTTTGCTAATAACAAATGTTCAGGACCTTCGCGATACAGGGTTTCCCTAGTGCGGGGTCCGACAGAATGTATACGTGTTTAAGTTCTTTGATAAATAAACATATTCTATTCTATAAGTATGCGACACACGAGGGAGATGTCTAACATGGAATCTTGTTCTGTGTACTTGCTATAATTTATTGAAATATAATCCAGCTTACACTTGTTTGTCTCGGAAGACCATTGTTCACGGAAAAGTGACTTTCATGATGTCCAGCGAAGTGGAAACGCGCTTAGGTATTTCCTTTGTTTAGTCGATTTTATTGTTCGATTGTGTTCAAATTAATTGATTCTGGCAAAAGTAAAGCCACACAGAGACGGGTTTGATTAAGTTTTGTATATTGTTATCTTTCAACCGCTATTAATTATAATTTTACAAATTCACTGGCCCCGATTCATGCAATAACCTGAAGATTTTTTAATCTGCTTCCGCTTCGAAAAATAATCTATCAACAAACATGCTATACTGTTATAAAAAAAAATAGATAAAGTTACAGGTGCTGATTCCTGTACACACCATCTAATTTTATTTTAAGTTATACCTGTCATTTTCTTATCCACCGAAAAGGAAAAGGACGGATGATTGAAAACTGTTAATTCTAAAATTAATGAATAACCCGGGTGAATAAAATAGACACCTCGCTCATACGTAACCCATTTGACGTGTACTGTTAACTGCATTCTGTCGGATTATTGGCCAATATAAAATTTTGGAAGGGCTTTTTAAATTTCTGCCTAAAATTGACGTGTGTTCAATAAAATTTATGCCTGTCAATCACCCGTCCCTTTCTTTTTCAGCGGATAGATAATTACATACCTATTTTAAACTATGAACCCTATTACGTGTTATATTGTAATGATTGATTGACAGTGACTTATATAATCACTTTTTTTCAGGTACATACCTACTTCAAATAGTTGAGTTAGCGGTTATACCACGATGCCGGCGTATCGGTGAGACATTGATGATTGTCAATATTGATTGATGAATGTTTAAACTTAACATTAAGAGTATTATGCTTATTCATAGTCACTTTCGCTTGTACACATGCAGTCATGATCAATATCATGTACAGTCATGAGCAATATAATGTACCCACTTAAGGAGTCTGTCGCACTAACATATTTGACATTTAGTGAGACTCACTGTTCAATTTGTCAAAAATGTTAATGTGACATGGTACCAAAGTGTGTGTGTGTGTAATGCTCGTGACCGTACTAGTCACTTTGGAAGTAAAACCCTGTCGCATTAACATATTTGACATTTAGTGCGACTTACAGTCCAATTTGACAAAAACGTTAATGTGACATGGTTCTAAAGTGTATCCATATGTACGTACAGTCGTGTAAGGAAACAGCAAACTTTCTGCTGAACTCTTACCCCGGACACTCCATACAAAAATCGTCTTTCCGTGTGCCGCTTAACGTGTAAGTGCGAGCGAGATAACTTTTCGCGCGCTCTCAGCCGTACGCCTTAGCGACTAACGGTCATTTAAGACTAAAGAAAGATCCAGAGGGGGTGAGGTCGGCGCCCGATTGATTGAATTGGTGCGGGGCGGAGGTTACCGTTCTATACGTAATACTAGCTTTTGCCCGCGACTTCGTCCGCGTGGCGTGTTATAAAATAGAGATCTTTGTGTGTGTGTGGGAGTGCATGTCACATTTCAAGCATCTAACTTATGCAGTTTAGATTTTTTTGATACAACATTTTTTTCCCACTAAGTCCCATTTCTCAAAATACAGCCATAACTAAACTTTATATTTACTAAGGTATGCATGCATGCTAGATTGAAAACATCTACTTACTCGTATCTTACGCGGTTTAGATTTTTTCATACAAATGTTTTTTCCTGCTAACTCCCTTTTCCGTGAGAATTTTGCAATATCCTGTTGCAACTAAGCTTTAAGTTTACTAAGGTACCTGCATGCCAAATTTCAAGCGTCTAACTTTAGTGGTTTAGATTTTTCATACAAAAGGATTTTCCCGCTAATTCCTGTTCCCGTGGGAATTTCGGGAATTCCTTTCTTAGTGCACCTCTACGGTACCTAAGTTACGTCCCTTCCAAATTTCAAGTGCCTACGTTAAGCCGTTTAGGCTGTGCGTTGATATGTCAGTCAGTCAGTTTCTTTTTTTATATATTTAGATTATTCATTGTTCTATGGTATAGCATTGTTTTAGCGACACAATTTGTTGGTTTATGTCCATAAAGCTCCGGGGAACATTTGTAAACAATATATTTACGTTCTACAGCAGGGTTCACGCTCCCTTTATTGAACTGAGGGTTAAGGTATATACGTAGATACAGCTTATTTTATTGAATCTGCAGTGGGCGGATAAGTAAACTAACCCCTAGGGTCCTATCCAAATTGAATTAATCAATTTAATCAACTATTTACATTGTATATTTATTTTAAATACATACATACATAAACTCACGCCTATTTCCCACCGGGGTAAGCAGAATTCCATTTGCTTCGATCCTGACACACTTCTCTTGCTTCCTCCACATTCATCAATCGCTTCATACACGCACGCCGTTTTAGAGTAGATCGTACTAAACCTTATATTTATTTTAACTATACATCATCACTAGCCCATTAACGTCTCCACTGCTGGGGCACGGGTCTTCCCTATGAATGGATAAGGGAGATCGGGCCTTAAACCACCACGCGGGCCCAGTGCGAACGACTGCTAATTCAGCCGGGACCAACGGCTTAACGTGCCTTCCGAAGCACGGAGGAGCTCGAGATGAAAATTTTTTTTGTGGTCACCCATCCTATGACCGGCCTCTGCGAAAGTTGCTTAACTTCAACAACTAACTTTAACTATACATAATCCGCCATATTACAAATCGAAGATTAAAGATAACAAATCGCCGCGACTGTGGGACTTCTTTCGTGACAGGGACATTATTTTAAACCTGGTATTAACTTAAATATTTGTTTTGTAATAATGTGGGTTTAACCTACGGGTTCGTTAGAGCTAGAAATAAAATTCAGCCCTGGCGGCATGCGTCACACATAGAGCGCGTCGCGACAAATATCTTTCGCGGAGACAGTTTTTGCTCCGTGTATCAGAAGTAGCTGCGGAGCGTTAGCTGTGCCGCGGGGGCTGGATCTCAGTTTTTATGAGTACAAAAGTTTTCAAATACGAACTTTATGTAAAAATTAATAAACTATACTTAATATTACCATATTATGTTTTCAATTGTACATTTTTGATACATACCTATCTAGTTATTTATTTATACACAAAATTTGTTTTATTTTGATTTTTTTATTTTTATTTTTACAGTTTTACATTCAGCCATTACAGTAAAAACCAATTCGACTGAAACAAAAACATATAAGACATAACAATTATTATTATTTAACTAGAACAATAGCGAAATACCACATCTGTGAATTTGGCCACCGAACAGCTGTACAGGTCAACGTCCGGGTTCGGGTCCGGGTTATGCATATATATAATTGGATATCACGTGGTTCCCAGGGTTTGTGCCCGGTTAATGGCAATAGGTTCGCCCCCTATTACATGGACCTTAAACATAGCTGGAGTTGGTGTATGTATATACTATACTACACCTCTGACTATCCCTTTGGGCAGACAGGCGTGATGCTGTGTTGGTATACTATCTATATCGTCTAATAAGCCCGCGTTAAGTGTCGCGTCGCGCCTGCCATGCTGTAAATGCAGTTCGTAATTTTGTATACGTTCGACCGCACAGGGCTACTGTCTGTTTCCCGGATTTGCCCCAGTTTTTGAGGTCATCTGAGGGTCAAAAACATACGTATAGCTGTATTACTATGCGACATATCCCTTTGGTTGGTTCTGCCTGCGAGTTGCGCACTGATAGAAATATTGTTAGATAACACTATTTCGTTCGTGCCTCACCCAGCAGGGTCCACATAATACCAGCGTCGTGGTTCACGCCGCGACTTGTGCTGAGTGAGGCCCTTTTGTCTCGGGACGTCCACCACCACCTTATGATCACTCTAATGAACATCCTCTATGCTTTTTGTACCTAGTTGTTTTGTGTAAATTTTAAGTCATGTTATTGTCTTGTCTTTGTGTGTGGCGTCCTTTTATAATAAACAATTTCTATTCTACTCGTCAGGGGCCGTTGGCGGCTCAATTATAACCCTGACACCAGGGTTGATGAGGTTGGTATTCTACCTCACAACCCACACGATAAGAAGAAGAAGATTCTACTCGTATATTCACAAGACATTTGCAGAATAAACATCATACATACATAAATAGCCTATATACGTCCCACTGCTGGGAACAGGCCTCCCCTCAAACCAGAGTTTTATTCAGTTGAAGATTCATTTAATCCAAAAAATAATGCTTAAGTCACATAATTTATAATAGGGAACGAATTTGATAATATTAATCAAAATGAATATCATAAACAAAAATATTATTAGAACTATTATTTTTGCATGCTATAGATTTTAAGCTAAATAGGTTAAAATCGACTTTATTAATAACGTAACATCTGTAAAACCTTATTTAATGCGAATAAAATAAAATTGAATTTGCATTTGAGGGTGTATGGGGGTATGGGTGCCACTTGTGCTGAATCAGGCGCTTTTATCTCAGGACGTCCACCACCACCTTATGATCATTTCGACAATCATCCGTCTTGCTTTTTTGTAATTGTTTTAGTGGAAATTTGATATGATGTTGTTGCCTTTTTGTGTGTGTGACGTCCTTTTATAATAAACTATTTCTATTCTATTCTATTCATACTGATGAGCAGCGTGGTGGCTTCTCCACTGCGGGTTAGTGGAGGCGAACTGTAAAATGGTATCTATATTGAAATATAAACACTAATTGTACTCAACTAGTCGTTCTGTAAGTGTGTCGTGCATTGACTGCGTGTCGGAAGCAGATTTTACCGTCAAATCGTGACTCTTCCTCATATTATTTTCCGACATTTTTGTTACAAAACATGTTGCCGTAGATATTATATCCGGGATGTCGTGTCTTTGGGATTATTCCGGGTGTATTCAGGGTGTTAGTGACAACGTAACGAAAACTTTGAGGGGTGATTCAGACATGATTTTGAGTTGATATCAAGTGAAATTTTCCGTCGCAAAAGTATTTGAATTTTTATATGAATTTTCCCACAGGAAATTCTACTTGATATCAACTCAAAATCAGAATCATAGTCTGAATCATCCCCCTTAGTATTCGTTACGGTTTCACTAACACACATATGTACTTAATGACTATCTGTACGTACTTGGTATAAGTGACATACGCAAAAGTATAGAATTGAATATAGTTTAAATAAACACAAAAAATAATGATAACTTTTGCGACGGAAAATTCCACTTAACAATAATAAATTCAGAATCCCCCTTAGTAATCGTTACGATGTCCCTAACATCCTGTATTCGTGGCAAGATCCTTTTTGTACTATAGTTTACTTAGGGTCGGCAAAGTCATAAGTCATATTCAGTAGTAAAAAGTCACAAAATCAGCCTCTAGAGGTGGAAGGTAGATAATTATCCCGCGTCTGAAGTATTTTCTAACTACTAAAGTGTAAAAAATCATCACGATTCTAAAAAAATATATTCGTTTTCGCGCTCGATAAGTACCTAAGTTAGTAACTTATTGACAACTATAAATTTATGTTTGACAGTTTCTTAAGTTATTTGTTAGTTGAGTTTTTGAGCTATGTCTAGGTAGTTTCTTAACTTTTACCGAGTAGTTTTTTCTGGGAATCCTGTTTTATGCGAGAAGTTTTTATAAGTAATTACTAGTAGTTTACTTTTTACAGTAACTTTACGACATACAAAACTGTGACTACGTATTTATTACTTAAGAATTCCAGCTGTTGAACTAAATTTTTTGCCGCTTTAAAAATCGATTGTTTGTCGAAACATCAACAACTTACTGAAATCCAGATTGGTACTGGTATTTTCATAGTTTAGATAAGATCGAATTACTAACAATTCATGCCATCCCAGAACTATTTCATAATCAACGAACAACCAACATTATTAATACTTGTCACGCATGCGCACGAGAAATAGTTTCTTGTATACTGTCCATTCATGTTTATTACATTAATCATAGCAACGTACAATCAGTATTTATTGAAGACTTCTGTACACCAACATTGAAGAATGCACGCAAAACTTCAGCGTCTGTATTGTGCGAAGTTATTAGATGTTTTATTTTTAAAATATGTTTTCGGAATATTGCTACTGACATGATATCAAGAATGGGTTCTTTTTCTTCAAGAGTCTATCTTGGAGGTCGGCGACAATTTGTCCATATCGCTGACGTCTCTGAGTCTATCTTGGAGGTCGACGTCTCTAATGTCACTAAGATTATAACTGTCACAGCAAGACAAACAAAACAAAACATTATTTTTAGAATTTCTAATTGCGACAAGTACTACAGCGAAATAGCCCGCGAAATATCAAGTGTGCTGCCAACCGCACAAATTGTTGATATAATAGTTTGAATCGCATTTTGCCAGCAGCTGTTACGCCCATTACATAGGCAAACTTGGCTTTGATTTACCACCATTCTACCAACTTGACAGGCACAATTTCCGACAAGTGCTATCCTTGTCACATTGTAATAAAGTATACTGTGTATTTTGGCAACGGAAAAAGTAAAGTTGCGGTAGAGTCAGTTGGCTACCGAGTCAGGCAAACAGTCTTGCGTGCCAAAATACGGCTATCAGTACTTAGCAATAAAAATCTGGATGCCATCCAAATGTAAGGTTATCTAGGCAGAGGTGGACCTCTAAGTGATTCGCGTTTTTATCAACATCGTTAATATCTAGTGAACTTTTGTAAAACAATTGAATTTGGTTTCACTTTCTCCTAAGTCCACGACAACCTTGTTTCGTCTAGCTGGAATTTCTCCATTGCTGGGCGAAGGTTTCTTTCTATTTTCTACTATTTATTTCTTCCAGGACAACACTGGAAGCATCCAGTGTTTCCTCCGTAGACTTGCAGGAAAGCGTCTAAACAGGCCTAGTAGTCGACTTGAGCATATTGTCTATTTATATTGGGATAGTACAGCCACTGCTCACCACCTCTGCCTACCCCTTCGGGGATACATGCGTGACGCTATCAAGATAGATAGGAAGAAAAACAGGCACGTAACACGTTGGAACTGAAAGTCAATATCTTCGGAAAGCAAATTGTTTTCCGCGATGTCGAGATTACGACATAAAATCTCGCGTCGCGCAGACGCGCAATATTATTCAACACAGCACCTGTCACTACTTATCAATATATACTCAACTTCCTAGTCGAATTTATCACACGTATTCTTCTCGTATACATTTTATTTTTAACTTGTATCTAACAACAAAACGCGGCGGTGTGCGAAAGCAATTTTTTATTTATGTGTAATACATAACTCGGCTATTACTAAAAGTCCCATCGGACCTAACTCATCATCATAATAACATAAACATCATAAAATAAAATAAATAAAACTCGCCAACAGATTCAACGAAATAGAAATACCACTAATAGAAAACAATCGCCGATATCAGGATCCGAATCAATCTCACATTACGAACGCCCACAAATAAATTTGGTATTTCTCCAAATATATTGCGTTGTGATTAATGAAAATGGAAAAATATTTCGCTTCAAAGGAGGGTCGGATGGTGAAGTTTGCATTGTTTCGGTAATGGACTTGGATGCCTCGCTGATGAATGGTCTCAGTTGAACGGAATACTCGGAATGAGATTTTTCAATGCCCAATCTTTGCGGTGCGGTATTGTTGGAAATTGAAAGGATCTTTATGGAAGAGATTTTCGCAAAAGGTCGCGCAAAGTTTTTGCTAGCCATTTTGATTTTTATTACTACTGGTCTTATGAAGTCTTGTTTTTTGAAGGTATATAATGCGATCTTTTTAATGTTTTTCCTTTACAAAGAGGTACTTTAATAGATAAATTCAATGTATGGCCCCCATTCAATTCAAGTTTACGAGTTTTAAGGATGACATACAAAATATTTGGAATATTTTGACCCAATACATAGGTAACGGTCCGTGGAGGTTACTACCTATGTATTGGGTCAAAATATCCTGAATGATGATCTTGATACTTCTCTTGCTCATCATTCAATTCACCGCTTTCGTAATCGTACTGTTAAATCATTCGCCCTTTCGTATAATACGTTTTTTTACTTCAGTATATTTCCTTATGATAAACTAATGAGTACCGTGAACTTGTCGGCAGCTTATCAGGTCAAGTTGGTGACCTCACGGTATCTGGACCACTTCCTTGACTCGTCTTTATCACGGACTGTCACGATACCAGACAGCCTTGAACCCAGAACTGAAGGTGACGTCGTGTATTTGCAGATTTCTTTCTGTCGTGATACTCTTATTTGGGAGTCGGTATCAGCACCTGGTTGCTGTTATCTAACCATTTAGTAATATTGACGTGTGGGTAAACTAATTTTGCAGTCGAATAAATGTTTGTCAAATCTTTATTAGGACTTCCAATCAAAACACTTTATTGCACATAATCAAAAGGACAATTACAAAATGACAGCAGAAGCACAATTGGCGAATTGGTTGCCTGGCAGGAATTGCTGTTTAGCAATAAGGCCGCCTATTGTGCTTATGTTTTTAATCGTATGTTTATGTCCTTTATATATGTCGTTGTGCAATAAAGTATTATTGATTGATTGAATTGGCGGGCAAGCAAAACGATTTACCAATTATATTCGGTGGAAATGTCCTTTCGGAAATAACGGGTTAACTCTTTGTGTGGTAGGTTTATCACATGTTCGTATCTTGGGGCGAATATCAGCACAGGCGGTACGGGTTCCGTCGAGGGCTTCAACCAATAGACGCAGAAAATCCTATCTACGTGAGTAAACGTCGTATGGCTGTGTGTCGAAACCCTCGATATAATTGGCGCCGTGTGGAACCCGTGTTGCGGGGTACAGAAGTGGTTGTGGATTACCTTTTTCATGACTTGCTTTGCCCATTCCGATGGAGATACGGACGCAGATTTATGTATGCTCATGTTTTAAAACAAGCATATCTCTAGAACCATATCGCATTAACTTATTTGACTAATTGAAACATAGGGAAATTACACGTCACATATTATGTTAACGCGACAGGGTTCTAAAGTAGCATCATCATCATCATCATCAGCCCATTAACGTCCCCACTGCTGGGGCACGGGCCTTCCCTATGGATGGATAGGGAGATCGGGCCTTAAACCATCACGCGGGCCCAGTGCGGAATGATGGTTATTAACGACTGCTAATGCAGCCAGGACCAACGGTTTAACGTGCCTTCCGAAGCACGGAGGAGCTCGAGATGAAAACTTTTTTTTGTGGTCACCCATCCTATGACCGGCCTTTGCGAAAGTTGCTTAACTTCAACAATCGCAGACCGAGCGCGTTTAACGCTGCGCCACCGAGCTTCTCAAAGTATACCTGTGTATATTTTCAGACGTGAGGTATTAATTGGTCGATAGTCGTCGCCTTTTTGTCGTCGTTCCCATCAATATGTGGGACGGCGTCACTTTCCCCATAACGTGTTTGACCTTGTCCCTAAATAGTGTGACCTAGACCGAGCCCGAATGCCGGCAGATGGCCATGCTAAAAATAGACTCGTGTCGCCGCCGGGCGTTGCCCGCTGTAGGTAATGTCATTTACTAAGATTCGGATCACACTAGGGCTTCCAAAGGTTTGGGTTACGACGTTCAATCAATTAATCAAATATCCTTTATTGCATACAAACAAAACATTTGTATGTTTTTACATTTAGCAACATTACAAATGGGCGGCTTTTTTTCGCCTGAACGTTGTATGGTTACGCTGATTTGGGTCTTAGGAAAATAAGTCACGTCCAAAATACCGGGTGAGAGTCCTCAGCGTTCCCCATTTGTCCGGCCAAGTAGTTAATGCTATCTGCGGCAAATTTACAATAAGGCGCGTCAAAAAAATAAAAAATGGGTCTTTGGAAAGATCAGCATCTCTCTAGCATTATGCCATTTTTTATAGGGTCTGCTTAACCTGAAGATTTGCCAGGTCCGGTTTTTTACGGAAGCGACTGCCTCTCTGACCTTCCGATCCCCGAAGGGAAAACCAGCCCAATACACGTTAGGTCACATACCTCCGAAAATGCATTTCTTCGAATGTGGGTTTCCTCACGATGTTTCCTCCATTGGACAGAAAATAATGTCAAATATTGTATGAACGTGGTTGCTAAAACTTAAGTTTGGGCATAGAATAAAGAATAGGATCCGTATAGAACGGTAACTTTCTGCCCTGAACGGAAAATAAAATTAAAAATAAATAAATACACTAACATTTTTATGAATTTTCCGACAGGAAAATCCACTTGATATCAACTCCCTCAGTATTTGTTACAATGTCACTAACATAATAATACTCACAAAGACTAAAGACCGCCAAGAATGTTTCCAGAATATTATTCCCTGTATTTACGAATATTTAGCATGGTTTTTAAAATAGTACTTTCTGGCAGTAACTTCTTCCAGGACCAAAGTATTCTTTAAATTATTTTTGTCACAAACTCACGCCATGTTCGCACCAAGGTAAGCAGAGACTACGGGATTCCATTTGCTTCGTAACCGACATACTTGCTTCCTCCACATTCATCAAACGTTTCATACACCCACGGTTCAGAATAGATCGTACTAAACCTTTTTTCAGGACTTCCCCAACTTGGTCAATATCCCTTCTAGGTCTCCCTCTGCCAACCCTATCATACGTCTTATATACCTTATATAATAGTATACCTAATTAATTTTGCATTCGAACTATAATAACGTTTGAAACCAGGTTAATCTCTAATTAAGCGGTAAACTACTTAGGCTTATCCTAGATGCCATCAGCAAACTTGACGCCTGGTTGGGTTAAGACATATTCACCTTCCAATGTGACTCTCCAGCTTTGGTTACAAGGAGTTTTGCCAAACGGCCATTCCAGGAAAACGGAATTACTGTAAATTATAAAATAGGTAAGAGTTTTAAACACAATGTGCTCGTATGTCGCTTTTTACACAGGACTCACTTCCCACGACTGGGAAGACTCTTTTTTTTTTTGGAATTAGATAGATACGTATCTATTCGTAAGAAATAAAATATAATGTGTTTAATGGTGAGCTGGTGCGAATCACCTGTGACAGTCTTCTGTCGTGTGGATTGCGAGGAGGACCTGATCCCCTGTAGACAAAACAACTTTGAAGCTGTATTTCAGCACACATAAGCTCCGCATATCCCACGGCCCCCGTGGTCCAGTGGTTTGAACATTGGACTCACGATCCGGAGGTCCCGGGTCCAATCCCAGTGGGGACATATCACAAAAATCACTTTGTGATCCCTAGTTTGATTAGGACATTAGAGGCTGATCACCTTATTGTCCGAAAGTATGATGATCCGTGCTTCGGAAGGCAAGTTAAGCTGTCGGTCCCGGTTACTACTTACTGATGTAAGTAAGTAGTCGTTACATGAGCCATGTCAGGGGCCTTTGGCGGCTCAATAGTAACTCTGACACCAGCGTTGATGGGGTTGGTAATCCGCCTCACAACCCATACGATAGAAGAAGAACTCCGCGTATGACGCAAATCATCGCAATTTCCTTGAATACACTTCAGTGCTCTGTATCATTAATTTATTGTTAGACATGTATGAAAGCCACATAATTAAAACACTTCCAACTTCATATATGCATTGCTAATATCTTCCAATTTATTTCACGTTACAAATAAGTATTGTTCGTGTGTTTTAAATTACTATTTATGGAGTGTGCTATTTCTGTATTAAGTGGGGAGTTATTTTTAACCTCGCGTCATCTGATAAGGGCCAATTTTCGGTTGTTGTACTTTCATTTCAGATACTAACGACTACCAATTTTACTTTAACATTTATTTATTTTTTACAGTGACAATGTTGCTCTAGTATGATATTGTATTAATCTCGGTCGTGTAAGGACTATATAAGTACTTTGACTACCAGACCGAGTTCCATGCCCAGTCAAGTCAATAAAAAAAAAATGACGGCCTCCGTGGTCCAGTGGTTGAGCGTTGGGCTTTCGATCCGGAGGCCCCGGGTTCGTATTCCGGTGGGGACATATCACAAAAATCACTTTGTGATCCCTAGTTTGGTTAGGACATTACAGGCTGATCACCTGATTGTCCGAAAGTAAGATGATTCGTGCTTCTGCAAGCACGTTAAGCCGTTGCTCCCGGTTACATACTTACGTCAGTAAGTAGTCGTTACATGAGCCATGTCAGGGGCCTTAGGCGGCTCAGTAATATAATAACCCTGACATCAGGGTTGATGACCTCATCATACTAACCTTAGTATTCCACCTCACAACCCACACGACAAGAAGATGAATTAAAAAATATATATTTTCAGTTAAAATTTAAAAGAAATAAAAATCCAATTTATGCACATTCAGCAACGATGGAGTGGGGTGGAGCAATTAGTGCGGGTTTCGGCGCAGTTCCTAATGAAACAAGTTTCCGATCGTACGTGCTTGCTAGGGTTGCCACCTTTTTCAAGAGACATATTATAATTATTCGACAAATAGTTTAAGTAGTTTATATTCTAATATTTCCGAAATTAGGGGAATGAAAAAGTACCTACTTATTCAGTTTTTTTTACTTAGTTTTTGTTGTATTCAATTCACGTTACATTAACTTCGTAGACGCATTGATCCACATTCAGGTGAGTCAGTGGAAAAAATAATGAAAGATAAAGTTTTGCGTACTATATTGCTTTTGGTTTTCTAAAGTATACAGGACATCTTATTTGAATCGAGTATACAATACTATATAATATAGTATGGGTGGCAACCCTAGTTATTGCATGGACCCGGCCGGCTACAAGCGCTCACCTCGAGGGCGTTAGTTGAACTTGTGAACGTGATTTTCCGTCCGTATCGGAGTTTCAGCATTTCAAGTTTATGCTGGTTATTTTTTATTAATAGTACCAAAGACCTGCCAGATGATATCAAACACCTAGATCTAGGTTAAAAAAAAACATTAATAATTTAAACTGGTAATTGTTTTTTGTTTTGTATGTTCTGCCCTATTTTTTCCTAAAAAGTAGCACGGAGAATGCTACACCGACAGGAGCGTGGCTCTTAAATTAGTGATGTGAATTGTTCTTTCTTCTTCTTATCGTGTAGGTTGAGAGGTGGATGACCATTGGTCATTAACCAACCTCATCAACCCTAGTGTCAGGATTATTATTGAGCCGCCAAAGGCCCCTGACGAGACTCAAGTAACGACTACGTACTTACATCAGTAAGTAGTAACCGGGACCATCGGCTTAACGTGCCTTCCGAAGCACGGATCATCTTACTTCTGGACAATCAGGTGATCAGCCAGCAATGTCCTAACCAAATTAGGGATCACAGAGATTTTTGTGATTTGCCCCACCGGGGTTCGAACCCGGGACCTCCGGATGAGCACAACGCTCAACCACTGGACCACGGAGGCCGTTAATAAATTGTTCTTTAAACGGTGGCGCTCTACATAACAATTATATTTTTTTTATTCTTAACCTCTTGCGGGCGATATTACCTGCCACAATATTTAAACCATGGGGTTGGAGTTTAAAAGGACATTCAGTGTTACGACTTTAAATTAAATGAGAGTTATTTTTGCAGACGTGATTTTATACAGAATTCATTTGTATGTAGTTATTGAAACTTATTCCGTAAAATACCCCGGATATTATAGAAATATTATTATTATTTTGTGACTTTTTTGTTCTTAAGTTTGTATTGTGATTGTTTGTTTCTAATAGAAATAAAACATTTTTCTTCTCTTTTTCCGAATAAACTACAGCCCATGACCAAGTACAGTATTATGTAGGTATTATGACTCACCAGAATAAAACCGCAGAAAATTCTTCGGATTCGTATCGCCACGCCATAAATATGCCATAATAATAGCTTCACGGCTATTAACACAAGGCTGCCCGATCATTCCAGAAGATGTCTCCCAATTGACATTGAACCTTATAAATTAATAATAAACTATGCTAAAGCTTTACTAAAAGATTATCAATGAAACAACATTGGGCGGTGTTCCAAATATCTTTGTTTACAGAGCCGGATACTCCAGCATCATCTCCCTAGCATTCCCGTTTTTCACAGGGTCCGCTTACCTAACCTGAAGATTTGACAGGTCCGGTTTTTTACAGAAGCGACTGCCTGTCGGACCTTCCAACACGCGAAGGGAAAGCCAGCCCAGAACAGGTTAGGTCACACACCTCCGAAAATGCATTTCTCGGGAATGTGAGTTTCCTCCCGATGTTTTCCTACACCGCTGAGCACGTGATTGTCATACCCGTGTACTACATACAAAAATTTAATTCTTACCGCCTAACGCTAAGTGCGAGCGAGACACAGTCTGCGCGCTTTCTCCCTTACTCCTTAAATGAATTGGTGCGGCAGAGAGTTACCATTCTATACGTTGTATTATTCTTTATTCTATGACGTTACTCTGTCTGTTACCAGTTACTACTTCCTACTGTTTCTCACCTATTATGCGGTTTATCATAAAATACTAATGCGTTTTATTGCTATTCTAATCATTATTGCCGGGTACTGTACGGCTGGTTGAGGAAGGTCCAACTACTAATATATGTGGTTTACGATCATTATGATTGATGATTATCGATCAATCTTTAATCAATTGTTCATCAATATTATTTAATATATGTTGGCTACCTACGTCCGCTGACTTCATTCATTCTATCTATATATCTACTCAGCCTGTGTCCACCCACTGCTGGGTATAGGCCTCCTCTCTTTCACGTCTTCCTTTCCGGTCCTGTGCATGTCTCATCCATTGCTTTCCGACGTACCTCACAATGTCATTCGACTACCGTTGCGTTCTCGGTCATTCATTCTGTTTATTAAGTTTGACCTTGCACTTGGATTTTTGAGGCACACATTCAAAAACTTTATGATCACATTCAAATATCATTTCAAAGTCAAACCAACAAATGACATTTATGGACTCCAACACAGTATTATGAGTCACTCTACGTATGACTTATAATTGAAATGCATGAGAACACATCTTTCAGGCATGATTATACATATTTTTAGGAGGATTTACAGACTTATCACGTGTATTAAATTCCTTTTAACTATGTGCTAACAAAAAAACATCTACAGCAAAAATACCGTAAGTTACACATAACTATACATATTTACTTAAACTAGGGAGTACAAGAAAGAAGTTGGAAAAGCCCTAAGGCGCATTTGGTATGAAAATAGCTGTTTCCAGTTCAACCCCACTCTCTTTTACTACGACTCCTGCAAACAGATAACTACGATAGCTCTACTGCTTCTCAAATTCAATAGCCACATTACCGGCAATCTACATTTTATGTGATAGGCTGCTATTTTATCATTACTTTTCGTAAGATCCTGCATACCAAAGTATTTTTTGATAAATAGCCGATCATACTAAGGTTTTTAGCTTTCCTGTGATGAGGAGGGATCTCCTTGCATGAGACTCGATATTTGACTTATTCCCGTGTAGGTTATAATGCACAAGACGACCTGTCGATATACTATCGTGGAGCTCCGTGTGTCGTAAAGTTTGCGGAGAGAGTGGAGTGCGAAGTTGAAGTATGAACTGTTTGCTCATACTTGTACGGCGCGCGATTCGCGCTCACTTGGCCCTTCCAACCTCTTTCTTCTATTCCGTGACTTAAACTCACGCTCATAACCCCCAAATAATCACAGGACAACTTGCAGCTTTTAATACGAAGTCTTAAGATGGATATGATGCGAAATTAAAAGAAATGCTAATAGGTATTCCACCCATCGCCCATTTAATGGTCCGATATGTCGCAATGATTGTTGAAGTTAAGCAACTTTCGCAGAGGCCGGTCATAGGATGGGTGACCACAAAAAAAAGTTTTCATCTCGAACTCCTCCGTGCGTCGGAAGGCACGTTAAGCCGTTGGTCCCGGCTGCATTAGCAGTCGTTAAAAACTATCAATCCGCACTGGGCCCGCGTGATGGTTTAAGGTCCGATCTCCCTATCTATCCATAGGGAAGGCCCGTGCCCCAGCAGTGGGGACGTTAATTCAAATTCAAAAATATTCAATTTCAAAAATATCTTTATTCAGTAGGTAATATAGTTACACTTTGAATCGTCAATTTTACATAACGAACGTCTCATCCGCCTAAAACTACTACAGCTTCTCACAACCTTTATAGCCGGGGAAAAGAAGCTGCAAGAAAAACCTCGGCACAGGGCCCTAGACGTTCTTTAAAAAAATAAACATAAAATATTGATATACAATTGAGTAATTTAGCTGCCTAATATCAGTTCTAAGACAGTTAATCCCATGCATTCATATCTTCTAAATAATCACTAACTTTATAATAACCTTTTTTGTAAAGTTTTTGTTTAACTACTATCTTAAAACAGTTGAAAGGCAAATTCTGAATGTCAATTCAGACATACATAGACATACATACAACATACAATATAGACATACATTGCCCCTTAAAAGATTTAGTAATCTTATGTAATCGACTGACTTGTAAAGCAAGTGGGCTGATGGGGATGATGTTGCAATGACGTAATCCCTCCGTCGTCGTCGGTTTATACGACATGCCGGTTAGGAGATGCAGCTGAACTATACGTATATAGCTATTTAATAGCAATCTCTTGGCTGTCACCTTTTAAACACACGTTCCCCGTTTTTTTTTATGTTTAAGGCGGTATATGTATAAAATAAAGCATTCGTTCTCGATGTTATCTCGTTATCTCATTCAACCTAACATAAACTGCCTATATACGTCCCACTGATGGGCACAGGCCTCCCCTCAATCAACCGGAGGGGGTATGGAGCATACTCCACCACGCTGCTCCACTGCGGGTTGGTGGAGGTGTTTTTACGGCTAATAGCCGGGACCAACGCTTAACGTGCCCTCCGAAGCACGGAATCATCTTACTTTTTCGGACAATCAGGTGATTCAAGCCTGAAAAGTCCTTACCAAACAAAGGACAGTCTCACAAAGTGATTTCGACAATGTCCCCATCGGGAATTGAACCCGGACCTCCAGATCGTGGGCCTAACACTCTAACCACTAGACCACGGAGGCTGTCATTCAACCTATAAGGAAACAATCATTGCGTAACAAGACAAATAGATTACCTGGTAACATCGTGAGAAGTATCATCTTACGCGACTGTATCGCGATTGTCTGCCCGTGGTAACAGTAATTATCTTAAGAGTATAATCGATGCTGTAACACCGATAATCGATATGACTCGAGAGTGCGTTCACCGAAGAATGCGCATGATTGTGTCGTGTTTTCGGATTGTAAAATTACATTTTATCGTTGCGGAGTGGTTTTCTCTTACAAATTTTAGTCATAATTTCTTCTTTAATTTATATTTTTTGCAAGTTGTTAATAGTTTACAATATTTAAATATGTTCTGTCTCATATAAAGAAGTAGCTAAGTTTAACTTTTAGACGTTTCTCTACCAACCCGCAGTGAAGCATCGAAGCGGAGTGCATACCTCCACAATTTTCTTTTATACTTTAACAATGTATTGGTAGAGAGAAGTTTAATATTCTTATTGTTATAGACAATTCATATCATGTGGTTTCCAAGATTTGTGCCCGGTTATTGGCAATCCCCCGTCCCCTACTAAGTCCCGTATCTGGCGAGGAGTATTTGTTCGTAAACAGGGTGTTAGTGACATCGTAACGAAAACATAAAGGACAAAACATTAAAAAAAAAATCATGAATTTTTCGAGAGGAAATTCCACTTAATGGCGACTGAGATTCGTGGTGTGTATTGTGCATTCCCTTCAGTATTCAATATACATCTCTGCCTACCCCTTCGGGGGTACAGCCGTGATGCTTTTTTATGTTATATAATATTGTCATGCATTTTTTACTCCTCCCATGTCATGTCTTCCCTAAAGTCTTTTTTTTATCGTAGTAAAGGATTAGCGCTTGCGTTTTATCGCCCGCTTGCGCCTCGGGTCCTAATAAAAGGTTACGAGCCCATTGTTTACGAGGAAAACCGAGTGCCTGATGTTAACGCGGCTGTAAGGAATGTCTATTGAGAACAAGCTGTTTTTTGGTTGGTACTTACAATCTCAGCTTATGATACATAACTCAATCAATATATAATAATATTCTTCATTTTTATAGAATCGTTACAGACAACATCAGCTCACCCATATAAAAAACTACCCCTACAAAATAAAACATCATCAAAATCTGACCTGTCCCTGGTAAAATAGAAGTTAGATAGGAAGCTCCGGCTTTATTGACTCTACTACAAGTCAAGATTCTATTTTATTATTGTTAGGTATATATTAATATCCCATCAAATACCACTTTAGAACGTGTTAGGTTGAGGAGAAGAAACGGCCTAAGAAGTTCGTCATACAACAGAATTATGTCCGAGTAGAATATTACTAAATTGGCGGCACGATATGATGCCGTTTTGACGTTTGTCCCGATAAAATCATTTAAAACTTTTTCATTGTTCAATGTCTGAAGCTCTTTTCGAATTATTTATTGAAATATACTTACTGAAAGGGAAAATCTTTGAACAAACGAAGTATTCAGTGTCCGAGTGAAATCCAACGCTCACATGTTCCGTAGATAGTAAGGAAATAAACTTGTAACGTTTCCCAGAGCTTACATTTCAAACGTATTTGTATTTCATATGTATTGCATTTGTGTTTCCTCTAGCGGAAATAGACCTTCTGTCATGTGTATTGTGGAGTCGACAGATCTCCGGTGTTAAGGGTTGAGCGGGGAAAGACCGTTGACATGCCTCGTGTACTTCTATCTATCTATCTACTCAGCCTGTGCCCACCCACTGCTGGGTATAAGCCTCCTCTCGTTCACGTTTGGCTTTTCAATCGATGTACTTTGTAAACTTTGCAATACTCCTCTCGGCTAACAAGTCCCCCTTATCTACGTCTTAACTAATGGACTAAAAGGGTCCTATCTAATCTCGGAAGGGACCGGTTCTCCTCAATCTGTCGTTAAACATTGACCATGTAAACTTGGTCGAAAACGTGACCGGAACTCCGTGGTGAAAGCCCTTGCCTTTGCCTTGAGGACTCTCATGGCTTAATAGTCGATGAATGAATGCGCAGCAAGAAGTGCTTTATACTTACCTTTTGGTGATACTTGCCTAAATACGCAGAAGGCCGAATACGGAGAATACGCGAAAGGGAATAATTCAGGAGTTTTATCAGTTTTCATTAGTTTTTCTCTCTTTATTTTCTCACCACTATTATATTCGTAATTGTGTAGTTTATATATGTCAAATCTATAGGTGTGCAAGAAAGCACATTATTTTTATTACCTCTTTTTTAAAGTTTATCCTTTTTATTGTCTTTGCTTTTTATAAGGACTTTGCTGCTTTTGTTCTTCTTGTAAAATATATTTCTGTTTGCACGGGAACCGTTTTTATTATTGGTAGTTCGCCAATAATAGGTGACAAGAAACTTTTTTTCTATCTAACTAATTTATGTAATAAAGAAAAATGTAATGTGTGTGTGTATGTATGTAATGTGTATGTGTATGTATGAATAATAAGCGCGACATTTTGTCACGTTTTTCTATGACGTCACAGTGTGCTTTTTCGTACAAACTCCGTAGTAATTTCGTTTCTTGACGTTTAGTAAAAATTAACTGATTTGACTATTTGGAAACTACCCTATTGTGCTGTCCTCGTTTCAACAAGCTTTGTTAGACCAATGTCATAAGTGGTTAATAATTACATAACATAAACTCACTACTATATCCCAATTGAGGTAGTCAGAGGTATATCCATAGCCAACGTGATAGGTAGTGAGCTGTAATCACCGTCTAGAATGATGGAGCCATCTGTGTGTGGAAACTGCTCTTAAGATAATCATAATTCATTGGTGCAAACTAATTTATTATCAATTCAATTCCAAAGTGTACAATAAATAATGCAAACGGCTTTACGATTTTAATCAGTACACGTGACGATTCTAATGCCCAAATGTTCCAAATGCCAACGTTAATAGTAATATTCCAAAAATAGTTTTGTGTCGTTACACTCGAAGTTGTAGACCAGTACATTTACCTAGGACAAATAATCCAGTTAGGTAAGTCCAACTTCGAGAAAGAGATCTCTCGTCGGATCCAACTCGGATGGGCAGCGTTCGGGAAGCTGCGGAATATCTTCTCGTCCAGAATACCTCAGTGTCTCAAGACGAAAGTCTTTGACCAGTGCGTGTTGCCAGTGATGACCTACGGCAGTGAGACGTGGCCGCTTACTATGGGTCTCGTGAGGAGGCTCGGTGTCGCTCAGCGGGCAATGGAGAGAGCTATGCTCGGTATTTCCCTGCTGGATCGAATCAGAAATGAGGAGATCCGCAGGAGAACTAAAGTCACCGACATAGCTCGGAGAATTGCAAAGCTGAAGTGGCAGTGGGCAGGACACATAGCGAGGAGAACCGATGGCCGATGGGGCGGAAAGGTTCTGGAGTGGCGACCACGTGTCGGACGACGCTCAGTGGGTAGGCCCGCTACAAGGTGGACCGACGATCTGGTGAAGGTCGCGGGAAGCCGCTGGATGCGGGCAGCGCAGGACCGATCGTCGTGGAGATCCTTGGGGGAGGCCTATGCCCAGCAGTGGGCGTCATACGGCTGATGATGATGAGTTTTGTGTACAACGCATGAACAGTTTCAAATGGTATATGTAATTGCACATGGTTTGAAACCCAATCTGCAGGCAGAATATTACATTACAACGCACGTGATTGCTGAAAATAGATTCGCTGATGGAATTCCCTTTGTGCTACGAATAATTTGATCGTATGCTTAAATGAAATATTAATTAGTATCTAAAACTTACGCCCCGCTAGTTTTCTACTTGGTCTCTGAAATAACAAATCAGATGACAAAACAAATTTTATTCATAATTTAAAATTACATTAAACATTTCGGTCCAAGGTTGCTTCCTTGGGTAACACTAAGAATATTCATCCAACTATACTTTCAATTATCATGATAATAAAGATTTCCAAAAAAGAATGATATATATATTTAAAGTAACATTAAAATTAGAGCTCTAACCTAGTGTCTCCACCAGCACTGAAGAACTCTCATACGTTTCACTTTCTTTGCTAGCAGAAGCATGGCGTATAACAAAGCTTCGGCGGTGGGTGGACATCCCGGTACATATATATCCACCTAGAAAAGAAAAATATGCGTCAAATACATCTCTAAAATTAACTTCAAATATTGGTCCAGGACGAACATCCTTGATTATGAACTCTTCATAAAGTTGTTTTTTGGATGGTTTTGGCTATTTGTGCATCAACAGCAGTACATACAAACCACTATTTAAATAAAGTTCAGATATAGCTGCCAATTATGGATGCTCACATCATTGATTTTTGTTTTTATAGCATTCACCCGTGCTTAGGGAAACTCACGAAGAGAAAATTAAATCCCATCCGAGTCGGTTTTTTTCGATTTATTTTTCTTTTTGCTCGCCTCATTACCTTAATAATAACAGGAGATTTGTTGAGCTACAACACATTAGCAGATCGTAATATTTTCCGCAGTTTTCTTACCATAAACACGATAGTAAACAAAACATCGAAAAGTTTTAAAGCTCTTAGCGCAGTGGCTGGCCAAATTGTTTAAAAAACACAAAACAAGTACGACAAAATAAGTTTTATCATTTCTGACAAATCTCCCAACACAAACAGGCCAGATTAAAAAGGTAAGGGAGCTAGTAAATTATTCGACGCAAAATATTTTCCGAAACTCTTCGTTTTTCTTTAGTACTTTAGACATATTTACGTAGATTATTCATGTATCTTTATAAAAAGTTGAGACTTGGGGTTTTTTCCATAAAATAGGATCATAATTTAATATCGAAGGATAATATAAGAAGGATCCTGTAGAGTTTCTTCGCTTCTCAACTAAAATATAAAATTCCTCACTTCATAAGGTTGACATTTAGGTCGTCCACCAGAAATAGATACTGAAATTAATAATTATTTCATGTTTCTGGCATTCGTTAGGCACGTTTTCCTCAACACGTGTATTAATCCGTGTCAATCAGTTTTCAAGCCAGGCATTAAGTTACCAAGTAGAATCTATTGAATATTGTGATTCATAATATTATTACGTACATTCGAAGTTATGATCGGTTATGTTTTTGACTAAACATGTCAATTCCACGAATTGGATTTGTAGATTATAATTTACTGTTATAGAATACTTACCGGTACGATTCTGTCGGCTCCCCGCACGGTAGAATACGTGTAGTGGTAGTAACCACCACCATTGGCGCAGCTGCCCATTGACACCACCCATCTAGGCTCAGGCATCAGATCGTAGGTCTTCCTGAAAACTGGTGCCATCTTGTTGGTGACAGTCCCCGCCACGATGATCACATCGGTTTGACGAGGCGTGCCGCGGAAAACCATTCCGTAACGATCCATGTCGTATCTGGAACCAAAGATTTAGTGGTTGACTCGAATTAAAAACGACTGATAAAAATTGTTACTCAAGACTTTAAAGCCTGAGGTAGTCGATATTCTCACGAATAACACAAAGTTGGCTCCTTATAATACCACACTTAGAACTCCAGAGATGAAGTTGGAATAGTTGTGCAATAGAACTATTTAGTTCCATTTTTGATCCAGTTATTATTAAATGCAAATAAGGCCAAGAAGTTCATCATAACCCCTTTGATGTTGCCAATACTAATTTAGTAAGAGGATCAATGAAACGAGATTATAATTCTGAAGGAAATAAAATATGATGCTCTTTCAATGACATTCGAACTCAAATGTCGTGTCGACCTTTAGTTGTAGACGTGCCAACAATGCTTGACTGATTTCCGAACAAAGGAGTTAGGTATCTGAAACACTTATTGATAAAGGGAACGATGACCTGCTTAGAATCTTAAGACAAATTCTTTCATATCAATTTTAAATTAAGGACCATTAGGAATTTATAGTTTTGAAGGCTGTAAAATGTAACTTTTGTATCCATTAACAATGACAAAGGGCTTTACTCTTGACGTATTAATTATTTTGGAACTCTGCCAAAAAACATTAAGGTCACGTCAAGCAAGTGGTTGTTGTTATGATTGAAATTGAAATCAGTCACTAAGCTCGATTGAATACAATAGCAAGTGAAATCGAGGATTGTGCAACAATGATGTTTACTGAACATAACAAGAGCGTTGGCGCGCGACTGGCTCTGGTTACTGTTACTACTCGAGTATCGGATACAAAAGAAAATGAAGTGGAATAATGCACAACAATGGAACACACGAGTAAATACGACCTTCGAGCTGATCGAGAATTCATGTTCAATGGACCATTGAAGTCAAAGGAAATTGTTTAAGCGGTTGGATAAAAGGATCTGGGACACACGTCAAAATGTAGCGGAAAAAGATCTTGAAGTATTTCTTATTTTATTATTACATTTTGAAAGTCGTATTCTAATATTAGAAGAGGCGAGTCACAGGGACTGTAACCTGGAATCTGACAGAGGGCACCAGTAACTGTCAGTGCCATTCAGAGGCGGAGTACAGGAGTCCTAGTACGGCTTTGAAATAGACTTCTCTGGGCGCCATCACACTCGTGTCAGATAGAGCCCTATTTCTCCCTAAAAAGTAGCATGGAGAATGTTACACCGACAAGAGCGTGGCTGGTAAATTAGTGATGTGATTCTAATATTTATTTCGGTCACAAGAAAAATGCTACGTTATCGTATGGCACTTTGACGAATCGTTTTGGTTGCTTTCAACAAATATAAACAAGAGTCCTAGATAAATGTTTTGTAACCGATATGAACACTGTATCCAAGTGGACTGATAGCTATTTTCGAGAAAGAATTTTGTAAAAGTTCCACGTGTCTAAAGCACTACCCACTGTTGGCGTAATTCACAACATGCACTTTATTCACAAAGCAATTTGAAACTTGTCTATGTACTCTTAACATCTATATCGTTGTGTAACGGATATTGGAAAATTGCTATTGGCATAACGCTTTATATGTAAAGCTGCCAAAGCCAGATTGTTAAGAAATAATTTCAATTGATAGAAAATTTCAATAGATTGATTAATTAAATATACAATTACGACGAGGGATTTCTTTTTATAAATAAATATATTTATTTTCCTTAAGGTTTAGTCCCTCTAGGTTTCATCATCTCACTTTCAGACAATTCGTCGCTGACGTCGCTAACTGACGGATCTGAAATTTTAGCAAATCTGATTTGCAGCTTTTGTTATTGTCAATAAGACACAAAAATATTTTAACAAAAAAATGCAGATACGACTGTTTGTAAAGTCAGCCACGAATTAGGTGATCAATCTGCAAAACCTTGATTAAACTAGAGGTCACAAAATGATTTTTGTGATTATGTCCTCACCGTGAATCGATCCCAACGCTCTAAAAACATGATGAAACATCGTTTTTATCTTGGGTATAGTTATTAGTTTACATTACCTTGGAGCAGCATAGTGCATCATTTCCAAAGCGCAGCAGGCTAGGCCAAAGGTCAGAGGCCATAGAGAACCCTTGCGTCCCCAGTTGAGAATATCGTCCAGACGTGCAACCACCCACTCGGCCCTTGACTGCAACAAATAGTAAATTAGTAAGCAACTGGTTTTACAATTCTATCAATAGAAGGAAGTCCCATACTCTAGTCATCAGCTTGCGACAACAAACACTTCAGGAATCGGATACCGACCCCGCAGGCGTGCTGGACGATTTTCCTCATCAGGGGCTTAACACGATCGATCCACTAGGGTGGATTATTTCTTTCAAATATAACGTCTCGGACGAAGTCTCAGATGACGACCTGAGCTGAGGTTAGAGCCCAAAATTTTGTACCAGGTGTGAACCCTCAGCGCTTAGACTAAGTAGCTAATGCCATTTGCTATGTGCAATTTCCCGGAAGTTTAAAAATGGAACTTTGAATTTCAATTGAAACTTTCAAAACTCCTGAAAGACCCTAAGTTAACACCACCGCACTGGCAAAAAAATACAAAAATCCTTTAGCTATAAAATTGCTTTCAGAAATCTTAGAACATTCTTATATTAGAAGAGAAAAGCGAGCAGAGAGGAATGGACAACAATAGAGGAATGAATAAACAGAAGCATCTCGGTATTCCGACGCAGTTCTCAGTTGTGGGTTGTGGGCGTTCAAAGTGTATTGTCACTGAAATCCTTCACAGAACCAATAAGGGTCGTCTTACTCGTCTTGCATTTGTTACCACGTAATATCATGTTACTGGGTGGATATCTTTGTTTTTTTGTCTGTTTTTTGCATACAGGATCTGTGAGACTAGCACCGCCGCCGCTGAACTTCTTGGCGCGGGTATTTTACATACATACATACGCCTATTTCCCATCGGGGTAAGCAGAGCTAATGGAATTCCATTTGCATCGATCCTGACACATTTCTCTCACTATATTTTAAACCTACTTAATAATTATTTAAGAATTCGTTTTGCAAGATTTGTCTGGTTAATGGCAATGGGTTACCCTTATTACGTAGGTCTTAAACATAGGTGGCGAGGAGTGAGTGTATTATATTATACATATAACATAGCATCACGCCTGTATCCCCGAAGGGATAGGCAGAGGTGTATAGTATTATCTTTAGTGTTCATTTTGTAATAAGACGGTGTATGACTGTGTAACTAAACAACAAAGGCAAACAACATTGTTAGTACCTTGTTTCCAAGAACAGTTTCGCGGAGCTTAAGTCGTATAGATATTTCAAGTGTAATCCTCCAAGCTATGCGCTGTGAGCTGAACTGGATAAGACTTAAATCCGGCTTAGCTAGATGGAACTTACAAGTCCTACCTCGACAACAGCAGAAACAAAGCACTATTGCATCTAGATAGATGGAGTTTATCCAGGATAAACCTTTTTCGATGCATCCTATCTGGGATAGCTAGAGATCTTTTAAAAAGACCAGTATGGCCAGTTATACATCATAATATTATCAGTGTACATTTAGTAGGTTGTCTGAATAAGAACTACACAAGCGAATCGCTATCATTTACCAATACTTTTGGTATGCTGATTCATAATCCGTTGTATAAACGCCATAGATGTTTTTTTCTACAGATTTTTGTCTGATATCGAACGCCACAATTTTTCTCTAAAAAAGGTAACTAATCGCATGAAAAACTAATTCCTTTCTAATCTAATGAATATCCCTTTTCATTCGTCAATCGAATTAGGAATAATTTTCTGTTTTCGCTCTATTCACCCAGTGCAACGGTGGCACCTTCAACATCACAGGTGATTTCAGCCTGCAATGTCTCCTCCGGGAATCGAACCTAGGGTCGGATCGTGAGCCCACCGATCAACCACTGCACCACGGAGGAAACTAGTCTACTTGTGTGGCTTCCATCGCTTTTAAGGGACCCTATTACTAAGCCTACGCCGTCTTCCCGTCTTCACATGTCTCTCTGTCCTCCCTGCAAAGGTCTGTACTCTGCACTTTTGAATCTTTTAATAAAACTTGCAACAGCATAATATCTCTAACTCTTATAATTTGTAACTATGAGTCAAATAATAAGTACTTACATATTATAATATAAATTATATTTATTAATTATGGGAGGCCTTTGCCCAGCAGTGGGATCGAATAATAATATGCTAGATAAGATAAAGGTAAGAAAATAATTATAATTAAGTTTTCTTTGAGAATGCCACGTGGATTGTAAGACTTATAAAGTAAATTAAGCAAGTCATTCATAATTAATTAAAACACCCAAAAATTTATAATTAAATACCTAATTCGTTTTAATAATACAATATTCCTTAAATTACGAGCTTTGTTGAAGAAATTCTTGTTCTTTAACACATTTTCAGTTTAAAAACTTTTTATAAGTAGGTTAGAAATAGGTACGTACTTTATTATTATGTGATAAGTATTATTGTGTTATGTACTTAGTTCATTTTCTTATATTTTAGCACATAACTCTAGGGAATATTGTACTTACAAAGATAATTTAAAACATAAGTAATTTAATCAGAAATGCCAAACCGATGTACTCGTACTTTATTACCTGCCCAGGATAATGGAATGGGGAGTATCTTCTTAATTTCCCGACATCGTAATATGCATTCCCGTGCAATGGAACCTTTGGGTATCTTTTCGCTTTCGATGAGCTTGCAGTGGTGCGTTTTATTATTCTAGTCTCTCCGAGGAAGTTTGGGTTCTTCAAAGGAACGTCGCGTCTGTTATTTGTGTCATCTCTGGTAAGAAATGTCAGGCTTTTGGTACCTCGTAGCTGGTTTCTGTGGAATTTGTACAATTTAGTGTTGTTGTTTGAAAACTTTAGCAACACTAGCACCTGGAATAATAAGTTATTTTGTGGTTTGTTTTAATTTAGTGTTGATTTTGTGTGTCTTTAGCAACCCTGGCACCTAGAATACTAATCGCAGTTGTTACATTTAACCTCTATAACATGTATTGGTCGCGGGTTGTAGGTCGGACAGTCGCTTTTTAAAAAACTGGAGCTGTCAAATCTTCAGGCTAGAGAAACGGACCCTATGAAAACAGAATAACGCTAGGGAAATGATGATGGTAAAGCGGAGATTTGGAATTAAAAGCCTTGAGTTACAGATTCGTTCTTGTATGGAGTACTGCTGTCACCTTTGGCAAGGCTCTGCCAGCTTCAGTTGCCCGCTCTCGACTCGGTGGAGTGACGAGCAATAAAGCTCATAGACAATGTCTCGTTAGTGTAGACTCGACTCTAAAGTCTAGACGAAGGGTAACTTGTCTATCTGCCTTTTATTACACTCACTTCGGTGAGTGTGCGCAGGAACTTCACGAGTTAATTCCACCCACTCCATTCCATCTACGGACATAAGTGTCTCGGCGGGCATTTCATTTTTATGTTGTGGATATACCACCAATCCGCACTAAACGTCTCGCCTCTTCCTTTTTGATGCGAACAGCGAAGGATTGGAACTGCTTATAATCTGGAAGTCTTCAAGGCTAGACTGAATAGACATGTGCTAGGTAAGTGTCATCCCTACACCACATAGTCACTTACCATCAGGTGAGATTGTGGTCAAACGTGAGCCTATATTATTAAAAAAAAATTACAAACTACGCCTCTCCGAGTTTAAATGCGTTTCGTTTTCTGAATATCCTGTTCGAAGGAGTTTAGGAACCGTTTGTTTGACTTGTGGACCGTTTTCTCTGTCTTGTGCAATAAACAAAACACAAAGGTTGATGTAAGCGGTCATTGACCACACAACCCACACGAGAGAAGAATACAACATACTCACTTAAACAAGAGTTCTCTAGTTAAATTTGCACTAATTCGTATCATGGTGTATTTTTTTCTAAAGATTGATAAATTATAAATGGAAAGAATTTGTTTACAGTAATCTGTCAGGCTAATTCTCTGTTTGACAAGCTGTCGAACGGAATGACGGCTCCAAACACGTTCGCAATTCGAAAATGAGTAAGTACTGCGGAATTTAACATAAAAAGATTTTACTTACCTTCACAAAATAAAAAAAATATTGGGACACAAATCGCGAATGATAAATTGAATAAAAACGCAAAAGGGAGGAAGATTGAACGAGTGATTTATTTCTTTTTTTTTTATTTTGACGTCCTTGCTTCATATTACTTTGCTTTCGTAACAGATTTTTATTTTTATTTACTTCTCTTACAAGCTCGATAGCGTAGAGTTACCGTTCTATACGCATGGTTGTTACGCATTTTTATTCTTTATTCTATGATTAAAGGCGAATTACAAGGGGTTGTTTCGGTTTTTCCGATGACGTGTCTTGTATTCCTAGAATAGTTGTGGTCGCTGTTTTACAACACACGAACCCTTATTTATGCCTAAGATACAAGTAACATTCACTTATCTAGTTTAGACAACAAAAAATACACTTATGTAGCTAATTTTAATAGGTCAATTGTATTTCTATGTGCAATTAAACTTTTTTACCGAAATAAATTATTCTTATTTTTATTACTAGGTATTGACTAATATCGTAATATCGTGTAGCACAACATGTCTTTGAAATTTATTTGTCTTCGTGGTGAAAGGATTCTCCGAAGCCTTGGGATTTTGTCTCAGATTTCCCAAGGCACATCGAACGTAAAGGGTAGATAAAGTACGAAGATTCGAAGTTTGTCCTATTTTCTTTTTATCACGGTCCAATCGTTGACATTTAACGTTGTTGGGGTAAACATGAACAGCCTAAATTATGTCCTACTGCTAGACACAAGCCTCCGGTGAGTGCGGCCGGTAATGTGGGAATTTTTACTACCGTGCGCTTAGATAATGCAGCCTCTGGTTATCCCTTGGGAGTAGGGATCTTCATTGCAGTTCGGTGAAGAAATATGTTGACTAGAGCAAACTCAATTCAGAAAAGTTAGCTTCTTCTATAATCCGATCAGGAATCGTACTCTAGACCTCTTATTTGGTAGGGAAGCGGTCAAGGTTCTAATAACATTATAATCTAATCTAGCCTACAAGATCCCACTGCTGGGCAAAGGTCTCCCCTTCCTCTTTCCATTTTTCGCGGTCATGTGCGTACTTCGGCCAGTCCCTCCGGCAAGCGTCCAAGCCGTCACGCCATCTCTTTCGAGGTCTGCCACGACGCCTGTACCCGTCATGAGGCACCCAATGCGTGACGATCCGTGCCCACCGCTCAGGGTGCATGCGACAAACATGTCCAGCCCAATCCCATTTGAGTTTGGCGGCCTCCCGCCCCACATCAGTGATTCCCGTTTTTGAACGCAGTGTTGTGTTTCGGACTCGATCAATTCGTTTGACACCCAACACACTACGCTCAATCGCTCTTTGGCAGACCTTGAGCCTGGACTTTTGACGTTCTGTTAATAACCAGTCTGGGCACCGTAAGTTAGGATGGGCAGAATACACATGTCGATGAGCTTTCGCTTTAATGAAATGGGAAGATCCCCTTTCATTAGGTGTTTCATCGACCAGTACCTCTTCCACGCATTTTTGATACGGCGATCGATCTCTTTTTTAAAAAACATTCCAAATTCCAAAACCTTATTATTCCTCCCGCGCGCAGTGTTTGTTGCTCGCGTCCGGCAACTCGGGAAAATTCCATTTTTATTAAAAACTTTTTCTTTGTGAAGCCTTTGCACAAAAAATCCTTTAGTTATACTTTTTTCCACGAAACTTGTTCAAAAGCTCATCGCGAATAAGCCCTTAAATTGCTTTCAGTTGTTGAGAAGTTTGCGTGAAAAATATTTCTTTGAAGGCACAGGCTGTTAATGAAGGCCTAAATAAAGGCGCGCGGCTTACAAACTTTTTACTTTTTCGCGAAGAGTGCTGCCATTCTGTTTGATGAAAAATTATGAAGTGTTAAAAAGATGGAACTCATTTCTCTTGAAAATTAATGGACGAGACATTTTTCGCTATTAGAGGTCTACTCGTAACGCAAATAACATTCTTGTGAATGGAAAATACAACTACATACATATCGCTAAGCACAATATATCACTTAGTTATCACAGGAATCTCTGGTACATTTTTTTGACCATTTGTGATATGTATCAATACCTATTGATACCTATACCTATTGGTAAGGTGTGGGTACTTAGTTCCTCTTATGATGGATCTATCTCTGACTGCTCCAATTGGGATATAGATATTAGTATACTTTACTATTTGTAGCCGAAATGTTTTTTTTTACTTATTATAGATTTGCCGCAGATGGCATTAACTACTTGGCCGGCTATTTGTAGCCAAACACTTAAGGGAAACACGCAAAAAATGTTCGATCTAAATTTTGCACCTAATGTAACGCTGTTGGTAATACTGACAGTTCGGCTCTGGATATTTAACCACCAGCTGTCTATGATAGGATTAAAACCCATTCAGTTGGACACTCAACGCCTATAGGTGTTACAAGTAAGCACTTTATTCCTGTTTCCGAGGTAACCGTGTTACGTGCGCTTGCATTCATGAATAGATGATTTTGATCGATGTTTGCGCCCGTATAGGATATTCAGATGCCTCTTAATAGGTAGAAACCTTTTTAACATCACTCTGGCCATAGTTGGTTTAAGCCACAAGTAATCAGATGACGTGTTGCCGCCATTTTTAATATGAAGTTAGGTCTATTGTTTGTCAGCCTGCAATATCGTAACCAAAGATATCGTAAAATGTTTTTTTACGTCCATCGGGATTCGAACCCGGGACATCGAGATCGTGAGGCCAATGCTTAACCACTGGACCACGCAGCCCGTTATATTAATCCGCTACAATAACTAACAGAAATAACAATATGTGTAAAATAATACTTTTATAACCTAACACGCTGGGTTTCTAATTATTAACAAGAAAGTATGGCATATGGAACTAATTAATGTCCACTGATCTGGTTTTTGCTTTGTCCATAGCCATATATCGCCAGCCGTAGAGGCACGTAGCTTCCGGCTTTCTCTGACCTATTCACTACTCTGTAACTATGTTAATTTACCTCTATATACGGGGTATTGATTGGATTTATAATTTTGTCAAACCGTGATAGCCCTGTTCGGAAAACGCGTGGCTTAGAATCACGGGTTCAGATCTCTGTTCGGGTTCTAAACCACTGACTACGACTAAGTATATGAGTTTGAATTCATGTTTGGATTGTCGATAATTGATATCACGTGGTTTCCAGGATTTGTGCCCGGTTAATGGCAATAGCCTCATGGTTGGTTTTTGTTATTATTATTTTTATAGGGTTCGCTCACCTAACCTGAAGATTTGACAGATCCAGTTTTTTACAGAAGCGACTGTCTGTCTGGCCTTCTGTGACGATAAAACCAGCTTAATACAGAGCTCACGAACCCTAAGAGTTACGGGTTCGATCGGAAAAATATCTCTAAAAATGTCCTATTCAAGAAATGCCTTTGCCTTAATATAATAATAAATCCAAAAAAAACTGTCCTTTCCCTTTTCATATTACTATCGGCACAGATAATTAATTGTCAAATAGTGAAGTGGTTGAAACCCACATAAAATATGTCACAGAAACAGAATAGCAGTGTTGTCCCAAACACAATGCACAGTTGTTGTGTACCAATGTATAGTTGGCAGTTGTCAGCTGCACGACTTTGTCCCGCCAGTGACGGAATTAGGTAATTAATTTGTCCCAGAGTGATTTCAGCCTAGGGAGATTTGGGCCAAATCACTTTATCCCCAAAGAAATTGGGCCCGTTAGTCCCAAATCTCCCTAGACTCAAATCAATTAGAGAGATTTGGGCCCTACTCTACCTAACCATAATTAAACGAGATTAACGCTGGTAAACAAAATATTCTTGAGGTTTTTAGGAAATCGTAGCGAAATTATCTCAAGATAAGCGTACCTATAGCTTTGAAGTCCTATAGGTGAAAATTTGTAATTAGCATAAAGACACTAGTGATTTCATTTGCTACATCATCCTTCATTTCAGCTTAAAAATTCTGCCTTATGCAGAGGATGTCTGCTGTATAGCAGCAAGACCGCCCATGTATCTTCCTTTGCTCATATTTGAAGTGTATTATATTGTATTATGTAACTAGTCCAGGGCGAGTGGGGCCACTTTGTCCCTAGATTCTCCACTAGTCCCGGCCCACTACTCCAATTTAGCTGTTAGTTCCGTAGGCAATAGGATCGGTCGCGCTACGAAATTAGGTTCCCATCCCCTGCCGGCGTTCATTTCCTTCAGGACGCCATTTATCTCCTTCGGAGTCAGGATCGGAGCAAACGTGCGCCTTGCTCTTTATTATCTATTTATTTATAATTGGTAGATTATTATAGCTAAATAGTTTAAATCGTACACGCGCGTCTGTGTGTGTATGTGACGTCTGACGCCGTACCATTCAAGTCTAAACTAAGTCCGAGGTTGGGAGTGAATTAAACCTAGCTCAGACGATGGTGGGGAGCGGAAAGTTGCAGTTCTATACGTAGTATTATTCCTTATTCTATGACGTATAAAAAGCGAAAACATCTAAGTATTCAAACTCGGATGGTACACGAAATCTAACTCCAGTAAATTAAGATTATGGATAAATCTGATGTAGGTATGTTGTTAAATATAATACTATCGATCGGCTTAATCGCGACTCATCACTATGCTAATGAACTTCACAATACTGCGTATTGAAGCTATTTTATATAGAAATATAATATAGTATAATATAATTATACCGGACCTGTCATTTCTTCAGGTTAGTTAAGCAGACCCCGCGGAGGTCCGTGTTGCTCTATGAGTGGACCCCGTTAAAACAAGATAACGCTAGGAGACGATGAATCATTAGTTATACCAAACGTTCTGTTGAATAATACATACATACCGCTTAATAGACGAATGTATTATTCGTTTCTCCAATTAAGCAAAATGAAGAAAAGAGAAAGAAGAGATTTCTACTAGTGTTCTGTTTCTGTGTACAATAAACTGTTAAATGAGCAACTTGGCCAGTAACTTATGTAAATTCCAATGTTAAGCTTTAAAACCAGAGCTTAATAACTTGGCACAGAAAATTCAACCACCGTGCCAACAATGCTGTTGTGAATTTGCGACTTGGCCAAAAATGGAAAATTCACGGTCAAATGTATGGTATATTTGACCTTGAACTTGTTAGTATATCTCAAAACTGCTCTGCTAATTTATTAAATGAAAATTGCTGTGAAAATCTTCTTCGCAGCTTAATATAATGACATTAGGATTTAAAATCATTACAGTTAAAAGCGCCAGAAGAATTTCGGATGCCCGGATTAACACAATCACTTCGCATAAGTGAAGAGGACCGAAAAATTCTCGGAAAATGAACTGTTGGATAATTCCGGGCTGAATAAAAAAAAACAAAGCAAAACGGAAAGTGCAAAAGCTATTGTTTTAAATCTCTGACACAAAAAGGGGATTGTGAAAGTTAGTTCGTATGCAACCTACATTTCTGCCGAGGCTTCAGCCCGGGCCTTTTGCAGTTCCAAGAGCTTTCAACGTTATGAGTAAGAAGATTTATTTCTACCTGTTTCTTTCTATTATAGTGCTTCTATGAAGTATAAAGTTTTATAGGATTTATATATTTCTATATTCTTGTTTACTTCAATAAATACTCGTAATATACATGAAAGACTCTCTATACATATAGGGTGTTAGTAACATCGTAACGAAAACTATGAGGGGTGATTGAGGCCATGATTCTGAGTTGATATCAAGTGGAATTTTCCGTCGCAAAAGTATGGAACTGAAAATATTAAAAAAAAAAACACACAAAAATTTTCATGAATATTCAGACTGAAAATTCCACTTTATATCAACTCAGAATCATACCTACTTGTATGGCTACCGGATGTACTTGTGTGGGGTGTAAGTGACATCGTAACGAATACTGAGGGGGATGATTCAGCTGATTATTCTGAGTTTGGAGTTAATATCAAGTAGAATTTTCCATCGCAAAAGTATAGAATTGAAAATAATTTAAAAAAACTAAAAAAAACTTGAATTTTGCGACGAAAAATTCCACTTAATAATAACTCAGAATCATGGTCTGAATCATCCCCCTGAGTATTAGTTACGATGTCACTAACAACTTCTATTACTTCTATTCTTCTTCTATCCTTTTTTGACACTCAAAACCGTCATGTATAAGAGCGAGATAAAGAGTGCGACCGCCTCATCGTTTCCGCTCTGTGTGGTCGCATTATCTAAATCAACTTGACACTTTCTTAAACCACGATTAATTTTAAGAGTGAACATTGTTTTGACTGTGTCAACTTTTTACGCGTCTTTACCAAAACATAAATAATTACGATCCTTACCCCGTATGGAATTACGCACAAGCATAACATCAGCTACACTAATATTTTCGTTTATCCTGCAAACAACCGATCAATCTAACCTAACCTAACCCAACCTGTCACAATATTTGTTGTTCAGAAGCTAAGCTTTTCGATTTCGAAGAATTACGGAGTAACTAGGGAAAAACGGGTGTGTTACCTGCTTTATGTTTGTATTTGAAGTGTTAAGCTACGCGTCCACTTAAGCAGATCAGAGTGGACGATCCTTAGTTTTATTCGTGACGTAAATTTGCCGCATACGGCATTCACTACTGGGTTGCAGTGGACGCATCGTACGTAGCGTTGATATTTACGATAATGGAAGAATGGTCATGGCGATGGACACGCCCCCTATTATTGATGATGCTTCACAGTCGATTTGGAGTTGTGGTAACCCAGTTAGTTAAACGCTTGCCTCTCACTTTGAGGTCGAAGCAGGTTCGAATTTAGCACAGGCCTAAACCAATGATTGTCGAATTCGTTTTGGAATTCATGTTTGGATCATAAATGATTATCACGTGCTCAGCGGTGAAGGAAAACATCGTGAGGAAACCCACATTCCCGAGAAACGCATTTTCGGAAGTATGTGAACTAACCTGTATTGGGTTGGTTTTCCCTTCGCAGGTTGGAAGGTCAGACAGGCAGTCGTTTCTGTGAAAAACGAGACCTGTCAAATCTTCATGTTGGGTTAGCGAACTGCACTTTGCCGCAAAATTTGATGCTAGACGCACCTAGACGCGTCGAAGGAGCAGCATGCGCCGAACTCTCTCGCATTCACCGGCACCGCCCGAACTCTCCAAACAGAAATATTTTCCGTATAACGCCTTACCCCATGCATGCGAGCGAGACAGATAGCCTGTGCGCGTACCCTTACTCGGCTTACGGCTTAAACAGACTTAAGTGTCCTTCTATGCGTTGTACGTATAGAATAGAACGGGCGCTGTTTATTCTATGGCTAAAGCTCAGATATTTCTCCGCCGTCTAGCAAATGGTGTGGGCATGTAATTTTCCAGCTTAACGAACCGAGAGAGCCACCGCGTGACATTAACAAGTCTCGCCTTTGTCTTGATTGTGATGGGAGATGGCTTCAACATCAAATTCATGTGCTGGACTGGGAGTGAATAAAATCCAAGGCATGTTGCAGAAACCAAGGGATAGTCATTTGGTTTCTTGACGTGACTTTTTGTATGCCGCATATGGCATGAACTATTTGGCCGGATTGTGTCATTTCTACATAACATAAGGTCACGACTATATCCCAATTGGGGTAGTCAGAGTACATCCATCGAGACATGAACTAAGTACCCACACCTCACCGAGCTTTCTGCTAAACCAACGTGATAGGTGAGCCGTATTGCCGCCTATAATGGTCGAGCCAACTGTGTTAGTGAAAACTGGTTTTCTAACTCGATGGAAAATAAAAAAATAAATGATTTAAACATTTTTGAGACAACATTGGCGTCAACTCACAAATAAGTAGATATAACCAGGGAAACAGAGCAAGTTGTAAATCAGACGCGGTAACCACAATAGACACGACGATATTTTAAGATTGTTTTCTGAATGCTTAGTGTAATTTAGTGTATTTCAGTAATTTATGATCACGACATTTGAACGCGACCGTTCCGTTTCACGTAAAAATGGCGCAGGTTAGCGCTCCATTTCACAGGCAAAAATTTGAAATCCCAATATTCTAGCGCAATTTTTCTTTAAAAGCTTTTGAAATAACGCTTCGCCCACAAATGGCAATAGCGTTTTACTGGGAAATTCATAGCTGAGGTAGAAGCAAGCAAGTGCACCTGCATTTGATTTTCACTTGTTAGTCCTAGTGTTTTCGGGTTTCTGAACGCAATACAGTGCAATGTACACGTAGTCCCGTAGTCGAATATTCAAAATGATTGGCGGTAAAAAGGAGAGGCCAATATGTGCAGAGTTTGTACTCTGCTACAGATATGTACGGTCACGAGCATTAATATGTATACCTACACTTTGGTACCATGTCACATTAACTTTTTGACAAATTGAACTGTAAGTCTCACTTAATGTCAAATATGTTAGTGCGACAGAGTCCTAAAGTGGGTACAATATATAGCTCATGCCGCATGCCTGTACGCCTAGGCCTTCCTCTTCCGACCCCATCCGCATCATAAATTTAATATTCGGTAGGACGTTATCAGTGCATTATAAGCGTGCCCCTTTATTCTTTCATTATCGACTTGTATAATTTGCTCATGACCATTATTACCGTTGGCTTTCTTTTACGAAAGTTTCGGTCCCGTACGTATTTTTTCTATAGACATTGGTAAGAAAAGCCTCGGTATTTGCACCCTTCTTTTCGTTTTATCCTTCTCTCCACGTCATTAGATAACTCATTTCATGGAATAACTCTAATCTTTTAATTCCGTTATAGCAGTGTATTAGCGTAAAAGATAACTTCTTTTAAGAGACATACTTTACCAAATGTATCCTCAAATCTGTTGTTGTCTTCAAGAAATATTCTTCAACTCAAATTAATCGCGTTCCTAAACAAAATAAAAACCTGATCGCCCTTTATTTAAAAAAAAATATTTATGTTAAACGTTTATTTGTTTTCAGGCTGTGCACTCTCCGCGTAACGAGGCTTCGAGTATGTGGGGCGCTAGGCGAAGCAGGCGGCGGCGCAGCGGGCGGCGCTGGCGCAGGCGCGGTGATCCTCGCTGCACGCATGCACAGCAGCAAGCGCACGCTGCGATCCAACGACATCGCCATCCCGCCGCTCGACGTGGAGCTGGACCTCTGCTTCTCACTCCAGTACCCGCACTTTGTCAAGCGCGATGGGAACAGGTCAGTGAATTCGATTTGCAGTTTTCGGGAATTAAGCAACCTTCCCCACAACGCGAATTCGCGACGTACGAAACAATTTTTGATCTGGTGACAAATTAGATTTAAATATATTTTTTAAGAAAGATCGCTTAAGCTATCTCTCATGATTATAATATTAGAAACTTGTTGTATGAAATCGAAAGGTTAACTTAATCAATTATTATTTCAATCGTCTTTTTATAAAAGTATACCTAAACATAGTTCTAAAGTCGTTATCAAAACGTTTGTATCAAAGCAAATTCAATGAATTAGTACCTAATAAAAAATTGCATAACTTATTTAAATTTTACGACCAATACGAGATTAAGACGTTAACCTGATTTTTTGCTGTAAAACTTTATACTTATTTATTCCCTATGATTTCAGCTGCTTTTAGTTTTACGATCTGAAAACATTGATAGCTATTAAATCAGAAGTCTGATGTTAGGTACTTTTTATTTGGTCGGAATTATTTTGGTTTCTAGAACAGTTATAAACATCATTATCTCCTCTTCATGTCCTCAATCAATATCAGATTGTATTTAATATCACTTAATAAAAGAAGTGTGTCAGGACCGAAGCAAATGGAATTCCATGGTCTCTGCTTACCCCGGTGGGAAATAGGCGTGAGTTTATGTATGTATGTAATATCATCATTTACATATAGCGTTGATCTGTTAAATTAGATGCAGACACAACTTGATACCGTCGACTGAAACCAAAACCTGGTTTTTACGATCCTGGTAAAATAAGAAAAAAAAAGTGTTTGTGTTTATAAAAAAAGACTGCACGACTCGTTTTCAAATTGTGTAGCTTTTTAGCACATAGGTAGGTATGTTTCCCATATTTTCACCTTTTTGGGAATGGTTTTTTTAATTGGGCATTTACACATTTTCTTCATGAATTGACCTATGTGTCAGTCTGTCAGTCAGGTTGCTAAAATCAACAAGTTCCTTATCAAAGTATTTTCGGCAATGACTTGCTATTTTAGGGAATTCAACTCTTGTAGGGGTGAAAAACATTGACCGGTAATAATATCGCGGATGACAGCTGGTAAAAACATAGATTTCAATTTTCACACAGCAAAGCCAGTGGTGTGCAGTTGATTTGTTTGATCGTGTTCAGAGTGCATCGATGCATGACGTCACAAATCCAAATAGAGATATATCGACCGCCGAATAGATATAGAAGCTAAATGTGGATCACAACCATGAGTCATTAGAAGTATGTTGTGGAAGGACATGGCTCTTTCCACGGGTACGGCCACGAGCATTAATTATGTATACACTTTGGTACCATGTCACATTAACTTTTTTGACAAATTGAAGTATAAGTCTCATTAAATATCAAATATGTTAGTGCGACAGAGTCCTAAAGTGGGTACATTATATTCATGACTGTACGGGAACAGTCACTGTAGTTCAATGGTTGAACGTTGGGCTCACTGCTGACGGCATTCGAACACTGGGTCTCTGGTTCGAATGCCAGTAGGGACATATCATAAAAATCACTTTGTGATCCCTAGTTTGGTTAGGACTTTGCAGACTGATCACCCGATTTTCCTAAAATAACAATTCAGGGGCCTTTGTTTGATTGTCAAGGTTTTTCACCACGGTCGTTGCAGGATTCGAAGTATGATTATATTTTTAGAAAACACCTTGTAATCTCCACAACGTAAAGTAGTCCAAAGTGTAATATTAATTTTAAACCGTTTTATATGGACCATGACATGACTGCGAGACAGTCTTAAACTGGGTCTTCGTTGTCACAGTGGCGTATAGTTGTGGAGACGACGGCATAACTTAGGTGAGGATAGTGGTGGAGTTGCTCAAAATTCAAAAATATTTATTTTTCAAAATTGGCTTACATAGTCAGCGCTTTTTGAACGTCAAAAATTAAATTACATATTACCTATGTATCTAGCTGTAAAACAAACTACCACATCGGGAAAGATGTGGCCAGAAAACCTACCAGCACAGGGCCCTAGTCCTACTGTTTCATCTTTTCCTTTCTTTTTTTTTTAATACAGTTTGTGTTTGCTTTTAGAGAATCGTACAGATGATCGGGAAACGAATAAAAAACTTTCTGTACGCGAAGTTGTTTATTCTACCCATAGACCTCGTTAACAAATATACAACCAATATCTGTAAAAAAGTGTACGCGGCGCATCTTGAGAATCAATTCATTGTATAGTATACTACATTAACCAATAACAACATTGTAACAACAATTATATTGTGGCAGTTTATGAAAAATAAATAAATTTATTATTATTATTATATGTATGTCTTTTTCATATCTCGGGCCTATGGAGGCCCGGACTTTTGGAAGGCGTGCGTGGGGCCGAAGCCAACACGTAGAGGCCCCTTAAGACAGTTTAATCTAAATGTGGTGTGACACCAACCGGCGATTATCCCTGTATGCACTATGGGAGTGCACCCAAAGACAATCCCCGGTTCGTGTAGGACTATTTATTATTATTATATGTATTATTATTATCTTGTCACAAGCGACGGCTGTGGCTGTGTGTTCAGCGGTTTAAGCGTGAAAGAGTAACAGAGTTACTTTCACTTTTATAATACAGGGTGTTAGTGACATCGTAACGAATACTGACGGGGATGATTCAGACCATTATTTTGAGTTAATATCAAGTGGAATTTTCCATCGCATAAGTTTGGAAAATAATTGAAAATAATTTAAAAAAACATGAATTTTGCGTCGGAAAATTCCACTTGATATTAACTCAGAATCATAGTCTGTATTCGTTACGATGTCACTAACGCCCTATATTATTTTAAATGAAGTTCAAAATGTCGAAGTAAATGGAATTCCATAGTTTCTGCTTACCCCGGTGGGAAATAGGCGTGAGTTTATGTATAAAGATCCACCTTTAGTACCGCACACCTGAGTAACGTCGTAAGTGTCGTAACCTGAATGTGTGCGTCGTAAACCAACCATCAATCTTATTTATTTCAAGCTATAAAATGTAAGGAACACCTACATCTTTTAGTGCACCGACGCCCCGATATATCGGAATTTAAGCTCGCTACATTGAAATGCTATTAGCATCATACGAGTACAATGTTGTTTTGTGAAGTATATTTTAAGAAAACATACAAGAAAAGCAAAATAGGAGTAAAGATACGAGGTTTTGCCGATTAGATAATCATTGTACTTTTCGTGGTAATTTTCTAGCAAGGTATCATTAACGTTGCCAAATTATTTCGAGCGATAAAGATTACAGTCACAAAATGCCGTAACTTTTATTTTTCTTTTTCAGACTGCAAATAATGCTGCAGAGGCGCAAGAAATACAAGAACCGCACCATCCTCGGATACAAGACCTTGGCCGAGGGAGTCATTCGTATGGATCAGGTGAGCTGAATGCTTCGAACTTTTTTAGGCACAGGAACCGCACTTCATTAGACACCTCTAGACACAAAGTTTTAATTCTTTTTCAAACATTTACAAACAAAGCTACCTACTGACATTGCCCCATTCTATAAAATGCTAAATTGCACGTACATTTATTAATAATGAGGCAGGCATTGTTTATTAAAACCTAAAAAATAAAAGAGCCGTGGTAGCCCAGTTAGTAGGACGCGTGCCTCTCACTTTGAGGTCGCAGGTTCGAATTCATGTTTGGATCATAAATGATTATCACGTGGTCAGTGGTGAAGGAAAACATGGCAACGAAACCCACATTCCCGAGAAATGCATTTTCGGAGGTATGTGACCTAACCTGTATTGGGCTGGTTTTCCCTTCGCGGGTTGGAAGTTCAGACATGCAGTCACTTCTGTAGAAAACAGGACCTGTCATATCTTCAGGTTAGGTAAGCGAAAACCGGGATAATGCTAGGGAGATGATTGTCTGAAAAAAACCTGACTTCTGATAACGCTAAATCAGAACAAATCCGAGAGAACAAAGAAAATCCGAGGATCCCTTAAAAATCAACTCAATTTTGGCATACCCTCAATTCCAGACAGCACAATTATGCAGCCACTCCACAGTAATTAGTGAATCACTCAATTAAAGCGCCATTCGGTCTGCGTTTCCTGTAATTACTGCTGGTTTTATTAATTTGTGCTGTTTGCTCTTGACGCCTGAGTGCAATGGGAGTTATTCTGCCACCGATGTGAGATCATGTTTTATTCGATCCTTGTTTTGAACGTAGAACGGAAGTACTGGTGTTAATGAAACGTAACTCTTGCGAGGTCTATATGGGCCACGCTATCGCATGCAAGGTGACAAATAGCGCAGGCTTGGCGCCACGATATCTACGTGCACGCGATATTTTTCGTATCTGCTCAGCCTTTGTCTTACACAAAATTTGAACACCGAAGCGACAAATTGTGTAATTTAAGCACCTATAATAATATTTTGTTTTTTGTAAGAATGGAACTTTTTATGAAGTACTTTGCGTAAAACCTTTGTGTAGAAGTGGTGGGTTATGGCGAATAAAAGGTGGCATAAAGTGTTGACATCCCTACTATCCCATTTATGCTTCGTCTTTCAGGTTCTCCAAAGGTCAATGGACATGGAGCTGGAGTTGACGGGAGTTGGTGGCAAGGGAGGGGCCGCGGCAGGGCAGCCTGTCGCCAGACTGTCCATCACCGGACTTGCTTCCACGCCAGTAGACCATGACACCAAGAACAACAACACCCTGCTTATTACTGGTAAGTGTGTAAGGACTTAAGGAGACAATGCATGAACATTGAACATGTCAGGCCTTGGGCGACTCGACAGTAGCCGGAACCGACTGCTTAACGTCATCGAAGCATCGTAGGATGCTTTTTTGGTCAATCTGGTGATCAGCTTACTAACCAAACTAGAGATTAAAACTAGACAAAAAAAGCACATTGACGTCATAGAAAAATAACGTGATTGTTTTTTACGGTTTTCTTGACTAAAATTCATGAATATGTTCACTAGATTTTCATCAATTTACATCTGTCTTTATTTAGTAAAAAGGGGGGCTATTGCTTTTTAGATGAATTACTTCTAGGTGGCCTTTTTAACCTCCCAGAATTTCATAATTTATATTTGACTGATAGTGTTCATCAATATTTGCAGAACGCGGCTACTCGGATGAGGAAGAGGAAGGAGAGTTCAGCTCGGTTGAGGAAGCTGATGAGATGACGTACGGCGCGCCCGCACGGCGCCGCGCGCACCGCCAGCTGGCGTTCAACAAGGCAGACCTGTCCTACACCAAGGTTAGTGTTGCCATTTGTAATAACTGGGTATTTTTGGTAGATTTTGAATGCAGGGCATTTAAATGTTTTGAATTAGATTTAAAAATGGAGAGTGAAATGGTTAGGAGGGGAGTATTTATTTAGTGAATTTTAACACTTTTAATAACTTCTCATCAAAAAAAAATCTAAACAGTTCCGAATTTTTGTTTTACTGATAAACTTACGAGGTTTTTCCTTTTTTTGATGAGTAGTTGAGGTATTTAAAAACTATTTAATATGTATCGTAATTAATATAAAAACAAAAGAATAATATCGCTAATAATGTTTATTATTTTTATTTATGACTTATTTAACTGATTTAATTGTGGTTTTTGTATTATTTAATTTTTGGGTTAAAATGTAGTTGAAAAATGTTTAAACATTATAGGCCCCTAGTATTATTTTTTGCATGTATATAAAATTAATAAATAACATTATTTCAGGATATATTTAATAATATTAACAACATAATAAGAATAATTTATATTAAAGTTACTAAGGGTTAAAAGGAGCATGATACTTCAGTAGGTATAATTCAAGTATAAGTACTATTTATTATTCGAATAAGTCATTTTACAAGTTAATATTAAGTAGTTTTTATTGTAGCTGATTTCTTACTAACAAATTATGATATTAACACAAATTGCATTTTACACGGACAAAAATCGTGTACTTATGTGTAACTGAGTCAAAATCCGTTTTGCGTACGATTCAGCGGTGTGACCATTTCATAAAACCGGAAAAAAATATTATGTCGATTCAATGAGTGAATAAGGTGCAAATTACACTAAGTCAATCTCATTTGAATTGTATGTCTAAATGTATATGCACAGATGCAGACATATCCTCTATGTGTAATTTGCGCCTACGGCAAAACTTAAACCCGTCTCATTCTAAAGTTTATTTCAGTCCTTTCATCAGGGGTACAAACCGATTTTACTTAGTAAGAAAGCAGCCCCTGCTTACAGCTTGAAGCGTAACATTTTGCACGCAGCTATCCCGTTCTCGCGACCTCAGCTACGTGGAGCGCGAGCGAGAGAGAGAGCGCACGAGACAGAACTATATGCGCGCTAAGCACGAGCGAGACAGCGATAGTGAGCTGGAACAGGCCGCCACTAAGCGTAAAGGCAGCCGCGGCAAGCTCGCGGTGAGCCGCGTATTGTAGCGTCGATGTATGGGAATAGAGATCATTTTTGTTTTTAATTTGTCGAGTTATTGGAGGCTTTGTTCGCCACAGAGCGAGATACAGTCCGCACAATCTCCCCTTTCTCCTTAGCGCCTTATGGCCATTTATGACTGAAGTAAAACCCAGAGGGGGTGAGGTCGGCGCCCAATATGAATGTGCGCGCGCGGGGGGGGGGGGGGGGGGGAATTCACGTAACTTCGCCTAAGATAAATTATAAAATATCTTTATTCGTTTTTCATGTCAGTCGAACACATAACAACATAGAATGTTTGATTTAGCAACGGTTTGGTAAGATGTGAATCGTGTCTCAGATTATTTTGACAAGTTACTACAGATTGTTGTATGAAATAACGCGTTTTACACGTATGCCCAATAAAAAAAAATATTCTTATTAATTAATCAACGAAAATCAATAAAAAATTACACATTTAATAAAGCCTATATATTATATATATTATGATCAGATTTAGCAATATTCAGAATATAAAATGAAAGAGGTTTCTGTTCCCATACTTAGAGTTGTGGTCTTCAATCGCATGGTATTTTGGGTACTAATGTAAACAATTTGATATACTTATATTATTGCTTGCGCTGTGCTATCCTTATCCAATATTGTTACATACCTATGTAGAACTAACATCTTTATTACATTGGTTTTATCCGGGGTGTTAGTGACATCGTAACGAAAACTTTGAGGGATGATTCAGACTATGATTCTGAGTTGATATCAAGTAGAAATTCCCGTCGCAAAAGTATAGGATTGAAAATAATGTAACAAACAAAAACATGAATTTTCCGGCGAAAAATTCCACTTGATATTAACTCAGAATCATAGTCTGAATCATCCCCCTCAGTATTCTTTAGAATGTCACTAACACCCTGTATACTATTGTTGAGTGTAGAATTTAATGTAGCGGCACTCTCTTTCTGTATTCTTCACGTAGGTACTCGATATTTGGAGTCAGTTGTATTAGTATTTGAAATTATAATTGGTTTTGTTAAATATTAGCTTAGATGAAATGAAATCGTACTGGGTGGTTAAAATGGCCACATCGAAGCAATTCATCTAAGGAAGCAATATTGCTATTTGACATTTGTTTGCATTGCGCACTTACTTTTATATGCGCAAATGTCAAATTGCAATATTGCTTTTTAGGTGAATTGTTTCGATGTGGCCTTTTTAACCCCGCAATGTTATGAATCCAAATCCCGGCTCGAGCTGCACTGAATTCGACTTTGAGTTTGAATTCGTTTGGATCATAATTGATAGCACGTGGTTTCCAGAATTTGTGCCCCGTTAATGGCCTTGCCTCCTATTATAAGGGACACATAAATAGCGATTAGTCGGTGTGTATACTATACACCTCCGCCTACCTACCCCTTCGAGGATACAGGCGTGACGTCATGTTATGATATGAAATAATGAATTTTTATAATTTTGAACTACTTGACCGGGCAAGTGGAGACCGCCGAATGTTCTTACCTGGTAATATTTGTCTTACATTCCCCAAAAACAGTTTGTTCAAAACTTCATAGTCGTTAAAACCGATTCGGATCAAACATAAAACATATGTTCCGAAAATTCCGTTCAAAATATGATATCATTAGCAATGTTTGTGTTTGGTAGCTTATCACATTGATAAGATAGATGCATAGATAGTGTATATCAATAGTTACGTGAAAGTTATGTCAGTGCGCGGTCAGCTATGGAGGTAAAAAATCGTATTTTATTGTCTCGGATAACTCCCTGAGGCGAGGTCCGCGGTCTCCGGGACTCTCAGGCGCGTCGTGCTATTATTACTGAGTAAAACCCCTCAGAGGTCTTAGTGTTCACTATCACACATCAATATTTTAAAAAGCAATAGACGTATAGGATTTTATTTTAAAGAAAATAACAATCAAAATAGTGTTTATAAAATTGATTTGTGTTTTTCCGAGTGTTTGTTTTGTTAACTTAATTTTATACTAAAAGGTTTATGTGTAGGTGTCTTTATTTTGTTGAAATTTCAACCTTCTGTGTTGTTTACAAGCTCGTCTTTTATCGTCCCTTCAAATGTGTAGTCCCTTCTTTCACAGTCTTGCAGCCTTCTAACTTGTTGCACGCCGTGTTACAGCAACCCTATCCCGTTTGTGAGAAATGTACCCTTGTGTAGCCACGTTATCACTAGGCAAAGGGGGGTTAAAAAGGGTACATTGAATCAATTCATCTAAATAAGAAATATTGCTTTTTGCGCTAATGTCAAATTGTAATATTGCTTTTTAGATGAATTGTGTCAATGTGGCCGTCTTAGACCCACAGGACGCGTAACGTAACATGTAGCCCAACATCGGAACTAGGACGCGACAAATTTAGCAACTTTGTTTGTTCATACAAGTTTTGTCATTGGCAATATTTTGCCAAAAATGTTCAAGTGCTAAGAAACCAAACCCAGTCTAGGGTAATCAAAAATCAATCTCATTTTTGATGTATTTACGAATTTTAATATGTAATTAATTCATGAGTCATGTCAGGGGCGTTTGGCGGCTGAATAGTAACCCTGACACCAGGGTTGATGAGGTTGGTAATCTACCTCACAACCCACACGATAGAAGAAGATATTGATTTTTAAACGAATTCCATAAAAATTAGTACGAAGTTTGACACTTTTATTGATGACGTCATATCTACCCACCTAAATATTTATTAGAAACTCATTCCGAAGTTTCCTAAAACGTATCTCAGTTAACCTCCTAAGGCCGACATTTCCAAACACAATAGTAAATTAATCTTACGACTTTGAATTCATGTTTGGATCATAAATGATTATCACTTGCTCAGCGGTGAAAGAAAACATAAGAAAACCCACATTCCCGAGAAACGCATTTTCGGAGGTATGTGACGTAATCTGTATTGGGCTGGTTTTCCAATTGAGTTGTCTACCGTTGCCTAGTGATTAAATGGCTTTACCGTTTACCTAATATCATCTCACTTAAAGGCTAAACTAACGTTTCGTGCGTGTTACAGCAACGCAACCTGAAGCAGAAGTTCGCGGCACTCCTGCGCAGGTTCCGCGTGCCCGAAGAGCTGTCGGAGCGCGGTGCCGCCAGAGATACGCACCATGCACAACGAGACATTGATGAGCTGTTCCAGGTTTGTTCAATAATATGGCCGACGATATTTCCGTTTGTTTAGTCCGTTTTGGTAAAAGACATTTTGCTATGGAGGAACAATACAGTAAATAAATAAATTAATCACCTTGCACTGAAATAAATTATCTTAAAAAACTTACAAAAAAGATGACAACGATGACAAATGATGTCAGAGGCCTGTTTAATAAAACTTACAATTGTAAATTACAATGACAATTTGATGTTCATTGCGTAGTTAATATGAAACTGCAAAATATTCGTGATGACACACTCCGCAATGTACATCAAATTGTCATTGTAATTTACAATTGTAAATTTTATTAAACAGACCCCAGGATGTAGTATGTGGAACACCGTCGTCTCTGCCTACCCAAACGGGAAATAGGCGTGTTCTTTGGTATTTATAAACCGTAATATATTATACAAAACCTTTAGGAGTTGGAATCCCTCTCGTGCGGGGAAGGCGAGGACTCAGGACCAGACCAGATGGACACGATCAGCATCGGCTCCACGCCCAAACCCTCGCTACGGCCCTTCTTCAGCAGCTCCAGGAGTCTCGCCAACCAGGAGCACCACAGGCATTCCAATGGTGAGTTGGTTGGTGTGTATAGACAGACATAGAATAAGGAATAATACTACGCATAGAACGGCAACTTTTCGTTCCCCACCAGTGGCGGAGCTAGGTTTACCTCACCCCCCCCCCCCCCCTCGGTCTTACTTTAGTCTTCAATAGTATGTGTCCAGGGTGTGGTATAGAGTAGATGCAAAGAGACCTAATCGAGTATTGAAAAGTCACTAACACGAGGAGAAAATTGAAACTAGAGTCCGCGCCGCGAATGAAGTCCCGCGGTCCTGATGCTTAGGTACCCGGTTGCTCAAGCATGGTGTCTTAAATTTCGTACCGGGGGAGAGCCGGCGTTCCCCATTTGTCCGGCCAAGTAGTTAATGCCATTTGCGGCAAATCTACAATAAGTCATAAAAGAGATGATTAGGCAGCATGTCTGTCCCTTAAATGGGCCATAGGAAAGAAAACAAGTCCCGCGGTCACGGCGCTAGTGTCGCAGTATCTGCATAGAATTAAGACGACTTGTTAATTAGTTTCATTAAAATCCGCGGGACTTCGCCCGTGGCGCGGGCTCCAACGCTGTCATGCTAGAAATCGTCAATTATGACAGGAGTTTGTTAGGAGATGGTGCACTCCAGCGCCCTCCACGATTTTGATTGGTTGTAAATGACAACTCCTGACAATTTATTTAAATTTTAGCCAATCATAAGAAAGCATTTCTGTCTGTCAAAATAGAAACTTAATTATACGAGCTTCCCTCAAATAGATGGCAGATGGCCCACTTAATATCACATTTTTTTATAATTCTTTCTTTGAAAAGACCGAGCCACTTTACTATCAAAATAGATTAAAGTGGTAATGAGGTCTTGAAATTTTGTTTAATACATTTATATACCATGCATAAGCCGGTAACGACCGAGCTTACAAAAAAAAAACACTTTCATACAATTTGAGATGTTAATTATTTTTCTAGATTGAAAATATTATCTATGTATTATGGCCTCGTTAAAGCAATTAATCTAAAAAGCAATATTGCAATTTCACATTTCTATTTTAACATTTACAATAATGTCAAATAGCAATATCGCTCTCTTACAGGAATAGCTTCAATGCGCCCTCAGGAGTTTATTCAAAATTAGGGCATACACGCATATACCTATTTAGAATGATAACATAGGTATACATTAAATTAATAACTGTAAAAAAGAATACACAGGGTGTTAGTGACATCGTAACGAATACTAAGGGGGATGATTCAGACCATGATTCTGAGTTAATATCAAGTGGAATTTTCCGCGGCAAAATTATTATTTTTTTCATTTTTTTTTAAATTAATTTCAATTCTATGCTTTTGCGGTGGATAATTCGCAAAATTCCAGTTGATATTAAGTCAAAATAATAACGTGAATTTTCCCTCAAAGTTTTCATTACGATGTCACTAACACTCTGTATATTTTTTAAAAGAAAAATAATAGAATGATACCATAATAAATAATTTGCCTGAGCATCGATCGTAAACCGTATTCTAAGATGTTCACTCGTCTCTTCCTCTACTCGAGTCGACCGAAGCTGTGCATTATGGTGATTTAAGTTGACATTTATGACCTCGATTTGAGGATGTTACTCACTGGATTCGAAAATATCACTACCAACAAAATAATACGAAATTAATGACGCCATACCTTACCATACCGACTCATACCGTCATACCGACTTTGAGCTGAGTTCCTTGACCTTGAGGTCGCTTTAACTAAGGACAGAGTCGAGGAAGGTTAGAGTTAACATCTTAGAATACAGGTCTAGGGGTGGTATTAATAAACTAATCTCAGCTTTGAGACTGCTCTCAAGATCATGTCAATGAGACAGTTCTTATATAAAAACAGAGACTTGAGCATGATCTTGAGGGCAGTCTCAGCTGAGATTAGTTTATTAATACCACCCCTAGGATTGCATTGTGTGAGCTTCAATTTTGTTTTGCATACACATACATACATACAGACAAGCATTGGCCTTGATTCCAACAGGCACCTCATAATTTTATTTTAAATTATACCTGTCATTTTTTTATACGCCTAAAAGGAAACGGACGGTTGACAACTGTTAATTTTAAAATGAATGACTGGATGAATGAGTAACCCGGGCCAATATAATAGGCATCTAATAATAGGCCCTGATATGCAACCTGTTTCACGTGTGCTGTAAACGTAATTCTGTCGGGTTATTGGCCAATATAAAATCTTGAGAGGGGTTTCAAAATTTCTGCATAATATTGTCGTGTGTTCCATAAATTTTATGCCTAGCGATTACTCGTCCATTTCTTTTTCAGCGGATAAGAAAATGTCAGGTATAACTTAAAATAAAATAAGATGGTGTCTACAGGAATTAGCACCAATATGTGTATAATTATAACATACATACATCATATAATTTTGTGTTTTGTTTTTGCTGTGTGCATAGTGTAGCGCATGAGTGTGTGAGGCGGACTAACGGACCAAGGCGTGTATACACCTGTCTCATCTTGCAAATGACAAGTTCTAATGTGCTACGTGAAATGGGTATATATTTTCGCACGCGAATCGAAAACGAACGATTCGAAAATACGGCTCATGTGGAATCCCTTTAATAACACTAATTATAATTAATACTAAAAACCCTATTCAAGTGTTCAACACTAATTTAAAGAGTCACGCTCTTGTCGGCGTAACAGTCTCCATGTTACTTTTTAGGGAAAAATAGGGTTTAAGGGGGTTTCTTGTTTCTTGTTTCTTGTAGGGCACTGGTTTCCTTCTTATATTTTGAGACAAATATCACGAATATCTTAAAATGTTCTTTTTCCTAAATTGACTCGACTACAATCTGTATAATTTATTTCGCTTTAGAAAGAAAATAAAATAAAAAACATATCATAATCGGCTATAATTAAGGGGGGAAAAATATATATCTTATATAGAACTTAACATTTTTTTACATTAAATAGGTTTGCTCTTGACACCATTCTGCCTCTTAAAGAGATTAAGAAAGTGTCGACTAGCTTACCCAGAAGGTGCTTATTCAATCTTGCCTTAAAGGAGCTTAAGTTATAAGTTAAAGGGAACACCGATATCGGAAGTGCATTCCACTTACTTCGTCTAAATATAAAAATAATATATTCACATAATCCCGCCTATAATTAAAGGGCAAAAATTGTGAACATACATAAAAGTATTTTATATACAAATTTCACTATTCCCGAAGCCGTTTAAAAAAATAAATCTGATAACACCTCAAACAAGCCGTTATCACCTAGTCCATTGCCAATCATAGTCTCGCCTCTAGCACAATGCATTTGTGACGCATGCGCAGTGACTCGACACGCGAGCCTCGCCAGCGCCAGCGAGCTGAGCGCGGCGCGGGACCGACACCTCGCCACCGTACCGCTTACAGGTGAGACAGATGTAGGTGTAATCCCGCGAACTAGGTGACAGCGGGCGGCGGAGCGGTGCGGACACGCAATACAAGAAAGGGGTTGGAAAGTCTCTAACGCGCATTTTGTATGGGAACCCTTGTCGCCGGTTCAACCCTACCGTCTATCACTACTTCTCGTGCAAACAGCCACTATACATTGCTTTTTGATCAATTGTAAGATTTTTAGCTTACTTGCGATAAGGAGGATCTCCTTGCATGATAGTCGATATATGACTTCTTGCCCTGCAGGTTATAATGCGGAGCTGCGTGCGTCGTAAAGTGTGCGGACGAGTGGAGCGCAAAGTTGAAGTATTGGCTCATACTTGTATGGCGCGCGTGTCGCCCTCTTGGCCCTTCCAACCTCTTTCTTCTGTTCCGTAGGTACGGAACAGATTCCACCAAAGTGGAGCGGAGCGGAGATATCTGTTTTTATAACAGCTCCCGCCAAACATCGTGAGGAAACCCACATTCCCGAGAAATGCATTTTTGGATGTATGTGACCTAACCTGTGTTGGGCTGGTTTTCCCTTCGCGGGTTGGAAGGTCAGGCAGACAGGCTTCTGTAAAAACCGGACCTGTGAAATCTTCAGGTTAGGTAAGCGGACCCTGTGAAAAACGGGATAATGCTAAGGAGATGGTGATGATAATCGCTCCCGCCCAGCCTAGCCCGCTGACATCGAGTTGGCAGATTCTTATGCGATCCGAGTCCCTCAAAGCCATGACGGATCCGATGTGGCCGTAGAACTATTTGTGTGGTAGCTTGTGCACTATATCCATCCGATATCTCGTAGTATTTTTATATTCTTGGATTTGGAGAACCTGCGTGACCCGTGGTACAATCGCTTGGTACAGCCCATCGGGAGAAAAAAGCCCTGTGGTGCAACAAGTTGTACCACGGGTCACACAGAGGATGGAATAGGAATCGGATGTAGTGCAAAGACCTTAGGGTCAATGCAGACTAAGAACAATGGTGACGCGAGCACTTTCTGATAACACTGGAAAATAACTTTATTGCACTTGTCTTAAGAAATACCGTTGTTCTTGGCCTGCGATGATCCTAACCCGTAACTAAAAACATATATTTAGCAAGCTTATGTCTGTCTTGTTTTGTTCAGTTTTTCACTCCTATCATTCTGCTTCGTATTCTCATACTGTAATGGTGTTGCCATTAAATTGTCAATTTCATTATAGTTCTCTAGCTTTATACCAGCACGAGCATGGTCTGACTCCATTATACTAAATACTTTAATCTCAACTATTTTAAGTTCAATTTCCGATCTTTTTTCAGTGACTTTCCGGTGTTGTGGTTGCAACGGTTGTGTTTATTGTGGTTGGTGGCGAGTCGTTCGGATGGGGTATCAGAAATAGAGTTAAATTCCAATGACAGGAAACAGAGTCTAGTAAGAGTAGAGTTAAGGCTTAAAGTCTCTTGAAAGACTGATCCTGTACTTACTACTTACTACTTTGGTCCTAAACCATAGAATAAAGAATATCGAATACTACGTTAACGGTAATTCTCCGCCCGCACTAATTCGTATCAGGCGCCATCCTCACCCCCTCTGGGTTTTACTTTAGTCTTAAATGGTCGTAAACCGCTAGAGTAAAGGGAAGCGCGAGCGGTCTGTCTGTCTCCCTCATACTTATGGCACATGGTGAGAATTAGATTTTGTCTGAACTTAAAACTTCAAATATGTACGAAATCGTTAATTTGATTCTTCAAAAAGCCGCTTATGTGGTTTTCAAATGAATGTCAAAGTGATTAAGTAATCTCGACAGAATTTAAACACCTATTAAGGTCCATTATTCAACAACTTGCCACCGACCACTCACAATCTGCCCAACCACATCTACAAGTTCAATTTCACCATACAGAATCTGAGGCGATCAGGAGCTCGGCTGGCGACGAGCACGGAAGCGAAGGCAACAGCGACGGTGACGTCACAGCAGATGCCCCCGTCTCAGGAGCCTCAGTATCTAGCTCACCACCCAATGATACTAAGGTGAGGAAGGTTTGTGGACGTTCTGATTTAGATGTTGTCGTAGATATAGAACTTAGATGTAACATAGCATAGCAAAACGCCTTGTTAAAGAAACTCAGTCGCAGACGGTCGCCGACCAACCGTCAACTTGTCTATGTAACATACTTAGCAGAGTCATCCTAGGCCTTTACATCTTGATCAGATGGTTTATACAGCGTTTCTGTGGCAACGTCTTGTATGGCTGAAAAGTCCAATACGGGAGCGGCAATAGCGTCCGCACGACTGGTATTTCAGTTGAGGGTCGTTAGGTGGTGTGGATAGTGAAGCGACCCTCACATTTTTATGTATTTTTCTCGTCTTTCGTTTAAAATCCGGAACCAGGCGTCGTTATGTGCCTTGCACCATCGACCAGAGATTTCCTCAATTGGTTACGGTCGCGGTCTTCCCATTTATCGGGGCAGATGTTAAATGCAAGCATGTCACGCTTCACGCTAGTAACCACCGAATCAAATTCTAAAGACCATCATTATCTTGTTCTATAATGTTAGTTGTAAAGTGAATTACCAACCTCATCAACTCCCCCATCCCTACCCGGATTCGAACCGGGACCACCGGATCGTGAGCTCGACACTACCATTGGACCACAGAAGCCATTATAATTATTAAAGGCGTACTTAAAGAATAAAAGGAAAATAACACCGATTAATCATCTCAAACGGCTTGCAGGAAGACAAGCGTTCTCGCCTGTTTCGTAGCGCGACCAGCGGCGGCAACCTAACTCCTGGCGCCGTCAGCCGCAAGAAGAACTCGCTCGTCAACGTCGGCGATCGCCCCCTGTCGGCGCACGAGTTGCCGGCGCAAAGTCCCACTACCATGGAGGTATGCTGTCTAACTACTGCAATGTTCGCTATATCACGTTGGTCTAACAGAAAGCTCGGTGAGGTGTGGGTACTTAGTTCATCTTGCGGTGGATGTATCTCTGAATACCCCTGAGCTTATGTTATGATCGCTATAGTTTTTCATAGGAAAGTTTAGGATCCTGTCAGTTTCAAGAACTCGTCAATAGCCCACTATCGGCGCATGAGTTGTCTACGCAGAATGTCTACTATGGAGATAGGCGTTTGAGAATTTACATCATTTAGTCTTCCACAATGTGGAATACAGACGTTTTTAAGGTCGTTGTGATTTGATGGCCAGATGCCTTCACTACCAAACCAGAGATGCGATTCTGTTTGTTCAATTAAGAAAAAGAAATTAGCGCGTACGACAAGCTCTTGCCTTGTTTTAATAGTAAATTATGGATTAGAACAGGCAACTTCGGGCAATCCATCTAACAGAAGTCAATATTTTTTGTCCTATTTGTTTTCCCTTTCAGACTTCTGTGAAAACCAGACTTGTCAAATCTTTAGATTAGGTAAGCGGATCCCGTGAAAACGGGATACGTCTGAGGATAGATTCTATATATATATCCTTCCAGCCGTATTCGGCCATGGCGACAAGTCTCCAATCTAGCAGCGCCTAAGATGAGCTGTTATCAGACTGACGTATTCGATCTTAGTAGTGAATGGCCACATTCAATGCACGTCGGCACATTTAGTCATTTTAGTCCTATCCTAAGAATCCCAACTTCCAGCCACGTCGCACAATGATGGAGCAGATAGCGCGACTGCTGGGCGAAGAGGGTCCGATCCCGGAGTGCATCGCTTTAGCCCCGGCCGGCGCCGCGGCCAGCGCTTTTCACGCGCTCGGAGTCCCTTGCATCGTCGTGCCTTCGCCCCACGCACCTGATGCCCGACCACTGCTGCAAGCACTTTATTCCAAGACAACTAAGATGTAAGTATTCTAAGCCTTTAAGACTACTACTTAACGGTGTTTTTGTTTTGTACTTACTGTGTGTGCAATAAAGTATTTGTGTAGTGGTCAATCACCTGATTGTCCGAAAAAGTAAGATGATTCCGTGCTTCGGAAGGCACGTTAAGCCGTTGGTCTCGGCTATTAGCCGTAAAAACACCTCCACCAACCCGCAGTGGAGCGGCGTGGTGGAGTATGCTCCATACCCCCTCCGGTTGATTGAGGGGAGGCCTGTGCCCAGCAGTGGGACGTATATAGGCAGTTTATGTATGTATGTAGTGGTCAAAGCGTTGCACTCGATTTTAACCCCCCTGCACACCCCAGACACTTCATACAAAACACCTCTTTTTATAAATCTAATGTAATGTCTGTACATTACACACATTATTGTACACGCGCATCTGTGTGTGTGACGTGTGACGCCCATACTATTGAAGACTAAAGTAAGACCGAGGGTGAGGTAAACCTAGCTCAGCCGCTGGAGGGGAGCGGAGAATTGCCGTTCTGTCCGTAGTATTATTCGTAATTGTATGCCCTGGTAACAACCCGCTGTCCGCCAGAAGCAACCGGCGGTCGTGCGTGCGCGTGGCCATCTGCGGCGGCGACTCCGCGTCGGCGGCGGCGCTGCGCGCGCATGCCGAGCTGGCCGCGCGCCGCCCGCACGACGCGCCGCCCATACGGTTCTACATCATACCCTACGGTGAGGATGGACACTTAGTCTTTACAATTTTAGTTTCGAATATCAAACGAATAGTTCAAATTAAAGGACGTTGTTATAATAAAAGCATTTACTTTAACTTTGAGCTTTAATATAAATTAAAATACATTGTTTTAAGTTTACGCGGTTATTATCATAATTAAAACATAAAATAACGGGTTCTTACCGCGTTTAAAATAGGGATATGACACTCCCGATATTTCGACACTGTTGCAAGTGCCATGATCACGGGATGACTGATGAGATTGGAGTGGAGTAGGTAGATTCATAATTTTCTACGGGCAGACATATCTGTCTAATATCGGGAGTCTCATATCCCTATTTTAAACGTGGTAAGAACCCGTTATTATGTGTTTTAGTTATAAATTAAAATAAACGTAAAATGTTGCTTCACAATATAATATGATGTATAATGTAGTATTGTATATATTTTGTAGATATAGTTCTTCTAACTTATTAATATCTCCTCAGGCCCGAACACAGTGGCGCGCTACCTAGCAGCCAGCGACTCGGGCTACGCCCTCCTGTTCACGGGCGACGCGTGGCCCGCCCTCTGCGAGCGAGCCGCCGACTGCTGCATGCAGGATGTGCAAGAGATGTCTTCCAGAATCGCTAGGTATACCATATTGGAGATACCAATTTAACGGTAACACTTACGTCATCAAACGGCAAGCAATGGTGGCTTTTCATAGGATTGAGCTTACCTGGTCTTATTATACCATGATTTAACTATTGTATTTAAAGTCGTAAGACCGAATGTTCTTTTAAAATCTAAATCCCATTGTTTAACTATTGTACATTGTTTTACGCGGTTATTATCATAATTAAAGCACATAATAACACTCCACTCCAATCTCATCAGTCATCCCGTGATCATGGCACTTGCAACAGTGTCGAAATATCGGGAGTCTCATATCCCCATTTAAACGCGGTAAGAACCCGTTATCATGTGTTTTAAGTATTGTGTCTGAAAATCTCGGCCTTAGGAGGATATCCCGGCTTCACCATGCTGCTTGCTTACGAGGCTATGAAAAAGCGTTATATCTATGAATATATATAATAAATTGTATATATAAATAAATTGTAATAAATTGTAAAAAATATGTATATATAAATTATATATATATAATCAATGAATTTATCTCCAGGTACCTGAACACGATCGGCCCGGTGAACAACGTGCCCATCGGTGAAGCCATGGTGGCTTACCGCGAGAAGTCTGGCGATGAGGACGCCAGCCAGACCTTCGTACCTTTCATTGCTGTAAGATATTGCAACCGTTTTGAATGGATATAAATATTCGTGCTTGATTCCAGTAAACAGCATCTAATTTTATCTTAAGTTATACCTGTCATTTTCTTATACGCCGAAAAGGAAAGAGACGGGTAATCGACAGGCATGAAATTTATGGCACACACGTCAATTTTAGGCATAAATTTAAAAAACCCTCCCAAAATTGTATATTGGCTAATAACTCGACAGAATTAAGTTGACAGCACACGTGAAATGCGTTGTATAACAGCGAGATGCGTATATAATTGGCCCGAGTTATTCATCATTAATTTTAAAATTAACAGTTGTCCATCTCCCGTCCACAAGAAAATAACGGGTATAACTTAAAATAAAATTAAGAGGTGTCTGCAGGAATCGAGGCCACTGAATCTTGAGTTGTTGATGGTTCTTCACAATTGTAATTTCAAGAATGGACTGTTGTAGAATAAGTATTTATAATGTAGTATTTTATAAAGATAGGCATTTTTCAAAAAAAATATGTATAAGGTGTCTTTCATTTTGAGTGAAAAATGCACCATCAAATTAGAGGTTTTTCGAAAAGTCACTACCTCGATTGTCACTGTCTTGATCGATTATTTTGCTTGTGACTCTTTTGCTTTTGAACTCGATTTTCGGTTGCCACAAAATCACCACAATCTCTTGGATCACTAGATTGAGAATTGGATCGTCGCGTTATAATCCGCATCTGTCTACCTCTAGGAGGTGCGCGTTGGCTGCAGCGAGGGCGGAGTTTCATCCCTAGAATTAGAGGAGGGCTCCCCGCCGGCGCGGCCGTCTCCGCCCGCCACGCCGGCGCCGCAGCCCGAGCTGGCGCCGCCGCCGCTTCTGGCGCGCTCCGAGCCTCTCGAGCTGCAGCTCGACTACTGGCTGGTATGTAGACTTATTTAAGCATCCATGACCAACACCAGCAACGCTGGTGTTAAAGCTGCTAAGCCCCGAAAGCTTCTGCGTCCTCCTATCAATCGCCCACCTGGGTGAACACTGGATGATTTTCACGGGAGCGATCAGATTCAAATTGTAATGTCTTTATAATCCGCGGCGTATAAGTTGAACAATGACCTTGAATTCACAGTGACAAATTACTGAGCCTTACCCGAAGTGCGGACATCCAGTGTCCTGTTTTGTCAAAACTTACAAGCCCTCTATTACAAGAACATTCTCGAGAAATGCTTTTGCGGAGGTATGTGACTTAACCTGTGTAGGGCTGGTTTTCCCTTCGCGGATTGGATGGTAAGACAGGCAGTGGCTTCTATAAAAAACCAGATCTGTCAAATCTTCAGGTTAGGTAAGCGGACCCTGTGAAAAACGGGATAATGCTAGGGAGGTGGATCTTCATTATTACACATGTAAAGACGAGTCTCACTGAGGGGTTTTGTCCAGTACCGCCAAAACGTCAGAACGCGGACACTAGACCACGGAGGCCGTTATAATATGTGGGAGATATTAACATTATGTCCACGTGATTGCAGGTGCCAGGCCGCCAGCCGGAGTGCGCGGACAGCAAGGTGACAGTGAAGGCATCGTTCCGCGCGCTACACGTGACGCGGCAGAACGCACACCTCTGCATCACTTACCTCACCAAGGAGAAGAAGCAGAAGAGTGAGTAGCATTCTAAATAGGGAGTGAGTGTATGGTCGAATGGGGGATAATGCTGTAGGCACCTTTACCGGGTATGTCCGCACATCAGGCAAAGTCGTGGGGAATAACTAGGGAAATAATGTAATGTTTTCTTTACAGTAATGCGGCTGGGTAAGAAGAAGGAGAAGACCGGTGAAGCAGAGGTCGGACGCACGCAGACCGTGGACGGAGTGGCACGGCTTATCTGCTCCGCTAAAGGCAGCCATAACACGCCACTCAAAGGTAAGCTTTACAGACATATAGCTTTCAACGGCCTTCAGTCTAGAGATTAGAGCATTGGGTCTCACAATCAGGAGGTTCGGGTTCGATTGCCAATGGGCACACTATCGACAATCACTTTGTGAGACTGTGACTATGGAAGGCACGTTAAGTCATTGATCCCGGTTACTACTTACTAATGTTAGTACTTAGTCGTTACTTGCGCTATTCAGGGGCCTTTGGCGGCTTAATAATAACCCTAACACCGCAGAAGATCTACACGGTAGAAGAATATGTTTTATCTCTTTACTCACAGTCCAAAAGCCACTTTATTTTCCCAATTTAAATATGACGGTAAATAACATTTCTCCCCAACAGTATACATCGACGGCACAGAATGGAACGGCGTGAAATTCTTCCAACTGTCGACGCAATGGCAGACGCACGTGAAGACCTTCCCAGTGGCCACTTGCGGCGCCCCACTCGCCCCACCAGAGACCTAGAAACGACCGAAAAAATGTACCGGTAATGTGTACCTTAGCTTCATTACTCCGGTGTTCCGGTATTGCTTAGCGTCTCCGTATTGGATAGGGCTCGCTCGGCGGGCCTTCGTGCAGAGAGTGTGGCGACGCACCCTCGTCAAACTGCGAACAGCAGCCTTCTTAAAAAGTTTTACACGACGACAATGAGCGTCGAGTTTTACACACCGACTGTAAGTGTGGAAAGTTTTACACACCCACTAAAAATGTGGAGAGTTTTACACACCGACTAAAAGTGTGGAAAGTTTTACACACCGACTAAAAGTGTGGAAAGTTTAATTAACACACTGACTGTGAGTGTGGAAAGTTTAACACACCCACTATAAGTATGGATAGTATAACACACTGACTAAAAGTGTGGAAAATTTTACACACATGCAATGAGCGTGGAAAATTTTGTACGCTGAGAATGAAAGGTGATTTTTTCTACAACGACAATGACCGTTCAGTCGCCATCTTGAATTTTACAGCCAGTTGTTCGCTGTATGAAATGAGGCTATCTTTTTTTTTTAAATCCGTCTATTAAAGATGTGTGTAATTCTTTTTTCAAATGTAATAGAATGAATTGCTGTTCGCGTCTGTTTTTTTTTTAATTTACAATATTTATTATACGCTGCCATGATTTTATTAGCGCATAGATAGCTTTTATTATGTACCTTGGTTAGAGTACTATTTCAGCTATTAGCTTCATACTATTATAGACAATTCAAGCTACATAATAAAAGCTCAAGTAACGTTAACTATATCATCATAGTCATTCATGTTTAGGTGTATGTAATATGTATTTGTCGTCTTAGCTCGTGTATTCAACGTATATCGAGATATAATGGTTCGTGACATTTCCAGTTTGTATGTAAGATAGTTCGTACCTATCGGTGTATAGATATACCGATTTTTTTTTTCACAAAATTAGTCGGCACATATCAGTGTAGGGTCGCGGTAGAGCGGTTTTTTAATCTGTGATTCGTAAATGCAGTTTTTTTAAGGCAAAGGAGATTGTTGCTGACGTTTTTTTTTTCTTTTTTTTTAATTGAGCGGTAGTTTTTCTGCGTGGTCTTGATTTTGTTAAGCTTTATTTCATGAAAATATATTCCAAAATTAAATAATAATCTAGCTTCCAATTTTCTAATGAAATTGTTTCCGCTGTTAGTAAAGTACATTTGATTTCGACAGTAATGTTTTATAAATATTTTCGATAGTTCATTATGCCAAAAACAAAAAAAAAGTGTCTATAGTAGCATTTTTCTAGTTTAAATGTAGAGTCCGCGCCATCAAACAAGTCCCGCGGATTTCGGTGGAACTAAATGACAAGTCATAATAAATCTATGCAGATACTGCGACGCAAGAGCCGTGGCCGCGGGACTTCATTTACGGCGCGGACTCTATATATTATATTGATCAAGTATGTCTAAAACAAGTATTTTATCATTTTAATGAGCTTCTATATAAAATTAAATCCGTATAGGACGCCAATTTATAATCCCGCTATCCTAAAAAACAGGGATTGCCATATGTTTTTTTTTTATGAAGCGCAGTAAATTTTTTTTCCCCTCAAATTATTTTATTCATATACAAAAGCTCGAGTAGTAAGTATATATGAGCTAGAAAACATTTTGTATATCTAAAAACGTGTAAGAGAGAGAGAAAAAATAAAAAAGTATATTACTAAATAAAAATAATATAAATCCAATCCCAAAAAATAATCTTTAACGTCCTTTGCTGAAAGCTTAACACTTTATACCCTTTTTAATATAGGTAGGGGTTACTCAAATAGACTTTAACATCAACGAAATTAATTTCGATATGAGATTTGATAAGTGGCTCCATCTAACGTGCCCATTCGAAATTTATTCCGAGCCACTTCTTCGACATTTGATTTTATTTCGACTCAGGGTTATTGCCTAAGCGAAATAGGAGAATATTGGTATTATTTTCACATCTTTTTTTAATTTTATTGACTCATCAGTGCTCACTAGAAAGAAACATAAAGAGAGAGGGAGAGAGAAATAAAAAAAAACTAATAAGTATTCTGACAATATTAAAAAAAAACAAAAAAAAAATTGAAAATATCTACTTCAACTCTCAAATTTTATCGTCTTGACTAGTCAGTACATCATTCTTCAACACTAGAATATTAAATTTGTCAGTTGGTCAGTTTATCGTGTAACAATAATAAAAAAGCAAAAAATAATTAATAATAAAATAATCCCTTCTCCCATTTTCCTTAGCCAGTAACCCCCCTTCTCAGAGAAGTTATACACGAGAGTTGTGTTTAGGCTAGCTTTACATTACATATTTTCTGCCACTTTTTGCGAAGGTAAAGTATACATGTACAAAAATCAATGTCTAAGACCAAACGCATAACAAAACAAAACCATGACATAAATAACAAAACACGAACGCATCGGTCATGTACTTCGGCAGAGAGCAAAGCGTGTGCTTGGCAACTCCCGTTAATAATTTCTCTGAGAAACTCCTAACATCTTTGGGGCATCTTAAGTCGACAGGCGCGCACCATAGACTGTCGTATGATATCATAGGATAACTATTGTACTCTCAACTTACAATATGTCTACTCTAGGATAGTTATATGTGTTACTCGGTTAAATAAGTGGCTGTGCGAATAATGTAGGTAGACTACGCTCACGAAAGGAGTCCCGTGGATTTAAATGAAACTAAATGACAAGTCATAATAATTCCATGAAGATACTGGTGATAACTCCTGTACACACCATCTAATTTTATTTTAAGTTATACCTCTCATTTTCTTATCCGCTGAAAAAGTAAGGGACGGGTAAGCGACAGGCGTAAAATTTAAGGAACATATCTCAATTTTAGGTAGAAATCTAAAACAACCCTTTTAAATTTTTGTATCGGCTAATAACCCGACAGAATTAACTTGACAGCACACATCAAACGGGTTGCATACGAGCGAGATACGTATTTGATTCGCCCGGTTCATTAATTCATTTTAAAATTAACAGCCGTCAATCATGCGTCCCTTTCCTTTTCGGCTTATAAGAAAATGACGGGTATAATTTAAAATAAAATTAGATGGTGTCTGCTGGAATTAGCTTCAATGCGACACTAACGCTGTTTCCGCGGGATTTCTTTCGAAGCGCGGACTCGTCACACTTCGACCTTCTTACACGTTGGACATCTACTGAAAAAAAATAACATGACAAATAGCAACAAGCTCGACATGTCCTGTTGGCAAAAGTCACTCAACCATTTGAAAAAAAAAACAAATTTGAAAAATAGAAAAGAAACAATGCGTCACTTATCAATTCATGTGTGTATGCGGTCAAGGAATAAAATTTTAGTTACTTATACATACATAAACTCACGTAATCCTAATGGGGTGTACAGAGCAGAGCAGAGTAATCAGAGACATACGAAGTCCTAAGTTATGATCGTTATTAATGATTGTCCATCATGCTAGAAAGGACACAATCCGTCGGATTGTACGTAATGGCCGGGAAAACATGCAGCTGAACGTGTTCTATGATTTTAATTCACTTCCAGTTCAGCATAGAAGCTTAAAATCCCAGTTTTTTCAACTTATCATACCTAGTTGGAATTGCTCACAGACATAAACCCAGGAACTTTATTGTCACAAGTTAGATGTCCTAATGTCAGTTGGCCTAAAGTGTTGCCGTAGGAAATCGACTCTGCTCGTTAGTATTATTTTATATAATAATAATAGCAACATTGGACACATTCGTTGTGCCGTTGTTACCATTTTGATCGAATAATGAATTGTAACTTTTCTTTTGCCGACTTTTGTTTTTGAGATATTTGTTTTTTTTAACCTAACTAGAGTCGAAATCCATCGGCCATTCATTAAGCAAGGCCTTCCAAATATTTTTACAAATAACATCACCTATTCATAGTAAATGATGTGCCAAAGTCCACATTATATACTCACGTTAGTATGCTATGGTACCTAGTACATTATGTACTCGGCTCAGAATGAACTTTTTGTATCGGGCCTAACTTATAGTTGCCCAGCTAAGTTATAACTGTTATATGGTAGTTTAAACTAGGGCTTAGAAAAATGTATGGAAGGCCTGCGAGTACCTACGCAAATGTTTGTACGCAGGGTGACTGTTTAACATTATATTACCTGAAGGAACGTTCTAGAATAGTGCGTATTTGGTTGGTCACAAACTTAATCTAATTTGTATTTGACAGCTCTTAAACTAGCGCCATATTTTATTTACCATAAGAACTAGAAAGAAATAGCTAGAATTCGTTTAGTCCTGTCAAATTAAGTCAAAATGTAGTTGGTGGTTACCAACGGCACTATTGTCAGCATTGTCCCGTATGAAATAACTGAAAAATACTCTCTACTATGTCAGTTTTATGCCGATAGTATAGAATAAGGAATAATACTTCGCATAGAACGGCAACTCTCCGCTCCCCACTAGCGGCTGAGCTAGGTTTACCTCACACCCCCTCGGTCTTACGTTAGTCTCCAATCGTATGGGCGTCAGATGTTTTACGCACAAATGCGCGGGTTACCGCGGGTACGACGCCAATGTGTAGTGTCTCTGTAAAACAAGGTATTTTGTAGGAAGTGTCCGGGATGAGGCAATAGATACAAAATTATCTTTAGTCCTAAAACTGCAATCTTGATAGAAAACGTCTTTAATGGCAACACATACAGCCCTGTGTTGCCGTTTGATAAGAGTAGATTTTTTTATACCAGTTTTATTGGTCTTTAATTTTTAATTATTTCTGCTAGTATGAATGACAATGTACTTTTAGGTAATATATTGAGGAATCAGCAACCCTGTACATCTCACAAATAATATAATTGGACAATAGTCGCGTAATTCGTGTACGCTTTTTCGAAGTAATAAATTTTTATATCGTAGATATGCTGTTAGACGTAAGATATGTTAACATAGTCCAGTTGGTATATTTCAATGTTCCGCTTAACCTGGTAACCATTTTGAAAATAATTAGCAACCATTTTATGGCTGAATCTAAATGGTATTCAATATTCATATAACCCTTTCTAATGTTAATATACCTACCTACCTAATAATAATTATATTAAATATTGGGATTCCTTGATGGCTTGAAACTGAGAGATATAAAAAACTGAAAAACGAATTTGAATCTAAAATTGCAACTCTAGAATTCTTGGGAGTTGAAATTGGTATCTTAGAATGTGAGTATCTGATTCAGTTTCAGTCATTCTTGTGATAATCAATGTTTATCAACTGGTACTTAGAGATGTATATTATAAAGTTCTGCTATATGGACATAGGAATGTAAAAAGTGTATCCAAAAGGAATGGAAAACCAAATTGATAAGCTCCATAGTCTGACAGTAAGGTAGTTGGTAAGTGTCAAAAACTATACGTTGAAAATAGACACAAATTGACAGCCAAATGTGAAAACTGAATAGAAATTCGTTGAAACATTAATTAGTTACAGCGCCATCTAGGAGTAAGAAGAAAATTGCAACAGGAACACGTGACTAGTGGCAACTACCCTATTTCTTGGTGGGATTTTCGTTTTATATTCCTATGTCAACAATATCATTGTATTTCAAACTAAACCTATTCAATGCATACTAAACATATATTATATAATTATATCTAGTCTTGTCATGGAAACTTCTTTTTGTATTAAATGCTTTGTGTTGAAAGTGATGGAACGGCACAAAAATAATAATAGTTAAAAATAGTCTGTGTAAAGTTGTTGTTGGTACGGTCTGGTTGTACGAAAGTTAGGAATAGGGTTGAAATAATGCTTTATGTATGGTAATGTTTAATCTAAACACAAAAGTATTCATGTTTATGTCATTATTTTAAATAAATTATGAGAAGCAGAGCTATTGAATAAGGGGTGAGTTACTACTACTCAGTTGCATTGATTGGCAGGAATATCTAGATGAACGATGAAAAAAAATGAATAACTAGGTGACGAAATATTCACCCCAAAATGATATAAATGTGTACCCTACGAAATCTGTAGTGTGGGATAGCAATTAAAACAAAAAGAAGCTCAAATCCCGCGTCTAGAGGCCTAGCCGACCGCATGTTTCAATTTATTACAAAAATGTATTGGATTAGGTTCCAAGGTTACGATTACGATGTATTAATAAATTTTGTTTATATGATTTGATCTCATAGCTTCTGACTGGTTGCTTCGGCAATTATTCAATTAAATTGTATTATTTTGGCAAATAAAATGCCATTATCGGAAATATTATATTTTAATTTGTAATGTTATTTTTGTAAAATATTAATTTGTCTATCATGAATCATCACAAGATGTTGTGACCATTAAAATGGCCAAACAAACTTATGAATTCATTTAGAATAAATAAAGAAGGTTCTTTTTAAGTTAAATAATTTAGTACAAAAATATATTACTTTTATTTTCTTCACCATTGTAGCGTGTGTCAATTTATTTTATTTTTTCTTTCCAAGCAGATGAATTCTGTGCAATAGTTTCATACCCAAGAATGTATTTAATTATTTCTATCTTGAACTGACTGTAATGTCATAAAATTTCCTTACGATATTTTTAAGTAAGTGATGAGATTATTTATATTATCATAATTTGCAAGTATGGTTTGTATTTATTGTACAAATAAAAATTTTACATTAAAATGAACACTTATTTTATTTATCACTTCTCTTACATACTAACAATTCATAAAATCTGTTTAATAAAATAGTATAATAATAAGAACAGTGAACATTTATATAAAATAGTACCAAGCGAGAATTCAGTTTTGTTCAACATTTTGGACAATGAACATTACTAATGTTAACATTTAGGATCTTACCCAATTATTGATCTGAGAGCTCAAAGTAGATATTGTGCTTATTAATTATTAGAAATACTAACATTGTATAAGATACATTGATTAAGAAACTGTGAACTAATCATTATGCAGCAACATTTATCACAAAAACATAACATAATGATTAATGACACTGGGTACAGGCCTCCCCTTAATTAACTGGAGGAGGTATGGAGCAAACTCCATCATGCTGCTCCACTGCAGGTAGGTGGAGCCGTTTTTACAGCCAATAGCCGGGACCAACTGCTTAATATGCCCTCTGAAGCACAGAATCATCTTACTTTTTTGGACAATCAGAATCATTAAGACAGAGAAAGAATACCCTTTGGTATTATCATATTATTCAACATAGAACCATATTACCGGTTGCCATATAACCATAAAGTTGAAGTTGAACCATATTAAATCTAGTTATTTCCAGTCTCGTTTAGTTCATTGTAAACCCTCAAATACCAAAAACTGGTCCCGTAGTCCATTTTGTCCCCCTATTCCACCATCTGGCAACACATACATTAGCCCATCTCCTTCTTTTTTTGGTGAAAACTGTTGTAAATTCTTATTGCTGAGTTCTAATTGATCCAGTCTCCACGCAGCAACATATCTGGATTTACCATGTCTTGAGAAGACATAAACATTACTGGGGTCAGATTTGTGTGCATCTGCAGAGTTGTTGATTAGAAGAACTCCACAGATGAGGGCCCAATGAGCGGTATGGCCGTGCCGTTGACAGGGAGAGTGGTTGCAGTCTGCATCATAACTGGTGTCACGGAAGTTAAAGAAATTGGAAAAATGATAAGACATCATTTACACACTAATATTTAGAGAAAATTATTTTGTTTTTATATGAAAAGGATACGGAACTAACAGTACAGCGCCGTTCAATAATTTCTCAATAATATCCTCACTAAACAGGCCTCCAGTCTTCAAATTAAAACTAACATTTTCAATTTCTGCTAAACTCAGCACCTTCTCGGCCAATTTTACCATGTTCTTGCAACTGAACATCTCTCCATTGCTGGTATATCCTTCCAGCTTTGATATGTTTAGTATTTCATCCGGTGAAACTTCTCCATTAACCAACATGGATAGAGCAACAAGACCGCAAGTGGGTCCTACTTGCATAATAGGCTCAAATTGCTTGTATTTGTATTTATAAGGAGGCTCATAGAGACAGAGCTTGTACTTCGCGCAGGCTTCCCATAAATCTTGATATTTTGTCTCCCACTTACAAACATCTTGGTTGGTGTAAGGAGAGATGTATGGTGGCGGAGTTTTTGGCGAATCTGGGATTAACGGTAGCGGCGGCGGCGGCGGCGGTGGTTGTGGAGTAGAACTCATTGTCACGATTGTACAGGAAGATACATAAGAAATGGAACTGTTTATATGTTTAATAAGTATTCATCTCAATACATTTCTATTAAAATTATGTCACGCAAGAAATATCACTAAAATGGATCTCATAATTGAAAGCTTGCCGTTACTAGGAAGCCAGTATATTTAAGGAATCCTGCACTTCCATTGAAGTATTTTTTCTAAAATTAAACCTACCTAACCCATTTTAGCATTTCGACGTTTAACAGCTGATTGATAAGTCTTGCCTTTTTTACAACAACTAAACCCATAGTTATTTTTGAAGAAAGACAAAGCAATTATTGTAGTACTTGATTTTTTTTGTTTGAAGTTAAAAAAAACATTAAAAGCTGTTAAAAAAATTGTTGAACAGTTTTTATTTTATCATGAAATTACATTACTTATTATAATAATGGATGTTTTACTATAGATTTTTATATATTTCTGTAATATTACTATCTCTTTCTATTATAAGAATTGTATCATAAACTAATGACGGAAAATCACCGGAACTCGGAACTATGAATGAATGGAACGAGGGCGTGGCGGGCGAATCATTCTTCTCGTTCAGTTCACTCACTCAACAGATGGTCGATGCAACGCGAGTTGTGCGGTGAAAGATAATTTGATGGTGCAAGTACCTTAATTATATAGTACAGTGAAAGAGAGAGCTTTCTCAACCGCGATTGTGAAACCGGTTCTGCAAGTAACCAATTCATCATGACGGAGCCACGGAAAAACCATCTCAATATAGATGGGGCCCAAGTGAAAGACGAGGAGAACGTCGCTTCGTATAAGCCAATTCCGGAATCTGATCAAGGTAATGTTCTTACTTTCTATATTTACAGCATTTATAGGCTTAATAATATTTAAAATTTAATTTAAAACTACTTAAAAGTTACTTTAGATACGAAAATGCTGAATCTTCGATAAAATGATTATTTTCTTAACTTATATAGGTATATAAAAAAAAAACTTTAATTGTCATTGTTAAATCATGTATGCTACAATGCAACAATGTTAACGACAGTAAAGTACTTTGTTTACTATTTCTGGCTTTTGTCAATTCATTCCGACTCTTATCACTTTTTATGTTATCTTATCAGTGACAGCCGACAAAACGTCAAAAGCACTCGCATACTCCGACCAAATATGGAATGTATAGCCTTGGCCTTTATGCCTTATACATACACTATTTTTTCTAATACAAATTAGAAAATCCTTTAAAATCTTGGAGAATATAAATATTATAAAACCGATGGATTGGCGTGCGATGCAAACGGATAAATATATTTATGGAATGAAATTCATTTATGAATATTAATATGACCTACTTAATTCGGTCGGATTATAAAGCGCTTTTTCCGGGCGTACGCTGTCGGCGCCATTTTGTCAAGTCGCTGAGTTCGCTGAATGATGCAACGCGGCCGCTTGTTTGCACTATAAAAACATTTTTAAATGTTTTACGATTTGAATTTCTGGGACCTAAGACTACGTGACTGCAAGAATGACTGGTAATTACAATATTCACTTTAATTTTGGTGCTATTTTCAGATATTTAAGGTCTCGCAAAGGCATGGTAACCAATTTGATTACTACTATCCTTTTAAAGCAGTAAATTGATTGATTGCTGTTATTTAAATTGCTTCAATTGACTTCCCTATGAGTGTGCCTGTACTTGTCATGAGACAGTGTTATCTACTTACTTATTATGTATTATTCAATTTAACATAGGTAGATGTTAAATTGAATAATACCTTATGTGAAATTTTATTCCTAACTTTATATGATGTTTCAGCTACCGAATTAGAATATATTGATGCAGACGCGGAGTACATACAGTTAGACCGCACAGAGACCCTAGAAACTGAAATGCAAGATGACAATGATGACAATTGGGACTCGAAAAACATTACAACAATGTTGAATTTATACCTACAAAACTTGGATAAGTTTAGGAATCCTAAAGTAAGGAAAAAGAATCTCTGGATAGACATCGGAGCAGCTGTAGGCAAGACACCAGACAGCTGCGACAAAAAGTTTAGAAATCTAAAACAAACTTACTTAAGACTACTCAAAAAGAAAAACACAGATGGCTGTTCTCATATAAAATGGCCATATTTTAATATATATGATCAAATATACTGTGTTGATGGTGAATATCAGCCTGAGATACAACAGAAAATATTAGAAGTCTCAAATGAAGGTGTTGTTGCGAAAGCGTTATTATCAATACGATCAGGAACTACATATGCAACAGAATTAAGTGAAAATGGACATAGTTCTAACCCAACAGATGAAGAACGAAAGAAAGTTACCAAGAAAAGATATGCTGAACTAAAGAGAGTGACTTTGGAAATGAGAGACAGACAAAGAATGGTTGAAGAGAAGTTAGATAGGTTAATAAATATTGTGGAGGAATCAAACAGTATCCAAAGAGAAAGAAATGCGTTATTTGAACAATTCTTGGAGAAATTAAACCAAAATCGTTAAAACTATGAATTTAATAATTATTAATTATAAGTATCTTTATTTATTTGACTGTGGTACTTGACAAATTATAATTTTTTGAATAATATAAATTATGAATTACAAATTATTTTAATATTTACTCCATTTTTTTATTATTAGTTTTAATTGACCATAACCAATCCCATCATGGCTACAGACCTGTTTTTTTTAAACTAACTCCTTTTTAGGATTCAACGTAATTAAATCTTAAAGATAAACTTGTTGAAGGTCAATATTACAGTAATTATTGATTCTACGTCATTTCGCAAAGTGTTATGTCTGAAAAGAAATGACTAGAATCTTCAATAGCACATTTCTTCTAAACTAATTTATAGAAACATTACATAAGGTCATTGTATAACAAGAGAAACATATTTAACACCAGGCACTTTCTGATTACCTAAGACCACATCAAATTTTTACATCTCACAACATGGCCCCTGATCCTAATACTCTCAGAAAATCTACGAAAATTTACGTTTAATTAAGACATAGGTAGGTACTTTTTAATGTATCAATTTCAAATAGGCTAGTTTCTACTACTTTTTACTAAACATCAAAACTCGAATTTATTATTATTTGTATAAAAAAGCACTGTGACGTCATAGAACAACGTGATAAAATGTCAGAATTATTATTACGTTTCTCTTCAAAAAGTTAAATTCATAAATAAGTTAAATTGAAAAAAGAAAATGTTTCTCGTTAGTTTTTGATCTGTCTCTATTTAGTAATCAGAATATAATAATTTATCCTGAACTTGTTCACGACCCAATTTCGTAACAAATAAATTTTGGACATCGACGGATAGTCATATCATGGAATAAACCGAAATTAAAGTATGTATTACCTATCTCTGTACATACCTGTTGAGGGGTGTATTAGACCCCAAATATTGTTGTACTTATACCTACCAAGAAACTAAACATAATTTACTCTAAAAAGGCACAACAACTGTCCGTTTACACAAACTGTTAATACTAGTATTTTAAAACACGTTTGTGTATCACGATCTATCGATTTACACTTTAAATTGAGAGAACGATCTAACGAATCCGGTCAATTTACGGCTCTCCTAGAGCAGAACAGACTGATTCACAACTGATTGGTTCATAAACGCGAACTGTATTAGTTTTTCTATTTGAAATCAGATAAGAAATGTTCATTAGTGGCATAGATAACACTAAGGTAAGTCGTGCTATGTGCCTTAACTAATTTTTTTTTCACTTAACTATAATTTTGTGAGAGTGGAAAAGGCAAAAGTGTTGTCTCGGGATCGTAATTTGTGGAATAGTGGTCTCTACCTACTCTAATGCGAGATAAGCGTGATCTAGAGCGAATAAATTTCATTTATTTTTTTCATTTCATTTCTTATGGTTTGTATGTTATTTAGATATTAAATACAGACACAGTGCTTAGAAGATTTTCCGCACAGCTTTTTTTTTTAATTTAAATCCGGTTCATATTCATATTTTAACCTATAATAAAAATTAAAGTAAATAAAAAATAATTCGCCTTACTATTATTATAAGCCTCGTTGGTTGCCTAAAATTATCGACGAATTAATAGGCTAGTTTCCAAATAGTCAAATCAGTTACTTTTACTAAACGTCAAAACACGAAATTACTATGGAATTTGTATGAAAAAGCACACGTCGGACTTATACGCACGTAGGTTTTTCTTGATTTAAATTCATAAATAAGTAAGAAAAATGAAAATGTTATTCGTTAACTTTAGATCTGTCTTTATTTAGTAATCAGAATTTTATAATTTATCTTGAACTTAGTATAACAGCCTCCGTGGTCTAGTCTAGTGGTTAGAGCGTTAGGCTCAAGATCTGGAGGTCCGGGTTCGATTCCCGATGGGGACATTGTCGAAATCACTTTGTGAGACTGTCCTTTGTTTGGTAAGGACTTTTCAGGCTTGAATCACCTGATTGTCCGAAAAAGTAAGATGATTCCGTGCTTCGGAAGGCACGTTAAGCCGTTGGTCCCGGCTATTAGCCGTAAAAACACCTCCACCAACCCGCAGTGGAGCAGCGTGGTGGAGTATGCTCCATACCCCCTCCGGTTGATTGAGGGGAGGCCTGTGCCCAGCAGTGGGACGTATATAGGCAGTTTATGTTTTATTTATGTTATGAACTTAGTACATGACCCAATTAGCTACGGGAATATATAGTTTCCTTGGTATCCGATAACGTTGAATTCTAAAAAAGTGCTATTTTTTTTTTTACATTATGCAATTCTTGAATATTTTTGTTCTGACACGATGATGTCCAGTTCTGGTGTTCTCTCATTCACCCCCTTGCGAAGTCAGGGCGTGAAATTGCGGCTAAACTCACACATTGTTACGTCATCGCGCCAGCTGCCAGGTGGTCAATACAATAAGGGTGCGCGAGTCTGTGATAACGCCCTTTTCACATTGACCGGGAGAGGCGGCGATGCGATTTAAAGGGTTAGGAACACAAACAGCCTTTACAATACAATCCAAAAACTCAAAGCATATACTTAATACGAATCTTACCCTATTTTCTGCCCTGAAAGGAAGATCAGAGAGGTTAAAATGGCCACATCGAAGCAATTCATCTAAGAAAGCAATATTGCATTTTGACATTTGCGCATATAAAAGTAAGTGCGCAATGCAAACAAATGTCAAATTGCAATATTGCTTTCTTAGATGAATTGCTTCGATGTGGCCATTTTAACCCCCCAGGAGCCGATTTTTATCAAAATTGGTTATTGTATAAGTAATCTTTCTTTCGATGTCATTGGGAGTCGCTTTCAAGGATAACCATTGTTTGAGTCCGCCCTTTGTAACATTAGCTCACGACATTATCCCAATTGGGGTATTCAGATGTACATCCACCGCAAGATGAACTACTCACGCCTCACCGAGCTTTCTGTTAGACAAACGTCATAGATGGTGAGCCGTATCGCAGCCTATAATGGTCCAGTCAACTGTGTTAGTGACACACCTTTGTAAGATGACTGAAAACCAGCGCTGGATGGTGCCACAGAATGAGTCCATCACAGCACAAGCTGAACCGTTTCCTTTTGCCCGTATTCATAATTACCCAGTAATGTAAAACTGTTACTGGCAATAAATTTATTCTTATTCCTAACATCTCACGTGTAAAGAGAGAATTAAATCGAAAGAGTATGAGTCGGACGGACGGGAACCCGCAGCCCTTGTCAAGGAACGAGTGTGTTATCCATTGCACCACCGGGTCCACATCCCGATTATTTTTCGGTATACCTATATTATTGCCTGTTCTCTTTGTGAGTTTCGCCTAAACATGTATAAGTGCTATAAAAGCAAAATCTCTTCTTATCGTGTGGGTTGTGAGGTAGAATACCAGCCTCATCAACCCTGGTGTCAGGGTTATGATTGAGCCGCCAAAGGCCCCTGACATGGCTCACGTAACGATTACTCACTTACATCAGTAAATAGCAACCGGGACCAACATACCTCTTTTGAAATTTATAAATTCCCTAAATATCTGGTATGGTAAAGATTGCTAAAACTCGCAAGAAAACAGTTTGCGCGTAAACCATTGAATGTTTAATGCTCAGCAGCGCATAGGCTTTCTTTATGTCCCTGGTCATCCACGGAAAATGTAGAAAAAAATCACTGACAATCTTACATCTTCCCTAGCATCCCGTTTTTCACATTCCGCTTACCTAACCTAAAGATTTGACAGGTCCGATTTTTTACAAAAGCGACTGCCTGTCTGACTTTCCAACCTGCGAAGGGAAAACCAGCCCGATACAGGTTAGGATACATACCTTGTAAAATGCGTTCTACCGACTGGGCTACCACGGCTCTCGACAACTTTACATATATTTTAATTTTATTAGTTTATTATTTTATGTCGGGCTATCCTAGGACATAGGCATTTTCCGCCACTCCTGTCTCTTGCGTGTTGGCCATCCTTATTATATTACCACCTTTGATTGGTCTCTCTTCGCCTTTTCCCATCTCTTTTTCATATCTTTAAGTACACTTTTTTATGCAGACCGTTACTTTTTAAGAAAAAAAAAAAACTTATAATAAACCACCGGTTTCATCAGCCGCAAGAATCGCAACCGTTGCGTCAGTCTAGAAGGAGCCTTAGGGTAAAGAGGTCTAAAATACCGCAGCGCTTTAGTTGCCCTTCAGTGTTTTACTTAGCTTGTTGTGTGTGACATAAAATGTGTGTACACTTTGAAATGTGCATACAATTTACATAGATATTCCTTCCGGGCATAATTGTCGTTAAGTTGTTTTATACGATTAAATGATCCAAGGACTTCCAGATGTCGCGTATGGGTGGATTAATGCAGTCATAGTTATTCTTACAATTGCCAATTGATGTTGAGATCGAAAGTATTTTAAATTGGGGACTAGATAAGGTTTCATGCAGTAGTTCCATTAAATAAAAACAGTTCTGCATTCGTGTTCCAGTGAAGAAAGTATGTAAGTGTTGTATATAGAGGAATTTAAATTGTAGATTTTTTGATTTTATATATAATTTTTGAACTATGTTGGGCTTTGTGTTGGAAAATAGGTAGATACCTACGCCATTTACAAAGAGCTTCTTTTTTGTTTACCATTGGTGACTGAACTTTTGAAAAACTCCATTTTCGTATTAGTTTTTTGATGATGAAGAAGAAATATCAGGAGGAAGGATCTGTATTGGGCTGGCTTCCCTTCGCGGGTTGGAACTTGGAAGATCCGATAGGCAGTCGCTTTTGTAAAAAACTGGACCTGTCAAATCTTTAGGTTAGGTAAGCGGACTCTGTGGGAAAACGGGATATTGCTAGGGGGATGTGTGTATCAAAGGATCAGACATTTGTAGTAAATTATTTCGTCGCCTTTCAGTGAAAGCCACGTAAACGCCTTTTGAAGAATCACATTATGATGTGATTTTCTTTCAAACACCAGGGTTGCTGGGGTTGGTAATCCACTTCAGAACCGACAAGAAGGTAGTAGTTACGCATTAGGCCGGGTTTCCACTGACGCGGAGATGGGCGGAGAAGAGCGGAGATGTACGGATTTGACCAATCACAGCGTTCGAGAGAGAAGCGTTCGAAAAACGAAGACTCTGTCACTCTCTCCCTCACGGTGATTGGTCGATTCCTGCACATCTCCGCACAGCTCCGCGTCAATGGAAACGCAGCTTCATAGCTAGGTATTTAAAAAGCCGTTAACCTCAAGAGTACTAAGAACAATGCTCTACTTCTAATAATAGTTTTACCATTTACTCTAACGTTTATCCCATTATGTAATTGTCTAAAAGTGTGTCGTCCATTGAACGAGGCTATACATAGTGACTAGGTACGTACGACAGGTTCCATTTCACAGTGTTGTTTAGTGAAGTATAATATTCTAGTTTCGTGTCGCTTCTGGGGGGGGGGGGGGGGGGGGGGGCTAAAAACGTCACGTCGAAGCAATTCATCTCAAAAAGCAATATTGCTATTTAACATCATTATCTTGATATTTACTTTCAAAGTCAAAGTATTTATTGCACATCATATGGTAAAGTTGTTATAAATATCCCTCCCGTGTCTTTTTTCCCTCTCGTGTTTGTAATTTACTTTTTTTACGTGTAATGTTGTTGAAGTTAAGCAACTTTCGCAAAGGCCGGTCTTAGGATGGGTGACCATAAAAAAAAAAGATTTCATCTCGTGCTTCGGAAGGCACGTTAAGCCGTTGGTCCCGGCTGCATTAGCAGTCGTTAATAACCACCAATCCGCACTGGGCCCGCGTGGTGGTTTAAGGCCCGATCTCCCTATCCATCCATAGGGGAGGCCCGTGCCCCTGTAGTGGGGACGTTAATGGGCTGGTGATGTGATGATGACGTGTAATGTATATTATTTATAACGTAATATTTATTAAACTTTAAATCCAAAAAGTGCCACGTAATTCAAGTCACATAATCTAAAAAAATGACACTTGCTTGAAATTCTCATTTAGACTTCTGCGAATTCGAGCCCCAAAAGAACCGCGATGGAACACCATCAGTCCGACATTATTGTCTTCTTTTTACAACGTTGAACCTGATTTAAACTTCACGAGAACACTGTTCACTCCCGTGGAGATTTTGGGGATTCGTACTGAAAATATTCAAACCCAAAAAATAAAAAAAAAATAGCTTTTAAAAAGGTAAAAAATAGCTTACTGACGCGATTCTCTGAAAGTCAGACTGAAGGTATTCATTGGATTTGAATACCTGCTTAGTAGTAAATATAATTGGATATAAAATATATTTGTAATTGAATTCGAAACGTATCGCTATAAAGTGTAATTCATTAACTGCGTCACAATAAGATTGCAAGGTCAGTTTCTATGTTGGTATTAATTTACTAAAAAAATGCATATAAATAATTTTACTTTTTTTTTCTTGTGGGTTGTTACACCAATGACCGACCTCTCCAGTGTCAAGGTTTCTTTTGAGCCGCCAAAGGCCCATTTGATGGCTTATGTAACGACCACTTACTTATGTAACGGTACATACTTAAGTAAATCCTGGCCGGGACCAACTGCTTAACATCCGAAGTACGGATCATTTTACATTCGGACAATCAGGTGATCAGCCTGCAATGACCTAAGCGAACTAGGGATCATAAGGGGAGTGATTTAACTGTTTTCATTAATAAATTTCAGTTACAGAGCGTTGGGCTCACGATCTGGAGGTCCGGGTTCGATTCCCGATGGAGACATTTTCGTTTGGTAAGGACTTTTCAAGCTTGAATCACCTGATTGTCTGAAAAAGTAAGACGATTCCGTGCTTCAGATGGCACGTTAAGCCGTTGGTCCCGGTTAATAGCTGTAAAAACACCACCCCGCAGCGGACCAGGGTGGACTCCCTTCCAACCTCCGCCTGTGCCCAGCAATAAGACGTATATAGGCTGTTTATATGACCGTTGTTCATTAGGAAACATCAGATCGAGCGGTTTTACCGCTAAAAGTTCATAAGGCTATACGAATGGATGTGTCTATGCCAAATAAAAATTTAGTAGTAACACGTCCCTGTTTCGTACCTATAAGTATACGGATCATCTCAACTTATATGCACCTGCCTAATTCCTCGTTTTAACATTATGTACGGGACCTTTAAAAAATAATATTCTCTCGTACTTGACGAATTTTTTGGCACTGGTTCCGTGGTATTCTTTTATTGTGTTCTTCTCAAATTATAAATGCATGTACATTGTTAAATACTGGTTTTGTATACGTGTGTGAAGGGTCGCATTGATTTTGAGTTCCTTAGGGTAGCTCCAACTGAGGACGAACGTTGGTTTGTGTAAAGTTTAAGACGTAAGAACTTTGTTATTTCATTTTTATATGTGGAAACGTGTAATTGGCCTTCTGCTATGTACCTTTGTATGTATGTGTGAAGCTGTTAGCTCCCTGAAGAAAATAAAATGGAGTCGCGGTAGGTTCGAGTCACATCTTTGAATATGGATATTAGTTTGAAATCAATCTTTTTGTCACAGAATTTCGGCCCCCATCCAAGGCAAGCCTCAGCAAGTCCAAGGAGCGCGTGTCAGACCCTGCAGAGGAGAAGCTGCTGACGAAGGAAGACGAGGCCAGGATCGTGACGCGAGTGGACATGACGGATGCTGACGCCAAATACGTGGTCGGCGACCACAGGAATGGCGACGCCAAGATCGAACTTGATGCTAATAAGCGGGTGAGTTATGATAACTATACAGACGTCATACAACAGCGTATTGACATTGATTTATTTAACAGTGCAAGTGGTGTGAATGCGAAGCCTTTTCTGCTTCCACTTGCCCAGGCAGACCTCGTCATATCTTGAAGTCCCATGTAATAGGGATGCCTATGTTATTAATCGGGCACACCTGGAAACCACGTGACATAAATTATCTATAATCATCATCTCCCTAGCATTATCCCGTTTTTCACAGGGTCCGCTTACCTAACCAGAAGATTTGACAGGTCCAATTTTTGACAGAAGCGATTGCCTGTCTGACCTTACAACTCGCGAAGGGAACACCAGCCCGATACAGGTTAGGTCACATACCTCCGAAAATGCATTTCTCGGGAATGTCGGTTTCCTCACGATGTTTCCCTTCACCGCTGAGCACCTGATAATCATTTATGATCCAAGCATGAATTCGAAAACAAATTCGACAATCATTAAAGTGAAAGGCAAGCGTTCTACCAACTGGGCTATCACGGCTTAAAAAGTTGAATTCAGTGGTATAAGGCTCAAGCCGGGATTCGAAAATTACATATTTTATGTGCGATCTAGTGTGCTACATAATGACGTTGCGTTTCAGTGGGCCTCTCACTAGAGAATACAATGTTTTTGCAGTAGGCTTATTCACTATTAAATAAAAAAATACATAACAGTAATTACATTAACTTTCTGGTCAACTAATGAAAGCAAAATTATCTATTTGGTATAATTGGAGTCTCGGAAGTAAAAATAAGTGATTCTACTTTTCTTAAAGATATTTGAAGATGCAAAAACTTTCATTTCAAGATATGAAATGCATTGACATTAAAGATATAAGATCGATTAAAGATTTAGAAGCATTTTATAAGGAAGACGGCTCGGTGAGTTTACATTATATAAACAAAGACAGTTTACAAAATATCTACGTGCATTCATCTCTCTCACAGAACAGATATGGTCGATTTTTGTTAGATTGCCGGCAGTGAGTGAGTGCATTTGGGTCTCCCCTCATCACTCTGAGGTAGTGTTGCCGAATAATCGATTATCGATTATGGACCTCCTAATAAATTTAAATGTCCTAAAATAAATCGATATAATAAAATTGTAGAATTTTCAATATGGATTTCAAGATTATTTGGGGGCATCGAAAATAATCGGTTAAAAATCGGTATGTAGTCGATTATCGGGCAACTCTACTCAGAGAGTGTTACGTGCTACGGCTCCCCCACGCAGACTCAACTCAATTTAGAAGATTGTTTTTCATTGTTTCAATGATTTCAGTTCAGTTATAACGCGCGCGTCACGTATTTTCCATCCCCTTTTGATTCGCTTAGCAGATGATTTCCGGGATAAAAACTAGGCTTTTTTTCCGTAGGTTTAAAATATGTCCATACCAATTTTCGTCTAAATAGGTTCAGCAGTTTAAGTGTGAAAAGTTAACAGACAAGCATATTTACTTTCGCATTTATAATATTAGTGTGGACACTGGACACGTTCGTAATTGGGCCGCATTTGTACCAATTGTTTGTCTGTAAGTAATTGTTTATGTAAGGAATGCGTTTCTTTTGTGTGCTATAAAGATTTATTGTTTTGATCTAGTCTTCTTCTAAATAAATAAATAAATCAAATAAATAAATAAATCGTGTGGGTTGTGAGGTGAATTACCAACCTCATCAATCCTGGTGTAAGGTTTATTATTGAGCCCCTAAATTCCCCTGACATGGCTCATGTAGTAACCGGGACTCGGGACCACCGGCTTAACGTGTCTTTCGAAGCTCGGACCATCTTACTTCCAGGCAATCAGGTGATCAGCCTGTAATGTCCTAACCAAACTGGGGATTACAAAGATGATTTTTGTGATGTGTCCCCACCGGGGACCGAACCCGGGACCACCGGATCGTGAGCTCAACGCTCAACCACTGGACCACAGGCCGTTTTTGATCTAGTGTGGTAGTATAAGACTATGGTCTCTAATACCGTTGAAAATACCTAAACTTGCCATGTTTCCGCTTAGCTGAGTATCCTGCTCACTTCCAGTTAAGAATGGTGTTGTCCTGTGCAATGGAATGCTCACTGGACGCACGTCATTTTAGTTCGCCATTCCAAATATAAGTACAGTGACGCCTACATAGTTTTTTTGCGTTCCGCGTATTCTGGGTAAGCTGCAAACAAAACCCATCCAGAAAGACTTACGACGACGATAAAAAGGCAATTTCTAAAGAACATTCTCGCCATCATCGACACAAACAAGTTGTCATTATATTCCGTTTTGCCAGCAGTCTTTAGCCTATGGACATTTTGTCGTCAGAAACTTTTCACATATTGTTCCATCGACACGATGATAAACCTATAAGTTTTTTGACTATAGACCTTTCCATCTACGGAGATTTCGCCGGCAATCCGATATCCTAAAAACGCACTTTATTTTTTTATTCCGGTAAACTTTCAACTTCTAACACAAAAATACGCAAGATGGAGGCACGGTCACGAGTACTAATATGTATACACTTTGACACCATGTCACATTTAACTTTTTTGACAAATCAAACCGTAAGTCTCATTAAATGTCAAATATGATAGTGCGACAGGGTTCTAAATTGGGTACATGATATTGCTTATGATTGGTGGGCAAAACTTTTGTGATCATGTGTTCGGATAGGTATACCATACAAATAATGAATGTCTTGCAAGAAAGGTGGTATGTAACCAAATTTTTCAATCAGTAAGTGTGTACCTAATATGGGTCTGTATGCGGTAAAGGGTTAAGATAAGCGAAATTACAAAAAATACTCATATCTACTTTACTTACTAATTGACTTGATCATATTGATTCAAATGTCACGTAGGTATAGATAGGCTACACTCAGCATTCTTGCTATTCTGTTTATTTAAAACGTGCGTGGCTGGCTGTATTTAAAGATATATACCAGTTATGATCACGTTCATAAAGATAAACTGTGTATTATGTAATGTATACGTTTTTACAATAAGATTGACATTCAGAATTTGCCTTTGAACTGTTTTAAGACAGTAGTTAAACAGAAATTTGCAAAAAAGGTTATTTTGAGGTTAGTGATTATTTAGAAGATATGAATTGGCAGGCAGCAAAATTACTCAATTGTGTAACAATATTTTATGTTTTTTTTTAAAGAACGTCTAGGGCCTTGTGCCGAGTTTTTTCTTGCAGCTTCTTTTCCCCGGCTATACAGGTTGTGAGAAGCTGCAGTAGTTTTAGGCGGATGAGGCGTTCGTTATGTAAAAATTGACGATTCAAAGTGTAACTATGATACCTATTGAATAAATATATATTTGAATTTGAATTAAAAAATAAGATTTCTGTACCAATACATAGTATCGGTCCGTTCTTATTCGGCCAAGTAAAGAATGCCATCTGCGGCAAATCTACTTGGCCGGACAAATGGGGAGCGCTGAAGGCTCTCACCCGGAGTGCGGGTGCGGGGCGAAGAGTGTCCCTTCTATACGTAGTATTATTCTTTTTTCTATGTCATACTATGTTGTACCATAGAACAAACAATACACGTACGGAACGGTAACTCCGCCCGCACCAATCCGTAGCGGTCAACGAGGTAGATTTACCTCACCCCCTCTTATCTGGGTCTTACTTTCGTGAGCTTACGTTACGTTATATTGTAAAGACTGGTTATCATTGTCCTAATGAGATCAAAGGTCATTTGTCGGTTATCATCATGTTATTACCGGTTGTATATTATCTATAATAAATTACGAAAGTTATGAATTGTAGACTTGTTTTTAAGTAAGTATATTATAATTATTTATTGGTCTTTAAGGCATAATGACAGAAGAAATGATTTGCTAATTGACGTGTTTTGTTCTGGAAAACAGTTATTTTTAATTGATAAATAATTATTACGTGCTTAGAACAGTTTAAGATCGGTAATGGAATTCCATTGAAACCGCACTACAGTCTTATTTGTTAGAAGGTCGTGCGCGAAACACAATCACAATGAGAGTAGATATAGGTAAAAAATAAGTAAGTTCTGTAATAATACAGGGTTCTCACTTTGAGGTTGTAGGTTCGAATCCCAGCACTGGCCTAAACCAATGTATGTCGAAATTGTTTTCGAATTCATGTTTGGATCATAAATGATTATCACGTGCCCGACGGTGAAGGAAAGCATCGTGAGGAAACCCTCATTCCCGAGAAACGCATTTCGGAGGTATGTGACTTGTATTGGGTTGGTTTTCCCTTCTCGGGTTGGAAGGTCAGACAGGCAGTCGCTCCTGTAAAAACCGGTCCTGTCAAATCTTCAGGTGAGGTAAGCCGACCCTGTGGAAAACGGGACAATGCTAGGGAGATGATGATGATGATTATGTAGACAACATAAGGTTATGCCAAAAAATAGTAATTGGAAATCTATGCTAAATAATTTAAGTAACGATGCTCTATGCTACAAGGCTACAATAATATGTAATTATGTATAGAGCGCATAAGACAGAGTATGGAAGTGAAATAAAAAAAGGCAAAACAAAAATTGCCGTGATTATTATTAATATTGCGTATGGCAGACAAAAATAATATATCCTGCGTGGATCATATATCCAGCTGAAGCTCCCCTAACCAAGTCTCTGCCGCATCCGCACACAATGCAGCTCGGCTATACCACCTGGGAACCGGTGCAGAGGGCACTCGTTCACTATGTGAGATATGGTTTGATCCGGGTGACCACATTCACAGTATGGCGACTCCTTTAAGCCCCATGCCGCCGTGATGTGGACAAACGTTGTTTTCTTTTAATTCTTAAAAATACAATTTGAAGAAGTTTTATCTACATAAACAAGCAGCAAGGTTATTAACGACTGCTTATGCAGCCGGGACCAATGGCTTAACGTGCCTTCCGAAGCACGGAGGAGCTCGAGATGAAAACTTTTTTTTGTGGTCACCCGTCCTATGACCGGCCTTTGCGAAAGTTGCTTAACTTCAACAATCGCAGACCAAGCGCTTTTATCGCTGCGCCACCGAGCTCCTCAAATAACTTATGGGTGCAAGTCTATTACAGAGGTTCGCACCGGCGCGGCGCAGGCGCTCTCCGTTTGAGAAGCAAGTCGGTGTATCACAGGACCAACGACTAAGTTTAATTTCCGTAGATAAATATGTTTTTTTTTCTCCCTTTGCAGCAATTCTCCGGGCTAACAAAGGAAGAGCTGCTCAAGTACGCGGACGACCCGTTCTGGGTGCGCCTGCGCTGGTTCATGTTCGTGCTGTTCTGGACGCTGTGGCTGTGTATGTTGGCTGGTGCCATCGCGATCATCATCAGGGCTCCCAAGTGTGCGCCGCCGCCGCCCAAGACCTGGTGAGTTTCGAGAGTTTGTGATGAGTTTTGCGGGAATTAGAATGGTTAGTGCGGGTATAGGAACCAGTCTTGTTCTTCTTCTTCTATCGTGAGACTTGTGAGGTGGATGATCAACCAACCCTGGTGTGGTTTATTATTAAGCCGCCACAGGTCCTTAACATGGTTCATGTAACGACTGCTTACTTACACCAGTTAGTAGTAACCGGGACCAACGGCAGCACGGATCATATTACTCTCGGACAATCAGGTGATCAGTCTGTAAGGTCCTGAGGAAAGTAGGTTCACAAAGTAATTTTTGTTATATTTCTCCACCGGGATTCGAACCCGGGACCCGGAGGTCCCGGATAGGAAACAGTAAGAATTCATCACAAGACGCAAATGGTATGGGGAACTGTCCAAATTTAAGAACACTCAACGCTAGCGACACCTGATGGGAGTATAAGCAGTTTTATCCTCATTCTTAATCTAAACTTATTTAACCAGGTATGAAGTAGGCCCATTGGCAGACCGGACATCAGAAGAGGCTGTTGACTACTCGGAACTTCAGGAGGAGCTGCCGCTGCTGGCTCGCAGCAAGGTGCAGGGGGTTTTCATCAATCCCTGCGCCGACACCTACCAAGTCCTCGACGATGACACTTGCCTCGACCAGTTCACTGCCTTCCTGGAGACAGCCAAGCAGAAGAGCGTCAAGTAAGTCAACCGATTCCCACCAGCATTCAGGGAAGGAAACCTTGCCTTCGCTGCGTCTTTCTTTGACAGTCCGAAGAACTCGACCCAAGCCCTCCTACCACTACTCTTATAAAACTCAAGTGGGACTCTCTATTGTGCTTCTTGCAACAGGACTTTCAAAACCTGGTTTTGCTAGTCACGCTTGCGCCCATGCAAGAGCCCAAACTAACACTAGATGAGGGTGTCGCCGTCGACGGATACGTCAGGGAGGACATCATCATCATCATCTTTGACAGTCGCAAAGCCAAATGAGATGCTCATCATTCAGAAAAGAGATAGAGCGAGAAAGCGTCTTTTCTCTCGAATGCGCGAGAGACTAATCTCCTCAATTGTTCCAGGGTGATAGTAGACCTGACAGCCAACTTCGTGTCCACCAGCCACGCGTGGTTCCTGGCCAGCGAGAATAGTACTTCAGAGTTCGCTGACTACTTTGTCTGGGGCGCCGGGAAAGACTCCGACCCTGATGGCACCAAGCCGCAACTGCCTAATAACTGGGTAAGGAAGTTTTATTGTGACGTAGCATCACGCCTGTTTCCCCGAAGGGGTAGGCAGAAGTGTGTAGTATACACAAATACACCTACTACAATATCCACACACCCACTCTTCGTTAGTTATGTTAAATCCCATGTAATACGATGCGAACCTATTTCCATTAGTCGGACACAGACCTTGGAAACCACAATTTTTATAGTATAGTTGAAATACCCACATTAATAAACATTTTAATAGTGATTGAGAAGGGAATGTTAGGTTGGTTTGGACACGTAGAGCGGATGAAGAATAATAGAATTGCGATAGCGGTATATAAAGCGAATGTTGATGGCAGGCAGAGGAAGACCGAGAAGCACTTACATTGACCAAATTGGAGATGTCCTTAGAAAAAAGATTTAGTACGATCTACTCCGAACCGGCTGCGTGTAGCGATTGATGAATGCGGAGGAAGCAAGAGAAGTGTGTCAGGATCGAAGCAAATGGAATTCTAGTCTCTGCTTACCCCGGTGGGAAATAGGCGTGAGCTTATGTATGTATGTTAAATGGTGCCACACACCGGGCACTCCATGCAAATATTCTGTATTCGGTTAAAATGACTATTTGGATTCATCATCAGCCCATTAACGTCCCCACTGCTGGGGCACGGGCCTTCCCTATGGATGGGTAGGGAGATCGGGCCTTAAACCATCACGCGGGCCCAGTGCGGATTGGTGGTTATTAACGACTGCTAATGCAGTCGGGACCAACGGCTTAACGTGCCTTCCGAAGCACGGAGGAGCTCGAGATGAAAACTTTTTTTTTTGTGGTCACCCATCCAATGACCGGCCTTTGCGAAAGTTGCTTAACTTCAACAATCGCAGACCGAGCGCGTTTACCGCTGCGCCATCGAGCTCCTCTGTATAGTCTAACCTACTTACTTGTATACTGTCTAAAGACCAACTCCACGAAAGTAAATACTTAAACTGAAGCCACCGAGCTTCTATTTGGATTATTATCTCTAAATTATTTTCTATCGCAGGTATCCCGTTACGGCGGCGAGGCGTGGTCGTGGAGCGAAAAGCGGCGCGCGTACTATCTCCACCAGTACCACGTGCACCAAGCCGACCTCAACTTCCACAACAACGCCGTCGTCGCGCGCTTCGACCAGGTGCTCAACAAGTGGATGGCTGCCGGGGCCGCTGGGGTCAGGTACGACATGAATATTCACTATAAAATTCAAAAATGCTACTTCAAAACACGTAAAAGCTACTTCAAAATACAAAAATCTGCTTCAAAGCACAAAAAAGTGACTTCAGAGCACAAAAAAGCGACTTCAAAACCAAAATATGACTTCAAACACACAAAATCGACTTCAAGACACCCGCTACCCGGGCTGCTGGAGTCAGGTGTGATACTTATAACAGTCATTTAGGACTTGCCTATCATGGTGGAGAGTCAGTGTAGAGACAAAATTCATAAAAATCGAATTTGAATTAATGTTTGGATCATAAATGATTATCACTTAATCACGTGCTCAGCAGTGAAGGAAGGGAAAAATTGTGAGGAAACCCACATTCCCGAGAAATGCGTTTCGGAGGTGTGTGACCTAACCTGGCTGGGTTTTCCCTTCGCGGGTTGGAAGGTCAAACAGGCAGTCGCTTATGTAAAATATCGGAATTGTCATAATCTTCGTCAAGATATAGCGATAATAGGGAGATGATGACGTCACTCAAATAAAAAAAAACTCTTGATGGTAAGTGACAATGCGTTTGGAAAATGGAAAAACATCCGTGAGAAACGGGACAACGCTAGAGAGATGACGTTGTCTTGAGTTATATTACCTGTCCTTTTCAGGTTACTAAAAGCCCGCCAGCTCCTAGTAAACAAAGCCCTCCCAGACGAGCACATTGCCAAGGAGAAGACGTCCTTAGACTCCAGCCTTAAAGACTACATGTTCCTGCGCCACAAGGAGACCAGCGATCAGCCTGAACTGGACGCGCTGTTGGCTCATTGGGCGCACATCGTCACGCAGAATGGACAGGGTAAGTGTATTTATTTATTTATACAGTTTTAAATTCAGCCATTACAATAAAAAACAATATCGACTGGATAACCCCCCCACCCCTAACCCTCACCCTAAGGTTGCCTGGAAGGAATTGCTATTTAGTAATAAGTCTGCCGATTGTACTTGTCACATTCGTAATTGTTTTAGTGTTGTGTTTATGTGTGCGTGCAATAAAGCGTTTTTGTATTGTATTATAAGATCATCTTGATTGAGAGCCACGCTCTTGTCGGTGTAGTATTCTCTATGCTACTTTTTTAGGGAAAAATAGGGCACCCTCCCCTCCCTCTTGTCTTCCGCTCGATTCCCTTCTGATTCACGAATTTTCATTAAACGTATATTAATATTCTCTTAGAGAGCGACGTTACATAAGAAATGTTTGTGCTAGTTTGTGCTAGTAACACTTTGATCCCTCCCAAACAGCGTAATCCGTATCCAGCTAATCTGGCCCCCTCTCCCCAGACAAAGTGTTCACAATCCACGAGGACGGCGTGCTGCAGCCGGAGTGGTACCGGCTGCGCAACTCGTCCGTGCTGCGGCCGCCGTGCGCCGCGCCCGTGGCGCTGGCCGCGCAGCCCGCGGACCAGCTGGCCCGCGACCTGGACCAGCGGGCGCACAACTGGACCGCCTTACAGGTATCGTCACGTGGTGGAGTATTCTCCATAACTCTCCGGTTGACTGAGGGGAGGACTGTGCATAGCAGAGGGACGCATATAGACTGTTTACGTATTCATTTACAAAGGCAATATTATTTGTAATTTGTTATAGGTAATGTTTAGTTAATTTCTTCTACAGAAATCAGAAATCACAATCATTTATTCAACGTAATTATCATGGATAAACTTGTTGAAGGTCAATGTAACATTTTTTAATCTACGTCATTTCGCAAGGTGTTATGGCTGAGGAGAAGAAATGACAAGAAACTGCAACAGCAACACATCTTTTTAATCAATGAGGGTACATTACAAGTTATTTAATAACTAGAGGAACACATTCAATACCAGACATTTTTATCATTTAGGTAATCATTAATCTTATAATAAGCTATTTTACATAAAGTAAGCTTCACGTGAGCTTTAAATTTCCTACTTCTAACCCTTTTATCCTCTGTTGGGATGTAGGGTTCGATTAACAGATTTCCACTCCTCGCGAGCATTTGCAGCCTCTGTAGCTTGCTCCAATGACATGCCGAGAGTTTTAAACTCTCGGTCAACCGAGCGTCGCCAGGTCTCTTTGGGCCGCTCCCTTTTGCGTTTTCTACCCGCACACCAGGTGAGAGCTCGTCAGGACGAGTGTTCCACAGGTCTTCTAACGAGGTGACCAACCCACCGCCATTTCCGTGTGCGGATATCAGCCTCTACAGTAGTCTGTCCAGTCAATCTCCACAAGTCTCTGTTTATGATAGTTTTAGGTCAGATCTTTAACATTTGCCGTAAGCATTTATTACCAAACACCTGGAGTTTGCCGGTTAGGTCTTACATACATACATAAACTCACGCCTATTTCCCACCGGGGTAAGCAGAGACTATAGAATTCCATTTGCTTCGATCCTCACGCACTTCTCTTGCTTCCTCCACATTTATCAATCGCTTCATACGCTCACGCCGGTTCACAGTAGATCGTATTAACCTTTCTTTTTTATTAACCTTTCGAACCTTTTCTAAGGACTTCTCCAATTTGGTCAATGTAAGTCCTTCTCGGTCTTTCTCTGCCAGCCCTACGGTTAGGTATTTCCTTTTTAGATAATGAATGAGATCATATGATAGTTATAATATATATAAGAGAAGAGTTGTATATAATAACTATCGCATTAGATATATCCTGTAATGATAGTTGTAAGGTTGAATAATTTATTTTTCCCAGCTGACGGCATCAGACGAGGATGCCAACACGGAGCTGGTGGCACTGGCGATGTTGCTGCCGGTGACGCCGGTGCTGCAGCCCGGACAATTGCCACGAGGCAATGAATCGCTGCCCGTAAGTATACAATGGCCCTTAAGTTATACCTGTCATTTATTTATCCACCGAAAACAAAAGGGACGGGTGATTGACTGCTGCTGTCAATTTTAAAATGAATGAGTATGCAACCCGTTTGAAGTGTGCTGTCAACTAAATTACGTCGGGTTATTAACCAAGGTAAAATTTTTAAAGGGTTATTTTAGATTTCTGCCTAAAATTGACGTGTGCTCCATAAATGTGATGCCTGTCTATTACTAGTCTCTTTCCTTTTCGGCGGATAAGAAAATGGCAGGTATAACTTAAAGTAAACGTAGATGGTGTGTACGGTCACGAGCATTAATATGTATACACTTTGGTACCATGTCACATTAACTTTTTTGACAAATTGAACTGCGAGTCTCACTAAATGTCAAATTATGTTAGTGCGACAGAGTCCTAAAGTGAATACATTATATTGCTCATGACTGTACTGGAATCAGTACCAATGAATCATTCAATGATATAGTGTCTGTGATCCTGTGGTACGGTCACGATTAATATGTATACACTTTGGTACCATGTCACATTAACTTTTTTGACAAATTGAACTGTAAGTCTCACTAAATGTCAAATATGTTAGTGCGACAGAGTCCTAAAGTGGGTACATTGTATTGCTCATGACTGTACACCGGTTTGTTTCTCAAATACGGAGTTCGAATCCCGGTACCGGACTTGCACCATCATCACATCATCATCACCTCATCATCACCAGCCCATCAACGTCCCCACTGCTGGGGCACGGGCCTTCCCTATGGATGGATAGGGAGATCGGGCCTTAAACCATCACGCGGGCCCAGTGCGGATTGGTGGTCATTAACGACTGCTAATGCAGCCGGGACCAACGGCTTAACGTGCCTTCCGAAGCACGGAGGAGCTCGAGATGAAAACTTTTTTTTTTGTGGTCACCCATACTATGACCGGCCTTTGCGGAAGTTGCTTGCTTGAAGTTGTTGCTTGTACCAATAAGTTGATAATTTGCCTTAAGTGCAGTTTTCACTAACACAGTTGGCTCGACCGTTATAGATGTCGATACGACTCAGCTCCTACGACGTTGGTGTAACAGAAAGCACAGTGAGGTGTGGGTACTTAGTTCATCTTTCGTTGGATGTACCTCAACAAACAAAATATAAGAGGAGGAAAGTTGCTGTCTTTACTTTCGAAAGAACTTTTTAACAACATAAAGATATTTTTATTTATTTAAAACCATATATCAATTGGAGACTCCCCCAATTGGGATATAATGTTGTGGTAACTGATAACCATTCTGGGACGAAAATAAAAACTCAGCATGTTAGGCGAAGGTGATCATGTCTAAAATGTCCATGGTATAACAAATCCAGAAATGCTCAAAAGTGAACTAACTTCTCAAGGTTAGCCCAGCTGACGTCAGTCTACTCTCTGTTGAAATTTTGTAAAAAATAAATTACCAATGTTTTTAATTTACCTTGCAAGGCAATTTTGAAATTTTACCAAAAGATTTACTTACAGTTTTAATGATTTTTTTATATATGGTTGCGATGATTGCGAGTGTGGAGTATCACCACAAACTATGGCTCACCTTTTGTGCTGTCCTAAGTGCCCTAACACCTGCACTATTAAAGACCTTTACGAAGCCACTGACAATGCCGTAAGCGTGGCCAATTATTGGTCGGCAAAAATTTAGTATCGATCGCCATCGACTCGCAAAGAAGAAGTTATGGTAATTAAATACATTAGTCAGTAATTCACTTAATTTTCAATAATAAAATTTTCGTCCTTGGAATGTTGGAGATACCAATTTAATGGTAACACTTATGTAATAATTACGTCTTCAAACGACTAGCAATGGCGGCTTTTCATTTATCATGTAGATTTAGTGAAAGGCGATAGCCGATAGCCCGTTATGTTAATTGTGTAATCAAACGAATTATGGTTTTCAGAGCGAGTCATTCGCGCACTTAGCAGCGTTGCGGGATGACGACAGCATCAAGTTCGGCGAGCGGCGCGTCGAGCCTGTGCCTGTCAGCAACTCCACCGAGCAGATGATCATCTGCGCACGGTATGTTCAGTCATGAGCAATATCATGTACCCACTTTAGAACCCTGTCGCACTATCATATGTGACATGTACTGAGACTTACGGTTTAATTTGTCAAAAAACTTAATGTGACATGGCTTCAAAGTGTATACATATAGTACTCGTTCATGGATTTCTTTTTTAATCAACTTATTGTAGGCGAATTGGAACCGTGATAGCCCAGTTGGTAGAACGCTTGCCTGTCACTTTAATGATTGTCGAATTTGTTTTCGAATTCTTGTTTGGATCATAAATGATAATCACGTGCCCAGCTGTGAAGGAAAACATCGTGAGGAAACCCACATTCTCGAGAAATGCATTTTCTGAAATTTGACCTAACCTGTATTGGGCGGGTTTTTTCTTCGCGGGTTGGAAGCACTGGGGGCTTAAAATGGCCACATTGAAGCAATTCATCTAAGAAAGCAATGTTGCAATTTGACATTTGTGCATATAACAGTAGATGCGCAATGCAAACAAATGTCAAATAGCAATATTACTTTCTTAGACGGATTGCTTCAAAAATTGAATTTAATTTGTCAAAAAACTTAATGTGACATGGTTTCAAACTGTATACATATTAGTACTCGTGACCGTATAGGTGGAAGGCCGGCCACACGGGCTACGTGGCGGTGTTCAACCCGGGCGAGACGGCGCGCGCCAACCTCACCGGAGTGACGTCACTGCCGGAGTCGCTCACCGTGCATCACGTGTCACACGCCGTCAGGGTTGCTACCAAGTGAGTACATACATCGACTGTAATCCCTGATGAAGTAAGCGGTAGGCGGAGCCACACCTCGGACATTCTATACAAAATTTTCATTCTTTTCGGGTGCCGCCTAACGTAAGTGCGAGCGAGACAGGCGACATCTGCTCCTCCTTACTATGGCCATACAAGTCAAAACCACACCCCAGACACTTCATACAGTGTCGAATCACCAGCTGTCAAATGCGCATTCTCTCGACGGCAGCACTTTAGTTATTAATTAATCCAAAACTTGAAGAGCGGGATGTCATAGCGTGCCGCTAGTTAGGAAATGTTTTTCGTGATTTGTCAATCAAAACTTTGTCAAATCAAATCAAGACAAAATTAAAACGAGAATTTGTACTTATCTTTCATTGATTGATTTTCTTTCACATTCAATATGTACACTAGGTTCGAAACCCTGTACCAGACTTGCAACAATGAGTTATTATTTTTTCTTAAGTGCAGTTTTCACTAACACAATAGGCTCGACCATTATAGACGGCGATGCGGCTCGCCTATCACGATGGTCTAACAAAAAGCTACACCACCACCATAACCATCACCTACATAAATGGGGCCATACTATGAATGTGGTCACACGGATCCACCCATATCTCACATAGTGAACGAGTGCCCTCTGCACCGGTTCCCAGGTGGTATAGCCGGGCTGCATTGTGTGACGGATGCGGCAGAGACTTGGTTAGGGGGCTTTAGCTGGATATATGATCCACGCAGGATATATTATTTTTGTCTGCCATACGCAATAATAATAACAACAAAGCTCGGTGAAGCGTGGGTAATTAGTTTATCTTGCGATGTATGTACCTCTGACTGCCTCAATTGGGATATAATTATAAGCTTATGTTTATGTACATCAAAGGCAAACCAATATAAAATTAAATTCTATCTCCCTTATTCCAGCTATACAAGCAACAGCGCGGTCCAAGCAGACAGTGTGCTGGTGCCGGGCGGCTCCTCCGTGGTACTCTCCTACGTACCCAAGACCACCGCAGAACAATAAGCAAGCCATTCAATACAGTACAATAAACGTGACAATATATAGCTTGCCCGCGATGTACCCGCGGCGATTCGTTTGCATTTCTTTTTTTACTGTTCCCAATAAATGTGTAGCAATTTAGTTTTGTCGTTTCAATTAAGAACAAGCGGTTAAAAAGGCCTCATCGAAGCAATTTATCTACAAAAGCAATATTGCTATTCGATATTTGTTGGCATTGCGCCCTTATTTTTGTACCAGCAATCTTTAAATTTCAATTATTACATTTTTCCTCACCTTGGTTGTCTGGAAGGCCGCCATTTGCAATGTACGTAGTTAAGAGACTTTTTGTAATTATTTATTTTTATTTTGGCGCAATAAAGTACATTTGTAGTTTTATATGTGCACATGTCGAATTCCAAATTGTTTTTTTAGGGAGATTTTCTGTTTAGAATGAAAAAAGTTGTCAAGAACTAGGTAGGCTAGGTAGTAGGTACTCGGTGGTAGTATCTCGTGATATTGTGATAAGATTCAGTGTAAGATTCTGATTTCTTTCACAAACTAATAAGAAATTGATTTCTGTTTTCTTGTTATTTGTTTATTTTCAGAACGTAAATGCGACAATGTTTCGTTTTATGATTTCAAAATTTCGTTCCGTTGTAGTAACCCACCGAGTTCAGCCCCATTTATTCAGCAGCCAGAAAATAAATAAAATAAAATAATATCCCTCAACCTGGTAACACTGGCTCAAATGTATGAATGAAATAAATAGAGATGTGAAGCTTCCGTCACCCGGAAGTCAATAAAATCATTACCGTAAACGCAAAAATATTCTAGAATCTTTTGTCTTTTTGCTAATATCCAGTTGAACTTATGTATGTCGCCAACTTACTTAAGTTCTACCTGGATATTTGCAAAAAGACAAGATTCTTGGATATTTTTTGCATAAACGGTAATGATATTGACTGTCATTTTGACATTCCCATTGAGCCAACATTAAGCGAATTCACTGCGAGATTCAACCAATCACAGTTCCTCAATCAAAAACTAGGTTATGCCGTTGTGTGCGTGAGAGTTGTAAGTTGAGTAATAAATTTGAGAACAGGACAGAAATATAGTATACAGCTTGGTGTGAAAAAGAGAACTATTTCATTCATTAAAAAAGGAGTGAAAAAGAATGATTGAGAAAAGGACAAATACAATAATTCATTCATAAATTAAACAACATTTTTTTTAACTACCCGCCACTAAAATTAAATATTTCATTCATAAATCAGAAAGAGTTCATCAATAACAACAAGATAGATAGATAGCATACTGCCTAGTGCGAAAGAGACAAGTATTGTTCTGACAGCTCTCAAATAACAGCCTTGGATGCATACTGGCGAACTCCTACTAACCTATGTTGTCCTGGTACACATATCGGCGGTTAGTTAAATTTTGACCACCAGTCACCATCATATTCGATGCTTGATTTTCTCCTGATGTTTTTTTTTTATTATGCCTTCGGACGGTAAATACGGTGAAGATATTTTTTGCTTTGCTTCTACGTTAACCCTCATGATCGAGGGATCATGATGAGGATCAAACCTGGTGTCAGGGTTATTATTGTGAGCCGCCAAATACCCCTGACATGCCTCATATTAACGACTGTTTAACGTTCCCTCCGAAGCACGGATCAACTCCCTTTAGGAGAATCGGGCCTGCAATGTGAACCAAACTAAGGATCATAAGGTGATTTTAGATATATGTCCCCACCGGAATTCGTACACAAACACCGGATCACTTTCTTGATGTTCAGTCATGTTCAGTTGACTAGTTACGGCGTGATAGCGTAAATAAAATTCCCTTTTGCACTGAAATATCACACCTTTGAACACCGAAAAACGATTTCGCGTACTAGGAGTGCATAATCAAAAGAAGTGCAGCGACAAAGAACCGAAGTGTATCGTTGTGTGCGTGAGTTGTATGTGTGAATAACTCATTTGAGAACAGGATAGAAATATAATAAACAACCTAGTGTAAAAGAGATATCTAAGTGTAGTTGTTATTATTGAAATGAAAGAAAGTATTTTATTTACGAAATGACGTTAACTTTAGAAAAGGACAGAAATATGATTATACAACCTAGTACGAAAAAGACATGTATTGTTTTGACAGCACTGCATGTCGCTGCGTACGAGTAGTAATCAAATTTCGATCTACCCTCTATCGAAATGAAATATTTCATTCATAAATCTGAAAGAAAGAGTACATGACAGGAGTATAGTAATACAGCCTAGTGCGAAAGAGACATGTATTGTTCTGTCAGTCGTCAAACAATGCTGTCCGGCCGAATGCTGACGAACTCCTACAAACTGATGTTATCCTGGTACATGCATCTGCGAGTCGATGAAATTTCGAATTGCTGATGTTTAAAATTTTTGTTTTTATGCTTTCCACTCACTACATTTTCGTCTTAGTATTCTATTTTACGTATTTGTGCTGCACAATTCTCGCATGTAGCTGCTACACACAATAACGGACTTTCCAGGCTACGTTAACCTAAAAAATATAGGTGACGCTGTCCAGATTAAACGTGATGATTACCTATTTCCTCATTGCTCGGGTACACTATGATTTAAAAATATAATGTAGCAAAGGCATCATGTATAAAATTTGTTTTATGTTGCTAAATATATATATATTGCTTCTCTATATTTTGATCAGAATAATAATGAATGGAAGATGTGTTGTGGTTGGGCGTAATAAATAACTAATAACGTAGCCACAGCCAGCCCAAAACGCCAGCAAGCCATAATTACAATAATAATGGCCCCGATTCCTGGAGACACCGTCTAATTTTATTTTAAGTTATATCTGTCATTTTCATATCCGTCGAAAAGGAAAGGGACGGATGATTCACAGCTCTTAATTTTAGGAAGAATGAGTAAATGAACGTGTCGGGTTATTGACTGATGTAAAATTTTTAGACGGTTGGTTTAGATTTGTGCTTAAAATTGACGTGTGTTCCATAAATTTTATGCTTGTCGATTACCCGTCCCTTTCCTTTTCGGCGGATAAGAAAATGACAGATATAACTTAAAATAAAATTAGATGGTATTTACAGGAATTAGCACCAATACTTACTTATATTAAAATAAAAATAGTACTTGATAAATTGTATGTAGTATGCAAACTTTCATGAATTTTCATAGCACTATTTTTTTGTCCCTGGAAATTGAAGCAGGTCATCAGGAAAGGTCAGCAGGAAATCAGGATGATCGGTTGAGAAGATAAAGAATTGAAAGTATAAAATCACTGTCGAACAAATAATATCAGTGAACATTGAAGACCGAAAAATGATTTCGAATACTAGGAGTGCATAAATCCATAGAAGTGCAGCAACAAAGAATCGGAGTACGTCGTTGTGTGCGTGAGAGTTGTAAGTGTAATTGATTCAATTGAGAACAGGACAAAAATATAATATACAGCTTAGTGCGAAAGAGATATCTACGAATTGTCGTTTATTAATGAAATGAAAAAAATATTTCATTCATAAAACCCTTTTACACTCACGAAATAAGGTTAATTTGAGAACAGGACAGAAATATAATATACAGCTTAGTGCGAAAGAGACATATATTGATCTGATAGCACCTGCATGTCGCTACGAAGTAAACAAATTTTGAACTACCCGCCATCGAAATAAAATATTTCATTCATAAATCTAACACACACTCCAGAATAAGACAGAAATATACTACACAGCCTCGTGCGAAAGAGACATGGTATTGTTGTTATTATTGAAATGAAATGAATGAAATATTTCGTTCATAAATCAGATAAATTTAAGAAAAGGACGGAGAGATAAGATTTCGTTCTGACAGCTGTCAAATAATAAAGCAGTTGCATGCTGGCGAACTCCTACAAGCCTATGCTATGCTGGTACATAGATCTGCAGATTGCTGCGAGACTGCCAAGCGGTGAAAGCGGAGAAGTACATTTTGAAGTACATCTTGACGTTAAAATGCGTTCACATTTTTTTTATGGCTAAAATCTTTAACCATAGAGCAACACGGGCCTCCGCGGCCCTTTTATTGTAGTTTTCGGCGGATGAGACGTTCATTATGTAAAAATGACGATTCATAACAACTATGTTACCTACGGAATAAAGATATTTTTGAATTTGAATTAATTTCATGGCGAAAATTGTGTAGCCCAAAGAACTGATCGTTTTATGGCTTATAGGGTGATATCTAAATGACTAGATACTCCTTCGTAGATTATAGTTGACCATGGACCATGGAGGCTCAATAATAGTTAATACTTGTTACGTTCGGTAGAGGTTCGGTAGATTTTTAGTCTGTGGTTTTATAAAGAAAAAAAATAGATTCTCTGTTGCTTTTTCCTGGCGGCAATTGTAAAAAAGTTGTTAAACTATTAATAACGATATTATACGCCATTAAACTTCGCATTCAGCGTCCCCCTTTCCATAATCGGAGCACGAAAATTTCCTTTAAATATGTTATTTCTGTTGTAGCAAAATAGACGAGTGGGTTTCAAAATATTATGGATGGGAAAGTTATTTTGTCTATAGATATAAGGCCATGGGGGCTAGAGGGGACTACTGGGAACTATTGACTTTAAATGCTAATCAAATTCAAAACAGTTCTTCTTCTTCTATCGTGTGGGTTGTGAAGTGGAGTACCAACCTCATCAACCCTGGTGTCAGGATTATTATTATTAGGATTATCATCAAGATATAAGCTAATGACGTCATATTCTCAAACGACCAAAACCATTAATCCGTGCGATGAAAAAAACATTTGTTTTAAATATGAAGAAGAACAATGAATAGGAACCAATTGAACCAATTTTAAGCAAAAATGCCTTTGTCACGTTAGCATTACTAGTTAGGTACACTGCCCGTGCCCGTCCGTGTGACGTCACTATGTCCATTAGTAATGTTACTGTCTCAGTCATTCAATGACGAATATTTCCTTTCGGAGCAGTTTACCAGTTTCTCAACGAATATTTCCTTTCAGAGCAGTTTACCAGATTCTCAATTCACCAGATTCGCAACTCACCAGATTCTCAACTAACCAGATTCGCTACTCACCAGAAGTACACTTAAAAACAAAAACTGAAACAAAACAATTCATTTTCAAGAGAAAAAAATATTGTTAAAAATAGTTATTCGCTTGTGTAATTCATACAAGCCAGATACCTAATGCAATCTATTAAGTACAATAATTTTATAACTGACGCAATCGGAAGAAATAATATTATTTATTTTCCCCCAACCAGTAAAAAATGTGACAAGGTAGTGTTACCTAACGGTAATAGAAGAACTGTGTATTTTTAAGGGTTAACAGCCAATCTTCTATCCTCTGGGTTGTAAGGTGGATTGCCAACCCCATCAACCCTGGTGTAACAGCCAATAAATAATACAGAGAGTGAAATAAAACACCAAATAAAAAAATATAGTACATTTATATTATTATCCCAATAACATTTTGCTAAGTTAACATTTTTAAAAAGCATAATTTTTGTACAAACGTCAATAGCTATCAAAAATCTTTGCACTGTTATTACAATAACGTTACTTGTTTAGAAAACTTAACACGTTATTAGGTCCCAACATTTTTATGGCAAATCTAGTATTTACTAAGTGAAGATTATAGAATGAGCGGCAACAGGAATCCAAACGTAATCTTGAGCATTGCACAAGTGATGATAAGACCGTACAAAAATAAGTCGATATTCTTAATTTGTATCACTGTCGATGGAAACACAAACAGACAGTCGGGCTGGTATTCATATGAATTTAAACCCATGCTGTCAATTTTCTTTTTTGAATACCTGTTAAATCGTTTAAATCTGTCGATGCATTTTTGGTAGAACCTTTGAAATCTACTTTTAACGTACATTATAAAGCCGTATGCAGATGTTACGAGGCAATATCCAATGCCTCACCTTCACCTTCGCTTTGCTAACACTTTAGATCGCAATGTGAGTGTGCAATTACTTATTTACTGAGATCTTTAACTCGCAGAAATTTGCTCACTGCTTTGCGAAATTTAGAAATTATTTCTAAAATATGGTCTTTCACAGTTTTGCGCTGTTCGGTGCGCATAGGAAAAGGTGTTTTTGTAGCGTTCAAATTGCACTTAAACAACGTTTGGCAAGGCATCTGTTACGTACTTATGCCACAACTTCTGCACACGCTTATAAAATAAATCTCTCTAATTATACAATTTGTCTTAAATTCAATAAAAACTACTTCCTCCTACGGCTCGCGTTTATATAAATAGGTATGATAGGAGTAATAATGTCAAAAAACTTCTTGACTAAATAAAAAAGCGCATAAGTAAAAAATGCTTGTAACACTGTATCGATCACCACGTTTTTAGGATAAGGACTCGGTTGTCTTGAGCGTGGGGATACAGCCATAGCGTTTAAAAGAGCCGTAGTAAAATGTTCTCTTAGGAACTTAGTATTAATATTGTCTTTCCTTGATCCTTGTCAGTATAGTTAGTAAAGAGAGCAGGAAATTTAAATCCCTAACGTATAATTTGTTCCTAATTTATCGAACAGCCAGAAAACTGTTTGGCCGTCGGTTGGTAACGATATCCAGTGGTGTAAGGCACTACAAAGTCTTATTTCCACAAAAGCATGCAGTAGTCAAACCGTTAAATACGATAAAAAAAAAATCAACTGGCGCCAAATTTTATAACCTAAAACCGAAATTCAGTTTATAAATTGAATATTTATCACTCGTTGCAATTTTTCAACCAATAAAATAGAGTTACCAACCGTCAACCGAAACAATCGTTAGATCCAGTATGGGACGGTGACGTGGTTACCGCTTCCTTGCCGCTGGTTGTGATTTGGGTTTGTTAAACTGGTATGTGGCGCACTTGGGGATGTGCCTCTCCGCCGCGGTCTGGTTGAAGCGACGGTTGCAATGTGGACACTGGATGTAGTCTGGGTTCTCAGAGGGCGGTGGTGGTGGTAGGTCGCTAAGCTTGCCTGTAACAGGTGAGATCAATATTTCAAACACGAGATGGTGTGAAGAAAACGTCATGATTCAAAGCTGCAGTGACGTCATAGAGGGACATAATTAGTAACGTCACTGAGTTACATACTATCAGCATAGAAGTTATAAAAATAAATTTAAAACAAAAGCGCAGAAATGTCTGCACTGTTTCGTATCCAGTTACCGACCACTGAAAAAAGACTTTTCCTACGGGTCCGTGCTATAACAACGAAATCCTTTATATTATTTTTTGGTAACGCTATGAAACTTTGGTTATGGACGCGACGGAAATCTAGCCTTTCTTACCTCCGGCGTTGATATGCGCCTGCACCTGTTTAGCAGCGCGGATGGCCTGTATGAACTCGTTGTGCTTCTGTCGCCAGTTGTTGTTCAGTGGTTTGTTGACCTTCGTCGACGACGCGGTGCCAGTGGTGTGGGCTTGTTTGCGTAACTTGTTGATGAAGGGCTCGGCTTCTGTGCCCTGAAGGTCAGAGGTTAGGTTAACACCCGTATTCTAAGATATTAACTCGAAACTTCCTCCACTCGGCCTCAGCTGAGGATTTTGGTATTTTAAGTCTAGCTTTTACGTCCTCGACTTGAGGACTTTAGTCACTGGAGTTGAGCATATCATGCTGCCAATATAATAAGAAAATAATAACGTCATGCATCCACTTAACTTTACTCCAGTGAAGTTGAGTGGAGTGAACTAAAAGCGCCGTCTGAGAATAGCGATTTTGAGCTGAGTTTGATGTATTCTTTAAGGTTGCCTCAATTGAGAACGGAGTCGGGGAAGGCTCGAGTTGGCATCGTAAAGTTTTTGTGAATGTCAATTTTATAGATTAGTTTTTTGAGGTTTAAGCTTAGGTTGGGATTAGATTGCCCTGTCAAAAATAGTAGAAATTGGTTAGCTCTAGGAATACTAAGTAGTTGTAGCGATGTTGATGATAAAATTGTGGGTGAGGGTAGCAATGAATCGAAGAGGATAGAGTAATAGAGTGATGCGGAGTAGCTGGATAGAAATTTGGGTTAATGAGGCAATGAACGAAACGAATTGTTCATACAGATCACTGTACAATGTAGCAAGTTATTAGGTTCATTATTTGCTGAACTGGTGGTTGGGTTAGTTCTGAACGATGATAGCGTCAATAAGTATTTATGTGAACATGAAATATCAAAGAAAATAACAACATTCCATGAAATCTTTTGACGAACGCGCCAGAATCGTAAGCTGTATCCTTACGACGTGGATCATATCGATTAGTGAAGCGAAGGTACCACAAGTCGATACTTAGTAAAAAAAAGTTGTCGTGCGTTTTATAGAAATTGCTGTGAACATTTATATAGCTAGACAAAACATTTGAGATGCATTCAAGGACTCCACATGTACTTTTTAAATAATGTATGCTTGCCTTGAAATTCTCAGCCTCCGTACCCTGTTGACAATGTTACATATTGTGTTAAATCCCGCTCACGACATGATTTATGGTGTTAGTAATTTTGTCGCTTAATGGTAGATTGTTATTACATTGTGTAACTTAATAAGCAACATCTAAAGCCCCATTGCTTAGTCCCTACGTTATAGTTAATATAAATGCTTCATGGTTGTTGTTTAACTATTGTGTCTAGAAATATTCCCTTACGAGGTTACATAGCTCGGTGAGGTGTGGGTACTTAGTTCATCTAGCGATGGATGTACCTTTGGCTACCCCAATTGGCAATTCGTAAGCTTAAGAACCTAGCTCTTATTCTACAGACTCTTACCGCAAGCCGATGCTTCAAAGCGTCGAAGGGCTTCCGCTTCTTGTTGTTGGCCTTCTTGCAGATATCCTGGTGCTTCTGCAGCCGGTCGGGGGCGAAGCGCCGACCGCACACGGCGCACGGCTCGCCTTGACCGCCACTCGATGGAGCCGCGGCCGTTGTGCGGCGAATCTGCCCAGTCGTGCGAGAGTTACCCTGCACGATCAAAGCTTGTTGAAAGTACTTACTTCTATGAATGAGTTGCTCTCCAGGCTACGTTCCCACAAACAATGTAGATGGCGTTGTACAAATTTGTCCAGGTTCAACCTTCTGATTTCATGGATAACTTGGGTCAAATTCAAATTTAAATTCAAAAATATCTTTATTCAGTAAGTAACATAGTTACACTTTGAATCGTCAATTGTTACATAACGAACGTCTCACCCGCCTAAAACTACTGCAGCTTCTCACAACCTGTATAGCCGGGGAAAAGAAGCTGCAAGAAAAACCTCGGCACAGGGCCCTAGACGTTCTTTAAAAAAAAAAATACACCATTATTAATTTAATCTGATCAAAATAAAGAGCAGCATTATAGGTAGAAACATAATTCTATACATATCTGATCCAAATATCAAGCAACAATTATTTTTATATATGCCTCTGCCATTACATTACATTTTTGAATAATTATGTACCCCAGCTATTAGAAAATAGGTAATTATTACGTTAAAATCTGTACAGCGCCATCTTTATTTTTTTGGGGAACGTAACCTTGAGGGCGTCACACGGTACGACGCCACATAGAAACGCGATGTTATACACATTTTAGACACCTTGTATTGCTGTTTAGAGGAGGCGTCTTTCAATCTGATTGTCCTTTCTTTATAACAGCCTCCGTGGTCTAGTGGTTAGAGCGTTAGGCTCACGATCTGGAGGTCCGGGTTCGATTCCCGATGGGGACATCGTCGAAATCACTTTGTGAGACTGTCCTTTGTTTGGTAAGGACTTTTCAGGCTTGAATCACCTGATTGTCCGAAAAAGTAAGATGATTCCGTGCATCGGAGGGCACGTTAAGCCGTTGGTCCCGGCTATTATCCGTAAAAGCACCTCCACCAACCCGCATTGGAGCAGCGTGGTGGAGTATGCTCCATATCCCCTCCGGTTGATTGAGGGGAGGCCTGTGCCCAGCAGTGGGGCGTAGGTATATAGGCTGTTTATGTATGTATGTCCTTTCTTTATTAAACATTAGATCTAAGTCATGGAAGGGGAGGTTTTCTAGATGTTCGAGTGTTTTAAGTTTTTGTAATTATTCCAGAAATAGGTACCTGGGAGTTGGGTGGACTAAGAGAGAGCGTCGAGAAGTTTCCCTTATTGGGTGACTGAGAAAAGTTCAGACAATATGCGTGAGGGCGCAAGCGTACAGAAAATGAGGAAAAATAAAAAAAAGTACCTACCACAGCAGGTCTCCTTGGCACCTGAAAGGAAATGAAATAAAAATAAGGAAAATAAACTAAAAACAAAATAAATTACAACCGCACAACTACCAACTATAAAATTAAAAAGTAAAGCGTTTTAAGCTAAGCAAGCTCAGAGTTCACTTTTCAGTCCGAAGGGACTCAGAATATTAAACACACTAATACACACACACACACACAAACACACACACACACACACATTAATGTGGGACTGAATATGGGAAGAAAACAAAGGCACTAACGAACGTAAGTCCACTGAATGAATGATGGACTAAATAGTATTTTTGTTAAAGCTATTAAGTAGGTATTGTTAAAAAAGAGGAAAGAATATAGAAAATCATGACATAATTATGGAAATGTAGGTAGTGGTAAGGTAAGGTTGTGGGTGCTTACCGGAGCGCATTGCATAGCCCCTTTCGACTTCGAACCCTGGGACACCTGCAAATGAACAGGTCAAGCCTGCATGAACCAGCCTATACCATCACAAGGGAGTCAACACTTTTTAAAATTTTGATAGATTCGGAAAATATTTTCAATGTTCAAACAAAATTCAGCGGCATGTTGGCGATAGGATTTTGAAGTGTGAACCTGATTTTCAAATATAGAACTGTCAGTGTCAGATTGCGAAATTATGTTTCTTTTAGTGGCCAGTACTTGAAAAGAGATTTGTCAATGATGCAAACTTTTTTGTCATTTTATTTACGTACTTATCGACTTTTATAAGTGGAGGCAGTTAAAATGGCGTGGGCTAATGATGTTGCATCAACGACTCGTGCATTCCGAAGCACGGAATCATACTCTTTTATGAGGAGGATTCAGTCTGCATATATAGATACTTGACGGAAAAAATAAACAAAAATGATATATCTAAGTACCTATATTACAGAGTTGAAGACAGGACACAGACTAACTAACACAGGAAAAAGTACAATAACTATCTATAATAAGTCTCTATAATACATACATGTATTGTGCAAATTAATGAAGACTATAAACACTCGGTGAAGTGTGGGTACTTAGTTCATCTTGCGATGGATGTACCTCTGACTACCCCAATGACGGACCTTCTAATCGACGTTCCCCAAAAACACGATAGATGGCGTTGTTAAGTATTTTCTTCGTTTAAACTTCTAATTTCATGGATAACAAACATATGCATCTTTTTATCTTTGTTTTTGGGTATAAATGATCACCCTTTTTATTACACCAAGGTACAATTACAACTTCCACTCATTACTATTTGATCAAAATAAAGAAAACCAGTATAGGTAGCAACAGAATGTTGAATGTTGTTGTTGTTGTTGGTGGATGTTGTTGTTGTTGTTGCTGTATAGAAATACATAATGTGATTCAAATAGCAAGCAACAATTACTTTTATACATTGTTTTAATGTTACGCGGTTATTATCATAATTGTTTAAATGGGGATATGAGATATGGGGAGTCTCATATCCCCATTTAAACGCGGTAAGAACCCGTTATTATGTGCTATGGGGCTATGCTATGAGATATGGGGAGTCTCATATCCACATTTAAACGCGGTAAGAACCCGTTATTATGTGCTATGGGGCTATGCTATGAGATATGGGGAGTCTCATATCCCCATTTAAACGCGGTAAGAACCTTTTATTATGTGCTTTAATTACTTTTATATATGCTTCTGCTGCTATTACATTACATTTTTGAGTAATTATGTACCCCAGCAGTGAAAAAATAGGTAATTATCACGTTAAAAGTGAACAACGCCATCTATCGTGAGTTTGGGGTACGTTGATAGTCCCTCATTGGGCTATAGTCATGAGTTTACGTATTATATAAACTTACAGCATTATCACTGGTGGTTTTCCGTGGTGGCGCCACGGGCTGTGGTGAAGGCTTCGTTTTGACTGGACTGACTCTGTTTGCGGGACTCCTGAAAATAATAATTATAATCATTGAAATACCCAAATGATAAAATAAGTACTATTATGACTCTTCTTCTTCTATCGTGTGGGTTGTGAGGTGGATCACCAACCTCATCAACCCTGGTGTCAGGGTTACTATTGAGCTGCCAAAGGCCCCTGACATGACTCGAGTAACGACTACTTACTTCATCAGTAAGTAGTAATCAATGCCTTCCGAAGCTTGTGCTTCGGAAGGCATCGAAGAAAGTAAGATGATCTACTTTCGAACAATCAGGATTAAAAAGTGATTTTTTATGGTGTGTCCCCACCGGGACTCGAACCTGGGACCTCCGGATCGTTAGTTCAAAGTTCAACCACTAGACTACATAGGTCGTTAGCTAAAGGTGATTTGATTGTTTACACAATATTACATAACTTCACGTTATTTCCTATATTAAAGGTGATTAAAAAACTACTAACCTCCTCGGTGGGCGCTTAGGTTCACTGGGTTCAGGTGACCTCGGCGTGGGAGTCGGCGCAAGCGCTTCCGGGAAGGTCTCGTCCTCTAACAGATAGTTGTTGTCGGCCTTGTCTAGTGCGTCGATGCTGGTGATCAGTTCGCCGTTGTTCTGTGGCAGCTAAAATATGACAGGATAGGAAACGATTCAGAATTCTTTGATGCAAAAAGGAACATAAAAGGTGTTAGTGGCATCGCAACGAATACTGAGGGTGGTGATTCAGACCATGATTCTGAGTTGATATCAAGTGGAATTTTGAATAAGTACTATACTTTTGTGATGGAAAAATCCACTTGACATTAATTCATAATAATGAGCTGTATCATCCCCGTCAGTATTTGTTACGATGTCACTTACACCCCACACAAGTACGTATGGGTGTTAGTGACACTAACGGAAACTTTGAGGATGATTGAGACAATGACCCTGAGTTGATATCAAGTGGAATTTCCTTTCGGAAAATTCATGAAAATGTTGATAAAATAATTTTCAGTTCCATACTTTTACGACGGAAAATTCCTCTTGATATCAACTCAGAAACATGGTTTGAATCATCCCTCAAAATTTTCGTTACTATGTCACTAACATGCTGGTATGGTGAAGCTGGTAGAGATATGTGCCTTTCTGTATCTGTTGTCCTTATGTCTGTAGCTTGTGTCCTTTGTGCTCAAAAAAGTATCTGCGGTGTGTAACAGTAATGTAGTAGGTAAGTTTAGTATCTTAGTGTGTAGTAATTATCTGAGACGTTTGTCTTATATTGTTTTGATGTCGACAATATCAATGACTGATCCGAGGAATTGCTTTAGGAGGCGCTTGGCTTGATATTGTACTTATTATCTGAGATATTAGAAGAACGTTGGGATTTATCATGCGACCCAGAAGCTTTTGAAGGTAGCTTGAGACTTGTACACAATCTGAGCATCAAAGATATTGAAACGGTCGATTGTGACGGGAAAAAACTATTTTATTTTATATTTATTTTCCTCCAAATCGGTTCAGCGGTTTATCAGTGTGGATTGTTTAACTTGATACACTTACAGTTCGTTTACCAGCATTCAAGTCCGGTTCATGGTTGTGGTTGAGATCGCCGGAGCCATTCACCATGTTTTCTATTTTCTGTTGGCAACAGACGAAAAAAAAAGCATGAAGAACTGTGTTTCCGTTAATCGAAGGGCAGAAGTCAGTCGGCGGGTGCGTGACATTGATCGACAAGTTTACTTTTTAGAATAAGTAAGTAAGTAATAGGATATAAGTAGACTTATTTTTGCGCTTACGCTAGATGCAATGTTTTTGTATGGAAATCAAACAAAATCCAATATTTCGATAGTCTTAAAATGTAATGTAATGTGATGTAACCCTCACACGTAGAGGGCCGATGATCGTCTGTCAAATGCCCGGGCCGGTTTCCGGTCTCAATACTCTCAGTCCGGGACTCTACAGTTAGAATGAGACGTTTGTATAGAATGACCCAGATGTGAATACGTATGTGAATACATATGTTTTGATTTTTTCGGTCTTATAGGTTCTAGGTCCATAAACATGGATTGGTGTTCTTACATGCTGTGTCGTCTTCTTGACAGGCTTGGTGGCAGTGACTTGCTTCTTCTTCTCCACCACTCTAGAGTTGGTTGTGGTCACCTTCGTAAATCCATTGGGCAAGGCCTTCCTTGGCGCCGGTCGGTCTGTGTTGTGGATAGGTTGGAGAGGGTAGCTCTTGTCTATTCCGGCCTTAGTTCGCCGCTCCTCGAACATTTGACGCACCTGGTAATGAGGCAAACGTCAGTTGCACAGTGCTTCTATTTCCTTAATGTCCCTTAATGCTAATCTCAAACGAATGCCAATCTTCATGTTCATCAATCATTAGATTTATCGTGTATCAGAATTTGAATTCAGAACTAATTACTTTATTGTTGATTTATTTTGATTCTCTAGTGATAAAGTACTTTTGGGAGGTTAAAAAGGCCACATTAAAACAATTCATCTAAAAAGCAATGTTGCAATTTGACCTTTCCGCAAATAAAAGCAAATTTCGGTAAATTACAAATAGCAATATTGCTTTTTACATGAATCGCTTCAATGTGGCCTTATAAACCCCTGTTATAAGATTATTTTGATATTACGAGGGCGAATCTGTCTATTAGTTTACTATATAAACAGCCTATTACGTCCCAGTACTGGGCACAGACCTCCCACAATCGGAGGGGTTATAGAGCATACTCCACTACGCTGCTCCACCTCCACTGCAGATTGATTTGAAGTTATAATCCATAGTGCAGCTCACCTTTCCAGGGTGGACAGGGACCTGCGCCTCCTGCGGTGTACTGGCCTTGGTCCCGTTGACCATGCCATTGCTGGGCGAGTGTCGGACGCGGTCCAACGCCCTGGCCTGCTGGGCCTCGTACAGAGACGCGATCTTCAGCTCGCGCTCTTGGAGTTGCTTCTGTTGGAATCTCGCCTGTGGACAAGAAAAAAATATGATGAGTAACTTTTTTTTATTCTCCAATAGCGTGGTACTTACTTCCATGGTACAGGACTTGCACCAATGAGTTGATAATTTATCTTAAGTGCAGTTTTCACTCACACAGTTGTCTCGACCATTATAGACGGCGATACATCTCACAACCTATCACGTTGGTCTAACAGAAAGCTCGGTGAGGTGTGGGTACTTAGTTCATCTTGCGATGGTTGTACCTCTACTACCCCAATTGGGATATACTTAGTCGTGGGGTTATGTGACACTTAGACTTGGGGAGCACCTAAATACATATGTGTAATATACGTATAGTCATGAGCAATATAATGTACCCACTTTAGGACTCTGTCGCACTAACATATTTGACATTTAGTGAGACTTACAGTTCAATTTGTCAAAAAAAGTAATGTGATATGGTACCAAAGTGTACATATTAATGCTCGTGACCGTACGTGTGTTCTATAGTAAATAAATAATAAGTATAATATAAAACTTGTTTATACACTGGAAAGCTGGAGACTTTGTTCCTACTGGCTATGTCGAGTGCTATGTCACCTACTTTCGGATACAAAGCGGTTGTGTGATGTAAAAAATGAAAATATTTTTTTCCAAGTATTACATTACAATTTCCTAATACATATTAACATTTTATGTATACGTTTGCTAGAAACCGGACCAAGAGCTAAAAACCAAATAACTATACAGTTATCAAGCAATTTTTTCTACATAACCAAAGTACATCGGCTTTGGAATTTAGGTATGTGCTCAATGGAGGAATGTAACCACTTAGCCATGGAGCCAGGATTGCATTATTCAAAATACCGGCTAAGCAACCGACCTGCTTAACGCGTTTCTAGTAATAGTACGGTGTCACACATACTGATGGCAATTAGCTGTTTAGCCATAGTTTAGTCGCAGTTTAGTACACCGCTTGTGGTGTTTGTAATCGGTAATACTATGAACGCGGCTTTTTAGGGCATGTAACGGAGTTTTTAGTAAGGTATTTCGAACTGTTCTTTTATGTTTTCTGTGAAATTCCACGTATTGATAGTTTACGTACTTTGTGTTGAATATAATTTTATTTTTTTGCAACTTTATTTAAAGTCGGTTGACATTTAGGTATATAAATGTCTTGTGCTCGCGTTTAAATCAGGGATATGAGAGTCCCGATATTTCGACACTGTTGCAAGTGCCATGTTCACGGGATGATATATCGGGAGTCTCATATCCCTGATTTAAACGCGTTAAGAACCCGTTATTATGTGTTTTAATTATTAAAATTAGGATGTGTCTGCAGGAATCGGGGCCATTGAATTATTACTTTATTGTACGTGGTATATACAACTTATTTAATTATTTATTTCTTGAGGAAAGCTAACAGCACGGAATCTTAAATAAATACGTACAAACATAAGCTAGAATGAGGCCAATTATAAGCTTCCACATAAATTTGCTTATGAAGCATTCGTAACACGTCGAAGCATGATAACAATCGGCAATCAATGTCGACGTGTGTATTACCACCTACACTCGTAAATACTAAATACAAATCGATCAAAATGGTTCCTAAAGACTTGATTCAGTCTGAAGGTCGTTTTATAAGAGACAATGCCATTTTCAGTTCCTAGACGGAGACTAAAACCTTGTTAGGAGTTGTTTAGTTTGTTTAGGTATTAGAAGGAGGCGTATAATAGCTGATAAATGGTTACAAAGACTGATAGGTACATGAATGTGACCATTTCTAGACAAGGAAGTTATAGTGACGAATGAATGACGAATAGAATGAATACAATATTGTACAGTTGTATTGCAGTACAATAATTGAAGTTCAGAGTGGATATTTTTAAAAATAAATGATAGTATGTAATTATGATTGTTGTGTTTTTAAATTATTTTCAATCATAATACTTTTGCGATGGAAAATTCCACTTTATATTAACTCAGAATCACGACCTGAAATATCCCTCAAAGTTTTCGTTACGGTGACAGCTTAAACGTAAACAACGTAACAATCTGTATAAATATTATTTTGAATTGTTATTTTCAGGATGAACTAAGTACCTACACTTCACCGAGCTTTCAGTTAGACCAACGTGATAGGTGGTGAGCGGTATCGCCGTATATAATGGTCAAGGCAGCGGTATTAGTAAAAACTGCAATCTGATATAAGTATCCTGCGTGTTTGTACTTAAAGTGCTATATTATCTTTTAGGAAAATTTCCAAGAGCAATCAGCTGTGAACTCCGGTCCGCCGGAGGTTCATGTTACTCAATGGCTGCAAATGACTCCGATTATCAAGAAAGAAAGAAACTTTTATTATAAAGGTACACCACATTAACAGATAAAAAAACAAAACACGGAATAACACATAACTTCAATAAAACAAGTAATAAAAACAACTTACACAAGAGAGTACAAATAAGTAAGTAGGTAATTAATTAAGTAAGAGTAATTTTGTGTATCCATAGATAGGGCGTGTAGAACGGTGGTTGCCCCAATCGCCTTCCGTTCCGCAGTACACCGACCAATTTCTCAATCGGTGATGTTCTAGCTAGAGCCCTACCAGAATCCATTTCCTCGGCCTCCAACCAGTACTGATACCGCTGCTGCCCGGCATCAGGGGCACGCCCTATCTATGGAGTAATGAAGGCGATTACTCCACCGACAAGAGCTCTTAAATAAAGAGAGAGAGAGAATTTTGTGTATGGACTATCATGTCTATTATATTATCATATCTTCGACAAACTCATTCCCAAAAAAAAAAAGAAGTCCGACTATTACGGATATTAAAGTCATTCTTCAAGAATGGTATTGTCCCGTCCAATGCCGGAAGCGGGACAGAACAATATGCTTGTTGCAATTGACAGGTTGTCGCGCGCAGCCATGCGTGGGCGCAGACTGTGGGTAGACGAGCTAGGTTACTTGTGATGTTAGAGATAACGAGTTTTAATACTAGGGATTTATTTTTCGCTAATTTTAAGGTGCTATTTAAGTAGGCACTTAACTTAGAATTTATTTTTAATATTTTACATGTCCCGTTCATACCTAGAAGAAAAAAACTAATGATATAAAATTTTGCTTTTGATGGTTTTCACTATATGATCTAAAAAATAGGGAATCGGATTTTTTTAACGTGCCTTGAGATTTAGTTCACATTGCATTACCTACTTGGCCGGAAGGAAAATCAGAAAAGGCTGTAGTTATTAAGTAGTTCCTCTAGGTAGATCTTTTTGGGTTTTTGTTCTGTACCTATCTTTGGTTCTGTATTTACCACGTATTAAAAAAAAAACAGTAGGTAACAGTTAAGTAGCTAAGTTTTAAATTGAGTGAATATAATTGTAAAAACACGTACAAAATTATCTCGGAATCTTTAAAAAGGACGAACTCACCCTCATATTCATAGTAAAAATCGTAAACACAACATCCACTTTGTACTCCTGACAAGTAATGTCGTAATGACGTATTATTTGTTTTAAAACAGACAAGTGTTAAAGGAGTTTGCAACTATAAAAGTTTTTATTCTGAAAAGAGGTTAACCATAGGCTCTATTTATTAGCAGTGTTTGCTTAGCCCCTCCTTTATTCAGCGCTTATCTCTATCGGCTCATTAGAGTCGTGTACCCTCAGGCCTGTTGTCTTAAAATTTGTATCGGGGGAGAGCTCTCAACGCTCCCCATTTTTCTGGTCAAGTAGTTAATGCTATTTGCGGCAAATCTACAATAAGATATGTCAAAGCAACAGAATGTTCATTAACGGTGTTTGTTGACAATCCTTCTGCGTAATTTTGTCTCCGATGACATTTATTACCTACTTGGCTGGACAAATGGGGAGCGATAACGCTGTTAACGATGAAGCAAGATATTAAGAGTTAAGTGACTTTAAGAGTTAAGTGACTTACTTATATGTTTTTTGCATATTATGCAAGCTTAGGTAGCGAAGTCTTTTAGATAAAAAGGATATGGAGGTGGTAAGTTATCGTTGGTGTGCTTTATAAAGTTATAAGGCCGCAAACCACTAACATATATTCATTCTAATAATGTAAGTATACTTTATATGCAAAAACCGCAAGATGTGTGCAAGCCTTGAATGGGAAGCGAAGCCTTAGTAAAAGGATATGTGTAGAGGTAAGATCTTGTTATGAGGTCTTTGACATGCGGTTTCTTGTTTACATTAGTATTACTAAGTATACTTTAAGCAAACGTAATAAGCAATGAGGAGCTCGGTGGCGCAGCGGTAAACGCGCTCGGTCTGCGATTGTTGAAATTAAGCAAACTTCGCAAAGGCCGGTCATAGGATGGGTGACCAAAAAAAAAAAGTTTTCATCTCGAGCTCCTCCGTGCTTCGGAAGGCACGTTAAGCCGTTGGTCTCGGCTGCATTAGTAGTCGTTAATAACCATCAATCCGCACTGGGCCCGCGTGATGGTTTAAGGCCCGATCTCCCTATCCATCCATAGGGAAGGCCCGTCCCCCAGCAATGGGGACGTTAATGGGTTGATGATGATGAATAAGCAATGATTTACTGCCGGTTTGGAAGTAAGTAAAACTGAGTCTCCGTGTTGCGCGCTGCGGTAGGCTTCATCGCTTATCGCTGTCGGCCCATTAGGGTCGATTAATTCTTCTAATACAATCCTCTTAGATGACTGAGCCGCTAACGCGCCCAACTGGGCACCTTCAGGCTTGCTGTCTAAATTTTACCGGATGAGAGCCCTTAGCGGTCTCTATATGTCCAGCCAAGTAGTTAATGCCATCTGCGGCAAATCTTATGATAAGTCACGTCAAAAAAAGGAAGTAAACTTAAAACAAGTTTCCATATTGCGCGCTGCGGACGGCTTCCCTTGTTCAGTGCTTATCGCTATCAGCTGACTAAGGTCGATTAATTCTTCTAATATAATCCTCTTAGATGACTGAGCCGCTAACGCGCCCAACTGGGCACTTTCAGGCCAGTTGTCTTAAATTTTGTACTGGGTGAGAGCCTTCAACGCTCCCCCGTAGTTAATGCCATCTGCGGTACATCTATAATAAATCACGTCAAAAAAAAAGACAATTCTTCTTCAACTTTCACTTTCAGACCTGTTGTCTTAAATTTTGTACCGCGTGAGAGCCTTAGCGGTCTTCATATGTCCAGCCAAGTTGTGAATGCCAACCGAGGCAAAAAAAATCTCTAACCACTACGATATACTTAGCAAGCGTGATTTGTTCTCTCTTATAGCTTTCTTTATTGTAATAAAATTACATAGGTATTAAATTAGTGTTGTATTACATTTTATACACAGTGTGTTAGTGACATTGTAACGAAAACTTTGAGGGATGATTCAGACCATGATTCTAGGTTGATATCGACGGAAAACTCCACTTGATATTAACTCAGAATCATGGTCTGAATCATCCCCCTCAGTGTTCGTTACGATGCCACTAACACCCTGTATAAACATGTTAATGTACACACGAAAGAGAAAGGCAACAAACAACTAAACACGTTAATAAAAACATTATAAAACTGATACACGAACCGGGGTTCAGTTGTGGGCGGGTAATCGATCGGTATGTATAATGTGGTGCATAATGCATGCGGGCCAAGGTTGCCTGCCGGTGCCTGGGCGGAACCTGGCCAGATCCTTTAATTTGGCTGAGGGGACGACGACCGCGACATATACATTTTAGATCGTAGCGTCGTAGGTTTGCCAGAGAGGTATGGAACGCAGCATCCTTGGTGTTAAATTGATCGATCGGATCCGAAACACGACGCTGCGTTCCAAAACTAAAATAGCAGACGTAGCGAAAAAGGCTGCCTGCTTGAAATGGGACTGGGCTGGACATGTTGCCCGAATGCCCGATGACCTCTGGACCAAAAAAGCTACAGAGTGGGTTCCTGCAAATGCTGTCAGACGTCGGGGAAGGCCACGAAAGAGGCGCGACGAGTTGGACCGCTTTTCGAAACGGTGGCACGAACAAACTGGGGACAGGGAGGAGTGGAAGAAGGGAAGAGAGGCTTTTGCCCTGCAGTGGGACATTGCGGGCTATTAATAATAATAATAGCGTCTCATGACGGGTGCAGACCTCGAAAGAGATGGTATGGCGGCTTGGACGCTTGCCCAAGGAACTGGCCGGAGTACGCACAGGACCGCGAAAAATGGAAAGAGGAAGAGGAGGCCTTTGCCCAGCAGTGGGATCTTGTAGGCTAGATCAGATTAGTGTCCTATGAATTCGGTAGAGTCACGAGTCAAACATAAGACTGCTCCAATGCACTCTGATGTTCCACATTTCCATATTACGCAATCTTCGATTATCCATCTATCTAGATAGAATCCATACTAATTTAATACGCTTCACTACAAAAGTAACCATCTTTATGTTTTTTTTTCACACATCAAAGCAGCTGGGAAAAACATACTATACATTGTAATGTATGTATGTCGAGATGTTCAGTATCACGCCTATATCCCCGAAGGGGTAGGCTGAGGCGTACGGAGATGAGATGTGTAGATTTGGAAGATAATTGGTACATAAATCGAAATCCAGTGACGGGAAGTGCTTATTGCATGTATAACCTTATTTCTTAAACCGAAAACAAAAGAACAAGATGTTAGAACGACCCGATTACTCTAGCCATAGAGGCGGCCAATCAGCTTGCGACACGAAACACTTCAGAACCCCGATACCAACCCCGCCGGCGATTTCCCTCATTCAGCGCTTATCGCTATCGACCCACTAAGGTCGATTAATTCTTTCAAATATTCTTCCACTCAGAGGACGCCCTGAGCCGCCGTTCGTACCAAACTGGGCACTCTCAGGCCTGTTGTCTTATATTTTGTACCGGGTGCGAGCCCTCAAAGCTCCCCAATTGTCCGGCCAAGTAGTTAATGCCATCTGCGGCAAATCTACAATAAGTCACGTCGAAAAAAACTATCGATTGTTCGGCAACAGTAAGTAATGTACTTAGTAAGTTGTTTTGTAACGCTAAGCTTTACGTACTTATATTGTAATCTGTGCGTCGAGGCGAGAAGTTGTAATTGTTCGTAATAGCATTGTAATAGTCAACAAGTGGCTGTTAGTCATTTCCCCTCGTTACTCACGCACCTTACTGCCGTATCCACACATACATATATACACTCACGCCTATTTCCACCAACCCGCATTGGAGCAGGGTGGTGGAGTATGCTCCATACCCCCTCCGGTTGATTGAGGGTAGGCCTGTGCCCAGCGGTAGGCTGTTTATGTAGATGTACAAGTCGATAGAACGCGTGGCCTACATCTTAGTGGTACGGGTTCGAAACCCAGCTCGGATTCTTCAACTTTGTGTACAACATACGATAATTGTACTTCTGACTAACCCTATAGGGAAAATAGTCGTGAGCTTATGGTTTTCGCATCGACAAAATATAAAATAAGTGTCTGTTGCCTACTCAAGTCAACAATGACCATAATCGGCGCTCGCGCACCGTGTAAACGCCATGACTCATCGGTCAGTCGTCGACCTGCGACGTTTACCATATAAGTACGTATAAATAATATAGGTATTTAAACATAAATTAACTACTTGGCCGGACAAATGGGGAGCTCAGAGGGCTCTCACTCGGTACAAAAAAAAAACAAAAGTCTTGAGCTGAGGATCTGAGGGTGCCAAGTTGAACGCTAACTTATTTTCAATACAATGCGCTTTTTTGCACACGAAATTATACATAACAGAATGAAAATAAGTGTGATAATAAAATGCAATAGTGGCCTCATTGCAGCTCGATATTTTTTTAACCTAAGGGCGAATTCATAATGCAATACTTTGCTTAATTTAGTTAATAGTTAGACGCAAGTGCCCTAGTCTTTAAAAAGTAGAATAATAGAGCTAAATGTTTCTATCTACCCCGATAAGTATTAGTATTCCTACATAACTCGCCAGGCAACACGCCAGGCATCGGGCTTGTTAGCGTACAGGGTGTCAGTGACATCGTAACGAATACTGAGGGGGATGATTCAGGCCATGATTCTGAGTTAACATCAAGTGGCATTTTCCGTCGCTAAATTATGGAACGGAAAATAATTTTAAAATAAGTACCCAAAAATATTTATGAATTTTCCGACAAGAAAATCCACTTGATATCAACTCAGGATCGTGGTCTGAATCATCCCCCTCATTATTTGTTAGGATGTCTCTAACACCCTATTTACAGGTATAAAGTTTTCGTTAGCTATTGTTTAAGTCCCACGTAATAGGGGACGAGCCTTTAGCCATTAACCGGGCACAGTTTCCGGAAACAACGTGATATCAATTATCTATGATTCAAACACGAATTTAAAATTCCTAGTACAGTCACGAGCATTAATATCTATACACTTTGGTACCATGTCACATTAACTTTTTTGACAAATTGAACTGTAAGTCTCACTAAATGTCAAATATGTTAGTGCGATAGAGTCCTAAAGTGGGTACATTATATTGCTCGTGACTGTACGCAATAAAATGATTTTTTCTTCCGTATTTTACGTCTTTCATAAAACTATCTACTTATTAAATATTTCGTGTGCATGCGTGAAGTGGTAAATGCTACCGAAGTAATCAAGGCGAATTAAAACTTATATAAACCTAACTATTATTGTTTTTTTGTTTGTAATTAAGTGTGTTTATAGTTACTATTAGTCTCGCCAGTCTGTCCCTCACGGGGTTATATGTGGAACGATAGTAGTAATTAGTTAATAGAATAAAATATGTTGGCACGAACTTTAAACCACTGAATTCGACTTTATGAGTAGATAGATAAATGATATCACGTGGTTTCTAAGATTTCTGCCTAGTTAATGGCAATGGGCTCGCCTCCTTACATGCGACTTAAACATACCTAGCGACAAGTGGGGGTACTATAGACCTCTGCCCACCCCTTCGGGGATGCAGGCGTGATGCTATGTTATGTTAGAACAAGTTTACGGCGTAACATATTTTTTTGAACTTCTACTTAAATTCGAAAACTTAAAATGTATTTGATAACCTTCCATTAAAAAATTACCAGCCTAAATAATATAAAAACTCTCTCTCTCTCTCTCTCTTTATTTAAGAGCTGTGCCCTTGTTGGTGGAGTAATCGCCATTCCTCTCTTCTTCCCGCCAAATCCTTCACTTCTTGATACGATACGACCTGCACCTTCTCTTTTATTTCTTTCTTATGTTCTCCTAGGTCTTCCCCTCCTTTCCTCCATGAGGTAAGTAATATAAAAACTATCTTATCCAAATTTTATCAAAATTAGTTTAAGTAATAGTTAGGTCGCGAAAGCGTTACTCATAGACAGTTACTTTCACATTTAAAACATTAGCAGGGCATAAATATTTTGTTCCTTAATGGTTTTTGGCGGGTGTTTTACATTTGTTTCAAGTTTACTGGTCAAGGCCTACCTTTGACCAGTTTAACCCTAGTTGCCATCTCTAAAATTTGGAAAACAGGACAAAACGCGTGAAAACCCCGGATTTTAGAGTCCGAAAGCCGGACATGTCAACAAGATCTTTTAAATTAAACATAATATTCAATGTAATAAAAAAACAGTTGAAAATGTCATAAATCACCTTTTTTATTCATTCATTATTTTAACAAAACAGAATCATATTACAATTTGTTACAAATTGTTTATATAAATCAGCTTTTTTAATTCTTGAAATAAGAAAACCTTATTAAAATAATGAACAAAAACATAATAATACTTGGTTGTGAATATACTTGGTTAGTCGGTTGATCGTGGTGTGCGTGCGAGCATAGTGCGTATCTCGCGGGCGGCCGAAATTTTAAAGACCCGGTTTACAAGTTAAACCTTCCCCGGACGCTCCCCGGATGCCCTCTAAACTAGGACAAATCCGGGGAAACCCGGATGGATGGCAACCCTAGTCAAAGGTGACTGACTATTCATTGTTTTTGCTTTTATCTCGCCACATTACGAAAGCAAACGTACTTCACCTATATAAACACAGTGGATATCCGGAAATCAAAACAATAGAATGTTTTTGCGAGCATCTTCCTTGCCTTGTAAGGTGCGTCATAAGGCGCGAGGCCGCATGCAAATCGGTGAGGTAACCCAACCTACAGCGTGACTAATGCTTTAGCATCGACGATACTACCAAATAAATAGAAAAAAAATAAAAATAAATAGTCACTTAGAAATAAATTTAAAGAAATTAATATTTTAACTTTGGCATCACAATATATCTTTGAAAACTTAATATATGTAAAAAAACATATAGGATTATTTGCAAAAAATAGCGATCGGCACATTGTTAATACCAGGAATAAAAATAAACTTGCTTTACAAGTCAGTCGATTACATAAGATTACTAAATCTTTTAAGGGGCAATGTATACGTTTTTACAATAAGATTCCCATTGACATTCAGAATTTGCCTTTCAACTGTTTTAAGACAGTAGTTAAACAAAAACTTTACAAAAAAGGTTATTATAAAGTTAGTGATTATTTAGAAGATATGAATGCATGGGATTAACTGTCTGAGAACTGATATTAGGCAGCTAAATTACTCAATTGTATACCAATATTTTATGTTTATTTTTATTTTTTTAAAGAACGTCTAGGGCCCTGTGCCGAGGTTTTTCTTGCAGCTTCTTTTCCCCGGCTATACAGGTTGTGAGAAGCTGCAGTAGTTTTAGGCGGATAAGACGTTCGTTATGTAAAATTGACGATTCAAAGTGTAACTATGTTACCTATTGAATAAAGATATTTTTGAATTTGAATTTGAATTAGACGCCTAATGTTCATTTTCATAAACATAAACAAACGACCTAATCCCAATTGGGGTAGGCAAAGATACATGCTGCCGGTCGACATGTATATTATGTCAGGAGTGCAATATAAATAAATTTAGTAAATCTTTATTTAAACATATTATGCAAAAGATCTCTTAGCTATACGTTAACTGTAAGTATTTTAAAACATAATAACTAAGCGAACTCCACTCCTACAGACAAACCGAGAAATTGGTTTTGTGGGGTACCTACCAATATTTTCTGTATTTTTTATGAAAAATAAATATTTTACTTACTTACATCTATCGCAAGGAGGTAAGTACCCACGCTGCAACGCGCTTTCTGTTAGACTAACCTGATAGGTAGTGTGCCGTAAGTATATCGGTTTAGTAGACAAAGGGGCTTATTATTGGGTAAGTGCGTAATGCATTTTTGAAGGTATTTATTTGTATTCTTAAATGAAACGTTATGCTATTATAAAAAACTAATTTGAATATTTCTGCTTTTCATGTTAGTTGTTAATTTTTTACAATTTTATAAAAAAATATGTCCTAAAGTAAGCTGAATGACGTTTATACCTTTGCTTAGTTTGTATTAAAAATTTTATATTGACATTTTGTTAGGGTAATGTGCCCAAAGCGTGGGCGGTCCCTAAGAATACTTAAGCCCAATAAGATAGATTCAAATAACATTTTGTTATTTTTATGCGCGGGGCTCACGATCCGGAGGTCCCGGGTTCAAATCCCGGTGGGGAAATATCACAAAAATTACTTTGTGATCCCTAGTTTGGTTTGGACATTACAGGCCGATCACTTGATTGTCCGAAAGTAAGATGATCCGTGCTTCGGAACGCACGTTAAGCCGTTGGTCCCGGTTACTACTTACTGATGTAAGTAAGTAAGTCGTTACATGAATCGATGTCAGGGGCCTTTGGCGACTCAATAGTAACCCTGACACCAGGATTGTTGAGGTTGGTAATCCACCTCACAACGCACACGATAGAAGAAGAATGTTTTATATAAAAGCCATCATTGATGCAACCCCCATTTTTAATTTAAGTTAGTAGGTACATTATTTATTAGTACGTTACGCTACACACGTGTAATTTTTTTTGACGTGACTTATTGTAGATTTGCCGCAGATGGCATTAACTACTTGGCCGGACAAATGAGGAGCGCTGAAGGCTCTCACCCGGTACAACGTTTAAGACAACAGGTCTGAGGGTGCCCAGTTGGGCGCGAACCTCGGCTTAGGGCGTCGTCTGAGATGAAAAATATTTCAAAGAATTAATCGACCCACAGCGATAAGCGCTGATTGAGGAAAATCGTCGACCACCCCGGCGGGGTCGGTATCAGGGTCCTGATGTGTTTGGTTTCGCGAGCTGATTTGCCGCCTCTACGGCTAGAGTAATCGGGTCGTCGGGATCGTATATTACGTCCTAGCACGTGTCATTGAAATCGTGAGTAAAGTATAATTCCAAGACATTTAGATATACAAGTAAGTACATCAATACTGATTAAAATTCAAGTACCTACCTGTCGAAACTATAATAAAATTACAGTATACAGTGAGACACATGGCTTGTTCCCATGCTATTATTAACTCCCAAGGTGGAAAACACATGTTCAAATTGACAGCAATATGAATTTATAATGGACGAGAAAAAAGTATTGACTTAATGACGTAGGGTCCTGTACTAGGGTTCGAGATAAATTATGAATTTCTTATTACCAAATAAAGACAGATCTAAAATCAACGATAACCATTTTCTTTTTTCTATTTATTAACTTATTTATAAATTTTTAATAAAGAAAAACGTAATAATAAGTCCGGCATTTTATCACGTTTTTCTATGAGGTCACAGTGTGATTTTTCATACATATTCCGTAGTAATTTTGCGTTTTGACGTTTAGTAAAAAGTAACTGATTTGACTCTGAATTAGCCGTTAAAACACATCATCACCAATCCGCAGTGGACCAGCGTGTGTGGTGGAGTATGCTCCGTACCCCCTCCGGTTGATTGAGGGGAGGCCTGTGCCCAGCAGTGGGACGTATATGGGCTGTTTATTTTTATGTTGTGTTAGTTTTAGATCTGTCTTTATTTACTAATCAGAATTTCATAATTTGTCTTGAACCTTGTACACGACCCAATTGTTCCCGTGATGGAAGAATCAATTGCCAAGAGTGGCAGTCAGTCATCTTCTGACGGTCTCCATAGTCCAGTGGTTTGAGCGTCCGGCTCACGATCCGTGGTCCCTGGTACAAATCCCGGTGGGGACATATCACGAAAATCACTTTGTGATCCCTAGTTTGGTTAGGACATTGCATGGTAATCACCAGATAGACCGAAAGTAAGATGATCCGTGCTTCGGGAGGCACGTTAAGGCGTTGGTCCCGGTTACTAACTGAAGCAAGTTAGTAGTCGTTACATGAGCCATGTCAGAGGCCTTTGGCGGCTGAATAGTAACCTTAACACCAGGGTTGATGGGGTTGGTAATCCACCGCACAACCCACACGATAGAAGATCTTCTGACGACTTAACACTTGGTACCCCATCAATCTGTTGAACATAGGGTTTAGGTTTTCGAAGGCCAAGGTCAAGGCCCTACGAATAAACGTTTCAATAACGTATTCAATTTGGTTGAATCGATAACGGTGACTTAATGTGAGTGATGTGGTGGACAGTATCATAGCCATGTACTAATGATTAGGGGGGTTAAAAAGGCCATATCGAAGCAATTTATCAAAGAAAGCAATACTTATTGCAATTTGACATTTGCGCATATAAAAGTAAGTGCGCAATACAAACAATGTCAAATAGCAATATTGCTTTTTTAGATGAATTTCTATGGCTTTTTTAACCCCCCCAGATAACGTACACTAATATGTAGGTACTTACAGAAATAAAATACATAAATATAGGGTGTTAGTGGCCTCGTAAGGAAAATTTTGATGGATGATTCAGAGCATGATTCTGAGTTGGTATCAAGTGAATTTTTCCGTCGCAAATAATGGAACTGAAAATAATAAAAAAAAACACTAAAGTTTTTATGAATTTTCCGACAGGAAATTCCGTTTGATATCAACTCAGAATCAAGGTTTGAATCACCTCCCTCAGTATTCGTTACGGTGTCACTTACACCCCCGATACAAATACATACAGGTAGCCATACAAGTACGTATGGGTGTTAGTAACACTGTAACGAATACTGGAGGGGATGATTCAGATCATGATTCTGAGTCGATATCAAATGGAATTTCCTGTCGAAAAAGTAATGAAAATTTGAGTATTTTTAAAAAATATTTTCAGTTATATACTTTCCACTTGATATCAACTTAGAATCATGGTCTGGATCATCACTCAAAGTTTTCGTTACGATGTCACTAACACTCTGTATGTTAGTATGTGTGAGTTTGCCTAATCTTACCTGAGGATCAGACAAGGTCAGCCAGCCATTCCTGATCTCGCTCGGGTCTGCGCCCTCCAAGGACACAGATGACACTGTCCTGGGAGCCTTCCCCTTCCAATGCTCAGGCTCCCACCAGTTCACGTTGTGCCAGGATTTGGACATGTGACGCATTTCCATTATTTGAGATCTTTATGAAGCTTTAGGTTTATGATTTTAGTAATGATTTAAACGAAATTTGTTATTACTGATTGATCCGTGCTTCGGAAGGCACGTTAAGCCGTTGGTCCCGGTTACTACTTACTGATGTTAGTAGTCGTTACATAAGCCATGTCAGGGGCCTTTTCCGGCTCAATAGTAACCCTGACACCAGGGTTGATGGGGTTGGTAATCCACCTCACAACCCACACGATAGAAGACTGATTGATCGATTTAATATGAACAAAAAGTTTTTTAGCTTTTATATTACTTATATTAGAAGGCCGTTACCCCCTTAATCACAAAACATCTTTACGAATTTGTTAAATCCTTTCAAAATATTTGATAATTTTTTTGGTACAAGTTTATTCAGCTGGCATCGCCATGACTGTCCTCTACTGTCCGAACATTAAGTTTTTTAATCGATATTTAATCACTCAACTATGACAAACTTTATGAAAAACTTTGTTCACCACTCGAAAATTATTCACGTCTCCATATAATTATTTGGACTAAAACTTGAATTTCCAATTTTTAAATTAAGAACAGCGCCATAGAGTATTTTAACGAACTTTCTTAACTTTTTACCGCGAAAACGTGTTTCGTTCTCTGGGATCGTAACTTGAATGGATGGGGGGTAGTTTTGTTTGTTTGTTGGCCGTTGCCTAGCAACCAGCACGTGGCATTCAATGTCAGGGCAGGTGAACAGTATGAATTACTTATGACCTCTCACTGTTAACTTGACCTCTTTGTTGGGTTAAGCTTTATGTTAGTTCCTTGCCCTGGACCCAAAGGTTGTTGTTGTGAGGATGTTCAAAACGAAAAATTACAAGAAACAAGAGAGCCACCATCAAGTAAGTAATCAGATAGTCAGGTAATTTGCGATGAATATTGTACCTCTGACTAGCGCCTTTGGAAATAGGTATACTCATGAGTTTATGTTATATACGCATATGTCATCCATCTGGTGATATCCCGTTTTCACGAGGTCTACTTACTTAACCTGAAGATTTGTCAGGTTTGATTTGATTGCTATACAGAGTGTTACCATGATTGAGACCATGATTCTTAGTTGATATCAAGAGGAATTTTCTGTCGCAAAAGTATGGAACAAGTAAAATAAACAAATTTTCCGACAGGAAATGCCACTTGATATCAACACGGAATCGCGGTCTGAATCATCCCCCTTAGTATTACGATGTCACTAACCTGTATACTTACCTACCTATACTTTGATATAGGTATTATGATGATCCGATTGTACAGTCACGAGCATTAATATGTATACATTTTGGTACCATGTCACATTAACTTTTTTGACAAATTGAACTGTAAGTCTCACTAAATGTCAAATAGAGTCCTAAAATGGGTACATTATACTGCTCATGACTGTACACGCTTGGTATTCCAATGTGTCTACACTCAGCGGGATCCCCTGTCTGGGAGACATAAGATCATTCGATCAGTGAGCCGGATCCACTTTTGTTTTGGTGTTTTAAAATTTATGTATGGACATAACATAATTTTGAAACTGTGTGATGAATGTACAATTTTTGGGGCTTATGCAGGCTTTAGAAGACAACGGATTATGGTCATCTCTTAGGTGTTTGATGTCTAATCTTTAAAATTAGGTGGATAAAAAGATTATCTGATAATCTATACAAGTTGTTTTGACTTACAAACTCTTTACGCTGGTCTGAAAATATTTTAAATAAGTACCAACCTTTACCACAGTTCCAGAAGATCATTACGGACACATTTCGTTCATTTAAACCCGGAACCAATTTGTACGAAATGTATTATTTAGCTGTGTTTTAAAAATGCAAAGTGCAAATTACTGGCAACTGGCAACATTAACCTCGTTCGTTCTCACTTTCACATCTTTGACATTTGCTAGCTTGACATTTATTGAGTTTTAAAGAAAATGTTTGCATTTAGGCTGCATGGCTGTAGTGTTCCATTGCCTTTTCATTTTAGACAATGTAAATACTACTCATACTTACTTCTCTGTCTATTTCTCTTATGTTTTGTATTTTCCTGTTTGTGCATTAATTATTTATTATGTTATACTACTTATTAGTAACTGTTTGCATATTTTAGAGCTATGTCAGAGGATATATCTCTGGCACCAGAACTGATGAGGTCGGTTATTGATCCCACGACCTACACGAGAGATCCTACTATTATGATCTTCATCATAATAATAACTTTTACGAACGTTACTAAGTACTTGTTATATTGGTAGTTTAATAGTTAAGTTCCTGCTTACAAATAGCTTTTAGCTTTACATTTGTCAGCAAATAAATCGTAACACCAGTAAGTTACCTAATGTTTCGTAAGAAATAAAAATGAAAAAAATATTTAACTTTTTTTTGTGTGGGTCATAAAAAAAAGATCTTGCAGAAAAATATTAAAAATACGAGTATTAGGACTAGAAAGTTAATGTAATAATAAGGTTTTTAATTCTTAATACCTTTACCTATTTACGTTCCAAATTCAAATTTAAAATTTACCTACCGTTTTGTTGAACAAAAATTCTAAAGTTATCGATTATTTTTTAACGAGAAGTAGACTTATTTACTTACTAATTATGACTGTTAATTGATTGCTCGATAATTTTCCCAGCAACACTTATGCTTTGTTTAGTAAACAATGTTGTGAACTTACCGTGTGCGACAATAATTGAGTAGAACAACCCACATGCATGGTTCTAATACATAAATTACTAGCAGAAATAATAACTTTGTTGATGTGGGCATGGTTTAAGAAGACCAGATATGCTCAGTCCTATGACAATCCGTCATTGCTAGCTATTGCTAGCGTGTGCGTTACCCCAACAAGAAAGTATCTCCTAGAGTTATATGAGTAGAACGTATAGTTGGTGCCTTATCTGCTGTAAATGTGCCCCCACATAAAAAATGTGTGCCCCCTGTCGTTTCGAAAAAAAATCGAAAAAACGATTCTTGCTGGGGTAACGTTTTTCTAGCAGGAAAATTCTAAACGAATGATCGGAGAGATAAAAACTGTGCATGGCCAGATAGCTTATATGTGTGCCAAAATGTGCCCCCAAAAATAAAATCTGTGCCCCTTCAGATTTTCGAGATATTGCATTTCCTGCTGGAGTAACGTTTTGATGAATAGTATATCTCTAAAACCATTGCATGTGCCCCTGTAGAATAAACATACGCGAGTAGCTCTTAATGTGTGCGCCTTTGTGCCCCAATTAGATTTTAGAAAATATTTATAGTTTTCAAGTTATCGCGGTTTTATGAAAACCCGAAAAAACATCGCAGCGCCTAAATGAGACAAGGCATAACTTCGCTGAAAACTGTATTCGGTCTTTCTTGACGCTAATAATAACCATACAAAGTTTCAAAAATGTTCATGCATGCGTTTTTGAATAATCTTGCTAAAAGTAAAAACGATGGTGTCATAACTTTGACGGCAAAATACAAGGAACTGGCACAATCCCAGATGTGTAGGTGTAAACCAAAATCTTGTGCCTTTAGTCAAAAATATATGGTAAAAATATTGAGCTTCAAATGTTACGCATTAAGTAAATATAAACAAAAAACCAAAATATGTAAACAACGGCTGGTTATCCGACCAAATCTGAATGACTACTAAAAAGCGACGGATTCATACATATCGATGACCTTCTTTACTTTACTCACTAACCGGTTCACACGTGTTGTGCCTGAGTACACTGAAGTAGAAAAGTAATAACTAATAATATAAAGTTGTTATTGGATTATATTTTAATAGCTGTTTCTATGACCTTACACATGATTAAGTACATTTATAAGAGCCATTTTCAAATAAAATGTACATGTGACTAACATGCTCAAAATCGTGACCAAACTGTTTTGTGACATACCTGTATTTTTATACTAATGTAAGTCACATTTATTGTAAAGCAGAGTTAAAACTATGTTTCATTTATATAGTCACAAGGTGCATTTAATATATTTTTTAATTAGCCCTCAAAACTTTTGAACGCGACTGTAAGGACAACAGCTTAGGTATAATACGTCCAATAAAGAAGGTCCTCGTTAAGTATGAATCCGTCGCTTTTTAGTAGTCATCCAGATTTGGTCGGATAACCAGCCGTTGTTTACATATTTTGGTTTTTTGTTTATATTTACTTAATGCGTAACATTTGAAGCTCAATATTTTCACCATATATTTTTGACTAAAGGCACAAGATTTTGGTTTACACCTACACATCTGGGATTGTGCCAGTTCCTTGTATTTTGCCGTCAAAGTTATGACACCATCGTTTTTACTTTTAGCAAGATTATTCAAAAACGCATGCATGAACATTTTTGAAACTTTGTATGGTTATTATTAGCGTCAAGAAAGACCGAATACAGTTTTCAGCGAAGTTATGCCTTGTCTCATTTAGGCGCTGCGATGTTTTTTCGGGTTTTCATAAAACCGCGATAACTTGAAAACTATAAATATTTTCTAAAATCTAATTGGGGCACAAAGGCGCACACATTAAGAGCTACTCGCGTATGTTTATTCTACAGGGGCACATGCAATGGTTTTAGAGATATACTATTCATCAAAACGTTACTCCAGCAGGAAATGCAATATCTCGAAAATCTGAAGGGGCACAGATTTTATTTTTGGGGGCACATTTTGGCACACATATAAGCTATCTGGCCATGCACAGTTTTTATCTCTCCGATCATTCGTTTAGAATTTTCCTGCTAGAAAAACGTTACCCCAGCAAGAATCGTTTTTTCGATTTTTTTTCGAAACGACAGGGGGCACACATTTTTTATGTGGGGGCACATTTACAGCAGATAAGGCACCAACTATACGTTCTACTCATATAACTCTAGGAGATACTTTCTTGTTGGGGTAACGCACACATTGCTAGCCCGTTGATGACGTAAGTGTTATCATTCAATTGGTATCTCAAACATTCCAAGGACGTACATTTTATTATTGTAAATGAAGTGAATTACTGACTAATGTATTTAAATACTATTATTTGTCACTTATATAAAAATCATTAAAACTGTATGTAAATCTTTTACTAAAAGTATGTACTTTTACTAAGGCCCTGCGCAGACGACAGACTATCCGGACGCACTTTTTAGTCTGTGAAAATATAACCTATGCAATTATATGCAGTAACGCACACGACGCGCAAAAAGTCCGGCGCACGAAAAATCCGTGTAATTCGGGCAGACCGCACCGCGCCGCGGCGCGCCGCTCCGCACAAAAAGTGTGTGAAAAAAATTTAACGTTTGCTTCAACGCGCGCTAACGCAGACGGCGCACACTTTAGTCGGCAATCTGCATTTGCTAGGGGTGGACGACGTAACGCACGCAATCTATTATCTTTATTATATCTAAATTTGCCGGATGTTGTTTCAGAATTGAATGTTTAGTATGGAACTGTCCCTTCAGTAATCTTTCCGAAAGTATAGGATGTACCCAAAATTCTCTATTTCTTCTTCTTTTTCTGTACTTCATGTACAAAATAATACTTCGCGATCTCTGCACGATTTCCATAGCGTCTACGTCCCTACAGCTCTGCTGACAAAATGCTCGAAGATGTACGTCGTGTGCGTTGAGTCTGTGAAAAATCCGCGACCGACTTTTTGCGCGCCATGCAGACTTATTGTGCGCCGCAGACTCGATTGCACAAAAAGTGTGCCGTCTGCGCAGGGCCTAAAACGTATGGCGCCAGACGTCACACACACAGGTGCGCGTGTATGATAACGTCGATGTGTGGTGCTTGTGTAAAACGAGGTTGTTTGTATGAAGTGTCCGGGGTGTGACTAAGGTACTAATCAAGAGGGGGTAAGCTCGGCACCCGATACGAATTGGTGCGGGGGGGAAGGATACCGGTCTATAGTTACTATTTAGTAAGGTATCTGTATTTTAAACTCTAGCATCACTAAATACGTTCTAACTTTCGTGTCTACAATGTCATCTATCATCATAACTTGCAAAACGACATTTCACTTTTTATCGAGGACAATAAGGCTTAATTTTGTATGGTCGACTTTCGCCCACGCTTTAGACGGATAATAATGAGTCAGTATTCCTTGTAGGGTAGAGTGACGTCATCACTTTCAATTTTGTTATGCTTTTGAGTACTGAGTATAGAGTTCAAGGAACGAGTGAACTGCATGTTTTTTTTTTAGATAATTACATAAGTACCTAAGTACAGTCATGAGCAATGTAATGTACCCACTTTAGGACTCTGTCGCACTAACATATTTGACATTTAGTGAGACTTACAGTTCAATTGGTCAAAAAAGTTAATGTGACATGGTACCAAAGTGTATACATATTAATGCTCGTGACCGTACGTAAGCTGAGGGCTATATGGATTGGAATTGAGTCGTGTACTAAGTTCAAGATAAATTATGAAATTCTGTTTACTAAATAAAGACAGACCTAAAACTAACGAAGAACATTCTCTTAAAGAAAAACGTAATAATAATTCCGACATTTTATCACGTTGTTCTATGACGTCACAGAGTGCTTTTCATACGAATTCCATAGTAATTTCGTGTTTTGACGTTTAGCAAAAAGTAATTGATTTGACTAGTCGGAAATTAGCCTATTCAGTACGCATTTAACATTTTGCACGTGTTTTCACGTCGTCTTCTGTCGATTACTACTCACAATTTGATGAAAGAACTCGCGCTATTTCGTATTTAAGTATTTAAATAAATTGACCCATATTGATATTGTAGTATGTGTTTTAGTTTTACTCTAGCCACAGAGGCGGCCAATCGGCTCGCGACACCAAACACTTCAGAACCCCGATACTGACCCCGCCGGCGTGGTGATTTCGCTCATTCAGTGCTTATCGCAATTATTTCTTTCAAATATTCTTCCTCTCAGACGACGCTTTGAGCCGAGATTCGCGCCCAACTAGGCACCCTCAGGCCTGTTGTCTTAAATTGTGTAACGGAGGAGAGTCCTCAGCGCTCCCCATTTGTCCGGTCAAGTAGTTAATACCATCTACGGCAAACCTACAATAAGTCACGTCAAAAAAAAATGTTCTAGTTTTTGGTGTCATACAATCGGATACCGCGAAGGCGCTTAGCGCTTCCCGTTTGTCCGGCCAAGCAGTGAAAATGCCATCCGAAGAAGAGTTACATAAAAAAACCGCAACCAGTTACCACACAATGGTGCCTATTCGGGTGGACACTAACTTAACCTAATTTTAGTTTGACATAGTTCTTAAATCAGTGGCCGTCTTTCATTTACAATACGTGCAAGAACGGGATAGAGGTACTTAGTTTTTACTTCTGTCAAATTAAGTTAAAATTAAGTTGGTGGTTGCCTGAATCGGTACCAATGTAAACTGTATTGTGTCTTATATTAAGGTTCAGGTACTCAGTAAGCATTTCTTCAGAGAATAATAACATTTTAAGATGAAAAGGAAAGTGTACGAATGTGTAAAACAGCTGGCCTAAAACACGAACGTAATTATTAATTAAAACCTTTCACTGAATCACAAAGATAATTTGTGCAACTTGCGTAGAAAACATCGTAACTGCTTAGTTACGATATTATGTATTAAACTAGACATTTCTAATTATTCTCACACATTTTGTGTTTCTAGGGTTATTAAGTCTAAGTAAGAATATTCTCATCAATGAGAATAAAAACTACAAGCTCAAATGTAGGTGGTAGCACTGTTGAGTATTTTTAAATTTTACATACTGTCCAGCTGAAATTTGTGATAAATTACTATAAAATGTGGAGCAACGTGGAGTGTATCCCGTCTGAAGGATGAGTTACGAAAAAGAAAAGCAGCCATCAGTTGGAAATAGGCAGTTTTTATCCTTAAGCCTCAATGCAGTATAGCACTTTTTAGGTTTTGTTGTACCTGCTCTACTCTTTCATATATTCATATTCATCTATTCGTAATAGTTCGTATTACATGTCATTATGTCGTATATAATCTAGGTTACATTCTACTAGTAGCTTTTTTTTCTTTTGACATATATTTATTCTGTTGGGAATTGAATCAGGACTTTCAACGGACTTACTTATCCTTTGAAATAACCGTATGGGAACCAATATTAGCCAAATTACTGAAATTGTATTACAATATTTTTAAGAATGTCGGAATAAAGAGGATCTCTCTCTCTCTTTATTTAAGAGCTGCGCTCTTGTCGGTGGAGTAATCGCCATTACTCCATAGATAGGGCATGTAGAACGGTGGTAATAAAGAGGATGAACACGCATTTTGTATGATAACTGCTATCTCCGGTTCAACCCCGCTCTCTTTTACTACTATTCCTGCAAATGGAGAATTACGATAGTTCTACTGCTTCTCAAACTCCGTAGCCACTTTACCAGCAATGTATATTTTATGTGATAGGCTACAATTTTATCATCACTTTTTGTAAAATACTGCACACAAAAGTTTTTGTTTTTTGATAGGATTTTCCTGTGATAGGGAGGGATCTCCTTGCATCAAAGTTGATATTTGATTTTTTGCCTTGCAGGTTATAATGCACAAGACAACCTTTTAATATTAGTAGGTACTTAAATATTAAAATATTCGCAGATCTCCATGCGTCGTAAAGTTTGCGAACGAGTGGAGTGCAAAGTTGAAGTATGAACTATTTGTTCGTACTTGTATGGCGAGCGATTCGCGCTCACTGGGTTCTTCCAACCTGTTCCTTCTGTTCCGTGGTTTTGGTTCTGTGCCGAGGTATTTCTTGCTGCTACTGCTGCTGCTATTTGAGAATCCGAAGAAGCAGTAGTGTCACGTGGATGAGACGTTTGAAAAATGGCCTCAAGTATATAAGAATTGACGATTCAAAGTGTAACCATGTTACCAAATTAATAAAGGTGTTTGAAGTTTGGGTTGAGTTTGAGAAGTGAAAGATAATCCGAAGCAAGGTAAAGTTGGCAATATTAAGTAAGTATGTAAATGTTAAGTGACTCAAGCTAAATGCTTAGTTTATATGGACCTGCCTATATACGTAGCTTCTCAGAATGGCTCTAGCCTTAATTCTGTAATTTAATACTCATTTATTTGAATTAGGTCTTCTTAGGTAAAGTTTGTCGCACAGAAACGTTTGTTGGTGACTATTTCTTTGGAACACAAGTAAAAATTACTTTCGGGTACGTATGTCAAAAAGTTCTCGCTGTAATCGATTTCAATTCAATTCCTTATTCATAATAAATATTACACGTCAAAGAATATTTCCATGAGTAGGTACATATGATTTATTAAAAACTATTACTATTAAAAAATCTTATGGTTATAAGTACGCAGCACCTACTCCTACGTAAATAGATTAAGAACCAATATATTTATAGCCAGTTCTCCACTCGACTCTACTCCTACTACTACTCTGTTCTACTCTCTTCTATACTCCTGATATTAGTCCTAACAGCATCATAGTACAATCACAGCTTCAATAAAAAAGTGCAGTTTTCACTAACACAGTTGACCATTATAGACGGCGATACGTTACCACTTATCACTTATAACAGAAAGCTCCGTGTGTTGTGGGTACTTAAATAATGTGAGGTACTTCTGATTACCCTAATAGGGATAAGTATAGTCGTTAGCTTATGTTGATTCAAAACTGGTTTGTATGATGCAGCAATCCACATGCACCCAATTGCATATTCAGTAGATGTGGGGCGTATTGTGCGAATCGTGTTAAGGTGATCAATGGAGGCGTGAGAGTTGAGATATTGAGATAAATTGGTGATTACTGGTGTTGACAGCTCGTAAAATTAGACACTGGATACTGGTGTACTTAAATGTTAATTGAATAGTAAGTTTTGTGATGATGCAATAAGTATAATATGTAACCGTGTGAATTTTAATTACAAAACCCGGGCAGGATCTACTGTTCCTGAAATAAGTAAATTCATATTTTATATTTTTATTTTATTCTTGACGAGCTCGGTGGCGCAGCGGTAAACGCGCTCGGTTTGCGATTGTTGAAGTTAAGCAACTTTCGCAAAGGCCGGTCATAGGATGGGTGACCACAAAAAAAAAGTTTTCATCTCGCGCTCCTCCGTGCTTCGGAAGGCACGTTAAGCCGTTGGTCCCGGCTGCATTAGCAGTCGTTAATAACCATCAATCCGCACTGGGCCCGCGTGTTGTTTTAAGGCCCGATCTCCCTATTCATCCATAGGGAAGGCCCGTGCCCCAGCAGTGGGGACGTTAATGGGCTGGTGATGATGATATTATAGTTTATTCTACTTTAATTTCATAATTATTTTATTCATATTTGTCAGTTAAGAGTAAATAGAGACTGATTTGTTAATTTAATTAATTTGTATAAATATGCTATGTACACTGTAACGTCATATATATAAGTCTTAATTTTAGTAATTGTCTTAGTTGTTAATGTTTTACATGTATGATGTAGTAGTACTTAATAAATAAATAAAAAAATAATAAAAAGAAATAAGATTTTGGTTTTTCCTAAGGCTTTACCAACTTTCACTTTCACCCAGGTAATTTATATTAAGCAGATAAATTCTATAAAAAAAGACTAACACCCGACTTCGGAAAGGATTAGGAACTTAGGATTATGCTTAGGTATATCAATATTATCAATGTATCACGCACGGCATACGACCACGATAATCTCCTATACATCAATATTCGGACGAATTTTAGATAAATATTTTCTTGTTTCATACTTTTTGAGAGCGATTTTTCCGTAGACGAGTTTTCCGTTTTTAAACTTATATTTTAATATTTGTGTTTAAGTAGTATTAGGTAAGTATGGAAATCATCCGCAGTAACAGATAAATTTACTTCTGACACCAAAGTCGGATTCAGACGTGTTAATTTAAGTTGATTTATTGAGTTCGTAATTGCTTGTGATTTATTTATGGTCATTCAAAATGTATTGGGTAATGAAATACCTTCGCTGTATAAGTATTTCAGCTTATGGAGATATTCTCATTTTATTAATTAGTTTGTGCCATTAAGTTTTAACATAACATAAGCACACGACTATATTCCAATTGGGGTAGTTAGAACTACATCCGTCGCAAGATGAATTAAGTATCCACACCTCACCGAGCTTTCTGTTAGACCAACGTCATAGGTTAAATTATACAAATTAAATTGAAGATTTTGTTTTGACATTTCGTAAAAAGTATCCTATATGACCTAACAGTCAGTTGCAGAAACGCTCTTTAAATTTTAAAGGCGTCTTTAAATACTAATGGACCATTAAATTGCGTGACGTTATGTTTTGTTATTAGTAAAAAAATACATAAACTCGTCATAAACTTATGAGCAAAACGCAACCATTCATTCGTTTCATTCATTTTTTGATCTAAAAATGGAAATACTATTTAATGTCGTCTTTAAATGTCATTTAGTTAATGGACCGTTTAAAGTAACAATGTACTTTACAATATATATTTTTTAAAACTTTGAATATTATACATTATATATTATGTTGTGTTTGTGTCTGGTCTTACGTCCATCATTTGTCCCGCAAACTTAAAACCCTGTCTCTTGTAATTTAATACGTTAGATGATCTGTGCTAATACTAACAAATTGTGCCGTTCTATTTACTTAGTGCAATCTACATCATTGGACTATTCACCGAACTACTAATTGGAATATTTTCAATTTAACTGATCAAAATTCTATTTTAATGTTTAATTTCTTTAGAACCCTGACGTTGGCAGAATCATTACTATATTACTTACATAAAAAGCAGTATCATCGTTTCTGAACGATGCAGCCATAAAGAAGGAAAACGTTGAGCATTAAACATTTTGTGCAACGTCTTTAATTTTGATGAGCTCATTAGCGTGAATGACCAATTAACTAATGTCGAACTTAAAGAAACCTTTCTGCAACTGACTGTAAGTTGTAAAATAACCTGTTACCTACCTACGTGGTAAGTGGTAAATAAAACATACCCATTTTTAAGCTGCTTAAATTACACGCAACTTTTCCATATCTGGAGTATTTTTTTGTCAATGCATCAATGTCATGAGAGTATAACCCGATCACAGGCGTGGGCGAGAACAAGGCTCAATTAATTTAAGAGAACGGACGAATCGATTCGCATTTGAACCGATAGAGTCAACTCAGCTGAATTGAATAATGAGATCGAGATGAATTGGTTTCGGAGTACCCGACTATTGTATTTTGAAAAGTAGGTACCTAAAAGTATTATATTATATTTTATTTATTTGGTTTACTAACAATCACTTACATTAATAAATCGTAATAAGTAACACATTTGCAACTTTAAGCCAAATGTAGTCACTAATTTCATTTCCTTACTTCTATTTCCTCTTCATCTTCATAATCTATCTACTCCTTTTCTTCCATAGTATATGTAGTAGTTTAAGTAGTGATATGTATTTATTATAACAATTATAATTATGTGTATTATTATTATGTAGTTTATGTAGTCGAAAGTGTATTTATTTTTATATGTACAAGTATTCCCATGCTGCACTATCCCGCTATATTACATGATATTCAATATCTCCTATACTTAAAGGTTGCCTGGAAGAGATTGCTACTTAGCAATAAGGCCGCCTATTGTACTAATTCTATTTCTACATTGTTTTAAGTTTACGTGGTTATTATCATAATTAAAGCACATAATAACGCGGTAAGAACCCGTTATTATGTGCTTTAATTATAATTCTATTTCTCTTTTGTTTTGTATTTTGTTTTTTTTTGTTATGTTTGTATGTTATGTTATGTTAATTATAAGTAAACACAGCATGCATTTGTATAAAAAAGAACCGTCTTTTTTATATAAATGCATGTTTACTACCTTTGACAAATACCTTTAGACAAAACTCTTGTTTAAAAGTTAAAAAAATATTTCTCAAGAGAAACGCAAGCTACCATAAGCTACCACTTTGATACCATGTCACATTAAATTTTGAACTGTAAGTCTCATTAAATGTCAAATAAGTTAGTGCGACTGGGTACTAAAGTGGGTACATGATAATGCTCATGACTGTACACTGTGGTCCTGCGACACACCGGCTTGCTTCTCAAACGAAGAGCGCCAGTTCGAACCCCCTTACCGGACAGTACCGAGTACCGGATGTTATATTTAAATTTGAGTTGGAGTAATTCAAATTCAAAAATATCTTTATTTAGTAAGTAACATTATTTGAATCTGTCAATTTTTACATAACGTATGTCTCATCCGGCTAAAACTACTGCAGCTTCTCACAACCTGTATAGCCGGGGAAAAGAAGCTGCAAGAAAAACCTCGGCACAGGACCCTAGACGTTCTTTAAAGAAAACATTAAATATTGTTATACAATTGAGTAATTTAGCTGCCTAATATCAGTAATGATGTGGATGCTGGTGAAAGAGAAGGAAGATAGGTCGCTAGGAATTGATAAGGATGGAAGTTATAAGGATGGAAATTGATCAATGTCCAGCAGACCATATTAGGCTCGGGAAAAATACCTAACTAAGCCTATAGCATTAATATTAACCTGGCGTTTTATGTACTTAAACGAAAAAAGGCGTGTTATCAAGCTATTAGAGCTATCATGTCATAAATTGTGAATACTGACATAAATATTATGTGCGTGTGTTTGTTCAGCCGATGGTACAGACCGGTGAATTATTGTCAATTAGCAAAGTGGCTATTATATTAAAGAGCAATTTGGGTTTTGGGGTGAGATAGATTTGTTTGATGGCTATTATCTGAAAAGTACTTATGCTGTTTATAGGTAAAGTTCATATTTTTTAAAACCTCCGGTGGTGTAGGACTATACTCAGAGAAATTACAGACGGGAGTTGCCTCTGGGCTACCTTGAAGGGTTTATTACACTTACCTGTCCGGCAGGCTAATGTGTCAAGGCCACGATGGTTGCCATGGTTACTCCCCACCAACTCACGTTTCCCGTAGTCTAATAGCAAATCCGCAGGTCGTAACCATGGAAACCACGGTGAGGTTAATTAAAACTTTTTTTTTGGAAGAATACAATATTACAATCTATCTAGTCTATACTACAGTTCATCGCAAAGCTTAGGTTAAAAAATAATAATTACAAAGAGAATAAGTACACGCATATACGGAGCACCAGTGAGTGCTATAAAAACAATTTAACAATTTTAATTCCATAAAGCCGTCACGGTGGTCGATCGAGAAAATGACAAAATTACTACTACACACAGAATGTTGATGACACAGACAATACGTGGACTGTCAGGACTAAACTACTGTTGAGGTAAATAATGAAATAATGGATGTCCACAGTTATTTTTATAACGTTGACGGCAGAATTTATTTGCGGAAAAAGGTATCGGAAATTCATTGTAAATATAGGAACAATTTATTGTTAATTATGGAACATACACATAACATACAAATAGCCTCCGTGGTCTAGTGGTTAGAGCGTTAGGCTCAAGATCTGGAGGTCCGGGTTCGATTCCCGATGGGGACATTGTCGAAATCACTTTGTGAGACTGTCATTTGTTTGGTAAGGACTTTTCAGGCTTGAATCACCTGATTGTCCGAAAAATAAGATGATTCCGTGCTTCGGAGGGCACGTTAAGCCGTTGGTCCCGGCTATTAGCCGTAAAAACACCTCCATCAACCCGCAATGGAGCAGCGTGGTGGAGTATGCCTCATACCCCCTCCGGTTGATCGACGGGAGGCCTGTGCCCAGCAGTGGGACGTGTATAGGCTGTTTATGTATAGAACATACAAGTATGTATCCTTTCTGTTAGACAATTAGTTGGTTTGAGATATAAGCTAAGGCTTTTGTCCAGCAGTGGGATCAAGTAAGCTAGGCCAAGATAAGAAAAAGAGACATAATTAATTATCCTCAGTAAAACGTTTAACGGCCTCTGGTCCAGTGGTTGAGCGTTGGGCTCGCGATCCGGAGGTCCTGGGTTCGAATCCCAGTGGGGACATATCACAAAAATCACATTGTGATCCCTAGTTTGGTTAGGACATTACAGGCTGATCAGCCTGAATTAATTCATCTAAAAAAGCAATATTGCTATTTGACATTTGTTCGCATTGCGCACTTATTTTTGTTTGCGCAAATGTCAAATTGAATTAATTCGATGTGGTCTTTTTAACCCCTGTACTTTTACATTATTAAATCTATTACTACACTTGACCCTATTAAAAAGCAGTAAGATAGTAGTTTATCTTAGGACTTTAAACAAACATAAAAGTTAATAATTTCCAAGTAATATACTTAACGAAGAAAATAAAACACATTGTAGGACTTCAAACAAAGCTATCGAGTACTTAATGCTGTAATCTATTAGGTGGATTATGATCTGCGCTTGAGTGGCAAAGCTTTATAAATTGCGCCGTGCGCGCAGGGCAATGGTCTCTTAGAACGAAGGATCTATTGACCCCACTTTGATTGTATAATATTTCTAAATGGATAAAGAATGGCCCCGATTCCTGCAGACATCTCTTAATTTTACTTTAAGTTATACCTGTCATTTTCTTATCCGCCGAAAAGGAAAGGGACGGATGATTGACAGCTCTTAATTTTAGGAAGAATGAGTAAATAAATAACCCGGGCGAATTTTTAGACGGTTGTTTTAGATTTGTGCTTAAAATTGACGTGTGTTCCATAAATTTTATGCTTGTCGATTACCCGTCCCTTTCCTTTTCGGCGGATAAGAAAAGGACAGATATAACCTAAAATAAAATTAGATGGTATTTACAGGAATTAGCACCTATAAGTACCTATTCAGTATATTGATTAGGAAAAAAAGATTTTTTGATTCGTGTTGCTTGTTCTGGTTTTTTAGTAGGTAGATATGTCGTCCATTTTGGATGTTTTGCGGTGTACAATTTTTTTTATACAAAATATCATCATCATCATCATCATCATCAGCCCATTAACGTCCCCACTGCTGGGGCACGGGCCTTCCCTATGGATGGATAGGGAGATCGGGCCTTAAACCATCACGCGGGCCCAGTGCGGATTGATGGTTATTAACGACTGCTAATGCAGCCGGGACCAACGGCTTAACGTGCCTTCCGAAGCACGGAGGAGCTCGAGATGAAAACTTTTTTTTCTTTGGTCACCCATCCTATGACCGGCCTTTGCGAAAGTTGCTTAACTTTAACAATCGCAGACCGAGCGCGTTTACCGCTGCGCCACCGAGCTCCTCAAAAAATATATCATATAGAAAATATAGATATATAAAATATAGAAAATATATCTGATATTAATTACACCACCCGTGAGAGCCCTCAGCGATCCAACTCTAAAAAAATAAATTAGTCACGTCAAAAAAAAAATAGGGCTCCGAACATCAAAACGAATAATTGATGACATTGTTTTTTGTTATTAATATATTTTTTTCCGTATTGGCATTAACTACTTGGCCGGTTATAAACGACCAATATATTATACCATCGTAAGTACCTATTCATTCGTCGGATTTTTAAAATCGAAAAATATTTTAAAATTTAAAAAACAACACTTTTAATATCCTGCGGCTCCATAGCACCCTAGTGCCACCAAGTCAAGTGCGTTCTCGTTACATTCTTCAATTACTGGTAATCGTCTCTCGCTGTTTGCATACAACACACGCACACAACACGTCGCCTTAAACATTACCATACTCGAAATAGCACTATCTACTAGTTGTACTTGTTTGTTAACAGAGCACTCATGTTTAATAAGGTTAATGTGAAAATAAATTGGCTAATATTTAAACTTATACCATGAATAATGATGTACAGTCATGAGCAATAGCATCTACCCACTTTAGAACCCTGTCGCACTATCATATTTGACATTTAATGAGACTTACGGTTTAATTTGTCAAAAAAGTTAATGTGACATGGTTTTAAAGTGCATACATATTAGTACTCGTGACCGTACATATATGAAAAATGTAATGATTCACTCCTTATGTCCAGAGTTTGTTTCACTACACTTTGTTAAACCATTGAATAGAGAAAACATTTAGTCCATTTGCAGCCATGTGGATATCGTATTTTAAAACTCATTATTCCTTTGTCTTTTGTAATTGTAATTATTACTTTTTATTTTGGTGCAATAAAGTATATATTTGTATTCCTTTTAAATTATAAGTAAATAAATAAATAACTTCTTCTTCTATCGTGTGGGTTGTGAGGTGAATTACCAACCTCTATTTTTAAATTACCATCCGCCAAAGGCTCATGTAACGACTACTTAGTTACATCAGTAAGTAGTAACCGGGACCAACGGCTTAACGTGCCTTCCGAAGCACGGACAATCAGGTGATCAGCCTGTAATGTCCTTACTAAACTAGGGATCACAAAGTGATTTTTGTGATATGTCCGCACCGGGATTCGAACCCGGGACCTCCGGATCGCGAGCCCAACGCTCAACCACTGAACCACGGAGGTCGTAAATAAGTAATGCACTTTTAGTCTCGTTTTTGGTTGTGATATATATGTCACCGTAAAATTGTAAATAACGTTAGATTATAATCTCGCGAGATTGTGAACTGTCGAATAATTTATTATGAATCGTATCATATTGCTTACAATTTAACGTATTATTTTTCGGTAGATTATAATTTATCGAAGTGAAACCGTGCTATACCATAGAGTTACAAAACTATTAGAGTGAGCATAATGTTAATTTGGGATTCTCTTAAAATGCATAAATGATTTTGTCATAATTTTAATCATCATAATCCTTTTTGCATAACGTTTTTTAGCATAATAGTTTTAATTTCCCATAATAACATCTAGGAATACTGGTTTGTTAGGTATAACTTATTTTTGGGATTAATAAATAGATATCCATAATTCTTTTTTAGAATATTAGTGTTTTGTCATAATTTTTACAAGGCATAACAGTAGGTTAGGGTGCGGCGGGGGTGGCCCTTGGGCCACCCCTATGCCGCCAGCATGTTTATCTTACACACGAAAAGTATACTGAATGATACGTTTCAGATTTTTTAATTTTGATACATTTTTTCTTACCATGTGATGTCAGAATTATTGATTACTTACTAAATAATTAATAAATACGTACTTCATTTCACAATCTTGAGGAGCATTTATTTTATTTGACTGACACCTGTGTTTTATTCCTAACTCTATGGACACAGAACGGTCTACTGTAAGGCCGACCAATCAGGGACAGTCGTCGGACAGTTGACAATTTGACAATTGTAAGATTGTGATTTAACGATAGATTATAATCTGACGAATAATAATACGTTAAATTGTAAGCAGTATATTACGTTTCACAATTACGAGATAGATTATAATCTAACGTTATTTACAATTTTACGGTGACATATACAAAGTAGATTTGCTTGCTACTTGGCCGGACTTATGAGGAGCGCCGAGGGCTCTGTCTGTATCTGTATCAGATCAAAAATGGATTTACGGAATAAGTAGGTTACTGAAATTATAATATAAATTGAATCTAAAATTCAAAACATTAAAATTAACCGTTAATATTTAGAAAAAAAAACTGTCGCATTTAAATTGATACAAAAAACAAATCATAAATAAAGCCTTGCACGAACTGGTGTGGGCGGCCATATTGCAGCTCTCAATTCGGCATAAACCATTTCAACCAGTCTCTCCACCCACTTGCAACCCAAAAGGAACCGAAAGGTTACTTTTGGACAACCCAGGATATGCTTTTGGCATGCCCAATTTGATATTTTGAATTATAGCCCGTAAAACAGATGATTTATATTCCGACGTGGAGGGGGCTTTATTTTGACAGTTAATTGATGGTTCTATGATTTAAGGCTGCGTGACGACCTTTTTATAGTTAAGAACTTAAAAGGTTACCATAAATGGATAGAATAATGATGTTTTGTGTTGCATTGTTCAGATTGTCGTACACGATTGTCGTAAAATTTTGCATACAAATCTTACAGTGCTTCTATTTTGTAATGTCCCTCGGGAAACATCGCATGTCCGAATACAAGCAAATGCCCAGCGGCTGCCCTAGGGCGGTGCGAAGGTTGCCACCGCACCGGGCGCTGAAATGGGGGAGGGGGGGTCTCAAAATCAACCCTGGCCGCAAACTAACTTCATCGGGGTCAGATTACTCATACCGGGCCTCCTAATTTTTTTTTTGAAGGGGGGACTGAAGGGTGCCACTTTGAGGTCTAGCACCACCTAGGGCCGCCACTGCAAATGCCAATAAGAGACTTTCCAGGCTACTTTCCTCAAAGATTGTACTCCGGGACGACTTTTATATTCAATTTGTAATTTCTCTCTTAGTTAATTCATAATAAATACGTGAAGTTGTTACTGGCGCTTTTACTTTATGAAGAACCCCAAACCACCTGTCTCATCGGCATAAGAAGCTGCGGCAGCGACTCTTCCCTGCGGGACTGGAGCGAGAGGAGAGCGTCGACAGAGCGGTCGAGGCGGGCCTTAACATGGCGACCGTATCTATTCAGGAAAGAGCATTTTGCAGATACATATTAGTACTCGCGAAATCATTTGTTAATTCATCAACATCCAAGATTACATTTTATCTGGTAAATCTTTGGCGGAAGCTCTGACTTTATTTGTATTACACGAAAATAAGCATCGGGACATCAAATCAGCGAGGGACTTTCCAGGGTACGTTCCTCAAACAACAATATAGATGGCGCTGTACAGATTTCCCTTCGTTTAACCTTCTAATTTTATGGATAACAGACATGTATCTTTTTGTTTTTGAGTATAGATGTCCCTTTTTATTACACCCAGGCACAATTACATCTTCCACCCATTATTCATCATCATCATCATCATCAACTGCCTATATACGTCCCACTGCTGGGCACAGGCCTCCCCTCAATCAACCGGAGGGGGTATGGAGCATACTCCACCACGCTGCTCCAATGCGGATTGGTGGAGGTGTTTTTACGGCTAATTAGCCGGGACCAACGGCTTAACGTGCCCTCCGAAGCACGAAATCATCTTACTTTTTCGGACAATCAGGTGATTCAAGCCTGAAAAGTCCTTACCAAACAAAGGACAGTCTCACAAAGTGATTTCGACAATGTCCCCATCGGGTATCGAACCCGGACCTCCAGATCGTGAGCCTAACGCTCTAACCACTAGACCACGGAGGCTGTTAAAGAGAAGCAATATAGGTAACAACATATTTCTATACGTAATGTGATCCAAATATTAAGCAACAATTATTTTTATATATGCTTCTGCCATTACATTATATTTTGGAATAATTATGTACCCGAGTAATGAGAAAATAGGTAATTATAACGTTAAAGCTGTACAACGCCATCTATATTGTTTTTAGTGAATGTAGCCTGGAGAGTCTCTCATTTCCATGTTAATCTATTGTTAGATTTATCGTTATCAGAATTAGAATGCATCAAAGTAGCTAGCTTCCTACAAATATGACGACATACATTGATATCCGCTACAAAAATATTGCATTATGATATACTGAACAAAAGTGTTATTGATTTTGTAGAAAAAAAAAGAAATCCGCACGCGATGTTAACGTGGTTTATAAATGTAAGCAAACATTCATAAATGAAATGCAAATATTTTCAGACACTCACATTACATAAATTACAGCGATATAAAGAAAGAAAGAAACTTGTTTGTTCTTGTGCAATAAAGTATTATTGATTGATTGAAAGAAATAAACATTTATTACTCCCGGACATCACAGACACAGACAGACAGGTACATTACATTCAACACAGGACGGAAACCACACGGGAACTAATACACAGAAAAAAAAGAAAAAAAAAACAAAACGAAAAGAAAACCAAGATCAAAAATAATTAACAAAAAAAAGAAAAACAAACCAAAAGCATAAAAATAATACAGCCATATGTTGAGCACAAATTAGTATGGCTTATAGATTGACTGTTTTATTGTTTGCCCACGACTGTATCCCGATTGGGGTAGTCAGAGGTATCCCGAATGAACTAATTAACCACGCCTCACCGAACTTTCTGTTAGACCGACGTGATGAATATGTTGGCTTTTACGAAGCAAAGCAATTGATAGCAATTGACGAATGCGATCGAACTGATTATTTTCAATTGGACGCAGTGCAATGCAGTCAGTTATAACATACCCCAATATGAACCTTTTATTCTCATAAGGACATATTCTGAAAAAGACGATTCTCAAAGAAACAGGGGGACTAAAAGGCCACATCAAAGCATCTACAAAGTGATATTGCTATTTGACATTTTGTTAACACTGCGCACATACTTTATATATTCGCAAATTTCAAATAGCAATATTGTTTTTTACATGAATTGCTTCGATTTGACCATTTTAATCTCCCGATTCTCAAAAAGACAGAATTGTAAGCAAAAAAAGAATAAATGGTATATGATGGTTGAGACGTGTCTTATGTGACACGTTAAGTACAACGCCATCCCCATGTGTCATCTGTGTGTCATGTGTGTGTGTATGCGTCGCCATGTGTGTGTGTTAAGTGTCTTGTGTGTCGTGTGTGTCTTGTGTGAGTGTCTTATGATTTTCAATCTAACTAGGTAAATTATATGCCTTTATACGACCCACTAGAAGCTAAAAGCCACCTTTGCCCTCTCTACTGTTATTTCTGTAAAATTATTCTTAGCACATTTTTAAAGATACACGCGCATTATACATAGTAAACTATTTATTTAAACGGGTAATAATGCATAAAACTATTATGGTGGAGTATGCTCCATACCCGTTCCTGTTAATTGAGGGGAGGCCTATGCCCAGAAGTGGAACGTATCATCATCAGCCGTACGACGCCCACTGGAACGTATATATACTTACTGTTTATATATTTATCAACCCGTTAAAATAGTTTTCATAGTTTATAAATAGTTTTTCAGTAAAGCAATAAAGTGTTATCTGTCTGCCTATCAGTACCAACACAATTACCAATGGATCGATGGGACCGTTGTCCGGGTATCCCAGTATTCAGGATATAGGCCACCAGCCTGCATGTTCAGGACGATCGGTAAACTGCTAACATGCAATCATTATTTATTAACGAGAAACGGCCAGAGTTATTTATAGTTCGTGAAAGGGAAGAGAAGTGAATGCGCTTTTATATTAAATGGGTATTGCTGGATTGTTGTCGTTTTTAATCATCATCATAATCTACATGCTGTGATTTTCTTCAACAAAACCTAGATTTCATTCAATGAGGCACTTTCCACGTTCTCCAAAAACAATTAAGATGGCGCTGTTCAGATTTAACGTGATAATTACCTACTTTCTCATTGCTCGTGGTAAATAATCATCTCCCTAATATTATCCCGTTGTTATCCCTGAAGATTTGACAGGTCCGGTTTTTTACAGAAGCGACTTGTCTGTTGTCGTTTTTAATATCTCATAAAAAATAATCAAGGTCCTCGAAGTTTATGTTTCGTAGAAGACGAGGATAAAAATATAAGTTTAAAAATTTATCTAACTTAACTACGGTAAAATTGTGATCTAAAAAGTATGAAACAATAAAATATTTCTCTGAAATTCTTCCGAATAGTGATGTTTAGGAGATAGCCGTCTCGTATGCCGTGGTTGGCAAACTCTTAGGACAGGTTGGCTTAAAAAGACAATAATTCCCATAGAATCATGAATGATAAAAAAGAAGGACTTAAGTACAGCACAAGTAAAGGAAAAAAAAATCAGAAAACCATAAAGTTAACGTCACATAAAAATATATGTTTTGCGATTACAAACTTTGTTTTGTTTAATAATATTTAATATGCATATTTAAAGTGCATCAACTTTAAATATTATAAAACTATTTTTTCAGGTAAGGACGTAATTACTTATAAATCGGAAATAGTTACATAAACATCCTATATACGTCCCACTGCTGGGCACAGGCCTCCCCTCAATCAACCGGAGGGGGTACCTATGTATATTATATGTATGGAGACAACAGTTTTTCAACGGCAAAGCCTCTCAGATAATCGTTGGTAATTCACGCCGTAAATTACCGTTTAAGGCAGTTTGTACGAAATCCTCGGTGCCCGACTTGGAGTCGCATTTTTACCGATATTTTTGTTCATCCTAGAGCAGCTTAAAAAAGTGTCGCTTCAAAGATGAAACAGTATCTTATCTAACATAACTGGAAGGTTGTTGACACCTTGTAACGAGGTTAATCCTTTTTTAAAAGCTCTAGATTAATGAAGAGATTAGGGCAGGAAGGAGACAGTAACCAATACTGATAGTAGGGTTTATAATAGATCATATTTGAGGAAGACCGAGAAGGACTTATGATGACCAAATTGGAGATGTCCTTAGAAAAGGTTCAATACGATCTACTCTGAACCGGCGTGCGTGTATGAAGCGATTGATGAATGTGGAGGAAGCAAGAGAAGTGTGTCAGGATCGAAGCAAATGGAATTCTATAGTCTCTGCTTACCCCGGTGGGAAATAGGCGTGAGTTTATGTGTATGTATATTTGAGGGTTCCTTAACATCATAGTTATAAGGTTTAATTTTCCATGCTGGCTCCCGTTTATTATGTATAAGTGTGACATTGTTAAATGTACTGTGTGTAAACGGCGTCTCTCGTTCAGTGGTTGAGCGTTGGGCTCACGATCCAGAGGTACCGGGTTCGAATAAAAAAAAACTTACTTTGTGAGCTCTGGTTTAGTTAGGACAATATAGGCTGATCACCTGATTGCCCGAAAGAAATATCGTCCGTGCTCCGTAAGGCGCGTTTAGCCGTTGGAACCTTTTTTTTGACGTGACTTATTGTAAATTTGCCGTAGGTGGCATTAACTACTTGGCCGGACAAATGGGCCGGTACAACGTTTAAGACAGCAGGCCTGAGGGTGCCCAGTTGGGCGCGAACCGCGGCTCAGGGCGTCGTCTGAGAGGAAAAAATATTTGAAAGCATTAACCGACCCTAGATCATTAACCGATATCGATAAGCATTGATTGAGTGAAGTCGTCGACCCTGCCGGCGGGGTCGGTATCGGGGTCCTGAAGTGTTTGGTGTCGCGAGCTGATTGGCTGCCTCTATGGCTAAAGTAATCGGTTCGTCGAGATCGTATATCCTTCGGACGCCGATACTTTTCAGTACCGTCCCTAAGCGAGATGTATTCGGAAGCCGCAACTACCAGAGGATTTGGAGCCGTTGGACCCGGCTACTACGTACTCTTATGTAAGTACGTAGTCGTTACATAGAGTCATGGCAGGGGCATTTGGCGGCTCAATAATAACCCTGACACCAGGCTTGATAAGGTTGGTTTATTTGTGGCTCTGCCCACCGCACTAGCGATTAGATAGAGTATGCCACAAATAGAAACAAAATATAAGTCTTTTATCTTGTTTATCTTATGCCATAAGTACTTTTATGATGATGCTTCCTCTGATAATAACATGTTTGTTCTTCTTATCTTAGATTGCATTATCTTGATGCGCAATTTTCCTTTTTCGTTATCAATCTGTATAGCAAACGTGATGTATGAACAAAAAACACAGTTGTTTGTTCGTGTGGGTTTATGAGGTGGATTACCAGCCTCATCAAACCTGGTGTCAGGGTTGCTATTGAGCTGCCTAATGCCCCTGACACGGCTCATGTAACGACTACGTACTTACATAAGAGATCATCTTTCTTTCGGACAATCGGGTGATCAGCCTGTAATGTCCTACTCCACTCCAATCTCATCAGTCATCCCGTATCGATCGCCATCGACTCGCAAAGAAGAAGAGTCATCCCGTGATCATAGCACTTGCAACAGTGTCGAAATATCGGGAGTCTCATATCCCTACTTTAAACGCGGTAAGAACCAGGGCTCGTAAAGTGAGTTTTTGTGATATTCGAACCCGGGACCTCTGGATAGTACTTGCTCAACCACTGAACCACGGAGGCCGTTTACACACAGTACATTCAACAATGTCAGACTCATACATAATAAACGGAGCCAGCATGGAAAATTAAACCTTATAACTATGATGTTAAGGAAACGTCAAATGTGATATATTATAGACCCTACTATCAGTATTGTTTACTGTCTCCTTCCTGCCCTAATCCCTTCATTAATCTAGAGCTTTTAAAAAGGGATTAACCTCGTTTCAATGTGTCAACAACCTTCCAGTCATGTCAGATAAGATATAGTTTCATGTTTGAAGCGACACTTTTTTAAGCTGCTCTAGAATAATAAAAAAAAATCGGTAAAATAGTGACTCCAGCTCGGGCACCGAGGGTTTCGTACAAACTGCCGTAAAAAAACGCTCCGAAGAGTCAACTCAGTACCTGCCCTAGTTCACCAGTTCGATCGCTTGTCATGTGGAGACCACTGGTGTGAAATTCCCGGGATTTTTCCCACTGGGAATGTTCCCAGCAGTAAAATGGCGCAAAAGTTATGTATTACCTAACCTCTAGGCAGATAAGAGCACAGGGGGGTTAAAAAGGCCACACCTAAGGAATTCATCTAAAAAAACAATATTGCAACTTGACAGTTGCGCATATAAAAGTAAGTGCGCAATGCAAACAAATGTCAAATAGCAATATTGCTTTTTAGATGAATTGCTTCGATGTGGCCTTTTAACCCTGTTTTATTTGTAAGCCAGTTAAGAGTGCGACGTTAAATAAGAAAAGTTTGTGCTAGTAACACTTTGACCCCTCTCAAACACCGTAATCCGTATCCAGCTAATCTCGTCCCCTCTCCCCAGACAAAGTGTTCACAATCCACGAGGACGGCGTGCTGCAGCTAGGAAAGGACAAGTTGAAAAAGGAAAACCACCAATGTCCCCACTTTGGGAATATTCCCGGCAATGACATATCACCGGTGGAGACACCATTCAATACAAACCATCGCTGCCCCGATGCCCCACATCGCCTATTGACTGACGACTGACAGCTCAGCTATTATGTCAATGACACATTACAATAATGAAAAATGAATTGTTTTTTTTATTGAAATTGGGTTAGGTGGGGTTGAAATTGCGTTGTGTGGTATGCGGTAGAATTTTGTTACGTAACGCAAATAGTAATATGTGTGTGTGTGTGTGAATTGTGTGTGTAGTAGTAAAGGTTCGCCTTTGCAAAAATAACGGAAAGCCGTGACCTGTACTGGGCTTAACGCAATATATTGAACTAGCTGTACCTGCGACTTTGCTCGAGTAGAATTTCTTTAAGAACTATTTCCAGACTTATTAAAAGTAGGACCTACTTTTTTTTGACGTGACTTATTGTAGATTTTCCGCAGATGGCATTACTACTTGGCCGGACAAATGGGGAGCGCAAATCTACAATAAGTCACATCAAAATATATATATATATATATAATTATGACAACTAACGGTTCAGATTTTCAACACTGTTTACAAATAATTTGCTAGGCTCAGTGACTGCACTTTTGCTGTTTAAAGAAAAGGTTTTACGGTTTACGATCTACTCTGAACCGGCGTCCGTGTATGAAACGACGAATGTGAAGGAAGCAAGAGAAGTGTGCCAGGATCGAAGCAAATGGAATTCGATAGCATCTGCTTACCCCGGTGGGAAATAGGCTCAAATTTATGTATGTATGTAAGTAATTAATTAAATTCCTTATAAACAAGGATCTCAATAACAAAGTAGAGTTCAACTACAAACTAAGCTAAGCCCTCAGCTCTCCCCATTTGTCCGCCCAAGTAGTTAATTCCATTTGCGGCAAATCTACAATAAGTAAAAAAATCACTACTCCCAAGTAAATAAAAAACGAATCTATTTACGACATCCATGATAATCATCTGTCTCAGAGAAAAATGACTGTTATCAGGTGACGTCAACCATAGTTCGGTTCCAGTGACTGCGCGCCCGGGGTCAAGGTCCAAGATTCGAATCCCGACCGTTTGGAAACGGTTGTTCTGTTGACTTACAAGTTGACGATAAAGTAAATATAAATAAGATCTACTTTTTATAGCTTTTTTTACTGTTCATAAAAAAATATGTATTATAATTAGCATTTACGTACCTATGCCTTATTGCAAAAAATATTCAACTCCAAAATTAAATGAACTTAGGTAGGTACCTACCTATATCGGTAAAAAAAAATTGAAAATTGTGTAGGTAAGGTTTCGTACAATACAAAGTTTTGCCTGAATTATTGTATTGTTGATTTGTCTCGGCTTTCACTACCTACTTATTCGAACAATCGTAACTAGGTATCATAAGCCGCATCTGTCATCAAAACAAAAAAAAAAACCTTGATCGGACCCCTTTACTAAAAGATATAATACCTATTATGTACATCTTGTCGTGTCTACAAAACGTTTGAATATAAGCTTTAATAACACACCCTTAAAGTTAATTAATTATTATCCCCAGAATTGCAACCTTGAACCCAATATGGCCAGGACCCTAACATATGGATTTCGCAACAGATGACGTCATAACGGATAATAACTTTTTTACATACGTAGGTAAAGTTCTTTTTATAGTGTTTTGTCAATGATTTTTGTTGAAAGTAGGTCAGATTTTTTGCTTTAAAATTGTTTAAAAAAGACGCTGATATTGTATAGGACTATCAATTGATTATAGAATTTCAAGTACCTAGGGATAAGTACCTAAGGCTAGTACGTACGTAACCCACCTGCTATCGTCATTTTTAAACTGGATGAAGGTTGAAACTTAAGTAAAAGCACTGAATATTTAAATACTACTTACGCAGTGCTAACGGTAAAAACTCAAAACAACTCACCTGCATCTGTAGCAGCCTAGATCCTCCGGTCTTCTCCATCTTCCAAACTTTCTGTTCCGGCACAATTTCTCAAGTAAACAAACACACGAAAATACCTAACTTGTACGTAAACTATTAAGCTGTTACTCAAAAACAAAGTACCTAAGTACAAAAACTTGTCAGGGGAACAGAAATACTACATTTGATTTTTGCAAAACATAAATCCCCCGAAATGCCGATACAAAACTACATTTTTGTCAAAGACCCTCAAAATTTGACACTTGTCATTGACAGTTCAAAACGAAAACGCGCGATTTTGCAAATTTTTGAAATTAGAACTCGCGCACGGCGTAGAGTTTTTAATTTTATTTTTTAATTTGTGACTGTTTAAATCGGCGGGCAACGGGCGGCCGCGTCGCGCGTTCTCTCGTACCGATTAAACGAGTCGGTTGCCTTGCGACGAGCGCGTGGCGAATCGAGAGACGCCAGACATGGCACCAGCCTGCATGACTGTACGCTGAGTAATCGACTGACTGCACCTACACGCCCTGTAAACCTCTACCAACTTATTTTTACCGCTTATCGATTACACTTAACAACGTAAATATACTGTATATTTAACGTTTTAAGTGCTATTTTTATAGACGTAACGAATTTTTAAGTGAAACGAAAACCTTTGCTAAATATCACAGGCCGGTATTCGCTATTGCTTGCAAATCAAAGTAAATTACACTTTATTGCTTTGCGATATGGGAGTAAATAGCCGAAAACGGCGGAAGAAATTAGCAAGCCCGTAGTAGGATTCAGTGAAAGCGATGCTATCGGAGCGATTACAGTGTTGCTTTGGGTTATTATCGTCATACATTGTGCTTAATAAGGAAACCAAATTAAGTCTTAAAGACGAGCCGGCCGGTCTGGATCTTGATAAGATGAAAATGCAGTTATTAAACACAATTCACTCTTGTTGAGATGTTTCTCTTAAGATTTTTTTACCAGACTACTCTCTGGGCGTTATTGAACTTTTTAAATTGTAGAGCAGCGCAGACAGTGTATGCTTCATACTCCCTCTTAACGTGCCTTCCGAAGCACGGATCATCTTACTTTCGGACAATCAGGTGATCAGCCTGTACTGTCCTAACCAAACTAGGGATCACAAAGTGATTTTTTATTGTGATATGTCCCCACCGGGAATCGAACCCGGGGCCTCCGGATCGTGAGTCCAATGCTCAACCACTGGACCACAGAGGCCGTTACCTATATTGTTACATATATAGGCTGTATTATGTTTTATAAACGCGAAAAAAATCTAAGTCTATGGTTTTACCACAGGTGTTTTTCTTATTCTCCTTAATATATTATATTGTATAGGCTATTATTTATTATTCTTCTTTAGTTATGTTGGTATTATTATTATGTTTACCGTGCTCCAATGCATAATCTTCTTTCACCCTAAGGTTGCCTGTCAGACTGCTGTTTAGCAATAAGGCCGCCTATTGTGCTTATGTTTTTATTCGTATGTTTATGTCCTTTGTATATGTCGTTGTGCAATAAAGTATTATTGATTGATTGATTGAGTTTCAACAATAAAAGACAAAGTGAGCCAAAGGCGTTTATTTTACAAAAGTTACATACAAACATTCATAATGACATGCAACATGCTATACGTACTGCGTACATCCACGACACATCTACTCCAGCACTTATTTGTCGATCTCAGATCTATCAGCTACTATACTAAGCCAACGACCTTATAACACTGGTATCTTTGCAAGTTGTACTTTTTGCTCAATAGATGGCGGTATTAATAATGTCAAACTTTCATATTTTAGGGTTACGTTTAAAAATGGTAAAGGGAACCCTTATGGTGTGATCCTTGTCTATCTGTTTATTTTTATAATGAGGGATTTTCGAGGATCTCTCTCTCTCACTCTCTTTATTTAAGAGCTTCGCTCTTGTCGGTGGAGTAATCGCCATTCCTCTCTTCTTCCCGCCAAATCCTTCACCTCCTGATACGACACGACCTGCACCTTCTCTTTTATTTGTTTCATAAATGTTCTCCTATTTTCCAGGATACGTTCCCGAAAAAAATATAGATGGCGCTGTACAGATTTGCGTTCGTTTAACCTTCTAATTTCTCGAGGCCACCGACCTGGTGGCGCAGCGGTAAACGCGCTCGGTCTGCGATTGTTGAAGTTAAGCAACTTTCGCAAAGGCCAGTCATAGGATGGGTGACCACAAAAAAAAGTTTTCATCTCGAGCCCCTCCGTGCTTCGGAAGGCACGTTAAGCCATTGGTCCCGGCTGCATTAGCAGTCGTTAATAACTACCAATCCGCACTGGGCCCGCGTGGTGGTTTAGGACCCGCCGAGTATCCATCCATAGGGAAGGCCCGTGCCCCGGCAGTGGGGACGTTAATGGGCTGGTGATGATGAACCTTCTAATTTCATGGATAACATAATACATCTTTTATGTTTGTTTTTGGGTATAAATTATGCCCGTTGTTATTACACCCAGGCACAACCATTATTATTCTAATGAAAATAAAGAGAAGCAATATAGGTAGCAACATAATTCTATACGTATCTGATCCAGATAACACGCAACAATTTTATACGTGCCTCTGTCATTGCATTTTTGATCAATTATGTATCCGAGCAATGAGAAAATAGGGAATTATCACGTTAAATCTGAACAGCGCCATCTGTATATTTTTTGGGAAGCGTAGCCTGGAAAGTCCCTTATTAAAACCAAGAGCCACGCTCTTGTCGGTGCAGCATTTTCCATGCTACTTTTTAGGGAAAAATAGGGCAGTGGTTTCCCTCTTGCCTTCCGCCCAAACAGTAAAGATATTATCGAAATGTCGTGAAGGTTTAAAAATATGCATTTTCGGGTATGGCAACACTGCATTTAAATCTTATTTACTAACTTGCTTTTTTTAATAGGATACCAGTGATTATAAACTTATCGTACCTCAGTCTACACAGCTAATTATTCGTGTTACCTCGATATTAGTTCGTATAAATTGTGTCATACACTCCCCGTTCGCCGATACCGATCCCGCCGGCGTGGTCGACGATTTTACTCATTCAGGGTCGATTGATTCTTTCAAGGCCGATTGCTTATCGTGCCTTTCAAAGCACGAAACATCTTATTTTGAGACAATCGGGTGATTTCGGCGTGCATTGTCCTAACTAAACTAGGGATCACATAGTGACTTTTATCGAATGTCTCCACCGGGAATCGAACCCGGGACCTCCAGATCGAGAGACCAACGCTGTACGTGCGTTATTTTTACCTTTAGCTGTGTAGACTCATCCTCACATATCTAACAAGCTTTCATTATCTATATCGAACAACAAAAAACACGTTCGTAATAATTATCGTCACACAAAGTAACTGCAAGCATCTCTTACAAAAATATTTATACTGACGAAACCAGCGTCTTTTATTGCTGCCTAGAATTACAAACATAATATTAAACATTTAATATAAATTATTAGAATTTTCATAATTTTCATAATCTTTAATGAATATACGGAACAGCAGTGAATTCAGATAATGTGTTCGTAAATTTCATGTAAATATCCATCTTGCTTTTTTGGTTACAAAGAGTTATTAGTTCTGGATAGGATCTTATATTTATTTTTAACACGCTTTTTCATCATAAGACTTAAACAGTGTTGTTGAATAGGTCGCTTTATAAATAGAAGAAAAACATATAAAATACTTAAACACAGATAGAAATATAAACTACTTAATATATTTTTTTATTCCTATCACCTTACAGTCTCTAACTAATCTATTTTTTTTTTATTATTATAATACACAATTTGCTACAACATCTATCAGCCACATTGCAAGATCTTTGAATAACAAAAATAAATGCAAAAAATATAAACACAATATTATTTCAGTGTAAGCAGCATCGAGAATTCTTATTAATTTTTGACCAAAGAAGAGGTAGTTTTTTTATTTATTTTATACAAAGTCCCGACTTTTTAAAGCGTTTTTCAGGATTCCTGTTTGCGGGAAAATAGATTACCAAGAAATTACTTATAAAACTGAACAATGCTGGCTTTTGAACTGCCCTTTAGTTCGGTAGCGATTTAGGTACACTCTTATCTTGATACACTTTAGTATCTTGTCACATTAATTTTTGACAAATTGAACTGCAAATCTCACTAAATGTCAAATATATGTTATAATGCGAAAGGGTTCTAAAGTTGGTACTTATTTTACAACGATGACAACTACTCATACTCCACAAAATTGTGTCCTCCCAAAAGAAATAATTTTTATTACGAATAGATAGAGCTTGTCCAGTTTCATGAGTAAATTCACTCTCTTTGGTCAGAAACTATTTTTTTTTATCCGCCATCAATATAGGGCGTTTTCAGAATCGGGATGTTCATTGTTCAGCCTTTTGACCGTTGCTTACCGAAGCCCTTTTGTACAACAGTCAAAAAATTTTGATTCATTCCGTTTTCCACAAAATTTATTTTCAATAATGCAGCGCAAAAATTACAAATAAAAAATAAACCAGGGATGAAGGTGGGTTTAAGTATTTGACAGGCAAGCAAAGTTCAGTCGAATTGTATGATAATTGGATTCAATTTTTCTTGGCTGTCAAATACTTTTACGTTCATCCCTGGTTTATTTTTTATTTAATTTGTAATTTTCGCGCTGCATTATTGAAAATAAATGGCAGGCTAACGTGAATCTGCTTGTCCATTGTTATTAGTTTATGTTGATGTCTGCCAAAAGTCATATTACTATGAGATATTGCCTACTTATATCAGAAATATGTTGTAATCAGTGGCGCATTTGCCCAAAGGCCCACTAGATCCGGATCTACGGCGACGGGGGTTAAAATGGCCACATCGAAGCAATTCATCTAAAAGCAATATTGCAATTTGACATTTCTTTGCATTGCGCACTTACTTTTATATGCGCAAATGCCGCAATATTGCTTTTTTCGAAGATGAGTTGCTTCGATGTGGTCATTTTAATCCCCCAGATATTCGGTCATATAAGGGTATAGGGCAGGGGGGAAATCGTGACAAAAAATATCTAACTCAAAGTAAGTAAGTACCTAAATATTATATTGTGTAGGTACTAAAATCTCGCGCACATTATGGCGGATCCCACTGAATCGCATCGTACAACAATATGAAACGATTTCGATAAATGTTTTAAACTTTACAAGACATTTCCAGGATAAACTTATTCTAAGGTGGGCAATGGCGGCCTTATGGCTAAGAGCGATCTTCTCCAGACTTCGGCAGAGAAAATAGTAGGTACATTGGCAATATTATAAGAGCCGAGAAAGGGTCGGCTGGTACTTACATGGCCTGGGGCCTAGGCGACCAAGTCCGCAAATCGGCCGCTTTTTTATCATTTGGGTTATGAGGGGGATGACCGACCTCATCAACCCTGGCAGGTTATGCGCCACTGTCTATGGTACACTTAAAAATCTTGCAATGCAGCATTCGGCGGGGCCAGGGGCGATCGTGCCTTGCCTAGGGTCACACATCACAGGTATTAGGTAAATAACTTTAGGCAGTCTTTGGGTAGGTCGGAAGATTTTAGCGTCTATACATATACGTCAATAATTGTTCTAATCACACACATTTAACTATTATGCTACGCTGACGATGCGACGCCGTTCAAAGGTATCGTGAGGTTGTTCGGAAAATTGACTATCAATACGTGGAGTATTTCAAAATGAAAGGTAGATAGCGAAACATAGATTTCCCAGAACACGGAGGATAAAAAACCAAATGTGCCGCGACATCGACAAATTTCGGATGATACGTGATAATCGCTCTATCACGCGTAACGCGATATAAATTGAGAATTTCCACGACTAGACGCATAATATTGTCTACGTAGGTATATAAATAACCCACGCAGACCTTCCTGGCAGAGAATTATTCTCTAATTCAGATACTTTTATTATTTCTACAGAACTTGAGTTGTCCTGACATATTTACCACACGAACTCCAGTTGCATTAGTTAGCGACATTGCTATAATATTCTCATAAGGCGCAATTAAAAGTCGATTTTCCAAACACCTTTTAAAATATTTCCCAAAGTTTTCTATGACGACAGATGTCCTCTACCGACCGTATCACTACAACTAACATCGATTTTACTTACGTTAATATTCGAATTTCGAACTTTATATTTTCTCTTTGGTGTTTTAGGGTCAAGTGCAATTTAGTCTTAATTTGAAATATATATTTTTCAACGAAAAAGGGGAAATTTTCAAGTAATTTAGAGGCTTGTGACCTATTCTGTAATTGGCCTGGTTTTATTTTAGGCAGAACGGTCAGAAGAGAATGGCAGTGGTTTGCGTTAAAAACCGGCGCAGGGCGGTTAAATTAACAAAAGACCCCGAAATAAAACGGATAAATATATGGAAAATTAGTTATAACTTATTTCCGTAACCATAATGTTGAGAAACCTTTTGTCAAAAACATATTAAGTACATCCTATTTTTATGTTATTTTTATCTAGTGTAAATTTTCTCCCTGATTTATAATCATAGGTTGATTAGAATTAACAATTAACTGAAACGAAACATTCGTCATCACCCAATCTTACAAAAGGTTGTTTCATAGCGAATGCTCGAGTGCTTTATATGAACATACCTTTTCACGTTTGTGCGATACAATTTAAACTCTTTTAAACGAGTTAGTCCACTTTGGTCACAGTATCCCGTTTGTCACACAAATTCGTTAAGTATATATATTTATATAAGCTGTCTAAATTTCACCTCTCTCTTTATTTAAGAGCTGCGCTCTTGTTGGTGGAGTAATCGCCATTACTCCATAGGTAGGGCGTGTAGAACGATGGTTGCCCCAATCGCCAAATTCGAATCGTCAATCGCTAAATTTACTATGATGCTAAAAATATTATTATTCAAGAGTAACCACGCGTTTGTCACAAAATGCTTTTTTTGAATGTTTTTTTGGCTGTAAGTAGATACTTCCGTTGCCGTGACAAACGGACCTTCCAAAAATCTATTTTATTACGTTCGTGACGAACTGACATTTTGGAAAACAATTGACAAACGAATACAGGGACGCGTCATCCGTAATCCGTAATCGGAAATCGGAAATGAAAAAGGGTCAGAGATACATCCATCGCATACATGTATCAGTTTCACGTTGACAATCAGAATTAGGATAATCTTTACTTTCCGCTTTAAAATCCAAAGTAAGTATATACCATTATGTCACGCAGGGTTGACAAATAGAATGAGGGATTCTAGCCACATTTTAACACGTATTAACCTAGAAATCCTACTTCAGTTCGTCACTGTCTGGGACTCCCGCGCGTTTTTTGCTCGGAAATTCTACTCTAGTTCGTCTCGGCAGTGGGGACGTATTGAACTAGCATTTCGAAATACGCTACCGGGACCAAAGTGGATAACCTCATTCAAACATTTAAACGAGTTCATTCGGTAGCATTACCAGAACCTATACCCTGAGTCAGTTACGTAAAATATTCCAAAAGATTGATGTATCCTTACAAAACATTATACTAAACTATTCCTCTTTTCAGATATAAAATATTTTGTAAATGGGACTCTAAATGAAACTATAGTTAAAGGGAGATCTAAATATACCAAAGTATATCATATTCCCTCTTTGGTGATAAGGGTTTCAACTTATGCTAAGTTTTATAGGATATTGACCTTTTTGAATTTGAATAACAGACCTATATATCGCGTTTTGTGAGTACTGGTTTTGTCAACTTATTTCATTCTGCTAAGATGGTGTTTGCGAAATTGTATTAATATTACGTAACCACCCTACTTATATCGCATTGGCAATAAAAAGTTAACAAGTGGTGAATGTTTCTAAGTAGTTCTAAGGCAGGCAAAGATTTGAGGACCATACAGCCGTCAACTTAGTCTTCGAAATTCACATCCAAAAACGGCTTAATCCTTTGTTTTCAGTTTTTAATATCCGATTAAGTCGAAACCTTGTCTTCGATATTTGCCAGCCAATCGAATTATTAGTTTTTTTTATTGCTAAGACGATTAGTATAAAGAAGGAATTGATAGAGAATGTATCATGAAAAAACCAGTACTGTTCCGTTATTAAAATCTAATGTATCCATAGGCCATAGGTATAATTTGAAAATCTAAGACTCCAAAGCTACATATATCTATGACAAACATTCAGATAGAGCTAGAGAACATGCAACTATGGGGTGCCTTGTCACTTACAAGGTCAAAGGTACAAATGACTCCATTGTTCGTTTCATATAAAAAATTCATAAGATGCTTTGTGTTTCATAGAACATTCCATAAAATATATCTCGTATATAATCCTTTAATTGGCACAATTCAGTATCAGTGACCAGCACGTCAGCTTTGCAATAATTGAGCAATAAATAATACGATTTTTCTAAAAAGTATACACCGAAATTCCTCAAATATATAATAATATTTTATTTTTTTATATATATTTTATAATTATTTTGTGCTCGTTTACGTTAAAAAAATATTATAAATAATATTCATAATTATTACAGGGGTAGTGATATCGCCGACTAAAAAATATTTGTATTTAGTGTCGTCAAAGTGTGAGAGTAGGTATCTGCAACGAATAAGGTATATATTTCTTCATCACCCATTTTCTTCCCGTCGATCTTAAAAGTCTTTAAAGCTGCCCTATGTGCATATTTGGCAGAATCACAAAGATACTCTTTCTTATTTTATTTATACAGTACTCGATTATCTATCCAGGAAAGAGCATTTTGCAGATACCATGCAAAAAGAAATAATTTCTTAATTCATCGTTAGTACCCAAGATTACATTTTACCTGGTACGTCTTTGGCAGAAGATCTGACATTACTATGTCTATTCCTAATGTAGCTGTTGGTGTTCCGAAAAGTAAACAAATAAATAGGTGACTCTCGTCAATGGAGACGTTACGCAAGTAAACATACATCGTGCATGACATAGTGTTCACTTAATTCCACTGGGTTATACGTTAGCGAGGGAAGACATAGACATAGAACATGGCCAGGCGCTCAGAATCTGTCTGGAAACCCAGAATATCACTACCCCTCCACATCGCCCTTTACATCATGAAGTCTCCACAGTCGACGCCGAAGTCCCAATCGTCAGAAGTAGCTGCGGCTGCGTTATCATCGTATTCGGCAAGGGCCTGTTCGTAGGCCGAAGCTTCGTAGGCTGTGACACCATCGAGCATGGAGCAGGCTTGAGAGACGTTGGAGTGATGCATGATCGGCATGGCGTGGAGTGCGAAGTCTTCTCCTTCTTGGGACCAGGTGAGTCCTGGAACATTGGAGAACATTGGAATTTAATATCGATCGCCATCGACTCGCAAAGAAGAAGAAGGTTGGAGAAGAGATTTTGGTTGATTTGATAGTAGGGAATACAATTCCGATTTCGCGAGATCTCGTAAATTTTTTTGGGATCAATACCAAAACATAATATGACGAGATCCCATTCGATATAGACGGGATTGGGCGACTCTCCTTGAGTTATACTTTTTGTTTTGCTTATGCTGATTTTCAAAGAAAACTTAATTATGTAGTTAGTAACGTTTTTGTTTTCTTTAAAAAAATATTTTGTTTCAATTGACGTCATTATCACAAACAAGCAGTTTTCATCGTTTTCAGCCATCCTAACTTTACATTATTTATTACCGTTGATGGGTTTGCTCTTGGCCTCAGACTTGCCCGAAGGCATTGGCGAGGCCTAAGATGGAGCGAGTTCACCGAGAAGGTGCCTGTTCATTCTGGCCTTGAAAGCACCCGGGTTATATGCATTCGGAAATACAGAAGACGGCAGAGAATTCCACTCTTTCCACTCATTTTATTTATGAACTAGACGAGATCCCGCGGATTCGGGATCTCGCGGGACTGATATTTCCAATAAAAGTAATAAAAAAAGTAAAAGAAAAAAATAAAAAAGGGAAAGTAAAAAAAAGAAAAAAAGTAAAGTAATTTAAAATGTATTTAAATGCTATAAATACGAGTAAATGTTAAGATGAAAGTAATACTCACGTCCACTCCAGACCCCATTAGGTAGGGTAACCCACCCCCAGCCTTGCCCCCAAGCCAGCTGGTGGTCTAGCTGACCCGCTAGAGGCACCTGCAATGATATACATGATATAACACGAGCAGATGTAAGTGGTAGAGCCAGGAGGTGAAAGTTGATCTAGACTTTAAAGAAACGCCAGGTCAACAGTACTTTAAACCAGCACGTATGGAGATTTTGAAGTGGAAAAAGCTAAGGTATGTCGGTAGGTATGTACCGTAGTTGGGGGGGGGGGGGGGTTTTCCGATATATCCGTGATTGTAGTTTTGAACGATGTTTCTCATGTTTCTCTAAATTGTGAACCATAATAGGGTCTGACTGTGACATAGATAAATTGAAAATTGCTAATCTAGAAATAGAAGCCAGTCTAAGATCAAAAATCAATCTCATTTTACTTTTCGACTTATTTTAGAATTTCATTTCTGAATTAAGTAACAATGAGTACGACGTTTGACCGCTTTTATTGATGACGTCACAGGATAGTATTCCGACTTCCGTTTTGACGTTTCGTAAAGAGTACGAGTATCTCATTTGACTAGGTCGTCAAGAAGCCCATTGTGTTCCTGTATTCGATTTACATAAATGGTTTTTTAATAATTTGTCATTTTATTTTTTTTAGGTCCTACGCGGCTCAAAACACAATATGGGACTGAAAACAATGAGGGACTTCCAGGGTACTTTCCCCAAAAATAATATAAAAAAATAAATTCAAAATTCAAAAATATTTATTTTTCAAAATTGGCTTACAAAGTTAGCGCTTTTTGTACGTCAAAAAATTAAATTACATATTATATAACTAGCTGTAATACTACTACCACATCGGAATCTGTAACGCTGAGGGAAAGACGTGGCCAGAAAACCTCCCAGCACAGGGCCCTAGTCCTACTGTTTCATGTTTTCCTTTTCTTTTTTTCTTTTTTTTTTAAAGTCATTAGAAACACAAAAATGTTCATGAATTTTCCGACAGCAAAATTCCATCAACAGAATCATGGTCTGAATCATCCCTTGAAGTTTTTGGTACGGGCGTCACTAGCACCCTTTAGGTATAACATCATCACCTGTCTCTTGATGACGGCGACCAGCCCACGCCCGTCCAGAGCGCCCACAGCGTTCCTGCTGCTCCGAGAGTACATCTCTGAGGACGTCGCTGCTGAGGACAGAGAGAAAAGATAGTGTTTAGAAGGTAGGTGACGGGAAAAAGGAGATGGAAAAACTGAGGTTTTCCTTACGCTGGACTGGGCGTTTGCCTCACTCAGCACAAGTCGCGGCGTGAACCACGACGCTGGTATTATGTGGACCCTGGTGGGTGAGGCACAAACTTCATTTGTTTTTTTTATTGTTTTTGGGACATAATCTTATATGGCGAGGAGTGGATATCTGTACTATACACCTGCGTGAGTTAAGGAATCCACTTCCGCATCATCAGCATTCCATAACAATGCTGATGTCAACTTTACATGTAAGAACTAGATTAAGAAATTGTATGTTGTTGCAATAACCTAGTTTAAGATTTTAGATGTATGCAGTTTATTATTGCATTAGGTCAGTATATAAACATAAGTAACTAGCTCTAAGATGTTCTTTACACTACGTTCTCTTGAATAAACGTATCGTGTCTCCCGGAGTCTGTGTCTCAATTATCTACACCTTAATTCGTGCGCATACGCAAGCGTGTTGCTATGTTATAAATGTTGTTTAGCAAAATTTTACATAGACATACGTCGTCAGTTGTATACAGAACATTCCATGGTCAAAGCAGTCTTCTTCTATCGTGTGGGTTGTGAGGTGGAATACCAACCTCATCAACTCTGGTGTCAGGGCTCATGTAACGACTACATACTTACATCAGTAAGTAGTTACCGGGACCAACGGCTTAACGTGCCTTCCGAAGCACGGATCTTCTTACTTTCGCACAATCAGCCTGTAATGTCCTAACCAAACTGGGGATCACAAAGTGATTTTTGTGATATGTACCCACCGGGATTCGAATCCGGGGTTAGCCCAATGCTCAACCACTGGACCACGGAGGAGTTATTCACGTAAATGCAGTAGACCTTTTGAGACAGAAGAATCTCACTAGTTCGACGACCGAACTAATGAATCTAGTTAGATAACTCGCACTAACGATTGTGATTTTTAGTCGCTCTCAGTTCAGCAGAGAATCAAAAAAACAACATTCAGAGTTTTCCTCAAACAGTGTAATAATGTTAAAGATAACAGGTCGACGTTTTCCAGGATAAAAACCGGCTCTGACGTCGACCCGCCATAATTTTATTAACCGGAAATTGTAACTGTTTTACAAAAAATCCGGGTTTTGGGTGATTTCTGCCCACGCACCGGAAGTCTGGGTAAAAACGCCTCTCTCCCTAATAGTGTAGTTCGTTTTTTTGCAAATAAACTCAATTTACGATAGGTCAACCTTTATGTGATACTGAAGAAAATAATATTTAGTAAACTTGTTTTAAGGCGATTCTCAGACTGCCCCGCTTGATGCAGCGTAGCGCGTGGATGCGTGTTCTTCCGTTGATTGTATAGAAAATGCATCCACGCGCGTTCATGCGGATCACGCGCATACAAGCGGAGAAACATGCACCCCCGCGCGTAGGTGCGGGGCGAGACGCAAGGTATGGCACACCGAATCCCGCAGTGCCGCGCGTGATTTTAAACGGCTTTGAATGAAATGAGAGCCGCCATGCGTTAATCTACAAAACGCCCCTATGCGCGTGAGTGCGTAAAAAACCCGCACGATGAAACAGGTCTGCACTCCCGCAGGTACGCGCGTAGGTGCGTCGACACGCAACATGCAGCATGATGCGGGGCAGTGTGAGAATAGCCTAAACGAAGGTGGCAGATGAAGACCTAGATGGACGTACATTGAGTACGATCTACTCGTATGGCGTGCTTGTATGAAACGATTACTGAATCTGGAAAGATAAGTGTGGAATGGAATTTGGAACCGGTGGGAAAAATAGGCGTGCGGGTGATAAAATATTTTGTTTTTCACGATGTTTCTTCGGCCGCGGATGATAATTATCATTCAATCACGTATCAACCCCGTTAATAACCCTCCTTTTTTCACCATTGAAAACATTTATTAAAGTTAATTAAATTAAGTAGTTTTTTATTATTATTAATTATTTGTACACTTTCTGCCTTCCCACTTTTATTGACACCCCACACCATGCGGGGTTGGCTGGAAGAGATCTCTTTTAGAGATAATCAACCTTTTGTACCTATTTTTATTTTTGTCTTTGTTGTTTTTGTGCAAAATTACGTTAGCGTCAAAATGCAATTTCAAGAAAAGGCCGTCGCTTTTCTATCACAACTTTTTACCCATTTATCCAATTTAGATGACGTCAACGTAAGATTACATTGTTTTTTCACTTTCTATGTATTTCTAGACATAGAAAGTGAAAAAAACATGTCATTATGCGGTTTGTTTTTTGGTTGCGGTGCATAATTTTCGTATGTCGAATTTGACTAACCTGCGTTATATTTCACTCCACAGTCGAATTCAAAAACATCTTTATTCAGTAGGTAACATAGTTACACTTTGAATCGTCAATTTTTACATAACGAACGTCTCATCCGCCTAAAACTACTGCAGCTTCTCACAACCTGTATAGCCGGGGAAAAGAAGCTGCAAGAAAAACCTCGGCATAGAGCCCTAGACGTTCTTTAAAAAAATGAACATAAATTATTGTTATACAAGTGAGTAATTTAGCTGTCTAATATCAGTTCTGAGATAGTTAATCCCACGCATTCTTAACTTCTAAATAATCACTAACTTTATAATCGACCTTAGAGAAGTACTTTCGTACATATATGTGTCAATTAGTACGTGTTATTGTTAGGTATAATAAGGCGTTGTTAGGATGGTAGGGGCGACAAGGATTACCCATTACAAGTTGGCGAACTCTCCCCTTTGAGAGCAAGGGGTGTTACGCGGCGAATTTAGAGTGAGACTCTCGGTTAGGTGGCGGTTTTGGATATGGGAGGTGGCATGATTTTCGAATTTGTTTTCGAATTAATGTTTGGATCATAAATGATAATATTGATAATCTATACGATATTTTGAGTTACGACGTTTTGAGCATCGTCAATTTAAGCATAGGTATTTTAAGTTTCGATGTTGTAATATGTAACCGATGTTGGAGGCGATGAAGACTCCGGTAAATAAAACTCTTCGAGATGTTGTTAAAATGGACTGTACTGAATTTAAATTAGGAAATTATTTACATAAGTTAACAAGATAAGAAAACATGCCTCGTCGGCAAAGTCCGTGGCGTATTTTTTTTTTGGGAAAGGGTTTAACGGCTCTGGCTTAGTAGCCTTTTAAGCCTGTCATTAATTTAACATACTACTTAGTCCCGTAATATTGCCATAGCAAAACATAGTACCACACATAGACACACACGTATGTACTTTCTAACTTTAAATTTTCGTTTTTACTTTTCTTTGTATAACAAGTATGTAACATTCAAATTTTTATGGCTATACTCGTATAAACAAAACACTAATGTAACATTGTCAGTGGAGGGGCGAAGTTTCGATCACAAGTATTTTAATAACTTAAAAGAAACTTCAACCGCTATGTGTTAATTATTTTGGTAAATAAAGCATTTTTCATTTATTTTTTTTTCATTTTCAGTGTTTATAATAAACAATTATACATGATATTATGTTAACAATAGGTGTAGGATATTTTCACATAAGTACATATAGATTTCCACGTATTAATGTTGCCAACAACCGATTGTTACGTTAATGGGAATGTAGGTTTTCACATTCCCGAGAAATGCATTTCGGAGGTAACCTAACCTGAATGGGACTGGATTCTCTTTAGCCTGTGAAGCTCTGATGCAAATCAGTGATAGCGTGGTTTTTTTTGTCACTTATTGTAGATTTGCCGCAGATGGATTTGACTACTTGGCCGTAGAAATGGGGAGCGCTGAAGGCTCTCACCCAGTACAACGTTTAAGACTACAGGCCTGAGGGTGCCCAGTTGGGCGCGAACCATTGAAAAGTACAAAACATGTAACGTAGGAAAAGACGTAATCCGCTTTACTACAAAATAAAGACTAAAACCAGCGCCGTTTATACCTGGTATTATCTTTATTATTCGTTTTGTAATAAGGTGGTGAGTTTAATGAGTTGCTTTTTTTCTCAGACATATAAGTACGTACTAAAAAACGAATTTTTTTTTTGTATGAAACAATAGATATTAAAAATATATAAGAAATAAGTTTACTTACCTTTTTTTTACAAATTTTTAGAGTTATTCAATAAGATTTCCCTTTTGCGCAATGCGAAAATAATAAAGTTTCATCTATAAATATCTGGGTACGATGGTTGTTGCTCCCCTAGGAGTAATAGGGGTCGTAATGAAGTAGCGGAGTAATAAATACGAAGCCCCAGCACGAAGAAATTTCAACTATGTTCTATAAATCAAAGTAAGCCGATGTCACGCAAAAATTCGTTAACAATTTAACCTTCTACCAATTTCTTTTTCCCCAAAAACATTAAATCCTTGTTAATATTTAAATTTCGGTTTTGGTTTTATGAAGCCAAGACAATTAACCCGGCCCCAGGGGGGACAGAGTCCCCTCCACTGGGGCAATTCCTGTTCGGCGCGACCTTGCCGCGGGGGTGGGCGCCTCTAACTTCAGTAGGCCGGAGTGAGCCATTAGCCATGGGAGCCATCGATACGGCAATGCAGGACGAAAGAGGCGCGTCACAGCGACTGTAACCTGGAACCTGACAGAGGTCCTAGTACGGCTTTGAAATAGACTTCTCTGGGCGCTATCCCACTCCCGTCAGACAGAGTACTGCGGGGCGGAAGGCAAGAGGGAAACCACTGCCCTATTTTTCCCTAAAAACTAGCATGGAGAATGCTACACCGACAAGAGCGTGGCTCTTAAATTAGTGATGTTGAATATTTTACCCGCAAAATTATTACACGTGTAAGCAAATACTGACAGTTTGGCTAAAACAACAGAACTATGACAAGGTTGAAAATTTGTTTGTGACAGTAAAATAAGAATGGTCTGATGATTGTTTGTGATGATCCAAGGAGGTCCCTGTTGCTCTATGCTCTACGTTTGTGATGCTTACTTATTGTTTTCCTGGTCCATATACAGCGCTTTATACTCACTCTGTTTGTTACGCATTGTATTTATATTGTACACAAGGAAGGGACTAGTATCTGAGATACAGGCTCGGCCTAGTTCAGATACTAGTGAACACTAGACTAAGTTTATAATGCGTTACTTATACTAAGAAATTATGTCTGAACCCTGTTTTAAGTAAATAAAGTTTATTATTATTATTATATTTAAATACCCAAGAAACTCTACTTGTCCATCTATTGTAATGTTTGAACCGTTAAACCGATTTACATGAAATTTGGTATGGAAATAGCTTGAGACCCAGGGAAAAACATACGTAAGTACTTAATAATTTTCTTCCCAGAAATCACTCCCTAAAGGGATGAAAAGAAAAAAGTTAGACGTTGAACGAGTAATATTAATTGTTTCGTGAATTCGTGATAGTCCTGTTCGAAGAACGCGTGCTTATATCGTAGCGTTACGGGTTCGAATTCTGATTGTCAAAAACGTAAGATGATCCGTGCTTCGGAAGGCACGTTAAGGTGTTGGTCCCGGTTATTACTTACTGATACGTACGTAGTCGTTACATGAGTCACGTCAGGGGCCTGTGACGGCTCAATAGTAACCATGACACCAGGGTTGATGAGGTTGGTAATCCACCTCACAACCCGCACGGTAGAAGAATATGGTTGAACTAGTTCATTCTGGAGCTCTGATCTGGTGTGCGCGTGGAAAACGCAAAAGGGGCGGTCTAAAGAGACCTGGCGACGCTCGGTTGACCAGGAATTAAAATCTCTCTCTGTTATTCGAGCCCTACACCCCAGCAGGAGATAAAAGGATTAGAAGAAGAAGATATTCTACACTTATGTGTGAAGTCACCGAGATAGGAACCTATTCTTCCCAATACATCCTGCTTAGGGACGGTACTGAAAAGTATTGGCGTCCGAAGGACGTAATATACGATCCCGACGACCCGATTACTCTATACATAGAGGCGATCAATCAGCTCGCGACACCAAACACTTCAGAACCCCGATACCGTCCCCGCCGACGTGGTCGAGGATTTCCCTCATTCAGCGCTTATCGCTATCGACCCACTAGGGTCGATTAATCCTTTCAAATATTCTTCCTCTCAGACGACGCCCTGAGCCGAGGTTCGCGCCCAACAGGGCACCCTCAGGCCTGTTGTCTTAAACGTTGCACCGGGTGACAGCCTTCAGCGCTCCCCATTTGTCCGGCCAAGTAGTTAATGCCATCTGCGGTAAATCTACAATAACTGACAAAAAAAGACCCCGCTATCACTGATTTGCATCAGAGCTTCACAGGCGAAAGAGAATCCAGTCCCATACAGGTTAGGTTACATACCCTCTGAAATGCGTTTCTCGAGAATGTGGAAACCTATTCTAAGAGTCAAAAAAAAAAGAACCTATTCTAGTCCACTAGATAATCCCACCTATTTTACCCAACCTAACGGTCTTGAGGCTGCTGAGATGCGAAATATTCCGGTCAGTTAAACCTTAATTGTATCTTCAGAGACAGTCAGCTACGTCCTTCATAGATTTAGATAAGCCGTTTATATATATAGGCGGCTTAGGATCTGCGGTCAAACCGGCTTCCGATGAATTGCTGTTACTGTGCAAATAGGTGAACTTAGATTATCAGAAGTGACCTCTTCTTAGACCTACCTTGAGGTGAAGCGGACATTGTTTGATATTTTCATCATTCAAAAAAGAGCAGTTGTCGGGACTCTTTAAAGGAACTGTTTAAAGAAATAAATATACTGACGATCGCAAGTCAATATATTTATGAAAACATTATATATGTACGTAAGAATGTATCTCTCCTTCCGAGAAACTGTGAAAGGGATACTTACAATACAAAGAATAAATATAAAATTGCTATTAAAAATTCTAGATTAAGTAAATTAAATTCATCTTTTTTGGGGTTATGTATACGTTTTTACAATAAAATACCATAATATTATAAATTTGTCAGAAAATAAATTTAAAGCTCACGTGAAGCTTACTTTATATAAAAAAGCTCATTAAAAGATTAATGACTACCTAAATGATAAAAATGTCTGGTATTGGATGTGTTCCTCTAGTTATTAAATAACTTGTAATGTATACCCCCATTGGTTTTTAAAAGATGTGTTGCTGTTGCAGTTTCTTGTCATTTCTTCTCCTCAGCCATAACACCTTGCGAAATGACGTAAATTCAAAAATGTTACATGGGCCTTCAACAAGTTTATCCATAATAATTACGTTGAATAAATGATTCTGATTCTAATTTAAAATAATCATTTATCATTTCTCCGCGATAAAGGGGTTTCCCTAGTTCGGGGTCCGCTAGTAATGTTTTAGTTTTTTTGTTTAGGGTGTAGCGATTATTAGCTTAGCCTTCCAAAGCATGAAATCATCTCACTTTTCCGGCCAATCAACTAATGCAATTTCAGCTGATTGAATTGGTGATTTATTGTTATAGCGAAACAAAGGAGAGTCTCACAAAATGATTTCGACAATGTCCCTTTTGGGAATCGATCCCGGACCTCCAGATCGTGAGCCTAACGCTCTACAAACCTAGGCTGTTCAATCTTAAACACAGCATACCTTAATCACAGGCCTTGCTTATAGACAGTCCCTTAATCTTTTATGCAAAAATGTTTCCAACTCTCGACATTTTCGCAGATTACCGTCGGAATAAACGGTAAGCGGTAACCCTACCCCGGTTATTTGATTAGTCTGATACGAACGACGTAATTCTCATCACGCACCGATATAATACGGATCTATGCTACGATATAATACTGACTATACTACTGTCGTCATACAGCTCCTATTCCGTGTCATTCGCCATTAAAGTGAATTGGTATTATTCTAGTGGCACCCGATTCATCTTGCCATGGATATACTTCTGACTACCCCAATTGGTATATAGTCGTGAGTACATTGTTTTAAGTTTACGCGGTTATTATCATAATTAAAGCACATAATAACGGGTTCTTACTGCGTTTAAAATGGGGATATGAGACTCCCGATATTTCGACACTGTTGCAAGTGCCATGATCACGGGACGACTGATGAGATTGGAGTGGAGTAGGTAGAACCACAATTTTCTACGGATCCATAATATCGGGAGTCTCATATCCCCATTTTAAACGCGGTAAGAACCCGTTATCATGTGTTTTAGTCGTGAGTATGTATGTTGTTATTATATGCACTCGATTATGAAATTAACGATTTATTTTTGAGCCTTCAAGGCTAGAGTGAATAGGCATTTGCTAGGTAAGCGTGATCTACCCTAGACCACATCGTCACTTACCATCAGGTGCGAATGTGGTCAAACGCAAAACTATATTTTTATAAAAAAAAAACGATTTATTTAAAGTCACGTCAGGAATACAAACGAATGCTAATTTCCATGTTCATAATATTATATTTATCTCCCTAGCGTCATCCCGTTTTTTCACAGGGTCCGCTTATCTGATCTGAAGAATTGAACGTTTCATATTCATCAATTATTACATTTATCGTGTATCAGAATTTTCCAATTGGGTCGTGTGCTAGGTACAAGATAAATTATGAAATTCTGATTATTAAATAAAGACAGATCTAAAACTATCGAAAAACATTTTCTCTTTTCTATTTAACTTATTTATGAATTTTAATCAAGAAAAACGTAATAATACGTCTTGACATTTTATCGCGTTTGGTCTATGACGTCACACTGTGCTTTTTCATGAGAATTTCATAGTACTTAATTTAGTGTTTTGACGTTTAGTAAAAAGTAACTGATTTGACTAGTTGGAAACTATGAAAACATTATGTATGTACGTAAAAATGTATTTCTCCTTCCGAGAAACTGTGAAAGGCATACTTACAATACAAGGAATAAAAATAAAATTGTTGTTCAAAATTCTAGATTAAATAAATTAAACTCATCTTATTTTGGGGTTGTGTATACGTTTTTACAATAAAATAATATTTTAAATTTGTCCGAAAATAAATGTAAAGCTCACATGAAGCTTACTTTATGTAAAAATGCTTATTATAAGATTAATGATTACCTAACTGATAAAAATGTCTGGTATTTAATGTGTTCCTCTAGTTATTAAATAACTTGTAATGTACCCTCATTGATTTAAAAGATGTGTTGCTGTTGCAGTTTCTTGTCATTTCTTCTCCTCAGCCATAACACCTTGCGAAATGACGTAAATTCAAAAATGTTATATTGACCTTGTACAAGTTTTTCCATGATAATTACGTTGAATAAATGATTCTGATTTCTGATTACTAGCCTATTTCCATCAAAAATTAGCTATTGCCATCAAAATACGTATTTAATCCCTGCAAGTAAGCGTGCCTGTATTACGTAAATCCATTCCCGATGAATATGGATTTCCTGGTTCTGTCGTAGCCATCTCAAAATTATGCCAGGATTATATGCGACACGCCCCAATATGATTTGCTGAATAATTTAAAATAATATATTAAACTATTTACCCTTATATCTGTTGCGTAAATTCGCGCGTAATAGTTTCAAAAGTATTATAATGGCCCCGATTCCTGCAGACACTCCTAATTTTATTTTAAGTTATAAGTAATATTATCCACCGAAAATGAAAGGGACAAGAGATTAATTTTAAAATGAATGAATAACCCGGGCGAATTAAATAGGCATCTCGCTGGTATGTAACCCGTTTGACGTGTGGTGTCAACTTAATTCTGTTGGGTTACTGGCCAATATATTAATTGGGGAGGGTTTTTAAAATTCCTGCCTAAAAGTGACGTGACGGTATATATAATTATTTCTTGGTACACCTAACATAAAATGAGTAACTGAAGTGCCAAGTTTATATAACGTCATCATGACGTATGGTTATGTACCTACTTATTATGGTTATGTACCCACCGGAATTCGAACCCGGAGGCCCCGGGTTCGAATTCCGGTGGGGACATATCACAAAAATCACTTTGTGATCCCTAGTTTGGTTAGGACATCACAGGCTGATCACTTGATTGTCCGAAAGTAAGATGATCCGTGCTTCGGAAGGCACGTTAAGCCGTTGGTCCCGGTTACTACTTACTGATGTAAGTAAGTAGTCGTTACATGAGCCATGTCAGGGCCTTTGGCGGCTCAATAGTAACCCTGACACCAGTGTTGATGAGGCTGGTATTACACACGATAAGAAGATCATATTTTGTGTAATTTGATGTAATACAGGATGAATCATTCATCTCAGTATTTGTTACGATGTCACTCACCCCGTACAAGGACGTACAGTCATGAGCAATATAATGTACCCACTTTAGGACTCTGTCGCACTAACATATTACAGTTCAATTTGTCAAAAAAGTTAATCGAAGTGTATACATATTAATGCTCGTGACCGTACAGTAGCCATACAAGTGCGTATGGGTGCTAGTAACACCGTAACGAATACTGAGGGGGATGATTCAGACCGTGATTCTGAGTCGGTATCAAGTGGAATTTCCTGTCGGAAAAAGTTTTGTATTTTTTAAATTATTTTTAGATATATACTTTTGCGACGGAAAATTCCACTTGATATCGACACAGAATCATGGTTTCATCCCTCAAAGTTTTTGTTACGATGTCACTAATATTCTGTATTGTGTGTGTGTGTGCGTGTGTGTATATGAGGTACGGAATTCAGTGCTCCCTATTTACCTGGCAAACTCAAATGGTAAACATTCGATAAGTCGCGTAAAAAAAATATGCATGTGTTTGGAACAAGCAGAGGAAGCGAGTTATATTTTTTTTTAAATTTAGAGTTCGCTTTGATCGAACGCTTGAACGCCTTTGCTTGCACGTGGACCAAACGACTGTAAAATATGTCGCTTGACGCTACAAATAACAGGAAAGAACGGAAGTCACCGCTGACGGTGGCACTATGGAATAATTTACTAAATATGGGAACAGTACAGATAAAAAGCTGCCTTAAGGTGAAATAACTTGCTAAATATTGAAGTCGGGGACGAGGCAATACAGCGTACATATAATAATAAGGTAAATTAACACAAACCGGTCTACATGAAACATCATCATCATCATCACCAGCCCATTAACGTCCCCACTGCTGGGGCACGGGCCTTCCCTATGGATGGATAGGGAGATCGGGCCTTAAACCACCACGCGGGCCCAGTGCGGATTGGTGGTCATTAACGACTGCTAATGCAGCCGGGACCAACGGCTTAACGTGCCTTCCGAAGCACGGAGGAGCTCGCGATTAAAACTTTTTTTTTGGTCACCCATCCTATGACCGGCTTTTGCGAAAGTTGCTTAACTTCAACCATCGCAGACCGAGCGCGTTTACCGCTGCGCCACCGAGCTCCTCATCACATCACATGAAACATAATTATACTATAAACTAAACTAGTACCTACTTAAAATATACATACTTAAATGGTACGAGATAAACCTAAAATATATAACACAAAATACCTTCCACTGTCATATCCTACATGCCCGTGAAGAAGCAACATGGCCGCTCTATGTCCATTTTTCCTTTTATTACAAGTACCTCAAGTATTAAATAAATAAACTCATGAACGATTCCTATTAAAAAGGTATTTGATTCGAATTACTCATAGCAGAATAATTTCTGCGACGCAAAACCGAGGATTACGCACTCGTTTCAAATGACAACCGTTGAATAGATAATTGTATTCGTAAATTCGTTTCAGGTAAAATCATGCATGGCTTGAGATGAAAGAAATTAATACTTACACAATACAATAATACTTTGCCAAAACAAAACGTAATAAAAATACACGTTCAGTTTACTTAGGTTACGTTTATCGCTAAGGTAGAAATTCAACCGCTTGGTCGTCACTGTTATGTCGCAGAAGTTTGTTGCAAATTCGTGGTTCGAAGGCATATTTCTGACCAAAAGTGACTGCCTATAAGGTGACCGCTTCACTTCATCCGAAGGTGTCATATCTTTTTAGCCACTGACGACCTCTGTTGTCCAGTGGTTGAGCGTTGGACTCACGATCCGGAGGTCCTGGGTTCGATTCCCAGTGGGGACATATCACAAAAATTACTTTGTGGTCCCTAGTTTGGTTAGGACATTACAGGCTGATCACCTGATTGTCCGAAAGTAAGAAGATCCGTGCTTCGGAAGGCACGTTAAGCCGTTGGTCCCGGTTACTACTTACTGTGTAAGTACGTAGTCGTTATAAATGAGTCATGTCAGGAGCCTATGGTGGCTCAGTAATAACCCTGACACCAGGGTTGATGGGGTTGGTAATTCACCTCACAACCCACACGATAGAAAGAAGAAGAAGATCACTGTAACTTTCGATTCCATTTGTCGCGGTTCTATGTACTCCGCCCAGTCCCTCCGGCACGCGTCCTAGTCGTCACGCCATCTCTTTCGAGGTCTACCACGACGCCTGTACCCGTCATGAGACACCCAATGCGTGACGATCCGTGCCCATCACTCAGGTTTCATGCGACAAACATTTCCGGGGCGGCTTTACGTCCCAAATCAGCGATTCCAATTTTAAAAGCGGTTTCTAGTTTTTAAATGGAAAGTGGAAGGGGAGGCCTAGGCTAGATTAGTTTAGACTTTCGATTGTCATAATCAGGCTCAACAGTGGGATCTAGGCTAGATTAGATTAGACTTTCGATTCTCATTATCATTTGAAACTTGGCTACGGCCCCCGGAACGTCAAAAAAATAGTCAATCATTCCGACGCACAGTGTAACCTGTGTAACCCCATACATACATTCATAAATTTACGCCTATTTCCCACCGGAATAAGCAGAGACTATGGAATTTCATTTGTTTCGATCCTGACACACTTCTCTGGCTTCCTTCACATTCATCAATTGTTTCATACACGCGCGCCGGCTCTGAGTAGATCGTTCTAAACCTTTTCTAAGGATATGTTCAATTTGGCCAATCTACGTCATACTAGTTCTGCCTATGCCAGCCCTACTAATAACCTTCTCCTTATAAACCGCATACGTAATCATATTCAGAGCTGCCACAGAAACGCTGTTTGAATCATCTGATAAAGATGTAAAGGCCTGAGATGATGATGAATCATATTCATCATCATCTCTCTAGCGTTGTCTTAACTTAATCTGAAGATTTTTTACAGAAGTGACTGCCTGTCTGACCTTCCAACTCGCTAAGGGAAATCTAGCCCAATACAATTGATCACACACTTACTTCCGACACGCATTCTCGGCTATTGGGTATCGGCTCGCTGTGGACGTGATAAGTTTTTTCCTTTCATAATTCTATTACATAACATAACACAAACAGCCTATATGTCCCACTGCTGGGCACAGGCCCATAATCCTATTATCCTTCATTATTGTAACCTATAAAAATGCAGTAAGTAGATATGGAAGTTATACCTTTCCGCCGATATTAAAGAAACGATCACTTTTTCACTTCGCGTCTCGCCTGCCATAATGTCTTCATGGAAATAGGAATCAATATTCATTCAGAAACCAATTTCTTTAGAATGAGCGAGTGATTTTTCAGCTTTTAAGCCGTAAGTAATAAGTCTTAGCAGTTTGTGAATGACTGCTGTCTTCCCAGAAGAGAAAAAATTGTCCACCTCTGTAGGGATTGACGATTGCATGAAACGTTGAAAATAGGCTAGGTCACTTACTAGTCTTATATCGAGAACATAAAATAACAGTAAATCAGCTCTTCTTCTTCTATCATGTGGGTTTGTGAGGTGGATTACCAACCCCATCAACCCTGGTGTCAAAGGCCTCTGACACGACTCATGTAACGGCTACTTACTTACATCAGTAAGTAGTAACCGGGACCAACGGCTTAACGTGCCTTCCGAAGCACGTATAATCTTACTTTTGCACAATCAGGTGATTAGCCTGTAATGTCCTAACAAAACTATCAAGAAGGGATCACAAAGTGATTTTTCTGATATGTCTTCACCGGGATTGGAATCCGGGGCCTCCGGATCGTGAGCACAACGCTCAACCACTGGACCACTGAGGCCGTCCTCTAACCTATTAAGCCCCTACACTAAATCAGGGCCTGGACAGCCCATCAAATTTAGATAAATATTTTTCGAGAACGCCCGAGATGATAAGAGGCTCTTGTTATTAAGTATTCTTGACAGCCTTTTGTGATAAATTGATGAGGAAACAAAGATAACGAAGGAAATTCGAAAATATAAACTGTCGTTATTTTTTAAGAACAAATTTATGAGGACAAACTGAGGATAAGTAATATTAGTACTCAATATTCTAGATAGATAGTGCCGGCGTCAGCTTAATGACTATTCATAGATTGAAAGAATTTCACATGGACAGGAGGAGGACCCGATGAAAGAAATGCATTTTCGGAGCTATGTGACCTAACTTGTATTGGGCTGGTTTTCCCTTCGCGGGTTGGAAGGTCAGACAGGCAATCGCTACTGTAAAAAACCGGACCTGTCAAATCTTCAGGTTATGTAAGCGGACCCTGTGAAAAACGGGATAATGCTAGGGAGATGAGGAGGACGACCCGGTGATATGATGGTTAACACGCTCGTCCCGGATTGATAAGAGGTGCGGGTTCAAGTCCCATTCGAGTCAGATTTTTTCCATTTAATTTTCTCTCTTATGAGAACCGTTTAAATTGTATAAACGGAAGAGAATAGTCTGGGCGAACTTACCGTGATCAAAACTAGGATTATAAAAAGAAAGGCAAGTGTTCCTCTCTCATGGGGATTGTGGGATCAATGACCAACCTCATCAATCCTGATGTCAGGGTTGCTATTGAGTCGACAAAGGGCCCCGACATACCTCATGTAATAACTACTTACTTACTTAAGTAAATAGTATCCGGGACCGACTGTTAATCCTGTCGTCCTAAGTACCGATCATTATACTTTCGGACAACCGGGTGATCAGCCTGTAATGTCCTAACTAGGGATCACAAAACAATTTTTTAGGGATTCGTCCCTAAGACCTCAACCATTGGACCACGGAAGACATTGACACGATGCAGTCGAAGTTAAACGATTGAAAATACATATATGGGATTTATTATGATAGATGACTTGAAACAGGTTGACTTCAGTAGCGATTAAAGCCGTATCTTGTATTCTGTCGCCTTATATCGAAAAGCTCCTTTATGAAAGTCACATTCGGATGTGATTTCCTTCAATAAAACCTAGTCAATCCGGTAAAAATTACGGCGTTGACGGCGACTTCCCGAACGGCGAATCCCGCTACGGCGAGTCTCTTTACGGCGAGTGGCTTGACGTCACGTCTGTCATTTCCTTGTACAATTCACGCGCGTCGCGTGTCTCTACTGTGCGTTCGCTTTATTTTCCCTCTACGTCGGGCGTTTTTTTTTTGTAGAGTTCAGTTACGGTGAAAACTGTTTGGAAAACAGCTTTTCATTAATACCGAAATGTAGCGTGATTAAAATTGTGTTGGAAAAGACGCGACTTCAAGCCACTCGCCGTAAAGAGACTCACCGTAGCGGGAATCACCGTTCTAGGAGTCGCTGTCAATGCCATTACCTAATAATTCTTCCTGGATTAAAACTAGTTCGTCTATTTGCAATGTTTTTTTAACGCACGCACTCGAATGTGATGTTTCAAGAAGGCTGTTTCATAGTTTTTACTATGAAGCGACGATACGTTTATTTTACCATAGTAACACGTTATACATCAATGCTTCTATTGATAAAGTACATCAATTTTAATTTGAACGAACCACATAACAGTCTATTGTTTTTACACATTGATGTATACAGTGTGTTAGTGACATCGTAACGAATGCTGAGGGGAATGATTCAGACCCTGATTCTGCTGAGTTAATATCAATTGGAATCCTATACTTTTGCGATGGAAAATTCCACTTGATATTACTCAGAATAATGAGCTGAATCATCCCCCTCAGTATTTGTTACGATGTCACTTACACCACGTACAAGTACATATAAGTAGCCATACAAGTACATAATGGGTGTTATTGACAGCGTAACAAATACTGAGAGGGGTGGTTCAGACCATGATTCTGAGTTGATATCAAGTGGATTTTCCTGTCGGAAAATTCATGAACAGAATTCATGTGTATTTTGTTTTAATTATTTTCAGTTCATACTTTTGCGAGGGAAAATTCTACTTGATGTCATCTCAGAATTATAGTCTGAATCATCCCTCAAACTTTTTGTTACGATGTTACTAACAACCTATATGTTACTATAGGTTTTACACGTTTCCAATGTTCAAACAATAGACAATCAGAGCGCAGAACAATTTATTCATTCTATGTATCTAGGTCGGATGTATAAAACTATTCTTGTTGTGAAAACTTGCATGCAATTACATTTGAATTGCTATCGAAGCTTTGTTTACCACTTAGTGATGTAAAATAATTCAAAAAATGGACGGACGGAATTTTCTAATCCGTTGAATAAGACATTGGTGGAAAATGGTGCTAATTCCTGTAGACACAATCTAATTTTATTATAAGTTATACCTGTCAAAAAAAGTTTGAAAAAATGTTAGGTAACAAAAAATAACAAAAAATAGATGGTGTATACAGGTATTAGCACTATCCTAAAAATAAATAAAGAAACATCTCAATTTTATGCGGCGAAAGATTATCTCTTTTCGTGCTGGGGAGCTGAAAAATATAGCATCTTTGACCAAATACATGACTTGGTCCTTGGAAAGCACATTTTTTTTATAATTAACGTTTTGTAATTGTATTGTACTATAAACGAAATTGTTGTGTATTGTATTATATCGTGTATTGTTGTTGTATTGTATTGTATGGATCTCAGTTGCCTGAGTTAATAACTAAAACCAGGTATACTCACGTCTAACGCGGACTGTGGGTCTCTTGAAGGCAGTGCGGAGGTAAGGCATGGACATCACCAGCTCGATACGGGGTGGGGGCGGCAGCTGAACACAAAATTAACATTTGTATTCCACATTTGAACGAACATAAGCAGCATATAAATAAATAAATAAATAAAAAAAGAATTATCAAAATCGGTTCATACACGACGAAGTTATCCCCGAACAAACATAAAAAAATATATATACGGTCGAATTGAGAACCTCCTCCTTTTTTGAAGTCGGTAAAAAAGAAGTTTATTCAACCACAAATATTTTTACAAAATGGCTTAAACTAATGCAACACATTAATCAGTTGTGGCTGGGAAAAATGGAAGAGCCTCAGCATTGCTGCTGCTTTTCAGTCACCCCCTGTACTAACAGAGTCGCTGCACTGGACGCTGTGAGAACATAATATAAGCAGCTGGGACAGGAACCTCGTCTCATCGATTAGAGGAGTTCATAATTCACGCATAAAACCGAGCGCTTAACTGTAGACCCGCTACATTTTGAGAGGGGGGAGTGGTATGGGCATTTTGCATACAAAATAGATGATTACATTTCGAAGAAAATTATTCAGCCTTCATACTTTTTTGAGCCCTTTTTTTCAAAAATACATACATGCCGAAAAAAGCAATGTCCGATGAAATGACACTAAATTCGTTCAGGCAGGATTCATATCCTAAAACTAAAATAAATAAGTGAGTAATACTTACGGTTTTTGATATCGCAGTCATCCAATCCCTTCGTTACCAAGAACAAAAAAACATCGCATTAAAGTACAATACAATACAATCAGCCGTACGCTTTATTGCACATATAAACACAACACTAAAAACAATTACAAATACAAAGTACATAGTTCAATTGAGAATTTCAGAATGTCCTTTCATGGGTTTTCAATTTTAATATTAAAAATAGAACAGATATACACAACAAGTAAATGACAGTTTATTAATGAAATTCACCATTTTTTTCCCATTAAAAAGTTATTCACCAAATTATTAATTTAGTGGGTAGAATCACAAATCCTCCGAAAACAAGTCAGAAATACCTGCATGTTATTTAGATAAAACAAAAACATATTACGTCTGATACATTATTATCAGTGATCAGATGTACGAGCTTTGTTTAATATGGATAGTTTTATACCGAAAACTTCATAAAATAATTTGTCTTATGGAAAACTACAACATTTAAAAAAATCGTAACTTTTTATTTGACTCCGGGATTTTATTAAAAATAGATTGTTTTAAGAAGCCGCCTCTATACTTTCATAACATTTTATGAAGGTAAGGTTAGGCAAATAAGGGCCCGCATATCGAATCACTGGTCAATTCATTATACGTCCCACTGCTGAGCCTCTCTTCAATCAACCGGAGCGGGTTTGACGTATGGTAGTGGAGACCACGCTGCTCCACTGCTGGCTGGTGGACCTATCATAAGTCTTTATTTTTGTACGGTCACGTTCATTAATATGTATACACTTTGGTACCATGTCACATTAACTTTTTTGACAAATTGAACTGTAAGTCTCACTAAATGTCAAACATGTTACTGCGACAGAGTCCTAAAGTGGGTACATTATATTGCTCATGACTGTACCTGGCCATGCACGGAACGTAATTTAAAAATAAAAAATAAATAAACAAAAGCACGCTCCTGCCCTTAATTATTCATAGTGTCCTTTCATAAAGTCCCGGGGTATTTCATTAAGGGATTTAAGAGCTTTCCCGTATTAATTGAGGGTTGTTAGCACAGAGTTCACGTAGGTGCCATTACTTTAATCCGGAAAACCTTAAAAAATGCTGCGCGGAGAGCTGTGAAGGCTCCATATGTCAGCTGGGGACGGATTTTGGGGGTTTAGGGGCCCATATTAAGTGGTAAATGTTCCTATAGGTATTTAATATTAAGGTATTTTTTATCAAAAGTTTTTTACGACGCGTAGACAACCGATAAACGAGTTAGAGGTATAATGTATTTATGATCTTCCTAGAGTTATGCCGATTTCACCGGGTACGTTTATCTAACCTGAATATTTGACAGGTCCAGTTTTTTACATAAGCTACTGCTGTGCCTGTCCGACCGTCCAATCCGTAGATAAAAACCTGGTAAAACCACCATATATGTATTATCCACATCCTTCTTAGAACGTGATATCAAAATTAGCTGCAAGTTGTCTCGAATTGTAGCGTGGACAGCGATTCCCGGAACGGCGACTGCTTGACATCACATCTGTCATTTACATGTACAGTTCAAAACACAATTTTAATCACGCTACATACAATATTTTTTTTCCACTGAAATAATTGCATTTTTGGTTCATTTTTGTTTCATAATATTGAAAACCTTCCAGCCTGTTTTATAAATGCAGTAATCTTATGGGAGTAAATATGTGATACAAAGCTACTAGGTATTAGCGAGCGAAATGAAAGATGACCAACTCAGTATTAATGTATAATAAAGAGTAAAAGATCACAAAATTATAATAATGTAAAAAACCTAACTTACACCCCCGTTGCTAAGCGCCATACAATCAACAATACCTAGGCAACGGGGGTTGCCAGATCTGACGCCAACATCTCTCCCCCCTGGTAAGAACCGAAGGTCTTACCAAGCTATGGCGTCAAATCCAGCTTAGCCATTTTGCGCGCAGGTCGCCTAAGGACCCCTGCGCTAGTCCTTACTTCCGCTACTCGCACGACGCCGTCTTTGCCAGGGAACATCCGCACAACCCTGCCGCGAGGCCAAACCCCGCGGGGCAAATTTCCATCACAAATCATCACCAAATCCCCGACGTGTAAATTAGTAAAGGCGTTAGATGGACCTCGCGGCAAAAGATTGGGCAGGTATTCCTTTACCCAGCGCGCCCAAAACTCATCAGCGAGACGAATGGCCTTCTTCCACGCTTGCCTGCTGATCAGATCGTCATTCGAAGACTCCGGAGTTGACAGAGAGGCAAACGACCTCAACAGGAATTGGTTCGAAGTCAGGGCTGGCTCATCCTCATTGGCGACCGGTACGTGGCTAGAGTTTCCGATCTCCTCTCTGGGAGCTTTTTCACGAAGAACAACCGAAAGGCCCGTTTTGACGCTTCTCATCAACCGCTCCCAGGCCCTTCCCATCGACGGAGCTGACGGAGGAATAAACTGCCACTCGATGATGTGAGACGCAGCAAAATTCATAACTTGAGAGAGGTCAATTGCAGTGGGTCACAGGTGAAGGTTGGCATACTTCTAGCGTAACCTGTTAACCACAGTCTCGTTGTTGCCACGCAAAACTTTAATGTGATAGTCAGAAATTATAAGCCGTACCGTTGGGTGTCGACCATCTAAAATTATCGGATTGGTAATTTCTGATGAGACTTCAGTGACTGCACTAATTCTGCCATAAGCTCTGAGAAACCCAACATCATCCAGCCGAGGGCCAATCTTGTGTAAGCAGCTTTTCTTAGAAACAATCATTCATCTTTAATGCAAGCAAGCTCTTCCATGAAGGCGTCTCGCTGAGTTTGTTTGAGCAGAAACTCTTCTGCGTCTCTGACATCTCGTGCGAGCAGCGGGCGTATACCTCTACATAAAGAATTCCCCGAGCGCGCCTCCTTGTGTTTTTATAGCCGCGTGAATTAAAAAACGCGTGCGGTTACACGAAGTAAGTAGTCGTTGACAACTATAAAAGTGTTCTGCGGACAAAATAACATAAAAAACATCGGGGCATTTTTCGCGAGGTCGCAGTTCATAGATCACCTCAGAAGAGGAATGTTGGGATGGAGCTAATTGCGAATCGTTTGGGCAAGCCTTACACCGAGGAAAGCTGTCTGAAGCTTGAAGCGAGGAATGCTAACCGACTTTAGAGTGGCGACTCTAGATTTACTCGCAATGAGAGCGAGATGAACGGTACCATCTTCAAACAAAAAACGCCAGTAAGCGACGCATGTGTAAGCTACTTCGCTAGCGTCCGTAAAGACGTGAAGTTCTTGTGAGATGAAAGTTGATATAGACTTATACGCACGAGGAATATTAAAGGCATTAACTGACTTAATGTCACGATACCACTCTTCCCACTGAATACGTTCGGAAGATGGAAGACGAACATCCCATGAGCTCACCATCCGCCACGTTCTTTGAAATAAAATCTTTCCTTTTGTGAGTTTAGGTTGCAGAAGTCCTAAAGGATCATAAATCCGCATAAGATCTCTAAGAACTTGACGTTTAGTGAACTTAGAAGGTAAAGGAATATCGACATCAACTTTAAAACTAAAGGTGTCCTCTGGGGGGTTCCAATGCAAACCCAGGACGCGTACATCAGGCTTAGAAATGCCTAAATTGAGGTCGACATTACTAGTGCCCTCTTTCCAAAGATGAGACGGAATGTGTTTAAGACACTCAGTATCATTGGACACCCAGAATCGCATCTCGAAGCCACACTGAGCATGAACATGAAGGTTGTCAGCTGCGAGACGTGCAGCGTCTTCTGGACTAGCTCTTTGATCTTGCCTACTAACTTTTTCATCGAGTTTAATACCAATAGAGTCCAGCCGAGAGAAATCTTTAATAAGACTCTTCAGTTCAATGTCTGAAGAGCTGGCAGTACTAAGATGATTAATAGAATTTCCATAGAAAGAACTTCGAGGAAGGTTACCAAATAAAACCCAGCCTAGGGCGGTGCGAATAGCTGCCGGCTGCGGCGCGGTGCCTACTCTATTCTCCCTAGATAGCAATAGATGCCAATCGGAAGTACCTATTAATACTTTAGGCGTAGCCATGTCAAACACTAACTCGGCAGCGATGTCTGAAAGGTGCGGGAAGTGAGTATCCCTCACCGTGACCTCTTGCGGTCTAAGTTTTAAATGAGGAATAGCGCGAGCTTTGCGGACGGTGTAACTTTCATTACAATATCTACCGCGTATTTCGAAATCTACAAACTTAACAGGGATATTATCGCTCGTTCCTGTTATGGTTTCAATACACATATTTTCTTCAGTTCCAGAAACACCTAGCTTATTAGCTAACTCCGCATCGAGAAGGGTAACTGTGGACCCGTCGTCCAAAAGAGCAAATGTCTCTACTTCGCCCTTAGGGCCAGAAAGAATCACAGGCAATACTTTCAAAAGCACAGAAAAATCATTGCCGGACGCGCATGAATACGAAGTACTAGTGGTATTATTTTCTGAGTGTGATAGAACCTCATTAGTATGCATAAAACCTTGTTTACTATTTCCTGGCTTGACATGAGTTGACGTTGCTATGGGAATGACAGAAAACGTGGCATTGTTGACAATGGGATGAAATGGAAATTGCGAATTATCGGAATGAATGATTTTATTATGAAACTGTTTACAACCATTGATGCCACATGGCTTCGCCTTGCAGAACTTATAGTTGTGCTTGCCTTTACGTAAACATTTGACACAAAGTTTGTTCTCGCGGACCCAAGCTATGCGATCACAAATGTTCAAAGCCACAAACTTCGGGCAACATTTAATATTGTGACCACTAGCTGAGCAAAACAGGCATGGCGAAGACATGTTAACATTCGTCAACGGTTGTTCTAAAGATGATGAGACGACATGATGAGCTGATGCGGTGTGAAATGGACGAGGGTTACGCTGCGAAAATCCAGGCGATTGCGGCCCCGGCGACCTGAGTTTGTCGCCGTGAGGGGGCGCGTTAAACACTTCGCAAACGCCGAAGTTGGCTTGCTTATCCGCCTCCACTTCGAGGAAGCGCGCGAAGACGTCAATCTGCGGCTGGCCTGAGACGCAGTGCTCTGCAGCGTAGTCACACCATTTATTTTGCAGCAACGGATTCAGTTTGGACACTAAAATGTGAATAAGTTCTGGTGAATGTAAATAAGGTGATTCGCCTAATAAATTGACTATACTAACACAGTTTTTTACTCTGCTAGCAAAAATAGCCAACGAGTGGGAATTCCCAACTTTAGGCAAGCTTCTTATTGAAGCTAGTTCGTTAAGAACAATCTGCTTGGGGCGTGCAAATCGTGACTCTAACGAGCGCATGATAGGCTCGGGGTCAGTAGAACATAGCAATAGAGAAAGAACAGCTTCTTTAGCCTCTCCACTCAAAGCGTTACGTAGCCTGGCTATGTTCTCGTTTGCACTGAAACTAGCCTTAGTATCGTCGAATGTACGCTTAAATAATAGCCATTCAGACATATTTCCACTAAAGGAAGATAGCTGAACCTTACACTCAGACCTTTGACTAGGCTTAGCTAAAGAAACGATGGCGTTAGTAAGTTTCTCAATGTCACTTACCGGGGATGTGGTATTATTACCGTAACGTTGGGGCTGAAGGTGCAGATCATCCTTGTGTAGCTGGCATGGTAAGAAAACTGGTGCGTCAACAACAACAGTCTCCGGTGAACCCTGCGTGGCTTCGCGCACGTGCTCCATGGCTGGGGCAGCGTGCACTATAGGTGTACCCACGCTCTGTCCACACGGAAAACTCCCCAAGGGAGCCGCCGTACCAACTGCAATCGATGCTGCTCCTGCAAAGTCACTACTCGCAACCCAGTCAGCAGTGTGACTGCTCCTGGCGCTCATCACCTCCTCCGCCTCAAGCGCCGCGACTGTGGCCTCATAGGAGGCTTCCACGGCCTCGCGCTCGGCTGCAGCGACTGCGGCTGCGGCGGCTGCTTCATTCTTAGCGATGTCCGCGAGCCGTTGCTTGCGAACTGCTTCAGCAGCTTTGACGCGAGCGACCGCTGAGGCGCTCGACGCGGACGAGTTCGAGTGTGTTTTACTCGCTTTGCTATCCCCCAACACTTTACTAGTTTGCGATCTCGTCATCATTTTCGTAAGAAATTTACGATATGAAAAAATTTAGAATTTAGAAAAGAAACTGGTTTATAATTAAATTGACTCGAAGGACCACGATATTAGCGAGCGAAATGAAAGATGACCAACTCAGTATTAATGTATAATAAAGAGTAAAAGATCACAAAATTATAATAATGTAAAAAACCTAACTTACACCCCCGTTGCTAAGCGCCATACAATCAACAATACCTAGGCAACGGGGGTTGCCAGATCTGACGCCAACACTAGGTATATATACTTACATCTTATGTCGATATATTTTTTAATATATACTTATATCTTTTCGGATGGCTGGTTACTGGCACCTACTCTCAATTATCAATACAATCTTGTCTAATCTAGCCTACAAGATCCGACTGCTGAGCAAAGGCCTCCTCTTCCTCTTCCCATCATCGCGATCCTGAGCGCATTCCAGCCAGTCCCTCCGGCAAGCGTCCATGTCGTTGCGCCATCATAAGACACAACGCGTGACGATCCGTGCGTACCGCTCAGCGTGCATGCGACAAGCATGTCCGGCCCAACCTCATTTAAGTCTGTCATCAATACAATACAAAGTGCTTATTGGATACTGAAGAAACACATTATTTAAACAATCTCAGAGTAATAGTTGTTACAAAAGCGGCCTTATTGCGTAGCTAGAACTTTATGCTGTTAGGTATAGGATATAATTAAGTTTATCAATTAATATATAAATGATAGTTTTAGTAGCAGCAATGATGGATGATGATGTGATAACTTTTAAGAACCGATGTGGAGAGGTTTAAATTAATAAAACACATTGTCATCAATAGACTCTTATTTATATATATAACGTTTATATTTTTAATAATTCTAGAACAGGCGCACACACATAAGCTTCGACGTCCTTTCGTGTTCTTCTCGTACACTGTGTGGCGTATTCTCATTATCTCTCTAGTACTCGAAGAACCTATGAACTCTGCAGCGGGTTCGCTGGGAGAGCATCACCTCGTCAATTACTTATAAACGTAAAAATAGATGAATCCCACCTGATGTACTTTCAAGCAGCCGTAGCTTTACCGTACTTGTTAGGCGCTTGCTGCTATAGGTCCACTCCGGCCTGCTATCGCTTCAACATCATCCTGCGCCCACGTGGTTACTCTCAGGCATTGCCTAAATTCTTATCCCGGACTAAGACTTTTCACCTCATCACCTCAGCATACAAGTAAGTTCGCACTCAGTTGGATCATGAGCAATCTTGGTGGCTTTTAACAGATCAATAGCAACTTCTGTTCCCAGGGAAGTGTGACACTCTTTATGATACATAACGATGATAAGCAGCAATGATTCGATTATTTCGATTATTCGAGTATTTTTATGTAAAAATAAATAAAGTGGATACCTAGGTATTTACATATATATTTTAATAGCAAAGGTAAGTATTTACACATAAAGGTAAGAATTACCTTATTGACAAACCTTTCCTTCAACTCTGAAATTGGTAAACGAATGCATTCGTTGTCTTCCAACTTTTTGAAAAACTGGTGACTTTCACATCAGAGAGTAACGTTCAATGAATTTCGTCCAACCTTAGCATATAGGTAACTAGACCAGTCCAGTATCGACCATTCTTTTTCTTGATTATTTGGCAAAATTTATCAACGAATAATTCCAAACACTGATAACCACACAATAGGAGTACTTTGTTTCATCCTTGTTTCACAATTTTTTGATACTTTTATTGAATTTTTACAATGAAATTGAAATTTATTCTATAAAAATAACAATAGACATGACAAATGCTTGACATGACAGGAACATTATTTATTATTTGTAATTTTATTACTTATAATATACTAAACAGTCAAAACATACATACCAAAAACTGTAAATTAGATTGAAAGAAGATTACATGCTATGATAATTTATTAAAATTGTTCAATTTTATTTGATCCTAACTAATAAATAGAACAGAATAAATTCGAATGTGAGTTTGATTGTGTGTTACGTTACAGCACAGCAATAACTAATAAAATAGTACTACCTATAGAAAACACTCTCCACGCGTTTGGAGCCAGGGACAAATATTTTAGGTACTTATTAGGTATTACTTATCTAAATCAAAATTCATTTTATATTTTATTCAGGCAACGGGTTTAATGATTATAATCATGGTACCTACTTAAACATAATAGTTATGTTTGGTATTCTTGTAACACCTGTTTTTAGACTTCCGACAAGGCTGAATCGCATGCGAGTTTTTTTTTTGACGTGACTTATTGTAGATTTGCCGCAGATGGCATTAACTACTTGGCCGGACAAATGGGGAGCGCTGAAGGCTCTCACCCGGTAATCGCATGCGAGTGTGTGCCTCCGCGCTTGGAAAAAGTTGTGTCAAATTAACATTTATCGAATGACGATGGCAACTTAAAAAAGATTATGATGACCAAAGACTAGGCTGTATGGGTTAAGCTCCCTTTGCATTGTGCCACGTCAACGTAGTATTACTCTTTGATGATGTTGAAATGATGTTAAAATCTTTTGGTGAGTTTTTTTGTGATTATTATCTCTGAACTTTGGCTAAAATAAGTTCCACATGTCCATGACAATGGCTTAATCTCACTATCTTTCTTTCAGTGTAAAACCCTCAGAATAATAATAACTGTAAAACCACCTAAAAATCATTGGCTTACTACATTGACTATCGATTATCCTGTTATACCGTCACACGTAATGTGGTTTACCTATGTTTCCGCGTCTTAACGGGGTAGGCAGACCTGTAATATGTCGTTTTGTTGCAGGGTTCAAAGTCCAACTTGGATGTCTATCTTCAAGGGCTACCTGGGGAGTTCCCCATTAAGATAATGTTGTGCTTACACTCGGAGTAATTGTCTTCTACATCTACATCATGCTTTTCGTATAGGACCTGCTATCCAGCGGTTTGCTTCATGATTTTGCCTAAGACCTGCCGTCCAGGCACTTAATATATCACTTTTTGGGTGAAACTTTAGCGTTTAAGTGGTTTGACTAAGCTTTGCTTGATTGTAATAACAGGATTATTCCTAAATTTGTGTTATCATGAAATAACCTAGACATGCTAAACTCTTTGCTGTATAAGAAGAAGTAATGTTAATACATTTTTTAAAAGTGAAATTTTTAATTCCATCCCCTTTGCTTTGCTTGCAATAGGAGAGTATCATGTTCAAGGCGCCCAATCCTACTCTCTATTTTTTTGCACTCTATTAAGATCCCTTTTATTCTCTAAGTTCGGCAACTAACACCTATGCCCTGGGAACAACCCTTTCTCAATGCCCTGCCGACGGCGTCCTAGAGGTAGGGTGGGCTCATCCCCACACAGAGGCTACGTAGGAAGTTTCATCCTTCGAAATATCCATTACAAGATTTTTAAAGCAGAATTTAATTTAACGAGGCCTATGTTTGCGCCAGCCTGTATTTACATGATAAATGTACTTAATTTTTTTTCAATATTCTACCCCTTCGAGGATACAGACGTGATGCTATGTTATGTCCTTTATTCCCTGTAGTTCTAACTGATCAGTTCTACCGTAGAACTATTGTATTATTTCACAATATAAAGAAGGTATAGGTCTTTTTAAAACAATGTTTATAAAAATATATTATTATATCAAAATGGAGTTTCATTAGTTGCAGCCATTTTCTCCACATAAGTACCTATAATTATTATGTTTCTTAAAAGGTAAGTAGCTAGGAAAATAATAAGAGGAAAATTAATTGTAAGTATTTGTCTATTTAAACCAAATCATAAATAAAAAGAATAGGTCTAATACTACTACTTATATAAAAACAACGAACTGAAAAGTATAAGAAAACAGCAAAACAGTTTTTACCATAACTGTACAATAACGTCAAAACTCGCTCGACGTAAAGGGAAAATAAGGCCACTCGCCGTAAAGAGAGTCGCCGTAGCGCGAGTCGCCGTTCGGAAAGTCGCTGTCAACGCTACAATTCGTTGTCTCCTGTGTGATAAATGTCATTATCATCATTAATTTAAGAGCCACGCTCTTGTCGGTGTAGCATTCTAGATGTTACTTTTAAAGGGAAAAAAGGGCAGTGGTTTCCCTCTTGCCTTCCGCCGCGCAGTACTCTGTCTGACGCGAGTGGGATAGCGCCCAGAGTAGTCTTTTCAAAGCCGAACTAGGATTCCTGTCCTCCTCTGAATAGTACTGACGGTTACTGCTGCTCTCATCACATACACCTATCAATTTACATACCAATATAATAATCTATTCTATTTGCTTATATATTTTTATTTATACTATCAATTATGATTTAACCCCTTGGCATACTACTGATTTTCATTTAGTACTTTGTTAACCTTACCTTTGTTTTTTGTTTTGTTGTTATATATTTTTTTCCGTTTAAACAATTCACGGCACGGTTTTTTGTTGGCACGTTCAATTCATTTATTACTAATTATAAGCGTAATATGGGTACTGGCAGAATATCAGTGTTGGTGAGAGTGGGCATTCGTACCATACTCTTAGCAACAATATGCTGAGTCAGTCCCATTTCCCTGGGCAGTGTTAGCTACTAGTCATAAATTGTTAAACTTAATTTATGTAAATGCTTTTGTAACCTTCACTGTTTTGGGAATAAAGTTATTCTATTCTATTCTATTCTATTCTCTCTGTCAGGTTGCCGGTGCTAAATGTCATCTATCGTAGAGTTATAAGTCCTATTGTATTGTAAATTAAACTATTACTATTTTTTTATTATTTATTGTATTGAATTCTTTATAAGTTTCAATTCGTCAAAGTTTGGATCATAATTGATATCACATGATTTGTGCCCGATTAATGGCAATAGAGTCACTCCTCATTCCATGGGACTTAAACTTAGCTGGCGAGAAGGAGATGTATTGTAAAGCTATACCTATACATGCGTGTGTGAGGAGCTCGGTGGCACAGCGGTAAACGCGCTCGGTCTGCGAACTTTCGCAAAGGCCCGTCATAGGATGGGTGACCACAAAAAAAAAGTTTTCATCTCGAGCTCCTCCGTGCTTCGGAAGGCACGTTAAGCCGTTGGTCCCGGCTGCATTAGCAGTCGTTAATAACCATCAATCCGCACTGGGCCCGCGTGATGGTTTAAGGCCCGATCTCCCTATCCATTCATAGGGAAGGCCCGTGCCCCAGCAGTGGGGACGTTAATGGGCTGATGATGATGATACATGCGTGCTATACAGGCGTGATGCTAAGTTGTTGTTATGTTATATTGTATTGTAATTGTATTACGGCCCCTCCCTGCGTTCGTCTCTGGCTGAGGTTACACGGGCCGCCCCAGACGGATTAATTTGGCACCAACTCGCGTCTTCATGGACGGCTTTGCGCCGACAGCGGTGAGCCTGAGATATATACCACACAACCTGTGTATTATGAAAAAATAACACCTATCAGGGCACCGTAGCATAAAATAAGGAATTACTACGTATAGAGCGGTAACTAACCGCACCAGCGCACTGTGTTTTATAAACCCTGATTTTGTTTCATCTAGTTTTTTCTCCAAAATACTTTTTTTCGAACTTCAGACCTGAATTTTTGGCTAAATATTTTTTTCCTAGAAAATTACTAGCCGTATCGATTTCGAAGTTTTTACTCTGTTTGTAAATCATGATATCTATAGTATTTTGGAGAAACTGAACATACTAACAGTGTAACAGTGATGTAGCTACTTCACGGTGTAGGTACTTAATATACAAAGAGGAATTAGTTAATCCCGACGCTCAAAACGCCATTCATATTTTGTAGTTGTCGTTCAATCATACTTTGCATCATTAAATATGCAAATGGAACAAGAAAAAGTTATAAAATACAAAAGCAAAAGCCAATTTTTCCCCGTAATATATCCGTCAGCTGTCTCCATCGCTGTCGGGACTGCCTCCGTCGTAAAATTGTCCATCTTACCCAGCCTTGGCATAGAAAGGCGATCTTGTGCCATTATTTATAATAATTGGCCGAAAGCGGATACAGGAATATGAAAAGAGTGAAAAGGAGACGCTTGCGATTCTCAAAGTTTTTTGTTATCTTCTTCTATCGTGTGGGTGAAGTTCATTCAGACTTCATCAACCCTGGTGTCAGGGTGATTATTGAGCCGTCACAGGTCCTTGACTGTGCCTTCCGAACACGGATCATCTTATTTTGAAACAATCAAGTGATCAGCCTATAATGTCCTAACCAAATTAGGGATCACAAAGTGATTTTTATTTTTTCACTCTAAGATTGAGGTCGCAGCCTCGAATCCCAGCATAGGCCTAAACCAGTGATTTTCGAATTTGTTTTCGAATTCACGTTTAGATCATAAATGATTATTCTATCGTGTGGGTTGTGAGGTGGATTACCAATCCCATCAACCCTGGTGTCACGGTTACTATTGAGCCAAAGGCCTCTGACATGGCTCATGTAACGACTACTTGACTTATCAGTAAGTAGTAGTCTTAAATTACTGATGATGAAAGTTGTAATAGATTGAGAACCACTGACAGTGTTCCATTGTGAAGAAGGTATTTTTCATAACTTAGAGAAGTGAGCCGTTTGTTAAAATCGATATCCACGTTAAGCTACGGCTGCATGGCAACTATGTCTATGTCTTTATTCGCTCCCAGTCCAATAAAGTTCCTTGTTATGAGAAATATATTATCTATTCCACGACCGTATAGGCAAGGAATCTTCGAACTTAATTAGTAGGAGGAAAGGAAATTAATTTGCTCATCGACCGTATAATGTCAATATATGTAGGGAGACTACCTATCCAATATGTCGAAGTTTGTTTAGTATGGGTACTTATACTAAATATTCAAATTAATAATTAACCCTGGCCTTTTTTGGTGAACTGCGGCACCTTTATGTTTTCTAACTAAATATTAATGTGGTATATTTTAATATTGTAAATGTATAGGGGAATGCATCTAAAGGGGTCTGGCTGAAAATTGGCGTTGTATTGTCCGTCATGAGGGTCGATACGACATTAGCCGAGCTAGTACCCTTTTTAGTTTTAAGTCTTAGGTACATTTCATATATGTTCAAATTTTAATATTAAGAAGTTTATGTAACGTCTTAAACCTAAATAAAGATTCTATCTATCTATCTATCTATATTTGTGTCGAAAGTTTTACCTAATTTTTTTTTTATAATATTGTATGTCGTTTCCATATCTCAGGCCTATGGAGTCCCGAACTTTTGGAAGGCGTGCGTAGGGCCGAAGCCAACACGTAGAGGCCCCTTAAGACAGTTTAATCTAAATGTGGACAGACACCAACCGGCGATTATTCTCGTATGCACTATGGGAGTGCATCGAAAGACAATCCCCGGTTCGTGTAGGACTATTGCAGATTATGGGAACAAAGGGAACTTATTATTAATTCAATAATTGTTAAAATTAATAATTATTTTACTAATATGCGCGTCGCATTTCGTTAGGGCAAAGAAAAATGTATCAGATCACGCCTATTTCCCTTTGGGATAGGCAGAGACCACTGAATGCCACTTACTAAGATCCTGACTCGATTTTCGCTTCCTGCACTCTCATCAAAGACTTTTTGTGGGCGTGGGTTTTCGGGGTACCGAACTGAGCACAGTACCTCGCTAGCCACAAGTTGGTAGTGTGACTAGTTTTGTGTTGGAAGTTGTGTATATGCGTCTTGCTGTGTAAACTTCGATATCGCGTTTCACGACTGCTTGAAGATTGCATTATTGAATGTGGCGCCATCTGTTGCATGTGAGCGGAACTAGGTGGCCAACTAGTTGGGTCCGCTACAACTTCATGCATGCTCGCCGGTTGAGTACTCTTGAGCAGGTCTTTCTTTAAAAGACCTTGGGTGTGATCGCCGTATGTACGCCTAGGGCGGCCTCTACCAACACACCCGCATACCACACTTTGTCTCTCTCCCACTTTTGTCTTTTATAGGTGATGGACGTCACGCCTGTAACCCTAAAGGGGTGGGAGTATATGTATAGTATATACAACGACTATATATCTATCTACTCAGCCTGTATCCATCCACTGCTGGGTATAGGCCTCGTCTTTTTCACAACAACGACAACATCTAATCGTAAGATATTTTGAGTTCTAAGTAAAAGGGTGCGAGCCTATTACCATTAACCGGATCATTGCTACAAATCCTGAAAACCACATGATATCAATCATAAAATATATTTGTAATTATATACTCCTCCTGGTGTAATTTAAGGCGAAGGCTTCGAAGGTCCACAGACAAGGTACCCGTGTAATTGTAATCAAGCCCGGCACTAAACAGATTACACGAACGTAACCACTATGGTTAAGTAGTGAAGGTCTAAGATTGAGTACTTCATTATATTAGCTAGTTCTACTGTGAAATGAATGTATCCTTGAAGATAAATGTTTCAATATATTTCATGGAGTACATGTAATTTGTTAAAGAAAATACGTCTAAGAGCTTTGAACCATTGACACGCGTTTAACCACACTTGTGGGTTGGAATCCCGTTGAGTTTATGCTGGAAACCCGCATCTACTGGGTAGACGAGTCATCTCTGTTGGAATAGCCCAACCCAGATAAACCATCACGTTAGAGAGGACATCTCCAATCGATAATCAGCTGAACATAGTATCACAGGTCGCAATAGAGTAGAAAATTAGAAAAAATTGCAGTGGCCACCGCGCAAATGATGTCAATGGGATTCTTAATGTAAAAACGTATACATCGCCCCTTTTAGTGATTAGTATATGTTCTTTTCTGGGTATTTCCCGTTTGACCGATGGGACTGTCGACCGGCCCCTTCTCTCTCTCTCTCTCCTTGGCATTTATTATTCCCCATCTGATGGTGGGGCCTGCCTTCTTCGTACTTCTCTTCCACTTCACTCTATCAGACGTGTCGTTCTCGGAGACATTGCAAATGCACAGGCCTTTTTGACCACATCCGCCCATCTTGTTTTTGGTCGTCCTCTTGGTCTAGGCCCTGGTATGTTTAGATTGGCTGTGACGTTACCCACATAATCTGAAGGTCTTCTTTGTACGTGCCCAAACCAATGGAGCCTGCTCTTTTGTAGCTTTTCGGAGATGACGCGGGCAATCAGCCCAATAGGATTTATTTTTTCTTTTGAACCGATTTGATTACAAAGATTTTTATGGCGTACGACGGAAAATCTTACTGGCTCCCGATGAATCGGGCTAACGGGAATCTAGCAGAAGAATACTATAAACATATATATTTACGAGTATCTTGGTAAACAAGTAAATAATAGAACTACTTAAATCAAAAATCTACAAAGAAAAATCTTTCTAGCATTTCGACAATCCAACGCCATAATACAAAGTCAATAATAATATAAATAATTCAATAAGTTACAAGAATGTAGTAATTCTGGTGTGTAGTGGACTTTTTCGTCGGCATTCGCGTCGGGGCGCGCAATAACAATATTTTTTGTTTCAGGGTTTACCTGAATCCACGTAATCGGTTGCCTACCATTGTAACTCGAATGGAAAGTAAGTTTCATGTTTACAAGGCGGACAAAACAAAAATTATGAATGCACTCAGCTGCTTATTAACCGCTTCACAACCCACACGATAGAAGAAGAAGCTGCTTATTACAAAATGTCAACTGTAAAATGTCAATTGAGGGAGTAAGGGATCTGCTAAATAATAACTAAATTGGTGATACGCTGGTTAAACGACACCTTAAGGCTGCAGTCTCATGTATTCAATAAGGACAAGAATTAATTGTACAGTCATGAGCAATATAATGTACCTTTAGGACTCTGTCGCACTAACATATTTGACATTTAGTGAGACTTACAGTTTCAATTTGTCAAAAAAGTTAATATGACATGGTACCAAAGTGTATACATATTAATGCTCGTGACCGTACCTGCCTACGTTCAATTCCAGACCCTACTTCGCGAGCATTAAGTTTACTTTTACTTTTTTCTTTACCGATTGTTTGGAATAGTAAAGTAGAGCAACTTCACGTGTAGTGACGTCAGCGGGGACGCTCCCCGAGAGGGGTGAAAATATTGAAATTCTGAATTCTGCGACCGGAGACGGTTAAGATTTGTATTTGTACTAGAACTGCAGTACCTACGCACTAAGTTCTGTTTTGGGATAGAATCAAAAATAATGCTACTATAACGATAACTCTCCGCCCCGCGCCAATTCTCATCGGGCGCCGAACTAGATTTACCTCACCCCCTCTGGGTATTACTTTAGCTAAATGGAGGAGCGCGCGCAGACTGTCTCACTCGCACTTACGCCGTACACGGCACACGGTAAGAATAAGATAGTTTGTATTTTTATATGAAGTGTCCAGGTTGTGGTTTTGGTGAGGCTTCGTTTCGAGCGTGAGCCATATTTGTCTCTTTCGATTTAAATTCGAGATTCCTTCGCAAACCAATAGTGTAGCTCAGAAACGGCTCAATGAAAGTGGCTTGTCGCGCGGGGTGTAGGGGTAGGGTTGTCAGCTTTTGAACGGAAATGTAGTAGTTTTGGGCAATTGACTAAAAACTAGGCGTGAGTTTATGTAAGTATGTGATTCAGTAGAAAAGCTAAATCAGAAATTAAAAAAGTAATTTTGCGTATTATATTTCTCATGAAAATAATATAGGACACTATTCCGTAATATTATTCATCAATCTATCTTGGATAATACAACATCATTGCACGTACGTAGGTTGTTAGGTACTTAATTTCCAAGTCCGACAAGAAAAACACGAACCATCGTACTTAGTACAATCAAGTAGATGTTCTAAATTTGTGTTTGGTAAACCGCAAAAGTATGGAACTGAAAATAATTAAAAAAAAATAATTCATGTATTTTCCAAACGGAAATTCCACTTGATATCAACTCAGAATCATGGTCTGAATCATCCCCTTCAGTATTCGTTACGGGTGAGGTGTCACAAACAGCAATACGTACTTATATGGCTACCTGTACGTACTTGTACGGAATACAAGTGGCATCGTAACAAATTCTGAGGGGGATGATTCAACTGATTATTCTGAATTAATACCAAGTGGAATTTTCCATAGCACAAGTAGGTACAGAATTGAAAATAATTAAAAAAAAACATAAGAAATGATCATGAATTTTGCGATGGTAAATTACACTTGATATCAACTCAGGATCATGGTCTGAATGATTCACTTACATCATAGTATAGTATGTGTAGTACTATAGGACGGGTGACAACCCTAGTGGGAGGTACGACACAAATAACTTACACGAGGGAGCACCTTTGGAGGCATCACGTCTGAGGTGAATGACAGATACTGTGAACCGCTTGAATGGATCTGGTATTGCTCGTTCAAAATATACGATGAAATATAAGAAATTATTGTGTTGAAGATCTATTATATTATTCTGTTCTTTGTGATGTTCCACGACTTTTTCCAAGCTTCATTTATATATAGACTAAAGTAAGATCGAGAGGGGTGAGGTAATCATAGCTCAACCGCTGTTGGGGAGAGAAGAGTTGTCGTTCCATTATGTAGTAGGTATTATTCCTTATTCTATGGTTGAAGGTATAAGTCGCGTCAACAGATATATTCTAAGTTACTCACTTCATCTCGGCATCAGACTTGGCGAGCATCCAGACCACGCTGCCGGGGTCCCTCCGGGAGCCCAGCGCCATCAGCTGGGTGAGCCGCGCCCCCGGGGGCAGGGTCGGCCGCCGCGGCACCTGGCCCGTCCAGGTCGCGATGGCCAACATCTCCGGACACTCCTTCACCAGGTGTTTCTGAGTCGCTATGCATTTCCCCGTCGCGTCCTGAGGGCGAAAACCGATTGTTTACTAAAATAACATGACGTTGGTTGTGGGCAGCAGAGGATTGATCATCGTGGTGAGCCTTGGCGGAGGCCTATATACAGCAGTGGACGATTTCCCAATCTTCTTATTCTAAATGTTTTTTTTTTGTTTTTTCAGCACTGACCCGTGCGTAGAGAAACTCACAAAGAGACACTTTAAATCGAAAAAAATTTCTGATTCGGCAGGGTCTTGAACCCGCAGCTCAAGTCATGCGTGTTAACCAACACCATTGGGACGTCCTCTTGTCCATGCGAAATTCTTTCGATCATAGCTGCTGAGCTGTGGGTACAAATTTGGAGTCGATTGTATATTGTCTTATCAGATTTAGGAACAATACAATACAAATACACTTTATTGCACCAAAATAAAAAGAAATAATTACAAAACGTAACGAACGAACGAACGAATGAACGAACGAATGAACGATGAATGAACGTTGGAACGTTCCTCACGTCGCGATTGTATACTGCATGGGTATGTGATTATAACATAACAAATACATTATTGCACACACAGGAATTACAAGATACAGAAATAGGTAATGGACAAAAAAGAGTACAAATCACCTTATTGCTAAGTATCAATCTTTTTAAGGTAACATTTGACATATTACATACGCAATTTAGTATACATGTCGCAGTCGTATTGTATAATCCGCTGTATTACATTACGGCTAGCTGTTTTCAAAAACAGGGCCGTTTTGTAATGCGGCGGTTATAAGAATAGTTTATTGAACAGGGGATTAAAATGGCCACATCGAAGCAATTCATCTAAGAAAGTAATATTGCAATTTGACATTTGCGCATATAAAAGTAAGTGCGCAATGCAAACATATATCAAATAGCAATAATGCTTTCTTAAATTGCTTTGCTGTGGCCACTTTAACCCCCCTGATAACATAACATGACAATTTCTGACAATAATTCTTCAATTATATAGTTCGATGACAGTTGCTTCTGTAAAATAAAAGTGGTACGTATTATCAATCATAAAAATACATGCATAAAATAGGTAGGAGGACCCGTGTCACTATCAATCAAACATAAGTCATAACATATCATAAGCTCACGAGTATATACCAATTGGGGTAGTCAGAGGTACACAGAGGTCAATCAATCAATCAATAATTCTAATTCTTTATTGCACATATAACATAAGGGACAAGCGCAACCGGATAAAATAAGCACAATAGGCGACCTTACTGCTAAACAGCAATTTCTTTCAGGCAACCTCAAGGTGAAAGAAGTTGATGTATTTTAGCGCGGGATGGTGATATAGATAAAAATAAACATAATAATGTAAACCTACCAATATAAACAAATTATACCATAAATAACTCCACCATCGTTCGGAATTATGGACGTGAGTTAAAAGAGCATAGGCGGGTGGATTTGATGCTCATCCATCAACATCCATCATGTTGCGGATGGAAAAGAACCCTTTGTCGACATACCTGACATACAAGCAGAATGCGTACTACCTATATTCTTTCATCTCCCTAGCGTTATCCTGTTTTTCACAGGCTCCACTTACCAAACCTGAAGATTTTCCAGGGCCGGGTTTTACAGAAGCGACTGCCTGTCTGACCTTCCAACCCGCGAAGGTAAAATTAGCCCAATACAGGTATAGGGCACATACTTCTGAAAAGCATTCCCTAGGTGTGTGGGTTTCCTCACGACCTACCTACCTGTTATATTCTTTAATCAAAAAAATATATCCAGCAGAAAAATCCACGCGGGTCTATTTAAAGCTGAAAATATACACAGGCTAAATATTTCCAAAGACACCTGCTTCTAAATAGACGTTGAGTTGTACAGCTATAAATTATGTGAGCAATTTGCCGCTGGATTACAAGGTACACTGACTGATGTGAGGCGAGAACATCTAAATAGACTTGCGTTGCTATACCTACTGAGCTAAACATTTTACACTTGTCTTGCAAATATTTTATAAAAACACATAATAACGGGTTCTTACCGCGTTTAAAGCAGGGATATGAGATTCCCGATATTTCGACACTGTTGCAGTGCCATGATCACGGAATAACTGATGAGATTGGAGTGGAGTAGGTAGATCCACAATTTTCTACGGCCAGACATATCTGTCTACCCTCATTCTTTGCCGCTTGTTTATGTATTTGATATCGGAACCATCTGAACTCGCACCAAACTCCTACCTATCTACCCCACTCCAATCTCATCAGTCATCCCGTGATCATGGCACTTGCAACAGTATCAAAATATCGGGAGTCTCAGTCTCATATCCCTGCTTTAAACGCGGTAAGAACCCGTTATTATGTGTTTTAATTATGATAATAACCGCGTAAAAAAACAAGTATTTTATGAAAGCCCCCTTTCAATATTTTATTGACGAGACTTATTGTATATTTGCCGTTAACAACAACTATTTGGCAGGACAAATGGGGAGCGCTGAGGGCTTTCACCCGGAAGATAATTTAAGACAGCAGACTTCAGGGTGCCCAGTTGGACGCGAATCTCGGTTCAGGGCGTCGTCTGAGAGAATTATATTTGAATTAATTAATAGAATAAGTAGGCCGATATCGTTAAGCGCTAAATGAGGGAAATCGTCGACCATGCCGGCGGGGTCGGTATCGGGGACAATGCGAACCTAGTGGACGCAAGCCTTTAGTTGACGCGAGGAAGATATTTTTATTAGTGGTATTGTTATTAACACCAGCAGCTGTCCTGTTATATTGTATTGTTTTTTTCCTATTGTTTATGTATTTATTTTGTTGGTGTGTTCGAATACGAGGCATTGCATTTTGTGCCTTTCTCCACGCAGAAGACGGAAGTTTATTTCTGGACGTGTGTATTAACAATACTCCGGCCGCATCTCCGCCTTTCTGACACAGTCGACAGTGTCGAGTATACCTACTGTCGAGTGTCGCAGAGTCTAGAGTGTCTCACACTCTATACGGTGACAATGGCAGCTCTCAACGCTCTGCCAAAGCTAACGATTTCAGAACTGGATGTAAAAATAGTGTCTCGTTGCTATATGGATAGACACTAGTCGTAGAACTTTGCATAGGAAAGTTTTGAGGAGTATTAAAGCGGCATATACTATGTTATATCCAGATAATGGACGTGTATTAATAATACTCCGGAGGCCTTCTGCGCCTTTCGGAAATACGATCACGATCTTTCTGATTACCCGTCCCTTTCCTTTTAGGCGGATAAGAAAATGATGGGTATAACTTAAAAATGGGGCCAATCCTACTGATATTATAAACGCGACTCTCTTTGTCAGACAGAGTTATCTGTCTTTGTTACGCTTTCTTGCAAAAACTACTAAACATATTTTGATGTTTGGTACAGAAAGTTCCGGCCAAAACAAGGTGCAGAAAGAATATAAGATAGCATTTATATAACTTATGAATAGAGTAATATATCGCGCGAGGTAACCGAAATCCACGCGAACGGACAAGATAGCGAATAACCCTTCTTTTTGCTTCTCCGTGGTCGGGTATAAATAAAGTACTACATACTTTAAACTTTGTTCTCTCCAACTGAATAGGAAGCGGTGGCTCAGCATCACACAAGTACTTAAGTTAATCGGAAACACCCAGATACACACGTCCGCAATTCCTATAAGGGTAAGGAGTGGAATTATCTGCCGTGTTCTGTATTTCCGTATGCATATAACCCGGGTGCTTTCAAGGCCAGAGTGAACAAGCACCTGGGGCAATGCCATCGGGCAAGTCTGGGGCCAAGAGCGAACCCATCAAAGGTAAAAAAGCAACAAATATTTTACTTCATAATCAAGTTCCGTTCACGATACTTTAGAATAGATATTGCCACTCTTATCCGCAGTGTAGCAGAAGCTAACTCAGCACGACACTCTCAGCACTCCAAACACTCCCAACACTCCGACTCTCTGGTATCAAGTACCGCTCTCAGCGTTCACATTAAGAGCGCTCTGGAATTACGAGTCGATTTCGTGCTCATGCGAACATTTGTCGCTACGACGATTTAAGGCACAGAAAAGTAGATTTATTTATATTTTGGTAGCCGTGGTAGCCCGGTAGGTAGAACGCTTGACTCTTGATTTGAGGTCGCAGGTTCGAATCCCAAAATAGGCCTAAATGTGTTTTCGAATTCGTGTTTGGATCATAAATGATTATCACGTGCTCAACGGTAAAAGAAAAAACCGTGAGGAAACCCACATTACCGAGAAATGTATTTCGGAGATATGTGACCTAAACTATATTGGGCTGGTTTTCCCTTCGCGGGTTGGAAGGTCAGACAGGCAGTCGCCTCTGTAAAAAACCGGATTTGGCAAATCTTTACATTTGGCAAGTGGAACCTGTGAAAAACAGGATAACGCTAGGGAGATGAAAGAATATAGGTAGTACGCATTCTGCTTGTATGTCAGGTATGTCGACAAAGGGTTTTTTTCCATCCGCATCATAATGGATGTTGATGGATGAGCATCATACAAATCCACCCGCTTATGCTCTTTTAACTCACGTCCATAATTCCGAACGATGGTGGAGTTATTTAGCCTTCTTTTGTATTCAAACTTGACTTCTTCGCACTGGTGGCCAGTTCTCTGCGTACTGGCACGCAGGCGCTCGTCGAAGGAGTCTTTATTCAACATAATATTCATATCCCACCTAATTTGATGCTAAGCAGACAACCCACGTCCAAATGTAAATATACCTTCACGTTTACAAATAGTCTCTCATTTCCGTTCGCAAATTCGTTTTGAGAACTCCGACACTTTATTACCGTGCTGCGTCGGAATTTCTAAACGTGTAAAGTACGCTTTTACATAATAACGTTCAGAAGTTTCGAGATGTCTGCAAGCGGATTTGCTTACATTTAGGTAAATGTCGCGTTACACATATTTATAGTACATTGAACTGTACGAACAAATGACAGTCGCGATGAAGAGCCACGCGCCTTAGCTGTTGACAGCGAGCCGCCATAATAATTATTGTACGTAGCATCATTATAAGGTTAACGTCGTGTCTTATAGGGAAGTCAGGGAATTGGCCTTTGATAGACTGGAATGGAAAATGCCACACCGACAAGAGCATAGCTCTTGAATTGATGATGATGAGCGTTATTATAATGAGGGACTCTCCCAATATCTAATTTCATGCAGAAAGGACATGCATCTTTTATCTTTGTTTTTGGGTATAAATTATGACCAACAATATCTAATTTCACGGATAACAGACATAATACATCTTTTATCTTTGTTTTTGGGTATAAATGATGACCCTTTTTATTACACACAATAAATTTTCCACCGATTATTATTCTGATCAAAATAAAAAACAATATAGGTAGCTACATAATTCTATATATAATCTGATCCAACTAGGTACCAATAAACAATTATTTTTGTATATGCTTAAGCCATTACATTGTGGATGTTCTTAGAAAAGGTTCATTACGATCTACTCTGAACCGGCGTGCGTGTGTGAAACGGTTGATGAAAATGGAGGAAGCAAGATATGTCAGGATCGAAGCAAATGGAACTCCATAGTCTCTGCTTACCCGGGTGGGGAATAGGCGTGAGTTTATTTATGTATGTATGCATTACGTTGAATTTTTGACTAATTATGAGCAGAGTAATGAGAAAATTGGTAATTTTTTATCACTTTAAATCTGGACACCGCCATCTATATAAATTTTCGCGAACGTAGCCCAGAAAGTACCTCATTGTGTTTTGAACAGTACAAACAAATGACAGACGCGATGTAGGACTACTCGTTGTAAAGAGACTCGCCGTAGTGGGAATGTCCTTAAAAAGGTTCAGTGCGATCTACTCTAGTATTGAGGAGCTCGGTCTGCGATTATTGAAGTTAAGCAACTTTCGCAAAGGCCGGTCATAGGATGGGTGACCACAAAAAAAAACAAAGTTTTCATCTCGAGCTCTTCCGTGCTTCGGAAGGCACGTTAAGCCGTGGGTCCCGGCTGCATTAGCAGTCGTTAATAACCATCAATCCACACTGGGCCCGCGTGGTGGTTTAGGGCCCGATCTCCCTATCCATCCATAGGGAAGGCCCGTGCCCCAGCAGTGGGGACGTTAATGGGCTGGTGATGATGATGACGATCTACTCTGCATCATAATCCCGTATTTCACAGGGTCCTCTTACCTAACCTGACGATTTGACAGGTCCGGTTTTCTACAGAAGCGACTGCCTGACTGACCTTCCAACCCGCGAAGAGAAAAACCAGCCCAATACCGGTTAGGTCACATACCTCGGAAAATATATTTCTCGGGAATGTGGCTTTCCTCACGATGTTTTCTTTCACCGCTGAGCACGTGATAATCGTTTATGACCTAAACATAAATTCGAAAACAAATTCAACAATCATTGGTTCATTGCCACATTACTAATTTATTTAATTTTTTTTTCGGTTTTTATTGTACCCATATTTTCTGAATTTCTTATGAAAAATAAACATTTTACTTACTTACTTACTTAATCGTGATTGAAATAGTTATTTTGGTAATAGAACATCTTAAGTTACATAACATATTACACGTTTAATTAGTTGAGAATCTGCAGTAGTTTTAGGCGGATGAGACGTTCGTTATGTAAAAATTGACGATTCAAAGTGTAACTATGTTACCAACTGAATAAAGATATTTTTGAATTTGAATAACTTGCATGTAATTCATAATTTTAAATGAGTTTGTAGCTGAGTGGGAGGTGCCCATTAGTATGTTTCATCAAAGTTATCTCATTAAGTGCGCCTTCCCACATTTATTCCACGTCGCATCGTTTCGTCACTCAACGCGGTTTTTCATCCGTTTAAAACTGCATTACACAGCTCTAGTGTCTACGTAAAAACTGCCTTAGTTTTCCAATTTAAAGTTTAATTTCAAAGCGTTAAATCACTGAGCAAAACCTTCCAACGTGACGCTGCACTGAAGCAATTGTCGGGAAATAAGTTTTCCATTGGGTTAGAATGGTTACACATCTGAGAGTTGCGGCGTTGCAACGCAGCTACATGACATAACAACATAACATAACATAACAACATAACATAATTGTATTAAGTTTACGCGGTTATTATCATATCATCATCAGTCACCCCGTGATCATGGCACTTGGAACAGTGTCGAAATATCGGGAGTCTCATATTTCCCTGATTTAAACGCGGTAAGAACCCGTTATTATGAGTTTTAATTATAACATAACAAATACTTTATTGCACAAACTGACAAATTAAATACAAAACATAAGAGAAATAGAATTAGTACAATATACGGCCTTATTGCTAAGTAGCAATGTCGTCCAGGCAACGTATAAGTATAGGAATGATTTAATATTATATGTATAATGTAGCGGGATAGTGCAGCATTGGAATACTTGTACGTATAAAAATAAATACAGTGATAGATTACACATATAACTGTTATAATAAATAAATGTCAATACTTAGACTACATACTACATATACTATGGATGAAAAGGAGTAGATAGATTATGAAGATGAAGAGGAAAAAGAAGTAAGGAAATGCGCCTTGACTTGCCCTTTAAAGGACTCCAATGACGAAGCTCTCCTAATGTCATGCTAATACATATAGCGCCAAACTATCATATATGCTTTATTCAATGTTAGAATACAAGGTCTAAGTTTTGTACTTATGTCTCTTTTTTATTTTAATTCGTATTCGTAACTTACTGCCTTTATTACAAGATGGATATTAAGAAGTACAAACAAATGCTCATTAAAAAGTTACCACAAGTGAACATTTTCATTTGTTTTTTCTTTTCATTTCTTATCATAAGTTTGTGGAAGTGTTTGTAACATATTAAAAAGCCATCAACTGTACTTCGTGGGTTTTTATTTAACATAAGCTCACGACTATATCCCAATTGGGGTAGTCAGCGGTACATCTATTTTTATTTGCTATTGTTTCTTCGAGTTTAGTGTGTAATAAAGATTTTTCTATTGCTTTGCGTTGCGAGGTGTCGATGTGTAGCCGCCTTAGAGCTCTAACTTCAACTGGGATGGCTTAAGAATTTCATCCTATTGAAAATCGATCACGAAGACAAAGGACGTGAAACTTTGTGAATTTCGCCGAGAACAACGACGTCTGCTTTGTGGGAGACGTATTAAATGTGACATAAAGCCTTCAAGGTCACCTAACTAGATATATAGTCAGTACACTGACACGATACCGACCCCGCCGGCGTGGTCGACGATTTTCCTCAATCAGCGCTTATCGCTATCGACCCACTAGGGTCTCAGACGACGCTCTGAGCCGAGGTTCGCGCCCAACTGAGCACCCTCAGGCCTGATGTCTTAAACGTTGTACCGGGTGAGAGCCTTCAGCTTTTTTTTCTTTCGACGTGACTTATTGTAGATTTGCCGCAGATGGCATTAACTACTTGGCCGGACTAATGGGGAGCGCTGAAGGCTCTCACCCGGTACAACGTTTAAAGCAACAGGCCTGAGGGTGCCCAGTTGGGCACGAACTTTCGGCTCAGGGCGTCGTCTGAGAGGAAAAATATTTGAAAGAATTATTCGACCCTGGCGGGTCGATAGCGATAAGCGCTGATTGATGGAAATCGTCGACCACGCCGGCGGGGTCGGTATCGGGGTCCTGAAGTGTTTGGTGTCGCGAGCTGATTGGCTGCCTCTATGGCCAGTCCTGCAGTAGACGATAAAAGTACGTGTTTTATACCACCCCAAGTTTATCACCGCGAATCTTTTTATATACTCTGACGTCACTAGGAATGGTTGTCACAATAAAAAACAAAATAAAACAGCTATTCGTCCGTGGAAACGGTGGAAACTTTCCCTACTCAACTATGTCTTTTTGTCTATAGATTTGTCTGGTTTCGATGTAAAAGGTATATTTGTAGGTGACTTTTTGATGGTGATTTTGTGTAGATTTCTGTAGTGGAACGTTAGATTTAGTAACAAAATTTGCGGCGGCAAATGATAGCTTCTATCATAAAGAATCCAACGACGCATCCTTTCTTATTTCGGCCACACGATGCGCAGAGGTAATGACAGTTTGGAGAAGCTGATTGTGGTTGGTAACACTGAAGGCAAAAGATCGCGTGGTCGTTCATCGACTAGATGGACTGATCAAGTGAAAGACGCGTCGTCATCCAAGTTCTACACAGTAGTAAGGGAAGCGCTGGACAGGAACCGGTGGAGGCAGATCATACGCTCCAGGTGCAACCCTGATGCTGACCACGATCCTCAGATATGAGGGACCGACCAAGAGAGAGATCATAAAGAATAATTCGAGCTAGATTTACCTCACCCCCTCTGTCTTACTGTAGTCCAAAATAGCCGTAAGCCGCTAAAGAGTAATTGAGGGAGCTCGCGCGAACTATCTGTCTCCCTCGTGCACACGGTAATAATTCCAATTTTGAATGGAGTGTCCGGGTGTGGTAAGGTGATAGATGATCAGCCATCATTATTGAAAGTATTCACACCCAGTCTTTCATGAAGGCAAACAGCTTCCGTGGTCCAGTGGTTGAGCGTTGGGCTCACGATCCGGAGGTCCCGGGTTCGAATCCCGGTTGGGACAAATCACAAAAATCACTTTGTGATCCCTAATTTGGTTAGGTTAGGTTAGTAAAACGATCCGTGCTTCGGAAGGCACGTTAAGCCGTTGGTCCCGGTTACTATTTATTGATGTATGTACGTAGTCGTTACATGAGTCATGTCAGGGGCCTTTGCGGCTCAATAGTAACCCTGACACTAGGGTTGACGAGGTTGGTAATCTACCTCACAACCCACACGATAGAAGAAGAAGAATGAAGGTAAAAATTTAACGCGTTCTGTTTTTGAACTTAAAAATAAATCAATAAGTAATCGTTTTCTTGTCAAGACAGGATGAGCGTAGTAACACTGCGGATTCAATCCCGACCAAATCAGATTTCTTCGATTTAATTTTCTCTTTGTGTGTTTCTTTAGAGCGCAGAGCGCTATTAAAGAAACAAAAAGGTCCTTTAATAATAATATTGCAATAGATTATCTAAAGTCGCTAACCACCTCTCTCTTGGACCACACAAGTGGAGTAAGTTATTATAAGTTTTTTGTCGCAATAACCCTCGTTCTGAGCACTTGTCTACCGGATACAATTCGTTTACTACTTGCCTTCTATATTTATTCTAACTATAGAATACTTTATTCAGTTATCTATATATATACTAGCATCCCCCTAGCATTATCCCGTTTTTCACAGGCTCCGCTTACCTAACCTGACAGGTCCGGTTTTTTACAGAAGCGACTGCTTGACCTTCCAACCCGCAAAGGGAAAACCAGCCCAATAACGGTTAGGTCACATACCTCCGAAAATGCATCATGGGTTTCCTCACGATGTTTTCCTTCACCGCTGAGCATGTGATAATCATTTATGATCCAAACATGAATTCCAAAACGAACTCGACAATCATTGGTTTAGGCCTGTGTCACTCCATCGCTACAAAAAAGAATAATAATGATTTTTATGTGGTAAAAAAATAACTTAGGCAATTTTGTTTCATTGTAATTTCTACGCTAATTAAACATACGAACGGGTATATAACGAAAGTTTTCAATTAAAGCTAAACCTTCAAAACGATACTTAGAGATAATCTTAAAATGGCGGACCTAAAATAGGCAATCCCTTAAATCACAAATCCGAGACAAAGTTAAACGGAAAAAGCCACAAGTAAAAGGGCTATTACAAAGATTCCAGACATTACCTGGATCGGTTTATTTTTAGTTAGTAACTAAAGGCAACTAAGGCGAAAACCACAGCATAAAATAAAGAAAATACCTAGATATATAAGTTTTGTTGTTGTAAATGTGAATACAGTGTGTACCTGTAATTGGGGCACATATACAAAATCTAATTTAAGACTTGCATTTTATAACTTTACAATATGTGTACTGTTGGTATACCTATCTAAATAAATAAATAAATAAAGAAAAAAACCAGTCATAAACAGTGGAATGAAGACTCCTTCGACGAGCGCCTGCTTGCCAGTACGCAGAGAACTGGCCACCAGCGCGAGGAACTCAAGTTTGAATACAGAAGAAGGATGGCTGCGTGCGCAGCAACAAGCCTCATTCCATCAGGAACCGTCGTACCGTACACTCGCGTCAAGAATCACTTATAATTGTATATGAACCTTATGGGTGATTCATTACCACCAAAAGGTTCATCATATCCATCTTGGGACTGCTATCAGCAGTGGCCTCAAGTTGTCTTGGATTACTTGTGGCCCTGCCCGCCCCATTAGGAATGTCGGGCGTGAGATTATGTATCTTTAAAAATGTATAACTATATTGAAGTTCAAAATGACGGATTTTCCAATCGGCGTTCCCCAAAAACACGATAGGGGGTTTTGTTAAGTTTTTTCTTCGTTTACACGTTTAATTTCATGGATAACAGACATTATGCAACTTTTATCTTTGTTTTTGGATATAAATGATGACCCTTTTTAATGAACCAAGGTACAAATACAACTTCCACCCATTATTATTCTGATCAAAATAAAGAGAAGCAATATAGGTAGCAACATCATTCTAAATAATAATAATAATAATTCTTATAGATAATGTGATCCAAATATCAAACAACAATTAGTTTTGTATATTCTTCTGCCATTACATTACATTTTTGAATAATTATGTACGCCAGCAATGAGAAAATAGATTATCTATCGTATGTTTGGAGAACGTTGATTAGAAAGTATCCCTCATTAAAAATCAAGTCATAATATTTGGATCTCTATTTTTATAACCGAATTACTTTTACGAAAAGCGTTTGTATGTAGATGACCCACTGTAATTTTATTACTATAGCCAGAAGACTCAATGACGTAAGCACGACAGAGAAAATAGGTAAATGAAAATTTAACACCGCTCGAGCTGTGTCTATTTCCAGACAGGATCGAACAAGGGACCTAAATATGCATATTAACGTTTGCCTAAAAAGGGTCACACTACACAACTACCATATTATTATTTACTTATTTTTTTGTCGTGACTTATTGTAGAATTGCCGCAGATGGCATTAACTACTTAGCCGGACAAATAATATTATTATAATATCTATATGCAGCAGAGAAACACCCAATATTAATTCGCCGTCTCTCGGTTGCGATTCGAATCCCGGGTCGGGTTCTTTACTACTAAAACCCATTTTTGAGGTCACGTACGGATCGCGAATTTATAACTAGTGTTTAAAGGTGAATGAAAACATTGTGAAGACACTTTATGATATATCCCGGTAATGGTATTTATGAAAAATTCTATAGTCAAATTGTCCAAATCATCATTACTTATTAAAAAATAAAATAACCAATTATCCATAAAAAAACCAACACTTTAGGCCAAATATTTCAGTTCATAACAAGCTTAGCGAACCCCTCTACGAACTCTCGTAGCTGCTACGCCGCTACGCGACTCGTAGCGTTTTTATCGAATTTATCACAATCTACCCGACAGAATGTGGGCGCGAGTTATTTTTTATTGCAGGCCCATTTGGCAAGGCAAAATAAATTCTAAACGCACGAGTGGAGAGTCTATTATTATTCCGATACAAGACGTGTTTACAACTTTGTTGACAGTTTTTCGGGGGCTTTTAAAAGTGTTATTGGCATTTGGAGTTATTTAGTTAGTTTGCTAGCGAAGTTAGTTTTGCATGGCTGTCGAGGTCAGGACGCAAAGTAACGAGTTTTTATATGAACACAAAGGTATCACCATTGCTTCGATACTTCGTTTACACCCCGGGAACCTCGAGCCGCCTTACAACGTAAGTTCAACCGAAACAGACATTCCAAGTCTATTAGATGTTTGTTTCTTGGTAGAAATTGCTCCAGAGCAATAAGGCCGCCCAAGTTGTACTGTATTCATGTGTTATGTCTGATTGTTAAAATTAAGTTCTGTGCAGTATTTGATTTGTTTATACTAATTATATTTACTCATATCAAAAATCGGAATCATTTATTCAACGTAATTATCATGTATCAACTTGTTGAAGGTCAATGTAAAATTTTTGAATCTACGGTGTTACGGTGTTGTCCAAGTTGTAAATGTTTGTTTCCTTTTGTTGGTTGCCTGGAAGAAATTGCTCTAGCCGCCCACTATTGGCCGCCCAAATTGTACTGTATTCATGTGTTTTGTCTGATTGTTAAAATTTTAGTTCTGTGCAATAAAGTATATTTGATTTGATTTGTTATGGCTGAGGAGGAGAAATGACAAGAAGCTACAACAGCAACTTATCTTTTAAATCAATTTACGTATAGGTACATTACAAGTGTTTCAATAACCAGAGGAACACATTACATACCAGGAATTTTACCATTTAGGTGCGTAATCAATCATCTTATAGGCTTTTTTACATAAAGTAAGCTTCACATGAGCAATTTATTTTGTGTCAAATTCTATATAATATCTAGTATTTTATTGTAAAAACATAATACATACATACCCTACAAGACGAACTTAATTTGCTTTACTTATCTAGAATTTTGAATAGCAATTTATTTCTTATCCTTGTATTCAAAGTATGCCTTTCACAGTTTCTCGGAAGGAGAGATACATTTTTACGTACGAACATAATATTTTCATAAATATATTGACTTGCGACCGTCAGTAGATTTATTTCTTTAATATACTTAGATAAAGTTTTACAACGGCTTCAGTGAGCGGTACCGAGTTAGATCTCTCATAGGGATAACATAGGGATGTATAGAGATTCGTCTGATCGATTTTGTTTTATCTAACACTTCTTCTTCTATCATGTGTGTTGTGAGTTACCAACCCCATCAACCGTGGTGTCAGGGTTATTATTGAGTCGCCAAAGGCTCCTGACATGGCTCATGTAACGACTACTAACTTACATCAGTAAGTAGTAACCGGGACCGGGCTAACGTGCCTTCCGAAGCACGGATCGTCTTACATTCGGACAATCAGGTGATCAGCCTGTAAAACTAACAACACTAACACTATCGACATTCTATTCGCTGGTAACCTAACACCATAGTGGTTCACGAAATCCATCTTAGAACATAAATACCGATTTTTTTACTCCCGTTAAACGGTTACCTAAACATATTACGAAATACTTTTTCAAATGGACGTGACTGAAACCCTTTAGGGACCTTACTCAAAGTCAAGGTCAACATTGAGAGGTCACTTGCCCCTACTGTTGGGTAAGGGTTTGTTCGCCAAGGGTACAGATGTACGATCACGAGCATTAATATGTATACACTTTGGTACCATGTCACATTAACTTTTTTGACAAATTGAACTGTAAGTCTCACTAAATGTCAAACATGTTAGTGTGACAGAGTCCTAAAGTGGGTACATGATATTGCTCATGTCGTGACGATGAGTCACGATTCTAAATATGGAATGACACAAGTAGCAACACCGAAACGGAAGCCCGCTAATTTTTCTATCAGTAAGTGAATCTTGTCTATGTCTTAAATCTTGTCTTGACTATGGAATTGGTTTAGACCCATGCCAGATTCGAACCTGCGATCAGCGTTCTTCCAACTGGGCTATCACGGCTCAGGCTCGGGTAAGTGAAAGTCAATAATCAAAATAATTATTTATTACTTACTCAAACTACAAAATCCCAGGCGATTATTGAAAATGATGACGCCATTAGTTTTAACGACGGCAATTTTTAAAGTGTCGAAACTTCGACGTCACGTAACTACGTGACTTTATCTTACGGCTGAAATTTTCATGTACTTTCGGATATCGGCAGAATCTTGTTTGTCATCTTTAAAATTCTCGACACACAGATACTGCACCGGTAGCGCTCCGGGGCGGGTATTTTTTGTAATGTTTGTTCAGATATCTATAATAATAGGGTATTAGTGACATCGTAACGAATACTGAAGGGGATGATTCAGACCATGATTCTGAGTTAATATCAAGTGGAATTTTCCGTCGCAAAATTCAATTTCAAAAACGTAATTTTGTGTTTTTTTTAATCATTTTCAGTTCCATACTTTATTGAAGAATAAGAATTTTAAGAAGACGGTATTGTTCACCCTGGAACTGAGACCCAGACGATCCCGATATGTATGTCTGTGTGTAGAGACCTTAACTCTTTCAAGATAAGCGTTACAGCTCCAATGTCCTTGCTCACTGATCTGTAAATATCCGCGTTATCTGAACTGGCTTTTCAAAGATAAACGAATTTGTAGCGTCTTGACTTTTTGACTATTTGTTGTTGAAGAAAAGTATTGTCGTAGGTATCATTAGAACCCGGTCGCATTAACAAATTTTACATTTATTAAGACTTTGGTTTCAGTATGTCTTAAACGTTATTGACACATGGTTCCAAAGCGTATTACCTACGATATTTTTAGTCTTGACTGTAAGGCAAATATCAGCAGTACCAGTCCAGTAATAGAGAAAACCAAGAAAGTGCCTTTTTGATAAATAACAATCAAATGTGATTTTTTATAACAAAACCTCGCAATAGACAAGCTAGTTTCAATCTAGGTAAAAAAAAATAAGCTTTCAATTTCGAGGTTGTGTTGGAGAGGAAGCCACCGATATCCCTTTTTGGTGAATGTCAGGATCGCCTACGTAGTTAGTATCACATATCTTCATAAAATATATAATGCAGAAAGATTGTACACATTTTGATCTAAAACGTGCTAAGATTATGAACATCAAATTGATTTGTTTTTTTTATTTGTTTTTCATTTGCTTTTTTTGATTGATTTTTTATTATTTGAATTTTCCTGTACCCAAAGGTTCTTTTTTCAAAGTTCTTTACTAGTAATAATAATTTAACTGTTAACTTACAAAAACATAGTCAGCGAGAAACAAAACATGAAATTAAAATAAAACGTTTTCAGGCTACATAACCTTTAAAAAACTTATAAAAGAAAAAACATTATAAATTTTATACATCTTTACGTACACTATACACTCACTGTATAACTCACTATATGTATAATTTGTAATCAACTTGGACGACGATTATTTTTGGCTTAGGTAATACTAGTAGTACCTAAAAGTTGCCTGGAAGGAATTGCTGCATGAGCAATAAGGCCGCCTGTTGTGCCTTTCTGTATATGTTGTCCTTATCTCTGTATTTTGTCTATCTATTTGTTCAGAATGATAGCTGCAGCCGTTAACGTGATATAGAAATACACCGGCGGTCCTTACTTCAGGATGGCCGGTGTATGATACATATAATTTAGCGCTTAAAGCTTTTAAGTACAAATTTTAATAATCTTAGCACATTTTAACTCAAAATGCGATATTACATAGGCTACCCCGACGTTAACCCCTTTTTGCACACCTACTTAATAGTCACTACAAAACCCTTCACCAAATACTAGGTACATATTGATAACCAATTCGTTTTCACACAAATCGAACCATAATACATCAAGTTTGTCCGACTTGGCTTGCTTGGTACGAGGTTCTAGTAGACGAACTAATTAAAATAGTTGCCAGCCAACCCCCGAGCACTTCCGACTGAACGTGATCGATTGGAGTTAGTGAGCATGTAGATATTTTTACCATAATATTATGTAGTAACACAGAATACATAAAGTATACGAGTTCTGTATACTTGTATACTTTACGTATTTTGTGTTAGTGACATCATAACGAATACCCCCGTATTCTCAGAATAATGAGCTGAATCATTCCCCTCAGTATTTGTTACGATGTCACTTACACCCTGTACAAGTACATACAAGTATCCATTCGTGTAGATAGGGTATTCTGAGGGAGATGATTCAGACCATGATTCTGAGTTAATATCAAGTGAAAGTATGGAACTGAAAATAATTTATTCCAGTTCCATACTTTTGCGACAGAAAATTCTACTTGATATCTACTCAGAACCATGGTCTGAACCATCCCTCAAAGTTTTCGTTACGATGATGTCACTAACACTCTGTATATCGCTCTAGTGATATTCCGTGTTCACTAAATCCGAGGACGGCTTACTTAATCTAAAAATTTGACGGGTCCGGTTTTTTACAGAAGCGGTTGCCTGTGTGACGTTCCAACCCGCGAAGGAAAAAACCCAATACAAGTAGGGTCACATACCTTCGAAATGCATTTCTCGGGAATGTGGATTTTATCATTATTATCCTTCCCGCTGAGCACGTGATAATCATTTGTGATCCAAACATGAATTCAAAAACAAATTCGAAAATCGCATTGCTTTAGACTCGTGATGGGATTGGAATGCACCTGCGACCTCCCAGTGATAGTCAAGCGTTATTTCAACTAGGCTATAGCTCTTTGTTTTGATAAGTATACAATTAATTAACATAGCTAAATGAAAACAGTAAACCTCCCTGACAAAGTTATGAGTTGGGATTTGTTGAAGAACTAACTTAGCGTCCGCCGCCGTCTCCGCGGCCCGCCTGTCCTCTTGAGAGGAATAATTTACGGACACTACGGGATTCTTCGACAGTTTTCTTAATATAATGAACGTGAGAAAATAGTCGGTCCAAGGCAGACGCGAAAGAGTGAAAAAAGTACAGTTGCTATTTTAAGATGATACATAAACTAATGTCACGTACTGTGTCCTGTTTATCAAAACTTACAAGCCTACACGTTCACAAGTTACAAGTTACTCACAAGTACGTGTAAATTACTTTTATTCAAATTCAAAAATATCTTTATTTAGTTGGTAACATAGTTACACTTTGAATCGTCAATTTTTACATGACGAACGTCTCATCCGCCTAAAACTACTGCATTATCAAAAAAGTAGTATTGTAAAATAAACTTGTGAAATAAATATTAACACTTGTAACATGTAATTTACATTCTTCTTCTTCTTCTATCGTGTGGGTTTTGAGGCGAATTACTAACCTCATCAACCCTGGTGTCAGGGTTACTATTGAGCCGCCAAAGGCCCCTGACATGACTCATTTATAACGACTACGTACTTACACATTTGTAGTTTTGATAAACACGATTTCGTATTCAAAAAAATTACAAGAAGATTTCTTGTAATACAAGGCTTGTAAGTTTTGATAAACAGGGCCCTGGTATCTAAAATTTGTACCCGGTTAATGGCAATAGGCATGCTCCCTATTAGGTAATATGGGTTATAAACATTAGCTAGCGAGTAGCGAGTGTTTTGTGTGCAGTAGCACATAGCTTATACCGTTGTTTACCAAAGCAGAAGTTGTGCAAAGAGCGAACCATTCATTCATACGTCGGGGCTTGAGTTAGGTCCCACCCAAACGGTCTTGTAGAGATAACAAATCCATTGTTTTATTGATTCGCCTTTACATTGCACGATTTATGTATCGCGAAATACGTTAGGATTTGTATTGCGATGAACAGTATCTTTTTGTTTCTATCAGAATGAGAATCAGAATCATTTATTCAATGTAATTATCATGGATAAACTTGTTGAAGGTCAATGTAACATTTTTGAGTTTACGTCATTTCGCAAGGTGTTATGGCTGAGCAGAAGAAATGACAAGAAACTGCAACAGCAACACATCTTTTAAATCAATGAGGGTACATTACAAGTTCTTTAATAACTAGAGGAACACATTCAATACCAGACATTTTTATCATTTAGGGAATCATTAATCTTATAATAAGCTTTTTTACACAAAGTAAGCTTCACGTGAGCTTTAAATTCTCTGACAAATTTAAAATATTATCTGGAATTTTACTGTAAAAACGTATACTATCTACTATTTACTCAGCCTGTATCCTGTGTGTATATTCATATTCATATAATTTATTGGAAATAATTCATATTACACGTCAAGATCAAAATTACAATATTTAAATTTACAATCAAATTAATAAGTCACAAATTCCAATATAAAATTAAAATAAAATTGTTAAATCAATACATTCATACAAATAATGTACCTTTATAATTTTTGAACTGTACTGTCCAGTAACTAATTATCTAAATTAGAAATGTAATAAATTCATCGTAACTATTCGTAACTGTAGAACGTGTGCTCAAGAAGCCAACGTTTGAGTCGCGATTTAAAACAAGGTATAGACGGTGCGTCAGTGACGTGTGTGTATATATATATATGTGTGTGTGTGTGTGTGTGTATGTGTGTGTGTGTTTTGTTTTAGTTGGGGATTTTTAGGATATGTCATTTATTTGTACAGTTCAAATCTAGCACACCGTAGGCATTGTCAGTATTTTTAGTTTTATATGGAATTATTATCACCTGTTACCAAAAAAGCTAGGTAAAGCTTTTTTTGACGTGACTTATTGTACATTTGCCGCAGATGGCATTAACTACTTGGCCGGACAAATGGGGAGCGCTCAGGGCTCTGACCTGTAATAAAATTTAAGACAACAGGCCTGAGGGTGCGAATCTCGGCTCAGGGCGTCGTCTGAGCCGTCGACATACTGAACATTGAACACAGATTGGAGAGACCAATCTGACATATTACACAAAAAAATACAAAAATACAAAAATATTTATTTGTCTTCCAAAAACCTTTTTCACAAATTGTGGAGGCACACCATTTAAGCAATACATTGCTTGTGCTAGGTGGCCTCGCTCTTCCCAAATTATTATTTAACAATGGTTTATGTTTGTAGACAATTTTATAGTCTAGGTACCTATTATTATAAAAGTAATTGCGTGCAAGCTGTTATTGTATAACATTTGTATTAGTAGGTAAACTTAACAGTGGGTGCAGCAAAGAATACAATAATGGATTGCTTATATAACTGTGGTTGCATATAAGGTTAAACTTAGTTAATAATAATTGTTTTAGATTTATGTGTGTATTTATGATGGTGAGTAGTGTAGTGATGAGGGTGTATGTGCGTGCTGTGTGTGTGTGTGCGTTTACGGATAATCACGGATAATCACCTAGCCCTACGATTTGAAAATCTTGGGATCGGATATTATAAGTCCACTAGGTGATTGCGTATTGATGATTGCCCTTAGTATAACAAGGATTCAGTATCCAAATAATTTAAAGTCTTCAACCATGTAGTCAGTGTACATTTAACCTCATGCAGGGACTTTGGGTAGACATTGAACTTTATGTTAATTGTGTTATATAATTTAGCCGAAAGATTGAAGTACTGATTACGTGCAAAATCAGTTTTGACTCGAAGAGTGTTAATAATGTTTTTTGGCCGTCTCCTTAGTTCTTGTTGAGGATGATAAGTGATAGATTTATGACGTCTAAGCACTGTCATTACAACAAATAACTGTCTGACCGTAAGGACATTCGCTGATGAATATAGATCAGAAGTAGGGAATCGACGCGGCTTAAAAAGCATTAGCTTCAGAAGACCTCTTTGAGCTCGCTCGAGCTGAATAAACCTCGATTTAGATGCCCCTCCCCATGCTGGGATGCAGTATAATAATATGGATTGAGCAAGAGCTATGTATATTTTAATGAGTAATTCTTTTGAGCACACATGTCGTAGCTTTTTAAAAATCCACACCAACTTACGTAGTCTGCAAGCTGTTAGTTCAAGGTGGTCATGCCAATTAAGCCTTTGGTCAATGGTTACCCCGAGGTATTTTGTTTTATCTAGTTTGGTTATGGCGGGACATTTACAATTTATGTTATTAGGATTCTCACAGTAATGTATTTTAATATTAAAGTTAGATTTAGGTTGCGAAGAGTTGTAGATTGTGAAGCAAGCGAAATTAGTTTTTGTAGTATTTAGCGTCAATAAATTGTAATTAAGCCATTTAGCAATTTTGGTAAGGCCATCCTCTGCAAGAAGACGTACATGTTCCCAGGTATCACCAAAGAAGACTACGGCTGTATCGTCCGCATATGAAAATATTTGTCCGTTTTTAACACTCATATTACAAAGTTCATTAATATAAATTAAAAATAGTGTAGGGCCCAACACACTACCTTGTGGCACCCCGTATTTGATCTCCATTTGCTCACTGATACAGTCTCCTATTTTGACACATTGGGTACGTTGACTAAGATAGCTTTCCAATAATGTATGAGAATGTCCTCTGAAACCTAGGCTCTCAAGCTTACTCAATAGGATTGGAACAGAGACGGTGTCAAACGCTTTTTTGAGGTCAAGAAAGACTGCAACACATTTCTTGCCTGAATCAACTTTCTCTACAATGAGGGAGGTGAGAGCTACTACAGCGTCTTCCGTTGACCTATTTTTCCTAAAGCCGAACTGCCTGTTAGATAGTATTTCAAATTGATCAAGATACTTCATTATTCTATTGTTTATTAATTTCTCAAAAATCTTTGATATTGAAGGCAGCACGGATATAGGCCGATAATTGTTGACATCGTCTCCGCTCCCACCCTTAAAAACTGGAGTTACTAGTGATTTTTTCATTGACTTTGGAAAAACACCACTTTTGAAGCTTAGATTTATTAGATGAGTTATTACTGGAACAATAGCTACACTTATAGACTTTAGAAACCTATTCGGTATACCGTCCCAGCCAGGGGAGCTCTCAGGATCAAGAGCCCTAATAACTCGCTCCACCTCCTCAGTATCAGTGTCCATAAGAACAAATGATGATAATATTCTATTTTGAGTACCATCAAGAGGCGAGCATCCGTTATTAGCCTTAATTTCACTAGCAAGAGCACTACCTATTGTGGCAAAGAAATTATTGACGTAGTTTGCCGAGTTTAGGGGAGTTGGTTTCAAATTTAAAAGATTTGTGTTTGTTGATTTTTTAGGTTTAAATTGGGTTACCTCATTTATATTCTGCCAGAGTTCTTTACTGTTTTTGTGCGATTTTGCAAGTCTATCACGGTCAAACCTACGTCTCAGTCTTTTTATAAGAGTATTACAGTAATTCCTATATCTGCGGTAAGTTATTTTAAGGATCTCATTTTTCGGGTCAGCTTTTAATGATTTTTGCATATTATTGCGATTCCGAATGCAGCGAAGTACTCCGAGGGTCATCCACGGCTTCAGCGTCCACTTAGACCTACTGACTTTAAGGATTTTTGTGTGTGCAAAAAGTGCACCTGTTAAGCGTTTGATGAGTAGGTCTGTTAGCCTATCCGGGTCAGTCTGAAGATACAGTTCCTGTAAGTCTAATTGCTGTATACTTAAGTAAGCTGAATAATAATCAGTCACTTTTTTCACCCTGCTCAAAGGTCTGCGCCCAGCCCTCCCTCTAAGACTAAGTAGGACCGCCGAGTGATCAGTGGTGGAAGTACTAAGTATGGCTATTTCTCCTAATGTGATATTTTTATCAATTTTTAGTATAACGTGGTCCAGGCATCTGTCATTCCTAGTCGGGAGAAAATGACCAGGTAGGAGTCCCTGAGAAGCCAACATGGTTAAATAATTTGTTCTATTTTTCCGTTCATGATTTTTTTCTGATGATGTATACAAAAGATTTATGTTGATGTCTCCAAGTATTATTATATGGGAATGAGTTTTAATTGTATCTAAATGGGTTCCTAGAGAGTTTATAAACGCTTCCGCATTCCTATTAGAAGGGGAGCGATATATACCTAATATTGTGGCCGTGGGTGTTCTCACCTGAATGCAGGAGGCATGTTGGAGAAAGATTTCTTTAACTAAGACTTCCATATTATTCCTAACATAAATTACAACACCGTCATTTTGGTTGAGCAAGTTTTCTGTTCTGTATGAGTTGTAACTAAGAATGTCTGGAATTTGCCTGTCCTTGCTAATTCTGCATTCTGTAAAAACTAGAATATCTATGCTGTTTAAATGTGCTGATAAAGTTATTAAAGAGTCGTCCAAATTACTGTATATACTTCTTATATTCTGGGTTAGTATAGTAAAGTTTGCTGTTTCTAAGTTTATATATTTAGGTAGATCCTGTACTGTACAGTGGAAGGAACTCGCTGCTTCGCCGTTATCAATTTCAAGAACTGTATTTAGTGTGTTATCCATGAAAGGTTAGTATAACTTCCAAATTCTTTATATTTATGGTGCTTAACGTAAGTATCTAAAACGATTGTTCGAGGCCTAATTAGATAAATAAAATTATGTTTATATATGTAGTGCATGTATAGTTTTGTAGCACAGGGTTGGCATATGGGCAGTGTTTTAATGTGTAAGTTGGTTTTATGTATGTTTGTTTTTATAGCTAGGTGTGGAGTGTAATAGTGTAATAATTTGTTAGTGTAAATAAAGTAACTAAAACAAGTAGTGTGGTACAGTAATCTAATATGATATAAGCAGTATAGCACACAATATTTTGTTGTTAATAGTCAATCAGTTTGTTGGAATAACTGCTGTATCCGAGCTTCACTATGTATAGTAATTATAGGAGAGGTTTCTTCTTTGCGTATGTAGATCTTTCCCATGGATGTCCAACAGAACTTGTACTTTTTAGATTTGGCTAAGTCCCTAGATAGGAAAAATAAGCGCGCTCCTTTTGATGTTAATTGCTCGGAAACAAACACTGGAATAGTTTCATTTTCCTTGAATCCAAGGTGTTGTATCTGTAACTTTTGTTTAGATTTTGTATTAAAACTTTTACATTTTTTAAGAAGGTCATTTTTAATCAACGTGGAATTTAATTCCATAACTATCGGGGTGCTAGATGGGCCATCTTTTCTAGGTGGAACTCTGAAGATGTCTTTTATATCTTTTTGTTCCAGATGACTACCAACACTATTTGACAGTTTTAATACCATGTTTACAAGTTCTTCTTTCGACTCTTTATTTTTGCGCGGAACATTTTTCAATTCAATATTTGATTTCCTAGCCAATCTTTGCATATCTTCCAATTTTTCTTCTAGGAAAACTATTCTTTCTTGGTCTTTTTTAGCATTAATTTCAAGGCGTTCGATGTTTTTTTGGAGTTCCTCGGTCTGGTTCGATAAGAAGGTAACAGCTTTATCAATAGTGCTATTAGTTTCGCTAATTTCCTGTAGTTTCTTAGAGATTGTTGACACACACACATAATTTTCATGTAATACATTAACATTGTTTCAAACCTAACAAACCGCACCAGTAATGTAATTAACACCTTTACACACATCGTACATCTCAACTAATACGAAATATTTGTTAAATATACAGCACTTATCAGGAATGCAATAAATATCTGTAGGAATGGTAGGCGGAATGAAACGATACGCAAAGGTGTGTGAAAGAGAGAGCGACGAGTGAGCGGGAGAGAAGAGAGAATTGCGGAATGACAAATGGCGGACGATTGTTTTCAATAAGAGGAAATAGTACAAAATTATACAATGTTTAAAATAAAGAAAGTTAAAGAAATAATAATCGTTTCCTTCATGCCCTATCCCACATATCTTATCTTATATAATTTATTATACACAGAACTCCCCCAGTCAATGACGGCAGCTGATGATGCCGGCTAATGATGAATGAGCATGACGCAGAAAAACCAGTCCAGCAATGGAACAGTTGTTACTGGCATTGCTGACTGGTTCCTCCTAATCAAGCTACTGATGTTTCTTCCCTGATGACTTCTTCAACAGGAACCAGACGACTTTATGATGATTTTGATTTTTGACCCCTCAGTCTACTGAAGGCATCTCTAGTTCATAACCAAGATTTCATCATTGGTTGGAGAAAATGATGAGGGAGATATCTAGTGACGTTCCAGTTACGAAACTTTGGTCCCAAATGCGGCTGACAGGAATTTTGAAGCAGAATGACATAGACAAATAATAATTACTTCCTATGCCGCCGAATGATGAATGAGCATGACGCAGAAAAACCAGTCCAGTAGTGGTTTAGTTTCCACTTCCATTGCTGGACTGGTTCCTCCTAATCAAGCAACTGATGATTTTTTCACTGATGACTTCTTCAACAGCAACCAGAAGACTCTATGATGATTTTCATTTTCGACCCTTCTGTCGCGTTCACAACCAAAGTTTCACCAATGGTTAAAGAAAATTAACTTTAATACCTAAATGAACTTCACTGTTTCAGAATAGTGACGTTATAAGGAGAGACATCATTACAAACCTTCAAAAAACTTATAACTTATGTTAAATAGTAGTTAATTAAAATATTCATCAAAAATAATATAAACCATAACGAAAAAGGAATTTTCCGTAACCAGTTACGAAACTTTGGTCACAAAAGCATAAAATAATAAATAAGTCTGCCGATGCCGCCGAATGATGAATGGGCAAGACGCAGAAAAACCAGTCCAGCAATGGAACAGTTGTTACTGGCATTGCTGACTGGTTCCTCCTAATCAAGCAACTGATGATTCTTCACTGGTGACTTCTTCAACAGCAATCAATAAACTCAATGTTGATTTCGAGGCGAAGATTGATGGAATCGGTTAACAAATACGAATTTGTCGCTTCGTAAAAATAATTATCCGTAACCAGTTACGAAACTTGGTCACAAAAGCATAAAATAATAAATAAGTCTGCCGATGCCGCCGAATGATGAATGGGCATGACGCAGAAAAACCAGTCCAGCAATGTAACAGTTTTTACTGTCATTGCTGTACTGGTTCCTCCTAATCAAGCAACTGATGTTTCTTCACTGATGACTTCTTCAACAGCAACCAGACGACTTTATGATGATTTTAGTTTTTGACCCTTCAGCCTACTGAAGGCTATGAAATAAGTTTGCCGATGCCCTCGAATGATGAATGAGCATGACGCAGAAAAACCAGTCCAGCAATGGACCAGTTTTCACTGGCATTGCTTGACTGGTTCCTCCAAATCAAGCAACTGATGATTCTTCACTGATGACTTCTTCAACAGCAATCAGTAAACTCAATGTTGATTTCGAGGCGAAGATTGATGGAATCGGTTAACAAATACGAATTTGTCGCCTCGTAAAAAGAATTATCCGTAACCAGTTACGGAACTTTGGTCACAAAAGCATAGAATAATAAATATGTCTGCCGATGTCGCCGAATGATGAATGGGCATGACGCAGAAAAACCAGTCCAGCAATGGAACAGTTGTTACTGGCATTGCTGACTGGTTCCTCCTAATCAAGCTACTGATGTTTCTTCACTGATGACTTCTTCAACAGGAACCAGACGATTTTATGATGATTTTGGTTTTTGACCCTTCAGCCTACTGAAGGCTATGAAATAAGTTTGCCGATGCCCTCGAATGATGAATGAGCGTGACGCAGAAAAACCAGTCCAGCAATGGACCAGTTTTCACTGGCATTGCTTGACTGGTTCCTCCAAATCAAGCAACTGATGATTCTTCACTGATGTCTTCTTCAACAGCATTCAGTAAACTCAATGTTGATTTCGAGGCGAATATTGATGGAATCGGTTAACAAATACGAATTTGTCGCTTCGTAAAAATAATTATCCGTAACCAGTTACGAAACTTGGTCACAAAAGCATAAAATAATAAATAAGTCTGCCGATGCCGCCGAATGATGAATGGGCATGACGCAGAAAAACCAGTCCAGCAATGTAACAGTTTTTACTGTCATTGCTGTACTGGTTCCTCCTAATCAAGCAACTGATGTTTCTTCACTGATGACTTCTTCAACAGCAACCAGACGACTTTATGATGATTTTAGTTTTTGACCCTTCAGCCTACTGAAGGCTATGAAATAAGTTTGCCGATGCCCTCGAATGATGAATGAGCATGACGCAGAAAAACCAGTCCAGCAATGGACCAGTTTTTACTGGCATTGCTTGACTGGTTCCTCCAAATCAAGCAACTGATGATTCTTCACTGATGACTTCTTCAACAGCAACCAGTAAATTCTGTGTTGTTTTTGAAACGTATATTTCTAGGACTGGTTTACAAAAATGCGGAAATCGTACGAATTAATTTGTCGCCTCTTCCATGTCGCATAAATAGGTGATTATAGTCATGTAGTGGGCGTATAATGCTCACAAATAGTGGGAAGAAGGTTACATTCCAGGGAGGAGTCAAATTGACTCGCACAGAACAGAATTCACTTTGAAAAGGTACTAAAAAAAATAATGTGAAAGGGCGTGTGTGTGAAAGTCTTGAAAATGTGTGCGCTAAAAAATGATTTAATAGTATTGTTAGGGATGAGCACAAAACTACATGGGGCTGCTGTTGTATCGCCGACCTCAAGTGACAGCCGATCGTCCAACGCTTTGGCCAACTCTTGGACGCATGGAGGGGGGAACTGCTAACGCAGAGCTCACTTTGACTGGACACGCGCTACGAAGTGGTTGTGTGAAATTCTTAGTGCGGAATATTGTAGTTCGGAGACGTCATCGGTCATAAGTGCCACGCCAATTTGTAAATGGTTAATTTTCATTAAAATATTTACTAATTTTGTACCTGTGCGTTTATTTTTTAGATTAAATTTAGTGGTATTGCTAACATTATATTAAGATACAGTAAATGTAAAGTACTAAGTTACTTAAACTAATAAAGTTACATTGGTAATTACCTTAAACCAAGCCATAGTTGAGTCGTCGTACAACACCACCCATTCTTCCGACCATGAGTTCCATAGGTATTTACCTGTCAAGAAAAAAGTATACAGTGTGTTAGTGACATCGTAACGAAACGACCTCCGTGGTCCAGTGGTTGAGCGTTGGGCTCACGATCCGGAGGTCCTGGGTTCGATTCCCGGTGGGGACATATCACAAAAATACTTTACGTGGTCCCTAGTTTCGTTAGGTTACAAGCTGATCACCGGATTGTCTTAAAGGGTGATCTGTGCTTCGGAAGGCACGTTAAGCCGTTGGTCCCGGTTACTATTTACTGATGTAAGTAAGTAGTCATTACATGAGCCATGTCAGGGGCCTTTGGCGGCTCAATAGTAACCCTCACACCAGGGTTGATGAGGTTGGTACTCCACCTCCGCGACAACATACGTACAGTTCAGAACCCCGATATCAACCCCGCCGGCGATTTCCCTTATTCAGCGCTTATCGCTATCGATCCACTAGGATCGATTAATTCTTTCAAATATTTTTCCTCTCAGACGACGCCCTGAGCCAAGGTTCACGCCCAACTGGGCACCCTCAGGCCTTTTGTCTTAAACTTTGTACCGGGTGAGAGCCTTCAGCGCTCCCCATTTGTCCGGTCACTTGTACTTTTAACTACTTAGTTAATGCTATATGCGGCAAATCAATCAATCTTATAATAACTTGCTTTACAAGTCAGTCGATTACATAAGATTACTAAATCTTTTAAGGGGCAATGTATACGTTTTTACAATAAGATTCCCATTGACATTCAGAATTTGCCTTTCAACTGCTTTAAGACACTAGTTAAACAAAAACTTTACAAAAAAGGTTATTATAAAGTTAGTGATTATTTAGAAGATATGAATGCATGGGATTAACTGTCTGAGAACTGATATTAGGCAGCTAAATTAATCAATTGTATATCAATATTTTATGTTTATTTTTATTTTTTTAAAGAACGTCTAGGGCCCTGTGCCGAGGTTTTTCTTGCAGCTTCTTTTCCCCGGCTATACAGGTTGTGAGAAGCTGCAGTAGTTTTAGGCGGATGAGACGTTCGTTATGTAAAAATTGACGATTCAAAGTGTAACTATGTTACCTACTGAATAAAGATATTTTTGAATTTGAATTTGAATCAATCAATAATACTACAAATCTGCTAATCTAAATCTACAATAAGTCACGTCAAAAAAAAACTAGTTGGAAATTAGCCTATTATTTAATAAAGGTAATGTTTGCTCACGTTTGTATCGCAGCATGTAGCCTCCTTTGATCTGTGTGCCTCCATGTTCTGAAACGAGGAAAACATTATAAATTATCAAGAAGCACATCAAAGTTTAATGAAGTATGGTACGAACACGTTTTAAAGTCAAAGACCTTTTGGGGTTTTGGCGTGAGTTTATGTATCTATGTGCGTATACTTTTCCGGGTATTCGCTTAAGTAATGTAACAGATCCACCACACTGGTAGGGTGTCAAGAACATAGGTGCGACCAGAGCCATGCCTTTTTTAAAAATGACATTAGAAAGTGTTTTTTTGTTAACAAAGTTTCATCATCTCCCGAGCATTATCCCGTTTTTCACAGGGTCCGCTAACCTAACCTGAATGAAGAATTGACAGGCCCGGTTTTTTACAAAAGCGACTGCCTGTCTGACCTTCCAAGCCGCGAAGGGAAAACCGGCCGAATACAGGTTAAGTCAGATCTCTTCGAAAATGGATTTCTTGGGAGTGTGGGCACGATAGTTTCAATCCAGATAAAAAAAAATATGGTCTCAATTTTTATATCCCCCTAGTGCAGGGCTCGCTGTTAACAGTTTGAATTGTACTTCGTCTGATTAATAAAAAAAAATATTAGGTAAGTATTTGTATGTCGTTTCCATATCTCTGGCCTACGGACCAATTATATAGATTTAAATCAAATTAATTTTAAATAACGAGGTCTTGTTGAAGATAATTACATTAGAATGAAAAAAAAACTGTGGTCTCAATTTGTAATTGGGTTGAAATTGATTGGAAAAAATCAAGGTCCTGTTGAAGAAAATCACATCAGAATGTGGTTTCACTATTAGAAGACGATACAAAGGATACAATACAATACGATACTATACAATATAATACAAATATATAATAGAAATGAGCAAAAAAAAAACGAAAATAAATGAAAAGGATCATTCCAGGCGATTAATGAACATAAGGGATGTTGCGTCCTGTTCGGTTTCTATGCACAAAGAAATCCATCGGAACGCTCCCGGTATTCAAGAATCACTTGTAACAAAGGTTGAAAATCACATCAGAATGTAGTTTTACTATAAGGGGACGATACAAAGGATATACAATACAATACAAATTTTAATATACTTTATTGCACCAAAATAAAAAGAAATAAGCAATAATAAAAAACGAAAAGAAATAGAAAGGATCGATCCAGGGTAAGGTACTTTCGTCTTGATCGAGTTTGCATGCACAAAGAAATCCCACAGAACGCCCCCGGTATCCAAGAATCACTTGTAACAAAGATTGAATTTAACATATGCAATTAATGTAACGCTGACCAGGTTAATGAGGTTGATGAGATTGGTCATCCACCTGACAACCCACACGATATCAGAAGAATGAATGTTACTCAAACTCTAATAAAGATACGAACTGCGACATTCACAGATCGATCGATAACAAAAGCGAATGCCTGTTGGTCACCAAATCGAGATATTTTTTCACGAGATGTTTAATTAATTGATTAGTGTATTGCACTGATAACACAAAGACAAAAAAACACGCAAGACGAACAAAGGATAATATTTCTATGGTTCTTACTCGGCAGTGTGGTAATAACTCTGCGACACAAGCTCCTATCCTGGTGGCTAGACGGCTAGTGCGCCTGCGTGTCTAGCGTCGACCGGTAATCAGACCCCGTCTAGATTCTAGGTACACCTTTATAACTACCTGTAGGCAATGTCTAGGTACACTTAGCTATACGTAAACCGGTCACCGGCTTGCCTCTCAAACGGGGAGCGCCGGTACAAACCCCGGTCCCAGACTTTCACCAAAGAGTTATTAATTTATCATAAGTGCAGTTTTCACTAACGCAGTTGGCTCAACCATTTTAGACGGCGATACGGTTCACCACCTATCACGTTGGTTTAACAGGCTCGGTGAGGTGTGGGTACTGTAAGGAGGGATGTACGATAAGATGCAAAAGTCCAATCAGTTCGTTGCAAAGCAATTAAGTAACTGGTTGCACTTGAGACCTCCAGTCGGGTTTGCATGACACCCACGCCGCGCGCGGCGCGAATTATATTGAGCGTTTCGACCAATAAACGATACGAATACTATCTACGTAGATGGATATTAAACGGCTATTGGTCGAAGGCCTCGATGTAATTCGCGCCACGCGCGGCGCGGTTACCGTGCAGAGCCTGCTGGTTACATATCGTTTCTGTAATAGACCAAAAACGCCTACAAAAAACATAAATTTTATAATTATGACAACTAATGCATGGGCTCAGTGACTGCAGTTGCTCTTTGATTGTACCTCTGACTAAGAGTTTGCTTACCACGGCATACGACCAAGGCTATTCGGAAGAATTTCATAGACATATTTTCTTGTTTCATACTTTCTAGAGCGTGATTTTTCCATATCTAGTCGAGTTTTCGCAGCATACGAGTAGAAGCACATATCGTCGAACAATATAAGCCAAACGAAGTTTTAAAACTGGGGGCGTTCAAGGGAATGCTAACAACGGTTTCCAGCGGTAAACAGGAAAATGCTCACCGAAAAAGAAGGGAACTGAGTCGCACGTGATAAGAATGGCGAATGACTCGCCAATGGCAAAAAACCATTCATACCGACTGCAGAGGAGGCGAGCGGGAATAAATTGTAAGGAATGCGAATAATGGTTTAAAAATCTTACAGTGTTATTTCAAAACGATCTATCCATCTACAGCTCAGCCTGTATCCACTGCTGGGTATAGGAGTATACAGGGACAACATAACGAAAACTTTGAGAGATGATTTAGACCATGATATCAAGTGGAATTTTCCGTTTTTTTAAGTTCAAAAAATATTCAGAATCATGGTCTGAATCTTGTCCCTCAGTATCCGTTACGATGTCACTAATATCCTGTAGAAAGACTCCCTTTGACGCCATCCTCAAAACGATAACTCAAAACGATAGGTTTAAAATAATCCGAGCAACAAAAGAAGTCGACGGCTTTTCATGAAACTAATTTCCACACACACATCTCTTAATCTACCTACACACACAACATACATTCACACAAACACTTACATTATAACTTTCTTACTTCATCTGTATTTATAGATTAAGCGCCTTTCTTGTTATATTGTAAATAGAAGCCCGCACTTTATATTGTAAATAGACATAGAAGAGTGAGGCCACCTGACACAGGTATCTTTGCATACCTACTAGATAGGTCTTAGCCCTAGCCTATAGATTAATATGTGAGATACTGAAATAAACATTTTTTTTAATTGGCAAGTCATTATATTTCTATGTAGAATCCGCGACAGTAACGCCGCTGCCGCCAGGCTATATGTTCTTCACTTCATCACCAGTCCATTAACGACCCCACTGCTGGGACACGGGCCTTCCCTATGGATGGATAGGGAGATCGGGCCTTAAACCACCACGCGGGCCCAGTACGGATTGATGATTATTAACGACTGCTAATGCAGCCGGGACCCACGGCTTAACGTGCCTTCCGAAGCACGGAGGAGCTCGACATGAAAACTTTTTTTTTGTGGTCACCCATCCTATGACCGGCCTTTGCGAAAGTTGCTTAACTTCAACAATCGCAGACCGAGCGCGTTTACCGCTGCGCCACCGAGCTCCTCAATTTTTTTTTCTCCTCATTTTCTTCACTTAAACCTAGTTTATTATTGTAATAACACGGTATTTTTTTTTTGAGAAGAGTGTAGAATTGTTCAATAATCCCAAAGATACACATAACTTAAGCTCACGACTATATTCCCAAATCGGCAGAGGTTCGTCCTTCGCAAGATGAATTACATACCAACGCGTCACCTGAGCTATCCACATTAAAACATTAAATCGTGACGGCTCAATAATAACCCTGATGCCACTATGATGAGGTTGGTATTCGACCTCACAACCCACACGATAGAAGAAGACTCTCCTAATAATTTAATTAAAATGTTTTTGCCTTTATATCTCTCAATGTTAACGATTGATGAATGTGGAGGAAGCAAGAGAAGTGTTTCAAAATCGAAGCAAATGGATTTCCATAGTACAATTTATAGATGAGAAATTTATAGGACGCCACACACACAAAAAAGACAATAACATCATATCAAATTTCCACTAAAACAATTGCAAAAAAGCAAGACAGACGTTTGTCGAAATGATCATAAGGTGGTGGTGGACGTCCTGAGATAACGCCTCACTCAGCACAAGTCGCGGCGTGAACCACGACGCTGATATTATGTGGACCTTGATCTTTGTGGTAGTCTCTGCTTACCGGTGGGAAATATGCGTGAGTTTATGTATGTATGTGGTGTACCTCTCAATGTGAAGAGGACCTAACCACCAAGAGGATATCGCGAGCCTAGCAGCCAATCATTCGTCTTTGTTCCGTCATCACTCGTCGCGCATACTAATGTCTCTAACAATATCAATGCCTATTTCCGTCCTTGTAAAATTCAGACTTGATTGAATAAACTCCTATTTTAGGAGAGATGCAAAGCGTAGCTTCAACGTATTATTGTATTGTATGTATGTATATATATCATCCATCTTTGTTCCGTCATCACTCCTCGCGCATACTAATGTGCCTAACAATCGTGTTGTTATTTTAACATCCTCCGTGATTTGATCAAATCCCTTAGGGAATTGATCAAATCCCCGTTTTTATCATATCCCTGCGACATATATATATCCATCCACTGCTCGCCAGCTTTGTTTAAGTCCCATGTAATAAGGGGCGAGTCTATTGCCATAGGCTAGTTACCAACTAGTCAAATCAGTTACTTTTTACTAAACGTCAAAACACGAATTTACTATGGAATTTGTATGAAAACGCACACTGTGACGTCATAAAATTTCGGACTTATTATTATGTTTTTCTTGAATAAAATTCATAAATAAGTTAAATAGGATAAAGAGAAAAGTTTTTGTCACGTTTAGATCTGTCTTTATTTAGTAATCAAAATTTTATCATTTATCTTTGACTTAGTACACGACGCAATTCTGGAAACCACGTGATATTAATTATCTAGTGTCTAAAAAGATGTATGAGGCCTCATATATGAACTAAACATGAATTCAAACTCACAAAGTCGTCTTCAGTGACTTACACAACAATGTAAGTCAATCGTTTTCCGAATAGGTGTATCACGGGTTTTATTTAGTGTTTGTTACAAGTAAATATCATTCAAGTCAATTCAGTGAATGAGGTACGCCACATCACCACTTCTACATTGTGTACTTATACAAGGCAGCCCAAGTTTAACGTTGTAATTAATTAAGAAGAATAAGAGCATAGAATTGGGAATATTACTACGTATAGAACGGCGACTCTCCGCTCCCCACCAGCGACTGAGCTATGTCTACCTCACCCCCTTCGCTCTTACTTTGGTCTTCAATCGTATGGACGTCAGACGTCACACACACACGCGCGGTTACGATAACGTCAACGTGTATTCTAGGGAATTCAATCCCTACTCGAGATCGTAAATTCGCTATCCCGCGGGATGAGAAATATCAATCCCGCGAGATTCCGAAATTTTCGGGATCTAATCGAAATTTCTCGTTTGTTTATAAAAAAAAAATGTAAAGCTGTGGATGTCTGAAAATGATGTAAACTGCTTGTTTGTGATAGTGAGGTTAATTAAAACAAAATATTTTTTGAAAGAAAACAAAAACGTTTATTCTTCAATATTGCTAACTAAATAATTAGGGTTTCTTTGAAAATCAGCATAACCAAAACAAAAACTTATAACTCAAGGAGATTCGCCCAATCCCATCAATCTCGAATGGGATCTCGTCATATTATGCTTCGGGATTGATCCCGAAAAATTTGACGAGATCTCGCGAGATCGGGAATGCATTCCCTAGTGTAGTCTCTGTGTATAACGAGGTGTTTTGTATAAAGTGTCCGGGTTGTACATAAGCAGAGTGGTCAAATGTTAAGGTCCTATTGGTCCCTAAGCTGTAATTTTGGACAAACTGCTAACGAGAAGTCCCTAAGGAAATCACGAGGGGCACGTGTTTGTGTACAACATAGACATTAACCCTTTCACGGACAGATACCATGGGTCATTGATGGTTCATAATAGGTAATTTGTCACGTTAGAATCGGAACGTACGTAGACGTTCTATCCTTGAAAGTGTTACACGATATTAAACAATTTTATATAATATTGCGTACAACACTGCGTTCGAAAACGGTAATCGCTGATGTGGGATGAAAAGCCGCCAGACTCAAATGTGATTGGGCCGGACATGTTTATCGCATGCACCCTGAGCGGTGGGCACGGATCGTCACGCATTGGGTGCCTCATGACGGATACAGGCGTCGTGGTAGAGCTCGAAAGAGATAGCGTGACGACTTGGACGCTTGCCGGAGGGACTGGCCGGAGTACGCACAGGACCGCGAAAAATGGAAAGAGGAAGGGGAGGCCTTTGCCCAGCAGTGGGATCTTGTAGGCTAGATTCTCTCTCTCTATTTAAGAGCTGCGCTCTTGTCGGTGGAATAACCGCCATTCCTCTCTTCTTCCCGCCAAAACCTTCACCTCCCGATACGACACGACCTGCACCTTCTCTTTTATTTGTTTCATAAATGTAATCCTAGGTCTACCCCTTCCTCTCTTCCCTTCAATTTTTCCTTCTATAATGTTTGTTATAAATGAATCGTGTCATATCAGGTGGCCAATCATATTTCCTCTCCGGTTCTCTATAGTCTTCAATATGGTTCTCTTTTCTTCAACTCTTTCCAGCACTTTTTCATTTGACACCATTTCAGTCCAGCTTATACCCTCCATCCTTCGCCAACACCACATCTCAAACGCTTCCAATCTCTCTCTGTCTCTCTGTGTCATAGTCCACGTTTCAATTAATAAAAAATAAAATGCCCTATCTATGGAGTACTGAAAATGGGAAAAATAAGTAATATGGTAGGCTAGATTAGATTAGATATAATATTGATATTAATTTTAATGAAGTGGAGAAGACACATTACAAGACGGGAAGACGACATATGGACTAAGGCGGTTACGGAATGGTGTCCAAGAAATGGTATAGGATATCGAGGAAGACCACCAGCTCGATGGCCCATCCTATCAAATACCAGACCAAACTTTGCACTATTTTTCCATCGTTTCGGTTCAGCAAGTGCATATCCACGGGCTGCAGAGGTCATAACTTTATAAAAGGCTCAGGTGGCGACCGGGGCACTCAGCCGTTATTGGTTTTATGCTAATTTCTGTTGACTCGCTCCGAGCCTGGACTTCGGTCGTATGTGGATAGGGCTGCGGAAGTCATAGAAAAAGTATGGATTATTTTATTTGACCATACCTTATTTTAATAGGCTCACCCTTAAACATAGCTGGCAAGGACAAGGACATCAGGGTTGATGAGGCTGGTATTCCACCTCACAAACAACACGATAAGAAGAAGATGAACCTTATGCTGACAAGGGATCAAGGTCCTGACCTAACGTAATCTATAATCTATCCAAATGTGGATTTCAATTCCATGTTACTTATGGCTCTGCTCACCCCTATAGGGATTACAGGCGTGAGATCTATCTGCCCAAAGCCGCTTTTGTTAAGAGTCATTTTGTGAAAAGACAATACGAATGTCTTTAATCAACCGAAATCAAGATATAATTCTCCGTTCGTCTGAATACTTATCTCTTCTGTGTATTTCACGATTTCAAAGAGATTTTCATTCTTTGATATTTAATATTGGCATGGCTTTATACAGAAGCTTTAGCTTTACTAAAGGTTTAAAATGTTATAGGTACCTATACAGGGTGTAAGTGATATCGTAACGAAAACTTTGATTTGAAACATAACTTAAACGAAGTAAATCGACGGGGAAGAAGCAAATACTCCTATCTTCCAGTTAGGTCTGTGTAAGATAGGAGTATTTGCTTCTTCCCCGTCGAAATGTAGGTTGAAAATAGAAATAGATGTCGGAACAGACAGACTGAAAATCGATCGTGAACAGGGGGGTTAAAAAACCACATCGAAGCAATTCACCTAAAAAGCAATATTGCATTTGCGCATATAAAAGTAAGTGCGCAATGCAACCAAATGTCAAATTGCAATACATATTTTCTTTTTTAGATGAATTGCTTCGAAGTGGCCTTATTGGCCCCACTGTATTCAATCATTATTACTTATGTCAAAAATTCAAATAAATTCCACGCCAACAATATTCAACGATACAACAACACAAAACATTCCATAAAGTTATAATTATACCTAATAACCTTAAAATCTAAACGGACAGCCCTGCTTTTAGGACAAATACAATCATTCCGTCTCTCTTTCCACCATATTGAAGGAAAATGACGGATATAGTCGGCGATATTGGCACAAGATGTCGGCGATAAAGCGCCGCTTTATGTCGCCCTTGATAGCAGAATGTGTTTTCAAACTCGTTTCTCCTAATCGACTCTTCTTCAGGTGTCACGCTTGTCATTTCACCGCTATAGTTTTACGACGTACCTATTATTACCGTCTACACTGCTACTTTAAGCAGTAATAGGTAAGCAGTGTAGATACCTACTAGTTACAAACTAATAGATTACTTGACAACCTAGTCAAATGAGATAGGTACTTTTTACGAAACGTCAAAATTAAAGTTTTCTTTGGAGTTTGTATGGAAATACAGGAAATACTGTGACGTCATCAATTAAAGCGGTCAAATGTCGTACTCATTGTTATTTATAAATCATATTCGAAAATAAGTCGTAAAAAAATGGGAGTGATTTTTTATCATTTTAGACTGGTTTCTATTTCTAGGTTAGCATTTTATAATTTATCTTCTTGCTATTCTTCCTATTCTTTGCTTTTTCTAAACTTTTCATAAAAAAAAACAAAACAATTCCGAAAATTTGTTTAGCAAAACACGATTTATTCAAATTTTTGTATTTGGAACATTAAAAGTAAGAATTTATAACTTAATACCCACTGTAAAATGTAATTTATTTTTGATTCCTATTATTCATAATATTTTTCAGATAATCCTGGCGAAACGTAAACTTTAGAGAGTTTTCAATTTTTAATGAGAATTTCCTATAATGGTACACCCACTCCTTGCCAGCTATGTGTAAGTGCTATGTGTGTTCATTATCGTTTCAAGACCACATAGTCCTTTTTAAAATACATAACTGATTTGCTTGACATGGGTCGTTCATGGTCGAAATACCCACACATACGAAACTCACCCCACCCCATTAGCGATTACGATCGTTGAGTTTATGTATGTAGGTATGTACTCACCTAAAAGATAAATGTGAAGGAAAGCCAAGTTCGTAAACCAGTTATACAATACTTTATCTAATTCACGCTAGTACAGTCATGAGCAATATAATGTACCCACTTTAGGACTCTGTCGCACTAACATATTTGACATTTAGTGAGACTTACTGATCAAGTTGTCAAAAAAGTTAATGTGACATGGTACCAAAGTGTATACATATTAATGCTCGTGACCGTACATACTCTCGTTTCGAACGACTCGTGATAGCCCAGTTGGTACAACGGTTGCCTATCACTTTGAGGTCGCAGATTCGTATCCAGCACAGGCCTAAACCAATGATTGTCGAATTTATTTTCGAATACATGTTTGGATCGTAAATGATTATCACGCGCTCAGCGGTGAAGGAAAACAACGTGAGGAAACCCAAATTCCCGAGAAATGCATTTTCGGAGGTATGTGATCTAACCTGTATTGAGCTGTTTTTTCGGCGGGTTGGAAGGTCAGACAGGCAGTCGCTTCGGTAAAAAACCGGATCTGTCAAATTTTCAGGTTAGGTAAGCGGACCCTGTGAAAAACGGGATAATGCTAGGGAGATGATGATGAATATATACAGTGAAACTTGGTTAAGTGGGACTTGGATAAGTGAGAAACCTCCATAACTGGAACTCATGCTGAGGTCCCAACACTTTGGCACTGAATTACCTCTGCTAGTGGAACGAGGTAAGCCTCTAATCTGGGATTCGTTCTTTCGATTTATCATCATAGTTACCTCTATAACTGAGACAGCGAATAAATTTTATATGCATAAACCTCTGTAACTGAGATAACATTGTTTGTTTACTCATTCTTATTCTACCCACAAATTCCACACGTAATTCCAAGTACGTAAGTACAAATTTTGAGCTTCAATTACCTTCATTTTTAGTTTCGCTTTACTATCATACAGATGTTTATTTGAAAAATACATAACACGTTATTTTATTTAATGATCGCACCTGTATAACTTAAATAACATGTATTCCCACCTCTATTAATGGAACCCTCTGTAAATGAGACAGATATTTATTTATACCTGTATATCTGAGACACTGGGTAAGTGGAATACCTCTATAAGTGAAACGACATTGCAGGTCCCTTGATGTCTCACTTAACCAGGTTTCACTGTATATATATATATATATAATATATATATATATATATATATATATATATATATATATATATATATATATATATATATATATATATATATATATATATATATATATATATTCATTATATATATATATATAATGAATACCTCGTAAGCATCTTTTTGAAGATACAGGTTAGGTCACACCTCCAAAAATACATTTTTGGGAATGTGGGTTTCCTACACTGTTTTCCTTCATCGCTGAGTACGTGATAATCATTTATGATCCTAACATGAATTTGAAAACCATTTCGACAATCATGGGATAGGTCTGTGCTGGATTCGACTGCGACTTTAAAGTGAGAGGCGTTCTACCAATTGGGTTACCACGGGTCCTACGACATATATTATAGGTAGGTATATAGTATAATATCTTAGTTATCAATAGTGTGATTGGCTGGTTGGCGGACAGATTGTCAAGTTGATTCTGTTCGCCAATCAGTGTTTGTTAACCTCTCCTGTCCTTCTCTTCCCGTCCTTCCTCTGCCAGCCCTTCCAACAATATTCCTCTCGTACACTACTTTCATTCAACTGCTCCACGATCCAAATATTCCAGTAAAAATACGACAAGAATAAAAAAAACACTATCTCTTTTTTATCGCGAGATACGTGAACAAAATAAAAGTTAGCAAGTCGCTGTTTACCAAGTTTTACCAGACAAAGATTACGCGATTTATTCCAATAGCAAGTGATTTGTGGCTGCTGGAAACTGGTTCGATCCGAAATTATCCTGTTTACGACGGACCGGAGAGGTTCGACGAAAAGTTGGGAGTCGTCATTATAACTGGATTACTGTAACGATGTTGGGAATGAAGGATTTTGTGGATAAAATACAAGTAAAATAATTCATGCATAGATCGCCACTGGATTCATACAATCACTACAAGTTTTATCACAAAACAAGTTCACGGAGAATGGAGATAGATCGCAAGATGAACTAAGTAGCGGCGCTTCGCCGATGTTTCAGACCAACGTAATAATAGGTGGTGACAACTAGACGAAAACTTTTATAAACTTATCTATTTATTACAAAAACAATCTTATAACTAGTAAGTATATCAATTTTACAAATAAGTAGTAATAATAATGAAAACACATAATAACGGGTTCTTACCGCGTTTAAAATAGGGATATGAGACTCCCGCTATTTCGACACTGTTGCAAGTGCCATGATCACGGGAAATATCGGCAGACTCATATCCCTATTTTAAACGCGGTAAGAACACGTTATTGGCCCCGATTCCTGCAAACACCGCCTAATTTTATTTTAAGTTATATCCGTCATTTTCATATCCGTCGAAAAGGAAAGGGACGGATGATTCACAGCTCTTAATTTTAGGAAGAATGAGTAAATGAATGTGTCGGATTATTGACTGATGTAAAATTTTTAGACGGTTGGTTTAGATTTGTGCTTAAAATTGACGTGTGTTCCATAAATTTTATGCTTGTCAATTACCCGTCCCTTTCCTTTTCGGCGGATAAGAAAATGACAGATATAACTTAAAATAAAATTAGATGGTATTTACAGGAATTAGCACCATTATGTGTTTTAATTATTATAATAACCGCGTAAACTTAAAACAAAGTAGTAATAACAGTAGAAAGCATAATATTAAGGGGCCTCTACGTGTTGGCTTCGACCCCACGCTCGCCTTCGAAAAGTCCGGGACTCCACAGGCCCGTGATATGGAAACGACATACATAATAATAATAGGCTAACGTTGCCTGGAAGAAATTGCTATTTAGCAATAAGGCCGCCGATTGTGCTACTCTTGTCACTTCTGAAATTGTTTAAGTGTTGTGTTTAGTGATGTGATCCAGCCGATTTCGGCAACGGCGACTGCTTCAACTCCGACGTTCATGTGCTCGCATGTGGCTTATATAGCCAATCTTATTGGAAAAGATCCTCGCACATAGTGGGCATGTGAGTACACCATTTAAATATGCATAATTGATCGCCGTAGGCGGTCGGACTTTCAATTCATCGCGCTTGGCGTCAAGCTTTAAGCGCCGTCGATGTTCAAATTCATAAACTTTGGTGTGAACCAAAGCTCTCCATTCCGGGCGATTAGCGGCTAGATTTTCTCACTGACATGGCTCAATGGCACATTAAAGAATTCTTATCTAAGGTGTTGTGTTTATATGTGCTATAAAGCGTTTTTATATTTTATTGTAAAGGAAACCAACAAGATGGGTGGATGTGGTCAAAAAGGACCTGTGCATGTGCAATGTCTCCGAGAACGACATGTCTGATAGAGCGAGCGTCAGAAGGATGAGTTACGAAAAAGAAAAGCAGCCATCAGTTGGACAAAGGCAGTTTTGATTGAAAATAATATTTTTCTTAGTTTTATACCTATATTGCGCTGGTTATCCCTTCGCGGGTTGGAAGGTCAGACATGCAGGCGCTTCTGTAAAATAAAACCGGACCTGTCAAATCCAGTTACGTAAGCAAACCCTGTGGAAAACGGGATAGGAAGATGATGATAGAAAGACTGACATAAACGTATAGATACATAAAATTATATAAATCCTTTTCCCCTAAACCACATTAAATAATTCTTATCTAAGGTTGGCATCTATTAAACATTTATAAAGAATGAGGGACCCTGAAACCAAAGTCGAGTCAACAAAAGTCTTTGAAACGGAGCACCAAAAATGTCCGTATTTCCATCACAAAGGACCGCGTAAGGAGCAATCGCAGGGTTCCATACAGGGACGTATTAAGTGCGTCTAACATAGCATCACGCGTTATGCCCAAAGGGGTAAGTGGAGTTGGCATTATCGCGCGATATGCGTACTTCATGCTACGACTATAGATTTGCACATTAAAATTATTTTTTATGTATATCTGCCGTCTAATTTTCCCTGCTCTCTGTGTAACGTGTGCTCTTTCGCAAATAAATTGATTTCAAGTGGATTCGTGAAGAAACGATATAAACCTCTTCATATGCAACGGAGAGAGAAAAAGAAGATTTCACTTTACATACAAGTAACACTACACACACGCGCATACACAGAAGGTGCCTGTTCAGTTCAATCTGGTCTTGAAAGCACCCGGGCTATATGCATTCGGAAACACAGAAGACGGCAGAGAATACCACTCCTCCAAGCCGAGGAAAAGTCGCTGCAAGAAAATTCCCCTAGACGTTCTTTTAAAAAAAAACTAAACATAGTCTTCTTCTATCGTGTGGGTTGTGATGTGAAGTACCAACCTCATCAACCCTGGCGTAGGGTTACTATTGAGCCGCCAAAGGTCCCTGACATGACTCATGTAATGACTACTTATATCAGTAAGTAGTAACCGGGACCAACGGCTTAACGTGCCTTCCGAAGCACGGATCGTCTTACTTTCGGACAATCAGGCCTCCGTGGTCCAGTGGTTGAGCGTTGGGCTTACGATCCGGAGGTCCTGGGTTCGAATCCCGGTGGGGACATTACAAAAAATCACTTTGTGATCCCTAGTTTGGTTAGGACATTACAAGCTGATCACTAAACACAGTATCACTGGAGTAATGAATATTACTTATATCTGAAATTAATTGTTAGATCAATTTTACAGACAGTTTATGCCTAAATGCGGCCCTGTGGTCTCTTATCTCTGGTTCCCAGAAGTTTGGTGTCGCGCACAGAAGTTTTGTCTACACTCTACAGGATAAAGATGAGCGTCGCTTCCACGCTGACTGGACAAACCAGATAAATTATATCCAAGAACATATTAATATGTACCTACATTCATAAAGTTTTCACAAGACACAGTTGGCTCGACCGTTATAGACGGCGATATGACTCACTACCTATCTTGGTCTAACAGAAAGCTCGGTGAGATGTGGGTACTTAGTTCATCTTGAGATGGAAAATTATTTTTAAAGGTAAGGCGGTTTGTGAAATCCTCTACTAAGCCTAACATACCTACACGCAGTCATCATGTTTGTCAAAGAAACCAGTGTTACTATAGTAACATATGGAAACCAGTGACGAAAACGAAAGTTTAGAATAGACAAGCTAGTTTTAATTCGGGTAAATATTGGATAAAATTTTGCTTTCACAAGTTTACTCGGATTGAAATTAAAAAAACCCCGACGTTTTGTTGAAGAAAATTACACCAGATTTATTTTTTTTAAAAGGAGCTTGACGTGATTTTTACTATACGGGGTCGAATAGGCTAGTTTCCAACTAGTCAAATCACTTACTTTTTACTAAACGACACATGAAATTACTATGGGTTTTGTACGAAAAATCAACCTTTGAATAACGAATAACGTGACTAAATGTCGCACTTATTATAGAAAAAAGCAAACGTTTTTTTCACCTTTAGATCTGTCTTTATGTATTCATTTCATAATTTATCTTTGACCTAGGAAACTACCCAATTATAAGTAGATCTCTTCTTTCTTGATGTTCACTCACTGTTGAGGGTCGTTTTTAATATAATCTTCCTCCAATGGGTTCAGTCCTGTGGCATATGCACAGCTCTTTGTGTAAGGCCCTCTACCACCTGCTTAAACTGATCCACCCACCTAGATCTATGTAAATCTCTATGAAACTACAAATATTGGGCTGGCCGAATATTAGAAGTTTATAACAGTCACATATTGACTATCTATTTACTTGCAACTCTGTTGAATTGAATTTATTTTCAAAGGTCCTAGCCAAAGCTGAAAGTAGATAAAAAGTCATCCACATAGTGCGCGCTGTCAAAATTTTCAGATTTATTAAATTCCACCTTTCTTCGAGCAAACAAGTCAATCAAATGCTATATTTTTTTAGGTTTCTAGTTATCTAGACGACAATTCTAGTTGTCTAGACGCAACAAATCCTGACCCATTCGGAATACTTATACTATATAAACAGTTCAACTTAGAAAATCTTTAGACCCTGAAGACTTTTCTATATAAAGTCTAGCTATTTGTCTGCTTTGGTAACTTTTATAACTATAAAACTACTTGATTGCAAAGCGTAATTTCTTTCATTTCTTTGAGCTCTTTCAGTGCGCCGTAGTAGCCTAGTTGGATCAACGCTTGACTCTCATTGTTAGATTGCGGGGTAAAATCCAGCACGGGCCTTTTTTTTACTTATTGTAGTTGACTTATTGTAGATTTGCCGCAGATGGCATTAACTACTTGGCCGGACAAATGGGGAGCGCTGAAGGCTCTCTCCCGGTACAACGTTTAAGACAACAGGCCTGAGGGTGTCCAGTTGGGCGCGAACCTCAGCTCAGGGCGTCGTCTGAGAGGAAAAATATTTGAAAGAATGAATCGACGTAGTGGGTCGATAGCGATAAGCGCTGAATGAGGGAAATCGTCGACCACGCCGGCGGGTCGGTATCGAAGTCCTGAAGTGTTTGCTGATTGGCTGCCTCTATGGCTAGAGTAATCGGGTCTTCGGGATTGTATATTACACCAGCACGGGCCTAAACCTAAGATTTACTCTTAATTATAGTAAATTTATTTTCGAATTCATCATGGCGACACCCAACCGAGAAATGTGTTTTCGTAGATATTATGGGGTCTAACTTTTAGTTTTTATTTCCTTCACAACATAACATGATACAAAGTGTACATATACATCTTAGACAATAGGGTTAAACATAACGGGTGATCATGTGTAAAGGCTGGAACCTAGACTAGGATACCCTGTATTATAGGATTCCAGGCCTTCACCCGGCACAACGGGCTGGTTTTCCCTTCGCGGGTTGGAAGATCTTCTACGCTTCTGTAACAAATCGGACCTGTCCAATCTTCAGGTTAGGTACGCGGACCTTACGAAAAAAAGGAATAGTGATAGAGAGATGTTAATGATGAACTCTTCACTTCTATGATAGACTGGCATGGAAAAAAAATATCCCTACTAAGGTGTTATGTCTAATTCTCCCTCTTATCACGTGGGTTGTGGATTATCAGCCACATCAACCCTGGTGTCAGAATTATTATTGAGCCGCCAAAGGCCCCTGACATGACTCATGTAACGACTACATACATCAGTATGTAGTAACCGCTGGACCTATGGCTTAACATGCCGTCTGAAACACGGATAATCTTACTTACAAACAAACAGGTGATCAGCCTGTAATGTCCTAGACAATAATTAAAACACATAATTACGGGTTCTTACCGCGTTTAAAGCAGAGATATGAGATTCCCGGTATCCCTGCTTTAAACGCGGTAAGAACCCATTATTATGTGTTTTTATTACGATAATAACCGCGTAAACTTAAAACAATGTATGTCCTAAACAAACCAGGGATCACAAAGTGATATTTGTGATATGTACCCACCGGAATTCGAACCCGGAGACTCCGGATCGTGAGACCAACGCTCAACCACTGGACCAGAGATGCCGTTACATCTAATAATCTATCACCAGTGGACAATGTGATTCCTGGTAAAACATCAACCCAGTTTACCATTACAAGTGTCAAGATAACAAAATCTCATCTCACAAGTGAGAGCAGGACAGATAATCCGCGCGCTCCCCCTTACTCCTTAGCGGCTAACGGCCATTTAAGACTAAAGTAAAACCCAGAGGGGGTGAGGTCGGCTCCCGCTACGAATTGGTGCGGGGCGGAAAATTACCGTTCTATACGTAGTATTTTTTATTCTATGTCTTGGTGCCCGATTAACCTACAAGGTCAGCCAATGAACCTTCGACGTATTTTTTCATGAATCAACCATCACACCCCCACAGAAGAAACTTTACTATAGGTAACTTAAATCATACTTGTATTTAGTAGTACTCTCAAAATTTAATTCAACCAATTGTGAACATTGCATTTTAAGGTTATGATAATATTTACAAATCTGGTACGTGTACACTTGCTACGCCTACGTGTGGAAACTTTCAAGCTGTTGAATATCCATTGAAGAGTTCCTAGTACTATTTTCGTAAGAAAATCGAAGAGACGCAGCAATGGAAGTTAAACGTACCGAAAACGTGGTAACTCAAAGTTTTGGGCTGCGGGGGTTGAATATCGATTGGTCTTAGTTTTATGAATGGTCCGTCTCCCCTCGGCCGTCTCGCCTCGCTTATATGAGAGAAATTCTAATTGGAGTGGATTAAAAAAACTGAGTGGAAAAAATATTGAAAGATAATAATATACAGGCTGTTAGTAAAATCGAACGGAATACTGAAGGGGATGATTCAGACCATGATTCTAAGTTAATATCAAGTGGAATTTGCCGTCGACACTTGATATTAACTCAGAATAATGAGCTGAATTATCTCCCTCAGTATAAGTTACAATGTCACTTACATGTTACACTTCGTACAAGTACGTACCTACAGTAGCTATACAAGTACGTACGGGGGTTAGTGATACCGTAACGAATACTGAGTGGGATGATTCAGACCGTGATTCTGGGTTGATATCAAGTGGAATTTTCTGTCGGAAAAGTAATAATTGTTGCTTGATATTTGGATCACATTATATAGATTTATAATTACGTTGCTACCTATATTGCTTCTCTTTATTTTGATCAGAATAATAATGGGTGGAAGATGTGTTGTGCCTAGATGTACTAAAAAGGGTCACCATTGATACCTAAAAACAAATATAAAAGATGCATAATGTGTGTTATCCATGAAATTAAAAGATTAAACGAAGAAAAATCTGTACAGCGCCATCTATATTGTTTTTGAGGCACGTAGCCTGAACAGTCCACTCTATTTACTTCAATCCTTGCTTCCTCCATATTTGTAATTTTTTCATTCACGCGCGCCCCATTTCATTACTATGAACACATATTAACAAACTACTAGGGGGTTAAAAAGGCCATATCGTAACGCATCCGTAGGTACGTTACGTTTTCGTAGAATCTGCTACGCTTCTTAGTCTGTCATAATCGTAAAGTCGGTAGTACCTACATAAGTGACAAATTATTGCTGGGGGGTTTTTTCATCTAAATTTCATCTAAAAAAGCAATATTGCAATTTGACATTTGCGCGTATAAAAGTAAGTGCGCAATGCAAGCAAATGCCAAATAGCAATATTGCTTTTTAGATGAATTGCTACGATTTGGCCTTTCAACCCCCTGTTTGTACTTAAGATCCGTGATAGTCGTGTGTGTGTTTCGTGATCTGAAATCTCAAAAGATCTTTAATCAGTCATCAGAATTTCACAAATGATCTTTGACGTAGTACATTGGCCAATTATGACAAGAATTTTGATTAATGAATTATTTTGAAGCAGTATAATCCGAGGCTTAACTCCCGGGTGATAAAGTAAGGGGTTAATGGATCTATAGAGACAAGGAACCAATAGGTCGCTTCGTCATTATAGCCCTTACCGACCTTGACGTTTATTGGGTATCGTGTCGTAACCATTGATGTAAGTATTGCTATAGTTACTATATGTATAGTACTACTACAGTTCCTACAGTTCTTGTTAACCGGGTGAGAGCCTTCAGCGCTCTCCATTTGTCCGGCCAAGTAGTTAATGCCATCTGCGGCAAATCTACAATAAGTCACGTCAAAAAAAATACAGTTCTTGTTACTATAGTTCGTAACTCTATAATAATGTTTTTTTTTTTTGACGTGACTTATTGTAGATTTGCCGCAAATGACATTAACTACTTGGCCTCTCTCCCGGAGGGCTCTCACCCGGTATCAAATTTAAGACAACAGGCCTGAAGGTGCCCATATGGGTGCGAACCTCCACTCAAAGCGTCTGAGAGGATAATATGTGATAGATGTAGTCGAACCTAGTAGGTCGATAGCGATAAGAGCTGAATGAGGGAAATCGACCACGCCGGCGGGGTCGATATCGGGGTTCGGAATACCTATGAAAATGTGCGATCCTTAACCCCTATAAAACAAAAAGTCCATATCGAAGCAATTCTTCTAGAAAAGCAATATTGCTTTTCGACATTTTGCTTTTTGGCATTGCGCACTTACTTTAATTGCAACTTAAAACATAGCTGGCGAGGAGTGGGTGTACTACACACCTCTGCCTACCCCTTCCGATATACAGGCGTGGTGCTATGGTCAGTCATAAGCAATAACATTTAATTGTAGCTACTTTATAATCCTGTCGCATAAACATAAGTATTTATAATTATTTGATAATTAGTGAGGATTATTATTAAATTTTCCAACAAAGTTGTGCCATGGTACTAATGTGTGTAATCACATTGATGCCTGTGACCGTAGATACCAAGTTGGAGATGATGTAATATCCCTTATAACGTTTTAGTGATCTGTAGATAGATAACGATTTTACTTAACAATCACTTATTTAAAATACTTTTTAAACATCATTAAGTAGAGAAAATAAAGGCCGGTTAGCAACGCGATTCGTTTTTAAATATTAACTTTTTAATTTGGCGAAGGATGTGAAAACAAACAGCCACTCTCTCGCTAAGTTGTTAGCCGGATGAAACTTTAAACATTTCGGATGTCTTTGAACGTGTGCAAAGACTCGCCTGAAGTTTTTAAGTGCCTGAAAGGACAATGATGGAAGACAAACAACTGTTCTAGACAAAAAAAAAATAAAAACCCCCGACCAAAAAAAAGTACTCAATTATTATGACAAAATGTTTAAAATGCTAAACCCTATAAAACCAAAAAATAACTTATCCCACATATGCTTGCAAGCAAACTGAGCGTGTACCATTCCTATCACACTTAACAAACGACTTGATGAGCTTGAAGACCTGAACCGATTTCCATGCCACAGACAGACACATACACATTTACACAGACACGTCAAACTCATAACACCCCGCCGTTTTTGCGTCGGGGGTTAATAAATGAAAGTAATAGGGCGAGATTTTTTACAAGTTGTCGTACTCCACTTCAGTACTAATTGTAATAATAATAAAACACTTTATTGCACACAAAATAAGACATTTACAGGATAAACTTATTCTTAGGTGGGCAAAGGAGAGCGATCTCTTCCAGACAACCTTCGGCAGTGGATATAGTACACTTGTACAGCTGCATTGTAGCGCGCAAAAAAAGTAAAATAAAAATAATTATAAAATAATAGACAAATTTTACATACATATATATACTATACACATACTATAAATACATACATACAATGATACATATAAGTAAAAATCTATTTTATTTGTAGTAGGTCTTTTGTCAGTATCGTGTGAGTAGTGAGGTGGATTACAAACCCCATCAACCCTGGTGTCAGGGTTACTATTGAGGCTCATGTAACGACTACTAACTTACATAAGTAAGTAGTAACCGGTACCAACGGCTTAACGTGTCTTCCGAAGCACGGATCATCTTTCTTACGAATAGTCAGATCCTTAACCCCTATAAAACAAAAAGTCCATATCGAAGCAATTCTTCTAGAAAAGCAATATTGCTTTTCGACATTTTGCTTTTTGGCATTGCGCACTTACTTTAATTGCAACTTAAAACATAGCTGGCGAGGAGTGGGTGTACTACACACCTCTGCCTACCCCTTCCGATATACAGGCGTGGTGCTATGGTCAGTCATAAGCAATAACATTTAATTGTAGCTACTTTATAATCCTGTCGCATAAACATAAGTATTTATAATTATTTGATAATTAGTGAGGATTATTATTAAATTTTCCAACAAAGTTGTGCCATGGTACTAATGTGTGTAATCACATTGATGCCTGTGACCGTAGATACCAAGTTGGAGATGATGTAATATCCCTTATAACGTTTTAGTGATCTGTAGATAGATAACGATTTTACTTAACAATCACTTATTTAAAATACTTTTTAAACATCATTAAGTAGAGAAAATAAAGGCCGGTTAGCAACGCGATTCGTTTTTAAATATTAACTTTTTAATTTGGCGAAGGATGTGAAAACAAACAGCCACTCTCTCGCTAAGTTGTTAGCCGGATGAAACTTTAAACATTTCGGATGTCTTTGAACGTGTGCAAAGACTCGCCTGAAGTTTTTAAGTGCCTGAAAGGACAATGATGGAAGACAAACAACTGTTCTAGACAAAAAAAAAATAAAAACCCCCGACCAAAAAAAAGTACTCAATTATTATGACAAAATGTTTAAAATGCTAAACCCTATAAAACCAAAAAATAACTTATCCCACATATGCTTGCAAGCAAACTGAGCGTGTACCATTCCTATCACACTTAACAAACGACTTGATGAGCTTGAAGACCTGAACCGATTTCCATGCCACAGACAGACACATACACATTTACACAGACACGTCAAACTCATAACACCCCGCCGTTTTTGCGTCGGGGGTTAATAAATGAAAGTAATAGGGCGAGATTTTTTACAAGTTGTCGTACTCCACTTCAGTACTAATTGTAATAATAATAAAACACTTTATTGCACACAAAATAAGACATTTACAGGATAAACTTATTCTTAGGTGGGCAAAGGAGAGCGATCTCTTCCAGACAACCTTCGGCAGTGGATATAGTACACTTGTACAGCTGCATTGTAGCGCGCAAAAAAAGTAAAATAAAAATAATTATAAAATAATAGACAAATTTTACATACATATATATACTATACACATACTATAAATACATACATACAATGATACATATAAGTAAAAATCTATTTTATTTGTAGTAGGTCTTTTGTCAGTATCGTGTGAGTAGTGAGGTGGATTACAAACCCCATCAACCCTGGTGTCAGGGTTACTATTGAGGCTCATGTAACGACTACTAACTTACATAAGTAAGTAGTAACCGGTACCAACGGCTTAACGTGTCTTCCGAAGCACGGATCATCTTTCTTACGAATAGTCAGATGATCAGCCTGTAATGTCCTCTAACCAAACTAGGGATCACAAAGCGATTTTTATGATATGTCCCCACCGGGAATCGAACCCGGGACCTCCGGATTAAGAGACCAATGCTTACCACTCGACCACAGAGGCCGTTATTCTTCTTATCATTAAAACAATTGAAAACATGTAACTACTGGTGAGTTCCGGCCAAGTAGTTAATGCCATCTGCGGCAAATCTACAATAAGTCACGTCAAAAATAAAAACTACCGGTGAGATAATAAAGACACATACAAGTCATACAACATAATAGATAACATGACTCACCATGTTCATCCTTGTATCGCCGGCATAAGGAAAACATTCTGCGGTGAGACGTGGTCCGTCCTCGAGGGACCTGTGAAAACACATGTTTCAATTAAAAACTATAAAAAGGACTAATATTAATTACACAAGGTGTTAGTGACATCGTAACGAAAACTTTGAAGGATGTATCACATGGAATTTTCTGTCTTAAAAGTATGGAACTGTAATTAATATAAAAAAACACTAAAATTTTCATGAATTTTCCGACTACAAAATCCACTTGATATCAATTCAGAATCATGCTCTGAATCATCCCCCTTAGTATTCGTTACGATCATACGATCACTAACCACTGAATAGGAAAGATGCATTTGGGATGTACATGAGTCAATCAAAATGTTGCATGTTCCTTATTCGACGTTTGAATTCCTGTTTGGATCATAGATATTTTTTTTTGTTTTGGTTTTCCCCGAAGGGTAAGGCAAAGGGAACTATGCCCATACAGCCATGTCTGACGTATTTTTTTTCTTGATGATTAATGAAATGATGAAAGGTGATGATGACGAAACCTAAGCCCCCACCCTCGGAGTAGACTCCTACTCCGAACCCCAAACGAATTAACTCAAAAGTCCGCATAAACTTTAGAGTTATGAAGCGGCTTCCCGGCACGAAGCGAAAATAGGCAGATACACTTTGTTTATTGAATACTCCAATATAATAACACTCGCGAATGTCTTCCGACTAACTTAATGCGATCATTAACCACAAAACACCACTTCGTATTAATTATTTAGATTACTCAATGAAGAAAGCAACTGTCCCGTTCCCGTTTCCCGCCGAAAAGCCGGATCATAGATAATTGATATCACGAAATTTCCAGGATATGTGACCTGTTAATGGCAATAGGCTCGCCCCTATTTTATTTCTAAATTACCATTTTATAATTTATCTTTGACCTAGTAAAAGACCCTATTGTAGGTCTGCCCACCCCTATAGAGATTATGGTCGCGAATTGTACCTGTCTGTCTGTGAATGTAACATGACATTTTAATACATTAGGAAACAGCGGCGTAACGGATCCGTAGGTACGTTACGTTTTCGTAGAATTCTGCTACGCATCGTAGTCAGCCATAATCGTAAATTCAGTCGCACATACGAGTAAGTAACAAATTATTGCTGTTTCAAAAAGTCAAGTAAGGCTGTGATCGGTTCCATTTACTAGTATTAGTACTGTCAAGTTTACGTAAATATGCCACTAAATTACCAACCCTATATACTTATTAAATCAAAAATGATTTTGCCGATTTTTTGTGAACGTCAGGACAGCCTATGTTGTACCACGTATAATACTTGAGCGTATTTTATTAAGATACGTGATACAACATAGGCTGTCCTGGCGTTCACAAAAAATCGATTTACTAATTCGACTCACGTTAAAAAAAATAAAGTTCAAGTATAAGTCATCTCGTGGGGTGCAACAAATCTTTTATCAATGTATTCGCAACAAGTTATTTAATAACTGGACGTTATCATTTACGTAAACATTTATCTTGAACGCTTGACTCTCACTGTTAGGTTGCAGATTCGAAACCAGCAACGAACCTAAACTATGGATTTTCAAATTTGTTTTGAATTCATGTTTGTATCACAAACGATTAACATACGTGCAACATAAGGAAAACCACATTCCAAAGAAATTCGTATCGGAAGTATGTGTCTAAACTTGTATTTTGTGGATTTTGCCAGGAATATTTTATTACTTGTGATGTAAGTATATTATTTCCATATCACAAATCACGGGTGAATAGGCATTTTCTGGGTAAGCTCGTTCCACCGTCGATCTCTTCTTCTCCTCGTGGAAGAAGTCAAGAGCAAACCCATCTTAATTAAAAAAGAAATATCCCCCTTCGGGTTGGAAGGGGGGGTGCTGTTTTCACTAACACAGTTGGCTCGACCATTACAGACGGCGATACAGCTCACCGCTTATCACGTTGGTCTAACAGCTTGGTGAGTACGACTACTTAACACGTTCACTATGTGTGAACCACATATGAGGCAATAAATTTAAACTCATACGTGCTAACCCATTTGTGGGCCACTATGGAAAATGAGAAAATCCGATATAAGGCTTTTAAGATTGTTTTTTTTTTACCATAGTATGTCTGTGTACGGTCACGAGTACTAATATGTATACACTTTGGAACCATGTCACATTAACTTTTTTGACAAAAAACCGTAAGTCTCATTAAATGTCAAATATGATAGTGCGACGGGGTTCTAAAGTGGGTACCCGATATTGCTCATGACTGTACGTATAATCATTACAGACCTAAGTAAAAAAAAAACTATGTTACTACCGCTAGTACTATCTATTCTGTGGTTTTAAGCTAACATAGTAACCCGATTATATAAGCTACAAAGAGGCGTATATATTAATAGAGGACAAGGCTCGGCTTGACAGCAGTTATTATTATCGAACATCTGCCGTTGACAGCTCGACGTTGATACCGCGTGGAATGCCGCGTGATATTACAAGTAATGTATGTACTCTTTACGCAGAATAAATTACATAATACAAACTTATAAATTACATACACAAACTTTACGTTTTTTTGTACTCCACACCACGCGATAAAAGAGGAAGGAAAAGTGGTTGGAAAGGCCCTAACGCGCATTTCATATAACAACCGCTGTCGCCGGTTCAACCCCACTGTAAACGACACACGAACATTTTAATATGGTTTTTTTACTTTTTATAAATTATATACAATCTCCTTAGTATAAAAGAATTTCTGTTTTATTCTTCTATATGGTACGATTGTCTTTTGTTTCTTCTCTTCTATTTTCGCTGTCACCAAGATCGGTCGTTGAGTTTTTAAGTTATTTTATATTTGCTTTTCTTTCATGTATTTTCTTTTTCCTTGCACGTATATATTTTTAGTAAAGTGATATTCCTTTAGTTTTTTTTTTATTTCCGCGCACCCGCTGCCGAACTACACCCATTCTCTTTTACTACTACTAATGCAAACAGATAACTACGATAGCTCTACTGCTTCTCAAATTCCATAGCCAGTTTACCGGCAATGTATATTTTATGTGATAGGCTGCTATTTTATCACTACTTTTCGTAAGATACTGCATACAAAAGTATTTTTTTTAATAAATAGCCGATCATAGTACTAAGGTTTTTAGCTTTCCTGTGATAAGGGATCTCCTTGCATCATAGTCGAAATTTGATTTTTTGCCCTGTATGTTAAAATGCACAAGACGATCTTTTAATGTATTATCGCGGATCTTCGTGTGTCGTAAAATTTGCGGAACAGTGGAGTGCAAAGGTGAAGTATGACCTATTTGCTCATACTTGTTGACGCGCGTTTCGCGCTCACTTGGCCCTTCCAACCTCTTTCTTCTATGCCGTGGTATTAGAACCTTATTACATTATATATAAAAAAATATGATATATTAGTAATATTACTGTTAACATAAAAAATATTATGGAATTGTTAGTGACAACAACAGATTTTCAACTATTAAATAGTTTTTTGTATATTGTTTTCCTTTATTATTATTTTAAATATTATTATTTGTAAAATTGTTATTTTAGCTGTAACATTTCTTTTTGTCATGTACTTAGTTATAATAAAAAGCTGAAACAAGGACATGTATGTTTTATGTTAGTTTAGTAACGTTTTATCAAAGTTTATTTGTTGGCTTAAGTTTGCTTCAACTTGAAGCAGCAGAAAGAGTTCAGCTGGTTCTTTTTTTCAGTATCGCTGTCCCCTGTGAGTCTTTCCTGCCCTCCTAATTGGATACAGTCTCGTTACAGGCTGCGTGCTAAAGTAATCACATCGCCAGATACAGATTTTACGTGTTAAATAAACGGTATTTTTACTCGTTTAGTAAATAAACGCTAGAAACAAAAACACGCTGTCTAATAATTCAAATTTAGAACCTAATATTTTATTTTATTTAAACGTAAAATCTATTATTATGTTTTAGTCATAGTGTATTCATTTAAATATATTTTTTTAAATGACATAATTCTTTTTACTTAAAATAAATTAAATCGTAGGCAGTGGAAGGAAGTGTATAGTGGTACAAATAAATGCACAGGACATTTTAGTCACTTTACCTGCATGTATTATTTATTAGTAATAAAATACTATGTAAAACAACAATATATCAACGTGTTAAAAATATTAAAAAAAGAACTTGTAAATAATCTGTCCTTAATCTACATTTGTAATCATGAAAGGAAAATAAAACAGTGAATAACATAGTACAAACCTCTACTGACTTAGAGTCGCCGATTCGTCGCCACACCGAAACCCATTTTATAAATTCTTAAAAAAGCACATTCAAAATCCAGAATTCCAAAACCAAACAGCCACTACACTGCTTTTTATTTTTAATAAAAAAAAGTTTATGTGTCACATGTGTGAAGTGACAGCAAGGAGGTTGTATAGCACGAAGCGGAGTCTGCGGCAGTTGGTAGCGGACTGCCGCCTAAGGTTTCAGAGGGATTCAGGCTCCGAAAGCTTCGGGCGAATTCGGAGCGATTCGGTCCTCACTCGGAAGCTATCGGGAGCTTTCAGACGTGAATGACTTTAGCTAGCTTAGACATGAGAATTTCCATTTGTTTTAATCGACTTTGAAAAGTGGTTCTCATTTCGACCTAAGTCTTGGTGTTGTAATGCTATTCCAAGTGATTTCTAAATTTCTAGTAAGATTCGTTAGAAAAGGTGTGGTGGCTATTATTACATATTACAATAATAATAGCCTATATACGTCTGCTGAACATGGAGCATATATGGTGGCAATTACAGTTCTTATGTACATAAGTATGTCACTGAACTCGTCTTCAACGACTGAACCAATTTTGATGTCCTTTTTATTTGCTTGAAAGGAACCCTGGATTGGACAAATGGACATGCTATCGGGCAAGTCAATGTCAGCGCAATCCGCTAAATACCGTGCTCCCGGGAATGTTTCTAAAGTCGGAATGTTCCGTTGTAAAAACTCTTTAATAGTACCTAAGGACACTGGCTACTTTTCTTTCTTAAATTGTTTAATCTTGAACTCAGATCTTATTTGCCTAAAGGTTAGGTAATAAGGCTTTTTTTATGTAACTTTTGCGTCTTTTACGACGGGAACATTCCCAAAGTTGGAAAATTCCCGGGAACGACACATCACTGATTGTGTTGCTAGACGTAAATATTCCATATATATATATTTTAATTTACAATGTAATTTATTGGACAAATAAGACTTAACAAACACAGAACTTATAAATAAAATACCTCCTCCAATGTGTCACATCGAGGCAAGGTGCCTAACAGGCTGACAGCATTGTCTATCTCAATTTAGATTTAGAATGTAAGTAGTACATTTCGGTAGGATATTTATAAGCAGAACTAAGTAGGGGGAAAAAACAGCTACATTAGTCCTACTGAACTAATCAGTAGAACTACTGGGAATAAAGGAAAATAATTAAAACACATAATAACGGGTTCTTACCGCGTTTAAATCAGGGATATAACACTCCCGATATTTCGACACTGTTGCAAGTGCCATGATCACGGGATGACTGATGACATTGGTGTGGAGTAGGTAGATTCATAATTTTCTACGGGCAGACATATCAGTCTAGTCTACCCTCTTTCTTTCTTTTCTAATATCGGGAGTCTCATATCCCTAATTTAAACGCGGTAAGAACCTGTTATTTTGTGTTTTAATTATGATAATAACCGCTTAAACCTAAAACAATATATAAAGGAAAATAGGTAAGTGGGCTAGCCGAAGCAACACAGTCTGTCTGGGACGAATGGCACTCCATCACTGTAATAAGTGCACAGTGAATTGTGATGCCCCCGGGTCCGTCTGCCATGAAGAATGCAGGCACCGGGGTACATAGGGGTTTATTGGATTTTACCACGAGATATGCATTTAACTTTTCTGTGAGACATTTTTATGGCCAATCCTGTGCCTGCATACATACATAGACAATTCTATGCCCGTAATCTTTGACGGGGCAGGCAGAGCCACAAGTACGAAGGATATAAGTGATTAGCCCATTGCAATTGTTCATCATGTATATAAAGGGCACGATCCGTTTTTTTTTTAAATTTTTAGTAAGTAGGTTAAGTTAGGCGCTTTTTACTCGATGGTCAGTGATGATGTCTATTTACTCTAGGCTTAAAAACTTCTGGGCTTATTTTAAGCTTCAATATTCCTAGTATAACCATTGAATAAGGATCGATTAGATGGATGGGTTCGAATTCCGGTGGGGACATATCACAAAAATCACGTTGTTATTTTTTTCTTTAATTATTATTTTTTCTTTTTTTGGCGGCTCAGTAACCCTGATGAGGTTGGTATTCCACTTCTCAACCCACACGATAAGAAGAAGAAAAGGATGGATTATTACGTTTATATTCGTTGTTCGCCATAGAGCATAACGGCCCTCCGACTGTTCGCATTAAATAGTCAAACAATATCATTGAATCCTCCCTCGTTTTAATCCTCTTTGCTTTAGAGGAAAACAATCCCGTTCCCTCGAACGTGCAGTCAACTGTTTACTTCTGCTTAAATATAATGAACAATATTTACATAGGCCCCGATTCCGGCAGACACCTCCTAATTTTATTTTAAATTATACCCGTCATTTTACTTAACCGTCGAAAAGGAAAGGAACGGATGATTGACAACTGATAATTTAAAATTGATTGAATAACCTCGGCGAATACAATAGGTATCTCGCTCATATGGCCAATATAAAATTTTGGAAGGTTTTTTAAATTTCGGCGTAAATTGACGTGTTTTCCAAAAAATTATTGTGTGTCGATTACCCATCCCTTTTCTTTTCGGCGGATAAGAAAATGACAGGTTTATACCTGGAATATACACTTAGACGGTGCGTAAATTCAAGGACACTACCGGGGGGCTAAAATCGCCACATTGAAGCAAATCCACTTAAAAAGCAATATTGCTATTTGACATTCGTTGGTATTGACCACTTGCTGTCATGTGCGCAAATGTCAATTCACAAGTTGCCTTTTTAGTATCAACAAACTCTACAATAAAACGTAAATATTAGTAACATACCCAGTTTCAATCAGTTAATATTACCATAAAATATCACTCTTACCAGGAATATGTACTACTTAATTATTATTACTACGAATTATAATAAGTACTTAATATTAATAAAATACAATATTATATAAACTACTTTTTCTGTTTTTTCTTACGACAAATTCCGTGTTCCTTTGTTTTTGTTTTCCTTCGAATTCCCAGACGGAACACCCGACAAAATGTTTTTTTTTTTAAGTAACGTGACGTTCCTTTTTTGAAATTGCCAACATTAGATATTAATTGTTTTAGTATGGCCATTTTAATCTCCCTGAACGCATTAGGTAAATATGTTTTTCTTTACGTATTTTTTGGCCTAAATAGGACACTGTGCTCCGCTACGAGGTAGGTAAACAAATAGGTATTGACCGTATTGACAACTTAAGTATGTCGGTAATAGGGGTGCCACCTTTTACTAATTTTAAGAGCAGTACACACTTCTTTGGACAATTGAAAAAATAATTATTTGCGTTAACAAGAGTATACATTTGGAACTTGTAGCTGGAGTTTCCTTTTAAGAATACAATGCTTGTACCAGGAGAATCCTCTCCTTCATAGCAGAGTTTATACAAATGAAATAAAGAAAAAAAGACACTAAGTATAACATTATTGTCGCACACAGATGTTGATGTGCTCTGCCTGGTGTGTATAAGATGGTAAAGAATACAGCGACTTTGAGTTGACCACGTAGTTTTATTAAAAAATTAGGCACACACAATTTGCGTTATTACACAGTTCGTTGATCGTAGAAGAAGGAAAAAGTATTGCTATTTTCTAAATAAAAAAGTAAAAAATAATAATTTTGTTGGATGTTGCCAACAATTATAATAATTATTTTTAGAGGGAGTAGTAGTGTGAAAGCATACGTGCGTCTGAGTTTGCAGTGGACAATAGCACAGCGCTTTACCAGCTAGAAAAGTTGCAGGTTATAGCTAAATTCGGCATAACAAACTTGGAGGGTTGAAAATGCCACATCGAAGCAATTCCGAAGTGATTTCCACGAAAACAAAATTGCTATTTGACATTTATTGATATTGCACAGTTACTGTTATATACATAAATGTCAAATTGCAATATTGCTTTTTAGATGGTTTCAGTGTGGCCTTTTTAACTCCCCAGTTCTCTCCACTATTTTGGAGTTAGACAACTGTCGTCATATCTAGATGCATTCATTTTTCACCAAAGAGAATAAAATTACTACGTTATTTTCCGACAATGTAATAGGTACTTACCTACTGATCCGCGGTGGTACGTGCTGCTATGAAAGAACACATTCACAATTGTTTCGCGCCATTTTGTTTTACAATAAACGTAAGTTTTTAGAACATTTTTAAGGTATTTTATTAGTAACACACCTAACTTTAAAAAAAAAAATTCACATCAGAAATCTGTTAAATAAAGAAATCTAATTTCAATAGGTAAATACAAAATTTCGCAATTTCACGCTCCTTGTCTTCTCTTAAGGAAAATCCAAATACCTACTTAATATAATAATTAAACAGCTACGTATTGTATCTGAGGTGGATAAAACGCATTTTTTTACAGTTTTCGAGCTGGAGAGATGAAAAAAGATTTCTTTATTTGTATAAGTAGCCCGGCAACCCTATTCGGTAGGTAAAACAAACGGCGCACTAGGTAATGTATACTAACCATTGTTTCTAGTTAGTGCTTGGTTCCAGAAGGCACGTGCCCGTTTAGACTCAGTGTTGCCATATAGAGTAACAAATATTATTAAATAACTGATATATATTGTGGCTATTCCAGTTTCTTGTCAATTCATCTCCTCACCCATAACCCTTGCGAAATGACATACTTAGATAAAATACCTTCAACATTTTTTTCCATGATAATTCTACGTTAAATAAATGATTTTGACATTGCACTGCATTTGATCGCTCAGAGTCCGATGCAATCAGCACGTTGGATGCCACGGGTATGTGGCCGGCTAAATATAAATGTGGACATACATAAATACACCGCCATTAACCCTCATGAGTAATCAAATATAACTTCCAGCCACTGTTGATATGAAACTTAAGATGGATAATGGCCCCGATTCCTGCAGACACCGCCTAATTTTATTTTAAGTTATATCCGTCATTTTCATATCCGTCGAAAAGGAAAGGGACGGATGATTCACAGCTCTTAATTTTAGGAAGAATGAGTAAATTAATGTGTCGGGTTATTGACTGACGTAAAATTTTTAGACGGTTGGTTTAGATTTGTGCTTAAAATTGACGTGTGTTCCATAAATTTTATGCTTGTCGATTACCCGTCCCTTTCCTTTTCGGCGGATAAGAAAATGACAGATATAACTTAAAATAAAATTAGATGTTATTTACAGGAATTAGCACCATTATGAACCTTATGGTGGACGTACTTAATTACAATGATTGTGCCGATTCGAGCAGACGTAAACTTAATTTTCACTAGGTTTGACAATTCTAAAACTAGCCCTATCTCTGTCTTGTACTTTTTTAAGTAAAGGACAGCTAAAAAAAATTAAGAATGTGCATTTTTTACAACTTCGACTAATAAACTAGATCCAACAGGGTAAAACAGAAAATTAATAACCACATTCCCATCTTACGAAGTAAACGGAACTGCACAGATTTGGATAATTGTCCCCGGGCTAACCGGGGTGTGTCCGTAACCGGGTGTGCCGGTGACCTCGTGACCCGGGTCACACCGCGACCCGGTTTCCGTGCAATACCCCGGCTGCACCCGGCGATTGATTCCCGCCGATCCACTGCACTTAGAAACCGGGTAATCGCGCGGTGGGGGCGGGTTTATGAAATTGATTTTAAACTTAATTGATGCTTATCTGAAAGTAAAAAAATCTATAGCCTAATGCAGGCAGACACTTTTGTTTCCCTAGGCACTACTGTTTGGCCCTACCATCGAGTCTTGGGAGATTTTTCTTTCCCGTGACACTATTTTTTTATTACATTTGATGGGTTTGCTCTTGGCCCCAGACTTGCCCGAAGGCATTGACGAGGCCTAAGATGGAGCGAGCTCGCCCTTAAGGTGCCTGTTCACTCTGGCCTTGAAAGCCCGGGTTAACCCGGGTTATATGCATTCGGAAATACAGAAGACGGCAGAGAATTCCACTCCTTAGCAGTGCGCATAATGAAGGACGATGCCGAGCGCTTTGTGCGAATAGTTGGGATACCCTGGTGGGTATCCGGGTGCTATCCCTATTTGGTAATAGGGATAGCACCCGGCCGTACGTCTGGAAGTCCGAAGATAAAAGGGGGATGGTGGAATGAGCTCGTGTAGATCGCGGACACACTCCCCGAAGTGCAGTTTGTAGAATACCGACATACTGGCGACTTTGTGCCGATGTGCTAAGGAGTATAGCTTAGCTGTTAGCCGCGTGTCGCTGATCATCCTCTTGGCTCTGCGCTCCACTGACTCCAAAGGACCCTCCAAAGTCCAAAGGAACATACCTCCGAAAATGCATTTCTCGGGAATATGGGTTTCCTCACGATGTTTTCCTTCACCGCTGGGCACGTGATAATAATTTATGATCCAAACATGAATTCGACAATAATTGGTGGTGGATTCGAACCTGCGAGCTCAAAGTGAGAGACAAGCGTTCTACCAACTGGGCTACCACGGCCCTAACAACTCTAAAAGACTTATCTTACGAAATTAATTTTCAACGAATAAGTAGATTTTAATTTTCTGCGAAGCGAGAAAACTAGGGCAGGGAATGTAGGGCATCTTTATAGGTGAGGTATGTGACATAACTTAGAAGTAAGTAAGGCAGCTGTCGACAGCTCCCTGTTGGTATAAAGCTACACTACTACTACTGCAATTAATAATGTATTATTTTGTCTTTACTATGAAGATTTGCCTCGGATAGTGTTTTCTATTATATTCGGAATATGTTGAATCATCCCCCACAGCCTACGAGCCCACAGCACATATGGGTGTTAATGACACCGTAACGAAAACTTTGGGGTATGATTCAATACCATGATTCCGAGTTGATATCAAGTGGAATTTCCTGCCGGAAAATTTAATTTATTGTTTATTATTTTCAATTCCGTACTTTTGTTTCTGTAATCTGTCAGGAACATTCAGGGATTCCTGCTTCGTCAAACAGTCCTGGATGACCCGTATAGGAGCGAGCATAACAGGGATCCCTGCTACAAGAATGTTCCTGACAGATTATATTATGTACGATGTATTCTTCAAAATTTTTAATAAATTAAAAATAAATTAGATAATATATTTTTCTTACGTCGTTGCATTTTACGTTTCACTAAGTATTCTACAAATACACAATGTAATATTCAATCTTTTTCAAAGGACTTGGAAAATGTGCTGTCAAATGTGACTCCTCCACCCGTAACGTCGAACAGATTGGAATGCATTTTGCGAAAGTCCTTTTTTAAACCTTTCTCAAATTCGTCGTAGTCCGGATCCGAGGTGAATGTAAAGTTTTCCGGCAATTGAGGAGTATACTTTATGCCTTTCACTACAAATTTCAGCATGTGTTTAAGTCCAGTAATTTCTTTCTTCAACCTAATAAGTAACCTTGATTTTGAATCCAATAAAGTTTTTACTCTCTCATTTTCCATTTGTAAATTTAGCTTCATTGTTTGTTCTTCCAGTTCTCTCTGGCTCACTATGTCTAACTGTTTCTTTAGCTCGTTAACCAAACTGTGGAAACCCTTTCTTGTGTTAATCAGCTTGATATTTGCTTTGTTTAGTTCTATTTTGAGACTCTCCACTTCCTCTTCGAGACGTTTTACTTTGTAATCCTTGCAGTCCATCTTAGGTCTGTTGATCACCTTTCTATGTCTATAAGGTACCTCTTTGACTATAACCTCAACAGCCGTTGTGTTGTTTCTAAACACTTCAAAGGCTGTGTTCGGGGTGTGAACTCTGCTGGTTTCTTTGCTTTCTTCTTTGATTATATTGCTTGCCACTTCAGACGATTTCAGACAGTTGGAAAGATTCTGTAGCATTTCTTCAGACACGGTCGCCTGCAGCTCCATGTCCTGTGATGGCTCTGACATGAGAGCATTTGTTTTATTTTACCAAAAAAGTTGACACCTTCAACAAAAACACTTGTACTTTCAATTTCACTCAAACGTAAATATATCCAATATTTTTTCTACATAAAATTGTACAGAAATAATCTGGGTGGAGTGCTTATTTTTAAACTTTTTTTGGTTTGACACTTTTTTCCAAAGAGAATATATTGTTTTGTTGTCAAAATCACCGAAAATAATCATCGTGAGCAAAGCATAGAGCAACACGGACCTCCGCGGACAGGTGACAAAGAGTTTAAAAGAATGGGTTTAACATAATATTATTTATTTATTTTTACAGTTTTACATTCAGCCATTACAGTAAAAACCAATTCGACTGAAACAAACACATATAAGACATAACAATTATTAAAGTACAATTACAATTGCTAATATGAAAGTATCGATACGTTTTTGGATATGATTAGTTAAAGAAATTGACCCTACCGTACTGAGAGTTAAAGAAAAGTGAAAGAAATATCTATCCGAATGATACACGTGCCGAATTCAATCATAGGATTAATATGCGGAAAGCTGGAGGAGAACACGACTTTTGTTGGAAGACGCTGCATTACCCCGGTCAGTGGTGCCAAGCGGGCCGTATGATTGTACCTTCCAGGAGACAGGGGCGGAACCAGACTGACCTGGGGGCCCCAAGTGGTGAAATTAACGAGGACATCCACCGCCATCATTATTATCAATCCGACCAGCATTATTGTTATTATTTTAACATACATAACATAAACAGCCTATATACGCCCCACTGATGGGCACAGGCCAACCCAACCAACCGGAGGGGGTATGGAGCATACTCCACCACGCTGCTCCACTGCGGGTTGGTGGTGTTTTACGGCTAATAGCCGGGACCAACGGCTTAACGTGCCCTCCGAAGCACAGAATCATCTTACTTTAGCAGACAATCAGGTGATTCTAACCTGCAATGTCCTTAACAGACCAAGGACAGTCTCACAAAGTGATTACCACGATGTCCGCATCGGGAATCCAACCCGGAACTCCGGTGGAGCAGCGGACCCAACTAGTTGGCCACCTAGTTCCGCTCACATGCAACAGATGGCGCCACATTCAATAATGCAGTTTTCAAGCAGTCCTGAAACGCGATATTGAAGTTTTCACAGCAAGACGCATATAATATATAACTTTCAACATAACACCGTTGGATCGTCGATCCCTAGTCACACTACCAACTTGTGGCTAGCGGGGTACTATGCTCCGTTCGGTACCCCGAAAACATCCTTTGGCGGCAGCACACCCTCGTCGCCAAAGCTCCAACCGCTAGACCAAAGGCGTCCTTTTATAATAAATAATTTCTTTATTCATTTCCAGACGTACATGGTCTGAGACCTACGTTAGATTTTAGAACATAGGATTGATTTTATCCTGAAAATCACCCCTAAGCAGATGAAAAGGAAAAACAAAACTAACGCGCAGGCGTACAGCTAGCTTATTATGATTTGAGGAATATCGCCCAAATGCGGCCCTGGTTTACGGTGCAAGCATTTTCAATTAGGAACACGTGGCCTATTTCATATAGACGTGTAGCTCTCCTCAACTTGTTTTGACTCGTACTACCTTTGTCCTTACAAAGCTGGGTTCCACGTTCAGCGCTCCTCCTCGGTCAGTTGTAGACATTATGTATAAGTAACGGCCCCGATTCCTGCAGACACCTCCTAATTTTACTTTAAGTTATACCTGTCATTTTCTTATCCGCCGAAAAGGAAAGGGACAAATAATTGACAGCTCTTAATTCTAGGAAGATGAGTAAATGAATGAATAACCCGGGCGAATCAAAAAGGTATCTCGCTCGTATGCCAACCGATTAACGTGTGCTGTCACCTTAATTCTGTCGGGTTATTGGTCAATGTAAAATTTTAGACGGTTGTTTTAGATTTAAAATTGACGTGTGTTCCATAAATTTTATGCTTGTCGATTACCCGTCCCTTTCCTTTTCGGCGGATAAGAAAATGACAGATATAACTTAAAATAAAATCATATGGTATTTACAGGAATTAGCACCAATATGTCACTATAATTTATGTTAAATATTGTACATTAGTCAGACGTGACAAAAGTTAAACCCTTAAGGATTTTAGTGTCCACTAAATGTATTCAAATTCAAAAATATCTTTATTCAGTAGATAACACAGTTACACTTTGAATCGTCAATTTTTACATAACGAACGTATCATCCGCCTAAAACTACTGCAGCTTCTGACAACCTGTATAGCCGGGGAAAAGAAGTACCTTTTGTTGTGTTAAATATTCCATGTTAAAATTAATAAATAAAAATAAATGGTTGAAACATAAATAATTAAATATTCAAGTTTTAAAAGCATACCTTCTAGAAAAGTGTATACAGATATAATGTTATATAGCCATGCTTTAATTCTATATTTGTATTTATGTGCTTAGAGAAAGAAACTACAAAAAAAGTGTTTTTATCTCTTTCTAGTTAAAATTGTGTTTATGCAGTATGTTTTACCTTATAAGGCGTACAAACGTAGATAAACTCACGCCTATTTCCCACCGGGGTAAGCAGAGACTATGGAATTCCCTTTGTTTCGATCCTGATCGTTTCATACACGCACGACGGTTCAGAGTAGATCGTACAAAACCTTTTCTAAGGACATCTCCAATTACCATGTCGATCTTTAGACTAAAATCAGGAGTGTGTTGATGACTTGTAACTCTGCCTACCCTGATATGTATGTATGTTACTTTCCTCAGCTCCGACGACCTCCGTGGTCCAGTGGTTGAGCGTTGGGCTCACGATCCGGAGGTCCCGGGTTCGATTCCCGGTGGGGACATACCACAAAAATTACATTGTGATCACCATCCGAAAATAAGATGATCCGTGCTTCGGAAGGCACGTTAAGCCGTTGGTCCCGGTTACTAATTACTGCTGTAAGTACGTAGTCGTTACATGAGCCATGTCAGAGGTCTTTGGTACGGTCACGAGCATTAATATGTATACACTTTGGTACCATGTCACATTAACTTTTTTGACAAATTGAACTGTAGGTCTCACTAAATGGAAAATATGTTAGTGCGACAGAGTCCTAAAGTGGGTATATTATATTGCTCGTGACTGTACTCCACCTCACAACCCACACGATGGAAGAACTTTCCTCAGCTAACACACCAAAATAAAACTGTATTTCAGTCTATAGGTAGACGTCAACTGCATCTAGGTGTACTGTGTAACCTCGTTTCGAAAGTACATATCGTCCTAGTTTTCCGAGTCACAATAGCTATGGAATCGAGATATGTGCACGGTGTACCTACATTCACTATTATACAGGGTGTTAGTGACATCGTAACGAATACTCAGGGGGATGATTCAGGCCATGATTCTGAGTTAATATCAAGTGGAATTTTTCGTCGCAAAATTCATGTTTTTTTTTGTTTTTTTTTTTTTTTTTAATTATTTTCAATTCTATACTTTTGCGATGAAAAATTCCACTTGATATTAACTCAGAATAATCAGCTGAATCATCCCCCTCAGTATTCGTTACGATGTCACTTACACCCCACACAAGTACATACGGTAGCCATACAAGTAGGTATGGGTGTTAGTGACACCGTAACGAATACTGAGGGGGATGGTTCAAACCATGATTCTGAGTTGATATCAAGTGGAATTTTCAGTCTAAATATTCCTGAAAAATTTGTGTTTTTTTTAATTATTTTCAATTCCATACTTTTGCGACGGAAAATTCCACTTGATATCATCTCAGAATCATGGCCTCAATCACCCCTCAAAGTTTTCGTTACGATGTCACTAACACCCTGTATAATATAACGCGAACTCGCGGCTATAATGGCGCAGATATGGATGGCGCTGTTCAGATTTAACTTGGCAATTACCTATTTTCTCATTAATTAAGTAAGTAAAATCTTTATTTCCTCTACAAAAAACGCATGGATACATAAATATATACAAAAATACAATATTTGTAGAAACTGGAGCCTAAACTAGGATACCCTGTGTTTTAGGACTCCAGGCCTCCACCACCAGAAAGTCATGGTCAAGAGAAAATAACAAAATAGAAAAAGAGAAAATAAAAATAGTTAACTTGAATTAAACACAGACTAAATCACAAAACATTTTTTAAAAAGAAAATATCAATTCTATAAATGCTTTTATGTGTGTGTGTGCGTGTGTGCGTGTGTGTGTGTGTGTGTGTGTGTGTGTGTGTGTGTGTCATTGCTCTGGGTACATAATTATTCAAAATACATCATAATGAAAACTTTGAGGGATGTTTCTGGCCATGATTCTGAGTTGATATCAATAATGAGATATACTTTTGCGACGGAACCTGCACTAGAGCAGCGTGCTGGAATATGCTCCATACTCCATACTCACTCCGGTTGATTGAGGGGAGGCCTGTGCCCAGCAGTGCGACGTATACAGGGTGTTAGTGACATCGTAACGAAAAGTTTGAGGGATAATAATAATAATAAAATATGTTTATTACTCTCGCATGAACACGATAATTGGTAATTAACAATAAAACAAGATTAAGATACAGTTGTTGGTGAAAGAGACTGGGGTCTGTGAGAAGCGTCAGCTTGTAGTACAGAACCCCAGGCTCCCCCCTCGGATGATTAGTGGCTATAGCTAATTATTTTATGTTTATATAACACAAATTAAAAGAGATGAGATTTGATGATACATAAGACAAAATTTGAAAAACATAAGAGATATTGTGTGTGTGTGTGTGTGTGTGTGTGTGTGTGTGTGTGTGTGTGTGTATGTGGATGATTCAGACCATGATTCTGAGTTGATATCAAGTGTAATTTTCATACTTTTGCGACGGAAAATTGTTGCAAAATCATAATATTTATTAATATATTTAATGGATCAATTACAGCCATGCACATTATAACAATTAGTTAAGACATAATTAAACTAAGTAAGACTACTAATGTATTAATATAATATTACAATATATTTTCTAACAGGTACATAGTTACATACTTACTGAGCGTTCCAAACCCCATGTCACGGGTTTGAGTCCCACCCAACGTGCTAACAAAAGAAATATAGTTGGCGTGGAGTGGATGTATTTACGTCACGCCTTATACTATCAAAAATCTATATCTCAACACAAATACCTTTCTGTAAATTATCAATTCTAATCCGGACTATTTCTCTTTTTTTCTATTTGGCTACATTTTCAGTCATTTCTGTTACTCATCAACGTTTCACATTACGTTTCTTTCTTCCGCTCAATGCACACGGTGCCTCATCTAATCGACTGAGAGTCGACTTATCATCCACTGTAATGAGATTGTCGTTTTCACAGGAAATTTTTATATCATTGTTCACTGCCGAAAATGGCTGGTCTTCAATAATTGCGTGACATTGAATTTGTGGAGACTTTTTTAATGCGCACTGTTTATCATCCTGGCCTACTAGACACTCTGTGGGAGCTATATAGAAGTAAATATCTGTAAGCAAATTAGATTTCACTAATTCTGTCACATTTTCTATTCTGATTACCTTATGAATGAATTTAGCATTATTATCCTTTTCGTATATACGTACTGCTTCGTCAGCAGTTTTTCTGTACTTTTCTTCGGTGGAATTTCTCTCTTCTGGTATACTAATGTTGCCGGAAAAGCATACAGGACATTGCAACAAAACGTCCTCATAGTTTTCGCTTGACGACGGTTTCATCGTAATTTTAGCAGAACAGAATGACTTTGAAGCAGATGCTTTTACTTCACATTTATCTAGCGCTTGGTTTTCCACTCTAAGACACTTTGTTGAAGCTAAAGAAAAGTTTATAATATAGATGGTCCCGGGTACTAATTGTTTAGTAACATAATGTACTTCAGTTATTGTATGTAAATAATGAGCATTTATTATGTTCTCATATTTGCGCACCGCTACTTCTGCAAGTCGTTTATACTCCGGATCTTGAGGGTTTTGTGGTTCTAGCGGTCCAGGAAGCACGTCTGCCTTAACTTTGTCAGCGACTTCGCAACTTGTATTTAACACTTCTTCCTTATCCAACAATGGTTGCTGGAGGAGCTCCGCGCGACAAAGTATCTCTTTATTTTTATCTGGTAAACATTCATCGTCTGATTTATTTACACAAAGAGGTAACGATAATCTAATTCTTTTGATCCAACCGATTGCATTATTAACAGCTTTCTCTACGCCTTTAGCTACCTGTTCAGTAGTATACACTACGTCTTGAATCATTTGTACTGGATCAAATATAAATACTTTAGATTTTAATTTTAACATAGTATCTTCAACTGCAGGTTCGTAAGAAAGCAATTCGGGCTTCGCCAAATAAGCCGTCACCTTATCCACTACTTTCTTATAAACATCTTGAGTGACATTCTTTCGCTGTGGTCTTCCGATAATCATGAGAGATTCTTCTGGTGAGCCTTGTAACTTCCCAAATTCGTACTAGAACAAATATTAGTTGTGTAATTTCTTCAATACGTTTATTTTTATCTAGTGTAACCTAATAAAATGACTTGTAACAATCAATAGCTATTTGTAATACAAGAGTGGACAGGTATGTTTACATGACGGCCGAGTTTGAATTTGGTACTAGCGAAGTAGTCTAGAAGTGGCTAATTGACAGTTGTAACAATAAAAAATAAAACATTTCTGATATGATAGTTTATCATTTAACGATAATTAGCCAATAGATTTTATTTATTAAAATCATCAGAATGCTATTTTTTATCTGTGTATTACAAGACTATGGGCGGCCATGATTGAACTTCGTGTGGGCGTCACATATCACAAAATAAACAAAAACTATCTGTTGCGTTTCAAGTAATGACCGTTTCTTTGTTTATTGAAATGTGACGTGATGACGTCAATGGGCAAAATGTCACGTGACCGACCGTTTTCGTGCGAAATTTGGAATTACTTAATGAAGAAAAATATGTTTCGTATACGTCGGTGCAGCGTTTTCCATGCTACTTTTTAGGGAAAAATAGGGCAGTGGTTTTTAAAATACTTAGGTATCGGAAAAATGACAATTAGCCAATTGAATCGTGTAGAGAGAAACTTAAAAGCACGAGACATTTTAAAACTAATTTCCACCAGTACAAAACTTACAACTTTTCACCTCTACCAGCGAGAATAATACCTATATTATCCATACTTACTAATATTATAAATGCGAAAGTGTATGTCTGTTTGTTTATATGTCCGTCTTACAAGCAAAACGGAACGACGAATAGACGTGTTTTTTTTTAAATGGAGATTGTTGAACCGATAGAGTGACACAGGCTGCTTTTTATCTCTTTCTAACTCCCCAGTGTCGTAAAATGGGGCTGGAAGTTCGTATTATATTTGAAAGAATTAATCGACCCTAGCGATAACCGCTAAATAAGGGAAATTGTCGACCACGCCGGCGGGGTCGGTATCGGAGTCCTAAAGTGTTTCTTGTCGCGAGCTAATTGGCCGCTCTATATCGCAAGAATAATCGGGTCGTCAGGATCGTACATTACGTCCTTCGGGCGCCGCCGTTATTTTTCAGTACCGTCCCTAAGCGGGATGTATTCGGAGGCCGCAGCTACCTGGGGATTTGGGTGGTACGGAGCAGAATCGAAAAAAAAAAACGTTTAGAAGCTAATTTGAGCCATTAGACAATGGTTGGCAGACCTAGGTCTACGTGCAGATTTTCATTGTGAATGAACCATGGGAGCTAACGTAACTTTATGGATGAATCGCTTTTGTATCACCTGAAGACGATGGATTAGAGAGGGATTCACCGGAGTTCCATTTGTGAATCAATTTAGAAAAGTGTGACTCATGACCCTATCGGGAATCTCATTCGGAATCTTCTAGTTTGATCATCAAAAGAAAACGAATGTCGATGCAAAAGGGGAATAATATATTGAATGACGGAATTTTTTACTCACCGAATTATTCGTCTCAACCTCACTATCGGGCACTATCGCCTTAGTTACGTCGCTTTTATTATTCTTTTCTTCATCAGTTTCAGAGAAGCAAATTGAAATTAAAGCACAAATAATTAAAAACATGAATACGCGTTCCATTTTTGTTTTTTCTTCAACTGTTATGGTTGGTGACGGGTGGATGAGGCAAATGAACACACGCATCGATAATGAAAATTATGAATTTAATATTTTACGACTATAATCTATAAAATTGCATGCAAAGGCGATAAAATTTAAATTAAAACTTCTCCAATTTCTTAAAAAAAGATTTTTCATTTAACTGTGAAATAAAGAGTTTGCCTTTCCCACAATCTAATTTGATGATGGTGAAGACGGGCCTTAGGTGGTTCGTAAATGTCTATTCACTCTAGTTTTAAAGTATCCAAGAATGTAATGAGGCAATACAGACTGCGGTAAGTAATTTTATTCCTTAAAGTTCTTATAAGGCAGGAGAATAGCAAGAGCTTCGGTGAGGTTGATGGAATTTCCACAAATAATGGGTAACGTGCGTGCCGACACCTGATTGATGGCGTTACACTGTTCACAAAAACGTGGACCTGTACGAAAAGAAGCGTTTAGAAGATCTTGAAGTAAAACGCCAAATACGGAAGACTCGACAGAAGCTCTCCTACATCTATACGTTGAATTCTGCTGGCCAGTTATTCTGTGCGCCATGTGGCCGTACCTTCAAATCGAAGTTCGGTTTTGCTAGCCACATTAGAGCCTATCATAACAACGACCTGGGATAGACATTTAGGAGTCGCCGTCGCCGGACACGGCTTGGACGTCATGATGATGATGATAGCAGATGGAATATCATGAGTGGTATCAGATCTTGAAGTAGATGTAGGTACTTGTACACATATTTTTTTGCTGTATATGACACTACTTGGCCGGGCAATTAGGGAGCCCTTAGGGTTCTCACCCGGAGTACTAGTATACACTTCCCGAAGAGTATCCTATAAACCTACACCGGGGTAAGCGGAGAGTAGGTATGGAATTCCATTTACTTAAATCATGTCGTACTTCTCTTACTTCCTCCACATTCATCAATCGTTTCATACACGCACGCCGGTTCAATCGATCGAACTAAACTTTTTCTAAGAACATGCCCCAATTTAGGTAGGTAACGGATAGGAACTAGACTGATTTTACGTCTGACATCAGCGATTCCAGTTTTGATAATATATTATAAGTATTCGAAATGAATCCGCGAGGTTCAATGTGTATAATACTTTTAATGATTTAAGATAATATGCTGGAGGATGTAACATTGCTTAAGCAAACCCATTAAAAGGCCAAAGCACTGTATAAATTGGTCAATATACAACATTTTTGTTGCCTTATAGAGCGACAGTTTCTGTTTGTAACTAAGCTCTTAAATAAAGATTAAAAAAATATTACAAGTATAATATTTATTTCAGTACACATCTGGGAAGTTACGAAGGCCACTATAAGAACCACCAATGTTAATTGGAAGTCTGAAACGAAAGGATGCATTGACGATATCGGTATACCATCAGCAGAAGTGACAGTCTCGCCCGAGTTCCTCATGAATATCTTAGAGGGAGCGACGAAGACACACAAGGAACACAAAAAGAACATCAAAGCATGGCAGTCTTGAACATATTAGCTGATCGTCTGATACTCTTGGCTGAAAACAATACTGAATTCACTCAATCTCAAGCACTATAAGTCCTCTTGACAAAGGTGAGAGGATTATCCAGTAGTTAGGGCTAAAGATGTAACTCAACTATTTCTAAATTTATTCTATTTTTTGTAATTTGTTTTCGTTACTAGTTTTAAAGCAGCGATTATAAATTAAAATACAATTAATCACAAAGATAAATGAGTAGTGCATTCTTGCTTTCTCTTAGATCGTAATTAGTGACCTCCGCTTCTGTTCTTGATCTCCTAATATCCTTTCTTAGTATTGTAATAATTTCTTATCTTCTCCTATCGTGTGGGTTGTGAGATGGATTACCAACCCCATCAACCCTGGTGGCAGGGTTGGGGGAATTTCTTACAATAATGCTGGTAAACAGTAAATGATTATTGCAATCTGATAGAACTTAAATATATATTTACAATAAGAGTAAAATAATGTTAAAATAAATAACTACTCTAGTACTGACATAACCAATTTTAATCATAGAATAAAGAATAATACTACAAATACGTCGGTAAGACTCCGTCCCGCACCATTTCGCAGCTAGTTTACCTCACCCCTGTGGGTCTTACTTTAGTCTTAAATGTCCGTAAGCCGCCAAGGAGCAAGGGGCACGCGAATGTATGTCTCGTTCAAACTTACGCGTTAAATGAGACACAACAAGAATTAGATTGTTTGTGGAATGCCCGGGGTGTGTCTTAACCACAACTATAAAGAAGCTTGCTTTGTTTAAGTATGTTCTGGCTAAACTCAATTAGAATAGCGGCAAGCTATTATGGCCGTTTTTGTAAAGTAGCAACTGATTTACTTATCTAAAATATATTATAATCATAAACGACTAGCTTCGGCATGTTTTCAGATTCAGAACTATAAAAAGTTTCGACTGCACGTCGCTATTGATAATAAAAAACAGCTCCTACATTATAATTATTAATTAATACTAAACTTGATGAACGGGACAAACGTCAAAACCGCCATCATGTGATCATAACCTGCCGCTAGGTATACGAACCACTGATTGGATTAGCTTGAGATTTTTTTACCATTGTGATTTAAACTCTAAAACTAAGATGGGATAAAAAATGTGTACAGCAGTGGTTTTATTGTTATTTATTTCTTGTATAATATAGTTGGTAAACCAATAATTGTTGTGTGATAAAACTTCAAACAATACTCTACAAAAAATGTGTTTAACAAAGAAACTGATTTAAGTCTTGGAGTTTTTTGAAATTGGATAGTGAAATAAATACGGTCATACGGAAACGCAAAGGACTTCAACACACCGTTTGCTGTCTCCCGCATGACGTGAAAACTCCTTTGGTCACAATTACTTTCTGCCGCTCAAAGCACACGGTGCCTCATCTAATCGACTGAGAGTGGACGACTTAACATCCACCGTAATTAGTTTGTCATCTTCACATGAGATTTTAATATTATTGTTCACTGCCGAAAATGGCTGGTCTTCAATAATTGCGTGACATTGAATTTGTAGAAACTTTTTTAATACGCATTTTTTATCATCCTGGCCTACAAGGCACTCTGTGGGAGCTATATAAAAGTAAATATCTGTGAGCAAATTAGATTTGACTAACTCTGTCACGTTTTCTATTTTGATTACCTTATGAATGAATTTAGCATTATTATCTTTTTCGTATATACGTACTGCTTTCTCAGCAGACTCTCTGTATTTTTCTTCAGTGGGATTTCTCTCTTCTGGTATGCTAATGTTGCCGGAAAATAATACAGGACATTGCAACAAAACGTCCTCATACTTTTCGCTTGACGATGGGTCCATCGTAATTTTAGCTGAACAGAATGATGTTGAAGCAGATTCTTGTATTTGGCAATTATCTAGCGCATGGGTTTCCTTTCTTACACAATTTGTTGGGGCTATAGAAAAGTTTATAATATAGGTGGTTCCGAATAATATTTGTTTAGTAACATAATGTACTGAAGTAATCGCCTGTAAATATGGAGTATTTGTTATCTTCTCATATTTACGCACCGCTACTTCTGCAAGTCGTTTATACTGCTCATCTTGAGGGTCCTGTGGTTCTGGCGTGCCGACCTGTGTTTGCTCAGGAGGTTTATCACTACAAGTATTATTTATCACTTGTTCTTTATTTAAAGACGGTAGCTGAAGTATCTCCGCTTGACAAAGTAGCTCTTTTTTTTTCTGTGGGGGACATTCTTTGTTGGATTTTTCAGAACATTGCCTAGGTAACGCTTTGTATGTCAGTTTTTTGAGTATCCCATGAATAAATCTGGGTTTTTTATTAATCTTTTTTTTCTTTTTCTTTTTTTCACAATCTTCTTTACTTTCTATATCCTTTAAAGGTGGGACATCGGGGTCTGATGCATTAAAACCTACGACATATTCAGCTACATCTTTGGCATAATCTAATCTATCCACCCATTTTTTAATTGTTTCCTCATGTTTTTTAATACCTTTACCTACTTTTTTAACGACATGTTGTGCTGTTTGTTTTACATGTTTACTTGCCATAATCACTTTTCGCGCAACCTGTACTACTTGTTGTGTAATTCTTACAACTCTGTAGGCATTGTAGATATGAATTGCTGCTTTCACTGCTGCTATTGCTCCGATAATGGGTAAGAAAAGTTTCTTTTGTTTCGTATGCAGCGCAGCCAATGATTTATAAACGTCATCATTGACATCCATTTCTTCAATTTTTCCAACAATCATCGGACGGCCTTTTGTTTTATTTTTTAATGTAACATTTTTAGGTTGACACAAACAAACAGAAATTATAATAAAAATAAATATGTATACGAATATTAGTTTCATTTTTGAATCATTGCTGCTGAAAACACTCAAACCAAATAAAAATTCGCCTCAGAGCATTGTTTATATTTTTTTAATTGAAAAAAGAGATTGTGCAGTTCGTAAAAGTGCGATAAAACTTAATTGGAAGTTATATTCAATCAATCTCCTGATTCATTTCGATTTTAGTACTAATTAGTAGATTGACATCCTCTTGACGACTTCAGAGTTGAATTAGCTTACTTTAATTACTGGTTACTACCACTTACAAAAATAAACCTTAATATGTTCTCTGTAAAGACTAATGTAGTGCTCTTTCAATGTACGCACAACGTACATAGTGCACGTGAATATAATTTACGCGTACATTACATTCTATAGTAAGAAACGCCACCGAATCCGACAAAACGGTGCAGGTGATGGGTCCCACTCTCTAACCCTGAAGGATAACTAAAAAACTGAGGAATTAAAAGGGCCACATCGAAGCAATTCATCTATGAAAGCAATATTGCTATTTGACATTTGTTTGCATTGCGCACTTACTTTTTGAACACCTCCACTTTGAAGTGGAATAAATGTTATAATAACTGGTTCGACCGAATGGAAAAGTGTATTAAACTTCGTGGTCAATACTTTGAAACATAGTAAAAGGTACTATAATGTTATAGTTGCTTTTTTTCTTCAAACGATAAAACTTAAAAGACATGCCTCGTATTGCATCATAGCAATTCATCTAAAAAAATAATTTTGCTATTTGACAGTTGTTAACGTTGCACACTCACTTTCATGTGCACAAAGGTCTACAGCGCTATCTATTTTGATCTGGAAAGTCCCTCATATCTTATAAATAATCTTTTTAACCCCACTGTTGTTGAATTATAAAATATATTGATGTTTTAGTCACGAATTCCATAGTCTTTGCTTACCCCGGTGGGTAATAGACGTGAGTTTGTGTATGTATGGTATGTAGGTGAATAGTAGCCGGGATCAACTAGTAAAGAGTTAAAACACATAATAACGGATTCTTACCGCGTTTAAAGCAGAGATATAAGACTCCCGATATTTCGACACTGTTGCAAATGACTGATGAGATTGGAGTGAAGTAGGTAGATCCATAATTTTCTACGGGCAGACATCTCTACCCTCTTTCTTTGCCGCTTGTTTATGTATTTGATGTCGGAATGTTCGGAACCATCTGAACTCGCATCAACGACAAACCGCACTCACTGTGTCCTCACGTTTTGTCACCACATTAGGCAGTTTTAAGCTTAAAACACACTTAAAACAATGTAGTAAAGAGTTATATGCTCGCAGAGTGGAAGTTAAAGATGCGGAAGTCGCGAGGTGGTGAGGCGGGTAAATCACCTCGTAGAAAGTCGTGTACACCTCTCGACACCCTGAGCTGCTCACAACAACATTGATGACCTGCTGTCGTATCGCATCGGCTCGTTTTGGGTGACCCGTCCAGTGAGTGGCGAGTCGACGCCTATTCATTTTATCTGTATATCAACACTGAACGAGCACGCGTCATTGTTCCCCATAATTCCGGTCCACTAACACCCCTCAATCCAATAGCCCGATATTACGGCACTGTATTCGTGTATACCCGAGTGCGAACGAGAAATAACGCGCAGTGACTAAATATAATGTAGTGTAGGTTAATATTTTATTTTTATTGTATTCTGTTTTTATGAAAATTCTTGTATCCTTGGTTTATTGCCTGAAATAAATGTTTATTGTTCATTATTATCCATCAATTTCCTTTTTTCCCATAATCTGCAATTGGGTCGTGTACGGTCGCGAGCATTAATATGTATTCACTTTGGTACCATGTCACATTAACTTTTGTGACAAATTGAACTGTAAGTCTCACTAAATGTCAAATACGTTAGTGCGACAGAGTCCTAAAGTGGGTACATGATATTGCTCATGACTGTACTAGGTTCAAGATAAATTATGTGATTACTTAATAAAGACAGATCTAAACGTGACAAAAACATTTTATTTTTTATATTTAACTTATTTACGAATTTTAATCAAGAAAAACGAAATAATAAGTCCGACATTTTATCACGTTTTTCTATAACGTCACAGTGTACTTTTTCATACAAATTCCATTGTAATTTTGTGTTTAGACGTTTAGTAAAAAGTAACTGATTTGACTAGTTGTAAAACACATTGAAGAGGTGTTACACGAACCGGGGTGGTCGTCGGGTGTACTTCCACACAGGGGTTGAGACTTCAACAATAATAGAGGAAACCGGTTGTAATTTGCACGAAATAATACCCGATAACCTAACAAATCAAGGTCTCCATGCAAGAGACGTGTCCTTTTTCAACCTTTTTAGGCTTCCGTGCCAAAATGGTAATATGATGTGTCCGTCCGATCTTCAACGTTACTGAACTAAAAAAAAAAATTATGCATGTACATTTACCTAGTGGTTTGAACTTGCCGATTATTCACTAGTCAAGAAAACAACGTTAACAATTATTGTTATTTATATCTTGTATAATAGAACTGATATTAGTAAACAAAAAACTAAAACGTATCTCCAACGGCAATTGATTGGTTTCGCAGTTACTTGTCGGGTCGACGGCAGCGCATCCGTATTGAAGACTCCTTCTCTACGTGGTGCGATGTCTCGGCCGGCGTACCGCAGGGTGGCGTCTTGTCTCCTCTTCTCTTTTTATTTTTCATAAATTCGATAACCCTCCCACTATCTAATTCTTATCACCTGTATGCAGACGACCTCCAGATTTATACTCATGCCCCTCTGGTCGACCTTCCTAATGCCATTGAACGTACCAATAAAGATCTCGGGCTGATTCTGGACTGGAGTCAGTCTTATGGCCTTAAGGTTAACCCTAAGAAGACTCAAGCCATTATTGTTGGTAGTTCATGGTTTATTTCGAGGGTCGACTGTGAGTCTCTGCCGCCGATAATGTTTGATGGTGTCCGAGTTCCTTTTAGTGAAACTGTTAAGAACCTTGGTGTTTTGTTTGACAGATGTCTATCTTGGAAACCTCAGGTGGCCGAGGTAAGTAGGAGGATGTTTGCCGCTTACGGTTCGCTCAGGCGTCTCCGTAATTTTCTACCGATTAGTACCAAGGTTTCTCTGGCTCAGTCCCTACTTCTGCCAATCCTGGATTATGCAGACGTTTGTTATGCCGATGTTTCAGTTGAATTGCTGAATAAGCTCGAACGTCTGCAAAATCTCGCCATAAGATTTATCTTTGGATTGCGCAAATACGATCATATTTCCAACTACCGTGTCAAGCTTAAGTGGCTACCTGTCCGTCGCCGTAGGGATCTCCACATCTTGTGTCTCCTGTACTCCATCCTTAATCTTCCTACTACTCCATCTTACCTTAAAGGTCGTTTCTCTTTTAAATCCTCTGTCCTTGATCGTACTTTGCGATCTTCTGCTTATCCCTTAATATCCCTGTCCATTCCACTGACTTTTATTCTTGGTCTTTCACGTTGCGGGCTGTCCGGTTGTGGAACTCTCTACCTGAGACTGTCAGGAGGGCTCCTTCTCTGGACTCTTTCAGGGCAAGAGTGAAGGCGCTCTTCCTGCAGGCATAACTTGGAAGTGTTTTTTTTCTTATTCTCCTTATATGTATTATTATATTGTATAGGCTATTTGTATGTATGTATATGTATGTGTGTGTATGTATGTATGTGTATGTAGATATATTATTTATTATTTTATTATTACTATTTTCTTATTTTATTTTATTTTTCTTTTTATTATTGTCCGTGTCATTATATGTTTATTGCACCAGCCCGTGCTCCAATGCATTAACTTCTTTCACCCTAAGTTTGCCTGGCAGAAATTGCTATTTAGCAATAAGGCCGCTTATTGTACTTATGTTTTTATTCGTTTGTTTATGTCCTTTGTATAATGTCGTTGTGCAATAAAGTATTATTGATTGATTGAAAAAACATACATGTTTCACTGATTAGTGTAACAATTGTATTTCAAATCTTAGAGTTCTGTGAAATTGTGAAATAAATACGGTCATACGGAAATGCAAGGAACAACACACCGTTTGCTGTCTCCCGCATGACGTGAAAACTCCTTTGGTCACAATTACTTTCTGCCGCTCAAAGCACACGGTGCCTCATCTAATCGACTGAGAGTGGACGACTTAACATTATCCACCGCAATGAGTTTGTCGCCTTCACATGACATTTTTATATTATTGTTTACTGCCAAAAATGGCTGGTCTTCAATGATTGCGTGACATTGAATTTGTAGAAACTTTTTTAGAACGCATTCTTTATCATCCTGGCCTACTAGGCACTCTGTGGGAGCTATATAAAAGTAAATATCTGTGAGCAAATTAAATTTGACAAATTCTGTCACTTTTTCTATTTTGATTACCTTATGAATGAATTTAGCATTATTATCTTTTTCGTATATACGTACTGCTTTCTCAGCAGACTCTCTGTATTTTTCTTCAGTGGGATTTCTCTCTACTGGTATGCTAATGTTGCCGGAAAATAATACAGGACATTGCAACAAAACGTCCTCATACTTTTCTCTTGATGATGGGTCCATCGTAATTTTAGCTGAACAGAAAGACGTTGAAGCAGATTCTTGTATTTTGCAATTATCTAGCTCTCGGGTTTCATTTCTAAGACAATTTGTTGGGGCTAAAGAAAAGTTTATAATATAGGTGGTTCCGAATAATATTTGTTTAGTAACATAATGTACTGAAGTAATCGTCTGTAAATATGGAGTATTTGTTATCTTCTCATATTTACGCACCGCTACTTCTGCAAGCCATTTATACTGCTCATCTTGAGGGTTCTGTGGTTCTGGCGTGCCGACCTGTGTATGCTCAGGAGGTGTATCACTACAAGTTGCATTTATCACTTTTTCTTTATTCAACGACGGCAGTTGGAGTATCTCCGCATGACAAAGCAGCTCTCTGTTTTTATGTAGTAGGCATTCTTGCTTACTGGAGTTTTTGGAACACTCCGTAGGTGACGATATGAATGTCAATTTATTGAGTACACCGTGAACAACTATATCTTCTGTATCGTGTATTACCGTATTATTTTCTAGAGAGATGTCTTTATTTTTTTCTTCTGTTGAGGATTCTTGGCTGCTTTCCTGTGATGATATGTCTTCGCTGCTATTTCCAGGCAACTGGTTTTCATCGATATATTCTGTTTCTGTTGAAATATCTTCACTATCTGTTTCTTCTGAGCTACTTTCACCGTCTTTTTGTGGTGAGTTGTTCTGAATCTCGTTTTCTTTTTCTCTAACTTTATCTGCTTCTTTTTTTATATATTTTTTTCCTTTTTTATTGTCTTTTTGTCCTTTGTTCTTTTTTTTACGTCCTTTTTTAGGTTTATTTTCTTTTTTAGACGGTAATCCTGGTATGATGTCTTCAACATTTGTGTCTGTTTCTGGATTTAAGATGTCTTGGACGACTTCAGTTTTTTGGTTAATATCTTCTAAAACTTTTTCTGCCTTTTCTTTTTTATCTACCTTTTCTTTATTATGTTTTCTTTTTTTACGGTTTTTCTTACCTTTTATAGGTTTTTTTTTGGACGGTAGGCGTGATAAGATGTCTCCGACGTTTGTGTCTGTTTCTGGATTCAAAATATCTTTGACGACTTCAATTTTCTCCTTAATACCTTCTACTCTATCTTTAACATTTTCTACTTTTTTAACGACTTTATCCACTTTTTTAACAACATTTTTTATATTTTTTATATTTTTACTTATTTTATACGCTTTATGCGCTTTTTGTGCAACCTGTATTACTTGCTGTGCAATTCTTATAACTCTATAGGCATTATAGGCTTTAATTGCTAATTTCACTGCAACAACCCCGAAAATGGGCAAGAAAAGCTTCTTTTGTTTCGTATGTAGCACTTTAGTCGCTAATGTTTTATAAATATCATCATTTGGGTCCATTTCTTTAATTCTTCCAACAACCATCGAACGGCATTCTAATGAGGTTTTTAATGTAGCATTTTTATTTTCACACAAACAGACAGTAATTATAATAAAAATGAATACGAATAACAGTTTCATTTTTACTTTTTGTAAACGTGTATGATTCCTAGTGAAAATACTCAAAACAAATAAAAATTCGTCTCAGAGGAATGTTGTTAAAATTTTAAATTGAAAAAGGAGATTGTGCAGTTCGTAAAAGTGCGATAAAACTTAATTGGAAGTTACATTCAAACAGTCTCCTGGTTCATTTCATATCGAGTTTAGTATTAATAGATTATCGCATCCTTGGGAACTACAGGGCGAACAGTCGAACTAGCTACTTTAATTACTGGTATTACTCGTACTACTCAATCCCATTTAACAATCAACTTAAGGACTAATAAATAACTGATGGAAAACGGAGGAACTGTTTTTGAATTTATTATTATTACCTACCTACATTGATGTTTTAACTGTGGAGCTTAGAATTAAAATGTATGGGATTGACCTAACCTATCTAGTGTAATGAAATGGCACGTGATTAGCTTTTATAATAGTTTGACTAGGCTCTTTGGAGGGCACTCCAAATTCATTCCAAAAACCACAGCATCACTCGGCTGTATCACCGAAGGGATCGGCTGAAGTGTACAATACGCACTCCTAGCTATATTTAAGTCTGCTGTAACAAGGGGCGAGCCTATTTTCATTAACAGGTCACAAATCCTAGAAATTATTTGATATCATTACGATCCAAACATGAATTCAAATTCATAGAATCGAATTCAGTGATTAAGGGAGGTATTAATAAACGAATCTCAGCTGAGACTGCCCTCAAGACCATGCTCAAGTCTCTGTTTTTATATAAGAACAGTCACATTGACATGATCTTGAGGGCATTCTCGAAGCTGAGATTAGTTTATTAATACCACCCTTAGAGCCCGGGCCGGGAATGAAAAACGTGACTCCGCATTCCAAAAAACGTGTAAAATTATTTTAAAATAGTTTAATGTTGTTTATAGTAAAGAAATAAATAATTATTCACAAGTTTGGATGATGAGATCGATGACCGACTTAACCAAATGTACACCAGGGACATTATTCTCCGGCCAGATTCCTCTGACATGAGTTACGTAACGATTACGTACTTATTAGTAAATAAATAGTCACCGGGGCAACCAACAGTTTAACGTGGCTTGCCAAGCACGGACTAATTTTACTTTTCGAACATTCACAAAAGAGTCTCACAAAATGATTTGAGCTGTGTTCTCGGAATGAGAGTCAATAAGCCTGGAAGTAAATAAGTTTGTTTTGTCATTTTCTACGTTGGTGGAAAAGTGTGATAAAAACTAAAACCCAACTACGGAAAAATCGCGGTTTTAAAAGTATGAATCAAGAAAATGTTTCTCCGACTTTCTTCCGCTTCGACTTCTTCCATGGAAATATGCAGTGATAAATGAAATCATGATAGATTGGCATACAAAGATGAAGTCAGTTCTACAGTCATTATGTCATGCGTTACGCTTCTTTCTTCCGCTCAATTCACAGGGTTTCATATTATCTAAAGAACTGAGATTGGGCGGCTCAACATCGTTTACTTCTTTGTCCTTTTTACAAGTCATTTTTATATTACTATTTCTTATATTTGAAAATGGCTCTTCTAAAATAATCGCATGACAAAATAATGGCTGAGGAATTTTTTGTATTTTGCATTGGCTATTATCATGGCCTACTGGGCAGTCCGTGGGGGCAATATGGACGTAGATATCAGTACGCAAATTTTTAAAAGATTCGATTGATTCAGTAACGTTGTCTATTTTGACTATCATGTAAATATATTTAGCATTACTATCTTTTTCATACGTTTGTATTGCATCCTTTACAAAGTATTTGTACCTTTCGTCGGTCGGATTTCTTACTTCTGGTATACTAATGTTACCGTAAAGTGAAACTGGGCACTGCATCGAGATGTCTTCATATTTTTTTTCTAACCAGGGTTTTATCCAAATATCAGCAAAACAGAACGATGTCTTATGTGAATCTTGGATTTCACAATTATCTACATTTTCGGTTTCATTTCTTAGACAATTTGACGGGGCTAAAGAAAAGGTTATTATTACTCTTTGTCCTGCTACTAGCTGTTTGGTAACATAATATACTGCAATAATCTTCTGTAAATATGGAGTATTTGTTATCTTCTCATATTTACGCACCGCTACTTCTGCAAGCCGTTTATACTGCTCATCTTGAGGATCCTGTGATTCTGGGTTGCCGACCTTCGAATTCTCAGGAAGTTTCTCACTACAAGTTGCATTTATTACTGCTTCTTTATCAAAAGACGGCAGTTGAAGTATCTCCGCGTAACAAAGTAGCTTTTTACTCTTCTGTGAGCATTCTTGGCTTGAGTTTTCTGAACAGTTAGACGAGGATAAAAATGTAAGTTTATTGAGAACACCATCCACAACTGTATCTTTTGTTTGTCGTAAAGGTGTTATTATATCATCGTTCAATCCCGGGAAGAAGCCTATGTCTTCATAAATTTCATCCGTTATTTTCATAATCTGTATAACCTGTCGTACAACTCTTAGAATTCTATAAACTTTAAAGACCGCCACTGCTACTAATCCCACAAAGAGAAGCTTCTTCTTTTTCGTAATTTGTAGCATTTTATCAGCTAATGTTTTATAAACACTGTCATTGGGATTCATTTCTTCAATTCTTCCAACAATTATTGAATTATCTTCTAATGAACTTTTCGACGGAAGATGTTTAGTTTCACACAAACACATATAAATTATAATAAAATTTAATATTAAAGCGAATTGGAGCTTCATTTTTCGTTCATTAAACAATGATTGCTACTTAACAAAGCAAATGAAATAACAGAATGATCACAGTAATTAAATTTGTGAAATTATGAATTAAAAAACGAATTTCAAAAGTTCGTAAAAGGACTATAAAAATATAATGGAAGTTATATTGTTTTACACACACAGGTGCGTACCAGGTAGGCGTACAGATACGTACTGAATGAGGGAAATAGTCCACCACGCCAGCGGGGTCGGTGTAGGGGTTCTGAAGTGTTTGTTGTCGGCTTATTGTATATAAGTGTGTGTGTGTGTGTGTGTAAGAGCAAGGTTTTTGTATAGTCTCGAGCCCTCGCGGCATCGCGTTCAGGGCGAATTTTATCGAGGGCTTACACCAATAGACGTACGACGTCTATCTATGTAGATAGTATTCGCTGCGTTTATTGGTCGAAGACCTCGATATAATTCGCGCTGCGACCCTGCAGGGTGTAATAATCTTTAGGGTTTTTAACACGTTCACTGTGTATGAACCATATATGAGGCAGTACATTGACAACAGGGTTATAGCATACGTGCATGTCCCATATGTGGGGCACTAGGAAAATAGAAAAATCCGATGGGGAGCTTTGAGATTGTTTTTTTCTTGTCATACTGTGTATATAAATTCCAATGTGTTTATCGAAAAATTACATTTCACGTTAGAGTTCGATATATAATTTTCAGTTACACAGTGCACGTGTTAATGTACTAATACGAAACCAGGTAAAAAACAAACATTAAAAAATAACTTTATTGCAAATTTTACTTTTCGTAATCATCACATTGGTCCGAAATTCAATATATATCAAAACCCTAAATCTTAAAATACTAAGGTTAATTTATTTATAATATAAATACAAGTTTATTATAAAGTTACACGTTAACTTAAAATTATGTAAGTAACTATAATATCATGTAGGTATTAAGTTTCATAAGCGGGGAGATTTCTAAAGGTTATCCAAATGACTTAAGACTAGCATCATAAAGGAGCTGATATAAATATATACACAAACTATTCCATACACACCATCTAAGTTTAATTTAAGTTACACCTATCATTTTCTTATCCGCCGAAAAGGAAAGGGACGGGTTATCGACAGCAATAAAATTTATAGAACACACGTCAATTTTAGGCAGAAATTTAAAAATCCCTTCCAAAATTTTATATTGGCCAATAACCCGACAGAATTTAGTTGACAACACACGTAAAAAGGATTGCATATGATCGAGATGCCTATTTTATTCGCCCGGGTTATTCATTCATAAAATTAGCAGTTGTCAGTCATCCGTCCCTTTCCTTTTCGGCGGATAAGAAAATGACGGGTATAACTTAAAATAAAATTAGGAGGTGTCTGCAGGAATCGGGGCCTTAATAATAATAATAATCATTTATTTTTCAGATTCACAATCCATAGTTGATAGTATAAACAAAATATGAACAAAAAAACATAGAATATTTTTATTTTTTTTATTGTATTATTATTACTTTAAAATATAATGTATCTACTCAGCCTGGGTCTACCCACTGCTGGGTATAGGCCTCCTCTCTTTCACACCATCCTTTCCGGTCCTGTGCAAGTCTCATCCATTGCTTTCCGGCGTACCTCACAATGTCATCCGACCATCGGGCTGGTGGTCTGCCTCGATATCGCATACCAATAAATTATAATGATAGCGGAATATTAAAAACCTAAATATAGAGAATGGACCCTGAGTCATAGATGCTTGTATTCCTCTAAAAAAGCAATATTGCAATTTGACTATTGCGCATATAAAAGTAAGTGCGCAACGCAATCAAATGTTAAATAGCAATATTGCTTTCATAGATGAATTGCTTCGATCTGGCTATTTTAACCCCCTGTAATAAAATTTATTCCTCCCTATTCTACCAGAAAAGAAATAACCTGACGTATTCTCTGTTTCCCAAACACTATTAACCATCCCGAAAATTTCGGGATGTCGCGGGATTGATATTTACAATCCCGGGGGATCTCGAATTTGCAATCTCGAGTTGGGATTTCATTCCCTAATAAAACATTTTATAAGTATATAAAATTCACATTATTTGAAAAAATCGTTGTATAGGACAATTTATACATATACAAATAAAAGCTTAATAATCTTAGTTATCTTGTTTAAATTAAGTATCTATATTGCAATGCTTAGATATCAGTTTTAACAGACAAAAAATCGAAGGCAGACATATAGAAGTGAGAGTGAAGTGTAAAAGATTTAAAAAATAAATAAAAACACAATAAAAAAATAAAGTGAAAAAGAAAGAATTATTTTTTATAGATTTTTGTGACACAGCGTCAATGTGCGATGTCTCGATCCCAAGTGTCTTTTATTGCGAATGAAAGGTCAATGACCCGTCAGTGGTCTCTGCCTACCCCAACGAGAAGTAGGCGTGATCTTATGTATGTAGGTTAATGACCGGTGATCAGTGTCCGACCTCAACAACCCTAAGTGTCAGGGTACAATACAGGGCCGCCAAAGGCCCCTGACACGGCTACATACTTATTGCTTAACGTGTCCACCAAATAATAAATAAATAAAAAATCATTTATTTCCAAGAACATTTGTACAGTCATGAGCAATATAATGTACCCACTTTAGGACTGTCGCACTAACATATTTGACATTTAGTGAGACTTACAGTTCAATTTGTCAAAAAAAGTAATGTGATATGGTACCAAAGTGTACATATTAATGCTCGTGACCGTACAGGTGTGTAGTGGTGCACTTAGATTGGACAAAGGACAAATAAATATGTACAAATGAATTGTTGATTGTTGGTTGATGAGCACACGATAACAAGAAGAATGAATTGTTGAACTCTGATCCCGAAACTAAGCTCAAGGGCCTCTTGGAGATCAGCGCTCGACCAGACAGTTTGAGTTGTTTGAGTGAGTACGTTGTTTGGGAGGGCAACACATACACAGGCAGAATATAACAGGCTAGATGAAAAAGTAGTCAAATAAAATGCAAAGCACGGATCATCTTACTTAAAGACCATCAGGTGTTCAGCCTGCAATGTCCTAACCAAACTAGGTCATATTTGTGATACAAGTATGTTTCCACTGGGATTCGCATCCGGGACCCGCGGAGCGGCGCGGGGGCATCGCGGGTGTCGCGGGGGACGCGGGCGGTGACCGACGCGGGCGCGGGGCGGTTGTCATTATGTGCGTGAACAGGGTCAGTGTCCATGAAAGTGTTAAAATTAAAAACAACCAAGTTGTTATCGTTGTTGTAAGTTGTCTGACCAACCCGCATTGGAGCAGCGTGGTGGAGTATGCTCCATACCCCCTCCGGTTGATTGAGGGGAGGCCTGTGCCCAGCAGTGGGACGTATATAGGCTGTTTTATATATGTTTATGTAAGTTGTTATTGGACCGATTCTCAAAATGTCTGAATTTACAAATTGTTTCGCATTTGGCCACAAGACATGATGTGGTCTATAAAGAGGTAAGACGGACAGGTAAATTCTCAAAAAGACCACTTAGGCAAGAATAGAATAGAAATTGAGTGAAAGAACCTACTTGTGAATGAATAGAATGGGTAGTGTTAGATAGCATTAGACGACAGCGCTGCTGGCCATCTGGTTGACTCCGCAGGTGCCGTCGCCACGGTAGACCCGGTAGTATCCCTGCTCACCCCACGACTTGCCCCAGGAGTTCTTCACGGTCCAGTACGGCAGCTTCTTGTTGAACAACGGGTAATCTGTAGAGAAAAAAAAAACGTTCATTGCAATATGGTCCTAAGGTCTATGCCACATAGACCTATATATTTATTTGTTATATATTTATTTGCATGTATTTATTGTTAAGTTGTATGTATAGTTTGTACCCGCAATCTTTAAATATTTTTTTTTACCTTTTTCCTCACCTTATGGTTGTCTGGAAGAAATCGCTTTAAGCGATAAGGCCGCCATTTGCCATGTACTTAGTTAAGAGACTTTTTGTAATTATTTCTTTTTATTTTGGTGCAATAAAGTGTATTTGTATTGTATTGTATAGAATTAGAAATAATACGTAAATATCCGCTCCCCACCAGTGGCTGAGCTAGGTTTACCTCACCCCCCCCCCCCTCGGTCTTACTTTAGTCTTCAATCGTACGGGCGTCAGACGTTATTCTTATTTTATTATTATTCCCTACGCTGAACTAATATATAAGTTTACTAAAGCAAACGCCAAGTATTCGGTTGCTTTATATATTAAACAAGTTCAGTAATATCGAAATCTGGTAGGGAATCTAATAAATCCTCGCAAGAGACAAGCTAGTTTCAATCCAGGTAAAAAATGGTCTCAATTATTACTATTATCATACATACATCCGCTCCACGTTCCCTTGACAATCGACAAACACAAAACAAAAATCCGCGCAATACAATTTGTATACAAATAATGATAACTAAGCAGGTCTGTTCATTATTATGAAAAACGTACATTGGTATACAATATGACCGATACAATTTCACATATGTTGTGGATAACTGTTGACCCCACTTATCTATAGAGTTCACTAGTACACAAGTGTAAACAAACGTGTAAAAATGAGAGATAAACATCATTTTGATATATCGCACACTAGCTATGCGCCCGCGGCTCTGTTCGCGTGGACTTCGGTTTTAAAATATAGCCTAATAACACCCAGGGGCCTGTTTAATAAAACTTACAATTGTAAATTACAATGACAATTTGATGTACATTGCGGAGTGTGTAATCACGAATATTTTGCAGTTTCACATTAGCTACGTAATGAACACCAAATTGTCGCTGTAATTTACAATTGTAAGTTTTATTAAACAGGCCCCAGCAGGCTCTGCACGGCAATAGCCTTACGACGTCTATCTACGTAGATAGCATTCGCTGAGTTTACTGGTCGGAGCCCTCGATATAATTCGCGCCACGCGCGGCGCGGTTGCCACGCAGACCCTGCTGAACTAATAACGTAGCTTTCTACTGCTACTTTCTACAAACAAGCTAGCTCTCGGCATGTCATGGAAGCAAGCTGCAAAGCCTGCAAAAGATCCTGAGGAGTAGAAAGAAACCTGTTACTCGAGCCCTACATTCCAACAGGGGATAAAAGGATTAGAAGATACTCTTAGTTTAGTGCCTGTCGATTACCCGTCCCTTTCTTTTTCATCGTATAAGAAAATGACAGATACAACTTAAAATTAGATGGCATCTGCAGGAATTGGCAGTTCCTATGAATTTTGCTAACCGCACTTAAGAGATATTGCTCAATAGTAACCCTGACACCAGGCTTGATGACCTCACAGCCCACACGACACGAGAGAAGACCAAAGAGAGAGTTCTTAAGTACCATTATTGTATTATTATATTTTCCATATGACATGTAATATAACTATTACGAAATAAATTAATATGAAGAGAAAACGGCATTTTCTGTTCTGTGATTTCCGCTTATCAATTCACATGAAATTGTTCATGTGAATTTCATCGATACAAAGGTTGATTACTCACTCAATTAAAACTTAATGAACAGAAATAGCATTGTATATTAGTAAATTCGTTTTTTAATTTACACAATAATCATGCGAACGAGATTAAACCGGGCAGGTGACGTCACTAACAGATTGTGTAGTCAAAAATGTTTACGAGATTCTACAAATAAAATTACACGCGTCCCTATCGAATCTTTTATTGATTTACTGCTGAAATTGTGAGTAAAAAAACCCATATAATAAGTTCAGATGCACGTCGCGTTTACATTATGTCACAGAGTAAAGAATAATACTATGTATAGAACGGTAATTAGGTAATTTCCTAGGCCAAAGATAAATTATGAAATTCTGATTACTAAATAAAGACAGATCTAAAGGTGACAAAAAACATTTTTCTTTTTCTATTTAACTTATTTATGAATTTTAATAAACAAAAATGTAATAATAAGTGCGTTATTTTGTCACGTTTTTCTATGATGTCACAGTGAGCTTAAATCATACAAATTCCATAGTAATTTCGTGTTTTGACCTTTAGTAAAAAGTAACTGATTTGACTAGTTAGAAACTAGCCTATTCTCCGCCTCGAACCAAATCGTATCGGGGGCTCTGGGTCTTACTGGTCTTAAATGACCGTAAGCAGCTAAGGAGCTTACTCCTTAGCTGACTACTGGGAGAGCTGACTGTGTCTCGCTCGCACTAACGCGTTAGGCGGCACACGGCAAGAATGAGATTTTTGTATGAAGTGTCCGGGGTGCGCTTATGTATATATTTGATGTAATGTAGGATATAGTAGTCGGTATAATACAAAAATTGATGCAAACCCTAAAAAAATCATAAAATTGCATATTTTGGGCATATTCTTAGGAATCTTCTCTTCTATCGTGTGGGATGTGAGGTGGAGTACCAACCTCATCAACCCTGGTGTCAGGATTGCTATTGAGCCGCCAAAGGCCCTCTTACATCAGTAAGTAGTAACCGGGACCAACGGCTTAACGTGCCTTCCGAAGCACGGATCATCTTACTTTTTGGACAATCAGGTGATCAGCCTGTAATGTCCTAACCAAACTAGGGATCACAAAGTGATTTTTGTGATTTGTCCCCACCGGGATTCGAACCCGGGACCTCCGGATCGTAAGCACAACGCTCAACCACTGGACACCGGGGGTCCAGTAATGGACAGGCGCTGGAAGAAGAAGATATACCTTTTTCACCGTATCCGACGATGAGTACGCCGTGGTCCAAGTTGGTAGGGTTGCACAGCAAGCGCCAGGGGTGAGATATACCGCCCACGTAGAACTGCATGGCATTCGCGTTAATACCTGAAATGACAATCAATTATTAAATAACTTGTAATGCATAACCTGACTGATTCATAAGAAGTGTTGCTGGTGCAGTTTCTTGTCATTTCGTCTCCTCAGCCATAACACCTTGCGATATGACGTAAATTCAAAAATGTTACATTGACCTTCAAGTTTATCCATGATAATTACGTTGGGGAAATGATTCTGATTTCTGATAATGTTTAGTTAAGGTTATATCGGCAGCCAATGAGGTAACCAAAACAATATAGGATCTCCCTCAGCTTAATGCTACGGCATTTAGCACGGGCCGCGACGCAGGGGTTATGGGAGACCTTTGGTGAGCCACGGACATACCAAACTCAATTACCCAATGTCTTGGTGCGACTGCTTCATACGCCAGCGTGAGCTAACAGACGACATGCGGACTCGTGTAATTTAATGCTGAGGGCCTATATCCCTTGTTGTTATGACGATACCAACCACGAAACAGAAGGGGTTGGAAGGGTCAAGTGAGCGCGAAACGCTAATACAAGTATGAGCAAACAGTTCATACTTCAACTTTGCACTCCACTCGTCCGCAAACTTTACGACCCACGGAGCTCCTAATATATTAAAAGGTCGTCTTGTGCATTATAATCTGCAGGGCAAAAAATCAAATATCGACTTCCATTCAAGGAGATCCCTCTTTATCACAAGAACGCTAAAAACCTTAGTATGATCGGCTATTTATCGAAAAATTACTTTTGCATAAGGTATCTTAGGACAAGTAATGATAAAATTGCAGCATATCGCATAAAATATACATTGCCGGTAAAGTGGCTATGGAATTTGAGAAGCAGTAGAGCTATCGTAGTTATCTGTTTGCGGGAGTAGTAGTGAAAGAGAGTGGGGTTGAGCCGGCGACAGCGGTTCTCATACAAAATGCGCGTTAAGGCCTATCCAACCTGTTTCTTCCATTCCATGATAACAACTCACTTACCAATAGAAATAGGGCCATTCTCGACCAGCCACTTGGCCATGTCAGTTTCGTTGGAAGATATGTTGACGGCGCCGCTGATCTGGACTCGCGATAGACTCGCGTTGAAGGCACACTTGTCATCTTCGCCATCGTACGGGTAGTCAGACTCCAACTCTAAACCACCAAGCTGCTCTATTGCTCTGGAAAGATAAAGAAAAACAATACGCTAGAAATCTGTTTCGAAACGTCAAACGGTTCATTCTTCTCCTTTATTCAGTAGGCAACATAGTTACACTTTGAATCGTTTTTTAACGAACGTCTCATCCGCTTAAAACTACAGCAGCTTCTCACAACCTGTATGCGGCTATACAGGTTGTGAGAAGCTAATAAAATGCTACCGTGCGGGTTACAAGGTAGATTACCAACCTCATCAACACTGGTGACAGGGTTATTATTGATCTGCCAGACTACGTACTTACATCAGTAAATAGTAAAGAAAGAAAGAAAGAAAGAAAGAAAGAAAGAAAGAAAGAAACGTTTATTATAAAGGGACACCACAGTAACAAATACAAAACAAATATATAATTACGGGACGGCTCAACGTGCCTTTCGAAACCGGAGCATCTTACTTTCGGACATTCAGGTGATCAGCCTGCAATATCCTAACCAAACAAAGCTCAAACTACTATTCTCACAAAGCGTTTCGCATCGTCCTTCATTATGCGCACTGTCTTCTGTATTTCCGAATGCATATAACCCAGGTGCTTTCAAGGCCAGAGTGAACAGGCACCTTCTCGCTCCATCTTAGGCCTCGTCAATGCCTTCGGGCAAGTCTGGGGCCAAGAGCAAACCCGTCAAAAGTAAAAAAAACACAGATTTAAATAAAATTAATAAATAGGCACTAATGCGGTAATGTTACACATTACAGCACGGGTTTTGTTTATCGCGTTTAGGTATTACACTCTTTAAGTATTATAGCTAATATCGGTGCAATAAACGCTAGTTTACAAGGAAGTATATTATATTGCATTATTAATTTGATAAGTAAACATTTAATTCATAATATAGTATTGAAATCCGGTTGTTGAATATAACATGATAAAAATGTAAAAAAGCCTTCGTGGTCTCGTGGTTAGAGCGTTATGCTCACGATCTGGAGGTCCGAGTTTGATTACCGGTGGGGACAATGTCGAAATCACTTTGTGAGACTGTCCTATTTGATAAGAAGTTTACAGGCTTGAATCACCTGATTGTCTGAAAATTAAGATGATTTCGTGTTTCGGAGGGCACGTTAAGCCGTTGGTCCCGGCTGTTAGCCGTAAAAACACCTCCACGAACCCGCAGTGGAGCTTGGATGGAGCATAATCGATACCCCTCCGGTTGATTGAGGGGACGCCTGTGCCCAGCAGTGGGACGTATAGGTAGTATTGGCTGTTTATGTTTTATGTTACGCATGTTTCTGATAAAAATGTAATAAAGTGACTATGACGAAATGAATCCGACTTGCTTTTTTTCTTTACTTTATTCCACTACTTATTTAATTTAATAATGTTATGGATTTTGAGTAGCGGAAAGATTTACTTTAACCATGATTACATGCATAACAACCATATCCGAATTTTGACACGCTTTCATTTTACATTACTCACAGACATTTAATCAATATTGTCGTAAAAAAGTCGTAAAGTCCTATTCCGGAAATTGTTTTTTTTTTTAATTTTAATTCCTCTTATCCTTGAAGTAATGTACGGAGTATATCTATAATATATTATGTACGATTTCAAACGCTACTTATCAGCTGATGAAGAAAACCAAACCATAACATCTTTAGACAGACCTCTACACTATGAAAAACAAAAAAAAACAACCATTAGTAAAACAAATAAATATACAGGGTGTATTCAGTGACATCACTAGAAATCGAATCCAGGATCTCTGGTGGTCAAGCTTTCTAGCCATTACACCACAGAGGCTTCTATCAGCTCGATACCTTTACACAAGGGTTGGTGAAATCAGTTACTAGACTAACTTTACATCCTACACGAGAAGAAAATTACAACAAAGGTTACATGCTCAGTGTTCTTTTTGTTGATCTGCGGGCTGAGCACCGTAAGCGTGCGACTATTTCCCGCCTCGACATACGTCACCCGTCACTCTCTCACAGTACTGCACAGAAAGAGACAGATGATCTCTGTCACAGCGAGAAAGAGTCGCGTGCTTACGGTGCTAAGCTAACTGAAAACGATAATAAAATCCCCGATTCACGGTGAATAAAAACACTGATAATCTTTTAATACTTGACATTGGCACAAAGCAACACTAGTGCCATAAAAAAAAAACACTGATGTGCCGTTCCCGAGAATATTCCCAAAGTGGGAATGTTCCCATTGTAAAAACACTTTACTAGTAGTAAAGACACTTGACTGTTTTTTTTTTTTTTCAAATTGTTCTTTCTTGTACTATAAATAAACAAAAAAGAAATGATTATCACGTGCTCAGCGACGAAGGAAAACATCGTGAGGATACCCACAAAAAAATTCGGAGGTATGTGGTAACCTGTATTGGGCTGGTTTTGCCTTCGCGGGTTGGAAGATCAAACAGGCAGTCGCTTCTATAAAAAAAGCGGACCTGTCAAATCTTCAGGTTAGGTAAGCGGACCCTGTGAAAAACGGGATAATGCTAGGTAGATGATGCTCTTTCTTGTACTTTCGTCTTATATCCCTAAAGGTTAGGTATTGAAACTCATTTTACATGATATTTCATTTTTACTGTCAGGAACGTTCCCAAATTGGGAACATTGCCGGTTACGGCACATGACTGCAAATGACACATATTAAGTAGTTAGAGGTACGTCATCGGACATAAAGCAAACATACATTATAAAGGAAAACAACGTATTAACTCATAGTAAAACTATTTGTGGAACTTCCTAACGTTTGATACTTCAACTGAAATAACTACGTACATATACAGATAGTATTATTTTATGAACTTAAGTTGCTCATCCTCTTGAGCGAAATCGGAGCGTCGGGATTTACGGATTGCTGTACTTAAGGGTGGTGGCACCATCGCTCAGAAACATGATGGCGTAAGTATAGCCACACAATTCGATGATCGAAATTATTATTTTTGACATAGATAAACTAAGCTAAATGAGCTCTACACCTTTTTGCCGACGGCCTCCGTGGTCCAGTGGTTGAGCGTTGGGCTCACGATCCGGGGGTCCCGGGTTCGAATCCCGGTGGGGACATATCAAAAATCACTTTGTGATCCCTAGTTTGGTTAGGACATTACAGGCTGATCACCTGATTGTCCAAAAAGTAAGATTATCCGTGCTTCGGAAGGCACGTTAAGCCGTTGGTCTCGGTTACTACTTACTGATGCAAGTAAGTAGTCGTTACATGAGCCATGTCAGGGGCCTTTGGCGACTCAATAATAACCCTGACACCAGGGTTGATGAGGTTGGTAATTCACCTTACAACCCACACGATAGAAGAAGACCTTTTTGCCACTACTTGAAGGTCTGGAGAACCTACAAACAATAAAAAATATTATAAATCCTTCCTATTTTCTTCAGGTTTAATCTGCGTCCGAATGGTGTGGCTACACTTACGCCATCTATTGTCGCTGAGCGAGATCGCATCGCCACTCGCCAGCTATGTTTCAGTCCCATGTAATAGCGGGCGAGCCAATTGCCATTAGCCGGGCACATATCCTGGAAACCGCGTGATATCAATTATCTACGATCCAACCTTGAACTCTAACTCATAAAGTCGGATTCAGTGGTTTAGGGCCCGAGCTATCACGGAATCTAGTTTTATTGAAACATAGAACCCGTTCAGCTGCTTGTCTTCCCGGGCATATCGTAAAAACCGACAGAGGGATTGTGTCTTCTAACATGATGGACTATTGTTATGGGCGATAGGCTGATCCCTTATCACCCTAAGGTTTATCATATCCAGCTTACGACATCGTATCAACAGTGGCTGCAAGTTGTCTTTGATTACTTGTGGCTCTGCCCACCCCATTAACGCTCCGAATGCTCCGATTCTGGTGCAGTGACCGAGCATCTTTACAGCGAGGAATTTGGTTATCACTTTGTTTACGTTTACGAAACTGTAAATACCCAACAATGTAAGGTATTTCAATGCGACATACGACATAACACTAGGCAAATGTAAAACAGCGGGAATTCTTGGAAATCACGTCCCATTAAGTGGTGATAAAAAAATGTACCGTAGGTAATAACAAGCGTTTGTGAGACTGTCCTTTGTTTGTTTGGCTGAACACAGAATCATCTTTCTGTTTTGGACAATAACCGGTAAAGTCCTAGTTACAGGTTAAATCGCCTGATTGTCCAAAACAGTAAGATGATTCTGTGTTCAGAAGGCACGTTAAGCTCTATATCCGCTCCGGTTGATTGAGAGGAGACATGTGCCCAGCAGTACGACGGTTATTTAAATGTCCATTCATAGCATAAATTGAGCTCACGACTATATACCAACGGTGTGGGGGTGGAGGTACATCCATCGCAAGATGAACTAAGAACCCACACCTCACGCAACATTCTGCATAGCAATGAAAGTAAAATAATAAACAGGTACGAAAAGGTGCAAAAGTCCAATCAGTTTCATGCAAAGTAATAAACTATCTGGTTGCACTTAAGACCTCCTGGATACATGTCGTTTCTGAAATAGACCAAAAACACCTACAAAAACATAAATTTCATAATTATGACAACTAATGGTTCATTTCACCACTGATTACAAATAATTCGCTGAGCTCAGTGACTGAACTTTTGCTCTTCGATTGTACCTTAGGTTAACCGATGATTTTCACAAATATCAAAAGTTCCAATCCATATAGAACCACACACGGAAAGAAAATGTTAGAATGTTCCATGCTGTATGACGTCACAGAATACATAAAAATACTATGTTTATGTAGAAAGGACTCTCGGCCTCGTCCTTCGATTCGAGCTAGGAGCGAGCGACGCCCTGAGCCGAAGTACGCATCCTCAGGCCTATTGTCTTTTTTGTACCGGGTGAGAGCTCTCCCGAGCTCCCCATGTGAACGAGTAAGTACTTAGTTAATGCCGTCTGCGGCAAACAATAAGTCATGTCAACATGCATATGCGTAAGATAGAGACCAAGGAATTCCACTTACTACGACCCTGACACACCACTTTAGCTTCTACCACTCTCATCAGACTACATGTAAGCTCACCGGAGAGTAACCTCGACCTGGCCTTTCTTTAAAACATCCTGGATCTGATCACGGTAAGGTAATCCTCGTCCAATTACACCGGTATTATAAATCTTTTTCGTAAGCCTACTTTCATTCATTCTCTTTCCGTGTCCGAATCATCCGAGCATCCCTTTCTCAATTAATAATAGACACAAACAATATTTAATAATGAACAAGGTGTACCTGTAAGCATTGTCCGGCAGACCACCGTTGCAGCCGTGATCCAGAGTGTCACAATCCACCAACTCTTGTTCCGACAGCGACACCAGTTTTCCAGTATGCTTCTTCCACTGACCTTCGATATTGCCTGCTCAGCGATCATGTAAAAAATGATATGTATTTTTTATAATAAACCGAATTTCTTGTAGATATAGGCATCGTCAAAACAGTTAAAATTGTTGGACAATTAGGAGATGTACAATATTGCAATTAGATATTTGCTCATATAAAAATAAGTGCGCAATGCGTCATATAACAAGTTTGCTGCTCTGGATGAATGGCTTCAATACGGCCTTTATTACCAATCCCCAAGCTATTAAAACTGCAAGCGGACTGGTTGGATGCAGTGATTATATTATTATATTTATTGTGCTATTTATGCTAGTTTGATCTGAATATAGCAAGCTGTAATCGCCAGATAGACTAATCGAATTTACGACCCACACGGAAGGCGTGATTTATGAATTAAGGTCTACATAACTCAAAGACTAGTAGAAATATTATGGTATATGGTAAAATGGTAAAGTAATATGGTAAATATGGTATATACCTGTAACACTGAATGCCCAGCAACTGCCACACGCGCCTTGATCTTTGACCTCCGTGACGGCGTCGTAGTCCCTCCAGTCGAACTCTGTCGGCACCTGCAGCGCTGGTATCTCCGCTTGAGGCATCGGCACTTGGTTCTCATCTCTAAGAGACTGATCCAAGCCCAAGAACTTGCTCTTGAATTCTTCATACGACAAATCTGCAAAACGAGTCACCGCATACCGAGCCGTGCCTTGTTCATATATATTCAGTTCGTGAATCTTTTTAACGTTGTTTTTAAATATTTGGAAACGTTTCTGCAATTCACTGCGAGAATTAATATAATCAGGTTTATGCGTCGTCAAAAAGTGGTGGAACAGTTGCTCTGCTTGTATTTGATGGAAAACGTCGTCAGTTGCCCCGTCCTGGTAGTCACAAGTAACCCTGTAACTTGGCGGGTGACTTGTCCACGGCCGCAGCCAGATGTTTACTCGGCAGAACCTGTGCAATCCGTACTCATTGACTAGTTTGCAATTCTCCTCCTCCGATAATGCCATGCAATCTGTATATCCAACCTCTAATTTCATTCGATAGTGCATACCGGCTATCATTTGCGTTTCTAAAGTAAATATTCTTACTACTTTCTGCCTTCGCGGATGCGGGTATTTATATTCTATTCTTTTTAAAGCTTCATTTGCCAAAGCTGTGGCGCCTTCGGCACTTTCAAATTCCATGTTGGCCTCTAGAGGTGTTTCATCGTCATCACAATTTACTTGAATGTCTTTTCCATTGTCTATCCATAATCTTTCTCTTATTTGCGAAACGCAGTGTCTTCTCGGCAGATGTTCTAAGAATTCGCAATTTGTAATGTTGTCGACCCATTCGTATTTTAAACAGTTTGTGTAACCAACATCAAAGTCTATAGTGGTCAATTTCCCTGAGTCAACTTTACTGGAAAAGCTGTTTATCAACAGAACTCTCTGTTTGTACCTGTGCACAGAAACTCCTTCCAATTTTTCTAAGGACTCTTCTACCAGTTTTTGTATTTGCAAATCTTCAGCAGTAGCATTAGTTGATGTTATTGGAATACTCCTCCTCTTACGCGGTGAGGTTGGATTGGAACAAGAAACATTGACATAATTTATTTGTCTAGTGTTAGGTGTTAAATATATATCTGAATGACATTTCCTTAATGGTATCGCTTCATTTACAGTACACGCTACTGTGTCATCCAATTCTTTTTGACTCTTTGAACAATTAGTGTCAGCGATTAGGTACATCAATTTTACCGGCTTCGCGTAGTCAAGGGTGGGTTGCATATATGACTCACCAGCTGATACGACGTAAGAAGAGCCTGGGGCTCTATTGAGCACAAGTAGAGATGCATATAATAAATCATGTTTTAAGTAACCAGTCACTTCCAACCATTCCAAAGGCTGGTCGTCGCAAATAACGTTAACATGACTAATAATCAACTCATCTTCCGGAGTAGGGAAAATCCGAGCGTGGCATATTTTATGATTTTGTCCTTCTATTTCGACACATTGTGGTAATTCATTCTCTTCCTCACCACGCATGCAGTAAGTCTTGGCAACTTCGAAAAACATTCGAACCATTGAAGTATCCATATGCGTGGACTGCCGAATGTCGTGAATTGTAACTAGTTTATATAAGTTATGAATATCAGATTGTTGATTGAGTCTGCCCACAGCACGATCTGCATAATAATACTTAAGATCGTCATCAATATACCCATCGTCAGGGGTTTGTCGCTTTCCCCTCTCCATCCACTCTTTCTCCTCCTCTAGTATCATGTTAGCTCTACGACTGTTTCCATTTTGTTTTTTACATTTTATATCCATTTCTTTTCTGAAACTTGTATCCGAAAACAATGGGATTTCTGCGTGACAACTCAACAAAATTCTAGGGTTTGTTAATTCACAATTACTACTGTTAGGATGCAGGTTTCTCAAACATTTAGTTTCCACAGCTGTAAAATCTAGTTTCTTAACTAATCCACCCTGTCGTAAAATAGCATGATGTATTTTAAAAACCTTATATAGTTTTTCAGCATCTTGAATATTTTCATATGTCCTTAACACTTTTTCTGCTAAAAACATATTTTCTTTATCGTTACGATCTCTCGCATTCATTTGGCTTGGCATACTACGTGTCTTCCTTTGATCAGTATCAGAATCATCATCATCTTCGCCACTTACATCAGAATTACAATTAACATTAATATTCTTCCGTTTTAGCCAAGGACGATGCCATATTTCTGCTCGACAATAAAGATAAATGTTTTTAACTACGTCACAAACGTCCAAATTCGATGCGTTTAAAGGACATTTTGTCGGGGCAGCTATGTAATCAATTTTATATAATACTCCAGATACAACTTGTGTAACCACATGTTTTACTTCCAATAATTTATGGCTAAATTCACTCTTTTGGGCACGTTGATAGTGGCGCAAAGATTCTAGAGCCAATTCTCTGTATTCGTCTTTACTCGGATCTTGTTCTTGTTGACCGCCGGATTTTCTATTAGAACGTCTTGATCTATCTTCAATTTTATTACTCAATGAATTACTCTTCAAATTGCTAATTGCTAAATCTAAGGATCTCCTATTTCTGGAGTTACTAGGGACACAATTTACAGTGATTTCTTTCTTCTTCAGCCAGGGTTGTTCCCAGATCTCTGAATGGCAAGTTAATGTATTGGCTGTACTCTGAACCTCGCAGTTGGACGCTGTTGGTTGGCCGTTGCTATCAACAACACAGTTAGTAGGTGCTACTGTGAAATCGATTCGCGTTTTAGTTCCAGACACTACCTGGGTGGTAACTTTATTTATTTTGATAATTTTATGGTATTGAGTTGTACCCGACGATACAAGATATTTACTCAGAGACTCTTTAGCCAACTGACTATACTCCGCATTATTTGGGTCTTGTTCTTGCTGCCCTCCAAGTAACTGCCTCTTCTTCCTAGAGTTACTAGGGATACAATTCACAGTGATGTCTTTCTTCTTTAGCCAGGGTTGTTCCCAGATCTCTGAATGGCATGTTAATGTGGCTGTACTCTGAACTTCGCAGTTGGACGCTGCTGGTTGACCATTGCTGTCTACAACACAGTTAGTAGGTGCTACTGTGAAGTCAATTCGCGTATTAGATCCAGACACCACCTGAGTGGTAACTTTATTGATTTTAATAATTTTATGGTATTGAGTTGTACCTGATGATACAAGATATTTACTAAGAGATTCTTCAGCCAACTGTCTGTACTCCGCATTATTTGGGTCTTGTTCGTACTCCCCTCCAGCTACCTGTCTTTTCTTCCTGGAGTTACTAGGGATACAATTCACAGTGATGTCTTTCTTCTTTAGCCAGGGTTGTTCCCAGATCTCTGAATGGCATGTTAATGTGTTGGCTGTACTCTGAACTTCGCAGTTGGACGCTGTTGGTTGGCCGTTGCTATCAACAACACAGTTAGTAGGTGCTACTGTGAAATCGATTCGCGTTTTAGTTCCAGACACTACCTGGGTGGTAACTTTATTTATTTTGATAATTTTATGGTATTGAGTTGTACCCGACGATACAAGATATTTACTCAGAGATTCTTTAGCCAACTGACTATACTCCGCATTATTTGGGTCTTGTTCTTGCTGCCCTCCAAGTAACTGCCTCTTCTTCCTAGAGTTACTAGGGATACAATTCACAGTGATGTCTTTCTTCTTTAGCCAGGGTTGTTCCCAGATCTCTGAATGGCATGTTAATGTGGCTGTACTCTGAACTTCGCAGTTGGACGCTGCTGGTTGACCATTGCTGTCTACAACACAGTTAGTAGGTGCTACTGTGAAGTCAATTCGCGTATAAGATCCAGACACCACCTGAGTGGTAACTTTATTGATTTTAATAATTTTATGGTATTGAGTTGTACCTGACGACACAAGATATTTACTCAGAGATTCTCCAGCCAACTGAATAAACTTTTCATTGTTTGGGTCTTGTTCGTACTCCCCTCCAGCTACCTGTCTTTTCTTCCTGGAGTTACTAGGGATACAATTCACAGTGATTTCTTTCTTCTTTAGCCAGGATTGTTCCCAGATCTCTGAATGGCATGTTAATGTGTTGGCTGTACTCTGAACTTCGCAATTGGACGCTGTTGGTTGGCCGTTGCTGTCTACAACACAGTTAGTAGGGGCTACTGTGAAGTCAATTCGCGTCATCGATCCAGCTACTACTTGAGTGGTGACTTTATTGATTTTGATAATTTTATGGTACTGAGTTGTACCTGATGATACAAGATATTTACTAAGAGATTCTTCAGCCAACTGTCTGTACTCCGCATTATTTGGGTCTTGTTCGTACTCCCCTCCAGCTACCTGTCTTTTCTTCCTGGAGTTACTAGGGATACAATTCACAGTGATGTCTTTCTTCTTTAGCCAGGGTTGTTCCCAGATCTCTGAATGGCATGTTAATGTGTTGGCTGTACTCTGAACTTCGCAGTTGGACGCTGTTGGTTGGCCGTTGCTGTCTACAACACAGTTAGTAGGTGCTACTGTGAAGTCAATTCGCGTATTAGATCCAGACACCACCTGAGTGGTAACTTTATTAATTTTAATAATTTTATGGTATTGAGTTGTACCTGACGACACAAGATATTTACTCAGAGATTCTTCAGCCAACTGTCTGTACTCCGCATTATTTGGGTCTTGTTCGTACTCCCCTCCAGCTATCTGTCTCTTCTTCCTAGAGTTATTAGAGGTACAATTTACAGTGATTTTTTTATTCTTTAGCCAGGGTTGCTCCCAGATCTCCGAATGGCATGTTAATGTATTGGCTGTACTCTGAACCTCGCAGTTGGACGATGTTGGTTGTCCGTTGCTGTCTACAACACAGTTAGTAGGGGCTACTGTGAAGTCAATTCGCGTCATCGATCCAGCTACTACTTGAGTGGTGACTTTATTGATTTTGATAATTTTATGGTACTGAGTTGTACCTGATGATACAAGATATTTACTAAGAGATTCTTCAGCCAACTGTCTGTACTCCGCATTATTTGGGTCTTGTTCGTACTCCCCTCCAGCTACCTGTCTTTTCTTCCTGGAGTTACTAGGGATACAATTCACAGTGATGTCTTTCTTCTTTAGCCAGGGTTGTTCCCAGATCTCTGAATGGCATGTTAATGTGTTGGCTGTACTCTGAACTTCGCAGTTGGACGCTGTTGGTTGGCCGTTGCTGTCTACAACACAGTTAGTAGGTGCTACTGTGAAGTCAATTCGCGTATTAGATCCAGACACCACCTGAGTGGTAACTTTATTGATTTTAATAATTTTATGGTATTGAGTTGTACCTGACGACACAAGATATTTACTCAGAGATTCTCCAGCCAACTGAATATACTTTTCATTGTTTGGGTCTTGTTCGTACTCCCCTCCAGCTACCTGTCTTTTCTTCCTGGAGTTACTAGGGATACAATTCACAGTGATTTCTTTCTTCTTTAGCCAGGATTGTTCCCAGATCTCTGAATGGCATGTTAATGTGTTGGCTGTACTCTGAACTTCGCAATTGGACGCTGTTGGTTGGCTGTTGCTGTCTACAACACAGTTAGTAGGGGCTACTGTGAAGTCAATTCGCGTCATCGATCCAGCTACTACTTGAGTGGTGACTTTATTGATTTTGATAATTTTATGGTACTGAGTTGTACCTGATGATACAAGATATTTACTAAGAGATTCTTCAGCCAACTGTCTGCACTCCGCATTATTTGGGTCTTGTTCGTACTCCCCTCCAGCTACCTGTCGTTTCTTCCTGGAGTTACTAGGGATACAATTCACAGTGATTTCTTTCTTCTTTAGCCAGGATTGTTCCCAGATCTCTGAATGGCATGTTAATGTGTTGGCTGTACTCTGAACTTCGCAATTGGACGCTGTTGGTTGTCCGTTGCTGTCTACAACACAGTTAGTAGGGGCTACTGTGAACTCAATTCGCGTCATCGATCCAGCTACTACTTGAGTGGTGACTTTATTGATTTTGATAATTTTATGGTACTGAGTTGTACCTGATGATACAAGATATTTACTAAGAGATTCTTTAGCCAACTGAATATACTCCGCATTATTTGGGTCTTGTTCTTGCTGCCCTCCAAGTAACTGCCTCTTTTTCCTAGAATTACTAGGGATACAATTCACAGTGATGTCTTTCTTCTTTAGCCAGAGTTGTTCCCAGATCTCTGAATGGCATGTTAATGTGGCTGTACTTTGAACTTTGCAGTTGGACGCTGTTGGTTGGCCGTTGCTATCTACAACACAGTTAGTAGGTGCTACTGTGAAGTCAATTCGCGTCTTAGATCCAGACACCACCTGAGTGGTAACTTTATTGATTTTAATAATTTTATGGTATTGAGTTGTACCTGACGACACAAGATATTTACTTAGAGATTCTTCAGCCAACTGTCTGTACTCCGCATTATTTGGGTCTTGTTCGTACTCCCCTCCAGCTATCTGTCTCTTCTTCCTAGAGTTATTAGAGGTACAATTTACAGTGATTTCTTTCTTCTTTAGCCAGGGTTGTTCCCAGATCTCTGAATGGCATGTTAATGTGTTGGCTGTACTCTGAACTTCGCAGTTGGACGCTGTTGGTTGGCCGTTGCTGTCTACAACACAGTTAGTAGGTGCTACTGTGAAGTCAATTCGCGTTTTAGATCCAGACACCACCTGAGTGGTAACTTTATTGATTTTGATAATTTTATGGTATTGAGTTGTACCTGACGATACAAGATATTTACTAAGAGATTCTTCAGCCAACTGTCTGTACTCCGCATTATTTGGGTCTTGTTCGTACTCCCCTCCAGCTATCTGTCTCTTCTTCCTAGAGTTACTAGGGATACAATTCACAGTGATGTCTTTCTTCTTTAGCCAGGGTTGTTCCCAGATCTCTGAATGGCATGTTAATGTGTTGGCTGTACTCTGAACTTCGCAATTGGACGCTGCTGGTTGACCATTGCTGTCTACAACACAGTTAGTAGGGGCTACTGTGAAGTCAATTCGCGTCATCGATCCAGCTACTACTTGAGTGGTGACTTTATTGATTTTGATAATTTTATGGTACTGAGTTGTACCTGATGATACAAGATATTTACTAAGAGATTCTTCAGCCAACTGTCTGTACTCCGCATTATTTGGGTCTTGTTCGTACTCCCCTCCAGCTACCTGTCTTTTCTTCCTGGAGTTACTAGGGATACAATTCACAGTGATTTCTTTCTTCTTTAGCCAGGGTTGTTCCCAGATCTCTGAATGGCATGTCAATGTATTCGCTGTACTCTGAACTTCGCAGTTGGACGCTGCTGGTTGGCCGTTGCTATCTACAACACAGTTAGTAGGGGCTACTGTGAAGTCAATTCGCGTCAAAGATCCAGCTACCGCCTGAGTGGTAACTTTATTGATTTTGATAATTTTATGGTACTGAATTGTACCCGATGATACAAGATATTTACTCACAGATTCTTCTGCTAGCTTTTGATATTTAGGATCATTTATATCTTTCGACATTTTTCCACCGGGAACTTGCCTTTTTCTCCTGAATTTCTTTTCGTCAACTTGACAGTTTACATTGAGCGTTCTGCTGTGTAACATTGTATTTACCAATATGTCAGCAAGACAATTTAAATAATCGCCAGATTTCAGTACTTCACAATGTGGAGAACTAGGCTGGCCGTTTCGCATCTGGCAAGTGGTCGGCGCTGCCAGAAAATCAATCTTCGTTAGCTCTTGCTCCGAATTCAGTTTTGTTTTTATTTTTTCCACCTGAACAACTTTATAATGTTGTTCAATACCATAAGTCAACAAGTAATGTGTTAAAGAGCCTTCAGCTAGTTCGAAATATTTAGAATCATTTGGATTTTTATCTAATTCGTTGCCTTTAATTTCTATGCTTCTCTTTAGTCTATTCTTTCCGTCTTTAACGTCACATGTAACAGAGATTTCTTTACTATTTATCCAAGGTCTTTCCCATATCTTAGAATGACAAGATATGACATCAGCACCAGTTTCCACTTCACAATTAGTTTCAATCGGCTGTCCTATATCATTTACGTGACAATTGGTAGGAGAAATGCGGAAGTCGATCTTTGATAGTTTTCCGGCAACAACTTGAACGCTCACGTTATCTAATTGAATTAATTGATAATGCCGATTATTTCCAGACGTTTTGAGGTATTTTTGTAAAGACTCTTGTGCCAGAGCAGAGTATTCTGGATCGTCAATATTTTTCTGTAGTGGCCCTCCAACAAAATTTGTATTAGGATCAGTGTTTCTTTTTTTTCGAAGTTTTATTTGATCGTTTCCTGCAGTGACGTTTAATGTGTCATCACATATTACTTTGACTTGTCTTCCTTCGTCTAACCAAGTTCTTTCCCAAACTTCCACTGTACATTTTCTAAGAGGTTCATTCTCTAATAGTTTGCATAGGTTTAGATCTTCTTTAAATTCATTAGTACACTCGGTATAGCCAACGGTAAACAAAACGTTCATCAATTGACCAGAAATAAGTTGCATTGAAACGGATTGTACTTCAACAAGTTTTTGTTTATTATTTCTGTTAGATTTCATTTCCAAATATTGTAAAGCTTCCTGAATTACTTCTGATACTTGTGGGTCATCATTTATTGTTTTTCCTTTCATAAAATTATACTTTACTTCGGAAGAATTTGAATATGTCTCATCAACTGGCCTTTCAGTGCAGTCGTAAGCAATTTTTTTTCCTTGTAGCCACTTTTTTTCGTGAATTTCAATATCACATATCTTAGATCCTAGATTTGGAAGGGCTGTGCAATTAATTCTCTTAAAAATTGGCACTGTCTTGTTACAATCAGTAAATTCAACCTCCAATGTAATTTTTGTTAAAATTCCTGAAGCTCGTTGTGTTCCAGCGTTAAATATGTTTTTGAATCTAAAAGCATAGGGACTCAACGATTCTACATCCATTTGTTTTATAGCATCGTTAATCAATTTCAAGAGTATAGGATCATCCTTTTGGACGCTCTTAAATTTCCCTAATGCTTCATTAGTTTCGTCATAGCAGAAAGTATGTAATACCGATGGCTTTGCACCATCCATCGAAACAATTCCGTTACAAATTTTTACTTCCTTATACTTTTTTTTACATTTAACGTTGTCACATGGAATGGCCACTCTAGCTTGAATATAGAAATAACGTAAATTACTTTCAAATTCTTCTTCTGCACCTAAAACGTCACTCAGAACTCTTGTTTTAACTTCTATGTCCATTTCATTAAGATAATCTACCATAAGTTGTGCTAGAGAATGTACAAAACGAGCACTTTGAATTTTCTTCCTCATATTTTGAAAACTTTCTACTAGTGATAGAGTTTGTAAGTCAGCGCCATAATCTCTTTTATTTCTAGCAGTATCAATTTCATCAGCTTTAGAACCATATCCAGCAAAGTCAAAAAAATTCATTAGGTCATCGATAGCTTTCTTTTTATCATCAGTAAAGACATCACTATCCCGTAATGAAGATTTTTGGAATGATGCAGAATTATCGGATACTTTAACTTGTAACTTAAGTTGTTCTTCTTTATTGTCCGAAGTTGGTGAAGTACTTGAAACCGTGTCAGGATTAACCGAATTATGCTGTTTATTTAAAGCATTACGCGGTATTATTTGATCCTCCAAATCTCTCATCTGCTCATCAGTAAGAGTCTTTTCTACTGTTGGTTGAGCTTGTACGTCACTATTTGTCCTGACTTTAACAATGTTATCAGATTCGGCACTTGAAATATGATTGTCGTTAGGAATTCCCGATGGCTCTGTGGTTTCATTCGCATTGCTCTCTGTATAATAATTCCATTCTATCGGTGCAGGACTGCCATCATCACCGAACAGCCACTCTTCAGTACAATTGTTAGCGAGGATAGCTCGAAACTTTGACCCGTCAGGTAATCGCTGCCACGGCTTTTCTAAAATCGACACTTGGCAGATTTGTTGGAATTTACACGATTCAGTTTCAGTTGTTGAACAGTTGTTATAATCGACAGTAGACGTTAAAATAAATCTTACTCCACCTGTTACCTGAAACCGGAGTTATGCGTAAGTATTTACAAGTTATTGTGAGATATAGTCGCATATTGAAATGTAGCTTACCTGGACTTGCCTTTCTACAGTTAGGACTTTATCTAGGACATGCCGTGTGTTGGGTTCATGCCTGTTGAGCTGTATGACACCCAAGTTGGCTAACTCCTGGACACCGGGTGCGGTAGGGTCAACACGTGACGAACAACCAATGCAAGGCGCAGGACCCTCCCGGCGAACTGCGATGAATTGCTCTCCAGAAGTGACCTATAACATTTTTTCCCTCACATGTGTTATAAGTGCTCTTTACAAAGGCAAGCCATCAAATAACATGTTTAAAACGTAGTATAATATATCAACGAAACAAAGAAAGTTTGTTTAAGTTTGTGAGATATGCACCGGACGCTTTTACATTCTTTAGATGGCTGTTTGTAATTAAGACATTCATCGAATCCGTAAGAAATTTAGTATGTCGTATAAGCCATCAAATTGCTATATTTTTAGAATTGTGACCCTTGTTTTACCAAAGCAAATGACATTTTAATTTATCAATAGATGAGTCAGGTGTCGCTGATTATTCAATAGTCACGAAGTTAGAAAAACCAATCGGTTATTCTTACAAAGCCGTTAAAGATGAAATATTGAATTAGTTTTGCTAGGTAGCTACTGACAGAGGGCAGCAGTAACTGTCAGTATTATTCAGAGGCGGAAGACAGGAGTCCAGTACAGCTTTGAAAATGATTACTCTGGGCGCCATCCCACTCGCGTCAGACACAGTACCTACTACGGGGCGGAAAGCAAGAGGGAAACCACTGCCCTATTTTCCCCTAAAGAGCAGAATGGAGAATGCTACACCGACAAGAGCGTGGCTCTTACATTAGTGATGATGAGGTAGATACTATGGAGATGAAATATTTAATACATAACTAGTTTCGTTACTATTGATATCTTTTATTTAAAGTCAACGTAACTTTAAAATGCGGTAGTTGATGTTTATTCATATAATAACAGCTCACAAATAATAGAAAAATATTTTTATTAATCGAGAACATTTTCTTCCGAACCCCAGCATTACTTAGGAGGTAAAGGAGGTAATTTATATTCATTTACATTTATAGTAGGTATACAGGGAGATATGAAACAAAACTTAAACGGCGTAAAAAGATAATTAATTGCTAATAGCAGTCATAACTATTGGTCAAACTACCTTTTGTTAATTGTAAATGTGTATGTGTGTTACTAAGTATGTATATGTATTTATATATTGTCCATGATGTAATAGTCTATACCTATTTATGGATAAGGAAAATGTAGTACAATTAAATATTGTATACATTTGACCACATGTAGCTTTGCTTCATAATATATATATATATATTTCGTTTTTTTTTTGTTTAGACATGACTTATTGTAGATTTGCCGCAGATGGCATTAACCACTTGGCCGGACAAATGGGGAGCGCTGAGGGCTCTCACCCGGTACAAAATTTAAGACAACAGGCCTGAGGGTGCCCAGTTGGGCGCGAACTTCGGCTCAGGGCTTCGTAAGAGGGGATCATATTTGAAAGAATTAATCGACTCTAGTGGGTCGATAGCGGTAAGCGCCGAATGAGGGAAATCGTCAACCACGCCAGCGGGGTCCACATATAAGGAGCTGAACTGTAAATATTCGTTTATTATTACTTGGAAAAAATAAAAACGTAAAAAAATAGATTATATAGATCCTGAATAGCAATTTTTTTATAACAACTTTTATGTTAATATGTGTGCCGTAATTTGAAACATGCATTAAATAACTTGCTATATTTTCCACAGAACAAACAGAAGCTCATAACATAAGCTCACGATTATCCCAATTGGGGTAGTCAGAGGTACGTCCATTGCAAGATGAACTAAGTACCCACACCTCTCCGAGCTTCCTATTAGACCAACCTATAGGTGGTGAGCCGTATCGTAAACATAACAATATTTCTTTTCTTTTTTACTTACTGAATTATTCATCTGCACCTCGTTATCCAGTTCCACTGGTCCTCTTGACATTGTCGTTAGGTCGGTAACAAGCTCCTCCATATTATCCGTGCTTGTCTCGATGTAGTTCGTACATTGAGCGGTAGATACTGTTGGGTCCTGTTCTGCTTCATACTTCACGGTAGCAGTGCAGTTTAAACTCTTTGATATGTACACGTTGTTTGCTTCGGAGGCGCGTACCTTTACCTCAACAAGGTACTCATTGTTGGGCTGCGATAAACAAAAGAGCATCATCAATATAAGTGCTGCTGGAATGAGGATAAAAACTACAAGCTCAAATTATAGGTGGCAGCACTGTTGAATGTTCCTAAACATAGGGTGGTATTAATAAACGAATCTCAGCTGAGACTGCCCTCAAGATCATGCTCAAGTCTCTGTTTTTATATGGGAACTTTCACAATGACATGATCTCGAGGACCGTCTCGAAGCTGAGATTAGTTTATTAATACCACCCTTACAGTTCTCCATGGCCCCGATTCCTGCACACTCCTAATTTTATTTTAAGTTATACCCGTCATTTTCTTGTCCGCCGAAATGGAAAGGGACAGATTATTGACAATTGTTAATTTTAAAATGTATGTATAGCCCGGAATAAAATAGGTATCTCGCTGATATGAAAACCGTTTGACGTGTGCTGTCAACTTAATTCTGTCGGGTTATTTGCCAATATAAAATTTTGGGTGGGTTCTTTTAAATATCTGCCTAAAATTGACGTGTGTGTGTTCCATAAATTTTATGCCCGTCCCTTTCCTTTTCGGCGGATATGAAAATGACAGGTATAACTTAAAATAAAATTTGATGCTGTGTACTGGAATCAGGACTACTGTTCAGCTAAAATTCGTGCTACGAAAAAGAAAAACAGCCAGTTGGAAAGAGGCAGTTTTGATTGAAAATAAGTTTTTCTAAGACTTCTTCCACATCGTCAGTTACCGTCAGGTGAGATTGTGGTCAAACGCGAACCTATTTTATAAAAAAAAATACAAGAGCAGTTCCATTATCGGAAACGGTTAGCTCACGGTCCACGGTCGGCGGGGAGCAGCAACGGCGTGGCCTGCTTGTATCATCCTCACATTTTTCCGCACTTTCAGATTATCTAGCTTCAATAGTTCGTATTCTAATTAGTCATCTCGCATATGTGCCATACACGAGTATATGAAGAACATACCTACGTTCCAAATCACTGAAATTGCAGCCCAACTGATCTTACGCAGTTAAGCAATGTAGGTAGGTACCTACTCAACACTTGATTCGCCGCGATTTTCGTCACGTTTATAAAACTTAAATGACATAGATGTCTCATTTGGTTTCGGACTGTAATAGAACTTCTACAACCTCATTAAATATGACTTCGGTAGATTTGCGAAGTGATTAGTGCTAATGACGTTTCAAATACTTGCGAACCGCACACAGCAAAAATTTACCCACATGACATTGTTTATTACGATTTCTTTTGCCTCAAAACAAAACTTTAGTCTGATTTTCGGGCCATTTTCACTAGTTTTATACCGTCGTTGCCACTAATTATATCCTTAATACACATAAAAACACGAAATTTGGTAATCGCATGTTTATTGACCTAGGTACCAAAATACAATGTTTCTATCCAAAACTACCCCCTACTTATCTTATTTGTCAATAAGAAAAACAAATATCTACCCACAATACCACAATACCTACCACATGACTAAACTCTAAAAAATCTAGGTCTTTATGACACGGTAAGTCTCGGCCCCAAAACGATTCTCTCTCTGGGCCTTACTTTAGTCGTGAGAAACTGATAAAGGAGATCATTCGGCTTCATATATTTATGACCATTTTCTAAAAGTGCCAATCAATAAAATAAAATGGTATGTGTTAGATCTAGTCATTTCATATAATAGTTAATATGGCACAAATGTTGTAGAATTCGTTCAAAGATTCGTCAATAGGGTGTGTGACTGGGTCAAAGATAAATTACAAAATGGTAATCTAGAAATAGAAACCAGTCTAACAGGAGCAAAAATCATTCTCATTTTAAATTTCAATTTATTTTCTAATTTTATTTATGTATGAGTATGATGTTTGACCGCTTTTAATGATGATGTCACAGGACAGTCACAGACATTCAGACAAACTCCAAAGAAAACTTTTAGAAGACTAGGTTCTCAGCCATCTGATGATGGCTGAGAACCTAGCACCAGCCCATTAACATCCCCACTGCTGGGGCACGGGCCTTCTTTACGGATGGTTCTCAGCCTAATTTATACAATTATAGAAAGATTCATTTGAAAAAATTGTGCCTCACTGAACAGTAAGAACTAAAATTAAGTGTTACATCATTACCACAAACCTAATAAAATAGGAATTTTTTAAATGCAATGAATACAGTTCATAGTCACACAATTTTTTCATAGGACAGTTTTTTGATGCATTGTTTGAGGTTTACATGGTTACTACATAATTAAAACACGTAATACCAGGTTCTTACCATGTAAATATTGGGATTCCCATATCCCTCATAATAATGCGGTAATATCCCGGTGTTATGAGCTTTATAATGTTTAGCAATTTCACCGGAAAAAAGTAAATAATAACATTATTTGTAGCTACAGCATTAAAAAACTAAATTACCTATACGGATTAGAAAAAAAAGGAAAATAAAAACTAATAACTTGGCATCCCTCAGGATCTTTTTAAATCAACTAAAATTAGTCTTAGGTAATTGGGTGAACTATCTTCCATAAATGTTTGGTCCATTATTTACAGTACACCCTGTAATATTGACCTAACAATATTTTATTTTAAAAGAAATGAGAATTGTTGGTAAAAGGAAAATTTAGCGTCCATATTACTTTAAGTAAAGGAACAAGTCAGAAGACAAGATAATATTTAATTTCAGAATAAAGCTATTGGTACCATCTAATATTAATCCTTATTTTTTTTATAATGATTTTTGAACCTAAAATATATAGAGGACAAGCTAAGACAAATCAATATGAAACCGACACTATTAATTTGAATGAAACTGCAAAACTGCTTATTATTCATTAATTAATTTCTCAATTTATTGAAATATAAACATCAGAGAATGTTGCAATTATAGCTTGGTTCTTAGTGTAAGTTAAGTAGTCCTTGATAATATCCGTCGGGTCAGAGGTCTTTATGATAACCTTCGAAAAAGAACATGCAAAATAATAACAAAGCACTTAGTAAAAACTTACTAAAGTTTGTGATCCTAAGAACTCGCCTTCTTCGTAAACTACAGATTGATCTGGCAAATTGTTCAGATACTGCACCACACTGTTCGCCAATTTCGTTTTCTCTTCATCACTAATTTCACATAAGCAAAAATAAACTAAAATAAATTTAAAAACAAAGAAAAGTAAAAGCTTCATTTTTGCTTTCTTAAAGCGTGATCATTGCCGTAAATACACAAGGCGAATGACGCGCGATAACGTGTCACTGTGTGAAATTTATTAATTTAATTAACTCCAACGCTTCACGCGTGATTCAACAAAAGTTTGTAATTCACAAATACATCAATTACAGCAAAAAGCAAACATCGCACTATGCGGACGGACGGACTTCAATTGACAGCTATTTGACATTTGCGTTCCGTGTTATGTAAATAAAACTCAAATAATAAAACATTTTGTAAAATTGTGAGCAATCGGAAGTATGAGGACGATAAGAAGATATACATTTAAATTACATCAATCAACATTGTGCCTTTACGTACATAATAAATAATACTCTGTGCTACTTTTTGTGCGTGACCTCTGACCTCACAGGGTTCATAGCCTTAGGTTGCAAGTGAACGTACAGTCATGAGCAATATCATGTACTCACTTTAGACGCACTATCATATTTGACATTTATTTTAATGAGACTTATGTATGGTTTAAAGTGGTGAAAAAAGTTAATGTAACATGGTTTGAAAGTGTATACATATTAGTACTCGTGACCGTACGAGATGTATGTATGTACATGACGAGATGTATCGCACTCTCGTATTCATTTGTTTATCTCAGATTTAATGACTGAGTAGAAAAAGTCCCTAGTAGGAAGTATATTTGATTTAATTGTGTTCTGACTATGACATTTCTGAATAGATACACGTCTTTCGCATCTGTAGTTGATATGATATACATAACATAACATTTAAGGGGTTGGCAGGGGTACCTATAATAATTATTATACCTACACCCACTCCTCGCCAGCAGTCTAAGTCCCATCCCATTAAACGGGCGCGACGAGAACTGGACACAAATCCTGGTATCACGTGCTATCAATTATCTATGATCAACTTTAAAACTCATAACGTTAAATTCAGTGATTTAAACTACGACAATACGTGTAAGTCACGCGTTCCCCGAACAACCCCCGCGACATGGCAACCGCGCCGCGTAGGTCGCGATATGCGTAGCATCCCTACTTGGTCTGTGCTATCATGACCAAGCAGCTTCGACCAATAGCTGTTCGACGTCTATCGATGTAGATAGTAGTAGCTGTGTTTATTGGTCGAAGCCCTCGACATGCGGTTGTCATGCAGACCTTGCTGGGCTATATACAAATTTCTAGCAAATACTATCACGGAACATCTCATCACATTAGCTAGCATCACAGTAGTAAGTACAACATGAAAAACCTTAGCTTCGTATTCGTTGAAGTTTTATTTTTTGACGTGTCTTATCGCCTTATCGTTAAGGCTGCCATTTGTAATTTATGATTGTTTTTCATCTTTTTTAATCATGACAATAACAGTTTATAAGTACAAAAGTTAATAGACAAAACACTTCCTTAGTTAAACATATGTTTTATTTATTATATTAGGTACCTACGTACAATAAAATAACTTAAGTATCAGGCGGTTCCAGAGTTATAGAAGTACCTATCGTTAACTGGTCTAATTTCGCATAAAACATTATTTCTGATATTAACTTTTCGGCTAGACACCTTTGGAATTTGGACAATTCTTTCAACTGGGACCCTATGGCGCGCCCGTAAAGATCCGCTGAACTTTCATCGTTTATAGGGAACACTTGGTCTGGTTCAACTTGTTGGTCGTGTTTCGGCAGTCTATCTTTGTTGTTTCTTTTCGCTGATATCCGAGGCTTTTTCTCGGGTTCCTGAGAAAAGAAGAAAAAAATGACATTACGTGATCGAGTTATTATTAGCCAATTTGATCCCAGTGCTGGGCAGATGTACTTGAAAGCCCGGCATGACGCGGTCTTGTACGAGCTCTATCCAACCCAAGAAACACCACACTACCTACTCTCTAACCGAGCGATCCAATCTCCTAAATATAATAACCGTGTCTATTTTTCAAATACTTAATAAGGATAATCAGAAATCCACAATCAACTACCGTATGAGCGTTGTATTATTCCTTATTCTATGGTATGAGTTAAGTTACCTATTGTTTCATTGTTTTCCGGCATGCGTGCTATATTCCTTGCTACGTGTCTAATACAGTATAGGAATACGTCAAACCTCCTAATTTAAGAGCCACGCTCTTGTCGCTGTAGTATTCTCCATTCTTGTCTAAGGCCAATTCTTTCACTTCCTTATAAGACACGACCTTCGGCTTCTCTTGAATGTGTTCCATGTAAGCTCGTACGTCAATACCTACCTACGCAAATTTAAACGTGGTTTTCCTATACATAAATACCTAAGTACGAAATAATCAAGTTCTCTGCGTTTTACCTCTTCTGTGTCGTCATCTCCTTCACTGACATCATCATCGGCATCATCGCCTTCTTCATCAACACCATTATCACGATCGTCATTGTCATTACCATCCTGGCTAAAGTTCCCTATCTCATGTTCATCATCACTGTCCTTACTAAGTACCGGACAATCGTCGTGGATAAACGTCAAATAGTTGTAATACCAAAGGTTAGGTTTGTGGATCTCATCAGGCTCGGAAGCAGTGCTCATACTGTCCTCCACCTCTAAAAGGGGAAAAAGGTTGTTATTTTGATTCGTAAGTAGTTGACTCGAAGGAGTTATATCCTACGCAGATTTAATTCTGTAGCATTTACGATTTTTTTTTTGGGGGGTGGGGCATTCGGGTCTCAGCCAGGCGGTATGCGGCATGTGTCTTGGTTGAGATATTTGCCGGTTAGCTACATTTAGGACGATGCGAATCACCCTATATATCTACGTCCCATTGGATTGCTGGGCATCGAAGAGGATCCGGTAGTCGTACCCAGAACATGTACATTCGAGATCCAGGTGTCTCTAGTCCAACTGAAGTGGCAGCAGCAATCCGCCAATTTTCAATCGTAGCATCGGTTTCGGGCATGCAAAGTTAACAGTTTTGCATTTATGTGAATCAACTATGAATAACACAAAGCGGGTAGACAAAAAAATATGTTTCTACCTTTTGTAAAACTACAATATTTAAAATGGCAACACTTTAAAAAAAGGCTAGGCTGAAAAGGCTACCAGGCCAGCCGAACCCTTTCCAAAAAAAAATTGCACTGACTGGCTGATCATAATCATGTCCAATGTTTTTATTTGTTCTTTGATTTGTTCAGTTCGGTTGGTTGTTGGTTCTTATCTAGGTACTTTTATCTATACTGAAACATAGTAGGTACTTACCTTCTTTCTTTCTCTCCTGTACGCCGCTCTCCAATTATTTAACTTCTTTCTTATGCATTCTATTGAAGCATTTGGCTCTAATTTTCGCCAACTTGTTAACATTATTTGTAATCCTTGTCGGCGAGCATTTTTATTAGTGTATAATTTGTGCGTGGGATTCCATAAATATGGCAGTTTTCTGTAATGTTCCAGTACTTCAACGATAACATTGCGCTCTGTTAAAATTTCCTTTTTGTTTTCCATTTTTTTTCGTCACACACTATCTATGACCATATCCGGTGGATCATGTACGCTCGTTGTGCGCAATTATTATTGGAAACAAGTTTTAGACAGCACAAACACGTCAAATCACAACGCGGACAGAAAGTTTATTTGCTAACCATCAAAATAAAGGTAATCACGATAATAAAGTTATTCAAAGTACAAAAACAACAACAAAATTATGATGAGATATGGTTCGACTATGAACTGTGTTGGGCGAAATGTTCGTCTGTAAAACACTCGCGATGACCGAATCCTATCGATCGTGTTTCATGTGCAATGAGGATTGCTAGCTTACAAATACGGTAGATATTTTGTAATAATTATTATCTTTGAGAGATGATAGTTTAATAAATGAACTATTCTTTATCGTGCGGCCTTAATCGATTAAATTTGTTGGTATTTTTTTACTATTACAGTGTTGACTACCGTGCTGTAGATTGCATTGTAAAACGGAAGTGGATTTAATATCTTAAAAATCAGGCCAAAAGTTACCACAAAAAGCTTTTTTCTATTGGTAACACTAACAAGGCCATATGCATCTGTCAAATCTGGTCAAATCAAATCGCCTCGTTCGTCTTGTCATCTGTTTCCTGTCAAAGTGTCAAATTTTGTTGTGAAAGTCGGTCATTCGCTTTACCGTTATTAGTAGTATTTCATTATTTTGTGTATTTTATATATTAAAATGTTGTATTCATTTATTTTTTAATATTTAATTACTAAAATTATCATGTGTGCGATTAATGAAAAAGGTGGCACTTCGAAAACTAGCAACAAATTGTAAGTAAATAGCCTTCTAAACTTCTTTTTGTAAATTGTACATTATTTAAATACTTTATTAAATTTATAGACTTCCAGAAATAGTTATTTTTAGTATTCAAGTGAACAAAGTAGTGTTGTTTATTGTACTTCAGAAATTTGAGGGTGTGAACATTATGAGAGAAAGTTATTTAACTTATTAATTAACTTGTTAACTAATTATGTTAACAGATTAGTGTGGATTACATTTTAGTTGCTGTTTAGTGGGTATTGATTGAATCACATTCCTATTATAGAATATATAGAAATAAAAATATTAGAGAAAGCCACAGCAACAATACAATAACATCAAAATAATAAGTATAAAATATGGTTTATTTCTAATTTCCCAGTACACTTAGCAGCCTTTTGTTGTATCAAGGTACATTAAAAAAGTAAGAAGGGGTAAGGTATATTTTTTCTTGGACACCTAACATTAAATAATATAGTAATATATGTTCCAGATGGTGGGTCACATTTGGAGTGCTATGTGGAGCCACTTTCTTAACGAGATTCTACAAAGTTTTGGAACCTGACCATGTATGGTATGCATCATTATATTTGAATTATTATTGCTATAATATAAAATAAAACAACATAACATAAGCTTACAACTATATCCCAATTGAGGTAGTCAGAGGTACATCCATTGCAAGAGAAACTAAGTACCCACACCTCACCAAATTCCTATTAGACTAACGAAAAACCTCATAAAATATTTTTTGTTTTTAATAGTATTTTTATTTTGTTATTTTTATTTTTATATTTTTAAGTCAATAAATGTATAAATTAAACAAATAAAAATATTTATAAAGTTAGTTAAGTAAGTGTTAGTTTTTTATAAGTTACATTAAACGGAAAGGGTGTTTCAAAATGGAGAAGGCATATACCCAGCAGTAGGACGATGTGGGCTGATTGATAATTATCATAATGATGATAATTATACATATATTTCTATATTGATGTGGACTGATCGATGATAATGATGATAATTGTATCTTTCAATTTTTATATGTCAATATTAAGTTGGTACCTTATTCTATATTTCTTGATATGTTTTCAGTTGGGACGAAACTCATTTTGGCAAAATGGCGAGTTGGTATATCAACAGAACATTCTTCTTTGATGTGCATCCACCTCTGGGGAAGGTAAATAATTTTCTAAGGACATCTCCAATTTGGCTGCCGACCCTAGCAACAACCTTCGCCTAATATACTGCTTTCGTAATCCTATTATACTTCATCCAACTTAACATTCCCTTCTCAAACTTAGTCACATATTTTATGGTTTATAGATAGTTAATGTTTACACATTGCATAATAATATATGCAATATGATTCATTGATTGCAGTAAGTGGAATTGCGTGGCATACCCTAGACACTTCATACAAAACACCTCATTGTACACAGACACTACACATTGACGTTATCATACATGCGCAACTTTATGTGTGACATCTGATGCCAACCGATTGAATACTAAAGTAAGACCGAGGGGGAGGTTTTTTCGAGGGGAAATGTCTATCGCAAACCCGCGCCGCGCCGCGGGGGCAGCGAGAGAGTTATGTGGGACTTGCACTGAGTAAAACCCGCCGGTGTCCGTATTACCGCCAAGCTTGCGAAGCTGCGGGGACACTTTTGCTTTCCTCCGCGGCTTCGCGACTGTGGGTGAGGTAAACCTAGCCCAACCGCTGCTGAGGAGCGGAGAGTTGCCTTTCTATACGTAGTATTATTACTTATTCTATGCCCGTGGTTTCTGCCTTCAACGGGAAATAAACTTGATCTCATGTATATGTGTATGTATATATGTATGTATTGCAGATGCTGATCGCGCTATCAGGCAAGCTGACAGGCTACGATGGAACATTTCCGTTTGAGAAACCAGGGGACAAGTACGACGGCGCTAGATACGAAGGAATGAGAATTGTAAGACACTTCTTTTATAGCCGCGAAAGTTTACGAGGACGGATGTATGTTTGTTATTCTTGCACGCTAAAACTACTGAACTGATTTCGATAAAACTTCACAGTAATATAGCTTATACATCAGTTTATCACATAGGCTATAAATAGAATCCATTTCCACTGCACAAAAAAAAATGAAAAAGACTTCACACATATATCAACTCAGAATCATGGTCTGAATCATCCCCTAAAGTTTTCGTTACGGTGTCTCTAACATGTATATGTAACCATATGGCAACCTGGTGTAAGTGACATCGTAACGAATGCTGAGGGGGATGATTCAGCTCATAATTCTGAGTTAATATGAAGTGGAATTTTCCATCGCCAAAGTATTTTCAAAAAACGCAAAAAGCATCATGAGCTGAACCATCCCTCTCTTCTTCTTCCTCTATCGTGGGGAGTAAGATGATCCCGTAATTGTCCAAAGAGTAAGAATATCCGAGCTTCGGAAGACACGTTAAGCCGGTCCCGGTTACTACTTACTTGAGTAAGTAGTATATATACATCACTACTTACGCAATAGTAACCCTGATGAGGTTGGTATTGCCGGGATAGTTCCTGTGTGTGGCGGCCTTTTATAATAAACTTATTCTATTCTATTTTCTATTCATCATCACCAGCCCATTAACGTCCCCACTGCTGGAGCACGGGCCTTCCCTATGGATGGATAGGGAGATCGGGCCTTAAACCATCACGCGGGCCCAGTGCGGATTGATGGTTATTAACGACTGCTAATGCAGCCGGGAGCAACGGCTTAACGTGCCTTCCGACGCACGGAGGAGCTCGAGATGAAAGCTTTTTTTTGTGGTCACCCATCCTATGCCCGGCCTTTGCGAAAGTTGCTTTACTTCAACAATCGCAGACCGAGCGCGTTAACCGCTGCGCCACCGAGCTCCAATGTCAATCTACGGGACTGTACCCCATTAATAAATCAAATATAGGTACCTTATTGCATGAACTTAATTTTAACATTCAGACGTAATACATGGATACGGTACAACTGGGCGGCCTTATTGCTTCAAAGCAATTTCCCCCAATCAACCACTACCAGGAAATAACCGTTTGCTAGACTTGGATCCGAGATGGTGCAAGTAAAATAAAGTTAATAATACTTAATTTACTCAAAATCATGGTCTGAATCTTTACTTCAACAATCGCAGACCGAGCGCGTTAACCGCTGCGCCACCGAGCTCCTCAGCTCCTATTTTCTATTATGGTATGTTTATTTACAGTTTTGCACAACACTGGGCGCTCTAACCATCCCGTTGACGTTTCTCACAATATGGGAGATGACGAAATCGCTAGATTCGACTTTCATAGGCACAATGCTTTTACTATGTGGTAAGTATTTTTTGGAACTCCTTGGCTTCTGCCCGCTTAGGGACGGTACTGAAAAGTATCGGCGTCCGAAGGACGTAATATACGATCCCGACGACCCGATTACTCTAGCCATAGAGGCAGCCAATCAGCTCGCGACACCAAACACTTCAGGACCCCGATACCGACCCCGCCGACGTGGTCGACGATTTCCCTCATTCAGCGCTTATCGCTATCGACCCACTAGGGTTGATTAATTCTTTCAAATATTTTTCCTCTCAGACGACGCCCTGAGCCGAGGTTCGCGCCCAACTGGGCACCCTCAGGCCTGTTGTCTTAAACGTTGTACCGGGTGAGAGCCTTCAGCGCTCCCCATTTGTCCGGCCAAGTAGTTAATGCCATCTGCGGCAAATCTACAATAAGTCACGTCAAAAAAAAAATTGGCTTCTGCCTACGTCTACTGGAAATAAGCGTGATTTTAATGTATTTACGATTTTCCCAAATTTTTCCAGATTTTTTATCTACTGAATAACAGTAACCCTTTATTTTCTTTCAGATGTTGGGTTCTTAACCCTCAATAGATATATACTTCTGGATCCCATACTACTGTTCTTCATGAGCTGCTCCATTTATGGAGCTTTTAAGGTAAGTTTCTCCATTTGCATTTTGTTTGATTACACGAGCTTAAAAAATATTATTATTATGTATGTCATTTCCGTATCTCGGGCCTATGGAGTCCCGGACTTTTGGAAGGCGTGTGTGGGGCCGAAGCCAACACGTACTGGCTCCTTAAGACGATTTAATCTAAATGCAATGTGACACCAACCAGCGATTATCTCTGTATGCACTATGGGAGTGTACCCAAAGACAATCCCCGGTTCGTGTAGGACTATTGCAGATTATGGGAACAAAGGGAACTGGGCTATTGGGTTTGGGGTTAGTGGACCGAGATACTGGGGTAAGTGGGACTATGGCGCCTGCTCGACCAATGTTAATTACAAAGATACATGTATTATTACTCGGGACTTGGAGACTCGGGACTATGGAGTCTCGGACTTTTGGAAGGCGTGTGTGGAAGAGGCCCTTTAAACCATTTTAATCTAAAAGTCAAGTAAATGGTACGTGGTCAATCGCAGTCAAATCTTTTAACAAAAAAAAATGTATGTCTTGAATAAGGGATTACGTCGTCTTAACTTTTACACATACGTACACACATAAACTCTTGCCTATTTCCCACCGGGGTAAGCAGAGACTATGGAATTTCATTTGCTTCGATCCTGACATTCTTCTCACATACAAGCAAGCATGGGTACTATAAAACCATAATCGTTGCAGTATATATTTTCATGCACAGGTACGGAGTATAACAGACGAGGGCGTAGCGCCCTTCTCTCCGATCATGTTGTCATGGCAACTGTTCTTGGGAGCTTCCCTGGCTTGCACCATGTCCGTCAAGTTCGTCGGGCTGTTCGTCGTACTGTTCGTCGGACTCCGCACCGTGGCTGACTTGTGGAACGTGCTCGGAGACTTGAGCAAGCCTGTGGTATGTAAATGGTCATGAGTAGGATGATTATCTTCTTACAAAATGTCCAAAGACTTAATAAATTAGTAAAAAGAATAAAATAAATTTATTGCCAGTAACAGTTTACTTCCATGCTACTAGTAGTAACATGGAAAATGCTGCATCGTCAAGAGCGTAGCTCTTAAATTGATGATGATGAACAGTTTACATTTTTCTCTAAGAACTAATTGAGTATAAGATGTACGGGTAATATGCGGTGAAGGAAAACATCGTGAGGAAACCCACATTCCCGAGAAATGCATTTTGGAGGTATGTGACCGTGTGAATATATAATAAAATAAACAAAATACTACAAATACACTTCTCATCAAAAAAATCGAAACACTTCCGTTTTCATTGTTTCTGTCCGAATTTAACACAAAAAAGAATTCATACGATGAAAAAAAATACATAAATGTATAGCTGGCAGTTTGGCCATTACAGTAATAAGCGAAAATTCTAAATTCAAAATTAGAATTTCATTTGTTTATCTTATAAACGAAATGAATCACTGTTTTGAGACAAATGTGTGTTTAGGGTTGGAGTACATTTAGCGTTTAAAAACTAAGAATTGGCGCCTATCCTTAAACTTTTTGTTTTTTATTTCAATACTGTGACTTTGGGACGTCTGAAAAAAGGTTTTTTTTCTAAAACGTATGGATACTTCGCCCACAGAAGCCGCCCAAGTTGTGGCATTGCTGGATTCTGGCCTTAGTCAGCGTGTTGTGGCTGCAAGACTGCATCTAAGCCTGTCATCTGTTCATAGAGTCTATAAACGTTATCGGGAGACTGGTTTGTTCACGCGCCGTTCAGGATCTGGCAGGAATCGGGTCACTTCTGAGCGAGATGATCGATTTATTGTAACAACTTCTTTAAGAAATCGACGCCTTAACGCTTTTCAACTGCAGCAGCGGCTTCGTGTTGTACGAAGGGTGGCTGTAAGTGACTCTACAATTAGAAGAAGGTTGAAGGATCGTGGACTGGTACCGCATAAGCCAGCAAATGGGCCGAAATTAACTGCAGACCATCGAAGAGCGCGCCTTAACTTTGCACGTGAGCACCTAAATTGGTCATACCTACAGTGGAGCAAAGTTCTCTTTTCTGATGAGTGTAAAATTATGCTGTATGGTAAGGACGGAAGGAACAAGGTCTACAGAAGAGACGGAGAACGCTATGCACAATGCTGCATTGAAGAAAAGGTCAGCTATGGTGGCGGTTCGTGGACGGTTTGGGGAGGAATCAGCGCCGACGGTAAGACAGAGCTTGCTTTCGTGTCTGGGCCACGTCTGCCTGCACTAAACTGTCATCGGTACGTCAAAGAGTGTCTCGAGCCTCATGTGATGCCCTATGCACATTTTATTGGCAACGGCTTCATATTCATGCACGACAATGCTAGGGCTCACACCGCGGGCGTCGTACGAGATTATCTTAACGAAGTCGATATCTCTATTATGGAATGGCCAGCAAGAAGCCCGGACATGAATCCCATTGAACATCTGTGGGATGAATTAAAGAGACGAATTCGAGCAAGAGATCCTGCCCCAGAAACACTTAGCCAGCTGCAAGATGCAATCCAAGAGGAATGGGACAATATACCACAGCATGTGATCGTGACTCTCATCCGATCGATGAAGAACCGTATGGAAGCAGTAATTAGAGCTCGGGGATGGAATACAAGTTATTAAATAAACGTTTTTTAGCTTTTTTTTTCATTTACGTGTGTTGTTTTATCCATTTCCTTTATACTCCATACGGAATAAAAATGACTCATTTAACAAAAAACGAAACCTATGAAAAATTCATTTAAATTTAGAACATTAACATTAAGATTTGATAAGCTCATATTACTCACTATTAAACGACATTTAACATTTATTCCTAAATGTACACATTTTTCTGATAATCCTGACAAAACGTAAACTTGCAAGGTGTTTCGATTTTTTTGATGAGAAGTGTATATACAAAAAATTAGCATGAATGCAAACGTACTTTAACAACTTGGTAAAAAAATATTAATTATGATGAATGTGAGAATTACTATAAACAATTTACTAAAAACAATAATATTTTACCATTATACATATACCTATTAAGGAATCAAATTATAGGATATTAACTACACTCGCATGCACAACACGAGCACACTCCTGTCTAGTGGCTTCAAAACCGACCCCAAGACTTTCGTCGTAGGGCTAGACAGGAGGAATCTACCCTCATTGCCCGAGCACGCCCACACTTACACACACGTACACACACGCACGCACACACACACACACACACAGACACATACACACACACATACACACATTACACAAACATTCTTTAATTGCTTATTTGTAAAACGTAAAGGTAACAAAACTTTCTTACCTATTTACTACTGTTATAGAAGAGCGGGGTCTCCTGGTACAGGCATATTTTGCTTAAAAGGAGGCTCCAGTAACTAGTTTAAGAAAAACATGTAAGAAAAGAAAATAAATACTTTTTGACTTTTTTTTTACCTAACCTGTATTGGGCTGGTTTTCCCTTCGCGGGTTGGAAGGTCAGACTGGCAGTCGCTTCTGTGAAAAACCGGACCTGTCAAATCTTCAGGTTAGGTAAAGGGACACTGGAAAACGGGCTAAGGCTAGGGAGATGATAGGAGTACGAGCAAAAGAAAATGGCTCAGTTTGTTCTGTGATGTATTCAAAGAAAAACCCCAACCAACGGATTCTGGTGGCCCTAAAACATTAACCATTTTTCCAGCGGCGTTAGTAGTTACGTAAACATAAATAGCGTCAAACCTGTATCTGGTGATATAACCCTGATTCTGACTTAATATGAAGTGGAATTCCACTTGATATCATCTCAGAATCATGGTCTAAATCATCCCTCAAACTTTTCGTAATGGTGTCACTAACATGCTGTATGTACTCCCATTCTTCGCCTGGTGTGTAGTATGTATGTAGTAATGCGTGTCTATGTAGCTAGTAGATTGTACGGTCACGAGCATTAATATGTATACACTTTGGTACCATGTCACATTAACTTTTTTGACAAACTGAACTGTAAGTCTCACTAAATGTCAAATATGTTAGTGCGACAGACTATATTGCTCATGACTGTACTTAGGAGAGACGTCCCACTACGGGCATGACTGAAGTTGCGCCAAATGGGACGCCAGTAGTCTGGAGAGATCTTAAGCGGGTCTTTAGTCATTTCGGACCGCGAAGCGATTCGACGAAAAGAGCTCTTAGTCGATTTGCACCGCGGTCCAAAATTGACTCAAGTTCAAACCACATTTGACAGCACCTCATCGCAGTGCTTATACTTTTATCCTTTTCTGTTACTCAGAAGCGTAATTTGCTAGAACGAGAGAGAGCGATCGCACGCTATCGTATCATCGGCCAAATGACGATACTGAGTAAACACTAGAACCTTCTATTTCAGAGTTTAACTATGAAGCACTTGATCGGACGAAGCATAACTCTCATCATCTGGCCAACAATGCTCTATGTGTTTTTCTTCTGGATACATCTCACAGTGCTTAGTAAAAGGTAAGCGAATGCACAATTAAAAGTTACTTTTCCACCACAATTTGCTTTGAATTTATTTTTGCACCAAAATAATTTCTTTATTATCTTCTTATTTTAAAGAAGACCTTTTATTGCTAGTCACTTAGGCTTTTAACTAGGCTTAAAACCCTGGGGGGTTAAAATGGCCACATCAAAGCAATTCATCTTAGAAAGCAATATTGCTATTTGACATTTGTTTGCATTGCGCACTTACTTTTATATGCGCAAATGTCAAATTGCAATATTGCTTTCTTAGATGAATTGCTTCGATGTGGCCATTTTAACCCCCGAGGGTTTCATCTAAAAGCAATTCATCTAAAAAGCAGTATTGCAATTTGACACTTATGCATAAAAACCTACGATTGCGAACTTAGTTTTATATGCGCAAATGTAATTGTAATGTTGTCTCGGACGTATATACGCGTTAGGCAGCACACGGAAGAAATGAGATTTTTGTATGAAGTGTTCAGTGTACGGTGTAGTGCAAGTCACGTCAAAAGTGGACAGCAAATGGTAAACCTCTACTGAGTTGTTTTATATATGATGGTAGACCGACCCTCCTTTAATTACTCTATCGTCTGACACAAAGGCTCAGCCTAGTTTAGAAAGCAGTTACTTACTTTGTACCTTATTTCTAATGCTAAATGCATTCAATTATGCACTTATTACACACAACATAAACAGCCTATATACGTCCCAATGCTGGGCACAGGCCTCCCCTCAATCAACCGGAGGGGGTATGGAGGATACTTCACTACGCTGCTGCACGGCCAAAGGCTTAACGTGCCCTGCGAAGCATGAAATCACTTTTTACACAATAAATAAATATTCCACTGCTGAGCAAAGGGCTCCCCTTCCTCTTTCCATTGTTATCGGTCCTATGGGCACTCCGGCCGGTCCCTCCGGCAAGCGTTCAAGTCGTTGTACCATCTCTTTCGAGATCTACCACGACGCCTATACCCGTCATTTTTGACGTTTAGAAAAAGTACCCGATTTGACTAGTTGGAAAGTAGTCAAATAATACATTTTATTTTTGTCTAGTAATACGTTTTATTTTAAATATCATAGACCAAATAAACTACATTTTGTCTTCATAACCAGCGGCAACGGAGACGGCTTCTACTCGTCGGGTTTCCAAGCTCGTCTTGAAGGCAACAGCCTCCACAACGCGAGTGCGCCCCGCGTGGTCGCGTACGGAGCGCTCATATCACTCAAGAACCACCGCACTGGGGGCGGGTACCTGCACTCGCACCACCATCTCTACCCCCAGGGGGTGGGAGCACGCCAGCAGCAGGTGAGATGGAAAATCCCACTTGATATCAACTTGGAATAATGAGCTGAATCATACCTCTGAGCATTCGTTACGATGTCACTTACACCCCGTACAAGTACGTACGTACAGGTAGCCATACAAGCGTGTGCCCGCGATCTACACGAGCTCATTCCACCATCCTCCTTTTATCTTCGGACTTCCAGACGTACGGCCGGGTGCCATCCCTATTTGGTGGATATCCCAACTATTCGCACAAAGCGCTTCGCATCGTCTTTCATCATGGGCATTGCTAGGGAGTGGAATTCTCTGCCGTCTTCTGTATTTCCGAAAGCATATAACCCGGGTGCTTTCAAGGCCAGAGTGACCAGACACCTTCTGGGCGAGCTCGTTCCATCTTAGGCCTCGTCAGTGCGCTCGGGCAAGTCTGAGGCCAAGAGCAAACCCATCAAAGGTAACAAAAAAATACAAGTACGTATAGGTGTTAGTGAAACTCACTATTTCCTCTCGGAAAATTCACGAAATGAATTGTATTTTTTTATTATTGTGAATTCCATACTTTTGCGACGGAAAATTCCACTTGATATCAACTCAGAATTATGGGCTCAATCATCCCTCAAAGTTTTCGTCATAATGTCACTAACACCCTGTATACATTTTCTTCCTAACAGATAACAACGTACACGCACAAAGACGACAACAACAGATGGCTGATCAAGCCGTTCGACCGGGAGAGCGTGGCCGGGACCGTGGTGGTGCGCAGCGGCGACCTCGTGCGCCTCACGCACGCGCCCACTGGTCGCAACCTGCACACGCACAGGGAGAGGGCGCCGCTCACTCACAAGTTCATGCAAGTCACTGGCTATGGGGAGGTCAGTCATCATCACAAAATTAAGAACCACGCTCTTTTCGGTGCAGCATTCTCCAATCTTGTCTATCAAAGGCCAATTCCTTCACTTCCTCATAAGACACGACGTTCACCATCTCTTTAATTTGTTCTTCTCTTAACTTAATTAGCTCATCTTGGTCTTTCCCTTCCTCTCTTTCCTTCTAAAAGGTAGTTTAAAGAAAGAAAATACTTATTATCAGACGACGCAGCTACAATACAATATATACAGGATGTTAGTGACATCGTAACGTATACTGAGGGGGATGACCCAGCTCATGATTCTGAGTTAAATAAGGCCAATTCATTCACTTTCTTAACGGCCTCTGTGGTCCAGTGGTTGAGCGTTGGACTCACGGGTTCGAATCCCGGTGGGGACATATATCACAAAATTCACTTTGTGATCCCTAGTTTGGTTAGGACATTACAGGCTGATCACCTGATTGTCCGAAAGTAAGATGATCCGTGCTTCGGAAGGCACGTTAAGCCGTTGGTCCCGGTTACTACTTACTGATGTAAGTAAGTAGTCGTTACATGAGCCATGTCAGGGGCCTTTGGCGGCTCAATAGTAACCCTGACACCAGGGTTGATGACGCTAGTATTCCACCTCACAACCCACACGATAAGAAGATTCACTTCCTTATAAGACACGACGTTCGCCTTCTCTTTAATCCGTTTCATGTAAGCTCTTCTTGGTCTTCCCCTTCCTCTCTTCTCTTGTAGCTTTCCTTCTATATTTAATAAATTCGTCGTGTCTTATTATGTGTCCAATCATCTTGCCTCTTCTGTCCTCAATAACTCTCAACATTTGTCTCTTATCCCTTACTCTTACTAGCACTTCCTACATAGGCTTCATTGTACGGTCACGAGTACTAATATGTATACACTTTGAAACTTTGTCACATTAAATTTTTTGACAAATTGATAGTGCGACAGGGTTCTAAAGTGGGTACATGATATTATTGCTCATGACTGTACACATTAACAAAAACGAAACAGAAAAAGACAAAATGTTACAATAGGTGTTTATCTCTAAAGGAAACCTCTTCCAGCCAACCCACATGGTGTGAGTGGTGACTTTAAAGAAATAAGTATTGTCACTTGTAAAGGGCCTTTTCTATTCGAGTTTAGTTTACGTTTGTTTATACATATTTGTTGCATTCCAAAACTTTAAGTTTGTAAATTGATCTGTTACTGTTTTGGTTTTTATTTGTCGGTTTATACGACACTCTGAATAACTCAGAATGTGTTTTGCATATCTTTCAATACACCACAAGGATGTTAAATAATAAATAACAACAACCTTTATATACTTACCTTCCTTTCATTGAGAGATCCAGATGTCCTAGGTTCGAATCCCAGTGGGGACGTAATCACAAAAAAACACTTTGTTATCCCTAGTTTGGTTAGGTCATTGCAGCTTGGTCATCTGATTATCTAAAAGTAACGTGATTTACCTATTGAAAATTCACATTCTGATAAGTTTCGGAGGTATATGACCTAACTATATTGGGCTGGTTTTTCCTTCGGCTGGAAGGTCATATAGGCAGTCGCTTCTGTAAAAAACGGGACCTGTCAAATCATCAGGTTAGGAAAACGGACCCTCTGACAAAAGGGATAACGCTACATCATCATCATCAGCCCATTAACGTCTCCACTGCTGGGGCACGGGCCTTCCCTATGGATGGATAGGGAGATCGGGCCTTAAACCATCACGCGGGCCTAGTGCGGATTGACGGTTATTAACGACTGCTAATGCAGCTGGGACCAACGGCTTAAAGTGCCTTCCGAAGCACGGATGAGATCGAGATGAAAACTTTTTTTTGTGGTCACCCATCCTATGACCGGCCTTTGCGAAAGTTGCTTAACTTCAACAATCGCAGACCGAGAGCGTTAACCGCTGCGCCACCGAGCTCCTCTACAACGCTACATAGACATATGCTTTGTTCCAGGACGGCATTGGTGATGCGAATGACGTGTGGAAGATAATGATATCTGGTGCCAAGGACGGGGAAGAAGTTCAGACTGTTAGAAGCAAACTGATGTTGGTGCACTACTTACAGGTTTGTATCAGTCAGAAAACGGCAGAGAATTCCACTCCTTAGCAGTGTGCATAATGAAGGACGACGTGAAGCGCTTTGTGCGAATAGTTCGGATATTGATCAAATAGGGATGGAACCCGGCCGTACGTCTGAAAGTCGGAATATAAAAGGGGGATGCTGGAATGAGCTTGTATAGATCACGGCCACACTCCCCAAAGTGCAGTCTGTAGAAAAGCGACATACTGGCGACTAGAATTGACATACAAGGCATCTGAATCGTATTGCTCTAATGCGCAGCCAATGCCTTGGGCAACCTCAGGCCTGTTGTCTTAAATGTTGTACCAGGAGAGCCCTCAGTACTCCCCATTGCGGCAAATGTACAATAATTCACGTGAAATATTTTATATAAGTCTCTGCTAGATTTTTTTTTGACAGATTGTATATCTAATATAGATTATAAACTATTAAATGAGGTTTTAAATAGGTTTCCATTCTTCTTCTTCTTATCGTGTGGGTTGTGATGTGGAATACCAACCTCATCAACCCTGGCGTCACGGTTATTACTGAGCCACCAAAGGTCTCATGACATGACATGACATGGCTCATGTAACGACTATATACATCAGTACGTTGTAACCGGGACCAACGGCTTAACGTGCCTCCCAATGCACGGATCATCTTTCTTTCGGACAATTAGGTGATCAGCCTGTAACGTCCTAACCAAACTAGGGATCACAAAGTGATTTTTGTGATATGTCCCCACCTGGATTCGAATCCGGGGCCTCCGGATCGTGAGCCTAACGCTCTAACCACTAGACCACGGAGGCTGGCCTTTGTATTAGTGATACTAATTGTATGTGTGTAAATCAAACACGGAGTTGGTTGATTACTGACTTTATTATCGAGGGTACCTCTCATGCATCCTTTATACAACTACCTTACATCTTCCTCCTTTTTAAAATAAATTAAAATATTAATTTTCAATATTTGAATTGAGTTAATAAACAATTAATACAACATTAGGTACCTAGTATAACATAACTTCATTATAATGTAACATTATTTTTGTAAGTATTATTCTTATTATCTTTTAACAAAGTAACGTAGTAAGTAACTAATTGTAATTATACATAAAACTGTATTCATTTTATGTTGTGGCTTCGTATCCCCATCTAATCGGTGGTCTCACTGTCCTGCCAGACAAGGTTACATAAAGATTATTTTCTTGATTTGATTTTGAAGATGTAGAACATTTTATATCATCATATTTATAGCTATAATGAGTCGTGTTCTGTCTGGTTGGAGAATCTTTGATTATATGTTTTCTGTTCCTGACTATAGTACTTCCCGAGACTAATTGTATTTGGTATGATCTATTTCTTAATATTTTTATGACTGTTCCAGAAGTCCACTGCCTCCGTGCAAGATCTAAAACTTTGACCTTCTGTCCTACATGTAATTTTTCTAAATCTTTTGCATTTCTATCATAGTAATATTTTTGTATTTGTTGTCTTTCTATTAATTTATTTTTAACGTCTTTTTGTATTTTAGGCTTTAATAAATTATGTGACATTGGTAAAATAGTTCTAAATTTACGGCTTTGTAAAATTTCCGCTGGAGAAGCTAGTTTGTCACTTATCGGTGTGTTCAAAAATTCTAATAAACCTAAACGATAATCTGTTTTATCCTCATTAGACTTTTTTATAATTTTCTTAATAGTTTGAACTGTGCGCTCAATTTGTCCATTCGACTGAGCATAGCGCGGTGAAGATGTTATGTGTTTAAAGTTCCATTCCGACGAAAACTCTTTAAATTTATCTGATGTAAACTGTGGTCCTCCATCTGACATTACCACATTTGGTATTCCTTGCCTCATAAAAATATTTTTTAGACAATTAATTATAGCGGTCGATGTTGTTAAATTTAACTTTTCAATTTCTATAAATTTGCTATAGTAATCAATTAATAACAAAAAATGTTCGTCTTTCATTTGAAACAGATCTATACCTACTTTTGCCCAAGGTCTCTCTGGCACCTCATGTGGCTGTAACGTTTCTTTTTGATTGTTTTTTCTGTACATAAGACAAGTGTTACAATTGGATATTAAGTTTTGTAAATCATTATTAATACCTGGCCAAAATAAAGTTTCCCTTGCCCTTAGTTTACATTTTTCAACGCCCATATGCCCTATATGTATTTTATTTAACATTTCTTTCCTCATTTGTTTGGGGATTATTAATCTATCCCCTTTCCATAACAATCCATACACATAAGTAATTTCTTCTTTAAAATTCCAATATGGTTTAATTATATCTTCCACGCCATTTCTCTCATTCGGCCAACCTCTCCTCACATATTTTCTGACACATTGTAACTCATTGTCACTTTCCGTATGTTTTTGTAATCTTGCGAATTGTATATCGTCAATGTACTGCGAGGCGGGTGTCGCGGAGTCGCGCGTCACTGCACACACTTCGTGATGCCATGAGTCATCCTCGCCGCTCGCATTCGACTGCTCATACGCACGAGATAACGCATCCGCTATATATAAGTATCTACCTGCTTTGTATACTAGCTTGAACGTATAACGCTGTAATCGTATTAACATGCGTTGTAGACGTGCCGGCGAATCAACAATAGATTTTTTAATGATTGATATTAATGGTTTGTGATCGGTTTAAATTGTGATATCCGTCCTTCCATATATATAAGCATTAAACCTTTCACACGCAAATACACATGCATATAATTCCTTCTCAATTTGTGCATATCTTTGTTCAGCTTTAGTTAATGATTTGGACGCGTAACAAACTGGCATTCCATTTTGCATTAAACATGCACCTAACCCACTTTTACTTGCATCGACTGATATAATGATAGGTGTTTTTAAATTATAATATTGCAGTACTGGGTTTTTTGTTAGACATTTTTTTATGTCTGCGAAATATTTATCATGTCTCTCCGTCCATTGCCATTCATTTTCTTTTTTTAATAGTTCTCTGAATGGCAACGTTTTATCTGACAAATTAGGTATAAAAGAACCAACATAAGTAATTAATCCCAACAACCTTTCTACATCTTTTTTATTTTGTGGTGTAGGCATATTTGTTATTGCGGATATGTGCGATTCATCTGGACTTATTCCGTTTTTTGTGATCTTGTGGCCTAAATATTTTATTTCATCCAAACTAAACTTACACTTCTGTTTATTTAATTTTAAGTTAATTTCTCGACATCTTTCCAACACCTTTCGCAATCGCTCATCATGCTCCTCTTTTGTTCTTCCATAAATTAACAGATCGTCTATATACATGCACACACCTTCCATATCATCAAAACTTTCACACATCTTTTTATGAAACACTTCAGACGCGGAGCATATCCCAAAAGGCATTCTTAAAAATTTATAGCGACCAAATGGAGTGTTAAATGTGCAATAATCACTACTCGTCTCATCTAATCTGACATTCCAAAAGCCTGATGCTGCATCAAGTGTGCTAAACCACTGTGCACCTGAAAGTTTAGATACTATTTCATCCAATGTCGGCAATCTAAAATACTCCCGTTTAATAACATCATTTAACTCTTGTGGGTCTAAACATATTCTAAACGTACCATCTGGTTTTCTAACTACAACAATACTATTTACCCAGTCTGATGGACCCGTTACCTTTTTTATAATTTCCTGCGCCTCCAATTTATCCAATGTCTTTTTAACGTCATCTTTAATAGCAAATGGCATTTTTCTTGGAGCGTGTACAACTGGAACAGCATTATCCTTTAAGTGTATCGTATGCTTACCTGGTAAACAGCCAATCCCCTGAAACACATCATCATATTTTTTTATTAACTCTGGTATACCTTGATTGCTTGTTGAGTGTACCGACATAACACGTCTCACTATATCCAACTCTGTACAAGAATGTCTACCTAAAATTGGGACAGATTTCATATCTACAACCTTAAATTCAAGAATATAAAATTCATTTTTATAGTTTACTCGTAAATTAATTTTTCCGACTACGTTTAAATAATGTCCAGTGTAGCCATTTAATTTTGTTTTCGTTTCTAATAACTCCGTTTGAGACAAACCTATCTGTGATAAATAATCTAATGGCAGGACATTCACATCTGCACCTGTGTCAATTTTGAATTTTATTTTACGCTCATTAATTTCTAACAATACATTCCAATCACTTAACTCCGTATGTTGTACTGAATTTATTACCTGTTCTTCCGATTCCTCAATTTGATACACACCGCACACCCTGGCGAAATGATTCATTTTGCTACATCTCATACATGTTTTTCCATACGCTGGGCATTCGTGTTTTCTGTGTACACCTCCACAATGGCCACACTGCGTCACGTATGCGGTGTGTCGAGCGCGCGTGGAGGGCGCGCGTGGCCCCGGCCAGCGCGCAGTGTGGTATGGTGGCGCATGCGACGGGCCGGCAACAGCGGCGGCTGCAGGCTGCGCGCGCTCTCCGCGCCCGGCGGCAGCTCCTCTGCCGCGCCCCCCGCGCCACGAGCTACGTCGTCCTCTTGTAATCATCGCGCCCCGGCGAATCATAAAGATTTGATCTTTTTCTTCATCATAATTCTGCTCACTATTTATATTATTCACTTCCGACTTGTAGTCCATCTTAATACTCTCTGAATAAGCCCTCGATACAATTGCTGCTTGACAAATTTCTAATGCTTTTCTCAAATTTAAATTGTCTTCTCTCAGCAATCTTTCACAAATCGCCGCATCCGTAACTCCACAGACCAACCTGTCTTTAATTAATTCTTCCCGTAATGCACCAAATTCACACGTTAATGATAATTTTCTCAACTCAAACACGTATTGTTCAATAGTTTCGTTTTCTTTCTGCTGCCGTTTAAAAAATCTATGTCGTTCTACCGTAACATTTTTCTTTCTTTGAAAATATTCATCCAATCTTGTTATCACTTGTTCAGGCGTTGTACATTTAGGAAACTGATCTAATATTTCACAACACTGTCCTCCTACTATATGTAATAGTATATTCAGTTGTATTTCCGCTGGTTTTTTATTTATTTCACACGCTTTGACGTAAATATCGTAGCTTCGTTTCCATTTGGACCAACATTCACTCAATGCACCTGTCGATAAATCCAACGCATTTTCGTCAAAATAAAATGCTTTCGGCGGTGATAACACACTATCCATTGTGACACAACACTATTTATTGTAATTATTTTATTATGTTCGTATTTTATGTTAATTTTCCGGCTGCGCCATGTATGTGTGTAAATCAAACACGGAGTTGGTTGATTACTGACTTTATTATCGAGGGTACCTCTCATGCATCCTTTATACAACTACCTTATTGGAGTACAGTCATGAGCAATATAATGTACCCACTTTAGGACTCTGTCGCACTAACATATTTGACATTTAGTGAGACTTACAGTTCAATTTGTCAAAGAAGTTAATGTGACATGGTACCAAAGTGTAGACATATAGAAAGCTCGTGACCGTACTCTTCCGTAGAGCCTTTCAGGTATCTCGAATCATTGGTCTCAAAACGACGGCTGCTGTATGGTTCCGAGTGTTGGGCAACAAAGGAGACGAATGAAAGAAGAGTACACGTAACAGAGATGCGAAAGTTAAGATGGATATGTGGTGTGACCAGAATGGACAAGATTAGAAATGAACAGGGTGTTAGTGACATCTTAGCGAATATTGAGACCATGATTCAGACCATGATTCTGAGTTAATATCTATTAAATATATTAATTTTACATTTAACTTGTTCTTGTTGTACCATCTCGGATTCAAGTCTAGCAAACGGTTATTTCCTGGTAGTGGTTGCTCGGGGGAAATTGCTTTAAAGCAATAAGGCCGCCCAGTTGCACCATATCCATGTCTGTATGTTAAAAAAAGTTCATGCGATAAGGTAGGTACCTATATTTGATTTGATAGATCTCTACCTCCTCGACCGTACATTACCGCGTCTCGTAATAATGTTGTCAGGCCTGCGCGTTGACGACGACTGGTAAGCAGCTGCCCAAGTGGGGCTATGAGCAGCAGGAAGTGGCCTGCAACCCCAACCTGCGAGACAAGAACGCCCTCTGGAACGTCGAGGATAACATCTACGATGACTGTAAGTTGTGATAGTTTTTAATACACTATTAGCGGCCGCCCGCGATTTCGTACGCGGACTTTGATACAAACTTCCAACCCCTGTTTTACCCCCTTATGGGTGGATTTTCGTAAAATCCGTCCTAAGCTGATGATGAGATGTCTACACCCTATAAGGAACATACCTGCCAAATTTCAAGTTTGTAGATGTTATAGTTTCTGAGATTTCGTGATTAATCAGTGAGGGGTATTTTGCTTTATAGAAGAATTGTTTATCATAACAAGTAGGTACAAATATTGGATGTGTAATTCTGGTGTTAATACATTTAACTGATAACAGAATTCCACCAACTTGAATACGTTTGAACAGCGTTGTATGTGTGTGAGCGTGCATTGCGTGTGTCTGTGCGTGCGCGTGCGTGCGCGTGCTTGCGTGCGTGCATGCATGTGCGTGCGAGCGCATGCGGGCGTGTGTGAGTATTTAGTATTACTTTAACAATATCTTCAAAATTTTCAGTACCAAAGATGAGCTTTGAGGCTTACGCGTCGGGGTTCATCGAGCGGTTCCTGGAGTCGCACGCGGTCATGTTCCAGGGCAACGCGGGGCTCAAGCCCAAGGAGGGGGAGGTCACCTCGCAGCCCTGGCAGTGGCCCATCAACTATAGGGTAAGTCAATCTGCAGACCCATACATACAGGGTATTGGTGGCACCGTACCGAATACTGAGGGGAATGATTCAGCTCATGATTCTGAGTTAGTATCAAGAGGAATTTTAAGTCTCAAAAGTTTGGAACTGAAAATAATTAAAAACAAACACTAACATTTTCACGAGTTTTCCGACAGGAAATTCCACTTGATATAAACTCAGAATCATGGTCTGAATCATCCCCTTGGTATTTGCTACGAAGTGACTAACGCCTTGTATAAAATTGGAGAAATCAAACCCAAGCTAACGGGAAGAAGAATATAATGACACCAAAAAAAAAATACAAAATTATAAAAAACATAAACAAAAACAACAATTACCAAATTCAGGTCGCTTTGCGAACATGCGACCTGATTTTGTGTGCCTACACCTTTAGGGATACAGGCGTGATGTTGATATGTTGTGAACGAATGTTACTTCTTCCACAGGGCCAATTCTTCTCAGGCAGTGCGCACAGGATATACCTGCTGGGTAACCCGGTGGTCTGGTGGGGCAACCTGGCGTTCCTTGTGGTCTTCTTCGTGATATACGTCGTCAACGCTGTCCGGGAGAAGCGGGCGGAGGCATTCGGGAATCCCATTGAAGGTAAAAAAAATTGAAAGAGAAAGAAAGAAGAAAGAAAGAAAAAATATTTATTCGACATACTTATTGTTTTAACATATTAACACAAAATGATACAATTATGAATGTATGCCGGGTTCAATACGTAGTCTTATATTTTTTCAATACGTAGGTTCGATTCCCGGTGAGGACATTGTCGTTGTTTGGTAAGGACTTTGCAGGCTTTAATGACCTGGTCGTGCGAAAAAGTAAGATGATTCCGTGCTTCGGAGAGCACGTTAAGACGGCTTAACCCGTCTGTTAGCCGTAAAAAGACCTCCACCAACCCGAAGTGGAGCAGCGTGGTGGAGTATGCTCCATACCCCCTCCGGTTGATTGAGGGGAGGCCTGTGTCCAGTGGGACGTGTATAGGCTGTTTATGTTATGTGTATATTAGTGGCTGTTTTGATCCTAATTCCCTGGTTATGAATAGGTTCTATTTTCTCAGGAGGTGAAGACCGTGCCCTCCTGAACGCGGCCGGATGGAGCTTCACCGGCTGGGCGCTGCACTACGTCCCGTTCTGGGCGATGGGCCGCGTCCTCTACTTCCACCACTACTTTCCTGCGCTGCAGTTCAGCTCTATGCTCACTGGTAAGCTGCACCATCAACCCTTTTGTCAAAAACGAGAGTCGATTGGTCTAGTCATGAATTAAAAATAGGTCTATGGGTTTGGTATTTGGTAGACAGAGAGAGACTCGAGTCTTTTGAAATGTGGTATTGGAGGAGGATGGAAAGAATAAGTTGGACAGAAAGACAAGAGCGTGGCTCTTAAATTGATAATGATGATGGGTTTGGTATAAAACTAATATGCAAAACTCATAATAACGGGTCTTACCGCGTTTAAAAAACTTGGGGGCCACATAATGGACCCCCAGGAAGTCATGGAGCTTTCTCCCAAAAAGACGTTGGATCTATTCGAACGGATCGGTCTAGAGGAGGATATTTAAATGTACGGATTTAAGGTCACAATAGATCTGTCAAGGTCGCAGTGACCTCGCGGGCTGCATTCGGTCCGGCCCTCACAACTTTCAAATAATAATAAAATTTTTGTTGTGTTAAGTTCTGTGCATTTGATTTATGTTCCTATACTATGATGGCTATAAACACTATAACACCGCATTTTTCTTATTTTCAGGTATCCTAACAGAATACCTACTGCGCAGTATAAGAAGATATTTGTCCCCGGAACTGGGGCGCACGGTATACCAATGTGTGATGGGTGTCGTAATCTCCACTACTGTATATAGCTTCTATCTGTTCTCTCCACTAGCGTACGGCATGAGCGGGCCTTTAGCCCACGAGCCTAACTCCACTATGACTGGCTTGAAGTGGCTCGAGTCTTGGGAGTTTTAAGCCATTTTAATCACTTTTTACTGAGCCACTGTGGTTCTGGGGCACTGCGGATTTCTTCTCAAACGAGGGGCGCCGGTTCGATCCCGGTACCGGACTTGCACCAATGAGTTATTATATTTTCTTTAAGTGCAGTTTTCACTAACACAATTGGTTCGACCATTATAGACGGCGATACGGCTCACCACCTATCATGTTGGTCTAACAGAAAGCTTGGTGAGGTGTGGTTACTTATTTCATCTTGCGATTAATGTACATCTGACTACCCCAATTGGGATATAGTCGTGAGCTTGTGTGTGTGTGTGTGTGTGAATCACAAGAATGTTATGTTATGAATATAAATGAATAAAGCAAAATGAAAGACTTAATACTTGCGAAGATCTTGTTACGAGAACTAGTGTCATACGTAAAATTTATCTGAATTTTAAATTAAAAAGAAGTATTGTAATAAATCGATTCCACATATTATTTATAATATTTATTAATTCTCAATTAAATTAGTGTAAGTCTCAAAATCTGTTAATAATACTCATATTTTTATTTTAGTTATAAGTTTAAAAAATCCGTCCAATAATAAATATATTTTAATATATTTTTTGTCAATTAATTATACAATTTTATTCTTATATTCTTGACTTTTATTTACATTCTAAATTATACTTAGGTTAGTTTAGTTAGTTTAGTTTAGGTTAGTTTACTTATATCCCACTGTTGGAAATGGGCACAAGCTTACCCTCAATCAAGCAGAGGGTTTATGGAGTGTATTTCATTAATAATGGAGCAGGAGGGTTAAAATGGCCACATCGAAGCAATTCATCTAAGAAAGCAATATTGCTATTTGACATTTGCATTGCGCACTTACTTTTATATGCGCAAATGTGGCTATTTTAACCCCCCAGCCCCCAGTAAATTGCTGGTTGGAGATATTCGGACTAGTAGTAAATCTTGTTGTTAGAGTTTTCAAGAAGTTAGACACTTTCGACTCCATGAAGGTCCGTTATTTAGGTCCTGGGGTGCGCCGGCAAAGCCTATGCAGAGCCACATTCAAATTCTCAAACGATAACTAATAGCTTCAGAAGGCGAAATGTATATCCAACATGAATTAGATTGATATTTTAAGTCGAATCGACAGGAATAAATTTTGCCTATGACGATTTCAACAATGACGAACGTAATTTAAATTTGCTCGTCTAACCTAGACGCGGAGGTCTGTGTTGTTCTATGAACAGTGAACCTAGACGCGTCACGGCGCAAGAAGGCATTTTTTACAATAATAAAAGTGAATTATTTTTACGTTATGTCGTCGTTATAATTCGTTATATTTTATTTGAGTCTTGGCCTAAATTTACTAAAAAGAATATAATTGTTTATGGTTAAATGGTAGAAATTTATTTTTAGAGCTGACAAGTCTGCGCTGAAAATAACTTTTTGAGCTTTTTTTGTAATGATTATAAATTGTTTTTGCGAATAAATATTGTAACATTTTAAGTATAAGTGATATATTTATTTTCATTTTTACTTAATTTCGCTAAAAACATTGGAAAACAAATAATTTGCATTCTGTCGATTGTATACCTCATTTATAAATTTTATCTCTGGCCACTTTAGGTCAAACTATTTGACATAAAAAAATATAAATTACAAATGGCGTTTACGTAGAATAGACAGATGTGTTCACGGCCACGATGGGCGATGATTCTTTGATATTACGAGAAGATGGTTATATACGCATGAACTTTCCTGTTACTTCTCTAACGTACCACAGTAACTTGAATATAATTTTGGTGAAGACTGACGTAGGTGGTGTACACGTTTTGGATGTGAATTCTGGTGTGATTCTTCAGTCCTCTTGTCTATCAGCGGGTAAGTTTATAACACCTTATTGGTCAAACAAAGGTTTTTTCGGGATTGTTTAGTTGTGTACTTAAGTTTTGAGGTGATTTGTGAAGGGGGTAAGCGATGATGAGTGTGGGGTGATCGTCTTACCGTGCCCTACATTGTTTCGTTTGACAGTTGGACAAACAATTCCAATTACACCGGAATGTTGGGTTGTAGATGATGGGGGTACACTCGGCGTGGAGTACGCGGCGGGCGCGGACCGGGTGTTCGTGTGGGACAGCAGCGGCGTGGGGGCGCGCACCGACTACAACGGAGTGCTGCTGCTGCACACGGCGTTACAGCGGCCCCTGCCCTCCTCACAACCCGACAAAATCATAAGGATCGAGCTCGTGCTCTCTGAAGTAAGTCCACAACTAACTTGTTCCTACAACTGCTGCAAATGTCCAAAAACATTTGGTCAAAATCATTGTACAATTTTTTTATTTAGATGCATTGTTTTTACTGATTGCTATATATACACAAATATATATCACAACACTACCATAATACGATCCTAATCATGAAGAATAAGATAGTATTGAAACAAAACTTGTAAGCCAAAACAAAACAAAGAAAAAATATTTAATTTTCAATATATTGTGTGTAGGAAAAATTTGTTAGTTCGAGTTAGTTTGGTAATTTACCATGCATGTGCTCATTGAATGGCTTTGAGTAAATTCAAAGTAACTTTGATGAATAAACAAAGTTATCCCATGATCTTCATACTTCTTAACCTAGGTAAAATGGTGTTAAGCATATAAATTAAGAGTATTTCACCAATTTATTCATCAAATAGTGTTCTCACTGAATATTCTATTATAAAGAATGAGGAAATAACTAGTATAAATGTTTTACTTAACAATAATTCATAATAGTAAATAGGTTAACAAAAATAAACTTGGATGCAATAATAATGGTCTGATAATTATGTCTCTGCACTGTCTGGCATGTGGAAGAAATTGATTTGACTTACTTACACCAGTAAGTAGCAACCCAGACCAACAGCTTAACGTGCCTTCCGAAGCATGGATCATCTTACTTTTGGATAATCAAGTGATCAACCTGTGATGTCCTAACCAAACTAGGGACCACAAAGTAATCCAAAGTTTCCATTTGTTGGGGCGGAGTGAGTGTATTGGGTCTACCCAATAAGCATATCCTAGGGCTATACAAAGAATATGATTGTGTTACAAATTAGTGTAGCTTATCAATGCCAATGCATTAGTTGATGGCTAAACTCATTGACCATTGTTAATGTAACCTACAAAGTCAAAGTGAAGTGAACTTGTAAATATATAAGTTCACTTCACTTTGACTAGTGTAGTTCCAGTATGCTTGGTTTTATCATGTAGTGGGAACTATAGTGCAGGCAACTAATAAACATGTATAATTGTATATATATTGGTAAGATATGAACTGTCTTACTGCTTCACTGCTAATTGATCTTCACTGCTGTTAGAGATCTTTGACAATTCCTCAAATATGCATTCCATTATATTGGTATTTGTACATGCAATCTTAGTATACTGTGGGCAATATTATATTATATAAAGCTACAAACCCATGTACTGACTGACTGACTGACTGACTGACTGACTGACTCACTGACAGGGTTGTTCTCCCAGAAGGAGCGCCGGGGGGTAAATATGATGTATAGGAGATGTGATCAAGATGTTCCGATGAGTATGGGAAAACTTCCAGATCTTGGAAAACTGCTCCGCATCAGGGAGACACCCTACAGTCTGGCAAAACTATCGCACCTGGAACGATTCTTTTTTCACAAAACCTATTTAAATCTTGGTCAAATTCTATAGTGGGTGAAAAAAAATCAAAATGGCGGAAAAACAAGATGGCCGCCATACAAAAAAATGTTTTTCCAGAAAATGTCTCGGAGGTCAAAATTATGTATGGGAGTGTAATCGGAGCGTCTTGTAGAGTACGGAAAATGATCTCAATCTTCGAAACCTGCTCCGCATCAGGGAGACAACCTACGGCCTGGCAAAACTATAGCACCTAGAACTTTTTGGTTTTCACGAGACATATTTAAACCTTGATCAAATTCAATTGGCAGTGAAAAAAAATCAAAATGGCGGAAAAACAAGATGGCCGCCATACAAAATTTTCGTTTTTCTCGAAAATGCCTCGGGGTGAATGTGATGAAAGAGGGATGAGATCAAAATGTCATATTGAGTATGGAAATACTTCCCGACCTTCAAAAACTGCTCCGCATCAGGGCGGCACCCTACGGCCTGGGAAAACTATCGCACCTGGAACGATTCTTTTTTCACCAAACCTAATAAAATCTTGGTCAAATTTTATCGCCGGTAAAAAAAAATCAAAATGGCCGAAAAACAAGATGGCCGCCATACAAATTTTTGTTTTTCCAGAAAATGTCTCGGGTGTAAAAACGATGTATAGGGGTGTTATCGGAACGTCATCTTGGAAAACTGCTCCGCATCAGGGAGACATCCTACGGCCTGGCAAAACTATAGCACCTAGAACTTTTTTGATTTCACGAGACCTATTTAAGTCTTGGTCAAATTCTATCGTGGTAAATAAATGGCGGGAAAAAGCTTCGAACTAACACAGGACACGCGAGCAGCTTGCTGCGAGCGAACCACGCGACATCTAGTTATTATATTATATATAGCTACAAACCCATGTACTGACTGACTCACTGACATAGTTGTTCTCCCAGAAGGAGTGTCGGGGGGTAAAAATGGTGTATGGGGGGTGTGATCTGGACCTACCGGTGAGTATGGGAAAACTTCCAGATCTTGGAAAACTGCTCCGCATCAGGGAGACACCCTACGGCCTGGCGAAACTATCGCACCTGGAACGACTCTTTTTTCACAAAACCTATTTAAATCTTGGTCAAATTTTATCGCCGGTGAAAAAAAATCAAAATGGCGGAAAAACAAGATGGCCGCCATACAAAAAAATATTTTCCCAGAAAATGTCTCGGAGGTAAAAACTGTGTATAGGGGTGTAATCGGAACGTCTTGTTCAGTATGGAAATAGTTCTCGATCTTGAAAAACTGCTCCGCATCAGGGAGACACCCCACGGCCTGGTGAAACTATCGCACGTGGAACTTTTTAGTTTTCACGATACCTATTTAAATCTTGGTCAAATTCATTTGCCGGTGAAAAAAAATCAAAATGGCGGAAATTCAAGATGGCCGCCATACAAATTTTTAGTTTTTCCTGAAAATGCCTCGGGGGAAAAAAATATGTATAGAAATGTGATCGAAACGTCATGTCGAGTATGAAAATAAGTCTGGGTTTTCGATAGCTGCTCCGCATCAGGGAGACACCCTACGGCCTGGCAAAACTATCGCACCTGGAACATTTTTGATTTCACGAAACCTATTTAAATCTTGGTCAAATTGTATCGCCGGTGAAAAATAAACAAAATGGCCGAAAAACAAGATGGCCGCCATACAAATTTTTGTTTTTCCAGAAAATGTATCGGGGGTAAAAATTGTGTATGGGGGGTGTGATCGGGACCTCCCGGTGAGTATGGGAAAACTTCCAGATCTTGCAAAACTGCTCCGCATCAGGGAGACGCCCTACAGTCTGGCGCAACTATTATACCTGGATCAATTTTTTTTTCGCAAAACCTATTTAAATCTTGGTCAAATTCTACTGTGGGTGAAAAAAAATCAAAATGGCGGAAAAACAAGATGGCCGCCATACAAAATTTTGTTTTTTCAGAAAATGTCTCGGGGGCAAAAACAATGTATGGGGGCGTAATCGGAAGGTCATGTTGAGTATGTAAATACTTCTTGATCTTCAGAAACTGCTCCGCATCAGGGAGACACCCTACGGCCTGGCGAAACTATCGCACCTAGAACAATACTTTTTTCACAAAACCTATTTAAATCTTAGTCAAATCCAATCGCCGTTGAAAAAAAACCAAAATGGCGGAAAAACAAGATGGCCGCCATACAAATTTTTGTTTTTCCAGAAAATGTCTTAGAGGTAAAATTGATGATCGGAACGTCATCTTGGAAAACTGCTCCGCATCAGGGAGACACCCTACGGGCTGGCAAAACTATAGCACCTAGAACTTTTTTGATTTCACGAGACCTATTTTAGTCTTGATCAAATTCTATCGTGGTAAAAAATGGCGGGAAAAAGCTTCGAACTAATACAGGACACGCGAGCAGCTTGCTGCGAGCGAACCACGCGACATCTAGTCTACCATATACTTACATTTCAGTACCAAAATATGTAAAACTTTAAATATGATTTTATAAATATGCACCTTCGTTTTTTAGTATACACGTTTTTTTTTTTAATTATTGCAAGTAGGCAATTTCTAAGATCAATAACCCACAGTCTGTCAATTTATTGGTATTTTCTCTTAATTCCTCAATTTGAACATGTTTTTCTTGAATTAGTCTAGGTTGTACGTTAAATTAAGCAAATTATGTCACTAACTTTTTTATTGGCTTTACTACTGATTGGTTGTGTATTTATTTTGATAGAACTGAACACAGACTGTACGTACGATATCTACTACTAGCTTTTCTTCCGCCGCCACAAAATTCTTAATTCTTTCCGTTAGAACCTTTTAGAATATTTTATAAACCTTAAAAAAGTAGAATGAAAATGATGAAGTAGTTGATGTCAGACAGGTCTAAGCTATACCACCTCTATGTCTATCCGATGCAATATGTATTGTGTCAAAAATGGACAGGTTTGTCTGGCGATAACTTGTAGGTCTACTACGATTACTCACGTGAATAGTAACATCTTCATTAAGATATGGCTTGAGATACTGATATAAATGTGCAGACAGCTATTATTATCATTATATGTCTTTAGATGGCTGCAAATATCGGTATAATAGCTTCACGGCTATACAGGCGTACCCACTCTTCTCCTGTTTCGTTTTAGCCACGCACATTTAGTCTTGCAAAACCACGTGATCTTAATTTGTAAATCTATTGGTGCTAATTCCTGCAGACGCCATCTAATTTTATTTTAAGTTATACCTGTCATTTTCGTATCCGTTGAAAAAGAAAGGGACGGGTAATCGAAAGGCATAAAATTTATGGAATACACGTGATTTTTAAGCAGAAATCTAAAACAACCGTCTAAAAATTTTACATCGGGCAATAACCCGACAGAGTTAAGTAGACAGCACGTCAAACGGATTACATACCAGCGAGATGCCTATTTTATTCGCCCGGGTTATTCATTCGTTTTAAAATTAACTTGTTGACATAATCCGTCCCTTTCCTTTTCGGCGGATAAGAAAATGGCGGGTAAAACATAAAATAAAATTAGGAGGTGTCTGCAGGAATTGGGGCCATTATCTGTAAATACCGATAAAGATAGCATATCACTATTATTATGTCAGGGGCCATTGGCAGCTCAATAATAACCCTGGCACCAGGGTTGATGAGGTTGGTTATCCACTTCACAACCGACATGTTACACTAGTTTTCCGCGACTTCGGATGTCGCGCGCGGCAGTTTTATAGGGGTGATTTTCAAAACAAAAAATGTTCGTCCTTAACTCTTAGAATCGAGTTAGTATGTGTGATAACAGCTGTGTATTGTCTGCAGGCTGTCCTCCTATACCAATGTCTTCAAAGCCTGGACGTGTTGTCCATCGAGGGCCTCAGTGACTTCATCAACGAGCTCAAGAATTCCATTGACGTGGAGCCCGTGCGGAAAGGCGTCAAGGCACAGAAAGTAAGTTGCTCTTGTTCATTTTATCGATTTAGAGATATGTATGTAATAGATTTGAGGTTATTGCAGCTTTAGAGAAGACTTCGTGAGTGTATTTTTGAATTTTGTAATCAAAACTTCGCAAAATAAGCTTCCTCACTAAATAAATACCAGTTTTTTAAACGGTAAAAGATTTCCCGTAGATAAGCTTGTTTTTGTTATCCCGAAATTCGGCATGCGTTAAGAATTTTACCAGAAAATCTATAGTATTTCGTCAGATTAAGGGATAAAGATCTTACATTTATATCAACTATGTTAGTATGTAATTTAATTAGTATAAAGCTAATACGCAAGATCCTGAAAAAAAATTGTATTGGAGGTAAATAAAAAAAAAACTATTCCTGTTTATTTTTCACAACATTTCATGAGTTATGGGTGCCACGGGGTTTTAAAAAATATTTTGTTTTATATACTTTGTGATATTTGATACTGCCTTGACAGTTGGTGTGGTTTTATCTGTAGAAATACCAACCAAAACTATAAAATGTAGTTTATTTCTCCTTGCAGCCCCTTGACATTATCTGTATTCACATTTACACCTCTTGTGTCGCAGTGGAGCACAGTGACAATCTGTCTACCACAGTCAACGGTGCGTCTGGTGACGACAGGCGTGGTCCAGGAGTTGAAGAGTCAGAACCGGCGAATCCCCGCGTTGGCTATCGCGTCTGCCGTGGGCCAGCGGGCCAACGAGCTGGTGCCATGCTCACGGGATGAGGAGTCGCGGCCAGTCATGTACTCAGAGGCCGAGCGCAAGGAGACCTTCAAGCGGTGGCCGCATATGGATTACAAGTGAGGTTTTTTTTACTTATCGTTGTCTTATAGTGAAAACAACAAATACAAAAATACTTTATTGCACCAAAATAAATGAAATAATTACAAACTAGGTATATGGTAAATGGCGGCCTTATCGCTTAAAGCGATTTCTTCCAGACAACCATAAGGCGAGGAAAAATTTAAAAATTGAAATTGAAGCGCCTTTTTGATAAATCACATTCAGATGTGTTTTTTGTTAACAAAACCTCGCAATAGACGAGCTAGTTTCAATATAGGTATTTTTTACCCTGATTGAAATTGTTTGATAGAAATCGAGGTTTTCTTGAAGAAATGCAACTTAAATGGTTTTCTCTATTGAGTTGTAAGTTTGTAATGTATTTGTTGATGATCTACCACATTAACTATAGCGTCAGATTGTGTGCGGGAATAACCTAGTAATAAACTGCTTTTCTTCGCTTTTTTGGAACATGTAATTAATCTTCCATGAGTTAGGCTATAGGTACTTTTTGGACATCATGCTTCACGAACACGAACAAAGGGCAAGTACGAACGTGTAAATGATGTTCAATGTTTTATAAATATCCACTTCATGCTTAAGGTACCACCAGGGTGGTTATAAACGCCACATCGAAGCAATTCTTCTAGAAAACCAATATTGCTATTTGACATTTTGCATTGCGTACTTTAATATTGCTTTTTAGATGAATTGTAGCGATGTGGCCTTTTTAACCCCCCAGGTCTGGCTGATTTTCATGTAATGACTTGTGGTTCTGCTCTGACTATCTATAAGAACTGTTCTTCTTTTTTCTAGTTTAATAAATGTCATGTCATCCAGATTTTGAGATTTGATTCAGAGTTTTGAGTCTGATGTTTTTCAATTGTTATCAATTGTTAGTGTGTGGCGTTCGTTCTTCATCATCATAATTTCTTTATTTCTTTAGATGGGCGCTCCCCGCGCGGATGGCACAGGCGGGGTTCTACCACCAACCGTCGCCGTCAGGGGACGACCGGGCCATGTGTTTCACCTGCATGGTGTGTCTCGTCTGCTGGGAGAAGTCGGACGAGCCCTGGGTCGAGCATGAACGCCACTCGCCCAACTGTCCCTTCGTGCGAGGAGAGTACACCCACAATGTACCTATATCTGTGAGTGGTTGTGTTATTAATGCCTGTCAAGTTTGGTATGTTTAGTGCGGATTTAAATTGCAAATAGAAATAAGGAAATCAAAGGACAATGCTCAAAATGTATGGATGAAAAACGAAAAAGCGAGGATTTTTGCGGATTACCAAAGCCAATCGATGATAGCGTCCACACATTTCTAGTATATTGTTGTATATTTTATAACTTCCAAACCCCATGGATTCAGTTACTTTCACTGTTTTTTTTTTTATGGTAGCGCTACTGAGTTAAAATCCAAATACGAGCTCATAAAACCCATCTTCACAGGTCACAAACGCAACCGCCTGCGCAGTTCCAAACCTGAACGTGGCGGTGGTATCGAAAGGCAACACTGGGGACCTGATAGCGACAGGCACTGTGGACGGCAAGGTCAACGTGTGGAAATTCGACTGCGGTCTCAAGCTCGTCAAGTTCATCCACCTCTCGCCATACGATTCTATCTTCAGCGGGATCCTCGCGACAGACAGTAATAAAGTCTGGTCTGCCAGTCTTGAGAAGGATAGTTGTGAGTATTTTTTTAATTTAGCTTAATTTACAGGTTCCCGTTTGACTGCTATCTCACTCCTTATATAATTAACTAATTTCAAGACGGTGTAGTTTAATAAAACCTATATATTTATTTCTTGCTTGCTTAACTATTTATCAACTAAACATTATTTATGGTCGTTCAGCAACATACGGCGTGGAGCTGACAGCGATGGCGTTCGTGGGCATGACGTCACGGCAGGAGCCGTACCCGCAGCAGGGCGGGGACCCCGCCGACAAGGATAACGGCAGCAACAAGAGCAAGCCTGCGCTCGTGTGCGCCGTCACCATCACGCGCACCGCGCCCCACACCGACCAGCCCATCAAGGAAGACTCCAGCAAGGCCCTCTTCGAATCCGACAAGTCCAAGGAAACCGTACAAGCCATGAACGACCAGAACGAAGCCAAAAGCAACCTCGCTCCCACCAACAAAATGCTATTCCTCCTCACGTACGACATACATAGCTCGCTGGCCGGCTCCATCACCACCGTGGTCCACACATCCAACAGCAGCGGCAACTCCAAGCCCGGCGGCAGTAAGAAGGTGCACACCGTCGCCCGCACCGACGACGCCAACATTTACGACGAAATATACTTTCAATACTCTGACGAAGACACCGAGCTTCCCCAGTGCACGAGCAGTCTCATAGACGAACAAATCAGCAATGTTATCAACCTCAACGCGTCCTCCAGTAAAGAAGACTGCAAAACTTGGGAACCGAAGAAGATTATATTTACGAAACAGTTTAAAGTATTACCGCCGCCTCCATCCACGGCCCTGTTACCGGATCTGCCCGAGTCCGGGCAGGGCAGCATGCTGGACTTCGTCGGGCAGATCTCACAACTCAAGAGCTGGAAGAGCGGAAACCTCGAGTCGGTCGGCACCAAGCTCGCGGACCAGACGGACGCCGTGCTGCAGCAGGCCGACCCTATCACGCACTACCTCAACATGAACGGACCTCTGGAGATTTCAGATCTGAAGTGGTACGAAGGCGGCGACGGCACGGAGAAAGTGAAGGTGACGACGTTCGGCGGCAGCAAAGTGGGAACTACAACAGCTGTGAGTAACAGCAACAACGACGGTTTCGACAGTGACCCGCCGCAGGAAGAAGTGATCTCACAAGGTATAGCGATACAGTGTCTTAGTCTTCCAGCCAAGCTCAACCTCAGGGAGGATTCCCGCGTTACACATCTACTGCCAACGGAAGACAAGGAACACTTACTCGTAGTGATATCTAGTATCGAACCAGATAAAATCAAAATCGAGGAGGAAACGGACGGCGACGGTGATATTAAGATGGATGTGGACGAGGTGGCAGAAGCGACTGAAAAACCTGACAAGTCTGACACGAGAGCTTACTTGCTTCTCTTCAAAATAAATAACAAAACTTCCATATTCACGTTAGAAGACAATCCCGTCTCGATGAAAGAGTTACCATTCAACGAGAGTCCCGTAGACTTGTGCTTATTACCGATGGACAAACAAGAACAGTATTCTTTCGCATCTGTCGGTGTCGACGGCAGTTTACGACTGTATTCCTTGCCAGACTTCAAAATGTTGTCAGAAAAGCGAGTGCCTAAAGGACAGTTCACTTCGGTCGTCTATTGCGCGTCTGTCGAACGACTCAGCGTCTCGACCAAACACGGTATGATCTACTTCTACGCTTTGAACAACGGCGAGAAGGATTCTTCGGGTGATATAGACGAGGACGAATTTGCGAATATAGATTTCGATATGCTTCAGCGAGCGCCTCGGGAGGAGATCGGCAGTCCCTCCGCAGCGCCGGTGATCGTGGCCAACAAGACTGAATTAGACACGTCCGATTTAGAGACTTTGATTACTTTGACAGGGTCTTACGGAACCAACACGACAGTTCCTTACAGCGCAGTGGTGCCGGGCTTCTGGTGCGAGCTGTCGCCCGCTCAGCGCTCGCGCTCCGACCACCAGAACAACCGGACGTGGAGGCTGCAGAACACGTCCTCCACCTGGGACGAGCACGTGCTAGAGCTCACGCTACCGTATAGCGTATCATTAGCTCATATAGAGTTCGGCTTCACTCTGCACACTGCGTGTACGGCGAATCTGCCAATAATACAAGTGACGTTGCTCAAGCAAAATCTCCACGGAATTGGCTATAAAAAGGATGCGTCGTTCGGACATCGATCCGATTCTCCGACGCACTTCCCGGTGATCGATCCGGATATGTCGAACTTGGAGAATCCTGTGAACAGCGAGGAGTACTTACAGGCGCACAACGCCGAGATTCTGGCTGGCCCATTGCTGTTGTCCTCCGGGCTGGACTTGACGCAGCAGTCCGGCTCGCTCATCCTCACCAGCCCGCGCCTATACCGCGCTAGGGGGAGAACTTTCCTCATACATATAAAAACACTATTTGATCCAGCGAAGGACATGTCTAAGGGATCTGTGAAGGGAGAGAGCAGTTCCAAGAAATCTGGCTTCATTGGGTGCGACTGGCTGCATCAGATTTCGTTGACGGTGCGAGCGTGCCCGCACACAGAGGTGCCGATGGAGCGTCAACAAAGGATAGCTATGCTGGAATCTAACGGGTTCTTGAACAACTTATGCGAGATTTCGATAGGCAAGGGTGATTCGGAGAAGCGGAAGCTCGCTTTGGATTTGCTTTTGTGGGTGATATCGATAAGACTGCAGAGGATGCGACTGGCCAAGTCTGAAAAGGGCAAGGACAAGGATGCTATGAACCCTCTGGAGACGCAGCAGCTGGAGTGTGTGAAGATTGTAGAGAAACACGTGGACGCGCTCATCAAGAACTGCATACTCTGTGCCAACAGGAGCATCGCGAAGAAGTGCATCAAGATCATTCTGACAACCAGCGAGTGAGTATAACTTTTTTATTTATAGACTTTAAAAGCCTTATGACGTATTTCACATTTTGGATTTAATATTTTCTGCATTGAAATATGGCCAAATAGAGCTTCGAGTTAATCTTTTGTTATTAGTTTTTTCTAAGCAACATAATTGAATACCCTGAAATATCTTTCAAATTGTACATTTGACCACAAAGCAATATATAAACTGACGCAAGAAATTCTCCAACAGGGGCGTTCGGCAGCTTCCAAAGCCTTGGAAGTCTACTTTCGAGCAGACGTTGATAAACAGCGTGGTGGCGTGCATCCCGTACCTGGGCGGCTGCTCGTCCCCGGGAGCGCTGCGCTGGCTGGTGGCACTCGCCCAGCACGCCACGGGCCGCGGCGCCGCACCAGACCTGGTGGCGCGCTGCCAGGCGCTGCTCGAGAGCACGGCCAAATGTCTGCGGGAACGCGCCGACGTTTATCACCACCTGTTGAAGGCCAGGTAATGATAACTTATTAGGTATTGTCTGTAATGTTTAAAATACAACTTGATTGCACCAAAAAAAGGAAACCCCTGGCAATTTGCGGCCTTGGATAAAAAAATATATACTTTATTCATTCAAGTTACAAGACTCATTTCTGTTTGTAACAATACATTTATCTTATTATATCCTGTATTAAAATAATAATATATTTTATTACTGGGGACGTATTTCCCATAGAATAACGAATCTAGGGCAGTCTACCCTTCATATCATCCTCAGGATGCTGTTGGGGCTGGCCCGCACGCGGCATACTAGGGATGCATACCTTTTACTTACGTTTAAAACTATTCTATTTTATGTGCAATAAATAGTATAACTAAATCGTATTTTTTCTCAGGTTCGGCTTGTATGGCCTGCCTCTAGAGCGTCAAATCTTCGCATCGGAAGTGCCAGAGCTGGGCCGCGGCACTTCAACCCCGGTGACATACGCCAGCGTGCTCACCGGAGACACGAGCACCCCGCCAGCCGCCAAGCCCGACTACCAGCTCAAGGATTTGCTCAATCTGCCGCCTGATATCGGTATGTACAGCATTTTAACAGATTAATAATATTCTACCTTCATCAATGGGAAATAGGCGAGATAATCTATTATTTTTATTACAGGATCATCAGATAACATTGATTAGAGTCGTAAAGAACAATCATCAACTTAATTTTAATTTAATTTGGCAGGACTAAAACTAGCTTTATCCCATTCTTGCACTTATTGTATGTGAAGTACGGCACTAGCTGAAGAGCTGGCACACTAAAATTAGTTTAAGTTTGTGTGCGCCCGAACAGGCACCATTATGTTAAACCGAGTTTTACAAGGTCAATAAATAAGTGAGGGAATTTACGATTATATAGAGCCGTAACAGAGGCTGCTAGCAATTAAATATGACTAGAACTGTAACTAAGTAATGGATGCGACTTGCACAGGACCGGAAAGGATGGCGTGAAAGTAAGGAGGCCTATTCCCAGCCGTGGGTGGTGTAGGGAGCGCTGGTAAATTGTAATAAAACCCTACACAAATAATTTAATGAACTGTATTACTTAGGATATTAAATTAAATTACAAGATCCAAACATTGAGACGCGTTGGCTTGCTCGCGCTAGAGATGTGACTGACCATAAATGGTAGACTATTAGGTATGTCCCATACAGGTGGATACAGGCTGAGTAGATAGTAGATAGATAATAGAACTGTAACTTTATCAACTTTACAAAACCACACGGGTGATTTTATATAATTAACCAAAACTCCATCCAAAAATCTCACAAAGCTATCCTTCGACAGACCCGAAAAACAAGACAAACTCGACGGCTTGGTGGGCGCAGAACAACGGGGTTGCCATATTCGGCGCGGGGCTGAGCGAGGCCATGCCTCTCCACGTGACTTGCCACGTGGCCTCTGATGGGACCAAGTTGGAGTCCACCGGCGCCAGACACCACCCCGCTGTTGTCAGCACCCTGCCTGGAGATCCGCAGCAGGTGAGATGGGTGCTTTTGACTCACTGTAGTTCTTAACATGAGTTTTAATGAGCTCCTAAATCAATGAAAGTAAAGCTGATTGAACCAATGGGGATTTTATGTAAAATAATAATAAAAAAATACTCGATATGTATAGAATCTATACTACCAAAATTATCGTCGATAGCGGCACTGCTACTGGCGATTGACGAGTCATAATGAATTTCACTTTGTGATCACTAGTTTGGTTAGGACATGCTGATCACCTGATTGTCCAAAAGTAAGATGATCTGTGCTTCGGAAGGCTGTTGCTCCCGGTCACTACTTACTGATGTAAGGACGTAGTCGTTACATGAGTCATGTCAGGGGTCTATGGCGGCTCAATAATAATCCTGACACCAGGGTTGATGGGGTTGGTAATCCACCTCACAACCCACGCGATAGAAGAAGATGAATTTAAACCCCAAGGATTTGATCAGTTTTATTGACGCTGATTTACTGACACATGACTCATTAATTGGCACTACTTTCAGTTTGATCGATTTGGGTTCTTTTTGAGCATTGTTCTTAAATAAATCAAAAATCCTCTCATATCCCAAAAATATATTTTAATCTATGTCTAATATTATATAATTATACGTTTATGTGACTTAGGGCTTGTTTCGCAACTTGCTGATTAACTGTTTTATAACGTATATGCCAGATAAGTGTCTGATAGCGGTACTGCTGTCTGTCTGATTGGTTCTACGTAGGGTTTACAAGACGTACATCACTTAACAGCATGTGGTGAAATAGGTTCTTCGTGTTTTAGAGTCGTAGTAATGTTATTTTTGTTAGACGGAAGGATGACCTTAAAATGTAAAAAATGTTAGGTCATAAAAGTTACTAATTAGTCAGGTTGAATAAATCTCAAATGCTTGACGAAATAAAATATGAATACAAACTTCGTCAAAAAGAAGTTATATGATTAATTATGGTTATGCAAGTATTTTAAAGTTAGGGTATGATAGATATTTTATCAAATCAACTACAACTGGTTAATTTAACATCAAAAAACGGTCGTAAAAGAAATAGAAGTATAGATTTTTTTCATCAGAGACTGGCCCCGATTCCTGCAGACACCCTAATTTTTCGCCGTTTGACGTGTACTGTTAACTTAATAACTTAATTCTGTCGGGTTATTGACCAATATAACATTTTGGAAAGATTTTTTAAATTTCTGCCTAAAATTGTCAAATATGATACGTTTTGTCACTAGCCATTTGGAGGAATAGTTAGTTAATATGGTACTAAAGTTCAGTGGCTGCTAGTTGTCTTTGATTGATTTTTGTTTTTATAGCACTTACTCGTACTTAGGGAAACCCAGAAAGAGAAAATTTAAATTAAAAAAGAAATCTTATTCGGACGGGATCTGAACACCCGCAGCTCATGTCAAGCCGGGACGAGCGTGTTAACCATTACACCAAAGGGGTTATTAGGAGCAATGATACTTCGAAGATTCGTCATCGATGACGTATAGCGATAGATTAGCTGATTGATCCCTCGTCTTACAAGTGCCTCCGTTCAACAGTTGTGGTCAGTCGTGAAGGAAGGGCAGACGAAGCAGTCCTCACAGGACCCGGACTCTTTAGAAGACGTGGAGAGCTCCCTCATGGAATGTGATCCTCAGGACAAACATGACTTCAACGAGGACAAGTTCTTTAAGGTACAGTCAGTGCACTAACACGAGTATACAGACTTATTAGGACACTATTAGGGCTACTGGTGCCTTATGTTGGCCTGTACCATATATCACCGTAGGTTTCTAGGAATACCTTCGATGTGCACTACTGATAAAATTAGGAAGTAAGCAGTTTTCCGTTGTAAGGTAGGCTAGGATGAAAACAGTTTTAGGTGAAATTGTACAAATACCAGCACACTTTACACTTAAAAAACTTGCACACAAATCAGCTATGAGTACAAAATCCCATTATCCCAATTAGAGGTAAAAACAACTTTAATATTTAAAAAAAAGATATTTTCGAGGTATGTTTGTATAAAAAGCTGACTGCAATGTTTGCGGTTCAAACTCTGTTGGACGATTTTTTTGAGATTAAGATTGTACAGAAAGCGAGAACGCCCAAAGTAAAATCAGAGCGACAAATCATCGGTTTCGAAAGCTGAGTATCCTTTTTTGAACTTGTCGCGCGATATATAAACCTTGTGGTACACAGCAGTTGACTTGAAAGCCATAATTTAACTGTACGTTACACCAACAGGAACAAGAGCAGTGCGGTATTCCGTGGGCGGCGCTAGTGACGCGGCCACCGCAACACACCTTGGTGGTGGAGCGCATGCACTCAGGAGCACGGCGGTACATCGTGCTCGATTTCGGGCACACCGTGCGACTTACTGACTTGGTAAGTTTTATTGGTGTTAAAAAATGTGTTGCTGTTGCAGTTTCTCGTCATTTCTTCTCCTCAGCCATAACACCTTCCGAAACGACGTAAACTCAAAAATTTTGTTAATTTCGTGTTTTGACGTTTACTAAAAAGTAACTGATTTGACTAGTTGGAAACTACCATATTACAACCAAGGATCATGAAATTGGCCTATGGCCTATTGACCACTAATGATTAGATCTTTACCGTACTATCTTATTAGTCTTTTACAACAGTCTCTGTGGTCCAGAGGCCCCGGGTTCGAGTCCCGGTTTTAACGTGTCACAAAAATCACTTTGTGATCCTAGTTTGGTTAGGACATTACTGGCTGATAATGAATACGCGATCTGATCCGAAAGTAAGATGATTCATGCTCCGGAAGGCACGTTAAGCCGTTGGTCCCGGTTACTACTTACTGATGAAAGTGAGTAATCGTTACATGAGCCATGTCAGGGGCCTTTGGCGGCTCAGTAATATCCCTGATATCAGGGTTGATGAGGTTGGTAATCCACTTCGCAACCCACACGATAGAAGAAGAGTCTTTTAGAACAAAATCTTGCATATTTAGATAATTCCGTCGTGCTCGGACCTGGTGACGCTATGCATCGACATCTGGACGCACGGCGAGGAGTCGGACTGCACCAAGCTGGCGTTCGCCACCGATATTGCCACCAAGCACCTCGTGCTCACGGACATACAGCCGCCGCCGCTCTGCCGGTATATGAAGGTAAGGGTATATTTAAGTTCAAAATATTTATTTCGGAAAAGCTTTCTAGCTTAACCTAGTATTAGTAACAGATTCGAAAGACGACTGTATATACGACGACGATGATGTTCAAGTGTTTGCTTGCTACAAATGTGGGTATCCAAAATGAAACTTTGTGCAGATAAATTTTCAGATGTTCTTAAATGATTATCAATGCAAAATATCTTAAACTTAAACTTTTGTTATTTTTATGCTATTGATGGTTTGGTCTACCGTGATTTCATACCCTAGATACTCCATACAAAAATCATACCGTGTGCCGCCTTACCGCGTATGTGCGAGCGAGACAAACAGTTCGCGTGCACTCCCCCTTAACTCTTAGCGGCTTACGGCCGATTAGATTAAAGTAAGAGTCAGAAGTGTGTCGTAACTCTACCTCGGCGCCCGATACCAATTGGTGCAGAGCGGAGTTACCGTTCTCTGCGTAGTATTAATCTTTATTCTATGACATAAGCTTACTACAAACTCTGTTGTGCTGGATCCAAGAAGAAGTGTGAATCACTAACAATGATACTGCACTGCCTCCGTGGTCCCGTGGTAGAACGTTAGGCTCACGATCCGTAGGTTCCGGATTCGAATCCCGGTGGGGAAATATCACAGAAATTACTTTGTGACCCCTAGTTTGGTTAGGAAATTACAAGCTGATCACCTGATTGTCCGAAAGTAAAATGATCCGTGTTTCGGAAGACACGTTAAGCCGTTGGTCTCGGTTTCTACTTACTGATGTAAGTAAGTAGTCGTTACATGAGTCATGTCAGGGGCCTTTGGCGGCTCAATAGTAACCAGGGTTGATGAGGTTGGTAATCCACCTCACAACCCACACGAGAGAAGAAGATACTGCAAACAGGAGCACCAACCGTCAGAAAATTACTGGTCTTCAACTTATCGTATTCAAAGCTCTCTCCAAAGTCTACAAGATTGGTTCTCATAAATATAAATCTTACGCAGATAACAACGATAGGCCGATACGGCATGTCGGCGATGAAGTGTAAGATACCCCTCGGATGGTTCTACGGCGAAATCGCGGAGATCGCGAATGTCCCTGCCTCCATCAACGCGCTGAACGCGCTGCACCAGGACTTGACTTGTAGATTCAGGTGAGAAATTAGTAATTTCTATTCTCTTTACTTCTTCAGATAAATTATCGACGGGAAATTCCACTTGATATTAACTCAGAATCATGGCCTGAATCATCCCCCTCAGTATTCGTTACGATGACACTTACACCCTGTATGCGCATGTTATCTCTGCAGGAAGCGATTACAACTAGACTTGTATAATCTTGAATTTAAATAACGAGTTCCGGATAGACTATATTCTTGTTTTAAATGAGTGTTGGTAATAGAGGACATGGCGAATATACTGTGATCAAATTGTGTATAAACATATGAGAGTGGAAGAAGCAAAAGTAGTCAAGATCGTAGTAACTATTAACTGGAGTAAATATTATCTTGGAGTAGAGACAATAAACACTTCCATAAATCTTGTTAGGTTTATGCACAGGCACCACTATAAGATGCAACAATCTACTAGTCATAACCCTCTCAACAGACTTGCAACGGGTAAACTGATGGATCTCCTGAATCCTTACCTGGAACTATACAACGGCAACGCCTCTCACATGATGGCGTACCTCAACCTGGCCAATGACATCGACCCTAAGGTCGTCACGGCTTACCAGGAGTGCATAGAACTACAGCAACAACTGCATACTTGCACTAACGTACTGAAGAAGCTTCAAGGCGGTTCGGAGTGCAACGAACAGGTGTTGGAAGCCATCAAGAGAGGTACAGTGACGTCGGAAGCGCTGCTAGAACGAGCGTCGACGGATAAGCTACGAGTGATCAGTGAGAATATCATCGATATGCTCCTGTACTTCTACTTCCAGATGGCTGATGTGGTAAGTGTTGATATATTTTACTATAGTGCATTCAGATATAATTAAAAAAGTATTATTTTTGTATCAATAAAAAGTTGAAACGTGGTTGAAACATAAAGATTTGCTTGTACACAATCAATAATTTTAATCTTGTTAAAAACATCGTATGTACGATAAGCTGCAAAAGTCCAATCAGTTTCTTGCAAAGTAATAAATTGACTGGTTGCATTTGGTTATATGTCGTTTCTGTAATAGACCAAAATCACATACAAAAACATAAATTTTATAATTATGACAACTAATTGTTCATAATTTCACCACTGTTTACAAATAATTTGCTGGGCTCAGTGATTGAACTTTTGCTCTTTGACTGTACCTCTAGTTGATTGAAGGGAGACCTGTGCCCAGCAGTGGGACGTATATGTTATGTGTTCTAACATAGTGTTGTGAATTATTGAGTGTACTGTATGTATATCTGAAATGGTTATATACTATCCACCTCATGCAGTTTTAGCAGGTTTTAGTGTATTCTAAACCAAATCTCAAAATCTAAATCTTAATGTAATTTTTCAAAAAAGCATGAACTGTGACGTTTATTCCCCAGCAATACGGGGAGGTATCCTTGGAGTGGTGCAGCACAGTGTCCCCCCTCGTATGGGAGTGGGGCGGCGGCGTGGCGGCGGCGCTAGCCACGCTGCTGGCCCGCGCGTGTGGCCAGCACAGCTGGTGGGGGCCGCACCTGGCGGACACGCTCACGCAGGCCTTCGCCTCGGTCGATGCGCCGCCTAGCGCGCTTGACAGGTCACTATCTACATTTTAAACAATGTATTATTATTATATGAGATAGAAAAGACTCGAGCTTATAGAGCCCGAATGGTCACTGCTATTTCCCAATTTTTAAGTCCTCTAGACCAATCTGCCCGATAAGACCCAGTGTCTTTTTGGAAAGAAGCTCCATGTTATCCTGCTGGTCCATCCATTATATGCCTTCCTACTGTGTATGAGAGCTTCACAGCTGCACAGGAGGCGTACCATCCTCCTTTAAACAGAATCATAAAGGGGCAAATTTGAACATAGTTTTTGATTATTTTCAATAGAGGCACATCCATCGCAAGATGAACTAAGTACCCTTGTTATTTAGTTAACGATACTTACACAAAGATTTCTCTGATATGTTTTCAGTCGAATCACCAAGAGAAGCAATTCGAAAAACTGATTATATACTTACTTTTTTTCGTTCAAAGGACCCTAGTACTAGTGATGTACATGTGCCGTAAGAGCTTGTACTCGCACACGGACCCTGAGGCTGGCGTGACACAGGCACTGAGCGCACGCGCCCTGTCGTTACTGCGATCACCGCGGCCCCAGCCGGCGCTGCTGGCCGCTGTGCTGACAGCCCTGGCTTCCGTGCTCGACAGTGTAGTTGCTACTGGCAGTAGACACAGCAGGTGAGTCACAGAAACGGGAGATGGCCAGCCCGCTGCACTTTGTCAAAAAGCATTATTTGAACTCATGTTTTCATTTTCATTTCAAACTCAGCCGCGGTATATAGCCCTTGGGTACACATTAGATACCTCGAAATAACTGTAGTATCCTAGGTCAAAGATAAATTATAAAATTCTGATTACTAAATACAGTTCTAAAACTGTCGCAAAACATTTTATATTTCACGAAAACATCACGATTTTCTATGATGTCACAGTGTGCTTTTTCATATAAAATCTATAGTAATTTTATGTTTTGGCGTTTCGTAAAAAGTAACCGATTTGACTAATTGGAAATGCCGTAAGCGTGGCCAATTATTGGTCAGCAAAAATTTAGTTTCGATCGCCATCGACTCGCAAAGAAGAAGAAGCCTATTGGATACTACCTCGCGTAGTTGTTCAGTGTCTCTCGACTTTAGACAATACAAAAATTAAGAGTAATACATGAATTATTATCTAGTTAAAATAGCGTTAGGGGCTCGCCCTTGAAAGAGGTGGGGTAAGGCTGGGAGTGTAGCCGGCTGCCCGAAGTGACGTGTGGTCTTCTTCTATCGTGTGGGTTGTGAGGTAAATTAGCAACGTCATCAACCGGACGTGTGGTGTGCAGGTGGGAGTGGGTGACGGGCGGGCGCGCGGGCGCGGGCGCGGGCGCGGACGCGGCGGGCGCGGCGCCGCGCGCCAACGACTGCAAGCTGCACCGCCGCAAGCTGCACAAGAAGCTGCTGCATCAGATGCAGGAGCTGGAGGCCGCGCGCAGGGGCATACAGGTCGCGCTGGAGGAGCAACAGGTAACATACCACTACACTCGACACTTCACAGGGTCTCGACCACATCGTCACTTGCCTTCACGTGAGAGTGGTCAAACGCTTGCCTATCTCCCGTAAAAAATACAAGTATAGACTTTATAATATCAAGATAAATTATATCGTAACAATTATCCCGGTATAATAATTAGCAGAGATAAGACCCGGAAAGCAACGCTGATTTCAGGCGGAATGGAGAGCGATAGCTCGGATCAAGGAGAAGTGGAGACTCAGGTTCTGTGTTGGACCTTTGCCCAGCAGTCAGGAACAATCCTCACTAGGAAAAATAATTTCAGTTTGGTATTGATTTGTTTTATCCATTTCATTGTAAAAATAACGTAACATAAGCTCTCGGCTATATTCTGTTGGATTCCCAATTAGTAACATAGTGGGCTTTGCTATATTATGTTATAATTTATAATATGCATATGTACCGTAATATGCTTAGCATTTCCGTTGACACGGCGAACTGAAACAAGTTCGTACTTTGGTGTGATCGTTAGGCTCATTACCTGTCACTTCAGCGCGCGCGGTTCAGCCTGAAAGCGCGAATGGCGATGGTTGGCAAGAGCGGCGGCAAGGCGGAAGACGAGACGGGGGCGGAGCCCGGCCGGGGGGCCAGGGTGCTGCCGCCGGCCGCCGCCGCCGCGCTAGCGCAGGCGCTCGTGCAGCATCTGCTGGCGCTTGACTCTTGCAGCGGCGGGGACCACCTCACGCTCTGTGCTAAGGTTAGTACTCGCAAGGGGTGGACGTGTAACGAAACACGAAGAGAATGAAGGAATACCGCAAGTTGTCTTTTGCCTACTTGTGCTTCTAACGGTCTATGGGTATTAAAAAGGCCACATCGACGCAATTCATCTAAAAAGCAATATTGTTATTTGTCATTTGTTTACATTGCGCACTTAATTTTACAAATTGCAATATTGCTTTTTTAGATGAATTGCTTCGATGTGGCCCTTTTAAACCCCCCTTAGATTGATAATTTCCTCATCTATCTTGATTATTTATGAAAATACTGTGTTAGTTCCAATTATATTCCTTATGTTCTTTCAGGTGGTCGGCCGTCTATGCGCGTTATGCGGAGGCGCGAGCCTTCTAGAACCTTCCTGCGTGTTGGGACTCGCGCGGCTATGTGTCACGCTGCCGCCTTGGCCGAGGCATGCGCTCACTACGTTGCTACAGGTATGTATACTAGTTACAAGCTTCCCAGAGTCCACTAACATATAAGGGTCCACTAAGAATATGTATAAAAAATTCTTGCGTAGACGTAGACACTAAAGTAGTATTACAATAGTACATAGTAGCGTCGTGGTTCATGGCGCGACTTGTGCTGAGTGAGGATCTTTTATCTCAGGACGTCCACCACCACCTTATGATCATTTCGACGAAAATCCGTTTTGCCTCTTTGTAATTGTTTTTGTTATTGTCTTGTTTTTGTGTGTGGCCCCGCACACTATACGAAAATCTTATTCATGTGCCGCCAACGCGTAAGTGTGAACGAGACACAGTCTACGCGCGCTCTCCCTTACTTCTTAGTGGCTTACGGCAATTTAAGACTAAAGTAATAGAAGGGCGGAGAGTTACCGTTCTATACGTAGTTTATTCTTTATTCTATGACTATTATGAAGAAGGCGTAAAGTGCTCTACGTATCTAATATACCCACTAGTGTGGCTCCCGCGCTTTTGTAGAGCCTCTGCTATTTTTGCGCACGAGGAAGTAGACAGATTTAGCGCTGTTGTGAGTGAAAAACTGGGTTCCTTATTAGGCAGAGTGCGTGAAAGCAGCAACAGTAATATTAGTGCCATGGCCGATAGTGGGGATTGTCAGATCGTCCCTTCTAGCTTGTAGATTGTGAGGTGGATAACCAATCCCAGCAACTCTAGTGTCAGGCTATTACTGACCCGCCAAAGGCCTTTGACATGGCTCGTGTAATGACTACAGACTATCAAGCACGTTAGCAGTTTATTTATGGTGTATTGAAAGTATGCTGTTTTCCTCCCATGAACAGGACTTAGTAGAATACGAGAGCGGGGAGTCGTCCCCGCCCTTGTCTGCGGAGGAGCCGCAGGCGGAGGCGAGCGGCGCGGGGCCCGCGGGGGGCGCGGGCGCAGGCGCGGCGCGCGGCAGCCGCGTGCTGCTGGTGTCGCCCGACGAGTACCCGCTGTACTTCGGAAAGGCGCTCCGGTTCAAGTCCGTCACTGTTGCCAGTGAGTATCTATTATGCTGTTACATCTTGGCGCAGCTTGACCCTCAGGCGCAGTGTAGGTGGTCTGGCGCCGCAAATAGTACCTATATTAGTTATTCATATCTGATCCCAATGTGCTACGCACGCAAAGACACACACTAAAGCACGCATCACATACGCGTAAACTAACTGATTTTCGTGATAATGTCCCCACCGGGATTCAAACTCAAGACCTTCGATTCGTCAGCCCAACGCTTAACCGCTTATATTGCAGGCTGAATCACATAAAACGACTGCCACGCGAAAGAAAAGCATGCCACATACATTTTTTAGTTATTTATGTATTCATCAGTTCCAGAACAAGTGGACGTGCTACCAGGCACCATCAAGATGGAGGAGCTGGCGCAGGTGGCGGAGTCCGACGACTCGGAGCCCGAGCTGCAGTACCAGACCGTCAAGCGGGACCCGCCCAACAACAAGCCTGTCGTTACCAATACATCCAGGTGGGTTGTTTATCAAGGAAAACTAACAAAGACATTTGTATTATCGAATTACTTGATACTGGTCTAGGGATCGTCGAACCCTAGTCACACTACCAACTTGTGACCAGCGGGGTACTATACTCGATAGCTCGAAGACATCCTTTGGCATTACACTCTCGCCGCTAAAACTACTTATAACCTCATAATAAGTAATATATAGTCACTGTGGTCTTGTGGTTTTTCTCAAACGGGGAGCTCCGATTCGACTTGCGCCAATGAATTTTATTCATTGATCTTGAGTGCGGTTTTCACTAACACAGCTTACTCGACCATTATAGATGTCGATACGGCTCACCACCTGTCACGTTGGTCTGACAGAAAGATCGCTTATTAGTGGGTATTTAGTTCATCTTGTGATGGATGCACTTTTGAGTGCCGCAATGGGTTGCAACGTGTTGATGTGTGTGTGTGGTGCAGCAACATCTCGACGTGCGTGGACGCGCGGCTGGAGAGCGGCGTGGCGGCGGCGGGCGAGGCGCGCGCGCGGCGCGTGCTGGCGGGCGGCGGCGCGGCGCTGGCGGCCGCCGTGCGCGCGCCGCCCCCGCCCGCGCCCCGCGCGCGCCCGCCGCCGCCGCCCGCGCCGCGCCACCACCCGCCCCTCACGCACACGCTCTACGACGTGTTCCGACATCTGGCGCTGGAGTTCCATTGCCAGGTTAGTGTGCTAATGTTTCCAGATAATATTTCCTATACAGATGTTTTGACTGTTTAACGGAAGGGTGTCCGTTCTTTGCCAAGTACAAGGAAACTGAAAAAGTCACATTACTTTTCCACCTAAACTCGCTTCTAGGATCCAACGCGTTTTTATAAGCTCTCTTCTTCCTGGTTCACTTCTATTGGGATCAGCACTTCTCTGCGCTAACTGTGCACTCTTGAGCATATCTCTTAAAATTTGACTCTTCATCTCTTGCCCCAGATGGAGTGCACGTTTATGGAGAACGTGGTCTCGCTATGGCTGACGCTGAACGGGTCGCTGTGGGGCGGCGGCGGCGCGTGGTCGCTGGCCGCGCTGGCGGTGCCGGCCGACACGCCGCGCATCCGCCTCGCCTCCGACACCGTCAACGCGTTGCTGCAGGCGCTCTGCACGTAAGTAACGGCCTTGATATTGATACACGTACACGAAGTGATATTAGGATCGATTCCGGCAACTACCAACTTAATTTGACAAGACTAAAAGTAGCTCAATGACTACGTTTTTTTCTACGTTTTCGAACCAACGAATCACACCTCGATATTGGTGTCTTTTCGGGCGAACACACTTATCCTAATTTGTTTTCCAACTCTTTAACTAGTACCGTCCTTCTCTTACAGTAAGTTGAGTTAGTGATGTTGGCACCAATGTTGAGAATTGTTAAAGGTTTGATACGATGGCTCGAAAACAGATATATGAGGCTAATGTGGTGGCGTGCGAATCATAATCTGGAAATGCTTTACAAAATGACCGGATCAACGTATAATTTGCCTGATATTCTTTACAGATTAGAAAACATCTCCCTGCGATGCTGGGTGCTCTCGATGCAAGCGTTGGCGTGGATTGCCAGTTTACCTTTACAGGTACATCTATATTTTTTTATTTTGACGTGAACACGACTTTAAAATTGGTTGGGAGCCATATCAAAAAGGTAGAAGTTGATATGACGACCTTTATGCATCGAAATGCCAAATTAAAATGGTGGTATTTTTTTTGTTGGATAGGGCATCTCAAGCCACCAATCACGAGTGTACGAGTTTTGTAAATAACTAGTTTGTATTGTTGAGCAGACAGAAGGCAGTACTCAGACGATGGGCCGCGTGATCCTGGAGTGCGAACACTTCGTGCCGGCCATCGTCAAGTTCATCACCATGAATGTCAGCACTGACGGCGCTGTCGCTTCCTCTGAGCCTTATCTGGTAAGCCTTTGGATTCATAGTGTATTTTAAATGTTTATGGGAAGAACTTTCGGTATGCTCTACTGATCAGTCAGTGAAGGCGATAGCCGTCCTGAACTAGCTTTCACACATCTTCACTAGCAGCGGTGTATTTTTAGATGTGCTATAAATTCTTATTTATTTATTGCGAAAACCAACATCTTACAAACAATCTAGCGGAATAGCCAATCAACCGTCCGTTCCGTAAATGATGCGAACGATACCGCCATATGATATGGCACTAACGTATCGTGTGTCCAACAGGGCGGAGTGAGCATAGGCGCAGGCGCGGGCGCGGCGTCCGCGCTCCACTCAGTATTATCCCGTGTGGTGTGCGCGCGGGGCGCGGGCGGGGCGCTCGCCGCGCTGCGCATGGTCTGCGCGCTGTGGAGGAAGGACGCCGACCCCGGCACAGCTTACGACCTGCAAGCCACCTTGCTGAGGGTGGCACACCCCATGCTGCAAGTACTCAGCGGCAGGCACACGCATCACGCCATCGCCTTGTTTGAAGCTGTCGGTAAGCAAACTTAAATTGTTACAATACAAAACTCTTTATTGCACTATCACACAAGAAAAGAACAGTATACAAGTAGAACAGAAGTTCTTGAGATTGAGTATCGATCTTTCTTTGTCTACTTGTAAATAGACTTGTTGCAACTTTGTTCCAGCTCACCAATCGTCGGTATGGGTGGGCGAGAGCAGTGGCTGGCGCGCGGAGGGCGGGGCGGAGGCCCGGCTGTCAGGGCTGCTGGCCGACGTGCTCGCAGGCGGCGGCGGCGGGCGGCGCGCCCCGCTGCGGCGCTCGGTGCTGGCGCAGCTGCTGCACTACTGCCGCAAGCTGCTGGCAGTGCCGCTGCACCACCACCCGCACCAGGTACGCAGGAAGACATTCTAACACGCCCAATGAAAACGCGGGCACAATATCACTTCGCTGAACATACCTACTGCACGTTTCATTTGTCATTGGTTCGAAATATTCACTTCATACCGACCATCACTCTTACGAGTTGTTGTTTCTTTGAAATACTGAACACAGTGGAGATATGCAGAAAATAAGTTAGCTTCTTCTCGAATATCTTATATTTCTCAAAACTGTTGTAAATGTTCAATGTTGGTGCTAACAATCTAACACTGAAATGTTTGGGCGCTACCACAAAAGTGTTGTGCAAAACTCTTTTCATATTCTATGAAATGACTATCCACCATTCCCACAGTCAACCGCGAGTGGAAGCGGTAGCGGTGCTAGCAGCAGCGGGACGAGCAGCGAGCAGTCTCAGACTGATGAAAGCAAGGCGCAACACTCTGCTCAAGACAACACTAACCTTGACGATGAGAGGAAGCAGCAGGCTGCCCGGACGCCCTGCGTCGCTGATACTGGTATGTATAGTGCTTTATACACAAGCACACACTGGACACTTCATACAAAATATCTTGTTTTACACAGACACATTGACGTTATCGGACACGCGTATCTGTGTGTGACGTCTGACGCCCATACGATTGAAGACTAAAGTAAGACCGAGGGGGAGTGAGATAAACCTGGTCTGCCGCTGGTCTCTGGTAGCCGCTAGTGTGAGCGGAAAATTGCCGTGTTATGTGTAGTATTATTCCTTATTCTATGACATAAGTTTATAGTTGACTAAGAGCCGTGGTAGCCCAGCTGGAAGAACACTTGACTCTCACTATGAGGTGGATTACCAATCTTATCAGGGTTACTATTGAGCCGCCAAAGACCCTTGTCTTGGCTCATGTAAGGACTACGTACTTACATCAATAAGTAAACCAAATAATTTTTGAATTTGTTTTCAATGTTTTTTAGTTGATTGGGTTGTTTTTAGATCCCCAGATAAAATTGATGGAATATCTTTGCATCGCGCTATGTTACTTAGCGCCAAGATTTTGGATTCTTATCTGGAAAGTTTTGATTTTTTATCTGTCATTATAATTATGCCATTTGCCAACAGTTCTTCAACATCCGCTCATCATGCAGAGATTCTACAGAACTTTATCTATGTGCGACGGCATGAATACACTGCTGCTTAACTCAGGTAAGATTGCATTATGGTGACGATAAAACGATAATTATAATGATCCATTGAATCTATGTGTGTATAATATGTATGTATACTAATGTAATGGAAATAATTACCTATCAATCAATCAATAAATATTTTCTGCAGGCATGAGTTCGGAATCTTCAGCGGAGTATTCGTCGCTGAAGGAGGAGGTGTTCTGGCTGGTCGCGCACATGGCTTCGGTAGCTTCGAGCCCCGCGCTTATGGTGCCTAGTCTTTTGGAGTTCCTCAGTAAGTATCTTAATCGTAAGAATCTCACGACTATATCCCAATTGGCGTAATCAGAGGTACATTCATCGCAAGATGAACTAAACAGTAAGTACCCACACCTCCAACCAACTGTGTTAGTGAAAACCGCACTTGCTTGTTTCAGGAAAAGAAGAAATAGTGAACCTGTCACAAGCAATGCAGCAGCTAATCATCAGGCTGCTGGACAAGCCGGAAGCTCTGAACGCGTTTATTGAAGCTGGTGGACTCGAGCTGGCCGTTGAGAAACTCACTGCTTGCCATCAGGTAACATCTACTACAGCTTTCACTTAAAAAAAAATACACTAGAACGCTTTTGGCTGCTTGTCATCCCGCGCATGTAGAAGTCGGCTAAAGTTGTCTTGGTTTTAATAATCCAACTTTTATTGTCCTGTGTTTGTTCTTTTGGTTGTTATTGGGCCATTGACATTTTGGAGATTCTTTCACCAGCAAAATGTGCCAATTTTTTGATAACCGAAATCCATGCGGTGCATACTAGGTTTCCAGTATGCCATATAAACCGTTTTGACCAGTGTCATTCACACGTCATATTGCTAATGTAATCATACCTCGACCAGGCGGGCCCCAGCAGCTCCCAGGGTCTGGTGTCATCGCTGATGAACTACCTGAAGCTGCCTCCACAACTAATCAACCTGTCGACGCCCGCGGCCGGCAAGAACACTCAACCACCTGTCATTGAGACCGCTAGTGGACTCGTCAACATTGCGCCGCTATGTGAGTACTACCACAGAATAAACAAGAATACTAATAGCTGGGACAAGTACGTCACTTCGCGACAACAGTTATGTTAATCGAACCCGGACCTCCAGATCGTGAGCTTAACGCTCTAACCACTACACCACGGAGGCTGTTGTATTTGAACAATTTCCATTCTATTATATTCTTTAGTACATTAAGGAGTAAGGGAGTACGCTGGACTGTCTGTCTCGTTCGCACGCACAGGGCGAGGCGGCATACAAGATGAGTGTTTTTAAGAATTACATCATTATTTAGAATATGATTTTTATAATAATGTACTATCCGTTTTTCTTTGCAGTAATTAGAGATTCACCACTTTCTTTATTACAAAGATTAAATTAAAACAATAATTTAGCGCCGTAGTAGGATATAGACGAGTGTTGTGTGTATTGCTACTTGATGTGTAATCATTATTTATCCATTATGCTATCATCTCAGGCCTTTACATCTTTATCAGATGATTCAAACAGCGTTTCTGTGGCAGCTGGTGTGATACCACTGCAGGGCCGATTTACCACCTTTGCCGTCTAATAACCCTCAACTACAATGCCAGTCGTGCGGCCGCTACTGTCGCTCTCGCATCGGACTTTACAGCCATTATGCTATAAATGATGAATATTTGTGACGCAATGTGCAGGCACGGTGTCGTGCGGCAACCCCACGGCGCAGGCGGCGGACGTGCTGCTGGACGGCGGCGGCGGCGGCATGACGCCCAGCGGCGCCTGCGCCGCGCGCCGCGTGCGGGCCGCCGCATGGTCCTACCATTTCTTCAGGTAACTTGACTTTGCATACGACACAGGAATGCAGTAGAATAACCCTCTATACAATAGTAGGCAGTATTCAGCATGTTCCCATTGTTCAAAATCATAGTGTTATATTTATTCCCTAAATATCCGTAAAAAGAAAACGTATTGATGGCTTTTCTTTTTCGTAACTCATCCTTCAGACGGGATACACTCCAGGTTACTCCATATTTTATAGCAGTTTATTACGAATTTTAGCTCGATAGTATGGAGAACTGTCAAAATTTAGGAACATTCAGTTTTTATCCTTATTGGTTTTTTAATTTCAGCGCCGACGACGCGTCGCTAGCACTGACACTGACGCTGCCGTACGCCGTGCAGCTGCATGAGGTTCAACTGCAGCCGCACCTCACCAGTCTTGCCAGTGAGTTGGATATCATGCTATCGATGGTACAACAAAACAAGGTATGCTCAAACCTATAAAATATCCGCCATTGCTATCCGTTTGATGACGTAAGTGTAACACGAGTATTACCATTAAATTGGTATCACTAATATTCCACGGACTTTTATTATTAAGCGAATTTTATTATTAAGCGAATTACTGACTGACGTACTTAATTACTATCACTTGTCATGTATATAAAAATAATTATAACTGTAAGTGAATTTTTACTAACAGTTCAAAATTGCCTTACAAAGTAAACAGAACATTAGTCATGGGTCATTTATTTTTTAAAAAATGGCAACGGAGGGTGAGATGATGTGAGATCTTTGAAATGTTAGCAGTCACTTTTGAGCATACCTGGTTTTGTTATACTATGATTCTATCTAATTTTTTTTACCTTTACTCCCTCTAGTTTTATTGCGCAGTTCCACTTTAGTTAGTGGAGTGAATAAAGTGAAATGCAAATTTTTAAGTGAATATTTTTCACTGCATTACAGATATGCTTATATGAATCTTATTATTAATGCCAAATTGGAAAAATATTAATGAATAATCTTGTGCTAGTACTCAAAATGAACGACGTTTTATGTTATTTCCCATTGGAAATCTATTCTGGTTTAGAGTACTCTTGGCAGGGCCTATCTTTGAAACATCTTGGATCTGATCGCGAAATGAATGAATAATAATTATTATTATTTCCCTAGCATGCCCAGGCGCAGTGGCAGTAGAAGCCGGCTGCGGCGGCACTCTGGCGCCCCTTGGCCCACCACAGAACACAGCCGGCATGACATTCATCCGGCTCGCGGTGTCCCGCCCCATCGTGTGTAGCACCGTGCAGATTCGGCTGTACAAGCCGCGCGACAGCTCCAACATGGGGCTGCTGCAGCTACGGCTGCTGGCCCAGCCGGCCTTCAACAACCAGCTGAACAATGCTTCCACGTGAGTTGAATATTGTATGCTGTTAGTCGGAAGACAACTTGCAATCTTACGGCATAGAATAAAAAATAATACGCATAGAACGGTAGCTCTCCGCCCTGCACCAATTCGTATCGGGCGCCGACCTTACCGCCTCTGGGTCTTACTTTAATATGGGAGGGAATGCGGACTGTCTCGCTTGCGCTTACGCGTTAGGCGACACACGGTAAGAACTATATTTTTGTGTGGTGTCTGGGGCGCGCTTACGGCAAAGTAAATCATCACGTCAGTATTGTAACGCCATAAGTCCCACGACAAGCACCTGAAGATGTCGTATAAGTTTCGTTGACTGTCAGGCAAATAAGCTTCGTCCGCCACAAGCTCAGCAGTGTACGTGTGTCCGCAGCAACAACTGGGCGCGCGTGGTGGCGGCGTGCACCCGCGGGCGCGCGGGCGCGGCGCGCTGGGCGGGCGCGGCGGGCGCGGGCGCGGGCGGCGCGGGCGCCGTGCGCGCGCTGTGCGCCGCCGTGGCCGCCGGCGCCGCCGCCGCGCCGCACGCGCACCACGCGCTGCTGGCCGCCGCGCGCGCCGCGCCTGCGCTGCGCGCGCCGCTGCTCACCACGCTGCTGCACATGGACGAGCAGGCGCACGCGCACGGTAACCGCACTCGCCATTCTTCATTGCTACTTCATTGCCCGGGGGAACATGGATACATACGACGCATCCTCGAGCCTCGTACATCTTTTCCAGATGATTCATACGGTGTCTGAGAGGCCAATGCGAAAACGACAAGGTCTACTACACGCTCTGCAGATGTAGTCAGCAGCTGGAGGTCCCGTGACACGTTCGTGTCGTCTGGCCTTACTGCTAAAGTGGCAATCATCATCGGCCCGAAATCGTCCACAGTCTCCCCCAACGCTCTCCACAATGACTCAATCTGCTGCCCACATTCAGCGGCTTCCCATGAATATCAGGAGATCTTCGGTTCACCTTATGAAGAAGGGCTTCCTACGCTGCGCTTTCCGGTCCGCATACCTTGGACACTGACAAGCCGTGGTAGACCAGTTGGTAGAACGCTTGCTCTCACTTTGAAGTCGCAGGTTCGAATCCAGCGCAAGCTTACACCAATGATTGTCGAATTTGTTTTCGAATTCATGTTTGGGTCATAAATGATTATCACGTGCTCAGCGGTGAAGGAAAACATCGTGAGGAAACCTACATTCCCGAGAAATGCATTTTCGAAGGTATGTTAACCTAACCTGTATTGGGATGGTTTTCCCTTCGCTGCTTGGAAGGTCAAACAGGCAGTCGCTTCTGTAAAAAACCGGACCTGTCAAATCTGCAGGTTAGGTAAGCGGACCCTGTGGAAAACGGGATAATGCTAGGGAGAAGATGATCCCTTTGACACTGAGATATATAGCCCGACGAACTACTGGCTTACCATAGGGGGCAAATCACAACTCACCTATAACATACACTTTCAGCATTCCAATTAACGAGCAGCGGGCGAGCCAACAGCAGCATGAACGCAGTGTGCGAGCTGGTGCGAGCCTTGTGCCGCTGGTGCGCCGAAGGCTGCGTGGAGGCGTACCTGGCGTGGCTCACGGCCGCCGCCGAGCTGTGGCTGCGCGAGCGCAAGGCTCCCTCCGCCGCACTCGTGCACACTCTCGCTGCCGTGAGTACTCTTTACATATTTAACCTCTTGCTCCCGAGATCTCCAGACAGAATAGTTAAACAGTGGAGTTTTAATTTTAAAAGGACATTTGGTACTCAAATAAGACAAACTACAGCGAATCTTAATGTTAGATTCAATATTGTTTTTTATCCGTAGGTATTATGGACATTGAAAGAGGAACGGATATTAGAAAATCTAGAAGAGTTAATAACAGACGACCTGTTTGAGCTCGTCTACACTTGGGTGAAGGACGTACCCGAGGCTAGTCTACTGAAGAAATCACTCGATGCAGGTATGAATATCATTCAAAGACTTTATTATTGATTTTGTGTCAGTTTCTTATAAATTTTGTCCTCTTTTTATTTCTTATCTCACCAAGCTAGGGGCACACCCCAGACCCGACACTCCATACAATAATCTTATTCTTACCGAGCGCCGTCTAATGCGTAAGTGTGACCTCGTCCACACTTCGTCTTACTCCTCAGCGGTTTGCGGTCATTTAAGACTAAAGTAAGACCTAGATGGAGTGAGGTCGGCGTCTGGTACAAATGGCGCGGGGCGATGAGTTACTATTCCGTATGTTAGAGCGCGATCGTAGTTTCTATCACGAACATTTTTTATGATTTTGATTGCTTGAAAATGACAATTCCTGACTATTGAATGTAAGCCAATCATGCCTGTATTTGTATGTGTCAAGATGGAAACTGAGTTACACCAACACACGCCAGGTTACCTGTTCACTCATCATTCAAGCGCTTATGTTTAGTTGTTTCGATGAATGTAATGAAGAATATTGATTTTCTGTTTCCAGTATTATGTTCGATGTGCTACATCCGACCTGAGCTCTTCAGAATGTTGTTAGAACAAATGGATATACCCATCGCCCACGATGAGAGGTAAGATTTGTTTATATTCCGCCAGAACATTCTTTCAACTATTTTCCGAGAGTGTTGTTCAGATTCATACCATAGTACCTGAAATAAAAAAATCTTTGTAATAATGCCTCTGTGATGCCCTACGTTTTTCTTTTTCTGAAAAAAAAAAACGTCTTCGATTATAGGAATAACGTGTTAATTTGATTGCAGCATGGAGGGCCTAACAGACGACACTAAAGTAGCGGGGTCCCCCCGTGGTGCGTGCAGCAGCGGCGCCGGCGGCACGGCGCCTGACCTGCGCACGCGCTGCGCCGGCTGGCAGCTGCACACTCTGGCGCTGGCCGCCATGTCGCCCGCCGCCACGGCCGCGCTGCTGGCCAGCCGCCTGCCGCACGCCGTCACCGCCGCCATACAAGGTAAAGGCAAAATTACACTTAGAAAAGTCGAGATTTCGATGATTTATTTTCTATCAATAGTCACAGACCTAAATCAAGATTAGACAGAAGCAAAATATCTTAATTTTAAAACTCATCAATTTTATTTTATTTTCAGAGTTCAGTGAAGCAAAGTTGGAGCAAATAAAGGAGCAACAGTTAGGCTCACAAGAAGACATTCGGATGCTAGACTCCGAGAAGGAAACTAATCAAAATAAGACTGGTAAGGATTGAAAATCTTATTTATATACATCTTTACATACTTTCCCGTGGATTAAAGTACAATATTACGTGATTAATTTAATAAGAAACCCTACCGATTGCAAGATAGAAAACGTGAGGAGATAAATCTAAACCAAAAACATACTCATTCTTGCACGCAGATTTACCAACAATGAAGACAATCTGTCAGCTGGTGGAATGGACAAGACTTCTATGCACGGACAGACGGCTGAAGGACTGGCTGGGAGGACCCGGGGCCGTGTTCTGGAGCCCGCTGCTGCGGCTGCTCTGCTACCCTCGACATCCAGAGAGGTATGTACACAGGATTAGCTGGATATCATTCAAAACATGGCAGAAAAGCCAACTAAGGTTTTCTGTCCTTTCCAACTTGATAGGCTGGTATAACCTGTTAAACATTACTGTCGCACACAGATGTTGATGTGCTCTGACTGGTGTGTACAGGATGGTAAAAATAATACGGCGACTTTGAGTTGACCACGTTACATTTTTCACGTTAAATTACATGTTACGTTGCAGTCGATCGTAGGAGTAGAAGAAAGGGTACTGCCATTTTATACAATAAAAATAAACAATATAATTTGTTGGATGTTGCCAACAATTACATGATTAGAATCACAACAGAACAGAAATCAAACCAGTGGGGTTAACAAGATCACATTGAAGCAATGCACCTAATAAATCAACATTGCTGTATGAGGTTTGTTGACATTGCGCGCTCAACTATTATATGCGCAAATGTCAAATCCGGCCAAGTAGTTAATGCCATCTGCGGCAAATCTACAATAAGTCACGTCAAAAAAAAAAAAAAGCAAATGTCAAAGTGCAATATTGCATTTTAGGTGAATTGCTTTGATGTGCCTTTTTAGACCCCCAGGCCGACGGCCTCTGTGGTCCAGTGGTTGAGCGATGTGCTCACGATCCCGGAGGTCTCGGGTTCGACTCCCAGTGGGGACAAATCACAAAAATCACTTTGTGATCCCTAGTTTGGTTAGGACATTACAGGTTGATCACCTGATTGTCCAAAAAGTAAGATGATCCGTGCTTCGGAAGGCACGTTAAGCCGTTGGTCCCGGTTACTTCTTACTGATGTCATGTCAGGGGCCTATGGCGGCTCAATAAAAACCCTGACACCAGGGATGCTGGGGTTAGTAATCACCTCACAACCCATACGATAGAAGAAGAAGAAGACCCCCAGGAATCCCGGCTCGGGCTCTAAACTATTGTATTCGACTTCATGAGCCTTATGTTTGGTGTGGATCATAATAACAATAGGCTCGTCCCCTATTACATGGGACTTATTAACTGCTTACGTCTTCAGGGGTACTGACGTGGATACTTAGTTCATCAGGCGATTATGATACCTTTGATTACCCCAATTGGGAATAAAGTCGTGAGTGTGTTATGTTGTATATTTCCCCCAGCACGTGGCAGGAGGGTGCGCAATACGCGCAGCTGGAAGAGAACACGATTCGGCTATTCGCCGAGCTGACCGTGTGCCACGCCGCCAACCAGAAGCTGTTCGCTTCTACGCTGCATGGGATACTGGAGTCTCTGCACTGTACTGGTGAGCTAAGTTTTGGTAATGTGGTCTTAGGCCATTGTCCATAGTTTAACATAAAAGTGTCTGGAAATCTGGGTCGCAGCAGGATGTAGTTTAGATTCGTATTAGTTTACCAATAGCAATATAGATATTAGTGACACAGATTTGTTTGCATTTATTTAAGAAAATGTACATAGGTACTTGAAATTTTCAAGGGCGACAAAAAGCTAGTAAGAATGTAGTATGTTCGGTTATTATCTTGGGTTTATTGTACAAAACGAAGGGACTTCAAACGGAAGGCTATGTTTTGATTAGTTCGTATTTGATGACAAATGGAATAGGGACACTTCACATTTGACAGTGAAATGCTCGCTGTCTTGAAGTACGCGACCCGATCACTGTTAGTTGGATACTAATCGGAGCACGGCCCGCAGGCCCCGAGGGCATCTCCGGGTTCACGCGCGCGCTGATCCTGCGGCTGGTGCTGTCGGGCGAGCGCGCCAGCGTGGCGCTGCGCTGGGCGGGCGCGGCGGGCGCGTGCGCCGCGCCCGCGCCGCGCCACCCCGCCGCCGTGTGCCACGCGCTGCTGGCGCTGCCGCTGCACACCACCGTGCGCTCGCTGCTTTGCGAACACCGCCCGCCGCGTGAGTATACCTATTACTTGTTACTTACTATAAGTACTGCATACTGGAACGGCTCTATATTGGTCATAGACGACTCTGCTACCACCTGACTAATAACACATCATTCAAATATGGGCTTTAAGTTGTGGCTTTGCGATGTACTTTATATTGACAACATAAATTAGCAGCAGCTCGGTCTCACCAAGCTCTCCACCATCTGACAGCTCAGTATTTGACCGCCAGCAGTCGTTTTAGTTTAGAAACAGGGCGGCACCCGGTAGGAATTAGTTACCGTTCTACACGTAGGTATTTGGTCAAAAATCTTATTTAGATAATGCATCTGGATTTAAAATCGGTATTCTTTCTTTCACACTATATTTCAATAAAAATGTCTTCCCAACAGTACCTCTCCTCGACGACACGGCTAAAGTGTGCGTGAACAACACGACGAACTCCGGCACGGCTTCAGTCCTTCGCAGTGCGTCTGATACGGCCATCATGACGGTAGCGGAGGCCTGGGAGCTCAGCCTGGCCGCGGCCTCCGCCTCCAAGGATAAGCGAGTGAAAGACGTCAAGAACACCTCGCTCAAACAACAGAACACCAAGAAACGACAGACCAAGACGAATAACGATGCGTCTATGTTGTCTGTTACTGATGGTAAGTTGTACGAGTATGTTTAGGAGATTAGTGTTTCGTATAGGGTAGTTGGTTGTTTACTTTCATCAACATGCTGAGAATTAATCTGAAATCCGTTTTACAAAACCTTGTCTAACGCCGGTGATATTGATTTTTAGTCAGTGGCGGGCGAATGCTCCGTCCCGTTCTGGTAAAACGGTATTTACAAGCCACGAGCTCCTATAGCCATTTCTTTTTAACTTCCTTATTTCGGATGGCTGTAACTACTTCATACACAATTCAATATCATGTAAATTGTTTGTTCCAGATCTGATAGAAACCACGATTCGCGTGCAAGTTCCTGGCCTGGAAGGTTTCATCCCACCAGCAACGACGCTGGGGCAACTCGTGGCCGCGGTCCCGCACGTGTTTGGACCACACCTCACGCTCACGCTGCATCTCAACACCAACGGAGGTAGGTTCCTTGTGTACTGTGCAAACTTCTTTACCGAGCTTCAGGACTGATATGCGCCATATCTTGAATATGGACGGAACTAGCTGGTTAACTAGTTCGATTCGCTACATTTTTAAACATTACCTGTAATTTTTCACTATCTTTCGATTACTATTTTTTCTATTAATAGCCATAGTGTGTTCCACTGCAGGGCATAGGTCTATCTTTTTCTTCAACTACTCCCCGATTTATCGTTTATTTTATTCTTAATTCACCGATACCGTGGCGGTCCCATACATCATGGTACGGAACACTTCGTGCGCAAGTCCGACTCGCACTTATTTATTTTATGTGTTATTTCCATCGTAGACGTATGGTCGGGCCCAACGTGGGAGCCGGCGGCCAGCAGCAGCGGCGGCAGCAGCAGCGGCGGCGCCAGCAGCGGCGGCGGCGTGATCCTGCGCAGCTTCGGCGCATGCGGCGGGCTGGCGCTGGTGGCGGCGCGCCTGCCGCGGCCCGCCGCGCCGCCCGCGCCGCCGCCGCTGCCCAAGCTGCACCACCACGACCTCGACTGGGTCAAGCTCGACGACCCCTACGAGGTCATCACCGCATTTGTTTGCTTACTCCGGCTTGCTTATCAAACTTGCCGATACCGCCCAGTACCTCTCACGTTGGTCTATCACTGTCACGTTGTTGAAGGTGTGGGCACTTAGTTTATCTTGCGATGGATGTACTTCTAGCTACCCCGATGGGGATATAGTCGTGAGCTTATGTTATTGTTGACACAGTAACAATGCACGTAAATGACATAAATTATTGCGTTCTCCCAAGTACTGGCATACATTATATCTATACAAGAAAACAAGTATCCGCAAAAGAAAATCCGCTCAAGAACTCCTCGTTCTGAACACTCTGCTGTATCCCTATATGATTGAAATATCCGCTTTACGATCTGCGATAAAGTTGAGATGGTAATATCAATAAGTAACTTTTAATTCGACAGGAGGTGGTAGAACTAGGCGTGTGTTCAGCTAACAATATGGAAGAGAGCGGGTGTTCCGGGGTGCCGGCGCATGCGCTAGTAGCCCTAGGGCTCCTGCTCAAGCTGCCGGGATATGCCGACGCGTTGTTGGACGAGGGCGCGCGGGCCGTGCACCTGCTGCGGCTGTTGCTGGGAGTCACGCACGATGAGGACGGACGTGAGTAGAAATCTGGCGCTGATGTGAAAATTCACTAGCGACATCTCATTACTTATTTGAACGTCAAGTGGCGTGTTTATTTTTGATATTAGTTAGCGTTATCAACATTATTGTAACTGTACATTGAGTATGTAAACTCTTTCAAGTTAAATAAAGATTATCACACAAATTGTGACTCGAAAACGCAGAAAAAAGTAATCTGGACAAGGCCCCCGATCTGTCAGTTAGAGCGACGGTTAATTTTCTGAATGCAAAAGGAAGGTTTTAAAAGGAAGTAAAATCGTAATTTAGTAAAAAGTGCAGTTGAAAAGAAGAAGACTTGTTTTTTTTCAGTAACATTTGTGTTTGATGGTCTAGGTACCCCTGAATGTCCGATATGGATAAAGATAAGACAAGCTGTGACACCCGTATTTCGATATATATAGAAAAGCAAAACGAGCACTCACTGACTGACTGACTCATTCATCACGAAATCTCAGAAGCTACAAGTGCGAGGAGTGTAAAATTTATTAATAATAAAATAATATATTTTTTTTTCTAATCTGGATTTTCTCACGGCAGAGCAAATGCCTTCCTTCTCACCTTCTAATTCACACTGTCCTGAGTAAACTATCCAATCCGTCTCAAACGCATCCAGGTCGTCACCATTGCTTCCTGGCTCTGCCTCTGCCTGTGCCTCTTAAGAGGTGTCTTCTCCGTCCAATTTATTTACAAAAACTATTCGTCCACAGGGAGTATCGTAGTAGGCGGCAGCGGAGCTAACGGCAACTGGTCACTAGGCACACTTCCGTTCCGAGTGGTGGCACAGCTACTAGAAGCGGCGCCACTGAGCAGCCCGGAAGGTAGACAGCTGCGACGGGCATTGCTAGCACTGGGAGCGGTCCGGCTGGTACTCGCCTGCCTCGCCGTCTTCACGCACCACAGACCCGCTTCCAACGATGTAAGTACACTGAACAACCTTAAGAGGCAGTGCCTGGTACTCAGTAGGCACGTTAAACATTGCAAAGAAGAAGAAAATATTTCTAAAACATGTAGCTATCATCATGTGCCTCGTTTGCCAGGTTAACTCTGCGAGTTGGAAAGTTCAGATAGCAGTCGCCCTCGTAAAATGTTGGTGCCTGCCAATTTATTAACATTACGAAATCAGTATAGGAACGGCGCCAGAAACTTTACAAAAGCACAATCTGTTTTTGTTTTTTTAACAATTTTTATTTGCTGCCGTAACTATAAACAAGTAAAAAATAAACCTAATTTGTATTCTAAAACGTGTGATACCCTTGTACTTTTTGATCTATGATAAGAAGAATCGTGTTTATGACATAATCGTGATTGATCTATAGTGTTGCAAAGGTTCTGTAATTAACTAAATATTAAGAGAACCACTAACAGAAACAAAGAAAGCTAGGTGAGGTGTGGGTACTTAGTTCACCTTGCGATGGATATAGGTGCCCATTTGAGTACCCCAATTGGGATTGTGAGCTTATGTTACGTAAATAAAACTTATATTCAGCCACTAACCCACCCATCCACATTGCAGAACAGCCAAGCGTCCAACGGCTCTTCAGGCGGCAAGGGCGAGGAGAAATCCCAGCTGTACTGGGCGAAGGGCACGGGCTTCGGCACCGGCTCCACGCAGCAGTCGTGGAACGTGGAGCAGGCGCTCGTACGGCAGCGGACTGAGGAGGAGCACGTCACTGTGTTGCTGCAGGTGAGATAATATTAATATAACACTTCTGGTGAGATTATCTTATATAAACAAATAAATTGTTAATTTTATCTTATCGTTACCTCATAGTGAAAACCACATAAGTACTATTTTGAAAAGTCATAGTCAGATGTAGCTTTTGCTAACAAAACAAAGCAATAGAGTTAGTTTCAAACCAGGTCAAAGTTTCAATTTTTAATTTAATTGAAAGAAATTGAGGTTTTGTTTAAGATTATCACATCAGAATGACATTTTCCAAGAAGGCGCTTACGACGTTTTCACTATAAGACGACGTTATGTAGCTTGGTGGGGGGATTCCCTCCAATTCTTTCACAACTTTCAATGATGAGATAAATAACGGCGTCTCTGGTTCCGTGGTTGAGCGTTGGGCTCAGATCCGGTGGTCCCGGAGTCGAAGTGGGAATAAATCATAAAAAAATACTTTGTGATTCCCTAGTTAGACACTGTAGACTGATCACCCGAATGTCCGAAAGTAAGATGATTAGTATTTCGGAAGGCTCTATAAGCCATTGGTCCCGGTTACTACTTACTAATTCTAGTCTTTGTCGGCTCAATATTAACCAGGGTTGCTGAGGTTGGTAACCCATTTCACAACCCACACGACAGTAAAAGTAGAGAAGATTGATCTTCTGGCTAACCGTGCAGGAAGATGTCGATCTGATCGTGAAATGTCCGCATTAGTTTTGTGGCGGTTCCGTCATTTTCATCAAAACTATTTGTTTCGATTCAAGCACGAATTAAATTCTCCAGGTATTAGCATCGTATATGAATCCCGGAGAGAAGTGGCCCCCGGAGGAAGGCACGCCGCAAGTGGAGCTGGACGAGTCGGAGGGCGACGACGAGGACAACGACCTCCCGTCAGAGTTCATCGACCTGCTCGTCGGCAGCTCGCTCGTGCCCGCCATATGTTCCTATCTTAGGAATGATTCTGGTAAGAGTAAAACTGACTGCCTATATTACGATTAAAAGAATGCAGCCCGCTAAAGTTCTAATATTAGTTTTTAATTCGAAAAACGATGTGTACAAAGGCAAACTAGTCGAGGGTAAATTTTATAGCGTGCAGGAGTGAAATACAGTATGTTCAGAAATGACATAAAATATAAATGTTCCCGGCAGTGCTGGACATGTCCCGCCACATCCCGCTGTACGTGTGCGTGCTGCGCGCGGCGCGCGCGCTGCGCGGCCTGCGCGCGCGCCGCCTGCGGCCCGCGCTGCGCCCGCTGCCCGCGCTGCTGCACCAGATGTCGCGCACCACCAACTCCTACGCCACCAAGCTACGGTACCCTTATTTATATCTCGTACACTGGTTGACAAAAACACCCGTCATTCAAAAGGTTTAACGTCCCCTGCTATTTTGAAGAACTTTTCAACTCGTGCGTACGTACGAACACGTGCACGTGTAACCCATTGTGCGTAAGGTTGGTATTGGTCGAGGACGTGCACGTGTGCGCACGAGTCAAATTCGAGCAAAAATACAACCAAAGCGAAGCGGTAAAATGCGATGATATTGATTTTATATAAAGGTTGTTGCTTTACAAATTAGATTGACAAAACGTGAATCTCAAGTACAATTTTGTTTCAGGATGAGTAAAAAAAATATATTTGGGAAAATGACGTATAGCCAAAGATTTAGTACTTCAAGCAATTCAGAACTGTCGGAAGAAGACGAGGGACTCGCCTCGCTCATTGCCGATATTCAGGTAAGATTACACAATATAGACACGCGGTCGCGTGTCAAGCCAAGTTCAAGAAACAGAACTGGCGAGTTTACACAAGAAGTTTACACAATAAGCTCTACCAGTAAAAGGTTACACTACTATTCAAGTCATCAAATGTTTATTCTCTTACAACTTCCAACTAAAGTAATAATAGTTATTATTATCTCTGTTTTGCATAATTGAGGGAATTTTAAACGTTCTTTTTATTCATTCCTAATTTTGACTATAATTAAAAAAAAATATGTCCCTTCCTAAAAAATGTATGGTGTGTCTAGGCGACGTCAGCGCTGTTGTGCCGGACGGAGGGTGAGCCCGAGGCGTGCGGCAGCTCCGTATCGCGACCCGTGAGTGGCGCCAGCCGCGAGGCTCGGTACATTGAGCTCATGCGGACCATGCAGTTTGGTGAGTCATCTATTCTGTCTTAAGAGACAGAATGATGAGATGGGTGTTAAGACACCCCAGTCTACTAGTCACAGCTGGAATTTTGATTAGACCTGATTTAACCCGTCAGATCTCGACCAGCAATGCAAAATCTATTGTGTGAGGTATCTTGAGGGGAATACCTTTTAATAAGACTCGCGCTGACATCGCTCCCCAAGTAGCAAACAAGAATTGTGATTAAGTCATATATGTCTAAACTTTAGCTAAAGTGAGATTTATCCAAATCAAATAGGACTTATTAGGACTTCATAAATTCTTTTCCTTCTTTAATACTATATAGTTTTCAACAAATCCTACTTTAGATAATTTAGAATACACAAAACCAAGTTAAGTATTCTCAAAACTATTTAGTCTTATCTCAGCCTACTGTTAAGTCTAAAAGTATATTTTTACTTTACTCAGATTATTTGAAGGCTCACTTAATACTAAATTGATTTACTGAAGTATCAGTTTAGTCTTGTAAAGTAAAAAATGAATTGCCTAGATATACTTAAGGCAATTTTAATACTAAGCTTTGAGATTAGATTAGTTAAGATTATTTGTTGCTCTTATACAAGACTGTTTTATTCGTTTTTGACTACAATAAGTAAAACATAAGAAAAGTCTATTCACTGGACGATAAAATCGAAATAGAAGCAAGCAGAAAGATGGACGAAGTTCAAAAAATAAAAAGATCTGGTGGTTTTCGAATGCAGAAAATGAAATATAGAAAATTAACCTGTGATAATGCACATCCTACTGTTTTTGTTAGCGATGCGATATCTTCTTCATTGCTATCAATTTTTTCTATCGATTAGTATAACACAATCATTCAATTTTGTCAAAAAAGTCGTAAGTTCCTGTTTTTCAATTCCGAACCAGCGTGTGGCGGCCCAGGTACCTACGTCTCGCACAAATCTTCTCAAAAATGATTAAACTAGTCTAACCAAGCGCACGGCAACACTACACCATGAAAAATCGAGTTTTATATTAAAAACCTGCTAAGTTCAAATTTAAAAGTAGGTACCTATTAGTCTAATAATAAATAAATACTTTTCTTTCTTCTTTCATTCTTTCTTTTAATAATTTTAAAAATGTACCTATTTTTAACAAAGTTTCATTGCCAATCATAAACATATCTATTTTAAGTTTTGTATATGGTAAAATGCATTTAAAGTGGGCATTAGATTCGCTTCCAATATTTTTTTAGCTTGATAAAGTCATCGGGAACTTGGTCGCCATTTTTAACAATAATATTTTTGGTGGAATTAGAAACTACCGTGCACACGCACGTCGTTAATCAAATTGCAAGGGTTCTTCGTGTATACAATATTCAACGGATACTCGTTAATTTTTACAAAAATCACATTGTATCCGTTGGCAATTAGAAGCGCGGTGATCGTACCAACTTTGCGTCAGCGAACCATGTACCTATGAGAATGTATGCGCGGTGACTCGTTAGCAAATTGAGTTTGTTTGTAACTAAAAAACTTTGCTAACGATAATATTGAACTTGGCTCTCATTTCACATTTATGTTTTTGATTGGATATCATTACTTTTTGTAGGTAAGTACATATCCTCGTAACGCGTGGGTCCTTTTAAAAGGACAAATTCAAAACTAAAAGTCGACTTTATAAAAATAAAACATTTGAATACCTATTAAACTTGTTTAAGATTCACGTTAAGTTAAAAAAAATATATGCCAGTAAAATGGATGAGAGTTGTGTTGTATCATGGGCGAAAAGCTGACAACCTATCACCGCTAAACACATGTTCCAACTTGCTTACCTACCCTCATAGTACTTGTCGAATGTGGCATCAAGTGGTTCCATGATCACTTAGTGCTCTGCCTACCCCGATAGGGCATATAGGCGTGATATGTTATGTTAAGTTAATCTACACACCTACCACAAAAAGACCGGCTGTCATGAGTTTTGATTACTTACTGATTCTTACATCTATAGTTAGGTACAGGCACTAATTAGGTATTTATGTTAAGCGTTCATAATAGAATCTAATTATTTAAAAGTTGCTAGTTTTTTTTCCTTTGTATTCATCTAATTACCTATCTGCATACCAAATTTTAACTTTCTAGGTCATCTGCAACTGGGTTAGAGTTTTGATCTATAGGTCAGTCAGTCAATGATAAAAATGAGGATTTTTGGATATTAATATCTAAATAACCGTTTGAGATAAGCTTATGAAATTTAGAACACATATGTATGTTGCAAGTCTCAATATATGAGCCAAATTTGATACGTTTATGTGATATAGTTTTTGATTTATGAGGGGGTCAAAAGTGGCTCCAGATGGTTCGTGTAATATTACACACGGTGCGGCTCGCCAGTTCTATTTCTTGAACTTGGCTTGACACGCTACCGCGTGTCTAGATACTTTTCTTTCTTCTTTCATTTCATTATTTCTTTTAATAATTTTAAAAATGTACCTATTTTTAACTAAGCTTTATTCACAATCATAAATATATTTTAAGTTTTGTGTATGGTTAAATGCATTTAAAGTGAGCATTAGATTCGATTCCAATATGTTTTTAGCTTGATAAAAGTCATCGGGAATTTGGCCGCCTTTATTAACAATAATGTTTTTGGTGGGATTAGAAACTACCGCGCACACACACGACGTTAATCAAATTGCAAGGGTTCTTCGTATATACAATATTCAACGGACACTCGTAAATTTTTACAATAATCACATTGTTTCCGTTGGCAATTAGAAGCGCGGTGATCGTACCTACTTTGCGTCAGCGAACCATGTAGGTAACCTATGAGAATGTATGCGCGGAGACTCATTAGCAAATTGAGTTTATGTTCGTTAGTTCCATTTCTGATAAATATTAAACAATTAAGTAAATCACATTCCTATCCAAGTAAGAACTTAGCATAACAATATTGTTTATCTTCCACGAGTCGAAAAACTTACCTCTTAAACAAACATACTTTCCATACGTTTTAAAAGCTCGTTCGATTTTAATTGTTACTTGTTACATAGCTAATTCTGGCACAAAATAAACAAACATGATTTTACGACAATACTTCACTAAATCAAAATAGAGGATAACTTTAGATATAAGAGTTTTAAGTAGGAATTCACTAAATACTTTTTGTCTTAAGTGGGTATACTCCTAGACAATTGAAGTAAAATTTATCTTAACTAGTACTTGATGAAGTGCAACTTGACTTTACTTTTCTAAACTGATTCTTACGAAATCAATTGTTTCTAAAGTCTTACTTCATTTAGAAAAATATTACTTAACGCCATTTTGCACTTACGGGACGAAAACAAGTATTTTTTTTTGACAATATTATCGTCAAAAACTGAAGTAAATTAATATAATATTTCTGTTGTAGTAACAATTACTGCGTTCAGCTGTCACGTATTAATAGAAAATGAATTTATCTGTACCATATGTCACCATTTTTTTTATTTGCTGAATAATCAATACAAATTTTATTATTATTTTTCTGGTATATTCAAGGCCCTTCTGTTTTTTAACACTTTCTATCGATTTTACACGAGAAACAATCATGCGTTTATAATTTCCTGTATGTGAAACGGCGGAATAACCTTTTGTTAAAATAACAACTAGTATTTTAGTCGCCATTTTCTTACAGACTTCATTTCTTGTGTTAATGTAAATGTTCGCCATTATATTCTAAAATAAAGACGCGTGAAGTAAAAATCGTTTTAAGTATGACCTGAAGTTTTACTTCGTTAAGTTACAATTGACTCAGTGCAATTCAATCCTATAGTCTTAACTAAGTATTGTAGATATCTTCAAGTATACATTCTTGGTATTAAGTGATACTACAAGAATTCTAAGTTTAGAATACGCAAGAACATTGTCTAAAGTAGGGTTTAAGTCTGACTTAGCGTTGTCTTAAGTCTGTCTTGTATAAGAGTTAAAGTATGTGCCCACTTTTACTAAACTGTGTCTTCAAGATATCTTGAGGGATATCTTGGAGACATATAAGACTTATCCAAGACAAGGGCTTGATTTAGTCTACTTGCCTTCAAGATATCTACAATTCTCTTTTAAGACAATCGGTTGCTACTTGGGTCAATAGTAATTCTGAGTTGATGCGGTTGGTCATTGATCTCACGACCCACACGAGAGACAATGTCTGATAATCATCGTGTGCCACCCACAGAGACGTTCGAGATGATAGTGGAGTGCCCGGAGTCGGGCTTCAAGTTCACGGTGCCGTACCACTTCGAGGGCACGGTCCGCGCGGCGGGCGAGCGCGCACACCCGGCGCGCATGAAGCGCCTGGCGCAGGAGGCCGCCACGCTGGCCACCTCGCTGCCGCTCTCCTACTCCTCCAGCGTGTTCGTGCGCACCGACACCGACCGGCTCGACGTCATGAAGGTTCCTCTCCTAATATTTATACGCTTGACATTGCATGCGGTGACGGTGACGATGACGTCACAAGAGGCACGTGGGATGGAAGCCATCCCATCAGCGCCCCCCACTCATATAATACACCTACTTACATGAAAACATTACAATGAGCTGGATTATAGTTCTATACTTGAAAATCATCTGTTATTTACCGTCACGCATCATCAGCAGTAACATACACACTAATATTGCAATCTGATCTTACAAACTGCTGGGAATATCAGACTAATAACTAAGTCAAAACATCCTAACCTCATAATTATCATTGTAATAGACTAAAATTGTCCAAATTTGTTGTGCAGGTCCTAATAACAGGCCCCTCCGACACGCCGTACGCGAACGGTTGCTTCGTGCTAGACGTGTACTTCCCGGCGGAGTACCCCGCAGTGCCGATGCTCATCAACCTGGAGACCACGGGCCGGCATTCCGTGCGGTTCAACCCCAACCTCTACAACGACGGCAAGGTCTGCCTCTCCGTGCTCAACACCTGGCACGGGAGACCCGAGGAGAAGTGGAACGCGCACACTTCGAGTTTTTTGCAGGTTCGTGTTCTATTATTATTGGTATTTTATTATGTATTATTTTACACTGAGTGTAATTTACTGTAAATTTATTTTTCTCCTACTTTATAGTTGGATGCCAGTATTTTTTAAATTATATTTACAATGGTGCTAATTCCTGTAAATACCATCTAATTTTATTTTAAGTTATATCTGTCATTTTCTTATCCGCCGAAAAGGAAAGGGACGGGTAATCGACAAGCATAAAATTTATGGAACACACGTCAATTTTAAGCACAAATCTAAAACAACCGTCTAAAAATTTTACATCAGTCAATAACCTGACACAGTTAAGTAGACAGCACGTCAAACGGATTGCATACTAGCGACATACCTTTTTCATTCGCCCGGGTTATTCATTCATTTACTCATTCTTTCTAAAATTAAGAGCTGTGAATCATCCGTCCCTTTCCTTTTCGACGGATATGAAAATGACGGATATAACTTAAAATAAAATTAGACGGTGTCTGCAGGAATCGGGGCCAATGATATACTAATTTAAGCATGTTAATGCATAGATCAACTGCAAATTCAAATTCAAAAATATCTTTATTCAGTAGGTAACATAGTTACACTTTGAATCGTCAATTTTCACATGACGAACGTCTCATTCGCCTAAAACTACTGCAGCTTCTCACAACCTGTATAGCCGGGGAAAAGAAGCTGCAAGAAAAACCTCGACACAGGGCCCCATACGTTCATTAAAAAAAAAAAACAAAATATTTTTATACAATTAAAACATTACAAAATTAAAACATTATGTGCATGTATAATGCTAGAACTCATTTGTTTTTGTCAAAGTTGTTGTTTTTCTTTCTTTCTTGGGACTGAAATGTAACGGTGATTTATGTAATCCCAATTTCCCCTAGCCAATTTTGACCACCTTACACCGTCACTACTGCTGCTGCGAATTGGGTCGTGTACTAAGTTGAAGATAAATTATGAAATTCTGATTACTAAAGGCAGATCTAATACTAACGAATAACATTTTCTATTTAACATATTTATGAATTTTAGCCAAGAAAAACGACAAATTCCATGGTAATTTCGTGTTTTGACGTTTAGTAAAAAGTAACTGATTTGACTAGTTGGAAACTAGCCTATTGTGACGATTGATGACTGTCTGGTTGCAGGTGCTAGTGTCGATCCAGTCTTTGATCCTGGTGCCGGAGCCGTACTTCAACGAGCCGGGCTACGAGCGCAGCCGCGGCACGCGCGTCGGCTCCAGCGCATCACTCGAGTACAACTCCAACATCTACCAGGCCGCCGTGCGCTGGGCCATGCTCGACCACCTGCGCAACCCCGAGCCTTGTTTCAAGGAGGTACTATATAAACGCAGCTAAAGCGCACAGAGAAAACATCGGAAACACGTCTAAAGCTTTAAAATCGTCTAGAACGGACACTTCGTCTTTCAGCAACTCGCCCCAAAATAACTTAGAATCATCATCTCCTTAGCATTATCCCGTGCTCACAGTGTCCGCTTATCTAACCTGACGATTTGACAGGTCCGGTTTTTTTACAGAAGCGACTGCCTGTCTGACCTTCCAATCCGCGAAGGCAAAACCAGCCCAATACAGGGTAGATTACATACCTTCGAAAATGCATTTCTCGGGATGTGGGTTTTCTCGCGATTTTTCCCTTCATCGCTGAGCACGTGCTAATCATTTATGATCCAAACATGAATTCGAAAACAAATTCGACACGAAGTCACTGACAATGCCGTAAGCGTGGCCAACTGTTGGTCAGCAAAAATAAAGTATCGATCGTCATAGACTCGCAAAGAAGAAGAAGGATTTATGCGGTGATATTAATGATATTGGGAATAAGCCCAATTGGGGAATAAGCTCGCCTATGCTTTATGTAACGATAAATCATTTGTAAATTTCCTTTGTATTTTAAAGCAATAAAGAGTTTACAAACAAATATTGACTTCCGGTGCTGAGAAACTCACTCTTGGAACATCCCTTCCTGTGTGGAAGGACCGGTGGGGAAGGTGGGACGGACTATCACTGTGACGTAGACTTGTCATGGTCATAGATTGGTACACAGTTTGTCTAAGGTATTAAACTAAGAGTTTGCTTACCACGGCTATCACCAAAACATCACTATTCGGAAGAATTTCAGACCTCTTTTTTGTTTTATACTTTTTAGAGCGCGATATTTCCGTTCGTAGTTGGGTTTTAGTTTTTAAGTCTATCGTGTGGGTTGCCATATAGACGACCAACCTCCTCAACTCTAATGTTAGGGTTATTATTGAGCCACCAAAGGTCCCTGACATGACTCATGTAACAACTACTTACAACAGTAAGTAGGAACCGGGACCAACGGCTTAACGTGCCTTCCATAGCACGACAGAATAATGGAAGTATTACATTATACGTACGTTATCCGCAGATTCGTTGACACCCCATCTTCGCGTATAATGATGCAGTGAACATGTCATTGTTGTCCGCAGGTGATCCAGACGCACTTCTGGATCAAGCGCAACGAGATAATGCAGACGGTGGCCAACTGGATCACGGAGCTGGAGGGGCAGAGCGGCGACGAGCGCACGCAGCGGAGTATACAGCTCAACCTGATGGCGCTCAAGGTACACGACACGAACGGCGAATAGCTAACAAAAAATTACCACTATTTTCAAATAATCTTTGAATTTTGCTTGGCAATATATTTTTTCTTAGTTCCTCAACAATCGAGATAGATTGGGATCTTTTTATGACAGTTTTAACTCGCCTAAAGCCAAATTTAACTGGGCTTGTCGACTGACTATTTCAGGGAAACAAGCCACGAATCGAATTCGTACAAACACGCATCAGTTTGACTGGTCATGATTAATGTTGATTGTGGTTACAGCGGCACTACGTGAAGCTGCAAGAGGAGCTGGCGAAGCTGCCTACGCCGGCGGGGCTGGAGGACCTGGACGAGCCGTTCACGCTGCCGGCGGCGCCGCCGCCCGAGCCGGCCGCCGACCCCCCCGCCGCCGACATCGACCACGACATGGAGAAGATCGTCGCGCAGGTGCTGGACTGAGCCGCGGGCCGCCGCAGCCCCCACCCGCCCCCCGCCCGCCCCGCGCCGCCCGCGCCGCCCCGCGCAAGGCGCAATGAAAGTACAAGTAGGGAACGTGAACGCATTTACCGTAGTCTAGCCCGTAGGAGATATATACCCGTATTTATTTCGACCGCCACGAGCGATCTACTATAGACGTACCTTGAATTATACACGTGTATGACGGACTCATATCTTAATAGCGAGTTTATGAATGTTTTTATTTGTAATAGAAGTTTCATTTTATATAGTTTTTTTTTATTAGATAGTTTAGGATTTAGTGGGACCTCTGTTTAGTTTAACACGTATTGTGATACTAAAATGGGCGGGCCCGGCGCCCGGTAAGCTATTTAAGGAGGAATATGATTACGGGCCGTGACGTCATTATTTAACTTTACACAATGTATAGTAGTAGTATATAGTGATTTGCGCGTAGCGGGACAGTCGCCGGGGGTTCGAGAGTTTCCGTACAAATATCCTCCTCGATCGCACGAAGTCCGGAAACGAGGCGAGGTCGCGCCGACTGTCCCGCGTCGACGCGACCTGTTAGCCCCGACCACGTTGCTGCGGCGACTTGCCGCGCCTAGATCTTTGACTAATGACGATTGTCGTATAGATGCGTGCATATTGAGTGTATAGCTCGCGTCGCCCGCAGCGCCGTGCGGGGCGGCATACATCACTACCACCGCGTGCAGCCGCCGGCGTGTCAGATACTAGCTCATGACGTCACTACAATCTGAACGCGCGTGGCTTTTGCCCTCGGCGTCACTAACGCAATGTACATTAAATTATAATTTGATGTATATAAAATGTTTTATTGTGTTTAATTTTTGTAATTAAGAATATATGTATCGCGGTAACGCTCTCAAAGAGCGATCGGTGGCGTCGGAACCATCCTACGCTGGATAGTAAATCGTAACGGATACACTCTGTAGCTATGTACAGGCCTAGCCGTCGCACATAACAAGTGAAATTGTTTGGTTTAGTTCGCGAACGGACTGTATGTGGCTCGGGCGGAGCGCCGCCTGCTCACGCCCGCGCGCGGCCTCCACCAAATTGCGTCATGCGAATGTAAATAGTAAAAAAATCGTCAGTAGTGAAGTTTCTCATTGTACTTTCATTGCCAGGTAAGTTGGACGTAGGACGTTTCTTGTTATATTTGACTGTGAATTTCGGAATGTAAATAAAAATTTATGTTATCGCATTTTTTTGTTTCATTCTGTTTTTCCGGTTTAAACATTGAAGTGTGTCAATTAGTAGATTTTGGAGTGCTTTGATGTTCTGATTAAAACGACATGTATCATTCACTTATATGGGATTTTATTGTTCATTCTATTTACAATGTCACAATATAAATTGCCTTATCCATATTATTATGACTCGGGATACTCTAGCCTCGCCACTAGCTTACGCTTATGCTACAATACTACTCGTTCACTAAGCGTTCCTCTATAAACACCTTATGAAATAAATAATTTATTTCCTACACACTGAGGCCCACTTCCATCAACATTTTCTAATCAATTTTCACCAAATACAATAAAAGTTTGTCCAAACACCTGGAAGACATTAGTAACGCCATACATGCACGAACGTTGATGCAAGTGAGTCTGATACTCGAATAACTAGTGTTTTATCATTAGCATTTAGCATTACCTTCCATCACAGATGGAGCTATTTGTGACATTAAAATATTTATTTACATAACCGTTTCTGCGTAAATATATCTACAGTATATCTATGGTATAACAGATGTGCACCTTGAGATTCCACTTAACATCAAACCACAAAACAAATACAAAAATACACTTTAGATTTTTTTCTAAATGCTGAAATATTTATGGCACTCGGTGACATCGAACCTATTGCAACTTATCACCTGGATTTCTATTAAAATACTATAAAATTAATATATATTTTAGTTGACACTACCGATACAACTTATAACACAATAAAACATTACATTGACTGTCCACACAGGAAAGACACGAGCAAAACGGGAAGATAAGATTACTTCTGAATAAAAAATAAAAAATGTTGCTACTTTCAGTGAAATTGGAATAATCAACCTTGGTCTGGTCTGATGTGTCACTATCCATATCTGACCAATCTTAGTCATTGTCATGCTAAGGAACCTTAAAACTAAAGGAGTAGAACAGTTACAAATCTTCCCATTCCACTGCCATCTTGCGTGTGAAAACTTCAAATGTGAGCAGTGGTCACCGTCCAGTACGTCCCCACGGACCCAGCTGTGGGCATGTGGTCCCAGCAGCGGGTGGTAACTACTTCTTCCTCCAGGACTCGTCTGCCTGCATCTCTAGATCCTGCGCGTTCAGCTGGCCAGCCTCCACACACGACTTGCAGCAGAACCTGGTGATAAACGGAAGTTTCAATTCACAAGTGCTATAAATAAGAAGACATTGGAAGCACGGGTGGAAATTATAGAAGACAGTGAAAAATCTCTACAAAATTGCAAAATTGGCAAATTATCGTAAATTTACTCTCTTACTAAAGAGAAGACTGGGCGGATAGAAGAGGAGTAATGTGAGTACTACTTCATTATTTCTTTGCCGTTACGACTAAATATTACTGTTATTTCGTAATAACAACGTTTTTATTCGCTTTATTAAAAAAGAAAATCTTAGGATGGGTTGCGAGCCAGCCGAGGGGGTAAGATTTTTGTATTATTCAATGTGAATTGTGTGTAAACATTTGGTCCGTTTGTCCATGGCTACTAGCCCAAACGCCTCCTCCAACCCGCAGAGGAGCAGCGTGGTGGAGTGGTCGCTCCTTAACCCTCTCAGGGTGATTAAAGGGAGGCCTGCGCTCAACAATGGGACATTAGGTTTAGGTTGATTATAACTGGCATATAAACTTACTTGGAGTAATATTTGTGATGACAGAACTTGCTGCGTACGATCAGGTTGCAGTTGGCGAAGAATGGATTGTCGGTGCATTTGGCCGGGACGTATATACCTGTAAGGAACAAGGCAATATTATTAAAGGGATATATGTGTAAGTAATACGTTTTATAGTAACAAAAGGAAATTGGATCTTTATTCCTTTCCAATCTACATAACTCTATATTGGAAAGTTTTAGAGATCTTCAAAATACCGAATTATCAGCGAGGAGGTGACCAATTGAAAACCCCTTTAGGGTAGGATATTCTTACATTTTTCAGTCAAAATGAAAAAATAAATTGGTTCTTTATACCTTTCCAATCTACATAACTAGAAATTTTCGATAATGGAAAGTTTTAGAGATCTTCAAAATACCAAATTACCAGCGAGAAGGTGACCAATTGAAAGCCCCTTTAGGGCAGGGTTCTAAAATATTGATAATTTATATCACCGCTATCTATATCCTGTTAAATGTAACGTGATTAGAATCACAGCTGGACATATATTATACAGACTTAAAATCATGAGCTGCATCATCCTTTTCAGTATTCGGTACGGAGTCCCTGACACCCTGTATAAGTACTCATATGAACGTAGTACGTCGTATAAAAGAGACGAGATGAGTCTCTTTCGCATTAACAGTATGCAGTTAGTACGAGAGGGATATGTCACTCATATTCAAGAGATTTGACACATTCGAATAGATCGCGTTGCAATTTACTGTTGAAACCGAATCTTCAATCCCGACAAAATATCCCTGTGCATACCTTGCACACTGATGGACACGGTGGAGTAGTGTGAGCTGAAAGCGTTGCTGGCGTGGCAACCGTACGTTCCACTGTCCGACACCGCCACGTTCTGGATCGTCAGGCGTGCTTCTGCAAATAAATATACATACATTCATAGATAACATGATTAATAGATCGAGAGGAGTTCAGTACTAAACGTCAGGTACTTTTGAGTACAGGAGCTTAAAAAGGCCACATCAAAACAATACATCCAAAAAGAATATTGCAATTTGACATTAGGCCATGTAAAATCTTACTTTTTTTAGATGTATCGCGTTGATATGGCCTTTTTATCCACCTGTACCGGACGCGGAGTACCTATATTATTTTATCGGGTTTTAGGCAAGTATGATGGATGATTCGGGGCCGTTGAAAGAAGCCAGATAAAATTATCTACCACTTGTTCCTGCCGTATTGCGGCCATGACGAAAAGTCACCGGTCATTATCTAAAATGCGCTCTTAACCGGTTTCCTTAACCGAACTTAGCAGTGAATATGTGGCCACAACCATTGTACAGCTAAAGCACAGTAGACGTTACATAGGTCTCTGCATGTAAAGCGCGAAAATCTTAGGTCTATGCTTCGATCACTAAAGTAAGGTATAAAAAACGATATACCCTTGCTTCGTTCTCGTCAAATAGAATGTAATCGCATTATTCTCTGTAACGAATGTGTGCCTAATTATAATATTACGCGTCTTCTGGTGGTGGATATTCGTTGTTGATGCGAACAGCGAAGGATTGGAACTGTCTGCCGTCGTCTGTTTTTCCATCTCGTTATAATCTGGGAGTCTTCCAGGCTAGAGTGAATAGCCATTTGCTAGGTAAGCGTGATCCAACCTGGACCACATCGTCTTTTAGAATCAGGTGATATTATGGTCAAACGCGAGTCTATATTATTAAAAAAAGTATACGTACCAGTGAGTTGTATGCGGTCGGTGTTGGCCAGCCGGGCGCCGTCCTTACTCCAGTACACGTCGGGCGTGGGGTAGCCGTCCACCTCGCACGGGATGCTCAGCTCCGACCCCGGCGCCACCGTCGAGCTCGCCATCACGATGCGCGTGCTCACCGGGACTGTCACGTACATAAATATTATACTTCGAGTTTCAAGGTAGGTAATACATCATGCGCGATGCGACGCGTTCGTAAGGCTTAAATCGGCTAGTCCATCTATTGCTCCTGTTTTTTTAACCTTGGGGAAATATTTCATGTGGACCTGCCGAAATTTGCGAATATTTCATAAATAAAGCTTGATGAAAAATTGACAATACAAAGCAGTTGCTCTTGACTTTAGCCGCAAAATAGTAAAGGATTTTAAAGATTAGATTAGAGTTTTCCATTTGCGTCGCATCGCGTGTATGTTGTATTTGCGATGTCCCAATTTTAAGCAACATCCTGTACAAAGTAGTCGACGTAAAAATATAATTTTCTCGGAATGTAATTCAAGCTATCGGATGCAGTAAAGTAATTGTTTATTGTATCAAAGATTCCACATTTAATGAGATAGATTTTGTGGTTTTCCTGTAACAAAGCTACTTACATTAAAAATATATTTTTATTTTTACATGAATTACATCATTACATGTAAATTATTTATTGTGAATTTACCCTTTATACGCAAGTAGTCGTAGGTCTATAGACTCTATATCAGAATAAACAATAATGATAACTTCGTGAGAATTTGATAATATTTGTTTATATTATGCCTACAAAAATATTGTGGATGTAGGTGCCCGGTACCTACTCCAGTAAAATTAAAATAGGCATAATTAGTGATATAGGTAATAAAAGAAGCTGGTAGAAGAACAAACCATTCCACACAGAGCATGCAGCATACAACAAAGCACAAGTAAGTCATGCAACATGGAGATCCAAATATATGTGGTGTCGCGGCGTATTGGAGGTTGGTGCTGCCTTACCGGTGTAGACGGGGACCTCGACCTCAGGCGGCGGCGTGGTGGCGGGCTCGGTGTGCGGCTGCCGCGGGGTGACCAGCACCTCCTGCTCGCGCGGCACTAGCCACGGCCCGTCGGCCCCGCCGGCGGGGCGGTACGCCTGCACCACCACCGACCATGACGCCGGCTTGCCTATCCCGTTGTACGCCTGGCACGCGTACTCTCCTAGCGTCTCGGAATTGAGCACTCGTATTTGCAGCACGTTTCCTCTGGCCTCGTAGAGCGTGCTGCTGAAGGGCACCATGGGGCCGGTGACTCCGCGGTACCAGTAGATGGCGGGCGTGGGGTACCCGTACGACAGGCAGCGCAGGTTGAGGCTGCGCCCCAGCTCACCCGTCACAACAGCACTCGGCTCTCCAGATATCCCAGCTGGGCCCTCCACCGGATCTACCACCCCCAATTGTTAGCTACTACTACGAACTACTCGAGTTTGTGAATGCTCCTTCTTAGTAGGATGAAATATTCGTTATTTTAGTCAAAGCGTTCACAAACTCCATGTTAATTCTACTTGTAGTTATGGAAGGACAAATACAAATGGGTTAAAAGTTTTGTTTGTTCCTGGCTTTCGATGGCATTAATACGTGGATTTTCCAATTAGAGACGTAGTTCAACTCTTAGTTATAATTACGTTAATTTACAGAGATCGGCATGTAAGAAGGTGATTTAGGTCTTCAGCTTATTGGGTAACAGCGAGGAACATACAAAACGATAGAGGTGAGATAGACAAGTTATTGGCAGAGCTACCTTCCGCCCGACAGCCGACCAGCAGTAATAACACGCACCACAACATGACGACCTCTCGTCGCGGGGACTCGACATACACTGACCGGTGTCGTACCATACGGGGTGTCAATATATTACGCGGGATATTATATTTTTTAATTAATAGATAATGATATTAAGCGAATGAGAAAGTGATTTAATGAGTGTGAAGATTATCTCTTTCCCGGTCTGCTGGAAGACATTTCTACTAGAAATAAGCTGAACCGTTTGTCTGTCTTGTGTTAGTCTTATTGTTTTATATCCTGTTCTGTGTACAATAACCTGTGTTATTTATCGCGAGAGCTAATTTCAGTATTATTTGTAGGGTAACTACCTATGTTTTCGTTAATGTTTTAAGTAAGTAGCTGGTCACTAAGGAGTTACTTTACTCAACATTGTATAGTATAGTGAGTTTCATGTCGAAAATATCCCCTGTTCCACATAATATCCCTACTGGTCTATACCTACTGGTATATCCCTACTGGTCTATACCTACTGGTATATCCCTACTGGTATATCCCTACTGGTCTATCCCTACTGGTCTATACCTACTGGTCTATCCCTACTGGTCTATCCCTACTGGTCTATCCCTACTGGTCTATCCCTACTGGTCTATCCCTACTGGTCTATCCCTACTGGTCTATCCCTACTGGTCTATCCCTACTGGTCTATCCCTACTGGTCTATCCCTACTGGTCTATCCCTACTGGTCTATCCCTACTGGTAGGGAAGAATGGAATACTTTTCGACATATAGCTACTAGGGGGAATATTTTTCCACTTATCCCTACTAATAAATTGATTCAGGAAATTGGAATGTCGAGGATGATTCTTTTAGGTACCTTGTACTGTATCTTAGTAGAAATAGGTGGAAGCAAAATATCATTCTATGCCCCCTAGTAGCTATCTATATGTGGAAAATATTCCATTCTTCCCTACCAGTAGGGATAGACCAGTAGGGATATGTGGAACAGGGGGAAAAAAATGCTTTTTAAAAATCGGTTTCGTTCCAAATTAAAAAAAAAATGCTCTTTAAATGGGTAGCTAAACAATATATTAGGTACTATAAATAAATTGAAAGTTAATGAAGTATAACTATAATCAATTAATGTGCTAAAGACATCTGCCTGTATGTAAAGATCGTAATGAGCGAACCAGCCTAATGGTGTTAGATAAACGACTATTGACTGCGAAAGATTGCGGGGTCAACCTGCAAACTATAGCGAACTATTATTTTTATTATTTAACTTCCTATTTAAGTGTACGTACTATCTTATTCTACCAAGATAGGTAGGTACTCAAAATAGATATGAATGTATACCATCATCATCAAAAGAGCCACGCTCTTGTCGGTGCAGCATTTTCAATGCTACTTTTTTAGGAAAAATAGGGCAGTGGTTTCCCTCTTGCCTTCCGCCCAAATTAATGTAATGAATAATTAATATAATAAAAATGTATATATACCGCAAAATATTATTATATTAATTAATATTATATATCACAGACCACTCACTAGCACAATATCGGTGTTGTTAGCTCCACAAGAAGGCAATTTACATACCATTTAATTGCAATTACAAATTCTCAGCTCATCACCCATAGTAAGAGGATCGGTGCTTCGGAAGGCACGTTAAGCCGTTGGTCCCGGTTACTATTTACTGATGTAAGTGAGTAATCGTTACATGAGCCATGTCAGGGGCCTTTGGCGGCTTAATCATAACCCTGACACCAGGGTTGATGAGGCTGGTAACCCACATAACCCACAGGATAAGAAGAAGATACCCATAGTATATAAGGTATAATAACTTAAACTTGGATGGTGTGTACTGGAATTAGTAGTACTGATTTAAATGAGCTACGGGTACTATCGATAGTATAGAATAAATAGTTCATGTACTTATGCAGATTAGAGTGGACACAACCTCTTAGTTGGCTCTGCCCACCTCGATAGGTGTTTGAGCGTGAGTTATGTCCATCTAAATAAATATCGGAATAAAGCTAATTTACTTCCATTTATCTGGGGTCAAGCGCTCATTTGTTTACTTATAAACACGATGTTTAGATGATTGTCTAAACTTTGACACGAATCTGTAGATATTGCTAATGCATTTGATAAGGTATGGTCCTCTTATTAGGTCAAGAATATCTATTCTGATGCGGTCTGAATTCAATATTTGGTGTTGTGAGAAGACGAATAAAATGGGTAGTATTTTACCTACACTACTGTACATACAAAGAATATGCATAACGTGTCTTTTTTGACGAGACTTATTGTGGATTTGCCGCAGATGGCATTAACTACTTGGCCCGGCAAATGGGGAGCGCTAAAAGGCTCTCACCCGGTATATCGTTTAAGACAACAGGCTTGAGGGTGCCCAGTTGGGCGTGAACCTCGGCTCAGAGCATCGTCTGAGAGGAAAAATATTTGAAAGAATTAATCGACCCTAGTCGGTATCGGGGTCCTGAAGTGTTTGGTGTCGCGAGCTGATTGGCTGCCTCTATGGCTAGTAGCTCCTTCGGACGCCGATACTTTTTCGTATCGTCCCTAAGCGGGATGTATTCGGAAGCCGCAACTACCAAGGGATTTAGGTGGTGCGGAGCAGAATCGAAAGCATAACGTGTCGTTTTATCATAAAGAAACGAAAAATATGTGTTTCTTGAAAACTCAGACATAGCGAGTTGATACTAAATCATTATACTACTTACTATAAATAATTACGTCCTTGAACTCTAATTTTAATAGGGGTAGTCTTGTTTTCTGAAGACTTATCTTCCGAAACAAGATGGCTAGATGGTTTTCTTTTGAGATATGGAAACGACATACAACAATAACCATTGATTCAAGTTAAAAATCCCATAAATACCTACACAATACTAAGGGGGACTGATTAAGACCACGTTAGAGTTGATATCAAGTGATATCACTTAGAATCATGTTCTGAATCATGGAGTTTTCGTTACGATGTCACTAACACCCTATTCATGTGTGCTATGGTCCCTGTATAGCTGCTGGTAGACTGTTACGATTAGAGAGATAGAAAGAATTATTTAAAATAGCTCTTATAGTTGAAGAGAATGCTGGGAGTTAAAAGGTGTATTCAAACTCAAATTCTAAATACCATTCACAATTTTCTACTTAAGTATCTAAAAGTTAATCAAACATCAGTGAAGGAATGAACATTGTTTTGAAAATTCGATATGATTGGGGAAACATAAGTATCTTAATTCATAAAACCATGGTTCGAATTTCGTGTGACTTTCCGGTGATTCATTCATGTTCTGAATTTTATCGAGAGAGTGATTTGAGCCATCTCATGCATCACAAATTTTATCTTATTCGAAAACGCAGAAGCAAGACAATCATGTATCGTAAAATACACGAATTGTTAACGACTATACCTATCCAGCTTTACTTTACAGGGAACGCGAAAATCAGTTATGTTTTTTACTTTAATTTCAAAAGATGTTGGAAGAAGTCACCACGACATTGCAAACTCGATGACGAGAGATCTTAAGTTTGATCGGCGAATGCCTCAAAGAATCTACAAGTAGGCAAGCCTAATCGGAACAGGGATGACATTCTCGTTGTTTTTTATATTAATTCCTTCATTAACGTTTTTAATTGGCGGTCTAAAAGCGTCACATCAACGCAATTCATCTAAAAAGCAATATTACAGTTTTACATTTGCGCATATACAAAAGTAAAGTGCATAGCTGGCGAGGAGTGGGTATATTAATATATACCCCTCTGCCTTCCCCTTCGAGGATACAGCCGTGATGCTTTGTTACGTTAAAAGTGCCCAATGTCAATAAATGTCAATCAATCAATAATACATTATTGCACAAGAACATAAACAATAAAGGACATAAACATACGAATAAAACATAAGCACAATAGGCGGCCTTATTGCTGAACAGCAATTGTCTTCAATGTCATATAAAAATACTATCGCTTTTTCAGGTGAATGGTTTCGATGTGACCATTTTAATCCCCCTGGTGTTAGATAACTCCATGCGGTAGCTAGGGCACTCACCATTAACCTGTAGTCGCACCTCCTGTCGCGCGGTGCCCAGGCCGTTGTCTGCCACGCAGATATATACTCCCGAGTCGTTGCGGTATAGAGACACGATCTCCAGCGCCCCGTCTGAGAGGAGCCTGTAGCGGCCTACTGTGCCGTCGATCTGTTGAGTTAGAAGATTTTGGGTTTGGAAAAGCCTGATCTAGTAAGTTTATTGGACGATTGGAGTAGATGTCAGTTCCTATAGGTATATTCCCATTATCCTTTCAGAATAGATAAGCGAAATCCGGATTAGAAGCTAGTGACAAATGTTCAATTTACTAACGTATTACACCCGCGAATCGGTAGGAATCGTCCCTGTTATAATTAGCACTTGTCAAATGTCAGAGTAGATATAGAGACATTAATTTGTCTCTCGACCAGGCCCTCTGGACTCAGGGCTCTTGATTTAGAATGGGTATAAGATGCTAGTGAAAGCGACTCACGGTGATCTCTCCGCGTCTCCAGGTGATCTTGGGCGGCGGGTTGCCGTGGAACAGACACCTTAGGGTTGCGAGGCCGCCTTCCTCTGACGTCACTTGCGGCTCCGTCTCGGGGTTGGCTTGCGGCGCTTGTGGTAGCTCTGTGTGGATACAATATAGTGTCAACTTAGTAGAGGAAGTAATTGTAATATGGAGCAGATTCGGCGGTATCGAAAAATATTGCACTTTATATCTGCTATTGGTCAGACGTTAACTGCAAGAAATCTGTGAATCAAAAGACTTCATGTGCTGACCAAGAGTATATTATGCAGCCAGCGTGACGCAGAGCTGGTTGGTGAGGAAAGTTCTAGACACAGCTGTAAGCAACTTCAACAAATATATGAACCAAAAGACGAATTGTCACATACTGACCAGGAACATATGCGGTGGTCCGTGGCGCGGGGCTGGTGGGCGTGGCTGGTTCCAGACACAGCTGGCTGCAGCCAGCGGAGCAGCACTTGCCGGCGCCGCGACAGTCCGCGTCGTCATTACACTCTCGTCGACACGCGCCGCCTTCCGTTGTCAGCTCCGCTGGGCATTGCCCTGGCTTGTTCACTGTGGGTAAACAGATTTGTTAGTGTTTTGATAGTTCACATGAAGAAAATTTTAGAAGACATTGGAGGATAACTATTTCTTGCATTTAACGGGAGGTTTAATTTGGTCGGGATCTTATGTTACACGATATTGTGCACTGATGAACTACACTGTAGTTGTCCAACATACTTCTTTTTCCTCTTGCTTTTCACAAGTTTTATTATCTTCATCAGCACTTACCTCTGTCAATCTATGGGTATAACTAAAATAACGCAAACCTGGGCACTCTCGGGAATGCTGTTGTTTACCTAGAGCCCTTAGCACTTAACTCGCCTGACAGTTGACAAATCTATAAAAAGCCACATTAGAATCCACATATAACGCAAAGTACTCACTTGTTCTGCAATCGGCGGCGTATCTGGCGTCCTGTGTGAGCGGGTCGCGGTAAGCGTTAGCCACGCAGCGCTCGCCAGCCGGGCACTGCTTGCCGGCGCATGGGTGGTCGATGCAGCGGCATCTGGTGGTGGAGCATGGGGTTTATGGAGGTTAGTCGACTGAAGGTTGCTATAGAGTAAGATATTGAGAGACTGAGACAACTTCGTCCATACGTTCACCCCTAGTTAGTTTACTTACTGACATATCTACCTAGAGTCATAGAAAATTTTGTGGGCAGGTTGGTAAGCTGCCGCCATCATTCCGATCTACCTACGACTTAGGATTTCAATACCAAGTGTGGTTGTAAGTCGGTGGCCCCAGCACTGGTTATTTGCAGTTCTGCCCATCCTGATGTGCAGATGTCTTCAACTAAACTAGCAAGTTTCAAACAACAGTACTGACCTCTCGCATCCGTCGTCGCCAACAGCCCTCTCCATGCCATAAGTGCACTTGAGCCTCTCGCACTCCTGCCGTAGTGGCTCGCAGTCGATCTCTACTTGAACACAGGAGCACCGCTCGCAGCCGTCAGCTGTGCGCGTACGCTGGACGCTGTACTGGCACTGGATTGTGCGGCATTCCTCCACATAGCGGTCGCAGTTGGATGGGATCACTTCGTTCGTGTCTGTTGTGAAATGTTCATTTGTAAATAAGAAGAGATGGTAGATTGGTCAATGAAAGCTTATTAATGTGACACAATTAAATTTGAAATCCCGTTCTACTCTTTTAACTAGGATCTCTAGAGGAAAAAGAAAGAGATAGATTCATTTTCTATTTAAGCTTTCATTGACCAGACTCAAATCAGCAACCGTCATCGATCCATGGGACAGCAGATGGATGAGACGATGACGTGACATTTGACGGAGAACACTACGATGGTTAGAACATGTGTGACAACGTGCATGGAAGAAGATGCAAGCGTGGGCGCAGGCGGTGAAGATGAGAGCTAAAGCTGGCAAGACGTGGTGACTGTCACGCGAGGAGTAGGAAGAAAGTTGTCTGTAGGTAATTCGGTGGGTCACTGTATCGATCAAGCATACTACGTAGTTATAAAAATCTATCACACAATGCACCGCTTCTTTATAAATGAGGCCTTGGTGTTTCATCGATCTATCAACGGATTCTTCCCATCCCTGTTGTTCAGGCACCACTATTGGCGAAGCGACAGGAAGTACCAGGGTCGCTTGGCTTGCAGAGCGTCAGGCAGTCCTCGTAGGAGAGGAAGTTGTTCTGATTGCCGCCGCAGCCGGAGTATGCGAAGACCACGCAGTCTTGGTGCTGCGCGCTGTAGTGCCAGCGGCGCTGCGCCGGCGCCGCGCACGGCCGCCCACTGTCCGCCGCCTGCAGGCACGCCGGGGCTGTGGCCGCCACCCCTCCACCGTTAGTGCACTTATGTGCTCAAGCAATTGTGGAATGCTATGCTTTGTTGGCAATGTTGGTGAGCAGAGAATGTTTGTGATAACCCTCCGAATAAGTCGTATTAATAAGAAGTGAAAAGTTACGTTTGAGATAGAGATAGATCAGAAATCTGAGTTGGTTAGGAGATGTCTTAATAAATCTGTTTTTCTGCTGTGGTAGTAGGAAACTACGCTGTTGCTCAAAAATGTTCCAGTCCATGGTTAGTGAGAAAGCGTAGATGAGGCTTAAACGGCGGTAGTCCCGAAAGCACTTCGAGGCGGAAATTTCCGTAGTAGAGTTTGTGTAAACTTGAATGGATGCGGAACGGCTTCCTGCAAACTCTCGCTTTCCGATCCGGAACGCTCTCGGCACTGTAAAGTAGCATGGACTGACCTGGAGCAGCTCCACAGACTTCCTCGCATTCATCCTCGGTGGAGAAGCGGTTGGGTCCGCCGTGGCAGCCGCCGTATGAGAACGGCTCGCAGCGGCTCGTCACAGAGTCGTAGTAGAACTTCGGGAACGCTCCTCTGCATGGACCAGGGTCGAGAGGAGATGCGCACACGTCTGAGAGAGAAAGCGAGAATATTGGTTAAAAACATTGTAGCTCAGAAAGGAATAAAAAAATATTCACAAGTCACCAGAAGAAAGGACAACTGGTAGCCACATTTGGTATAAAGTTCTGACTAGGATATGATGGGGACAGGCATCTGGCATATATATCAATAACTGAATGTATTTACGGTATGTAAGAACATCTTGCGACGTACCAATCCCTTGGAAGGCTCCGCACCGTCGCTCGCACTCCTCCTCAGTGCGATACCGGTTGAGGATGCCGCAGCCGCCGATGTACGCGCCCTGGCAGCTGCGCGAGCGCTCGTCGTAGTAGAACGCTGTCACGTTGGCGCCGCATGGTTCCAGGGAGGCTGGCGTGCGACATTCTTCTCCCACAGACGGCTATTGGCAAGAATCATTGATGATCTTTATTACCAAACCCGAAGCCTCAAGTTCGAATATAAATTATAAAAGTTTGCGAGTCAAACCATTCAAAGTATTCACCTACATATTGACACAATACATCAGCAACAAATAGGTACTTTAAAAAAAAATACCTGTGGTGGTGGTGCAGCCGGAGTTGTAGTCGCCTCTGCTGGCTGTCCTTTCCTGCATCTTCCTTCACAGTCCGCTTGACTGTCGAACCTGTTCATAGGAAAAAGTCTTAAAAGTTTTGTCTAAATTGCGACATCTGTAAGTTCTCCTGTCGTGGGGAAGTTGATGACCAACCGTATCAACCCTAGTGTCTGTCAGAATTACCTTTGGGCCACCAAAGATAAAACATGCAGGATGTGACTACTACGCACTTAAGTATTAAGGAAAAATGTGTTAGGTTTTTCTCATAATATATCTAGACTGAAAATTGACAATCAAATTACCTATTCTATTTTTTGAGATAAATAGGGAATGTAAGGTAAAAGCTAAACATATTATGGTCACCTGTTGTCATTGCCGTCGCATCCGGTGTAGGCGAACTGGTTGCAGAGGTCGCGCGAGTCGTCGAAGTACCACTTCACCTCGTAGCCAAGACAGTTGCCCGGCTCCGGGCGCTGCTTGCACGGATCTGGTGGAAGAAATTCGTTTCTTACAGTAGTATAGTGACATCTAAACAACCAAACCAGGAGCCCCTAAAAGATTCCCGGTTGGCTAAATTTGGGAAAAGAACTTTTCGCCACCAATCCAATCCGCAGCAGATGGGTTCGTCTACAGTCGTTGAATGGCTATTTATGTTATATTAAACGACGATAATGATCTCTTCACCAGATATATTTTAAACCACATAATTCAAACGACTTTAATTTACTAGAGTGGACCCTAAAAATTCTTTTGCTAATGAACATACCAGTCTCAGGTTTGCAGACTCTGTCACACTCCTCAGCAGTAGAGAAGCGGTTAGGTCCGCCGTGGCAGCCGCCGTATGTGAACGGCTCACAGCGGCTCGTGACGGGGTCGAAGAAGAACTTGGGGATGGCGGCGCGACACGGGCCAGGGTCCAGAGGATACCGGCACACATCTGCAGAGGGAGGAGCTTGATATAACCCGTGCGAATAAAGTTGTTTTGGGTATTAGAGATGTTTTGGGTTTTTTCTTGTGTGGAAGTCGTCGTTTATAAAATGGATTAGTTAACCTTACCAGTTCAAACACTCCCGCAATCGAGCAGCTCCTTTCGGTTGAGGTAGTGTGTTCAGTAGCGAGACATTTTACAACAAACAATCTTTGTTTTCTTATGTAGGTACACGCATATAATGCTAATAGATTTTCGATAGTAGTCATCCGTCACGATTTTTTTAAAATATTTACCAAGATCTCTGAAAACGCCGCAACTCCTGAGGCAGGCTTCCTCAGAGCTGAAGACACCAGTACTCCTACAATACGGTCCCGCGTCCAGGTTCTGATGCACCACGCAGTCCTGCCGCGCCTGGTCGAAGTACCACACCTCGCCCTCACCCGCACACTCCTCCAGCTGTTGAGGGGCGTAGCATTCTCTCGGGAGCTCTGGCTGAGGCTGGACATAGGGAAAACATTTTGGTGAAAACCATCATTAACTTATTGCGGAAATCTAAGACTTTAAGTTTTGTCAGTAAAGCATTGAAATTGCTTTGGCAGTGGGTATCGTGACGCGAGAATTAAAATTGTACAAGTACGAACATCCACCTTCCGTCCAAATTTTTCTGTGTTACACCATGGAGTAACTGATATACTATGTATGTTCGACTCTACCGTCTTTGTAATGCAAAAGGAAGATTTTGTGCAAGTCATATTTACCACTAATAAGTTCTGGACTGTACTTACCGGAGTGGCTGGAGCAACAGTAGTAGTGGTGGCTGGTGCGCTGGTCCTGCATCGTCTCTCACAGTCCTCCAGGCTCCCGAAGCTAAGTGGACAAAATACAATAATTTAAAATAAGTACATTCTAAAATTCTGTAACATTTCTAACATCGCTGTCGAGGACGACGAAGAGAAGTAAAACTATCCCTCCTGTCTAGTAATTTACTAGAATCACTTCTTTGAATGTTATTCCAGAAAAGCGAGATCTTCAAAAGTTTTGCTATATCTATTTGTCCTTCTTGATTGGGAGTCTCCAACGGTACCTACTAAGGATACAATCGATATCGTACTTATTGCCATTGCCATCGCAGCCTCCATAGGTGAACTGGCTGCAGGAGTCGGTGACGGGGTCGTAGAAGAACCGCATTATAGAGGCATAACACGGTCCCGCACGCATCGGCAGTTGGCAGATGTCTGGAATATAAAAGATACTTAGTGAAGTTTAAACTCTTGTTTACAATTCCTTCCTGCAGATTGAAAGAGGTATTTATACACCAACTGAAGATAGTATCGAGTAAACTTGATCCTTGCGAGTCTATGTAGGGGTAAAAGGCACGTGAAATCTCAAGACGGAAAAAGCTTAGACACTACGGAATTCCACTTCGTAAGGTCTTGACATACCGCTTTCGTTTCCACACTGTACAAATCATTCTAAGTCTTAAATTGTCTTAAATTATTCCAAGTTGCTCCTCATTAGGAAAGGTTCTGGAATTCCTAAACATGCTTGTATACCCTGTGTCTGTTTGCAGTAGTACTGGCAGTACTCCTCGGAGGGGAAGTTGTTCCTATTGCCGCCGCAGCCGCCGTAGTCGAACGTTGCGCATGCGCCGAGGGACGCGTCGTACGCCCAACGCGTCTCCAACTGACTGCACGGGCCTGGGTCCTTCTCCAGGAAGCAGAATTCTGTAGGTGTTTATTTGGTTAGTTATGGTCGAAAGTTAAGTTAATAAGAGTTGAAATTCCATATCGAGAACGTCTGATCGTGAGATCTGTCACAATAAATCGCCTAAAATATTGTTATTATGAGGCAGTAAAATTATACCCATTTCAAAAAATAGACAAGTTATTTCGTGCTGCAATCTCGAAAGCGGTTGTGATCCCCAATAGCTTACTCCAAATTACCCTTATGGAAGAAAAAGAGGTTTCAGTAAGTACCTATGAATGTTATTAATACCATGACATCAACGGCCTCCGTGGTCCAGTGGTTGAGCGTTGGGCTCACGATCCGGAGGTCCCGGGTTCGAATCCCGGTGGGGACATGACATATCACAAAAATCACTTTGTGATCCCTAGTTTGGTTAGGACATTACAGGCTGATCACCTGATTGTCCAAAAAGTAAGATGATCGGTGCTTCGGAAGGCACGTTAAGCCGTTGGTCCCGGTTACTACTTACTGATGTAAGTAAGTAGTCGTTACATGAGCCATGTCAGGGGCCTTTGGCGGCTCAATAGTAACCCTGACACCAGGGTTGATGAGGTTGGTATTCTACCTAAGAAGAAGACCGTGACATATTTAGTATTTTGTGTCAAAAATCCAATATGTTCCTAGTAAGCTTATTCAAGTTTCCTAACACTGATATTTCCAGACACAATAGTTAAACAATGGGGTTTAGATTTTATAAGAACATTCGGTATTATGACTTTAATAATGCTGGTGATCGTACCTTGTCTAAACGGCTCGGGTTCCTGCGGAGGCGCCGCGGTGGTGGTGAGCTGTCGCTCCTGGCAGCGGTTCTGGCACTCCTGCTCTGTGGCGAAACTGTTGCCGTTGCCGCCGCAGCCGCCGTAGAAGAATCGAGAGCATCTGATACATGGAGGAGTGATCTTTTAGCTTTAGGTTTCTTTGAACTTGCAACAGATAAATAGTTTCGACACAAAGAGAAAGAGTCGGTCATGGTGTGTAACAGCAGAGTTTTAGGTCTAGAAGTTGTCGTTCATTTACCTACTCGTACCTAAATCTGGCGATGTAGTGATGCTGCAACCTTTTTTCCGTGATGATGATTGTCTTTGGTGATGTCGGAATTATTATTGTTAAGTTCTTCAGTATCAAAGTCGATAAGGGGATTTGGAATATTCCAGTAAAAACTGTCTTTGTAAATATGGGGAAGATCTTTAAGTTTCATTTTCGAGTTGCATTATCAAGTAAGATTGAAGAGCTGGTGGTATCACTGGAGAATGGAAAGAATAAGTTGGACAGAAAGGGTTACAAATGAGGAAGTGCTAGTAAAAGTAAGGGAATAGAGACAAATACTGAGAATTATTGAGGACAGAAGAGGCAATATGATTGGATACCTAATAAGACACGACGAATTTATTAAAAACATCATAGAAGGAAAGAGAGGAAGGGGAAGACCAAGAAGAGCTTACATGGAACAGATTAAAGAAAAGGTTAACGTCATGTCTTATAGGGAATTCAAGGAATTGGCCTTTGATAGACTGGAATGGAAAATGCTACACCGACAAGAGCGTGGCTCCTAAATTGATGATGATGATGTGAACCTAAATAAGTCATGTCGTTCTGTTAAAATAAGAACAAAATCACGTGACACGCATGTTAAGGAAAAAACAAACTTATCGATTTCGACGATTTTATCACATTGCGCATGTTGGCTCTGCACGTGAGGTTTATACAATTGCATAATCTACATTTTGTTTGTGGCATGACCGTGGTTACGCCACCATGGTGTTCTAGTGAGATGGGACTCTTGAACGTACCTCTTCTCAGCAGTGTCGTAGTACCATCGCTCCCTGTAGTCTGCGCATTCTCCAGTGACAGCTGGTAGCGTGCATACGTCTTGCACTGCAAGCATCATTCATTATTTAATACATAAATATACTTACCTGATTACAGAAAGGCACCCTAGATAATCTGCAAAAGTAACAGATTGGATAACTCCTTTCAAAAAGATTGCAAGTTATATTGGAAATGATTGATGTCACGAAGAAAAATATAATTATACGAAGTAGATAATTTATACTGAAGTTTTCAAAAAAGCAAGTAACCACCACAAGTAAGAAAGTTAGTACACACCAGGCAAGTCATGCTAAAATGCACATAATGATATTTAAAATTCTCTAACATTATTATTTCAACTCAATATATCTAATAATTAATTTGAATTTATCTATAAATTAGGTACCTTGTTGCTGTATTATTACAGTTTAATTATACCATTGAAAACCGATGTTATAGGTGTCCAATGACATTTAGCCGTTCAGTTGATTTTTTTTAATATTTACCGTTTTGCCTACTCATTTGACCGAGGTAGGTAACTCAAATAAATTATCTAATTAAGTATTTACTGTCATTTCGTCAAAATGGCGGCGTCAGCTGATTCACTAACTATCAGCTGGAATCTAGATCTTGGAACTAAGCCAAATCTTACCATAAGCACTGGGACAAGACTCCATGCAGCGTTCTTCGGAGTCGAACCTATTGCCGTTGCCTCCGCAGCCGGTGTAGTAGAACGGCACGCAGCGGTTCTCCGATTGGCTGAACGACCACAACGCTTGCTTCTCCGTGCAGTTGCCGACCTCCTGCGGCTCCGTGCATGCGGCTGCGCAGGGGTTAGTCACAACAATACCAGCGGGAAAGTTAGGGAAGAGGTGCTTTGTTAGCTACTGGACCATCACCATAGTTAAAAAAAGAAGTAGGGAGAGAGAGACAGTAGATAAGTAGGTAGGTAAAAGTTTTGAGAGTTTCAAATTATTTATTCTGTTGTTGTCAGTAGGTCTTTTGCCTAAGTAAACAGCTCTGAGATTATTTTAGGCCTTAAGATCTTCATTTTGGCTATTCTCTTGGTTCATTAATCTTAATCAATTCTCAGTTTACTTCGACAATTTTATTATATCGTACCGTTCCATTTAATTCTACCGTACAGTAAGTAAAGCATTCAGATTTTCCAAAATTAATACCATTCCATTCAATACTAAGAATCTACCACACACCATTTTATCCAAACCTCTGGTACTTACGTTTGAGCGCGCCCGGCGGGTCGCAGCGCATGACACAAGCGGCTTCAGATCCAAATCTGTTTGCGTTGCCCTCACATCCTCCCCAGATGAACTGCTCGCAGCGGCCCGTCTCCGAGTTGAAGCCCCAGCGACCAAAGTTGCCGGCACAAGAGCCCCGGTCGATTGGCAGCTTGCATTGGTCTGGGAGATTGGTAGCGAATTTCAAGATACGAAGGAAAACAGGTTGAGTAACTATGAAAACTTATATACAATACCTTATTAGTAACGTACTATATATAGAAGATTATTTTATTTGATCTGATTTAAAACATGAATTAAAATATGAATAGTATTATATTCTGGAGGTGAAGGTTTTGGCGGGAAGAAGAGAGGAATGGCGATTACTCCACTGACAAGAGCGTAGCTCTTAAATAAAGAGAGAGAGATTATGTTCGACAATTTACCGTTTTGAAACTGAGAACTTTGTTTTTAAATTTGACTAAAGGGGCGAAGATTTTCACGGTCTACATGACAACGTACAGTCCACACGATTGGTAGGTACAGATGTTAACCAACCGAAGAGCGCATTCACCTGGCATATGTATTGTACGGTAAGAATGCTTCAAGTATTTCACTTAGAAGAGCTTCTTCAACAAGTAAATGAATCTCACCATCACTCCTAGCAGGCTCGCACCGCTCCTGGCATAGTTCCCGGCTCTCGTAGTTGTTGGCATTGCCGAGGCAGCCTCCGAATATGAACTGCCCGCACTGTTCGCGAACAGAGTCGTAGTACCAGCGCAGATGGTAGCCCTGGCATGCGCCCTTGACCTTTGGTAGCTTGCAGGCATCTGTGGAGAGAAACGGTTGAAATTAAGCCTTAAATAGGAGATAGCTGGTGTTCTCCATTGAACAAGTGTAACTATCGAAGAATAGAGCAGAAAAGAGCCCCAAAAGACCATAAATAAAATTTGATATTAGATCACCTTCATTAACACGAAACTGTAACAGAAACTTCGAATGTTTAGAGAAACACACATACATAAACAGCCTATGTGCGTCCCACTGCTGGGCACAGGCCTCCTCTCATTCAACCCGAGGGGGTTTGGAGCATACTCCACCACGCTGCTCCAATGCGGGTTGGTGGAGGTGTTTTTACGGCTAATAGCCGAGACCAACGGCTTAACGTGCCCTCCGAAGCACGGAATCATCTTACTTTTTCGGACAATCAGGTGATTCAAGCCTGAAAAGTCCTTACCAAACAAAGGACAGCCTCACAAAGTGATTTCGACAATGTCCCCATCGGGAATCGAACCCGGACCTCCAGATCGTGAGCCTAACGCTCTAACCACTAGATCACGGAGGCTGTTAAGTTGCTGTTAGTTAGAGAAACATCTGTTCTAAATAATATCCTGTCTGAAAGCAAGGAGTTCCAAGTTTCCACGGGTGGCTTACTTGCTCAAATAATATATTATATTAGGAACAAATTTTCAAATTATAGATGCTGTACTAACCCTTGGGTGGTGGTTGGACGCACACATCCTCACACTCTTCCTTGCTAGAGAACCGATTGCCGTTGCCTTCACACCCTCCGTACCAGAAGCGAGAACAACCGCCGTATTCCATGTCATAATACCAGTAGACCGAGTAGTTGCGGCAAGAACCACGGTCCGTCGACAGACTGCAGGCAGCTAGAAGATCATTTCATTCATTAGAATAGGACATATAACGCAGGGAAATAAGACATTCATTTCAGTTTGCAAGTTGTATGAACCGAGTTACTTATCTAGTTCTGTTTTTTGCATCTTGTATGTGATGATGGAGTTATAATAAATATGATTTCGATGCAAAGTAAAGGAACTTTTAGATTGCCATAGGATAATAGTCAAAACTCCCGTTTACGTACATACATAAACTCACACGCCTGTAACCCCAAATATGGTGGGCAGGGCCGAAAGTAATCCGAACACAACGTCCAGTCACTGTTGATACAGAGTCGTAAGAAGGATAAGATGACCTTTATGGTGACAAGGGATCAGCCGATCGCCCATATCGATTATCCATCATGTTAAAAAGAACATTTGTACATAACCCCTCTGTCTAGAGCTCCAGTTTACCTTGTCTATTCTCAGGAACATCAGTGCATCCCAAGAACTTCTCTCCTTTCGCCTCGGTTTGTCCGTCAGGGCAGCATCCGTACTTGCTGGAGGAGCAGTCGCAGCCAGCCTGGTCCGGCCCGGCCGCCGCCGTCTGGCCGTCTCCGCAGCAACCGTACTTGGATTGCTGGCAGTGGCAACCTTGTAGATTGGGGCCCTTAGCGATCGTGGATCCGTCCGGACAACAACCGAATTGGTAAGTGTGGCAACCGCAGCCTTCAAAGTCTGGGCCGGAAGCTTCGGTGTGTCTGAAAAAATAGATGTTTAAGAGATCGTTAGATCAACAATGTTAAAACTTCATTAAGAACTATTATCAGAAGCAGAAAAGGCTTCGCATTCACATCATTGTACCTCCCCCTAACTCACGTCATACCTGTGAGAAATGCTGCTATTGACAAGTCACAGGAGATTTACAAATTGGTCGGTGTACTGCGGAACGGAAGGCGATTGGGGCAACCACCGTTCTACACGCCCTATCTATGGAGCAATGAAGGCGATTACTCCACCGACAAGAGCGCAGCTCTTAAATAAAGAGAGAGATGAGATACTGCAGCTACACAACAATTGTTACCATCATCTGTCAAGATGTTGTGGCCAATAATGTAAATTTACGTTTGGCCAAAATTACAATGTAAGAGAAGAATTTTATTAGACCCATGAAAACTGAAATAATGATATTTTGGATGTTTTACCTGTCAGGGCAACATCCATGTTCTGTGTACTGGCATCCGCAACCCTCCTTGTTCTGTCCACGGGCGACGGTGACGTTGTCTGGGCAGCAACCGAATCTCGCGTACTGGCAGCCACAACCTGAGTTACAATTACATATTGTCAAATTTTCGGTAGTGTCCTAGGTCAAAGATAAAATAAATGAAATTCTGATTACTATACAAAGATACATCTAAAACTTACGAAATAAGTTTTCTTTTTTTATTTAACTTATTATGAATTCGAATAAAGAAACGCGTAATAATAAGACCGATACATTATCACGTTTTATTATTAAGTACGTCACTGTACTTTTTCATACAAATTCCATAGTAATTTCGTGCATTGTGTGACCTTTAGTAAAATGAAACTGATTTGACTAGTTGGAAACTAGCCTATTACGTAAATATCTAAGTACTAGAAGGTACCGATTATTTCTGTAAATATCACGTTTTAGATGCATTACCTTCGAGATGCGGTCCGTCAGCGGGTCGATAGTTGTCTGGGCAGCACCCGAAGGCGTACAGCAAGCAGCAACCTTCGTTGTCTGGACCGTGAGCTGGCGTCTCTCCATCGGGGCAGCAACCGTGAGCAGAAGTGTTACAGGACATCACACAGCCTTCCAATTCTGCGCCAAGAGCTGTAAGAAAGTAGCATTCGGATTAGTTTCAAATTATTCACTCAAAACCACGTAGAAATAGGATTTGGCGACAGTTAATGAGAGCAGGGCACATCAGCACGGTATGTAGATAGAGGTGTATTTCTAAGAAACAAAAAAGAAATACTATCAATATTATGTAAGTACGAACCTTATTAATTTGTTGTTGAATATGGTTTTATAAACATTCAATCTTTATTCCTTCGTTTTCATTCTTTTTTACTACTTACCCGGTGAAACACCATCAGGACAGCAGCCGAATTCAGTAGCGTCGCAAGGACATCCTTCACCATTGGGACCGGTCGCTTCTGTCTTATTGTCATAGCAGCAACCAAATTTGGAGCGCTCACAACCCTTCTTCGGTTTCTTTGCTTCTGTGTTAACAAAATACCAATGTTAAGAAAAGATATCGGTAAAGAGAAAATAACTATTTATAGATTGAATATTACCTGTCTCAGGACATCCCTTCTTCTTTGGCCCTTTAGCTTCAGTCTTTCCATCTTTGCAACAACCAAATCTGCGAAAAGTGCACAATTTCATAAACATGTTGCATCTGGTATCAAAGCAGGGTATTGTTATTTCCTACTATACTCATCACGTACTTGGAAGATTTGCAAGGCGGTGGTGGTGGCGGGCAACCTTCCTGGTCGTTGCCCTCCGCTGGCGTCTTATTGTCAGACTTGCAGCATCCAAATAGAGTCTCTTTGCACGGGACGGTGGGGCAGCCTTCATGCTTCGGTCCAGTGGCGGGGGAAACACCATCCGGACAGCAACCGTGTTTGGATTCCTTACAGGTCTTGGGATTCGGACAACCTAGAAGTTAAGTAAATAATTTACAAAGTCCACAAATACGTTAGATTTAACTTTTACTTATAGCCACATCCATATAAAGGTATGACTTGTAGAGTTGTACATTGTGTAAAAACGATAATTAGTTACATCTACTTACTAAACTATTCCGTTCCGAGGTACAATCAGGTGATCGGTATAGTCGGCGATTTAGCGAGCGTAAATTATCTTACGTCATTTAATTTCTGAAAAGTCAGATTGGCAACAATCAACCCTTATAAAGAAAAATTACCTTCATCGAAAGGCCCAGCAGCTGGCGTCCTCTTGTCGGGGCAACATCCAAACTTGCTCTTGAGGCACTTGGACTTCTTCCTCGCCTTGCATCGAGGTTTCCTCGTCGTTGCGAACGTGTCGATGGTAGATGACCAGCTCCATTCCGCTGTAATTCAAATAGTTTATAATAACAACGTACACAAAATGAGGTGAATACTTAAAGAGAAAAGAAATAAAATATAATTACTTGACGAAGATTCCTCAGTTGTTGATGAAGATTCCAGTGTACTTTCTGTTGCTGTAAGAAAATTGACAATTATTCACGATTGCGAATGATTTAAAGGAAAAGTAGAAGAAGGATTGAAAAGGTTACTAGGTACCTTCAGATTCTGTGCTACCAGTTTCAGTTGTTGGTCCGGATTCAGTCGTAAGTCCAGATTCAGTAGTTTCGCCAGATTCAGTGGTTTCCCCTGATTCAGTGGTTTCTCCTGATTCGGTTGAAGCGCCAGATTCTGTCGTTTCTCCAGATTCGCTCGTGGGACCGGATTCACTTGTAGGACCTGATTCGCTAGTAGGTCCGCTTTCAGTCGTAGGACCAGACTCGGTAGAAGCACCAGATTCTGTGGTCTCGCCAGATACTGTGCTTTCGGTAATTTCGGTTTCTGTAGATCCAGTTTCACTTTCCATGGTTGCTCCTGGAAAAATTAACAGATATAATATTTATGACTTGTTTACTTCGAATAGACAAAATGGGGAGCGCAGACTTTTTACCCATTTCCCTTATATTTACTACAGGATCCACGTAGGAATATGAGATTTGTCTACCTTCAGTATCAGATGATTCCGTAGATCCAGATTCCGTCGTCTCATCAGTAGATCCAGATTCCGAAGTACCGCTAACATCCGTGCTGGACTCGGTGCTCCCTGACTCTGTAGTGCTAAACTCAGTAGAGCTGAGATCTGTTGAACCTGTATCAACATTAATTAGGTTACAAGATTTTTTTATGTTGTTGAGAATGATAATAGTGTTATTTTATTATTAAACATTACCTGTTTCAGACTCTGCTGTGTCTGATTCCGTGGTTTCAGTGTTGTCGGTTGAACTAGAGCTGGATTCTGACGTGCTGCTAGCATCAGAGCTTTCAGTGCTACTCTCTGTTGAACCTGACGACTCCGTCGTGCTGGATAAGTCCGTGGAGTCTGATTCGGAGGTCTCTCCACTTGCCGTCGAACCAGGCGATTCTGATGTTTCGGACGTCTCTGATGATTCTGAAGTTCCAGAGGATTCTGTGGTGCCGTCTGACCCTGAAGTTTCCGATGATTCATCTGTCGCCGATGACTCCGATGTAGGACCCGACTCTGATGCTGACTCTGTGCTTCCAGGAGATTCTGTTGTTTCTGTTTCGCTTGTACCAGAAGACTCTGTCGACAAGGTCGATTCTGTCTCGCCCGTTTCTGTGGTTTCGCCTGACTCTGTGGTCTCACCTGTCTCTGTGGTCTCGCCTGTGTCTGTTGATTCAGTTGGCTCAGAGCCTGACGATTCCGATATGCTAGATTCAGTAGGTTCTGAAATTAAAAATATACTTAGTAATGAAAAATTATCAAATAATAAACTTTTTGGGTGATGAATTTGAAAAAAAGTCAATTACCTGATCCAGATCCTTCCGTGAATTCCGATTCGATTTCAGTAAATGCAGTAGATCCTGAACCTTCGTCTGCAAACACAAATTTAAATATTATTTACTGCGTAATTTTTGAAACCACGCTAAGGAAGATTAATTTTATATCAAAGCCGTTTTACTTACATGTCGAAGGACTGTCACTGAACATAAATTCGTCTTCAGGCTGAAATAAATAAGTGTTTAGCATTAAATTCAAGAACAAATTATAAAGTCTAGAAAATAATAGTTTTGCGTTTCTGAAATACTGACCGTGGTGCCTTCTTCCTCCTCGGCTCCAACTTCACCGTAATCTTCTTCTTCTTCACAGTCTTCATCGTCATAGTCTTCGTCCATTATCGGCGTAGATTTCGAGTCGACAGGAATTATTTCATCTGAAAAATAATTAGATTTCTCATTGTCAGATATGAAGAACTCTGCAAGTAGGTAGCCTAGTTTTAAGCCCTCTCTTATAATACTTGGTAGGTTGGTATTATTCATGTATGTTCGTACGTACACGCACGAGTCTAAGTCGTACGAAAACGCATTCAAAGTGTTTGGTCGTCTGACCGCAACTGCAACGACCGGCCTCATCTTCCCGCGAATCTGTTTACCGAAAAGTACAATCTAAGCTTTTACAAGGCAAGAGTAAATAGGCATTTTTTAGTTAAGCATCCATCCTTGGCTACGTCGTCATTCACCATCTGGTGAGATAGTAGTCAAATGCCTTGCCTTTCTATCTTCCATAAAAAAATTATCGTTACTTTTTTGATTATTTCTTTTATACCTTTGTTGCAAGGTTCTTTGTTGCAGGATTGAGTGGAGTCGAGGAAGGTCTCGCCATCGCAGGCGCTGGACGGTTCACCTCCCATCAGGCACATCACACGTCGGTACTGCTCGCCCCCTCCACATGGCTCGGTGCACTGTGACAAAAAAACATTGTAAATATCGCTTCTATAAAGACCATAGCCTTCAGGTTAGGTAGACGATCTCAGTAAAAACAAGGTTATAAACGCAAGGTAAGATGATATTTATAAAAGTAATTTTTCTTATTGCTGTTTAGCAATAAGGCCGCCTATTGTGCTTATGTTTTATTCGTATGTTTATGTCCTTTGTATATGTTGTTGTGCAATAAAGTATTATTGATTGATTAATTTTTTTTAAGGAATATTTTGCAAGAAGCGATATTATGTCTGATGGTTTGTGGGTGACATAAGGATATAATATATATTATAATTTGGGAATATAAATCGAGTTTATTATATCTTTAGAGACTAGAGTTTTAGAGACTTTTTTAATTATTTCTTTTTATTTTGGTGCAATAAAGTGTATTTGTATTGTATTGTATTGTATTGTATCTTTTTATGGAAACAAATAATGCCAATGTAATGTAATAGGATTGTAATGTGTAGGATTGGCCGGAGATCACGCAAAGTCGAGAGGAGTGGAAAAATCAAGGGGAGGCCTTTGCGCAGCAGTGGGATCGTATAGACTAAATAAGATAAGAATGTAATGTAAAGCTCACCTCAGACCAAGGTCCGGCGTACCACTTGGCGGGGCACTTCTCTGGCGGTATCTCACAGGGCTTGGTATCGTTGTACTTGTCATCTTTATCACAACGATCGTCATCCACCTTCACCACAGACGACCCGTCGAACAGACCACAGAACACGCGACGAGTCTGAACTCCTTTGCCGCACTGTGCTGAACACTAAAAAAAAAAAGTTTATTGCAGTATCTTTTGGTACATAGTTTATACTGGGTTTGGAGCCACCTTTTAAGCATAGATATGCTTGTATTAGGTGACTCAGTTCTTCCATAACAATGTTCGTAATTGTACCTTACAGTAATTGACAAAAGAACTTAAAAAAAAAGAAAAAATTAAAAATGAAAATGATTAAAAATAAAAAAAATAGGCATGCTTTTATATTTATAAGCATCTAAATTTTTGAAATTTGTATTTAGTTTGTATTGTAACACTAGAAGTCCAGAAGCATTAATTTATGAACGGACAGGAACAAAAATATATTATTAGAACCATGTCACATTGAGTTCTTTGACAAATTAAACAAAGTCTGACTAAATGTCAATATGTTGTTAAAGCGACAGGGTTCTAAACTATCTGCATAATGGTGCTCATGATAATTCTATTCAAGGATGATGATGTCTTTGTAGATTAGTTACCGCTACTACAATTTGTATAAAATTTTCCTGGACACGAAGGTTACCTGGAAGAAATTGCTGCGTGAGAAGTAATGCCGCCTATTGTGCCTTGCTGTATTTGTTTCTCCTTATTTTTATATTTTGTGTCGTTTGTCCTCAATAAAGTATATCTTAAATTCAAATGCTCTTTTAAAATCCCAACATTGTTTAACAATTGTGCTGGAAATTTCGGCTTTAGGAGTTTAATAGAGTCCCTACATTTGTCTATTGGAAACATAAACCGACCAATGAGTCACGATATGCTGCATTGAGTGATACTAAACTCGACAAAAAAATAGAAACGAAACATTTTCAAATTCATTCCTTTATGGCCAATGTATTCCAACTTTGAAAACTCTGGATGACTGGTAAATTAACGATCTTCAGATTCTCCAGCTTTTTGGTAACTTGACTATTATAATTGTCACCAGCACTCACATTGCTCCACTGCGTGGCGTACCACTGCACCTCACACGCCGGCAGCTTGGTGCGGTCACACTCCTCCTCCAGCACGGGCGCCGGGTGGTACGCGCAGAAGCTGTCGTTCACCACCTTCTGGTCTTTGGTCACGCATATCGCCGATCGGGATCGTAGTTTCGACAGGCAGTTGTCACACTGAAATAGTAGACATTGATATTGGATTTCATCCAGTTAGTTGTGCAGGAGGAACGATTTACAGAAGTTTTAAGAACAGATTTACAGAAGAACGATCTACTTAAGTACTGGCTGATTTGGTATCACTGAGTAAGACGAAGTTCAGTAGTAGAGTAGCAATGCCAAAAAGAAAAGTATAAGTAGGTTTTCAGTCCCACTTTTTGAACGAAAAGCAACCTCTAAATCCAGAATTAGAGTACTTAATGTAATTAATGTGGTTCTTGTCGAAGATTCAGAGATTTGCTACGTTTGGGCTAAAAATACATAGAAACAATCAATCATCCAAGAGAACGAAGTGACTCTGGACGATATAATATATTATATACATCACATCCACATGACATCCATTAAGAGTATTATTGCAGAATGTGCGGTAGAATTTGTAAATCGTTTGAAACAGACGTATGAGGCCTATGATAAAGAGTATCGTCACCTCTGGCAAACTCTGGGTAAAGCACGAAGAGATTCGATGACAGAGAATAAGAGTAAGTAATAACTTGGACTTACTCCGCCCCAGTCGGAAAGCACCCAGTCGACTCCATCGCAAGGATGCAGGATGCAGGGTTGTTCCGCGGGAGGCTTCTCATCGGTGCAGTCGGCGTCAGTCAATACCTCCACGCGGCCCCTCTCATCCTTCTGGTAGCACAGCACTTGGCGAGTCTGTTTGCCTTCGCCGCATAGTTTGTCGCACTGAAAAAGATAAATTGGTATGCAGTTAGTAACAAATAATGTGAATTTGATGAGAACATTTTCCTTGAATAATATGCGAAAGACAAAACTTTAACTTATAAGTACTTACTTAGGTCTATATTTTTTTGGCTGAGACGTTAGCTCCAATTGTTTATTCTCAAGGTTTTGTTTTATTTTTTCGCTAAAATGTCTCATCTTGTTCTTGCTAGATAATAATCATTCGACCATTCCCACAATTACATCCAGTCTTTTCTGAAAGACCTCTCATGATGTCAAACAAGAAATCTACTCACTGGTTTCCAAGGTCCAGTATACCACAACGGACACGCAGCCTCCTTGTTGCACTCCTGGTACAGCTCCGGCTTTGGACCGAGCAGCTCGAAGCATTCCTTGTCCGCCACTATCGAGGGATACCTGAAAGTTGCTCTAAAATGTTGCACTGCTGTTTATTTGTTTCCGGTAAGGGACAAATATTGTTAGTAAATATGTTATGGATGTCATGGAGCAGCAGAAGATCGGTGGAGCTCTATGTCCAGCAGTGGACGATTTCTAGCTGGTGATGATGAGGTATGCTATATAATGGTCTAAAGACCCATTGTCTCTTTAAAATCCAGTTTCCATTGTTTAACTATTCGGTCTGGAAAATAGGGTCTTACGATGATATTGCAGAATTACAATCGAAAAATCCTTCATTAAGTAAATTTTAATGGGGTTTTAAATAGAGATATGACAAGCTCAATAGCGTGTTTATGAGAACGGTGATCGTCGTATTTTTTTCTTTTGTTTGGATTGTAAGGTCAATGACCGATCTTGTCAGGGTCATCTTTATTGTGTACAGTTAGTCTAGTTAATCCTATCACCCCACAATACACCAGGTAGATAATCATTCTTACCCGTTAGTGATGATCTTCTCACAATGCACCTGTCGAGACCTGGTGCCTCCTTCACCGCAGGGTTTAGTGCAGGGGCTCCACGGGCCCTCGACCCAGCGCGCGGCGCAGGGCTGAGCGTTACATGTCTGATTGGTTGGAGGCTTCAGACCGTCGTCGCATAGACTGTCGTCTACTACCTCCAGGTCTTCGCGAGAGCGGCAGGTAACGGTTCGGGTTTGAAAGCCTGAGGAAAATCAGGGTTATGATGTAAAATAATAAATGGCGAAATGTAAAACTGTAAAGGACTATAACTCTGGCTGGGCAGCATTCGAATCTACAGGTCTTCTCTACACAGAACGAGCGTGAAAATGTCTAAGGACTATTACGGGAGACTTAACATTTTTGTATGGAACGGAATGTATTTTTCCATTTTCGCCAAGTTATCATTAAAATTACACGCGTAACCCTCGAATGGGTGACCGCTTTCTGTCTTTGACCTTAAGCGTTTTAGATCTTTTGTTAAATGCAAGGCAGCTCCACCCACCTCCACCACAGGTGGCGCTGCAAGCAGAGAAGTCGTCGTGGACCCAGTTGTACTGCTGGTTGGGAGGCGGCGCCATGGACGAGGGGATGCTGTACTCGTACTTGATACCCACGTTCTCATCTTGCAGGAGGATCTGGACAGCATATGATTAGATTCGTTATTGAAAGAGACATGTTAAAAGTACACGTAAATCCTTGGTCTCTAACAGTGCAACAGCTAATATGGTGCAGCGTTGCATCGTAAACTCACAGCCGCAAACAATTAGAAAACTTGCAATTGATGCGAAGAGCTGCGATGGATATAAAGAAACCTATGAGGAGAGGTGAGTAATCAGGCCGTCCATGTGTGTTTCACCGATGTGCAGTGGAGCATGGTGATGGAGTATGCTCATACCTCCTGCGGTTGATTGAGGGGAGGCCTGTGCACAGCAGTGGGACAATGTAGGCTGTTTATGTCTTGTTATAATATGATGTGATCTAACTTCTGTAAGTTATACAGAAACTCCCTGGCAGCGGAGCTTGTTCGGTGCAACGAACCCCTGCTGGCTAAGTTGGTAGTGCCACAGCGCGCTAGCGCTAAACAGCGTGTGCTGAAATTCTTAATGTGTGTAAGTTAGCCAACTTACAGAGAGATAAAGCGACTCGTTGGTGGGTCCCTGGCAGCGCAGCTTGTCTGGTGCCGCGAACCCTTGCTGGCTGCGTTCGTAGTGCCACAGCGCGCCGGCGATGAGCAGCGTGCGGGGGAAGTCGATGTGGTAGTCCCCGTTTAGGTAGTACACGTTGTCGCGCTTTGATCGTAATGCTGGAAGGGATAAGGAAATTATGAATAACATTCGTTTTTAAAAGGTCCGCTTATCTAACTTACTAATTGACCTGATGCGATGTGTCCTTTCAGAGTCAAGTATATGACATGAATTATTTTCTTATGAGCCAAACATGAATTTGTGAGATATGTACACATTTCTAGAAAAAGAGTAGGTAAACATTTTATAAGTAGTAGGTATGTACGTACTATTTCGCAAAATATATTTTATTAAGTAAGTATCTTACTTAAGTAAGTACCTAAAGGTATTATTGAGGAATTTTAATTTTTAAATGGTACTTTACTAGCAATGCAAGAAGATAAAGTATACTTAAGTATTTCCAGAGTTATTTTGTCACCGAGGACTGAGCGACTTACCGAGGTAGTTATTGGAGTTCCTAACTTCAGCAATTTCGATACTTGTAGCACCTTGTGGAATCAACAGAATGTCGTTGTAACCTGCAAACAAAATAATTCTTGCATTAGAAATATACTTTAATTAATAACATTAAAACAACAAGAAAATCAAATTCCAACACTAACCAAATACCTACTGTAAACTTGGTAATTACTAATTATGTAATAAGTAGTGAGTAAGTTTGTTAATTTACATAATACATTTTAATTGCCGCCAATTTGTCAATTCTTTTTTATTTGCCCATTCGGGCAGGCAAAAGGAACTTAGCTTATACAGCCTAGTCTTTAGTCCAATTTGTACTTGTAAAAAGCAAATATCAAAATAATTCAAATGCAAGAGTTCTATATTCGAAATTTAAATATTTTTTCGCACTAATATTTCAATTTTCCTACAATCGTACATATACCATACAGCCTAATTGTTAAAATTTAGTATTTTACAAAATGTGTTTTAAAATAGAAAAAAATAGGTAAGTAAGTAAAAATTTATGTACCTAAAAAATGTAATGGGTATATTTCCTGAGCTCCTATGCTGATGGGATGTGCGCATATAAAACTAAGTGCGCAATGCAAACAAATGTAAAATAGCAATAAGTTGGTTTTTTAGATGAACTGATTCGATGTGGTCTTTCTAACCCCTCAGTTCAGATAATAATAACGAAGAGTTATCTTTCGAAGCGAAGGTGGTGTGTTAATAGGACCGTACGTAGTATTATTCCTTATTCCATGATCGTAGTAAGTGAAATTTCGTGGTCTCTTTGTCTGCTCCTCATCATTATCATTCTCAGCCGTACGATGCCCACTGCTGGGCATAGGCCTCCCCCAAGGATCTCCACGACGATCGGTCCTGCGCTGCCCGCATCCAGCTACTACTCCACTACCACTCCACTCCACTGTCTACTCCTACGAGATATAATTATGTACTTATGTATGTAGTTACTCGTACCTTTCCTGAGCTCCTGTTCTGGCGGGATGAGCCCGGTGATGGTGTGGCAGTTGGTATTGTTCCCGCGGCACTCGCGGCACTTGTCCTCGCGCGCGTTGGAACCCAGCATCATATCGCAACCCACAGGCTGTAGAATATACCAGTATTAGGGGGGTTAATAAGGCCACATTTGCGCATGTAAAAGTAAGTGCGCAATGAAAACAAATGGCAATATTGCTTTTCAGATGAATTGCTTTGGTGTGGCCTTTTTAACCCTTCAGTATTAGTTAGATGTTATTGTTTCGTCCTTAAATTTCCAAAATATAAAGAAATTAATAATAGTAACTATCATTCCGATTACAAAGAATCGTAAAAAAATAAACTAAAATTAAAAAAAAAAATACTGCCCCATGTAATTTTAATTTATTTCTTTAAATAGAAATAATTATTGTTATTCTCATTTTATTAAATACTAAATATATAACATTTTTCTAATGTAGAGGTCAATAATCAAAGCAATAAGGTACTTATATAAGAGTAGGTAGGCACAGAAAACTGTTTTTAAAAGAGTGGGTATCTCGGTGTGCGTTACGCCAGCCAGATTTTGTCGAAAGTCACCATTTTTTTTGAAGTCGATATAAATTGCGGTCTTCGTGCCGATTTGGTCAAATACATCATTATGAAAACTAATTAAAGAATTTGGAATTATCATCTAGCTTTATAGCCGCTAAAGCGATATCAGTATGCATACGTGCTTCAGAAGACACGTGCGGGAGTCTGCTTTGGGCTGCTCTGGGTACCTACTGCAGTATGTATTCGTCACATGAGCCATGTCAGCGTCCTATGGCAGCTCAATACCAACCTTGATACCAATCATTGACTCATAACCCACACGAAAGAGGTATGCATCCTGGTAGAGCTCACCTGACAAACGCCATCGACGCAGACATCGAAGGACTCGTCGTTGCACCTGGTTCCGTCGATTGCCTTGGCAGCGTGCCTGTAGTAGAACCTCTCGCCCTTCGGCATACAGTTCAACTCGCAAGGATTCGCAGCCTTCGTGTACGGCACCCAACTGCAAACGAAAATTGTTTCTTATATACCTAGGTACATACAATATGTGGGAGCCGTCTACCTCAGCGAGAAGTACATAGCATAAATCGGAAGGCGTATGGAGCATACTCGACCATGCTGCTTCAGTGCGGGTTCGTGGAGGCGAGAAATAGGTTTTATGTATGTGTGTGAATTAACATAAAGTGTGAAACGTAAGGATAGTTCACATAAAAAAACAACATATTTAACACCACAAGTAGGTATATACGCCCATTTGTCGCCAACTATGGTTAAGGCCCATGGAATATGTGAGAGGCGACCCTATTGCCGTTAACCAGGCACAAATCATGTAAAACACGTGTTATCAATTATCTACAATCCAAATATGAATTAATTCAAACTCGGTGTAAGTATCTCTGCCTTCCCCATTCCGGAATACAGAGGTGAAGTTTTATGAGTCTATAATTACATGGAATTGCACGATTACCATTTTAAATTTCGAGCAGCCGTTACAAGTCGCAAATGACGGTGGTTTGACGAAACGTGGTGCAGAAAATTTTTAGACTTACCCACAAAAAAAGTAACGATAATAGGTACGTGTAAAATATGTACTCACTTGTAGCGCACTCCTCTGAAGACCTCGCTGTCATGTTGGGCACACTGTTCGTGTCTGAAGTCCGGGGATCCCTCGGGGCAGTCCTGGGTCTGACACGAGAAGTACTTCGTGTCTCCACCCGTACACCGTGACCTTCCATCTGGTCTGTGGAGGGAGTTGGAGTTTGAGATGCACGTCTACCGTAGAGGACGTTGAGGCAGTAGTAATAACATCTGTACACGATGATTTGGCAATACGACTCAGTACCGTTCATGACATGTTTACACACCCATAACACCCATAGTTTACGATAACACACGAGTAGGTAAACAGTTTCGCCGGAGTAATGTGTTTACTACGAAGGTTCGCGATAGACTGCCTCAAACTGCCGTAAGTGGAATGCGCACCCGCATGACAGCTTTGCTCATGTGATGGCGCCACCTACGCGCTACTAACTTCATGCTCCCCCACCAACTGTACTATGTTACTCAAAACAGCAACCTGCGATGTATCTTTATTTATGGCCCTACTAATAATGATCACAGTACAATAATGGTCAATTTTTTTTTAATTATAATGTCATGATTGAAAGATGTGATTCCTCTGAGTGAGGAAAATCGTTTTGGTCCAATCTGCCGGCCACTTGCCATAAAAACAAAATTGGGGTAAGTATCTATGTCATAAGACCTTTGTAACTATTTTGCCTAGTTAATACATACATAACATAAACAGCCTATATACGTCCCACTGCTGGGCACAGGCCTCCCCTCAAACAACCGGAGGCGGTATGGAGCATACTCCACTACGCTGCTCCAATGCGGGTTGGTGGAGGTGTTTTTACGGCTAGTAGCCGGGACCAACGGCTCAAGGTGCCCTCCGAAGCACGGAATCATCTTACTTTTTCGGACAATCAGGTGATTCAAGCCTGAAAAGTCCTTACCAAACAAAGGACAGTCGCACAAAGTGATTTCGACAATGTCCCCATCGGGAATCGCACCCGGACCTCCAGATTGGTTAATAATAGCCATAAAATTTTGGTAATCCTCTGAAAGTTATGTAAGTATAGAGAAGATGTTCTCACTCGACTTCGAGACATATCCTCTTTTGGCTGGCGACGCCTCCGCCGCAGGTCCGGGAGCAGGCAGAGACTTCGCCCCACTCGCCCCAGGCGCCGCCGCCTTCGCCCCCGGGGATCACGTACGAAGCTGGCAGGTATAGGCCTGCGCCTTGTCTTCTGTGGCGGCTTCGGTGCCCGGAGACCTGGATAGAAAGAACAAGTTTGAATAAAACATACACATAGCATCACGCCTGTATTCCCAATGAGGTAGGCAGAAAGATGTATACCTATAAGGTATATGCAAGGTGTTAGTGACATCGAAACGAAAGCATTGAGGGATGATTCAGACCATGATTCTGAGTTAATATCACGTGGAATTTTCCGCCGCAAAAGTATGGAACTGGAACTGTTTTCCGACGGAAAATTCCACTTGATGTCAACTCAGAATCATGGTCTGAATTATCCGTCAAAGTTTTCTTTACGATGTCACTAACACCCTGTATACCCCACTCCCCGCCAGCTATATTAAATCCTATGTACTTAATAGCGTGCGAGACTGCTGAAGCTGAGCGATGGGTTTCTTGGACCTTATATATTGTAAGTTACCTTGATTGTTATGGTTTTTCTATTTTATTATTTATCTAGGTGAGTAGAAATTTATGTTTATTAGATAAGCGCATCTCGCCATCAAACGTAAAAGTTTGGCGGGTTAATATTGTAAGAAATAAAATTGTACTTACCAATTTAACAATAAAAATAAAAAAAAAAAAAAACTATTGCCATTAACCGGACACAAATCCTGAAAACAGGTGATATCAATTATTTGTGATCTGAACATGAATAAACAATCAACAAGTTCGAAGTTATAAGTAAGTATAACTAATAGTTTAATAATTTTGTTTCAGTAAAAACTTCGTCAACGAAATATATTAAAATTAGCTAAATACTTTAGTAAGTAAAAGTGGTTTGTGATGCCTTAACAAATAAGTGGATTTTACCTATTATAAATAAAAGTTTTTATCTAATCGGCGGCGAGAGCCTTAGTATGTTCTCTAGCAAGCAAAACATCACGACTGTATCCTCGAAGGGGTAGGCAGTGGTGTAGTCGTGGCCAGATCTTAGAATTGATTATTCTATAATGTGCTCGTATATTTCATGAAATAGAATATCATTTGTTAGCCACATCATGATGTAGTTTGGCCAGATCAATGAACACAAAACGTTTAACGATATGACCAACTAAATACATGATTACTTCATGATATGGCCAAACGTTGGCAATCATAATATCGTAAAATTAGTAACATTATCCACTGGTAGTGGGGATGAGGTCGCTTTGTTTTGTTTTGCATGTTGGCCGTGGACACTTATGATAACCTAGTATAACTAACTGTTATCCGCGACCTCGTTCGCGTGAAAACCTACTATTAAAACTATAGAAGAATATAGAAATTTCATAAAACTTTCGCGTGAAAACCTACTATTAAAACTATAGAAGAATATAGAAATTTCATAAAACTTTGCCACCTTTGTGGCAGGGGTTAAATTTCACTAAATCCTGCCTTAGTGAGCTCGTACGTCCTAAAAGGCACACCCACGGTAAAATTTTAGTTTTTGAAATTTCGTATGAACGGGTCAGTCAGTGACGTTTGGATTTTATAATGTAATATATACGTAGTATTTGGACCACCCGCCATTCCAGCACTCAAGTCACTATGAAGCAGACTTTACATTAACCATCGGCCACAGAGAACGTCGTGTTGTGACGACAAACAACGCTTGTTACAACTTACAAGTGTGATGTTGCAACGCGGACTGTTCGCGCTCAAGTGTGGACGCACCATTCATTATTTACCACTATTGTATATTGTATACGCTACGCATACATTTATCTGGCCAAGTAGTTAATGCCATCTGCGGCAAATCTACAATAAGTCACGTCAAAAAAAAATGTTTACGCTCATTTAGTCGAGGATACGGTGAGGATGGAGATACCGCTGCGCCACCGAGCACCAAGCTCCTTTTGTGGTTAATGAACGCATTAAGTTAGTCGGAAAACATTCGCGACAGTGTTATTATATCGGAGTATTCGGTGGACAAAGTGTATTAACTTATTTTCGCTTCGTGCCAACAAGCCGCTTCATAACTCAAAAGTTTATGCGGACTTTTGAGTTAATTCGTTTGGGGTTCGGAGTAGGAGTCTGCTCCGAGGGTGGGGGCTTAGGTTTCATCATCATCACCCTTCATCATTTCATTAATCATCAAGATACGGTTGGGATACGGTCGCCGGATACGGTTTGGACGACATGATGATGATGATGATGAATCATCAAGATATATACGTATTTTTTACGTAAGACATGGCTGTATAGGCATAGTTCCCTTTGCCTTACCCTTCGGGGAAAACCAAAACAAAAAAATGTCTCTTACTTTTTATAAATCTTACGTTCCATTCTACTCACTTTCCTACATACATACGTAAACTCATTATTTCCAACCGGGGTAAGCAGACTGTCGACTTCTATTTCCTGTGACCCTGACACACTTCTGCTGCTCCTCCAGATTTATCAATCGTTTAATACTCCCACAAGGCAAGAGGGAAACCACTGCTCTATTTTTCCCTAAAAAGTAGCATGGATAATGCTACACCACAGTGATGAATACTCGCACGCCGGTTCAGAGTAGATAGTACTAAATCTTTTCTAAAGACATCATGCTGATATTTATTCTCCCTCCGGTTGATTGAGGGGAGGCCTGTGCCCAGCAGTGGGACGTATAAGCTGTTTATGTTATGTGTTATCACTTGACAACTGTCTATTCGCCTGCATTCTCGTCTGGCACAGTCCATTGAATACGTGGACGGCAATAAGTGTCCGATGTTAAGTTGTTTAGTCGCCGGCGCATGAGTGCACCTGCTGTCAAAATATACTCGACCGCGATGCACTTGTACTGTAGCAATAGCAATCTAGACAGAAGTGGTTATTCACCTGACACGATTCGGTTATAAAATCATTTTATAATATGCAATAAGAAAACAGGACGTTATGATGAAATCATCATCATCATCAACCCATTAACGTCCCCACTGCTGGGGCACGGGCCTTCCCTATGGATGGATAGGGAGATTGGGCCTTAAACCATCACGCGGGCCCAGTGCGGATTGACCAACGGCTTAACGTGCCTTCCGAAGCACGGAGAAGCTCGAGATGAAAACTTTTTTTTTGTGGTCACCCATCCTATTACCGGCCTTTGCGAAAGTTGCTTAACTTCAACAACCGCAGACCGAGCGCGTTAACCGCTGCGCCACCGAGCTCCTCATATGATGAAATATGGGAATTTATTTTCGCATGTTCCTCTGGTAGATACTTACTTTGTTTTTTTAAGAGGGACTTTCCACGCTACATTTCTCCGTTAGTATTATATGATCTGTGGTTTCTCAAAAACAATAAAGATGGCGAAGTACATATTTTCCATCGTTTAACCTTCTAATTTCATGGATAACTTTGTTATCGGGTATAAATGATGACCCTTTTTATTACACCCCGGCACAATTACAGATTCCACCCATTATTATTCTGATCAAAATAAAGAAAAGCAATATAGGTAGCTATGTAATTCTATACATAACGTGATCCAAATATCAAGCAACAATTATTTTATATATCCACTCTGCTCCACTGTGCTCAAAAAAGTATTTTATATATAATTCAAAAATAAGGACAGAGAGGCACAACAGGCATATAACTCGATGGACTGATGATGACTGATGGACGACTCTAATGTAAATAGAGAAAAACGATCATAATCATAAAGATATTTGGACCAAACAACCAAAATGTATCTTAAAGTCAACTTTTGACAAAATCTAATAAGTATGTAAGTAAATAAGTATCTTGTTACGGCTTGATCATGTAAATACAACTCGGAGCTAAATAAATCGAACCGCAGCAATTATTAAATATTTGATGACTCTAGTGAGAAATAACCAAAATGTAAATTAAATACTCGAGTCGGACAGACGTGATGACCTACCGATGTGAACGCACCCATCAATTAAACCGCCACCACAGATTATATTTACGAGTATATGACATGCTTTACAATTACTTTCGGCTAGGGTTGGCTCTTACTGTAGCTTTTTTATTTTTTATTTTATTTATTCAGGTTAACAACAGCTCATTTACAATACTTTACAATAATATTATGTTATAAGCTAGTGAAGCTAATTACAGTTAACCACGTACTTATTAATTAAAGTAGTAGGGGCAGACGAGTTCACGTATATCAGTGGTACGCGTGTGTGTGTATGTGTGTGTGCTATGTGTTATTTGTTATGTGTTATGTGTTGTGTGTTGGCCCTGCGAATTAGTAATTCTTGGGATCGGAGGCTGCTATGAAAGGAGCTTCCATAGCAGCCTCCACCAACTATACACGGGTGTGTGTGAGTGTGTGTATGTTTGTGTGTATGTGTATGTCAAAAGAAAGAATTCACATTTGTTCGGAGTTAGAGTTGACAAGCTTATTATTGATATATTTTTTAAGTTGGTTTTTACTTATGTTGAATAGGTCAATTTCATTGAAGTAATTATTGTATTTATCAATAATTCTACAGAACACGCCGTTCCTCACATAATTAGTCGAATGAAACTGCGACCAAAGCAGCGGTGTATGTCTCGTCCGTCGTTTTGGAACATTAAAAAAGATTTGCTCAAGCATATCAGGAGCGTCAAGTCGGCCATTAAGAATATCATGCAATAGGCACATGTCCATCATATCGCGACGATTTTCCAAAGTGAGAAGAGTAAAATTGCGGCAGCTTTCGGCATAAGAAGAGCCATATGTATGGGTTTTAAAATTTAAGTGTTTTACAAATTTTCGTTGGATACGTTCGATACGATTTATATAAACGTTGTAATATGGTGACCATATCTGACTGGCGTATTCTAAAATACTGCGTACATACGCGAAATATACAATTTTTAGGCTAAGAGGACACTTGAACGGCTGGCAAGTTCTAATGACAAAGCCAAGATTGCGGTAAGCTCTCTGCACAATTTTTTCAATGTGGTCTGAAAAGAGCATTTTACTGTCTAAATATACTCCCAGATCGCGTACCAGATTCACTCTTTTTATGGTTACAGTATGGAAGTTGTATGTGAATGCGATTGGATTTCTCTTTCTTGTGAATGTAATAATCTGACATTTATCAATGCTGACTGTGATCCTATTACGCGTATAATATTCTATTAAATTGTTTAAGTCTTGTTGTAATAGTTCACAGTCAGCAACGGTGGAGATCTTCATGTAGACTTTTTTATCGTCAGCATATAGAATATGTTTGGCATTCCTGAAGCAACCTGCTATATCGTAAATGTACGCATTGTAAAATAATGGGCCTAAATGCGATCCTTGTGGGACTCCTGAAGGTATGGAAACATAGTCCGACCTGTATCCACCGATCACAACCGCCTGAGAACGATTTGTGAGATAAGAACGAACCCACCGAAGCAAGTCCCCATGTATTCCCAAAACTTCCAGTTTATGAAGCAGAATGTCGTGGTCCACACGGTCAAAGCTTTTATTAAAGATTCTACTGCAGGGGTCTTAAAAGGCCATCTTCTTCTTCTTCTTCCAGTGCCTATCCATTACTGGAAGTTGGACGTCAGCTTAGGGAACTCTTCTCTGTCACAGCTTCTCCACGATTGTAACGGTGGTCCATTCGTGGATGTTCCGCAACCACGACTTCTTGCTACTTCCTCGACGTCTTTTCCCAACAATTTTGCCCATCATAATTAACTGGAGCAGCTGGTATCTTTTATTCCTAAGAACATCTCCCAAATATGCTACTTTCCGTTTTTTGATGATCTGCATGAATTTCCGTGTCATACCGACGCATTGGAGAACCTTCACATTAAAAAGCCAAATTGGTACAATTACTTAATCTAAAAACGCAAAATTGAAATTAGACATAAAACGCAAGTGCGCAATGTGAACATATGTCAAAACAATATTGCTTTTTTAGATGAATTGCAACAATGTGGCATTTTAACCCTCTCAAGAAAACATTGAAAATGTTTTGATCTCAGATTCAAACTTGTAACTGTTTCAAAATCGACGAGTCTGTACCGGGGTTTGAGGGTGTGTTTTGGTTTTCCCCGAAGGGTAAGGCAAAGGGAACTATGCCCATACAGCCATGTCTTACGTTTTTTTTTCTTGATGATTAATGAAATGATGGAAGGTGATGATGATGAATCCTAAGCCCCCACCCTCGGAGTAGACTTCTACTCCGAACCCCAAAAGTCCGCATAAACTTTCGAGTTATGAAGCGGCTTCTTGGCACGAAAATAGGCAGATACACTTTGTTTATGGAACACTCCAATATAATAACACTCGCGAATGTCTTCCGACTAACTTAATGCGATCATTAACCACAAAACACCACTTCGTATTAATTATTTAGATTATTCAATGAAGAAAGCAACTGTCCCGTTCCCGTTTCCCGCCAAAAAGCCAACCGGGGTTTGAACCGGCGCTCCTCGTTGCAAGCCGAAAATAAGGAAATAAGTACTTACTAAAATGAAAGGAGACCGAAAGAACTAAAAAGGTTTTACTTTTTAAAACAGACTCTACGCCAGCCCTAGTGGCAAATGGATTGAATCTTGCCGCCCCGTCATGTGGTCCCACGCTGAGCGCGCCCCGGTGCCGCGTTACGGGGTAGAAATTGAAAGTTACATCCATATTGCTTGTTCGTGCTTTAAGTAAGTACTTGTTTTGTGATTGGTCTCGTTTCACAGTGTAAATCAAACGTAACGGAGAATGAATATGCCTTGTATTAATATTAAATGCCGCTGAAGATTGCCTATATTAAATGTATTAGAAACAAATTGTACTATCTTCACGTGTTATGTGTGATTGTTAAAATTAAAATTAAAACACATAATAACGGGTTCTTACCGCGTTTAAATCAGGGATATGATCAGTCATCCCGTGATCATGGCACTTGCAACAGTGTCGAAATATCGGGAATTTCATATCCCTGATGTGAACGCGGTAAGAACCCATTATTATGTGTTTTAATTATGATATTTAAACCGTAATCGTAGCTAAAATAAATTTAGGTTTGCCTGCAGGAATCGGCACCAATAACCGCGTAAACCTAAAACAATGTTAAAATTAAGTTCAATAAAGTGTATTTGATTTTGATATAAAGACTTATCAACAGTTTCAAGTAGTTGTAACTATTTAACAGATATGTGTGTGTAGGTAATATAAGTAGGTCATGCTAAGCTTCATAATCCAATGTAAGTAATAATGTAAATACCGACGCAATGGAAGAAAGAGGTTGGATGGGCCAAGTGAGCGCAAAACGCGCGCCATACAAGTATGAGCAAAAAGTTTATAAGTATTTCAATTATGCACTCAACTCGTCCGCAAACTTTACGACGCACGGAGCTCCACGATAGTATATTAAAAGGTCGTCTTGTGCACTATAACTCGCAGACCAAAACAACAAATATCGACTATTAAGCTAGGAGATCCCTCCTCATCACAGGAAATCTAATAACCTTAGTATGATCGGCTATTTATCAAAAAAATATTTTTGTATGCAGCAAAATTACAGCCTATCACATACAAGACGATCACATGTATTCTTATTGCCACTAAAGTGGCTATATAGGATTTGAGAAGCAGTAATACTATCGTGTGTTTGCAGGAGTAGTTTCCCCGATACCGACTCCGCCGGCGTGGTCGACGATATCCCTCATTCAGCGGTTATCGCTATCGACCCACTAGGGTCGATTGATTCTTTCAAATATTCTTCCTCTCAGACAATGCCCTGAGCCAAGGTTCGCGCCCAACTGGGCACCCTCAGGCCTGTTGTCTTAAATTTTGTACCGGGTGAGAGCCCTCAGCGCTCTTCATTTGTCCGGCCAAGTAGTTAATCTAAGTCACGTAAAAAAAAGCAGGAGTAGTAGTAAATGCGAGCGGGGTTGAACCGGCGATAGCGGTTCTGTCGGGCAAAATAATTGTATCTTACAATAAATAAGTCTTAAAATCTACTTTATTCACACTTTATTTATGATAACAGTCGCTGATTTTTTTACAACGCAGTCAATAAATCAATTCCTCCAATTCACTAAAGCAATAATTTGTCAACTCTCGCTTGAATACCTCGTATATTTATCTGATCAATTATGATTGAAATGATTGTTGAGTATTGTCCAACTGATGACATAGCCATAGTTAAATGAGAGCAGAGGGTACACTGCATACAAGGGCTATCGAACGTTCAACTTATTCTTTGTAAAAGAGCATTACTTAATCTGTGGTACGAATGTAAAATCGAATGTGGACAAAACTTTTAAGGTGACGAAGAACTTGTACATGAGTACTAAACTGAAAGTACGTTCTATACTGTTTTCTTTATACTGTGGTACAGCCAGCGGCGTGTGCGCAGGTCAGTGTCAAGGGTAAGGTCGATGATCCGCGCTGTATTACAAGGTGTTTATGTAATGAGACGAAAATATGAGCTATTACGAGAATTATAGGCCTTTACGAGCTCGCAAAAAATAAGAAAGAATGTAACAATAAAGTAGAGACAGTTTAAACGAACGGTTTGTTTAATATTTCAGATGTTTGTGAGCGTGTATTTTTAGTTTCGCAACTTGCTAATAAACTGTCTAATAGGTCTTGATAAGTACCAACCCGCAGTGGAGCAGCGTGGTGGAGTATGCTCCATATCCCCTCCGGTTGATTGAGCGGAGACCTGTGCCCAGCAGTGGGACGTATATAGGCTGTTTATGTAAGTAGCTGATAGCAGTACATCCTGCCTGATAAGTTCTGGGTTCTGTTTATGTATGTATGTACTCTCCATTAAACCGTTGTATGCTAACGTATAACGAAGCATGTACAAATAACATCGACACCTTCCACGAAACCCTCACCAACTTCAAATATAAAATTACGAGTATTATATAAATTCATTCAATTTGCTATAATTTTACTTTATATAGTTTTTATCCAATTATGATTTAGCTTCTAGCTTTAAGTTACCTCAAACACGAGTACGTGTTGTTTTATTATTTGTTTAAAATTTTAACTTGAATGTTGTATACGCCTGTAATGGTATCATATACGGTCATTTTCTGTTGAATTTTATTCATGTAATTTTTATGTATATACCGATTAATATATCTAAATATATAAAAGGAGAAACTGACTGACTGACATATCAACGCACAGCCTAAACGGCTAAACGTAGGCACTTGAAATTTTGAAGAGACGTAGCTTAGGTACCGTATAGGTGCACTAAGGAAGGTATTCCCGAAATTCCCACGGGAACGGGAATTAGCGGGAAAATCCTTTTGTTTGAAAAATCTAAACCACTTACGTTAGACGCTTGAAATTTGGCACGCAAGTACCTTAGTAAACTTAAAGCTTAGTTGTAACAGGATATTGCAAAATTCTCACGGGAACGGGAGTTAACGGGAAAAAACTTTTTTATGAAAATATGTAAACTGCATAAGTCAGATGCTTGAAATTTGACATGCACTCGCACATACACAAAGATCTCTCTTTTATAACACGCCACGCGGACGAAGTCGCGGGCAAAAGCTAGTCTTAAATAAATAAATAAATCTCAAAAGAAGTCGACGGATTATAATGAAACTAATTTACAAGACATAATAATTCTATGCCGAATCTGCGACAGTAGCGTTACGGACTTTTTAGTCTTCGTTTTCTAATAACACTGATGAAATTGAATTCAGTGATAAAACAAACCTTAATAAAGTCTCCTTCTTCTTATCGTGTGGGTTGTGAGGTGGAATATCAGCCTCATCAACCCTGGGGTCAGGGTTCTGATTGAGCCGCCAAAGGCCCCTGACATGGCTCATGGTTACATGAATGAATAATCGTTAGATTACTCACTTACATCAATAAATAGTAACCGGGACCAACGGCTTAACGTACTTTCAGACAATCAGGTGATCGGTCTGTACCTAATGTCCTAACCAAACTAGGGATCACAGAGAGATTTTTGTGATATGTCCCCACCGGGATTCTAACCCGGGGCCTTCGGATCCTAAGTACAACGCTCAACCACCGGACCGCAGAGGCCGTTAAGTATTGTAATAAAGTATTGTACTTACATTATGTGTGTAATGGTGTCTAGAGGCTGTCCACGTGATACAGTCACATATGACGACGACCGCGACGAGCAGCGATCTGTAACAACAACAAATAGGTATCATTAGGCGTGTTAAGTGGTTTTCACCTCTTCATTCTTTGGTTGGTAGTTGGTACCTGGCAGGAGCAACAAAGAAAATTTTGTAGAACCTATAGCGCATTATACATTGTTTGAGGTTGACGCGGTTATTGTCATAATTAAAACACATAACACCGGGTTCTTACCGCGTTATATGAGACTCCCATATCCCTGATAATAACGCGGTGAGAACCCGGTATTATGTGTTTTAATTATAGAGTATTGTATACAATGTAATGCAAAAACTATTGCATAAAAAACATATTACTAGAAACGGCATTATCCTTAATCTACCACCAATAAGTTTCAAAAGAAAATTAATGCTAAAAACTCCTACAACAGCAACAATTCAAAAGCATTAGGGACAGAAATGCTTCACACAGTATCTCTCGGCCAAGTACCAAGGTATATGGACAAAATAATATAGCATCACGCCTGTATCCCTAAAGGGGTAAGCAGGGGTGTATAGTATTACACAAACACCTCGCCACCTATAAGTATATAAGGACAGAATCATATCAAAATTAACATTTTTTTTTGACCTGACTTATTGTAGATTTGCCGCAGATGGCATTGCCGGACAAATGGGGAGCGCTGAAGGCTCTCACCCGATACAGCAAAATTAACAGTAAGTACACAAATCTTGTCATATACCTAGAAAATAATAAACGCAATAACTCTTTTTGTAACACCATCACGTTTTCCTAAAGCAACATATATATATTATAATTATGACATTCATGCCGAACTGCGGGCATAGAATAAGGAATAATACTACGTACGCTGCGGGTACGAGAAAGTGTGTTTCCCTGAAGTGTTGTGTACACAGACCATTGATAAGTTCTGATAATCCTTGCTAATGTTCGCGAACAATGTGCACTTCAAATTAATCTTCAGTAATCCGGCACAGTAAAACGGGTCTTCAGTCGGTTCGGACCGCGACTTGTTTTGACTTTGCTCTTGATGTGGATGGAGCAGTGCGAATTGCCCCAGGTCATCTTTTGGAATGAGTGAATTCGGCCTATAGAGTAAAAACTAAATTTAAGTAAATACCCTGGCCTCCGTGGTCCAGTGGTATGAGCGTTCGGCTCAAGATCCGGAGGTCCCGGTTTCAAATCCCGGTGGGGACATATCTCAAAAATCACTTTGTGATCCCTAGTTTGGTTAGGACATTACAGGCCCGAAAGTAAGATGTACGTGCTTCAGAAGACACGTTAACTATTTACTGATGCAAGTTAGTAGTCGTTACATGAGCCATGTCAGGGGCCTTTTGGGGTTAAATAGTAACCCTCACACCAGGGTTGATGGGATTGGTAATCCACCAAACAACCCACACGATAGAAGAAGAAGTAAATACCTAAACCCACTACGGTCTGAATCGACCTATGACAATAAGTTATTTTTGCGACTGTTGGAAGACTGGTGTGAAACGACCCATTCAAAACGAACTCCTACTTGATTTGCACCGCACAGTTCAATCACAGTTCAATCGCTGGCGGTCCCAAACGACTAAGCCCCACGTATAAGGCCATTTCCAGAAAAAAAACTAATCTACAAACAAGTAACAAGATAGCGCAGCCAACTTGCAACTCCATTTGGTATTGGAATCTTAAAATGGGTACTTATGATTATCAGGCTAAACATGAGATTCCCTTTTTGTACATATTGTCTATTACACAAACCATACCAAAAGTGGCAACAACTTCATTTCTGACTACCTACCACCCAAGGAGTCCAATTATAGCCTATTAAATTAGTGCCTTGAGCCCAATATGTGTGTTTAAAATACGTAATTGAAAATTACAAATATATTGTTGTACCTACCACAAACAATGTTTGTACAATGTTTGTATAGGGAAGTATGTATGACTGAAGGAAATAGGCGTGAGTTTATATATGAATGTATGTAATGCATGTATAATAATAAATAATAAAATTTATTTCCACACAAAGACATTTAACCACAATTTTAAAGTTACAAAATTTGTAAGAAGCATTTATTTACTTTTTTAAATAAAGTTATCAACCTCGATCATTAATCATAAAGCCACAATTCCAAGAGAGACGTGTATGATCATTTGATGGGATGTAATGATGCCTACATAATATATGATTTGTGTTTGTTCTATTCTTTTTTTTTGACGTGACTTATTGTAGATTTGCCGTAGATGGCATTAACTACTTGGCCGGACAAATGGGGAGCGCTGAAGGCTCTCACCCGGTACAACGTTTAAGACAACAGCCTGAGGGTGCCCAGTTGGGCGTGAACCTCGGCTCAGGGCGTCGTCTGAGAGGAAATATATTTGAAAGAATTAATCGACCCTAGTGGGTCGATAGCGATAAGCGCTTTTTTTGTTCTATTCGTAGATGCAATAATATCATGTGTTTATTATAAATGGCATTAACTACTTGGTCGAACAAATGGGGTGCACTCACACGGATCTGTAATAAGAAGCGCCAATCAACACGTTGACAATACAATACAAAAACTCTGTCATGTCACAAGAGAAATATTTCGCATAAACCGCACAACGCTCTACATTTGTCCGGCCAAGTAGTTAATGCCGTCTGAAGCAAACCTACAAAAAAGAAGACTTCGAACTGTTAACCTACTTAGAGGTGCTTTATCTAAATTATTCGTAAATTTTTCGTAATCCCTAATTCATATATTTTCTTCATAATTATATTTGCTTATTTTCTTATTTATTGTAAGTAAATCCCGACACTTTTTGTTGGCACGATAGTTATAAGCGTAACTTAGGTACTGGCAGAATATCAGTGTTGCTAAGAGTGGTATTTCTACTATCCTTCGCAACAACATGCTGAGTCAGTCCCTTTTCCCTGGCAGTGTATTTTTGATTTGTATACTTACTTATCTTTATCTTCTCTACTATTGTACTGCACTGTTTTGGGAATAAAGTTATTCTATTCTATTCTATTAAATTATGTACTTACTTAATTAATTAGGTACTTAAGTAACATTATTTTACAATACGTAATAAATGAACGAATGAATACAATACTAGGTGCAAGATAAATTATGAAACTCTGATTACCAAATATAGACAGATCTAAAACTAACGAAAAACATTTTTTTTTTATTTAACTTATTTATGAATTTTAATAAAAAAAAACGTAATAATAAGTGCGACATTTTATCACGTTTTTCTATGACGTCATTGTGTGCTTTCTCATAGAAATTCCATAGTAATTTCGCGTTTTGACGTTTAGTAAAAAGCAACTGATTTGACTAATTGGAAACTAGCCTACTATTACAGGAATTGTGGTCGAAATACTGAAATAGACAATATTGAGAATAGTCAAGAGTTCTCTAAACCGGCGACTACGCATGAAGTCTTTGATGAGAGTGGAGGAAGCGAAAGTTGTGTGTCAGGATCGTTGTAAGAGGAATTCCGTGGTCTCTGCCTATCCTAATGGTCTATAAGCGTGATATTATGTATGTACGTACAGTCATGCGCAATATAATGTACCTACCAACATTAGGAATAAAGTAAGACTTACATTAAGTAAGTGAGACTTACAGTGCAATTTGTCCAAAAAAATCATGTGACATGGTACCAAAATGTATGCATATTGATGCTCATGGTTGTACTTATCTTAAGTCTAATATCCCATTTATATAATTATCTGAAGCCCTATTGGTTATGATCCGTAGCCACTTCATCGCCAGCCCATTAACGTCCCCACTGCTGGGGCACGGGCCTTCCCTATGGATGGATAGGGAGATCGGGCTTCAAACCACTACGCGGGCCCAGTGCGGATTGGTGCTTATTAACGACTGCTAATGCAGCCGGGACCAACGGCTTAACGTGCCTTCCGAAGCACGGAGGAGCTCGAGATGAAAACTTTTTTTTTATGGTCACCCATCCTATGACCGGCCTTTGCGAAAGTTGCTTAACTTCAACAATCGCAGACCGAGCGCGTTTACCGCTGCGCCACCGAGCTCCTCCGTAGCCACTTAGTAACTTATATCCAAGTCGGAACATCGAAACATTTAAATCGTACAGACCGATCTCTTTATCGACAAGATCGCATAACGCTTTAAAAGAACCCAATTACCAGACGTAATGGTATGTAAATAAAAATATAATCGGAACATAATTCCTGAGGTCTTGTTCCACGCCGAAATGTCGATATAACCGGCTGATAAAGGACCCACAGCCTTAACTGTAAATTCAAAGATAATAATCGGTATTAGGACGCGGTCTAAGCCAGAGAACAGGGGAGGGATCAGCATTAAAAACAAGGATTAGACTTACTATATAACTAGTTAACAATAAATAAAATAAGTAGTTCCCTACTCTATTATGATAGCTGTCAGAGTTTTCAAAAAATTCAAAAAAATCTTTACTCAGTAGGTAATATAGTTACACTTTGAATCGTCAATTTTTACATAACGAACGTCTCATCCGCCTAAAACTACTGCAGCTTCTCACAACCTGTATAGCCGGGGAAAAGAAGCTGCAAGAAAAACCTAGGCACAGGGCCCTAGACGTTCTTTATAAAAATAAACATAAAATATTGGTATACAATTAAGTAATTTAGCTGCCTAATGGCCCCGATTCCTGGAGACACCGCCTAATTTTATTTTAAGTTATATCCGTCATTTTCATATCCGTCGAAAAGGAAAGGGACGGATGATTCACAGCTCTTAATTTTAGGAAGAATGAGTAAATGAATGTGTCGGGTTATTGACTGATGTAAAATTTTTAGACGGTTGGTTTAGATTTGTGCTTAAAATTGACGTGTGTTCCATAAATTTTATGCTTGTCGATTACCCGTCCCTTTCCTTTTTGGCGGATAAGAAAATGACAGATAGATATAACATAAAATAAAATTAGATGGTATTTACAGAAATTAGCACCAATATCAGTTCTCAGATAGTTAATCCCATTTCTTAACGTGATAGCTCACCCCGGGCACTTCATACAAACAACCTCGTTTTACACAGACACTACACATTTACGTTAGTTATCTTAAACGCGCGTCTATGTGTGTGACGTCTGACTCTCATTCAAGTCAACTATGTTCTAGTCGTTGTATTATTCCTTATTTCGATAACATTGTAATTTTCGGTAATCGTTAGCAACTTGGCTAAAGCTACGGCTTCCGATTTCCGGTTACTGTCGTAATGAACTTTTATGGCGATGACAGGGAATACACAGCGAAAGTGTATGTATATAAAAATAACGCATTTAACCTTTTTATTCTTGATTTATTGTTGATTTATCTCGACATACTCTATAACATAACTAAGATTTCAAAACACAGCTAAGATTTTATTTTCTTTGCATTTAGACCACAAGATCGTAAGGCGAGGCGTCCCACAGGATATCATCTCATTTACGCTCGTACTTCGTATAGAAGAAAGAGTTAATTATCTGTGGTGACTTGGTACAAAGCACTGAGTGAGTGAGTCAAAGATACCGCTAATGACATGTATCAAAGATACCGCTCTATTAGTGTAATAGAGATTATGGTCATTGTTGAATGAAAGGAATAATTCGTACTTATATAGGGAGTGGGTGTATGTACCATACAGCTCTGCCTACCCCTTCGGGGATACAGGCGTGGTGTTATGTTATGTGTATCCAAAAGGATGCGTCAAAATAAAAGAAACTAGTTACATACATATACATAATGTATATGTATATGTGTGTCGTAGGTTATGCCTAAACATTTTTATTATTATTATTATATTTGTCATTTCCATATCTCGGGACTATGGAGTCCCGGACTTATTATTATTATTATAAATAAACTCACGCCTATTTCCCACCAGGATAAGCAGACACTATGGAATTCCATTTGCTTCGATCCTGACACACTTCTCTTGATTCCTCCACAATTTATCAATCGCTTCATACACACACGCCGGTTCGGAGTAGATCGTACTGAATTTTTCCTAAGGACATCTCCAATTTGTTCAACGTACGTCCTTTTAGGTTTTCCTCTGCCAGCCCTACCACCAACCTTCGCTTTATATCATCATCATCAGCCGTACGACGCCCACTGCTGGGCATAGGCCTCTCCCAAGGATCCCCACGACGATCGGTCCTGCGCTGCCCGCATCCAGCGGCTTCCCGCGACCTTCACCAGATCGTCGGTCCACCTTGTAGCGGGCCTACCCTTCGCTTTATATACTGCTTTCGTAATCCTATTATCCTTCATCCGCTCAACAAAATAAATAAAAAATAAATATAATTAAAATAGTTACAAAAGAGACTTAACTGGGTACATGGCAAATGGCGGCCTTATCGCTTAAAACAAATGTAAATTATAATAATTAGAGCTATACTTAGGCTGTCCTTGTCATACAAAATAAATCTCCTGAGGTCATCTTTGCCATCTCATCTAAATTATTTAAGTAAGTATCCTAGTATGGACCTAGGTCTGAAGCAAGGACCTAGGCCGAATATTCTCGTAGCATGCAAATCTGCACACGATGTGAATTGGAAATGATACCACCAAAATTAAACGTTAAAAAAGAAACCCAAGTTCATTTTGTGTTGTAATTTTACTCAGGAGGTTCCAATGTAAACTAATTTATTTTAGATAACTAGTTAAATTAATTCAACTTTAAATATTGTTGTTACAAAAAAAAGTTTATAAAACCATACAATACCACAAGTACTTATTTTTATAATTGAGTAACTTAACAACAATATAACATAAGCTCACGACTATATCCTAATTGGGTTAGTCAGAGGTACGGTCACGAGTACTAATATGTTTACACTTTGATACCATGTCACATTAACTTTTTTGACAAATTAAACCGTAAGTCTCATTAAATGTCAAATATGATAGTGCGACAGGGTTCTAAAGTGGCTACATGATATTACTCATGACTGTATATCCATCGTAAGATGAACAAAGTACTCACACCTTACCGAGCTTTCTGTTAACCCAACGTGATAGGTAGCCATAATTAAGTAGGTACTTACTTATTAAAATATGAGCTTGTCCGGTTTTCATTATTGTCTAGGGATGAATGCAATCAGAGGAAAATCAATAAGGTAAAATCTTTGTTTTTAAATCCGTAATTAAGACAGAAGCATTTAATATTGGCTTATATGTATCATATAAATTCTGCGTGGGACGTGGCGGTTATAGAACTTGGTGAACGCACTGCCATGCACCTAGACATTTGTATGATGACTTCGAGTGTTAAGTACCTACTAAAATGCAGCGGTTATAACGTCCGGTCATACTTAATTTGTATAAAATGTTGATTGATAATGCTTATTGTAATCCTTTGTACAATAATAGTTAGGTCCTGTTATGATAAACTAAGTATTGTTGACTCCTTATAACATAAACAGCCTATATACGTCCCACTGCTGGGCACAGGCCTCCCCTCAATCAACCGGAAGGGATATGGAGCATACCCCACCACGCTGCTTCACTGCGGGTTGGTGGAGGTGTTTTTACGGCAAATAGCCGGGACCAACGGCATAACGCGCTCTTCGAAGCACGGAATCATTTTAATTTTTCGGACAATCAGGTGATTCAAGCCTGAAAAATCTTTACCAAACAAAGGACAGTCTCACAAAGTGATTTTGACTGATTTTTTTTGTTGACTCTTTATGCTCATTTTAAATTGTTTGACTGTCGGATTCGGAGTAGCAATCTCTTCCAGGCAACCTTTAAATGATTACGGGTACTCTTCAAACGATAGGTACTTTGGTAGGAGGTTTGTGTCTCTATCGGATTTTAAAATAACATCGCATCACGCCTGAACCCCAAAAGGGTAGGCAGAGGTGTATAGTCTGAGTACACCTTCACCTCGCCAGCTATGTTTAAGTCTCTTGTAATAGGGGATACCAATAGACGTTTACCGGACACAGATCTTAGACACCACGTGATATGAATTACCTATAATTCAAACGTGAACATGATGTCGGGCTTAAAATTAAAAAAAAAAAACAAGCGTACAATATTTCAATCTTATACATATCGACAGCATCCATCAATGCTTATGAGTTGGAACTCATAATTATAATTAAGTTTTCTTCATAATAGCGTGTTCCCATGATGCGCTGAGCCATTAAAGCTACGGCTGCACTACGGCCGCTGTGGGTGGCGTATCCACGTATTGTCCGTGGTAATGAGTGTTTGATCCACAGGAAACAGGAGGGTTAAAAGCCACATCGAAGCAATTCATCTACAAAAGCAATATTGCTATTTCACATGTGCGCAATGCACACAGATGTCAAATAGCAATATTGCTTTTGTAGATGAATTGCTTTGATGTGGGCTTTTTAACCTCCCAGGACTGTAGCCAGAAAATCATAAAGACTTCGTTGTCCAGGGAAGCGCTTGAAAGAAATCTACAAGACCCTGTGTAGGAAATCCAAACATCATAATGGTTAATAGCATAATAATCGCAGGCCGAACAGTTCGCACCGGTCACCAATGTAATGACATATATAATACTAAGGTATATCGATGGATGACAGAGATGTGGTCTTCTTCTTCTATCGTGTGGGTTGTGAGGTGGAGTACCAACCTCATCAACCCTAGTGTCAGGGTTACTATTGAGCCGCCAAATGCCCCTGACATGGTTCATGTAACGACTACTTACATACATCAGTAAGCAGTAACCGGCACCAACGGCTTAACGTGCCTTCCGAAGCACGGATCATCTTACTTTTTAGACAATCAGGTGATCAGCCTGTAATGTCTTAACCAAACTAGGGACCAAACTGGGGACAGAGATGTGGTGTAAAAAAGACGATATAGTGACTAAGATTGAGAAGGGAATGTTAGGTTGGTTTGGACACGTAGAGCGGATGAAGGATAATAGAATTGCGAAAGCGGTATATAAAGCGAAAGTTGATGGTAGGGCTGGAAGAGGAAGACCTAGAAGGACTTACATTGGAGATGTTCTTAGAAAAGGTTTAGTACGATCTACTCTAAACCGATGTGCGCGTATGAAGCGATTGATGAATGTGGAAGAAGAGAAGTGTGTCAGGATCAATGCAAATGGAATTCTATAGTCTCTGCTTACTCCAGTGGGAAATAGGCGTGAGTTTATGTATGTGTATGTGAGTATATCGATGAAGATGATGGAGAGCTTGCTGCGCTCCACATATGTCCGGCCAAGTAGTTAATGCCACTGAAAAACCTAGTTTGTCGTCATAAATGATAGCGAAAGAAATCTCGCTTTCGCAAATTTATTGGCAAATTGTATGAGTAAAGAGTCTTACCAACCTATGCAACATCAATAAAACACTACTACAGTGGTTCCCAAAGTTTTTTGGGCTACGGTCCATCTATTTGTTATTTATTTATTTATAAAGTACAGCCACATTACATACATTAAAAGATTTTTACATTTAGAAGGTTACGGTATCGTGCTTTATCCTTTAGGCAGAGAAGACCAGGGTACAAGAAAGAACAATTTGAAAAAGAAAAACAGTCAATTTCCTTAATTAAAGACTTTTTACAACGGAAACGACCAACGACCTCCGTGGTCCAGTGGTTGAGCTTTGGGCTCACGATCCGAAGGTCCTGGGTTCGATTCCCGGTGGGGACATATCACAAAAATTACTTTGTAGCCCCTAGTTTGGTTAGACCATTACAGACTGATCACCCGATTGTCTGAAAGTAAGATGATCCGTGTTTCGGAAGGCACGTTAAGCCGTTGGTCCCGGTTACTACTTACTGATGTAAGTAAGTAGTCGTTACATGAACCATGTCAGGGGCCTTTGGCGGCTAATCAGCCGCCAAAGGCCCCAACCCTGGTGTCAGGGTTACTAATCAGTAACCCTGACACCAGGGTTGATGAGGTTGGTACTCCACCTCACAACCCACACGATAGAAGAAGAACGGAAACATTCCGGGAAACGGTACAATCACTATTCGCGACCCACTGGTAGATTAGGTTACGTTAGGTTACCTACAGTTTAGGAAACCCTGCCTACTTTGGAAGTAGTTATAAAGCTAACACATAAGCTGTAGTTATGCATAGTTTGCGCATTGCATAACCATTATATGATCTGTGGCATAACTTAGGTCTTTTGAAACTTCAGCGAAAGTGGTTAGTGGCATTGTAAGCTAAAGTTACGGTGATTTTGTGCCTGTACATAAGTTAGGTATTTGACTACAGGTTTAATGTAAGAAACCAGACTCTACATTGCTTAACAGACATAAAATGTACAGTGTTTCTTGTCATTTCTTTCCTTCAGCCAACGCCCTTTGAAAAGACGTAGAATCATAAGAATACTTTGTAAATATGAAATAGAAATGGCCTTTGACAAACTACGTATACGGATTAAAGATGCGCGAAATTATAACTTACGACCTTTAGAAAGCCAGGCACCAATAACTTTTAGAAAAATCGAATAAGGAACATATTAATAATTCACAATATTTTAAATCCACCTGCATACATCCCATTAACTGGACACAAGCCTCCTCTCTCTGAACCGAAGAGAGTATGAAGCATATGTACCTCACTAAGTACGGTCACGAGCATTAATATGTACACACTTTGGTACCATGTCACATTAACTTTTTTGTCAAATTGAACTGTAAGTCTCACTAAATGTCAAATATGTTAGTGCGACAGAGTCCTAACGTGGGTACATTATATTGCTCATGACTGTACTGGGCGCTTGACGCAGAACAACCCATCGTTCACGCAGGAATCAAAACAAAACAACAACGAATGAATTAGTTCTGAATTCAAATTCTGATACACGATATTTTTTTTTATTTTCATTTTCTTGACGTGACTTATTGTAGATTTGCCACAGAAGTCATTAAGTAGCTGGCCGGACAAAATTTAAGAGAACAGGCCTTATAGTGCCTAGTTGGGCACGAACCTTGGCTCAGGGCGTCGTCTGAGGGGATAATATTTGAAAGAATTAATCGACCCTAGTGGGTCGAAAGCGGTAAATGAATGAGGGAAATCGTCGACCATACCGGCGGGGTCAGGGTCCTGATTTAATACTAAGTAATTATTGGTACCCGTAGTCAAGTTGGTGGTGTGGTAGTCCACACTATACCAACTCGACTACGGGTTGGCGCTTAGCGCCGAACGACTACAGCCGTTCACACAGGAATTAAAACAACAATGAAGTACTTCGGTGGTATTAATAAACTAATCTCAGCGTTGAGATTGCTCTCAAGACCATGTCAATGTGACTGTTTTTATATAAAAACAGGGACTCGAGCAATCTCAGGTGAGATTAGTTTATTAATACCACCCCTAGATCTGAATTCAAACTTGCTACACGATAAATCTAATTGATGGACATGGAAATAAGCATTCGTTTGCATTCGAAAATGCGTTAATTGCTGTTCCTTTTATGTGTGTGCAATAAAGAATAAGTATTTGATTTGATTTGAAAATAGAACGTATTTTAAAATCTTTTCCGGCACAGGACAAAGCGACAAATTCAACCTTATGTAAATATATTCAGCCCTGACATTCTGTCTGGCTGAGTCAGTGAGACATACCACACCACGGCAATTAATGGTGGCATTGGCAGGAGTTCCGGAGGATGGCAACTCGACACCGCTGTGGTGCGGTCGACCTTCCGGCTGTCAATTAGGAAGGACAAGGGCTGCTTCACTTCACTCCGGGAATGGAATAAATAGCTAATTGTGATGTTGAATCTTATAGAAATCGGTGTCAACTGCATACATATTGTAGGTGGCGCGACCGTGATGACGAGACCATGGTATCCTAGTATGACATGACCCTTATAGTCTCGCCTCTAATCCTGATGGGGTAGGCAAAGTTTATAAGACAACTCCCTTATACGGCTGATATTTTGGCCTTAGATGGATAAATAATGATTCACGGCATAGTGAAAGAAAGAAAGAAGTTGCCTCTCAATTTGAGGTCGCACGTTCGAATCCAGCACAGACCTAAACCAATGACTGTCGAATTTGTTTTCGAATTCATGTTTGGATCATAATTGATTATCACGTGCTCAGCGTTGAAGGAAAAAATCGTGAGGAATCCTACATTCCCGAGAAATGCATTTTTGGAGGTATGTGACCTGTATTGGGCTGGTTTTTCCTTCAGGTTGGGAGGTCAGAAAGGCAGTCGCTTCTGTAAAAAACCGGGGCTGTCAAATCTTCAGGTTAGGTAAGCCGACCCTGTGAAAAACGGGATAATGCTAGGGAGGTGATGATGATTTAGGAAAGAACATTTTCTTTCTATTTATACCTACATGCCGTTGATACCACAAACTACTACTTTATTTAGGCATTAATTAAGAAGCGAGATTATGGTTGACGCGAACGTACCTATATTAATTATTTAAATATTGCCGCCTTAGGTATTTCTTCAAAATCTGTACGTGTACCAAAATAAATAAATAATAAAATAAATAAAGCTTAATAGCAATCAAGTTACGGATAAAAATATTGGACCCTGAACCACAGAATTATTGGATCATATTGCAGTGGTTTCCAGGATTTGAGCCTGGTACATGGCTATATATCGCCCCTTAGTACATGGGACTTAAATCTGGCGAGTAGTGTTTGTATTACCTACGTACTTTTATAAAGAAAACTCAATACACTTTGTATTATCTGATTATTTCACCACTTGGCACTGATTACACTTAGCTAACGACTTGATGGTACTGCTGGCTAACTTCAACTGACCGACTACCTGACCGATTGAAGCTCCCCTCTTTTCGCCCCACCAAAGCCAAAATAAAATGGTCGACTGTGATTGGTCGAGAAATACACCACCCAGGAAACAGTAGAAATTTCTGTGTTGCCATTTTTCAAGAAGACTTTATAAAAAATCCTATTTTGAACTAATAGTTAAATTACTTAATTGTTTTAAATCATGACAGTACAATACACCTCTGCCTACCTCTTCAGGGATATAAGCGTGATGCTATGTAATGTTATTGAAGAATAGAATACTTACCTAACTTCAAACCAATAAATAATAATTCCATTCAACTAATTAATTAATTATTCTTCGCGTGACATAATAATACTTCATCATCACCAGCCCATTAACGTCCCCACTGCTGGGGCACGGGCCTTCCCTATGGATGGATAGGGAGATCGGGCCTTAAACCACCACGCGGGCCCAGTGCGGATTGGTGGCTATTAACGACTGCTAATGCAGCCGGGACCAACGGCTTAACGTGCCTTCCGAAGCACGGAAATAAATAAAAATAAATAATACTTAATAACAATTAAATTGCAATAAATACTTCATTCATACAATAGTCACATTTCCATACATCATGATATCACTTCGCTGTGAAAATGTATCTAATAATAGTGTTGTGTCATAAAATTCATCGAACCTACGACCGTTCTGATCGGCATACTAATGTGGTGCCAATATTGTTAATGATACTATAAACAGATAGTTGAGTATTCTGTGCTAAAAAAATTAGGGTTCGCTGCTTCTTTTTCTTCTATCGCGTGGGTTGTGAGGTTAATTACCAACCTCATCAACCCTGGTGGGTTATTATTGAGCCCCCAAAGGCCCCTGACATAGTTCATGTAACAATTACTCACTTACATCAGTAAATAGTAACTGGGACCAACGGTTTAGCGTGCCCTCCGAAGCACGGATCATCTCACTTTTTGGACAATCAGGTGATCAGCCTGTAACGTCCTAATCGAACTAAGGATTACAAAGTGATTTTTAGGATATGTCCCCACCAGGAGTCGAACCCAGGAACCCCCTGATAGTGAGCCCAAGGGTTCTGTGCTTAAAATAAACCACAAAAAAAATCGAAAACGTCTGACCCAAACGGCACTTTTACAGTCATGAGCAATATCATGTACCCACTTTAGAACCCTGTCGCACTATCATATTTGACATTTAATGAGACTTACGGTTTAATTTGTCAAAAATGTTAATGTAACATGGTTTCAAAGTGTATACATATCAGTACTCGTGACCGTACCAGCAGCTCTTGGCAAGCCGGGACGAGTGTGTTAACCGTTACTAAAATACTTACCTATTAAAATTTAATGACGATAATTCTATATAATTATCACGCATTTTTTCAACATATTATAAGTATGGTTGCACCAATGAGTTCTTAATTTATTTTAAGTGCAGTTAGTTCTAACACAGTTGGCTCGGACCATCACAGACGGCGATACGGCTCACCTATCACGTTGGTCTAACAGAAAGCTCGGTGTGGTGTGGGTACTGAGTTCATCTTGCGATGGATGTACCCCTGACTATTCCTATTGGGATATAGTCGCGAGCTTATGTTATAAGTATGGTGACCAGTGAAAACCAAAATATATTGGAAAATACTGGCATTTATTAGGTTCAATATTTTGCTGATAAAAAAAACAACATTAATTTGAATGACGAATTCATAACGTACTTACTAGCTTATTTATTTGTATTTTACACATTACCTGTCTTGACTTGTTTGGGATCTAATTATATTATTTCCTGTGATAACCGTCTGATATTCAATTTATAATTATAATGTTCTTTTTACATTCGATTAGGGAGTCGTATCATATAACAAAACATTTTTGCATGCTACTTTAAGCAAAATGTGTGAAAATTATACATTTACTACCAAGACCCAAATAACCTAGAAGAAGACCAAAACCTAGAAGGACTTACATTGACCAAATCTTCTCTTCTTCTATCGTGTGGATCGTGAGGTGAAGTACCAACCCCATCAACCCTGGTGTCAGGGTTATTACTGAGCCGCCATAGGCCCCTGAAATGACTCATGTAACGACTACGTACTTACATCAGTAAGTAATAACCGGGACCAACGGCTTAACGTGCATTTTAGGCCAATCAGGTGATCAGCCTGTAATGTCCTAAACAAACTAGGGATCACAAAGTGATTGACCAAATTGGAGATGTCCTTAGAAAAGGTTTAGTTTCGCGATTGTTTAGCGATTTATGAATGTGGAGGAAGCAACAGGTGCCATGATCGAAGCAAATGGAATTCCATAGTCTCTGCTTACCCCGGTGGGAAATGGGAGTGAATTTATTTACTACCACTTATGTAACACATTTAAGCAATAAACGAATATTCTATTCTATTCGTTTTATAAATGGTTCCCTCAAAAACACTTTTTTCAATTTCTTGCAGAACTCTTTTTGTCAAAATTCATATCGCACTTGGCTAGTTTTTTTTTGTTTAATCGAAGTGGGTGGCTGAATGGGTAACGGTACGCAACTTTGTATTGTTATTGCATAGGTTACTGAATTTTGATAAATAAGATGTATGGACTTCTCTGATGGAAATGTATGCCCTTCCTATCTACTTTTAAAGATAAGCCTATTATAGAAAAGCCATATTAGTTCATGCACATTTATATTGACATCCAACATTCATTATTGACTTACATTTGTCTCGATTAACTACCAATTACCAGTATTTATTCAATATGGCTAAATATAATTACGTAGTTCAACCATGACCAATCCTTTTCGCGCGCGATCTTCAATTGTCATCTATACTTGTTTTCTTCTTAAAAATGTCGGCCATTGTGTACTTGTGTTTCTTTATTGTAGGACTGGACCATAGAGTTTTAGCCAAAGGAGAATTTACTTCGTTCGGCGACAACATCCAACATTCATTATACACTTATATGTTTGTTTCGATTAACTACCAATTACCAGTTTATTCAATACGGCTAATATAATTAAATATATCTAGTTCAACCATGACCAATCCTTTTCGTTCCCGATCGTCAACTGTCTTCTTTTCTATTTTCTTTTTAAAAATGTTCGCCATTATGTTTTTTTAAAAGGATTTAGAGTTTTGGCCAAAGGAGTATTTACTTCGTTCGGCGACAACAAGCCACGTCAAAAAAACTTTAACCAACAGTTTCTCGTTACTCTAACCATATAAGGTCAATGTGGGGAAGACCGGCATACTGTTCTAAAATTTGAGTTTGACTAAGTTTATTGAAGAAGATATCATTTGTAGATCAAGTTATATGATCGGGTATGATAAATAATTTACTTGGCTATGTTTATAAGTCTAAATATAAGAGAAAGCGCCGTAATCTTTTGATATACAATCGTTTTTTTTAAAACATGCCAAGTAGACGGTCTTCCAATGCAGTGTGAGGCAAGTCCGTCCACAAAAGAAAAAACGCATTATTAGTAAGAAATCGTAGGCCTAGACATATGAAAATACTTTCAGGCGGTGAACCAGCAATGCCATTCTGATACGTACTTTACCGATTTATGAATAAGGCTTTCATTACACAGATAAATGATTATTTTGTAAAACAAGGCAAGACCGGCATATCTTTGGTGACAGTGGTTGTAAACATTTCGTCATATTGTTTACCCGACTGCGGTGAAGCAAAGAGAGGGTTATGCGCTATGTATGTATGTATGTGTGTATACACGTTTGTTCCCTCCCAACCCCTGAAGCACTTATCAGAGTTAAACAAATGAGGTGTCACTAAAAAGCGTCTTGATTGTCTGGTGGTAGACTATGTGACGTACACATATTACTTAATATTAGGTATAAGTCAGTAAGATTTATAATGTGAACATACACAAACACAAAATATTAACAGAATGGGACACAAAATGCTATCTCACTAGTCTTGCATAAAATACGCTCTGCTGTAATAGTTGACAATGTCTGGATTGAGGCAAGATCGGCATATGACGGACTTCCCTCTCTTAATGTAGACGGTCTTCCCAACTATTATATTTTCTAATTTAAAATTTCACATGGGTATAAATTCTCTTACTTCAGTAGGCCGGAGTAAGATGGTGGCTGAGTTCGAATAGGGACCCAGACCTACGGGGTATAACGTAGAACCCTTGCCCAGGGATACGGGTGACCTCAATGGCTGCAGAGGCGGAGATGGGAGCCATCGGTACGGCAATGCAGGACGGAAGGGGCATGTCACAGGGACTGTAACCTGGAACCTGACAGAGGGCAGCAGTAACTGTCAGTACTATTCAGAGGCAGAGGACAGGAGTCCTAGTATGGCTTTGTAATAGACTACTCTGGGCGCCATCCCACTCGCGTCAGACAGAGTACTGCGGAGCGGAAGGCAAGAGGGAAACCACTGCCCTATTTTTCCCTAAAAAAGTAGCATGGAGAGTATTTTACAGAAATGCTGCACCGACAAGAGCGTGGCTCTTAAATTGATGATGATGATAAATTCTAAATAAAAGCTATATTCCTGCATTCTGTTTAACGAATATATTAATGGATCAATAAATAACCTAAGTGATCAGAAAAACTTCTGAAAATCCTCCGATTTGCCACTTTTTTTGATCAAAAATCCGCCACTGGCTACTGCATTCTGAAGCGCGAAATGGTAAAAAAAGTTGCAGGACCGATATTGTCCATACTAATCATACTAGCGCCGTCTACGGTTTTTAGTTCGGACTGGCTCTTTAGGGACTGTTTTATAGACAGAGACGTAAGGCGCTAGTTATTCAAATTTAGAAGTTATTTGCAATATACGGTCTTTTAGCCCAGACGGTCTTCCCCACATTGACTTGTAAAAGAGTACTTAAGTACTTAATGAATAATTATTTTTCGCCTGGACAACCGAAGTCTGAAGTCTGCGCCGCCGCTGCGCCCGCGCCGGCACGTCTGCAGTGATGGATGGTTATTGCCCAGTATGCATTCTTTATGGCTTGCTGACTCATACTCTAAGTGTATGGCGTGAATTTTGATTTCGTCAACACTATTCGATTGAACTGTCGTTAGACGAGCAAAATTAAATATTTTTGTTGACGATATTGCCTACTTCCCGGGCGTGCCTAAATTTAGAAAACGACTTATTAGTGATGTTGAAGTACTTTAAGTGTAAACTAAGGATACAAATCCCCGTAAATCATTTTTTTCTTCCAATTTAATCTCAAATAAATCAATCAATCAAATATACTTTATAGCACAGAACTAAAATAAAAAAAAAATGTTTGAGCAATTTTGGTTTTGTATCTAGTGTTACAATTATGCCTGTCTAACCTCTTAGGAACACATTGTAATTATCCCCTTGGAGACAGAACACCCACACAGCCACTGTCTGCCGCTGTCACTAATTAATCAAGACAATTGTCTGTTATTAGCACAGTCTGGATTATAAACATTAATCTACACTTAATCTTTGTTGGCACGCCTTTCTTTTTGTGTCATTCAATTTGTTATACTAGATACAGCTGGATTTAAGTAATTGCAAGTTGTCTTAAGACAACCTCTGTACCTGTCCACCCCAATAGCGACTAAGAATATGAGTTTTATAACGACTATTTTTGGACTGGATTTTTCAGAATTTGCATTTTTTACTAAGGTAATTTTTTATTGAATTTTCTCCGACAACATTGACCCTACTACCGGAGTTTCCAAATGTACAAAGACCCATGTGACAATGAATTAATCCTGGATAATCGATTTCGCGTGCGCAATGCCGCGTCATTGCGCCTGCGCCGGTAATCCGCTTACGTGTGACGGAATAACAAGCCTTGGATTAATATTACAATGTGTCGATTTTTGCATTAAGAGGATACATACATACATACATAAACTCACGCCCGTAATCCCTAATGGGGTGGGCAGAGCCACAAGTAATCAAAGACAACTTGCAGCCACTGTTGATACGATGTCGTAAGCTGGATATGATGAACCTTATGGTGATAAGGGATCAGCCTATCGCCCATAACATTAGTCCATCATGTTAGATGACACCATCCCTCTGTCGGTTTTTACGACATGCCCGGGAAGACAAGCAGCTGAACGTTTTCTATGTTTTTTATTTGCTCCCAGAACAGCATAGAAGCAATAAGAGGATGCATTAAGAGGATGACTGTTTAATTTTGTTAAACTGATTTCTGAAGAATATTATGAAGATGAGTGTTATAAATTTAATAGGAAGGTCTGACAGGCAGTCGCTTCTGTAAAACCGGACCTGCCAAATCTTCAGGTTGGGTAAACGGAGCCTGTGAAAAACGGGGTAATGCTAGGGAGATGATGATGATGATGAACAAAAGTGCCGTCAACAACAACACACCGTGAGAAGCATTGCGGCATTATGGGTGGTGGGGATGGTATCCCGACGTGCCGGCAGAGCAGTAGGATGATTGGTGATAACGATGACGAAATACAGGCAAGCAGCAAGCAGGAATATATATAGTTTATTAATAACACTTCACAAACAAATCCAGAATTAGAGAGCACGGCGAGAGCTAAACAGTATAGGAATATATTTATGTTGATCTTATGAAGGTTGGGGATGCAATGAGTCTGAATGAGAATTTCGTAATTTAAATTGATTGACGGTCAGAACGAAAGGCCAGTATATGCAGAGTTTGTACTCTGCTACAGCATCGCCAACACCTAGATGCCCACAGCCCTCGTAGAATGACTAGAATGACAGCAGGACAAATATACAGTACATCGCCTAGCGTGATAGAGATGAGAGATATATCACTAATAGTTAAGGGATACCTATAACCTCACGAAACAATTGGAGGATACATAAAAACCCGATGGTATCAAATAAAAATGATTAAAAACTAACTCTGTTGCGTAGTTTTTCACTTTTTGTGCAATCAATACAAAGCTTCAAGAAGATTTACCAAATACTATAAGTACTTATTTCCAAATCAAATAATTAATTGCATTGCATTGTCGCAAGAATAAAAGCACCTACGTTTAAATACACCCACTACAGTATGAACATAAAACAAAACTATGTTACCTAAATTGTTGCGAGATAGTCTGAAATAAAATATCGATTGAGAACACTTTGAAAGTGAAAACAAACAATCGACTAGATCTGTGAACCACCCACTGCTTATTTGCTTTTTCAACACATCGATCTTTCAGTGAAACATCATGAATTGGAGCATAGATATAAATTAAGATACCATGTCAGGGGCCTTTGGCGGCTCAATAATAACCCTGACACCAGGGTTGATGAGGTTGGTAATTCACCTCACAGCCCACACGATAGAAGAAGATTAGTTGTGTTTTCCAAGAAGGGTCACAGTTAAACATATCTGTAACTTTACTTCACAATACTTGCTGGGCACAGAGGCCTTAGCCAAGCTGCAAACGAGTATGACAATGGACAGTAATAGTGGTGAAAATGTATGGAATTCACATAAGGTGATGTAAGGTAAAATGAGAAGACATTGTTAATCGCCTACATTTTTAACTGTCGATTGTCATGATCACTAACTGCATGATTAATAAGCGTTACTTAATATACTGTGTGCCAATATGCGTCTTTTATATTATCTTATCTTTGGTTTTGGCCTAAATTATGACCTTTTTTTATTACACCCAGGCATAATTACATCTTCCACCCATTACTATTCTATTAAAAATAAAGAAAAGCAATATACCTACGTAAGAACATAATCCTATAAGTACAGTTTACATAATTATATTTTTATATACTTAAGCTTTTGCCATTAAGGCCCTGCGCAGACGACAGACTATCCGTGACGCACTTTTTAGTCTGTGAAAATATAACCTATGCAATTATATAAAGTAACGCACACGACGCGCAAAAAGTCCGGCGCGTTACTGCATATAATTGCATAGGTTATATTTTCACAGACTAAAAAGTGCGTCACGGATAGTCTGTCGTCTGCGCAGGGCCTAAGTAGTAGTAGGAAGTACATTGTATTATTTAATAATTATGTTAGTACCCGAGTAATGCGAAAACAGGTTTAATCTCGACAGCGCCATCTATATTATTTTTGGGGAACGTACCCTGGAAAGTCGTTCATTATAACACAACGACCTAATGACTCGTCGACCGTTTCGACCGCTCCTTATCGACCTATTGTCATTAGCTCCAAAAGCGAGTCCTGTCTATTGTTACATAGTGTATATCGGTTAGTCGACATGAATGGATCCGTTTCGATCGATGGCTCATCTAGTATATATAAAACTATCTAGATTTCAGCGCACATCGCCCACGGTGGTGAACGAACAGACGTAACATAACACTCATAAATTTAATGCGAAATCCGTATTGCTGCGTCCAAATTCTGATCCAGATGGGTTGATACTTTCGTTTTTTTGTGAATAATGTTGTTAAATTGTGTAGGTAAGTAACTACAGTTACTTACACAATATAACATAATATATGTGTATCGTAGTTTCTTTGAAATATTATTATCATTTTAGGTTTAAGTTTTTTATAACAGACGAGTAGTATTTTATATTACTTTTCACAGACCAATTACAAAAAAGCATAGAGGATGTTCATTAGAATGACCATAAGGTGGTGGTGGACGACAATTTAATCCCGTCTGATGAATAATTCAGCAGTGAGGAGCTCGGTGGCGCAGCGGTAAACGCGCTCGGTCTGCTATTGTTGAAGTTAAACAACTTTCGCAAAGGCCATAGGATGTGTGACCACAAAAAAAAAGTTTTCAGCTCGAGCTCCTCCGTGCTTCGGAAGGCACGTTAAGTCGTTGGTCCCGGCTGCATTAACAGTAGTTAATAACCATCAATCTGCACTGGGTCCGCGTGATGTTTAAGGCCCGTTCTCCCTACTCGTATCCATCCATAGGAAAGGCCCGTGCCCCTGCAGTGGAGACGTCAATGGGCTGATGATGATGATGAATTCAACAGTGACACACGCGTATAACAGTAATAAATAGTTAAATAGTATTAAAAATGTTTCCATATTTTGGTTGTCAAACATGTTTTTAATTTACACTACACATAAGTAAAACTGACTCGTCATGTTTTACTGTATACATACATAGATATTCGTCATCATCAGCCGTACGACGCCCACTGCTGGGCATAGGCTTCCCCCAAGGATCTCCACGACGATCGGTCCTGCGCTACGCCTATTCCTACCGGGGTAAGCAGACTACGGAATTAAAAAATAAAATAAAATAAAAAGTCATTTATTTCTGAAAGTACATACTTAACAGTTGTTCGTGGATAGGACTTCCCAGTAAGTAACGAGGATACTTGAGTTGGGAATGTCCGAATTCCATTTGCTTCGATCCTGAATTCCTCACATACTTCTCTTGCTTCCGCTACATTCATCAATCGATTCGTACATTGTGTTTTACTGTAAGCATATATAGTTTTATTTTCATGCCCACTAAAGAAGTGAGTATTTTCATATATACCTAAATAATTTCCACGTCAAAACTCTTCGAGCATGATCCTTCATCCACAACACACAGTCTGTAAAGGCTATGAAACCCTCGTCAAATAATAAGTATGAAGACAAGTTTATGATTACATCGTTTCTTACATTGGAACGTCGTAAAATTTTGCGTGCGATCTTCAAAGAACTCCTCAAAGAGACGGTTAAAAATAACTGTTGGTTTAAACAGAGGTCTTACCTTTGGTTTAACTATGACAAGTGTTTGAATTTGAATGGCGATTTTTGGATGGTTACAAATGTACTTAAATGTAAAAGTATGATGAGATGATTGTGTGTGTAAGTAGTAATTTATATATTGTAATGTACTTATAAGTATTAGTGTACGGCCGGCCGGGAACGGCCCCCGTGGTCCAGTGGTTGAGCGTTGGGCTCACGATACGGAGGTCCCGGGTTCGAATCCCGGTGGGGACATATCACAAAAATCACTTTGTGATCCCTAGTTTGGTTAGAACATTACAGGCTGATCACCTGATTGTCCAAAAAGTAAGATGATCCGTGCTTCGGAAGGCACGTTAAGCCGTTGGTCCCGGTTACTACTTACTGATGTAAGTAAGTAACCTATATCTCGGCTCAATAGTAACCCTGACCCCAAGGTTGATGAGGTTGGTACTCCACCTCACAAGCCACACGATAGAAGAAGAGTATTAGTGTCTTGTGAATGTGTGTGCAATAAAAAAGATGATATTGTGATTTATTAATATACCTATCAATAACGAACAACTGGGGCTTAAAATGGCCACATCGAAGCAATTCATCTAAGAAAGCAATATTGCTATTTGACATGACATTTGTTTGCGCACTTACTTTTATATGAGCAAATGTTAAATTGCAACATTGCTTTCTTAAATGAATTGCTTAGATGTGGCCATTTTAACCCCCCCTGTACTCACTCCGCAATCCATCTGTGGACGAAGTGTGAAGAGTAGGGACAAGGTTCCTACAGACATATTTATTTAATAAAGATTTTCTCGACACTCTGAAGTCAGAGACCTTTTGAAAAGCTCAAAGCTCTAGAAAGTTATTACCACCGTCAAACTGTAGCAACATGTTTATGATATAACGATGTAAAAAAGGCGTTTATGATAAAACAGCCAAAAACAATAAAAAATGTCTAGATTTTATGGAAAATGACGTCAGATTGGAGCGTTGACCTGGTGGTCTGTGGCAGGCTGAAATCATAGCCACGTCTATAGCGAAATGCTCTAAACATAGGTATGGTCTATAGATAGAGCATTTGATTACTTTTACTATGTATAAAGTGCGTGAATGTATAAGAGTACACACATGCATCACGCCCATTTCCCGTAGGGGTAAGCAGAGACGCACGGAATACCACTTACTACGATCCTGCCTATTCCTGACACACCACTTTCGCTTCTAACGGCACTTTCTGACGGCCTCAGTGGTCCAGTGGTTGAGCGTTGGGTTCACGATCCGGAGGTCCCGGGTTCGAATCATTTTGGTTAGGACATTACAGGCAGACCACCTGATTGTCCGAAAGTAAGACGATCCGTGCTTCGGTAGGCACGTTAAGCCGTTGGTCCCGGTTACTACTTACTGATGTAAGTACGTAGTCGTTACATGAGTCATGTAAGGGGCCTTTGGCGGTTCAATAGCAACCCTGACAACAGGGTTGTTGAGATTGGTAAACCTTCGCTTCTTCCACTCTCATCAAAGACTTCATGCATGCTCGCCGGTTTAGTGTACACATGACCAGACCTTTCTTTAAAACATCCTGGATCTCATCGCGATATGTACATCTAAGCCTACCTCTTCTAACTCTACAACTTACACCAGCATTATAAATCTTTTTCGTAAGTCTACTTTCACTCCTATTTAAAAGTGTCTAACAAAACTTTTTCTCAGACGTTTTTCCTTCTCCTGTAAAATTGGGTTATACCCACTTACGAAGTTGTAATAGTTACGATTTCAAGATTTTTTTTTGACTTGACTTATTGTAGATTTGCCGCAAATGGCATTAACTACTTGGCCGTACAAAATTATTTCAAGTGTGGCTGTAAGATTGTGACAATGTGTAAAGACACAACTCACAAGTCTATTACTCTAGTGAATTAAGTAACTTGGCATGATTTAAGCACGCATGGCAAGCAGGATTAGTAACCTATTGTCAAGGTCCATATTAGGAGTACAGGTCAATGAAATATTTGGTGCTAGGTTCACGAGTGTGACCTAACACGACGCCCACGTCACCTCGGTGATTGTGTAGTCAATATGTTATGCTTAGTTTAAGAATACCTGTATTCTTAACATCGTATGGAATACTGAGCGGGATGGTTCAGATCATGATTCTGAGTTGATATCAAGCGGAATTTCCTGTCGGAAAATTCATTACAATTTTAGTGTTTTTTTTTAATATTTTCTGTTCCATACTTTTGCGACGAAAAATTCCACTTGATATCAACTCAGAATCATGGTCTGAATCATCCCTCAAAGTTTTCGGTACGATGTCACTAACGCACTGTATACCTATCGATAGACTTAAAAGACCACGTCTTTCATCTGAGAACCATAGAAATTGACAAAACAATTTGGTTCTGGCTCTCCTTAAATATTACCATAATGTGACCATAATCAATTTGACGCCTGTTGAGTTTAAATCTAAACTAGAATGATGATGTCACATATCTATTTATGGCTGAATTAGGCTGAGAACTAGGTCTTTAAGTTGAAATAATTATGATGTTTTATAGTCGCAACAGACATTGTTCAAATTGGGTGGTCGTAATTGTCCAAAAAGTTAAAACGCACTGAAAAATTTGTCACTCTCCATTAAACTATTAAAATGGTATATGTAATGAAACTTTATAGCTTAGTGTTATTTGTTTTGGTATGCTAGTTCCGGTGAAATGTAAAACATTATTAGCACCCTGTCTCTTGTTAGAAAAGGAATTGTTTCGTTTTAAATTCAGTAAGGACAACGTTATGTCCTTGTTAAAGCACTTGCTTTATTGTATTTTAAGGTAACATTTAGAAAAAATAGGGACAGAAAAATCTGTCTGGGAAATTAGGTTTTGGTTAATGTCTAACTGTATGAGTTACCTACATACAATACAACAATACAATACAAATACACTTTATTGAACCAAAATAAAAAAGAAATAATTACAAAAAGTCTCTTTACTAAGTACATGAGATTATTCTAATTCTCTGGGTACATTTTTAATTCTTATCTAGTAATAGCGTAATGATTTATTACTTTATTCTTATTTAACAGATTAATGGTGCTAATTCCTGTAAATACCATCTAATTTTATTTTAAGTTATATCTGTCATTTTCTTATCCGCCGAAAAGGAAAGGGACGGGTAATCGACAAGCATAAAATTTATGGAACACACGTCAATTTTAAGCACAAATCTAAACCAACCGTCTAAAAATTTTTCATCCGTCAATAACCCGACACAGTTAAGTAGACAGCACGTCAAACGGATTGCATACCAGCGACGTACCTTTTGATTCGCCCGGGTTATTCATTCATTTACTCATTCTTCCTAAAATTAAAAGCTGTGAATCATCCGTCCCTTTCCTTTTCGAGGGATATGAAAATGACGGATATAACTTAAAATAAAATTAGGCGGCGTCTGCAGGAATCGGGGCCATTATATACAGAATTTTGGTATATTTTGTGTCTTTTTTTAATTTTTTTTCAATTCTGTAGTTTTACAATAGAAAATTCCACTGGATATTAAATCATTATAATGAGCTAAATCATCCCCCTCCAGTATTCGTTATGATGACACCGTAATGAATACTGAGGGGGACGATTCAGACCATAATTCTGAGTTGATATCAAGTGGAGTTTCCTGTCGGAAAATTCATGAAAATTTTTGGGTTTTTTTTTAATTATTTTCAGCTCTATACTTTCGCGACGGAAAATTCCACTTGATATCAACTCAGGATCATGTCACTAACACCCTGTATACCCTGAAATTGACAATTAAAAAACAGACTCAGCACTTAACTAGTAAAAGTGCTAATAAATTGATTTACGGCGCCGTTCCGAGTAGCGTTGTCAAAGTGATGAGCGGTCTTTTACAAGTTTATTGCTCATTGACCACTTTAGCTATTGTTTTTGGGGTCTTCAGCCTTATCTAGTGTTACATCTTTTCACATGGGAATTTTTACACATAAGCTTAAGCATCGCAAAGACGAAAACTACGTTTTTAGACAAACTTAAAACTTCAAACCGCTGACATAAAGTGTTGTAGTTTATTTACGAGTATGTATATGTGGTTTTACAATGAGATAAAAATATTTATCCAAAATAACATGACACATAAGGTATAGCCATAAAAATAGCCATCCTTCTTATCGTGTGCGTTGTGAGGTGGAATACCAGCCTCATCAACCCTGGTGTTAGGGCAATGATTGAGCCGCCAAGGCCCCTGACATGGCTCATATAACGACTACTTACTTACATCAGTAGGTAGTAACCGGGACCAACGGCTTAACGTGCCTTCCGAAGCACGGATCATCTTACTTTCGGACAATCAGGTAATGTCCTAACCAAACTAGGGATCACAAAGTGATTTTTGTGATATGTCCCCCCACCGGGATTCGAACCCGGGGCCTCCGGATCGTGAGTCCAACACTCAACCACTGGACCATAGAGGCCGTTAAAAATAGCCATAACATATTGTAAAACAATCTGCACAAATTTTGTAATTAAGTATAATATATCATTATCCTCTTGCCATTATTCCACTCGAAGTGCGTTTAAGATAAGTAAAAATAGCGAATCACTGATAATAGTTGACGCGATAAATAGTGTGTGTTTCTTCACAAATGCATCAGGCTTGAAGGCATCCAAAGTTGAATGCTAATGAACAATGACCGTACAGCCTGTGACCATAATTACGTCCACATCAAAATTAAAAGATTTCCTCATTAATCACACTTAAATTAATCATTTCGAAAAGTTAAACGAACGGCAGAAATCATCAGACAATCAGGTAATCACAATGAAGCTAGGCCTAAAAAAACGCAAATCGAATTGTGGGGTCTAGCCAGGTCACGGTGGATGATTCCGACCAGACTAGACTTTATGGGTGACACTAATTAATTGGCGACGGCCGTTACAGTCCACCGCCCAGGCTGATGAACCCGGGATCCTTGCGCTTGTAGCGAATTACTTAATAAAGAATTTCGAGGTTTTCAATTTCGAACTTCTGAATTTTTATTACAACATTTTTTAAGAACGTCTAAGGCCCTGTGCCGGCCATTTTCTTGCAGTTACTGTCCCTGGCTTGGCTATTCAGGTTGAGACATTCAGAAAAATTCTAAGTACATCATATATTTTATATAAAAATTGACGATTCATAGTGATAGAAAATGTTACCGACATAGTGATAGAAAATGTTAGAAAGTCCCTCATTGGGTAGCCAGAGTCACATTCATCCCACGATGAATGAATTATCCCCGCCCCATCGAACACTCTACTATATTTTTGAGTACCATTTTTAGTCAGAGGTAAAATTACCCTACAGCTGCTTAAAATATGCAAAAAATACCAAATACTCAGATACTAGTTATGATATTACAGTAACTATATTGTAACTATATTGGGTAAAAGCCCTCAGCGGTCCCCCAGTTAATGCTATATGCAGCATATCTACAATCTTCATCTTCTATCGTGTGGGTTGTGAGGTGGATTACCGAACCCATCAACCCTGGCGTCAGGGTTACTATTGACCCGCGAAAGGCCCTTGACATGGCTCATGTAACGACAACTAACTCACATCAGTAAGTAGTAACCGGGACCACCGATTTAACGTGCCTTCCGAAGCACGGATCATCTTTCTTTCGGACAATCAGGTGATCAGCCTGTAATGCGTTATAACCAAACTTAGGGATCACAAAGTGATTTTCATGATGTGTCCCCGCCGGGATTTGAACCCGGGACCTCCGGATCATGAGTCCAACGCTCAAACCACTGGACCACGGAGGCCGGTAATCTACGATAAGTCACGTCAAATATAACAATCCCTTATAACCCCATTTCCTGTGATTACAAAAAAATCTGTTATAATGGCGATAATACACAATAATAATTCAAAAAACAGCCAACTGCAATTTTATTGCACAGTGCCACGCCATGTTATAAACACACTTTTTACCGTAAATCATAATAAAAATTAGAACTATGTCGCACGCTCAATCACTTTGATAGACGTCAAAGTTTTATCAAAATCGGTCACGTGACCGCGTAAATCACTTCGACGATAGAAATTAATTAGAAGTAAGTAGTTATTTATGTATTCATATTCTTTTTTGTTTCAGTTTCTATTCAAGCGTAACACAAGTTTGATTGAATTATGATTTGTTCTGAAGTTTCTTACGTGTTTTCTGATTTTAATGGCGTAAGCGATAAGGTAGAAAATAAAAGTGTAATGAACCTAGGTATTACAAAAGTGAAATATTCAGATAGGTATCTTACTTTTTAGCCCAATTAATTAGTTAGTACTTTGTGTATTATTTTCTAAATATGTACCTAACTTAATTGACACTATATATCTAATAATTTTCTCAAAATAGTTCAATGATACTTTTTTCATACACACGATTCTATTTCAAACTTCGAATGGGAAACGTGGTGGGAACGTTACCTTCTGTACTTGCACACCCTTTTCGCCTTTACCGCTTAACAATAGGTTTCAAAATCGTCAAGCTGGTGCAATCGGCTCACCTATCTCAGCTATGGATGAATCCATAGGTAAGGCAAGGTAAGGTACGCGAGGTATGTCAAGGTCAAGTTAGGGTCACCACTTGGCCACGTGAGAACGCCGTCACCTGGTTACTTGGGAGCGTACCTGTGGCAAGATGCCAGCCTGCTACCAGGAGCGCAGAGGTTGCAAGGAGTTGGCGGGAACACCTGGCGCATGCGCCCACCTGTACCTGTCGCGCGCCATTTTTATTGGCCTTGAAAGGTGGTTGCTTGTTTTGTTGTTAGAGCCCGTGCACGATGGCCGTACCGGGAGTAATGTATCGGACTAGCCGTACGGTATCGATGTAGTGTAGACATTGAATATGAAACAATTAAAATTATATTTTAAAAATATGCAATACATTTTTAAGAAGTTCACGAACTTATCTGTCTTAGAAACTTAAACAAACTTCAATAAGAACAGGAAAACTATCGAACATCGAACAGAGTATTGTCTTATTTTTATTAAGTCTAATGAGTAAAAATTGATTATCCAGATTGATAGGCACGAAAACAAAGAAATCAATCAAAATTTCACGATTCAATGACTTTAGTACCGTGAGCGCTTCAAAGAATTGTCGCTGCAAAAGACAAACTAATTTCAAGCCTGGTTGCGATGGATTCCAGGAATTTGCGAGTTCTAAGAAACAGCGCGGAAAGTTCAACGAACAACCCACAGGTAATCATAAAATTGCACATTACTCTTCAATAAAGAACATTACAAATAATAATATTAAAACACTTTATTGCACACTGTACACATTTGCAGAAATAATAACCACTAAAACTACTACTTACTATGTAGTAGCAACTCAAATACATTAATCTTCATGGTAGGTAGTCTAACAGGCAATAAGGGACTTTCAAGGCTACGTTTTCCAAAAAAAATATAGAAGGCGCTCTACAGTTTTAACATGATAATTAGAATAATCACCTATTTTCTCATTAGTCGGGTATATAACATAAACTGCCTATATACGTCCCACTGCTGGGCCTCCCCTCAATCAACCGGAGGGGGTATGGAGCATACTCCACCACGCTGCTCCACTGCGGGTTGGTGGAGGTGTTTTTACGGCTAATAGCCGGGACCAACGGCTTAACGTGCTCTCCGAAGCACCTTTTTTTTTTTTTTTGACGTGACTTATTGTAGATCCGCAGATGGCATTAACTACTTGGCCGGAATCCGAAGCACCGAACTCCGAAGTCGGGTATATAATTCTTCAAAAATATAATGAAATGGCAGAGACATATACAGGGTGTTAGTGACATCGTAACGAAAACTTTGAGGGATGATTCAGTCCAAGATTCTGAGTTGATATCAAGTGGATTTTTCCGTCGCAAAAGTATGGAACTGAAAATAATTAAAAAAAACACTGAAATTGTCATTAATTTTCCGGCAGGAAATTCCACTTGATATCAACTCGGAATCATAGTCTGAATCATTCCCCTCAGTATTCGTAAAAAAAAATCTTAGGTATTTGATATTTGGTTCAGATATGGTATATAATTATTTATACCCAAAAACAAAGAAAAAATAATCATCTGCCTGTTATTCAGGAAATTAGAAGGTTAAACGAAAGCAACCATGTACCGCGCCATCAATATTTTTAGGGGACGTAGCCTACAAGTCCCTCATTGTGCATCCTCCCTAACGTGAAGCTACTAGGGGTGGTGAAATAGATCAAAATACACTGGTGAGGGGTCACCTGACGCATGCGTATTACGAATCACCTGTCGTTGGGCGCATTCGCTGTTAGACACGCGACGAGAATGGCTGTCTGTATGAGTAGTCCATTGCCTTTTATGCTTTTTAAATCGGAGGATGATGATATTTGACTAAGTCAAAGATAAATTATAAAATGCTAATTTAAAAATAGAAGCCAGTCTATAAGATGATTAAAATCAAATTCCGTTTTACTTTTCGACTTTTTGAATTTTATTTATGAATTAAATAACAATGCGTGCGACGTTTGACCGCTTTTATTGATGACGTCACAGAACAGTATTTCCATACAAATTCCGAAGAGAACTTTCGTTTTGACGTTTCGTAAAAAGTATCTCATTTGACTAGGTTGTCAAGTGATGTTTTCCCTCACTGCTGAGCACGTGATCATCATTTAAGAACCAAACTTGAATTCGAAAACAAATTCGTCAATCATTGATTTAGGGCCTGTGCTGGATTCGAACCTGCGACTTCAAAGTGAGAGGCAAGCGTTCTACCAACTGGGTTACCACGCCTCCCCCTATCGACTCTGAGAACTAGGCTTTAAAGTCACCCAATCAACCAAATATGATAACCATTACTCAAATTACACGAAAGAATAATTTTGAAAGTCAATTTGTCTTGTTATTAAAGGAACGATCTTCCGCCAACATAAATAACTTGAGTTTATCAATTACTTGCACTTTTTGTTTTTTTCTGAGTGCAGCGACCTCTGCGGGCTGGCAATATTTCAGTGATGAAGCCTCCGGGGTAATCACGCCGGAGGGAACGCCTCCCGTCATTACCAGGAGGGCCGATTCTGGGATTATCCTTTAGGTTTGCTCGGTATTCAATTATATTTTCAATACCTATAGAATCATTAAATTTAATGTTTACTAAAAATATTCTACTTACGCTACTTACTTATATAATACTTATATTATATAAGTAAGTAATATATACTTATATTTAATTTATTTAATGCTTTATAATGTACCTAAGTACATAAAATCCAAACTCGTGTTTGATATTGAATGAAACCTATAGTACTAATACATTTTGCAACATTTTTCTTTATTGTATTTTTTTAAGTTAAAATAATTAATCTTATGTCAGAATAAGTAGTCCTAACAGTAAGATGATGTGTCGTCATTACTCTAGCGTGTAAAGTGCGCAAAGTATAATGCGCACGTTATAAATGCGCAAAGTATATGCGCATAGTGCTGACACCGCAGGTTTAATTCGCACTACATAAAATTATACCCCTGGAGCCTGCGACTGCGATGTGGATGAAAATAAATTGGTTATTTTATTTTATTATTTTACTCCAAAACAAAAACAAAAACTAGTTATTGTCGCGTTATCGTAAAAACCACGAAAAAATCCTTTGTAAAATACATACCGATGTGAATTTTGTTAACAAAACCACTAGACAAGCTAGTTTCAGACCATTGGAGTTAAAAAGGCCACAACGAAGCAATTCATCTAAGAAACCAATATTGCTATTTGACATTAGATTGCATTGCGCACTTACTTTTATACGCGCAAATGTCAAATTGCAATATTGCTTTTGTAGATGAATTGTTTCATATGTGGCCTTTTTAACCCCCCAGGTAGGCTTAATTATTACCCGAAATGAAATTAATTGAAAGAACTTGTTGTTATTCTAACTTAATAATATAACTTGACTCAATTCCTTTTCTTTCATTCTTATTAAACTTTATAGAAAGGTGAACTGTGGAAAAAATGTATTTAAAAAATCTGTCATACAAAAAACCTCAACACAACACGTTACCTGTATTACGGAAATCAAATAAGTACTTACAATGTGCTCCATTAAAAAGAAGTATAGAGAAGTGTGTCAGGTCTGAAGAAAATGGAATTCCATAATCTCTACTTACCCCGGTGGGAAATACGCATGAGTTTATAAGTATACGTTCCATTAAATTACAGTTCTACCCTATAAACGCTACTGTCACATCCATAATATTTTGTTCTATTTTATTTTATTTTCTGACGGGATTTGCCGCAAATGGCATTAACTACTTGGCCGGACAAATGGGGAGCGCCATGGGCTCTCACTCGGCATCTATTTTAACAACACACAGGACATTTATAAGAGGGGAACGGGGATTAAAATAACCAGTTTCATTCTACCCAACATCTGATACCAAGGACTACTTAAGGATCAGATGTTATCAGAAACCGTCGCGAGATACAAGAGATATCCATTCCGGTCTTAGTGATCTATTAAAAGGAAATCATCACATCACTATTTTAAGAGCCACGCTCTTAACATAACGTAACAAAATACGAAAGAAAAGAGAAATAGAAAGAGTACGAAAGTACTCTTAAGAGAGTAAGAGTAAAAAAGAAAGAAAAGTAAATGTTTAATAATAAAGTAATGTTTAATAAAGTAAGTAATGTTTTAATGTTGTAAATGTATATGTGTGTCGTAGATTTTACCTAAATAAACTTTTTTATTGTTATTTTTTAAAAGAGAAAAAGAAAGAGTAGAGGGCTCTTGTCGGTATAGCATTCCTCTCCATGTTACTTTTTACGGAAAATAGGGCAGTGGTCTCCCTCTTGTCTTCTGCCCAAAAAAAAACCAAAAAAAAGGAATAAAGCAACTTAATAATAATCATAATATAAATATTCATTACAAGTAACCATTGCCTCATATGTGTTAGTAAAAGACATATTTCTAGTGTTAATATAAAATAAACAGCCTCCATAGTCTAGTGGTTAGAGCGTTGAGCTCACTATCTGGAGGTTCCGGTTCGATTTCCGATGAAGACATTGTCTATCACTTTGTGAGACAGGTAAAAACGACAAAAAAAAAAACAAAATCAAAATCTCAGGTTAAAATAAAATTTGATTGTGTCCATAGGAATTAGCACCAATTAATTAGTAAGTAAGTAAGTAAAAAGTTTATTTCCTCGACAAGGTACAGTCATGAGCAATATAATGTACCCACTTTAGGACTCTGTCGCACTAACATTTATATGACATTTAGTGAGATTTACGGTGCAATTTGTCAAAAAAATATATGTGATATGGTACTAAAATGTATGCATTTTGATGCTCGTGACCGTACACGGTAGATATCAACTATAACGTAATTTATGTTTACATTTAATGTAATTTGTAGAGTCAAAGATCGTCTTACATATTTTTTTAGTTTCACTGTTCACAATTCGTTCGAGTTCAACAAATTCGTAATTCATTCAAAAATACAAAGTCAACTTGTCGGCATTCCTTAGTTCACTCACCCCTAAAAGGACTCATCTATTTTCACCCAGATATTTTTATCATTCGAAGGATTCTTATTCAAATGAGGATGCAAGATTCTCAGATTTATCCACGACTACAACGGAAGTCATGTCACCTGAACAGGACAAAAACTTCTGATCTTTTTATACTCATTTAAAGGGCTTCTGAGAAGGAAATGCTACTTTATCTTAACCCTTCGTTTGAATTGGTAAAAAATACGCGGGACAAACAGGTCCTATTGTATAACTTATAGATTAGTCAGTGGGTTTTGTGGGTCTATGATAAAGTGCGAAAATTAAAAATGAATATGAAATAGTAGAGCATTTACAATTAGTTTTTTTTAATACGATCCTCAAAGTGAGTTACGTATTTTGGCTTTGTTCAAATATCCGTAGGATTAAGTACGTCACATAGTATTTGTTTCTTCTATCTGTGCCGTGTTTATCAAACTTACAAGTCTACACGTTCATAAGCTACAATTTACTCACAAGTAAGTGTAAATAAATTACGTTTATCAAAAAAAGTAGAGGGATTGTAAAATATACTTGTAAAATATATATTGACACTTGTAACATGTAATTTACATGTGTAGTTTGATAAACACATTCTTGTAATAATTAATTTTTACAAGATTTTTTTTTAGTACAGGACTTGTAAGTTTTGATAAACAGGGCTCTGATGTACTAACTTTTATATCAAATAAGTAGATAATACATAATACTCTTAAACATCATAAAAAAGCAATAAGGCCACCAAATAGTACTGTATCTTTCTTCCATATGTGTAAAACTTGTTTTGTATGTTCTATGCAATAAAGTATATTCGTATTGTATTATATCATAAAACAATATTAGGTACTTCATATTATCATCGATTTTTCTAAAAAAGAAGACAATTTGAATACCTAATTGACAGTAAATAATTCCAGCTGGTACTGCATTCGTTTCTCGGAACATCGGCAGATCAAATAACAAATCTGGTCGTAATGTTTGCTAACAAACTGAGCTAATTGCCTTGCCTCGTTCCTAGGATAATCACCGCAAAATTGCCTAATTATTATTACGTACGCTGAACTAATACGTTAGTTTACTAAACCAAACGCCAAGTATTCGGCTGCTTTATGTTTCGACGGTTAATAATAGAAGCAAGTTCAGTATCCAGCTTACGACATCGTATCAACAGTGCCTGCATGTTGTCTTTGATTACTTGTGGCTCTGCCCACCCCATTAGGGATTACGGGCGTGAGTTTATGTATGTATGTATGTAAGTTAATCGTGTAGTTATCAGTATTTGTGCTTCTATGCTGTTCTGGGAGCAAATAAAAAACATAGAACACGTTCAGCTGCTTGTCTTCCCGGGCATGTCGTAAAAACCGACAGAGGGATTGCGTCCTCTAACATGATGGACTAATGTTATGGGCGATAGGCTGATCCCTTATCACCATAAGGTTCATCATATCCATCTTAGGACTTCGTATCAACAGTGGCTGCAAGTTGTCTTTGATTACTTGTGGCTCTGCCCACCCCATTTGGGATTACGGGCGTGAGTTTATGTATGTATGTATGTTATCAGTATTTAGATACTTCTCTGCTGGATTGGGAGGAGGCATAGAAGAATAAGGAATACTACTACGTATACAACGGAAACTTTCTGCTCCCCACCAGCGTCAGAGCTAAGTTTACCTCACCCCCCCCCCCCCCCTCGAACATAGTTTAGATTTGAATCGTGTCAGACGTGTCTGTGTATAAGGAGATTGTTGGTATGAAGTGTCCGGGGTGTGGTGGCGCATCTATTCGGGATCCGGTTACCGACAACAAATTGGTTGCTTAACCAGAGCGTGGTCGGCACGGCAACCAATTTCAAGTACTTATAATCTTCTCAGACGACGCGCGCCCTGAGCCGTGGTCCGCGCCAAACTGAGCACCCTCGGACCTGTGTCAAACTTACAAGTCTACACTTTCACAAACTACAAGTTACAAGTACGTGTAAACTACGTTTATCAAAAAAAGTAAAATTATGAAATAAATATTGACACTAGTAACGTAATTTACATGTGTAGTTTTGAAACACATTCTTGTAATAATGAATTTTTTACAAGTTTTTTTTGTAATACAGCTTGTAAGTTTTGATAAACAGGGCACTGGTGTCTTAAATATTGTACTGGGTGAGAGCCCTTAGTGCTCCCCATTGGCCCGGCTAAGTAGTTAATGCCGTTGCCGGCAATTTTACAATAAGTCATTCAGTTTCGGACCACTCTAGAAAGGACATGCAAGGGTGGTATCTGAAATGGAATTTACTGACCCAATTTGCGACATATTTTTTATGATTGTGCAAAGTTACGCAACTTGCGTCCCTGACCGACGCGGCGCGGGCGCAGTGACGGACGCGTGTGGGCGGCGGATGGGCTATCTCGTCCGCTCTGTCACTGTGCTCTGTGGTCCTATACAGGCTGGATGTATGAAGGTGGTGTAAATAGGTGACAGATTTGCGTTTAGTAAGTCACTGTAGTTCTGTTCTAAAACAATGAATGTCGAATTTGTTTTCGAAATCATGTTTGGATCATAAATGATTATCACGCGCTCAGAGGTGAAAGAAAACATCGCGAGGAAACCCACATTCCCGAGAAATGCAATTTTCGGAGGTAGGTGACCTAACCTATTTTGGGCTGGTTTTCCCTTCGCGGATTGGAAGGTCAGACAAGAGCTGTCAAATCTTCAGGTTAGGTAAGCGGACCCTGTGAAAAAGAAACGGAATAGTGCTAGGAAGATGATGATGTCCAACTAAAACGATGGCTCGTCGAACAATCGTTCTAAAGCTACGATGAATTTATAAATCGGAATTGATGGAATTATATATTGCTAGTAATTACGATAAATATAGATATTATTACTAATTTAATACCTATTGATTTCAGTACTTATTAATTTATTTATTTTTATTGATATTATTTTGAAGACTATTCTTGTATGACGTATAGTCTTGTATGACGTATAATGAATATTATGAATAAATGATTTGATTTGATGATGATTAAGTCACCGCCTTGTTTTCAAACGATTCAAACTCCGGTACCAGACTTGCACCAATGCGTTTTCACTAACACAGTTGGCTCGACCATTATGCGAAGACGTTGATCTTACAGTAAGGTGTGGATACTTAGTTCATCTTACGATGGATGTAGGTGCCTATGACTACCAATAGGGTTTAATCCTGAGCTTATGTTATAAGTAACCTCATCTAATGGTAAGTGAAGGCACGTTATCCATTGGTCCCGGTTACTACTTACTGATGTAAGTACGTAGTCGTTACATGAGTCATATCAGGGGCCTATGGCGGCTCAATAGTAACCCTGACACCAGGGTTGATGAGATTGGTAATTCACCTCACAACCCACACGATAGAAGAGAAGAAGATGGTAAGTGAAGATGTGGTCTTCTGCGGTGTAACGACACTCCGCGCACTCCATACAAAAATCTCATTCTTATAGCACACCCCAGACACTTCATACAAACAACCTAAATTTACACAGACAGTACACATTGACATTATCGTACACGCGCATCTGTGTGTGTGACGTCTAAACTATGTTCGAAGGGGGTGAGGTAAACCTAGCTCAGACGATGGTGGGGGGCGGAGGGTTGCCGTTCTATACGTAGTATTATTCCTTAGTATGCCGCCTTGGTAAGTGCGACCGAGACAGACATACCATGCGCGCTCCCTCTTACCCCTTAGCGGTGAGGCAAATGTAGCTCGGCGAACGACACGATTTGGTGCGGGCGGGGAGGAAAGTTACCGTTCCAGTATAGGCTTATTCTTTATTCTATGACAACAGACTTTGGCGATCAAAGCAGAGGTCCCAGGTTCGATTTTGGAAATGATTTAATTCCAAAATTGCCTCGGCTTTCAGCGCACTTTCTCGATGAAAGTGACTGACAGTGGAACATAATACTATTTACATTACGTTACAAACTTCAAAATCTATGCAATAAGAAAAAAAAATATTGAATTGTAAGTTAAAATTCTGTCACATTCCATACATCCTGTATGTCGCAATATCGGCTCTACCACCCAACGTACTTACACCTACATCAAGTGTACTCATGTGGAGTGATGTGTGCGATTTCTCATGCGTGTTTTAAAGCAGAACTATTTGCATGGAACTAGTTAAGTAATGGAAATGATTTGCAAGCGGAAATCTGTTTACTTACACTCTATACATCAGGGGGTACTTAGTTGGGGGGGGGTGAAATGGCTTAAGTGGGAATGGCTATAGGCTAGCCGCTAGTAGGTATACATGGGATTCAAATTCAAAAATAAAATATTTATTCAGTAGGTAACATACTTAATGCAGGACGGAAGAGGCGAGTCAACGGGACTGACTTGAACCTGACAAAGGGCAGTAGTAACTGTCAGTACTATTCAGAGGTGGAGGACAGGAGTCCTAGTACCTATGTCTTTGAAATAGACTACTCGTGTATCGTGCGTGTATGAAACGATTGATGTATGTGGAAGAAGTAAGAGAAGTGTGTTAGGTTCGAAGCAAATAGAATCCCATAGCCTCTGCTTACCCTGGTGGGAAATAGCCGTGAGTTTATGTGTGTATGTATGTGAGATTACGAGCGTTTTTAATGTACATTTTATGCAAAGCATTTAACTGTAGTTTCCAAACATAGAACTTTACCTAAACATCTCATCCGCATACATGACGTATGCCTAAAGGAAAACATCTTTCAATATCATTAGCCGTCCTATCCCACTTAGGCATTTTAATATCAAACCATTTATAGGAAGCTACTAAAACGCTGGTGCTATAAAAGTATTGTAAAAGTTATAAAATCCAAACACGATTGTGTGGCACTATAAAAATTCTCTGCTACCAAAATATGGCCCGCACACGTGGACGGATTAGGCTGATTTATATCCTTAATCCCCCAGGAACTCTCCTGATGGCTCTTAATGATGAAGGTAAGCCGCCACATTACCTGAAATGAAAAAAAAAACTGTTAGAATGGTCTAGGTAAATATTCAACACAGATTTTGTATCAGGAGAACAGAGGGGTTAAAAAGGCCACATCGAAGCAATTCATCTAAGAAAGCAATGTTGCAATTTGACATTTGCGCATATAAAAGTAAGTGCGCAATGAAAACAAATGTCAAATAGCAATATTGCTTTTTTAGATAAATAGGCTAATTTCCAATTAGTCAAATCAGTTACTTTTTGCTAAACGTCAAACAAAACACGAAATTACTATGGAATCTGTATGAAAAAGCACACTGTGACGTAATAGAGACACGTGATAAAATGTCGGACTTATTATTACGTAATTTTTTGATTAAACATCATGAATACCTAAGTTAAATAGAAAAAAGAAATTCTTGTTCGTTAGTTTTAGATCTGTCTTTATTTAGTAATTAGAATTTCATAATTTATGTTGAACCTAGTACACGACCCAATTGCTTCGATGTAGCATTTTTAACACCCCAGTACGACAGCAGTAGCATAGAAGTCGTCGAATATTTTAATATATTTACTTATACTAAAAACACAACCTCCAACCAACCTCAACCAACCAACCTCAACCAACCAACCTCAACCAACCAACCTCAACCAACCAACCTCAACCAACCAACCTCAACCAACCAACCTCAACCAACCCAACCAACCAACTCAACCTCTTGGTGTACCTAACATAACATAAGCTCATGACTATATCGCAATGGGGTAGTCAGAGGTACATCCATCGCAAGATGAACTAAGTAAAACCCACACCTCACCAAGCTCTTTAATTTTCTGGTGTATTTATTTGATTAAATCAAAACCCGCAATACGATCCCGCGTCACCATGTAACCAAAGGTTGCCTGGAACACCTGGAAGTGATTCCTACTGGGCAATAAAGCCGCGTTATACTCTTCTATTTCGCTTTAGTACGTAATTTCGTATTTCCTGGGTGTGCAAAAAGTATACTTTCAATTAGTTGTAAATACTTTGTCTATTTCTTTTAAACTTTTCCACTGCCAACTTTCAGTTACCGACCTACTTACTTAAATATTAAATAAAAAGTAAAAAGATTTTTTGTAAGTAACTCTATGACCCTATTTTACCTCACACTCAAGCTTTACCTATAAACAACTTTTCCGCCAGCTTGGCAGAGCCAAACAACTTTTCCTAGCCAAAGTAAAACACTTGAAACATCAAAGAGTTCCCTAAAACGGTAAAATGAAAGCCCAAACGGGTATTCGACCTTGGGCAAACATTGTCTGGTCAACAACTGGGCCCACATTCTGGCCCACCTGTCACGAAGGCTCTAACTTAGCGAGGAACAGCAAGCCCTTCGCACTTGACTGACCTTCATACTAGTCTCAATACAAGTAAATAATGAGTAGACCTATCCCCATAGCTAAGTTTACATCCATACATAAGTCAGGAGATGGATTCTCTTGTTAGTATAGTAGGTGTACTAACATAAATATACCTACTTACTTACTTACTTGGTAGGGTAAGTGATTGCGCTTATTTTAAGCCACTCACCGTAGTATGTGGTTAATTGAGGCAATCGTGTTTTTTATTTTGTCAATTTTCCATTAGTCAAATTATAACTCTTACAATTTGACACGCTAACGTTTTACGTGAAGTGACCTGAATAATTAAATCATAGATCATAACTGACACAAATTGACATAATACCTATAAATCTTCCTAATTAGATAGATCTCTCCATACTAGCTTAGCGGCGACGTTCACAGAACTCATGAAAATCAATAAGAGAGGCTATGTTGCTGTGGAGTATTTTCTGCATAATCATTTGAATACATCCAGCGAAAACATTCCAACGGCCTCGTAAACATTTACAAAGACTCAATACAAACTCTCGACTCTCCGCATTGTATGCAAGTCACTGATTTATTCAATTATCTGATTATTATGATGATGCAGCATAAACTACTTGTAAATTATTCTTATGTCGACGTTTCCTAACATTCCATGATCGCATCTGCTCGTAACTAAATAAAATAGCGTATAAAAATTTAAAGCTCGACGTTTTAAACGAGTGGACAATTCTCTCATCGTGTGAGTCCCGATGTTCCCATACGTTAGAAAGAGATGTACTCATCTATCGCACTCCTCCTCTAAACAAGCGTGTGAAAATACGTACGGTACGGGCTTAGAAATTCACGTGTATGTAACGGACTGACCACGTTAACATGTTATGAATATTAGAAGCCTACATTAGCATCATACGTGCATGTGTAACAAAAAAACCAGCGTTTGCTTAGCAAATTCTAATCTCTACACATACCCATGTACCAGGGCGGCCGGAGCCGGCAGGAAGTCGCCCCACGTATGCCTCCGTGCGAGACATATAACACACGCCATAGCCACACACGCATCGCATATCGAAGGGGTTGTCGGCCGGGTGTGTACTTGGCCCCTAAATTTCACACATCTAAAGCACGAGCGTGCGGAACGCAACCCTCTCTAAGTGGGAGTGAAAGAGACCTCACGTTGCGCGAAATGACCGGCGTTAGACAGAGTTAGATATGGGACACAAATTGCGGAGAGAATTAAGACAAGTTTGAGTCTGCGCATTCTTGAGGCTGCGCTAAGGGTGAGCGGCTGACTGCTTCGGAAGTCTGAGAGCCTGTTACTTGTTTTCCATTTTAGGACAAAACTCGATAAAAAAGGGCGCATGGGAAGAGAGAAGACCGGGGGTGGAGGGATTAGCTAATCACGCGTAGGGGATGAAGGGTGCGTGCCCGATACGGCTGTAAGGCTGTGTGCGACGTGCTCGTGTGCGTGCGTACTGTGCGTAGAATGGAGGCAGCCGGCTTACCGGTCGCACGTCAACGTCTCAACGATCTGTTCTACACAAGTTTCGTCGAACTTGTAACAAAATTTTGAAGTATTTAATTATCTATTTTACAGGCGACGTAACCTGTACTTGTTAACTGATATTTTTTTTTAATTTACTTTTATTTCCGCTCATCATAGGCCTCAAACGATTGATGATATCATTGTCGCGTGATAAACTTTTTTCAAATGGCTTTCTGGAGCGGTCAATCAAGAATGGATCCAGGGGTCATGACCAACTGAACCTTCATTTTTTTCCGCTGGTGGCGCAATCGTGGTGTCCTAGTGACATACCTAGGGTCCTGAAAGCTACGAAACATTAACCTGCATAAAATAGACACACCTCTTAAAGATGTCCCCATCTCTAAATCTCTCGTCAGTTAATCATGCGCACGGCTCATAGCGCACGTTATTGTCCAGATGCGCGCGCGCAGCCGACCGAGAAATGCGCTCATTATGCGCCTGCGACCGACTGCCATACGTCCAATGACTCAATTTGATGTACCGGGTCACGGGTTCGATTGAGTTGTTAAGAAATGCAGTGATGTGTGGTGATCATACTGATATGTATGGTGGAGTTGTTCAGCCTAGATTCTAAAGGCTCAGGTTTGATTCCCGATCAGATTAAGCTAGCAAACCAAGTTTAGTTATATCATGCCAGTTTGGATTAAATTACATAACATAACATAAGCTCACAACTATATCCCATTGGGGTGGTCAGAGGAATTTCCATTGCAAGGACCGAGCTCTCTGTTAGACCAACGGAATAGGTGGTGAGCCGTATCGCCGTAAAAAACCGGACCTGTCAAATCTTCAGGTTGGATAAGCGGACCCTGTAAAACACGGGATAATGCTAGGGAGATGATGAGATATATTGTGATGCCAACGTTAAAAATAAGTACTGTAGGGGCACGGGCCTTCCCTTTGGATGGATAGGGAGATCGGGCCTTAAACCACCACGCGGGCCTAGTGCGGATTGGTGGTTATTAACGACGGCTAATGCAGCCGGGACCAACGACTTAACGTGCCTTCCGAAGCACGGAGGAGCTCGAGATGAAAACTTTTTTTTTCTGTGGTCACCCATCCTATGACCGGCCTTTGCGAAAGTCGCTTAACTTCAACAATCGCAGACCGAGCGCGTTAACCGCTGCGCCACCGAGCTCCTCAAGTGACGATTCGAAGTAGGTTATTTAAATCAACCTACATTCATACTAAACTCCATATTCCATCATCGCTATCTCTCACAACTCTAGTTCAACGAGTGTTTACGATGCACTAGACCAGACGATGTAAAATATAGTGTTTACTGCAGACATAGTGACCTAATAAAAATGAAACTTAGATTTGTAAAAGTAAAAGTCTGGTTTGAATTCTGCGGCCTCTTAAAGCTAGTGCATACTAGAGAGCTTTCGATCAGCAATTTATAATAATTTATTCTTTATAAGTATATATAAAAATAACAACCAGCATCTGTAGTGCTAGAGATCCGGAGGTCTCAGGTTCCAATACCGGTGGGGACATACCTAAAAAAATAACTTTGTAATCCCCAGTTTTAAGGACACTGCAGGATCCCCTAAATGTCCGAAAGTAAGAAGATCCGTCCCGGGTACTACGTACATACATAAACTAACGCTTATTTCCCACAGGGGTAAGCAGACTATAGAATTCCATTTGCTTCGATCCTGACACACTTCTCTTGCTTCCTCCACATTCATCAATCGCTTCATACACGCACGCCGGTTCAGAGTAGATCGTACTAAACCTTTTCTAAGGACATCTCCAATTTGGTCAATGTATCCCGGGTACTATTTACTTAAATACTAAGTATAATAATCATTACATGAGCCATGTCAGGGATCTTTTTTTTTTGACGTGACTTATTATTGTAGGTAGATTTGCCGCAGATGGCATTAACTACTTGGCTGGAGTAGAGTGGATTACAATAAACCACGTAAAAGAAATCTTAAAAAAAGAAATATATTATTAATATGCTCTAGCCTTAAATTGCATAGGAACACCAGATACTCAAATCACCTCCCACACAGGAGTCTAGGAATTCATCTTCGTAGACAGGTGTTTATGAAAAGTGAATTTGTTGCTAAGTATAATTCAGATCGGAAGAACATTTTCAAACAATCTCAACTGAATTGAGATAGAAGCTTCTTTGTAGGTTAGTAGTCTTATTTTTGGTAGGTACATACGTAATAAAGATATGTGGGGTGAAAATACATTCATTAAACGCGTCACTGAAATTACGAAAATTCTCCGTGTTGACCAGTGATCAGGACCGATCGTCGTGGAGGTCCTTGGGGGAGGCCTATGCCCAGCAGTGGGTGTCGTACGGCTGATAATGATGACCAGTGATGTTGTGATAAATTGTAATCGCCTAGATTCTTAAACTGAGTAAGTTACCGGATGATGGCGATGGGCTGGTTGGTAACCCGTCAACTGCATAAACCTCTGAAGACGTCCTACGATTTGTGGTTTTAATAACTCTCTACTGAGACAAGGAGTGTGCGTTAAATAAGTTGGAAAGAGTGAGCTTATTTACAAAAAAATCCTCAATCTAAACTAAACTTGTTCTGACGAAACTGAGCAACAAAATCGGTAACGAAATGGAAATCGTGACGTAACATTCGTACCAGGGTACTAGGCGAGCATAAACGCTAGGGGGTTATCGTAACGTCGCGTCAACCCAGCGGGGTACGGAGGAAAGAGGGGAAAAGCAAACATGTAATAAAACCAATCTTTATTACACTACCTCGTTAGAACCTTGTCTCTAAGTTAATTACATTAGTATTCAACCCCGGGACAGCTAATAAAAAATACTAGAATCATTAATCAAAGGTAACCAGTTTATACTACGTGTAAGAGTGAGACAGGTAGTCGTAAGTGGTGCATTCCGTCGGGATTCGGTCCCAACATTCCTGTCGAAAGGGAAATTGTTTATTCCTTTTTTATCCCTCTGATTAAACATTTCTCTGTGGGCTAATTTCTACTTTGAACTTTTTGTAGGCTATAATAAATGGTTACAAAAAACGTAGAGGTGTGAGACGTTTGTATTGGTTTTCTTATTAATTTGGATAACGTGGGTTGAGGACTTGTATAGCCGTTTCTTGTTAGTACGTTTGTAAAGATAGAATGCAATTTATTGTTTGTATAGACCTTTAGTAGCATAATTATACATCAATGGTATCGACAGTCGTTTTCTGGTATAAAGTTCTTTAACACTACGTAATGTAAGCTATAGACTATAAAATCTTATTTCATAAGTTAAGGTAGTCTTCTATCGTGTGGGTTGTGAAGTAGGTTACAAGCTCATCAACCCGTCAGGTTTACTATTGAGCCGCAAAGGCCCATGACATGGCTCTTGTAACGACTACTAACTTACATCAGTAAGTAGTAACCGAAACCAACAGCTAGGGTAGGTTAGGGTCAGTTAGGATAGTCTGAGGTACATTCATCGCATGAGTGAATACTCACGTTTCACCAAGCTTTCTGTTGGACCAACGTGATAGGTGTTGAGCCTTATGGCCGTTTAACATAACATAACATAACAAATACTTTATTGCACAAACAGGAAAAAACAAAAGAGAAATAGAATGAGTACAATAGGCGGCTTTATTGTTTATCAAGTGATCAAACCATTTTTTTAAACAATACTATTCCTTCGTCATTATTATGCCTTTATATTACAAAATCCACGCTGTCATCCTTATGGGGTACTTAAAGAAACTATTTTGTACATGAAAACTATTCCGAGCCAGTATCTACATTTTTGGATGCGACTTATCATCATCTAGGAAAAAGAAATCTTAGATAATGTTGTAAAGTCCAACCTGGGACCAACTACCAGGAGACAAACAAGTAAAGGGACTCACAATGTCAATCATCGTCAAGCGATTCAACGCACTCAACCGATTGATTGATTCGACGAACATGACAGCACCAAAATAGGCCTTAATTATACTAAATTGGAACAAAATGCGTCTAACAGTGTCTTTCTCCATCTAATTGGTAAATGCAACAAGTCGTGTCAAGCTGTCAATGCCTTTGACAGTTAACCAAACATGGCCGCTCGCGCATGCGCTCTGGGTCTCATGAATATTGCGGTGTGCCGTACAAACATAAGGTTCATCATTTTTAAATTGTATGCATCTGTTGTATGTACAGTCAAGCGAAATAACTTTGAACATGTTTGTATAATTATGATAATTAGGTAAGTTTTTTTTGGCTAGCTTACTTTTATAAATCTGTCTTAGGCAGGCAGGTGAATCAATAAACTCTTAGTTTATTGCTTATCGCTCAAAGAGCTTACCTATAAAGGTAGAAAAATTTCAAATGACAGTAACATTGATAAAAATATTTGGGAATTGGATAGTTTACTAGATCAAAAATAAATTATGAAATTCTGATTACTAAATAAACACAGATTTAAAGGTGACAAAGAACGTTTTCTTTTTTATATTTAACTTATCTATGAATTTTAATAAGGAAACATTTAATAATAAGTGTGACATTTTGTCACGATTTTCTATGACGTCACAGGTTGCTTTTTCATACAAATTCCATAGTAATTTCGTGTTTTGATCTTTAGTAAAAAGTAACTGATTTGACTAGTTGGAAACTATCCTATTGTCATAAGGTAACATGTAACCCCATTATATTTTATCAATGTCGATTGTCATAATCGATTGCAACTTGGCTAAAGCCTATTACGGTCTAACTTTGGATTTTTTCTCATTGAATTGAGAAAAAATCCAACACTTTATTACACACATTACCTAACAGAAAATTTACAAAAGTGCTTACTAAATTACCGAAAGAAATGCGCTTTCATGTAATCGTGAAGTAACTAATAATGATGAAAATTTATGTAACCAACTGTACACAGTTAACTAATAGACGGAAGCGAAAAGAAAGTGTTAATTTTGCATTTAACTGTAGTATTGGCGTTCATTTGGGCTCTAGTGTTTGCTCGACGATTTATTGAAGATGCCGCCCAAGTTAGCGGTCTACGGTCAAAATTTACATATAACTGGGAACCATTATGTAAATCATTATATACTTGTTATGTGCATAAATAGTTATATACTTACAGGTATGAATCAGGTCGAAGGACTGATTTTAATCACATAAGTAGGTAAGTACCTCCTTACCTACTATACCATTCCAATCTTAAAAAAATCCTTAAATAATATATAAATGAAAGCCTGTCTAACAAGTTCAGACCGGGTGGAAGCTTTCAGCGCTCCCCATTTGTCCGGCCAAGTGGTTAACGGCAAATCTACAATAAGTCACGTCAAAAAAAACACATAAGATAATTTATTTTGTAATTTTGTATTTCCTGTGTGAGGAATAAAGTATTTGTTATGTTATAATACTTATTTGTGGTATAGTTGATAATATAAACGAGCCTTCGTACTCGTTAAGTGAAAGTAAGTGCCTACAGGTGTTCCTGCGCATCTTCCTACTGACCCAGTTCCTAGCAGACTAGACAGGCAGGAGTAGACTAAGGACCTAGACTAAGTAGAACCTGGGGGGTTAAAATGGCCACGTCGAAGCAATTCATCTAAAAAAGCAATATTTCTATTTGACATTTGCGCATATAAAAGTAAGTGCGCAATGCAAACAAATGTCAAATAGCAATATTGCTTCCTTAGATGAATTGCTTTGATGTGCCCATTTTAACCCCCCTGTTTATATTGACTGAGGAAAAATATCTAGACGATTCAGTGCACGTTATTGTGCAGTCACGCATGTCATTTCTAAACTTTATAACCATGTCGCATTAACGTATTTCACCTCTATTTGATCTGCAAATCCTTGAAGTACTAAGTACAGTTCAGATTAGTTCAGGTAATCAGACCACGTTACGCAGATTATGTAAACAAATTGCAAATTCTGCAAACGATCGTTACTTGCAGGTGGTAAGTATTTTTAGCCTGTGGATATTTATTCTGCCAAATTCCAATACGTGTAATAAAGAACAGATACGAGAATCGGGGTTGAAGGTCACGATAGTTACTATGCTGAAAGGGAGTTAAAAAAAATGCTAGATTGAAATTAATATATTTTTTAATATAATTAATTTATTATTATGGTGGAGCTCGGTGGCGCAACGGTAAACGCGCTCGGTCTGCGATTGTTGAAGTTAAGCAACTTTCACAAAGGCCGGTCATAGGATCCACCTTCGCGGACATAGTCATGTCCGCGAAGGAAACGGCGGAGAGGGAGCGGGAAGACTCTGTCGACTCGCTCCCGATTCGCCGCAGGCGACCGGGAAGGCGGCGACGGGCGTACTTGGTCGCAATCGACCAAGCGCCGCCTTGACGGGGACCTGTGGACGGTGGTCGGGGGACCGCCGTCCACAACATAGGTCTCGTGCTGTAGGGCTCCCCAAGTGTTCCGGGCAGCCCTCGGCGGAGGGGGAGGCGCTTGACGCGCTCCCATGGGCGCTGGGCCCCAAAGGGCATCCGCCGGCGGGGACGCGGTTGTGTGTAATTGCGTTCCTGTATCCCCGCCACAGGGCGGCAAGGAGAAACACCGTTGGGTTTTAGTGGGTGGCGACACCCGGGGAGTCCCACATAACCACGTCCCCCCCCCCCGGGCGGCGTGGTATGCGTAATGGATTTCCCAACGTTAAAAAAAAAAAAAGTTTTCATCTCGAGCTCCTCCGTGCTTCGGAAGGCACGTTAAGCCGGTCCCGGCTGCATTAGCAGTCGTTAATAACCATCAATCCGCACTGGGCCCGCGTGTTGTTTTATGGCCCGATATGTAAATAATGTAAATTAAGATTTATATCAGACATGATAAATCTCTATCTAAAATCAGCTTGCTTCATTATTTCTAGTTTAGGGCTCTCTGCCGAGGGTTTCTTTTCCCCGGCGACTATGGCATTCCATGTTTCATATTTCATATTCCATGTTTTATATTAACTACAACATTTTACCCACTCTCATCTTGATGAGACTTGTCTCCACGAGTAGCATTTTCCCTCAAGCAAGAATGCATGTTACGTCTTAACAAGCACTAAAACAATTTACAAAGTATAAAATTATATTTCCCATATAAGGACATGCGTTGTCATAGCGATCGCACATCCCGAGTGCATCTCCGTCACGCGCTGCGCGGGCGCATTTTGTACGAGTGCACGTGGGTGCATTTCTCCCACTGAGTTGCGCAACAGGGCATAGGGCCTTGCCTATTTCTGATATCGATGGTAGGGCTGTCCCTTTGGTGAGCGTGGACGAAGCAAATATTTGTAGTCCTGTATTGTACGTACAGAGTTCTTATTATATAACCTGTGGTCGTATGTTACTTTTGTGCAATAAGGTTATTGTTTTGCTTTAATTTGTATTTATGAAATGTTTGAGTGTATTTTTTGGTCATAAAAAAAATAAATAAAAGGAATTTTATTGTTTGAAGCAGCAATAGGTACGTGTAAAGCACATTTAAAATTGAGAGAATGTGTATAATTAAGTAGCAAATTTTACACATTTATACAAGTAGCTTTAGTATTATTTATTTTTGTATGTTTTTATAAATGTATATTAAGTATTTTTTATTATAGTTTGCATCTAGCCGAAATCTATCTATTTCTTTATTTATCGGGTGCAAATAAATTATTGATTACGATTATTAATTCTTAAATAAATATTTCCTCGCCTTATGGTTGTCTGGAAAATCGCTTTAAGCGATAAGGCCGCCATTTGCCATATAAGTACCTAGTTAAGAGTCTTTTGTAAATATTTTCTTTATTTTGGTACAATAAAGTATATTAATTGTATTGTATTCTTCTTCTACTGTCGTTTGGGTTGTGAGGTGGATTACCAACCCCATCAGCCTTATTGTATTGTATTGTAGCTTTATTATGTCTAGAGACACCAGTAGCAGCCCTATTATATTTTTACGTTCCCCATTACCGGCCATTACCGAGCCCCAATCTAATTGCTCGATTAGCGCCGTATGTTACAGCCTTAACTTTAAATACACTTAACTAACTTATACATGCTGTTATGCCGAGTGAAACTGCAGGGAAAAGAAAATAAAAAAAAATAAAGGTAAAAAATGAAATGTTCATTGATCTTTCGTAACGTCGTCCCGTATATCATCGCCTTTATTGTAATTGACATCGTAACTCGTAACAAATACTGAGGGGGCCGATTTAGCTCATTATTCTGAGTCAATATCAAATGCATACAAAGTACAAGTAGCCATAGGAGTATGCACAAAGGTTTAGTGTTTTATTAATTATTTTCGTTTCCATTTTTTTGCGACGGGAAGTTCCACTTGATATCAACTCAGAATCATGGATTGATCCCTCAAAGTTTTCGTTACGATGTCACTAACACTCTGTACATAGGTAGTGAATTTCACGAAAGCGCCTTTTTTAAAAATCACAACAAAACCTCGATTTACTAATGTTATATTCGGATTTTTTTTTGACGTGACTTATTGTAGATTTGCCGCAGATGGCATTTACTACTTGGCCGGACAAATGGGGAGCGCTGAAGGCTCTCACCCGGTACAACGTTTAAGACAACAGGCCTGAGGGTGCCCAGTTGGGCGCGATCCTCGCTCAGGGCGTCGTCTGAGAGGAAAAAAAATTGAAAGAATTAATCGACTCTAGTGAGTCGATAGCGATAAGCGCTGAATGAGGGAAATCGTCGACCACGCCGGCAGGGTCGGTATCGGGATCCTGAAGTGTTTAGTGTCGCGAGCTGATTGGCTGCCTCTATGGCTAGAGTAATCGGGTCGTCGGGAAATATTTGGATTGAGACTAGCTCATTTATTGCAAACTTTTCTAAACGGGCGAAAGAAGGCATGGAGACACATCTGTTTAGATTTGGAGATGTTTGTAAACCATTTTATGTGTAATTTATGAAGTGTTATATATAAATAAAGAAATATAGGTACTTATGAATAATTTGATGAAAGTTTAGGAAGATATAGATACTTATATTATTATAATTTCCGCGCTCTTACCTTTCTCAATGGGAAATGGGGATAATTTAACATAACTTTATCACACACACAGGAAATACTAAGGATTTAATAGCAAGAGTTCAATAGACGGCCTATTAGCCCCTATGTATGTAAGAATAATCCAGTTTACATATCCCTAAATTGATCTCTCTGCAACAAGCGAAATAGATTACAGTACAGATCAAAGCAATCACACAATATGTTATCCAATTTGCAAAATAAGAATTAAAAGTTCTAAAAACTCATCAAATTAAATAGCCAGCTCGTAAAATTTGTACCTTTCCCAATCTCAAACCCATTTAGAATCACTTTCAGTTTATTAAAACCACATTAGGACTAACGACATCTCTTCAGCATAAAAGGGCTAAGAGACAAAAATATTTTAGTTGCAAATTAACTTGTATTATCACTCGTTTAGAGATCGAATTTGTAAACGATAGTTTAAGTGGCGGAAAGCTTCTTTTGATGGCACCATATATAAAAAAAACTGAGGAATTAAAAAGAAACGTAGAGATGTGGTGATATCGATAAAGATCAGTGTCGAAATATATTATCGTCTCTGGAAAGGCAAAATTACTTGTGTGTTACGACTTGGCCCGGCCACGGCGCCAAAATAGGCCGTGGTAATGTCTCTAAGCTGTACGGATGCGTACTTTTCTGTACTCAAAAGGGAAAAATATGTACCGCAGTATTAAATTACTTAAGCGCCAAGAGGCCGTTTCGAAAAGCCATTTAAAGTATTTTTCATAACTTTTTACCCATTTATCCAATTTGGACGACGTCCACGTAAGATTACCTATCTTGTTTATTTTTTCATTTTCTACATCTAATAATACATAATTATCATAACATGGACTGCTATTTTATGATATTTTGGCGCTTACGTAATTTTGCCTTTCCTGTGACGTTATTATGAGTCTTCTCTTTACTCGTGTGGGTTGTGAGGTGGATTACCGACCTCATCAACCCTGGTGTTAGGGTCTCTATTGAGCCGCCAAAGACCCCTGACATGGATCATGTAACGACTACGTACGTACTTAAGTATCATATTACTTTCGGACAATTGGGTGCGCAATAGGCCTGTTAACCTAACTAAACCATGGACCGTAAAAGGATAGAATTGTGATCTACAATAAGTCACATCAAAAAAAGTCTACAATACAATACAACATAGCATAAGCTCACGGATATATCCTAATTGGGTAGTTAGAGCACATCCCGGCCACTTCATACAAACAATCTCGTTGTACACACACCACACATTGACGTTATGACGTCTGATGCCATACGATTCAAGTCTAAACTATGTTCGAGGGGGTGAGGTAAACCTAGCTCAAACGCTGTTGGGGGGCGGAGAGTTGCGGTCATATACGTAGTATTATTCCTTATGGTTAGATGTACAGTCATGAGTAATATCATGTACCCACTTTAGAACCCTGTCGCACTATCATATTTGACATTTAATGAGACTTACGGTTTAATATGTCAAAATGTTAATGTGACATGGTATCAAAGTGTATTCATATTAGTACTCGTGACCGTACATCCATCGCAAGATGAAATAAGTATCCACACCTCACCGAGCTTAAAGTTTCAAAGCTTAAATATTTTAATGTTAATCATTCAGTATTTTATAGCTTTTTATCAACCTACTTGATAAACAACGCTTCTATGCTGTTCTGGGAGCAAATAAAAAACATAGAACACTTTCAGCTGCCCGGGAAGACGAGCGTCTTCCCGGGCATGTCGTAAAAACCGACAGAGGGATTGCGTCCTCTAACATGATGGACTAATGTTATGGGCGATAGGCTGATCCCTTATCACCATAAGGTTCATCATATCCAGCTTACGACATCGTATCAACAGTGGCTGCAAGTTGTCTTTGATTACTTGTGGCTCTGCCTACCCCATTAGGGATAACGGGCGTGAGTTTATGTATGTATGTATGTATGTACTTGATAAACAACGGATGTCGTACAATACAATACAATAACATACAAAACAATAACAAAAAAGACTGTATTTCACTTACGACAAAAAAGGACCTTACTTCGTTACTGCGTGG